>NC_138084.1:26953210-29353210 GCF_964212035.1 Myotis nattereri
CCCCAGTGTCTTATGTCCATTGGTTATGCTTATATGCATGCATACAAGTCCTTTGGTTGATCTCTTACCTCCCTACCTCCTGCCCCCCAACCCTCCCCGGCTGTCCCGCTGCAGTTTGACAATCTCTTTGAGGCAGCTCTGTCTCTGTATCTATTATTGTTCAAAAGTTTATAATGGTCTCTATTATCCATGAATGAGTGAGATCATGTGGTATGTTTCCTTCATTGACTGGCTTATTTCACTTAGCATAATGCTCTCCAGTTCCATCCATGCTGTTGCAAATGGTAAGAGTTCCTTCCTTTTTAGAGCAGCATAGTATTCCATCGTGTAGATGTACCACAGTTTTCTAATCCATTCATCTACTGATGGGCACTTAGGCTGTTTCCAGATCTTAGCTATGGTGAATTGTGCTGCTATGAACATAGGGGTGCATATATCCTTTCTGATTGGTGTTTCTGGTTTCTTGGGATATATTCCTAGAAGTGGGATCACAGGGTCAAATGGGAGTTCCATTTTCAGTTTTTTGAGGAAACTCCATACTGTCTTCCATAGTGGCTGCACCACTCTGCATTCCCACCAGCAGTGCACAAGTGTTCCTTTTTCTCCACATCCTCTCCAGCACTTGTCGTTTGTGGATTTGTTGATGATAGCCAGTCTGACAGGTGTGAGATGGTACCTCATTGTTGTTTTGATTTGCATCTCTCGGATGATTAGTGACTTTGAGCATGTTTTCATATGTCTCTTGGCTTTCTGAATGTCCTCTTTTGAAAGGTGTCTATTTAGGTCCTTTGCCCATTTTTTGATTGGAATGTTTATCTTCCTTTTGTTAAGTTGTATGAGTTCCCTATAAATTTTGGAGATTAGGCCCTTATCAGATATGACATTGGCAAATATATTTTCCCACACAGTGGGTTTTCTCGTTGTTTTGTTGATGGTTTCTTTTGCTGTGCAGAAGCTTTTTATTTTGATGTAGTCCCATTTGTTCATTTTCTCTTTAGTTTCACGTGCCCTAGGAGCTGTATCAGTGAAGAAATTGCTTCGGCATATGTCTGAGGTTTTGTTGCCTTTCGATTCTTCTAGGATTTTTATGGTTTCCTGTCGTACATTTAAGTCCTTTATCCATTTTGAGTTTATTTTTGTGTATGGTGTAAGTTGGTGGTCTAGTTTCATTTTCTTGCATATATCCGTCCAATTTTCCCAACACCATTTATTGAAGAGACTATCTTGGCTCCATTGTATGTTCTTGCCTCCTTTGTCAAATATTAATTGAGCATATTGGTTCGGGCCAATTTCTGGGCTCTCTATTCTATTCCATTGATCTATATGCCTATTCTTGTGCCAGTACCAGGCAGTTTTGAGAACAGTGGCTTTGTAATACATCTTGATATCTGGTATTGAGATCCCACCTACTTTATTCTTTTTCAGGATTGCTGCAGCTATTCGGGGTCTTTTTTTATTCCAGATGAATTTTTGGAGCATTCGTTCTAGATCTATGAAGTATGCCGTTGGTATTTTAATGGGAAGTGCGTTGAATTTATAGATTGCTTTGGGTAGTATGGACATTTTAATGATGTTGATTCTACCAATCCATGAACACGGTATGTTCTTCCATCTGTTTATGTCTTCCTCTATATCTTTTTTCAACGTCCTGTAGTTTTCTGAGTAGAGGCCTTTTACCTCTTTAGTTAAGTTTATTCCTAGGTAGCTTAATTTTTTTGGTGCGATGGTAAACGGGGTTGTTTTTATAATCTCTCTTTCGGAAAGTTCACTATTGGTGTATAGAAATGCCTCAGATTTCTTGGGGTTAATTTTGTATCCTGCTACATTGCCAAATTCATGTATTAAGTCTAGTAGCTTTTTGATGGAGTCTCTAGGGTTTTGTATGTATAATAATCATGTTGTCTGCAAATAAGGACAGTTTTACTTCCTCTTTTCCAATTTGAATGGCTTTTATTTCTTCTTCTTGCCTAATTGCAATGGCTAACACTTCCAGTACTATGTTGAACAGGAGTGGTGAGAGGGGGCATCCCTGTCTTGTTCCTGTTCTTAAGGGAAATGGTGTTAGTTTTTGTCCATTGAGTATGATGCTGGCTGTGGGCCTGTCATATATGGCTTTTATTATGTTGAGGTATGATCCTTCTACTTCCGTCTTACTGAGAGTTTTTATCAAAAATGGGTGTTGAATTTTGTCAAATGCTTTGTCTGCATCAATTGATATGACCATGTGGTTTTTTTCTTTCAATTTGTTTATGTGATGTATCACGTTCATTGATTTGCGGATATTGTACCATTCTTGCATCCCTGGGATAAATCCTACTTGGTCATGGTGTATGATCTTTCTGATGTACTGCTGGATCCGATTTGCTAAGATTTTGTTGAGGATTTTGGCATCTATGTTCATGAGGGATATTGGCCTGTAATTCTCTTTCATTGTGTTGTCTTTACCGGGTTTTGGTATTAGGGTGATGCTGGCTTCATAGAATGAGCTTGGAAGCGTTCCTTCCTCTTAAATTTTTCGTAGTAGTCTGAGGAGGATAGGTTTTAGTTCTTCCTTGAATGTTTGGTAAAACTCCCCTGTGAAGCCGTCTGGTCCTGGGCTTTTGTTTGATGGAAGCTTTTTGATGACTGCTTCAATTTCTTCCAGAGTTATTGGCCTGTTGAGATTTTTAGATTCTTCCTGATTGAGTTTTGGAATGTTGTATTTTTCTAGGAATTTGTCCATTTCCTCCAGGTTGTCTAGTTTGTTGGAGTAGAGCTGTCCATAGTATTTTTTAACAATCATTTGTATTTCTGTGGGGTCTGTTGTTATTTCGCCTCTATCGTTTCTGATTTTGTTTATTTGGGTCCTCTCTCTTTGCTTCTTGGTGAGTCTGGCTAGAGGTTTGTCAATCTTGTTTACCCTTTCAAAGAACCAGCTCTTGGTTTCATTGATTTTCTGTATTGTTTTTTTGGTCTCTATGTCATTTATTTCTGCTCTAATCTTTATTATCTCCTTCCTTCTGCTCACTCTGGGGTTTTCTTGTTGCTCTCTTTCTAATTCTTTGAGTTGCAGAGTTAGCTGATTTACTACCATTTTTTCTTGTTTTTTGAGATAGGCCTGTAGAGCTATAAACTTCCCTCTCAGGACTGCTTTCATTGTGTCCCATAGGTTTTGGATTGTTGTGTTTTCATTGTCATTAGTTTCCAGGATGTTTTGAATTTCTTCTTTGATCTCATTGGTAAACCAATCAATATTTAATAGCATGCTATTCAGCTTCCAGGTGTTTGAGTATTTTGGGTTGTTTTTATTGTAGTTTATTTCTAATATTATGCCATCGTGGTCTGCGAAGATGCTTTTTATGATTTCAATCTTCTTGAATTTGGGGATACTTTGCTTGTGACCCAATATATGGTCTATTTTTGAATATGTGTCATGAGCACTTGAGTAGAATGTATATTCCGTGGCACTGGGGTGAAGTGTTCTGAAGATGTTTATTAAGTCCATCTGATCTAGTGAGTCATTTAGGATTGCTGTATCTTTGCTGATTGTTTGTCTAGAGGACTTATCCAGTGCTGTCAGTGGTGTATTAAAGTCCCCTACTATGATTGTATTGTTGTTGATCTCTCCTTTGATATCTTCCAGGAGTTTTTTTATGAATTTGGGTGCTCCTGCATTGGGTGCATATATGTTTACCAGGGTTATATCTTCTTGTTGAATTGATCCCTTTAGTATTATGAAGTGGCCTTCCTTATCTCTTGTTATGGCCTTCACTTTGAGGTCTATTTTGTCCGATATAAGTATTGCTACCCCAGCTTTCTTTTCCTTTCCATTTGCCTGAAAGATATTTTTCCATCCTTTCACTTTCAGTCTGTGTGAGTCCCTTCTAATGAGGTGGGTTTCTTGTAGACAGCAGATGTATGGGTCATGTTTTTTTATCCATTCAGCCACTCGATGTCTTTTGTTTGGAGCATTTAGTCCATTTACGTTTAAAGTTATTATTGAAAGGCACTTGTTTGTAGCCATTTCTTTTTTTGTGTGTGGCTGTTTTCTTTCTGAGCTTTTTAATATTTTTATACCAGTCCGTTTAGCATTCCTTGCATTGCTGGCTTGGTGGTGATAAACTCCCTTAGCCTTTTTTTGTCTGTGAAGCTTCTTACTTCCCCTTCAAGTTTGAATGATAGCCTTGCTGGATAGAGTATTCTTGGATTCAGTCCTTTGCTTTGCATCACTTTGTAAATTTCCGTCCATTCTTTTCTGGCCTGATGTGTTTCTGTTGAGAAATCATTTGATAACCTAATGGGAGATCCCTTGTATGTAACTTTCCGTCTCTCTCTTGCAGCCTGTAAGATTCTCTCTTTGTCCTGAACATTTGCCATGGTAATTATGATGTGTCTTGGTGTGGGTCTTTTCGGGTTCACCTTGTTTGGGACTCTCTGGGCTTGTGTGACTTTTTTCTTCCCCACCTCAGGGAAGTTTTCTGATATTATTTCTTTGAATAGGTTTTCTAATCCTTGTTCATCTTTCTGTTGTTCTGGCACCCCTATTATTCGTATGTTGTTTCGTTTCATGTTGTCCCAAAGCTCCCTTAGGCTCTCCTCCTGTCTTTTAATTTTTTTCTCCAATTGCAGTACATTTTGGGTGTGTTTTGCTTCCTTGTCTTCTAATTCACTAATTCGGTCCTCCGCTTCTCCTAGTGTACTGTTGATACTTTCAATGGTGTTTTTCATTGCAGCTATATCACTCTTCATTTCTTCTTGGGTCTTACTTAAGTTGTTGATTTTTTCATCTGTTTCTTCTAGCTTCTTCCATATGTTATTGATTTTTTCATCTGTTTCTTCTTGCTTCTTGCAGAGGTTGTCGATTTTTTCCTCCATCCGATTTATGCACTCTAGGACCCTTATTCTGAATTCTTTTTCTGTCATGTTGCATGCCTCTGTATTACTTAGCTGCTTTTCTGGAGAGTCCTCCTTCTCTTTCCTTTGGGGGTTTCTTTGTCTACCCATGTTTGATCTCACTGACATATCTAGATGTTGAGTCGTTCAGTGGCTGCTCCCTGGGTGGCAGTGACTCCTTGGTCTGTGGTTGCTCTTCGGGCGGTTGCGGTAGCAGCTGCTCTTCAGTTGGCAGCAGCTCCTCTGGTGGGTGCTGTTCACAGCTGTGGTGGCTCTTCTGGCTGGTGGGGGGAGGTTTCATGTACAGCTGCTGTTCCTCAGCAGAGGGTGTGGTGCTCAGGAGGCTGCTGTTGCTTGGATCTGCTGCGTTGATTTAAAGGCACAAAATACAACACAACAAGGCACCTCATGCTCTTATTTAAACTACTCCATCAAATTGGTCTGCAGTAAAGATTTGGAGATGATCTTGTCACATCAATATTCAGCTTTAATATCAACAAGACTTCCACTGCGTGAACTTTTATAGCATCTTATGTTTTATATGAAATTAGTTGAGAACTACTGGAAACAGTAAAGAGTATTTAGTCCAACTTCTCACAGATTTACCCAGGGTCACAGAGTTAGTTATTCATAACAGCCCTGGAGCTTCCATCCATACCCATTAGGTCAATATACGTGGAACCAAGGCCATGGAAATCAGCTGAGGCAGTTTTCATTTCTTTTGCCTTATCCCCAGCTCTTTCCTTTCTAAAACAAAATGAGATAAAGGCACAGAAAAGATGGGTCTGGCAGCTAAGTTGAGAGCTTTGACTTTCTGATCGCAGTAGATATTTTCCCATAGCTGACGACTGGGTCACACTTCTTTTACAGGTGTGCCTTGATGAATGACACCCACCTACACCCTATCTGAGATTGCAGCATCTGAAGTGGAAGCATATTCTAGCAATTCCAGCACTTGCCAGAGGCACCATGAGCAGGTCCTTAGAGTACAAGGCCCTTTGGAAAGGACCTTTTGTAACTTAATGACTTTTCCTTTACATGTGACACTTAAAACAAACCAACAGCAAAAACACTTTATTACTAACTCATTTCAAATGTTGCAAGGCAGCAACCAAAGCAAGTGAGCCTCAAGCAATCACTAAAGAAAATGCTCATGCGTGTTCACAGGGTAACATAACGGAATGGTTGAGACCTAAACTGAAAAGAGGCCCATGCCTCCTACACTTGGTCCTATCAGTGCTCAGGGCAATAATTATTTCACACCAATGCCAATGCTCAGGGGATAAATACCCTGGATCAATGTTGGCCTGAAGCACTGAGTGGCTACTTAGGATGGTAAGCTTACCAGCTTGTAGCACAGAGTAGATGATCAATAAATAATCACTGAATGACCGATTTCCCACAATGCCAGTACATAGTTCATGCATTTCACCATGAGTACAGTTCCTTTAATCTGGAAACACTGTGGTTATACCAAAGATCAAACAAACCTTGCTGTCAGTAAAATTTAAATTCCTAAATCATGGTGTTTTGAATGTTTCTGTTGGTAAAGAAGATATTTTCCTTTTGCAGAGATCTTATATCCAGATCACAGCTCTCATATAAAAATACCAACTTAGCCTACAGCCTTGCTACAAAATTTAAAGTGGTAACATCTACCTCTTCCAGAGGCAACACAATCACATTTTCATTTGGAGGTGAGGGTGGGAGGATATTAAAGAAGTCAAATACTTAACTCAAATTGAGTAGTTAGCAGAGGTTTAAATTACCCTGATTAATGCATTTTCTAATTATTTCCCCTAACCTTAATAATATTTACTTTATTTCTGCATTTTCAACTATATTATATTCAGATTGTAGCACAAAAAATGCTGAATAAATTTTTGTTGAATTAATTTGATATACTAATTCTCAAAATATGCTCTGAGGATTCCTAGAAGTGGTTGCGTGTAAGAGCAGTTCCATCCATCTTATAGCAAATTTTGTCAAATTTTCAAGAATTTTATGAGGCAGTTGCTAAATATACCCTTGCTAAAAATTAAATTATAAAAATTTGCAACTAAACAAATTACTCTAAAATAAAGGCTAAAAAGTTGTCACTTCCTAAATATTTTACTATTTATAGGCCTTTGAGGTTATTTAGATCTATGGTATTTACAGTGTAGAAGAAATTTTATACAATGTTGTGCTGCTGTACATTTCTTCCCAACTCTGCATTACCAGCCACATTGAGAATATTTACACCAGGGAAATTGGCAAATGCTACAAATTGGGTTTTTCTTTCCTCCCTGGTGGGTTGGTTATCAAAATATTTACCAGCACAACACTTTCTAAGAGTTCCCAAAACACTTTCAGGTGGTTTACCAAGTTCTCCTATTTAATGTGAGAGGCCATATTTTCTTCATACATGTTAACCAAAACAACATATTAAAACAGATTGAATGAAGAAGGAGATGAGCCTAACTATAAACTACATATTAATTTTCAAAAAATGTAAAACTATGTCCTTTTCACAAAAATGTGTTAACATGTAATCTTTTAATTTCTATTTTAAATGTATTGATAAGTATTTTTTTTATTCTTAGTTTTAAATTCTAATGTGATAACTATTGATAGATATAATTCACAAAAGCAAAAGCTCTTTGGCATCTTCAATGTTTTTTGTTGTGGGGAGATTTCATAGTGTAGTAAGTCCCACAGACTGCTTTTGAACTTAGTGTTGTCAAACTACAAATGCAGGTCTGTATTCTGATGCTTTTGTGACCTTGGGAAATTAAATTCTTGACCTTTTCAAACCTTTGTTTCTCCATTTGCAAAAAGGCATTGCTGGACAAAATAGTCTCAATGCACCGTTTTTAGCTCTTAGATTCTATACCAATGAAAATTATAAATGAGCTTTGCCTAGTTTCAAGGCAGTAGAAATGTTTTCGATTTGTCATTTTTCAACCTTGAAACCACATCACCCCTGTCTTTAATAATCCTTTCTGCCTAAGCTCTTGACCCAAACGAACTTAACATTCAGATTATGTCGCTATAATTACAGAAGTCACTACTAGTACTTCTGGTTTTCTAGAACTCAAAGCAGTCTTGGATTAAACTATGTGACATGTAGCAGATGCAAAAACGCAATGCAGACCAATAAAATGCCACGGTTTTATGTCCATCCATCAGGGAGAAAATGAAATGCCTAAAGCAGGCACGGAGACCAAATTTAATAAAGCAAATATTTATTGTCCAGGCCCTGCTTTGCATCTTTACACAGCAGCAGAGTAAAATGTGCTGCCTGAGTATTTCCTATTTTCTATGCAAACATCACACATTAGTATCTGCTTGGCGTCCTGAGGAATGTGTGAAGTATCCCTCTCAATCCCAGGCAAGTCCGCATAGGCTTTGCCTCTGAAATCACTGTGGCAAATGCAAATGATGTACGAAATAAAAGGCCTGGACAAGTGTGCCTTCACTTTCATATCACATCTGCGTTTCCTTGCCCCTCGCGCCTCCCCCACCCCTCTCCCAGCAGCCGGGGTGAAAGAGATGTGAATTCGCTTCCCAGGTTGCTGGGAATTCGATTTCCAAATCGCTCCCAGCATCAAACAAAAAAAGCAAAGGTGCCCTGAGCGAAGGTGGAGATGAAAGGTCGAGAGCAATGGTGGGTGAGCGCGCACTGTGGGGCGCTCGCCGCCCACCTCGGGTCACGGACTGATCTGGGCCCCACTGAGGCCTGATCTGAAAAGGGGGAAGGGCCCAGGCATCTGAGCTGCGCTAACATGGCTGCCAGCATCACCGCTGCCGGGAAGGGGGCTGCTCAGGGCCAGGGACATGCGACCCTCCCCAAGCCTCCCAGTGCGCCCTGGGTCTGCACCACCAGAGAGCAGTCGCCTCCCAGCAGCAGCCTGGGCGCATCCCGGCTCCCCGCTTTTGGGGCACTTCTCAAAAGGCCAACGATCACCAGCTTTCATTTAACTCTGCAGAAGGTCACCTCTGCACCACCCTCCTCCATGCAACACGTGCGGCAAGGCATCGCCATGGCAACCTCCCTTTCTGGGCTCTCTCATGATTGAACAGCTGAGACACAGAGCGTCCCTGAACTTGTTACTGCACAAGTTAATGCGGTCCGCTGAGGGCGTAGTTTTCTATAGTCTTTTGCCCAACTGACTGCTTCCTGAAGCTGGAAAAACCTATCCTGTGTTCCCCATGTTTTCCCCTCCACGCCTGGGCCAAACATGTCAGTAAATCTGATCTTTCGTCTCCAAGTAAGCATAACAGAACCACACTGGGAAGTTAACTAATAACAGTGATTCATTTTAATTATGAGTAATTGAAAATAATGAGTCTCAAAAACAAAACTGTGTTCTCATTAATAAAGAAATGCAAATTAAAATAGCAAAGGTATGCTACTTAGTAAGGATTTTGTTAGTTTGTTTTTAATAATTGCCAGTGCTGACAAGGGTGTGGCAAAGCATTCCTATATGGTGACTGAGTAAATTGCTACAACCTTCCTGAAGACAATTTATTTTTTCAAAAAATGAAAATCTCAGCATACATCTGAAAATACAGCTACAGATGCAACCAAGGACAAAGACATTCATATGAGATGATATCTTGAAAAGTAATGAGAGGATACGTAATTTCTTGAAAGATAATTTTCATGATTCGTTGCTAAGTGAAAGTAGATGTTAAATAGTGATTAATTTGATCCTATTTTTACTT
The DNA here is from genome assembly GCF_964212035.1 of Myotis nattereri. Classification (NCBI taxonomy): domain Eukaryota; kingdom Metazoa; phylum Chordata; class Mammalia; order Chiroptera; family Vespertilionidae; genus Myotis; species Myotis nattereri. The sequence continues at coordinate 26,962,793 of NC_138084.1, forward strand.
TAAATGTATTTAATAAGGAAAATCCTAACCGGTTATCTCTGGGTGGTAGAATTACTGGTGACTTCATCTTGTTCCTTTTCTTTTTTTATAGCAGCATTATTTTATATAACAATAAAAAACAAAACACTTCCTTTGTGTATGTGTGTGTCAACAGGTCCTTTGTGTTTTATAGCTAATTAAATACACACATTTATAATAATATAATCTACACAGATTATAATTCACTATATTTTCCTCAAAGGAAAGTATGAGGATTTTAATAGAGAAAAGACATCTGGATCACTCTGATTATTTGGTCTTTCCCTTCAGATATCCAAGTTCTTGGTACTTGCATTTGATTTGGAAATGATTTTTTTTTTAATTTTTACATTCTACCAAAGGAAACAAAAAAAAGAGCTTTCACTGAAAACATAATGGTATTAAGGAATACTCAAAAACCTTTTAGTGTCATTAAGGATTAAGACTTTCATTTCATTCTCATTCTCTGGCTATAGAATTGCAAAGTGAAAAGCAATTGTTGGTTTAAAGTGGAAATTCATGAGTGATGATGAGAGGATTGGCTCAGAGGCCAGGTGCTGCTTAAAGGGTATCCTTCAAAACCACCTTCTCTGTGGTCCCTGCACCCAGGCCCCAGAGCAGCAGGGAAGGCCTGTCATCTCATGCACACAGGACTATCTCATCCCACTGAACTGCTCTCTCCCCACCCTGGGGAGAATGAACCTCGCCTGTGAGAAACCCTGCAGTGTAACTCATCACCTCATTTCTGAGAAAGGATCAGGAAGAACCCAGGCTCAATGGTCTCAATAAAATCTGGCCTCTGTAAAGCTTGAGAACTTCTTTCTGTGAATCATCCCAAAGAAAATATTTCATAGACCTGGGCAAAGATACAGCTATAAGAATGCTTGTTTTTATGTTACTTTCAGTAAAATGTTGGAATCCACATAAATGTCCAAGAGTCAGAGAAATTATATTACAGCTGGATGATAAAACTGTATGCAGCCATCAAAATGGAAGATGGAGAAGAATATTCAGTGATACAGGAAAGTGCTCACAGTGCAGTGTGAAGGGAAAAGTAGGGCATGTTAAATATAGATGGTACAATGTGACCTCATTTTTAGAAAACGCTTCCTATTACACACAATACTTAATGTATTGCATACATACTTGAAAATTAAAGCTCCAAAATTATGGATTGCCAGTGATTTTATTTTTCTTTTAACATCTCTAATAAATCCATTAATAATAAGTTATTAGTGGTTAAGTAATTATTAATGTGGTATTAATCAGGGAAAGTATGTTGTATTAGAAGCCAGGAAAAAGTACTATATGCTCTGATGATTTTCCAGGTATGCATTTTGCAGGCACCTGAAACACATCCAAAGTGTATATTTTATTAATTCAGCAATTAAAGGATGATCCATCACCTGGGTCACATTACCTACCTCACAAATCCATTCATCTGGACTAAAGTTATGGACTCTCTCTTTCTCTATAACCTAACCGTTAGAGCAGATAAGGCTCCATTCACCTGAGGACATCCGCTTACAACATTGAGAAGATTAATCAAGGTAAAGGTTGTCCAGGCTCTGAGTAGGCACATTCTGCACACTCTCCAAGAACATGCGTGCTCTGGTTTCTGGTCTAATATTCCCTCACTTATAAATGGAGAACTGGTTGGCCACAGGTGTCTCTAATGATAATCTACCGGGTTGTATGGCCAAGCTTCTCAAGCTTGGATAGCTTGGTCCCTGACAACCAATGGAGCCTCAAGTCTCAACCAGACCTTCCCCACCTCTTGGGCTCAGCCATAGAGAGACTACAGCAGCTAACACAAATAGAGTCTCACTATGCACTAGACATTGTTCTAACTCTCCCAGCAAACCTATGGCATAAGTCTTACTCTACAATTTTTCCTTCCCATTTAACAGATAAAGAAGTTGAGGCATGAAGAGGTTTAACAATCTCAGCATTCACGGCTCCCATCACCCACGGTTAATAAGCATTAGAGGCTAAACCCAGGAAGTCTGGCTTCAGCTCTTACCTGTTATACCTCCACCCAGATATACAGCTTGCCAAAGAAATCATTAGTTTGAATAGATCTCTGCCTTAGCCCTGGCTCTTCCCTCTGTGCAGAAGGTCCTTCTGCTTGGTTAAATTCTGACCCTCCTTTCAAACACTGATGTCACTATATCTCTTCTGAAAAGTCGTCCCCAATCATTTTAGGCAGGCTTAAAGATTTTCCTCTATGATCCCATAAGTACCTAGTTATGGTACTTAACACACAACTGACAGGCATATTTATTAATCTGTGAGATCTTCAAAGCCACAGTTCAAGTTTCTGTTAATATTTATATCTCCACTGCTCCCAGACAGTATCTGACATGTAAGAGGCTCTTAGTACTTGATGTATGTATGAATGATTATGAGGAGGACTATATATTTCTGCTTGCCCCAAAATAGTCTTCAATGTCCCACCATGACAGCCACCATTCCTCCAGTAGAGTGGGTGCTATGTAGATGAACACTGGACTAGTAGCCAGAAGAACACTGAAATGCCAGCTGTGCTCCAAAGATGCAATCTTTGCCTTACTGGGCTCTTAAATGTTAAATGTGGACCTATCCTTTGGGAGAAAAGGGAGAATAAGAGGACCTGTTAAAATATTATTAGGTACTAATTTTGACAATTTGCCAGCTATTCTATTAAGAAAGAAGGCCCCTTTTGGGGTGGGGCAGAGGATGGCTCAGTCTGATAAAGGGCTAAGGGCTCAGCATGTGGTCAGTCTGTGCATACCTCAATGAGGCTCTGTACTCAGCACCCTGAAAATATCACCAGATCTGTCCACTTTAGCAGTTCACCCTTCCCCTACCTTACAAGTTTCATCAAGACAGGAATGAAGTCCGACCAGGTGTGGCTCAGTGGCTGAGCATCGACCCAGGAAGAGGTCACCAGTTTGATTCCCAGTCAGGGCATATACCTGGGTTGCAGGCTCGACGCCCCCAGCAGGGGGTGTGCAAGAGGCAGCCTATGGATGATTCTCTCTCATCATTGATGTTTCTATCTCTCTCTCCCTCTCCCTTCCTCTCTGAAATCAATAATATATACATATAGGAATGAAACTCATGGTCTGTCTCATCTTTCTTTAATAGTAAAGGATTATTCTTGCCGGTTTCAGTCAGTCCACTAGTGGTACTGCTTGAAGCAGTTGAAGGAAACTAATATTTAGGCATGAAAGTCACTACAGCTGTGCCTGTACCTATCTCAAATCTCTTTTGGATCAAACCTGGGAATAAATAAATTCATAAGATGAAAATAAACACACTATTGATTCACTTTGAGGGTCTGGTTTAAACTTTGCTTTGGGCTTCAAGGTTTATTTGTGACAACATTTCTCAGGTAAGGTAGGATATCCTTATAGATATCATAACAAACATTTTGAAAGAAAGGGTCAAAATCCCAGGAGGGTTTGTCCACTCATTTGGAGGGAAATAAAACCAATTTCACCTCAAAATATTTCCAACTGTCTAATTGTACATATTGAGGTTTAGCTACTTAAATGTTCATTTGCCCATCATGGAAAATTTTGGTTCATGTTATAGTACTATTGCATTTTTAACTAAGGGTTCTTTCTTAAAGTTTTGCAGAGTTCTCATAGCTATCTAGTGACTCCTTGTGGAGTTTTCTCTCTACATGTAACAACTCACCAAAAAGTTAAGAAATCATAGAATCTCAGAATTGAAGTAGAAGTAGAAGTATTTAATGCTAACTTCCACCCGGTTAGCGATAACCATGAAAGAGGGTTGAAAAACCTCAGGTGAAAAGAAGGCATCTTTTGGATTACTGTCTCCTCTCTTCTCTAATGAAATAGATTTACAAACCATGTTGCAGTTTTTCTGAAATTTTGCCACTGCCGTAGCCATTTCAGCAGGGCTCAAAATGAAAGAAAAAAAAAATAAAAGGAAGAGAATTTCACATTGGCCAAGGTTGGGGGATTTCCAATGTGATTCTATAGAGGAACTAGCTCCTCAAGACAATTGGTGGACAAGTAATCAACGTTCCAATATATTGAGTTATCTTTAGATATAAATAGAAACAATATTTAGATATAACATTGTTGATTAATATTCAACAATATTTTAGCAGGCATTTTTCATTTCAATCTTAATACCCAGTCTCTTGCCCTGAGAGTCCTTTACTTGTGTTTTGTGGAACTTTCTTCCACACTGTGTGCGATGGTTAAACTAGTTGCTTACTTCCTACTCTTGAAGCTTTAGTTCAGTCAGGTGGTCATCAAGGACAACTAACTGCTTCTCCTGGACACCATATATTAGGTAGGTAATCAGAAACCATGAAGCCCATTTGAGACTGTCATTGCACAGTGGTAGTGGTGCCTACCAGACTCTTCCAGCTATGAGGTCATCTCCTCACACTACAGAGCTGTCTTGGATCTTGGCTAGTTCCAAGCATGAGTTCATCATTTCTTGGCATCCCTGGTAGCCTTCTAACAGAGTCTCCTTTTTAAAAAAATTATCCAGATTCTAAAATTGATTGTGATGATGGTTACACAACTCTGAATATACTAAAAACCATTGAATCACGTATCTCAGTGGGTAAATTATTTGGCACATGGATTATATTCCAATAAAGCCTCCTAGAGAGTCAGGTGGAATTGGTTTCCATTGCTTGAAATATAACAAGATCTAAGAGCTCAGATCCTCCTGTCAAAATTCAAATGTCAAAGCTGTAAAAGATTACACACTCTTGTCTCTTTAACATTAAGTTTACCAAGAAAAAGTAATGTGCATTAGTTTTGATGGGGGTTGAACAAGTCTAGCAAATATATACTATTCCAAGAGGGCAGACAACAAAGAGGTACCATATGGGGGAGATTTTAAATGTTCACACTGGCACAAGGGCATTGAATGGTGATGACAGTGGAGGCAGAGGTATGAAAGTGGTAGTCCATAAGGGGAATTAAATATTTTTGTCACTTGTAAATCCATATTTATCTGAAATCATAAACTGAGTGACACATTTATTACTCCCTTCTCCCTAATCACTTATTATCCAATAAATGCCTGTTGATGAATAAAGCAATCAATCATTCAGAAGTTTGGAAAAATAAAATGTTTTTCCCCCCAAAGTGTAATAAGTTCAATTTGGTGTGTGACAGAATGTGCTGGTTAAACAAATAATCTGCATCTATATAATGTTATAAAAGCCATCATATCATGAAATATATGAAAACCCCACTAAATATAACTTAATTTCTCCTTGATGAAATAATTTCTAATATGCTTTCAGCAAGAGGAAGGGAGAGGAATGGAGAGAGAGATAGAAACATCAAGATGAGAGAAAATCATTGATCAACTGCCTCCTGCACACCCCCTTACTGGGAATTGAGCCTGCAACCCAAGCATGTGCCCTGACTGGGAATCAAACTGTGACCTCTTGGTTCATGGGTCTATGCTCAAACACTGAGCCACACCAGCTGGACAATGAAATAATTTTTAGTATTTTGATAGTTGAGGACATCATAGGTTGCCATCAGCAGACATGCTTCAACATCATTTAATAAAGTGACCTAGTGATCTGGGTATCAAATGCCAGGCAACTTATATAGTGATGTCACTGTTGTGATTCCAAATATTGATCCAACAATATTTCTAAATCTAGAGGAAAAAAAGCTTATTTTGAAGGAAATTATATTCAGTAATTTTTCTGGATATCCTAATCTTCTAATACTGTCACCCTGTGTTGGGGAGCACAAGAGACTTGGTTGGAAAGTTGTAAGGAGGACATTTTGAAAAAAGGGAAGTGTGTGGAAGGCCACCTGCTCTGTTTATCGGAATTCTGACTTAGGGGAGTGCCGAAGGCGGTGCCCCTGATTATTCCTTGACCTTTCCAAAAAGTCTGTGCATGTTCAGATCCCTGGGCGTTTACTGGAATCCTTATGCATAATCCCTGGATGCCCTTGCATAGAGGACAATGTAAACACCTGTGTCCTGCCAAGATTACTTTCCCTTCTGATTGTATCAAAAGATAAAAATTCCAATAAAAGCCTAAGGAGGCAGGCAATCGAGGCTGCCTCACTCCTTCACCCGGGCCATCCCTTAGCCTCTCTTTCACAGTGAAACTGTGTTGGAGTAATCCATTCATCTGTCGCTCAGGGTCTGCTGGTCAGCCCCGGCAACCCCGATTTACTGACTTTGACAAGTATATTACCAATTTTAATGTTGTTCCAAGCAAAAGCTTATCTCATGCTTGGCAGCTAAACCAATGACCTCTTGCCTATGCTTTCCCAATTTACTTGTTCTGTTTTTATCACCCATGTTCTACCTCTTGGTTTGATATCTTGAGTTGATGTTATATTTTGCTCCCTCACATTTTATAATCTTTCAGACTTTGTCCCTGGCATTGAGGACTTCAGTAATCAGAACTGTAGTACTCCTTAACTTGTAACATTCCCTATTGCCTGTGGTGGGTACTCTCCTTTGGCTTCCTCCAGGGAAAGTGGAAGGATAGAGGTATTAGACAGGCAAAGGTCTGATAAGATTGTTATGCCTCTTTGCCATCACAAATGTATGACCAGTCCTCTATCGATTCTTGGCTAAGTTGAAATGTCAGGCAATTAACAATAAACTTTGCATGGGGAAAAACTGCATCCTCAGCATTTCCTGAATTAGAATCCTTACTTTGAATATTTCTGTGTGGGCACAGACAAGACATTAATCTTTTGTGTCTTGATGTCACTATCTATTCAATTGATTGTAAGAACAGCGCTCTCCTAAAAATGTAGGTAACTAGATGAACTCTTGTTTGTGAAGAGTTATAGAACCAAAAAGTCTCTGAATACTAAAATGATGGTTCTCTCCTATTTCACTGCAGGAAACCCCAGGAGGTCTTCATGGGATTTTAGTGTGTAGTGTGCATAAGTGTGTTATACCATGAAATATTTACATAGCACATTATCTCATATGAACTAGACATAATTTTAGCAGAAAATATGACTCTATTATATGTGCCATAAAGTCATAGTCATGGGTGTCCTATGGTTGGGAGTGGGGAAAATCAAGCAGTCAAAGCAATGATTTTCCATTTCTCAGTTTTCCACAGGCTTGTTCCTCAATCATTCCTTTTTCTTTTTTCAAGACAGCTATAGAAAGTATCAAATATCAAGAAATATATATGGAAGAAATTTTAAAATTTGAGCCAATGCTTGTCTCAGAAAATCATTGCTCACTTTCGGGAAAATATGCTCCAGTTTAGTTCAAGGAGTTCTTAATTTCCAGACCAAGATAGTTTAAAAACCACCGTGTTCACATCCCAAGATCAGCCTCTAAAAGCAACTATTCCCCCTCTTTTTTTAAAAAAAAAAAAATGAAATGCAAGTTAAAATAAGATGGTTTTACTTAGATGAAGATTAAGATGCTAATATTTCCAAGAAGAATGAATCTACAATTTAATATAAATATGTACATGTACATTTCTCATTTTTAATAGTCTTTTAAATGTTGACATAGAACATTCACACTGCACTCATTCAGTAATGATGCCTAATTTAAACCATATTTTCCATTAGAGAGACGATTGTGTATGGAAAAGGAAATAGCTCCCCAAGTCCCTCTGTGTATATCGAAATGGAAATCTAAAGCCATTATGTAGTTTATGCTTAAGTTCTGATTAAAAGATATCATAAAAATCCTATAAGAGCTCAGCCCAAGGTAGAGGATTTGATTTGAGCATATTGAAAAAAGATTGGTGCCCAAATACCAGCTTTAAATATCTTTTCTTACTAAACTATATCATAAACAATCCACATGAATGTGAAAACCAGCAACTCCCTGAATAATGGTCACATCTGTTTTCCAGTCAAATTTAAATCCCCTATCTCTAAATTTAGTGAATAATTCATTTTAGAGCTGGAAAAGAATTTGGTCCAGTTCCTTCATATTATACTTGAGGAAATTGAGGCACAGAGAGATTTCTTCCTAATAACCCTACTAATCCTTCCAGTCTCAGCCTAAGATTAACTCCTTGGGAAAGCTTTCACTGATTCTGCCACCACCAAAAACGAGCCCCCTCCCCTTTACTATACTCACAAATTTCTCTGTAGTTTTCTTCATAGTACATGATATATAATTATACAAGTGTCATAACTTTTTAGTTTAGAGTCTGTTGTCACAAGTGAAAGCTCCAGGGGCTCTATGAGCTGGATGCGCACCAGGTAGCACATGCCAAACACAGAGTGTGCCCAGTAAGTATTTAACAAATCAATGTTCAAGCAACATGTAATGACACAAATATATGTATTACGTCATTTATAAAGTGAGAGGTTAGACTAGATGATCTGTAAAATTTATACCAACTCAAAAAAATTTATGAATGCTTCGTTAAGTCTAATGTTCCTCCCACTATTCCACAAATGTCAGACACGAGTTGTCTTGTTGCTATTCATAGTTTCTCCATCCACTGTTCGTGTGACTTTGTAAAAATTTATTCTCTATATTGAAGCTTAACTTATTTGATGGAAAAATAATAATAAAAGTCACTCTTTCAACACATTTATTTTTAAAATAATTTTATGAATTGTGGTAAAATACATGTAACAAAAAATTTATCATTTTAACCATTTTAAAGTGTTCAGCTCAGTGTCCTTAAGTACATTGACACTGTTGTGCAACTATCTCCATCATCTAACTCCAGAAATTTTTTCAACCTCTCAAAGCTTTATTTTTATACTTCCCGTTTACCATCCTTCCTTCTCCCTCAAACTGCCAATCCATTTACCCTTTCTCACCACCCATCACTGACCTTTTATCAATGATCAATTTCTATGTAACAGGCCATTTATTAAGCTCACAATTCTTCTAAGTGGTTCTTCTGGTCTAGTCTGGGCTTAGATTACCTTAGCTGGGCTTGCTCATGAGTTTGCAGTCAATTGGTCAGTTGACTGTGGCTTGGCTGGTCTTGGATAGCCTTACTCACATATCAACCAGTACGTTGGCTACTGGCAGATGTGACAACAGTGACTGCATCATGTGATTTTAATTCTCCCAGTAGGATTATCGAAGCTTACTCATATAGTGATGATAGTAGAATCTTGAATGCATCAAGGTCAAGCCCCAATGCTCAAATGCTTTTCAAGTCTTTGTATCATATTTGCTCATGTGCCATGAATCAAAATAAGTCAAATGACCATAATCTGTGTGTCAGAAACTACTAAAGGACATGAATCAGGGAGGCCAGGACAAATTGTGGGACATTACTGCAAAAATTTATCACACCCTTGTTAAACAAACTGTATTTAATACTCATCATATGATCATTTCTTTCTAAGCATTATCAACTCTTTTTTTCTAATTTCTCTCCAAAGTACTCAGCTGGAAAAATATTGAGACTCTGATCAAACCCAAAAATCTGCCTATCCTACCATTTACTGAAGCAATTGTCACTAAAGAAAACCCAAACATCCATCCTGAATTCTCTCATTCGTAATTGATGACTACAAATCTCATCTGTCACTGAATATTACTTATCAGTCTCACTTATTTGTTATTATCCTAGATGATAATCTTACTTCATAATATACATCCCAAACACACACATGTTGAGAAAGAATATGAATCAAAGAATCACTCATCTTCCTAGTAGTAATCCTGCATTTGTTGGCATATTCATTACCTCTCTTCTAGATACCAGTTAAATTGACTTCTCAGGCTTAATCTCTCTCTCATGCTCCCTTCTCACTTAGATGTCTGCTAGGCAGATCAAGCATAACATGCCCAGATAGAACACTTGATTCTATTTGTTTCTTCACCACCAACCTCCACCATATACTAGTAAACCTCATCTCTCTCCTAGTTTTTTAGTTTTATTTATGTAAAATGGCTCTTACTGTTGCTCAAGTCAGTAATTGGAACTCATTCTTGTTTCTAGCTACCCCTTCACATATCCATTACCAACTCCTGTTAGATACCAAAAAGATATATCAAATCCACATGCCTTTTTTTATATCTCTGCTTCTACTATCCCTGCCCGGCCAGCATCATCCCTCATCTCCTGCAATATCTTTATAACAGCTTCCCTGCTTCTTTCTACTCTTGAATTCTTCAGTCTACTCTCTGCACAGCTGCCAGAATCATTTAAGAACACAAATGATCATATTACTTCTCTGCTTAAAAACCTCTAATGGCTTTCCACTACACACAGAATTAAATACAAAATTTTTCATGGTTGTTTGCAATGCTCTGATATGGCCCCTGCCTACCATTCTCCAACCCACCTCCCATTGCTATGCTCCTTCTTATGCCTGGGCCGCTCTGACCTGCATTCTACTGCTTGATCACACCAGGCCTGTTCTAGCCTCGTGGCTTTGGCTCTTGCTATTTTCTCAACCTGGGATGCTCATCGTGTGATGAGGCATTGTTATAATTCAGGTCTTTGGTGACAAACGATGTGATCTGGCCATCCTTTCTAATGTTGCTTCTTCTCCTACTCCCTCAAATGGTCCAGCGATAGCCAACTGGTGGTCCATGAGGTCTGAAAGGTTTGTGACCACTGGATACTGTGCTCACTCTCGACCACACTACCCTGCTTTTTCCTCATAGCATTTGTATTACTTAAAGTTTATTCCTTATGTGTCTGTTCCACTAGAATCGAAAACCACAAGTGTTAAGAACACATCTTGTTCATCATTTCATTCCCAGCTTATAGGACAAAGCATTAAAAAATAGTAGGTATTCAATAAATACTTGCATAGTAAAGAGAATAAGTTTTTTACATTGCATGGTTTCTGTGAGGAATGTTTTAAACATATTAGAAACAGTTTGGTATGTAATAATCACTCTATAAATGATGTTCATAAAACACAAAATATGTTTTTCCATCTTGTATCCTTGGCACCTACCAGTTACTAGAAATAGTATCCATGTGACAATTATATTTTTTTTAGCAAACCAATGATTCCAACATAAATAGCATTAACGTTGGTTAGTATAAATTCCATAGAGTATTTCAGTCAAGGCTCTTTTTGGTGACAAGTAATAGAAATCTATTCACACTAATTTATATACAAGGAAGAATCATTAAAAGGACCAAAATGTCATCTACAGAGGCACAGAAAGTACAACCATGACCTCTCAGGGGCTTAGAACCAGGAACTAAAATATCACCACATTCTGTGGCTATTTCCTCTCAGCTAGCATGGCAATTTTGTCTGCATCATTCTCTCTCTGCAAACCAGTTCTCTCTGTTTATTTTTCAAGTAATGGCTATCCTAACTCTGTCTTTATATCAGTTCATAGTTCACATGACCAAAACAGACTAAACTAGTGTCTGAGAACTGAATTTCCAAATCCCTGTGGAGAAAATCTGATTGACCCACATTGGGTTCAGTCCTTACCTGTATTCAAACATGTGTAGCCAGGAGTTGTGGTCACATATTATCAATGACTCTGAAGGTCCACACCTCTGTGTGTATATGTGTGTGGAGGGGGAGGGAGAATAGAGTTCTAACAAAAAGTGGAGAAATAAAGGAATGGACAAATACCTTACAATGAACCTCTCAAGGCCCTAAGTTCAACTTACAGAGAAGTGGAGATTCTATCTCCAATGGCACCTTTTACTCTTCAGGTCTACATGGAGAGAGCAGACTTGGCTCAGATATAGGTGGAGATTTTACCTTGGTTTCAATCACTGGTGGGAATTCACACTCCAGAGGCCGTAGGGTGAGCCAGTGTTTGATCTGTGTAAATTATGTCAGATACACAAAGCACTCACAAGATGGGGCAAGAAGTCGTGTCTGATAATGCTGAAGGAACAAATGTAATTTGCATTTGGATAAAGATTCACATGTTCCTGGGAAGAACCACTTTGAAGCAAAATACTGAGTAGAGCTGCACATAAACACATCTTTGACCTCCAGAGACACTTGATTTATTAAGAGCATAGGAAAACAGAAGGATTTGATTCCTGGTGTTAGCACAGGCATTGCCGCCATCATGCAAGGAAAGGTAGTGGATTTGTTTTCATCCATTTTGCCTTAGCCCTCTGCGGACGAGCTTACAGGTTTCTCACGCATAAGAGAGAAGTGTTTAATGAATTTGAGGACATTATTCTTCTGCCTGCCTCCTCCCACTCCGTGGCTCTCTCATGAAGAATAAACACTATTTGGATTAAGAGATATACAAGAGTGAGAGAAAGGTGACAATTGAACTGACTTCCTGAACATGGAAAGAAGTCATAAAGGTAAAGATCATGATATAGGACTGAATGCTGTCTTATCTTGTGGACAGTCCAGATTAAAAGGAAAATATTTGTTTCGTTCCTTAAGTCCAGCTTCGTTTTAACAAGAACCAGGGAAAAGTACAGTCGTCCCCCTTATCCTCTGGAGATACATTTCAAGACCCCCAGTGGATGCCTGAAACCATGGATATACCAAACCCAATATATACTATGTTTTTTTGCTATACATACATATCAGTGACAAAATTGAACTTATAAATTAGCGTAGGAAGAGATTACCAACAATAACTAAAGATAAAATTAAACAACTATAATAATATACTGTAATAGAAGTTACGTGAAGGCTCTCAAAACATTTCTCAAAACATTTATTAAGCTGTACTCACCCATTTTCTTCTTGTGATGATGTGAGATGATAAAATGCCAAACTTATTTCTGAATTTCTGGGGCCCTCCCTGACGTGCAGTGAATGGCCCGTTTCAGGGGATCCCTGGCTGAAGTTTTTATATAGATTCAGTGCTTCCTGGCGGAACCCATTCCTGTCCATCAGAAACCATTTTCTGTTAGTCTTCCACCCACACACGTAATGCCTTTTCTGTCTTAATTAAAGCATTTATTTCACATTCTGGCCATAACTTTTGCAGTTTGAAGTGTGATAGCAAAACCAACATAGAATTCTTTCCTCCTTCACAATTTCAAGGACAGAAGATTTGTTCTTACCGCGGATCTCGGCAACCTCGGCATGCCATTCTTTTTCTTTTCTTTATTAAGTCAAGGACTTTCACCTGCCCCTCTTCCCCTCTCCCCGCCGCCCTTCAAGGAAGCACCTTACGGTCCCGCTTTGGCAGATCCGAACTGCCAGCAGGATCACCCTTGCACTTGGGGGCCTTAGTAAATAAAATAAGGGTGACTCAAACACAAACACAGCAATACCACCACAGTCCACGGCTACTAAGGGACTAACTCCTACGAGACTCAAGTCCCAGGCGAGACAACACGAGATTTCATCCCGCTGCTACTCAGAAAATCGTGCAATTTAAAACGTGTAAATGGTTAGTTCCTGGAATTTTCCATTTATTATTTTCGGGCCATGGTTGATCACAGGCCACTAAAATTGCTGAAAGCAAGTCCCCAGAGAGGAAAGACTACTGTAATTAAGAAGGTATAAATGTTGGATATGCTAAGGCTTTTTCTGCTCTGAGCAAGTAAAATAATTATACAGAAAATATAGTATTACTCAGATTTCAAACATTTTTTTTCATAACCATTTGTTAAGACCTGAGCTTGTGGACCAGGACAAAAATGAAAGATATACGCCAGATTCTATTTGTCATTATCTGTTGTGCTATCTAGCCAAATTCATTGCCCTGAATAATGCTAGCTATTTTGAAGGGTTCATATATCAGTTGGTTGCTAACAAGTACATTTTTATTCAGTTATTCATACTTTTTTTTACACATTTATTTTCTCAAAAGATGTTTTTAGGACCTTTCAAATTCCAGGTTCAAAAAAAAAAATTCTAGGTTCTGTTCTATAAATGTAAGCTATATAATAAAGCAAAAAATAAAGAAAAAGGAGAATAATAATAATTAATTAGGACCTTGCAGAATACTTTGTTTTGTTGAACTCATACTTTGTTTTGTTGAACTTTTACTTTGTGTGGTCATTAATTTTATGTGTCAACATGACTAGGCTCTGATGTCCAGTTGTTTGCTCAAACACTGACCTGGATATTGTTGGGAAGGTATTTTGTAGCTATTAGTTGTCTTCAGGTAAAGGAGATTACCTTTGATAATTGTGAGCGGGACTCTTCCAATCAGTTGAAGGCCTAAGAGCAATAACAGGTTCTCTGAGAAAGAAGCAATTGCACCGTAAGCCTGTAACATAAACGTCCTTCCTGAATTTCCAGTGCATCAGCCTGACCTATGAATTTCAGTTTGAAGACTGCAACCACTAACTGTTCCTGAGTTTCCAGTCTGCTGTCCTGCCCTACACATTATGAATTTGCCAGCCTCCAAAATCATGTGAGCCAATTCCTTAAAACTTCTCTTTCTATCAGTTCCTTTCTATCTTTTCCATATAAGTCACTTTCTTAAGGTTTTTTATTTATTTAATATCTCATTTAATCTTTGGCCCCAAAGCGCAAGACAGATTTATTTAATATCTCATTTAATCTGACTCAGTGACAGATCCAGATATTATGAGGCCTGAAGGTAGTCAATAGTCAATTATGAGGCCCTTCTTAAGAAAAACAATATAAAATTACAAATATAAAATTACATACTAAATTTGAAGAAAATATGTACAAATGATGCTTTGAAACTTATTAATGTTATAGGAAATCCACCTCTTTTTATAACAACCTATGAGATAAGTACTATTGTAAGTTTTTCCAACTGATACTCGAGGGAAACAATATTTAAGAGTGAGTTGTTTGATGTTTTGGAGCTCAGGATAGAGCAATGTGAAATTCTAGGATAAATCATGCTTGAAGTTTAGGGTTCTTTATAGTAAGTATACTAGGTAACATTTCAAACAAGAAGTTTCCATTTTTGGTTGAAAGGAGGAAAATCTGAGAAGTCTGTGCCTTCCAATTTGATGTGCCTTTTTAATTTCTAGCTCCAAAATGTACCACCACGATCCCTGACCAGACACAGAGCATAGAGAAAGAGTGCCCATGTACTCTGAAACGCACATGGTGTTGGAACATTAAGATTTATGGGCACAAAATGATAGTGCATTAAAAATTGGGATTTATGAGCACCAAATGATAATAGTGCAAAAAAAGGCTTAAAACCCACATGGTGCTGGCACATTAGGATTTATGGGCACAAAGGGATAATAGTGCATTAAAAAAAACTGAAGCAAAATGGAGTGGTTTTAGTACCTATGCGAGTGAAAATACATTTTCTTTTCTCTTATCCTTCATCCCCAACCAAATGTTATATATTATATTCAAGATACTTCGGGGTAAAACAAATGCCATTGTACATACAATAAGCTTTAAACAAATCTTAATGTTTTGCCATATTTGCTTTCAAATTTTAAGATAATATATTTCAGATAGAAGTTGAGCTACATTTGTATCTCTTTCTCAATCACAGTTTTCTTCTCCTCAATAACTATTTGTTGAATAAGTGAGTAAATGAACTACTGAACAAAAACACTTGCAATATATCGTCCCCCCTTTCCTTCCTAACAAAGCCATAAGTGCTTTCATCCTCTGCTCTACAAAAACACCAACAGATAAACACACTGCAGATCGGAGTGAAGAATCGGAAGGTGGATGTTCTGGCCCACCCAGAGTGTCAAAGAACATTTTTAGGAAATATATTCATTTATTGTAAAGCCCTATTGAAAAACCTTGAATCAACTCAGACTTTGCTCGATTGCTCAACCAATCTATGATCAATTTACAGGCATTGAATGCATCTGTCATTTAAAAATTGCTATCAGAATCTCCCGAGATCCATTTTTAGAATTATAGAATCACTTCTCTTTAATTCCTAGTTTGATCTATAGGTTGAAATGAGGACTAACGTTTCTGAAAAATCAGTATCCATATGTGGAAGTCACTTTTAGCATGAAAGGTGGGATGTTAAACTCTGTTGGAAAGAGCAAGAAAATATAGACACAGGTAACAGAATCACATCAAAGTTTTGTGACCTCCAACATCTGAAGAGCTCTGGTCTTTGAGTTATGCTATGGCTTTCATGTTCATGGAAGAATTGCTTGCGATTGCTGTCTGGCCCCGAACACTGGAGAGATAGAGGAAATAGCTGTTCTCCACCTCGCCAGGGTTCAGAATTCTTCTGTTTAGTGAAGGGAAGTAGAAGTCTGATGTATAGCTGAAAAGAGACATTTATTAAATCAAATGCCAATAATAGTCAACAGGTCAAACTCTGAGCTAGGCAAGCTTGGTTTAATATCCTGGTTTTTCACCTGACTAGCCTCATGAAGCCCGAGAAAATGAGCCCTTCTCTATAACTTACTTTCCTCACCTGTGATATGGAGATAATGATAGTAACTACCTCATTAGGCTGATTTTAATTACATATCTTGCATCTCAAGTGCTTTGCATAGCTGGGGTGCACCAAAGGTACATAACTTTAATTAGTATGTTTAAGAACCAGAAAATGAGCTGCCTCTCCAAGTCCCTTCCCTTTCTAGCAACTCTGCCTTCACAAAGTCACTTCTAGAGCCATCATACAAATACATTATAACCTCACCTGCTGGCCACAGATGATGGTACAGGGGTGGGCATCTGATCAGTCCTTTCCTGAGAATTTTGGAACTAGCACTGAGAGTAACGCTTTGAGTTACGTCTGCCAAAGATACAAAACGCTGGAGCTGCCTTCTTGGGAGCCCATGATTATGATGAATAAGATGCCGGTGTTCAGTGGAAGTAAAACTTCCACATGCAAATGGAGGTACATATGAGGAGCAATAGTGTGCTAACGGCATATGAATTGCAGTTGGTTTTGAGATACAGCCACATCCCTGCATTCTGTAAAGTCTTCATGTTTTATAGCATATCCCAATAACTCTCCAATACATTGCCCTTTATACTTAAGCTGAGATTGAATTTTTATTTTCTCTTACATATATTATCTCATTTACTTTTCAATAATGCCAAGAGGTAGATATTATTATCCATATTTTGCAGATAAGGAAACTGAGGTTCAAAAATGATAAGTAGTTGCCCAAGGCCAAATTACTAATCAATTGTAGTACCAGGATAGAATGTGAGCCCTCTGCCTCCAAGCTTTCATTCCTGACTCTCCTTTGCACCCATCAGGTTCTTGCCTTTTCTTGCTGCTCTCTCTCCCTTCACCTAACTTAAGTTGGTCCTTCAGGTGCTGTGGAGAGCAGCTACAGCGTTTGGACAGGTTCAAGCCTGAGACTAATGAGAGGACACGATCCTCTCATGGCAAAGCCACATGCAAGTCCCAGCACAATTATAGCCAAAGACTATAGTTGTAAGCTTGACCTTATGGTCTGAACCTGTAGCCCCACGTGGCTAAGTGATATGGGCTGCTGGAGGTACAGCAAGTAAACAAAGCTTATCAGCTGCATGTAATTGAGTAGATTTGAAACGTGTGAGAATGTTATAACCACGCCCTTACTTTGCCTCGTGGAATTTGGCTATAAAATAAAGACTCAGGTTACAGGCCATGGCACTGTCTCTCCATCAGAGAGGGCAGCGTTCCTCCTAGCGCCCAGCTTTATTCTCTTGTCTGTCTTTTCTTAATCCTTCACCACCCCCTCTCAGGCTCATCGAACTTGGCTGTGCCAGCTCAGCACATATAGCGTCCAACCTGGGGCTGAGTATGGGGAACAGGGGCCTGAGTTCGGGGGAACTGCAGGTTCACCCATGGCTGTGCCGGCTTGGCACAAGGTGCCAGCCTATCATTCCTTTGGGAAGCTTTCCTTGGCTCCATGGACTGGGTGAAGGTTTCCATTCCATGCTCCCTAGCTTCTGGGCTTCCCCTTATAACACATATCACTTTGTACCCTGAATGTCTTCTCCTCTGTGTACTCCACTACACTATAAACCATCCAAAGATAAGGGTCTTTTCTCCATCTTTGTATCTCATATCAGACTCAGCCCCAGGCATAAAGAAGGCCTTTATATGTATATTTTGAATTGAATGAATATTTGGAGGAGAATGAGGAGGGAGTTTTCTGTGTCTCCAAATTCATACTAAAGGTATCACCCACTTTCTTATACAGATCAGCTCATCCACCAGACAATCTTTTCCCAGGCCTGATGCTCCTATCTTATATAATACTAGAAATCTTCCTTTGACATAGCTGTCCCTCTTCTTCTCCCCTGAACCCTCACCCCAATCCCCTGCAGCTTTGCACTCTGCTTTAATTGGAGGGTGAGAGTGAAATAACAAATGAAGACAATTTAAACCAGTGGTTCTCAACCTTCTGGCCCTTTAAACACAGTTCCTCATGTTGTGACCCAACCATAAAATTATTTTCGTTGCTACTTCATAACTGTAATGTTGCTACTGTTATGAATCATAATGTAAATATCTGATATGCAGGATGGTCTTAGGCGACCCCTGTGAAAGGGTCGTTCGACCACCAAAGGGGTCGCGACCCACAGGTTGAGAACCGCTGACACTCTGAGTCATCTCATGACAGTTCTACAGCTTGGAAAAAATGTCTTGGGCTAGTAATGTTTATAGTACTTCTGGTTTAAATTCAGTCATACTGTCCTTTAATCTCCAGGAATAGAAGCTATTGTTTTTCATTAACTTTTACTCCAGAATATAAAACATTACCCAGTTTTTATATCTTTTTTTCTTGACATGTAGGAAATAATGCATTAATATAGTACACACACAGAGAATGTATACTTTGAATAAAATAAATAAAACCTAAAATTACAGTATTGTGAAAGATTCTTCAAAATTAAATTAATCCTAATAAAGTTGAAAGAATAATTTTTAAGATAAAATTTTATTGAGCATAGTCTGCACCTAATTAAACTTTTCTCCCCAGAGATGTTCTCATGCATAGGAAGAACCATTGGAACAGATGCTAAAATGAACTATCAGATGTGTGTGTGTTGGACTTGGGGAGCCTCACTTCTCAGTTTGATGGAGAACACTGTGTCTTTTTGTGGAGACCATACCAGAATGTTTTTGAATTATTAGAACTTTTGGTAAAGTGTGTCTATTTTGTAAAGGTGAACTGTGCTGAAGCTGTGAGTCTGTCACCATCCTCATTAAATAAAACAGTGAAAGATCACATCCTCATGCAGGTTGGGACCGAAGGTTTCCAACAGCTACTTTGTGGGCCACGGTGATCCAAGTTGTCCTTTGAAAGCATTGTCTCCTAAGCGAATGGAAGGAAGGGGACGAGAGGTCTTCAGCTCTACAGAGGATGGAGCAAACCAAAAGATACGGAGTGTGAGGCTTTCAGAACAGTGCAGCTTAGCTCGGAACACGTGAGACGCCGCCATCCTTCCTGCAGGCTGGGGGATGGCAGGATGGAAGCAGTCGCAGAAGCACGGAGGTTGACATCCGTAAACAAAAGCTCTCGAAACATAAGGAATAGAATTTGAGGGCAAGAACATATTCCTCAATCACTGTCAAAACTATTTTAAACAGGAGCTTTATGGTTCTCAAGCCCGGAAGACTTATTGTATTTAAAACCTTCCACAAGATGTGTTCCCCTTCCATGAATTTTTTTTACTAAAGTCGCTATTTCTAAATTTTGGTGAGAGGCAAGAATCTGTTCAGCTGTAGCTCCTTTGCTGATTACAACAAGGAAAGGGTTAGTTGTTTCACAAATAGAGTTTATCATGAAAGGTGCTAACTCACAGAGATAAATTAGATGGATGTTTGTCTTTATTGCCATGAAGATGAAAAGAGTTACTTGGAAATAAGCTGCAAACCTCCAATCAGAATGCAAGTGGAAATCAATAATTCATTCCCATACATCTTCCTGCACTTTGCTGGCAATTGCAGACAAAATTAACAACAACCCTGACAGCGAAAAAGAATGACTCTACCACGTTTCCCCAGGAGGCCTATGCCATTTCAGTCCCAGGGACATCGTCTCTACATCTTTCACACCTTTGCTCTGGGTACTTATGCGTCAGCTATTTCCTGTGACAGCTTTATCTATAGTCTGGGCAGTTATTATTTTCACGTAGCCAAAAATAATGTTTTTGTTTGCAAGGAACGGCCATTTTGTGGGCATAGCAGAACCAAAACTCAATCTAATTAAATCAGTCAACAACATTTATCAGCTGTAGGAAGAGGCATCAACGCTTCACAAGGTCTATGGGCTGCAGTAAATGCAGGGTCATCAGGGGTCATATGCAGAAATCACTTGATTTCCAAGAACAGAGAGCCATTACAGCGAATCTAGGTAACGTAGAGTTTAGAATAAGGTTAAAGGGAAGCAATATCATAACCACCTAAGGAGAAAAAATGGAGAAAATATGTCCTAGCTTGACTAAAATGTCAGAAACCCCTCTCTTTTTCTCTTGTGGTTGTGGCACAGAAAGAGAATAGATTCCCTGTCTCAGATTTAGTTCAGGTGAAAGTGATAATATCACACACTCCAAGAGACTATAAAAAGATTTATTGTTCACATAATAAAGCTTTCTGGGGAGAGTAGGGCAGGGTCTCAAGC
This sequence comes from Myotis nattereri, assembly GCF_964212035.1. NCBI lineage: Eukaryota > Metazoa > Chordata > Mammalia > Chiroptera > Vespertilionidae > Myotis > Myotis nattereri. The sequence continues at coordinate 26,983,197 of NC_138084.1, forward strand.
AGTTCCAAAAATGGCTTGAGAGAGCAGGGATGGGCAAGTGCTTTGAGGCTTACAGCTGTTAAGGGGTGGGTGAGGGGTCTCAAATTGGGTCTTTCCTAGTTGAGACTTTCCACTAGTATGAAGGGAGGGAGCACTGGGCTCTCTTACCAGTGTTCCTAGATGTGGGGCAGAAGAGAAAAGAGGGGGATGCTTGAAAGTTGGCAGTCATCTAACATAAAAAATGTGGTCAGACTCTTTATTACACTGTCCCTCTCCCATTGGGCCCAAACATTCTGTGATTTCAGATTCTCTCTGGGTATCTGTTCTTTCATCTTTTTTGAGGACCTGCTCCCTCTGTAAGTCTTTTGTTTTCTGTACGTCCCTCAGGGCTCTGTTAGGGATGGCAAAAACTATAGCCATAACTCGCCGTGACCTTTTAATATTAGTGTCTATCCCCATGTAAACCTCTGTATTACATTCAGGAGTGAGATAAACAAAAAGAGAGAGGGAAATAATAAGACAAAGAGAGAGAGAATGAATCCTATGTTTGGTTTTCCCCCCAATCAAGTATCTAGTCTGGCCCATTAGATTCTGTCCAATGAGGTAGTCAAGTGGTTCAAATAGGGCCACTCAAATGCTCTCTCTCTGAAGGTCCTGTGGTCGGGGTGAATTTTAATTAAAAGAAGGCTAACTTAGGAGTGCTTCAAAATACCTTGGTGGTTTCCTTTAACCAAGTCCATACTTTGCAAATAAACCCTGTAATAAACCCTTTTCATTTATTTTGTTTGTGCTGGTTCCAGATACAAACCTGGCTATGTATATACACACATAAGCATACGTTTTAAATATACTCATATATTTAAAGCAATGAATAGAAACATCTGGAAATTATTGCTTAAATAAAAGCAAATGTTAATTTGCTTTTCCACATTATGGGGGATAAGCTTAAAGTTTAAACTGCTTATTTGATGATCAGGAAATACTGTCCATTTGGCAATACAAAGCCAAATAGTAAGCATCTCCATGGTTAGCCCTGACTTCTTAAGAGATTAAACCCCGATATATCATGTAGGCATCATTGTGCTCATCAGAAACACCATTCTGAACATTAAAAATGCTCAGGTGTGCCGAAACCGGTTTGGCTCAGTGGATAGAGCGTCGGCCTGCGGACTGAAAGGTCCCAGGTTCGATTCCGGTCAAGGGCATGTGCCTAGGTTGCGGGCATATCCCCAGTGGGAGTGTGCAGGAGGCAGCTGATCGATGCTTCTCTCTCATCGATGTTTCTAACTCTCTATCTCTCTCCCTTCCTCTCTGTAAAAAATCAATAAAATATATATAAAAAATGCTCAGGTGCTTAAATATTGATTTTATCTCATTATATCACTGTGTGCAATACATCTGATTTGTAAAATTTCTGTTTGTTATTAAATATGTTCCCCATAAATCCAAAGAATAGGCATATTGTTGAATTTTATTATCACTGACACTGTCAGCTGACCTAAAGTCTTACAGAAAGGCAAAGAAAAGAAATCAAAACTGTTGTCATATCCAAGCTCAGGTGCGGCCCTCAGGAACATTGTGCGTTTGACAAAGTCCTTGGAGCTCAGACTTCACCACCTTCTCATTGTGTGCCTAACATCCTGTTTTTCTTTCTCAAAACTTACTCTCAAACCTTATTCAGATTTTATTAACTGATAAAACTTGAAATGCCATCTTAAGTAATTTATTCTAATACTCTCCCCTATGGTTTTTTTTTTTTAATTTTTGGAAAATACAATTAACTGAATATATAAATCAAAATTTCTCATGGATAAACACGTATTCTTCAATAACTTCACACTCCAACAAAGATGTTTCCATTTCTCTGAAGTCACATAAGTGGTCCTTTTTTTTTTTTTAGTTTTTTTTTATTATTATTAGTTAAGGAATTACAAATGTGTCCTCATCCCCCCCTTTAACCCCCAACCTCCCCCCCACACACAAACTCGTGCTCCCATCCCCCCGTTGTCCATGTCCATTGGTTTGGCTTATATACATGTATACAAGTCCTTCTGTTGATCTCTTCCCCTTACCCCCACCCTCCCCTACTTTCCTTCTAGGGATTGATAGCCTGATCGCTGTTTCTCAGTCTTTGGGTCTGTCCTTTTTCATCAATCTATGTTGTTCTCTATAATCCACAAATGAGTGAGATCATGTGGTATTTATCTTTCTCTGACTGGCTTATTTCACTTAGCATAATGCTCTCCAGTTCCATCCATGCTGTTGCAAAAGGCAAGAGTTCCTTTTTTTTTACCGCAGCATAGTATTCCATTGTGTATATGTACCACAGTTTTCTAATCCACTCATCTGCTGATGGGCACTTAGGCTGTTTCCAAATCTTAGCTATGGTGAATTGTGCTGCTATGAACATAGGGGTGCATATATCCTTTCTAATTGGCGTTTCTGGTTTCCACATAAGTGGTCCTTAATCAGCCCAAGAACTTGGCTAAAATTTTATCCAAGTTATAGTTTAATAACTGGATTTTTACACTCCATTATGTTTTTTAACCTTCTTTATATGGGCCCATCAAAGACCCCCAAGAATTTTGTCACTTATCACTAAATTTCCAAGTCATAGCACTGTTTGTCTTACAGATAACCTTTGTTTACTGAGTACTTAACTATATAACAGTCTGTGCCCTAAATCCTTAATGCAGACTTTCACATTTAATCTTTACGACCACTATCATCCTACTTCATGGATGAAGTTTTTGAGGTCCCAGAGAGGTGTTTTGCACAAGTTCTATAGCTTTTAAGTGGCTGAGCTAGTTAAAGGAATATATATATATGCTTAACAGGAGAAATGGTGCACTTCTGGGTTGTCTCATGGTCCTTATAACTGGCACATGTATGTTTAATACATAGATTTTAATATCAATTACCAGTTCATCCTGATAAAAAAAATTTGTGGAAATTGTTAGCAAGAAAATATTTTCTGTGTCAATGAGACCTGGATTTCTCTCCTTTATTTCAATTGTTTTTGCAAAGAAAAGCAAAAGTGCCTTGTGGGCCAAAGGACTAATTGTGAAAGTTCTCTTGATCATGATTTTATAGACAATGCTATTCACATCAAGTGGGTTTGGAAAATGGCAGAACTTTAAACTGTCTTCATCAAGCCATTCCTTTAAATATACAGTCTTTTCTAGTATTTAAAGAGCACATATTGCTGTGGTTCTTAAGCTTATCAAAAGGTCAGACCAAGATAAATTGTAAGTGGAACAGAGGAGAAATGGCAAGGGAAAGGAGTAGGGATTTGAAGCAAAGAGAAATAGCAGACCCAGCGGGGAGACCTTTGGATCAGCGGGGGATAGTCAGGGTTGATGAATATAAGGAGGAAAGCAATCTAATTTCTATAAATGACCATATTTGTAGGACTGGAAAGGGCAGGTCCAAAGCATAGTCATTCCAAAGATGTCTTTCTTACTGTCTAGGAAAAGACCTGCCTGAAAAGGACCTGAGCCCCCCTCATAAGCCCTGTCTGTCATTTATTGGGCAGTCTGGCCTGCGGGGTCCGCATCTTACCAGGGTATCAAGGCCACATAGCCTGGGAAGCAGCAGTCTTACCATCAGGATATTTTTCTTGTTTTATATTTCTTGGCTACTTTTTATATTATCTGTTTGTTTCTCTGAATCTCCTAGACATAAAAACCTGAATGGTTGGCAATTTCCTGATATCCCTTCTGCTCCCCATTCTTCAAAAATGCATATCAGATTTTTTAAAAAATATTTTTTTATTGATTTCAGAGAGGGAGAGATAGAAACATCAGTGATGAGAGAGAGTCATTGATTGGCTGCTTCCTGCATGCCCCCCACTGGGGATTGAGCCCACAAACCAAGGATGTGCCCTTGACCAGAATAGAACCCAGAACCCTTCAGTATGCAGGCTGATGCTCTATCCACTGAGTCAAACCAGTTAGGGCCATATCAGCTTTTGGAGCTAATTAGATTTCTCTTCAGGTTCAGGTGTAGAGTAGAAAATTCTTCACCAATATTACCATGAGAGGTTTAATTAAGATTCCTCTTTCTCCCTCACCTCATCATCCAATATTCATTGAGAAATCCATTAGCATTTCCTTCAGAATATTCTGAAACTTTAACAGCTTTTCATCTTTACTATGGCTACTGTCTTTAAGTCCAAGCCCCATTATCTATCAACTGCACACTGCAGTAACCTAACTGGTCTCTTGCCTCTGTTCATGCTTCCCCTACAATTTATCCTCCACAAGGGAGCCTCAGATCTTATTCTGAAATTTAAGCCAGATCATATCACTTCCCACTGAAAACCTTATGATGAGTTTCCCTTGGCACTTACTAACATGCATACACATCCTGGTTCCCATCTGCTTCTCCAGCTGTGTTTCATCCCAGGCTCCACATTCCCACTGAGCCCCAGAAGCACTGGCCAAGCTCATTCCCATGATGGAGATGGACACTTGCTCTCCCTTCTGCCTGAAGTACTCTTCTTCCAGATATTTTCATGAACAGTTGTTTCATACTTCCAGGGCCAAGATCAAATACCACCCCCTACTTAAGATTCCTTCTCAGAGAGGCATTCTTCACAACCCAGTCTAAGGAAGAAATCCCCCCTCTCTTCAATCTTCTCTATTTCATTACCCTTTTTTATTTTTTCCCTAACATATACCATTCTGAAATTGTCTTTTTTTAATACTTTTTTATTATATTAATTTTCATTAAAAAATATAAGGTGCTTTTTAATTTTTAAAGTGTACTTTTAATTAAATGTATAGGGGTGACATTGGTTAATAAGATTATATAGGTTTTAGGTGTACATTACTAGGGTATATGATCTCTATATTGCATTATGTGCCTACCACCCAAAGTCAAATAATCTTCTGTCACCACATAGTTGGCCCCCTTTACCCTTTGCTACCTCTCCCCACCCCTCTTCCCTCTGGTAACCTCCATACTGTTGTCTGCATCTATGAGCTTCAGTTTTATCTTTTTTACTTATTTATTTTTAAAAAATCTGTCTCCTGGACATGTAATAAACTCCATGACATACATACATATACTTGGAAAAGCACCTGTCGATGTGTGGTCACAGTCAATATTTGTTGACTGAATGGAAGGCAGACTTTACACTCGCATGAGGAGGAAAATGCTTTCTCTCTCCGAACTTCTTACTCTCAAGTCTGGCGTCTGAAGTGGGTAGCTGTTTTTGAGCATAGCTGAAGGTTAAAGGGAAAGGTGACCTCTACCATGAGAAAAAAGGCTAAGAGCAGGGCAGGAAGTTATCCTTAAGTCTTGCCAGGAAATCAGGCCTGTAATGAATGTGGGACATCCTGTAAGAAATGCCTAAGGAATTCCCAAGCCATATAGCCCCTAAAATTGCCAGTCCACAGGTTGTCAAGTGTGAGCCTCAGGGCCAAATTCACCTGGAGATATTTTGTTTAGCTCACATTGTTAAGTTGCCCTTATATTTGCTGACAAAAATAAAAAACAAAAAACAAACAAACAAAAAAACCCAGTTGTGAGATGTCACAGAAACACCTGGATTTTTAACCTCTCTTGAAAAATAGTGACATTATTTCCACATAGTTACGGTCAACGGGAACGAAGGAGCTGCTGCCCCTTTTCAGCTGGCCGTGGTGGGTTTTCCCTGTCAGCATATCCCCACCAGCCTTCCTCCTTCATTTGTATATATGCTTGGTCCTTATAAGCCTTTGAGTTTCTAACTCCAGTTGAAAAATTGCATGAAACTTCTATAATCCTGGATCCTTTCTCTGATGAACGTTTGTAAACTCTTCAGTTTGCCTTGAGCTGTGCTATAAGTAAAGGAAAGACTAGAGTGGCAACTGGAACAAAGGGGCAGGCCATTATGGTTGACACCCAGCCAGACTTCTGCATGCCAAGCAATGTACCCTGACACCAGGAAACCAAAGCAAAAGGTGTCCCTTTCAAATTTCATTGGCCTCATAATAATTCATTGGCTGCCGGGAGCTGGTCCATGCTTGCTGTTTCAAGGGACCTGGCATATATGGCATACTGTTCTTAATATGTTTGCTCACCTTCTAGGCACTATGTGTTTTAACCAAGGTCTCTGAGAAAGGTTGTTTCCCCAGGTAGGGATTTTCCCCTGAAGTTAGGGAGGGAATAAAACCTCTTAACTAAGTGCCAGGTGGGTAATTAATCACTTTAACTACGAACAATCATGCTTAAGCTACATAATCTTTACTCCCTGGAATGGAGATAAGAAACGCCCTAACCTTTGAAATAGAGATTGATAGGATTGGAATCAACTGGTATAAATACAGATGTAAGAAGACAGGCAGAGAGAGAGACAGAAATTGGCACAGAACCTACACAGAACCTACAGACAGAAGAACTTCGCTGGAGAGAACATGGCAAAACATCCTGGACAGAAACTGGCCTCAGAACCTAGAGACAGAACCTAGCGAGAGAACATGGCAAAAGATCCTGGACTGAACCTGACTACAGAAATTGGCAAGAGAACCTGACTAGAACCTGGTGACTGAACCTGGCTGGAGAACCTGGACAGAACCTGGCTGGAGAACCTAGCGAGGGAACATGGCTACAGAACCTGGCTGGAGAACCTAGCAAGAGACCATGGACATAGAACCTGGCTGGAGATCCTAAACAGAACTTCGCTGGAGATCCAGACCAGAACTTGGCTGGAGATCCTGGCTAGGCTGCTGATCAACTGAATGCTGTCTCCTCCATGTGATTCCTTCTCCGCCGACTCCATCCACACCTTTGGGGACCCCTGGACCCGCTGGGGCTGGACCCCGGCAATTGGCCAAGAGCAGCTCATATGTAGAGGGTGAGAAATGGGTAAACAATGCCCAGTCAGGCCAGCATGGTGAGAGCAGAAAGAGTTTGCGCTGAAACTTTTAGTAACATTGGGTAGATCAGTCCTTTTGCACCAAATGCAACAGAAGCCCAGTCAGTGACTCAGTCGAATGTTACAGCTCAAGGGAAGCCCCCCAAAACCAAAGTTCAGGATTGAGTCAGGAGTAGACTTTAGGTTTAACTGCTGTGTGACCTCATTAGAACTCAGAAGCAGAATGACTTAGAGGGCTTCTGTTTTATTGACTTTCAGGCAACTTACCAGTTTCATACACTTTGAAGATCTCACACTGAAATATATACCGTTGTTGATTCTTAAATAAATACCTACTCTAAAGAATAGCTCTACCTCCTGCGGTGACTGAGTTGTCATTATATGGAATCGCTTCACTGAATTTTCTGAGTGATGTTAAGCACAGACTAAGACACAAACCATCACATGGAAGAAGTCAGACTCATGAATGATTTGGGATACCAGTCACACAGCCAAATACACTTGTGTTATGCCCTTGTCTCTGGTGCTCATTTTATTTCTTGCCCTTTGATCTAGGACTTCTGCCATCTGATTCTTGAGGGGATCGACAGCGTGTCTTGTCAGACTGACTCCTTGTCAGCAGGATGGCCGCACAGCATTTCTGTGATGTCTTCCTTATTGTCCAGAATGCAAGTTAAGTGAAACAACCATTTGCAAGAGTCTTAATACCCATAGTAAAGGGGAGAAATCGAGATATTGAATAGTTGCTTTCTAGTCACTAATCGCACAAGCTCTTAAACAGTTAAGACCAGAGGGAGGTTGTTATGAGTTGTATTGTGTGCCCCCCTCCCCCATCAATTTATATGTAGAAGTTCTAACCTGAAATACTTCAGAATGTGACCTTATTTGGAAATAGGGTCATTGCTGATGTAAAGTTAAGATAAGGTCATACTCGACTAGTCCCTAAGCCAATATAACTAGTATCTTTATAAAAGAATATTATGTAAAGAAACAGACATGCACACCAGAGAGAAGGATGTTATGTGGAGATTGGAGTTATGCTTTCGTAAACCAAGGAACTACCCAAACCTAGGAGAGAGGCCTGGAACAGATCATTCCTGAGTGCCTTCAGCAAGAGTATGACCTATTCCACACCTTGATCTCAGACTTCTGATCTCCAGAACTGTGAGACAATATAATTTGTTGTTCTATACCACCCAGTTTATGATACTTTATTATGATAGTCCTAGGAAACTCACACAGAGGTGTTCTGAATCCCCCTCCACTTGATTCTGTATTTATTATGTGAGAAGTATAGTTTGGGTTCTGTGTGAACATACGAAGATAAATAGGACGTGATTCCTACCTTTGGTGAGTTTGCTGGGGAGTACAATTTTTAATTTTTAGAGTATATTTTTATTGATTTCAGAGAGGAAAGGAGAGGGAGAGAGAGAAGGGAACATCAATGATGAAAGAGATGCATTGATCTGGTGCCTCCTACATGCCCTCCACTGGGGATCAAGCCCACAACCCGGGCATGTGCTGTGACAGAGAATCAAACCATGACCTCCTGGTTCATAGGTAGATGCTCAACCACTGAGCCACGTTGGCTGGGCATTGGGAGCACAAATTTAAGCACAAAGAATAAGACACTAAAAATAAGGACTGCATGGAAATAAAAGTATCTTGCTGCCAGTGAGCAGAGAAAAGAATAACATACCAGCCTTTTAGTCACATCCCCTTCCTTCTCAGTGCTCCCTCTCTCCTCACGCCACAGAGGGCTTCCTTGAAGTCATGTGGCTGCTCCTGCCCACATCCACCCAGGGGTACCCCTATGAAACCCACCATTCCTGAAGAGCAGCTCTGCCCAGTGACCACCTCTCTTAGGACTTACTTCCCTTGGGTTTATCCTATCCAAGAATGAGTACTGTGGTATATCTAAATTAGCACTAGTTCTGAGTTCTAGCCCCAAATTGTACAGATAAAAGACTATCATTCAGTCTCTTTTTTCTGTTTTGTTTTATTTTAAAAAAATGGGAATAAGGACCCTTCTCCATTCTATATCACAGCACTAGAGTGAAGATCAAATAAGGGAGGATGTCTGCAGGCTTTTATCAAACCTGTAATTTGTCATAGTTACTAATGGTCTAGTATGTTTACATCCAGTTAAATACTTTCCTTTTATTGGGAGCCTTTTACAAAGAGCTGCTACCTTCACCCAAATGGATGAACTAAAAATCTCTGCATTTTTTGGCACCTTATAAAGATCTACCAAGCTTGCAAATCAAGTTATCTTCCTTGATGTTTACTACAATTCACAGAGCTATGCATTGTTATGTCTGTTTTGCAGATGAGGATACTGAGCTCCAAGTGGTTAGAGGTGTAAAGTAAAGCCAAATCCAATGCTCATCTCATAGAACTTGGCAACCCCTAGTGAGGGGGGTGTTTTGGATTACCCAGCCCTTTCTATGTTTTTAAAAATAAACCCTTAATACAGGCAACTATAATGTCCACCATTACTGATGAAGCACGATTTTGATAGTGACAACCCTCTAGTGATACATCAAGGGTTTATTTATGTTTCCAGGCACATCATAAAGAATCATGTCTGTCCAGAAAGGAGAAAGAAATACAATGAAAAAATGCACAAAAAATGATGGGGATATGGTCAGAGCTTAAGTTGAATCCACCATTAAGAGTCTATTGTTTCCTGGGTTGAGGGCATTGATTTTCCTTGAGGAAAGAGACTAACTTGGTTGGGTATACCTCTGGAATAAATCTGTCCCTAGATATGAGAAAGAAAATAAAGTAAAAGATTGAGACACTTTGTCTTCTCCTTGTGTATAACCTTGAATTTCAGACAGTATTTTGAAAAAGAAGAGAAAAAAAATGTTATCTCATAAATATTGCCTGTAGTTCTTTTTGAGTAATTTTGGAAGCAAGAGACAAATAGATCACTATACCTTGGAATTATTATGCAAGGGGCAGAAAGCATGAATCATGTACTTGTGAATATATTTTGATTATCCACATCTGCTCTTGGGTTTGAGTTGGAAATAGGTAGATATGGAAGGAATGAATATGCCAGGCCCTTGTCTTGACATCTCGAAAGCATCATTGTCCCCAGGGCAACCACCCCTCGCCCACCCAAGTCTTCCATGGCACTGGTGTACAGAATCAGCTCCCAGTCTCTCCCCACTCCTTGCAACATTTTGCAAGACAAATCTAATCATCTCAGGCCCCACTAAAATGCCTTTAATTATACGATAGCATCTGAACACTTTAGTCTGGCATTTAATGCACTGCACAGTCAGCTTAATTGTCCCATGTAGGCTCACATATGCTCCTAAGTACACTTGATAGTTCACCACTTCCCCTGTTCACACCTCCAAACTCACCATGAGAGCTGCACCTTCATGACCTGCTAATGATGTAGCCTCTGCCTCTATGTCTTTCCTCTACTTATAAGGTGGGCAAACATCTCTTTCACTTTCAAAGTCTAGTTCAATGCTTTCTCTCTATCTTTCTCTGACTTCCCTTCTGAAAAGAAGAAATAATTTAATATGGAGGATAATATCATTTTGCTTGCATAGCAAATATGCCATGCATTCTTCCATTCATTATTTGTTGAGTTTCTAATCTATGTTTAGTTGTGGATGCATTATGAAAAGCAAAAGATATGGCCATGGCATTTATAGATTAATTGAAGAAAAAAAATATTTTAAGGTTAAATGCCGGGGTCCCACCCCAGCAGGTCCAGGGGTCCCCAAAGGCATAGACGGAGTCGGCGAAGAAGGAAGGACACGGAGACAGTGTTCAGTTGATCAGCAGCCTTGCCAGGATCTCTAGCCACAATCTCCAGCCAAGTTCTGTCTAGGATCTCCAGCGAAGTTCTGGTTAGGATCTCCAGTGAAGGTTCTGTGTCCATGTTCTCTTGCTAGGTTCTCCAGCCAGGTTCTCCAGGTTCTCCAACCAGGTTCTGTAGCCATGTTCCCTCGCTAGGTTCTTCAGCCAGGTTCTGTCCAGGTTCTCCAGCCAGGTTCAGTCACCAGGTTCTAGTCAGGTTCTTTTGCCAATTTCTGTAGTCAGGTTCAGTCCAGGATCTTTTGCCATGTTCTCTCCAGCGAAGTTCTTCTGTCTGTAGGTTCTGTGTAGGTTCTGTCTTCTAAGTTCTGTGTGTAGGTTCTGTCTTCTGAGTTCTGTCTTGTTACATCTGTATTTATACCAGTTGATTCCAATCCTATCAATCTCTATTACAAAGGTTAGGGTGTTTCTTATCTCCATTCCAGGGAGTAAAGATTATGTAGCTTAAGCATGATTGTTCATAGTTAAAGTGATTAATTACCCTCCTGGCACTTAGTTAAGAGGTTTTATTCCCTCCCTAACTTCAGGGGAAAATCCCTACCTGGGGAAACAACCTTTCTCAGAGACCTTGGTTAAAACACATAGTGCCAAGAAGGTGAGCAAACATATTAAGAACAGCATGCCATATATGCCAGGTCCCTTGAAACAGCAAGCATGGACCGGCTCCCGGCAGTTAAAGTCACAAGCAAACAAATGCCTAATTGCAAATTGTGGTAAATGACATGTAAAAGTGTTCTGAAAACTATAAAATGGTGTACTTACAAAAGGAATGAGCTTGAATACATGTTGATATGCAGACTTTGCTGTCCGAATGAGAGATTTCTTTTTTTGTTTTTTTGCTTGGATGACATTCTATACTTATTTTTATTTATATTCATATTTTTTGAAACTACAAGTTTCTCAAGAGCAGAGACCATGCCTAATTTATTTTTGTATTTACACAGTACAGTTATAGGCCTGCACACAGTTTAATAGATGTTGAATGTAGTAATGATGAGCAAATATTATAGCTCTTGGAAAGATGTCTTAGTATGCTAGATTTAGGCTTAGCTGATTAGCACTTCCACATAATAAATAAATCCCACTTTTTCTATATGTACACCCACTAACGTTTGAGTAGCATTAACATTAAAGTACTTACCAAGTTCTTTCTAGCATGGGGTCCTGGCAAATACCATTTTCTCTTTCTGAAACTTTCTTCCTGTCACGCTCTGCCAGGCTAACTCACACTCACCTTTGAGGTCTCACATTATATGTCACATCCCAGAGGAAATTTTCCTCAGTCCATAGACTAGGTCAAGTTCCCCATTTGAAATTATCAAAGCACCTATACTTCTCTTTCAAAGCATCTATCACAACTGTAATTGATTTTTATGTTCATTTCTTCACTGTCACTCCCACTATATTTAGAGTTCTATGAAAGCATAGAATTTATTCTTTTTTCCCCCATTGTATTCCTAGTACCTGCCACATAGAACATTCTCAATAAATACTTATCGTTTGAGAAACTCTCTAACTTAATGAAAGAGTGGTTCTCAATTACCTCAAAAGCACTGTTGTAAATCTCTAGAACAGTGGTTCTCAACCTTCCTGATGCTGCGACCCTTTAATACAGTTCCTCATGTTGTGATGACCCCCAATTTCATTGTTACAAATTGAACATAATTAAAGCATAGTTATTAATCACAAAAACAATATGTAATTATATATGTGTTTTCCGATGGTCTTAGGCGACCTCTGTGAAAGGGTCATTCGACCCGCAAAGGGATCACGACCCACAGGTTGAGAACCACTGCTCTAGAAGTAATTTCATGCTACCCCTCCATTACTAACTAGTTGGGTAAACTTTAACTAGCCACTTCACTTTTCTAGCTGCAGCTTCCTCATCTAAAATGAGTGGGTTTAAGCAAGCATTTCCATCATTTCCAATGCCAGGACTTTATAATATATCCCATTAAAATAGTAAAAGTTGAGTGTGACCTGTTATTAAAACTTAGATTCATGCTTTCACATAAGGATTTCAACTCATTGCAGGGTGTTTGGTTAATGAACGATCCCATGATATCCTCAAGTCCCAAGTTCTGTAAGAATGTGCAAGGTGTTCCCTATGAGCCAGGAAGAAAGGAGCATCACAGAAAGAAGACCACCAGGATGACAGAAGCCTCCCATTTTGGCCGTACTGTTAGCTCCATTCCTAATTCAAGTCAATGGGAATGTAGGCAGAAAGTAAGCATTTAGTCTTATATTTAGTGGAATTCTGAGAACAACTATAATACTTTTTCAAGTTGGCTTGAGGAACTCAGCTATTTGTCAGCAAGAACAAAGTCAGAAAATATCAGAGCTTCAGAGCTGGGAGGATCTTTAGAAATGATCAAAGCTAACCAACTCCTTTATTTTCCAGGTGGGGAAGCCGAAGCCCAGAGAGCTAACGTGACTCACCTTAGATTATATAAAGGGCAGTGGCAGATCTAGGGCTTGAACCCAAACAATTATACTTTTTCTGCTATCCCACTGCAACTGGAATTGAAAGAGTTAATGTTCCTTTAGACCAGAGGTTCTCAACCTGTGGGTCGCGACCCCTTTGAGGGTTGAGCGATCCTTTCACAGGGGTCACCTAAGACCATCAGAAAACACATATATAATTACATATTGTTTTTGTTAATCACTATGCTTTAATTATGTTCAATTTGTAACAATGAAATTGGGCGTCACCACAGCATGAGGAACTGTATTAAAGGGTCGCGGCATTAGGAAGTTTGAGAAACACTGCTTTAGACTTATGATGACATACTAATTCTCACACTATATTCATGGGCAGAGACATATCCCTAACACCCCCTGTTTAAAATCTTTGAGAAACAGTGCAGTAGACTCTGACAAGATCTGTCAGAAAGACGGCTTTCATAGGTGACATTTAATCTCATGCAGACTTTTGTTGGCTCTGTGCAGAAGAACTTCATTTGGATTCATAACCCTGCTCATAAATGTGAAAAATTCTACCCTTACCTTGACTTTTTGAAATAAAAACATTCTCCCAAAGCGGTTGCATTAAATTATATAGCTTCTGAAAACTGTCAAATACGCTTGAAGATCATGATATTATCTTCAGCGGTAGCCCAAATATTTAAAAAAAAAACAAACACACAAAATACTGGAGAGAAATAAGACTTGTGTTCACTGAGGAAAATATTTTCTCTGATTTTTGCTTGCTTTTCCATTTTACAATAGAGAAAAGTACCATAAAGATATAACAAAAAGCCATATATGAATTCTATATTATTTTCTCATATTTGCTTCATATTCAAAATTAAAAAATAATAATTTTGAAACTCCTTTAATGCTTTTCCCAAGTCCATTCTTTTTTCCTCTTGAGATGCAACCACTATGAATACTTTTGTGTGTATCCTTCCAATTCATGTCTTTATGCTCACATTTTTAGAATTATACATTTATTGTATATAGAGCACCCTATAGTACCTATTATTCTGTGCCACATAAAACCTATAAAATACAATTGGAAAAATAAGCTAGGTAACCAACCTGAGTAATTTTTTATAAGAATATAAATATCTCAAGATAGTTTCTAAAATGGCCCATTGTGATGAATCTGACATTGAAATTGTAATTGAGTTAATACCTTATATTTACTTATCATTATGTGAAAGGGGGAGGGGAAGTCAGATTTGTTGAACTCTTACTAATGTACAGGGTGCTGAGCCAACTACTTGATATGTTATTTTATTTCATTGCAAAAACAGCTTGATATTAGAGTGTCATATTATACATGAAAAAACTGAGTCTTGGAGAAATTAACTTACCAAAGTCACACAGCTACTTAGCAACAGTGATGGAAAGTACAAGGTCTGGAGACAGAGGGCTTGTTTTCACATTCGAAATTTACTCCCTTAGCTGTGTGACGTTGGATAGATACTTAACGTCCCAGTGCTTCAGTGCCTTCATTTATACAATGGAGTTAATAATTGTACCTAACACAAAGATTTGTTTTTAAAATATTTTTAAGATTAAATGATTATAAATATAAATATAAGTAATCCTGAGATCGGCCCCTAGCCGTTTTGGCTCAGTGGATAGAGCATCGGCCTGAGGACTGAAGGGTCCCGGGTTTGATTCCAGTCAAGGGCACATGCTGGGGTTGCAGCTCAACCCCCAGTAGGGGGCATGCAGGAGGCAGCCAATCAATGATTCTCTCTCATCATTGATGTTTCTATCTCCCTCTCCCTTTTCCTTCCTCTCTGAAATCAATAAAAACATATTTTAAAAAAGTAACCCTCAGAACAGTTTCTGGTGTTTCATGTACCACATATGAATAATTACTATCATTATTATTATTATTGGATCCCTCATTCACTGCCTCTTTTAAAAGAAAGTCAAATAAATAACAACTGAACAAACAATGAAAAAACAGAAACTAAATAAAACTGAGGAAGGGAGAGAAAAACTGCAATTGAGCCAAAAAGTGCGTCTCTAAAGCTTCTTGTGGAGACAAAGGAGATGAGGTGGCCCCGTGCCCTTTCATACCTAATTACTGACAGTGCTGTAATGCATCAGGACAGCATTCTTCCAGCTCCTAGAACTGTACGCATCTTCATCTTCTGCATACTGAGCAGAGCAATAAAACAGGTCCTCAGACGTGATTTAACAGAAGGACAGAACCTCTTCATTTTGCCTGTTCTTGGTGAAAGCCGAGGAGGTGTTCATTCAACAAGAGCTGCTGAATTTGGATGAGGGACAGGGTAATATATCCAGATTATGCAGCTTTTAGGTGCCTGGCTAGAATGAGGGTGTATGAAGAGGGGAGAGCATAGAGAAGCTTGAGCATTTTAAGGAACTGAATAGTGTAGATCAACCTACATCAATGAAGTATTTTTGATAGTAGCTGAATGACAATTCAATTTTGAGGTCTTGCATGAGAATAGAGAGAAACATAATAATAAAAAACCCTCACCCTGATCATTGTATCACTATAGTAGAATGAAATATCAACAGCCACTATTTGTTATTAAAGCTGATGGAGGCAGCATGTACATAAAGGGGGCGGGGGGAGGAATGAAAATAGATAGATTATTAGAAATCCAGGGGAGAAACAGAAACAAAAGCAATTTGAAGCACTGGATGGAAAATGTGCTTAATAAGTTCAGCCCATCCATCTCCCCTCCTGCAGATTCAGGCACCGGAGAAAAATGATGCTGATCTCTCCTCAAGGTCTAACCTCCCTGCAGCATGGGGATGTCTGAGGCTGAGAAAAGCATTGTCACCTGAAACTATTTTTAAAATGACAAGGGAGCACCTCGATAGCAGCCCCACTTTGGGAGTTCAGGGGCTTCAGGAAAATCCTTCCTCAGGAAGCTTAGCAAGGGCTGCATGTCCAAGAAGAGTCTCTTGGTCACATCTCTGTGGCCTGACTGGGCAGCTGGACGTGCTGCAAACACCTTAGGGAGGAGACAAGCTTTAAGGTCCATGATGGTAGAGCCTGGATCTGTTTTCTCACCACTATATGCTCAGGGACTTCTTTCACAGTATAAGGGCTTAATAAACACCTGTCCTATTGAGTGAAGAAGTGAATTAGTAAATGAATCCCAGGAAAGCCAATAACCGGTAGTACTCTCTATAGACAAACACAGGAATAGTAAACTATAGATAGTAACTTAAATATCCATCATGGTTATAAATGTTAAACATACTTTGCATCCCCCCATGCAGAATGAAAAAGAGAAAAGAAGAAATATTCATAAGTAAGGTATTGGATAAATAAATACCTTAAATATCGCTCATGGTATGTAATATTAGACTACAGAACTCTGTTGCTCAAATAGAAATATTCACATGCTGAGATGTCAAATGGAAAAAGTAGATTGCGATAATAGAGCAAGTATGAGTTCAAATTCGCAGATTACAAAATATATGTGAGTTTTCTGTATATGTATTTTTTATAGAAAACATTCTGTATATATGGTTTTAACACTGATTATGTCCAGATAGCAAGATTATTGATTATCTTAAATTTTTTTTATTTTTAATACTGTACCTAACAAAGGTCCCCTTTTACCCCATACTACCTTTATAATCAGAAGATTAATAAAGTGATTAAAAAGTGAAAATACTGGTGCTGAAAGAAAACTCTTTATTGCATCCTTGTCCGGGGATTGTGCAAGTGGCAGCTGTCACTCAATAGCACAGTGGGGGAAAAAGTGAGCCCTAGCCTGTTTGGCTCAGTGGATCGAGCATTGGCCTGCGGACCGAAGGGTCCTGGGTTCAATTCTGGTCAAGGGCACGTACCTTGGTTGCAGGCTCCTCCCCGGGACAGGTTCTGGTCGGGACATGTGCAGGAAGCAACCAGTTGATATGTTTCTCTCACATAGATGGTTCTCTCTGTCTTTCCCTCTCTCTTCCACTCTCCCTAAAAATCAATGGAAAAATATCCTCGGGCAAGGATTAACAACAACAAAAATTCTCTCTACAGAACCATCTCCCACACAATTTAAAGAATGCCATATTTCTCCATTAAATCTCGAGTGGCTAAAATGATGTTCTTCTTGAGCCAAGATTTGGCTTCATTGGATCATACACAAGCTAAATTCACATTAAAGCTACAATCTCAATAAAATCAACCCAAATTAAAGTATTGCTTTTTTATAAAAGGATAAATAGAGCATTTTATTAACACTTTTTTTGCAGCAACAAAATGAAAGCCCATATCTTTTCATTCAATACAACAAAAGCTGTGATCACATAACACCACTTTGAGACACAAAGCAAGAGATATGGTTTGCATTTTTAAAACAGACTTTATGTTTTATATTTGCAGTAGCAGAGCCTCCAGTCACTAGCACAATACAATGAACAGATCAAATATCCAGAATAGACAGTTGAATACACCAATAATATTTTGAGTTGAATTGGGAAATGCATTATTATCATTTTAGAACACGAAAAAGAGGTCTGATGTTATTTTTTTAAAAGAAAAAAAGAATCATTCCAACCACCCAAAAAAGCTACCACAAGCAAAATAAAGATAAGATACAGACAGGAAATTTTATGCATTGCACTTATTGCTTGGTACACAAATGTTGCTATTACTGTTGAGTTATATTAAGAAGTGACAAGCAAAATGCCTCTGCCCCCATCTAAAATTCTATGACTCTATGAAAGTAGAAATTTCAATCCCCTAACCCAACATTAGGTGTATGCTATTTTGTATGAAGATTGTTTATTATGTTTCTGTGTATGGATATGTATAAGATATACAGATATATAGAGATATAATTTTAATATAATTTGTTGTCCTATATAAGACAAATATATTTTAAATGGGACTTTAAATAATAAAATTATCTACTTACAATCTCTCTATTAAATTTATCTTTTTATATTATATATAGCTCTGTGGCACAAGTTTTATATAGCATTTAATTATTAAGGAAGAAGAATATCTAAACCATTTTCTATTTCTTTTGTTGTTAATATTGCATTTTCAGGGCTCTATTTCCATAGTAAATTTCTCATTAGATTCTTTATGGTGTGTGCATCTTTTTTTTTTTTCCTAATTCAAGTTACAACCTGTACAAAGTTGTAATAAAAATACATTGAAGTCTTTTTCTAATTTTTTTGCAAAAAAGTTATGTGATATGCTACATGAAAAGTCCGATTTATTAAAATGTGGAGTGTTTTATACTGTCAGGTAAATAAATGGAAGAACATGAAGCATACCCCACACTTTACAAGTTCTCGTTCACAGGTATGTGTTTGTGCCCAGCATTTCATATAAACCACTGCAAGACATTCCGTTTGATAACCAACAAAATGGCCCACATTATGTAATAACAATTATTTAGTATGCCTTGCTCATTGCTAGCCCACAATGTTCTCTAATTGAGAGATATTCCAAGTTCATGATTTACACCCAATAAACGTTGTCAACATCTGCTGCAGCCAACATGGCAGCATTATATTGTTGTGTTTTGTTTTGTTTTAACACGACTTCTGCATGAGATCTTGCAATACAGTGTAACAAATATATAAGTGCATTTGACATGATCAAGTAGCTTTGGCTTCCTAACTTTTGTAGGATGAAATGTGCCAACTGTTTTAGCTGTGCTTTATTAAATGGCGATGAGTTTTTGCTCATATAAATCCAATGAGTAACTACTTGTTTCTACAGTTTTTGATCAGTCAACCTTGAAAGCACAAATGCAAGAATAGATGACCTGAATGGAAAAGATGGAATTTCACAACTTCTACAGATTGCACTTGATGGTAACTTCATGAGTTTGTTTTCATTTAATTTTTACAGCAAGACTTGCTTGGTTGATGTTTACATGTTCACACCACATATTTTAAAAATTTTTTGTGCAATCACAATTAAGTTAATCACAGACACTAAAAATAAATCCAGCGTTTAGTTTTGTTATGAATACTCATCTCGGTCCTTATAGGTGTATGTGTCTTGTCCTTCTTCTTGTACAAATTCCTCTTTCTTTTCCCAGCCATTGGGCCAACCTCCATTGGCCTGTGTTGTGGCACCATAAGACTTGGTGGTACCATAATTGATATAATTTTGAGTAATGTCCCCTGTTTCTTCATCGAGTTCATCTTCATGGATAAACCCACATTTTTCTTCACTGGTTTCCTCAGGGTCTGCCCATGGTTGCTTCTCTCCTGAGGCAAATATTCCATAAAATATGACTCCACCGTAGTGGACGAGGGCAGCAATCAGGAAGACATATTGCCACTCCTCGCGTGACTGCAGGGACAAAAGTGGCCGTGTGAGAACAAACTCCCCATGTGTGAGACATCTTCTCTAAATGTTCCACCAGCGAGCTTTTCATAAAATGCTAGCTGTAGGGGAAACCTCTCTTCTTGATCATATGAAGCAAATCCTGTGACAGAAACTTCCTATAACACTGCAACTTTCATTATTTTAAAAGTAATTTAGTCAAAACCGGTTTGGCTCAGTGGATAGAGCGTCAGCCTGCAGACTGAAAGGTCCCAGGTTCGACTCCGGTCAAGGGCATGTACCTGGGTTGCGGGCACATCCCCAGTAGGAGATGTGCAGAAACATCTCATCGATGTTTCTAACTCTCTATCCCTCTCCCTTCCTCTCTGTAAAAAATCAATAAAATATATTTTTTAAAAAAATAAAAATAAAATAAAAGTAATTTAAATCTCATGTTTTGAAATAATTCCAAATATATCCGTGGTCAGCTAATTTTAAAAATATTTATCATTGATTTACTTAATATCCTCTTCTCACTCCTTTTATTTATTTTCCTCTAGTAAACCACAATTTTGAAGCTCTACACATAAGGACAACTAGCTGATAATTAAATTCTTCCCCTGATAACTACAGAAGGGTCCAAATTGAGTCTTGTAAATAAAGCTCAGAAGATTTCTCTTGCCTATTTTAATAAGCTGAGGGCAGAAGGTTTGATTTGTTAACTACATCAGAAATATCAGAAATATGACAAGGTGTTAAGGAGCATGTTGCTTATTGGTTGGGAAAGAGGGCTCACTCAGAGTTCTTGGATATTTTTTTCTGACCCTCAATCCTCTCCCCTACTCAGAAGTGTGGGGAGTGAACCAGAAAAGAAATGCCAAAGAGAATGTATTAACCCTTTCCCAAACCATGAGAGAGAATCTTCTACAACTAATCATCTCTTTTGTTCCATCTTACCTTGTTCTTTGTCATTGCACCCACAATGATAGGGCAAACCATTCCTGACAATGTGCCAACACCATTCGAAATGCCCATTAAGATGCTGGCATATCTTGGAGCAATATCCAGGTGGTTAACATTGAAACCTGAAATACATGTAGAATCTTTAATTCAGAGAACCCCAAGCCTCTTAGAAGTGCCTACAAAAATATTCTCTACCATACTCACTACCCTCCTTAAAACATACTAGGTACACAGCAGGTGCTTAATAACTACTTTTTGCTAATTTAGCTCAGGGATATAATGAGAATAAAATGAGGTATACTTTCTTATATTATGCTTAATATGTGATGCTCACTCCACAGAAGGAAGGAGATATGTTCTCATAACCAAAAAATAAATGAACTAAATAAAAAACTAAGAAGGGAGAAAGTGAATAGTAACAAGTCTAAGTAATGATTTCTAAATGTTTTATTATTTTTAATATAAATTGTAGTGGAAATATGTTCAGTAAACGTTCTTAACTCAAAATATTTAAATAGGAAAGTAGAATATATGGAGATAGATGGATAGATCGTCTTATCATCACCAGCCAAAATGAGATGTCACAAGTACAAATTTTAAAAATGTATGTTACCAGATATAGCAAATCCGCTGAATCCCACTGCAAGTACCAGGAATGAGATAGCTACCCCTCTAGTGTGAGAATAGCCAACGACCAGGAGCAGGGTTGCTTCCATGCCAAAACCTTCAGAAACAAATACATGAAAACACTTCAGAAATTTGTGTAAATTTTTCCAATGAGCTAAAAATGCTCTAGCAAACCACTTCTGGCAGCCTACTTAAAAATAATAATAACACTAATAATTTATATGCAAAGATTCCTGAAACCTTCCATGTGCTGAATAAAAACATCAAAAGCAACCTTAAGTTTCAGTGGTGGCAAGGTCAAGTTAGTTATACAGTTATTTAAAAGTAGGAGTTATGAAAATCTAAAATAAGATAGGAAAATGTTTATAAATGAGCAATGACACAAATGTAATGGCATATGTGATATGTATAGAAAAAGTTACTTATGCAGATTAGAACTTCATGAACTAAAAGTATGTTTTTAACATCATGGATGTAGGTACTTACCACCACAATTCATGATCTTTCTTACTGTAGTAGTTGAAAGAATTTGCCTGCTTCTTAGAAAGTCTGCAATCTGCCCTCCAATAGGTACAATAATTGTCATTACTAAGTGTGGCACAGCAGACAGCATGCCAACCTGATGACAAGAGGGGAGAAATATATGTGATCATAAGTAATGTGAGCAATGTAATGGTCTTGATTTTCTTGAACATCATCATAAAACTCTTCATGGGCAAAGGCAGGAAGAATTCTATCTCCAAATGACCACTTACTCATTCCTAGAATAAGTAGTAACTTTCACAGAATAAATGAGAAAAGCCAAGTAATTTTATTTGTATCCCTTTTTGTGTTCTGGAGAATACTTTTCTTCTGTGCTATGAGTCAGTACATTTTGAGTTTCTGAATAAGCTACCTTGAATCTTATCACAGAGTGATTCACATTTATGTGCCCATTTTATATTCTTAAATATGTTTTCAAAAATGTATCATTAGCAAAAAGTGGGGAGTAGAAGAGAGAGAGACAGAGATAGAGAAAGAGTCAGAAGGAAAAATATAGTACATTCGACAAAACCTTGAAGAGGCTGTAGTTTAAATTCATTTTTAAGTTAATAATAAGTCTAACAATGTTTATAGCATTTAAAAAATATATATCTTATGAGTTTTATATTTAGATTCTATAAGAGCCCAGAAAATATAGATCAATTATTCAATTTTAGGCATTTTTTTATGTCAAATATCAATATTTGGTCACATTGCCATACAATAAAATATATAGGGTGTGCCAAAAAATATATACACACACTTTGAATAATTACAAAGGCAGTGTTTTTTAAAATACATTTCATTTTCAAAATTGAGCTATCAGCTATTAAAGTGTGTATGCATTTTTTGGGACACCCTGTAGTTTCTATGCAACCTAAAAATCTAACCCACCTGCACCAATTCAACACAGAGTTTCTTAGCAATAATTATGTGCAAGGCACTATTCTCTAGACATTATGGAGGCAGGAAGTATAAATAAAATGCATTTTAATTATGTACTGTATTACCACATGTGTGGACTTAGTAAATTTTAACTATAAACATATAAGGAGGTTTTTCACTATGCATACTAGTACTCTGAAGCACAGTTCCTGACAAGTGTAGGATAAGTTTATTATTTGATGTAACTATGTCTTTCATATTAGACTACTGAAGGTTTGAGACAAAGATTGCGTTTTATTTTCCAAGGTGTATAATGTGGCGCCATGACCAAAGATTTGGGTTGTTTGGACGATTAATTAAGATGGTGAATGACTCTAAAATAGGTTAAGTGTCCAAGCTACTTAATTCTCTCTTTCACTTTGGATAGAAGTGTTTTATATTGTCATTATTATAGTTTATCGTAGAGTTTAGTTCCTGAACCATGTCAGCCTAGAATCAAAGCCCATGATCTATTTCCTCCATCACCTCCTTTACATGTTTTTCAGGGAAGTTTAGAGTCTTTTTTTTGTTGTTGTTACAGGTATAATCAAAATCATCAAGCCAATCTGTGTGTGTAGAAGTTATCCATAATTTTAAAATATAATAAGTGAATCAAATCAACCCATCTGGTTATTATATTTAGTTGTTGTAAAATACTATTGCTTTCACTCACGCATTTTCAATTAATTGGAGCTCCAGGGCCAGAATGACCATGCAGTTTCATTAACATCAGTTGGTTCCTTCACTCTCCCCCAGGAGACCTGACTTTATTAATAGCCTCTCAGTGTCATAGTTGGCCCAGATTCTGAAAATGGACTCACACCTCCAGCAGCCTTTGTTGAGAAGTGTAACACCTCTCAGAGCTCCCAAAGGCTACTCTGCTGCGTTTGATCAGCTACCGGGAGAAGAGCCTTGTCTAAAGCAGCATTATTCTTCTCAATAATGGAGGAAACAGTTTCCTTAGAAACAGGGATGACAAAAGGGCTCTTAGAATAGCTACGCCTAACTCAGGTTGCCTTCAGTTCCAGGCCTCAGATAATCTTTCAAGTAGAGGCATAATATGAATAGTGAGCCCAGCTGGACTTAGGTAATGACATGAAGAGAAATGGCAAGTCCATTGCCAGCACAGACAAGTGTATTCAGTACTCAGCCAAGGGCTAGGTGCAGAGATGGCATTCAACGAATACTTGCTAAATGCTTAAGTTAATATGTGGTTTACCTGAATTTGAATGGCACAGTAGAGGGAATTGAAACAAGTCAAAGGACCTGGGCTTAAAGTTGATTCTGTCATTTATCACCAGCTTGGCTTCAGGCAATTTAAATGCTATCCCTAGCTTCTGGTTCTACATCAGTTCAAGAGAAATGGTGATAGTTACACCCTATTCAATCATACAAGGTTGTTCATGAATATGAAAGGACCTTGAGATTTCAAACCCTTATATAAAGTAGTAGTATTATCTTCATTTCATCCTTATAGAAAACCTCAAAATGATTATATTATCATAGCTATGAATATATGCCTAAATACAATAGCATTTAGCATACTGCGCTGTAATTAGTAGCTTCCTCTTTTTTTTTTGGTCTACACCACCAATCAATAAATTCTTGAGGACAGAAAACATATTTTTATTTCTGAATCTAACACAAAATTTCATATATCATGTTCAACAAATGAATAAATTGGAGAAACACCATGTAAGCATGTTTTCAAATATTTTTTGTTATCCTCAAATCTTTTAGCCAGACAAATTTCTGAGAGCATTGAAGAAGAGTTAGATTGGTAATAGCAATTCCACCTTAATGAAGTACTTTTACATTCACTGTTCCATAGTCTCTGATATGATATTTAAAAGAAGTTATGTTTGCCCTGGCTGGCCAGTGTGGCTCAGTTGGTAGGGAGCCATCCTGTGCACTTTAAAGTTATGGTTCAATTCCCAGTCAGGTCACATGCCTGGGTTTCAGGCTCAACCCCGCGCACCGCCCCCGCCCCCCCCTCCGCCCCCCACCGTGGGCTCTGTGCAGGAGGCAGCAGATGGATGTTTTGCTCTCATGTCTCTCTCTCTCTCTCTCTCTCTCTCTCTCTCTCTCTCTCTCTCCCTCCCTCCCTCCCTCCCTCCCTCCCCATTCCCTCCCTCCACACCTCTCTCTAAGCATGTCCTCTGGTGAGAATTAAAAAGAAAAAGTTATGTTTAATTGCAGAGAGAGGGCAACATCGCTGCCCACCCCAATGGAGATGTAAGCTCCACGTGGGCAGAGAGTAGGTCTCTTTTGTCTGTGTTCCCTGCAAAAAAGGAGAGCAGATTCCAGCAGATATTTGAAGGCAGTGCATAAACATCGTGCTTAGCTTTTCTTTCCCAGAAGTTACTTATTGACCGAATACACAAATAACTCATGAAATTTAGAAGATAAAATCTTGGTAAAGAAACTTAATATTCACATAAGTACAAAAAGTATGCACTAGTTACATAGAGATAATTTTCACATACCTTGCTGATTTCAAATCCAAAGACTTCCTCAAAATATGCTGGCTGACTAATAAGCAATAAATAGAAAGTCCAGCTTCTACAGAAATTGGCGACAATGATTGCATAGACTGGCATAGATGTAAAAAATTTCCTCCATGGAGTCTTGAATTTCTGAAATCCCAAAAAGAGAGCCATTCTGACCATTTCAAATACATTCTAACGGGCTTTGCATTTTTATGATATGTATGTTGGGGCATGAGTAGGATGGTAGACAAGAAGTAGTGAGTCATTAATTGAAACAGTCCAGTTAACCTTAGTTATATGAATAATCATTAGAAGAGAAAAAATGTATTAGCCTCATATTTTGATTAAATTGTTTCAGTGTTGGGGATATACAAGATTCCATATTTATATAAAACTAATTCCAGAAGCACAGATCTCAGTTTTTAAGATTTCTTTCTGTTTTGCAGTGATAAGATCATGCCTCAGCTAAAACTCACTGTAACCTTGTTGGTATCCAAACCGGTGACCTTGTTGGTATCCAAAATATTTTGTCTAGAATATTGAAAATTCAACGTACTTATAAAAATAAGAAAAATTGAGTGCAATAATCTAGACCCTATCTAAAGACAATGATACCACTACTTATCTATAAACACTCTTGCTAGTCAATGGATATCAGTATAAATTCTGTGACACTGGAGTGCAAGGCTCTATAAAAGTTACATGATGGATATTTGGTTAAAATATTTAGCTTTAACCCAGCATACCATGCGCACATCATAACTACAGTCATGCATTGTATAACAACATTTTGGCAATGGTTTACCACATATACTATGTGGTCTTATAAGATT
Source organism: Myotis nattereri (assembly GCF_964212035.1). NCBI lineage: Eukaryota > Metazoa > Chordata > Mammalia > Chiroptera > Vespertilionidae > Myotis > Myotis nattereri. The sequence continues at coordinate 27,008,973 of NC_138084.1, forward strand.
ATAATAGAGCTAAAAAAAAATTCCTATCGCCTAATGACACCGTAGCCCAACACATAGCTCGCATGTTTACAGAGCCTACTGCACTGATAGTCACATAGAAGTATAGCACATCCCTGGCTGTGTGGCTCAGTTGGTTGGAGCATCATCCTGTACACCAAAAGGTTACAGGTTCAATTCCCAGTGAGCACACATACCCAGATTGCATGTTTGATCTGTCAGGGCACATGTGATTTTTCTCTTTCACATTCTCTCTCTCTCTCTCTCTCTCTCTCTCTCTCTCTCTCTCTCTCTCTCTCTCTCTCATTAATAAAAATCTCTTTGGGTAAGGATTAAAAAGAAAAATACCGCACATACAATTACAGCAGCAGGCTGTGCCATCTAGGTTTGTGTAAGTGCACTCTATGATGTTCGCACAATAACTAAATCACCTAAAACCACTGTTTCTCAAAATGTATTCAGTCACTAACTGCACATGACTGTAGTTATTTATGACATACAAGACATTCAAAATGAACAACCTAAATATGATTGGCTTTGCTTATAATACCCATTAAAAGTTGCATCCAATATACTTAAAGATTCTGTGTTTGCCCAAATGCACAAGTATCCTTCCCAAGACTAATTTTTACACCTTAAAATGTCTCTCATATTTCTAAACACTTTTCAATTACTTCACTTTGAACACCAAAATACTGTTTTGTGAAGAATCAATAGACTAAAATAATTTTGCTTATTTCTAGCTTGGGATCCTTGACCTGACCATAAGCGTAAAAGAGGAGGCACTCATCAGTGGAAATAAAACTGAAAGAAACAAACAAGACAAACAAAAACCACAGTAGGATGGTGGTTACTAGTGTCTGGGTCTATGAGGAAAGGAGGGTGAGGAGGGGGAGAGGGAGTGGAGTGTATGATGACGAAAGGAGATTTGACTTTGGGTGGTAAGCAATGCAAACCTCTAATCTTATGTCACCCCAATACATTTAATAAACATTTAAAATTAAAAAGAGAGGAGGCAAACATGCTTTTTACACAGATTTAGTAATTATTTCTGGATGGAGAATCCCATCATTGCTATTATTGATTGTGATTCTAACGAATCCTTTTAAAGGTCACTTTAAAAGTAATATAGTAGAATGCTATACTGTGGTGATCACAAATATAATATATAATATAAAAAAAGAATCAAAACGTCACAAAAGCCCATCCTAATAATATATAATGAGTTCTATGGCTTTGGATAAAAATGTTAAGTGTCAGCATTATAGACGGGTTCCAAAAGTGCAGGGTTGTTGTTTTTTTCTCCTTCAATTCAGAATGTTCTGGAACAATGGTGCCAGATGAATATACTTATTCACTGATAATAAAAATGTCCAAATAAGGAATGTTAGCATTATAGATATTTGTACAAGAAATAAGTTTAGAATATTATTAGAAGTAAATAACTTTTTCTTGCTCGACTGGCATTTCTTTTATTTACATCAGGGCCCTGAGGACTTTATTTTTCAGGTTGCAAAACATTTCATCAACCATAAGAGAAAAGTATCTAATTTCATACCTTAAAAAGTGGTTGGGGGTTGTTGGAGGATTTATGGTATTCTGATAACATTCTACTACAACACAGGTGTATTTAGTTTATTAAAATTTAGCAAGCTATTTGCTTATGATTTTGTGCATTTTTTCTGTATATATGTTGTATTTAATTATTTTTAAGAGAGATTCAAGAAACATTATAGTCAGCTGCAATGTGTGTGATCTTTAATTGGAGCCATACTCAAAATGAATAGCTATAAAAGACATATGAATATAGACTATGTATTCAAATTTGCACCAGATATTAGAAATTTAAATATCTAGGTTTTAAATAATGTTAGGAAATTATTTCTAATTGTGTTAGGTATGATACTAGTACTTAGATTCTGAAGGAGGATATTCTTATTTTCTAGAGACTCATGTGAGATACTCATGAATAAAGGTTTATGATATCTCATTTACTTTGAAATTATTCAGCAAAAAAAATGAAATAAATAAAACAAGATGTTAACAACTTGCATCTATGCAGTGGGTATATGGCTGCTCTTGCATATTAAATTTGTTCACAATAAAAAAGTTCAAAATAAAATGTAAGTTCTATCACCACTGATATATTTTGAATAATTTACCTTGAAGCTAAAGTATAAAATATCACTAAGTCATAAAATATTATGTTTAGAAAAGCAGTAAGATATAGAAAATGGGAATTTTGAGATTATGTTCTTTTATCCATCTGGCTGTTCTTTTGAGGGTTATTTCAGAAAAATTTATGCCTGATCTAGACACACAGTATTTCAAGAACTGGTAAATAAAAGAAGCACATTTAACTAATGAAGATACAGGCTGATCAGGTTGTTTTGGGCAGAAATTGAAGCTAAATTCTGAACTCACCTTGGACCAACCTACTTTTAGCTTCTGCTCACAGCAACTGTGGCTGGTGGGCACCAGAGCACACTGCCAATACCCACCCCACCCCCACATTTCCTCCTATTTTTTGAGTAGCCACCACTAGAAAGAAATTATCAATCCATTTACAGAAGGAAACAGGAAGGGGAAAGTTTTAAATATCAGTCTACTCAGCTCATGGAACAAATATAATGTAAGGATTATTTTTAAGTACTGAAGTTTAACTTCTGAATAATATCCAACATGGAATTTTTCTTATTCATTAAAAGTCAAAATACATGTCTTCAGTAACAACGGGCAATGACCTTTTACTAGAATGATATGTCAAAGACAGGCCTTCTCTAACAAATGAAGTAGGGAAACAGAGCTGGAATAATATACAATTCAAATGTGGGAGGAGAAACATAATGTATAAAGGGCATTGGTTCCTCAGCCAGTGAATGTCACCTTCCCACTCAGCATAAGGAAGTTAGGTTATTGATTAAATGCTGAATTACTAAACCTGTCTAAATACATGACTTTTCGTTTACTAGATTTATCGTAGTATCATATGGCTATCTGCTACTTACTATTTATGATTTATTAATGTCACATGTACTAAAATAGTTGCATTATTGACATATAACTTCATTTCACTCTCTATAGGCAGATCCTGTCCAAGAAGCCCAATCATAATCAGGAAAAGGGCTTTACAACATTATCTATATAATGATCTCCATAACAATGATTCTGAAAATGGATTATATCAATAAAAGGATTATGTTAATAATATTTTCACATCAGCTCTCTGTTATCAGCATTCTAATGCTTTAGGACTTCCTAAACCACATGTAATATAAATACATATGTATAAAACCAACATTTAGACTATTTGACGAACAAAAAAAAATCGCCTTTTCCATGACTGAATTAGGTGATTTGGCATTTCCTACAATCTAAAATTAACTATTGGTTGAATTTGTTTAAATTATGGCCCATATTGAACTGTTTTTAATAACTCACTTAGGTTTATAATCATAGCTATAACACAGGGCAAATTTGAAAATACTTAACAAAGATAAAGAAAAAATATAGCAATAATTCCCAAGTATATCAGGGAATATGAATGAAGTAAAGAAAACACTCATGATTGATACCATATTAGTTTTGTTGAATTGGTTGGTTGAAGGGAGATGAGATGGAGAATAGGAATAGAAATATACACCATAATAAAATTCTTACTTCCATTGCACCTAAAAGATTTGCACTCTCTCCAATGCTTTCTTCTATGTACCTACGTTCTTCATCTGTAATAGTAGGATGCTTTGCAGGACTCTCATAAGACACCAAAAGCCAAAACATGTACCAGACCATCCCAAAACTTCCTGCAAGCAAGAGTTCAAAAGGAGCAAGTCAAAGAAAACCATTATAAATACTTCCATTTAAAAGTCATTTGCTGAAATAACACTACAAAAAAATCTCATGACAATCATATTCTATAGAGTGTGAATTCAAGTTTCTGTTTCTACAACTGACTTTAGTTATCTCTTCTTGTCGTTTGCCACCAGACTTCAATCTTCCTGAAGGGTAGTCCTGGATTTACCTCTGTCTCTTTAAATAATGCTGATACGCAAGAAACTCACAACAAATAATTATAGATTGGTGTGGTCTGGAACACATTCACCCATCCAACAAATATTTATTGAGAAGTTACTTTTCCAGGCACTCTCTTAAGGGAGAGAAATATGAGGAACAAGACAAAATCCCTGTCCTCAAAGAATTCTATGAGGTTGATCCTTTTGTTATTGGCCTGTCTTAAATATAGAAGAGTGGTCTGCATTTCCAGAGAAAAGAAATGCCCCTTTACCTCTTCTGATAGCATTTCCAGATCTAGTAAACAGACTATTAAGTAAAATAGAGAAAATTATTTCAGTCTTGAGTGTCTATTGTACATTTAAAAATGGGCTTCTGTAATTAATATAGGAACATTTCCCACTTTATGTGACTGAATACCATATTATTTTCGGGACATGCTATTGCCTATTGATCATTTTTTGGGGGCAGATGAAAGTTATAAATTTCAGTACAATAAACTGTTTGCAAGTTCTTTTCATCCCCTTCTTTATTTACCTCTCTCACCATTAAACATGCCCTTACTTTGTGATATAAATCTGGACACATTAATAATACAAAGAATTTCAAGTGATTTATTCTTGTTTCCCAGCAGCTGGCCATTTCATTCTTGCCTCAGACTGTTCTTTCTCCCTTGGGTAACAATCCCTGATCCCCATATACTTTTTTTTTTTTTTTGCTTGCTCAGTCTCTCCGTGTCCCTTAATAATACCATAGTTTCTGATGTGGCAAGCTTCTTTCAATTACTAAACATGACAGTGAAAATCCGATATAGTGTACTGGTTATGGAATATGGCTCTCCCAGATTCAAATCCTGGCTGTGTCATTCATTAGCTACATAATCTGATCAGGAACTGAATCTCTCTAAACCACCACTGTAAAATGAGATAATAATTCATTTTTTATGAGATTGTGGCAAAGTAAAGTTAAGGCAGATAATGCATAAAGCAACTAGCACAGTGGAGGGCTGAAAATAAGAATTCAATAAATGGGAGCTCTTGTGATTTAGAAATAATTATCATTACTCCTCTCTGAATGCATCTGAAGTGCCTAATATGCAGCTAATTGCTTTTTACAGGATGTAGCAAAAGAAGGTTTACAGTTGTAAGTACCTGAAACATAGTTTATCCTGGTATTATTATTTATTAATGAGTGTATTATTTTCCATAAGAACAACTGTAAATCTACTTTTGCTCCCACCCTGCATGCATTATCTTTTTAAACCTTAGTCACTACACAAGTCTTATCTTACTGAGTTTTAAAATATCAATATTAAATGTATGACTCAAAGACCCAAATTTTGTTACACACAGCAACTGAGCAGGTACCATGATAGGATATTTGCAGATTACCTAATATTTAAACTTTGAACCATTCAAGGATAAACATAAAATAAGTTATAACTTGAAATAATGTGGCTGATTTTCATACATGCTTTGTGGAAATTAGTCTCCTTACTTTAAAGCCACACCATGTTTTCAGTCAAACACATCAGAGGGTTTAATGGATGGCCCTCCCAACTTGTACTCTATACCCGAGAAATACATGCTTGAAACTTCTTTGAATTATGAACTCTTAAAAATCTAATGAAAGATATAGATTAAAATCTGATAAAGTGATCTCTCCAGGAAAAACAATGTACAAATGCATGCATGGCTTATAATTTAGAGCATTCATAAATGCAAAGCCATCCAGGGCTTTTGAACCAGACTAAGAGCCCCTCCTATAAAGTATATTTAATAACACTCTACAAACATAAGTGTTTGCTCTGATGAGAACATTTCAAAATGGAAATGGATCTCAACAAATTTGGAAACAGCCAGATAACTATTCTGCTCAACCACATGGCTTCATTAATCTTTCAGGTTCTCATGCTCATGCTCAGAGATGGTATTAATCAGTGACAAAATCAGTTGGAACCCAGCTCTCTTATGTTTTTCCTGTCCTCATTATTATAAAAGTGTCTCTCAGAGACCCTTAGGGCAACGGTTCTCAACCTGTGGGTCACGACCCCTTTGGGGGTCGCCTAAGACCATCGGAAAACACATATATAATTACATATTGTTTTTGTGATTCATCACTATGCTTTAATGATGTTCCATTTGTAACAATGAAACTGGGGGTCACCACAACGTGAGGAACTGTATTAAAGGGTCGCGGCATTAGGAAGGTTGAGAACCACTGCCTTAGGGGGACTTTCATTGTTAAGTTTTCAGGTTCTAGTTAGAAAGTAAACAGAAAGGGAGTTTGAATTTAGGGTTTCTTGTATTTTTTATTTCCATGCGGGGGCTTAATCTCCTTTAATGCAAAAGAAATGAGGACTCAAATGTGCTACTGCTGCAAGGGACTGCTAATATTTCTTCACAAAATTGAATTGTTACGTTAGCATTACTATAGCCGTCCAGCTCTCTAACACTATTCAGACTTGAGGAGGCACAATCAGGGAAATGACCAAGGAAACAGTAGTAAGAAAGAGAAGTGGGGGCTTCCTAGCTCTTTCCTCTTATTCAGCTTTGACTCAAGAGCTAACTTAATTTTATTATTCATAATCAAGGGCAATATCCATCATACATCACAAAGTTTCCATCAGCAATGAGGTTGCTTTTTAAAAAACAATAAATAACAATGTAGGAAAAATCATAGAGGTAGAACATTTTCCTTGATCTTCCCAGAATATAAGGAAAGAACTCTTAATGGGGAAAAAAATAAGTAAGTAAACACAGAAGTTACATTTAGTGACCTATCTCATTGTTCTAGCTTAGGCAGAGTTCTTTGAACTCTAGGGTATAGAAATGTAACATACCATAGACATAGAATACTGAAGACCAGCCTGTATACTGTACAAGAATGCCAGCTAAAGGCATTGCAATCACAGCTCCAGCATAGGAACCTAAAGGAGGAGGGAGAATGGGGGAAAAAAATTAAATGAAATCAATAAAAATTCTTGACTTTATTTTATGTTCCTTGATTCACTCACACAAATTTTCACTTATACACTTGAGTACATGCACACTCACACTCATATATGCCTACATATTTAGCCACGAATACAGGACTACACAAGTAGTTATAACTTGCCCAAGACACAGCAAAGATTTAAAAATAATAAGACTACAATAAAAATTAAATTTAAAAGACTATAATAAAAATAATTCATAAACAAATTTGAAAACCTAGATGATGTGGATGAACTAAAAAAACAACAGCAAAGCACAAGAAGAAATACAGGATGTAAGGAGACCAATAAGAATTAAAGAAATTGAAATGGTGACCCCAAACCTTTCCTCATATACACACACAGGCACTCCCCAGTTGGTTTTTCAGGTGATCTTTACTAATTTAAAAATCTTATTCAAGTCGTTCCTAAACTTTCACCCACCACAACTACATTGGCGCATAGTATTTACCACAAAAGGAGGTGGTTGCCAATCTACTTCTCTCTAGAGGAGGGGCCCATTTGCTCCATATTCCATGACATGCTGGGTAGGTGACACCCTGTGATGGAGGAAGATATATATCACCATTTAGGATCCAGGGTCATTGGAAAATAGGCACATCCCCTTCTCTGATGCAGTTTCCTTAGAATGGGCACAAGGGAAAGTTGCTATTCATGAGACTTTGCTGATTCCCTGAAATTCCATCTTAGAACTTTCAGCCCAGCCCAGGTAAGGCCTGGCCTCTTTTTAGCGACCTGTTCAAATTTCCCACCCCTCAAGTCTGATTTCTACCTCAATTTTCTTCTGATCAAGGCAAAATGAGAGATCTTACACTATTCAGTTCATATGTAATTCTGAACAGTTTGGGAAATTTGGAAGACCTTTCTGTGAGGCATTAAACTCAGTGATTCTTAATATAAGGAATCCATACAAAGGAAGTTAAAGCTTAGATCCTTGAAGTTCACACTTCCTGAAAGTAGTATGTAGAACTTAAGACTCTTAAAGCATAGTCAGCCCTCTGCAGCCACAAATTCTACATCTGCAGATGCAACCAATCTCAGCTTGAAATTTTTAGGGGAAAAAATGCTACATTTGTTGCTGACATGTACTATGTAGTTGGGCCTGCCATGGTTGTGTCTGTACCAAAAATGTATACATTTGTTTTTCTTGTTATTATTCCCTAAACAATAGAGTATAACAACTATTTATATAGTATTAACATTGTACTAGATACTATAATTAATTTAGAGATGGTATAAGGTACAAAGGAGGCTGTGCACATGTTATACCCAAAGACTACACCAGTTTAAAGGACTTGTCATCCATGAAATTTGGTATCCAACGAGGGTCCTGGAATGACTATAATTCTCCTTTATCTGTTATTTCGATCCTATTAATTTTTCCTTGTTTGTGGAGAGAGGAGATTGTTTTCAGTGCCTTTATACTTATCTGACTTAATCTATTCCCACCATACTTCATAGAAAGAGAAGGGCAACAGGTAGGCCAACCTCAAGTTTTTAAATGCAATTCTTTCAAAGGCAGCAAGCTGATGGAGCAAAAGTCAGTCACTAGAGTTACATGCCCATTTCAATAAAATGCATCAGTGAAAACTCAAATAATGTTTCAAAACCAACAGAGAGAGTTGGCATAAAATTCCCAAAATTCAGTATTGTGGCCAGCAAAGAATACACTCAAAAATTTTTATTACAGCACATTTAAAAAAATGCCTGTTTTTTTAAAAAGTGAAATAGTCACTAAACATTTCTTTAATACCACTCAATTCTAGAGAAGGGGAGGTAAGCAGTCACAGTTGTAATTTATCATCATTTAAAGACAAAATAGCTGATTGCCTAACTTTTCCAATATTTTACATGATGTAGACACAACCAAATAAGACATATTTATTTGTAGATCAAGACAAAGATTGCTGGTTCTTAATAACATGGCAGCCTTAGCATGCTGTCATCCTGCAGTTTCATACCTCAACAAGTCCCTGCAATATCCTAACAAAGATGACACATCCATAATGCACTCTGGCTGCTGATGGGATTAGCATATTCAGAGTAGAGGTGAGAAGTATGGCAGCTCCAAAAACCCTGAAAAACAAAAGAAGTTAATAGATCTAAATTTCTCTGGTTAAGTTAATCACAAGTACTTTTTAAAGTAGAATGTTTTTTTCTCTCAAAGAATGAAATACGTTCTGGACTTGATTGGCTCGAGCCATTGCAAACAGATTTGTGGACTAACTCGAAATGCTAGAAATACAAGAAATAAAAGAAGAATCTAATAAAACTGGTTATACTTACTTGTACTTATTGTCTTTGTAGATGTACTTACAAAGTACTGCAAATATTTAATGAATCAGTGAATATGTTTTTGGTCTGTATCTCCATCTACAATGGAAGCTGCTTAAAGGATAGAGTGTGTTTTCAGATACACTGTTATATCCCCAATACTAGGTGCCAGGCATATAGCAGATACTCACTGAAGAGCTATTGAAAAAATAATAAATGCCTAAATGGAGCTGTGCCTTACATTATACAACCATTGTTAACATCCTTAAATCAGTATATTCATAAAATTTTATGAATGATGTCATATTGTAAATGCCCCAAGAAATCACATGATCAAATCTCACAGCACGTTTTTGGTTTTTGCTTTTTAAAATATTTTTATTGATTTCAGAGCAGAAAGGAGAGGGAGAGAGAGAGAGAAACATCAATGATGAGAGAGAATCATTGATCGGCTCCCTCCTGCATGCCCCCTACTGGGGATTGAGCCTGCAACCTGGGCATGTGCCCTTGACCAGAATTGAACCCAGGACCCTTCAGTCCTCAGACCGATGCTCTATCCACTGAGCCAAACCGGCTAGGGCAGCACATTTTTTTATAATCAAAATAACTATTACTTAATATTTTTGTCTCAGTTTTTTTTTTTTTTGGTGTGTGTGTGTGTGTGTTTTGTTTTGTTTTGTTTTTGCATGTGGGTAGGTGGGGAGATGATGTTTGAGTAGCATCTCTAGATTTGCTGAAAATATGATGCTAGGCCTTTTATCCATCTACAAATAGAAAGTCCATTTCATCACAATACATTTTTTAATGTTCATACTAAAGCAAGAAAAACATCCCCCAACTGAGTGATTTTAGAAATATCCTCTTGCCTGGAGGTTTGTGACATATTATCTCTAATGAGCTTAGCTGTGTGTTCTATGCAAGTTTTCTTAAGGCGCACATTCAGCCTTTTACTCAGTCAAAATTTGGTTGCCTCAGAGAACCTCAGATTCTTCCAGGGGCACGTTGAAATGTGACTGTGAAAGGCTTGAGCTTCTGTAAGGAGCCTTGATCGTGATTCACCTGCTACTGAAATATGAATGACTTTATGAAGGGTTGAAGAAGGTAAGCTCCTTTTCCATGAATCAAAGACCTAGACCGAGCCAAATACTTTTGTTTACTTGATGCAGCCAAATAGCCCCTGTCCTCAGAGGTTTCTCTCCAGCGAGGTAAAAGGTGACTCAGGAGGTGAATGTCCTGTTCCATTTTCCCTCCGTTCTGTCCGCTGAGTAGATATCTTTGTGTTTGTGTCAAAACATAATTTATTTCCTAACTCTTTGACACCACATAGAAACTTTCTATTTCTAGAAATAACTCTTCCCATGAAAATGCCACACACCCAGTAATGTTAAACTTCTGCTAAATATAGATTTTTTTTTTCCAGAAAACAAATGCAAAAATCCCAGAACCTGTCTTGTAAAATAAGAATCTAAAATTATTATAAGAATTGCTTTTAAAGTATTTTAATCCTTAATTATTCTTTTTGAATTAAAAGAATTTTCACCTCTCTTAAGTCTACAATCTAAATGTTCTTGTGTGCCATCCCCAGAACACCTTGGGTCCTTTAGGGTTGAGAGGAAGTAGAGGGAAGGAAGTCTTTGGGGCCTGTTTGCTGGACCTGGTGTTAAACGGGGCGTGTTCCCAAAGGCCAGTGAGGCAAACATATCTTCCCACTTTTCTAGGAGTTTGAATGTGGTACCTGTGCAGCAGAAAAAATGAAGGTGGAAAGGACAGATGGCACAGGAGATCAGGCCACATGAGTAAGCTGTCTGGGTGCTGGCAGACCTGCGCTGTCTTTCTGAATATCCATCCCACTTTGTTCATTATCATTGATAATAGTGAAACTGACTGCTTAGGGCTTTAAGGATAAAGAGAACCAAAGCTACATAATGCTGCAGGATTCTTGAAAGTGTTTGTATGAGTTATGCATCCTCTCAATTCAGCCCTTTCAAAGAATTCTTGCAAACTGTCATCTATCAGCCAGATGCATTAGAATTCGCTGAGTGCTCATTAAAAATGTAGATGTCTCCCTCCACCCGCTCCTCCCCCCCAAAAAAGAAAATATCATTTCACATCGAAAGACAAAGAGAGGAAAGCAGTGTGTGTGTGTGTGTGTGTGTGTGTGTGTGTGTGTGTGTGTGTGTGTGTGTGTAGGCTCTATATTAATAAAGAGATTACCAAAATTGAGACCCACATAGTATGGCTGATACAGAAATCTTGGGAAAAGGAAAAGCTGTTGTTGAAAACCTGTGCCACATCCTGCCTGATGATAAACCTTCAGTGTGTTCCAAAGTGAGTTAGCTGTGGGATTCGCAGTCATACCCTTTTTTGATGAGCCATAGCCACAAACCCCGCACATATCAAGCCCACCCCACAAGGATTTTCCCGGAAGAGGTGACAGAAGCACTGGTGACTTGTCACTTCTATGGATTATATCCATTTTCCCGGGATCAATCAATCAATCTCCATTTGGGCAGTGGCTTGTCACTAACAGGGAACTAGTGTTCCGCACCCCAGGTGTGGCACTAATCCTCTCCTAGAGCGTCTGCAGGAATAGAGTGATTCAGGCTGTTTAATCTATTTAGTCTAATCAAATCCGTGCTCAGCCACCTCCCTTTGTCACATCCGATGCCCCCACTCCCATATTAAATAAGGACTACACGAGCACACCAGCCCTCGGGCTCCCTTGGTACATCATTAAGTTGTAAAAATGACTTCATCACTCATGACAGAGAAATTGGACAGCCCCAACAGTGGCATATGGCAGAGGGGAAATCATTCTACCAGCTGCCCACCTCTCTCCTCCCTCCCCTCCAGGGGCTGCCATTGTAGGATGTGGCCACAGGGGAAGATAGAGCTGGTAAGGGGTGAGAGGAGGGGAAAATGAAAGGCCAGAGAAGCTGAGAGAAGCTCATGTCAGCAAACCACCTGCAAGCCCTTAGGGACCCCTCTCCCTCTCCCTGCATCTATTCATCTTGTGGAAAGGGTATTTCTTTTGTCAGAAAAAGGAAGGCCTCTTCTGCATTGCCCTAGATACCTAACCTATAGGGCCCACAATGGGAAGGCAGCTAGATGTTTGATAGGCAGCTAGATGAGTGAGATAGAAATAGTCACCTCTGACCCTAAGAGACTGAATGACTACAAACTGTTTTTCCATTATAGCAGGATAGTGGTCCCTTGCAGCAGGCTTTATGTTTATGATCTGAATTATTGTCTCACACAAAAGGAATTTGCAAATGTTTCTCACAGGAAAGGTTAAGGAACCATAGCTTGCAATTTACTTCAATGTTGTAGAAAACAAGTAAAAGTACAGAGGAAAAAAGATGAGACATAATAGATATATATAGATGATAGAGATAGATAGATAGATGATAGAAAGATAGATAGATAGATAGATAGATAGATAGATAGATAGATAGATAAGAAGATAGGGTGTATTTGTATGTGCATGCGTATTTGGCGATAAGACTTAAGATTTCCAATAAATGCTTGTTCCAATAAATAAAACACACTTTTATTGTTTTATTTCTCTGAAGGAAAAAGAATAGCTCCAGCAAAACGGTTTCTTTCTGGGCTTAAAATATGAAGGTGTTGTGTTTAAAATATCTTTGTTTCTCTCTTTCTGAAAATCACTCTCAGCGGGGGATTTTTCATAATTAGGTTAGCGAGAATATTTAAAACATATCAAATTTTTTTATATAGATGCAAATGCACATTAATAAACAGTTTTAAAATCCATCCATTTGAATCTGTGCATGTGTAAGCCTAAGTTCTTCCCTCTTTTATATTAATAGTATGAATTAAATTGGGCCATTTGAAATCCCAAGGAAGAACCCTTCTTCTTTGACAAAAGGTCTAAACTCCCCCACTCCCCCAGACATGCTGGAACCCCTACAATCTTCCAGGAGCCCAAATTGCCACAGGGGCTGAGTAGGGAAGAAAAGTTCTAAATATCATGTTTTCCTCTCCAGATAATTATACTCTTTCTTTAAGTCATTATCAAGTTTGGATATTGTTGGATATTGCCTTTTGTAGAGCGAAGAACAGAATCGCTCATGTTGTGGCCAAATAGTTTGGGAGCCAGTACACACACACACACACACACACACACACACACACACACACACACAAATACAGTATGTTTCTCCTGCCACAAAAATCTAAGGATCCCGTGGGCCTACTAAAAGCTTCTCTCTCTAATTCACGGATTTCTGTCCAGGATTTGGGGCATGATAGATTGTAGGCACTGATTCAGAGAACAGATGGCTCAGCCTGCTGCTGAAAGTGAACTTGGAGATGAAGCCCATACCATCAGGCAGAGATGTTCAATTTCAAAGTAGCTGTGGCTGTGGGCATGTACTATGGGACATATGAGTTTTAGTCTCAATCTCTCTGTGACCTTGGGCCAGTCACCTCCTCCCTGATTCTCTATTTCCTTTCCTGGTCTGTAAAATGAGAGGATTGGATGTGATGGGACCTGTCCAGCTCTCATATGGGCTCTTTCTGGTTCAGGGAGTGAACTCTATGGGACAAACATATGCAACCCTCAGTCTCTTCAAATACAGAATTATTTTTCTTTAGCAAAAGTCAAGTTAGAAACCCAAGAGATACCCTGAAAGACAAAATGTTACAGTAGGAACTGAATCTTCTTTAAATAAAGAATGGGGCAAGGGAAAAAGAAATAGTAGCTTTCAAGAGAGTTTAACCTCCAGCCTGTGGATTTCTTAGTGCATTTACAATGCCTGGCTAGAATTCAGACATCGCATGCACTGGAGTACTAACACTCTCAATACTCTGGGCTGAAGATATTTTTTAGGACAGCTCTTTATGAGACATGATACTTCCGGTGAACAGTAATATGAATAGCGTGTAAAGGAAAACAACTTTAAAGGCAGAAATCTGATCTGAAAAAAGGCATTTTATCAAAATAAAAATAATCCTTTGCATTACTAATACTTAAGGCAAATTTAAACACAAGCAATGCTGAATGTTCATAAGAGCTTTTTTCTTTTAATGTCTTATCTGGATTTAAGATTTTATTAATAATGAATGACAACAGCAAACAATTATTGAGTGCCAGACCCTTCTAAGAATCTCACACATGTTCTCTTATTTAGCTGTCATGAAAACCATATCAGGTAGGTATTTTGGTGAGTCCCCGTTCACAGAAATAGAAACTGAGGCTTAAAGAGGTTACACAATGTGTAATGCCACTCAGTTATTAAATAGCGTATTTAGGAATCTGAACTTACACCGTTTGCTTTAGAACCTACATCCTAACCACTACGACGTGATCCTTTTCTTTTTAAGCCACAAACACTTTGTTGTGATGTTCATTTTGTTTGTTAACAAGGATCTATCATGGACCAGGCACTCTCTGAGATGTCAGGTATAGAGCAGTAAAAAGGACATGAACAAAAACACTTGCTTTGTCATGAAGCTTACTTACATTTTATTGGAGAAAGGCAGATATTAAAGAGAAAAATAAGTGAACTATTGGAATGGCAGGTGGCAATGAGCGCTATCTAAAACACTACAGCAGGGTTGGGAAATCCCGGACAGGAGCATATTAAGGGCAATTTTTAAATAGGGTTTAAGTAATATTGCCACCTTGAATAAAGAGGCAAGAATAGTCTGTGTGTATATAATACTATCCATTAGAAATGTCATGTTGGCCAAACTTCCTTTGGTAATTCTGACCTTCTTTGGTTATGCCCACTGCAAAATCCTGTTGTTTCTCACATGAAGTATTTGCCCAGCAAGGTTCCTCCTCATTCTCTCACTGCAAGGTACAAGCAGTCCTTAGCCATCACTGGAAGCTCCAGGCTGCATTGTTTAAAGGCCAAGTTAATTGTCCCCAACACCTTTCAATCACTATGTTAAATAGGTTCTCATCTGAAAACAATGCAGTTCTTGTGAGAAGTCTTTCTTTGACGCCCCACCCTAAGGCCCTCCATGGAGGTGACTAAATTCTCCTGACCAGGATGTGCACTAGCCCTTTAAGGAAAGACAAAGGAAAAAAAATGATGCATGTTTGAGTTTTCTCTTGGGAATTGAATTTTCTCTTCCAGGGACTCCCTCATTTCCTCCTCTCCATGAGCGGGAAGGCAAGAATGTTTAGAATTTGACCAGAAAAGAAGAACCAATAACCTGTATTCTGTCCTTTTGCTTCATCCTTAAAATAGAGGCACCAAACTATTGCTGTTTGTTTTTCATTGAGAACTGCCTGGAAGTGTAACCAGGAGCCCTTCTCTCTTGAGGTGCTGTCTCCACACACCTCAGTTCCTCTATTCTATTTCCACCCATCACAGTGATGGCAAACATTTTCCAAAGCAAGCTTCTTTCATGCCTGGAGGGAAAGGAGTCTGTGCCCAGTATCCCACCCGAGGGGAATTTTATTCTATTATTAAATGATCTCTAGGGAGAATCTTATTTATGGGCCTCAATACTTGTAGGTGGAAAACTGGTCTTGCTGTGCTGTTTTTACTGTGTTTATAACAGAAAACATACACTTTTCAACCCAATTCTAAAAATCTCTCAGATTTTGTGTTAAAACAAAACCAAACCCTTCTAAGATTAAATTCCATGTAGCAGGTACAAGACTAATTAGGCAGTCACCAAAATGTTAATAATAGGTGACTCTGGGTGATTAAATTATTTACAATTTTATTATCATTTCTTTTTTTATATATTTTTGTTTAGTATGTCATGCTTTTATAATTAGAAAATGGAATGTTACATATTTTTAAAACCTGTTTTCACAGGAAGTTTCAACTATATTTGTAATGTTTTGTTATATATTTTTTTAAATGTAACCAAGATCTCAAAATCCTAAGATATAACAAAGAGCTAGTCAATGATTTTTCCATCGGTTCATAATATTTTACAATGAACTTTTAGTTTTCTCAGTCTGGTAGAACACAAAACATTGCATGTGAAAATATTAAGTTCCTCTCCCTTTAATACCCATTTAAAGGTAAGGTGTATACAGATCCAAATAAAAATTTTAAAATTCAGAAAAATTTTCCTTTGTGGAAAAATGTACCAAATTAATGAGAACCTGAGTCAGTATTAGTCAATTCTTTGCTAAACATGACACAAATGATAGCAAATAGCTTGCAAAAAAAAAAAAAAAAAGCAACAACAATGACAAAAACTAATAGAAAAACCTGTTTATTGACCTCCCAGTCTTACAACCAGGAAAGCTGGGACATCCCTGGTGCTGCTTTCTTGGCAGGAAAATGTTAACACTGTAACGTTTGGCAAGCTGGAGGCTTTGCCTCTCAAAACACTTACAGGCACAGCCATTATATTTTCATTGCACATTACATTGAGTTCCCTGAATCATTTTTGGGTTTTGGTAAATTTTTTGTATATTTATCCCCTAAAGTGAAAATATTTCATGTATGTATTTGGAGTATCTTTCTGGGGAAGTTTAGTTTGTTTTAGAAAATATTTTATAGGACAAAAAGAAAGATTCAAAACACAACATGTTAGGGATATGAAAGCCAAAAATGTAACAAGTTCATTACCAGTAATATTTAAGGGAATATTTCCTTAGCTTAGTCTAATATAATTTTTCTTTGATTTATCCCATTTAAAAATTGAGTCCTCTACACAGTTGATGCTTTTCATTTTAAACTGATTCCTTAAAAAAAAAAAAAAGAATATTTGTCTCTTGTTGGGTCTAAGTGCTAGCCATCCATAATCTCAGAGTAAAAACAATATTCAAAGGGCACTATTCTTAATCAATTGCATTGTCCTCTTAACATTTTGAAGGATCGTCCCAAAATATTCACCATAGAATCATTAAGTCTAAAATAAATTTCCAAGAATTCCTTCCTAGGCCTTGGAAAGGACTGGAAAATCTTGGGAAGGAAGGCACGGCTAGGAATGGGACTATAGGTAAAAAAAAGGTACTGGACTATTTCCCTGAGAGATGAAGAGGGGCCAGTTTACAAAAGCAGAGGAGATCAGACTAGAGAGGTGCCCGATTCTAGACTACTCGCCACCTTTGGGGGGAAGAAGGGGAGTAGTCATAGGTACAGGGTCTGATGGAAGACCCAAGTCTCTGTGCAGCATTACCTGGACGGGCGAGTATTCTTTATCAGTTCAACAATTCAGATTTAAAGAGCCCTTCCTTTTATTTGTCATCATTCACACAGTGAAGGAAATGAAGCCGTCTCTCACCCTCGGGTAGCTGGGTTCTTTGATACCCCCACCCCACCAGTTCCTATGCCCCGGATTTGGGGTGCCTCTCCAGGTGGCGCTTGGGGCAGTCCCGGGGCTGACACTAAGGCCTGGGCTCGCAGCCACCGCGCAGCCACCGCTGGAGGCCGCAGGCCGCAGGTGGCGCCGCTTCCACCCCGCCCCTGCTCCGCGGAGCTCATTAACAGGTGGAATCTCCCCCAGTCCCCTCCTCCCCGGAGCCTGAAATCCCGCCTGCCTCCATAGAAACAAATCCTTCAGACCTTGAGCCCCATCTGGGCGGGCGCCCCGACCCGGCTTTCCACCACCCTGCCGGGAGGTCAGCGCCTAAAGGAGCCGGGGCCGCGGGGGGACGAGCCGGGGAGAGCACGGCGCGTGACGCCCCCACCCCTGTGTGCATCTGGCCTCGCTGTCCCAGCTCCGTCTGCTCGCCCCCAGGCCTCAGCTCCCTCCAGGCCTTAAGGCACTGCCGTCGACTATTTTGCGAAGGGCGGATTCAGACTGGGCGCAGAGGAAGCGACAACGTGCGCCCTCCCCGGAGACCCCAAATCCTTTAGGGCGCCTTTATTCTGGAAGGAGGCCCCAGCAATTCCTGCTCCGAGAGGAGGGTGCCAGGGAATTAGGAGACCTGGCCCAGGAGTTCCCAACCCCCGCGGGGCGGTGGTCCCTGCCCCGAGTCTGCCCTTCTCTGGGTTCCACCACCCCGACCCGAGCCGGGCCCGCTGGGCGCGTTACCTGTTGGCCGCCAGCCGAGACGCGATGTAGCCGCCAGGAATCTGGGTGATGATGTAGCCCCAAAAGAAGGAACCGTGGATCATCCCCACGGTTTCCGGGTCCCAGTTGAATTTGGCTTTCTATGGGAGGAGGAAAAAAAAATTAAATAAAATTTAATTTACAAAACTGGGGTGGAGGGAAAGGGTAGAGTCAGCGCCTGGGCTGAGGGTCACTTTCCGTGGTTCGCCAGCCGAAGAGCCCCCGTTCCCGGGCACTCTCTGCATTCGGGGCGTCTGGGTGACTTGATTTCGTTTCTTAACAAAACAGAACCAATACCTTCTTATAGAGAGGAAATGTCTCTTTTTAACGGAAAACCCGTGCTCATTTGCAACGTTATTGTGATGAATAGAAAAACTAGACTCCCTAGCTTTGCTCTTGGAACAATGTCAGGTGGGTGGAAACTCCTGGACGAGTGGGGAACGCTTAGGGCTCCGGTTTGGGAAATGGGACTTCCCAGGAAGAGATTCCGTTAGCCCGCTGGGGATAGCGACCCTGCCTGGGCGCATTGATTAGACGCCAGCCAGTGCGGACCCTAGTGGAATGGCTTGGAGAACGGAATCCAATCCAGGAAATTTTGGGGAAGGAAAGTGGGAAACTTGGGGTGGAAGGTGCGGAGGCCCGTTGGAGGAGTTAGGAAGGAGGATGGTCCCAGCAAAAGGGGGATAGGCCCGGGCAGGAAGGACTAAGAGTCGCCCTGGGGATTTGGGGAGTCAGTGGAGAGCGAGCTGTTGCTCAGGGGTAGGTCAGGAGAGCTCAGAGGGGTGTGCCTGAGGGTCAGGGCCCAGCTCTGCCTTCGCCTGAGCAACTGGGGCCCCCTTTCTTCCTTGGAATAACATTCTGAAGCCGAGCGCACTTTGCAGGGTCTCCGGGAATCCCCAGGGCCGGTCAGCGCTCACCGCTTCCCCTCCAGAGCGAGCGCCAAATGAATCCTCCCAACCCTCGCCAGGTTTACGGTGGCCGCTCAAATCCCTAAACTGGAAATACAGACCCACTGGTTCCTGCGACCGTGACATTGACCCTTCTCTCCCTAGGGGTCACACACACACTGTACGGGAAGAGAATTGGATTCCAGAGACCCCAAGTTGCCCTGGGTGGCATCCCCTCTCCTCTCCCCGCTAGCCACGCGGATCTGCTTTGCTTTTCGGTTTTGTTTCATTTTCATTATGAAAAATGTTTGGAGGAATTCGGCAGGAAATTATAACTGATATGCTGCTCCATTCCTTCGAGTAAAAGAAAAATACTTTGATTTTAGAGTCTGCGGATATGACTAAACCCCAGCTTCTTGCATGAAGCTACTCTTCTCAAAAACCTAGTGAGCTAAAACAAATAATAATAATAATAATAATAATAATAATAATAATAAGCCTAGTGAGCTACACGCGCGTTTCCATTTTGCAGGTGAGAAAAGGAAGGCCCAGAGGGCAGAAGCCACTTGCTTCAGGAGCAAAAATGGCAGGTGATGATGATCCCAGAGGGTCCATCCTGGAAGGGCGGTCTTAGAAGGGCCCTAGAAGGGCCGAGGGGCACCCAGGCCTTCCGTGTGTGTGTGTGTGTGTGTGTGTGTGTGTGTGTGTGTGTGTGTTGGGGGAGGGGAGGGGCGTAACCGGGCTCTAACAGGGGCTGTGGGTTAGCGCAGCCGCGCGGCCGGCTGTCGCCCACCTCCTTGATGACCTTGCCCCCTCGGTGGATGGTGCTGTTGTTGACCATGTCCACGATGGCCACGCCCAGGTTGCAGCGGATGCCGAAGGAGATGCAGAAGCCCAGGCCACTCATGATGGCGATGATGTAGCGGCGCGGCAGGCCGAAGCACGTGCAGTCGCACAGCGGCGCCTTCTTCTCAGGCACCTCCAGGGGCTTCCCATCCTCCGTCAGCTCGATGGTCTCCCCGGTCTCCTGCTTCTTCTCCAGCACCCTGTGCGGCAGAGCAGGGGGGCGGGGAGGCAAGGACGCCTCCGGTTAGGCACCCCAGGCGCCCTCCTGTCCCCAATTCCCAGGACCCGGCAGGGCTGAGGGGAGCGGCGCTGACCCACTCCCCGTCCCTCCGGGATGAGCGTGCTCCGGCCTCTC
Organism: Myotis nattereri; assembly: GCF_964212035.1. Classification (NCBI taxonomy): domain Eukaryota; kingdom Metazoa; phylum Chordata; class Mammalia; order Chiroptera; family Vespertilionidae; genus Myotis; species Myotis nattereri. Next base: position 27,029,335 of record NC_138084.1, read on the forward strand.
CAGCCTCTGCCGGTCCCCTCCCCCCGGAGCCACCCCCACAGCACCTGGATTCACATGCACAGGCCGCTTGGGCCTAACTTTTTTGCGGGGTCTGCAGTTTATGAGGATTACCCCAAAGGCGGCTTCTGAGCGCCTTCTGAGCAACTGTGTGGGCGCCTCCCAGCCGCGGTTAGTGCTTTCCCCGGGATTTTTTATCCAGCTGCCCCCCACCCCCCCAGGCCCCGCACCCGTCCTACCCCTTCCTTCCCAGACAAGTAGCTTTCCGGGATGGGGACCCCGCGATCCCGCCCACAAAGGAGCCCGGGGCCTCCGGGGACTAAGGCCTCTCGGGTGCGGGGCCCACGCGGCAGTGGTCTGTGAATGAGCCGCGCACTCTCGGGCCCCTTCCCCCAGCCCCAGGTGCCAATCCAGTGTTTTCTCTCCGGTTACACATTTTTTCCTTGTTACTGGAGTTGGAAACAAAGGCCTCCGCAACATATGGCCGACACCTAAGCCTCCTACTGCCAGAACATGAATAATTAATTCTTCACAATCTTGCGTCATTACTATCTCGGTTACAAACACCGAAAAAAATGTCACCGGCCCATTTCCAAAGGTTTGAAATGCGACTCCCAGGTATACAAACGTGCCCCCAAATCAACTCTGGGAGGATGTTCCATACCCGGGTAGAAGGTCTCACATTTAGTTTTTGTTCTGCGTTTCTTTTTTAAAAAAAATCAGTGTAGCATCTCACCAGATTCCACCCGTCTGATTCCTTTTAGGGTTTTGTCCTTGGGGGGGAGGGGGGAGGGAAAAGCTGAGGGGCAGAAAGCTTTTGCTAAAAGCCGATAGTGTTGTTCTAGTCCATCATTTAACTGTGAAATGTCTGTTTTAAAAAAAGCATGTGAACGGTTACGTCGCCATGGACCCTTGAGGTGAATACTCTTAATATTTAAACAAAGAACCTCCCCGTTTAAAATGGGCAGGTATTTCCAATCTACCATATAATGGCCTTTTATGCGTGCCCTTTAAATGATATATCCAGACACAATTGTTGTCATACACACGGGTAAAGCAAATGAAATTTTAATATCAATTCCAAGAATGCATGGCTTGGGAGATGGCTGTCAAGCAATCTGAGGCTAGTAGGGAAAAAAAAGTCATATTTCCAAATTCTGTAAGTAACACCTGGGAATAGGTCACAAACATATTGTTGGTTCTGTTTGTTTATTCCTAAAGTCCAATCCCAATTGTAGAACATAGGGCAACAGATACTGGGAGAAAAAAAAAAGGGAACTAATGGGATTTTATTTATTTATTTCACTTTGGCTTTCTATACTCATAATGCAAAGTCCAGCTCTGCACCTGAACTCCCCACCTGATGGCAGTTGGGCTGGAGAGCAGCTCTTTCCCAGGCCGCTGCGGGACTGCAGGGCCCTTGCGGTATGCACTGCCGCATAGGTGCATGACCGAGCCTGCAGGAAGCCCACCAGAACCAAAGAGATTTGGAACGTGGGGAGGCACATTGGTCAATTTCTTTACATTTCCTATACATTTCCAAAGGCTTCCGTTTCCCAAATGTGAACATTAGCGCTCTCTTGTACTCATTTATCCTTTCATTCCTGCCCTCTCTTCTTGATTTGGCTCATATTAAGAAAGGGTGTAGTCATTCAGCATCTTGAAAGGGTATAAAGTGGTAGAATTGGCAGCATAATTGGTGCAATGACTATAGGGAGGATGAAATTATTTTTAAAAAATTTCCAGTACTTTCAAAGTCATTTAACTGGTTATTGTTACGGTTTTTCTTATAAGTAATGTGATCTTTCCCATACAAAAAATAGACTTCTATGCGAGGTCAAATAATAAACACATACACTGCTCTGGGTTCAGAGAGAAGAACTGCTTTCGCTATCAATTATTGATATGTTTTGATTCTTCTTCCTTCTTTAAAGAAGGATAATTCCACTGGGGGATTCGCTACTCAAGTGGTTTTAAAGCTACAATCTAAATTTCTTTTTTTGCCATTACTCTTTGGAATTTCTTGATTCATTTTTAAAGGGTTGTATTTTTTATTCATTTGTCTGCATAAAATTTTTTTTAACTTGGTGTCACTATAAGCACCAAAAGAAAGGGTTTTTTTTTGTTTGTTTGTTTTTTGGGTTTTTTTTGAACAGGTACTGGTCATTTTTCAATTGTAAAGAGGATAAATCCTGGGCAGGAAAGGATGAGAATCTGCAGGTACAGAAACAAAAATCACACACACACACATACACAAAGCAGACAGGTTCATTTAGTGCAACATTCCTGAATAAACAAGCAGGTTTCCAGAGTAGCCCCGCTCCAGCAATGAGCAAGAAAAAAAGACTTTCCGATCATATTACAATCTCTCTAAGCAACCTAAGCAACGGGGGTTTGCGGAAATAGCCCTGCAGATTTTTTGCATGCCGAGCCCCAGGCAAATATGGGTTTGCTTTCTCTTACCTGTAGATCTGGCCGAGGGATTTTCCAGCAAGATTCTTTAGCCCCTCTTTTCCTGGGGTCAAAACCCTTTGTTTTACGGATTCCATTCTTGCAAAGACTGGTGCAGGGCTCTTGCCAGGTTTAAATAGTGATCGCTATAGAAGGAGAGAATTGCGCATATTGTCTTAACCCCTTAAGGTAGTTGTGGGTTTTTTTCTTCTCAGCGGAATGGTATTGATGTGCCTCCAGCAAGAGTGCGAGTGAGCAAGGAGAGGGAGAGTGAGAACAGAATACAACAGAATAGCTGCATGCAACCCACGGGTTTCCTAATAGGAGAGTTGGTAGACACAATCAGAAAGTCTCATTGGAAGGGGAGGTTCCGGTGGCAAAGGGCGCATGGTATTTGGGCGGGCGCTGATGAGTTCTTGTCCTGGAAGTCAGTCCACTGAAAAACAATTTAAATTCCTGGTGCTGAAGCCTTATTGCTGTCCAATCTTCTGGCTTTTTAAACGGAAAGGTGGAACTATCCCAGAACCCTTGTGTAAGGACAAAGGCAAAATAAAAGCACTTGGTAAAAATATGTGTATTTGCTATGAGGAGCAGAGAGCTTTCAAAACTCATGGGAGCATCTTAGGTCTCAGGTGAGCAATGCTGCTATTCGTTTTGTCTCCTTGCCTATGATCTCCTCCCACCACACCGGCGCAACTCTGCTCTGCGGTAGAGTCGAATTAAGATGGAGAAAGCTCACTGCTCTTTGAGGACGTGAGTCAATAAGAGACTCACAGTTCTTCTGATTTGGGCAGCTTCAGGGAAGATTTTTTTTCAGCCCAGCTGACAGCGCCGCCGTCGCAGCGCCTTCGGGGGCGCGGCTGGGCAGAATGTTTCAGCACCACGGACAGAGTTCCAGGAAATGAGGATGCTTCTTTTGGCTGACCAGATTGCCAACTTTCTAGGGGAGCTGGGCGGGTCGCCCTGAACAAGAAGCCTTCTGGGGATCTTCAGACACGGATGCTATGGAGACCAAGTGGGAAGATGTCATCATCGCCCTAGTTTGCAGGAAGAATGGTGCATTTGGCGCTGCAAGGGAGGAAGACTATAAAAAATTGACAAGTGACTTTTCTAATCTACATTTTGCTCAGCACGCTGACACCAAATCTGTTTGTTGTAAGGAAGGAAGATAACAATATATTTTACTTAAGTTTGTGGTATTCTGGGGGCACCTGGGATCCGTTGGTTTAAAATATATGTACAGAAAATGCATAATTATATTGCTCCTGCTTTTTGTTTTAACCCCCGATAGGAAGGAAGGAAGGAAGGAAGGAAGGAAGGAAGGAAGGAAGGAAGGAAGGAAGGAAAGAAGGAAGGAAGGAAGGAAGGAAGGGAGGGAGGGAGGGAGGGAGGGAGGGAGGAAGGAAGGAAGGAAGGAAGGAAGGAAAGAAGGAAGGAAAGAAGGAAGGAAAGAAGGAAGGAAGGAAGGAAGAGGGAGAAGTGGGAGGGAGAGAGAAAGGTAAAGGAGAGAAAGAAAGAGAAAGAAAAGAATACCTGCAACCTCAATGACCTTGGTTAAATAAAACACAGGTAGTTTAATATATATTCCTTGGAATTTTATGATTCTTCACTTAATTCACAGCACACCACTGAGATATCAATATACTGATGAAATTTGTGGCCATACATTGTGCTTGTCAATAAATAATTACTAATGATATTTTCAAGATTTATTTTAAGTTACATATATTCCTTTAAAATATGATTTTTGTCTCATTTTCTCCTAAAGCAGAATTATAGAAATTCATGTAAGACTTGTTTTCACATATATAGGTAGAACATCAATGAATCTATTTCATTAAGTAAAGCAAGAAAACTATGCTAACTTGATGTTAATTATTAATGCATTTGACATGAATCACAATCCTCTTAGATGCAATTCAGGCAAACGATTACAAAACAGTTTGTCCTTAAACCACATTCTCAAGGTTGAGATATTTGGATTTTATTTAAACCAACAGGGGGAGTAGATTTTTCTTAGGGATCCTGGGACCAAATCTCAGAAGTATGAATCTAAATACAGAATCATGGAAGAATCTTCCCTGAACAGGCCAAATAATACAACGGATATTAATACACAGAATGGATAGCTGAAAAACAATGTAAAAAATAGCTAATACTATCTACCATTATTAAATCTGATAGTCATCATATAAATATGTATTAAATATATATCTTCTATAAAATAAGAAATCATATTTCTAAAGCTATGGAATGCCTGAAAAAAGTATCTATCCCCAATGGTGATTAAGAATGAGGAGGGGAAAAAACCTAACCCAACATTAAACTACCTCCTTCCAAACAAAAGATTCAAGCTAGTCAGGACATGACTCATCGAGGTGCTTTTCAAATTGCCTGTTTTCCAAATCATTAGTGATCAAATTCATTACATGTATCCCTAAAATCATTTAGGGACATCCATGATTTTGAAATTCTGGAAAGTTATGCAATAAATAGAGGTTAAATATATGTGGAGTTTAGATGGTGATAAAAAATAATTCTCCTAAGTGCACTGAGAATGTCTAGAGATCTAAACCACCCAACTGCTAAGTCTGCACTATATATAGCTCACAGGACACCAAACAATACAAATCCAGCATGAAAGCATTGTTTTGTAGAGTAAAATAATTACATTCACCTTTATTGAAATAAATGTCATCTGGATCTTTCCTCCATTCTCTCAATAACTGGGTGGGTGCTTGAATAAGAATTACTGCTGATATTGATGTATTCATTCCGAAACTATTCATTTAGTGCCTAGCATTGCACTAGAGTCTGAGAATGTCCCCTGAAAGATTTCACAAGCTAGATGGGGAAACAGACAAATTACAAATAGTTATGGATAAAATTGGACGAGAAACCCAGCCTTGGAGTAAAAGTACACTGGAAAGATTTTAGGGGGTGATGTTTCCTTGTCTGTCTTAAGAGAAACTTAGCCCTAGGAAGGTGAAGGCAGCCTTGTGGAACTGAGTGGGGGAGAGGTGGGGAAAGCATCTCCACCAGAGGGGACATTTTGAGCAAAGTCACAAACAAATGGAAAATGCTGTGTGCGGAAAATTACAAGAATTGTTACTAGGCCACCTGAGACCAAAGAATGCCATTTAGGCTATTCTGAAATTAATAGCTACTCCCGATATAAGAGACATATATTCAGACACTGCTTACCAACTCAACAAATTTTCTTCAACTGTGGTTCCAAAATCCAAACACTGAACATGCACTTTTGTGATTTTAAGTTCATCAGATGTATCTTTATGAAAGGAAATATTAGTGGTTATACATTTGGTATTGATATAGTGATATTGAAAAAGCCTTTCCTTCTCTGGACACTCTCCCTTATCCCTAATATCTTCCATTCAATGTTAACAGTGCTTTCATTTGGATTAGTAGACACCTCTTCCTATAGGAGAATTATCCCCTCTTCCCAAGCGCTCTTTTATTGTTTTTGTTAATCCTCACTCGAGGATATTTTTCCATTGATTTTAGGAAGAGTGGAAGGGAGAGGGAGAGACAGAGAGAAACAGAAATATGAGAGTGACACATTGATTGATTGCTTCCTGCAGGTGCCTGGGCCAGGGCCGGTGATCAAGCCTGAAACCAAAATATGTGCCCTTGACCAGAATCAAACTCATGACCCTTCAGTCTGCAGGCTGACGCTCTATCCACTGAGCCAAACCAGCTAAGGCTTTTCCCAAGCACTCTTAAAAATAAAAGGAGAAGTTTCACTGACTGCAACTAATAAGTGTAGCATATTAATGTTTACAAGTGACTTTCACTTACGTGATTTCACTTATTCCTTATAAGTATTCTTCGGAATAAACTAGTTTTATTCTAATTTTACTGAGGAAGAAAATGAATTTTAATGAATTGCCTGAAGTCATGAAACCAGTGATGAAGAAGCAGCATGTGTTGAGTAGTTTCTCACCATTTAAGATCTTGTTAAAATACAGATTCTGATTCATCAGATCCACAGTGGAGCCCAAGATTCAGCTATTCTAATAAGTTTCCAGGGCCGCTTGCCCGTGGATCGCACTTTGAATATCAGCAGTGTAAAGTATGAAATGTGAAACCAGCTGACCTGGATTTGGGTCCTGACTTTGCTGATTATCATCCCTGTGACTTTGAATCAATCACTGAACTTGAATAAACTTCAGTTTCGTAATTCATACAAATTTATTCTGGTAGTAAGTGATCTCTAGCATCACTTCCACTTGTAAAATTCTATGACTTTTTCATTAATTTCTTCATTGATATAACACCATGTTTTCTTTGTTCCTTTTACCCCAAGATTTTATTATTGTATATGGTTATAACCATTTTCTAAATGGTTAATAATGAACAGAGAAAATTGCCAATAATAAAGAGAAATGTGCTCCTTTCTCAAAGTTCAATCTTCTTATATATTTAAAGAAAGTAAATTTATTGTTTGTTGTACCATGAGTAGATGTAAAGTTTTATATGCAATTGTTTAAATAATTGCTTCCTAGTATTCTTTGAATTTCACATAAGATATTACCTAATAGCTCTGTAATGGGCTTTCATTTATGTCCTTGTGTGAAGAAATACTTTGGAGAGATGATTTAAATATCTTGTAAATGTTGCCCTCTGGTGGAAGGCTACATTATTATTATAGGAGCAATTGTAGTACTTAATTATGTAATTAAAACTACTATTTTCTTTCTTCTCCTCATCCTTCTCCCCCTCATCCTTTTTTTTATTTTTTTATAATCCCCTCATCCTTATTTATGAGACTTGAATAATTAAAATATACAATATATCTAAAATGTAAAATATTTTTTGTGAGCAATATATTTGCTATTGCCTGACCAAGTACTAAATGTCTTTTAGAAATAACTTCTTTTTTTATGAAAATCCCTCAGTTAACCAAAGAGTTATTATATGAAACTTCACTCCATTAAGGAGATTTACAAATGGCATAGAAATAATGTGGAAAATGGGTTAAGGTTTCTAATCACAGTAGAATAAATTGTGATAATTATATGATTATTTCAAAATTGTAATATGTTTGGTAAGTTTTCACTGAGTGTGTGTATGTATATACACATATACATATACTAGTATAAGGCATCATATTTAATGCTATTTATAAATATTGCTGAGGTATTTTTAAGGAAAATTTATTTCAAAAATATTTTAAGGTGTCTAATTCTGAGGTTACATTTTCCATTTATTATTTCAACAAATATTCACTCAAGAGATATTTGCATCTATTATAGGTTTGGTCCTTTGTGGTATTTTATAGTAAACCAATTAATTCAGCAGAGTTTTATAGCTTTTTATAATAAATGTAGAAAGTGCACACTCCTAAAGAGAACACTGCTTTGAAAGTTTTACAATATGGTTTTATTTAACTTTGAATTTCTAAATAGATGTGCATGCTACCAATCCTACATGTTGAGACTATACAAATAAGCTCTAGGATTCATCTGTTAATTTTTTTCTTATCAGGGATTTTTTAAGGAGACAGTTTTTAGATCAGCTTTATTTGACTTTCCTTTTCAGTGTTAGTCTCAGAGATATTTCCAAGAAATTATCATTATAAAATTCCTTCAGGGCCAGAGATAGAACAATCATTGTTTGTCTTACACACATCTGTGCACATAATGCCTAGTACTCTGCGCTGCTATATTTAGTGACCTAGTATAAAATAACTTCTGATTTCTCTGTGATCTGTCTGGTTAAAAATCTGGAAGCAGAAAGTTTTAAATAAATGTACATTGTAATCTTAAAAATATATTTAACTACCAAAAATGTATGTTTATAATTACATATGCAATGTGTTGTATCTGTGTGTATCTTATGCTGTATAATTTACTGTTAGAAAGATTTATACATTTAATTCTAGTTCTTTATTTCTGTATTCAAGGAAATAAAAACCCTATTCACAGCACGCCATTGAGCCTTGGGAAAATCCACCTTTTAAATGAACGGAGACTAAATACTGTTTTTTTTATTGTTAGAAAAGTCTTTTGTTTTTATTTTTGCATCTCACACTATATACATAGAGTTATATAATAAAATCAGAGAAGGACTTTGAAAGCATTAGTGTCTTTAAGGTCTCAAAAATATTTTCCTAAAATAAAAGGTTTGATTGTATAAGAGAATGTTGGGGGAAATTACAAATAGAAAAGAGGTGCAACTTGTGAAAAAAATAAAAGAAATACTATATACTTCAATATGAATAAGACCAAAGGCAGAGATCACCATGGCTAAAGGTATTTTACAGATAAAGAAATAGATTAAATGACAAATAAGATATAATATTTGAGGGGGGGAGGTCTGATGAACTCATGTCTGATTAAATGTCTCTCTCATCCTAAGTTTTATAAAATTCTAGTTTACTTTCATCATCTTGGGTTACTGATTCCCTTCCTTGGGTACCATATGCTTGTCATGCCAGGTTGTGGAATACTGTCTTCCTTGAAGAAAAGCAACTAATATTATTGAAATCTCCCACTTGGCTGCAAGCACCTAGGGATTTTCTGTTTAACTTCTTCACACTATTTTCCAAGTTACTTAAACTGTCAGAGACAGAAGGTGGGGGGATTTCACTTCTAGAATATTTGGAGTGACATTTTCCAAAGTAAAGATCTGAATACATAGTTGGGTAATAGGACAGGATAATTAAAGTACCCAAAATTTGTCTGCTATGCACATACTTTAATCATAATTTTGAAGAAGTAAAAACAATAACAACAAAAATATAATGAAATAGTGATGATAAATATTTACTCATTGCTGCTCTCTAGTGGTCATAAAAAGAAAAGGTTTCTTCGCCTTGTAAAGGCTGACCTAAAGTAGGTTGATTTAAATTGTTGAAAATTAAACAGGTAAACATGTTTCATATTAACTGTGTAGCTTCTTTACTAACATAAAAAATAAAATGGCAGATAAATTTGTGTTTAAAACTTGTGCCACAACTTGAATAATTTTTTGTGCTTGCCTGTGGGACTATTACACTGTGGTAAGAACCATAGTGGGTAGTTCTTAATGTGTAAAATGGAGAGGCTGTGGTCCTTCACTGAGACTGGGTATTCAGTGCCAATACCTTCAGTGGTTTATTGTGGAGAAACAAAGTCAGAGATTTATCAAATCACACCTGAAACCTGCTCAGTAACTGGACTATCCAAACTTTTGAGTCAATGAACCCCTTTTAATTAATATTTAAGCCAATTTGAGCTGGAACTTTCAATTACTTGCAACTGAATAAATGCTGATATGTCACCTTAAATATACTTGGATAGATAAATGAATGAATTAAATGAAAATGGATAAAGAGAGTCAAGTTTTAGACTACAAATTTAGAAACACTTGAAAGAGGGTAGGGTCATATAAGAATAATCATAGAACATTATATTCAAAAGATTGAAATCATGAGCCTCAAGCCTCCAAAATATTTTCTTATAATACTTAATATTATAAAGAATTTTCCCAGATTTTCCTGACACCCTCATTGGTCAACAACTGTTCTGAAACTACCATTCCAAGTCAATTGCCCACTTTTTCTGTTTAGTGTTCTATACACTCTGATGAATCAGAGCATGGTGTTACCAAAGCTCCATCCCCTGCTCTTCTGCCCTATGCTCACCTTCACTCTTCTGATAATACCACTTCCCTTTCCCTGCACTCATCAGTGTCCACATTACTCATCAATCAAGACCCAGGTCACATGCATTCTCTTTAAGGAAGTTCTTTCTTTTATTCACTCACTAGAAATTGAGATCCAGCCCTGTCATTAGAAGAAATGTACCTCAGATAATGTAATTGCAATTAATGGCACCTTAGTTTATTTTTTTAAAAAAATATTTTTATTGATTTCAGAGAGGAAGGGAGAGGGAGAGAGAGATAGAAACATCAGTGATGAGAGAGAATCATGGATGAATTGGCTGCCTCTTGTACGCTCCACATTGGGGACCGAGCCCGCAACCCAGGTGTGTGCCCTGACTGGGTATGGAATCATGACCTTCTGGTTCATAGGTCAACACTCAACCATCGAGCCATACAGCAGGGCTGCCTTAGTCTCTTATCTGTTAGTTGGAATAAGGTATAGCTACCTTTAACAGAATCAATTAAATAATGCATGCAATCCACCTTTCACAGTATCTGGCACATAATTACATAATAGATGAGAGAAACCATTGTAGTGGGGGTTATTATTATTTATCTAAACCTCTTATATGACATTTGTCACTTCCTACTGTTTGGTCTTTGCAAATGGAGTCCATATGTGCATTACATGCATATTCCATAATTCTTGCCATAATATCTGACAACATTATAAACTGTGAACAGGGATGAATAAATCAATCCTCTAATCTTTATTTCCAGCCCCCCCCCCACCATTGTGGCAAAGGGAATTGTATTAATTTCCTAGGGCTGCCATAACAAATTACCACATTAAAATAATGGAAATTTATTCTTTTACAGTTTAGGAAGCTAGGTGTCCAAGCTCAAGAAGTCAGCAGGATTGGTGTCATCTGGGAGGAAGACATCACCCCATACTTTTCTCCTAGGTTCTAGTGGTTGTTTACAGATGTGTCACTCAGATCTCTGCCTTTGTCTTCACATTGCTTTCTTCTCGGTGTCTCTCTGTCCTCTCTTCTTGTAAGACCAGCAGTTCCAGGATTTGGGGTCTACTCTAAATCTGAAATGATTTTATCTCAAGGCCCAAATTTCACCTCATGACCCATATAAGGTCACATTCTGAAATTCTAGGTTCACAGGAATTTTGGGGAGACACTACTCAACCCACTACAAGTATGTATAAGGCTCCATCTCACTTATAAAAAAATTTAATGAAGAATATAAATTTCACAGCAAGACTGCATAGGTCCAGGCCCTGCTCACTCTTATTGAATGTCTGGCTTTTGTTACATTATTAATTATACCCAATTTCAGTTTCTGCATAAGTGAAATGGGGATTATAATAATATTTACCTTAAAGGGCTTCTGTGTGGGTTAAAAGAGACAATCTTTATAAAGGTCTTAGTATAGCCAATTGTTATTAATCAATCAATCAATGTTGGCTTCCTCTTTTCTTTTTATAGGCAGGTCTCTCTGCCTGGGAAGCTCAGGATCCTCCCACTTTTTACCTAGCTCCTCAACATTTGGATCTCAGTTTAGGTATTCCTCAGGGAGGCATTCTCTGACATCCTCAGGAAAATCTAAAAGTCCTCAATCCTTCGTTTCAGCCCTTGTCACAATCGTATACTGATTAATTATTGCCATCAAATAATAATTGAATGCATTTTAGGTAATTGTCATTTAGTATCTGGCTCCCCGTGGAGCTACACACTCCATAGGGACAGGGATTCTCATTGGTATGATAAGGATTCAGGTTGCCTGGGATTGAATCCTTCTTGGGTAAATGTCTTAATCTGCTCAAGTTTCAGTTTTCTCATATGAAGTGGCTAAAATAACATTAATTATCTCAAGCAAATGTTGTGAGGGTTAAATGAGATCTTTTATGTAAAATACACAGCACACATTGCCCAGCACATTCAAGTGTTTAACAATTATTAATTAGTAATAATATATTTTTTTCAGTCTCTGGCTTCTAGTTGGGTAAGTGAATGAATGAACCAGGTTACCCACCAAATCTAGGAATGCAATCTGGGCCCCAGAATAGTGTTGCAGTTCAGTAGGTACCAGTGGCCTTGTGCTCACCAGAGATTTTCTCTAACCAAAGGAGCTAGACAGCCCAACCAAAGCACTGCCTAACACCACTGCCCCCAAATAATTTCCTCTATTACAACCTTTTTATAAAATATTTTTCTTTCCTTTTCAGTTAGGGTTAGCATTTGTTATTATATTACTTTCAGGTGTACAACATAGTGATTAGATATTTATATACCTAACGAAGTGTTCACCCCAATAATTCTAGTACCCACCTGCCACCATTCCCAGTAGTTACAATATTACTGACTGTATTCCCTATGCTATATTTTACATCCCCATGACCATTTTAATTACAATTATTGAGGTGCCATTGGTTAATAGCAGCGGTTCTCAACCTGTGAGTTGTGACCCCTTTGGCGGTCGAATGACCCTTTCACAGGGGTCGCCTAAGACCATCCTGCATATCAGATATTTACATTATGATTCATAACAGTAGCAACATTATAGTTATAAAGTAGCAACGAAAATAATTTTATGGTTGGGTCACAACATGAGGAACTGTATTTAAAGGGCCAGAAGGTTGAGAACCACTGGTTAATAGGATTATATAGGCTTCAAGTGTACATTTCTATGATAAAAAAAATCAACCTTTACAATCCCATTTAGGACCAGAATTTTGTAAATAGAAGGTTCAGAGAATTCAATTTGTTTCTAGCCTTAGGGGGCCTCTTGGAGATGGAGAAAGGCTTCTGGGAGGGCAGTGAATAGAGCAGGTTATGTAAGTTTGATTCCTATTGGTGAAGTGTGGCTTTGGGCAATAGCACCTCAGTGTGAGGAGGGCTGGAGACTCCTCAGGACCTTGCAGCTTCTTAAGTGCTTCTCTACAGTCTAGGGAAAAAAATATGTTGCATGAACATAAAAAGGCAGCTTTAAAATTGAAAATTATTCACCATCCTAAGAATAAAGGGTGTTCTGGACCAACTAGGTCCATTGAAGAGCATGCGATCTTTATTTCTGCATGGTCTTTACAGCATAGTGACATTTCAGTGGCACAGATTTGCCATCAGACTGACCCAGTCTAAAACTCAGGTGGAAATGTCACTTCCTTTTTAAAGTGAGTCATGAATCACACAGGTTTTGGGGGAGGGAGGTGCTGATAGGTTCCCCTCAGGCCTCAACTCCCAGGGACTGTGACTTATATTTCCAGAGTAAGTCAAGGATTCTAAATGTAAAACATCAATGGTGTGTGTGTGTGTGTGTGTAAAAAAAATCCACATAAAAACGAATAAAATCCAGCAGACAACAGCAAGAAAATGACTGCTGCAGACACAACTTGGTGTCAACATAGAAAACGATAGAGATATATGAGAGTCCTTGTGGCAGATACGGCCAGTGGATTCCTGCACTGACATTGGTGGCAAATTGCCACTGCCCCTCACCCTTTGAAGTAGACATTTGAGTACTGTGTTCATGACTGCTCATTATCTTTTGAATTGCCTAATGCAGGAGCAAGGATCTTGTAACTGGGCATGTAATTTGAGCCCCAACTCCATGCCACCCACATAGAGACTACCTGAGAGGGAGCACTGATGGAAAACAGGATCCGTGTAGTTTCAATTTGTTATTGTAGACTAGAGGCCCGGTGCACGAAATCTTGCACAGGTGGGGTCCAACTGGCCCACCCCGATGGGGACCGATTGGGCTCAGGCCAGTGGGGGAAAGGGGATGCAGGAAGTTGGCTAGCTGGCCCCACTCCCAATCGGGCCGATTGTCTGGCCACAGTGGGTGTCATCATAGCAACTGGTCATTCCAGTTGTTCCAGTCATTGCAGTATTCCAGTTTCTGGCTTTTTATATATATACTAGAGGCCCAAAGTACAAAGATTCGTGCAAGAATGGGCCTTCCTTCCCCTGGCTGCAGGCACTGCCTTTGCTCTGGCTGGAGCCGCCTTTCCACCTTCCCACGCTGTCCAGAGGCCCGGAGCGGCTGGGGCTGTGCGGAACGCCTGCATCCTGCCCTGCCCCCAGCCATTCAATGCCTGTGTATGCAAATTAACCCACCATCTTTGTTGGGTTAATTTGCATGCTCACTTCTGATTGGCTGGTGGGCGTCGCAAAAGTACGGTCAATTTGCATCTTTATCTTTTATTAGTGTAGATAGATGGTTGATGGTTGAGGTACCTGGTTTTTGGTATCATTGTGGCAATGGTGGCTGTTTCCTAGTGGTGACTTGCCCAGGGCTTTCAGTTTGCCACTAAAGGTCTCATGTCCTCAGGAACCTGCTCAGAACCAGGAAGACCTGGACTATGGGCCATCAAATGGGTTAGGGACACATTGTCAATGCAGGTTTTGTAGGAAATCCAAGTTTCAATAAACTAAGTTTCTGGAATTTTGTGCTAGCAGTGGCACTGGCAGAAGTTTTTGGTGTGTTTTGCAGTCAGATTTTGAAATTTTCTCGTAGAAGCTAAACTGGGTGGGGGTCTTTCCCTCCATCCTTCCAATAGCTTCACAAGCTGTTGAGTCCACTGTAAGTTACTTTTAAGCTTAAACTAGCGTGAGTGGATTTATTATCTTCAGCTAAGGTTCCTGACTGATACACCCTCTTCCTGCTTCAAATACCACCATGACAATTAGAGATATAGAAGCCATCTCATACATGACATGATGAAAATGAGGGTAAAAGCCAACAGTGAAGCATGGCAGAGTGGAAAGAAAGAATGAGATGGTGTTATTGCTGGTGTAATTAAAACAACGAGAAATTCCTGGAACTGCCTATCTCTAAGACATCTTGTGTCTAGTTTTAGGCCATTGTTCCTTGGTTAAGTAGCATCTTAACTGATATGGGTTTAAGTTAATCATGCTATTTATGTACCCTGCTTTTTTCTCACTAAATCGTGTGCAACTTCATATTTCTCTGCCAATAATGTAGATTAACAGTGTCTAAGGATGGTAAACCCTAACTTGACTTGGATGTCCTGTCCTTTTTATCCCATTTAGCCTTATTCATCTGTGTTTTGAACTGTTTTCTAATATGATTTTTGTTCTTCTATGTTATACTATTTGTTTAAAATTTTAATAATATATGAGTAAGGACATTGTCATATTTGAATATAGTATTGATAAACTACAGATATAAAATAGCTTTAAATGGTTAAAAATTGCTATGTAAAAGCTGGTGGATAATTTCTGCTGCAGCACAGACTTCTGTACAACTAAGGAATTATGTCACCTCTTTTTTGTTCCTTCAAAACTTTAGGTCCTGACTCTGCAGATTTGTCCTAGAAGAGATACGTTAGAACATTCTGTGTCTCTTGCAAACAAGGAATGATACAGTTATCAATGGTGAGAAGTTTCATTGGGTTGCTCTGATCAGATGATTAGAAGAGGAAAAAATAATAATGAAGGATATAAGAAAGAAAAGATGAATGGAAATTGAAGGTCCAGTATGAAAACCAAGTGATTAAGAACACACATTGCCTGACTTGTTTTTATGTGAAACCCATTTGTCATCTTATTTAAACACTCTTTCTTTTTTTAAAAAAATTATTTTATTGATTTTTTTACAGAGAGGAAGGGAGAGGGATAGAGAGTTAGAAACACGGATGAGAGAGAAACATCAATCAGCTGCCTCCCGCACACCTCCTACTGGGGATGTGCCCACAACTAAGGTACATGCCCCTAATCAGAATTGAACCTGGGACCTTTCAGTCCGCAGGCTGATGCTCTATCCACTGAGCCAAACCGGTTAGGGCTAAACACTCTTTCAGATTTACCTTGTAATTTCCCCACTTCAATAGGTTGGTGATTCCATAAGAAGCAAGGCGACCTCTATAATCCAAAGAAGAACATTTTGCCAAGATAAAAAACTGTGAGCCAGCCCACTTCTCCCTTCTCCCTGGAATCTTCGTGCTGCAAGGACATAGATGATGCAGGTATCTCATTCCCACACCTCCAGCCCTGCTCTCTCAGGATCCATGATCCATCAGAGATGCACCAAAGCCACTTGCTGCTGACACACGGGAGTTGTCTTAGTATCTGGAACCTGACAGCATCCTTACCACAGCCCCTGTTAGTATCCTTACTTCTCATTTACTGGCTGTTACTGGCATCCTGCTTCTTGTTTATGAGAATAAACAATTAATTATTTCTGTCCCAGTATGTCAACTTATATCACAAATATTCCAGGGCAGCCTTCACAAATCCTTTGTGTTGCAAATGAAATCTCCAACTACATACACTACTTTTTAAAGGCAGATAGCTAATTCATCTCACTTTTGAGTAGGTTTAAAAACAAACAAACAAAGAAAAAAACGTTGGCCCCATTGTTACAGACTTGAGAAATTACTTTATCTCTCTGAGCCTCAGTTTCTTTACATATGATATAAAGATAGCAATCCCTATTTTATAAAATTGTCTTGACAAATAAAATAGTGCATAATATGCAAAATGCATGATTTAGCATAGTGCCCAGCACATAATCAATTGTCTATTTCTTCTTTCAGATCCCCACTATCCTAGCACTTTGAAGTTTCTAAGAAAGGCTAGGTTTTGCCAGAGTACAGGAGTGGGGTTGGAAGTATTTTTAGAAAATTTTGTGACAAATAGAGTAGCAATAAAAGACTCAAAGGGTCTCAGCATGGGGACAAAGGAAGCTTCCAGGGATAGGACATGCCATCCAAAAATGACCTGCTCTACCAGAAGATAATGTTGGACCATTATTAGTACATTTTTCCCCCCAGAAATTCCTCCTGTGCAAATACATGAAGGTGGGCACATAGTGGAAAATACAGCATAGTAATTAAGAACCAGTCTACTTAGCCCTGAAACTAAATCTTCTTTCTGATCCAGGAATACTAAGTACCAACTGCACATTTATTGAAAAAAATCTATGTATAAGCAGAACTACACAGTTCAAACCTGTGTTGTTCATGAGTCAACTGTAGATTTATTTCCAAGCACTTTTGTGATATGTTAAGTCAACAAAGAAAACATGGTGAATCTATTGTTCATTATTAAAGATACTAAAATAATGCAGATATTGGAGTGAATGGCATGATGATAAGTGGCATGAGATGTCACTATCATTGTTAATATTTTGATTTTGGGGTTGAAAAAATGCATTTTCATAAAAATAAAAAGCAACAATCCTCTTTTTGGCATTTATTAGCAATACCTAGATAGGTTAATATACTTCTGTGACTAAATTTTCTCATTAGTTCAATGGGATAATAATACATCAAACACAGGATAATATATGGAAGATGTGTTTAATGGTAAGCACTCAAGAAATAATTATGTTCCATTCATTTGACAAATCTAGATGCATAAAGGTGTATTGGATATAGTCATGTAATTTTCTCCTGAACCAAGAGTCTTAAAGTAAGACACGTGAAAGAGAAAGCAGACTTTGTGTTTGAAGCATCAATTTTGTGGCATTGTCATCACCATATTGCTACTTCATGAGAACCACAGTTTCTACAAGTTTCTAGAGAGTGGGCAAAGGTATCTCATTGTGTTTTTAATTTGTATTTCTCTGATTACTGATTATGAATACATTTTCAAATGTTTATTGGCTTTTTGAACAGGCTACTCCCTGTTTTTCTTTCCTTTCCTAGATATTGGCCCTATCTGGTTACAAGTCTCCTTGTACCTTACAATTTTCTGATACTTTCCATAATTTTTAGAAAATATTTTAGCTAATCTTTTAGTGGTTTTCAGGGTTTCAATGGTCTGAATAAAGCTCAGGTATTATTTCTGGAAGTTTAATTTCTTGTTTCTGATTAAAAAGGGTATGAGTCTAACATTTTCTACTAAAAATAATGTTTTCCAATGCTTTCCATAAATTTCTCTTCCTAAAATTGATTTTCCTTTCTTTTTTTTCTATTTACATTGCTGTTCTCTAATTTCTTTTGGTGCTTAGCTTGTGGTTCTTTTTTGGCCCTCTTTAATAGCTTAATTTAAGGCTATTCATTTTCCCTAAAAACAACCCATGAGAAGTAGTCGGTGCACCCACAAAATTTGACCTATACAGTAATTAAAATTATTTTTGAAATTCCATTTTGATTACTTTGATGATATTTCAAAATATGTCATGCACTTTTCCTAGTATCTTCTTCTTGTTTTCTAGATTCATTTGATTGTGGTCAGAGAAAATGACCTGATAGATTTTAGTCTTTTGAAATTTGCTGAGTCTTTTTTTAATAGCCGGGTATTTGGTTAGATTTCATAAACATTTAGAATGTGCTTGAAAAGAAATCTTATTTTTCAGTTATTTAGTACAACATTTTATGAAGGCAAATTAAGTCTTTTTTAATGCATTTTTTATTGATTTCTGAGAGGAAGGGAGAGGGAGTGAGAGATAGAAACATCAATGATGAGAGAGAATCCTTGATTGGCTGCCCCTGGCATGCCTGCTGACTAGGAATTGAACTTGTGACTTCCTGGTTCATAGATTGATGCTCAACCACTGAGCCATGCTGGCCGGACAAATTAAGTCTATTTTTAAATCACATTGTTCAGATGACCACTAGTCAACAGCTCTGTTGGCCTGTCTAGATGGCGGTTTGCATGGTGTCAACCTGGTTAACTGGAGCTGCACTTACCAGTAGTCTAAAATATGGTGTCAGGTTGGATTTGCAAGAGGAAGACAGAAGTGAAGCAGCAGCTATTTCTCTCTGAAGGTCTTTGGGACCAGATATGGTGAAGGACACACAGAAAAGGAACCATCTAGTGGACTCTAGCTCATTCTCACTCTTTTCCAGTCCATGTCCAGGTCTTCTGGACCCGCAGTGGCTCCAAGCCAGTAAGTGAAGTGTGGCTGCAAACTCACAGGAGTAGCTCTATAGAAGCAGCAGCTTTCCATAGACTTCTTCAATAGCTTCCTTCTCAGACTCAAGTCAGCACCTGAGTGTCCACGTCTGCTGCCACTTGTCCACGTCTGGCAGAGTTTCAGGAGAACTGAGGGGTGCCTTTTCTCTGATCCTCCAAGTCTCCCTTCCTGCCATCACTTCCCAGTTCCTCCCACAATTTCAAAAGATCTCTTTTATACAACAAATTCTTTATTCTACAATTTTCATAGTAGCTTTGCTGTCCTGATTAAATCCTGTCTAGGAATCTATTTGTTCTTTCAAATACTTAGAATGTGATGTATTCACCTTAATTTCTGGTTGGTATTCACTTTTTCTTTTCTTGAATATATTCATGAAAGCAAGTACATTTTATCTTATTCTCCCTCTTTTTTTAAAAAAAAAAAATAAGTAGAGACTACAGGTCTAGGGCTCTTAAGGTGTAAGATTTCAATTACTTCTGCACAGGATTAGAGGACTTCTACAAATTTGAAAATCCTGAGTCTACATGACTTGGCATACTTCCCTCATGGTTAGAGTGGTAAATGAATGTTTGATGTTATTAAAAAGTGCTTGAGGCTATAGAATTTGGTATTTTTATGAAATTCTCATCAGTCTTATACCCCCCAAAAGGTAACCCTGCACATTTTTTTAAGGTTCTAAAGGTATATTTTTATGACAAATGGCTCACACACTTACCCTATGTATTAAAGAATATGGTTTTGTGAACCAATATCATCATAATACATTCAATTTTTAAAAAAGATACTAGCCCACCTGTCATGGCTCAATGGTTGAGTTTTGACCTATGAACCAGGAAGTCATGGTTCGATTCCCAGTCAGGGTACGGGCCCAGGTTGCAGACTCCATCCCCATGTGGGGCATGCAGGAGGCAATCGATCAATGATGCTTTCTCATCACTGATGTTCCTATCTCTCTCTCCCTTCTGCTCTGAAATTAAAAATATATATTTAAAATAAATAAATAAATAAATAAATACTAGTTTCCCAGCTGGTGTGACTCAGTGGTTGAGCATCAACCTGTGTACCAAGAGGTCACTGGTTCAATTCCCAGCCAGGGCACATGCCGGGTTGCAGGCTCAATCCCTGGTGTGGGGCATGCAGGAACCAGGCCATCAATGATTTTTCTCTCATTGATATTTCTATCTTTCTCTCACTCTTACTTCTTCTCTCTCTAAAAAATCAATAAAAACTTTGTTTTCTAAAAGATACTAGCAAACTATAACACTATGTCAGCATAACATTCTTCAGATATTCTGTAACCTTGAAGACTGTTTTAAGGCTCCTCTCCCAGAGGCTTCTTCTGCTTTTAAAGACCTAGGGTAGGACCAAGGGATATGCATTTCTCACAAGTAGCCCAGAGAAGTTCAATGAAGGTTATTATGGATTTCTTCTGGGGAAAGACAGGAATGGAAGAAAATTCAGAAAATATATTAGCTTGCTATTTATGTCCTTGGACCTTTCTAGTCACCTATATATCACCCCACAAAACAGAAAAAATAAAGAGGCAAAACAAAACTACTACCATCTCCAATTTTTTGTGCCTTCCAACCTCTATTTCAAGAATTTGCAATTCTAAATGTAACAAACGTAATTCTGTGAATTAAACATGTTGCATGTAATGCATTTAATGTTTCTAATGACTTAAAACCCTCTTAAAACATTCCAATTCAGAAAAATTATATCAACATCCTATATAATAAAAGAGAGACATGCAAATTGACCATCCCTCTGCTATGCTCACCAGCCAACTAGGAGTTAGTATGCAAATTAACCAAAGATGGCCAGCCTGTGGTTAGTGCCACGTGCACAGGTGCCAAGTGGCTGGTTGCAGGCATCCCACCTTGTCCTGGCTGCTCTGAGCCAGTAGGCAGTGTGTGCAGACATGGCCCAGCTGGGGTGGGGCAGGGCAGGATGCCTGGCTTCCACCCTGCCCCAGTCACTTTGGGCTGGTGAGCAGCACGTGCTGGCGTCCCACCCCGCCCAAGCCACTCTGGGCCTATGGGCAGCACACACAGAGAGCCTCTGGACAGGGGAGGCGGACCGGCAGAGGGCGGCCTGTACTCCCCACATGGTGGCGGTGGCAGCCGTGAGCATGCCAAGCAGAGCCTGCTGGCTGAGCTGAAGTAGCGCCTGCAGGCCATCAGTGCCGAGGAGTGGCTGTGCCAGTCCCACCTCCTGGCCCAGAAGGTGCATGATCACAGGGACAGTCACCGTGGCGAGCCAGATTGACATCCTCCTAGCCACGCCATGGGGGTTTGCAGATCTGCAAAGCCACAGGCCTCCGGTGCGCACATCCTCTTCTCGCCCCCTGGCATGAGAACATCCCTCAGCGCGCTGTCACCCTTGCGTGCCTGCAAAAGTCCTGGACAAAGGCATGTGCAAGTTCCCCCCACTCCTCCGCCGCACTTCCATCAACCCCAGCACGTCCCCTCCGGCATGCTCACATCCTTTGGAGAGTGTCTGGGTGTTCTAGGTGCTGAGGGTGGGCGCCTGTGAGATGACAATGAGGGCCAAGTGGTGATGCCCTATTCCTGCAGAGGCCAGTGCAGTGAAGAGATCACCTCCATGGGGGTAATGAAGGTGCTGAGGCAGGAGCAGGTGCAGACAGACACAGCTGGTGGGCGCGGGCAGCCCTCGCTGAGGTGCCTTCGGTCAGCGTTCAAGATCAGGAACCCAGAGGAGGCAAGAAGTTCCTCTCAGTGAAATGGTGGGATAGTCAGGGTGACTGCAGAGGAGGAATGTGCACTTTGGGTGCTGGCACCCATGAGCGAAGGCTGCCCTGACTGAGCCTTGCTTGCTTGGGGCCTAGCGCACTCCTGCCGGGCAGCCGGTGACAGGACGTGCTTTTCCGAGTTAATGAGAGAAAACATTGATTCTCCTGCTGCCCACAAAGGTGGAAAGTGGAGTGGGGAGACATGCAGGGAGTGAGCAAGGTTCCCTGTCTGGGGGTTCCAAATCTGCTATTGGTTCCTTTCACCACTGACTAGAGATATACAGGGTTTCCCCCCAAAATGTATACACACTTTGAATACCTACTAATTCCAATGGGTTTAAGCATGAAAAGAAAGAAACAACAATGGAGCTGTTATCTGTTAAAAGTGCAGGCACAAACCCGCAGTCGGACATTCCCCGAGGGGTCCCAGATTGGAGAGGGTGCAGGCCAGACTGAGGGGCCCCCTTCCCCCCACCCCCTGCATGAATTTCATGCACCAGGCCTCTAGATTTTCTATAAGAACAAATTGAGTTCATGTCAAAATGTAGTTTAAAAATAAGAATTACTTTATTCACTGAGTGAATATGAATCTCTTAGGATTTGTTACTTAATAGCAATTTTCCCTGCATACCCACTTCTTCCCATGGTATGCACACACGTACAAATTGGAATAAAGAAAAAAACAGAACTATTTTATTTTATTTTTTTTTGTCAACTTCATGGCATATATTCACTCACAGAAAAGACATACCTAGTCAAATATTTTGGGGTGATGAAAGCAGGTATCTCACACACACTGAAAGATGCTATCTTTTAAAAATATATATATTATCATGAATTTTTACATAATGCTGGAATAAATGACATACTTAAATTGTTACACATAAAGGTAAAGAGTAATAAGTTATTTAGAAAAAAGTAACAGAATAATTACAGTGAATCATGGTAGCAGACTTATAAGCCTGGCCAATGGTACTTCTTGCAACATTATTTTTCTTAAAACAGTAATTGATAAAAACTATTACTAATTTAAAACAAGTAGTAGAGAGGTTCTTTCAAAACAGTAAATTCACCTTTTGAATGAGCAATACAAATTCCTCACCTTCAACGAGTCCATCAACAGAGATCCAGGGCTACACATAACATGACACCACAAAATCACTTGGAATCAGTTTTACTTTTGACACATAATAGTTTCCAACTTGAAATTTCTTTGGTTTTTCTCTCATCCTCATTAGATGGCTAAGGAAAGAGACCTTCCTTTTAGCGCCCCACCCCAACAGCTGCACCATGATACCTTACACAAACAACTCTCTCCCCATGGGAACATGCAGTTTCATAAGGAGAGAACTCCTTTATCTTCTTCTTCCTAGGTCCCTCTCCTCTTTATCATCTTCTTTCCTTCTTCTCCTTGATAACTTGCTTAATGGCTTAGATAAAAGAAGAATATTAAATCCAGGAGGAGTCATGAGATACAGCAAAAATAAGAGAGTATTCCATTTAATTAAGATACTCCATTCTTGATGGATTACTCTAAAGTAAATGTTTTGAAGTGGATTCTGCTTCTTATGTTCAAAGAAAACCAGATGAAGGCAAGGATTAGAGATGACATTTGAAAAGAGCTATGTATTTTTCAGCATTTGCATTTAAAATTATTTCAAATAAAATCTCAAATGTTTCCTGTAACATTTCTAAAAAAGTAACTGTCGGTTTGATTGGATGATAAACACATTGGTCATGCTGATCAAAATCAACTTACATTTGACAGCCATGTGCTATTAATTCATCCCTCCCATAATAATCAGTTGGTTTAATTAGATAAGACAAATCTATCTGAATGGATTTGGCTTTGGACTTGGACTAGAGAACTTTTGTGGAAGTGATGGATATACTTACATTTCATTTTAAAATCTGTAAAACTAGGAGAAACTCTTTGTAGAAGACTGAAACATGAAACAAAGTTTTATCAACTAGAGGCCTGATGCACAAAATTCGTGCAAGAGTAGGCCTTCCTTCCCCCTGGCTGCCGGCACCGGCTTCCCTCTGGCACCCGGGACCCGGGTTTCCCTCTGGCTGCCAGCAGGCACCTGGGACCTGGGCTTCCCTCACAGCCCTGGCTTCATCCAGAAAGTCGTTAGGAGGGACATCTGGTCTAATTAGCATATTAAGCTTTTATTATTATAGATATTTTAAAAGAAAAATACCAACCAATCATAAAGACTAAAATTTACTATTTCCTCTCTTGTCTTCCATACAGCCTAGGAATCTAACACTTGAGTTGGTTTAGGATGGCAATGTACAGACAACCTTATGAGATAAATATGTCTTTATTTTCTTACAATCCAGCTCTATAAATATTGTTAGGCCACAAAAATTGAAACCATAAGAAACCAGTTTCCATATTTTAATTTTTATTAACACCTAGGAAGGAACAATATGAGCTGTGCACAATGTACAACACCGTAGTAATGCAGTTTTATTTAACAGGTCAAACATACTGCATCTGTGGCTTACTTCATAGTAACAATGACTGGATTTCTCACGCAAGAAATATATCTCCTCCACATGTGAAATCATGCTTCAACAATGAGATAATTTCAAATTACACAAAAATATTCATAAAAATCTACCTAGTGGGTGACAAATTATTACTGCCAATATTGGGATAACTGTCTCATAGTTTTATAAAATTCATAATCCTCAGATCTAAATGCTTAATATTGATCATTGGTTAATACTACCTGACATATACTTAATAGTGACAATTCCACAAAATGTATTAGCATCAAATAATGAAACACCACTTAGAAATTTTTTGCAATAACATTTCTTCTTTTGTGTGCAATTAAAAAACACTATTCCTTTGGAACTTAAGTGTAATTTAAAACTAGAGATTCAAGTTGACTGGTATCTCTCAACTTATAAGGTTAAAAAATATATATGCCATATATATATACATATATATATATGGCATTTATTTTGAAGGGAAATAAGAATGAGTGTATATGTGCCACAGACCTAAGTATGAGAGTAATAATTCAATTTTTTTAAAAAAAAATTTAGCTATCAAATTACCACCTCATTCTTATTTTGTTGACCCATTTTTGGTGTTAAACTCTGTGATTGATGTCAAATCACATCAAATCAATAGCCAACAATACCACTGTGTGTCAAAGGCATAGGGGTAAGGCACTGAACATTGTATAAAGGGATGAATCAATATAAAAGATTGTAAATGCATTAAAAGATTTGAGATTACTTTAAACAAAAAAATCAAATTTCATAAACAACCTGTGCCTAACATACAAATAGCTAATGCTCAAACAAGCTTCATGATGAAAAAAGGCATTGTAGAAGACAAATAATTTTTTTTAAATAATTCAACATTTTTATATTAAGGTCAATAAATTAATCAATATACATTGTCTTGAATTTCTTAACTACAAAGAAAAGACATTACTGCTTTAAAATGTCTTTCATTCATTCAAAGACCTGAAACAACCTAATAACTTCTTAATACTCTTTTCCAGATAAAACAATCCAGTCTTCAAACTATTTTTATCAAAACGTTATCTTTAAACAACTGAATTGTTAGTCTTTTGTTGAAACCCAAATGTTCAGTCTCTTGAAAAAGCAATTTTGCATTTACCTGAAGGACCACCTGGGATTCTTATGAAAGTTTCACTTATTCAGGACAACTTCAGAAACATACTCTCGCCATGATATTTACCCAATATGCTTAATATGTGGGTCTTCTTATGTCATCTGAGTTTGGTTTTTCATTTGCATTGTCTAAAATGGCAGGTTAAATATGGCTTTTTAAGCCCCTTCACTTCTTTTTTCTTTGTCTCAACATTTTTCTTGATGGGAAAGTGATATGAAACAACCCAGTAGAAGACCATGAAAATGTGCAGATGCACTGGAAGGTGACGGGACAGCCCTAGTCCAGTGTTGGATTATAAACTGCAACATTCCATGATTTTCCATATTCTGATTCCACATGCACTTTTAACAATCATTTATAGAATCCCAGAAAACAATATCTAGGGAGGGCCCAGCCAATGGAGCAGAGAAGATAATCTTCTGACCTCACAAAGTTGGCCTCTATAAAAGTGTACAAAAACTTTGAGTTAAAAAAGAAGGGATAAAATTGACACATGGCTTCTGGCCTCTGGCCCTAATCTAGGGAAAATGTGAAGCCAGTCAGGCTGCCAACTGCTTACTCATTTTGTTGACTAGATTGTTGATTTAGCCAGCTATACTTTGTTTTCCTGAATCATGAATTCCTTGGCAAATTCACTAGAATCATATGTCAAGTTCTCTTTTAATTTCTTAAGCTCAAAGTCATGGAGAATCTTGACTGTCATTAGCCTTTCTCGCTTAATTTTCTCCAGAACATCTTTTGGAACATCAGGGATCATCCAAGCCAACAAAAATTTAACTAAAAACACAACATGCTGGAGAAAACATTAAAAACAAAACAAAAACAAACAAACAAACAAAAAAAAACCAACAGTTAGAATTGTCAAATGTTCAGCAGGAAGCTCTTACAAATAATTTCATTCATTCAATAAACTGTGCTCAATGTAGGAAGTACCAGGAAAATAAAGAAGATATGGCCCCTGTCTGGAACTTTCCTACAAAGACCAATAGTAAACAAATAAATACATTCTAAAATATGTAATACAGAAATTGAGGTTGAACATGTCATTGAATATACTCTTTTTTTTTCTGTGCTCCCTCCTAAAAACCTAATAAAATACTTGAAAATAAAATTTAAAAGATATAACCAACAAAGACAAAAAGAAGGAAGGGAATAGTAATAACAGACTCCAGAGTAGAGAAAGCTTGTACTTAAACTTGCAATGGTCCCCTGGCCCGGGTAGGGGTGTGGGCAGGAGGCAACCAATCGATGTGTCTCTCTCACATCAATGTTTCTCTCTGTCTCTCCCTCTCCCTTCCACTCTCTCTAAAAAAAAATCAATGGAAAAATATCCTCGACTTGAGGATTAACAAAAAAACACACACAAAAAAAAACAAAAAACAAAAAAATTTATAAAGACTAGGGGATCAGAATGGTTTTGCATTTGCATTTCATAACAACACCAGCTCCAACCCAGGGAAAAACTAACAGAAAATAAAGCAATGTCTTTAAGAAAAATTCAGGATACCTAAATAAAGATAGTTAAGCATTTTTCAGGGAAAATGACTTTCAACCTTGAATTGCATACCAATTAATCATCGATAATGAAAGAAAATATATTTTTAATATGCAAGTTTTCAAAAATTGATGGCCCATAATTTTCCTCAGCAAATTACTGAAAGATGTACTTCATTAAAATAAGCTATCAATCCAAAAAAGGGAGAAACATGGATTGCAGAAAATACAGTAATTAATATAAGAGAAGGTAAAGAGAAATCCCAAAAAGACAATGAGTCAGAGCCTGTGATAGTTGCAAAAAATAGTAAGAATAATGAATAAACAAAAACAAAAATATCAAAAGATTCTTAATGCAATTTACCAGACTGAAAGGTGATGAAAAATGTAGGAATGAAAGAGTGATAAAGAAAAGATAGAGAAAGAGAGAAAGGGGGAGGGGTAACATGTGGAGGAATGCTACATAAGACTGCTCTCTTTTCTTTAATGTGCAAAATTATTTGATTTTTAAAAATTACTTACATATATAAAAAGGAAAACTGATTAGACTTTGTGTGTGCTTGCATTAGACTTTTCCATTATTGAGATTCACTGTAGAGTAAAAAAAGTGCCTTACATTGACTTGTCTCTCCCTTATTGGCTTTCATGTCTAAGGATTTGTAGCTCTCAATTTGTGTCTTAGTCAAATACCACCTCTGTATTTGTTCTTTTTTACTGCATGTCTTATATCTAAAATTATACTGGAAATTCCACAAGGGAGAAACATAATATAATGGACAGAGCAGAGGCTTGGGAGTGAGACATCTGGCATCAAAACCCAGGTTTAATATTAGCTGATTACCTTTCAACCAAATATCTTATTTTGATAAGTCTCAGAGTCATTTTACAAGGGCAAATAATAAAGTCTAACTTATAAGGTTATTATTATAGCCTATGCAACCAATATGTAAAGGTATTCAGTAAAATCAGTGGGTCCTCTGCCTTTATCCTGTCCCTCAAGGGATGTAGCCATATTTTTTCTTTTCTGCCACCTTGATAGCTAGTAAGTGAATAACAGGCACTCATTATACTGAAAATATCCCTACATTGCTTTCTATGACAACAAACATATCAAAACAATTTATTGAGATAATGCTAATTCTTTTCTAAGCAGATATCTTTAGACATATATGGCTAAAGGGAGCAGAAAGACTAACTGGAATGAATGCTAAGAAGGGCTTACCTCCATGACTATGATGAAGGTCATTTTGGCAGCAAGGACGTGCCAGAATTGCATATTATGAGAGTATTTCTCTGCGTGATTAGGGGGATATCTGTGATCTCTATACCTGAAAAATATATATACAAAAAATTAGCTACAGAATCAAATAGAGAGACTTCTTAAGAGACTCTTTTAATTGACTTCAAAAGTCAAGTCACAGTAAGATAACTGCTACCATGAAACATTTATCTTTCTTGTACAGATAAAAGTTATAAATGTTGCTCACATATAGTATAGATGTAGCAGGAGACATAAGTGAAACTTCTCTCCTGTCCTTCAAAGACAGATATTGCCATCTGCATTACCTCCCTTTCCTACCCCTTAACACAGGTAGTTCTACCCATCACCCCAGAGAAACCAATTGTCTCCTGTCATTATACTCAAGGAACATTTTAATCCTCATCTTATTTTATCTTTCAAGAATAGAACTTGACATTATTAACGATTTCTATTTTCTTGAAACTCTGTTTTCTTTTGGCTTATCTGACACTGCATTGTGTAGTTTGGGATTTATTCTTTACTATCCTTCTGGAGTGTTTGTGCTCAACTTTGTGAGCTCATTGTTTTCTACAAAGTTACTAGAGATTGATGTGCTTCAAGGTTTTAGTCCAGTGATGACATCATGAAATACAACACAAGTGTCCATGCTTTTAAAGGCAATGCTATGATTCCTCTAGATGCAAATATGAAGCATAACAATGCTTCTGTCTACCTGTGATGCAATATTTTGCAGTTTCTTTGCTGGAATCCAAAATGAAGTAATTGGCTTAAGAATTAAGGGGCCTTAATGTTTATTCTATCAATATATTATAGTATAGTATAATATAATATAATATAATATAATATAAATAAAACCCTAATACGCAAATAGACCGAACGGCGGAACAACCGAACAATCAAATAACTGGTTGCTATTACGTGCACCAGGAGGTGCGTGTGGAACATGGCAGGCATTGGCAGCAGGCAGAAGACTGTGGAACATGGCGGGCATCGGCCATGGTGAGATGGTGGAGCAGGTGAGTGGGGGCGCCAGACCAAGGCAGGGTGCCAGTTGCTGTCATTGGGGCGAGCCTCTGGTGGTTACTGAAAATTCTTTGCTCCATGTGCTGCGGTCCTGCCAGGCACTCACACCAGCTGCCAGCGCTGGAGCCGCTGCTTGCACCTGCTGCTGGTGCCCAGCTCCAGTCCCGATCACTCGGCACTGTCAGCGGGTGTGAGCTGTGGCTGACAGCCCCAATTGCCCATCAGGACTTCTCCTCCTCCCCCTGCTCCTGAGGGGCGATAGGGGACGACAGTTGCCTCTCACACCCACTCTTGGTGATGGCCGCACTCGCATCTGCTGCCAGAGCCGCCTCTTGCACCCACTGCCAGCATCAGAGCCACCGCTTGCACCTGCTGCCGGTGCCCAGTGCCAGTCCTGATCGCTCAGTGCCATCAGTGGGTGTGAGTGGCGGCTGCCGACCCTGATTGCCCCTGAGGACTTCTCCACCTCCCCCTGCATCTGAGGGGCGATTGGGGCAGCAGCCACTGCTCCCACACACTGATGGTGCTGGCCCCGCTTGCACCCGCTGCTGGTGCCAGCCCCAATCGCTCTGCACCATCAGCGGGTGCGAGCAGGGCTGGCACCATCAGCACATGGGAGCAGCGGTGGTGGGAGCAGGACTGCCAGCAGACAGGGGACCGAGGACTGTGGTGGGAAGGGCTGGTCAGGGGTGCAGAGGATGGGCTGAGACCCACCCCTGTGCCCACCGCAGCCTCACAGCCCACAGTTCCTTTCAAGGTACATGAATTCGTGCACTGGGCCCCTAGTATGGTATGGTATAATGTATAATATAATATAATATAATATAATATAATATAATATAATAAATATAATATAATATAATCAATATATTATAAACATATTATATGTAAATCTTTAAATTCTAGAGTAAAAAGATACTACACAGGATAAGTGTAGAAAGAGTAGGTTTACAAATCCAATTTCACTCACTGCATAAAAAAGAACCCTTTACATAGGATGGATGGTGAAGCAATCATATTTTTACTTCTTTTTTAGTTTATCTTATTTTGAGGACATATAATTAAGGTCAAGTAGATTAGATTCACCTATAATATAATTATATATATATATATATATATATATATATATATATATACATACATATATATATATAATTATATATATACATACACACACACACACACACACACACACACACACACACACACTGAGTGGCCAGATTATTATGACCACCTGACATTTGCAGCAAATTAGCTATAATTTCACGCTGAAGTTGCTACAGGGCCAGACCATTATAAATAGGGAAGCAGGTTGCTTACCACGACAGTAGAAGTGATTTTTTCTTTTTTAAAAAATATATTTTATTGATTTTTTACAGAGAGGAAGGGAGAGAGATAGAGAGTTAGAAACAACGACGAGAGAGAAACATCCATCAGCTGCCTCCTGCACACCTCCTACTGGGGATATGCCCGCAACCAAGGTACATGCCCTTGACTGGAATTGAACCTGGAACCTTTCAGTCTGCAAGCCGATGCTCTATCCACTGAGCCAAACCGGTCAGGGCAGAAGTGATTTTTTTTTCTGAAGATATGGGTAAACAATGAGATTTAACAGCCTTTAAATGTGGGATATATATTATTATGAGTAGCCAGATTATTATGACCACCCGACGTTTGTAGGTAAATTAGCCATACACTGCATCATATGGGATATGGAAGCTGAAGGCCTGTTTGAACACCTTTGCTGTCTGCAGTTACCAAGATAAAACTCCTCCAATTTGCACAGAAACACAAGGATTGGACAGTCGAGCATTGGAAAAAAGTCATGTGGTCCAATGAATCACATTTCCAGTTGCATCATGCAGATGGCAGGGTGAGAATTTGGCATGAAAGCATGCACCCCACATGCATGTGTACAACCCTTCAAGCTGGTGGGGGCAGTGTTATGGTTTAGGGCATGTTTTCTTGGCATGATTTGGGCCCTTTAATTCGTGCGGAACAACATGTGACTAGCACAACATACCTAAGTATCTTTGCTGATCAAGTTCATCCTATCATGATGGCATATCCCAATGGAGATGGCTTCTTCCAATAAGATAATGTGCCATGCCACGGTGCTCGTATTATGAAGCAGTGGTTTCAAGAACATGAGGGAGTCTTTACCTTGCTTAGGTGGCCCCCACAATCACCAGATCTCAATCCAATTGAGCATTTATAGGACGAAGTTAAAAGTGCCATCAGGCAGCTGGTTCCACAACCATCAAATCTCACAGAACTGGACAGTGCTATTCATCAGGCATGGTGTCAGATTCCTCGTGTCACCTTTCAACATCTCGTGGAGTCAATGCCAAGAAGAATCGCCGCAGTATTGAAGGCAAAATGTGACCCAACGAAGTACTGATGGGATGGCCATAATAATCTGGCCACTCATAATAGCATAGATCCCACGTTCAAAGGCTGTTAAATCACATTGTTTACCCATATCTACAGAAAAAAAAATCACTTCTACTGTTGTGGCAAACAACCTGCTCCCCTATTTATAATGGTCTGGCCCTGTAGCAACTTCAGCGTGAAATTATAGCTAATTTGCCTACAAACGTCAGGTGGTCATAATAATCTGGCCACTCAGTGTGTGTGTGTGTGTGTGTGTGTATGTATCTTTATATCTATATATCTATATCTATATCTATATCTATATCTATATCTATATCTATATATAGCATCTTGGAATCAAAGGACATTTGTTGATGAGAAATCTTTCCTATAAATTTAGAAAATAAAAAGCAATTTAAAATTGACATTATCTTTACCCATAATATTTTCTTACTTTGGGACATTCTACATTTCCAAATCAGAATCATAGAATGTGTGAATTCTAAAATTATGCACTTGATTTAGCCGGGATTTTTATTGCTCCAAGGAAATCCTTTATGTTCTAAGGCATGAATGAAATATAGAACTTAGAAATACATTTAGAGGGTAAAATTAAAGTCTAAGAAAACAAGAGGAAACCTGCAAGTGGTGAAGTCTCGTTTGTCCAAAGGTGCAGTGGTGTTTGGTAAATCGGCTATCAGGAAGACTGACAGGCTGTTATTGACATATCCTTTCAAAGGTTCATTGTCATTTGTTGAATAGGCATAGTAGTAAACTAAACGAGGAATGATGTCCGATGTAAATGCAACAATAAAAGCCTAAAGGATAAAGCAAGAGGGAGATCAGGAGCAAGCAATCTAGTTTTTAACAAGTCAGATTTGTTCCCTGGCTGGTGTAGCTCAGTCCGATGTGCCAAGGGTTGCTGGTTGGATTCCTGGTCAGGACACTACCTGGTTTATGAGCTTGATCCCGGTGGGGGGCATGAAGGAGGCAGCTGGTTGATGTTTCTCTCACATTGATGTTTCTCTTCCCCTCTTCCTATCTCTCTATCAATAAAAATCTTTTTAAAAATGTCTGATTTGTATTTCTCTCAGTTCCATGTGCCATATGGATCCAAATGATTAAAATGCTATTATAAATCATGATAATATGAGTCTTTGGCCTAAAATATGAAATACCGCATTTATAGTATACTAGAGGCCTGGTGCACAAAAATTTGTGCACTCGGGGAGGTTCTCTCAGCCCGGCCTGTGCCCTCTAGCAGTCTGGGACCCCTCAGGGGATGACCACCTGCTGGTATAGGCCTGCTTCCCGGCAATCAGACATCCCTCTGGCAGCCCAGGAGCCTTTGGGGGATTTGCATGTTTCTCTTTTATTAGATTAGATTATGGTGTGTGTTTTCTTGCCATCATTAACCAGAGTAACTGTTGCTTATGTATTAAAGTTCTATTCCTGCTAAGTCTAGAAGCAGCCTCAGAATCCTTCTCACCATTCATCTTAAGTCTGATGCTTCGTTGATCAGAATTAATACCTGAGGTGAAGCCTCTTACTGCAGATGTATCCCAGAATGTATGGCATCCTCTCTGCTTTATGATCCAGCTAATAATACATTGCCTCAATCATGTTGATTGAGGTCATTTTTCCCCTTGCAGTTTCTAGTAGTAGATAACCAACTACTGCCTAGGAAGTAAAATTGACTATCTCCATGTAGATCATAAAATAAGGCATTTTTCTCATCAATAAAATTTCATTATTTCAGCATGAGTAATTTTGTCAACAACAAAATTTGAGGCAGTAACAGTTTATAAGAAATTGAGGGGGAGAAACTAAGATGGCGGCATAGATAAACACCGGGAAATTGTCGCCTCACACAACAATTGAAAAATACCGCAAAGGACGGAGCAAACATCGTCCAGAACAACAGGAAGGCTGGCTGAGTGTAATTTCTACAACTAGAAGAAAAGAGGGGCAAGCTGAGAGCCAGAGGAGCTGCGGAGGTGAAGTGCAGAGGTACGGCGGCGGCTCGCGCGCGCGGAAAGGGGGTGGCACCTGAGGACACGGCTGTCTTTTTGAATCACAAGCTCCCGACTGCTCTGAACTCCGGTTCCGGGAAGTCTCTGGGGACCCAGGACTCATACGGGGAGAGGCTGCTCTGTCAGGCGGCAGCGGGCGAACTTGAGGGCGGATTTCCCTCAGAGGTGCTTGCAGCCATTACAGGGACACTGAGACGAGTGACTCCGGGCGCAGAGAATCAGCCATAGCTTCTTTCTCCGCCCTTTTGACTCCCTGAGACCCCGCCCCACCCAGGCTGCAGCAGAGGCTTTTGCATGTGAATATACCTAACTACAGCCCAGCCGGGCAGACCCGGAACTTCCAAGAGAAGGCCCAAGGCCCCGCAGCGGCTTGCATTGCTTCACAGCTGAGCCTCTCCGTGGCTCCGGCTGTGTGGCCTCAGGCAGGGGCTGAATTAGCACCTCCTTAGACCCAGGAGCCACTGTACCCAGTGGTCAGAGGGGGACCATTCTCCCACTTCAGACACAGCTGCTTCCCACAGCCAATTGGCCTGGAGGTCAATTCCTCCCAGTGATCCTACAACAAACAAGGTACCAAGAGTGCACCAAGAGTGTCCACCCCAGGTAACTGGGGAGGCTGAGCCACTGGGCCCTATAGGACACCTGGCGCGCAGGGCCACTCTATCAACACAGGGAAGCAGCCAAAATGCGGAGACAAAGAAACAGGTCACAATTGGCAGAAACGGAGGAGGGCAGATGACTGGACATAGAGTTCAAGGCCACGTTTATAAGGTTTGTCAAGAATTTTATGGAAACCGCCGATAAATTTAATGAATCCCTCAAGGAGTATAGTGAGACCATGGAGGACATGAAAAAGGACCAACTAGAAATTAAGCATACACTGACTGAAATAAAGAATAATTTACAGAGATCCAACAGCAGACAAGAGGATCCCAAGAATCAAGTCAAAGATTTGAAATACAAAGAAACAAAAAATACCCAACCGAAAAAGAAAAAAGAAAAGAGATTCAAAAAATATGAAGATAGTGTAAGGAACCTCTGGGACAACTTCAAGCGTACCAACATCAGAATTATAGGGGTACCAGAAGGAGAGAGAGGGCAAGATATTGAAAACCTTTTTGAAGAAATAATGACAGAAAACTTCCCCCACCTGGTGAAAGAAATGGACCTACAAGTCCAGGAAGCGCAGAGAACCCCAAACAAAAGGAATCCAAAGAGGACCACACCAAGACACATCATAATTAAAATGCCAAGAGCAAAAGATAAAGAGAGAATCTTAAAAGCAGCAAGAGAAAGACAGTCAGTTACCTACAAGGGAGTACCCATCCAACTGTCAGCTGATTTCTCAACAGAAACCATGCAGGCCAGAAGAGAGTGGCAAGAAATATTCAAAGAGGTGAATAGCAAGAACCTGCAACCAAGATTACTTTATCCAGCAAAGCTATCATTCAGAATGGAAGGTCAGATAAAAAGCTTCACGGATAAGAAAAAGCTAAAGGAGTTCATCACCACCAAACCAGCATTATATGAAATGCTGAAAGGTATTCTTTAAGAAGAGGAAGAAGAAAAGGGAACTCTTACCATTTGCCACAGCATGGATGGAACTGGAGAGCGGATAAATACCACAAGATCTCACTTATTTGTGGAATATAATGAACAACATAAACTGATGAACAAGGACTGATCCAGAGACGGAGAGGCTTTGATTGGACTGTCGGGCCTTGGAGGGAAGGTAGGGGAGGGTGGGGGCAAGGGGGAAGGATCAACCAAAGGACTTATATGCAAGCATATAGGCCTAACCAATGGACACGGACAACGGGGGGGGGGGTGAGGGGATGAGCGGGGGGGGGGTAGAGGGTACACATATGTAATATCTTAATCAATAAAAAAAAAAAAAAGAAACATCAATGAGAGAGAAACATCAATCAGCTGCCTCCTGCATATCTCCTACTGGGGATGTGCCCGCAACCCAGGTACATGCCCTTGACTGGAATCGAACCTGGGACCTTTCAGTCCGTAGGCTGACGCTCTATCCACTGAGCCAAACCGGTTTCGGCAGTTGATTCATACTGTAACTAATTGTCATCATTGCAAACTTTTCTGTCCCCATATGGATTGCTGGATATAATAGGTCATGCACTATCCCTGCCCGCCTCTGTAGCCTTTGTTACCTTAAGAACTCTAGTTTTCCATTTATATGTTTAAGTAGCAACCTTACAAACTTAAACGTGTAAGCTTCTAACACTGCTCTGTTCCGTATCCTTCCGATGAAAAGTGGAGTTGGGTTGCGGCACAGGATAGAAATTCAGAAGGGGAATATTGAAGTAATGACTGCAGTAGAAGAAGAGGGAACCTATTTCCCGGGCCACAGGCGCTGGCACCCTGGACCACAGGGCTGGCAGCTTCTCCAGGTGGCTACAGCCTGGGACCTTGGGGCGGGTGGCTTGTCCATCTCCTGGGCCGCAGCCAGCCGCAGGCGCTGGCGCTTGGACCACAGGTGGGCGGCTTCTCTGTGTCCCCTGTGATGTAGTGTGGGCAGCTTCTCCAGCTGGCTGTAGCCTGGGATAATGGGGCAGGCTGCTTCTTTGTCTCTTAGTCTGTAGCCAGCCTCAGGCGCTGGGGCCCGGCTTCTCAGTCTTCCTGAGGACATGGGGCGAGCAGATGTGGGGTAGGCAGCTTTTTTGGCCAGCTGCGGCCTGAGATTATGGGCAGGAGGCTTCTCCGGCCGGCTGCGGCTGAGAGCATGGGCAGGCGGCTTCTCTGGCTGGCTGAGACCTGGGATCACGGGGCAGGCGGCTTCTCCAGCCTGCTGAGACCTAGGATCATGGGGCAGGCAGCTTCTCCGGCTGTCTGCGGCCTGAGATCATGGGCAGGTAGCTTTTCCAGTTGGCTGCAGCCTGGGATCATGGGCAGGCCGCTTCTCTGGCTGGCTGCAGACTGGGATCACGGGCAGGCGGCTTCTCTGGCCGGCTGCAGCCTGGGATCATGGGCAGGCGGCTTCTCTGGCTGGCTGCAGACTGGGATCACGGGGTAGGTAGCTTCTTCATCTCCCAGGCTGCAGCCAGCCTCAGGCGCTGGAGCCAGACTTCTCTGTCTCCCCTGACTTCTGCATCTCCAATAGGCCTGGAGCGGCCAGAGCCGGGATGCTTGCATGGTAGCTGCAGCTGCAACGCAAGTATCCTGGCTCTGGCCTCCACTATCTTATAAGTACCGCGCGCTAACCGATTGCGCCACTGGAGCTCCTAGCCTCCACTATCATTGTTGGGTTAATGTGCTTATCTCTGGATCAGTTTGTGGGCGTGGCTTAGGTGTAGCAAAGGTATGGTCAATTTGCATGTTTGTCTATTATTAGGTAAGATAATTAGTTGTCCAAGATGACATAGCTAGAAAGTGACTAAGTTAAAATCGAACCTAAGTGTACCTGTCTCCAAAAACATGCTCTTTCCACCCTGCTTTTCTATTTCTTACATTTCTCATTGTTGCACAGTGTAGTTCCAGTGTCCTTAAACAAAATCACTTGCCTGGATCAACTCCCAACTCCCAAAGCTAGGACAGTGTTTGGGTATGTGTGTATGTATGTGTGCGTGTGCGTGTGCATGTGGAGGAGTTTGGAGGGGAGGGAATGGAGAGATAGACAACCATGAGCTAGTACAGTGATGGTGAACCTTTTGAGCTCAGCGTGTCAACATTTTGAAAAACCCTAACTTAACTCTGGTGCCGTGTCACATATAGAAATTTTTTGATATTTGCAGCCATAGTAAAACAAAGACTTATATTTTTGATATTTATTTTATATATTTAAATGCCATTTAACAAAGAAAAATCAACCAAAAAAATGAGTTCACGTGTCACCTCTGACACACGTCAGAGGTTCGCCATCACTGAGCTAGTAAATTTCCCACAGTTAAATGCAATTAATTTCAATATTTTATTTCATAGGGAAGCTATTTTTCCATCTTTTCCTAAGCTCTAAATGGTATAAATAACATGTTTCTTTTAGGGTTGATAAGTCACTTTAAACCACCTGGCTCTATATCTACATTTCTAGTGGTAGATTTTTTTTTTAATGATCTACACTAATAAAAGACAAACATGCAAATTGACCGTACATTTGCTACACCTTGAGCCATGCCCACCAGCAAATCAGAGTGACTATATGCAAATTAACCTAACCAAGATGGCGGCCGGCAGCCACGGAGCTGGAGCAAGCAGGAGGCTTGGTTGCCCCAATGATGGAGGAAGCCAAGCTTCCCATTTGTCATGGCCTATCATGGCATGGCCTCCACTCAAAGCAACAAAGTTTCAATTATAGAAGGTAAATAAACCCCAGAATAAAAAAAGAAAAAAAGGAGAGGCTGGGAGCTTCCGTTGCCAGGGGGGCTTGGCCAGCTTGAAAACGGCCCTCATCCCCTCACCCAGACTGGCCAGGCAACCCAGTGGGGATCCCCCACCCTAAAAGGGGTGTGGCCAGCCTGCAAACAGCCATCATCCCCTCACCCAGACTGGCCAGGCACCCCAGTGGGGACCCCCACACTGAAGGGAGTGTGACCAACTGCAAACAGCCATCAGCCCCTCACCCAGGCTTGCCAGGCACCCCAGTGGAGACCCCCACCCTGAAGGGGGTGTGACAAGCCTGCAAACAGCCATCAGCCCCTCACCCAGGCTGGCCAGGCACCCAGTAGGACCCCTACCCTGATCCAGGACACCCTTCAGGGCAAACCAGCCAGCCCCCACCCATGCACCAGGCCTCTATCCTATATAGTAAAAGGTAATATGCAAACTGACCCTAACAGCAGAACGACTGGGAATGACTGGTCACTATGACACACACTGACCACGAGGAGCCAGATGCTCAATGCTGGAGCTGTCCCCTGGTGGTCAGTGCTCTCCCACAGGGGGAGCTCTGCTCAGCCTCAAGCCAGGCTGACGGCTGCCAGTACAGCGGTGGTGGTGGGAGCCTCTCCCACCTCCTCAGCAGAGCTAAGGATGTCTGACTGCAGCTTAGGCCTGCTCCCCACTGGCAAGTGGACATCCCCCGAGGGCTGCCGGGCTGACAGAGGGATGTCTGACTGGCAGCTTGGGCCCAATCCCCCAGGGAGCGGGCCGAAGCCAGCTGGTGGACATCCTCCAAGGGTTCCCAGACTGCAAGAGGGCATAGGCCGGGCTGAGGAACACCTGTCCCCCCCGCCTCCCCCCGAGTGCACAAATTTTTGTGTACTGGGCCTCTAGTCTTTATATAAAAGAATATTTAATTGTATTATTCAAATTCTCTATACCTTTACTTGTTTCCTGTTAATTAGTCACATTATGAAACTGTATTGGGTTATTTTAATGAGAGTGATTTTATAATTTTCCTTGTATTTCTAAGAGTTTCCATGTTACAGATTTCTCTATGCTATTTACTGTATGAAAGTTTAGGGATATTTTACCCTAAAATGAAATCAATGCAAATAAAGATTGAGCTAAGCATCATTCACATTTCCCCATTCCCAAGAAAACAAAATACAATGTACCCCACCAAAATAGGTCCACTTACATTACTTGCAACAGAAAGAACAGCCATTGCATGAAGAATGTCTTGCCAAACACCTATGCTATGAGCTTTAGCTGCTACAGGTCTCCTGTACTGAGTAGTGAGTTTCCAGGCATCCACTCGAATCTCTAAAATATTATTCATGAGAGCAAGAAGAGGAGCCAAAGGAAAAGAGGCCACAAATAAGGTAACAAATCCAAATTGGATAACTGTAGGGAAAAAAGAAAAATTTGTAAACTCATTATTATGGAGGAGAAAAGAGGGAACACTCTGCCCAACACCTGCCACTTCTGGCATTTTGGAAGGATCTATACCAGCAAAGTACTCCAGGTCTCTTTCCATCTGCCCACTTCCTCCTCCTTACAAGAAGCATAGTGATGTATTTGCTTGCTAAAATAGAAAGGAGAGCATTATGCTAAGTGAAATAAGCCAGTCAATGAAGGAAAAACACCACATGATCTCACTCACTCATGGATAATAAAGACCATTATAAACTTATGAACAAAAATAGATACAGAGGCAGAGCTGCCTCAGACTGTCAAACTACAGCAGGAAAGCAGGGGAGGGTTGAGAGGCGGGAGGGGGGGGTGGGAGGGGCGGGTAAGAGATCAACCGAAGGACTTGTATGCATGCATATAAGCATAACCAATGGACATAAGACACTGGGGGGTAGGGGAGGCCGGGGGATTGTTAAGGGTGGGAAAAAAAGGAGACATATGTAATACTCTTCGTAATACTTTAAGCAATAAAACAATTTAAAAAAAGAAAAAGAAAGGAGAAATAGGGCATGAACAGCTCAGTTCTGTCCTTGCTGTTTCTTTTGAGATCTGCTTATCTAAAGAAAGTATCTATTCTTCTTAGATAAGATATTCTTCTTAAAACACAGTCTTTTATTATTCTATATAATAAAAGGATAATATGCAAATTGACCAAACAGCAGAATGACCAGAATGCCTACAGCCCCTTGCCCTGGCTGGCCCACCCCCAGTGGCCCCCATCAGGCAGGCTGGCTGGACCCCACCAGTGCACAAATTCATGCAACGGGCCTCTAGCAGTCTATAGTTAGGCCTTATGCTGGTCTAGACTTTACATTGGTACAGCCATACTAGTGGGGTAATCAAGTTTTTCTGTCTTGCTAATCTGAGTACTTTTTCAGATCAGGGATATGAGCGATTCATTTGTATGCTTCCAATAGCCAGCATATGCTGGGTATATAATAGTACACAACTATAAGCCTTATAAATTAACTAGAGACCTGGCGCACAAAATTCGTGCACAGATAGGGTCCCTAGGTGTGGCCAGTGATGAAGGCCGATCTGTAGGGTGACAAGTGGGATGATCGGGAGGCCCCCACTGGCACCTGCCTTGGCTGGCCTGGCACCACCCGCTCGCTGGCCCCACCCCCTGCTGCCACAGCCGCTGGTCGCTTACCTCTGCAGGGCAACCAGCGGGGCAATTGGGGGGACCCCCACTGGCACCTGCCTTGGCTGGCCTGGGGCCTCTGGGCTGGGGGTAGCTCCTGTGTTGAGTGTCTGCCCCCTGATGGTCAGTGCGTGTCAAAGCGACCAGTCGTTCCACAAGTTGTTCTGCCATTTGGTTGATCTGCATATTAGGCTTTTATTATAGAGGATGCTTTATTTAAGCTTTGAAGAAGCTAATGGATAAAAAGTCAGTGCAGCCGAAACTGGTTTGGCTCAGTGGATAGAGCGTCAGCCTGCGGACTGAAGGGTCCCGGGTTCGATTCCGGTCAAGGGCATGTACCTGGGTTGTGGGCACTTCCCCAGTGGGGGATGTGCAGGAGGCAGCTGATCAATGTTTCTCTCTCATCGATGTTTCTAACTCTCTATCTCTCTCTCTTCCTCTCTGTAAAAAATCAATAAAATATATTTAAAAAAAAAAAAAGTCAGTGCAAAACAAGCTATTTGAGAATAAACCATAAAGTGAATTTTCTAAAGCATTGGAAGTATATACGAATTATAAGTGGGCAGAGGAAATATACATTTTCTGGAAAAAAGTATTAATTAAAGTCCTGATTCTTGGTGATATCTTGACATCTTTCTAAATAAGTTTTACTCTCCTCACTTGGTAAGCTGGCTTATCTCCCCATTTTTGTTATTTTGTTTCCAACAATGCTTGGAATAAAAA
This sequence comes from Myotis nattereri, assembly GCF_964212035.1. Lineage (NCBI taxonomy): Eukaryota > Metazoa > Chordata > Mammalia > Chiroptera > Vespertilionidae > Myotis > Myotis nattereri. The sequence continues at coordinate 27,070,567 of NC_138084.1, forward strand.
AAAATGCAGTTGGCAGTCTGGGCTTCCCACATGAATAATAATAATAATAATAATAAAGATATGCAGGAATGGCTCTGAATTGAAGGAGGAAATAATCTTCCACTAGTCCTCTATTTTTACATGAATCTTGAGTGCTTCTGGATTTCAGCTTTTCTTTTAAAATTTTCTCATGAAAATCAGCCTTGTCATCTACTAACCCAAGTGAATAAATTGCCTCATTCCTGCCTCCTCTGATCCAAGAATTACGAAATTAAGAGGAAGTAGTATGTAGAAATAGCTTACATTTTCCATGTTCAAACTCTAGATCTTTACTTAAACTCTTTGTGACAGTAGAAAATTAAACTATCGACGTTTCAGTATCCTCTGAAATAAAATGCAGTAAATAATGACTACTCTGTAAGGTGTTTCAAGATTAGAGATAATGTATGTAAAACATCCAAATAAATTACTTATAGCACAATAAATGGGAGTCAATCTTATGAGACCTTGATTTTATATTTTAATCAGTGGTAATCTCTGATGCATTTACATACAAATTCATTTGAAACTTATACAATTAAAAACTATAGCCTTATCACCCACAAAGCAAACATTACCTAACTCTGGAGCCAGCTACATAGAGACTTCTTTTTATTTGCCCTCAAGTTACCTATTTCAATCCAGGTAGCATAGATATGTACTATAGTGGGGAATCAGCAACAAATTCAGGCCATCTCATTCATTCCACTGTGATTTTATGGGTTTTAAGAATAAGTTAAAAATTGTCTAACTTAATTTCACCAGAGAAGCAAAGAAATGTCACTGACAGGAAGCCCTCTAAGAAGCTATGTAGGCAGTCTCTCCATCATTCTCTCTCCTAAAATGCTACCTCAAGCTCTCTTCTCTGTTCAATCCTTAGAATATTTTACGAATTTATTGTGTTCAATTTGGGTTTCCCTGGAATAACTGCTTTTAACTTTCTTCTTTTCAGCATGATTAAGGGGAAAACTAAATGTATGTCATTCACTGGAAATGTTTTTCAACTTATTCTCTCTCAGCTGCCACAGAGGCAAACAAAGGGAGAAACAGCTAGGTAAGCTAATTTGAGACAGGCATTAAAAAGTAATCTTTATTTTATTTTGTTCAATATTAACATTCCATTAATAGAAAAAATATATCTAAGATTGGTGTTTTAAAACTAAACTTCACTCTCCATTCTGTTTGGTGGGTAAAGTCAATGTTGAGCCAATCTTTTCTATACTCATCCACCTATCTTCTCATCCATTGTCCAATGATTTATTGAACACCTACTATGTCCAAAGCAGGAAGAAATACTAAGAGATGAAAAAACACTTATTTTACTCAGCCATATTCTATGTTTCAAAACAAGTTGTTGAAAATTACCTGTTTCTAAGTATTCATAGAATAGTCCAAGACTTCCAAAAGTCTCAAGGTCATGATCCTGCTCCCATCGACTGTATAACTTTTCAGAGTTGGTCCGAGCTTTTCGGCGTCTCCACCAATTCAGAGCCAACCTGTTGGAAGTGAGAGAAGTAAATACATGGAATAGTGTTTTAAAAGGGTTATAGAATCAGATCTAGAAATTGGAAGTAAGAAAGGTTAAGTAATTTAAGATCACAGAGCAAGTAGAGCTAAAGTCCAAATCAAAATCTAGTGTTCTTTTCATAACATGTGGCAGAGTCAAAAGTTCTTTATTGGAGTGATTAAGAAAACGTAATAACCTTGAATCTTCCCATGGAAATACATTTACCCAGAGACAGTTCTGTTAAAGAGCACGTGGAGAAGAGGATCACCATAGGGCTGTTTTTTTCTATTTAATTTACTAACATTTTTCTTTGCTTGAATATTGTTATTTTTTGAATTTATCTTTATTGTTGAAAGTACTTCAGTTAGCCTCCTTTTTCCCTCCATTTACTCCTTCCACCCTGCACCCACCCCTCCCAGGCCTTCACCACACTATTAATTTAAACATTTGCTTAAAAAAGCACCATGATAATAGAAGAATTTCATCTTCTCCCAGAGAAAATTTCTCATGATTACTTAAATCAAGCAAAAACTTCTAAGTCACACATATGGATAAATGGCTTCTTGAATGTTTCCGAAGATCTGTTTCCCATTCATTATGATAGTCAACTGGATTGTCAATTCTATAAGGGTTATGCATGTATGCATATGAATTCCCAGGTTAATCTCTCCCCACTCTCCCCACCCCCACCTTCCCTCTGAGATTCATCAGTCTGTTCTTTATGTTGTAATGATATTAAGAAGAACACTCGCCAAAACCGGTTTGGCTCAGTGGATAGAGCGTCGGCCTGCGGACTGAAGGGTCCCAGGTTCGATTCCGGTCAAGGGCATGTGCCTGGGTTGTGGGCACATCCCCAGCAGGAGATGTGTAGGAGGCAGCTGATCGATGCTTCTCTCTCATCGATGTTTCTAGCTCTCTGTCTCTCTCCCTTCCTCTCTGTAAAAAATCAATAAAATATATTTAAAAAAAAAAAAAAAAAAGAACACTCAAGAAAGTAAGAAACTGCTTAAAATAGAAAATGCATGGCAACAAAAACACAGAGGCTTATCTAATCCATGAAAATAAATGCAATAATCCTAAGCAAAATATGGCCTAACTAAATTCCATATTATATAAAAAATAAATGTATATATATAAAAGGCTAATATGCTAAGTGTCCTTCCCACTGTCCAACTGGTCTCTATGATGCACACTGACCACCAGGGGGCAGATGCTCAACGCAGGAACTGCTATGATGCACACTTGCCATTTACAGAGAAACAGCAGTGTGGACCTGGCCAACAAAACAACATTCAGCTTCCCCAAGTGGGACACAGACCCACCTCCACCCCAGTGTGACAGCCTACCAAATCACAGCCAATGCAGCTGAAACCCCATGGACTTCCTGTAAATGGTTGCTGTGGGCACTGCGTAATGACTTCATGTACCAATGCCTGGCTTCCTCTCCCTAGCGACTAGCCTCCTTGCAGTTTCTTCAGCCCACAAACACAACTTGCTTTATACCCAGGTGGAAACATTTACACTCTAACCAAATGTCTGTGAAGTGTTTTCCCGTGCCTCATCTCATTTGATCCTCACAGAAGTCCTGGAGTAAGTAGATAGGAGACTCAGCGGAATCCCATTTTCTTTTCATTAGCCGGAAAATGGAGATTTAGAAAGCTTAGAAACTTGACCCGATTGAAAAGAAGTAAGAAATGGTGGACTTTGAAAATGACTTCAGGTTTTCTCACTGTGCAGCATATAGTCAAACACTGCTGCAGTTAAATATTTTACCCTTTGTTCTCCCTGTGTGATCTACAATAATAATCTGCTTTGTGTTGATATTTACTGCTGTGTTGCTGACAATTACTTGAAAGAGAAGTAGGGTGCTTCACTGGGCTGGAAAAAGTTTAGCTAAATCAGAAAGCAGGTCTAATTAATCAAGTTTATTCTATATCTATAAAAGGCTAAGTTGACTCGCACATGCGCGATACATATAAAACTCTTGCTGGCGTCAAACACACACGTGTATTTCAATCTATCATTATCGATCATGAATTTGGTTGACACTTCTATTATAGAGAAAGGGTGAATAGCGATATTAAAATATTTCTTCTAATTAATTTCCTTTTAATATACAAGAATTTGTGCACTGGGCTCCTAGTATAATGATAATGTTGGATTACTTTAAGAAACAAGACGATTTTTTTATTTTATTAATCAATCATTTATCAATCAATGTAATAAACCACACCAACAGATTTAAGAATATAAAATCATGTCAACTGCTGCAGAAAAATACATTTGATATATTTCAAGCAACTATTTATGACAAAAAGGTAGAAAAGAAGGAAATTACCTCTATCTGATCATAAGCATCTACCAAAATTTTGGGCGAACATCATTCTTAATAGGGAAAAGTTAAAAACATTCCCTTTAAAACCAAGAACAAAATAAAGAGTGTGTATGATCACATAAAATAGACAAATAAATAGAGCACTTTATATTACAGGTGCTAAACAAACCTGACACTGTCATTTCCTAACTAGGAGCCTTGCAAGATTACAGGCTTATGATTCTTCCTCTTTTTATCCATGGGAATTTTCATCTTATATTTGATATCAACTGTTATGTTGGTTTTCACTTTTTAAAAAGTATTTGTTATTGCTATGCTTTTGGAACAGAAAGCAAACCTTTCATGTATCTGTATTTCATTCATGACCAATTTTTGCCTAAATGTGTCCATGAAAAATAGATACTATTACAGAGTTCAGTCTGTGACTATATAACATGCAGAATAATCTATTGAGGATATGATACATAAATCTTCCTAAAAAGGGGCATAATTACCTTTCCCTCAACTTCAACTCAAGCAACAGTGATGCATATTTAAAAGCCTGTAATACCTTAATGCATTCGACTGTTGATTAAATGTGAAGTTTCTTTTTTCATTGACTTAAACATTGCTAACAAAGGCACTATGATAATAGAAGAATTTCATCTTCTCCCAGAGGAAATCTCTCATGATTACTTAAATCAAGCAAAAACTTCCAAGTCATACATACGGATAAATGGCTTCTTGAATGTTTCCGAAGATCTGTTTCCCAGTCATTATGATGGTCAGCTGGGTGGTCAGTTCTATTAGGCAGCCTCCAGGGTCACACTAGTTAGAAGCGAAGGGTGCAAAGAGAAGTGAATGATGAAAGACAAAACGTTTGCAGTGAAATAAATCCAGAGGATAAGAATTGGAAGATTTGGGTTGAAATGGATACTAATGGAATATAAAGTGATATTTAGCTCAATAATCCAAGCATGATCACAGACTAGTGCTGGGATAGCTGCATTAGATTCAGCTGTGTTAATAAAACATTTGTGGATCTCATTCTCAGAAAATTCTGCATCTTTATGTCTGGGTTAGGGCAGAAGTTATTTTTCTCCATGTGATTTGGATGCACAGCCAGATTTGTGGACCACTGATCTGACCTAGCTCACACCCATGGTGGAGTCCTCTCTGCTGTACTTTGAGAGAGTTATCATTCTTCCTTTGCAGGAAGCCTTCGTGAACATAGAACTCACTTATTCCATTTTGCAGCTCATTTTTTGATTCCAACAATAAGAAAAAATAACTTCTTGCCCTAAAGGAACAGGGAGATCTATTAGATGACAGAATTCTAAAACCAATGTTCTCTGCAGACAGAGTTAGTATCTTATACTTTTCTTCCAATTTGAGTAAATTTGAGTCTGTGCTGGGCACAAAAAAAGGTATTTGGTTAACACTGAGTTATTGAAAAAACAAACCTCGCTTCTCAAGAGAGTTCTTACCTCTTCACTTCTCCACACATTAAACAAATATGTGTACTTTCCGGGATAGCCCACAAACTTCCCTTTAAAGAAAGCTAAGTAGAAGCATGATGAGTAAAAATTTACAAACTGAAACAGGAACATTTTCAAGGTCAGGCTGCTTTCATACTCCTGGTAAGTTCGAGGGATTTCTGGTAAGGAAAAAACACCAATGTTTAACAGTGCACTTTCCTGTTTCTAATGAAAGTTTTTAGTCCCTGGGATAAGTGGATGTCTAGTCACATTTTTCTGTGAGCCTCTTGAAATGTTTCCCACTCTGGTCATAATACACCAATACTTAATTATAGACTTGTGCTGGGCTGCCGACTAGAGACTTTGTGTTGATCTAATCACCAGAAGAGCCTAGGAAGTGGTCAGTGTTACATTTAGAGGGGTGAGATACTTGGCCTGGAGTCGCACAATCAGAATATGGAATTCCCATCCATATCAGACAGAAGAGCCTGTGCTCATCCCCACAACTATATATCCTGTAAACTTGGGAGATTTCACTCTCTTTTTTTTTTTCTCTCTCTCCTCCTCCCTCTATCTCTGTTTTCAATCAGGTTTAAGCAAAGTAAGCTCATACCAAGGGCAGAGGATAATTTGCAAACCAATTTGTGTTTTCATTTCATGAATTAAATTTATATATATAAAAGACTAATATGCTAAGTGTCCCTCCAGCTTCTATGATGCACACTGACAACCAGGGGGCAGATGCTTAATGCAGGAGCTGTCGAGCTGCAGTGACTTGGCAGCAGCGGTTCTCGGGTAACACACCCAGAAATCAGAGAGGAGGGAGCCCGATTCCTCACGGGGCTGAGCGATTCCACCTTCAGCCATGAGTTATGTTTTTGCTGGGGCACTGTTGGCCCTGAATCTGGATTACTGCCCACTTGCATTTGCATTCCACACCCTGTATGACAGCAACTTTGCAGAGTGCCCTCTCACACTCCAGGACTCCTCGGGGGATGTTGGAGAGCGGGTTTCGGCCCGATCCCCACAGGCCAGGCCAAGGGACCCCACCTGCCAAAGGGACCTCACTCACTCCATAGACACCTTTCAAGCGATGATGCCACCCCAGGTGTGGCCGGCCAGGGAGGGACCGCGGGAGGTTGGCTCCAAGGATTGTCTGGCCCATCTCGCCCAGTCTTGCCCCACCGGCCACCTTCTAATTAATTTCCTTTTAATATGCCTGAATCCATGCCCTGGGTCACTAGTAGCTACATAAAATTTTAAAGCCATGTCACACAAATGGTGGCAGTAATAGAATATATATTCCTTCTCCTTATTACGATCTATCATTTAATGAATTCCAAAATAAGAAAATATTAGATTCTCTTCATGCCACAGTAAAGCATCACTAGGCATAAAAGAGCATGTTTTTCTGAGCTGGTGATCTCCCAATTCAACCAAATCCATGACTTTTTCAGTGATGCTGAAATACACATATTATTCTAAAGACACAGATAACACCTCCATTTTAGGTGCATTCTTACAAAATCTCAAAAGTGAACACAAGTGCTTTTTCTCATAGAAGAAAGCTGCTATTTTTAAGTATTTTACTTTTGGGTGTTATCTGCTGTGATATTTTTGTTGTTGCTACCAGAAAAATACAAATATAATTGAGGGAAGAACTCCAAATTGGGGGGGTCATAGTTAAAGAAAGTGGCTGCCCAGTGCTCGCTCCAGTGCTGGGTGGAAGAGGTGCTCTATTGGGTCCCATTGGGCCTTTCAGGGGGCAGTTTAGAGGAGGAGCTCCCGAACACAGAGCACTCAGAGAAGAAGCTGAGGCCTTGAGCCGAGTCTCTGATCTATTTCCAACTTGCTGGGGCAAGATCAGGAGCAATTTGCTCTGTGCAAATCTCCCTGGCTCAGTCTCCCACCTCACCTGTGACCACTTCACTTGAGACTCTTTCACCTGTGATGCCTTCACCTTTCCTCATGGCTTTAGGGCAGTGGTTCTCAACCTTGGCTGCACATTCGAATCACCTGGGAATCTTTTTAAAATCCTGATTTCTGGGGCTCATCCTCCGGAAATTCTGTTTCTTTGTTACTAATGTTGTGGCCCCACCCCATAACAAAGAAACGGAATTTCCGGAGGATGAGGCCCAGAAATCAGGATTTTAAAAAGATTCCCAGGTGATTCGAATGTGCAGCCAAGGTTGAGAACCACTGCTTTAGGGGGACATTCAATATATTAAATAGAAAATAATCTAGATTCTAAGATATTGCACCTGAAAAGAGAGGCACTACATTTCAGATTTATTAAGGAGAAGCTGATTGTTCTCATGATGTTTTTAAAAACCAAATACCTTCTAAAAGTCATATACATGAAATAAAAACTCTCTTTGCCTTGAGAAAAGTGAGGATTTTACTTAGGATTCAACTAGCCCAGTGATGGCAAACCTTTTGAGCTCGACGTGTCAGCATTTTGAAAAAACCCTAACTTAACTCTGGTGCCGTGTCACATATAGAATTTTTTTGATATTTGCAACCATAGTAAAACAAAGATTTATATTTTTGATATTTATTTTATATATTTAAATGCCATTTAACAAAGAAAAATCAACAAAAAAAAATGAGTTCGCATGTCACCTCTGACATATGTGTCATAGGTTCACCATCACTGAACTAGCCCCATGAAAGGACAATTAAGAATACATAAAAAGATCTACAAAGTCCTAATTCTTCTTTTTAGTTCGTCGTCTTGCTTCCATTATGATGGCCTGGATATAGCGGTTAGGGCATTCTGAAGTACCAAGCTATGGGTCTACCTATGGAACCAAATTGCCTTAACATGTGCTTTTAAAATATTAGCTCCCTGGGGGATGACCCAGAATGAATGTGTAGTGTTGCTAGTGGCCCTTTTTCAGAGCCAAAGTAAAGAGTCAGCTTACCCATCTTTGTAATCCAGGCGGATATCTTTTCATAAAAGAAATTCAAGATCAAGATGACAATAAAGTTTAAGCATGACCCAGAGAGTGCTGTAGCTATCTGAGGAGTGAGAAAACTTTTGACATGCTTTAAGGATGCTTCAGTTTCCATGAATCTGGAAAATGTAGCAAAGACTGACAGGCGGTACACGATCACAGCCACCAAACAGGCAATGACAAGAGACATCTGCAGAAGGAAAACAGAATCGGTCACTCTGGTCCTCGTATTGTGTCTGTAACATACTCTTCTCTTCATCTCATTCTGTTAGGCTTAGCAGCTCTGACATGGAAATGAAACCACGTCTCTCTCAACACCAATGGCAGGAAATGAACACTGGTAAGGTAAAAGGGTTAGAGATAAAGCATACGGTAGTGAGGTAAGTCTGAAATGGAAAAGTATTCATGGTCCATACTCTAGCAAGATATAGGAAAACTAGCCAGAAGGCCAAATTCTGCCTGTTGTCTTACCAGTCTGGCATGGCTCTCGAGTTAAGAATGTGTTTTGCCTGACTGGTGTAGCTCAGTGGTGAAGTGTAGGTCCATGAACCAGGAGGACATGGTTTGATTACCAATCAGGGCATGCCCAGGTTTCAGGCTCAATCCTCAATAGGGGGCGTGCAGGAGGCAACCAATGGATGATTCTCTCTAATCATTGATCTTTCTCTCTCTCTCTCTCTCTCTCTCTCTCTCTCTCTCTCTCTCTCTCTCTCCCTCTCCGTTCCTCTCTCTGAAATCAATAAAGACATTTTTTAAAAGAATGTGTTTTGCATTTTTTAGGTTGTAAAGAAAGATAAAGAGAATTATGTGCCAGTGACTGGCCCACAAAGCCTAAAATATATCTGGCCTCTTTACTAAAAATGTTTGCCAACTTCTGATCTAGATTGTAGTTAAACATGTAGCATGAAGATGACTTACTTTCCCAAGAAAAGTACATTTAAAGATTGTATTTCATTTCCCCTCAGAATGTTGCCATTAGTGGCCTGGTAAACCAGACAGTTCAGATATTCGCATCTGTTTGGTATAAATTTTGTATACTTCCCATATTGCAAAAAACCCCCACAAAGATGTGGGGATGGCTTTATATCAATGATTGGAGAATTTTACTCTGAAAGTTGAGGAACTGAACCAAACTGAATAAATAATAGAAATAAAAGACAGAATAATCTTTCTGGACACCACTTCAGGATATTTCTCTAGGAGTGTCCCAAATTGATTGTCACCTCCTTTATTCTATGGTCTTTCTTTAATGATTTTTATATTATCTAAGAAAATGCAAATTTAAAATAGAAAAGTCAATACTTTCCATAAGAAATGTTAAAGGTAAGAAATTATGAACTGGTGAAGTTAAGCTGTAGTCTATAATTGCTAATTTTTTATACTTCAACATGCTAAACTCTCAGAGGGTAACATACTTCTTTTTCTAAAATTAAAGTCCAATTGTAAGAAGGAACACTTTTGGAAAAGGGAGGGCAGGAAATAGATTATAGTGATTGAGGACTCATTAGCTGAAAGGCATGGAGAAAACCTGATTCCCTCAAAATGGGATATAATAATTAAATTTTTCACGTAGATGAAGTAACATTTTCCTTTTGTGTTTTCTTCTCTTTGTGCAAATATTTTAAGTGGAGAAAAAGATAAACTAATGATTTTAAAAAACCCATAATAAACTAGCCAAATAATTTGCAATAAATTTGGGAAAGAGGGAGGGACAGGCTCTAAGATAAAGCACCTCTCTCTCTCACCCTAACTATTTTTCCAAGATTCAACTATGGTGCATCCATGTAAATTACAGTTTATTTTATATAAGAGCTCTATTTAATATAAAGACTGTGGAGAGAAAAGTAAGGAAGGGACTTGAGGGCTGTTTCAGATTAAACTGTTGAGATAATCCTAATGTTTTTTAAAATGCTTACCCATAACGTTACTGTGGCTCCTGATAAGAAGTACCATGGGATCCGACTCTTCAGAGGCATGTGAGGCTCCATCTCCTATAATTTTGAAGAAACCACAGCAAAATTCAGAATCTACCCACGATTTTGGGATTCCAAGTAGTAGTCAAAATCACAAAGACCAGTTAAATAAGAAACCTCCCAAAAGGGTCCAGTATAGCTCATGGGAAGCTGCATTTTAGCAATGGTCCCTTCCCTTTAGGTAGAATACTTCAGCACTCTTAGCTGAGATATTTTACATGTGATATGAGACATAATGAGTACACACTATTTCCTGAGTGTTGAATTAGAATGGTATTCAAGTAGATAGGAAATAAACACTATTTCCTGAATGTTGAATTAGAGTGGTATTCAAGTAGATAGGAAATAAAGTCAAAATCTGAGGGCAGTTGCTTAAGTAGACACTTTAATGACGTTAAAATTCCATTAGAGGCCTGATGCATGACATTCATGCACTGGTGGCGGTGGGGCAGGGCGGTGGGGTGGCATCCCTCAGCCTGGCCTGCACCCTCTTGCAGCCCGGAACCCCTTGGTGCGATGTCTGACTGCCGGCTTAGGCCCAATCCCTGTGCGGGGCGGGGCAAGGCTGGATATCCCTCTCACAGTCTGAGACCCCTCGCTCCTTATCGCCTGCCTGCAGCGGGGGCAGGAAAGGCTCCAGTCACCACCCCTGGGCTAAGGAGCGGCCCTCCCCCTGTGGGAGCACTCTGACCACCAGGGGGCAGCTCCTGCATTGAGCGTCTTCCCCCTGGTGGTTGCATCATATCAACCAGTCATTAGGCCAATCAATCGATTTGCATATTATATATAGGTTTTATTGATAGGACTCTAACTCAAATGAATTAAGTTGAATTTCATTGCTCTGTAATTGCTCTGCATGATATTAAATAGGATGCCTTCTTTATATTTATAGGATTTCACAAAGTTCAGGGGCCCAAACTTTTCCATTTTTAAGCTTGTTAAGTCATTAATGGAAGATATTAATTAAATCAGCTAACATTCTTAGCTACATAAAGAGTTAGATTTTACCCCAAATAATACTGCCATATAGAAAAAAAAAAGCAGAAACCTAAATTATATAATTCTATTTAAAATAGAAGATTTTGCATTTTTTGGTATATTTTTCTGAGCGGAAATAGAAATCAACAGTAGAGTAGGCTCTCTGAGAGTTCTACTGTACCTCAGGATGTGTGCATGTATGTGGATGTCAACATATGAATGAGTGTTGCCAATATGGACTCAAATGTGAGAATTCTGGTTGTACTTAACCACTAATAAAGCACAGCAAGTAAAAAAAAATTCCGATTACAGCTAAGTGGATAATTACAGCTAAGTAATAAACCATTTCATGGAAATCATTACAGCTAAGTGGATAATTCACAGTGAACCAATACATACTGTTGTTGTTTTTTTCAATTGGTTTGAAAGGTAATCATTCAGTACATGTGGCTTTCATGTCAAAAATTTTTGGCAAAGCCAATAAGCCTGCCTTAATTTTCTATTTTATCCCATGAAATATGAATAGATATATGCTGGGGATGATGAACAGCCTGTGAATGATGGATGAACAGATTACTTTGACACAGTTTCACTGTGAAAGAGAGGGCTAAGGGATGGCCTGGCCAAAGGGACCAGGCAGCCTAGATTGCCTGCCTTGTTAGCCTTTTATTGTAACAGCAGTCTGAGATAAATTTATCTTTAAGATACAATCAGTAGGGTGAGTACTCTTGAGAGGACACATGTATTTACATTGTCCTCTATGCAAGGGCATCCAGGGATTAAGCATAAGGATTCCAGTAAACACCCCGGGGATCTGCTCCTGCACAGAATTGTTTGGAAAGATTAAGGAATAATTAGGAGCACTGCCTTGGGCACTCCCCTAAGTCAGAATTCAGATAAACAGGGCAGGCGGCCTTCCACACACTTCCCTTTTCTCAGATTGTCCTCCTTACAATTTTCCAACCAAGTCTCCTGTGCTCCCCAACAGATATACATAATATTGAGGAGGAAACTGGTCTTGCAAGGAGTGTCAGGCAATAAAAACTGTGAACAGTGCACTGCCCTCGGGCGGGCGGGGGAAGTTTGTTATCGCTGGCCCCAGGACAGGTCATCGGATATGGCCTGGGGACCCCCAACACCTGGGGCCTTCCTGCAAGCCCATGAAAGGGGGCGGAACCATATCTGCAAGACAAAGACCCCAGAAGGTTATAAAAAGCGAAGCCCCTGCGTGTTTCTTCACTCTGGTTTGGAAATTATTCCCGGAGTCCACTAGTGTTAATAAACGGGGTCCCTCCCTTTCTCTAGGAAGCGTGCTGGTATTTCTTTGGTCTTCTGCTACAATATCATTAGTATGACAATATCACTTGTGATATAATTTTATAATTTCAAACTGTTAATTTCACCCAAGTTGTTAATGTATTTCCTCAGGTGTTCTTCCCCCTTTATTCATTTATTGAATTTTGTAATGTTTCAATGCAATTTAATAAATGTTAAATGCATGCCTAAATTATGTAAAGAATTTTGAGTATTATGCTGCAAGAATAGTGTGCTGAACAAAGTAAGGAATGCTACTAAAAAGACTGTGTTAGAAACATATTATTTTCTGCCTTTAATAGCATCTGGTAACAAAGTGGTTACAGATTATGGAAATGTAGGGACTCTAAGAATATGCAGCCAAGAGTCTAGTGTTTGATGGCAAAGTACCTTCTATTTTCACATGAAAATAGGTGCCAAGAAGTCAAATTACTCAGTCAGCCACATAGCTGGTTTGCCAGTCAAGGATCCCAAAATACAGACTTTCACCCCAAATAGCAGTGCAATGATTTTCCTATTATAATCAATTAAGAGAGACTAGTTGAATAAAACAATCACTCATAAGCCCACTATCTTAATACAATACTAATTTTTCCATATTATCTTTAGTTCCATGTATACATATTTATACACATATTTAAAGCCCAGAGCATACACACTGTTTTCCATTTTTTTTAAATTGCACCTGGTATTAAAATAATGTCTTTCATAATATGATTCCTTGGATTTACTTCAAAATAATCCAATGGCCACAAGGAGTAGGTGTATAAATAAAACAAGATTGTCCATGAATTAATATTAATTGAAGCTGTGTGATGGGTTCATCCTGGAGTTCATTTTGCTTGTCTATCTACTTTTCTATGTGTTTGAAATATAAGAATAAATAGTTTATATGATTTATATGTTGGAGAATACTTAAAGGCAAATTAAAATAGACACCATTATTTGAGAGACAACCTACAGCAATGAGCTCATTGAGATAGGATGCTCATTTCAGTTTCCTAATCTACCTGAGTCACAGGATTAATTTTCCTCTTTTTACACATGGCTTCAAATTCTGGCCTCAGCTGAAGCTGCTGCTGCTCCTCCTCGAAGTCTACCAGGTCCCAATCACACTCCAGTCTGGCTTGACGCTGTTTCCAAAACTCCAAAAACAATGTGACTATAGGAAAACAAAGTGTAAAGACAAATACAATTAAGAGATGGAGAAATACAGTGAATAAGAAAATAACTGAGTTTTCCTTTATTTTGATTTATTGTATTTTTAATAGAGTTTATTAACATTGGTTAATAAAACTATATAGATTTCAGCTGTGTAATTACATGATACATCATCTATAAATATATGTGTGTTCACCACCCTAAGTGAGGTACATAGTTTTCCTCTATTTTTTGGTATGTTTTTATTAATTTTACAGAGAGAAAGGAAGGAAGAAAAAGGGAGAGACAGACAAAATGACAGAAAGACAAACATAAATGTGAGAGAGAAATATTCATCAGTTGCCTCCAAACTCGTCCGGGGATCAAATTGAAAGCTAGGTATATGCCCTAACTGGGAATCAAATCCACAACCTTTTGATGTACAGGGTGATGCTCCAACTAATTGAGCCACCTGGTCATGGTCTCTATTTTTTAATATCAATTTGGTTGCATGATAGCAATTCTGTCACTATTATTTGATGATAGATTTATAAAATTCTTAATCTACACTAATAAAAGAGAAAAATGGTAATTGGCGTACGGCAATACCGTTTTCATTGGCTAATCAGGGCTATATGCAAATTAACTGCCAACTAAGATTGGCAGTTAACTGCCAACAAGATGGCGGCTAATTTGCATATGTAGGCACAATGCAGGGAGGTGAAAGGGAAAGCAGGAAGAAGCCCCCTGCCACTGACAGTGATCGGAAACCCAGCGGGTAGCTAAGAGCTGGGGGGGCAGGGCAAAGGTGGCCCTGGGGCCGCCTTTGCCCTGCCCCCCGCCATGATCAGAGAATCAGGCGCCTTTGCCGCCCTGGCCAGTGATAGCAGGAAGTAGGGGTGGAGCCAGCAATGGGAGCTGGGCACGGTCGAAGCTGGCAGTCCCAGGAGCTAGGGGTCCCTTGCCTGGGCCTAAAGCGAAGCCCACGATCGCGGCACCCCCCGCTGCCACTGCAGGTCCCCGCTGCCTGGGCCGGACGCCTAGGCCAGAGGCGTTAGGCCTGGGCAGAGGCGGAGCCTGCAACTGCGGGGAGATGGGGGTCCCCTGCCCAGGCCTAACACCTCTGCCGGAGGCCTCAGGCCTGGTCAAGGGGCCGATTGGTGATCGGAGGGTGATGAGGGTCAACTCCTCTGGCTGAGGCATCAGGCCTGGGTGGGGGGCGGAGCCGGGGATTGGGGGGATATGATGGTCCCCTTGCCCAGGCCTGAAGCCTGGGTCAGAGGCGTCAGGCTTGGGCGGGGGGTGGAGCAAGCGGTCAGAGGGAGATGGGGGTCCCCTGCCCAGGCATGATTCCTGGGCCAGAGGCCTCAGGCCTGGGCGGGGGCCAGAGCCAGTGATCGGGGGGAGATGGGGGTCCCCTGTCCAAGCCTGACACCTCTGGCGGAGGCGTCAGGCCTGGGCAAGGGGCCGATCAGGCGATCGGAGGGTGATGAGGGTCAACTCCTCTGGCTGAGGCATCAGGCCTGGGTGGGGGGTGGAGCCGGGGATTGGGGGGATATGATGGTCCCCTTGCCCAGGCCTGAAGCCTGGGTCAGAGGCGTCAGGCTTGGGCGGGGGGTGGAGCAAGCGGTCAGAGGGAGATGGGGGTCCCCTGCCCAGGCATGATTCCTGGGCCAGAGGCCTCAGGCCTGGGCGGGGGCCAGAGCCAGTGATCGGGGGGAGATGGGGGTCCCCTGTCCAAGCCTGACACCTCTGGCGGAGGCGTCAGGCCTGGGCAAGGGGCCGATCAGGCGATCGGAGGGTGATGGGGGTCAACGCCTGAGGGCTCTCAGTATGTGAGAGGGGGCAGGCTGGGTTGAGGGACACTCTCCCCCCCCCTTCACACCCAGTGCACGAATTTCGTGCACCGGGCCCCTAGTATTAACATAATTATGTGATAACATTGAAATGACTCATATACAAAATTTTGAGTTAATTCCTTAGACAATAGTCCATGCAAGAAAAAATTCAAGTTAAGTTCTCTCTCTTCATTAAGATAAATTGAAGGAATAAACTTAACTTTTTATTAACAGCTAGATTTTGTTTGCAAAATCAGTCTTTTACTGAAATTATTTAGTCTTTTAGTGAAATAATTCAAGCATTATACCTTAGTGAAATTTAAGAAAAATGTAAAAGCCATTTTATAATACATTCTCTCCCCTCTCTCTAAAATATGTATTTCATGTTCATTGCAGCATTATTTTCAATGGTCAAGTCATGAAACAACCTAAGTGTCCATGCATGGATGAATGGATAAAGAAAATATGGTTTATATAAAGAATGGGATAATATTTTGTCATTAAGAAAGAAAATCCTGCCATTCTGCAACAACATGAATAGGCCTTGAGGATATTATGCTAAGTAAGATAAGTCATACAGAGAAAGAGAAATACTGTATAGTCTCACATGTGGAATAATAAAAAAAAAAAGGCAAACTCATAGAAACAGTACAGTTTGGTGGTTGGTGATGGTGGGGGAAATCGGTGAAAATGGTCAAAAGATATAAATATCCACTTATAAGATTAGCAATTTTGGGGGATATAGAGTTAAAACTATATAGCATGGTTACTATAGTTAAAAATAATGCGTTATATATTTGAAAGTTACTAAGAGTTGATCTTAAATGTTCTCATCACAAAAATATTTGTAACTATGTGAAGTGATGTTAACTAAACTTACTGTATTAATCATTTCATATATATATATATATATATATATATAAACTCAATATATTGTAAACTTTAAACTAATAAAATATTATATGTCAATTATATCTCAATAAAAGTAGGAGAAAAAAGTGAGAGAGACCTAAATACCCAACAATAAACAACTAGTTAAATAAAGTGTAAAAAGTTCATAAAAGTATAATAAGTTCATCTATTCAGGCATAAATACACATACACACACACACACAACAAATGTACATATTCATTCTACAAAAGGAGTCCCATAATTCATGTTTGTTCTATAAAAAAGTAGGCTTAAAAATTACATATAATACTAGAGGCCCAGTGCACAAAAATTTGTGCACTCAGGGGGAAGGGGTCCCTCAGTCCGGCCTGTGTCCTCTTGCAGCCTGGGACCCCTTGGGGGATTACCAACTGCTGGCTTAGGCCTTCTCCCCGGGGGATTGGGCCTAAGCTGGCAATCAGACATTTCTCTGGCAGCCCGGCAGCCCTCGGGGGATGTCCATTTGCCAGCGGGGAGCAGGCCTAAGCTGCAGTCGGACATCCTTAGTGCTGCTGAGGAGGCAGGAGAGGCTCCCACCACCACCGCTGTGCTGACAGCCATCAGCCTGGCTTGTGGCCGAGCAGAGCTCCTCCATGTGGGAGCGCACTGACCACCAGAGGGCAGCTCCTGCATTGAGCGTCTACCCCTTGGTGGTCAGTTTGTGTCATAGTGACCAGTCATTCCTAGTCTTTCTGCTGTTAGGGTCAGTTTGCATATTACCCTTTTACAATAAAGGATAGAGGCCTGGTGCACAGGTGGGGGCTGGATGATTTGCCCTGAAGGGTGTCCCGGATCAGGGTGGGGGTCCCCAATGGGGTGCCTGGCCAGCCTGGATGAGGGACTGATAGCTGTTTTCAGGCTGGCCACACCACCTTTAGGGTAGGGGTCCGCACTGGGATGCCTGGCGAGTCTGGACGAGGGGCTGAGGGCTGTTTTCAGGCTGGCCAAGCCGGCGACGGAAGCTCCCAGCCTCTTTTTTTCTTTCTTTTTTTTTAATTCTGGGATTTATTTACCTTCTATAATTGAAACTTTGTTGCCACTCCAGCTCTGAGGCCAGGGCCTGCTGAAAGCAGATATCTGGGGTTTGTTTAGCTTCTATAATTGCAACTTTGTTGCTTAGAGTGGAGCTCAGAGCTGGGCCGCGGCAGACGGGGAACCTTGGCTTCCTCCATCACTGGAGCAAGCAAGCCTCCTGCTCACTTCAGCTGCGTGGCTGCCAGCCGCCATCTTGGTTGGGTTAATTTGCATATCCTGCTGATTAGCCAATGGGAAGGGTAGCGGAGGTATGGTCAATTACCATGTTTGTCTATTATTAGATAGGATTATATCATTTATGTAAAGTTATATGAACACACACCCACACAGATAGGATAAAAGATTCTGAAAAATCATGGCCAAAATAATAATTCTATTTCTGGTGATTTTAAC
Organism: Myotis nattereri; assembly: GCF_964212035.1. NCBI lineage: Eukaryota > Metazoa > Chordata > Mammalia > Chiroptera > Vespertilionidae > Myotis > Myotis nattereri. The sequence goes on from NC_138084.1 coordinate 27,088,443, forward strand.
ATAATTGTCTTTCTGTTTTAATAAACTACTTGAATTTCCTAAGATGATTATTTATTTTCATTATAAACATGCCATTTTTTTAAAAAAAGCATTCCTACCCTTCAGTACAGAGCTTAGTATGCATTACTTTCAGGTCTCAATCCCTAAAACGAGTGTTGTTTTCTCACATCTACTCTGCTAACTCATCCTTTGATTCAGCTTAATTGTTAACTAGTATTTGTACTAAAACAAACATCCTGAAAGTTCTGTTTTCATGAAATTTGGACAAGATCCTCAAAAACAAAAGCTAAATCAATTCACTGCTACAATAAACTTTTCTGCAAGAACTGAAGATAGCACCTCCTCAAAATACAGTGTTGCTGGGAGCTCCGCATATGGTTGCTCTTCTATTTGTGATGAAATATAGAGCTGGTGGAGGTACACAATCTCTCTTAATGGAAACAACTGAAAATTACTAAATATGTTTAAATTTGTGCACCTATCCTTCACTTCTGATTCCAATTAACAACAGAGGCAGGATTTGGCAGCCATATAATGGAGTACATCTCACAACTTACCAAACTTGGGGCTGCTGAAGAATTATAAGATTTCTCTGTCCTCTCTGCTTGTTGAACCTGGGTGGTCTCTCTAGACCACAGCAGCCAGGCGGAAGTGACAGAAAAACTTCAATCCCTCTGCTTCTCAAACACATCAACATATTTTGTTGTCTTTTTGCCTGGATCAAGCTACCCTTGTCCTTTGCCCAGTTTTTAAGTGCACATATTTGTGTTTGCTAAATGTTTTCTTTATTATTCAGGAAAAAAGTATATTTTTTCCAAGTCCTCTGAATTTTGAGGCATGTGTTAGAAGTCTGCAGGATTTCCTATCTGATGGTAGAAACAACTTCACACTTCTACTTCCCATGTGATATCCTGGAATATTTCTAAAATTAAGGGCTATTTCACTTTAGATGTACTTCCAGATCTATTTGAAAGATTTTATCAAATAGATCTGAAAGCTGGCCCTAGAATTTGCCACAGGGAACTTAGATTCAAACACCAACCTATTAACCCTCTATACCTTTTAAAAATTCTTATTCTAGTTTGTTTCCATGATTCAATATCCTCTAGCTACCAAATATTTGTTTATTCTCTCCTGAATTAACTACTTATTGACCCTGATTTTTATCATAGTTCTGGGAAACACTGTAAGCTGAATACATATGAAGTTTAAAAAATTATGTTGTCTCTGCCTGACCAGCATGACTCAGTGCTTGAGCGTCAACCTATGGACCAGGTTGGATTCCCTGTCAGTGAACATGCCTGGGTTGCAGGCTCAATCCCCACTGTGAGGTGGGCAGGAGGCAGCTGATCAATAATTCTCTCTCATTTATTGATGTTTCTATCTCTCTCTCATTTTCCCTTCCCCTCTGAAATCAATAAAAATATATTAAAAAAATAATGTCTCTCAGAGAAAGGAGCAGGTGATTATAGAGGCTTTTTTCTTCTTTTTTGACCAAGGACCAAGGATTAAAGACCACTGTTTGGAAGCCATTAGTGTATTGATGCTAGATACAAATACCTGCATCTAAAATCACCTTTGGTATGTTATACATATGGGCCATATACCACAAAACATGGAGAAAGCTATTTTTTATGTGACTGTATACTCACCCCAAATTCCCATGAATATTGCAAAGAACACTGTGGACTCATTATCAAATAAATGAGAGACCTGTAAAAACAAAAATAACATCACAAAGACAATTTAGTTTACAATGCAAAAGGAGGAAAATTACATTTTACCAAAATACATACATACCTTTGAAGACAAACATGTAGTATTTAGTCTCCAAAAATCACACAATAGGTCACAGAGTGGGCACATGATAATCTGACCTCCAATCTCAGGGTCACAGACTTCAATGCTGCAGAGGGAACAGCAAAGTTATCTTAAAAGTAATGTGTGTTTGGGTGAGAGTCCAAAGCTATTCTGATCAGAACAACTTTTCATAGAGCTTCTCATATGGCAGAAGGGGGAGTGAAGCAGCAATTTCTTCAAGTTATGCTTTGAAGAGCAAAATGTTTAGAACTAGTCCTTAAAAACAGATTCTTCATAAAATATCTAGTGAGGGGGACTGCTTGGGTCTTTTTCAGAAACATCCCTGATCTGCTGCCATAAAGAAACATTTCAAAACAAATGCCAGGAAAAATAATAACATGTTTCAATTAGCATAAGATCAAGACATTCTCTCTACTTTGGCAACTCAGCTGCACTTACCTCGTTGTGCTAGAATGAATGGAAAATAAGCCATAAATAAAACAAGCTAAACCAACTACAGCTGCAAGGACCAGCATTTCTGTGTAAAATCCGAGAAAGACAAAATACATGCCAATTTTTTCTCCAAAATAATTCCTGTAAAAGAGGATAAAAATAGAATCAGAGGTTGAAAGAATTACATAGACCAGACAGCCTTTGCTTTGCATTCAGACAAACCTTTATTCTAATTTTGGCTCCACAATTTTCTGGACGTATAATTTTGGAAAAGTTACTAAACTCTCTGAACTTTAGCTTCCACGCCATAAAATGCAGGAGGATGTTTATCCGAAGAATTGGTTTAAGGATTAAAAGAGATAACATATCTAAGTAGAAAGCCAACTGAAAGTTAAGTTTTAATTTTGAAATAATACAGGAATTTGAAAAGTTTTTAAATTTAAGGAACTTTGCATGTTTGAAATGAAACGGAGAATATTCTGCAATGTAATTTCTAGCACTTAATTTAACAACTCAAAATGACATGCACAATCTGCACAGATTTGTGCTTTATCTCTCTTTCTGAAATTGAGGAAGTTACTCTGACCATCTATTAAGGAAGAGTGGTTGTATTTACAAAGCTCCATTTCCCCCAGGTTTGGATCTCTGATGGATACAGTACTATAGAATTGTGAGGCAGGCAGCACACCACAGGATTAAAAGTGCTCAGTAAAAGTTCCATAAAATATACAGTTCAGCTCTTGCTTACAAAGAGGTGAAGAGTGACAGCATTACTTGGCATAAATGTTAAAGTCTTACACCAAGCTTTTTGTTGTGGTTGTTTTTTTAAAACCCAGTACCCCTTAAAGAATCCTTCAAGAAACCTGAGAACATAGATCAGCTCACCAAATCCATAAATTCTTTCCAGTTTCCTAATAGCATGCTATTTATAAACCTATTACAGCACATAATATAAAATTGTAGTAATTTCAAAAAGAAGGCAGATCTGAACATAAAGGCATAACCTTAATTTCACAATGAGAAGATTAAAAAATTTTCTCATAGTCAATATTAATTTTATTTAACTTCCCATTCTTCAGTTTTCAAAATGTCTAATCATTTCAAATTAAACAGGCATCTTACTGCTTGCACCATCTTTCACTCTTTTCAGTGATATTTTTGCAATGTTGTTTTTTTCTTTTTCTGCTCTTCAAATGACTATAAACTTAAAAGTGTAATTATATCATATTCTCTTATTAATTTGCCACCCTAATTTCCTGAGGTTCCACTCACACTTAGGATGAATAAAAACTTGCTTTTTTCTCCTGTTTTCTTTTTGCTAAAAAAAGCAATTATTGTAATACTGCATACCATCAAACATTTTTAAAAAGAGAAAAAAATTGATTTTGTGTGGTATTTACTATTTATCATGTCTATTTCCATTTGATGTTTTAAAAAACACAGAATCAATCATTTTTGAAGACATAACTATTACTGTAAAAATTCTTCAAGAACTCATAGAGAAAGCTGAGTATTTAAATAACTTATTTTTAAAGAATTACATTTTCCTCCCTTTCAAATAGCAGAATCTTATTCCTTGAAAATAAAAAAGTCCTCAACAAATAAAGTTCATATAATGATTTACAGAAACATTAGTTTATATGCTCCAGCTATCTTTTATCCTTAAAAGTTTCCCCTTATTTAGCTTAGAGAAAACTGTTGTGATAACATTTCAATTGATTTGGATGCTTGCATCAAAATCAGTCTCCTAAAAAGGATGCCATACAAGCACTGCAGTAGAAACATTAATCACCAAAAGAATTGTTCTAATCTGATTATTCCTTTACTGAAATCATAGCAAGAGGCCCCTAATATCCTGTATGTATGTAGTATTGTAATGGTTTGAAGCAGCAGCCTGCAGCCATAGTCTTCTTACTTAACTAATAAAACTGCCTGAGAAATTGCCTGAGAGCATGGAACTCAGACAGGCTCAGACACTAAGCTTGTCAATTGCCTAAACCCAAAAATGAAAGAAGAAAAACAAAACAAAACAAAAAGAGGTTATAGAGCAATTGTCTTCACACACACACACACACACACACACACACACACACACACACAGCTATACACAACCTTTCTGCTATCATCTAAATTCCTGGAATGAGAGGAAAACAAAACAAAAATATTATGTATTAAGCAGTAAGTGCTAGCTCCTGTGCTAAAAACGTATATCTCATTTAAGAATGAAATAACTCCAAAAGGAAAGTACTAGTCATTCCCATTTTACAAATGAGCATCATAGATGTTAAGAACTTGAACAAGTTTAGATAGCTTCTAGGAGGGAGAACTTAGACTTGAACCCAGCCTACCTAAATACCAAGGCCCAGCCTCTGAGCCACTGAGCTATCTCTGCAGGGTGGTTAATAGCATTCTGGTAACAGCACTGTGTTCACAAAGGAATGACTAAATGATTGTGTAGATACAAAATTGGGAAGGTGTAAAATATAGTGGGTAATAGTAGTAAAAAGAATGGAATATGATGCCACTGTAAATAAAAATCACATGATCAAGTTTTAATCATCAGTGTGATCTTATGTAAGAAACTTACCTAATCAAGTCGAAAGGCTGCTCCTTGTAAAAATAGGAAAACCGAGCCCAATTCTGGAAAAGTATGTACCTTTGGTTGGTAGGATTAGGAGGTTCTGATGGCTTCCAATATTGACCCTACAAATATTCAAGAAGAAAGTACATTAACGACCAAGCAAAAAATGAGGGTGAAAAGTAAACCAACACAGCTTTTATGAGGTTAGTGAAATATAAAAGTGTTTTTGACCTTGTTTTTAGACTGGGATTTTCATGTAAAGTGAATGAATGCGAAATTATTTACTAAAATCTATAATCCTATATAATAAAAGGGTAATATGCAAATTGACCAAACAGCAGAACGACTGGTCGCTATGATGTGCACTGACCACCAGGGCCAGATGCTCAATGCAGGAACTGCCCCCTGGTGGTCAGTGTGCTCCCACAGGGGGAGCACCGCTCAGCCACAAGCTGAGCTGACGGCTGGAGAGTGCAGTGGCAGTGGCGGGAGTCTCTCATGCCTCTGTGGCAATGCTAAGGATGTCCAACTGCGGCTTAGCCCCACCCCCTCGGACATCCCCCAAGGGCTCCCAGACTGCTAAAGAGTGCAGGTCAGGCTGAGAGACCCCTACTCTCCACCCTTGAGTGCATGAATGTCATGCACCAGGCCTCTAGTAAACTCTAATAATAGTGATTTATTTATTAAATTCTCACACCCAATTATTTAAAAATGCAAGTTTCAAGGCTCTGGCTTTACTCAAGCTATTCTTTTCACCAGGAGTACCTTTCTGCTCTACTCAAATTCAACATAATATGCACAGCTCAGGATGCATATGAATTATATACCTGGCTGGGACTTTAGAAATAAGCTAATACTTTCATTGTAGATAGTATTGAAAGATAAACCACAAGAGCAGTTAATTGGGTGATCCAAAGTCATACTGCTATGACAGGAATCCCCTCTAGGGAACCTGTCTTATCTGCACTGATATCCATTTCCCAAAGAACTTAAAATCTATACAACAAACTTTAGCACTTAAGAGCCTCAGTACTGCTTCATGCCTAAGTTCTCTCTCCACTGTTAGGTATTGTGCAGGGTTATTAACACCCCTCAGCAGAACACGGCCTACCCAGCTATTCAATATGTTCTTTGTAACTGCTCGCCTAGACAAGTGAACTGCTCAAGACAGCAATAAATAAATACCCAATTAAGCACATGTGAATATCTCTATGTGATAATGTGTAACATTTTATATTATCCAGATTCCAACAGTTTTCTTCTTCTGTAGTTAATCCTACTGAATCTTGAGGACTGAAATAGAAAAAGAAGCAGCCTATTTACCTGTGTATCTGGAAAAATGATTCTCTAAAGTACAGAAAGGAAAATCCAGCATATAAACTTTCAGGGGGAAGGGAATTCAGGGGAAAGGCAAGAAATAAAAAGTAAAATTAGCCCTAACCAGTTTGGCTCAGTGGATAGAGCATTAACCTGTGGACTGAGGGTCCCAGGTCCGATTCCATCAAGGGCATGTACCGTGGTTGTGGGCACATCCCCAGTATGATCTGTGCAGGAGGCAGCTGATTGATGTTTCTCTCTCATTGATGTTTCTAACTCTCTATCCCTCTCCCTTCCTCTGTGTAAAAAAAAAAAAATCAATAAAACATATTTTCTTTTTAAAAAAAGAGATTAACAGTAAATTAAAGCTCTCACTAACAATGCTGCAGTAATACTGGTTTTCTAATAAGCATACTGGAAGGCTAGATGTATGGATTAACATTTTTTGGTGATTGAGGATATTTGATCATTTTAGTTTGGCTTTATGAACTGGGATTAGGAAGAAAATTAATGCTCTAAAAACAAACAATCCTCAAAATCTTCAAAGAACTGAATGAGCCCTTGTGTGAAAAAGATTGACAAAAAAAAAAAAAAATGCATTGCCAATGTTCATTAACCTATTATAGATCTCTCTATTTATGTCCATGGCATTTTTTAGAATCCATAATCTTCTAGAATTTATTTTGCTCCAGGGAAAAAATATGGGAGAAGGGAAGGGGGAAGGCTTGGAAGGGTGGGGAAGATGGTTTCGCCTGATTAATACTCCTGTTGAAAAGAGTATTCATTCAGGGAAAATTCCGCTGCACCCTTATAGAACCGTACCACAGATAATCGACTAACCAGCATTGAACTGACGAGAGTCAATTAGCATGTTGCTGAATGAATACTGACAGATGACAGTTGGCACAACAGTGTAAGTCCCAGAACAGAGAGAGCTTGACTTTGGGTTTTTCAAAACTACAACAACAACACTGCCTTCAAAAACATGAGCAATGACTTAGGTGCCACCTGTTTATTTTATTTTATTTTTTTCATTTTTTTCAATTTATTTATTTATTTATTTATTTATTTATTTATTTATTTTATTGCTTAAAGTATTACAAAGAGTATTACATATGTGTCCTTTTTTTTCCCTCGCCCTTGACAATCCCCTGGCCTCCCCTACCCCCCAGTGTCTTATGTCCATTGGTTATGCTTATATGCATGCATACAAGTCCAGATGCCACCTGTTTAAATGGAAACACTTGGTTCTTCTATATTCCTAAGGAATGTGTTTCTCCAACAGAGAGCATGTCATTAAAAATCATCTATAAGTATGGAAGAATAAAACAGGAATAAAATAAATAAAAGTTCCAAGAGATGATGTCAAAATAGTTTACATATGTTTAGCCATGTGATTTCTACTTCCAATGGGTGGTGATATTTAGACATGTAATATCTAACAGGAAAGTTTTCCCTCAGAAGCCCCCAGAAACTAGGCTGTCAAGATTTCAGGTTTGGTTGAACGGGGCATCATAAAAAATGTCACTTCCTCGTTGATCTTATAAAGCTCAATAATTTTGTACAATGATCTGACGGCCTCAAAGAATCATTCTTGTGAATTTCAGTTATTTGTCTGAATCTTTCTTATGGACTGACTAGAGGCCTGGTGTACAAAAATTTGGGCACTTGTGTGTGGGGGGGGGCGTCCTTCAGCCCGGCCTGTACCCTCTCGCAGTCTGGGACCCCTCAGGGGATGACCACCTGCTGGCTTAGGCCCGCTCCCCAGGGGATTGGGCCTAAGCTGGCAGTCAGACATCCATCTGGCAGTCTGGGAGTCCTTGAAGGATGTCCACTTGCAAGCGGGGAGCAGGCCTAGCTGCAGTCGTATATCCTTAGCGCTGCTGAGGAGGTGGGAGAGGCTCCCACCACCACCACTGTACTGGGAGCCGTCAACCTGGCTTGTGACTGAGCAGAGCTCCCCCATGTGGGAGCGCACTGACCACCAGGGGGCAGCTCCTGCATTGAGCGTCTGGCCCCTCGTGGTCAGTGTGTGTCATAGTGACCAGTCATTCCCAGTCATTCTGCTGTTAGGGTCAATTTGCATATTACCCTTTTATTATATAGGATAGAGGCCTGCTGCACAGGTTGGAGCCAGCTGGTTTGCCCTGAAGGGTGTCCCGGACCAGGGTGGGGGTCCCGCTGGGGTGCCTGGCCAGCCAGGTTGAGGGGCTGATGGGTGTTTGCAGGCTGGTCACACCCCCTTCAGGGTGGGGGTCCCCACTGGGGTGCCTGGCCAGCCTGGGTGAGGAGCTGATGGCTGTTTGCAGCTGGTCACACCCCCTTCAGGGTGGGGGTCCCCACTGGGGTGCCTGGCCAGCCTGGGTGAGGGGCTGATGGCTGTTTGCAGGATGCCCACAGCCCCTTCAGGGTGGTGGTTCCCACTGGGGTTCCTGGCCAGCCTAGGTGAGGGGCTGATTGCTGTTTGCAGGATGGTCAAGCCCCCCCACCCCTAGTGGGGACCCTCACCCCATGGAGTGGAGGTTTGGCCAACCTGGGTGAGGGGCTGATGGCTGTTTTCAGGCTGGCCACACCCCATTTAGGGTTGGAAGTCCCCACTGGGTGCCTGGCCAGTCTGGGTGAGGGGCTGAGGGCCGTTTTCAGGCTGGCCAAGTTCGCCCAGCAACAGAAGCTCCCAGCCTCTCCATTTTTTCTTTTTTTCTTTTTTTATTCTGGGATTTATTTATCTTCTATAATTGAAACTTTGTAGCCTTGAGAGGAGCTCAGAGTTGGCCAGGGTGGGCAGGAGGGACGCTTGGCTTCCTCCATCGCCAGGGGCAACCCACGCCTCCTGCTCGCTCCAGATCCGTGGCCACGGCCGGCTCTAAGCAGGTATCTGGGGTTTATTTACCTTGCATATAGTCGCTCTGATTGGCTGATGGGCATGGCTTAAGGCATAGCGAAGGTACGGTCAATTTGCATGTTTGTCTTTTATTAGTGTAGATGTCTTTAGCTTGTTTTGAAGTTGTGTACATGCTTTATTTCCCAGAAATTCCTAGTCTACGAGTGACTCATTGATGTCTTCCAATGATACCTAACAGAATGCTTTATATACAATTAAAACAAATTACTCCTTTGATGACTAAATATGTGCATGCATTAAGTGCATTCATGTAATTTAACTTCTTTACAGCTTTAAAACTTTATGATAGAAGATCTGATAAATTCAGATAGAAATTCCAAATATTATGCTCTAAAATGTTTTACTATAACTGCATTTTCAATATGGGTCCTAAAAAAGTCATGTGCCAATGTAATAATTTTCCCCAAATGAATTTATTTCCATTAAAACTTCAGTGTGAAGAAATGTTAACTCTATTTCAGAGTACTTGCAATTATACATTCTCTCTCTGCCTCCTCTCAGCTTGGAACTAGGGTACTTTTGGGGGATTTTCCCAACACATGAGAGAATTAAGCAACCTGTCAAAAAAGAGAAAGCAAAGGGAAGATTCTCTCTCCCAATAGGGCAACCTCTGAATGTGTGAGAGGGAAAATGGGCTCAGTATTTCAAAACCAAACTAAGACTTACATCATGGAGTGGATAGGCAGCTGAATAAGTGTTAGAAGTCAGCAGTCTTTCAATCCCAAACTTTTTCTTCCCATCTTCAATGCCAAAAGGACATCGGGTAAGAATATAATAAACCTGTAAGATAAGCATAAAGAGGCACACATTTCATAACTATGCTTTCCACATTTTTGTCAAGCACAATTTAAAAATGTCTACTTTGAATGTAGATAGGGGCTCTGATTACAGAAAGAACCTTCCCTTTGTTGTTTGGGGGAAGAGGTGGAGGGTGGGACTATGTGGAGTTTGCAGATATTTCAGCTCCTGGGTATGAGAGCCTATTCCCATAGGCAGCGGTTCTCAACCTGTGGGTTGTGACCCCTTTGGCGGTTGAACGACCCTTTCACAGGGGTCGCCTAAGACCATCCTGCATATCAGATATTTACATTACGATTCATAACAGTAGCAACATCACAGTTATGAAGTAGCAGTGAAAATAATTTTATGGTTGGGTCACAACTTGAGGAACTGTATTTAAAGGGCCAGAAGGTTGAGAACCACTGCCTTAGGGAGAGTGGAGAGTGAATCATACCTTATTTTGCTTCTTATTTCCCACAATCCTCTGGAAGTCTATTGTGCCAGAATTCCTGCCATACTTAGGGCTCCAAGTTGGAGTCTAAGGTCACCACCACCAATTCAATGAGGGGAATATAGAGTAGAAATGATATTTGGACAAGCTGTCTCAAATACTTCATTTAATTACACTGATGATCTATTTTCCCTGTTATCTGAATTTATTAACTCAGATTATCCTTTCTCTATAGTTAATGTGTAATCACTCATATCTTTAATCAGTTTTCTCCTCTATATACTGTAGACGTCGGTGTCTTCTGCTCTTATATGTCTATCAATTCAATCTTACCTGCTTTTTGTGTTCCAGCAACTTTTCAGAATTTCTGCCTTTCTGATTGTATTTACATCATTATTATTTATATCAGGTTCTTAAACTGAGTATTTAGTAGGGGTGAGTTCAATTAAAATAGGTTGTATTTAGGACAAATAGGAAAAAAGCCAGCCAAATACAAAATTTAAAAATCCGGTGGGACTTCAGATATTTAAAGTTAATCTAGTACACCAAAAACTAATACAATGAGCCCACTTAGTGTGCCTCAGTGGTTGACCATCAACCTATGAACCAGGAGCTCATGGTTTGATTCCTGGTCAGGGCACATGCCCAGGTTGTGGGCTCAATCCCCAGCATGGGGCATGCAGGAGGCAGCCAATCAATGATTCTCTCTCATCCTTGATGTTTCTATCTCTCTCCCTGTCCCTTCTTCTCTGAAATCAATAAAAATAAAAATAAAAGAAGTTTTATATTTTTGGATAAAGACAACTAACCCAGATAAACACTTCAATTACCAGTTGAATTTGTGATGAACAACGTGGCAAATGGTTCTGTCAAATCAGAGTAGGAGGTGGGGGTTATGAATATTCTTTAAGTCATATGAGGAAGGGTGGTTCTCTATGTGAGCAGTTTCCCAGAATGAGAACAGTGGGGGTTTTCTTTAACTGTCCCTGTTTTCTAAGACTACAGAACACAGGTAAAGTTCAACATTGTCAGCATTGATACAAAAATAGACAAAGAGGTCAAAGGCATAGAATCAAGCCCCTCAGAAGACCCATGCCTATACTATAGATATGTGGGTTATAATAAAAGTAGAATTGTAAGATAGTATTAAAAAAGTCTGAGTGTTTTCAGTAATTGGAGCAAGTTAAATGACTAAATATACAGGGGAAATGGACTCCATCTCACACCACACACAACAATTTTTTCCAGGTGGATAGTGGTTCTCATTGTGAAAATCAAAATAATATAACTCATAGAAGATAATGTCGGAAATTAACTGCATGATCTTGTTGGTAAAGTTTAAGAGCATTATTTATAAAGCAAAGGCTTGAGACAGTGGACTACATTGAAATTAAAAACATCTGTTCAGCCCTAGCTGGTTTGGCTCAATGGATAGAGCATCAGCCTGCGGACTGAAGGGTCCCTGGTTCAATTTCAGTCAAGGGCTCATGCCCGAAGTTGTAGGCTTGATCCCCAGTAGGGGGCAAGCAGGAGGCAACTGATCAATGATTCTCTCTCATCATTGATGTTTCTATCTCTCCCTCTCCCTTCCTCTTTGAAATCAATAAAAATATATTAAAAAAACCAAAACAAAGAAAACACCTGTTCATCAAAAGCAACCATTAAAAAAAAAAAGAGAGGCCCTAACCGGTTTGGCTCAGTGGATAGAGCATCGGCCTGTGGACTCCAGGGTCCCGGATTCGATTCTAGTCAAGGGCATGTACCTTGGCTGCGGTCACATCCCCAGTGGGGAGTGTGCAGGAGGCAGCTGATCGATGTTTCTCCCTCATCAATGTTTCTAACTCTCTATCCCTCTCCCTTCTTCTCTGTAAAAAATCAATAAAATACATTTAAAAAATAAATTAATTAAAAAAAGAGAGAGAGAAGCACAAACTAGGAAAAGATCAATAAAATATATAATAAATGGAAATAAAAACAGTTGTTACAAATCAACAAGTGAAGACTTAATTTAAAAACAGACAAGAGACTTTAGCAGGGATTTCATAGAAATGCTTTATCTAAATGACCAATAAACATATACATGCAGATCAATCTCCTTTCTATCAGAGAAATGCAAATTAAAACCATAATAAAACACATACACAATTTCCATACAAAACAACACAAATAAATGGGAAGAAGCTTATACAAAGCTAAGTTAACCATCCAAATAAATGCTGAGCCAAATGCTGTATGATTCTTTTTTTTTTTTTTTTTTTGCTTATTTGTTTTAATTTAAACTGATCCCTGCTGTGAGAAATTACAGTTGATCTCTGCTCCGGAGAATGGAATAGTGATTGGGAGAAGGCACTAGGGTTTCCGGGGTGTTAGAAATATTTTCTCTTTTGATGTGGGTGGGGATTACATGGCTGTGCATTTTGTGATAACTCAGTGAGATGTACATTTATGACTTGTGGGTCCTTCTCTATTTATGTTACTAGGATTCTAAATTAGTACATCTTTTTATAAAGCAGGAAAGTGCAGTCTGTATAAATTTTAAATGTGTGTGCATTTAGATTCAGAAATTTAATGTGGTATCCATTTTGCAGAAAAATTTACATATATGTTGAAATATGTAAATACTACGCTATAAAGGGCAGAATTGTTTGTAATATCAGAAGAGTTGGAAACAAACTCAATGTCTGTCAGAAGTGTAAATGTTTAATAGAATTATGTTACATTTATATAAGATGTTACAAAATGCAGATTGTGAGGGGCATATGTCACATGGTTGTGAATATATTTTAAAAAGTATGAAATTCCATACCAATGTAAATGCTCTTGCAGTACTGTTCAATCTGTACATACATACACTATAGTGGTTGGGATGAAGTTAGTAAGGAAAGGACTTTTCTACATTACCCTCCCAAATAACTTCCTCAACAGAGCAAGAATAGTATTGCTTTATGAGAGGAAATTATTGAATTTTAAAACTAAATTAACCTAAGGTACTGACACTCTTTACAAACAACAACTACAGATGAATGAATACTGACATTTCTGTTCCTGATCAAGTTCCTAATTTGTCCCTACAGAGTCACTGGTCTTTTGTTAGCAACTTTTCAGTGTCACAGGGATATCTGAAGTACTTCACAGTTTACGAAGTGTCTCACAGACATTCTTTTACTTCATTTTCCCAATATTTCCAGTATTATCATTCTCTCTATTTTAAAAGAGGTTATATATTTAGAAAGAAGCAGACACATGACCTGAAACCAGATTTTCTGATTCCATGCCATGTGCTCTTTATTTATTTACCTATAGGCTGCCTCCTAGGTTTGTTGTTGTTATTTAATCCTGTTAGAAAAGGGGACACAATTTTTAGTTTGTAGATTCATACCATTATACATTAATTCTAGGCATTACATTTTATTTAATATTTTTTTCCACGAATTATTAAAAAATAGAGGTAGGAACTAGAAAAATTGTTATTTTAAAATCCTTCTAAGACACTTAAAAGTACTGAACCTAAAGGGAATGAAGTCTTCAATTGCTCAGGGAAACAGAGAAAGTAAAATCAAGGGAAGGGTCTTTTGATTGTTAGAACCTTGGTGACTACATTAATATGCAATAGAGAGAAGGTGTAAGAGCAACAAAGAACCTGCATTTTTCCCCTCTAAAATCACACCAGTAAAAATAATATCTAACACTTACTAAGCACTTACTATGTTCCAGAAACTGTTAAAGCCTTTCATACCTAAACTCAATTCTCAGGGTAATGAGAGGTAGATATTATTCCTATCTTAACACAAAGAAACTATGGCACAGAAATGTGATTCTTTAGAAGAGAGGTTTTGAATGGTGAACTTAAAGATCCTAGAACTACAAATGGAGAGGAAATATTATTATTGAAAAGACTAAAATAGTCTTAATGAAAAGAAAAAGTTCTGTGGTTTCTCAAATGCTATCCTATCTAATAAAAGACAAAAAAGGTAATTAACCGTACCTCCGCTACGCTTCCCATAGGCTAATCAGTGAGATATGCAAATTAACTGCCAACCAAGATGGCAGCCGGCAGCCACACAGCTGAAGCGAGCAGGAGGTTTGCTTGCTCCAGTGATGGAGGAAGCGAAGGTTCCCCGCCTGCCGCGGCCTGGCTCTGATCTCTGAAAGCAACTAAGTTTCAATTATAGAAGCTAAACAAACCCCAGATAGCTGCTTTCAGCTGGCTGTGGCCATGGAGCTGGAGCAGGCTCTTAGCTCCAGTGTCAGCAACATAGTTTCAATTATAGAAGCTAAACAAACCCCAGATACCTGCTTTCAGCCAGCTGTGGCCTCAGAGCTGGAGCGAGCAGGACTGCAACAGAGTTTCAATTATAGAAGGTAAATAAATCCCAGAATAAAAATAAAAGAAAGAAAGGTGAGGCTGGGAGCTTCAGTCACAGTCCAGCCTGAAAACGGTCCTCAGCCCCTCACCCAGACTGGCCAAGCACCCCAGTGGGACCCCCCACCCTGATCCGGGACACCCTTCAGGGCAAAGCAGCCGGCCCCCACCAATGCACCAGGCCTCTATCCTATATAGTAAAAGGGTAATATGCAAACTGACCCTAACAAAAGAAAGACTGAGAATGACTGGTCACTATGACACACACTGACCACGAGGGGCCAGATGCTCAATGCAGGAGCTGCTCTCTGGTGGTCAGTGTGCTCCCACATGGGGGAGCTCTGCTCAGCCACAAGCCAGGCTGATGGCTGCCAGTATAGCGGTGGTGGTGGGAGCCTCTCCTGCCTCCTCAGCAGCCCTAAGAATGTCCGACTGCAGCTTAGGTCTTCTCCCCGCTGGCAAGCGGACATCCCCCGAGGGTTGCCGGGCTGCCAGAGGGATGTCTGATTTCCAGCTTAGGCCCAATCCCCTGGGGAGCAGGCCTAAGTCAGCAGGTGGTCATCCCCTGAGGGGTCCCAGACTGCAAGAGGGCACAGGCCGGGCTGAGATACCCCCCCGACCCGAGTGCACAAATTTTTGTGCACTGGGCCTCTAGTCTATATATAAAGCATTCCATTTCCATTTGGAACAACCAGTATTCCTCCAACTATGCACTAATTTTACAAAACCAAACTCTAAGATCATAAAACCATTTTGAAAATATCTTAAATAAGTCCTATTCTCAATTAAATGCCTTTCCCAGCATTGCATGATGTCTCCTTCTTTACTATGTCCACAATGGCCACCATTCAATTTTAAACAATAGTTTGAGAAGTAGGGAGGTTAACACACTTAAGTGGGCCAAGTGAAATTTCAAACATGCCCAATACCACTAAATAAATTATCAAAATTCCCACAGAAACACCTGCTGACACCGTATTGCCCATGCGCACATATAAAGGAAAACAAAGGTACTCATCCCTTACTGGAAGGGATATGCCCAGATGGCTTCTCTACCTACAATTCTGTTTCTTGATGAGGATGGAAAGAAGCTTGACTTGTCTTCAATGAGGAAGAGTTCCTGGCGATGTCTGGTAAATTGGACAGTGAAATAATCCGGATCAGGATGCTTCACATTCTTTGGGAGCTTCAGAGGCCCAAGAACTAAGGAGCTTTTCTCCGGTCGCAGAATATCGCTCTCCTTAATTGGCCTTTTGACGCCCAACACTTCAGCATAAGTAACTAATACCTCCCAAGGGGCATGGATCTTGACAAAGTAAGTTCTTCCATCTTCAGAGTTCTATACAAAAAGAGGCAAAATAAAAGAAAGCTGACTAATATGTTTATTACTGAGCTAATTAAGGAAAATAAATGGAATTATATAAAAACACAAATTAAAGATATCACAGCATTTTTCAATCTACTGAAATTCAGCCAAACTTTTAGAAGAGCAAATGCTCAAGATAGTTGTATACTGTATATATAGGTTTTACATACAGGGTGTCCCAAAAATGTATACACATTTTGAGTAATTAATTCCAATGGGTTAAATCTGAAAAGAAACATCAATTGTGTTACCAGCTGTAAAATATGTATACATTTTTTGGGGACTGTGTGTGTGTGTGTGTGTGTGTATGTAGAGAGAGAGAGAGAAAGAGAAAGAGAGAGATATATATATAAAGAAAGAATATTTTAAAATACATATTTCAGTGTCAATGTATACTGGCCTGAAATCCACAGATACATCTGTGTTCTGGGCAATCTCTTAAGTATTGATTTAGCAACTAGCTATGTGCTTAGGGTATATGTGGAACACTTAGGAAGTATAAGATGCAGTCACTCTTTTTCCCTAACTTCTATGTATAGCCCAAACTTAGAGCATGTATAGCCTACACTATTTTTTCCTGCAAAAGTACACTTGGATATTTATAACATTACTCAAGGGCCATACAAAATAATCAACTTAAAATTAACCTGCTATATTTGATCAAACATTTAATTAACTCACCCCTAATGCCTTGGCAGGGCCAACCAAATCCCAAACCCTGACCTAGAGGAAGTACTTTAGAAAATAAGGGTTCATTAAACAGAAGAATGGTTATGTTTTAGTTATAGAGTGTGTGGTTTAATACATACTTATTAGTTCAGTAAAAACAGGGATAGATAAGAACTAACGAGTGCTAACTTAGAACTAAAGAGTATTAGAGTTTCATAGACAGAATAGAAACTTAAATATGGCTTAAAAATAATTTTGAAGGAAATTCTAGAAAAATAGTAGTGGGTTAGAAAAAAATTGTGTCATATTCATGAGCAGAAACGTTCCTTGTCTTAAATATCAGCTAAAAATTAGCCAGGCTAACTAGATCGGATGCCAGATTATAGGCAGCTTTCAAAATGAGAAAGATATAAAACAAAAACCATGTCTTCACTTTCTTCATATCCTGAACAGAATTATTTACATCTATTTGTCAAGTGTTCCACTCATCATCTCACAGAGCAAACACCAACTTACCTGAACAACCACAGGTATTACCATTCCCAGTGTACACATTTGTAGCCAAAAAAGAAAAACTAATGTATTGCTCCCAAGACAAGGTTTATCTAGTCAAAGGCCAGAGTAGAAGAAAAGAACATTTTAACACCAAGGTTCTGGTATAAATTAACTACTTTACCCTTTTGTCTTCAATTTCCAACTCAAGACCTGTTTTTCTGAGGTTTTCTTCAAACGTTTTTCTTCTTTCCTATGGAAAAATGAATCAACAGAATTATGCAGAACATTTCAAATTACACCATGATAGACTTATTACATAATGAAGATGCCTCTGAGGGTCCATTGCCCTTCCTATGGTTTCATTTAAAAGTACTCTATGTAGAATCCCCATCTCAATGTCATGTGCTGATTTTCACCAGGACTTTAACTCATAAATAACTAGAAAATTCCAATATATCTAAGGATAATCTCCAGGAAGTGTGCAGGATCTCTATCTGAAAAAAAAAAATGCGCAAAACTTTACTAAATAAGAACAAAAAATAGAGAAACAGATCATGCTCCTAGTTAGGAAGACACAGTATTACAAAGCTATCAGTACCCTTCAAATAAATGAGATACATAAGACAATTTTAAACCAAAATATCATCACGATGTTTTAATCTTAAAGAATAGAACAGGTTCACTTAGAAAAAGTAAAATTAAATTAAATGCAAATAATCACTACTTGTGGGCTTCAAAACTACGCACTAATTGCTGAAAAAACTTTTGGTTTTAATTATGATTTCATTGTGAAAAATTTCATAATAATGGAAATTTTAAAAGGCTTTGCTAGGATGTTAGAGGACACTCATCTTCAAATGGATACCTTGAGATGTAATCTTTTACAAGGAATAAAAGATTCTTTTATATCTTTACTAGTGCCCTGGTGCACAAAATTCATACACATTAAAAGGGAATTAATTAGAGGAAATATTTTCATATTGCTATTTGCCCTTTCTCTACAATAGAAGTGTCCAGCTGGCCCCACCCCCATTGGGCAACATCAAGACCTGGCCAGCCCCACCCCTGTCAAGCCCTGCTGGGCGGGGGTTGCAGTCTCAGGTCCCCTGGCCCTGACCCACGCCATGCAGCCTCATCCAGACCCGCTGCGCTGCAAGACCCATCAATGCACCTTCTGGTGACCAGTCGTGGTCATTACAGATGAAAATGAAGTCATGAATTTAAGCATGCACATTCATTTTCAATGCCTGATTTGTCTGCATTCTCCAAATTGCAAAATAAGTAAGATCTTCAGCCAGATAGCATCCTACTGCCAAGTTCTTTATATAATGACACATACCATTCTCTCCACTCAGTATGCTCTATTTGAATGGATTAAATGTATGTGACTCATATGAAAGGCACTGCTGCTTGCTCTTAATAGAGGAAGCATTAGCTCATTACCTAATGCCATAAAGTGGTTTAAATGGCATATACTGACTTGAAGAACAGAAGGAAAAATAACAAAAAAACACATAAAACAAAGTTCAGTGCTGTGGACGGCAGAATCAGAATCCTCTCCCTTTCCCTTTGATTTTTTTCTGCTTTTCCAATGAACCTGTTTGTGCTCTGCCTCAAAATCAACACAGAAGACAAAATCAGATGCTCTAATCTGCATTTCATAGTGCCATTTGAGTACAAAGAGGTGTTTTTCAATCTTTGCATTTTTTTTTTTAATCAATGCAGTTCAAACTTGCTCCCAACGTCCCAGGAGGCAGGCCAACATGGCTATGTGGACACACCTTTGCTAGGTGCTGTCAGACTTCAGGGCTGGGGCAGGGAACATGCCCGGTGTTGCTGGAAATGAATGAGCTCACCTCTCTACATAGCAGGAGTCTTTTCATTATAAAATGCAAAGCAGCAGCCATTTTCCATTACCCCCATCCCCAGCTCTCCTCGCCCAGAGGCATAGGAAGGGGCTGGGAAGATATTTACTCCCAGCTCTTTGATTTCTCTTATTTAATGGAGCCCAGTGAAAGCTGCTTCTCTGAGTGCAATGCCAGCCAGCTGGCTCAGGGCTAGCCACACCTGGAAGGCAAGTGACAGAGCTGACCAGGGACTTTGACCAAGCCCAAGAGCAGGTCACAGCAACCTTGGCAGGTGGGTTGCTCCTGAAGACTCTAGGCCTCTCCCAGCTCCACATCCCAGCTCCCTGCTCTCCCCCTTTCACCCACAGGCTTCACCAGCATGGCGTGCCCCAAGGCTTGGTGTGCAGATGCCAGGGTTGCAGGTTCAAGATGCTCTGCCTCCTCCTGGCACTTTGAGCCATAAGCGCCAGCAGGGACCTTTCCACTCGGTCTTGGTCTTTGGTCACTGCTGAGGTTTTCTGAACTCTCTAGGCCAGGGACAGCCAGGACCTTTGCCTCTGACCAACGCTGTGCCTGCAGCCTGCCTGGGGTACCCCAAGCCCTGGGAAAGCGTGGTGGCGTGGCTGGCCTGGGTGAGGGGCCATGGGGGGTGAGGGGGTTGGCTAGCCACCCCACCCTCAATTGGGGTGGGAGAGGCTGATCAGGGGTGGGACCTGGGGAGGGGCTGGGCAGGGCACCCATCTTGTGATGGCGTTATGGCATGAGGGTCAATTTGCACATTACCTCTTTATTATATAGGATTTTTAAAAAGTATTTTTATTGATTTCAGAGAGAGGAAGGAAGAGGAAGAGAGAGATAAAAACATCAATGATGAGGGAGAATCATTGATCACCTTCCTCCTTCAGGCCCCACATTGGGGATCAAGCCCACAACCTGGGCATGAGCCCTGACCGGGAATTGATCCCTGACCTTTTGGTTCCTAGGTCAACACTCAATTACTGAGCCATACTGGACCAGGAAAAGTTATTTTAATATGTCCTTTCCCTTCTCTTCCAATGTTTACTATATGTTCACTACATCTCAGAACAGGCCTGTGGTAATGATGCAAGGTTCCTTTCTCAGCTACCCTTTCATGGTTGCCCTTCTCCTATGTTATCAGAAAAAGACAAACAGGAAACAAAAAAAGGAGAGAGACATTAAATGTATTGTATCATGCCATGGACAGTGTGGCTCAATTGCCTGAGCAATGTCCCACACTGAAATGTTGCCAGTTGGATTCCTGGTCAAGGCACATGCCCAGGTTGTGGGCTCGAGTCCTGGTCAGCGTGTTTGTGGGAAGCAGCTGATTCATCATCTCTCTCTCTCTCTCTCTCTCTCTCTCTCTCTCTCTCTCTCCCTCCCCGTTCGTTTCCTCTCTAAATAAATAGAAAAATATTTTTAAAAAGTCTTAAAAATATTGTATCAGTATTGAAAAAGTGAATAATCCTTCTCATTGTAATAACAATTGCTTTTGTAAGTGATATAGCCACCGCTTCTCTGAGTTCGAGGAAACAGGATTGTTAGTTCATACACCATTAAACCCTACTTTTATGATGAATCACTTTGTAATTTGTATGTATAATTCAGGATTTCAAAAAAGATTAAAGTTGCTAGAGCAATCATCTTTTATTCCCATCTATTTATTTATCTAGACAAGCTTAATTTACACTAAAAATATATAAAAACAAAAGAGGACTATATTCAAAGCTGAACCATCTCATTCTAGGAATAATTCTCATTCATCTATGAACAAGAAAATATTTTTTAAAGCCCTGATGCCCATCTTCTTAACTGATGCATTTATCATGAGTTTACTTTTTTAAAATAACATTTTTTTTTTTATTTAGACCAAGTGGTGATATTTTATTTATTTATTTTTATTGAGATCAAGTGATAGTATTTGTTCTTGCTTTTTTTTAATATGGAATAATTAACAGCACATTTGTTTGTTCAAAAAAAAAAAATAGCCCAGTAAAGAACAACACAAAATAAAATTTAAAAGAGAGAAGAAAGACTTGTAAGAGCAATATCTCTAAGCAGGCATATGGAGAAGTTAGTATTACAGGCTTGAAAGTGCTATTCTTAGAAAGGCCTGCCTGCAAGAGTGGCGCTCAGGTCTGGGAACTTGAGGATTCCCACAACTCCCAGAAGTGATAAAAGTTGCTCAATTTACCTTAACTGTTTATATAAACAATACCATTTATGCTAATCATTTGCTTTCCATCTGGGACTATGACATATTAGTGTGTGCTAGGCAGAAGGTGAGAAGGTGACCAGCCCCCAATAATATCCTAGGGCACTTAGTTTTTAATGAAAATCCCTAGTAGACAACAATTCACCTGTTACCAGAGGAATTAAGTGCATTCTGTACCACTCCAATGAAAGAAAAATCTTGTGAGCTTGCACCTGTTTTCCTCTGGACTTTGCCTCATGCATTATTTCTATTATTTCAGTGCAATAAAACATGGCCATTGCATATGACTATATACAGTGCGTTAGTATCCTTCTAATGAATGACCAAACCTGGGGGGTGGTATTGGTGACTCCGGAATAGTAGGCCAAAAGAAATGGGATCCAGGGTGCAAGTGGAGGTGTTGGCTGTAGGCAGAATAATAATTTTTCTATGATAACAGGAAGAATAGTAGATTATGCAGGCGAAGATGCTGGTGAATGGACAGATGTGAACGGAAATTTAGAATTTCTCTTCTACTTACTTTAGTTTTTCCAGTGAAATAGAAAAGTATGGTCAGCTAAGCTTGAAAATGGGGATGAGGAATTGGAGGTGAGAGGAGAGAGAAAAAGTTGAAAAACAGTCATCAAGGAAAGTAGAGAGAAAAATAGAATAAACAAGTAAAGTATGACTGCCAGACAGTATTAAGGACCTAATATTTATTGAGCATCCATTATGCTCCAACCACTGTCCTAGGCATTTGGGCATATAGCAACGAACAAGACAAAGTCCTTGGTCTTATGAACTTAATTTATGGTGTTTGACACAGCAATTAAGTAAAAAAAAAATAAGTAAGTTCAGAAAGGGACATGTTATAATGGAAAGAAAAATAAGATAAGGAACAGAGCATAATCTAAAGGAGATTTCAGATAGAGTGGATTAATGAAAATTGAAACAAAAGTTGCATACAAAAATATACATTATGTTTAGACATATAACTCAAATTTTAGAGGTAACAATTAACATTTAAGCTAAACTATATAAAAATAGAAGTAACTTTGAAGAGCAAAAAGAAGTTAGTCTATAAAATGTCCACAAAATTGAACTGATCTTACACATTCATTCATTCTTAGGCTGCCTATTTTGTAGTCCTCTAAACCAGGTTCAGCTTTCGGTAACACTTCAGAGGCCTCTGAGTTTTGCAATATAATTCATTGGGAACATACCTGTGCAATTACAGAATGTGCTTCTTTCTCTTATTACCATTTCTTTCACATAAGTACTTACCATCTTTATTTCGGCTTCTTTCTTTACTTCATCAACATAGGAAAGCACAAAATCGATTCGCCTAATCCCATCTCGGAAGAAGATGGAGTCTTTGCTTTGTTTATCTTTATCAAACTGGAAGAGACATGAATGACAGAACAGTTTTATTTTCAAATGGCAAAAACATGATATCCTTAATCAGCTAAAATTGGGTCACCATCTAATTTTTTTCAGTCCTAAAATGACAGTTGAAGACAAGTAGCCAGTTTTCATCAACATAAAATTATGCTTATTTTAGAAAATGAAGTTTCATAAAGGAGATGTTTATTAAACAATAGGATTCCAGATGAAACTGAGTATATTAACAAGCATACACAACAAAAATGATGAAATTATATCCAAAATAGAACGAATATATGTATACACTGATCCCAAAATGCATATTCAGAGAGAGACTTGCTATCTTCATTAAACAACATGCCAATTAGTTCAACAAATAATGAATGGTCACACACTACTTTAGGGTTAGTTAATGAATCTCACTATATTATGATTTCATAAAATTGCCTATCCTATGATTTCATAAAAGGGTTCAAATAAAATCAAAGTGCAGTAAATAATTAGGAAGCTGGTAGCTTGCATCTGGCTTCACTACAAGTAAAGTCTCATGCAAATCTTTCAACATCAATTTCTTAGATGAGCCAAAATCAATCCTTTGTTTAAATTTGTGTTATTGATTCTCACGGTATAATAATCAAACTTTCAAGTTCAACTTTCATATGTTGTATAGTTCATTAGTGCCTTACCTTTCAAAACCACAAGGACACTAGAGAGATTTAGAAAGAAGGAACTTCATATCTGACTGATTCTCTTCTTGGTTTATATGTATTTCTTGGAATAGTCCCATATAATACTTAGAATGATACAACCAGATAGGCAGTGGATGTCAGTGATCTCTCTAACTCTGTGATGAAAAGTTATAATATAGACAACTTTGTTGTATCTAACCTGTGAATGAAGAACTAGATTTTTAAAATTTTCATAATTGGTGTTTATATCAGTTTGTGAGTTTCTTTTATGGTACACTATGCTGTTTTTCAGTCAAGTCAGGCCAGGCAATCCTCCCATATAAAAGAATGAGTGTAGATCAGTCATGTATAAATAAGACAAACATCTCATGTATGATCTGTGTTTCACGAACAGAGTAATTGCATTTTATCTATATGAACACATAGTTGATGCATCTGCAAAATAAGTAGTTTCCAATGTAGAGAAGGAAATGAGTGGAAAAATAGATTAAGAAACAAAAATATTTAGGGAGTCTAAAGATTAAATATCAAAATATAGTAACTCAAATGTTATGTCTGAGTTCTCTATGCTCCAAAAGAATTACATAATCATCTCCCTTTTCCTAAAAGAAAATAAAAAAACCTGAGAAAACTCAAACTGTTATCTTATATACTGATAATAAATCACTAAAACAGTAAAAGTAAACAAAATAAACCATTTGAGCTCTTTTGTAAATCATTATAGTATTAACATGAAATTCACTGGAACTCATGAAAGCTAACTGGGGCCAAAATAATTGATTAGGATAAATATAATCAAAACAGAAAATAGAGGGGAAAAACAATAATCCTTTTGCTATAAATCTGTGACAGCTATTTTGCATGGTATTTTATAAAAGGAAACAACATATATTTAAAAGTGCTCTTTCTGTTTGGACAAGCTAAATTTAGGTCCATGGACAGTTCTGGTAACAGAAAATGTGCACATAGAAATCAATAAAAATCACAGAGTATTTGACTATTAAGAAATAAACAAGTAGCTACAAGAATAGTGACTCCAATTATTTTCCTGAGGGTTCAGGCAAAATGGGTATATACACTTCCCTTCTCTGAAAGCCAAAGGCTACATGGGAAAACCCAAACTTCTGTCATTATGTTGTGCCCTTACTAAACTGTAAACATTTTTAAATTAAGGAAAAATCACTTGTAACCTTATAAATCACCATGAGGTATGTGTCAGCACTGTTAACAAAAACTAGTTGAAGCCACTGGGGCAGAAAAACCTGATAATTTTAATATATAACCAGATACTATTAAAACCCATCATTGTTTTGTTTTGCCCAAGACATGACATTAAGATATTTTGCAGTGTGTGTACAAGTTTGTGTTTATATTTGATTTGCTCTTAGAAATGCCTATATATAATGAGGCTTTTATAAATCTAGGGCCTTTTCTTTGAATTAGGTAATTATTCTGAACTTCAGAGGCTTGGATTCCTGACGGGGATTCTGAAATAGTATGTAAATTATATGTATGTTATATATACATATTACACATACACATTTTTAGGAAGAGGTCCCATGGCTTTAATCAGATAAAAAAAATTAATAGTCACTATTTTAAAACTTCAATTGCCCGGGGAAGAGGAATCAGTAACAAAGACCCCCCCCCCCCCCCCCCCCCCCGCCACTCCAAAATCAATACTATTCTTTGGGATAAAAATGAATTAGACTATCACTGCAGCTATCCAAGCATAAGCAGCAGCATTCAGCACAGCTTTTACCATAAGACGTCGCCTCAGGAACAAATTGTATCTCTTTGCAGGCTGTGAAGCAATCGACAGAGAGTTAACAAATCCTGCACAGGATTAAAGAAAAGATTTCAAATATCATGGAGGGACCTGGAGAGTATTAGGTTAAGTGAAATAAGCTAGTCAGAGAAAGCCAAGTACCACATGATTTCACTTATATATGGAATCTAATGAACAAAATAAACAAACAAAATTGAAACAGACTAATAGATACAGAGACCAGACTGACAGCTAGCTGTCAGAGGGGAAGAGGCTAGGAGGGCTCTCTCGCGCGTTCTCTCTCTCTCTCTCTCTCTCTCTCTCTCTCTCTCTCCCTCCCTCCCTCCCTCCCTCCCTCCTTCCCTCCTTCCCTCTTTCTAAAACCAATTAAAAAATTCCTTTATTAAGAAAAATAAATCAACACTTGAAACCTATATAATCTTATAACCAATGTCACCCCAATAAATTTAATTTAAAAAGATAAAGTATAGTACTGATCATTGCTTACCAATCCTGCTTCATTGAGGAGATAGCTGGTCTCTCTGCTGCTCAGGCTCTGCAATTAGCACCATAAGGAAGATACAATGCTGTTAATAATGATACAAGTGGGGAGCATATTATGTTTAACAACAAAAGCTCTAGCTCCTTTCTGCAGAAATACTAACCCTGCAATTCAGGGGAGCTCTGAAACACCTGAAACTAAATGCAAAACTGTGTTTATAAATGTGTATACATATGCATGTGTATTCATGCAAGTGTGGGTGTATATATGTGTATGTGTGTGTGATGAGAGAGAGCTTGAGAGGGAATGAGAATGTCGGAGGTACCTTCATCAAATAATAAAAACACCACCACCACCTGAGACACAAGAAATGGTTAAGAACCACTATAGTACAGAGAAATAGCAAGGATCTCCATTCTTTTAATGATGCAGAATTCTCAACAGGACCAAGACAAAGGGCAGAATCAATGGATTATTTTAGGCCTTTCAAACATTTGATGACATTACTGAAACAGTGGGAAGACTGAGCCTAAGTAAATAAATACTCAAAATCCTATTCCACTGATATTCGATCTATCTGCCTGTGGACCTTGAATGATTCCATTAACTCAGATAGCAGCATTGCTTTGGCTACAACCCTCAAATGTTACTATGTTGCATTTTCACTTTTATTCGGTTCAATGTTTTGTTTTGTGTTTTCCTTGAGACTTTTCTTTGACCCATGAATTCTTTAGAAGTATGTTGTCTAGTTTCTAATTGTTGGAGATGTTCCTGTTATCATTCTGATTAATTTGATTCTATTGTGGTCGAAAAACACACTCTATGATTTAAAATATTTTAAATTTGTTGAGGTTTGTTTTATCTGGGCATATGTTCCATAAGTACTTGAAATGAATGTGTATTCTCTTGCTGTCAAATGGAATAGTCTATAAATGGCAGTAATATCCTGTTGGTTGATGTATTAAGTTAATCTACATCTTTGCTGGTTTCCTCTTTAGCTGTGTCATCTATTGTTGAGAAAGGAGTGAAGTCTCCAGTTGTAATAACAGACTTGTGTACTACTGCTTTCCATTCTATTATTTTGCTTCACATATTATGATGCTATTTCTTGACACATATATCTTACCTATATCTTAATGTTGGATGGACACTTCTAATGATCCTATTAATGTACTGCTCTATCCATGATGATTTTCTTTGCTACAAAGTGTACTTTATATATTAATTTAGCACTCCTACTTTCTATTAATGTTTGTATATATTTTCAGTCATAATATGTTTTTAATCCTAAAACTTTCATGTTTTTAATCCACTTTGCAAATCTGTTTTTCAATTAGTGTGTTTAGACTATTTACATTTAATATAATTGATTAGGAATTAATCAATTAATCTGCCATTTTATTTTTTGTTTTGTTTCCTGTTTGTTCTCTGTGTTATATATCTTTATTTTATTTTGCATGACTTAATATCAGTTATTGGAACTTTCTTAATAGTTCCATTTTGATTTAAGCAGTTTTTGAGTGTATCACTTTATGTATAGTTTTTTAAGTGGTGGGTTTTCACATTACATTACATACACATTACTTATCACAACCCGCAATGTGTATGTTTTATCTATCAAGTGAAGTATATAACCCTCATGTCCATTTATTTCCCTGAACCTCTTTATTTATTATCTTAAACTAGAGGCCCGATGCACAAAAATTTGTGCACTTGAGAGGGTCCCTCAGTCCGGCCTGTGCCCTTTCGCAGTCTGGGACCCCTCGGGGGATGACCACCTGTTGGCTTAGGCCTGTTCTCCGGGGGATTGGGCCTAAAGCTGGCAGTCAGACATCACTCTGGCAGCCTGGGAGCCCTCGGGGGATATCCACTTGCCAGCAGGGAGCAGGCCTGGCTGCAGTCAGATATCCTTAGCGCTGCTGAGGAGGCAGGAGAGGCTCCCACCACCACCGCTGTATTGGCAGCCGTCAGCCTGGCTTGTGGCTGAGCAGAGCTCCCCCTGTTGGAGCACACTGACAATTAGGGGGCAGCTCCAGCATTGAGCATCTGCATCCTGGTGGTCAGTGTGTGTCATAGTAACCAGTGATTCCCAGTTGCTCTGCTGTTAGGGTCAATTTGCATATTACACTTTTATTATATAGGATTATATAGGAAAGAGGCCTGGTGCATGGGTGGGGGCCGGCTGGTTTGCCTTGAAGGGTGTCCTGGATCATGGTGGGGGTCCTGCTGGGTGCCTGGCCAGCCTGGGTGAGGGGCTGATGGCTGGTTGCAGGCTGGCCACAGCCCCTTCAGGGTAGGGGTCCCCCCTGGGGTGCCTGGCCAGCCTGGGTGAGGAGCTGAGGGCCATTTTCAGGTTGGCCACACCCCCTTCAGGGTGGAGGGTCCTGCTGGGGTGCCTGGCCAGCTTGGGTGAAGGGTTGATGGCTGTTTGCAGGCTGGCCAACCCCCCCCCCCCAGCAGGGACCCTCACCCATGATGGTGTGGCCATCCTGGGTGAGGGGCTGATGCCTGTTTGCAGGCTGGCCACAGCCCCCAGCTACCCAAGCTCCCAGAGAAGGCTGGCTGGAAGCAGGTATCTGGGATTTATTTAGCTTCTATAATTGAAACTTTGTTGCCTTTTGTGGAGGCTACAGCTGGCCAGGCCAGGCGGGAAGCTTGGCTTCCTCCATCGCCGGGGCAACCAAGCCTCCGGCTTGCTCCAGCTCCGTGGCTGCCAGCTGCCATCTTGGTTGGGTTAATTTACATATAGTCGCTCTGATAGGCTGGTGGGCATGGCTTGGGCATAGCGAAGGTACGGTCAATAGAGTGTAGATATTTCTCTGTATACATTGAGAACATCAGAAATTGTTAAAAATTTTTACTTCAATTGTCCAGCATAATTTTGAAAACTCAGAGTAGAAAGTCTATTGCATTTAGTCATATTTTTACTCTTCCTGCTTTTTTCCCTCCTTTCCCATGTCTCAATATTCATTTTATCATTTATTCCTGTTAAAGAACTTATTTTGGCCAATCTTTTAGGGTAGATGTGCTGGTAAAAGTTTTCATTAGTCTTCCTTCATTTGAGAATGTCTTGATTTTCTGTTGATACCAAAGGGTACATTCATTGGCTATATAATTCTGGATTGGCACTTTTTTGACCACTTAAAACAATTGTAGCACTTCCTTGGGTTTCTGATGAGAAAGCTACTATAGTTTTAATTACTTTCCCCCTACAGTTAAGGTGTTTTTTTCTTACTTTGAAGAATTTTTTTTTATATTTAGTTTTCCAAACCAGTTTTAGTTCAATTGATGTGAATTTCTTTTAGTTTATCCTGTTTATAGTTCCTTCAGCTTCTT
Source organism: Myotis nattereri (assembly GCF_964212035.1). Lineage (NCBI taxonomy): Eukaryota > Metazoa > Chordata > Mammalia > Chiroptera > Vespertilionidae > Myotis > Myotis nattereri. The sequence continues at coordinate 27,117,357 of NC_138084.1, forward strand.
GAATCTGTAGGTTTATGTATTTTGACAAACTGAGATATTTCCAGCTGTCCTGGGTTTTCAGTAACACAAATACAAGATCTTTTGTTATAGTCCCATAGGTGCCTGAGGCTCTGTTCATTTTATTTAATTTTTTCCTCTCTTCTGTTTAGAGTAGGTAATTTCTATTCTATCTCCAAATTCAGTGATTCTGTCTTCTATCCATTCCACCTTCTGTTGAGCTTTTTCTAATTCCAGTTATCTATTTTTCAATTCTCAAATTTACCATAGGTTTTTCTTCAAAACTTCTGTTATATTTTTGCTGAGACTTTCTACTTTTTTATGTATGAAGTATGTACACAATTGCTCACTGAAGCACTTGGATGATAGTTGCTTTAAAATATTAATCAGATAAATTCTAACATCTGTGTCACCTCAACATTGGCAGCTATTGCTTGTCTCATCTCATTCAAGTTGATGTCCTTCTGGTTCTTGGTATCCTATGGGATTTTTCTATAGAAATCTAAACTTTTAGGGTATGTTGTTATAAGATTATAGATTTTATTTAAATCTCCTGTTTTACTAAAGCTGAAGACTTACTACTAAGTCTTCTCTGACACCACTCGGATGGGGTAAGTGGAGTGATGCCTTACAACCTGGTGGGGGTAGAATTCCAGGTTTCTTTCTCAGCCTCTGTGGATATGAAGGGCTGGTGGAATGGTGGAAGGGTTTCTCATTACTACTGGGTAGGGTGGAAGTTCAGTCTTACCATTAGGCCTTCACTGATGCCAACCTGTCTGGAAAGATGCCTCCTTACTGCTCCCTACATGGCTTCCACTGTCACCATGGCAGGGAGTAGTATAGGGATGGCTTCTCCAGTGGCTCTCAACCTTCCTAATGCCACGACCCTTTAATACAGTTCCTCATGTGTGGTGACCCCCAACCATAAAATTATTTTTGTTGCTACTTCATAACTATAATTTTGCTACTGTTATGAATCGTAACATAAATATCTGGTATGCAGGATGTATTTTCATTGTTCGCGACCCACAGGTTGAGAACCGCTGTGTGAAACTCATGGCTTTCCACCAGGCTATCTCTGACAACAACCCAGCACAAATGAATTGTGCATCTTGTTACTACGGATAAGAGTGAAAGTCCAGGCTGCCCACATGTTCTCCACTGATTCTATGCAGATGAGTATGCGGGAGGGACACATTTTTAGAGTACCTGCCTTTCACTGTTAAACCCTAAAACAGTCTTTTGTGATGCTGGATATATTGTAAATCAGCTAACGTATGAATGTTTCAAATCAGACTATCCTTACTATGTCAACAAGTCAATAGTTCAATTTCAGCGACACTAAAAACAAAAACCCCATCAACTATGGCATATGATATTACTAAAATGCTATAGTTGAATTTTTCTGAGTTTGACAAAACAATTGTAGAGCCTTAAAAATGTGAGCAAAATTTTTTGAAATAAAGTCCTATCTGAGATTAAAGGCAAGGAAGCTATATCCATTGCTCTTGAAATTTGCAAAGGGATAAGGAACAGCATAAATATGACAAGAAATTATTTTTCTGTTATAGAAATTTAAGTCTAGAGTATATATGAATATGAAAGATAAACACAGAAGCCAAGAATGTAAACTGTAACTGCAGTTAACTTGAGAAATACATAAAAATCTGTGAGTATGTTATTATGCCAATATGAACAAAATGACAATATATTTGTTATCACGTAAACTGGTTCAATCTTATAAAATAAATCTTTCCTCAGAATGCTCTAAAGAAATGAAGACCTGATTTTTTCATGTCCTTTATTTTCTAGATACTTGTCTTGATTCACTTAATAAGTATGTCCTAGTGTCACATTATATGCCTTTAGTTGTGGAGACTATTTCATGATAGTGGTTTTCAAACTTTAATGGCAATAAGAATCACTTGGGTGCTTTTTAAAAATCATGATTTCTTTACCTGACCCTGAAGAGTCCTGATTAGTAATCTGAGGTTGGGCCCAAATGTTTTCATTTTGAGGGAGTTTTTCATATAATTCTTATTCAGGTGGTCTACAAATTACACTGTAAAAATTACTGGGCTATATGATTTCCATAGTCTCTTCACTTTTCATATTCTGTTTCTGTCAGCATTTTGGTCATTGAACTTTTAAAGGAATTGCAGAACTTCTGGGAATCTTTAGTCAACCAGTTTATCCTGCTAATAACTAGCACACAGCCAACCTACTCTGATAGACGTTCTTTCCCAGGGTGAGAATTTCAGTCATTCCTAAATAGCTATTTTTAAAGAAATATATTTTTGGTTATCTTGTTGGTCACCCTTAATTCAATTCAAGGACATGTACCAGAAAGATTACTTTGTCTGAAGTAACTTCAGAATGCTTACATTCTGTATATGAGAAATCCTAATTGTTAGTATCTTATATTCTGTATATGAGAAATCCTAATGATCAGTTTATATAAATAAAATAAGGCTTTTGTTTGAGAAAATTCTGTATTTTTACAAGTAGCATTTAATTTTATTATTTATTTTATTTTTTTTTTAAATTAAATCTTTATTGTTCAGATTATTACATTTGTTCCTCTTCCCCCCCCCCATAACTCCCCTCCTCCCAGTTCCCGCCCCACCATCCGCCCTCACTCCCCACCCACTGTCCTCATCCATAGGTGCACGATTTTTGTCCAGTCTCTTCCCGCATCTCCCACACCCCTTTCCCCCCCAAGAATAGTCAGTCCATTCCCTTTCTATGTCCCTGATTCTATTATAATCAACAGTTCATTCTGTTCATCGGATTATTTATTCACTTGATTCTTAGATTCACTTGTTGATAGATGCATATTTGTTGTTCATAATTTGTATCTTTACCTTTTTCTTCCTCTTCCTCTTCTTAAAGGATACCTTTCAGCATTTCATATAATCCTGGTTTGGTGGTGATGAACTCCTTTAGCTTTTCCTTATCTGTGAAGCTCTTTATCTGACCTTCAATTCTGAATGATAGCTTTGCTGGATAAAGTAATCTTGGTTGTAGGTTCTTGGTATTCATCACTTTGAATATTTCTTGCCACTCCCTTCTGGCCTGCAAAGTTTCTGTTGAGAAATCAGCTGACAGTCGTATGGGTATTCCCTTGTAGGTAACTGAGTTTCTTTCTCTTGCTGTTTTTAAGATTCTCTCTTTATCTTTTGCTCTTGGCATTTTAATTATGATGTGTCTTGGTGTGGTCCTCTTTGGATTCCTTTTGTTTGGGGTTCTCCGCGCTTCTTGGACCTGTAAGTCCATTTCTTTCACCAGGTGAGGGAAGTTTTCTGTCATTATTTCTTCAAATAGGTTTTCAATATCTTGCTCTCTCTCATCTTCTGGCACCCCTATAATTCTGATGTTGGTACGCCTGAAGCTGTCCCAGAGGCTCCTTACACTATCCTCGCATATTTGGATTCTTTTTTCATTTTGCTTTTCCGGTTGGGTGTTTTTTGCTTCCTCGCATTTCAAATCATTGACTTGATTCTTGCGCTCCTCTGTTCTGCTGTCAGGAGTCTGTATAATATTCTTTATTTCAGTCAGTGTATGCTTAATTTCTAGTTGGTTCCCCAATATAACATCGAGGGTCTCATTAGTTTTCTTGTAGATCTCATTAAGTTTATCGGCGGCTTCTAAACAGTTCTTGAGAGACCTTAAAAGTGTGGTTCTGAACTCTAGATCTTCCATTGACAATTTTGTCCTGTTTCTTTGTCTCCGCATTTTGTTATTCTTCCTTGGTGCACCCCCTAGTGGTCTTTGTTCGCAGTCTTATAAATCTTGATTGTTGTAGCTAATTCCAGGGAGGGTTTGACCTCCAGGCCAAGTGGCTATGAGAATCAGCTGTGTCAGCAGTGAGAGAACTTCTGTCCTCTAGGGAGGTGCTAATCTGGCGTTTGCCTGAGGCTATCCGGCAAATGCCTGTGTGCAGGGCTTGGGCGGGGCGGGTCACACAGGATCAACAGGGTGGTCCTGAGAGAGCAGTTATGGTGGCTCTCAGTCCTGTCCCCAGGGGCTCTGCCTCTCTGAGTCCCAGCACCCACTGCAAAGCTCGGAGAGAAAGCTGCACTCGCTCTGACTGAAACCAGACAGTCGCGCTTCTCCCGTTTGAGTCTGGGTCCCTAAAGACTCGCCCGGATCTGGAGCTCAGAGTCTGCGACTCCCTCCCGATTGAAAACGCCAACCGCGCCCTCCGCCGCCAGCCCGCTCCGCGCACTCCGCACCTCAGAATTTGACTTCAGCACTGCGCCTCCTCTGAGTGTCCGTATGAGTTTCTCTTTCCTCCTAGTTGTAGGACTTCCACTCAGCCAGCTTTCCAGTGGTTTTGGGTGATGTCCGTTCCGTCTTTTAGTTTCACTTTTGAAGTAGTTGTTCAAAGCAGCAAACTCCGGCGTTAACCTATGTCGCCATCTTGGTTCTCAATTTTATTATTTATTATTTTATTTAATATGATTACTTAACTCAGGTTGAATTACTGGAACCTTGGCATAGTCATCAATAAGCACTATTCACATACTAATAATTGTAACACAAAAAGCTGTCACATATTATAACTGCATTATACTCTATCAAAGTGTTAAGCCAAGTACTATTATATAGCATAGCAAGTCTTAGCATTCTGAGTTTATTTCATAGGGATCCTGAAAACACATCCAAGCTTGTGTTTACTCCCTTACAACATCTAGAAAGACCCAATAATAAATCTTCATGAAACATGGTATTTGCTTTACTTAATAAAAAAAATGACTAGGTTAGAGGACAAAATAGAAAGAATGTAGTATGAGTAAAGAGCTGAAGGACAAAGACCCAAGGTATTCATATAAAGTACGTTTCTAACCTAGTCTTAGTTTTTCATTCTGACTTATAGGCAGCTAGTATATATTTAACTTACCTCACTCATTCCTAAATCAAAGTCTGCTTGCCTATTGAGTCTTCTTCCTAAATTAAATAAGAAAGGGGAAAAAAAAACACATGTGAAATGGCCAATTGATCAGAATATGTTAAGAGTTTGCATATAGAGAAAACAAGAATTCAAAAATCAAACAAAAAGTTCAAAGAAAAAAATACTGAAAGAAAAATGCCCCAAATATTCCTGGAGCTAAGTTGTTCAAAACAGCCTCCAAAACAAATCAGTGCCCCAAACTGTGTATAATCTAGGAGAAAAACACCAAATACTGATATGTAGGATATAATGGCACCTACCAAGAAATAAACTTAACTCTGACAAATGCAGTTATTAAATACATAGGCACAAAACTGCTGAGAGGAAAATATCCTATAGGGATGTCCATTGCTATCTCTTAGTTCTCACTATGTGAGATTTAATATTCTATCAGCATATTTTCCTGGAGTGGACCCAAGTTGGTTGCAAATAAGCAACTTAAGAATACAACATAAGCCCGGCCAGTGTGGCTCACTGGTTGAGCATTGACCTATGAAAGAGGTCATGTTTCAGTTCATGGTCAGGGCACATGCCTGGGTTGCAGGCTTGGACCCCAGTGTGGGGGGTTCAGTAGACAGCCGGTCAAGGATTCTCTGTTATCACTGGTGTATCACAAACTGTTTACACTGAATAAAGTTTCCTTCTTCACTGCACCCAAACTGAGGATTCCTGTTGATGGTACTAAAGACCATCAGTTGACACAAAGTATTTTAAAATTCTATTTTTTAAAAGAGAAAGTTTTTCAAGCACCTCCTTTCTCTAGTTATTTTTGCTGTATTTAAAATAAATAAAAATATTTTCAAACTGCTATTGGAACTTGATGCAATTTGTTTAGTTGAGAATGTAGAAAAGAGATGATATTTTTCCTCCAGGCTATCTCCTATCCCTAGTAGTTCTACCTTATGCTTTGCTTTCACCTTTTAGCTTGCTGCTTTCTTTCCCTAGAACTAACAACTACTTTCAACTAGGCCAGTGGTCAGCAAACTGCGACTCGCGAGCCACATGCGGCTCTTTGGCCCCTTGAGTGTGGCTCTTCCACAAAATACCAACTTCTACACATGGGCCACGATGTGTCAATCGCACTGTACATGCACGCCCGCACGTGGTATTTATGGAAGAGCCACACTCAAGGGGCCAAAGAGCCACATGTGGCTTGAGAGCTGCAGTTTGCCGACCACTGGACTAGGCTAACTCTTGCTAATTTTCCACATTATAACAGTTTTGATATGTTCCTTTCAGGCCTTGCCAGAAACTTCCTCATCTGTCCCCTGGATTAGCCTCCTACCTCTCCCATAGCACCTGAATGTAGTCCTCTCTGGCACCTATCCCAATTACTCTTCCCTCCACTGACTGAAAGCTACCTGAGAGCCAGATGGAACACAAAGATTAAAGAGGAAAGGTGTATTACCTCAGCCTATATGCTCCTTCTTACACATAGTGCTCACACACACACACACAGTCAGGTATTCGCACATGCCATAGACCCAGACACACTTCCACACCAACTCACAAAGTATAGAATGTAATAACTATGCATGATCACCAAACCCCTGACAAAACGGAGGCCTATCTGAAGAGTCAGGATTTGAACCCAACAACTCTCAATCAGCTTTTTGTTATTCTTCCAACTGCCTCTAAAATGAATGGAAATGACTATGTTCTTTCTAATGTGCTAGAAACCAGAGACATAAAGGGCTTATATCATTGTGAAGCATCATAAAATATGAGTTAAAAGTAAAGTCAGTCCAAAGACTGAGCTCTAAGTTTTTGCTGAAAGCACATTACTAAGAATACACACTCCACCAAACCCAGAGTCCAAAAATAGCACCTGCATTTACCAAATGATCTTCTCAGTTTACACTCCTTCCAGCTGCGTTAAATAAAAATACACTTGATCCACGCAGGGATTAAAGGCACTGACACCCACCCCCCATAGCCAAAAGTCTTTGTATAACTTTTGACTCTTCAAAAATTTAACTACTAATAACCTACTGCTGACAGAAAGCCTGTCACAGTTGATTAACACATATTTTGTACTAGAGGCCCGGTGCATGAGGGGGGGTGTTCCTCAGCCAGGCCTGCGTCCTCTTGCAGTCTGGGAGCCCTCAATGGATGTCCAACTGACGGCTTAGGCCCGATTCCTGAGGGGATCGGGCCTAAGCCGTCAGTTGGACATCCTTAGTGCTGCCGTGGAGGCGGGAGAGGCTCTCACCACCGCCACTGCACTTGCCAGCGTCAGCCTGGCTTCTGGCTGAGCTGCGCTCCACTCCCCCTGTGGAAGCACACTGACCACCAGGGAACAGCTCCTCCATTGATCATCTGCCCCCTAGTGGTCAGTGTGTGTCATAGCAACCAGTCATTCTGCCGTCGGTCAATTTGCATATTAGCCTTTTAGTATATAGGAGGATTAAGATAACAAAAAGAAAATATTAGGAAAATCATAAGGAAAATACATTGGCAATATTTATTGAAATATATTCACTCATAAGTGAACCTACACAGTTCAAACCCATGTTGTTCAAGGATCAACTGTATATGCAATCAAATATTCATATTATCAAATGATAGATGGTTTGGTTAAATACAATGTTTAATATGGTTGTAAAGATGCAAGCAACTATACATTCAACTTTAAAACTGTCTTTTCCACCCCGTCCGTGTGGCTCAGTGGTTGAGCATTCACCTCTGAACCAGGAAGTCATGGTTCCATTCCAGGTCAGGCACATGCCCAGTTTACAGGCTTGATCCCCAGTATGGGGTGTGCAGGAGACAGCCAATCTATGATTCACTCCCATCATTGATATCACTCTCTCTCCCCCACTTCCCTCTTCTCTGAAAGCAATACAAATATATTTTAAAAAATAAACCAACAAGTGTTGGCAAGGATGTGGAAAAAAAGGGAATCCTCATGCATTGTTGGAAGAAATGTAGATTGGTGCAGCCACTATGGAAAACAATATGGAGGTTCCTCAAACATTTAAAAATGGAACTGCCTTATGACCCAGGTTTCCCCTTCTGGGTATATATCAAAAAAACACACACTGATTTGAAAGAACGCATGCACCCTTATGTTCATTGTAGCACTATCTATGATAGCCACATTACAGAAGCAACCAAAGTGCCCATCAAGAGACGAGTAGATAAAAATGTGGGTACATATATACAATGGAATATTACTGAGCCACAATAAAGAATGACATCTTGCCATTTGCGAAAACATGGATGGACTTAGAGGGTATTTTGCTAAGTGAATAAATCAGACAAAGACAACTATCGTATGATTCACTTATATGTGGAATCTAAAGAACAAACTAAATGAACAAACCAAACAGAAGACTCATCGCTACAGAGGACAAACTTATGGTTGCCAGAAGCAAGGGAGGTTAGGGGACTGAGTGAAAAAGGTGAAGGGATTGAGAAATATAGATTGGTGGTTACAAAATGGTCATGGGGATATAAAGAAAATATAGTCAATAATATTGTAATAACTATGTATGGTGCCAAGTATTGGAAATATCAGGGGGAACACTTTGTAAAATATATGACTGTCTAACCACTATGCTGTAAACCTAAAACTAATACAAAATAATATTGAATGTAAACTGTAATTTAAAAATTTTAAAATACATCCTCACTGAAATGCACTTTTCATACAACCCTAGTAATAACAGCGGTCTTTAAGAATGGGAAGTAAAGTCAACGCAGCAAGATAATTGGCATATTGAAAAACATTTAGAAAAATAAGTGTCATTCGAGTGGCCTGGACCTCACCAATTCACACTACACTCCTGTACTTGGATTCTGGATTTATAAACAAAACAGCCAACAGGAATTTGGGCAGGCGCAGTCATCAGAATCAACCATCAACTGTATATGGTATTTCATATCAATATCCTCTTCTATCTCCACCCAAATTGGAGGCAAAGCTTCAATCACAATGAGAGGAAATATAAATATATTACAACGGCCTTTGCCCCCCCCCCCCAAAAAAAAAAGAAAGAAAAGGAAAACTGAAATTCTTTTTGGAAAAGTTCTAAAACCTTCCTGGGGCAGAGTCAAGCTGCACCATGACATTCTAGTAGCAAAGTTATCCTGAGGCTAAAGTAGATCACACTTCTAATATCGGAAAGATAATAATGGTCAATCTCTGCAATGCCATATTGATTTTTTAAATTACATATAGTTATATACTTCACATTTTTCCTCCACTCCTTCAATGAAGGACATATTGTTGTACTTTCTCATAGCTTTACTTCAGAAGGACTGATTATAAGGAATTACTGAATGCTTCAAGCTAAAAAATATCTATTAAGACCTTCGAATTACTGGAATTACAACAAAAAGTAATTCTCTGCAAAGGAGAAAATCATTCAATAAATATAGGGATCTCTAATTTATTTATTATTTTATACATTTAAAAAATAAATATACTGGTAGGTAGGAACCCCCAATTTTATACATTCGAAAGTCATTTGATTTCTTTTGCATTGCTAAACACCAATCATTTTCCCTAACAAATAAATATATTGCATCATTTAGCAAAGCCATTAGTCAAAGCTAAAAGTTTTCAATTGTTTTATTTCCCTCTATCCTTAAATTATTTTTGACTTAAAAAGGGAGTAGTTGCTTCACACAGAATTAGAGAAAATATTTGAAAATCATATATACAGAATATGTAAAGAACTTTTACAATGCAATAATAAAATGACAAATAACTAAATGTTTAAATGGCAAAGAATTTGAATAGACATTTCTCCAAAGAAGATATATGAGTGGCTAGTAAGCACTGGAAAAGATATTTGACACATTAATCACTGAAAATAATGCAAATCAAAACCACATTAAGATACCACTCGACACACACTAGACTGGTGATAGCTAAGACAGATAACAAAAATGTTAGTGAGTACCAGTGTGTGGAACAATTAGATTGCTAGTGGGATTATAAAATGATGCAGACACTTGGAATAGTTGGGTAGTTTCTCAAAATTTACACTATAGAGCTACTACATGACCCAGCAATTCCACTCCTAGGTATATAACCGAAAAAATAAAAAGAATGTCACACAAAACATTGTACATAAACATTCATAAGAGCATTATTCATGATAGCAAAAAAAAAAAAAAAGTGAAAACCACTTAAATGTTCACCAACTGATGAATGAATAAAATGTGGAATATTATTTGGGTAATAAAAAGGAATAATGCACTGATATAGGTTACAACATGGGTGAACTTCAACATCATTAAGATAAGAAAAAGAAGCCAGTTATAAACAACCACATATCATATGAGTCTGTTTACATGATCACAGTTGCAATTCATGCAAGAGTAGGTCTTCCTTCCCCTGGCTGCCAGCACCGGCTTCCTTCTGGCACCCGGGACCCCAGCTTCCCTCGCAGCCCCCTCTTCATCTAGAAGGTTCGTCCGAAAGGACATCCTGTCTAATTAGCACTTTACACTTTTGTTATTATAGATTATGTTTGCTATATACATTTATAGTAAATAAATGTGTGGCTGCCGATAGGCTGGGAGTACAGAATAAGAGGAAGGCGAGTGATGGGGAGTGACTACTAAGAGGATTCTATTTGAGGTGATGAAAATGTTCTAAACTTAGATTATGGTGATGATTGCACAACTCTGTAAATATGCCAAACACCATTGAATTGCATACTTTAAATGGATGACTTTTATAGTGTATACATTGTACCAATAAAACTGTTAAGAAAGTGGAGGAGGAAGATGCAATAACATGTTCCATTTCTTGGTGCCTTTGAAGACTACCTAGTAAGACCACATAGATCTCTTATTACTTAAAAGGATTGTGTCCATGTCTAGATCTAACACTAAACAAGACAAGAAAACAGACTGTTATCAAGGGAACTTAGCATCATTGGAGATAGTCCCAGAAAATAGGTGACTTTTTAGAAAAAGGTGTGTACCAAGGTAAAACAGACCCACAGAGTATGGGTCTGCGCAAAGGCCTTAGCAAACAATGAGCAAATAATTTCTCCACTGAAGATTCAATGAGAGCTGGTGGTACAGCGGTGCTCTAAGTGCATGCTTAAGAATCTCCACCCTCAGGGCCTGCCTCTCCCACAATTAACCAGGATCTCACAGCTCCAGCAGCCATCGGTGAATAGAGACAAAAGCACCCACACAGCCCTGGCTGGTTTGGCTCAGTGGATAGAGCGTCAGCCTGCGGACTGAAGGGTCTCAGGTTCGATTCCAACCAAGGGCACATCACGCAGACTTTATCCCCGGTGGGGGAATGTGCAGGAGGCAGCCAATCAATGATTCTCTCTCACCACTGCTGTTTCTATCCCTCTTTCCTCTCCCTTCCTCTCTGAAATCAATAAAGATATATTTTTTAAAAAAGCACCCATAGAAGCATCCGAGGTCATGCACCCTAAGCAATGGCTCTGTTCTGGGTGCCTGGGCACCTAAGCTCACACGCCTGGCGCGCTCACCTCGCCTCCCAGCATTTCCCCCGGGCTCCTGGGCGCACAGAGGTGCAAAGGGAAGGTGATCTTGGAACCACAGGGGGTCACGGGAACTAGGTCTAGGCTTGTAGGAGCCGGAGAAAATCATGGGGCGCCCACCCACCCAGGGCAGGGTCTTTGCAGCCCCCCAACCCTCCTCCCGCGCCCCTCGGCCGGCTCCTACCTTCCTCCTTTACCATTTCCAGGACCTCGGGGTCGCCCATCTTCGCCAGCTCGTTAATGATGCTGAACGAGGTGTCCGAAGGGAGATGGCCGGCCTTCGAGGAATGGATACTGAATTTGAACTTGGGCCGCCGGAACTGCTGCTCCGCGGACTCACCCGCCACGGTCTCCCTCTTCCGCTCGCGGAGGGTCTGGCTGTCCCAGAGCGACCCCGCCAGGGACTCCTCAGGCCCCACGATCTCCGAGAGCTTGGCCTTCTTCTCCACGGGGTGCCGCCACTCGCCCTCCCGGACGCTGCCGGACTTGTGCCTCGCCGCCCGCTCCCGGTAGCGCTGCCGGGCCCCCTCCCAGTACTGCTCCCAGAACGAGCCGTCCTCCCGGCCGCCCTGCTCCGCCGCCTCGCTCTCGGGCTCCCCCGGGTCCTCCCCACTCCCGCTCCCCCGCTGCGGTGCGGAACCCTCGCTGCTTCCCGCGGCCTCCAGCCCAGCCTCCGCCATCTCCCCGCCCCCCGGCCGCGCAGGCGGGGCGCCCGCCCCCTCCTCTCCGCCCCGACCGTCCGAGGCTCTCCGCGTCTGCCCCGCCGCCTCCCCGGGGTCAGTCTCTGCCCCTCCCTCCCCGGGGCCCGCCGCCTCTTGGCTTCCCTGGGCCCACAGCTCCGCGCTCGACAGGCTCGGCTCGTCCCATTCCGACGGGCGGGTCCACGACCAGGACTCCCCGGGCGTCGCAAACAGCACTCGCTCCCAACCCTCCTGCTCGGTTCCCGACCGGCCCGCCGGCTGCTCCCTCTGCCTTTTGTCCTTCTCCTCTGCCATCTGCCCAGCCCTCGCCCTCAGCGGCGGCACTCGCGGGGAGCCCCCTCCCAGTTGGGGACTTATTTTTTGTCGGGTGAGAAAAAGCCCCCCTTTCTTAAGGGGACCCTCCCCTTAAGGCCAGGATTCTAGCAGCCCCCTCCAGCCTGCCCCGCGCTCGGGTATGAACTTTGCTTCTCAGCAGGGCCAGTTTCCTGCACCTGCAACCAACTCTCTTGTCCAATAAGGTTGGGGGCATGTCATACATTTTTTTTTGGTCCTGAGTTCGAATTCAACCTCTGCTCCTAAAAATTGGGTGGCATTGGCCAAGTTTCTATAAGCTTCCCTATCTTAAAAGGAGATGGGTAGCAGTACCCACTTCCTAGGGATGTTGTGAGTACAGTGTGGAGTGCACGGGCATCATGTGTTAAAAGTTTAGCCGCTATCAAAACTAGGCCATATCACTTTGAGCCCTGCCCCGCCTCAAAGGGTCTCAGTGCCTTGAGCACTTCAGCTTCCCACTCTGCACAGGCTCCTCTGAATTCCTTCTATGTTGTTGAGATCATAACAGCTGCCAGCTCCCCAATAATTAGGAGATATGAAGAATGACTGTCTACTCAGACTCTACTTAGACTCTACTGGGTGAAAAATGCATGAGCGATGATGAACTCAGGATGAAGTGGAGATATGAGATGGCGGGCTTTGAGAGTATGCAGGATTGCTTGACTTTGAGTTTGGGGCAGGGATGGAATGATTTAAGAACAAGGAGATAACCAAAGAAGACTTGCCCGCCCTTCATCCCTCCCTCCCTCCCTCCCTCCCTCCTTCCTTCCCTCCCTTCCTTCCTTCCTTCCTTCCTTCCTTCCTTCCTTCCTTCCTTCCTTCCTTTTATGCTATTCTATTCCTCCCTCCCCTTTCTATGACTTTTTAGAACTAAGAATTACCATTTACAGATGAGGAAAAAAGCCTAGAGAAAAGTGTTTTGGTGAAGGTCATGGTTAACTGTAGAACTGGAAATCATCTTTTGTTTTTTTTTCTATATCTTTCTATCTATACTCTTAAACCTCTAGGAATATATCAGTCACGTAATTTGAGACAAGCAATTCCTTACTTGATACATTCTGGAATTGTGTTTGAAATGTGAGTCAGCCAATAGACTTACATGTAATTACAATAAATTCCTAGTTAGGATGCGAAGTGTTTGGTTTTACCTCTTGATTACTAATCATTGTTTAATTCTAATAACACGTTTACAACATGATTTGTTTCACGGTCTTCCTGTATTTGTTTTATGTTCTTCCTGTATGTTTCATGTTCTTCCACTAGGCACTGTGCATATTGTGATTCAACAAATGAGTGCAATCTTTGCTTTATATAGATTAAATAAAAATATTTATTTAATTGTTTTTCTATTGTTTTATAATTATAAGTTTTATATTTCTTGATTCTGCACCATATTTGAAGTGACATATGAGAAGACATTTAATGCTCTTGGTTTTGCACAAAATTAAATGGAATATTTTGATGCTGAATTGGCTGAAATTTTATCAACTTTCTGTAAACATTGTTAACAAAATATTGAAGGCTTCCTGTGTTCTTCAGATAAAGCTCTGTATCTTAGTTGATAAATTTTCTCTATAGCCTTATCACTGTAATATTTTATATTGCTCATCCATTTATAATTTTAGGATATTTTTATGTGCCCCATCACTACACCCCTGCCTCTTTTTTTTTTTTTTCCTGCAAAAAGCTTTATTGTTTCATTTGGTCCATTGCATGGGAGAGGGCTTCAGGGTGGTTAAAAGAATGGATAGTAGTTTTGGGGAGAGGCTCAGGTAAAAGCCAGACACCAGGGGAGTACAGAGGGGCCTTCAAAGACCTCTGGGCTCCAAGGGCTCCCTGTTGTGCTTGAGAGTGAGCCTTTGGAAGAGATACTCGCCCAGCCCGGCCCAGCCAGCCTGTGGTTGGTTAGTCAGGTAGTTGCCCATCTTCTTGATGAGTTTCACCTCCTCATCCAGGAAGTGGTTCTCCAGGAAGTCACAGGGCTGAGGGTCTGCGGGGGTAGAACCCAGGGCCTGCAGCTCCAAAAGGGCCTGGTTCAGGTTCCTCGCCAAGGCCAGGGTGGCTTCTGTGGCGGCCTGAGTTTTGCGCACTCATCTTGGGAAGGCTCAGCAAGTCCTGGAAGAGAAGGAGGCCACCTCACGTGTTTTGCAACTTTAAGGGATGCTCATGCCCTCAAGCTTCTTCTCTGCCAACTCGCAGAAGAAGTGGCCCTCGCCCTCGGGAGCCACATCATCATGGTCGAAATAGAAGCCCAGAGAGAGGTAGGCGTAGGAGGCCCGCAGATGCAAGTTGGCCAGGTGGTTGACCACAGCTTCCACCTCAGTGGAGTAACTCTAACGAATTTGGGAGCTCATGGTTGTTCACCAATAAGGAGTTAAGGTAGGAAAACAACAAACAAAACAAAACACACACCAGTGTATTGGCTGGTCCCGGAGGTGGTTCTGAAGGTGGTGACTGGATAAGACACAGGAGGGTGGTCGGAGGCTGGAAGAAGGGGTGTCCCTGGGTCTGTTCCGTCCAAACATTGTTGAAGCAAGAGACAGATCTGGGACCGCCGCCGAGGGCACTCTATACCCCACCTCTTTAGACCCAATCTTCAGCTATACATTTTGAGAATGTGCTCTAAATAATGAATACATGTTCTCTTAATGTAATTGAACACAGGGTTAAGTACAGCAGGCCCCTGTTTGTCTGCAGTTTTGCTTCCCCCAGTTTCAATTATCCTCTGTCAACCAAGGTCCAAAAATATGAAATGGAAATTTTCAGAAATAAACAGTTACTAAGTTTTAAATTGCAGGCTGTTCTGAGTAGCATGATGAAATCTCGCACCCTCTGCACTCACTCTCACTCAGTGTGAATTGCAGCCACGTGAATTGCAGCCACATAAATTGTGGCCACGTGAATTACCCCACGGGAGCCTGCCTGTCACTCAGCAGCTCTCTTAGTTATCAGGTGGACGCTCATGGTATGGCAGTGCTTACGTTAGCCACCTTATTTTACTTAATAATGTCCTCAAAGCTCAAGATGAGTGATGCTGGCAATTGATTATGCTAAAGAGAAGCCTGAAAGTGGTTCCTTTAAGTGAAAAGGTATAAGTTCTGGACATAACAATGAAAGAAAGGAAAAATGTATGCTGAGGTTACTATGGGTGGTAAGAAAAAAAAATCTATCCATGAAATTGTGGAGAAGGAAAAAGAAATTAATGCATTAATGCTAGCTTTACTGTCGCACCTCAGTCTGCAAAAGCTATGGCCACAGTGCGTGGTAAGTGCCTTAGTTCAAATGGAAAAGGCATTGCATGTGTGAGGGGAAGACATGAACAGAAAGCGTGTTCTGATTGATGGTATGTGTTGTGGCAGAAAGCAGTGAGCCTACAAGGGAGAGGTAGGACACCGTTTTCTCTGCCAAGGGCCATTGGGATATTTGTAACATCATTCGAGGGCCATACAAAATGATCAACTCGAAAAATAGCCTGCTATATTCGGTCGAACATTTAAGTCACTCACCCCTAATGCCTCGACCAAATGATTTCTCGGGCCTTCTACAGCCTGTGGGCCAGTAGTTCCCACCCCCTGCTATAAAGACTTCAGCAAGTGACATGTAAAGGATGGTTAAAGTAAGATATTTTGAGACAGGAGACCACACAACTTTATTATAGTATATTATTAAAATTATTCAATTTTATTATTAGTTGTTCATCTCTCTCTCTCTCTCTCTCTCTCTCTCTATATATATATATATATATATATATATATATATATTGATTTCAGAAAGGAAGAGAGAGGGAGAGAGAGATAGAAACATCAGTAATTAGAGAGAATCATTCATTGGCCGCCTCCTGCACACCCACTACTGGGGATCGAGCCTGCAACCTGGACATGTGCCCTTGACTGGAGTCCAACCCAGGACCCTTCAGTCTGCAGGCCGAGGCTCTACCCACTGAGCCAAACCAGCTAGGGCTATTAATCTCTTACTGTAACTAATTAATACATTAAACTTTATCATAGTTGTGTATGTTAAATCATTTAGGAAACTGAGGCTAAACTGGTTAACTGCCCAGAACTGCATAGCTATGAAAAGACAGAGCAAGAGCTTGGAGCCAGAAGAGCCTGACTCCTTGGTTCATTCATGTTCTTAATCACCATAGAGCTTTGCAAAATGCAAACTAAAATCAGCTTTGATTTTGCTCAATATTTTTAGTAATTGCTCTAAATTTCCAGTTTTCTGTCAGTTCTTCTTTGGAAATGTCTCACTCAGTTATTGAAAATGATTTCATATAGCTGGAAGCCACAATGCATAATTTCCTACAGTTGCACTTCATCACCTTCCTCTTTGTTTCCTATGATAGCCTGGTAGTTTGTTTTCTTCCTTCCCATCAGGCAATATTGTTTATGGATAAATATGTTGGTTTGGGGTTTGATGGAACTGATTTCAAGTTTAAGCTCTCTTCTTAATCCATGTGGTATTTGATAAGACTCTTACCCCTTTCTGAGCCCCAGTTTTCTTACTTATAAAACAAAGAAAATAATTCTTACCTCACAGGGTTATTTAGTACAATAAATGTAAGAACTCCTATGTTTTCACTTGTTTAAATATTAAACCACGAGATGCCATTTTAATTTTATCGCATTTGTTATTATTGTTGAGTTGATATTAAGTGATAGAGTTTTGGAGAAGCTGGAGCCTTTAATTGTAAAATATATATTCATTCTTTTCATTTTCATGACAGAATTTATTTTTATTAGTCTCTAACCCTTCTAGTAACCTATGAAGCAATCCCACTGTTTTCTGGCTTTGAAATCAAGTGCATGATGCATAAAAATGTCAATACAAATATTGCTTAAATCAATGGGAAGGACTCTTAAGGCCCAATGGGCTCACATATGATTGAAGTGCTCCATTATGTAGCATTCAGATGATCTTTAGGTCTGTGGCGATGCCATACAAGCTTCTGAGAAATAGCAGGTTCCTCTTAAAAGATGATTTAATGTTTGTATTCAAATATGCTGTCAGCCAATTTGTGTCCTCTAGAATATACCCACTACTGAAATTCTAAAGGAGACCTTCAAAATTGAGTTCAATACAAAACCAAATGATTGAATTACAGAAGCTTCAAGTTAGTGAAAGCACACAATTATGTACACTAAAATTGGTCAGGCCTTTAATAAAACATGTTTATGAAAATGTAGTCTATTTTCAAAGTATTCAATTTGCTTATAATTTCAACCATGAGTACAAAATGCAGTTAAAGAGTTCCAGTGCCCTAGTAGTTACATCCAGGGTTTTATCCTCTTAATTAATCCTCTTTCCTGTGCTCCACCCAGTGGCTCCATGGTTTTCACCAGTAGCATAAGAAGCACCAAGAATATATTTGACTCCCCCAAAATCATGGGCATACTTGCATCTGAGCCTGCTGTGGTTTGTAATTGTATGTTTTAAGGAGAAAATTGTTGATCACGTTCTTTATTTAGATCCCCTAAACCAGAAACTTATTTGTAGTTGCAAGCAGTCACTCACAGAGAAAAAGAATCCACCCTGTTTAATTACATAGTTATTTTACATTCAGGGGTGGATCCATTCTTGAATCGCCAGAAAAGTTGTCTTCAAAGACAAAGACGTGGGAGTCTGTAAAATAAAAAGAGGCTGCTTCAAAATGAGCTGATCTACATCCACTCCACTGAGGTCAGAGAAGGCCCTGCAGGTAGAGCCAGGGCAGGGTCTGCGAACCAGGACTTAATCTAAGTAGGGGTGTTTAGTCAGAAGAGAAAATAACTGATGGCCACTCTGAGAATATTTTACATCTATGATTATTTAATTATTTGTTCAGTATTCTCCCCTCTGTTGCTCCATGAGGACATGAACCATGTCTTGATCATGTTTCTTTTACTCATCACTGTATCAGCAAGCATGGAGCCTGACATATGAATATTCATTCATTGATGGCCAGTTTAATCTCGTTTTTATTGTTTTGCTCTCTGATAGCTTCTACTGAGATTGTCTTATCTTGCCAACTAGACTGTAGTCATTTGATAGCAGAGACCATGTCTAATATTCCTCCAAAATCCTTCCCAGTGATGTTCCATTCGAATCAGTATCAATAGCTATAGGATAGTAAGGTATGAATTTGAGAAAGTGAGGAAAATACAGGGGAGCAACAGTGTTAGTAAGGCGTTGTGATGATTTCTGCACAGCGCATCTCTAAGTACACATTGAATTATATGACATTTCCAAATTTGACCATATTTGACTGATAAATTTCATATTAATTTTATACAGTTCCATCTAACTATTGGAGAGTAATAAAAGTTGAGAAATCAAGAAAAATCCATGACATTTTGGGTGGAGAAACAAATTTAAATCAGAGCTCTCTATTAATTTAGTAATCTTGCGCAAGCTCCCAATTCTTTTTTGTAAAAATATTTTTATTGATTTCAGAGAGGAAGGAAGAGGGAGAGAGAGATGGAAACATTAATGATGAGAATCATTGATCAGCTGCCTCCTGCATGCCCCCCACTGGGGATCAAGTCCACAACCCGGGCATATGCCCTTGACCGAAATCGAACCCGAGACCTTGCAGTCCACAGGCCAATGCCCTACCCACTGAGCCAAACCAGCAAGCTTCCAATTATTGTTGGATCTCTGCTTTCTCAATTGTGACATGGGCATCATGCCCTTTATGGAGGGTTGTTGTGGAGTAATTAGGCGAGCTGAGAATTTAAGTCTCCAGTCCATTACAGACGCTCAATAAAAGCAGCTCCCACTCATCTTGTGCAAGTATATTAACATCTCCTTGTCTCGATATCCTTATCTGCAAAACAGATAAATTAAATGTGGCTCAGAGCCCATGCTCATTACTACTACACTATACTGTTTGTTTGTTTTTAAAATTTAGGCTTCAAATTCAAACTGCATAAAAAATAGTCCTTCATGCACCAAGCTATGGAGTTAGTGTAGGAAACATGAAAAAAGAATGTCTGTGTGCATGTGTGTGTGCACACATGCATTGTGTGTGTGTGTGTGTGTGTGTGTGTGTGTGTGTGTAATGGGGGTGGCTAATGTCTGTGTCTGGCTTGGCTTATCTATTTTTCCTCTTAATGCATGAATGAGTGACTAGTAAGCGTCACACTTCATAAATCTCTGTGTGCCTAACCTTCATTTGGTAGAAGCATGAGGTATTTATCTCTGAGTCAGAGTTTGCAAGTCTGCTGTTTAAATAAAAGAACATTTATGGTACAAGAATATGCATCATTTTCTTCATATTTAGGATCTTCCTTTTAATCATTTTAATAAACTGATTTCAATTTCAACATTGGCACTGTTCTAAGGACTTTACATGTATCAGTTCACTTAATTTTTATAGCAACCTCATACAATATACACTATGCTCCCCCCTTTTTTTCCAGATAAGGAAACTGAGTGCAGAGTGCAGCCGGGTTTTCGTAACTTTCCCAAGGCCACACAGCAGGTCAGTGGCAGAGCCAGGATTTTTAAGGAGACAAATAAATTCCCAAGATCATGCTCTTCCTCTCTGTACTACTCTAAATCCTAACGGTTTATTAATTTTATACATTAGAGCTGAAAACCTACTGCCTAGCAGATGTATTGTAGGCAAAAGCGATGACCACTGATTGTTAGGGGATGTCCCTGAGGGATGTCCTGACATCTATAACTCTTTAACTGTCTCCAATTGCACCATTAAAGTTTCATTTACTTGCGTCACAATTTACCTTCTTTAAGATGCTTATGGCGGGTGAGAACCTGAAGCTGGGCATGGACGGGGGGAAAGGAAAGAAATGAATCCTGGAGCCTTGGAGAACTGCTGGGAGGCCAGGCCAGGATTTGGTGCCTCAGTAAGAGGAAGGTGGAGGGGAAAGAAAGGAGCTGCCCTGTTTGGTAAAAAGGTCTTAACAGTGAGCTTGTTACCATGAGTCCCACGAGGAAACTGAACCTCAGAGGTTAAGGACTTGCCCTTGGTCACATAGCTGGTAAGCAGCAGAGCATGGATTCAAAATTGTGTCTAAATGACCCCAAATTTAAGTGCTATTTCCTCTATTAACCTGGGTATCTTTTAGGGAAGGGGAGAAAAAGGGGGGAAATGTGTATCCAGGGTCCTGAAAGGGGAAATAGGAGGATGGAGAAATATAATCCTCTTTCTAATTTTATAAGGTTGCCCTGCTCCTAGACTTTTTATTTCTATTATTTTATTATGAATTCATGTCAACTTGTTTTCTCCTATATTGTGCTTTATTTGAAAAAAACTTTGTTGATTGAGATGTACAAAGGACTGTGATCTCTACTGTTGATTTCTGTAGTTGGCATCTTGCTCTGCTGTTTTGTCAAAATCCATTATTCCACAGCTGCTTGAAGGAACTTCTGCATGCCTGTGGCAATACACATGCCCAGTGGAGATGAAGCAGCTGGTGTTTCAGGAGGTCAAAGCAAGGTATTTTTAGGAAGAGACTTCTAGTGGCACTGCCAGTTCCTAGGTCCCTCATGACTGGGCTTCCTCTGGCTCAGGTCTTCACTCCTCTCTTGCCTAGAAGCTCTCTTATGACCTAAGGGGTCTATTGGAAAGCAAACCTCATTCCATTGCCTCTATTCTTCCATCCCTGACATTGTCTTGATGCCTCTTTCTAAAAAAAAAAAAAAAAAAAAAAAAAGGAAAAACATATCTTTGTTTCTCTAGCTAAGCAGAGGTGGGGGATGTCCACCCTCAGGCTGTATCAGCCCTAACCCCCCTCCTTTGGGCTGTGGTAGTTTCTTATTCTTTCCTTACTTCTGATGAATGACCTCAAAAGTTTTGAGGCGTACTGGTCTAGCATTTATTAGAATGTCAGTCAATTGGGATTTTTCTGATGTTTTTCTTATGATTAGACTGGGGTAATGTAATTGGGGGGTGGAGGGTGGGATGACCACAGAGGTAAAATGCCATTTAATCATTTCAAGAGTAGGTACTATTAATATGATATCACTGTTGATGTTAACCTTGATAACCTGGATGACAGTGTCTGGTAGGTTGCTTTACTGTAAAGTTACTCTTTTTGCCTCCTTTTCATGCTGTACTATTTGGAAGGAAGTCACAATGCACAGCCCACACTTAAGGAGAAAGGAGTTATGTTCCACCATCTTGAGGATATAAACTATATAAATTACAGTATTTGAAATTCTTCTGCACGTGAGATTGGTCTCTTGTCCACATTTATTTACTCACTCATTTACTTGTATCAGTGATATTTATTTCCTACTTTTGGTTATATGATACTTTTCATCTTCAGAAAAAAAGAAACATTGTAAAAACATTAAGTAAATGAAAATACTTTTACTTGGCATTGAATTGAAAAACACATTAATAAGACCAGAAGAACCTTCAAATAGCTTATTCACATAAGTTAAATTTAATAAAATATAATTATCTTTCTGAAATTAATTTTAAGTAACATAACCACAGTAAAGGGGTTAAAAGATCTAACCAAATATCTTTTTAAAATATTTTTAAACCAAATAATTTGAACTACACCTTTACTCTAAAGACAAAATGAACTATGAACTAATCCTAAACTCTTCTTGTAGGTTTGCATTTCACAGTAGCATGAATTTAACAATTCTGAAACTACTTTCTGTGTATTGCAGAGGCTGGAGTGAACGAGGAAAGACAGTGATCATGTTCAGAGCCAGGGTTTTTACTTTGAGAGAAGGGAGATGCAAATATGGAATAGAGGGAGGCTAGAAAGAACTCTGTAGTGTTAGACTGGAATTTTCTAGAGCTGAGGCAGGAAGGAAAAGTACAAATAATCTTAGAATATTTTGTGATGCCACCAAGTAAGTGCTCAAAAACAATTAATAAAGGAAAAATGATGGGGGCATGTCAAAGGACAAAGGGCCCTGGCAGGGTGGCTCAGTTGGTTAAAGTGTTGTCCCTAAACCAAAAGGTTGCAAGATTGAATCCCTGGTTGGGGAGCAATAGGGAGGCAACCAATGGATGTTTCTCTCTCCCACCAATCTCTCTCTCTCTCTCTCTCTCTCTCTCTCTCTCTCTCTCTCTCTCTCTCTCTCTCTCTCCTTCCTCTCTTAAAACCAATAAAAATATATCCTCAAGTGAGGATTAAAAAAATAAAAGGGACAAAGGGGCTAGCCTCTAGTGGCTTACCATGACCAAATCTGGAAGCATTGGAATATCAAAATAAAAAATAACAGTAATGGATTATAACCCATTGATTAAAAGAAAAGTCCATGTGCCTATACTGCTAAATAAATGGGAGAGAAAAGAAAACTTTACAAAAGAAAAGGCAACTATTAAAAGTAAAAGAAATGATGGTCAGAAAGCCATCATCTTGTGACTCAGGCATAAATAATAAAAGGATGAAAGCACTCTAGTATACATTTTTATGAGATTCAGGGCATGTACATTATCTCAAAGCATCTTCCCAGAAATAACTTATTAATCATCACAAATGGGACAAATGATGTGATTTACTGAGGCAAAACATACTACTTAATTAATATCCCAAGCAAAAATATATAACCAGGATTATATTATGAGGAAAAAACCCACAAATTGTTGAGAGACATTCTACAAAATAACTGGCATATAATCTTAAAAATAAAATGCTGGTCTATAGTTAGTAAATAGGTACTCTCATACCTCATTCATATGTGTGTGTCTTGATGGATAGACAGATAATCAATAGTTATATATAAAACTATTTTTTTTAAAATATATTTTGATTTTTTACAGAGAGGAAGGGAGAGGGATAGAGAGTTAGAAACATCGATGACAGAGAAACATCGATCAGCTACCTCCTTCACTCTCCCCACTGGGGATGTGCCTGCAACCAAGGTTCATGCCCTTGACCAGAATCGAACTTGGGACCCTTGAGTCCGCAGGCTGATGCTCGATGCTCTATCCACTGAGCCAAACAGGTTAGGGCGCAATATATATTTTAACCTGGAAGATGTCAGCTCTTTGAACTTACTCTAATAAGAGATGTTGGTTTTTGTTGTTGTTTTACTATTCTTGAATCTTTTTGGAAACGTTGTTGGTTTTTTTTTTTTTTTTAAAAAAAGGTAAAAATGTTTCCCCCCCTGTAACCATAAGGTTGGTATGTTGCCCATTGTAGAAAATTTAGAAAGTATCAAAAATTTAAAAAGAAAATTTATACTGTTTATATAATTTTATTTTCTGTTCTTTTTAATTTACTAAGATAGCATAATGTAATTAAATGTTATTTAATACTTTTTGAAGACTGAAATTTCAATGAGAGTATGATATTTTTGAAATGAAAGTTATACTTTACTATTCCCATTATATTAAGTTTACTTACACTTTTTACTATCATATTGCTCTGGAAAATGTCTTTATACATTTATATTTTACATATCTCTTATGATTTTCTTAAGCTAAATTAAAAGAGGTGAACTTTTTCAGGTTTAAAACCTACAAACATGCATTTCCACATTGCTTTCTGGAAGATTTTTTTAAAACCAATTATTACTCCCGCAGTGGTGTATGAGAATGTCTATTTGCTACATGCTCACTAGCATTTAACATTATAATTAAAAATATATATATTTTTATTGATCTCAGAGAGGAAGAGAGAGGGAGAGATAGAAACATCAATGAGGAGAGAGAACCATCATTTGGCTGCCTCCTGCATGCCCCTCACTGGGGATGGAGCCCTGCAAACCAGCACATGCCCCTACCAGGAATCCAACCAGACCCCCTGGTTCATAGATCTATGCTCAACCACCAAGCCACACCAGATGGGCTGTTTTTGTTTCATTTTGCATTGCTGAATTATTATTATAGATGAACATTTTTTCCTTGTAATATTTTGCCATGCTACTTCTGTAAATTCTGTTTTTATACTTTGCTGACTTTTCTATTTAAATGTTAAAGCTTTTATTTTTTGCTTTGTGTAATATATATCTATATTTAGATTGATATATGTATAAAACTAGGGTTAAAGGTATAAAGCTGGAGACGGAGATAAAAATAGAGGGATAAGTATAAAGGGAGAAAAGAAAGAAGTGAGGATAGAGACAGAGAGGGAGAGAGGATAGGAGTGATATATGTGATAAAATGTAGGTTTTTCTATCACTTTAAGATTACCGAGGAAGAGATGATCTTTACTGGTTGCTTTTTATTATAATTATCCTGATAGTAATATGCTTCTTTAGGTTAAAATAATTATGTCCTCCTCTCTTAAAGAAGCGTATATATTCTATTTAAAGAGACTCTTTCAAGAATGTATAGAGTATATTATTTGAATTTGATTTTTTCTTTGCTCCCCCTAGTGAGAAATCTATTTATGTACACATTGTAAATTTGACTTCTTTTTCAGTAGGTAGTTCCCTCTGGTGTTGCAAAGAAGGAATAGCAGTATATTTTGCCTTCAATTTGTTTTCTGTTTATCAGAATTCCTTGGCACTGATGAGTTATATCTATACAGATTGAGATAATAATTGAATATATTCAAATTGACTTCAGAAATAAAAAATAAATGACAGTCAATAGTTGTTTTGGAAGATTCCTGGCATTTAAAAATATCTAGTATTTCCATTTGGCAAATTAGAATAAAAGTTTCAGTGGCTCAGTGGTTGAATTTGATCTATGAACCAGGAGGTCATGGTTTGATTCCTTGTCAGGGCACATGCCCGGGTTGTGGGCTCTATCCCCAGTGTGGGGTGTGCAGGGGGCAGCCAGCTGATCAATGATTTTCTCTCATCACTGATGTTTTTATCTCTCTCTCCCTCTCCTTTCTTCCCTGAAATCAATCAAAAAAAATATATTTTTAAAATTGCCTGAGAAATGTAGTTACCAGTGGCTCTCCTTTACAAAGTCACAAAAAGAAATGTTCACATTCAAACTACGAAGTTCATTTCTTGATGATGTAGCAAATACTATAAGAATAACAGCAGCAGTCAGAGGGAAAGGGAACAATTCTCCAAGGAGGAGAAAAGAGGAGAAAGAAAGGAGCAATTCCTTTTTGTTATTAGATGACTACTATATTTTTTTCCAGGGGATTTTCCTCCTCTTGGGAATTTTTAATTTTTTTTATTATAATATAGAGATAGTGCCTTAGACATGTCTGCAGCTTGAAGTTATTTCAGTCATTTAATGTGGGCTTCAATTTTCTTAACTGTGCATTGATATTTACCTAGTTCAGTAATTTTCAAATCGTTGTGAGGGAAGAGGTAGAGTAGGCACTTATTCAAAGAAAATATTCCATGGAAGTCTAATGTATTGAAGTCTAATGTAAGCACAGCGAAAAGCAAAGTTAATCTGGCTTGAATGGAGCGCAGAGCTGGGGAGGGGTTAGGTACCTGCTATTTAACCTTCTTTTTGTTGACCTCCCAGTTCACATCTGGGTCACCTCTGAGGCTTTCCCAGTTCTTGAAGAAGATATTTTGATGAATAGGGCAGCAAAAACAAAATTTACAAATTGCCTCCTCCTCTTAACTGGTTAAATGTTACCCTGAAATGCAGAAAATCTGCTCTCTGTCTTTTTGTATTTCAAAAACTAGTAAAATCTCTTTCATGTATTAATGTTCTTAACAAATACATGTTAACTAGATAGTATGCTAGGTTCTGGGGGTACAAAACATTGATACATGCCCGGTCCTCCATCCTATATAATAAAAGGCTAATATGCAAATTGTCCCCTTGGGTGGTCGTTTGACCAGGAGACAGGGAGTTTGACCTCTCGCTATGACATGTGCTGACCACCAGGGGCTGGTGTGGAACATTGGCCAGCATCAGTGACCATGGTGGGATGGTGGAGCAGGTGAGCGGGCGGCGTCAGGCCAAGGTTGATGCGAGCTGGGGCCCAATCACCCCTCTGATCGTCCAGTAGACAGTGACCAGTGGTAGCGGCAGGGGGTGGGACCGCCACCCGGCTCCCAGGCACTGAGGGAGCCTGGCAGAGGGCCTGGCCCCTATTTATTGCCCCACAGGCAGGATGGTGGAGCAAATGAGGGGGTGGCACCAGGCCACAGCAGGGTGCCAGGCAGGGCTGTGGGGCTGCAAGCCTGGGGGTGTGAGTTGGGGCTCAATCTCCACAGGCTACCCCGAGGGACCCCACCCATACACCAATTCGTGCACTGGGCCTCTAGTAAATCCTATAAGGGAGAAAAAGGAAAAGATTGCATATGTAAATATAACATTGTGGTGGTGATACATTTAATGAGGGAGATGCAGATGTTAGCATGAGATCATGTGATAGGAAGATTTGATCCAGATGGTATTATCAAGAAGGCTTTCTAAGGAAAGTGATGGGAGAAACCAGATCTAAAGATAAGTTGGGAGTTACCTGGGCAACGCTAAGAAGCATTTCATGCAGAACACAGGGTGAGAAGCAGCATGGCAGTTCAATTCATTGAAATGGTCAATATTGTAAAACAAAGGAAGCAAGGGGCAGGGGAGGAATGGAATTAGTAGGGGTCAGGACAAAGAGCCTGTGAACTACTCCAAAATGTTGATCTATATCTTAAGAGAAATAGAAAGCTATTAAAGTGTTTTAAGGAGAGATGATATCATCAGATCACCCTGTGGATAGCATGGTGAATGTATTGGGGTAGATGGTGAGAAGTACAAACTTGGGCAAGGATACATGTGAGATTTGTTAATGTCTGGTAGAGAGATTATAATGCCATGAACTTGGATGTGTCAATGGAGATTTAAAAAGGGGGGTATATTTAAGAAATTCTTATGGGATAAAATTGACTCAACTTGGTGATCAATTGGATAAAAGGTATATGGGAGGATGGTATCAGGAATAACCCCCAGATGTCTGTCTTATTTGAGTAGATGAGACACGGTCCATCACAGGATAAAATTTTGGGTGAAAGAAGGGGAATCATGAGTGTGATTTGGATGTGTTCTATCTGAAGCGTTTCTGAGACAATTTGTCCAGTTGCCTATTACAAATTCTTAGTTGAAGTACAAAGGAGCTATCTAAGCATGGGGTATATATTTGCGAGTCATCTACGTTTAGGGGCAATGGAGACATGAGCATAAATAATGGTTCTAAGAAAGAGAGGGAAAAGTGACAATATAATAGGGCTTTGATAGAACATTTAGGAGCTTCAACATTAAATGGCTAAGTAAAGAACGCAAAAGAGTTTAAAGTGAGCAACCATAGTTGTGACCAAATCAAGAGAGTATTATGACTATGTCCTAGGATGATGGGGAAAGAAGTATTTCAAAAAGGAAGCAGTCAGCAGACTCAATGCTGAGAAGTTAAGTCAGATAAGGCCTATAAATAGCCACTGGATTTAGCAACCATAGGTTTTGAGAGCCCTATTTTAGTAAAATGATAGAGGACACACTCTAGATTAATGTAGTTAGAGGAGTGAATTCAAGGTGAGTTGACTCATTTTTTTTATATAAGTTTGTCATTAAAATAGAGGAGAGAGACTGGCTGCTAATTGGTGTAGGATATAGCATTGAGGGAAAGATTTTTAATTTTGGAAGGTACTTCCCCTAATAGGCAAATGGGCTTTATGTCCATTTTAACCAAGGAGAAGCATTGTTAGTTTATTTCGTTATATAGAGCAAATTTGAATATTTGGTGGCAAGTGGAGAAGGCATTTGTGTGTGTATGTGCATGTATATAGATCATTCTTATACTTTGTAAAATAAGTGGTGATATTTTCTGCTTAATTTTTTAGATGAGAAGGGGTCAGTTAAGTTTTGAGATTAGATTAGTAGGTCAAAATAATAGAAGAATGAGTTGACCAGACAAATCTAGAAGGTTGGCCTGAGAGTGTTGAGTCTATGCCAAGATTGGTTACCATGAATTTATGGGTGCCATTCTGCTTTCCTTGACTGATTCACCTTTACACTTATATTTTGTTTTGCCCTTTGCCATGCACAGTTTAGCTGGAAGAAATAAAATAAGAAGGCAACCGTGGAAATAAAATTTTATGTCTATTTCAAACAGCCTGCATGGTGCTCTTCCCATTCACTATAATAATAACCTTTTTGAAATTCCCTGGAGCCACCCCTGATGTAATTGAATAAGTACAATTGTAAAACAGTGAACTAAATCATTTAAAATATAAAATCACTTAGAACAGAAAAAAGAGGTCTGCGGAGACCACAGCACCACAGAATCTAATGCGGCAGGGACATTTTGATATGCATGCTAACCTTTCCTGGCATTAGGGAGGGATGAAAGAGGCGTAGAATGGTTTCTTCATGCTTTCAGAAACAAACCTACGAGATGAAGCATGCTAGTGTATATAAATGAAAATGTTGTTATATAAAAGGGAGGAAATGGGGATTTAATGTGACTAATTTCACTTTTCAATCAATTTTTTATGCCATTGCATGAAACCTTGGGTCCTAAAGCTAAAAGAACAGGTAAAACATGATGAGGCAACAAATCTTATAGCATTTTTCTGCTGCCTCTTCTTTTTAAAAAAATATGTTTTTACTAGAGGCCCAGCGTGTGATATCACACAAGACCCAGACCTGCCACGCTGGTGGGACCCAGACTGACTCCCGCCATGCAGTGAGACTCAGAGTCAAGTCCCCGCCCACCCACGTGTGCCTCGCCAGGCACGCAGCCTCCTGGTGACCAGTCTTTGGTTGTTAGGCTGTGATGGTGTCATGACCACGGAGTTTTTATGATAGAGTTTGATTTCCAAAAGAAGGGGATGGAGCCCACCACCAAGGCCTGGTGCATGGGATGATTCTCAACCAACTGAGCCACACCTGTCTTTTTTTTTTTAATATGCAAGCGATTATCCTTTTAATGAGACTGACCTTATGTAAGCATAAAATATGGTTTTAGTATAATAATTACTATAGCTTTTTTTAATTTCAACTCTCCAGTGGATTTGGTGCATGTGCAGTAAGGAATTTAACCTTCCCGAAGAGAGGTCTGGTCTTTGTTCCAGATTCCCTGGAGGTAACCTCTAAACCCTTGTAATTTCCTGAGTGACAAGAGTATCTTTGTTATTCATGATGGGCTCCTTGGCCTTCACCTGGTAGTTTTATGATACCTGCTATCCAGGTGGCTCAGGGTGGGCCCCTCTGTCCCATGTAATGTTAGCCCAATCTCCAAGGAGGAAGTGGGTATTGGAATTGAGTTCAACCACATGAGCAATGGAATGGTTCAATCAATCAGGCTTATGTAATGAATCCTAATAAAATCTCTGGATGCCAAAGCTGATGTAAACTGCCCTGGTTGGCAATACTTACGCGTATCATCATACATCATGGCCAGGAGAGGTAACACTGGCTGTCCATAAGTTGATTGGGAGAGAATGGCTGGAAGCTATATTTGATGCTCCTAGACTTTACCCTATGCTTTCATTCCTTTGACTGGTTCTACTTTCTATCTTTTCTCTATAATAAATATGACCTTAAGAATAATAGTGAGTTCTGTGAGTATTTCTAGAGAATTATCAAATCCCATGATGGTTTGGGGAACACCCAAACTTTCAGTTGGTGAGAAGTCTTGGTCAGACTTGGCAATCTGGAGGACTGTGCCCGTAACCTCCCAGTTTGGCTAACTCCTGGCTGTGCAGAATCAAATCAAAGCTTTTGAATGCCCCCTCTTGGTTATTCAGATGCTTTTGGACTCTAAAAGGCACATTTCCTTTGCATCCTAAATGAAGGCTTATCTGACCTTCAAATATAGTTATCCTCTTATTAAAAACCGTGTTTCTCTCTACAACATCCCACTTCAGAAACAATACCCCTCTGGGAGGCTTAGCAGTGAGTCTAGTTGATCCCATTCCAAATAACATCACCTCTGAAATCAGTAATTCCGGGTGTCAGAATCTTAAGCTGTGTATCAGTCAATGCCCAAACAGAAGATAAAAACTACACAGTATTAAATAGGAAACATTTGATTTAAAGAATGATCAGCTATAACAATGTTTGGAGAGTAAAGAGGGGTCTAAGAGGACAGGAAAAGCAGATTAAAGGAGTAGGCAGCACTCCTAGAGCTAAAACAGAGCACTAAGGTTGACCGTCCCTTCAAGCCTGGGGCTGAGATCCAGACCTTGTTGAAGGCCCTGCTATGGCTCACTGGATGGTAGAGAAGTGGCTGTGGTGTCTCACTAGTGGAACTTGCTGGAAATTCACCCTCTAGTGGCTGGGGAATGTTATTCACAGGAAGTATTTTACCTGAGGCACTAAAGTGCAAAGCTGCCTGGGTGAGAGGATTCTGGTGGAAGCTGCTGTCCATGGGGTGCTACTACTCACTGGTCACTGCAGGAGCCAGGATCTGGGGAAGCCACGCTTCCTGCAGGAGCTGGGTGCCAGTGAAGGCCGCGGTGCTGCAGAATTCTGCTAAGAAAGCAGAGCGTGACCAGGAGGGGAAATCTTTTCTCTCAGCAGTATTTCTCTAGCACCCTCTACTGATATATCTTAATATTGTGCCAGCTGGCAAAGAAGAGATGTTTAAAGAGCCCAGTTCCATTTTCCCATAGCAAGCAATAAATTATGCATTTAGATTTGAGAAGAAATAGGTTGATAACTAGCAAAAGCTTAAAACTATATGATAGGTTATTTTACTCTCTGGAAGGTTGAGGGAGTTGCCCAAGGTTACACAATGATATGAGACCAGGTGCCAGGTCTTTCAATACTCGATCCAGTATATGTATGTGTGTGTGTGTGTGTGTGTGTGTGTGTATATATATATATACATATATATATATATATACATATACACACACACTAGTGGCCCGGTGCATGAATTTATGAATTTGTGCACATTGAAAGGAAATTAATTAGAAGGTGGCTGGCAGGGCGGGACTGGGCAAGATGGGCTGGACATGCCCTGGAGCCAACCCCCTATGGTCCCTCCCCAGCTGGCCGGCGGCACCTGGGGCAGCGCCAGGGCTTGAAGGGCATCTGCACAGTGAGCAGGGTCCCTCCAGCAGGTGGGATCCCTCAGCCTGGCCTGCGGGGATAGGGCCGAAACCAGCAGTCCGACATCCCCCAAGGGTTTTAGTGTACAAGAAGGCACTCTGCAAAGTTGTTGTCACTCAGCAGCTCCTGTGTTGAGCATCTGCCCCCTGGTGGTCAGTGCGCATCATACCTCATCATACCTACTGGCAGCTTAGCCTTTTATATATATAGATTTGCAGTTGGATGAACTCATATTTTTACCATGAGTTTATCCAACTGAAAATTGTTGGGTATTTTTCCCCTCCAAATTATTTTCTTCTGGGAGAATTTTCTCTCTTTGAAGTTCTAGCAAGAAAAACAGTGGTGATATTTACAGGGTAGAAGCTATATCCTTACAACAACCCAGAGAAAAATGAAATATTATTCTCATTTTATAGTTGAAGAAAGTAAGACTTGTGGAGATTAAGAGATTTACTTAATGCCAGACAGTAAGTGGCAGAGTAGTTTCTCTGATTCTAAAACCTGGCTCTTAAACCATTATGCTAGTTGAATCAAATGCCTTATGAATTAGAGCCAAGAAAGTACACCAGTCTGGGTGGGGTGCTTACTTGCCTATGGGTGTGAGTGATGGGGGGTTGTAGACCAGTGTCAGTTGAGAGAACACCGCTTGGCAGCTGGGCAGAAGCTGAAGGGCACTGGGCAGCTGGGATCAGGGTAGGACTGCAGGAAGCAGGTGGCCTTTGCAGATGACTAATGCCTCTTCCACAGCTGGTTAAAAATACAGCTTCCTGCTTGCTCCCTTCACGTGGGTCTTTTCCCATGAGTTGTGGTAAGGTGTGGGAATATGTGAGTGTGTGTGTCTGTGTGTGTTGATCTCACCCTTCCCAGCTGGTTTTGTAACCACTGAGCTAGAACAGCCCCCTAATTTTACATACAAGGAACTGAGGTCCCAGAGAGCAGTTGTGGTTTGCCCCACACCATGGAGGGACTGTGTTAAATGCATTCTTCTCCTCTGCTTCCGGGCCTCACAGGATATAAATTCAGCGGAGTTATAAAGTTTCTTCTCTCCTTTTGCCTTGCTTCTTTAGCTGTGTATTATGAATTTTATATTAGGAAGTGGTTCATATCATTCAAGTAAAGGTAGGGTGTGTATTTTGAGCAATTACTCTGGTGTTATAATGCCACCACAAATCGCATTATCAGTGGTGAAGGGTCTGGAAATGTTGCCAAGCTCCTCGGGGTACATAGAGTAGAGGTACAACCCTCATCATAGAACACAACAACTAAATGTGGTTTTATTTGTGTTCTTGGTCAGAAAATGACTTTTCAGTGAGATGAATGAAATGTCACTTGAGGTTGGGAAAACAGCACTTTAATTTTCTTGAATCAGCTATATTTAAATCAGCCTGTCCAGTAAAGGTAGACCTGCAGTTCATTGTCAGTTAATGGACTCAGATTAGGTGTTTCTGAGCCTTTGAACTGATCTGTGCATGGGTACTCAGGGGATGCAAATAGATTTTCTTGTGAATTTACAGAAAAAAAGCACAAATATTATTAGTAAGCATACTTAGAGTAGAAAGAGATGAAACAAAAACACTATACAATAAAAACTACAAAAACTACAGTTCTACAAAACACTTCGTAGAATAATATAATTGGAAAATATCTTACTAGTAGATATATTCTCATTCAGCGTCTTAATTTCACAAAAGGGGAATGTCAGAATTGAGTTTTTCCTCTGATAGACAACTTTGCCTTTAGAAGGCCTTTTAATCGGGCAAATATACCACAACATAATGTATGGTATGGACACAGAGTTGAATTTGTAATTACAAAAACACTAAAGCAAAACTACAAATTTAGACCTAAATTTCACTTCACTCCTCATTTCTAAATTGGGAAAGAGGGTACTATTAAGATGGAGGCCTCTCCAAGGCAAGACCTGAAATGATTTCTCCTGTTTTTCTGTTTGTAGCTCTGCCAGTTGCTAGGTATAGGACTTCAGGCATGATCTTCAGTGACTTTTATTTATCTCCTTTGTAAAATTAGGGTAATAATTCTTTATAGGATTTTTGTAAGAATGAAATGAATTAATAGCTAGAAAAGTAGTTTCAAAATATGGAATACTACATATTTATCTAAATAAAATGAGTATAGTATATACTAACCTATAAAATAAATATGAGTATTGTTGTTTATATTATTTCAAAGGAAAACCCAGATAATTCTAAGCACTGAGTAGAGCATCTATTTTCAAGCAGAGCAACTCAGTTTTTTAAATAAAGACCTGACTTCTAAAGAAAACAGGCAGCATTTAAGGCAAATCCACAAAGTATATGATAAAAATTGATAGGAATAGCATTGCAGGTGTGAAAAGTCACCGTCTGTTTTGAAATTTGCCTGAGGCTTTGTTACTTTTATTGCTAAAGGGCAGATCAATGATCATTTTAAATTATCTTCTCAATTAATCTGTTAGACTTAGTACAATGTCTATTATTATGGCAAAATTTCATCTTTCAGAGAGAGTAAACAGAATATGGGACATGTTTATTGTGATGAAGGGGGCATGGGAAGTCCAGCTTGGGGGAACTGTGGAAAAGGGCCTAGTGGAGTTCTACCCCTGCCCCATCATTTCTCCTTCTGTCCTCCACCACAACCGTTCTTAATTTAGCACTTATAACCATTTCATATATATTCATATACATGTGGTTTTTTTTTTTGTTTGTACCCACCCACTAACTATAAGCACTTTGAGACAATAAAATTAGATAAGCAAGAAGAGAGTCTGGACATTCTAGCTGCTAAGATCACTTATTGGATGAATGCTACAAGTTGGACTGTGGGAGAAACAGAGGAGTCAGATATAAGCACTAATTACCTAAAATGTTATTTTTGGAATCCCAAACATAGTCTTTACTTTGTGTGTTTCTGCTCATTCCACTTGATGGAATTTCAGCAATCCTGCTTCCCTATGATTTGTTGCCACTTTAGGTGTGGCCACATAATTCCTCTGCAGTTCTGAGTAGTTTTCACTTTATACCTCCATTTGCCTAGTGAGGATTTAGTTCTTTTAGGAGGCAAGTTTAACTCCTTGTTCCTATTGCAACCTGTCAAAAGCATTTCCATTTTCGATCTTTCTGCAGTGGACATATGCTTTTCTGCCTGGGATTTGGCCTTTTTTGGCACTCTTCTCAGTTTTCTCACACGTGCTTGCCTGAACGCGAAAGAATGGCCCCTGACCAAGGGAACCTTAATTCCTCAGCTTGACAAGGGCTTCTTCCTGACTCTAGGTCCCTGACCTCCATTTTCTTGGCATATTTACTTTAGAAAATTTGTAATCCCACCTCCTGGCACCTTTGGGATGTAAATCTTTAAAAGCTTATTGCCAGTTTTACAACCCAACAATGATTTTCTCAAGGACTTGAGAATCCTCTCTTCCAAAGGAAGACATGACTGTCTCTGATTCTCTAAGAGGATTGGAGCCTAACTTCAGCTGGCCTCTTGCTCCAAATTGTAAAACTGTCTTCTGCCATGAAGGTACAGGACAGTTTACTTTTCCTTTGAGTAAGGCCAGTTAACAAAGACAGATGGCCTATTCCCCACCCCAGCTCTTAAAAACTCTCCAGCTTTTTTTTTTTTTTTTTTTAATAGACATTGACATCCAGATTTGGTCTGTGGTGTCTCTCCTATTGCTGATAGTGGTATTGGAGTAATATCAACTTCTCTCTGCTCATCTTGTCCGCTGTGATTTTTTTCTTTAAGATTCCCTTTTTCTATATTTGTTTTCAAAATCAGAACTCATTGGAATGCTCTGTGTAGACAGACCCCAATTGGGTTTTCTGGACACCTCCCTTGCTTCTTCCTCATAATATGGAATGATATATATTTAGGATTTTCTTTCTAGAAAGTTCTCTTTGAATTTAATTTTTCTTTACTTTTGGAGTTTCCTGCCAGATCACCATAGCTATAGCTGAGTGTTTGGAGATATATTCCATCATCATTATTTACAAATAATGATTTACATTATTATTTACCTTATTTCAATTTTACATAGCTCTTTTACATGGTACTTTATATAATGCTTTTATATATAATTCTCCTGAAAAGCACACATGTGCTCAATGAAATTCAAAAGGTTTTGTCTGAATGCCCTGCTTAGTATATTGATATTGGGGGGAAGGGGCACAGTTGTCTGATTCAAATTTTAGTAAAAACTATTTTGGGAGTGTCTAATGGCTCAGGAACCTTTAGGGTCATTCCATTCAGATAAGAGCATTTGAGAAACAGGAATAATATGAATCACTATTTGGTGATTACTTCCTGAATTAGTGAAGTGACAGGAAGCCACATTCTTGGCAAAAGACACTAGGGAAAATAAAGTTTATAAATAATACTTTTTCTGGAATTTTACTGAATGCAAATATAAATAAAAGGGAAAAGTAAACTTCCATTAACTCCCCCCCCCCAAAAAAAAACTCCCAAAAACAAAACCCAGCTTAAGTGTTATTAATTTTCTAGTGACATTGTAAATTCTTGATCTCAAGAATTTTGCTTACCTTTTCCTTTCGTGTCTCCACCATAGAGCAAAGCTTGGTTAACAATAGGTTCTTATTAAGTGAGTGGAAGAGAGTCTCTGTTTTAATTTCATTTTAAATTCATAGTTGGTGGGATTCATTGATACATTTTTCTTCTAATGGTGCCAAATACATAGTGTCACCAAGAGGGGAGGGTACTATGGAGGTTCAGTTTTTCACTGGGAGGAACCATTCAGTTACTTTCTGGGGAAGTTTGTTATAAAAAATATAGTAAACATTTATTGGACACTTTTATGTGCCAAGGGCTGTGCTAAATACTTCATATGAAGTGTCTCCTTTTAATCTTCATGAACTGAACTATACATTTAACCTATTATTACAGAAGAGAATTCTCTGGTTATTATCTCATCCCTGATTATATCAGGAATCATTTTCCCCATTTTTTCCCATTGGAATTTCCAAAGAGTTGGAATTGATAAGTCTAAGAAGGAATACAAGAAAGAAGAGACTAAATATTAAACAGTGTGAAAAGTTTTACCTGTTCGAAACCCTATCAAAGATGCCAGAAATTGAGAGCAGAGAGCTAGTTAGCTTTGGTAGGGTGAGAAATTTGAATTAGGATTTTGTGTCCCCCTACCTCCCTCTCCTAACACAAGAACAGACTATAAATATTCAGATAATCTTAAAATAGAAATTTAATTGGTTTGCTTTTCTTTCCTTTCTTTTTTCACCTCCAAGAATTGAACGTAAATTTCTCTTTTTACCCCCTGGATAGTTTGAAGATTAAATCATCTTTTTTCACAAAGAAAGGGGAATAAATCAGGATCTCACTTTAATGAGCCACCAAAGTCAATTGAGGAAAATTAATAGAAAGGCTAGGGTTTTAATGAAAGAGGCTAAGAGAACAGGAAAAATGGAAGGCAGACATGGGAGTTCTTCAGTCCAGGGCTAAAAGAAAGAGTGCTTTATATTGAAGTAATATGATTTAAAAAATTCATTTGTTTATGACTTAAGTGACATTGTTTTAATCCATTTTATATAACAAAGAAAAAAGGTGCTTTTAGAAGCAAAGTTGTTTTGATATAAGATTGCAGTAAGTTGTGTCAGGATGTCACCATCTCATCTGTCCTCATTGATAAACAGTAGCTTAGCTGCTGAGAGGCCCTGCTGTGGGCTTTTCTATAAGAATCTGGGGAGAAGCAATTATGGCCAGAGGACATTTAGACTATAAATACCGAGAGTTTGTGAGAACTACTGAAGAGTTTTGCTCTGGGCAAGGCGCACTTTGCTGAGTGAAAGGACAGAACAGGACTGATAGCTGTGTCCTTAACCCCTCTTCCAAGAAAAAGCCACAGAATGTATCAGTTACTCAGCCTGCCCTTATCTCAGCCAATGGGAAAGTGGGGGAAACTAGCCCAAGGCCAAAAGTATGCTAGCCACCCCCCTGTCTTTGTGTAACCGGACCCTAGTTGCACCCTGCCCTTGCGTCACTAGCCCCCGGCCCTCACTCAACCAACTGGAATCGGCCAAATCAGTGGTTTCCCCCCCCCCCCCCCAAGCCCTATAAATTCTTTGTTCTCTTGGAACTCCGGGCTCTCCCTCTCACACCCTATCTCTGCCTCGGTAGGGGAGACAGAGGGACCAAGCCCCGGGCTTGAATAAAGACTCTATGCTTTTGCTTCGGACTCGGTGCTCCCTAGTGATGTCCTTTGGGGGATCTTGAAATCTGGGCATAACATTGACCTAAACAGCTCTCCCAAGATCTTGAGATATTTGCTCTCACGGTGGCCAAGATGATTCTTTGGTTGGTAGTGATGCTAAACCTTGCAACAGTCTTTGGAATGATGACCATCAGAGCAGCCTTGGTCTGTCTGTCAACACTGCTCCTTCATTCCTTAGCAACCTGCTCTAGCAACAAGGGATGTGTGTGTGTGTGTGTTTGCGATGGCAGCTGGAAGTTCACTTGCAGTAGGTCAAGCCTTCTCTCCCCTGAGAAATCAAATTAATATAAAAAGTTACACCTCTGTTAAATTTAGACTTTATTTCTCTCATTTCCCCTTGCCTGGAATAATAATGTGATTGATCTGTCATTTGTTTGGAGCAGGGGTCCTCAAACTTTTTAAACAGGGGGCCAGTTCACTGTCCCTCAGACCGTTGGAGGGCCGAACAATAGTTTTAAAAAAAACTATGAACAAATTCTTATGCACACTGCACATATTTTATTGTGAAGTAAAAAAACAAAACGGGAACAACTACAATATTTGTATTTGCATGTGGCCTGCGGGCCGTAGTTTGAGAACCCCTGGTTGGAGTATGCTTTTTCTTTAATTGGCTTATTAAGAGATATCATCCTATATGCAATTGGCTTATAAAATTATTACAATTCTCTTAGCGAACCTGTGTTAAATAAGTGGCTGGGAAAGATAAAAACAGTCTCTGTGCTTAATTTTGCCACCTAAAGCAAAAACAAAACAAAACAGGGAGGAGTATGGGTCCTGGGGCTGTGGTGATCTGTCCAGGAAGTTCCCAGGAAGCCACAAATTCCTAAGGAGAAGGGCTGGGTGACCAGTCAGTGAGAGGAGATTCACTGTTCTTTCCCTCCCTCTAACTATGTAGGTAAGGACTGTAAAAATCCCTCCCCATGTCTCCCTTGTGTTAAGTAGAGCAAGAGATAGTTTTTGTCTTTTTCAAGCCAAAGTGTTTAACAGGAGGTGATGTAGGAGGCAGAGCCTGAGGGCAGGATCCCTGTGAGGACCTGATTAAGAACCATTCTCCCCACCCCACCTCAAGGGGAAGATGAAGCTCAGGACCTCTTGGGCAAATTCCTCTTGCAGATGTTCCTTCTGATGACCGCTATTGGTGGGCCTAAATTTTGTTCTGTGGCGGTAATGTTATTTAGCGCAGTCCTCTGAGGATCCCTGACATGACACACCTACATTCATAATTTAAGCTAAGTACATTGTTGTTTATTCAGAGCCTTACAACGGAAGTGTTCTTCTCCTTTGGTTTATGGCTGTGGGAAGCACTGAGCTAAAGCACTCAGCAAAAGTTCTCATCACAAGAAAAAAATATTATAACTGTGTGTGATGACAGTTGTTAAGTAGACTTATT
This sequence comes from Myotis nattereri, assembly GCF_964212035.1. Lineage (NCBI taxonomy): Eukaryota > Metazoa > Chordata > Mammalia > Chiroptera > Vespertilionidae > Myotis > Myotis nattereri. Next base: position 27,156,335 of record NC_138084.1, read on the forward strand.
GTAGTGATGACTTTGCAATATATTCAAATATCCTATCATTATGTTGTATACCTGAAATTAATGGAACCAAGAGAACCAACTTCCAGTTGGTGTTCTTCAGTGTACCCACCGTGAGGAGTGGGTACAAGCAACTGCTTCCTCCTGGCCTTGGATTTCCCTTTGTGAAAATGTGGAGGGTGATGCTGTGCCGGTCAATTCTGATGATTGTGGAGCCCTTTGTTCTCCCATAGTCACGTTATGTAAATATTAACCACAAGCTGCCAAATGGGGCAGTTAACCAAGATTTAAAAATAAAGTGACATTTAGAGATTGCCCTGGGGGTCAGTTCAGATTGAAAGGGAGTAGTCTATCCCACAGAACTGAATATTGAAGTTGTTAATTAGGGGACTTCTGCTTCTGTGCCTTCCTGGCTGAATTTTTAAAGGATGGGAAGGGAATGAGAAAAGGAAGCCTGGGGAGGTGAGTGAGGAATCAGGCTAGTGCAGGGGTGGGCAAACTTTTTGACTCAAGGGCCACAATGGGTTCTTAAACTGGACTGGAGGGCCGGAACAAAAGTATGGATGGAGTGTTTGTGTGAACTAATATAAATTCAAAGTAAACATCATTACACAAAAGGGTACGGTCTTTTTTTTTTTTTTTAGTTTTATTCATTTCAAATGGGCCTGACATGGCCCGCAGGCGTAGTTTGGCCACCGCTGGTCTAGTGGTTACACCTGCTGTCTGCCTACACCAGGATGGTACCAGCTCTATGAAGCTGCCTTTTCAGCTCTACCTAGAAGCAGAAGGGTTCTCATGGGCAGTACAGTACCAGTACCTGTGGACCAAGAGTCCGGAGACCTGCTTAGTTACTATGAATAATGAAAGTAACAGTTTTACCATCTATTGAACACTTAACTAAATGCCAGGGCCAAGAACTTTTGCTACATGAGCTCAGTTCATTTGTATGGCAACCCTGCGAAGTGGGTATTTTTAGTCACTCTATTTTAGAAACAGGGCAACCGAGACTCCGAAAGTATTAATGATTTGCCCAAGATGATTCCAGCTAAGTGCTTTTGTAATGGGTGAAGAAGTTCATGGCCATTATTTTGGAAGAGAGTATAAAGAAAATGGGTATCACATCTCTAGTTTATCCCCACTTTTACTCTCCTGAAAATCCTTTCAATTTAAAAGGAAATTAAATGAAAAACTGTTTCCAGGCAGCAATTAAGGTGGGGGCAAAGTCTCCAAAGGGTACAAATTTGAGAAGGTTTGTGTGAAAAGATTTCTTATCGTAGGGGTAGGGGATAGGGAAATGCCACAGCTGATTGTTTAGAAGCATATAAGATTCATTTTGTTGTTGTTGTTTGTGTGTTTGTTTGTTTTTTTGTTTTTGTTTTTTTGAGCATATAAGACTTGTTTTTGATTGATTATTTTGTTTTGTTTTTCTAAATATATGTTAATCTTGTATCTTCTCTTCCTTGGTCAAAGTCCTGACCTCAGCCCCAGTGTGTGGAAGAAGGTTTTCAGCCACTTCAGTAATCTGTCCTACAGTGTGGAAAGCTTTGATTATGAGGTCATGCTAATAGTTGAGAAAAGAAGAATGGGCCATAAATACTCTAAGGAGTATTGTTGGCTTTCTGACTCAGTGGATTCAAGGTAGGATTTTTACCCACAAATATCTATCTCCCATCCACTGTCTCCATTTCCCCTTGTTAAAAGGGGTTGAAATAATTTTACAGTTCACCAAGTCCCAGTTAGAAATTCAGAATTGCATATTTGAAAGTTTCTAAGGGAGTAATTCTTAAAAAGTTCTCATCACAAGAAAAAATATTATAACTATGTGTGATGACAGATGTTAATTAGACTTACTGTGGTGATGATTTTGCAATATATACAAATATCCTATCATTATGTTGTATGCCTGAAATGTAATGTTAGATGTTAATTATATCTCAATTTTTTAAAAAAGCGGCAGAATTCATAGGTGGAGTGAGGGAATGGGAGGTCTGGTTAATGCTATAATCTAAATCTAAGTATACACTTAGGCTAACTTTCCCAAAATAGGTCCCAGAAAATACTAGTCTCACAAATTGCTCTCTAAATTAAAGGCTCTGTAGTCAAATTCCTTTGGGGAATTCTCTGCCAATGTCAATGAGAGGTTACTAGCTTTTAGGCCTAAATTCTTCATTTTGTGTGGGTTATCCCAAATATTGCAGGATGTTCAGCATTCATGATACCTGGGCTTTAAATGGAAATGCATATTATATATTGGTATATTGGTAAAGACTGAGAAGAATTCTTTTCAAAATATTTTTATTCTATCCAGCATATCTTAAATAGATATAGAACCTCCTCATTCTCCCCACTCTTGCGCCCCCCCCCCCCCGCCCCCCCAGTCTCCCCCTGCCCAGCTTGTTTTCCTTAGAACACCAAGTGAAATCCCTGTGGGATACCTTTTGAAAAATATTGCTTTAGCAGAAAGGACCAGGAAGGGAATATTAGCATATGAAGAGATACTAATGATCATCCTATACCTGAAACCCACTATTCACGCCCAGACCAGATATGGCCTCGTTGGCTCTGGGAATTTTTAGAATTTTTGTTTTAAATATGATCACCACTCATGATCTTTGGAGCCATTGGAACTAACCATCTGTTTCTCTGTGAGTCTGACCGCCGGGTATCAGGCTAAGTAGCTTGGATAAGGGCATCATTTTATTTGATGCTGATAGTAATTCATTATACAGTTTGAGCTGTTCAGTTTTCATTTTACTAACATCTCATCATAAAGCAACAGGGGATCCTTATGAAAGATTCCTGCCAAAAGGAAAATAGACGTAAGGCTTTCATATGCATTTTACTCGTGTTTGGGTCATGTATAGTTCTTGTACACTAACTGTGGACCCTTCGACCTACCTCTCTTCTCAATTAAAAATCTTAAACTAGGTAAGCACATGTGCATAACTATCTATTTGTATAGTAGTCACCAAGAAAAACAAATGCATTTTCTTCTTTTCTAACTTCTGTCTTTGGCCAATGGGAGAGACCTGCCCAGAAGCTGGTGAGTGACAGAGATGTAATTTGGGCCCAGATATTCTGGGCCCAGGCAGGACTCTTTATATTGCTACATTTTGTTATTCTTAACAAAAGAACTGAGATGTGGGAAATGAGGTCTTTGCAGTGAGAAGTAGATTAAAGAAAGAGACGGAACTTGATGGAAGGGCCTCATAACAGAAAGTCCCAGAAAACCATTATTAACTGTTCCAGTGCCTCCCCCCACCAAAAAAGCCCCACAAAACTATTTCATGCCAAATATATAAGCCGAGTAAACTTAGCAACTGCTCTGGTGAACCAGAACCAAGGAGCAGTGAGCCTAGATGGCAGGTTCAAGTTTCTTGGGGGCACATAATAACAGACCAAATAAGGCTTTGCTTTTTATCCAAATGCAGTGTAAAAGGAGGTTGGGTTTATTACATTCCAGCCTGTCTTAGGCAGGTCTTGATATAGTCATGTGGTCTTTTCTTGAAAGTCCTGGTACTCATTCCTTTCATCCCTTTCTTGGTCACAGTGTACTTTTTTTCTGCTATTTAACTGATAAAGCTTTCTGGATATTGCTCACTCTTATTTCCCTTGCTATAAATGTAGAAACAAATTCAGAAATGAAGCAGTAACTTATATTCTTATATTCTAAACTATATTCTTTTTAAAAAAATATGTTTTTATTGATTTTTAGAGAGAGAGAGAGGAAAGGAGAGGGAAAGAGAGATGGAAACATCGATGAGAAAGAAACATCAACATTGATTGGCTACCTCCTACACGCCTCCCACTAGAGATCTAGCTGGCAATGCAGGCATGTGCCCTGACTGGGAATCAAACCAGCAACTTTCCAGTGCATAGGTCGATGCTCAACCACTGAGCAACACAAGCTGGGCTAAACTATATTCTTTTGATAGTTTTTCTTCATTAAAGAGCATTCTCTATATGTACTTTTCTCATGTTTAAACTCCAAGTGATAACTACCTCATTAGCAGTTAAGTCCTGAATTACAGTTTTCATAGAATACTTTCCCCCAGGTATACTAGCCCTTTTTATGTCAAACTAACAACAACGAAATCTGAGCCTGAAAGGGATTGAGGATGTGCAGGACTAAATAGTAGATTTTAGAGAAAGTGGTTCTTGAATTATATGTCAAAGCAGAATTCTAAGACTCAATTAACCTGATGGAATTAGGGCACAAAATAATAATGGGTGACATGTGCCAAGTACACAAAAAAATAAAATAACTGCTCATGTCTGATGATAACGGGCAACTGATATTAGGTCAGTGTGGATGAGAGCAGAGGGAATACCAGTAACGATGGCAGAACTTAGTGGGTATGCTCCATTTAAGAAGATCAAACACTGTGTACCACACCCATGAGGCAATACTGGCTCACTGTTGTCATCCTTCCAAGGGAAACTATAAATCTAGATTTTAAATATAGGCAACCCCTTCATAAAAATCTTAAGGAAATGAACATGTCAGACAGAATGGGCCGAGCCTCTCTGGCTCTTGGCTTAAAGAGACTGAGTCCTATCTTTATATCTCTCTGTTTTTCTAAAGGAGAATCTTCCAGCGTTAGGCATCATTCTGATACTTTTCCTCTATCTGAAGGTGGATTCCAGCGTACAGGTATCATAGGTGCTTTTATGTTCTGATTCTTACAGTTCAATAGCCAGCAGGGGGAACCCACAGACTGTGTGACTTAAAACTAAAGGACTAGATTTTTAATCTATCCATGGAAAATAATTCAAAGCAGTTTTGAGGAACAGCAACCAGCTCCCAGCTGTCTGACCAGCAATTTGAGTTTACCTTAAATACCGACCCTTGCTTTTACTTGTCTAATAAAATATTATGGCAATCATCATTTATACAATTGGAAATGTTGAGTGTAAAGTCTTTTCTGGAATTTAGGTCAGCATATAGAATATGGCTTAAATGCTGAACGTAAGAATCATTCCCTCATCTGGGTTTGTCTGAGTGTGAGTGGGTGATGTGGCCTGCTATGGACACAAAATGGACTTACATCAATCAGAATTGTATTATTTAAATCTTACTATGAGTGGGGCAATGTAATACTATGTACCATGAACTTGCAAAATTTTATAATATTGATTTGCTTTCTTAAGAAATATTAGGAATATTTAGACTAATTCTGAAAGCTAAGAGAGAGAGAGAGAGAGAGAGAGAGAGAGAGAGAGAGAGAGAGAGAGAGAGAAATAGCTAGATTAGTATGGTCTGTCCTGTGGAGATTCCCATAGGCAAGTACTGTAAAATTTTTATTTTGCAATGACATATGTAAAAAAAAATGATGTTTGTAGGAACATTGGGAAAAATCAATGAATATGATGGTATAAAAGATGAATAGCTCTGACTGGCCCAGGTATTATATGGCCATGAAGAAGGCTGTGAGGATCAGTATCCGGGCAGACCTTCAGCCCACTGTGGCTTTGCAGAATGTATGGGACACTGGTTTGGGAGGCTTCGCTTTTGGAATGTAAAGAAAGGGGAGATGAAAATAGAGGCAACTTTAGCCCAGCCAGTGTGGCTCAGTGGTTGAGCATCGACCTAAGAGCCAGTAGGTCATGGTTCCATTCTCAGTGTGGGGCCCAATCCCCAGTTTAGGTCAGCCGATCAGTCATTCTCTCTCATCATTGATGGTTCTATCTCTCTTTCCCTCTCCCTTCCTCTCTAAAATCAATAAAATATTTTTTTAAAAATAGAGGCAACTTTAGGACTGAATACCCTTTCCCTTTTCAGTTTTTCCTAATGTTGGTTTGGTTATAGGCATTTGTCATTTTCTTCACTTTGAAAATACAGGATAAAATTAAAGATTTAGTTTTTTCATAAATTTTCTATCCTTTCCAAAGTTCTAATGATGCATCTTATATCTAGAAAAGATGACATTTTCTCCAAGTATGTATTTATCCTATTGCAAAAGCTGGTTAGCTTTGTTTGGCACATTCACTTTTTGTTGTACTACTGTTTTGGAGGAAGAGAGAGGTCAGCAAGCAGGGGAAAAAAGAGAGAGATAATACAGCCATTGTTGATGTTATTATTATTTCTAAATGAAAGTCTAATGTAAAGCCATCAACCTCTATGTTTATAGGGAAATGGGTTGCTACTATTTTGGAATAGAATAATGTTGTTATATTCAAGCATATTGAAGTCTAATGATAGTTATTAGTGATCTGAAACTTTTATCTTCATGCTGCACAGTACTGAGTGACCACATTGTTGTATAGTGGCTTTCCTTTGTTCCTCTCTGTCAATCTAATCAAGATAAATTACACCTATTAAATAAATAAGCTTTCATGCTTTGAAACAACCCTCAATAAACAAAATGAGAGGTAGAAAGGTGAAAACTCTCCCCTACAAGTTGGAAAACAAAAATGTAGAATTTTGGATTTTTGATGTTTAGCACAAGCTGCCAAGAGTTTTGATAATAGCTTAGTTGGAATTTAAAAGGGTGAGAAAAAGCCTCTTAAGACAAGGGCAAGGTTATAGTAACTAGTTTTTCTTCATTATCTTCTTGCTCTCACTCCCCCTCCCCAACTACATCTGGGATTATGCTCTTCTGTTGAGAAGGGGATTGTATTAACCAGAAAGACTTGAAAATTTGTTGTAATTTTAAAATGATCACATTTTTAAATAATGCATTCAGTCTGAGTTAGGCTGGATCCAAGAAAATACTGCTTCACACCTAAAGTGCAGTGAATGCTATAAGACCAATATAAATTTCCTATATTCTTTCAAGCCAATGGTGGCTGCCAGTCTTTAGAATACCTCCAAGACTCTAGAGTTCATAGCTACCAGGCTAATACATCTTCATTGTTGTAAAAAAGAAACTCCTGAGCACTTTTCTTCAGTCTATTTTAAATTTTATTTGAGTAAAATCTCTCCCAGTGGCCCCTAAACCAACATCAGAACAATATTTTCATTCCATGAGAAAGCTCTTACTCTATTTAATTATCTCCCTTGGACTATTCATGCCAGTGGCCTTTTCACTTGAAGAGTATCCCTCACATTTCTTGAATCATCAGTGAGAACAAATCCACAGCAAGATTTTATAACTCCTGTATCAAAGGAGAAAGCAGCTATCATAGGAGTGATTGAAAACAAATATAAGAATCAATTGGAGATAAATTAGAACACAGTCAATAAAACCTTTCCTGGGTGAGTTGAAGGCCATTATATCTTCAAGTTTGTGGGGAGGATGGCTGGGAGGTAAGTGCATCTCAACTCAGCCTCTATACCAAACTACATAATGTTTCCCAACTTGGGATCCATAAGGCAATAATGCGGGTTTTGTCTACTCTCCTTAAATTTTTTAAAACCTAGTAGAAATTGCACATTTTTTCATAATGATACCCTGTAACGTAAAAATAAAAACTAAACAAACTTAAGTTTCTTTATTATTATTATTTTGGCCTGGGATTCTATCTGCTGAGTTATTTGCAATATCTGTTATCTGTGGCAGGTTCAAAACACTGATCAGTTACTGTTGGCATTGATTGCTATGATTCATGAAGAAATTGACAATGCAAGGATTTATTAGGGTTGGAGAGATTGAGAAGTCTTTCATAGTATATCTATATTAATAAAACAACAATAATTTATATAGTGCACTTAACGTTTTATGAATTATCTCACTTATATCCCAGTAGCTCCAATGAAATGGGTAGGGTAAGAAAATTGAACATCAGAGAACTCAAGTTATTTTCCAAAAATGGAAACACATACAACTTCTCTAACCACTATCACCACCACTTGGTACCAACCCTCAGTGATAGGTACTATATTATTCTCATAACATTGTAATTATGGGAGTATGAACTCTGGACAAAAATTACCTGGGTTCAAATTCTGACTCTAATCCATAGCAGTGTGATCTTGGAAAGTTACTTAATCTTATTCATCATTCCTCAGTTTTCTGTTGGGATAAGAATATCCAGCTTGAGGTTATGGTGATGATTATTGAGTTAATAATGTAAAGTATTTAGAAGAGTGCTTGAAATATAACTATTCAGTAAATGTTAGCTATCATTATTATTTCAGATATGAAGATTGATTCTCAGAAACTAAGATCCACAACTCTTACATGACAGATGCCAGATCATCTCTCATTTGATTCTCAGACTTCCTTGATAAAGTCCTTTCAGAATCTAAAAAGTTCAAAACCATAGAAAGCAGTGTTTGGGAGTATTAGGATCATCTGATCTATAGTCAGCCAGATGGCTAATTAGTAGCAGAACTGGGAATAGAATCCACGGCTCCTGATTTACAAGCCATGGCTTATTCAGTAAAATTCACAATTCTTATTAATTTATATAACAAACCCTAAATTCCCTGCCATGTTTTAAGAACGTTTTACCAAAGGAAAGGAAATGATGGTAAACTAAAGTCTATTATACACCATCTAGAAAATGCAACTTTAATAACATTGGTCCTCCAGGACCGGGAATTTTTTACCATCTGAAATGCAAGTGCAGACTGGAATACTAATCTGAGCACTTGCTTTTGTGTCAGTGGTGAGGATGGCTAATCAATGCCACTGTTTGTAGAACGTATTTTGGGAAAGTGAACCTGGGAAGGACCACAGCCTTGAGTGCTTTGTTTTCACAACTGAAATGAACAGAGGCGGAAATTTCCAAGCAAGCTTTCCTCTGTATTTTTCCGTAGTAGGAAAGTTTTGAAGACTCGTTTTGGTAATAATCATAGACAATCTGAGTTTGCCAAGGGAAGGAGAAGAAAAACTATTCTTTGACAAGACGATTTATTGAACATGGCAAAGGATTAGCATTTCTATGTATGTGTTTAGAGGGCAGAACCAGACCAAGTGAGTTAATGTTACAGAGAGGCAGGTTTTGCTTTACTATAAGTAACAATTATTTTGTGAACTCTGTAGCTGTAAGTACAGCACATAGGACACACTAGTTGCACAGTAAGATTTGCTGATTTCTTCTCTCAATGTACCTGAGTTTATCTCTGTCTTGGCACTTTTATACTGTATTATCCTCTTACTTTGTATTTCAGGATAAGCTACTTGAAGTTAAGGACTATATCTTTTTCATTATTATATCCATAGACCTAACATAGAACTTGTCTCATGTTAGCATTTAATAAGCATTGTGGGAAGAAAGAAAGAAAAAAAGAAAGAAAGGGGAGGCAAAGGGAGGAACAAATTACATCAGCGTTTTCAGGAAATGGAATGAAATACTTTGCAATAAATTTTTGAACCCTGCTTTCATAATCACTTACTGGAACTGATGTAGAGTTGAACTGAAATTTCTTTGGGTGATAAAATCTTTCAGGTGGTATAATTATACACAGTATATGAAAAGCTACATATGTCTTTTAAGATTTCAGTTATTAAGAAATTTCATTCAAAATGGGGTATTTACTTGCCTCCTAAATTGCAGAGCTGTTATTTAATTGTCATAACATAGCTAATGAAAGTCTTGGCATTGAATTTTCATATATCTTTGACAAACATGGCATTTAAATTCAGAAATGTTCCATTGGTCTTATAATTTTATAACTACAGGAAGAAGATATTAAGTTATTATTGCTGCAAAAAGAACTCTGAATTTTGTAGAAACACTTTTAATTATGTTAAATTGAAGTGAAGCTTGATCCTGACAATCTCTAGTTACTGGTAATATCTGCACTATATCTACCATAGAAGGCTTCTTGGGAAAGTTACTTCTCTCACTGTAACACAGACATTTTAGTACACATCTTTAAACTCACTTCAAGCTAATGCATTTCAAGGTAAAGCTCAATCTCATCATAATTTCATATATTCTTTTTTCACAAACATACAGTAAAATAAAGGCCATTGTCTACATTATGAAAGGACTGTGACCTCATATCAGCTGGGAGTAAGGAAGAATAAAATCACTCCTAGGTGACTCCCTGAGCAATGACACTTGTCTGTGATTTCTTCTTCTAGTATGTTGCCTCTACTCTGGCTTTGGTTGGAGTGACTCAGTAATTTTCTGAGCAGAATATTTTATTATATCTCACCAGGAGTTTCAGAATCAGCATACATGATTCATTCTTGGCAATACTTCTGAGGAAGATGAGCAGGTGCAGTAATTCATTTATTGTCATTCTATTCAACAGTCAGTTGATAAGTAGCCTTGTCACTCCAACTTCTTTGAGTTAATACATGAATTGTAATAATCTCAACTTTACCAAAGCTAATTCTTATAATTATTTTATTCAGACTCATGATTTTCCTGATTCAAATAAAAGAAAGAAAGAAGGAAAGAAAAAAGAAGGAAGGAAGGAAATAGAGATAAAAGGGTAAGATAAAGAAAAGAAGCGGGGGAGAGACCATATATTTTATAGATGTAACTCTCAGAAAGCGATATTACATTTAATTTATTTAAAGAGGATATTTCATGATTGTCTTTCCTTCCCCAAGCACGAACACTTTAGTTCTTATGAATCCTGAAAAACAAGATATAAATTCTGCTAGATAACCTTATGTTAGTGTTTCTCAATCTTATAGCCGTAACACTTCTCTTTTTGAGTGGGCTATTGTTCTAAGTAATAAGAATAAAGTCCATTTTTAAAAAAATGTGGTCCATTACCTTATTCCTGGGTAAGATTATTCTTTAAAAATTAAAACATTTAAATTAAGTTAGCACCAATTATATTTCAATAACATTATGACAATCATGAATTAAGAAAGATCCATTGCAAAATAACTACATAAAAACTCTGTGAAAGGCATCAAAGCTAGATAACAATATTTTTGATAATTATTTACTTCTCTATAGTTCCTTTTTTACCCCAATAAGATGCATTAACCAATCCTTGATGACTAGGGAGTTGACATCCTAGGAGAAGTCACAAAGTGATGAATACTGACAAGTACAACACAGGACTTCTGTTTCCTCTGCCATATCTAGAACAGATATCATATTTGATCAGGGCACTTCATCAACTTTGTAAATAACTTTGAATGATTTAATAGTCTAGATCTGCTCTGTGCTCACATGTCACTACTTAAATTTAAAATGTTAGCAAGTATTTTGAAGGTTAATTGACAGTCAATAAACTGAACATACTTAAAGTTTACAGCTTGATAAATTTTGACATGTGTAGTGTATACATCTATAAAAAATCAGCATAATCAAGAACATATTCATCATCCAAATATTTCTTTGTGCCCCTTTGTCATTTCTCCCTCTCCCCTGCCCTTCCCTGCCCTACTCCCATCCCCCAGGCAACCACTTATCTGCTTTATAGCTCCATAGATTAATTGATTTTAAAGAATTTTATATAAATTAAACCAAACAGCATGCACTATTTTACACTCAGCACAGTTATTGCTATGTAAAAAATTATAATGTCTACATTAGGGATGTCTAAAATAGATATGAGTTAAATTCTTCCTTTCCAAATTGTCTTTTATTTCCTTAGTTTTTTTTTTGTTGTTGTTGTTGTTGTTGTTGTTGTTGTTGTTGCTGTATTGCACTGGCTAGATCTTGTCATAACATGTAGAGTAAAAACTTTAAGAGTAGATATTCTTTGTTTCTGATCTTAGTGGGAAAGCTTTTGTACTTCACTATGAATAATGAAGTTAGCTATAGGTTTTTCACAGATGCCCTTTATCAAATTGAGGAAGATCCTTTCGATTCTTATTTTGATGAGAGTTTATCAGGACTAGATTTTGAGTTTCAATAAATACTTTTCTGTACTTATTTATAGAATTGTACCTTTTATTGAATTCATTTGCTAATATGGTGAATTAAATAGGTTGATTTAAAAAAAATATTAAACTAACCTTACATTCCTGGGATAAATCCCACTTCGTTATCATGTAGCATCCACTTTATAGACTGTTCAGTTTGCTAAAAATTTGTCATAAATTTTTGTATCTGTGCTCATGAGGTATATTGGTTGGTGTTTTGCTTTATTATAATACTTTTGTCTGGTTTTGGTATCAGGGCAATGCTGATTTCATAAAATGAGTTGAAAGTATTCCCTCCTTTATAATCTTCTGGAAGATTTTGTATTGTTTCTTTTTTAAGTGTTTGATACCAAAGCACCCACCTGAGCTTGGAGTTTCCTTTGTGGGAGAGTTTTAACTCTAAATTCAATTTCTTTAATATATATAGAGAGCTTTTCTGGTTATATATTTCTTTTTGAGTCAGCTTTGATAGGTTGGATATTTTAATAGTCCATTTTATTTAAGTTGTTAAATTTGGTGGTGTAAACTTGTTCATTCAATTTATTGTAAAGTAATTAAACTTTAATACAATTAAAATGTAGTTTATCAATCACAACAGTGAACATTAAGGACAAATCCTTAATAAGTACATATGGCTAACTGGTGCTGTACGGGACAGCACAAATATAGAACATTTTTATCACTGTAGAAAGTTCTACTGGAAACACTAGAGACCAGCTATTAACAACGTAAGTTGCACTTAAGATGAAACCCATTTCTATATGCTTCTTATTAATTATGGATCAAGATTGGTAATGTGTCTGCTCTAGGTGGGGAGTGAGCTGTGTCCCCCAAACCATTTCAGTCTTAATAATGTCTCTATTTTTAATAATATTTTAACTCTGGAGGAAAACCACATACTCCTTTGCTTAGATTTCATTCACTTTTAGTGTAGGGTTTCCCAAAGAAGACAGCCTTTTTACATTCAGAGGAGCAAGTTCTGGAGTGAGGCTGGTTTCACCCACTTGACTTGATAAACCCTAGAAGAGGGAAGTGCAGGAGCCCCCCTTATCAGTGGTTTCAGTTATCCACACTTCAAGAATATTAAATGAACAGTTCCTTTTGTGTAGCCTATCCATGCTATATATGCTGCCTGCCCCTTAGTCACTTAGTAGTCATCTTGGACTACCTGAGGCATCACAGTGCTTGCGTTCAGGTAACCCTATTTGACTTAATCATGGCCCCACATCACAAGAATAGTGATACTAGCGATTCAGATAGGCCAATGAGAAGGAGTAAAGTACTTTCTTTAAGTGAAAAGGTAGGAATGCATAGCAAAAAGCATAGTCCATATAGGGTTCAGTACTATCCGTGGTTTCAGGCATCCACAGGGCATCTTGGAATGTATCCCCATGGATGAGGGGAACTATTGTAAATTAAAAAAAAAGAAAGAAAGAAAAATAGTTTTAACCTGTAAATTCTATGCTTTGACAAAACCTCTGACTCTGTGAGTATTTTAGATCTTTATAAAGTTTTTTTGACAGGGTATTTTTCCTGACTGGAAAGAGAGAGTTTAGCAAATATTTACACTGAGTTGTCCTAAAGTCCGTAAATCAGAATTTTCATGGTGGAGCCATCACTTGTTATAGGGATTGATATTTCTGAGTAGAACTTCCTTCATGTTTTGTTGGCATTTCCAAATGATTTGTTTCAAGTGGCTTGCTCTGTTGATGAATGTATATTCTAATTATTCACACCAAAGCAGAGATAATCAATTACATTTAACATCCTGACCTAAAGATTAGGTGTTTTCTCAGAACTGGTCTTTTTGAATGCAGAAAAAAATATTTTTACAATTTAAAATGTGTGAAAACCTTTGCATTTCTTACCTGGAGCAGTAATCAGAGGCTCTTTTTCTATTCAATTAATTAACATTGCTTAATAGCTTTTTTTAGCCATCCATATTTTCAGACCCAATAGATTTGTTCTTAACAACTGAATGTTTGTTTATTCATTTCCCTTGATATAGAGTAATTTAGAGCTTTGGCACAAAACAGATCTGGGTTTGAATGTTGTTCCTTATGTTACTTAATGAATTGGACCCTCAGTTTCTGAGCTCTATAACTGGCAATAAACATACCTCACAAAGAGATAGTGAAGCATAGTAATTAAGAATATGTATATTAGTGTCAGATATACATATCTGTGTCCATCTTAGGTCTATCATTTACTTAGCAATTTGATCTTAGACACTTATAAATCTAAGTTTTCTCACTTGTAAGTGGATATTAAAACATGATAGCATTTTAAAAATACTGAGCACAATGCTGGTTTAAAAAATAAACCTATTTTCCTTACTTGCTTATTGTCCAATAGATAATATACAGTGCCTAGCACTTAGTAGGTACTTGAAAAATTTTACTTCTCTTCCATTCTCCCCGTCAAACCTATTACATTTATTTATGTTTTACTTTATAAAAAACTAAGTAAAGTAAGCTCTCTCTCTCTCTCTATATATATATATCTTTTGCTTCTTCTCTTTTTCTCTTTGTCCAGTCATATTTGAGTAGTCAATTCTAGGAATATCCATAAGTACAGGATGGGTCAAAAGTATGTTTACAGCTGTGAGTACATGAAATGCAGAGTTTATTCTTGTATTAATATTTATTAGTTATTGTATTATTTTCCATATGAACAACTGTAAACCTACTTGTGCCACACACTGTATTATCTTAGTGGTATTCAAATTTGCAACTTTGGGCCTTGACTATGTAAAATATTTTCATCTACACATTTCATATATGTTTCACAAGCAGAACCTAGGTAGCCAGCCACACAAGGCATAGAGGCAAGAAGGAGGAACACTCTTGAGTGATTACTTTCAGAATGTGATAATGAGAGTATCCTGGTGCGTATAATGATCAAGATGAGAGGCATTTTCATTTAGGGTTCCAGTATGGTCAAGAAGTGGCATTCAGGAGCTTAAAACTACCCTCCCATCATCAAATACTATAGAACTTTTATAAGATTCAGGAGTATAGATCAGAAAGCTTTGTCAGGTTAGAGAGAGAGAGTGGACGTTCATTAAAACTACCAGAAAAAGCAGAGGGCCAAAGTTGGAAGAGTAACACTCTACAGAAACCAATTTTCAACATCATAATTAGGTGAAAAAATGAAGTAATCTACACTAATAAAAGAGAAAAATGGTAATTGGCATACGGCGATACCCTTTTCATTGGCTAATCAGGGCTATATGCAAATTAACTGCCAACTAAGATTGGCAGTTAACTGCCAACAAGATGGCGGCTAATTTGCATATGTAGGCACAATGCAGGGAGGCGAAACGGAAAGCAGGAAGAAGCCCCCTGCCACTGACAGTGATCGGAAACCCTGGGGGTAGCTAAGAGCTGGGGGGCAGGGCAAAGGCGGCCCTGGGGCCCTGCCCCCGAGCCATGATCAGAGAATCAGGCGCCTTTGTTGCCCTGGCCAGTGATAGCAGGAAATAGGGGTGGAGCCAGCAATGGGAATGGGCACGGTCAAAGTTGGCAGTCCCAGGAGCTAGGGGTCCCTTGCCTGGGCCTAAAGAGAAGCCCACGATCGCGGGGCCGCTGTCACTGCAGGTCCCCGCTTCCCGGGCTGGACGCCTAGGCCAGAGGCATTAGGCCTGGGCAGGGGCGGAGCCTGCAACCGCGGGGACCTGGGGGTCCCCTGCCCAGGCCTGACACCTCTGCCGGAGGCCTCAGGCCTGGGCAAGGGGCCGATCCAGTGATTGGTGATCGGAGGGTGATGAGGGTCAACTCCTCTGGCCGAGGCCTCAGGCCTGGGCGGGGGGCGGAGCCGGGGATTGGGGGGATATGATGGTCCCCTTGCCCAGGCCTGAAGCCTGGGTCAGAGGCGTCAGGCTTGGGCGGGGGGTGGAGCAAGCGGTCAGAGGGAGATGGGGGTCCCCTGCCCAGGCATGATTCCTGGGCCAGAGGCCTCAGGCCTGGGCGGGGGCCAGAGCCAGTGATCGGGGGGAGATGGGGGTCCCCTGTCCAAGCCTGACACCTCTGGCGGAGGCGTCAGGCCTGGGCAAGGGGCCGATCAGGCGATCGGAGGGTGATGGGGGTCTACGCCTCTGGCCGAGGCATCAGGCCAGGGCAAGGGTCAGAGCCAGCAATCGGAGGGGTTTGGGGGTCCCCTGCCCAGGCCTGACGCCTGGGCCAGAGGCATCAGGCCTGGGCTGGGGGCAGAACCAGTGATGGGGGGAAATGAGGGTCCCCTGCCCAGGCCTGACGCCTCTGTCAGAGGCGTCAGGCCTGGGCAAGGGGCTGATCCTGCGATTGGAGGGTGATGGGGGTCAACGCCTGAGGGCTCCCAGTATGTGAGAGGGGGCAGGCTGGGCTGAGGGACACTCCCCCCCCCCCCACACACACACCCAGTGCACGAATTTCGTGCACCGGGCTCCTAGTACATAATGAAAGAATGAGAACATCAGATAAGTAGTGGAGCAAGGAAGGGATGAACAGACACGTGGGGCCCAAACTTCCTATTGGATGTAAGTATTTCAGTTCCTCAAACATGCCAAACTTTTTCCTTAATGGAATTTTATAGTCACACCCATTTCATAGATTTCAGGCTTTCTTTTTAGTAGTTTTCATTAATTCTTATACAATAATATGAATGTGATTCATATCACATAGCTTGGAATAATTTGTTCTTGACAAGTTATTTTTATTTTCATAAAGTTCCAAATGAAAACAACCTTCCGCCCTAACTGGTTTGGCTCAGTGGATAGAGCGTCGGCCTGCAGACTGAAGGGTCCCGGGTTCAATTCCGGTCAAGGGCATGTACCTTGGTTGCGGGCAACATCCCCAGTAGGGGGTGTGCAGGAGGCAGCTGATCGATGTTTCTCTCTCTCTCATAGATGTTTCTGACTCTCTATCCCTCTCCCTTCCTCTCTGTAAAAAATCAATAAAATATTAAAAAAAAACCAAAAAACCAACCTTCCACATATTGTCATAGAGATATGTGTGACTGGATGGACCTTAAAATAATTAAAAAATTCTGGTGCTTATCTTTATTAAATATATTTTAAAAATTCAACTTTATTAGTAATCAAAGAAATAAATTTTGAAATAAAACAATAAGCCTTATTAATTTATCAAATTTGAAAAAAATTTTTTAAAGATGACACTCATTGCTAGTCTGGAGGTAATGTGGCCCCTCTCATACATTGCTAGTGGAAAGGTACATTAATAAAATACTGCTGGAGAGCAATTCAGTGGTACATGTCTATGTGATTAAAATAACTTGTACTTATGATGTAAACTTTACTTATAGGACTCTAAATTGAAGAAGTCATCAGAAATAAGAGCAATAGTTTATATACAAGGAGATTTTTGTGTTATTTTTAATGTCAAAAATTGAGAAAAATATAAATGTGTAATATTCAGAGGTTGGCTGGACAAAGCATGCTATATGCTTATAATGTAATGTCATATAAACCTTTAAAATTATTATGTTTAATATTTAACATGGAGAAATTAGTAGAGAAATCTATAGTGTTATCTTAATTTTATGTACATATTCATGTGATCCCCATGGTATCATATGGTTTTATTTATATTAAATATATGCCAAATATATTTATGCCAAAATAGCAATAGCAGTTTTCTTGGGCTGGAGACTTTATGGAAAACTTATTTTTTTCTTTATATTTGCTTATGTTTTCTATAAGGAAAATGTGCTCATCCATATATATCTGTGTGTGTGTGTATATATATATATATATATATATATATATATATATATATATTAGACAAACATGGTAATTGACTGTACCTTCACTACACCTCCCATTGGCTAATCAGCATGATATGCAAATTAACTGCCAACAAAGATGGAAGCTAATTTGCATACTGCAGGCACGGTGGGACAAGCGGCATCCCGCCTACACCTCCGACATCCGGCCCTGCTATCTGCGATCTGGGGTAGTGGGCGTCCTGTGTGCAACCCAGCCCGGGGCTAGCAGGCAGGACTTTGGCAATCAGCCGGCCTGCCCTGGTGTCCCCTGTGTGACCAGACCAGGGCCACTGGGCGGGACAGCAGCGATCGGCCCGCCCGCCCTGGCATTCCCTGTGCGACCGGACCTGGGGCGGGTAGGTCGCGGGCATGCCCGGCATCCTCTGTCAGTGCCTCAAGCCCCAGCAGCAGCAGCAGTGGCAGCGGCAGTGGCAGTAGCGGTGGCAGCAGTGCCCGTGACCTACCCACTCAGGTGTGAGCAGCCCCAAGCAGGCAGTGCGTTCCATCAGCCGCCCACCAGGCACATACGCATGCAGGTGAAGTCACCGGCGCCTACTTTCCCACAGGCCTGAGCCCCTGGCTGCTTGGGGGTCCTGTGGGTAAAGCAGGTGCTGTGAGCTGGTGATCCCAACAGCCTGATATCCCAGCAGTGGAGGCGGTGTTGGGATTGGGGACTAGCGAGAGGGCAGAACATGGCCCTGATTGGGCCAGTCACTATGACACCCACTGTAGCCAGCAAACCGCCTGATCAGGGGCTGGGGCCAGCAACCAATCTCACAGCCCCTCCCCACTGTAGGCCTTCCCCTGATCAGACTCTCCCATCCAGATCAAGAGCAGGGCGCACAGAGCCTAGACCCTTCCTGGCAGCCCTGAGTCCCTGGGGCTGAGAATTCTGATGGCCCTGCCCAGAGAGTAGAGGTGCTTGAGGGGCAGGGACGAGACCACAGGCCTCCAGGGAGCACTGCAGAGTTGGCAATGAGAGGAAAAGGCTTGTGAAGGGGGATAAGGTGAAGCCAGTGGACATCAGCCCAGAATCCAGCCCTTCCCCTCCAGAGGCAGCAGGACCTAAAGCCAGAACCCAAGCCCAAATTGGAAGAGCCTGAGGGAGCTTCAGGAAGCTCTACGCAAAGCTGCACATTAAGAACGAGAGACTTCATGAGGCCCTGACCCAGACCACGCTGCGGCTGAAGCAGCTCAAGGTGGAGCTGGAGTGCACCATGCAGAGGCAAGAGCGCTTTGCAGAGAGGCCGCCATCCTGGAGCTGGCGAGATTTGAGTGCAGGGCCCTGGAGTGCAAGGCTGCTGAACTGGAAGAGGAGCTGAAGGGCCTGTCCAACCTCCGAGCTGACAACCAGCGCCTCAAGGATGAGAATGTGGCCCTGATCTGTGTCATCAGCAAACTGTCCAAGTGACCCCGGAGGACTTGCCCCTGTACCCGCATTGATACAGCTGCTTTTGCCACATGCACCCCTTTCCTGTGTGAACACGAGTGACAGGGCTGTTGAGGAGTCTCTGAGAAGCCATAACCTCCCTTGAGATCTCCAGGTTAGGAGGGGAGGACAGAGCCCCCAGGAGCCAAGGGGGCCATCTGAGGCCAGGATGGAGACAGGAGGCTGAGCCAGGTAGGGGAACCAGGGCTACAGGCAGGACCAGAAAGGAACTGAGGACCAGGAAGTGCCAGGACCAGTAGCCAGGACCAGAGTGGTCACCTAGAGGTCCCCTCTCACGTGTGCTACCACCAGTCACCCCTCCAGCCCATTCTAACAGGGATCCTAGAATGTGCCAAGCATCCTGCTGGCCTGCGCCAGGTGAGCCTGTATATAGGGTCCGTGTGCAATAGGGAGGGATGTCTTCTATTTTTTGCTGCCCCCCTCCCCATCACTGGCCCGGGCAGGGGGAGAAGGTATTTTTCAGACATAGCATAGGCACCACAAGTAAAAGTTGTGAAGTTGCCAAAAAAAAATAAATAAATAAAAATAAAAGGAGCAGGCTGGCCGGCCAAACACCCCCTCTCTTCCCACCACCCTCCCCCCGCCCCCCCCCCCCCCGCCCCCCGCCCTGCCCTTGTTCAACCTGCCCCACCACAATAGACCCATAGCCCCTCCCCGTGGCTGTCTGCCCCTGATTGCACACCCCCCCCCCCAAGAGGGGGCAAGGCTGGGCGGCCAACCTCCTGCAGCCCCTCCCCAGGCTGGCCCCACCCCTGATACCCCCACCCCAATAGGGGGCAGCGCTGGCCAGCCAATATCCTGCAGCCCCTCCCCTTGCCCAGCTCCACCCCAGATTGCCCCCCCCCCCCCCGACCCCAATCAGGGGCAGGACTGGCTGGCCAACCACCCATGGCTCCTCCCCCAGGCCACTGGCCCCAATCACCACCCCTCACCCCATTTGGGGGGTGGCCGCCCAGCCCACCAACCACAGCCCCTCCCCATGGCCAGCCCCACTCCCAATTGGCCCCCCAACCCCAATCAGGCTGGCAAGGGGGGGCAGTTGGGAGCAATCAGACCAGTGACAGGGGGTAGTTGGGGGCAAACAGGCTGGCAAGGGGGGCAGTTGGGGGCGATCAGGCAGGCAGGTGAGTAGTTAGGAGCCAGCGGTCCCAAATTGCAAGAGGGATATCCGACTGCTGGTGCAGGATTGGGCCTAAACTGGCAGTCTGACATCCCCCAAGGAGTCCCAGATTGGAAAGGGTGCAGGCCAGGCTGAGGGACCCCCTCCCCCCAGTGCACGAATTTCATGCACTGCTGCCTCTAGTATATATATAAACAGGGAATATGCTAATTAGCCCAGATATGCTAAATTAGTCACGGCCAGTCTGGCACTTAATAGTCAAGACCAGTCAGGTATAGCCCAGTAGTGGCCTGTGGCTGGAGTGGCCACCGGCGCATGGGCCTGTGGTGCCACCCAGCCAGTGGTTCTGAGCAAGCACGCTGCACCACCTGGCCTGAGAGCGCCCCCTGGTGGAAATGGCCACCAGCAGGGTGCATGTGGCCCATGGCACTGCCCAGCCAGGGGTCGCAGGCAAGCATGTCACGCTGCCTGTCCTGGGAGCGGCCCCCAGCAGCAGTGGCCACCAGCGGGGGCACACACAGGCCCGCAGTGGGGGGTTGTGAGCAGGCCTGCAGCGTCCCCACCCTGTGCTGAGGTGAACTTGTCTGCCTGCGTCCCTGACCAGGGACGTGACACTGCCTGTGTGTGTCCCCTGGGTCTTGCCTGGGGTGCTGGGTCTTTGCTTGGGGTTTGCCAAGTCTGGGTTTCAAGTGATTTTGAGGTGTGCACAGGTGTGGGGGGTCTTGACTCTGGCTCCCACAGTGCACCCAACACTCTGACAGGAGGAAGGAGAGAGCCTGATACCCGCACCCAGGACTCACACAGCAGGGCCGCGGTAGCCCCTTCCCTCGTGGAATTGGCCATTGGTTAGCTTGCTGTCAGTGGACTGACAGACAGAAATCCCATTCACCCACACCCAGGACCCAGACAGGTTGCTACTGTTTATTTATTAATAAATTTATATATTACTTTCATATACATTTTTCTAATTTTCTTTAATCTCTGACACTTCTATTATAGAGAAAGGGCAAATAGTGATATTAAAATATTTCTTTTAATTAATTCCCTTTCAATGTGCACAAATTCGTGCACTGGGCCACTAGTTTAAAATATATAGAAGCAAACATTCGGAGGGACCAGATGGGCATATTAGGTAGTCAGTATACCTTTCAGAATACAGTGTTATCCAGGCTATTTCCTGTTTGAGTCTTCTATACCTTGCACAAGGTTACCTTTGATTGCGGATAAGCAGGAATTAAGATCTCTTTAAATAAATGGCTTGCCTCGCCTTCTACAATCTGCTTGCCTAGCCTTCTACAATCTCAAAGAGAGATGGAACTAAACAGCAAAATTCTGGCCAGGGCCTGAGAACTTTGGCTGGTTTAGCAGCCGGACAGGACAATATTCTGGGTAAGTCCATCACTCCTGCTAAACTCAATGTGCTATGATAGATATTTGAGGCTTTCAGCATTCCAGGTCACTTTTACAAACTTCCTAAAATGGTAACATGTGGTGGGAAATTCTGGCTTGAACTTCCATCTATTACTGTACTAGACATATTGTGGCTGCTCCCCTTAATGGTTCCTAGGCTGTACTATTAAAGGCAAGGTATTACTCTGCAAAGTTTATGATAGCAGTCTTGCTGAAACAAGCACATACCTTCTATTACGTTAATGTTCTATTTAAATAACAAATAGCTGGCCCCTGGCTCTGCTTCATCCTCTTATGTGTGTCTGGGCAGTAGTGCTTCCGTGCTGGTGAATATTTTTAGGCTCCTTCAAAGAGCCAGAACACAGTTAATGCAAGATCATCCTGACAGCCCTTTGAAAATCTCACCACCTGATGCTGTCTTTCTCTGAATGCTTTGTAAATGCAACTTATATAATTCCAACCTCTAATATAGTCATAAAAGTGTAATGTGTCTTTTCAGAAGAGAACTCTGCTATAAAAAGGGAAAATTGAGTAAATTAAGTCAGGGAGCTTTTCAAGCTATCAAATATGATGTTATAAACCATCATGACATTTCAACCCACAACTTGGTGCTGATGCTTATCAATTGAGCTGATGAGCTGTGTCTGCACAAAAATAAGAATCCAAGCTAGTCAAATACCTTTCTAAGCAGCTTGCCTTATCACAATCTATTTTTCCAAGTACCTAATCAAGGGCATTTATTTCCCATGGTTGCAGTAAAAATGGAAATATCAATGGAGAGCAATTGGTTATTAGAATTTGCTCAGTGGTTGAGCAAGGAACCTTGCAGGAATCTTAAGCTTCACCCATTCACACTATCATAAAAGCTTTGTGCTTTAGCAGACTCCTTCCTAATTGGAAACATTTTGCAATAAGCCACCAACCAATAGGGTCTATCTTCATATGGTTGTGGAAAGAAAAATTAAGTTACATGGATACATGAAATAGGTGATAATTCATAGACTAATTGTTAATGTAATTGCTATGCTATAATAATAACTAGCAACTTGGTTTTTGTCTCAATGTCCTTTCCAACTGTACTCTCCAGGGGAAATATTCCCATGACCTTGGATTGAAACTTGCACATTTCTCATTACTTTACATCTTACAGGCAGATAATAAATTAGATTTATGACTCCTTAAAGTTACAAATGCAGCTTTAATTTAGAAATTAGATGGATCCGTCCAAGATATTAATTGAGCATTTCAATCTTGTTTCAAAGGTGAGATTCCTTCTTTACCTTTTCATGCCCCTAAAATAAATACTGTAGTAGACCAGGAATGGGTATCACTGACCAGTAGGCAAAGTTGTCTACTAGATGCTACTGTATCCTACTTATGCATGAACCTTCCGGACTGTGGCTCACAAACCATCCAAAGGAGCAAATCCTTCTACCTTTCAGAACAATCATGCTTCACCTTCTCCCACCCCCTTTATCTATAGCCACTATAAAAATCTTTCGAAACAACCTACAATCTTTTTTCCTTCTACATAAGATATTAAAAAAGGCCATCGATTCCAGGATGGTGGACAATGTTGCCTTCTCCACTTAGACCTTCATTTTCTCTTCCTTAAGATTACTCGTTTTTTGAAGGGAGAAATAAAATTTAAATTCCTCATAGAGAAATTAGAGTGATTCAATGAGATATGGATATAAATCACCTAGTATAAGGTCTGGCACATACAAAGACCTTGATTAATGTTGGTTTCACATTTGTCCTCCCACTCATAGCAGAGGCTAGGTTTCATACATTTTTGCAAGCTTTAGCAACTCCGATGAGGCAAGGCACATAGAAGATGCTGAGTAAATGTCTGTAGAATGACAAATAAGTCAAGTGTTATAAACACATAAAAGAGAAAACAATTAATTATGAACTCATTACAATAATCATATTTATTTTCCTTTATATCTGTACTTAGCAAGCAACTTTTTTATATTATTTCAGTTCCCAAGCAAATATGCCTACTAAAAAAAGAATATATTATTCATTTAACTTCAAATTTTTGGTCCACAAAGCAGTAATGTTTCTCATTATAAAATTAAAAAAAAAAAGCTTTGAAGTTACTAATCAAGCTGTAATGAGTTTGATTAGCATCAGTTAGTCCCCTACAATTTGTTCAACCTTGAATAAATCAATAGGAGAGAGCTTTTGATATTAAGAAGATGAGGATCAGGTTTTAGACCCATGGAGACTTTGCAAAGAATCATGTAAGATACCAACCTTTTTAATGGGAAATTGGTAACTCTGAGTTTAGCAATGTGTGTACAGAGACAGGGGCTGGGCTCACTCTTTCCTTTTCCCTTTATTTAAATACTGCCTACATTTGGTTAAGACTTATTATGTAACTCCTTATAGTTTTAAGCAACCAGGTATATTGAACAGTGATTTGAGGGAAATGAGAGTGTAAGGATATCTAAGTCAATACTGTTCCAGTCATTTGAATTGCAAGGGCACAGACCCTGAAGCCTTTTCAAGAAGCCATGGTGGGGACATAGTGAGATGGGGAAAGGAGAGGGAGGAGCTCTCAGAGACCAAACTGGGTAAGGACTTGGTATTTTACTGTGAACAAAGTAGGAAGACTTTGAGGTGTTTGAGTAGAGAAATGTAATAGTTGACTTACATTTTAAAAGGATCATCTGGCTACTCTGATATCTGGGTAGAGACCTAAGAATAGAAGTCATGCACCTAAGGGCACATGGTGGGGATCTGGTTCTTCTTATAGGAGATGGATGCAGATGAAAAAGATAATATCAGGAAGTGATAAACACAGAGACCAACAACACTGATATCTGGTTCCTGACTGTCATTTGTCCATGCAGATGTCTTCTGTGATATCCGTGATAGAAGCCAGGGGCTGAGAGTTACCTGCCCACTGTAGATAAGTTCATTAGGGTCAGTCTTTCTTAGGAAGTAACATTTGAGCTTAGAGTTTAAGATGAGAAAACCCAGCTAAATGACTATGCAGTGGCAGAGGATTCTTGCAAGGACGAACATTGCTCAAATAGATCATACCAATGACTTTTGTAGCCAACACGAAGCCATCAAGCAAAATTTGAACTTTTAATGTGGTTCAAGTTTGGGGAGGTGTGTGGTATAGTTGCAGTGCATATGCTTCAGAGCCGAACTAATTTGACATAATTTCACAGTGTTCCCCTTATCAGTTTTATGACCTAAGAGCAGTCACTAAACATCTCTGAGCATCACTTTCCTCATTTGAAAATGGTTATCCGGACAGTGCTGTTGTGAGGATTAAAGGACATAATACACATAAAGTGCCTAGCATATCTCCTGATGTATATTTTTGTATTCAATAAATATTATTCCCTTATGAAAAAGAAGGAAAGGAAAGTGTGTTGTAGCTGAATGAGATAAAGATGTCTTGCTAACCTGGACCACAAGAAATTCTCCATACCCCGAGACACTTCTTAATGTCTTGCTTTGTATATGGATGGGTTCTGTCGAACTTCTATTAGAGGAGGTGGGTAAGTTTGTACTTCACAGTCATACAGCAGGAATGCGGAGCAAACCACCTTCTTTCACTCAGCCTTCCTTATGCTTAACAGTTCACCTGTAATTAGGAGGCTGGCCTAGGATAGAGGATTGGTAAGTTGAAGAGGAGATATTCTTAGTCACAAGTCCAAGAGTTGCTGAGGGTGTGGTGGCCTGCACTGTGTGGAATTAAGGAGTAAATGTCTACAATAAAACAATTTTTTCATTTAGCACAAAACCTTGAGTTTGCAGATCCAAAGCCAAATATTAAATGACTGATTAAAATTTTTGGTTGGTTATTTTACTCTGAAAAAATTTTTTAACACTTCAGTAGTGATGATGAGCTCTGTCTACCCACAGACTCCAGTACTTAAGAAATGTACCTTCTGTTTTTCTCTAACTCAGTAAAATTCTGTTTCAAGACCTCATTACCCTAATGACAGGAACTAAAATCTCAATCAATTTAAGGTCCTGTCCATTTATCCCCAGGATGGCAGCAAAATTCCATAGCTCATGTTGCAGGGCACAGCGATGTCTGGTTCCTATCATCTGTCCGTACTGATGTCTTCTGTGATATCAATCACCTGGTCTGGCCCTGGGTCATTGATTGCTGCAAATGGCTATCATGCTATCCTTTGTTCCAGATCTGACTCTCTCTGCTGCTTCAGAGCCCCTCTTGGGAGCATGAAAGACCATTGACTGCTCTCCCTGCCTACCCTGAAGCTATGGGACACTGAGGGATGGAATTAGGCATGTACCACACAGAGACTTCCATTTTAGTATTGCTGGGGGCCCCTTTCCAGGAATTTCACCCACTTCTCAGCTCTCTTCAACTCCCTCTACTTTATTCTTCTTTTAAAAAATATATATTTTATTGATTTAAGAGAGGAAGGGAGAGAGATAGAAACATCAATGATGAGAGAAAAATCATTGATTGGCTACCTCCTGCACGCCCCGCACTGGGCATAGAGTCTGCAACCGGAGGCATATGCCCTGACCAGGAATTGAACTGTGACCTCCTGGTCCATAGGTTGGGCTCCCTCTACTTTCTTCTATCTATACTTTTACTGCTCAAAAGCTACAACCTGATTTAGGCCTTTTGTTGTCACCCCATTATAATAGTAAAGAAAAGACACTCAGTTGCTTTCATTAGGAGAAGGGGTTGGGTAATAAATATCTTGGGGAGAAAAACGTTAATTAATGTTTCAAAAATATTACTCTGTCTTACTTCTATAGCAAAATAACTTTGGAAGGAAGGAGGTAGACTGAGGCTCTCTTTTGTGTGTTTCTTTCCAAATCTGGTTTGGATGGTCCTTTATGATGGTACATACACTATGATTGGAGAGCCATAATACCCAAAGTATCATGTAAGAAAAGAAAATGCTTACTTCCATATTGCTGAAGTAGATTTTCACCTTGTTTTTGAAGATGCTACATGGATTTTCATTAAGACATATTGTTATTTTTCTCCTCCTACTTCCTCCTTCCTTCCATGTCACTACATACAAAGGGACTTTGTGTCTACGTTTGCAGAGGGTTGAACAGGCTATTTACTTAGCCAGATAAGGTGGTAACAAATATCTATTTGGGTCTGATTTGATCCATATATTTAAAAAATTATTTCCAAGTTTCCTTGGAGGTAACCTTATTCTAGGTGAAAAAAATAAAAGGGAGCTGAACAGCAGAATTCTTCATCGTATATCACATTCATATCTCAGAATCAAGTTCCTCTTCTTCACTTTGTTTCTCTGGCATGACACATGCTCCTGCCAAAGTCAGAATTATCAGTGATATGGAGGATGAGACTAAGTCAGATTTACTGTAGCTTGTGGAGAAAGCACCTCCAAATCAGGCAGAAAATGTCAATATCATTGACCTCCAGGGAGATATGTGGTTTTTGCACAGTGTAGCTTTGGGCTCTTCAGCCAGCAGCAAAGCATCGAAACAGTAGTAGAGAGTGGTTTTCCCATGACCAGAATGTAAAGTGCCATCATAGATCCAGACCGAGGAAGGACTGTAACAGTTCTGAGCCTGTGCAGAGAACACTGGACATGAAGCTAAAACCTGAAATTCTAGCCCTGTCTCTTTCCTCTGCATCTCAGGGAGTTCTTGCGTAAACACTGGACTATTTCTGCATCTCTTTTATTTCAAATAAATATTATGACAATAGTTGTCATGGTGTTTTGACTAGACATATTTATAAGAATATAATATGAATAATAATCTATTCATAATATTGTGATGGTTAGTTTTAAAGGGGTGCCCAGATAGCTATAAAACATTATTTTTGAGCTTGTCTGTGAGAATGTCCCCAGAATATATTAACATTTAAGTCAGTAGATTGAGTAAAAGCTTCCTCACCAATGTCTATGGGCATCATCCTATCTGTTGAGGCCCTGAATAGAACAAAAAAGATGGAGGGAGGGTGAGTTCTATCTCTTTGCTTGAGCTGAGACATCCATCTTTTCCTGCCCTCTGACATTGCTGCTCCTGGTTCTCAGACCTTGGAATTCATTCTGGGACTTACACCAGCATCAGTTCCATGATTCTCAGGCCTTTAGATTTGAACTTAATTATACCACTGGCTTTCCTGGTTGTCTAGCTTACAGAAGGCGTATCATAGGACTTCTACGTCTCTCTTTTTTTCTTTTTTTCTAATATATTTTTATTGATTTTTTACAGAGAGGAAGGAAGAGGGATAGAGAGTTAGAAACATCGATGAGAATCGATCAGCTGCCTTCTTCACACCCCCCACTGGGGATGTGCCCGCAACCAAGGTACATGCCCTTGACCGGAATCGAACCTGGGACCCTTCAGTCCGCAGGCCGACGCTCTATCCACTGAGCCAAACCGGTTACAGCATGACTTCTACATCTCTAGATCCTATTGGTTTTGTTTCTCTGGAGAACCCTGAATAACACAAATATCATCATTTAATATTTCCTACATGATATAGGTACGTTTCCAAATACTTTTCACATCTTTTATTCCATTTTACCTTTTCAACATCCGAGCCAAGAGAGTATTTTTATTCCGATTTTTAGAATAAGAAACAGTAGTACAGAAGTGAGGTTGTTACCAGTGAAACCTAGTCCTTTTTGTGGTGTTGAGAGAAAAGAATTTCAAATGGCACACATGTGGAGAAGTTTAAACGGGATGGCCAGATTGTATTTGGGGTTAAGGGAATTAATACACCCTCGGGTACACAGAGGGCATGGAGGCTCTGGAATCAACTGCCACAGGCTCTTGCTATCCTCCATATATTCTTCTGGTTCACGGTAAGGAACAAGGTGCCATTTAAACACCAAACCCAACTTTCTGATTCTTCCGGGCCTGAGTTGAGTCCTTTTGAAATTATCATCGTAGTAACTAGCTAGTTATTATTGGTCTTTACAGTAATCCTGCAGGTTCTTTAACATATTGTTTCAGAGTGCAGTTTCCTCTCATTTGTTTTTTTTTTGTTTTTTTTATCCTTTCTAGCTCTAACTCAGGCCAGCCCAATCTGGCCTGGCATTACAGGAAGGATTTATTTTTGACCAGTCTCACCTGATTTTCTGCTTACTCAGAGTGAGAGCAGGGGAAAAGAACACAAGCATGTCATGATCCATCTTTATCCCTCACCGCTCAGCTCTGACAACCAGACTTCACTTGCTGACTTAGCTCCAGGAGAGGCAATTATCTTCCTAAGTGCAGATTTCATTGCTGGCTCTGTTGGTTTCAAAGACTCAGCTGGCCTCCTGCTGCTACTGGACACTTATCCAAGGCAGTCACAGGTCCTGATTCTTATGATGGAAACGTTCCCGGCTCAAGGCATAATTAGAAAGGACATTGCTCCAGACCCTGAGGTTTCTAAGCAACAGATAGTCAATTGAATATTATTGGCTGCATATCCTGTTCTGCTGCTGCATCCATGTTGCTTGATATAGGGACTCTTGGCCAATCTTCTGCATGTCCATCTGCTAAGATGGCAACATGCCCTCTTGTTTTGTATTTGGATTCTGGCCATGGCTTCCAGGCCATGACAGACACCTGCAGATCAACAGGAGTGTTAGAGTTTTTCTACCTATGTCTCCTCTGGCAGCCACAGGCCTTGTAAGACATGATGCGCACCTGTTGAGTACCATCTGCCAGACAACATGACTATTTGGGAATAAGATTAGGAGAAGGCAGCTGCCATGAAGACAAGCTTCATCGCATGTGAAAGTGTCAAAATACCTATATCTTTAATGAGAGAGCAGGCCTATGCTAGAGGGCATGAGGAATAGTCAGGACAGCAAGGATGCTGAGTGATCATGAACCCTCAGACAAGCACAGACCTTAGCAGGTTTTACTATGACCCCTCTGAAATATGGGTAACTTGCTGGAAGCAGAATCCAACAAGGCCAAGAGAAGTCTGTGTAATGAACTCACTGGTCTTTATAACAGAAAAAAAGTAAAGAATCTAAAATCTCAACCTTGTGTATGAAACCTATTAAAAATGATTCCCCTTAGCCTTAGCTCTTAGTCATTTGAAACTCGTGTGTATATACACGTATGTATATTACATGAGCTTTCTTATTTTATTACGAGCCTCACCACGCACGCAGCCCCGCCCACCCGCGCACACCTTGGCAAGCTGCTGCACACGCAGCCTCCTGGTGACCAGTCTTTGGTCGTTATGGTGTTACGACCACTGGGTTTTTATTATATAGATTAGCTGTAGAGGTGAACTAAATGGGATGCAGAGGGTAGAGCATCCATGGATACTCTTTATTCAGATCGATGAAGAATAGAATAAGGTGAAACAGTTGTTTTGTTTTTTAATCAAAACTTTGATAGTTCTGTAATAATTTCAGTGACATCAAAATATTAAAATATTTATCAAGAACACTATAGGTAGACATATTGAGAGAGTGTAATTGATGAAACACTATAGCATTAAATTGATTTTGGATATTTAATGCTTTTATTGGTGAGTCCTAACAAGAAGAAAAAAATGTATCAACACTTTTCATGTCAACATTTTTGAGCATTTATGATATGCTGGATATTTTATATGCATCCATACATTTACTCTTCACACCAAAAGATCTATGAGATAGAGATCTTCACCCCATTAGGAATATATTAATCAATTATTATTATTACAGTAACATAACATCATTTTGCGAGGTTATTTAACATTTTTGAATCCTAGGTAATTGTACTCAACACTTAGGAATAATTAAGGAACTTGCTAGGTATAGGTGGAATGTCAGGCAGATTTAGGGCAAATTGGTTTTACAGTTTCGTTCTAGCAAGGGAAACGTATTTTGTAGGTTTCTGAGTGAAAGGAGAGTTTTATTATTTTACTTTATTTTATGTGGGTTTTTTTCCCCCCACACAAATGTTCATAGCACTTTTATTGTTATTGCCCCCAAACAGGAAAGAGCTGAAATGCCCCCAGGAGTGAATGGTCAAACAACCAGGGGCACCACAGAGCACTACTTAGCAATAAAACCAAATGAACTATTGACACAAGCAATACCTGGATAGGCCTCAGGGAACTATGCAGAGTGAAAAATCAATCTCAAAAAGGCCACATATGGTATGGTTTTGTTTATGTAATATTCTAGAAAAACAGATTAGGAGCTGTCAAGGGTTGGAAATGTTGGAGGTATAGGGAGTGGGTGGGAATAACTATAAAGTGCTAACGAAAGGGACATCTTGTGTTGATGGAATAGTTCTGAATCCTGATTATGGTGGTGGTTATAAGAATCTAGACGTGTGATTGCACCAATGCCCAATTTCTGATTTTGGTATTATAATTATGTAAAATGTAACCATTGGCACAAAATGGGGTGAAAGGTACATTGGGACCTCTCTGTACTCTCTTTGCAACTTCCTGTGAATCTATAATTATATTTTTTGAAATGACTTGCTCTCTATGTAGTGGATTACATTACCCTTCACAATATATAATCCAGGAAGAAGCCTACCTCTGCATCCTACTGCTCTTCCTATTTTATTCCTAACTCACACTGTCACCTGTCTCTTGTCACACTTACTTGGACATACTTCATCATCCCTGCTATGGACTGAACATTTGTTTCCCCGCAAAATTCATATGTTGAAACCTAATTCCCAATGTGATGATAATTGGAGGTGGGGAACTTTGGGAGTTGGTGAAGTGATGAAGGTGGGGCCCTCGTAAGTGGCATTAGTGTCCTTATTTTAAATTGGATTTACTGGGGTGATATTGGTCAACAGAACCATAGAGAGATCAACTGTACAACTCAGGAAAACATCATCTGCATACCACATTATGCACTCAGCGCCCAAAGTGAGTCTCTATCCATCTCCATTTACCGCCCCTCCCCCTCCGTTTGCCCACTTCCACGTCCCCCTACTCCCCTTTCCCTCTGGTTATCACCGTA
The DNA here is from genome assembly GCF_964212035.1 of Myotis nattereri. NCBI lineage: Eukaryota > Metazoa > Chordata > Mammalia > Chiroptera > Vespertilionidae > Myotis > Myotis nattereri. The sequence continues at coordinate 27,187,730 of NC_138084.1, forward strand.
CTGTTGTCTGTGTCTATGTGTTATATATATATATGTATGTTTGTTTTTTTGCTTAATCCCTGCACCTTTTTCACCCAGTCCGCCCAACCTCCTCCCCTCCTCCCCTCTGACCCACTGACAGCTTTCAGTCTGTCCTTTGTATCTATGCTTCTGTTTTTATTTTGTTTGTTCAATTATTTTGTTCAATAGATTCCACACATAAGTGGGATCATACAGTATTTGTCTTTCCCTGACTGACTGATTTCACTTACATAATTGTGAAGCCACGGCCCACATGGCTTGGGTTCAGATGCGTGGAGAAAGAGCTGACACGCAAATTAATACACAAGACAAGAAATATAAATTCAGAAAATGATGGGGGAAGCCAGAGAAAGCTTAGTTCTAGTGACCAAGCTCCACTGAATCTCCAAACCCATCTCCTTTTTATTTACCAAAATACACAATTGCCTTTTAGGAATGCAAACAGGCATATCAAAGATAATGTTTAGTAAACAGTAAAAGATTAAGGGCTTGCCTTCAGCCATTCAGTCAGCAGCAGGTAGTAATATGCAGATATTTGGCCTTCTGAATAGCAAAGTCCATTCAGCCTTCTGACCTGGACTTCTCGAATTTGTATATTAATTACTGTTGATCTTTGCCTCCAGCACATGATCTCCAAGTTAATTCATGCTGTCGGAAAAAGTGTGATTTTCTTCTTTTTTTAATAGATGAGTAGCATTCCATTGCGTAAATGTACTACAGCTTTTCTATTCACTCATCTAACAATGGGCACTTGGGCTGCCTCCAGATCTTGGCTATTGTAAATAAACCTGTAATGAACATACAGTTTCATACATTGTTTTGTATTAGTGTTTTAGGTTTCTTCAGGTATATTCCCTGATGTGGAATTGCTGGGTCAAAAGGTAGTTCCATTTTTAATATTTTGAGGAACCTCCAGACTGTTTTCCATAGTGGCTGCACTACTATGCATTTTCCACTACATTGCACAAGGGTTCTATTTTTTCCATATCCTCACCAACTCTTGTTTTTTATTTATTGATGATAGCTATTCTGAAAAAATGTGAGGTGATATTTCATTGTGGTTTTAATTTGCATATCTTTGGTGATTAGTGATTTTGAGCATCTTTCATGTCTGTATTGGCCATGTGTATGTCTTCTCTGGAGAAGTGTCTATTCAGATACTTTGCCCATTTATTTTAAAATAATAGTTTATTGACTTTTAGAGAAGGAGGGAGAAGCAAGAAACATCAATGTGAGAGCATAACATCAATTAGCTGTTTCCTGCACATTCTGAACTGGGGCTTGAGCCCACAACATGGGCATGTATGTGCCCTGACTGGGAATTGAACCAGCAACCAGTTTAGGTGCACAGGATGAAGCCTTACTAACTGAGCCACACCAGCCAGGATGCCCGTTTTTTTTTTTAATTGGGTTGTTTGTCTTCTTATTGAGTATATAAGTTTTTTTATATATTTTGGAAATCAACCCCTTATCAAAATGAGTTTTAAATATTACATATTTCAATATAAGGTGAATTTTAAGTTTTATATTGGCATGGATTGCTTCTATCTTGCTTATTATTATAGCACTAGTACCTAGCATAGGAATTAAACTTTAATTGATTGAACAAATAAATAAGTGAATGGTGGGATAAGAGAATATTAACACTATCTCCAATTTATTTGTTATAAAATTAATATTCTCTACAAACACATACACACACACACACTTCTTTTTCAGTACAAGGTGCTCAGGATATAGCTACCCATTAGGGATAATTATAGTCCAGGTCAGAGAGAACAAAGACATGAGTCATGGCTGTGAAAGTAGGACAAAGAGCAAAAACTGATGGAATAGTATCTTTTGAAGAGGCTTTAAAATATTTGTTTACTCATGAAATGTAGGCTGTAAGGGCAGATATGAGAGAAGGGGAGCAGTTTAGGGTGACTCCAGTAGATACTCTGGGAGATAGGATAATGTCTGACAATAGCATAAAATACCTTGAAATGTTTTGAAAAAGGAATACTGCTCAAAACTCAGTCTCAGGTCTGGAGAGCTCAGACAACAAGCAAGAGTATGGCCAAGGGAGTCTTAGCCTCCTTGTTGTCACTGTAGCCATTACTCAGCCCCCCTCAGAGACCTGCATTGTTAAGAACATCACATGGGCATACCTTGAAAATATTGTGCATTTGGTTCCAGAGCATCACCATAAAGCAAGTCACACAAATGTTGGGGTTTCCCAGTGTACCTAAAAGTTATGTTTATACTAAGTGTACAATAGCATTATATCTAAAAATGTGCATAGCATAATTAAGAATACTTTATTGTTGTTCCATTTATATCGAGTGCAGGCAGAGTAAATTTAGCATAATTCTTGAGGGCCCTAGGATTTCCAGAATGGTGAATGAGCACTGGCTTCAACTTTAAGTCATCAGCTGCATTAGCCCCTAACAAGCAAGTCAGCCTGTCCTTTGAAGATTTGAAATCAGGCATTGACTTTTCTCTAGCTATTAAAGTTCTAGATGGCATCTTCTTTTAATATAATGTTGTTTTATCTACAATAAAAACCTGTTGTTTAACTGCATGCATTAATTATATTAGCTTGATCTTCTGAAAATCTTGCTGCAGCTTTAATCAGCACTTATTGCTTCACCTTGTAATTTTATGTTATAGAGACGGCTTCTTTCCATAAGCTTCACAAACCAACCCCCACTAGTTTCCAGCTTTTCTTCTATAGCTTCTTCACCTCTCTCAATGTTTATAAAATTGAGGAGAGTTAGGGGCTTGCTCTGGATCAGGCTTTGGCTTAAGGGACTGTTGTGGATGGTTTCATCTTCTATCCAGAGCACTAAAACTTTCTCCACATCAGCAATAAGGCTGTTTCACTTTCCTGTCATTCATGTGTTCACTGGACTAGCACTTTTAATTTCTTTCAAGAAATATTCCCTTATTTTTACCACTTGGCTAACTGGCACATGTGGCCTAGCTTTCAGGTATACTGACTTTCGACATGCCTTCCTCACTAAGCTTTATTATTTCTAGCTTTTGATTTCAATGAGAAATGTACTACTCTTCCTTCCACTTGAACACTTAGAGGCCATTGTATGGTCATTAATTGGCCTAATTTTGATGCTTCTGTATCTCAGGGGGTTGGGAGGTTTGAGGAGGGAGAGATAGGGGGAATATATATATATATATATATATATATATATATATATATATATAGAGAGAGAGAGAGAGAGAGAGAGAGAGAGAGAGAGAGAGAGGAATGGCTGGTCATAAGAGCAGTCAGAACACACAATATTTATCAATTAATTTTACCATCTTATAAGGGTGCAGTTTGTGGCACCCCAGAACAACTATAACAGTAACACCAAAGATCACCAATCACAGCTCACCATAACAAATTTATTAATTATTAAAAATTTGGAAATACTGCACGAATTACGAAGATCTGACACAGAGACATGAAGTAAGCAAATTATGTTGGAAACATGGTGCCCATTGACTTGCTCAATGCAGGGTTGCCACAAACCTTCAATTTATACAAAACACAATATCTGCAAAGCAAAATAAAGTGAAGTGCAATAAAACCAGGTTTGCCTGTAAGTGCTCAGTGAATGCAAACTGATTAAGGAAAGGAATGTGTCACCAAAGTTTATCTAGAGGCTATGACTTGTTGGAAACACTAACAGCACCTGTTATATAATAGAAATTACTCAAGGCAGTGGTTTCCTAAATAGACTTAGAGATTGTAACCAGAGGCTTTTCATTTTTTATAAAGGCTTGGGTTTGAAGCAAAACCAAATTAAATGGTAGATGCCAGAAGAGATCTTGTTTTCATCAAACTGGTGACATTTATTTCCTTGGCTTTTGGTACTGCATTAAAATTTCTATTAGTTTTTTTTTTTTGTTTTTATTACCGAGTTTTAAAGAATAACATTTCAGATGACATTTTTCTATGAGAAGGTTTCTTGCCATTAGAAAGCGCACCTAATCACTAGCCTCCCAAGTTATTCAGGTGATGCGTTTCCAAGTTACCCACATTTTCTAAATAATTAATGAAGCTGTTTTAATGAAATAGCTTTTTTTCTCCCTAATAAATAAGACTTTTAATTGAGCTGTGATAAATGTGTCCTTCTAGGTTTTTCTTTTATTTATTCACATTGGTTTGTAACCTGTATATAATTCAAAGTCATCAAGAATCCAAAAGCCCTGAGTCATACACTAGAAATATTGGGGTGGGAAAATAAAAGTTGGAAAGATTTTTGTTATTTTCTTCTTACCAGAAAAGAATGTATCATTGAGATTAAATTGTCTGTAGAACAGTTTTAAGATTATCCCTACTTTTATTTTATTTTATTTTTTTTTTTTTGTAACTGGACTAATCTATGAATTATAGTGTAAGCCCTGACCATTGTGTTTTTTTTTTTTGTTTTTTTTTTTTGGTAATGCAAGTGACTCATTTAAACTTTGATTGTCAAGGCATCCACTTCAAGTATGGCTATTTCAAATAAACACTTTGCCATCCCCAAGACTAGATAAAGAGCCAGGCAGACACCCGTCCACACACACCATCCAGCTAAGTCCCATCGCCACTCCTGATTCCTGTCACCACTTCCCTCCAACAGGCTCCTTTGTTTTAGACATTTTGGTTGATTTCAATAACTGACAATTTGGGCCATTTCTCCCCTCCCCTGTTCTTGTGCTTTAAATTCTTGCTCTTATGTTTTAAATTCACCAATGAAGAGTGAGCCCATGCCCATCTTTGACCCCAGTAAAGGCAGAATCCCAGGCACACTCTCTCACTACCTCTAACTTCCAGGATCTGTAATAAACCTTTTTCTTCCCCAAAATTTTCCTGATGGTTATTGCTGAAGGCATCTTGTAATCACAATAAGAACCACAAGCATGGGGGCCAGCTACCTCATTGGTTATTGACGGGTTGAGACTGGCACACAACACCCATTAGTGCATCAAGTTCATTCCCTCCTCTGTATCTTTACTCATGTCACTCCACATCTGGGTTATCTGAGTCTTATTCATTCTTCAGCACTGACTTTATACTTCCTTATACTGCTATGGAACTTTCCATGCTCAATGCACTCCATAATATACTATTTGTTCATTCATCATTTATCAAAAAGTAGTGGGCAAGTGATTCCATTGTAAATATAAATTTACAATTCAATACAGTGAGGCTTAGACTAGAAGGTATGGGGAAAGTTCTATGGAAATAAAAGAAAGGTCTGTCTTCTTTCCTCTTATCTAACATTTTTGCCACTTACGTCTTGCTTGTCACATCTTTTCTGTAAACTTTAACTTTTGTAAAATCCAGTCTTTATTTTCATAACAGAAAAAAATGTAAGAGTAGGAGGGGTGGAGAGTATGGATATAAGGTTAATTATTGGTTAAGAAATGTAGCTAATATCCTAGTCTGGCTAGGATATAGCTACTAAAAAACACTGATGCCTTCTGTAGTTTTTTCCCTTTTTTTTTTCTTTTCTTTTTTTTAATTTATTGCTTAAAGTATTACAAAGGGTATTACATATGTGTCCATTTTATCCCCCCGCCCTAGACAGTCCCCTAGCCTCCCCTATCCCCCAATGTCTTATGTCCACTGGTTATGCTTATATGCATGCATACAAGTCCTTTAGTTGATCTCTTACCCCCCTACCTCCTGCCCCCCAACCCTCCCTGGCCTTCCCTCTGCAGTTTGACAATCTGTTTGAGGCAGCTCTGCCTCTGTATCTATCATTGTTCAAAAGTTTATAATGGTCTCTATTATCCATGAATGAGTGAGATCATGTGGTATTTCTCCTTCATTGACTGGCTTATTTTTTTCCCTTTTTTGAGGAAATATAGTTCTCATTAAGAACAACTGAATATTAAGAACAAGTGTGTGTGCACCCACTCACACCCACTGCCTTCCCCACCCCTCACATACACAAGTACTAAATGATGAATCACCATGTTTGGGGGCTTTATTAAATGGAGGAATGACATCTCTTTCTGATATATTGTATTAGCTGAATGTTGATGTTTCACTTCTTCATTTTCCCTAAAGAAAAAGGGAACCATAGCGGGGCCATCATGAGATATGGAAAGGACAGACAAGAGAGGATCAGGATGACTGCCCTGGAGACTTCTAGACAATCAGGTGGCTTTCTGTGATTCTTTTATTCAACCTTCTTCTTTCCAAACAAAGGAAAACAAACAAGCAAATTTACCAGCTGATAAAATAACAAATGACAAACAGTGTTTCTGTGAAATAATTTGCTAGGATGGAAAATAAAAAACTCCCTATTCTGAGATCATGTGTGGCTATGCTATTAAAAATTTTTTTGAGTAAGGAGGAGCTCCTGAGTTTAACAGGGCCATGGTGAAATGTTTTTCATTGGTGGTGAGAGATGTGCAGGCAGAAAAAGTCCTCTTAGGGATGTGGTTTTCAACAGATCGACTGTGGTATATAGATGTCAGGCAAACTCTTCAGTACTGGACTGGCCATCAAATTTTAAATGAAGTGTAACATTTGCTTTCAAAGCAGCTGAGAATACGTATTATTACCTTGACATATAACAGATGGAATGTTGAACTAAGGGCTTGGTGCAACCTTTTGTACAGGCAAGTCCCTCTTGCTGTGAGTTAGGGAAAAAGGGCAGTATAGTGTGGAAATGGCTTATTTATAGAAACACAAGGGCTGTCTGTCAAGTGGAGGAAAAATATGCAGTCAAATGTTCTGTCAATAATGACAGAGTGCTGAAAGGGAAATGAGGAAATAGTAGAATATCTGTGAATAAAAAGGAGCCTTTAAGTGAAGATGCAAATTTTAGAATTTAAACTGTACCTAAGACTATGAAAGATTGAGAATCAAGATAGTATTCATGGAGAGTTTTTGTGTGATGGAGAAATTAGCTTTGTACAGGACTTACGAGACTAAGCTAATGGTTATGTTCCTCTGAGAGCTCTTATCATTGCTCTAATTCATGGTCACCAGAGTTCTTGCCAATAAGTAATGCTGGTCATCAGAAAGCCAGGGTGGGCAGGGTATGGCTTGGTGTAAACTCATGATGCTCATTCATTTATTCATTCAAGAAATGCATTGTGACCTTAGTATGGATACATAGGACACAGTGTAACTACATATTTTAGTGTCCTGGAGAGAACACAAATACTCACTTGGTGCTCTGTTATAAATACTACTAGAGGCCTGGTGCATGAATTCGTGCATGGGTGGGGTGCCTTGGGGTGGCTTGGGGGAATCGGGCCCCAGCTTGCGCCCCCAGCCTCGCAGCCCCACAGCCCCACCTGGCACCCCACTGTGGCCTAGCGCCAACCCCTCATCTGCTCCACCATCCCGCCTACAGGGCGATTGATCGAGACAGGGTCCCCTGCCCAGCTCCCTCAATGCCTGGGAGCTGGGCAGCAGCCCCATCCCCCGCTGCCACTGGTCACCATCTGCAGGGAGATAGGCAGAGCGATCAGGCCTCTGCTCGCACCCGTGTTGGCCTGGTGTCACCTGCTCACCTGCTCTACCATCCCACCATGGTCCCACTCTCATCGGGGCCCATTGGAGCTGGCAGTGCCTCCAATGCCACCTTCTGCCAGTGTCCCGTTGCTGACACCCGCCATGTTCTGCGCCACCCCCTGGTGGTCAGTGTAGGTCATAGTGAGCGGTCAAACTCCCGGTCAAATGACCGCCAGAGGGGACAATTTGCATATTAGGCTTTTATTATATAGGATAATAGGAGGTAAGTTCATGACTCTATGACATTATACGGAAGGGTGAAGGGTACCTGACCACATGAGTATCATGGTGAGTAACAGAGAAAACCTCCTGGAGGAGAGTAATTAAAAAGGAAACCCAGATGAAATTAGCAAGGAAGAAGGGAAGGTTTGGGTGCTGTGTGGAAAATTGCCTGGACTGACCAACAGACCCTGAACGACAGATGAATGATTACTCTGACACAAGTTTCTGTGAAAGAGAAGTTAAAGGGCTAGTTGGCATAAGGAGCCAGAAAAGCCCCGGTTGCCTTCTTCCTTAGGCTTTTATTGTCACAACAGCTTGAACTAAAATTAATCTCTAGATATAATCAGCAGGGTAAGTATCCTTGAGAAAGCACATGCTTCTATAAGGTTGGGTTTTAAACAGAAATTCTAGTAAAACACCTGGGGGCTCAGACTTGTTTGGGAAAGTCAAGGCAGGGCCGCCGCCTTCAGCAAGGTCCCCCTAAGAGGCCCTGACCTTTTGGAGAATTCTCCTTACATACTTTCCAACCAAGTCCCATGCTTCCCTACAGAAAATATCTGACAAAGGAATGAAATATTCTAAGCAGAGAGAAATTTAAACATATACCTTGTTAATAGGCAACATTTTCATCCTCCTCTTCAGGGAACAAGACTTTTCCGAGGTTTATAGTATGGCTAGGTACATGGTTTAACTTATGATAAGTATAAATAAGAGTAATTTAATTCTAAATTCTATTACTCTTTGTTTGATTATAAAAATTGTTATTCTTCTCATTATCCTAATATTTTTTAAATTGGGCTTTTTGGTAGTAGAAAGGAATGAAGAGAATTGGTAGATTAGGGAGTTTTGCTTTAATGATAGTCTAATAATAAATACCTGAGAATCATACTTAAACAAAATCAAGAATAGGCTGTCTAAAAGACTGGGTATATTTGATTATCCCAGATAATCTCCATAATTTTGTGCAAATTTATGACATCTCTATGAATCATTTTTTAATCTTATTTGGAAAATGAGGGGAACTAGATGATTGATAATATATCTTTTAGTTTTAATATTTAGTATCATATGATTTCAACCATCTTGTGATCACAGCATCTACCAACATTTAAAACAACTGCTTTTCTTTAATAGGTAAGTGTGGGCTAAATATAAAAAGCTATAGGAAGGCACTTGGGAGGTTATTGTGATGGTTCGTTTGATAGAAAAGAAGAAGATAGAGTAGGGTAATGGCAGAGCAGATGGTAAGCAGAGGAAAGAAAAGATGTAGTGGTTGTAAGGGTGGGTAGTTAATACTTGCATAAAAGCCTTTGTCCAATTTAGTTCTTTATAATAAAGACTGTCTTGATTGTGTGAGGTATGTTATCTCATTCTTTCTATCTTGGGCCTCCTACCACCCCATTTTCTCCTTTTCTTTCCGAGTTTTCCCTTTGAGGAAGAATTGGCAAACACACTAATAAGTAAAGGCATAATTTGTTAATAAAAGCATATTTTGTTGCATAAGTTACTATATCTAAAATGCTTAGCTCAATACCTGGTTCATGGTAAACCTTCAGTGTATTAGTTATTACTACTAGTAAATAGTAAGAACAACAATAATACCTTATAGTTTAATCATTATTATTACCTTTCATGTGAGAATTATTTTAGCCTTTAGGATAAGGGATTACTCCTCAAGGTAGAGTCATTGTACAGAGGATTAGAGGTCATTTGTTCCTGCCTAAAATGTCCACGGAGACATTTGGTTCATGCCAGGAGGTCCTTGATATTCGGTCCTGTCCAAAACAAACATATATATATATATATATATATATATATATATATATATATAATTTTATTGGTTTTTCACAGAGAGGAAGGTAGAGGGACAGAGAGTTAGAAACACCGATGAGAGAGAAACATCGATCAGCTGCCTCCTGCACACCCCTCACTGGGGATGTGCCCACAACCAAGGTACATGCCCTTGACTGGAATCAAACCCGGGACCAGGCCAACACTCCATCCAGAGTCAAACCAGTCAGGGCCAAACAGAGATATTTGTTCCACACCGACCCATCGACCTCACCCCATGTGCCATTAACAACTAGGCTCCCAAGACAAGAAGGCTTATTACTGGAAAGGTAGCCACCACACAATGATTGGGCCAATAAAACACAAGTAGTATTGTTTATGTATTAATCCTATAAACCAAAGTTTAAATGAATGTTAGGGGTTATTTGAACCCAGGGACATTTGCACAGGACCAACTATCAAGGATTTTTGGTATAAACCAAATGTCATCTGTAAATGTTTTGGAAAGGACAAAATATCGTGCAAGGCTATGGGACTCTGATAGGTTAATGGCAGATGCAACCATTGAAATGATACATATGAAGATAAGGTACCACAAGGTCTAAGAGTCAGTACATAATTTTTTAAAAATACATCTTCTGATAGTATCATCTGAAACAAAAAATTCATGAGAAGAAAAGACACATCTATGATACAATTTTCATAGTAGTTTTCTTATGGTGGTATAATTTTTTTCTTGAGGTCTAAATTTTTCTGATACTTTTATTGTAATTAAATTATAATTCTGATTCTGCTACTTACTAACTCTGATACCTACAGTAAGTTATTTATCCTTTCTAAATCTGAATGTAATAATTTAAAAATTAAAAAAAATAGTAACTTACTTATAAAATTGTGTTGAGCAGTAGGTGACGGCAGTCTTGAGCATTAACACTGGTTCATTTGTTGTAACAAATTCTTAATCATAGAGGATATGAGTTTTGAAGTAAAGTTACAAATTACGCAGTTATTTACATTATTTAAATAACTAATTCATTTAATTTATTCATTTATTTGAAAATTTATAAATTCACTCATTCATTTATTCAACAAGTATGTATTAGGCATCTATTATTTCCTAGCATTGTTTTAGGTGGTGGGAACATTGAAGTTAAAAAAGCAGACAGAAACTCTTGCCTTCACGAAATTTGCAATCCTAATAAATTTATTTTGATATAACCATAAAATTGACAAAACCAAGCATCAGTGAACATGTGCTGCTATGGAAAAACCTTTGGGGGTGGAGGGTTTCCTTCGTACTCCTCAAAATATGTGATTTAGGTGTTGGCTTCAGCAGGTCACGAAAGGATGATGTATGACATAGTCTGGGGAAAGTTTAAAATGTGTCTGGGATGCTGACATATTTCAATTGAGCTCCAAATCCTTTAACACTATTTTCTTTTTCCATGAATGAAATAGTTTCTAGGTAGTTTAAAATCTTTGTGCCTCTCCTTCTAAAATTCTGTTTACACAGTGTGTTATCACTATAGGGGGGAAAGAAGGGGAAAAAGACACTAGATAAACAGGAACAAGGAATCCTGAATCAGAAGGGGCACAAGTGGGTGAGAGGAGCTCAGATTAAAAGGAGCAAAACAGCTGCCAAGCCTAAACACGGGAAGGCAAAGATTTATGAGGTTTTAAAAAAGCCTATCAGACAAACTAATTAAAAGTACAAATTTTAATTGGAGTTAATTGGATTGGGTAGTTGAATGAAAGGAGTGGTGGTGGTGGTGGGGGGGGGCGGGGGGCTTCACTTTTTTCCCTCCTGTCAAACACACTAATGGATGATGAAGCACGGGCAGTTAATCAAGATAAAGCATCCAGTTTCCTCACCAATCCTGGAATGTCAGAGCCAGAGGGTTTACATTTAGATCAAACATCTAACACCATCATTCCATAGACAGCGGCACTAAGAACAAGTATGAATAAGCATGCTGAAGATTACCCATATGCTAATCTGGGGAAGGGCTTGTATCCAATTTCCCAAATTAGAACTTTCCTAAGCAAAACACCATTACAGCTAAAAAGTATGTGTGTCCTCCCAGGAACAAACAGAAGAGATTTTCAGTTCAAGGCCATTTAGAAATCAGGTATTCAGGTTTTTAAATATCAGGAAATAACTCTTTTGATCAAGGGATTCACATTATTAAAATAGCAGTTGGGTAATCCTTATAGCTGTTGTGAATGAGAAATGTTTACAAAGAAATGAGCGAGAGTAAATGAGGGGAGCTTTTGATTGTAAAAGATAATGCAAGCTCAAATATGCTTATATCCTACACCTCCCACCTGGGATCAAGCCCACAACTCAGGCATGCACCCTTGGCCAGAATCAAACCTGGGACCCCTTCAGTCCACAGGCCGACACTCTATCTACTGAGCCAAACTAGCTAGGGCGACATTGGGATTTTGATGGGCATTGCATTAAATCTGTATATTGCTTTGGGTAATATGGCCATTTTAACTATGTTGATTCTTCTAATCCATGAACATGGAATATTTTTCCATTTTGTTGTGTCTTTCTCAATCTCTTTTAATAATTTTTTGTAATTTTCAGTATATGGGTCTTTCACATTCTTTGTTTATTCTTTCACATCCTTTGTTAGGTATTTTATTCTTTTGGTTATAACTGTGAAAGGAATTTTTTTTCCATTTCTTTTTCTGACATAACTCAGACAAAGCTAGGAACTATATGATTTCACTCAGATGTGAGATATAAAACTGAAACTTGTGAACACAAACAGCAGTGTGATGATTGCCAGAGTGAAGAGCGTGGGGGGGGAGGGGTCCTAATATACAGTGACAGGAGAAGGTATGATTTTGGGTGATGGGCACATGGTGCAATATATAGATCTTACAACATAGAAACCCATACTTAAAACCTATATGTTCTTGTTGACCAATGTCACCCCAATAAATTTAATAATAAAAGAAAAAAAACAATTACAACTTTTATTTGAATGGGCAAAATACCACAGTTTAATATAAAATTGAATTATATTTTTAAGTATAACATTCTAAGTAAGTAAAGTTAGAATTAGAGCTCTAAAAACATTGTTGTCAATCAAAACATTGTGGTTCACTGAAATACCTATTCATGTCATAATAGCAAATATTTTTCTTAAATATTTAACTTCTACATTGAATTGGTAATAGTATTAAAAGTGATATATATCTCTATATCTCTATATCTATCTATATATCTATATCTATATCTATATCTATATCTATATCTATATCTATATCTATATCTATATCTATCTCTCTCTCTATATATATATAGATAGAGAGAGAAGCACATAGTAATTAAAATATAACATTTTTGAGGCAAATTGGATATTAGATATAAAAACAATGAATATAATGAACACCAGAAACTGATGAACAAAAATAAATCCAGAGACACAGAAGCATCAAACAGACCATTCAACCTCAGAGGGAAGACAGGGGAGGGGGCAGGGGCAAGAGATCAACCAAAGTACTTGTATGCATGCATATAAGCATAACCAATGGACACAGACAGTGGGGTGAGGGCATGTGCTGGTGGATGGCAACTGCTGGGGAGAAGTCAATGGGGGAAAAGGAGACATATGTAATACAATGTAATTAAATAATACAGAATTTTTAGAAATGCATCAAATGGCAGGTCATGCTTGCTCTCTATACTGCCCTTCATCAATTGGATTTTAGAAACAAATGAGCCTTTTAAGAACTTTGAGGTCACCTTAGGGATATGAACATACTGGACCTTGCATTAGGTTTTACAATCAAAACAATTTATTTCTGGTAGTACAGACTCCAACTAGATTTATTTTGATCCCATAAATTGGTTGAAATAATTGAAATATTATTGGACTTAATTTATATTTTAAAGTGTATGATGATATAGATATAAAACTGTCATCATTTAAAACTGAAAAATTCTTCTGCTAATGGACCCAACACATTAACTGTCACTTCATTTTTGTATACGTCCAAGAAAATTTGGAATTGAAAGTGAGCAAATTTAATTTTCAGAATAGTCATTTGATTTACTTAGCCTTGCTCACGGAACAATATACAAACAAGTGTTTGCCAAAGTTAGTCATTTTCAGGCACATTCTTTTTAATGAATAACTTTTGAAGTGGACACTGATGCTTCTGTCCACAGATGTATGCCTTTCCACAGATTTAATCATTGGTGATGTCACCCTGGCATTCATAATAAACTGTAAATATTGACCAATATTTTGCACACGTCACATAAGCACAATGAACTTTTGTAAAAAAAGAAAATTCAGTATTTCTAATTCTTTACAAACACCTTTTACTTTTTAACTCATTGCTGCCAAAGAGGTTATTGTAAAATAAATAAAATAAAAAACAAATAGTTTTAGATTTATGCCATATAAAATCATTGTAGCAAGAGTATTCTGAATACTCTCTATCTGGTCTATGGCAAAATTGTTCAGCCTTTACATCCTGCACTTACTGTATGTTCAAGTCAATTATAATATCTCTTGATTCCCACTAACCCCAGCAAATGGTGGTCTGGTGGATTTATATACTTTGCATGCTGTATGTAGCACAGTAAATTTGGCTAATGTGTTTAGTAACTATAAAGTATCACGGAATCAAATAATTGTCCACTACTCCCTCAGACAACAGGAGTTAGCTTCCCTGGTTGCTTGGCTCCGAGGTCACTTTGTCTTATGAAAGGTTGTCCTACATTCTGTCCTTGAACTGGACAAGATCATAAAGCGAGAGAGGAATTATCACTGGTCATATTTCAGATTTATCTTCCTATTCTAGCAAGTGTTCTGTTAATTGTCCATGTGGTTCATACACAACTGGGAGAAGCCACAGCAGCAGCTGGGAGTACATAGTAGAGGGAGGTCTGCCAAATTCATTCTGGTGTGCTTTCTTACAATGACTAATAATGAAACTTCGTAAAAGAGGAAAAGTATGGAACAAATGCTCAACTAGATAGGAAGTCAGACACATCACTGGGGACTGCTTCAGGTAAAATGGGATGTATGGACAGTCTAGTTTTGGAGCCTAGGTCAAGCTGGGAAGGGTATCACTTTAAGAGTTGCATGGGGCCCAGCTGGCATGGCTCAGTGGTTGAGTGTCGATCTATGAATCAGGAGGTCACAGTTTGATTCCCAGTCAGGGCACACGCCCAGGTTTTGGGCTTGATCCCCAGTGTGGGGCATGTAGGAGGCAGCCAATCAATGATTCTTTCTCATCAGTGTTTCTGTCTCTCTTCCTCTCGGAAAGCAATAAAAATATATTTTAAAAAAAGAGTTGCCTGAGAATACACTGAGGGAAGGAGGGCTGATTAAAGCACAGCTAAGGGGAAAGACAAATGACTGTGTGAGTGGAACTAGAACATGCATCAAGCTGTGGAAAGGCTGATAAAGTACAGGAATAGGCATTGTGATCTGTATGTAATTTAGGGAAAGTCTCAGGACACATAGTGAAGAGTTTGTGGCAAGGCTTAAACATATTGGGAGCTAAGTGTGTGAACACTAAACATGAGGTAGGACATAGTAAGTTTTAACAATAACAAAATATTTTATTTATTGAATTCCTGTATAGGATAGGCACTTCACTAAGTGTCTAACCAACACAGCTACTGGGTGGGATTTGCATTAATTTCTCGATGACGTAAATGAGAAGTTGTGGAAATAAAGGAGGAGTAAGAATTAGGGGGGGAAAGCTGGAATGAAACCCAGATCTTTTTGCTCCAAAACAGTCGCTTTCTACTTGCCTCTCTAACTGCCCTATTTCGTAAATAGACTGCTTAAATTTTTAAAAGCAAACCTGATCTGCCCATTCCAGTATTTTTATCCTCCCTCTCACATTTGACCTTTACACCGATCCAGGCTTAGATTCAAAGCAGTGAGTCACTTGATTACATAGGAGTCGTGTTTGCTCACTCCTTTAGAATGTAGGCCTGTTTCAGACTAACTCCATTCTAAGTGTGCTCCCTGACATCTCTACTTCCTGGAAGAGTCAGGCTATGTTTTACTATTGAGCTCCCTTCTTTTGGGTTCTGGACCAAAGAAATCCAAGGTTCTTTCTCGAACTGTAGCATTTAATATTTTGGTTAAAACTAAAATTGAATCCTAATGATTGAGCTCTGTACAGCCTCTTGAAGAAAATTTCTTTGTTTCCCAGAATGACATAGAAAAAGCACCATAAAAAGAAAACAAAAGAATTTTTAACCTAATCATAGTTTGAAAGCTTAACTTAACTTTGTCCTACTCTTGAAACGTCTGATATCTCATTTCATTGCTACATCTCCTATTTTTTTCTTCACCTTCATTGAGACCAGTCTGATTTTCCTGGTTATCACCAAGGCTTCCCCTTAATGGTATTATAGTTTTTCTTCTTGAATCCTCCTTATGGGGAGCACATTCATGCAATTTGCTCCAGCTTCACAGATCTAATAATCCCTACGTAAATGCAACATGATTCAACATTAATAGTTCTAATTGAAAGACTATGTATAAATCTTTCACTTTTATACCAAGAAAATTCAAATTCAAATATGACCCTGGTACAAAATAACTTCATCTCAGTCATATCTGCCCGTATCTAATGGCCTGAGGAAAATGTGCTTATAAAGAACAAGTAGGGAGTTGAGGCTTGGCCCTTATCTATATCCACATAAAGAAAATTAATGAAACTATAAACTGTTAGGGCAGATAACCTGGCAGCCTGCAGATAGAATTCAGTCTCCTCAAAGACTGAGTGATGATATTATTAAACAACATCTGGCAGAGACTTTAAAAATCTTCACCCCTTTTTAGATCTTCATTAACTTCAGAGGAAAAGCAATCTTCCCTTTCATAAATTTAAGCAGGAACAACCACTTTGATGGACTTCAGGGGCCCAGTGGTAGGCCGGCTGACAGATGGACAGCAAGGAAAACCTGCCTCTGCCAAGTTGTGGGGCTGAAGGAGGCCTTGCTCCAGGAAGAAAAGCAAATTGGCCACGTGAATGATCTAGAACCTCACTCAGCCATTTCTGTGCTTTTAGGGTAAACATAACTACATTCTTATGCAATCATTTATAATTTTCTCTCTTCACCATTTACTGTGTCACTGATTGCTTGCTCTCTTTGTCACATAATTGTTCAACCTTGGATGAGAATTGTAACCTGTTTTAGCTCATGGGTTTTTTTATATATATATAAAATCAGGATTGAATTTAATTAGAATTCTTCAATCTTGGCATTATTGACATTTGATGCTGGATGATTCTTTGTTGTCAGGGCTGTCCTGTGCATTATAGGATGTTTAGCAGCACCTCTGGGCTCTCCTCACTAGAGGCTAGTAGCCTACCCCTTCCCAGTTGTGACATTATTGTCTCCAGGCATTACCGTGTGTCCCTGGGGGCAGAATCACTTCTGGTTTTGAAGCACTGCACTAAAATTTTCTAAATTTCCTTTCACTTTGTACATTTGGTCTTCTGTTGCCTGGAGAGATATTCTTGCTTTTACAATAGATCAAAACAACTCTTAGAAATAGTTCAGGAGGATAGGATGGAAATGAAGGGAATGGTGACCTGAGCTTATAATTAATAATGCATGTTTCTCTGGGAAATCTAGATTTGGGCATTTGCTTTTTTTTTCTATATGAAGTTGGTTTTCTTATTTACAAAGTAATATCGTTCACTACTATATTAAACTACAGAAGCATCAACAAAAAAAGTCAGTCTTATTAAAATAACCAAAGAAAATCACATCAACAATCTGGCATATTTCGTTGTAGGCTTTTGGTCAAAATGACCTAAGTTCTTTAATAAAGAAGCTTCAATCATATTTATTGAATTTTTGAACTTGCTGGTAAACTTGCTTGAGAAAATTGTTCTTATGGGGAAATTGTGCAGTGTTACAGTATTATTCCCATTGAACAGTATAATTTATACTGAGATTATTTACTTTTAAGCATCATTTTGATGTCATTGTGAAAGGAATTCTAAATACTTGCACTTTCTTGCAGGATCAATGCTGGGTTGGGCTTAATTTGTATTGTACTCAGTGGTATCATCACTATTTCAGGGACGTGGATGTTGTGCTACTGTAGAGTCCCATAGGAATATCTTCCAGGCTTTTTATTTATTTTTTATTTTTTAATGAATTCTTTACTTGTGCTTTTCTATTTCGACTTCCTTATTACCCAAGGTAAGTGAGTGGCATATTTTTAGCTCTTATATATTGGAGAGTGTATTTTCTGATATTTTTAATGTGTAAGAGATAAATTGACCGACTATAGTCTCTAAAGATCACATCATGTCCTTTCTTATAGTCTCTATTACTTCATTGTTTTCTGACATCAAGTATCTTAAAATGGATCTCAGGTAAGCATGGGCCTTTTTTTTTGTAGATTAGCTCTTTTTCTGCAAAGGTACTTTGAGGATTTTTTTTTTCTTTATTCATCTAAAGCAGAGATTTTTCTGGGATTTGTCTAGATAGGCATTGTATTTTAATATTTTCCAATGCAATATAAAGGGTGTCCCAAAATTCACGCAAGAAGTAATTTTGATAGAAAACACAGGTTTATAACTAAAAATTATAAATTTTTTATTGATTCTTAAAGTATACAGTATAGGGTTATGTATGGAATAGCATATTGGGTAAATGGCCTTCACAGCTTTGCTGGCACATATGCACTCTTTTGTTGAAATTTTCCATGACAGTTTTGCATAAATGTGGCTGAATTTTGTTGATACAGTGCTCAATTTCCTCCTTCAAGGCATGGGTGGTCATGGGCTTGTTGGCATAAACCTTAGACTTCAAAAAACCCCAAAGAAAATGTCCAACAGCGTGAAATCGCATGATCTGGGCGGCCAATTCCAATCACCAAAATGGGAAATTACATGACCAGGAAATGACTCATGCATTAATTGAATAGTTTCTCGGGCTGTATGGCATGTGGCACCGTCTTGTTGAAACCACATGTTGTCCACATCCATATCTTGCAATTTAGGCACAAAAAACTGGATTATCATGTTGCGATTGTGAGCACCATTAACTGTTATTGCCTGAGCAGCCACTTTTTTGAAGAAGAATGGTCCGATGATTCCTCCAGCCCAAAATCCACACCAAACAGTGACACATTGTGGATATTTTACCCGATATGCTATTCCACACATAACCCTATACTATATACTTTATGAATCAATAAAAAGTTTATAATTTTTAATTATAAACCTGAGTTTTCTATCAAAATTACTTCTTGCGTGAATTTTGGGACACCCTTTACATAGGTTTTGAGTTCTGTGTACATAGGATTTGCTTTGCTTTTTTAAGCTGAAGAATATTCTCTTCAGTTGTGAAGATAATTTTAGACTTTCTGTTTCCTGTTTTCGGATTTTTTTTTCTTTTAAAACAGTGTTCTAATTACCGAGACTATAGGGTGAAGGTGGAAGGTGAGGGTGCAGTTTGGGTGACCATACATGACAGTTTGTCCAGGTCACCCCTGGCTTATGTCGGTTGTTCAGTGTAAATATTAATTAAAATATTAATAGCCAGTTTAAAAAAGATCCAGTTTGGTCTGTGCTCATTGCTATTGGCTGCTTGCCCCGGGCTGGGTATTACCCCATAGCCCACAGGTGGTGAAGCTCTGCTCTTGTTGCTCCATTGCAGGAGCAGCAGGGCGGGGCGTTCTATGCCGAGGGCAAAGCTGGGGCATGTGGTTCAACTGCCTGAAGGAGAGAAAGTAGATCGCTATCCCTGCCCTCTTCCATTCTGAGTCATCTTTCCCCTCTTAGCAAGGCAAACCTCTGGCTCTTGAGCATGTCTTCCTGATTCATTAACCTCTCACATTTAGAGCTACAGTATACAGAATAGTTGAAAATGAAAAGACAGAAAAAAATGTGGAGCAGGCTAAATGGCAGCTAGATGGCAGTTTGGTACAATTGTAATATCTGATTAAAAAAAAAGAACTTGAGGCAAAAATTGCCAAGCATCATTGAAAATTATTATACACTGGTAATGGTCAAGAGTATTTAAAGTTCTTGAATATGTATGCACTTAACAATATAATCTTGAAATAAGCAAAGTTATAATTTAGATCGTAATGGGAAGATCTAGGTAAAATAGCACTTGTAGTTGAGATATTTTAACAAACTTCTCTCAAAAAATGATAGATCAAGACAACAAATCATAATAAAAATCATTTAAAATATTCCTGTAGAAATTTACACCAACAAACACAGGATATACATTCTCTTTAACACACACGCCAAGTCACAACATTAAATTTGTACTAATGTCTTAAATTGGATCCCATGGAAACAGAATCTGAGATGGAGAGTTGTATGCAGAATATTTATTGGGATGTGCTCTTTGGAGATATGCCTGTACATATATGAGAATGGCATGATTAGGCAGAGTGAGGTTGCAAGTGAGGCTCAACCAACCCTAATGGGAGGTTTGGGGTTGAGAAGGACCTTTAGTTTTTCCAAACTAAGATGAGGGGATATTGTATGTCATTGGCTGCAAGCTGAACCAGGGAAGGCATAACCTTGCCAGAGGCATCTCTCTGCCTCTGAGGGTGGTTTCCAGTAAGGAATATGCTTGATGACATCAGCAGATGATATTGCCAACAGCTGGGAGATCAGTGAATCAGCCCTGATGAAGCCATCTGGATAGAGCACCACAGTATCTACTACAACTGGATCACAAAGGAAGCCTCCATACATTCAAGAGAATTAGCATTGTACAGAACATATTTTCTGGTAACAAGACAACAATGCATGAAAACTAGAAATCAGTAACCAAAGAAGAGCTTAAAATTCCATATGTTTAGAAAATTAAATCAAACTAACAAATTATCACTTAGTTAAAAAGGAAGTCATAAAGATAAAATGATGAAATACTTAGAACTGTATGAAATAAAAACACCACATGTGGAAATTTGTGAGATGAATGTGGAGCAGTACTCATTAAAAAAATTAAAGCTTTAACTATGTTTATGAGGAAATAGCAATGACTGAAAACAAGTGAGTGAAGAGTTCAACAAAAGAAGCTAGAAAAAATTACAAAGAATTTTTAGGAATAAATACAAAGGAATAAATACAAAGAATCAGGGATGAAAAAAATAGTAAAGTTAAGGGCATGAGTCAAGAAAATAGGGATTAAAAATAGGTAAAATTAATAAAACCAAAGCATGGCTCTTTGCAAAATCTAACAGGATTGATAAACATCAGGTAGGAGAGGGGGGAACACGAGGAGAAGGGGCAAGATGATATATGAAAGAAACTGCCTCTGCTTTAAAAAAACACAGAATGATAAAAGGGAAAATAATTACATCTTTGTTAAGAGAATAAAGTAATATTGTAAAGTACTAGTCAGTTCATTAGAGAAATGAAAAAGAAATAAACAATGAAATAATTGACACAAGAAGAAATAGAAAATAGAACAGTAACAATGAAGTTCATGAAATAGTATCTTCCTTGCAAAATCCTTCACACACTTATGATACTAGGGGGTAATATTTATTTCATATGAGTTGTTCTAGAAAATAAAAAATAGGAATATTACATAATCCATTTTATGAGGTGGATATAGTCTTTATCCTAAAAATATATTAAGTTCCAAACATGAAAAGGACAATATAAAAAAATAAACTATAAATTAACTCTTAAACATATCTGTAAATATAATTTTCTAATTGATTTTTAGAAAAAGAGAAAGGGAGAGGGAGAGAGAGAAACATCGATGTGAGAACAAAGCATGAATGGGCTGCCTCCTTCACACCTCTACTGGGGCTCGAGCCCCCAACCCAGGCATGTGCCCTGACCAGGAATCAAACCTGCAACCTTTTGGTGCAAGGAAGTATGACCACCCAAATGAGCCACACTGGCCAGGGCTGCAAATACCTTAAACAAAATATTACAAGACCAAACAAACTAGGCTAAAATAACTATACATACCAAATAAGTATGTAAAGATGGCTCAAGTTTAGAAAATATATTAAATCTCAAACATGAAAAGGAAAAATATAAAGTCAATAAAATAAATAACAGAAAACAATCTGTGAGAAATATGGGTGAGAAAAATTTTTTTAAACATGATTTGAAAAATACCAGCCATGAGGAGAAAAACTATTATTGATTTTACTACAATTCTTAAGGAGAAAGATTCAAATGACTAGGGCCATAATTTCTGAAAAAGCATATGAAGAAGTTTCCGTTTACTCATGTTGAAAAAGACCTCTTAGAAAACTAAGGATAAACTTACTTTAATAAAGATCAGAAGAAAGCCTGTATCAGTGTTTTCCTTAACTTGATACTTATTCCCTTTGAAGTTGTTATTAGAACAATGATTCTTCTGTCACTTCTATTGTTCATCAAAGTACTGGAGGATCTGACAAATACATTCAGTATAACTGAAACAAATATATATATATATATATATATATGTTAGAAATATATATATATATATTAGAATTGCCATTATTTGCAGATGGTAAGAACTAATAAGAGTTTGGAGAGTTGCCGAAGCCGGTTTGGCTCAGTGGATAGAGCGTCGGCCTGCGGACTGAAGGGTCCCAGGTTCGATTCCGGTCAAGGGCATGTACCTGGGTTGCGGGCACATCCCCAGTGGGAGATGTGCAGGAGGCAGCTGATCGATGTTTCTCTCTCATCGATGTTTCTGACTCTCTGTCTCTCTCCCTTCCTCTCTGTAAAAAATCAATAAAATATATTTAAAAAAAAAAGAGTTTGGAGAGTAGTGGAATACAAGATCAACATACCATAAAATGAATAGCATTTTTCAGTACCAAATAGTAAATAAAATAAGAGAAAGAAACACATTATTCACTAAATTGAAAATATTTATACAGGAATATTTAGCTC
This sequence comes from Myotis nattereri, assembly GCF_964212035.1. Classification (NCBI taxonomy): domain Eukaryota; kingdom Metazoa; phylum Chordata; class Mammalia; order Chiroptera; family Vespertilionidae; genus Myotis; species Myotis nattereri. The sequence continues at coordinate 27,210,159 of NC_138084.1, forward strand.
CTTAATACAGAGTCTATTACAAAAATTCTGAGGTACGTAGTTACATTAAAATGACAGGTAACTTATGGACTGAGGTCAAATGTCAAATAAATAAGTTTCTTTAGTATTATTTACACATTTAAATACATATGCATTATCACCATCCCTGAACAGGAGATATGGTGGTAGTGTTTATGTTGAAAATAATTTTTTAGTTCTTATTTAGAAATAACTAAATAATAACAGGACAAACAAAGCAGTTTATGTGTATACAAGTTAACACCAATCTATGCTTTAGTGTTTGTTAAGATTTTAAAAACCCACTGAAGGTGTGTTTAATTATAGCACCTTAATCACAGTTATATAACACTCAAGTATGTTTTTAGTACACAGCAATAGCATTATCAATATCTACACAAGAAAGTTTATTAACTAGAATAATGAATATTAAAAATATCCTCTTATTGGAGAAATAAATGGTGTTGAAAATGAGTGATGATAACAATGGCATGTTTGGGGAGGTTGGGTAAATTTGTATATTCATACTAAAGCCAGATTAAATTTATCCAACTTTTGATAAAGCAAATGACATACCATATTTCATTTAGCCACTCAACAAATGCCTATAATCTTTTTGAATTACTTATACTGAGTCTGGCACTGTGTTGGGCTCTGAGATCAGAGAGATGAATAATACATAGTCATCCCACATGTGAAAATCATTGTCCAATAAAGCTACCATTAGGGGAAAAATAACACATAATACCCTGCCTTCATTTGATAAGTGGGTTCCCTCAAACATCAACTCTTATGAAAAATGAGAGGCCTGGTGCATGAAATTTGTGCAGGGGCTGCGGGGTGGTGGGTCCCTCAGCCTGGCCTGCACCCTCTCCCAATCCCTTTTGCAATCTGGGACCACTGGCTCTGGACCACTGGCTCCTAACATAACCTGCCTGCCTGCCTGTTCTCCCCTAACCACTCTGTCTGCTTGCCTGATCTCCCCTAACCACTCTGCCTGCCTGCCTAATCACCCCCTAACCATCTCTGCCTCAGTTCCTGCCACTGTGGCATCACCTGGAAGGATATCTGGAAGGTCATTTGGCTGTCTGGTCTAATTAGCATATTATGCTTTTACTAGAGGCCCAGTGCACAAAATTTGTTGCTCAGCCCATCCTGCACCCTCTCACAATCTGGGACCTTTTGGGGGATGTCCGACTGCTGGTTTAGGCCGGTTTAGACTGCCTGTCTGCCTGATTGCCCCTAACCACTTGACTGCCTGCCTGATTTTGCCCCTAAAACTCAAGCTTCTTCTTTTTTTATTTTTAATATTTATCTTTCTTCTTTATTTTTTGTTTTAAAATTCAAGCCTCTTGAGAACATGAGGCATTTGACATTATTCCATATTCCTTACAGAGAGCTAAGCATGGTAAACACAGCAAATCCTTAATACTGATGGGCTTCTATACAAACATTTTCCAACCAGGGATGTTTTAATAAGCCGTCTCCAAAAACTTGAACTGGAAAACCTAAAAGTAGAGTTCTCAGATTTCAGGCATCAGGTGCTATTAGCAGGAATTCTATCCCAATTAAACCCTAATTCTGAGCTCTCAACAGTCTGGACAAACTGCCCTCACTATCTCCAAAGTTTCTTATTCGTCACTGTCCCATTTTCCTCCGCTTCAAACCAAGGTAACAAACAAAACCTTTAACTCTGATTTTCCTCACTGCAAGGGAACAGCAAACCTCAATCAAAATAATTTCCCACCAGAAGTCACGTCCAAATACTGCAAGACAGAGGACTATAGGGCTGACTTTGCACATGCGCAATAACAGGCTCACGTTCTAGCGGTAGGAGCTCAGGCATACTCCACAATCCCACAATCCTCTGGTTGCACACTTCCGGTTTTTCTAGCTCTGCCTTAAGTGGTGTTTCCTTCAGTCCTATTGTAAGGTCCAGGGCTTCCAGTTGGAGTGGATTTCTGCTTTGGCATTGATAGCTGTTTACTACTTGGAATCAGTGAAGTTTCGGGAGTACTGCTGCGGCCATGAACATGTCGGTCCCAAGCGCACTCATGAAACAACCACCCATTCAGTCCACTGCTGATGCCATCCTTGTTCGTAATGAGAAAGGTACTGTGCTGGGCCATTTTCCAATCGGATCTTCCTCTTCCTTCCCCAGCACACTCCGAACCTACTCTGGGCCAACACCCCAATCCTGCCGACCCTTAAGACCTTCCCCCCAATTTCTTTGTCTTTCTCCCATCAAACTAGCACCCTATCACTGCCTAGGGGCACCCCTAACTGCTTCCTGGGAGACGGGGCCAGCCTGGGCAAGGGGCCGTGGTGTTCTGGTCTCTGGTCTTTCCAGTTGTTATGGTCGCTGGCTTTATATATATATATATATATATATATATATATATATATATACACATACATATATATATATATATATACATATATATATATATATATTATTATAGATAGGTAGCATATTGAAAAGTTATGGACTGTGCGTCTTCACAAAGCTAGTCTTCCTTATATTCTAAGATTCAGCCTATATTTTTTCCATCACACCTGCAATTTCAAGGAACCTAGTGAAGGTTGTTTATTGCAGCTTAAATAAGATTAGAGACAACATTGGTGTCTGGCTTTCCTGGACACTGTCAGTGATTCAGGAAGCTCCTTGTTAGCTTGGGTCAGGAGCCCATTCAACTTACAAGTCAGGGGAAGTTGGACACCGGGAACAGTAGAGAGTTGGGTATGCACTGTCTTCTCCCTGCAATGCTTCCCAAGATGGGGTTGCTTGCAGACTCTCTTCCCAATCTCCTGTCATTTTCTCCCTGCCAGGATGGAATGTTAGCTCACCTCCTGTCCCATTATAGGAATGCATACCAGATAAAGTAGCTCATTACTGAAATAGGAATCTTTAGGGGTGAAATAGGCAGGTTTAGGAAATTTCTAAAATTAAGGGAGTCCATGGAAAAAACATAGGGCTACAGAGTTGCAAAAGGGTGCATTTCCATAAGCTGGGAGAGGCAGCAGTTACAATTCCATAAGACAAGGGAGTTGGGAGAGGCAGCAGTTACATTTCCATAAGATAAGGGAATTATGCTCTCACTTAACTGTGTATTTCCTATTGCAGGACTTATTCTAAATTTGAAATTAAAATTCAGTATATATTTCCCCATAATAATAAGAAATTGGGTCCCACTGCTTGGTAATGATATGGGATTTTTGGACTGGAACACGCAGTGCTTTCCTGGGCAGGATGGCTTTCCTGGTCTCTTTGTCTGTCAGATTTGAAGAGTGAAACCACAGACGGAAGATGGTATAGCAAAGGTGGAAATTTATTGAAGAACAAGCACAGACTCCCACATGGCATGGAGAGGGGGAAAGAGTCCCTTGGAGTTCCTTAGAGCAGAGACTACCAAATGCTGTCTGGGGAGTGGAAGCCTACAGAAAGGGGGCTGCATTTGAGTTTGGACTTGAGTAGGTGTACAGTAAGCAGAAGTTAGGAAGAGGTAGAAAAGAAAGCTTGTCACAGGAAGAAGGAATAGTGTACAAGGCAATGATGTGGCTGAAGCAAATACTGCCTGGCAAAGAAATGTGTTTGTTGTGTGTGCTTTGGAGGAAAAAAGGGGTACCTAAGGCAATAAAGGCAGGTTGAAGGTACATTATTTTGAAGGATGCTATGTATTGACATTATCCTCTGTCCATGGAGAGCAACACATCATTCTGTGCAGTTTGGAGTGGGGAGTTTCAGTGGGAGGAGCATGTAGTATTTCAGGGCAAAGATTATAAGAATCAGGATTAAGCTGAATTTACTATGTATATATTGAGTAGGGTTGCCAGATATAAAAAAAATCTATCAATCAAACAAACAAAATGATGCCCAATTAAGTCTGAACTTTAGGTAAACAACAAACAATCTTATATTATTGATATGTTGCATGCAACATTTGGGATATATTTATACTAACATTTTATTTGTTGTTTACCTGATACTGAGATTTAATTGGATGTCCTATATGCTATCTAGTAACCCTAATATTGAGAGAAAGAAGAAGAGAGTTTATAAAATTAGTCATTGTTTTAACTTTATCTATGAATGAAGCACGTCTTTTCTTAAACTGTAGAAATGTACACAATTCAATTTAAATTGCATTTAAATGTTCCATGCCATTTGAATGTAATTAATTCTGGTATTGCTTTAGCAATGTTCCTTTCTCTGAAAACATTTTTTTTTATTCATGGAAATGCATTCTTCCCATTATTTCTAAAGTACTCTCTCTTTGTTTAATTGCAAACATAATATCTATTGAGAATGGATTGCAAGGAAAGCATAATAGTGCCAACACAGTTGACAAAAATGCCTTAAGTCTATAAAAGTATAACATTCGTCTGTGGGCTGAAATCCATTTTCACTTTGAGTATATTTTGGGGGAGTGTAACACCCACACTGCCATGGCTGCTTCAGAACTCAGGAGTGATTATTCTTATTTGTATAAGTCTGTAGTCATATGCTGCTCAAGTTTTTCTTTTAATTGTATGTGGTTTGGTATATAGCTTTTTACCAGAGTCAATCAACCAGCAAGAACTTTTTGCAGCTGTGAAAGGAACTGGCATTTATTGATCATTTACCAAATACTATAACGAGTATGTGCTTCACATCTGTTTTTACTGTATCTGACACCATCCCTGTGAGGTAGATATTATTAGCCCCATGTTAAAAGTATGGAATTTAGGTCTCAGAGAGGGGTGGTAACTTGCCCAAAGATACTGCTTGGCAGAGTGAGATTTTGAGACTAGGTCATTATTAATGCATAGCCTTGGTTCTTGTTTATTGTTCTACATCAGTTGTTCTCAACTGGGGCAACCTTGCTCTCAGATGACAGTTGGCAATATCTAAAGACAGTATTGATTGTTGTGAGTGAGGGGAGGATGTGTGCAGGTACCAAGTAAATAGAAGGATGTTGCTAAAAACTCTATAATGCACACAACAACACCCATATTAAATAATAATTCAGCCCAAAATGTTAATAATGTTGAAATGGAATAATCCCGCTCTAGAGTGCAGAATCATACCAAATGCCAGAGGGAAACAGATTTAGGTAAACTTAAAAAGATCTTGCCAATGATCTTATTTATCCCAGTAAATAAGGCAGGCTATGTGCAAGGCTAAACTTCCCATCACTTTAAGTATCCAAATCCAGGGTGGCTGAATACCAACTAGGCTGACTGTTGAGGGGCTCCAACCATTGGGTGATAGTTTGGAACTAATGAGCTCTAAGTTATTATGATATTTCCATGTTCTAATGTCATCTGCATTAGAATAATTTAAAATATATTTAGAAGGCACATTATAACTAGGTTGAAATTTTTCCTATTTTTATTCATCCTAGCTTAAAGGAAAATAGAAGAAATATAGCTCTGGTTATTTAAAAAAGGCTTTGGAAGAATAAAATGACACTACTCAATCAAAATCAGAAATAATCTTTTATAGAAAAAGTACAGGGTATTTTAATAAAATGTAACCTGAAGTACACATGCCTGTTAAAATTGAAGAAAGTAAAAGCTATCTGGCTTTCAGCATTCACAAGGGACTGAACATCAATATTCCAAATCTTTATCCATGCTCCTCAACCTCCTACAGCTACCTTTATCCAGATATTATTGTCTTTTACTTGGAATATAGCTACTATCTCCCAGCTGATTTTTCCTCACTTCAGGTTAGTTTAAGAAATTGATCATTTCCATTGTTCACATCAAATCCTGATGGTGAATGTGTTGTATCAAATTCACTACAATAATAGAATTTTGCTCGACTTTGAGTTACAAAGTCTAACTCATTGTCTGTAACTAGTAAATGGCTGTATAATGGAGTTTCAATCTGGGGCATTTTACATCAAGGCTTTTATAAAATGTGTTCATTAAATTTATTTTGGTTTAACTTTTTAATAGCATAGCTGATTATTTGGTTAGCTTCAGAATCGTGGCAATATGAACTAAATAAAACACCAAATGAAAATAATTGTTCAAACTAATCAAATATTGCTGAAAGATAAACTAATTCTTAGAAGAACAACAGTATATACAACCACAGTTTCTGATTTCAAAAGCTGGCAGTTAAAAGCAAAAGAAGGAAGGAAGAAGCACTTTAGGAATGGCAGGGTCAGGACTTTTGAAAATCTACTTCTTTGTAAAAGAATGAAATAAAAAGCTTTTGCATAGCAAAAGAAACCATCAACAAAACAAGAAAGCCCACTGCATGGGAGAACGTATTTGCCAGTGTTACCACCGATAAGGGTTTAATCTCCAACATTTAAAGGGAACTCATACAACTTAACAAAAGGAAGATAAACAACCCAATAAAAAAATGGGCAATGGACTTTTTGAAAGAAGACATAAGGAAGGCCAAGAGACATATGAAAACATGATCAAAGTCACTAATCATCCCAGAGATGCAAATCAAAACAACAATGAGGTATCAACTCACACCTGTTAGAATGGCTATCATCAACAAACCAACAAAGGACAAGTGCTGGCGAGGATGTGTAGAAAAAGGAACCCTCATGCACTGCTGGTGGGAATGCAGACTGGTGCAACCACTGTAAAGAACAGTATGGAGTTTCCTCAAAAAACTAAAAATGGAACTCCCATTTGACCCAGTAATCCCACTTCTAGGAATATATCCCAAGAAACTAGAAACACTAATCAGAAAGGATATATGCACCCCTATGTTCATAGCAGCACAATTCACCATAGCTAAGATCTGGAAACAGCCTAAGTGCCCATCAGCAGATGAGTGGATTAAAAAACTGTGGTACATCTGCACAATGGAATACTATGCTGTGGTAAAAAAAGAAGGAATTTTTACCATATGTAACAGCATGGATGGAATTGGAGAGCATTATGCTAAGCGAAATAAGCCAGTCAGAGAAAGATAAATATCACATGATCTCACTCATTTATGGAATATAATGAACAACATAAACTGATGCATAAAAACAGATCCAGAGTCAGAGAAACATCGATCAGACCGTCAAACCTCAGAGGCAAGGTAGGGGAGGGTGGGAGTAAGGGGGAGAGATCAACCAAATGACTTGTATACGTGCATATAAGCTTAACCAATGGACACAGACACCAGGGTGGGGGGTGGGTGAGGGCATGAGTGGGGGGGTGGTGAGGGGGGGCAATAAGGACACATATGTAATACCTTAATCAATAAAGACAAAAAATTAAAAAATAAAATATTACCAGCTTAAAAAAAAAAAAAAAGGAATGAGAACACTGGTCCCCCTTGCAAATATCAAAGTCAACATTTTCAAAACTGGGCATTAACCTAAGGGTTGCAGCAATCTGAGGAGAAATTTACTTCAGAAGTATCGCTAAATTCCTGTAAGAACAGCAAGCTTGCAAGTATTTATCTTGCCATTTTCCCATTCCTCAACTTCCACCTCTGGGATAGCATTAAAATTAAGCAGCCTGCCATATAGCAGCCACTGGAGGGGTGGGAGGGATTTGAAGCTCCTAAACAGCCTCACCTTAGAGGATTGTCATTATTTGATTTGTCTTGCAGCTCCCAGAAAAGCGCTATTCACGGCACTTGTCTTTATTGGACCTAACTCAGAGCCCACTCAGTGACAGGAGCTCTATCGCTAGTGCTTCTGTTAAAAAATAAATCCTGGCTATTGTCTAACGTAACACCATAGCTGCCTGAGAGCAATACCAGTTGATGCAAACAAGAGGCTGACTGAAAAACTTAAAAGGAAATTTGAGAGATTCCCTTAGAGGGTTTTGAAAAGTTCCAATATATTCCTAAGGAGAGAGTCATGATTCTCAGAGTGTGGTCCAGAAACTGCACAGGGCAAACATTGTTTTCATAACAATCGTAAGACATTATTTACCCTTTTTTTCTCTCTCATTTTCTCATAGTGCACATGGAGTTTTTCAGAATCTGTATGACGTGATGTTATAAAAATATATAAAATAATGTCATCCTTGTCAACAATTTTTTAAAATAAAGTTAGTTTTCATAAAAAATGTTATTTTTGTTCCTATGTAATGGGTTTAGTATTGTTATTTAAAATATTTACAAACTATCTCAGTTGAAATCTCTAAATTAATAAATAGCAATAAGTGTAAGCCTCGTATATACATTTTAAAGATCCTCAATCATTTGTAAGCATATAAGCAACCCTGAGAACAAGAAGCTTAAAATTATAGTCAGATAGCATACACCCTTAAGGGCATAAAGAGTATGTATTATTTATCCTTATAAGGCCTGCGTTTAGTTCAGAGCCCATTTCAAACCAGTAGCTTTAGTATCTTTGTCTGCCAAGAAAAGAGTGAAGTGAAAATAGTTTCACATAAATTGAGCACCAACTTTAATAACCTATGTGATTACATTAGAATCGCCTTATAATAACTGATGTGGTGCTTAACAATGATCCTTGGTTTCTTTATTGTTTTTTAATGTACTTGTAAACAAGCCTCAAGTGTTTAATACCTAGAATAGCATAGAAGCTACCACAGTGCAATACTCATGATGATCGATCATTTTTTAAAAACTAATATGTCAGGCCAAAATCTAACAAAAGGGCCACAAAATTCCAGTTGAAATAGTGATGACAAACATTTGAAGTAACTACATACTGGTTGGCTTTTATCTTGGTTAACATTAAAGAGAATATGCCCACTTTTATTGCCAATTTCCTTGTGTTTTCCTAGGTCATAGTCACTTTTTCCTAGACATATGAGAATATCTAAAACAGGGGCATAAACACTTCAGTGGTTATTTGTAAGTAGTTATCATTATTACCTGCTTTCTTTGGAAGGAAATCATAAAAACACACATACCTGTCAGCCTAAACAGTTTCTAACAGAGCCTGAAGAATTGCCGCTTTGCCATGAATGATGACAAACTACAAAGGATGGTTCATAAATTTAGACCCAAATGCTTGAAGCACATTGCATAGTGTGCATTTTGTACTCCTTGAATATAAGACCAGAAGTGGGCCTAGAAAATATGGTGTTTATGTTAGCTATTTAAAATCTCCCAGTAAGGATTATAAATAAATAATACAACAATGGAAGATATGCTGACATGTTTCCTTCAGCTTGTTGCATGGGCTTAAATTTTCACATATGATTACAAAATTTTGCGAAACTTGGACAACCCATGTGCAGGGAGACCTCAAGTTGTATTTGTGTCTGAGATTCAGTTGCCTTCATTTTTATATTACACCACATCTTTCAGGTAAGTCCCAGGAGGCATAGATTTCAGCTTTTGATGATGAAGCTGCCAAATGAGCAAGGTGACTGTTCTCTGATCGTGGGAGTCAGCCATCAGTCTCTCTTCTCCAGAACCACTCCTGCTCACCTCCGCTGAACTCTTGTATGTTCTGGGTACTTTGAGGCGGTCCTCACATGGGATGCTTCCAGTTATTTTTCACTAAGTTAATTACAACTTTTTCAACAGGGAGGTATGAGACTTCTTAATTTAACCATTCTTCAACTTAATGGCAGAAATTAAAACTATGGATCATTCGTGGGCAAAATCCCCAGGAAACTTGAAATGTGTTTCTGCACATTTTGGAAAAAAAATACGACAACAAACAAGTTAAAGTTGTGCCTTAGTGACAGTTTTCCGATTACAATAGTGTGCAGTTTATGAGGTGTGGAGCTAATATGGATTAGGCACCACACATCGGTGCAGATCTTGTTAAGTAGCTAATAGGATTGTGACACTGCAGATTGGGCTGTTTAGCTGCGAAGATGTACATAGTATTGTGAACAAAAGTACATTTTAGGATTAGATCTAAATCAAAAGAAGTTCCCTCAATATTACTCCTAATCAATTCACAAGTCCTCTTTCAAAGTAGCAAGAGCATTTTATTGTATGCTGAGCATTTAGAAGAAGCATTTGTTCAGGTGTGTTTTTTTTTTTTTTCCTGGCTAGTCTACATAAGGGTGATGCCAGTTACCATCACATTTTTTTTCTAAGCATCAGAGAGCCCCCACATAAGATTAGACCCCCCATGATGAGGTGAATGGGCAAAGTACAATTGGGTCTCTCAGGCCCGATGAGCCAGCTTCGACTTCTGTCACCACTACTGCCTCAGTCCTACGGTAGATTTCAAATGGCATTTGCCAGTTTAATCTGGATTATCAAACTTGTGTCCATAGAATTATTCATACTATTCTTTTATTATCCTCTTAATTTGCATGGTATTTGTCATGATTACCCTGCTCTCATTTCTGATATTAGTAATTTGTGTTTCTCTTTTGTTTGGTTAGCCTGAGTAGAGGCTTATTGATTTTCTTGATCTTTTCAAAGAATCATCTTTTGGTTTCATTGATTTTCTCTGTTAATTTGCAGTTTCATATTTATTTATTTATTTATTTTTGCTCTAATTTTTATTATGTCTTTACTTCTACTTATTTTGGGTTAAATTTGCTGTTTTTTTCTCATTCCTGAGGCGGAAACTTAGATTATTGATTTTACAGGTTTCTTTTTTTCTAATGTATTCATTCAGTTCTATGTATGTCTGTCTAAGTACTGTTTTTCACTGAAGCGGTTGGAGTTGGGTATTTCTCTTCCCCAGTCATCAGGCTCCGATCATCCTCCAGAGATTAGGCTACGCTTAACTAGTTTCTGCTGGGCAAAGACTTGGGTAAGAAGAACAGAGCACTCTGGTGTCTTTCAAAGTGGTTCCTTTCCCCTTCCCTTTGCCAGAAGCATGAAGGAATTAGTCTTTGATATTTACTGTGGAAATGTGGTCTAGCTCCTGGATATAGATCGCACAAAATTGTGGGAGTTCCCATATGACTGATTCCCCCCTGGAGTTTTTAACTCTCAGACTTAACTGCACTGAGTGTCCAATAATCATCAGTTACTATAGCATTGGTTGCCGTGGCAGTGTCTGCTCACGAGTCACTGCTTTGGCAAATTGGTGTTCTTTCTATTTGCCTATCTGTCTCTCCAGTCTCAAAGGCAGCTGCTTTCCCTGTGTCCTCACCTCTCTTAAGGATCCTAGAAGAGTTGTGGCCATTCCAGGTTGTTCAGCTTTTTACTTATTGTTAGGATGGAGTGGTGGCTTCCAAACTTCTTACATGCAGAATGGGAAGCTAGAAGTGCAGCTTATAATTTTGACCTCTTGAAAGATGGCCTTGAAGTTGCACTGGTGGGGAAAAATCATACCAAGGATTAAAGGCCCCATAGGAATAGAGATGCAGCCACATTAGCTGCCCAATTCATTCCTAAGCTGACCACTCCCCACCCCTTCCCCACCACCAGCTGCATGCAACACGTAAGTGAGCTCATGCAAACCAGCAGAATTGTCTAGTCCAGTGGTTCTCAACCTTGGCTGCACATTAGAATCACCTGGGAATCTTTTTAAAATCCTGATTTCTGGGCATCATCCTCCAGAAATTCTGCTTCTTTGTTACTAATGTTGTGGCCCCACCCCATAACAAAGAAACAGAATTTCTGGAGGATGAGGCCCAGAAATCAGGATTTTAAAAAGATTCCCAGGCGATTCTAATGTGCAGCCAAGGTTGAGAACCACTGGTCTAGTCAACCCACAGAATTGTCAGAAATAAGAAATCATTGCTGCTTTAAAGCCATTCAGTATTGAATTATAATATAGACAACTGAAAGTTATAGTGGTACTTATAAGTCTAACATAATAGATAATGGGTATATTTTGATAGATCTATCTTTTGACTCAATAAGCACATTACTTGAAAAAGTATATTAAACATAGTTATTGCTAAGGGATACTGAAACCTCATATATTTCTAAACCTTACAGGAGTCATTAGGTAAGTCTATTATTTTTTCTTGTTTTCAGCTTTATTGAGGTAAAGTTAACAAATAACTGCAAGATATTTGAAGTGTACAACATGATGATTTGATTTATGTATACACATGAGTGGATTCTTATAATTGAGTTAATTAACAGCTCACATATTTATCTTTCGTGTGTTTTGTTTTTTGGTGAGAACATTTACATTCTACTCTCAACAAATTTCAAATTTATAATATAGTGTTATCAGGTATAGTCACCATGTTATCATTAAATCCTCAGACCTTAATCATCTTATGACTGAAAGTTTGGACCATTTCACAAGTCTTTCCTTATCCCCCACCCCAGCCCTTGGCAATTACTTTTATACTCTCTGTTTCTATGAGTTTGACATTCTTTAAAGATTCCACATATGTGATACCATGCAGTACTCATCTTGCTCTGCCTGGCTTATTTTGCTTGGCCTCATGCCCCTCAGCACATCACAAATGGCAGGATTTCCTTTTTATGACTTAGTATTCCATATTGTGTGTGTGTGTGTGTGTGTGTGTGTGTAAGCTTTTCTTTATCCATTCAGCTATTGACACCCCTTATATTGATTCAGTATCTTGACTCCTGTGAATAATGCAGCAATAAACAAGAAAGTAAAGGTATATTTTCAACATAATGATTTTGCTTCCTTTGGATATATGCCCAGAAGTGGGATTGCTGGATCATATTATAGTTCTACTTTTAATTTCTTGAGGAACCCCTATACTGTTTTACACAGTTGCTGTCCAAATTTACATTCCCACCAACTGTGCACAAGGGTTCCCTTTTCTCTGTCTTACCAGCATTTATAATCCCTTGTCTTTTTTATAATAGTCATCCTAACAGATATGAGGTAATAATTCTTTGTGGTTTTGATTTACGTTTCCCTAGTGGTTAGTAATATTCATACCTTTTTATATACCTGTTGACAATTTGTATGTATTCTTTTTTTTTTGGTGGGGGGGAGTCTATTCAAATCCTTTGATCCTTTGTCCATATTTTATTTTGGTTATTTTGTTTATGCTATTGAGTTTGTTGGAGTTCCTTGTGAATTTTGTATATCAACCCTTTATTAGATATGTAATTTGAAAATATTTTCTCCCATTCCATTGCTTTTTAATTCTTTTGATTTCTTTCTTTCTTTCTTTCTTTCTTTCTTTCTTTCTTTCTTTCTTTCTTTCTTTCTCCCTCCGCCTTCTCCTTCTTCTTCTTCTTCTTCTTCTTCTTCTTCTTCTTCTTCTTCTTCTTCTTCTTCTTCTTCTTCTTCTCCTCCTCCTCCTCCTCCTCCTCCTCCTCCTCCTCCTCCTCCTCCTCCTCCTCCTCCTCCTCCTCCTCCTCCTCCTCCCCCTCTTCCTCTTCCTCTTCTTCTTCTTCTTCTTCTTCTTCTTCTTCTTCTTCTTCTTCTTCTTCTTCTCCTTCCTCCTCCTCCTCCTCCTCCTCCTCCTCCTCCTCCTCCTCCTCCTCCTCCTCCTCCTCCTCCTTTGCAGGTTTTCTTTATGCTATCATTTCATATTTTTTTCTGAACTCTAATCTGCAAAATCATTTTCATTTCTTGTATATTTAGGAGTTTCCCTCTAGCCTTTGTGTGAAAATGTCTATTTTAAATTTCTTTTCCTTTTCTGCATCAGCTTATCATATCTGTCTATATTGCCTTTCTATGTTCTCTGATTTCTGAGAGGCACAGAAGGTTTCTGATGTGCACTAGCCCCCAATATTCTCTCCATCCTTCACTGGTTTAATGTTTAGAAGCAAATGTGCCATTGAGATAATAATCCCTTTCTTTACTTTTTTGCCCTGAGGCTTGTTAGCTTGTATTTCTTTTCACTGAATATAGTCATTGCTTTCATCAAGTCAAGTCATTATAAAGGTTTCTACAGGTTTTTTTCCCTTTCTGATGTTCAATGTTCTGAATACATTTTCATTGACCCTTTGCTTCAGTCTCATTGCCAGACATAATTACATTTCTGCTTCAGGACAGATGAATGGTTAAAGTTACTGGCTCTGAAGTCAGAGCCAGCCTCTACCTCTTACGGTCTGTGTGATCTTGGTTAAATAATTAACTTCCTCATCTGTATAATAGATAGCAATAATAGCAACAAAATAAATGTATTAAGCACTTAACTTATGTTAGGTACTTCTGTTCTAAACCTATTCAGTGTTCCAGCAACCCTTCCAATTTTAGAGATAGAAATGAAGGTGAGAGGTATGGGTTTCCTTATATTGGAGTTGTTGAAAGTGCTGTGGAAATTAGTTCTGAATGTCCCATGTAGCCTAGGGAACACATAAATTGTATTTGATTAGACCAGTTAAAAGCAATACTTTGAAATTAAACGGTATTAACTAGCTCAAGATCAAGTTGTCCCTAAGGCAGAACTAGGGTAATGACGTATCTAAAGCATACATCGGGCCACAAATACCCAAGCATCTACTGGCATGTTCTTTAGGATCTAAGTCTGGGGTAGCATAAAGCTACCTCTGTTGCCAGTATAGATTTGCTTTAGAGACACAAAGAGTAGGAAGAAGCCTTTAAGTACACAACTCATTCACCTTCTATCCCAGGTAGATATTTGTGAACTTTTGGTCCTGCTAGCCATTATTCCCAAGAAGGAATGATTTGTAGCCTAGAGATGGCTCATTACAGCCCCCAGTGCAGAACAAGACAGTTGGTCCTCAATACAAACTTATTGAATGAAAAAACACATGGACTCCAGACCAGTGGTCAGACAATTTTAGTTTTCATCCCAGTTGTTTCTTCTGTTAAAGGTGTCATTTATTAACGGTTGTTGGATCTGCTGCAGAGGCCCAGGGAGAATATTCCCTGCCTTGTCTCAATCATAGGCTTAGCTTAAAGATGAAATGAGATGATGGATGTGAACATGTTTATGAAATTTTTAAATGTCCATTAGTAGTTGAGATGAGTGTTAATTTACACTCAGCTTTTTAACTTGCCTCATTACCATCATGAGCCCCATTAATCTTTGCCTGCATTGCTGCCCCTTATTTCCTCCTCTGTAGAATATTCTCAGTCTATAATCTCGATCCTATATTATATCATATCTTCACTAAGTGTTTTACAAAAGAACACTATCCTGCTGATTATAGACCTGCAGTTAAAATAATTCAATAATAAGATAATTTCTTGATAATTAGTCAGCTATAAAATATCATTATGTCTATTGAAATTAAGGCTGAAGTTAGTGCCATTGATTGACATGTCAACAAACTCCATGCCCTTGAATAGCTGAAGCTTTTTTACAATTTTTACTAATATCTGGGCACCTCTAATCTCATGACCTCCTTTATTCTGCTTCCTATCTCTGTATATTTTTGTTGTTGTTTGTTTGTTTTGTTTTTTCTTTTTTGCTTGTTTCCCTGGCATCTACCCAAAGCCAGGAATAAATACTTCTTTGTTTTTCCAAAGGAATATCTTCACACAAAAGCATTTCTACATAAAGCAATGTAGAAATTACTTTAGATTTTTTGGGGGAGGTTAAAAAAATCCTGTTTTGCAATTTTGTTCTTTAAAACATTTTTTGATGCTGCTGCTCCCAAGAAGGTCTCTTTCTCTCACCCTTTTCCCAACATTCTTGTACCGTTCTGAGTCCTCTCTCTTCATGAAGTATCTAAAGCTCTCTACCCACTGGAATGGCACAGTGTTTGTCTGTTGTACAGAGTAGTTTTGCTTATTTTCTGAATCAATCTTGTGGCAGCCAACACATAGTCTCTATAGACCGGGTTGGAAATATGGAAGGCCTCAATTCCACACCAAGCACCTATTAATCCATCTTTATGGTTAAAATGGAACTTTATTCCTTAATCAAACTCTTTCAAATAAAACTTTCTCCATATTATTGCTGGTATATTTCATTTTGAGTTTAGTAAGTTATCTCTGTTTGTCCATAGGGACTGGAGAAAAGATTAGATCTGAACAGTCACAGAGCAGAAAAAAATGATTTATTGATTATGATGTCAAAGATTTATTGACACTGTTTCCTAGAAATCATTTAGTTTATTCATTTAGTTATTTTAATAACCCAATGGGGTGGGTGGTATTGTTTTTATTTTTTAAAAATGAAGAAGTTGAGGCAGGAGTGTTACGTAGCTGCATCAAGTCTCAGATTTAGTAATGTCAGAGCCATCATCAAACCCAGGCTGTTTGGCTTCAGAATTTATGCTCATAATTACTATTCTATATGGACTTTAACATGTTAAGAAACTACTTAACTTTCCATTGTGTTGACATTTCACTCTTCAATCCATGGTGGCCAGACCACCATGGTAATAAGTAACAAGTTCATCAGCAGTTTCTCTAAAACAATGGAGATTTCTCTTCTAAGTCCCTGGGTACCATTAAGAACTTTATTGATTCACTAGAGACCTGTGCATGAATTCATACACGGGTGGGGTCCCTCTGGGTGGCCTGCAGGGATCTGGCCAAAACCCTCAGTCGAACGCTGCCTATAGCTCCTACCTGCTGCTCCCGCTTATCCCAGCCCCACTGTGCCTGCATGGGGCTCACGCTGACGCTGCTGCAGCAGCACTCGCCAGCCACAAGCCCTGCATCTGGCACCCTCCCAAGGGGAGTGGCCTGTGGGATCAGGCTGAAACAGGCTCTCTGACATCCCCTGAGGGGTCCTGGACTGTGATAGGGCGCAGGCCAGCCTGAGGGACCCCACCAGTGCAGGATTGGGGCAAGGGAGGAACCGCGGGAGGGCTCCAGGGCATGTCTAGCTCATCTCACTCAGCTGGACCCTAGCAGCAAGCTAACCTACCGGTCAGAACATCTGCCCCCTGGTGGTCAGTGCATGTCATAGCGACTGGTCGACCAGTTGAATGTCTGTCCCCTAATGGTCAGTGCATGTCATAGCGAGAGGTTGAGCAGCCTTAGCATATCATTAGCATTTTACACTTTGGTTGTTGTTCGTTTCTGCCATTTGGTCTATTTGCATATTATCCTTTTATTATATAGGATTCCTAGCCATTGGCACTTACTAGTAAGGACAAGTGTTATTGCTCCTTGAACCCATAGAAATAGAAAGATATATTATTCTGTCAAAGGTAGGTAATGAAGCCATGGAATCATATCTTAGGAATCAGGGCCTAAGATATGATTATAAACGGGTTGTTACTTTGTTTATTAATTTATTTGTTTGGACAATAAGAGTACACTGTATAAAATAGATTTTAATTCTAGACATACATGAGCCATAATTCTGGATCCCCCATTTACCAGTGGAACTCCTAGTCTCAATTTCTTGTATGTAAAATGGGGAAATATAACTACTCCTTTGAAGACATAAATGAAGATAAGGCAAACCTATAGACATGAGGTAATAAACACAGTGTTTGGCACCAAGTAACTGCCATTTATTGGGTCCTCAGTATGTGACAGCCACCATGCTCAGCATTTCATGCACATTATC
Source organism: Myotis nattereri (assembly GCF_964212035.1). NCBI lineage: Eukaryota > Metazoa > Chordata > Mammalia > Chiroptera > Vespertilionidae > Myotis > Myotis nattereri. The sequence goes on from NC_138084.1 coordinate 27,227,400, forward strand.
ATTTTGTGTCCTGTGTATCGTAAGCTCTCATTAAGTTGAAGTGCTTATTGTTATTGATGTAGATTTTTAATATCTGGACATTTTAGCCTTGGACCTATTTTTCCTCTTTCAGGAGACTTTGAAGTTCATGGGCACACTGAATTAGGATGTAACTAATTTCAGAGGCCTATTCTCTTCACAATAAGATTCTATGTAAAAGTATTGGTATGGCAAAATGCAATCTAAAAAGTAAATGTAGAAAAAAATAATGGATGATGACATCAAAGAATATCAGACTTCAGAATACACCTGGAGAATGTTATTCTTGCACTTCCAACCTCTGGCAAATCTTCTTTCTGGAACATTTATTGTATTTCTGATATCTACACCAAATGCATAGACGTAGCCTTTCCCTTTTCGACTCTTCCATCATCTCTTGGAAAATAAAGTGGCAAAGAGACACTGCATTGGCTTGCGGCTTTTCTTCTGCTATATGAAAATAAGAAAGAAAACCCACAACAGCTGTGGGCTGCCTTGGAATGAATATACAGGATGAGGGGAAAGTAAGTTTAGAGTTGTTAGTATGAGAAACAATATAATAATTAAAAAATAATAATGTAAGAATAAACTCTGTTTCACGTACTCACAGCTATAAAGCTACTTTAATAATAATGCAAGAATAAACTCTGTTTCAGGTACTCAAAACTATAAAACTACTTTTCCCCCGCCCTGTTTGTAAATGTTTATAAATATATACGTATTTCTGCAGATTTTGCCTTATACTGATTAGAAATTGACTTATAATGATTACAAATCAGAAGGCATGAGAAGGATAGAATTATTGAGTTAAGTCAGATAAGGGAATGTTAAAATATGTAAATGTTTAAACTTATCTTCAGGGAAGGCAGAGTAGGAAATTTCAAATTGGTGCATTTAGTGCATTTGCTGGCTGCCTTTCAGCTTGTTGGAGCCTCTCCCAAGCCTGCTGTTATTACTTAATCCTGCAGCTGGAGGATTAAGCTTCCCATTTACCAGGGAACTCTGGTAAGCAAGGAAGCACAGTGCTAACTTTGGATCTCTGAACTTGATGTTTGTTTAAAAGTGTTTCAACATTTCCAAATTTTCTGGAGTTCTATTTTTTTTTTAAATCACTTATACTGTAATTTGTAGTTCTAGTACCCCATGTACAAAGCATTTCTAAACCATTCTGATTCTCTGCCTATTGTGAGGTGACAATACACCAGAACAGGGAAATCTTTGCAGTCTTTATGGAGAAGTCTAGGGCCGGGGAGGGGTCAGGGAGGTTTGTTTCTTTTTGTAAAAAATGTGAATTGTGGATAGAGGATGTAGAACATAAAGTTGTCTTCTCCAAGCTCCCATTCTCTAAAGTGGCAACTGATTCAGTCAGTATCAGTAGACCAACATTGATTTAATTTGGATCCATAATACCTGGCACATAGTTGGGGCTCAAATATGAGTGAATGAGTATTTGTGTGGCTGCAATGAAGGTAGGCTTCTCAGAGGTTTTCTATGAGACAATATTTGGTGTCGATCCTCTATTAAACATTTGAAAGAAAATGCATATAAGGTCTCAGGTGAGGCATTGTAAAACCTTTTAGTATGGTGCTGAAGTGGCTTCCAGATTAACTTTTATATGAATGGCTTTGTGTTTCAGAATACTGTGTAGTTACAAGATCCATCAACTTTAAGCTCAGCCTTATCTCCCCAAATCTTCTTTTATACCAGACAAGGGTTCAAAGCTGTCTTTCTTTGTTTTTGTCTGCAGTGTTGCACTATGGCTAGAGGACTTGTATATGACTTCATTGTGGTGCCTCAAATACCTTCTAAAGTGCAATTAGGTAGAAGGTCAAAGCCTGAGATTGGAGGACAGAGCAGTTGATAAGTGCTCTTTTACCCAGTACTTTATTATCTACTAGAGGCCCGGTGCACAAAACTTGGGCACTTGCGGGGGGGGGGGGGGTCCCTCAGCCCAGCCTGTGCCCTCTCACAGTCTGGGAGCCCTTGGGGGATGTCCGACAGAGAGCCCCGCCACTGCTGCTGCGCTCGCCATGAGCTCGGCTCAGGGCTTCTGGCTGAGCAGTGCTGCCCCTGTGGGAGTGCACTGACCACCAGGGGGCAGCTCCTGAAATGAGCATCTGCCCCCTAGTGGTCAGTGCACATCATCGCAACCTGTCATTCCAGTTTGTTCGATTTGCATAGTAGCCTTTTATTATATAGGATTAGTAGGTGAGTTCTTGTCTGACTCCTAGAAGGGATCCTACCAAGAACGAAAACAAAAAATTGCTTTACCTGATTTCAGTCAAATTATCATTGTTAAATAATGATTGAATGTAGCCCCACCTCAGTTTCTCTTGTTAGATACCTTTGTGCCTCAGTGCCATAATCTGCAAAGCAGGGGTGTGTGACAATGAATGTGACAAGCATGTATCTTCTAGGGCATGACTTCTCAATCTTTAATGTGCATAGAAATCACCTGTGAAGCAGGTTAAAAAATGCAGATTCTGAGTTAGTAGCTCTAGGTGAGAACCAAGATCCTCCATTTCCAACAAGCTTCCAGCTGATGCTGACACAGGTGGTCCACAGCTCACATTTGAGTACCAAGGCTCCAGATCTATATAGAGTCAAGGGACATCCAGGTCTGATTTTAATAGTGACTCAATAATATTTTATTCTGTGAATGTTTCATCAGTTAGTTAATATGTTGGAAATGCACTCTTTGGCTTTTGTAAATATCATTCTAATGAACTTCCTTATACATAAATATTTGCCTGTGCTGCTGGTTATTTTACTTATATATTTATTTTTTGATCTATTGCTAGAAGTGTAATTGGTTTTTCAAAGGCACACATTTGGGTATGCATTTTAGCATGTATTCCCAAATTGGCAAGAATTTTCAAATGAACTCTTTGATGAAGTTATTCTGTATAATTTCATCTTTGCAGCTTTTGCTGCCTACAGACTCATGCGACATTCTGACACCGTGACATTTTAAATAATGCCTTAAGTCACATTTTATTCCAGCTATCTGATCATGCCCCGTCTTTTTTATGCTGGCTAAGTATTTTAAGTGTTGAGTTTGTGAAGAATCATAGCTGTTGCTAAGGAAAGAATTTATAAGTGCATTCCTGGTTCAGAATACAAATATAGTTTATGGCACATAGATAATATATGGAACCTCAAATCAGACAAAATGACTTTGTATCTTAAGATATGCATGCAATTCAATCAGTTGATTAAACATTATCCAGAACAGCTGGCAGCTGACAGGAATGACTTCTTTTAGAATTATTTGGATTCTCTAGATTCAAATATATATAAAAAACACAAAGAAAAAAATCCCTAATTACAGCTTAACACATACAATAATAATTTCTCCATTGTGTTTTCCACCAAGTAAAAAGGATGTATCTGAATGGTATACTGCTGATATCGTCCTCCACTTCAACATGTTTTGGGTTGTCCTTGTTTTTTGCTACCTGACATCTAACATCCAGATCTCTTCTGCTACAAATTATCAAAAGCAAAAGCAAAAGCAAAAAAAAGGAAGAGCATGTGCTCTTTTAAAAACTATAATGCAATACCCTCAACAATAAAGGTTTTTTAAAAGGTAAAAGTTACAAGGGCAAAGTCATATACTGGCAAGAATCTGCTTTGGTGTTATGTAACACAGCTCATCAGGAGGCTAACACTATGATCCAATGAGAGAATATAAATAAAAATATTTTCAAACTGAAGTATCACTTACAGCAGTGAACGCCATTGTTATTTTGAGGTGCAGTAGGGGCAGATAAACTATGTAATGCAAGCACATAAATTATCTCCTTGTTTCTATCAAATACCTACATTTTTCTTCCTATGGGAAGCTTCCACTTATTCTCTACTTCAAAGCCGACCACAAATATTATTTCTTCCAGGTTTTCTAGACCTCCCGGTACTTGGTGATTGTCCTTTCTCAGAATTTATACAATATAATTTTCTGTTACCTCCTTCTTATACATGCTTTTAGATTATCTTTCTGTTATGAGCTGACCTGTGTCCCTCTAAACTAAATACATAGAAGTCTTAATGCCTAGTAGTTCAGAATGTGACTATATTTGGAGATAGGGCCTTTAAATGGTGATTAAGCAAAAATGAGGTCTTTAGGTTGAATTCTAATCCAATCTGACTGGTATCCTTATAAGAAGAGGAAATTTGGACACACAAAAAGACACCAGGATGCACATGCACAGAGGAAAGATAATGTGGAGGACAAAGTGAGAAGGCAGCCAAGGAAAAAGGCCTCAGAAAAAAAAACAACACCTTGATCTTGGACTTCTAGCCTCCCAAACTATTGATTAAGACACTCAAACTGTGGTCCCTTGTCATGGCAGCCCCAGTAAATGAATACTTTCTTTAGCATTAGATTGTAATTTACTTGGAGGGACCACCAGTGCCTTCTTGCTTTTTTATTTTAATTTATTACTAGAGGTCTGGTGCACAAAATTGATCACTTGGTGGGGTCCCTCAGCCTGGCCTGTGACCTCTTGCAATCCGGGAGCCCTCAGGGGATGTCCAACTGATGGCAGTCAGACATCCTTAGTGCTGCAGAGGAGGTGGGAGAGGCTTCTGCCACTGCTGCTGTGCTCGCCAGCCGTGAGCCTGGCTTCTGGCTGAGCAGTGCTCCCCTGCAGGAGCACACTGACTCCCAGGAGGCAGCTGCTGCATTTAGCATCTGCCCCCTGGTGGTCAGTGTGTGTCAGTGACCAGTCATTCCTCTGGTCTATTTGCATATTAGCCTTTTATTATATAGGACTAGGGGCCCGGCGCACGAAATTCGTGCACTGGGTGGGGGGGGGGGGAGTGTCCCTCAGACCAGCCTGCCCCCTCTCACATACTGGGAGCCCTCAGGCGTTGACCCCCATCACCCTCTGATCGCCTGATCGGCCCCTTGCCCAGGCCTGACGCCTCCACCAGAGGTGTCAGGCTTGGACAGGGGACCCCCATCTCCCCCCGATCACTGGCTCTGGCCCCCGCCCAGGCCTGAGGCCTCTGGCCCAGGAATCATGCCTGGGCAGGGGACCCCCACCTCCCTCTGATCGCTTGCTCCACCCCCCGCCCAAGCCTGACGCCTCTGACCCAGGCTTCAGGCCTGGGCAAGGGGACCATCATATCCCCCCAATCCCCGGCTCCGCCCCCCACCCAGGCCTGATGCCTCAGCCAGAGGAGTTGACCCTCATCACCCTCCGATCACCAATCACCGGATCGGCTCCTTGACCAGGCCTGAGGCCTCCGGCAGAGGTGTCAGGCCTGGGCAGGGGACCCCCAGCTCCCCGCGGTTGCAGGCTCCGCCCCTGCCCAGGCCTAGGCGTCCGGCCCGGGCAGCGGGAACCCGCAGTGGCAGCGGGGGGCGCCGCGATCGTGGGCTTCGCTTTGGGCCCAGGCAAGGGACCCCTAGCTCCTGGGACTGCCAGCTTCGACCGTGCCCAGCTCCCATCGCTGGCTCCACCCCTACTTCCTGCTATCACTGGCCAGGGCGGCAAAGGTGCCTGATTCTCCGATCATGGCTGGGGGACAGGGCAAAGGCGACCCCAGGCCGCCTTTGCCCTGCCCCCCAGCTCTTAGCTCCCCCCTGGGTTTCTGATCACTGTCAGTGGCAGGGGGCTTCTTCCTGCTTTCCCTTTCACCTCCCTGCATTGTGACTACATATGCAAATTAGCCGCCATCTTGTTGGCAGTTAACTGCCAATCTTAGTTGGCAGTTAATTTGCATATAGCCCTGATTAGCCAATGAAAAGGGTATCGCCGTACGCCAATTACCATTTTTCTCTTTTATTAGTGTAGATTTGTTGTTGTTGTTGATCCTCACTGGAAGATATTTTTCCATTGACTTTTAGAGAGAATGGAAGGGAGGGAAGAAGACAGAGAGAGATAAACATCAATGTGAGAGAGACACATCGATTGATTGCCTCCTGCATATGTCCCAACCAGGGCCAGGGATCAAATCTGCAACTGAGGTACATGCCCTTGACCAGAAACAAACCCAGGACCCTTCAGTCAGCAGGCCGACGCTCTATCTATGGAGCCAAACCAGCTAGAGCTTCTTCTTGTTCTTTATATCTTTGGTTCTTAGTTAATATTATGTCTTAAATATAAAATAGTTTTATTAGATTAAATCTAGTGACTGGAGAATGAAGCACTTGATTCTGGTAAATATGCCCTGTACTTGTGGCTTTCTTGATCCAGATATTTTGGGGAAAAAATTCTACCTCTCAGATATCCGAGGAACTTAAATGATAACAATAGCCTTAGGCAATTCCATTTGGATTCTTTAGTTGACCCTGTGAGCAACTTTTGGATATGGATTAAACAGGTATGAAATACACCACTTTATAGAATCTTGGGAATCTATGTCTCAGGATTGAGTGACCTGTTCAAGTCAGATAGTGAGGAAATAGCTTAGGACCTGATCCAGGCCCTCCGATTGCAAATTTAGTCTTGCCTTCCCTCCTGTCATTCACCTGCTAGGGGCAATCGTGTGTTAAGGAAAAAACACCAGCACCAAGTGTTAGGAAACTTAGAGCTTAGAAATAATTCTTCCCCTTGCATTTAAATTTATTTATTCAACTAAATGTCGTTAGTAGCCTAGTATATAAAATATACCAGACAAATAATACTTAACTTTGAAACTTAGTTTTCTTGTCTGCTAAATGAAAAGTACTATCTTATTTGCGCACCGCCCAGGGAGTTTTTGAAGATAAATATAAGAAATAAACTGTACCAAGCATATGAAATGCAGAAGAAGGGGCGATTCATTTTCACAGTGAGGTGCTTTGTGATTGCAGAAACTTTGGTTGTCCTAGTACAGCCGGAGCATCTTGTGGAGGCTCCTTCATTTATAGAGTTACCTTTCTGGAGGCCATGAGCATGGGAATGTGGTGACATATTTCCTGTAGGACACATTAACCAAGGAGAGGAAGTTCATTGTGTTGGACACTAGACCTCTGAACACACACACACACAAAATCTGTATTTCTTAGATGATAACTATAGAGAAGATAGGATCAATTCCCTTTTCTCTAAGTTCTTTATATCTCATTGATCTTTGGGGCCCCAAACTAGTTTATGCTCAAATGAAAGGTCCCAGATCTGAGTTAATACAAAATATAATTGGCAAATTAATATCCAGCACATTCCTCAGAAGGTGTATATAGAATGAGGTCTACTGGGTGTGGGAAGAAAAATAACTTCTTTTAATATATCTCATCATTAAAATTTTTTGCTTATAAAATGTATATTGTAAATGATTATAACAAGTAAATAAGTATTTAGCTATTGGGGATGCATATTTAAAATGTGGTTATTGTTAGGAGTTGGTAGTCCTCAAAATAAAGGGTTAAATGGCAGTGCGGAGAAAACACTAGGCTGGAAACGTGGTTCTGAATCTTCTATTTTCTAGCTTCAGCCTTTATTACCTGTATAATCTTTTAGTCACTTAACCTTTTTGACTCTAAGTCTTCTTCTTAATAAGATGGACACAATATTTATCCTATCTCTCCCATGAGATTGAGCTTACATAAAATAATCTTATTTTCTACCCAACAGAAGAAAAAAAAACACATGAGTAAAGTATTATAATTGTCCTATTTTAGTATCAATTATTGTTGTTGATCTCTTACTGTGCCTAAGTATGCATGTTTAGGAAAAAGCAGTACATCTAGGGTTTGGTACTATTTGTAGGTTCAGACAATCCTTGGGGTTCTTGGAACATATACAGTGAATAATAGGGGACTATTGTACTACCATGATTTTTTGACATGAGATTTTTTTAGCCTGCATTCTGTTTCTTGGATACATTGAAGGAAATGGATAACAGACTGTAGAGGGAGCACAGCAAAGGGCAAAAAACGGGCGGAGCAAAGGGAGACACTGACAATTGCCTGAAACCGTGTTGAGGTGGGGCCCATTTTTGTCCTTGCACACTGTGTGCTATTTCCAGTGTACCTATGTGTTGACTTTGTTACAATACGGACTGGCTTCCGGCTTAATTAACAGTTGTTTGGAAATGTTACATTGGCTTACAACAGTCCCACCAGAGGAAAATCAAATCTACATGGCCTGAAGGGGAAGATACAGGTCATAGTCCAAAATGTGACCCCAACAGAGATTGCTCATATTCATACCTATCCACTAGATAGTTTTAGTGGAGGGATTATTATTCTGTCCTAATCACATGTCTTTAGGTCATAGCTCTCTGTTCAAATAACAACAGCAATTTTCCCCTAGTTTTAAATGTGATTGTATATATGTTTTTCTAAATTCTTTATCAACACTCATTGTTCAGTCAGTTTTCCCCAAACATATAGTTTTTGTAAACTGCTTTTGCATCTCAATTGTTCCTTTGTGATAGAAAATTGCACTTTTTTTAAGCTTTTGTTCTGTGTTTTAAAATTTCATTAACTGACATCTCAAAACTCAGTTTATTGCCTGTTATTGTCGTTGTCAATACTTGAATCAGCATCGAGCAAATATGACAGAGGGGTAAACTAATCACATAAAGTTGCTGTTTGGCTGCAGAGATTTTTCAGGGAAAAGGGGGTAGGTGCATGTCCAACTTCTGAGAGTCAGGAGTTCAAAGGGTTAGAAAATACTGAAAGGACGTGGTGTTTTCTGATTTTTCTTTCCTGGATAAATTGGGGCCTTGGGGGATAGGTTTGGATTGGGCTGCCCAAACCCTGACTTTAGGTCAGCTATTAGGAGGTGTTGCCACCTGCACGTGGTGCAAATACTATGGTGTTTGGAGTGGGGAGCTGGATGTAGGGGTGGTGTGTAGGGAAGAACAGAAGGCAAATTTAGCAAGAGCTTGAGAGAGGCTTATCTAAACATCTTAAACATAGTTTTTATGTTCCCCCCTTCACTCAGAAAATCAACTGTGATAAATAGTTTGCAGTAGTGAGCCTTAAGCCGAGTCAGAACAAACATGACTTCAGGAGCTCTGGAATATCCCTTCCTTTCCTTAAAACCCAATTGTTGGTTGTTGATGCCAGAGATGCCACTGTTAAGGGGGCTGGTTCATATTTGATAGCCATCCACTGATGGTGGGATTAGCCTGGCTGAGGAACATAGATGAGCTGGAGGAAACTGTCCCAACAGTAGACAAAAATGGAAAGGTCCTGAGCGGCATAGCAGTATATAGGTTATGTTACCACAGGATGGATGCACTAGAAGAGGAGTCACAGAGACAAGCAGGAGGACACTATGGGCCAGCACCTGTCCTGAGGATGTTGACCACAGCTGGCGGGCTCTATGAGCTTCTTTGATTATGCCCTTTGACAAATACATTGCACTTTAAGGGCCAGGAGAATCCAAATTGTAGAATATGCTGTTAAAACAAAACCTCCCAAAAGGGGTCGCTATTAAGCTATAATTTGGTGTGACAGAATTTCTCAGATGCTGAGAACAGGTTTGAAGGAGAGGATAGCTGAGGAAACAGAAGACACTGAGGGCTTCACCTAGGCTTCCTGGGGGACCCCTGAGGGAGGTAAGGGTGTGTGAATGGAGGATTAAGGGGTTCAAGGGGTCCTATATATGTTTCACAATTTTTCTTAAAGCAAGTCCTTGTTTTCAAGGCAAGGCTGGAGATCTTGCCTGGTGCAGTGGCGTGGTTTTAAAAATATCTGTGTTCAAGTTCCCTTTTATTCATCATAAAATGCAGCATTTTCCCTGATGGGGATAATGAAAGAAATCCTCCTGTCTACTGTATAGGATATTAGAAATGTTCAAATGAGATTACCCAATTCAGTAGTTTATTAGGTAGTATAGAAATATGAAAGGATTACCATTTCTATGAACAATCAGTCATTCATTTGTTCAACTAATACCCACTGAATTATCTCCTATATGTGAACAACAAATAAAATAATTCCTGCCCCCAAAGAAGCTAATCGTATGAATATCATTATTATGTAAACATCCTCTAAATTTCTTCTCATTTAAACACAGAACAACTCCATTCATAATAAGCTCTTTTTTTTAAGTTATTGTTTTTTGTTTGTTTGTTAATCCTCACCCGAGGATATTTTTCCATTGATTTTTAGGGAGAGTAGAAGAGAGAGGGAAAGACAGAGAGAAACATCCATGTGAGAGAAACACATCAATTGGTTGCCTCCTGCCTGCTCCAGATCAGGGCCTGAGCCCGGGTCGGAGAGGAGCCTGGAACTAAGGTACGTGCCCTTGACTGGAATAGCACGTACCCTCTGGTCCACAGGCCAACACTTTGGGCCACAGGCCGACCCTTTGGTCCACAGGCCGACACTCTATCCACTGGGCTAAACCAGCTAGGCCCGTAATAAGCTCATTTAAATTTAAAAATTTAAATCCATGCCAAATTTCAGCAACCATTAATGAGTTATATTGTACTTTATAACTTAGATTATGGTCAAAACAAATCTTATCAATATTATATCAAAGAAATGCACACTTAGTGGTTAAGATGCCATAAATAACTGATTGAACACTAGGAGCTGCCAACATTGTTAACCTGGGCCCTTGGTCAGCGCCAGGGAAAGTGCAAAGATAATTGCAAAAACTGAAAACTAGCACTTTGATTCGAAGGCTGCTTCTGAGGGTAACTGGAGTCTTGAATGAAGGGCAGTCTTGGACTATTTTTTGAACAATGACACCCCCATGGGCCACACTTTTGAAAATCATTCTTAGCCAAGATTGCAGTGTGATGTATGGAAATCGCCCCTCGTTCTATCTTATCTTTGGCTTGTGGAACCAGGGGATGCATGGAAAGTGAGCTGTCCCCTTGTTGCCTGTCAGATCAGTGTATGTATTTATTCCAGCCTTTTTTCTATTTTCAGCCGTGAGAGGTAAGAGGAACGCAGGCTGGAAGAGCAAACACATCTGACAAGGAGAAAAATATCCCTGTTTACCTGAAGCCATGCTCATTACAACCTCATTTCCTCCTTAAATCTTCCCTCAGTAAGAGCCTTCTTATCCTTACCCGGTGACCAGCTGAAACCTAGGAGGCAATGGGGAGTGGTCTTTTCATCCCCCTTAAATACTGACCTATTCACTTGGTAAATGAGGTGAGCTATAACGTGTAAACTTCTAGGCCAACTTTCTCTGAGAACTAAAACTATTCCTTTGGTTAAGAGCTTAGGTTGCAAGTTCATCATCAAGGAAGCACTTCCTATGCTATGATTATATTCTAGAATGAACAGGCGGCAACACCATTATGTGGATAGAGCACTGACTTCAAAAGCAGACACATTTTCATTTTAATCTCTTTAACCCCCTCATCCCAATGCATCTACTAATAACTTTGTGGTATTTGTAAAGGCACTTGACTTTTCTAAAATTTTAGTTCCTTCATCTGTGAAGTGGAAATAATAATGCCACACAATAGATAAAGTAGGGAAGTGCCTTGCCAATACAACCCTGCACACCCTACAATAATCCATCCTTCACACTTTAACCAGGGGTATTTCCCAAGTCTAGTGAATGGTCCCGCACTGTTCTCATTATTAAGTACAAATTCATTAATGAGACCAACATGGCCTGCATGGTTTGAGCAATACTTCTCCGGCTTTACCAATTATTTATCTTCCCAACACTCTGGATCCTCAAGCATGCTTTGCCTTGAGGTGTTTTTAGGTCTAACTTCATGTCAGTCTCTGTCCCAATGCTTTCTGTTTAAAAAATTGATTTTAGAGAGAGAGGAAGGGAGAGGGAGAGAGAGAGAAGCATAGATGTGAGAGAGAAACATCTATTGGTAGCTTCTGATACATGCCGAACCCACACCTGGGTATGTGCCCTGACTGGAAATCGAATCAGCTACTCTTTGGTACATGGCATGGTGCTCACCCAATGGAGTAACACTGACCAGAGCGAATTTCTTCTTTATTCTACTGCATTTGTACTCATTTTAATGACTTGACCAGTTTTCCTTAGAATTCTTCTTTGACATTTCTAAGTCTGGGTTAGGTGTTCCTCCCAAAGGTCTTCTTTCATCTCCCAGCACTTCCTGTACTGGTTTAACTGCCTGCTCACTTGCCTGTCTTCACCTAATAGCTATCATTCCTATGACACTGATTCTGTGAAGATGGGCATGGTAGCCAACAGCAGTTGGTGTGTGGTGAGAACACACCTCCTGGTTGTCTCCCAGCTGTGTCCTCACATGGTGGGAGTGGTGACGGAACTCTCTGCAGTTTACTTAATAAGGGCACTAATCCCTTTCATGAGGCCTCCATTGTCATGACCTAATCATCTCCCAAAGATCCCACCTCTAAAACCTCACAGACTTCCAGGCCACATCAAATCGATTTCTGGGTGTTAATATCAAATCAGCATTTCTGGGTGTTAAGTTTATAAATCTGCATTGCGAGAAAGATGCCAACTGATTTATATGCACATTAAGATTTGACAGTGACGGGTACAATAAGTATTCAAATGAGTATTTGATAATTAATTCAAGCTGAACCAGATTTCTGTTTTTAAAATGCATCCCCATCTCTGGCTCAACCATTGGCAAAAGCAGAATGCTGTGCTGACTCCCTAAGGTTATTTTAATCAATTATGTAATACTTCCCAGGTTGGATGAGCAGTTTCCTCCAGACACCACTGCCGTGTGCCATGCAAGCCTGCACTGCGTGTATTAGACTGTAACATCTGCAGATGTAATGCAGCAGTTAACGATTTAAGGACGCTGCCTTCTCATTCACATGGTGGATCACAACTCCAAAGGCACATGTGCTTGTTCTTGTACACTTAGCACACCTGTACGGTGGGAGACAGGCCAGGGCACCATAGGGCAGGTGCACGGGTAGATATCAGTTCTCCACATCACAAACCAGAGCTTCTTTAGGAAAACTTATTACACTTATTAGGTAGTATTCCTTGCCAAGGCTACTTCCCTCTGTATTACATTAGATCACTTTTTTAGGGTCATATATCCGGCAGTGAATCTTACTAAGACATACTTTGTGCTGCTTCCATATAAATGTTATGTAAAGAATAGCTCATTAGTTGGTTAGTAATGACCTGTCTTAGGAAAAATACACAAAGCACCCATAATGGGGGAAAAGTTAGCACTTATGAAGTCTGTCTGAATGTAATAGAAATCAGAAGGGGAAAAATCTAAGATAAGCCTGCTTTCTACAAAAGATGTTTTCAAAGACATTGCCAGCTTTGCAGCATGCCCAACTTAATTACTGGGTTTGCATTCCAGAGTATATTTACTACTGTGGCACGTTTGAAAATCATATGCAGTAAAATCTCAAGTAGAATATATAATTCTGTGCTACATTTCAGAGAGGAGATGTCAGTGTAAGATACAAGTATATATAAATAATTGAATTTTTTAAAATAAAAAACAAAATATGCGTTAGGGTCAGTACTCATTCACACCTTCTGCGGGTATTAGAATCAATGCTATATCCAATCAATGAACACTTAGTGTGTGAACATTTACCATGCTAAGCACCAAACATAAATGATAAGTAGAACACCATCATGCCCCCAAGCAGTTCAGTCTGGTTGGGGAAACAGCCAGCAAACAAGGTATGAGGTGGGAAGAATAGAAATGGAGAGTATGTGTAGAGAGCCAAGAGGAGGAGATATGAACTCCAGGGCTCTGCAACATCATCTCCAGTTTGTTCTTGCTTAGATAAGAAATAGAGCTCCTACATTTCAGGGTGATTTTTTTCTAACAATTGTGTGCACTGCTTCATTGTTTAAAAAGCCCATTTGTAACCCAGAGTCAGGAAAAACCTTATATCCCAAATGGAGAGCTTTTATCTTAGCCTGTGCTGCCTTAGGCATAAGATATTTGAGTAATGGGACCATCCCCCCAGGGAGCATTTACCTGAAATATATTTCTTTCCCCTTTCTAAAACCAGAAATGTGTATAAAAGCAATCTTCCCCATAGTAGGCAAAGTGAGTCCCCATAAATATCTCACAAGGCAATATTTGCAGTCCTTAAGTTTATAAATTTCTGCAGTAGCTAATATGAACTTCATTTAGTTGTAGCCAAGGAAAAGCCCACAAGCCTAGATGGCTGAACTTTGAACAGCTGCAGTTTAAGAGACTGAGTGCTGAATAGAAGTAAATCAGACTTGCTATTAAAACTCAGCAGCCAGGCCTGGGATGTGAGGAGAGAAGTAGCACAAAAGCAAAGTGGAGAGAAAAGATGATCTAGGTTGGGACTTGAGTAGCTACATCAGCTTCACAACTCCTGGCCATACCAGGTAATCATTAGACAATAGTAAGAACCACACCATGCTAAAATAATCTATCTATAAAAGCCCAAGCGACTGTTACAACCGAACAACCGGAACGAACAGAACGACGGATAGACCAGTCACTATGACGCGCACTGACCACCAGGGAGCAGACGTTCAGTGAAGGAGCTGTCCCCTGGTGGTTAGTGTGCTCCCATAGCCAACCTCCTGTGGTCCCTCACCCTGGCTGGTCCCTCCCCCGGCTAAGGCTCTGGGCACTGGAGAATCTAGGTCCGGGAAACCTGTAGGAGAAGAGCAACCCCGATGCTGATCGAGACAGAGTAGCAGCTTGGAGGGGGCAGAAGGGGCAAGGCAGCAGCCTCATTGCAGCGGTATTTCCACCTCAGAGCATAGCTGGTGTTCAGGCCGTTTGGGGGCGCTCTGTCAGTGGTCTTTGCTTGCTTCTTCCTCAGCACATCTACACAACTAGATTGGAGCCAGCCAGCCAGCCACCTGCGGTCCCTCCTCCCCCAACTCCCTCCCCCACACGAATTCATGCACTGGGCCTCTAGTTTTTAATAAAATAGACCCTATTTCCCCAGAGAATAAACTCTTTTATCAAGGGTTCTTGTGTGTACAAATATACATTTTTATGGATGAGGCAGAGACATTTACTGACCAAAACCCCTAGATAAATAATTTACTTATGACCTGCTGCCACTGTGCTCTATTAGGTATCTCCCTGCTCATGTTTATGATTAGTGAATGGTTTAGGTCTTGATGTGGAGTTAGTCCTGCTTCTTGCCAGTATGAAACCAAATGAAGAAACCCCTGGGGTATTGTTAAGGCAAACTACCTGAGTTCGGGTGTAAGCAAATGGATCAGAACCTTTGCTCAAACTGGACTAAATACATCACTATTTCCACATTTCTGAGGTGATGTGTAAGACAAGAATCACGATTCCCATTTCACAGATTAAGAAACCAGATTTCTGAAAGGTTAAGTTGCTAGTCCAATTATTTATAAATCTAAGAAACCTCATTCCCTTTTAGACAGGAGAAAGCAGGCTTGGGGAGATTAAGTGACTTGCCCAAGGGCAGTTTTAAAACTAATATATAGAGGAGGCAGTACCTTAATTCAGATCCATCAACCCGATGACCAGCAAGCACTCTTCGTTCTTCAAGCTTTATCATAATGATGTAGGTTAGGGTTGTGCTGTTTAACTTTTGCTAAATTCCATAGTTTCTCCCATTCAACATTTAGGAAGTCTTGATTTCAAAGCATTAACCATACACATTAGTACAGGACTCTATTGGGGGTGGGGTGGGGGGGGCTCGATTTGCCCAATTTCAGCCTCCAGTGAATATTCATGATTGCATTTTGAAAAGTCAGTAATCTCTGCAAGGTAAGGGCTGATAAAGGAATTGCTGACACATTAAGTCCTTAACTCCGTCAGCCCTGGGAGCAAAGGAAGGCAGATTACCCCACAGACAGGCTGCAGATGTCAAGTTAGCTACATTTTAAAAAGATGTAAAGTCAGCTAGAGCCTGTTTTGGCACTTTCTTAATTTATTTTTTACAAAGTAATTATGATAATATTAATCTCTTAGCTTTAGGAGTCTCTTTGGCAGCTTTAGTTACCCTCTAGAAAAAGTCTCGGCAATTTCCCTTTCATACATTTCTGGGAAATACACATGGAGTACTTTTTGTGGAATTGAAAACACTTGGAATTACGAAAAAAAATAAAAGAGATTTTATAACCTCCAAATAACATTCTCTTTCCTCAAACCTCCTCACTCTCCATAATGGCAAAGGCAATGTGTTTATTTTCAGGGTTAGGTACTTAAGACCCTCTGACAAATAGAGACGTATGATTCTGGAGCAAAAAAACAAGGAATCTGGGGGATGAGAGGCATTCAGTGAAATATTGGAAATGAATTATGGCATCTTTTTGCATGTATGTTTGTTTACAGTTCTGCATATTAATTGTTACAGAATTTACCAGGTGACTGGAAAATACATACACATGTACTTGGAGATACAGGAAAAACCCATTTATTTCCAGATGTACTAGTACCATGACTCAGGGGAACCTGTTTCCAAATCCTGAGCATGCCAATATGGAGGAAGCTTTCTCTTTATACCCTTTTGGTTTCTTTGTCCTCCCAATAAGGATCAGACTTCTGGAACTTTCACAGACTTTGCAGAAAGCCCCGTGTGTTGGGATGGGGGCCGTGAGACCACACCTAAAGGCCTGGCCTGGCGCCAGCACTGATAGCCCCCTCCAGGGGTTGTGTATTGTTCATGGTTATGGCCTCTGTAAAATGTATTTAGGTAAACAGTTCTTGCAAGACCAGATAATTAAGGAAGGGGCAGTGACTAGACTAGAGTCACTATAGGCTAACAGGAATGTTCATTAGGGATACTAATTAACTAAATACAGAATCAGGCTGCTGGTCTCCCCCCAAAAAATATCTCATTTTCCTCATCAAATGACTGGACCTCTTATCTGTTGACTGCTGAGGACGTACATAATAAGGAATAGGAAGAAGATTTTCTGAACGTATTTTAAGGTCATGAGGCTTAATACTTTATTTTAATAAGTTTCTTCTATTAATCTGGTTTAATATTTTAAGCTATCTTTTCTTATTCTCTGTTTCTTTTTCTCTTATGAGTTTAACAAGTTGTAATTTTTAGAAATGTCAGTCAGGTTACCAGAAATCAGAGATAGTTAGAAATTACCTACAGGTATTATTTCTGTTTTCCATGGGTATTATGAACAATATATGATTCCAGTAAAGTTAGACTTGAGAATGACCCCTATAACTATACAATGAGAACAGGGGATAAATAATGAACTCGAAGAACTTGAGGTGTCACGTTTCATAAAATTAATACAATGTCCCAAGTGACTACGATCTGACTATCTTTGTGTATTCTAAATATCCCAAAAGCTATAACTGGTAAAGGAAAAGACCTGGACCATAACAGAGATTAGTCCTGTTTCCATGGAAGCTACCATTTACTGTGTGTCTGTTATAAGCCAGTCAACTTACCTCTAAACTTTTAAAAATACTTATTGTTGAAATTATTACAGATGTTCTCTTCTTTTCTCATTGATACCTTCCAGCCAGGACTCACCCCCTCCCCAACCTCAGGCCTTCACCATCCTATTGTCTGTGTCCATGGGTTGTGCATATATGCATACAGGTTCTCTGATTGATCTATTTCTACCCACCCACCCACCCACCCCACCTTCTCTCTGAGATTCTGCAGTCTGTTCCATGCTTCTATGTCTCTGGTTCTATTTTGTTCATTAGTTTATTTTGTTCATTAGATTCCACATATGAGTGAGACCATGTGATACTTGTCTTTCTCTGACTGGCTTATTTCACTCAGCATAATATTCTTCAGGTCCCTCCACACTGGCTCAAAGGGTAAGAATTACACCTAATCTTCAAAGCAGTCCGGTAAAATACATGTTCTATTTTTCACTTCCCAAATGATACAACTGAAACTCAAGCGACTAAGTTATGTTATACCCAGGGTATAAGTTATATAACCAAAGTATATAACCACAAGTAAATGTTGAAGCAAAAATTTGATCTGACACAAAGGCAAGTGCATAGTGCTCTCATGTGATTAGGGCACTGTACAAATATTTTAATAGAAAGTTTTACTTTGTGTGATTAGTCCCAGGAAAAAATACGAAGACCAGTTTATAAAATCAATCAATCTATCTATCTTGGAGAAGAATGAGAGGGCAATAAAGACTTCTTATAGAAAACTAGTTTATTTGGGTGATAAACCAATCATAATGGCTGGGAAGAGAGAATGATACCAGAGTGATTATGAGTGACTCACTCCTAAGTGCGTGAAGGGCCGTCATCCATTGAGTGGAGATACCTGGTGATAACTGTACAGTGAGATCAGTGCCACCTGAGCCAGCCTGCCAGACAACTCTTGAAAACAAAGAGAGTCTCATTTATGTCTGGGAGCGAGAATCTGACCCAGAATAAATCACCTCACAGTCTCATTCGTCAGCCTGATGGTTTTAATTGTTAAATCGGAAGTTTAATTTGCCATGCTTGGATAACAATCCAATTCCAGCAAAGCATATGCATCAAGTGATCAATGGGAGACGAGCATAGAAAGTTAATTGTAACTAATCATTGAATCCGAATGTAAATCAAAACAATAGGAAAAATTTAACTTTATATTCTGTCAATATTTTATATCTTAGAGACCTGTGGAAACTAACAAATTTTATCAAGTTCATTTTTTAATTTTTTTAAATCCTCACCCGAGGATATTTTCCCACTAATTTAGAGATACACATAAAGACACACATATTTTGTTCTTTGTTTTAGTGTTCTGCTGACTAAATTAGCAAAGGCTATTTAGGTTTAAGTTTGTCTATTTAATCTCCACAGAACACTATGTTGTATTAACCCCATTTTACAGATAAGGAAACTAATCCTCAACTCTGCTAAATACAGAGTTCCCAGTAGGTCACAGAACTAGTCAGGTTCAGAGCCAAGAGTCGAACCCGAGGGAGCTTGTTGTCAAAGCCCATATATTTTTACAACCTTCACATTGACTCCCATGCAAATTGCAAACAATGAAAAGTAAGCAGTTAAGAGAATGATATAGTAAAATGATATGAGTGAACCATGTCACATTAGCAACAACTAAAATAACTGTTTATATTCATCCTACCTAAGGGAGAACTCAGAGAAACATAAATGTTGCCTTTCAGTTTATGAAAGATAATCACATGGAAGTCAGACTATACTTGGTCTCTATGCTCTCAATAGGGAAGACTCAGAAAGCAGTATATTTTGAGTGTGAGCTCTGTAGTATGTTGGAACTAGGATTAAGATTAAGCCCCAGCTTCATTAGTCATTAGTTAGTGCAAGTAAGACAACTTTTCTCATTTTGCTATTTATAAAATATGTATCATAAAACTATTAATATTTAGTGGAACTACTCTAAACATATTTTATATATCAAAGACCTACCAAACACTGGGGCCATCCAGAAATGGAGTGGAGTTGCTCTTTAGTATTGACTTCCTAATGTCCAGAGGAGTTTGAATTAGGTAAGGTGACTATACAAAAGACCAGAGAGGGTTTTAAACATTAAATGGAAGAGACTGTTGATTAGACTATTAGTTCCCCCAAATTAATTTCACCAAGTATTAAAAGTTTAAAAAGAATGTAATGATATGTTGACAGGAGAAGATTTGACTCAGGGTGGTGGGCACACAGTGCGTTATACAGACCTTATAACATAGAAATGCACACGTGAAACCTATATGTTCATGTTGACTGATGTCACCCCAATACATTTAATTTAAAAAAATAGAATGCAAACAACAAAACAAAAAATCTAATGCACAGATATTATTTTACCAAATAAGTATATATAGAAACAAAACAATAAAGATTAATTTTATCTATAATTATCATTTAATAAAAAATTCCATATTAAGTTTGAAGTATATAATCTTAGAAAAAAGATTCTCTTAATTGACTAAATATAGCTTTATTTAAAATTTAATAAAATGTTTTTTTCTAATTTTGCTTTGGACCAACAATAACTTTCTCATGCATGAATGCCTACCCATCATTTAGAAAACATTGTAGTAAATGGCTTTGAATAATTGTTTCAATATTGAGATTTTAAAATACCAAACCATCTTGTAAGCCAATTACCCTCCTCCTTCTGATGGTGGAACTAGTTCAAATTGTTAAAGGCAAATAGACTTATATGTAAATGTCCCTTTCTTTAGCTGTTTATATTATTATTAACTAGAAATAGTTAATGAAGTTATGTCATACCTAGTACACCAGATCACTTTAAATCATTTTGATAAGGGTGAGACCGTGTTTAGCTCTGACCATAGAGCATTTATCAGAGCCCCCTGCTTTACTTTAACCTAAAGTCTCACTTTAAGATGACACAATAATAAACCAAACAAAGGATTCTGAGAAGGCTGAGGGTACATCGAAGTATGTAATGTGAGTTGACCAATTCACAAATAATCATTTACTTCCTGTGCCCAAAGAGCATGGCATTTGCATGTCTGAAATCAGAAAATTCCATTTGTATATAGAGCTATTTAATGCTATGAAACCTTATTCCACATAAATGAAGAGAGAAATTTTAACTTTCTGATGGAACAAATATAAATAACATCTTGGAAGTGACTTCTAATTCAATTTGCTTATTTTTCAAATGAAGAAAATGAAACCTAGAGCTGTTAAGTAACTTGGTTAAGATCATACTTCAAGTTTGTGGCCCAAACTAGGAGTTTAGACTCTAATCCCTCAGTTCAATGATCTTTCTATCAGACCATACTGCCACTCAGATCTCCAAAGCTCATTTGCAATGTTTTTAGAGAGATGTTTCTAAGAAGTCTGAATTTTCAAAAAGTAATTGACATGGTTCAGAGCATACAGTAAAAAGATTGATCACCTTGGTCTGAATCCTGGCTCTGCCACTTGATAGTTGTATAATTTGGGGCAAGTGACAATCTCTCAGACCTTCGTTTTATCACCAGTGGTTCTCAACCTTCCTAATGTCGCGACCCTTTAATACAGTTCCTCATGTTGTGGTGACCCCCAATTTCATTGTTACAAATTGAACATAATTAAAGCATAGTGATTAATCACAAAAACAATATGTAATTATATATGTGTTTCCCGATGGTCTTAGGCAACCCCTGTGAAAGGGTTGTTCGAACACCAAAGGGGTCGCGACCCACAGGTTGAGAACTGCTGTTTATCAGTGAAGATGCCTACCTAATAGTGTTGCTGAGATAAGCAAATGATGTAGTATGTACAAACTTCTTAGCCCAGAGCTAGGCACATTGTTAGTGCTTCATAAATTTTAATTTTTATTATCAACTTTTACAGTTCCTTCAGAAATTCCAGAATTTCAAACTATTTTTATATTTTGTGTAAGTCCAGAATTATTTATGATGTTGCTTTTTAAAAATTAAATTTACTGGGTGAGACATTTGAAGTTTGAAAGAACACCAAAAAGTGTTCATGGCAGAGGATTGGAACCAGCTCATCAGTATTGATAAGGCTCTTATGACAGAGCTTATTAAATATATATAAGTTTTGTCATTAGGGCATATGAATATATTCATATGTCTTAGCACACTGAAAATGTATAAAGAGCCATAGAGTGCTATTCAACCTTATATATATATATATATATATATATATATATATATATATATATATATATATTTATTTATTTTTTTATTTTTTTTGCTAAACATCACTATTCTCTACCCAAACACAAACCTGGGACTTATTCAAAATTATGTCTATTTCTTCTGCTCCTTCTTTGCAAACTCAGCCTTCATATTCAATTTTAATTCCCATTGTGTCCATTTTCAGGGTAACTGTCTTGGTTCAGATTCTCCTGGTTCTCACTGGACTACCCAAAGAGACTAATCACCGCACTACAACTTCAGCACTGTCCTCCTGTGGCCCACCTCCCCACTGCTGCCAAAATGATCTAATATTAACATCTAACATTATCATTTTCCTGCTCAAAATTCACCAGTGACTTCCCATGCCTACAAGGTAACAGAGAATCTTGTACAAGGCATGCCCATGCAAAGGCTCTTCTTGAAGTATTTTCAATATGCTTATCCAGTCTCATCTCTCTGAAGTCATACTTCAGTACCTAGCCCAGTGTTAAGCATGTGGTAGGCATTTAAGAAATAATGGCTGAATTAAGAGATGAATAAATAATTGAATAATAAATGAACAAATCAAAATCTAACACATTTTTATTCCCCCAGTCTCCTTTTGAGCAAGTGACCTGCTAGAAATCCATGAAGCACAAATCAATAGTTTCAGGCTTCCTTTAGCAGAGTTATATTTCTTTCTTCCAGTGCATTACTCTACAATTTTAAGACCCTGTATGCTTTTCATGGAACTCTAGTGCTATGGAATAGCTATACCATTTATTCATTTTATTGTGGCTATTCCCATGTGATTATATAATCTTCTATAACTTACATTAAATGGCTAAAGATATGTTACAGTTTACTTAACCAATTTCCTATGATCAGAATTTTAGTTCATTTCCACTTATTCATTTTATATGCTTATGTGGTATGCATATTTCTTTAGGGAAAGAAATCCTAAAAATGAATTAAATTTGTTGGGTTTTAAGGTTTTTTGTTAGTTATTGTAAAATGTCCCTCAGAAAGGTTTTAACATCCTATCTAACAAATAGGGAATATGCTAAATGACCCTCATGCCATCACAAAAGATGGCAGCGCCTACAGCCAATAAAGAGGGAATATGCTAATTGACTGCTCCACCCTCAAATATGGCAGTGCCCACAGCCAATGAGGAGGGAATATGCCAATTGACTGCCATGCTCTCAAAGATGGCGGCGCCCACAGCCACAAGATGGTGGCACCTAATCCCCTCAGCCCTGCTGGGGTGGTAGGCACATAGCAAGGCTGGGCCTTTCCTCATACAGGCCTGGCCACTCCATGCACCTGCCTGTGGAGTCCCCCAGTCCCCTTAGCCCCCCAGCCACCCAGGGCCGCCCGAGGTGCAGGTAACCAGGGCTAGCCAAGGCTTGCACTGCCGGCAATGGCAGAAGCAGAGGTGTGATGGGGCATCACCTTTCCCTCATTGCTGAGTTGCCTCCCTCCCCTGAGGGCTCCCAGACTATGAGAGGGGGAAGGCCAGGCTGAGGCAACCCCCCTCCAGTGCATGAATTTTCATTCAGTGGGCCTCTAGTAGTATATAACTACCAGTAGATTAAAAGAGTGCCAAGTAAAAAAAACTAGTGCTAGAAGACTACCACAAGAATTACTGTAGAGGCATTTTTTTTGGTCTTATGATAAATCTAGTCACAATATTGGTTCATCTGCTACCTAGTAATTCTTTGGTTGAGTTTCAATGTTTCCCCATACCATTTTTTCTCTTTCTTCCTCCTCTTCTCTATCTTGCTATCACTTTCGCATTCTCTTCTCATAATGGCTCTTTTTTCTCTTCTCCTAGGATTAATAAACCCAGAATTGTGTGTTTCTCCCCCTAAAAAGTACATTTACATGATCAGTGACTATTCTTTGGTATTTGGGGTATATTCATCTGAAATGGTATTCAGAGCCCTGTCATTTCTGGGTTATGTACAAAGAAGAAACTGTAGCAGTAATCAATGTCTTCCTCCCAATAAAGCTTTGAAAATTTTAAATCATTATATATTTGGCCCACTTAAATTTTAAATCTTTGTTTATATACAGAGTCAGAAATTAAAGCCATTAAAGAAAGCAACTTTCCCTTCCAAATTTATGCTTCATTCTTAACACTTTGCAAAATAGACGTTTAAAAAATAATAGATAGAAATAATACCCCATTCACTCTTTTATGAGACCATGCTCTGAGACCTTGGTCTTAAGGGTATAATAATATTTCAATTATCATGTAAAATATTAATTCTATGAAGCTTAATGGTCCTAATTGTTTTTATTAAAATTGGCATGATGCTTACAGTGACATCAGGGAGTTATGAAGGCAGGAAAACCACAGGACCTTGTGAATACCTAACTTCTTGGACTGTTGTTCAGCCCAGTTGCCTCTTCCTTATGAGCCCCAAGGACTCTACATGTTTATGTTTGTTTATGTTTATGTTTATGTTTATGTTCTCAGTCTCCTTTCAGTGCCACCACTGCTCTGGTTTTTGGAGATTTAATCCTCCCAAATCTAGGTGTAAGAAGATACAGGCTACGGAAGTTCTGTTCCTTTAACAAGTTGCCTCAGTCAAGGATACATCCTGAGTGAAAATAGAAGTTACACAGCTTTAGGAAACCTTACCAAGGCTGCAGTGTCCATTGCTTTTCTTAAGCGGCAACCTGAACCCCAGCAGCCTTTTGTCTCTCTGTCAGCACTGTCTTAGGGAATGCTTTGGCTTGTCTCTTTCGCCCATGGGGAATGGATGGCTTTGGTAATTCCTGTGGGACCTCATTGAGCTTCGGTTTTAAGTGATCATATATAATCCCATGTTTCCCTGAGGCACAAATTGCTGGTAGTCCCCTGCTTTTATTCACACCTTCATTGAAAAGCGTCTCTAATTTTGTGCAGCCTTTCTATCTTGTCATCCATCCATAGGTGTTGCCTTTTGGGGTACATGCTGGGGTGATTTTAAAATAAATTACAGAGGAAAGAAATTTTCCACTAGAAGAAAACTAATATCAATAGGACCAGCAGGACCTTCACATAAGATCCTGAAGGGGGAAAATTGTGCAGCACTTAACAATGAAGGACAGATCCTTTTAATACCAGTCTCTTCGTGGCAGGGAATGAATGATGATAAACTCCATTACCGTGAATGTCAGTTTAAGGGTTGATGAGCAAACTTAGTGTAATTCCACACTGAACGTGTCCACTCAGAAAGAGAGAATCTGTTTCCCTTGTTCTCTACATTTAACAAATCCATCTCTGACCAAAGTTAGCTGATTCTTATAAGAGCACATCTGTCCATTATCATGAAAATAGAATATTTATGAAACCAAAGGGTTTGGAATTCCCACATTTTCGTTGTTCTAAAATAAAATGGATTCTTCCCTTTCTCATAAAACTCATTTTCTCATGATATCCTTTGTTCTGTTACATTAGTTTACAAAAGTCTCTGTCTGCAATTAAGACTGAATGACAGAATGTGTTAATAGGGAGGAACTAAGTTTTTGCTTCCACAAAGTACAGGTAGCTAATGGGCAAACAGATGAAGGGAAAAGATCCGGGCCATTTTACTAGAAAGTTCACCTGATTATTCATGATCATCAACCCCAATCTAAAGGGAATAACGATTCCTGTTTCTTATATCTCACCTAATTTTCTCCAATCAATGAGTCAGAACAAACTGGCCATCAAAGAAAACATTAAGACCCCAAATTATTGAGAATCTACATAATCTGTGGAATTTAACTGAGTTCTTTGTATCTCTGTGAAGACTAACATGTAGTGACATTTGAGTTAGGTGCCTCAAAATAATCAACTAGCTGTGTGTGGATTCTTTCCCAAATGCATTTGGCTTGAGTGGTTTCTGAAAGATGCACTATTAGTTACCTTTGCATATAGGATCAAAGGAACTCATTGAACTGCAGCTCTCTTTTCTGGAAGACGTAATGTTCTTGTATCATTGTCCATTACTATTCATCAACTTAAAAAAATCAGTTTGAAACACAAAATAAGACATTAGTGAATATGACACAGTTTAATGGGACAAGCACACTGCATGGTTACATGCACATTGAAGGAGAGCCATAGGGGCAGAGATATAAGAGGTAACCAGGCTTGACTCCCTCCCTCCTGGAAAAGATGGGGTGATTATATTTGGAGAGACTAGCAAAAGAGGTTGGATAGCCATATGCTCAGCTAAAAATAAAATTTTTTATTTATCTAAAAGGAGTAAAAATCAGTTTGAAACACAAAATAAGACATTAGTGAATATGACACAGTTTAATGGGACAAGCACACTGCATGGTTACATGCACATTGAAGGAGAGCCATAGGGGCAGAGATATAAGAGGTAACCAGGCTTGACTCCCTCCCTCCTGGAAAAGATGGGGTGATTATATTTGGAGAGACTAGCAAAAGAGGTTGGATAGCCATATGCTCAGCTAAAAATAAAATTTTTTATTTATCTAAAAGGAGTTCCTACATCATTTTTTTTTTTAAAGGAGAAGCTACAACTATAAAAAGCAGCATGTTTTATTTATTAAGAATTCTACTTTTTAGGGAAAATATTTTTGATTAAAAAGAAAGAATGTTAATCTTCTGAGCCTTTACTGGTTTTAATGGCAGCCCATAAAAAAGAAAAGGAAAAGGGTAGTTGTACAAGTAGGCTGCTTTTCATTCATTTTTTAACCACATTATTGCAAGCATATAATAAGATTCTAGTAGAATGTTATACTTGCTTTATTTCAGTTATATGGATGCTCTTAGTAGACCACACAAATCACTTAGAAATCAAATTGATTTTTTAAAAGAATATATTGAATTTACTGGGGTGATATCCTATATAGTGAAAGCCTAATATGCTAAGTGTCAGGTCGACTGGTCGGCCGTTCAACCAATCAAAGTATGCTAATGATATGCTAAGGCAACTCAACTGCTCGCTATGGTGTGCACTGACCACCAGGGGGCAGACAGTCGACTGGTTGACCAGTCGCTATGACATGCACTGACC
This sequence comes from Myotis nattereri, assembly GCF_964212035.1. Lineage (NCBI taxonomy): Eukaryota > Metazoa > Chordata > Mammalia > Chiroptera > Vespertilionidae > Myotis > Myotis nattereri. Next base: position 27,253,834 of record NC_138084.1, read on the forward strand.
ACCAGGGGACAGATGCTCCAATAGGTAGGTTAACTTGCTGCTGGGTCCAGCCGATTGGGACTGAGTGAGATGGGTTTGACACACCCTGGAGCCCTCCCAGGGTCCCTCCCCAGCTGGCCAACCTCCCATGTCTCTCCCCAGCCCCAATCATGCACTGGTGGGGTCCCTCGGCCTGGCCTGCACCCTCTCTCAATCCAGGACCCCTAAGGGGATGTCGGAGAGCCAGTTTCAGCTCGATCCCGCAGGCCAGGCCAGGGGACCCCACTGGTGCACGAATTCATATACCGGGACCCTAGTTAATTAATAAAATTATATAAGTTTCAGGTATACAATTCTATAATATGTTATATGTATACTAGAAGCCCAGTGCACATCATAGCGACTGCTCAACCAGTTGACTTCCCCCTGGTGGTCAGTGCATGTCATAGCAAACGGTTGAGCAGCCTTAGCATGTCATAAGCATATTGATTGATTGAATGGCAGACTGGTTGACTGGGCACTTAGCATATTAAGCTTTTATTATATAAGATTATATTGTGTGTTCACCTCCCTAAGTCAAATCTCCTTCCATCATCATTTATCTCCCCTTTATTCTCTCCTCCCTCCCTGCATTCCTCTGGTAATCACCATATTGCTGTCTGTGTCTATGAGGTGGTTTTTTTTTTTCCCTTTTGCTTAATCCCTGCACCCTTTTCAACCAACCCTCCAACCTCCCTCTCCTCTGACAATTGTCAGGCTGTTCTCAGTACCTATGAGTCTGTTTCTATTTTGTGTAATTATTTTATTCATTAGATTCCACATATAAATAAAATCATGTGCTATTTGTCTTTCTCTAACTAGCTTTATTTCACTTAGCATAATCATCTCCAGATCTATCCGTGCTGTTCCTTTTTCATGGCTGCTTAATATTCCATCGTGTGCACCACATCTTCTTTATCCACTCATCTACTTATCATACTTGGGCTGCTTTTAAATCTTGACTATTGTAAATATGCTGCAATAAACATACAAGTGCACATATTCTTTAAAACTAGTAGCTCAGGGTTTTATTGGATACATTCCCAGAAGTGGAATCACTGGGTCATAGGTAGTTCCATTTTTAATTTTTTGAGGTTACTCCATATTGCTTTCCATAATGGTTGCACCAGTCTGCATTTCCACTAACAGTGCACAGTGGTTCCCTTTTCTCCACATCCTCTCCAACACTTGGTGTCTGTTGATTTATTGATGATAGCCATTCTGACAGTTGTGAGGTCATATCTCATTGTGGTTTTAATTTGCATTTCTCTGATGATTAGTGACATTGAGCATCTTTTCATATGTCTATTGGCCATTTGTATGTCCTCCTTGGAAAAGTGTTTATTTAGGTTCTTTGCTCATTTTTTTTTAACTGAATTATTTGTTTTGTTGTTGAGCTTTGTAAATTCTTTATAAATTTTATTTATTTTTATATATTTTTTATTGATTTTATAGAGGGAGGGTGAGGGAGAGAGAGATAGAAACATCCATGAGAGGGAATCAATCATTGATCAATCACCTGCCTCCTGCACACCCCACACTGGGGATAGAGCCACAACCTGGGCATATACTCTGACCGGGAATCAAACTGTGACCTCCTGGTTCATAGGTGACACTCAACCACTGAGCCATGCCAGCTGGAAAGTTCTTTATAAATTTTAGATATTAACTCCTTATCAGCTGTATCATTGGTAAAAAATTTCTCTCCTTTAGTGGGTTGTGTTTTCAATCTGTTGATGGTTTCCTTTGCTGTGCAAAAACTTTTTAGTTTGATGTAATCACATTTGTTTATTTTTTTCTTTTCAGAAGAACTTTTCATCATATTTTGAGGGGCACTCATATTGCCAATCTATAGTAAAGAACCCATAAGAGCATGGGAGTCCTTTTTTTTTTTTTTTTTTTTTGGCTCTTAGCACATTAGATGTCTAAAAAGAGCTATCAGAGGTAAATGGCATAAAGTAGCTTGCCCTACAGAATACACTGATGCATTTCTCAATGTGAAGGCTGGACTTGAGTACTACTCTGGCTTAGTTCATTATTTTTTCCCCTTTTGAGCAATAAAAATTACTCCTCTCCTATCTTTCCCTGTAAACTGTTTCAGGAGGTGATAGGTCCTAGATCTTAGGAAACTGGGGACTGAGAGGTCCCCACAGGTTTTGAGAATACCTGAGATCAGCCCTAACCGATTTGGCTCAGTGGATAGAGTGCTGGCCTGCAGATTGAAGGTTCCCAGGTTCGATTCCAACCAAGGGCATGTACTTTGGTTGCGGGCACATCCCCAGTGGGGTGGGAGGGGCGGTGCAGGAGGCAGCTGATTGATGTTTCTCTCTCATCAATGTTTCTCTCTATCTCTCTCCCTTCCTCTCTGTAAAAAAATCAATAAAATATATGGAAAAAAAAAGAATACCTGAGATCAGTCCTTCAATGTCCCCCAGGAGGGTGTCTCTGAAGGGAAGGAGCTAGGAAACCCAGCAGTCTGATTTTTCAGTCTGAGAGCTCAGAATTTCTCCATGGACTCAGTCTAGAGTTAAAGCCTGTCAGTGACAGACAGCTATGTTTGGCAGTACAGTATACAGTATATATAATCAACTTAATAAAAATAACGTGATGCGCCCTGACTGGTTTGGCTCAGTGGATAGAGCGTTGGCCTGCGGACTCAAAGGTCCCAGGTTCAATTCCGTTCAAGGGCATGTACCTTGGTTGTGGGCACATCCCCAGTAGGGAGTGTGCAGGAGGCGGCTGATCGATGTTTCTCTCTCATCGATGTTTCTAATTCTCTATCCCTCTCCCTTCCTCTCTGTAAAAAAAAATCAATAAAATATACTTAAAAAAATAACGTGATGCTATTACACAGGGCATGCACTTTCCATTTGACAGAGGCGTCACTTCTTTGAGTTTTCTTATACTTCATACGTTTCAGATATTTTAAGGTACACGCCAGACCTTATGGGCATTTATGTTTGTAACCTATAAAACTCTTTATAAGGCAGAGCAAGTCAGCGTCTTTACATCTAATTTATATTTATCTCCCCTCCCTCTCTTTCTTCCTTGTTTTCCCCTTTTTTGTGTGTTTGTCGCAGCTCAACCTCATTTCTCTTCTCTCTACTTTCATCCTTAACCTCAGGCCCCGTTCTAAGTAGTTTCCCGTCCAGAGTTACCACCACCGCAGGGGTGAATTGGGTTATTAATGCAAAAAGAAGGATTAGGTAGAAACTATAAAAGATACATTTCACATTCTGTCTTTGTTGATTATCATTTTAGTCTTTGGAAAATAATTGAAAAAGAATATAGCATTAATTTTTTTGAAATAGTTAATGAATATGAAGTTGCTGGTTCATTCTTTCTGTTTGGCTTTGGTCACTAGAAAGCTCTGAGTTAAATTCTGTGCTCATAGCAGGCAGCATTATTAGCCAAGTTTTCTGGTAAAATCACTTGTTCCTTCAGTTGTTCAGCTTTTCTCGTTTTAAAATGATCATCATTCAAATTAGCATATATCTGTGGTATACATTAAAATGGTTGCATATTCTGTGCTACTGAGAAGTATTATCTAGCCCTGGCCAGGTAGCTCAGTTGGTTAGAGGAGTGGGGTATGTCAGTCCTCGGGCCATATAAGGCCCGCAAAATCATTTGTTTTAGCCCTAGAACAAAGGCATTAGGGGTGAATTAATTAAATGTTTGACCAAATACAGCAGGCCAATTTTTAACTTGATAATTTTGTATGACCCGTGAATGATATTATACATATCCAAATGGCCCCTGTCAGAAAACAGGTTCCCCACCACTGTGTTAAGCCAAGGTTGCATAAATGGAATAAAAAAATTAAATGTTTCTGTGTCTGTTTCTCTAAAAAAAAATCAGTAATTTTTTTTAAAAAAAGAAGTACTGTCAAATTTGTCTCTTTTTGAGTCAAGGCTGGCCTTAGTGAGTTGTCTGACCTCTGGAATGTGATGGAAATCATATTCTGAAATCAGGTCATTCTCAAGTTTCAGTTGAGAATGGCCTCATGGATAGCTAGGTGCCATGTAAGCAGTTCATCTACCCAAAGACTGATGTGTTGTGAGGAGGCTGCCTGGGGAGAACCCATGAAAAGAGAGGAGATGTCCAGCTACCCTCATCTGTTAATCATTCCAGAAGTCATTCCAGCTATGTGAATGAAGAAACCATCTTGGCCATTCCGTTACTAGGTAGTGTGGCATGGAGAAGATCCAAGGAAACCCCAAACTACCTGAGACTCTAGACATATGGCCTCAGCAATTTTGGGTGTTCAAACCACCCCAGTTTAGATCCCTTTTATTATGGAACAAAGACACACCAAACCATCTCACCATTAATTCCCACAATCCTGACACATACAATTGTGTATAGAATAAAATGGTTGTCATTTTGTGCCTTTAAGACTTGGGTAGTTTGAGACATAGCAATAGATAACTGGAATTTGGGTTATACAAGGCTTTTCAGGTGGGCCACTTTAAGTTCTTTTCCTCAGAAGACATTTCACAAGGAATTAAATAATGTCATTTTTACTGATAATCAAGGAGAGGGAAATCCTTCAGTTGCTGCACAATGTAGTTTAAATTTTTTTCTCTATTTCAAATTTTATATCTTTCTCTAAATTTTAGATTGGAAAGATAATTTAAAAATTTGCAAATGCTATTGGTATGAGAGAAAGCTTGCTTGCAAGAACAATTGAGCTGATTGAATTATGCAACAGCATCATTCTCTGCCCCTTTAGTGCTGTGTGGTGGCACAAGGAATACCCAGCAATGTGTTTAACAACCCCAGCCATGGTATTTGTCATAAACCATGCCAAACTCACTGGGTAGCACTGTCTACAGTTGAATGAAAATATATTAAGTCTCCATAAAGCAGCTTCTCATTCTTAAAAATTCTCTAAATGTAGAGACACTGCTTTCCAGGTGGACACATGATTTTGCAACGGAAATACTACAATCGGGGAGTCTATGCAAGCAGCTTTTCTAACACATACAAAAATAAACATGACATAAGTTATCCTCCATGAACAAGCTGCACTCCATCGGTTGGCCATTACAGTGATGAAATATGTCAGTAAATCACCGTCTTTACACTGTCCTTGGGTCTTTTGCAGTCTCAGCGGCTGCAGTGGTATAATGTACATTGATTTCTGCTTGGTATTCAATGGCAAGGAAAGCTGCTTAATCATTTGGCTCCTGACTAGTTAATAAAGAATCTGTCTCATTTAATAAGTTTATTTCAGAGAAGACCACCATCATTGCTATGATCCTGCATCCCTTTCTACTTCTTTTGGTGGTGGTGCTGGGTGGTGTAACAAATGAGGTTTCAGATGAGACAATGCAACTGTAATCTTCCTGCTGCTTTCCTTGACTGTCTCTTATGATTTGCAAGGCTGTTTGACAGTCCACCAGTGAAAGCCACTTAATCATCTTCTGCATAATTGTAAATACACAGTACCTTTCTGTGCCTTGGAAATCACTATTAAGTAAAAGAAATCCCGGTACCTCTATTCCAAACTAAGCCTGTGTTGCAATTATAGATGGCAAGCACCCTATTGCTATAATTTTCCACCCAATCACATCTCATTAGCATTCAATTTTGCTAAAACCACATGACATAAAAGTCACTACTAAGCTGCTGCATTTTGTAGGGTATTGGCAAAAAATGAAATCAGATACAACCGCGTTAATGTTCTGTGATGGGAGCTTGCTAATAGGATTAGAAATAGCCAAAAAGGTTAGGAGGAAACCATCTGAGAAAGTCAGTCCCAATGTTAAGAGAATCAATTACCTCAGCTCATTTTAGGAGAGAAGATGCAGTGCACTGACTGGGGCCTTGGGAGGAAGAAGGACAGAGGGGACAGGATTTATTTTTGTTAGAGAGTCATGGTTAACTTCCAAGTACAGGTTCCAGAAAAGGTCCTCGTAACTTCTATTAATACAAAGTAAGTGACTCCACCATCCTCAAACTTTTCTTGGCTCCCCACAGACTCTGATTTCTAGATTCTGGTTAAACTTGCTTCCAGTATTTTCATCTGAGCATTGAGACAAACTTGGCCTGTGGCAGGATCAAGCGCCTAAGTCTCAGACCCATCTCTAGAATTCCCATAGAATAACAAAATTGGAAGGGACTCTTGTAGGAAGTGGGGGCCCCTGCATGTATTCTGGGAGATAGCTGGCATGTCCCCTCCCTAAGGGCATATGCTCCTATCCACCAAGATTTGTTTGTCCCATTTTTAAGCTGGCAGGTCCATGTCCCAAACTTCAAAAGCTTCTTTTAGCCAAGCCACAGAAAAATAAATAGTGCACCAGTCTTTTGCATAGAGTCTCCACTACTGGAAACCTCTGGCCAGGGAGGGTGTGTGAGGTGGGCAGCATGCCTGTCACATGTCAGGAAGCGTCACACAGGCCAGGTGACATGGAGGCTATACATTTTAATGCTGAGAATTAATTCTCAAAGAATTAAACGATCAGGTTTGACCTGTGGGTCTCTAGCCATCTGAGTTGTAATGACAAAGGTAAACAGGTCTGGAGACCTCCAACTTGCAAGGGGAGTCAGCTGGTCTGATCTGGGGGTAAGGTACTTACCTACAAAAACTTGAAATATAATAACAAAATCGACCAACAACCTTCTGTCGTGATAGTTCGGCCTCATTACAGCCTTCAGTACTTGTTGTAAATGGATTGTTAGTTAGTGGGCTTTTGTTGATGTTGTTAATCCTTACTGGAGGATACTTCTTCCACTGATTTTAGAGAGAGTGGAATGGAATGGGGAAGAGAGAGAAACATCCATGTGAGAGAGCCACATCAATTGGTTGCCTCCCACACGCACCCCCAACCCAATCCAGGTATGTGCCCTTGGCTGGAATCAAACCCATAACGTTTAGGTTCTCAGGCCAATGCTCCAGTTACTGATCCACACCGGCCAGGGCAGTCTGTGGGCTTTAATAGTCAGTAGGCTGGTTTGGGATCCAGGCTCAGTCACTTACTGTATGCGCTTTGGTAGGTTTAATTAACCCCTCTCAGCCTCATTGCTCTTGTCTGTACGATCAGAAGAATAGGAGCGTCTACCTAAAAGACAGCTGTGAAGATTAAATGAGGCAAAGCATGTGAACAGAGCACATAGAATGATGCCAATGGCCTCAACAGTCACTTCTACATGAAATAAATAACACTTCCAAAAAGAAAGAAAGCAGTTCCCGAGAGATATAAGCTGGCCACTAGTCTGACACTAACAATTAGTCCATGGCCTTCTCCTGTTGAACACAAAGAGGTAATGGGGATAAAGAATGGAAAGACATAGGGCCTGCCTTTGAGAGCTTACATTCCAGTAGGAGAGATGACACCTAAACAACTATCTTACACAACCAGTCCTAGCTGCCTAAAGCACCGTTCCTAGAGAACAGCAGTTAATCCTGGCTTGATCTTAGCACCTACGTGAATAGAGAGAAAAAAATTGAAGACAGATCAAGAATTCTGGGAATGAGATCAGATCTTTCTAAATTTTGCTCCAAGTCAGGTAGCTCAACCAAAAATACGACAATATTTCTGAGAGCTTGGTAACTATTTTAGCCTTACTATTTCTATCTTATAATGGACATAAAGGTTTTTTCTTATTGGCATCTTTAGTTGAATGTCCAGTAAATGCCAAGTATAGGATAAATGATTTATATACATTATCTCACTTGAGTGCCATATGTAATTCTATTTGGTAGTTTTGGTATTTCTTGCTATTTTAATTTTTATGAGGAAACTGTGGCTTAGTAAATTTACTTCCTAAATGACACATCATGTAGGTAGCAGAACAGAAATCAGTCTGATTTCCAAATCTGTGATTTTATCCCCAGTCTGTGCTGCCTGCCTCTACTGTGGCTGTGGCTGGAGAACGTCTTCAACATGAATTTTAAGCACTACCACTTTAGCTGCTTATTATTCATTTTTAAATTTAATTAAAAATTTTAAAATTACAGTTGACATTCAATATTATATTAATTTCAGATGTATAGCATAGTGCTTAGACATTTATATAACACACAAAGCGATTCCCCCGATAAATCTAGTACCCACCTGGCACCATACCTAGTTATTACAATATTATTGACTATATTCCTTATGCTGTACATGACATCCTGCACTGTAGCTGTTTATGATGCTCAGATACCACCGAACAACTTCTTACAGCTTAGAAATAATCATTTTAAGACATGGCCACTCAGGGTATGTGACTTAAAAACATTCTACTTTTGTTAGTGCAAAGCAGCTGCATGCACAAGCTTGACTGAAAATTGCAAAGTGGAGAAATTGGTGCTGTCTTGTGTGGAGTAAATTTGTGCTGTCAATTGGATCTGGGAGATGGAGTGTTTTCTGAGAAATGTCGAAAGGCATTTAATATGTATGGTGTAGATGAGGAGCCATCAGAAGTCCTATAAACGCATTTTGTGTTTTTCTGTAAGATATTTATGGCCTGGTAGATTAGACAGAGTGGAAAACTGCCAAATGCTCAGAAAATTGCAAAGGGGAACGGTGATAGGTAAAGGGGTTAGGTTGGAACCCAGTGTGGAAAGGAGGGAGAGTAGAAAGACAAAGGTGACTCATTCTTTCTCTGGAAGGCTGGATAGCCAGGTGACCTTCAATGACAGGAGCTGGTATGTTAGCTAGAGAGCCTGCAAATGTGGACATTCATGCTTCATAATTCAGGGATCCCGGTAATTGCCTTCCAGGATTAGGGGAGAGTCAGTGCTCACCAAGGCTGGATAATGATAATGACGTATTATCAGGCAACTGTGAGAAGTGCCTAGCACAGTACCTGCCTGGCACAATATTTATTATATACTGTCATTGAATGTTTCTTCCCAGACATATATTATACTCTTGTCCCATCTAGAGGCAATTCATTTTATTTCTTAGATCACTTGATTTCATTCATGCATAGTTCAGGATATTTTTTTGCTTTTTAATTTCTTTCAAACCTGGTTTCTTACATGACTTCACATTAAACTGGATGAGTAAGCAGGGTAGGTATATGTTTTCCTGGTAGTCAAATACCAGTAATCCAAGGGAGGTCAAATGGCTTATGTAAGAGGTCATCAAAAATCAATCCTAAGCAGAAATTGGAAGCCAAGTTTCCCTGATTGCTAGCCTTGGGCATTCCCATCTACACTAAGCCAACTTATTTTCTTGGAATATTCTGGTACTTATAGGAAACATTTTCCTCATTCAGGTTCCTGAGCCAGTTCACTCTGACAGGATTATGAGTTATTTGGTTACATAGGAGACCCTGCCTGGAGTGGTTCAAGCCCACTGATTCTATTTCTGACAAACATTTACAATGGCATGACTTTGTGTGACCTAGCTTGGGTTAGTGTGCATTTAATATATTCAGTGCACACCATCCTGCCTCTTGTTTATGCCGTTGTAAATCCTGATTTGCTGTTGTGTCAACTCCTTGATTTCATGAGCATGACTTCTCATTTAGGGCCTAAATGGTGGAATTTATCCAAGCTTGGAGCCCACATTTGCCATTGATAGTATTTGTTCTTCTGGATTCTTAAAAGTTTTTTACAGTACTGAGTTGCATTTCTCTATATCAAAGGGCTGTCACCCAGTCATCTCCATAAGCAAACCAGAGCCCCCCCAAAGCTAAGATGAATTGTTCAGAATGGCCCCTGGGAATTATTTCTATTCTTATTTTACTTAATTCAGTAAAAATATGCTGTGTAGTAGGGAAAATAGTGCTCACCAAGGCTGGATAATAATAATGGTAAATTAGAAATAGTAAATGAATCAGTTGACCTAGGATGGACCTGGCTCTCCAGACCTTGGGTATGTCATCCCCTCTGAGACCCAGTTATTTCCTGAAACTGCAGCTCTGAACACCTGTCCTGATAACCTCAGATGATGCGTCAGTTCCTGAGAAGGTAAAGAATGAGGATGCCTTATAAACACAAAATCGCTTTACAAAGTGTAAAGTATCTTCAGCATAAGGAAACTGAAGACCGAAATGTTTGCATCTTCTCACTAAAGAGACTATGATTAGCCTGGCCAGTGTGGTTCAGTGGATTAAGCATCTTCCCATGCACCAAGAGGTTGCTGGATCAATTCCCAGTCAAGGGATTCGATCCCCATTAGGGGGCTCCATCCCTAGTAGGGGGCATGCAGGAGGCAGCCAGTCTATGACATCAATGTTTTTATCTTCTCTTCCTCTCCTTTCCTCTCTCTCCAAAAGCCAATAAAAACATATTGTAAAAGAAACTATGTTTAGTAATTTAAATTGAAGGTGGTAATATCAAACTAAGTTTGAATCTTGACTGGATAATTTACTAGACCTGCAGTTTTGAGTAAGTTACTTAGTGCCCCTTGGGACATACCTGTAACCCCCCTTTTCAATGTGTTAAATAGATATTAATAAGATAGTAAAAGTAATTATAGAGTTATTATAAGAATTAAAAGGTTTAATGTGTAGGCAGCAAGGTGAAAGACCTATAGTAGCTGCTCAATAAACTTTAGTATCCAAGTCCCAAGGTCACTTTTATAACAAATTAAAACAAATTTGAGACTAGAGTAGAAAAATTGGTTTAAAAAACCTTCAATTGTGCATTTATTTAAGATTTATGTAATGTTTATCCAAACCAGATAATGTCTGCTGAGAATCTAGGACAGCGGTTCTCAACCTGTGGGTCGCGACCCCTTTGGCGGTCGAACGACCCTTTCACAGGGGTCGCCTAAGACAATCCTGCATATCAGATATTTACATTATGATTCATAACAGTAGCAACATTACAGTTATGAAGTGGCAACGAAAATAATTTTATGGTTGGGTCACAACATGAGGATCTGTATTTAAAGGGCCAGAAGGTTGAGAATTACTGGTCTAGGAGATTTGCATAGAGATTTTTGAGCACTTCCCCTCTAGACCCACAGCATTTGCAGGTGAATACTGAGGTGGAAGCAAATGAAGAATAGACACGAGAAACAGGGAGAAGCTCCTCTGGAGATGCTACTTAGACATTTGACTGGAAGAAGCTCTACATCCACCCATACACCTTCAGTAACAATGAGCCATTTGAAATCTTAAAGTTCATGCAGAGAATCTCAAGCTGATCTATACACCACATTGGCTTCCTTTCAGTTAAATAAAGCAAGACTATTCTACCATTTGTACTTTTCTAAAACTAATGAATAATAAAGTTATTTGTATTTGACATATAATATTTAAAAATCCAAGATTAGAAATGAAAGGGGCTTTAACCCTCATTTAAAGAGTGGAGGTAACTTGCCTAAAAATTCTCAGCCAAGTTAGAGCAAATATCTAGTTCTTTGTGAGTGCACGTGAAGTGGTCAAGTGACCATTATGCCATATAATTTATTATCTAGACATGTTTCTCAAGTTAAAATAATTCTTAATTCTAGTTTTACCATACACACTAAGATGGAGATTAGCCTAGTCCAGTGGTCGGCAAATTGCAGCTGGGCAAACCATATGGCTCGCAAGCCACATGCAGCTCTTTGGCCCCTTGAGTGTGGTTCTTCCACAAAATACCGACTTCTGCGCATGGGCCACAAACTTTCAATTGCACTGTATGTGCGCGCCCACATGTGGTATTTTGTGGAAGAGCCACACTCAAGGGGCCAAAGAGCCGCATGTGGCTCGCGAGCCGTGGTTTGCCGACCACTGACTGGTGATATTTATCTATCAATTTCCTCATTGCTCATTTACTTAAGGAAGTGTTATTTCTCCAAACTCAGTTTCTACATAGTAATAAGTTGTATTTTCTCATATTAATTGCAGCATTATTTACAATAGCCAAGACATGGAAACATTGTAAGTGTCCATCAACAGGTGAATAATTAAATTTGAAAAAAAAATTAAGTCAAATTTTGTTGAAGCTAGTTTGTGACCCAACATATGGTCTATCATTGAGAATGTTCCACATGCAGTGGAGAAGAATGTATCATCTGATCTTCTTGGATGAAAGTCCCTGTAAATGTCAATAATGTGTCATTTAAGGCTGATATTATTTATTGCTTTTCTGTTTGGATGATATAACTAGAGCTGTCAATAGAATATTTAGAACCCCATACTGTGATTGTGTTTTAGTTCTGTTAGTAGTTGCTTTATATATTTTGGTGCTCCCTGATTGAGTATATATATATATATATATATATATATATATATATATAGAGAGAGAGAGAGAGAGAGAGAGAGAGAGAGAGAGAGAGAAAGAGAGAGAGAGAGAGAAGTATTATGTCTTCTTGATCTTCTTGATGTATTGCCCCCTTTATCATTATAAAATGTCTATCTTTGTCTCTTGTTACCTTTGTTATCTTGAACTCTACTTGGTCAGATATAAGTATGGCTACACCTGCTCTTCTGTGAATGCTATTTGCTTAGAGAATCCTTTTCCACCCTTTCACTTGAGTCTATCTATGTCTTTGGAATTTAGATATGTCACCTGAATGTATGGTATGGTTGGGTTATGTTTTTGATCCAATCTGCTAATTTGTGCCTCTTTATTGGTGAATTCAGACCATTTACACTTATAGTAATTATTGATGTTTGAGGATTTCCTACAGCAATGTTATCTTTTGTTTTCTGGTAGCCCTGTTTCTCCATTGGTTCTTTTCCTTTGTGTTTCTGTCTGTTGTTTATGTTTATTGGTATTATATACTTTTTTCTTCTGTTGCCTCTTTTTTAAAATTATTGACTTCAGTTTTGGGTGTTTTTGTTTTTTTTTGGTGTGGTTACTATTAGGTTTATGAAAAATAAAGTTTCATATATATATAGTAGTGCTTTTTCTTTGAATACATCTGACCTACATCCTCCTTTACAAATTCAGACTTTTACCCCATTCTCTTTTATGGTTTTGTTGTCACAAATTATTTCTTTTTATGCTGTAAGTTTATTGGTGATGTTACTCATAGCTTTGTGACCTCTTTCGTTTTTTGTTGTTTTTTTTTTTTTCAGTTTGAGTAACTCCCTTGAGTATTTCCTTCAATGGAAGTCTTCCATTGATAAATTCTCTCAGCCTCTGTATGTATGGAAAATCTTTATTTCTCCTTCATGTTTAAAGGATAACTTTGCTGGATATATTGTTCTTTGCTGGTAATTTCTCTCTTTCAGTAGTTTGAATGTTTGGTTCCACTTTCTTTTAGTTTGTAGAGTTTCTTCTGAGAAGTCTGATGATAACCTAATAGGCTTCCCTTTATAGGTTACTTTAATCTTTTCTGTGACTGCCTTTATTTGTTAATAATTTTTGACACTTTTGTACTTTGGAGCAGGCCTTTTTGATTGAGGTAATTAGGTGTTCTGTTTGCTTTTTGGATTTGAGGATATAGCTCTTACCATAGGTTTGGGAAGTTCTCATCAGTGTTTGAGTAGGTTCTTTTCTACTGTCTCCCTCTCTTCTTCCCTGGTATGCCTATTATTCTAATATTATTCTTTCTGATGAAGTACGATAGTTCTCATAAAGTTCTCTCATTTTCTTTAATGCTCAAGTTTCTCTATTTTCCTTCTGTGTCATTTCTAGATTTGTATCTTTGATATAACATTTTTCTTCTGCTGGTCTGCTCTATTTTCTATGCTCAGTAGTTTTTTCTTGATCTCTTTTATTGAGTTTTTCCTCTCCAGAATTACCATTTGGTTCTTTTTAAAAGTTTTATTCTCTTTGGTAAAGTACTCATTTTGTTCATTGATTTGTTTTATGAGTTCATTAAATTGCCTATCTGTGTTAGGCATTAAATTTTCTTTCTGAGCTGCCTTGTTACCTTGGTTATTCATGGTATTTGATGGAGTCCTTCTCTGTCTAGGCATCTATGTATGAGTGGCACTTCTCTAGTAGATTAATAAGTTTTTCCATTGTTTTTCTACAGGACATGCTGAATCACAAGTTTTTTTCACTCTCACACTTCTCTGGCTTTTCAGATCTCTACTGGGTGGTGGAAAATGGCCTGTGTTCCCTGGGAAGGTGGGTGCCTCCCGTGTGATTCAGTTGCCCCAGTCCCAGTGGACCAACTCGGCAGGGAATGCAGTGGTCAAAGGGGCTCTAAATCCAGGAATTCCCAGTGCTGTCACTCTCAGCCAGATGCCACCTGCAGTGCAGTCTCCATGTGTGGCGGTGGGGTGAGCTCTGGGGGGAATCCCAGTTTCATCCTTTGTTGCTTTGTCCTCCCAGCAATGGTGACCAGTGAGTCTTCACGATGTCCCCCACTGTGCCTCAACCTGATTCTGGGATTAATCACAGAGTATACCCTTCACTCAGGGAAAAAGTATTTCTGTAATACCAGTTCTCACCTTTACAGATAATGTGCCCTGTAACCTGAAATGAAGAGTGAGGAAGGCAAACTCTGGAAGGTTCAGGAAAGGCAGCCAGGCTCTAAGGAGGCTTTGTTTCTGTTTGGAATGTCAATTGCCTGACATCCATGGCTACACCACTGTGCTTCGTCCCTGCCCAGGTCACTGGACTCCGCCACAGCTTGTGCTGCTCATTCCTGCAGGAATGCTCACTAAGTCTCTTTGCTCCTATCGGCTGAAGGGAGTGCCAGCCACAATCTGATTCCTCTCCCCTCTGGGCTGAGCCCTGCTGTGAGCTCTGGGCTGTAGGGTTGCATACATGGCTCCTTGGAACTCTTCTCCCTCTCACCCTTGGAGCTTTTCTCCCTTCTCACCTCCTCTTTTTGCTCCCACTTGCCCACATTTAGATGATTCACTGTGAGAATCTCTCAGACATGTTGTACGTTGAGCAGGGAATCCTTTGTTGAATTATAGCTGTTCAAATTGTTGACCAATGGGATCTTTCACACTGCCATTTCTCTGACATCACTCTAAACTGAATAGTATTTAGAACTCCCAAATTCTCTTCCTTTTTTTGATGAGGAAACATTGTTCTAGGGGGACTGAATGACTTGGTGAATGGCAATTAATCCATTATTTGCAAAACTAATGTTTGAACCAGATTTTCCAACTTCTATGTTTTCCTGAGTTTGATCTTTAATTCCTACAATAAACACACAATCTAATAACACTCATGTTCTGCATTGTTGTAATAGATTACAAGCAATCATACATTGTTTTTCCCTTTCATCAATAGTAAACAATATGTAAATGATAAGGCAATATGACTTTTTAATGAGAAAACATATCAAAGTTTATACAGTGAAATGAATTGCACATTTCTAGGTATTCCCTTTAGAAGTATAAACAATTATCCAAGTATTGTGAAATTTGCTTAGATCATTGTTTGCAATGGAGATAATTCAAGTACTAGAAACAGTTTGGGCACCAAAAGGTACAGTTTTTAATGCCCCTAAGATCCTCCAATGAGCAGGTGGTTTGTATTAGGATAAGGAGAGATTTCTCACTCTTCTCATTTGAAAATTATACATCTGAACAAGGAAAGGGGTAGGGGAGAAACTCTATGTCTTCTCCTGCACTTTAGCACTAGTGACTTTCTATGAAGCAAAAAAGGACAATTAAATTCCATACATAGTTGTTTTTTTTTTTTTTTCCATACATAGTTTTATTGTTGAAAGAATCAGTGAGGTCCCTTCCTTGGGCCTTAAATAGGATTGTTATACATACAGTAGCAAATATAATGGGGTACTCATAGGGTGGTTATAAAATACATATGTAAAATTATATGTAAAGAAAGAGTTAAATGAGGGCAACAGCGAAGACATAATTTTTCAAGTGCATTCTTCATAGTGGATGATTATTGTGTGTTCTTTTTCAGAATCAAATCTGAGAGCCTCAAGTGCTATACTCCCTGGGAGCTTCTCTTTTGGAAGAGATAGATATAACTATAGAAGCCTAAGAGTTCAAGCCTTGATTGTCTAGAATTGAAATGTCCATGTAAAGAACTGATCTGGAGTCCACTTTGTTCAATCATCAATCCTATGACCTGCGAAACCTGCAGAGGATAAATCTCCGAGATGAAGGTATTTGTTACATACAAATATCTATATATAGTTTGTTTGTGTCTACCACTTGTGGATTTCAGTAAACATAACTTAAGAATCTTTTAGATTATTAAATCATACACAGTCCCAAATGTATGCATTTTCTATAGTACTCTTTTCACTTAATAGATATAACAAAGATTATTTGTTTAGAAATGGGAAAAAAAAAGAAGCTGTTGAACTATCACTTGGAAATAAGATTGGGTTGAATAAAAGCAAACAAGTTATTTTTTTTTATTTGAGGAGATATTAGCTATTTCAGAAGTAATGTAGTTCAGTCTCTTAATTTTATAGATGAGGAAATTGATACTGGGAAAGATGATATGCTTTGCCTAAGGTGTCAGAGAAGGCTAGACACAGAGCTGGAATGAATCTTTATGTTTGGATGTTTTGCCTCAAGATAGGGTACATGTATATAAATGTGTTTGTTTATGGTGTGTGTGTGTATTGATTTCTCAATCTAGATAAAAATATTTGATGAAGTGTGGCTTTCTAGGTTTTGATATATTATGGGTACGTTTACATGCAAAATTAATTTTCTACTTATATCAAACCTTTTTGGGAAGCCTTTCTCAGTCTTTGTAATTTTTAGGAATTATCCAGTGATCTTAGATTAAAAGTTAAATATGATAAAGTCTATATCTCATTATATCTCTGAATTTTTCAAGTAGGAATTGCAGCAGAGGACAAAACTGGTTAGGCAGGGGCAGAGCACAAAAGAAGGGAGCAATAATCATAAACAAATTCCTGTATATTTATTTATTATTGAATTTATCAGGGTGACATTGGTTAATAAAATTATATAGGCTTCAGATGTACAAATCTATAATATATCATTTGTATTATATATTTTATGTTCACCACCTTAGGTCACCACCTTAAGTCACCATTTATCCCCCCTAAACCCTCTTTTTAATATTATTTAAAATATACATATTTTATTGATTTTTTTACAGAGAGGAAGGGAGAGGGATAGAGAGTTAGAAACATCGATGAGGGATAAACATCGATCAGCTACCTCCTGCACACTCCCTACTGGGGATGTACCTGCAACCAAGGTACATGCCCTTGGCCGGAATCAAACCTGGGACCCTTGAGTCTGCAGGCTGACACTCTATCCACTGAGCCAAACTGGTTAAGGCTCTTTTTAATATTATTGTTCACCAGGAGTACCTTAATAAATCCCAGATATCATTGATAAGATTTGTAACTCTCACGTAGACAAATAATTTGTCTATCATTACTTAAACCTCAGTTTTCCAATCTTTGGTATATTCCCAAAAAATATTATGGTGGGTTGGGGTATACAAATATAACCTATGACTGGGATTATAAAGGATGGGAAACAGTATAGGCACCTGGAATGGAGAGAAAAAGGGATGCTATCTAAGAAGAAATAGTCTCCAAGAGGAGAAGTGGGAGAGCTTCAGATTTCACCTTCTTGTCATTTCTTCCATCTACTCACACCTCTTAATTACCATTCCTCGTAACCCTCTCAACTATCCTTCAGACTGAAAATTGGTTAATTTGAAAATTATATAGACCAGGAAAGTGACCCTTAAACAGACTAAGTGACTTGCCCAAGGCCACTGAGCAGGAACATTTATAAATGTGGTTCTGGAGTCCTCTGTCTGTGAGGATCCCAGCAGAATCACAAATAGCCTGATTGGCTTTGTTCTTACCTCACCTTAGTGGAATGCCAGTGTCTACCTTTCCATGATCATGATCATTGTCATTCAGACTTTGCTTCTTTATTTCCTCGGCCCAGCTGCTTGTTCTGTTGATGGTAACTGATTCCCATAGATATCCACTCAGCAGCAAAGTCATTCTTCAAATGGGAGCACATAAAACCATGAGCCTTAGCACCTTTGCTCTTTGGCACATGACTTTATTTTTCTACTAGATAGACCCAGAAGTGCCACTGTGAGTCTGAGGAAAGTTCCACAGATGTGTGAGCCAAGTGCCTAGGATCTACATCCAGATCTGATTCAATTAGAACATTAATTTATTCTTTATTAATCTTCATCTCAACTGAAACAAAAAAAGCCTGTACAATAAAATACCTGATTTTATATGTATTATGATTTTCTCAGTCAAAAGGATTTTTACATATTTTGTGTTAATGTAGCCAAAAGTGAGAAGTTTAATTTTTAAAATATTATGGTTAGAATATGAATCCATAATTAAAATTATCAGTGACAGATATTTTGTTTTATTGGCAATGAATCAAACTTTCAAAAGCAGTGAAAAAATGACCAAGGCCACATAATTAGATAGAAAAAGGAAAAAAAATATTCGAATACTTTATTTTCAACCAATTTTACGATCTATTAAAAATAATGGCAATATTTAATATAGTACTCATTATGTAGCAAACACTCTTCTCAGAGCTTTTCTTGTAACAACTCATTTAACTTGATGAGGCAGGAGCTATTACTATATCTTTATTTTTTTCAAATGAGGAAACTAAAGCATAGAAAGGTTAAATGGTGGATGTGGAATTTGAACTCCGGCAGTCTGGTCTTAGAAACGGAGCAAACACTGTGCTCTCAATATCAAGGATTTTTTCTTTCTTTCTTAAATTAATATCATTACATAGAAGAAGCTCTGAGCTGAAACTCAGAATGGTGAAATAATTTGATCAAAGTTACATAAGTAGAGAATAGGACAATTCTGGAGTATTCTGAAACAGAAAGAATTTTAGAGATTATTTAGCATGTCTCCTTCAGTTCACAGGTGATGAAACAGAGGGTCAAGGGGTTGTTATTAGTTTTGCTTTGTTGTGTTTTTGATCCAAGATCATGTCACTGCTTAGTAGCGAGGCTTAGCTTTCAAATCCAGATTTCCTGGGTCTTAGTCCGATACTGTTTTTTATCCATAACAAATGGAAGAGTTGCAAGTAGACGTTGCATGGCAATTATAAGCTCAGCAAAAGAACGATCCTGATAGTTGTTCTGCAGTTTAGGTCAAATTTCACTTTATTTCAGCTATCTGTCCTGGGAACAGAGAGTAAATAAGGAAGGATTGAACTAAAAGGAGAAGAGGGGAGCCATCAGTAATGTTGCAGAAAGGTCAGGGGAAATGAAGACTGAGAGAAAGCATTTGAGTTTTCTGGGTGAAGTTCTCTGGGGATATTTACAACAGGTGAATATTTTAGAAATAAAGCTTGCTTGTGGATGTAGGAGAGGTGAAGACACATGGAAACTAGACTTACCTTCTGAATACATGGATATAGAAACCAGATGATCATAGATTGTAGAGATCAGGAAAACAAGATGTATATCCAAGTGCCGTTCCCGGCCTATGTGATGAAACTTGGGCCTTCAATGTTATTAATAGATTAGCTCTTACATGGTAAGCATTAGTAGAAAAGTATACTGGATACCCTAGCCGATTTGGTTCATTGGATAGAGTGTAGGTCTGCGGACTGAAGGGTCTCAGGTCCAATTCTGGTCTAGGGCACAAGCCTGGGTTGTGGACTCAGCTTAATTCCCAGTAGGGGGTGTGCAGGAGGTAGCTGATCAATGATTCTCTTTCATCATTGATGTTTCTATCTCTTCCTCTCCCTTTCTCTCTGAAATCTATAAATATATATTAAAAAATAAAAATAAAGTATAGCTGGAGGTATCTCTCTCAGCTTCCTCATCTTTATTTTTCTAGAATCCTGTTCCACCTAGCTTTTCTGAGATCATTTTAAAAGGCACAGCAATTTTATTAATTTAAAATTAGAGTGTATGTTTTTTAAAATTCTCATCCAAGGATATGTTTCCATTGATTTTAGAGTGAGAGGAAGGGAGAAAGAGGAAGAGAGAGAAACACTGATATGAAAGAGAAACATCCATCAGTAGCCTCCCACACATACTCTACCCGAGGATTGAACCCACAACCCGAGCATATGCCCTGACCTGGAATGAACATGCAGCCCTTTTGTATACAATATACAGGATGATATTCCAGCCAACTGAGCCACCCAGCCAAGGCTGGATCCAGTTCTTTTATTGACAAGGGTAATTATGGAAAAGCCACTATTTCTCAGGGTTCATGTGAATTTAAATAAGTTTTGTCATTTCCAGATTTATATTATGATGTGCATTATAAATCTCAAAAAAGAAAAGACCTGTAATGTGAATGTTTGCCCAAACTTATTTGATCAGAGTTACTCTTTTTAGAAATACCAACTTGATGAATATTTTATTTTTGACCCACATAAAAAAAAAACTCTCCTAGAAATATTTATGTTTACTTCATTAAATTTATTTTTCTTATAAACTTCTATTTCTGTGTTTTTTTCTGGAATTAGATTTTCCAAATATTACATGGTCATCTTTTTAACAAATTGTTAGATATGGTCATCACCCCTACTTCTTCACATTTCTAGTTCAATATGCATAACCAGAATTTATCAGCCCTAGATATTATGAACCAATGGTATCTCAGTAAAATATCTTCTTTATTTTCATTTATCAGTCATGAGCTTTGCAGACATTATACCATGGGCCATGTGAAAAGCCCTCAGTTGTTTTTCTGCTTTCTGGGCACAAAATAACTACCTCAGGAAATCAACACTTTCCCTCTGCGTTTTCCAATACAAAGGCTACCCCAGTGTGGCTCTTGGTTTCTAACATGAAACTCTTCCTGTATATGACAACGCTTGGCAGATTGATTACCACACAGCAGGAAGCATCAATTTTCCATTTTCCAGTTTTGCTGCTTTTGGTGTGTAGTAGTCCGCTTGATTCAGACTCCATCCAAATATTTAGTCCAACATCCAAATGCCAGCTCTGATTTTAGTCCCAATCTTCCTTTCCAACCTATCTTCATGGACTGACTTTGATTTTCAAATCATTGATTTATTTATTGCATCATTAATTTATCCAACAAATGTTTTCTATGCTAGATGGATAGAAAAACAAATACAGAGTTTGCTATCTTTGGCTTAATAGGGGGAAAAGATATATAGAATATAATCAGTGGATATAATGCAGTATATGAGAAATGCTATTAAATAGGGAGAAATAAGTGCCATAGGTTTTAAGGAAGATTCTTCCAAATGTGCTACCTGGGAAGGCTTCCTTGAAGAGATGATATGTGAACTGGTCCTGGTTTACAGAAAAATTTTGAGCCTTTTCAATTCTCCAGAAATAAGAACATACTCATGAAAACAAACAAACAAAAAACAACAACAGTAAAAATGAGTAACATTAATTGAATATCATGAGCTCTTGTAGGTGCTTTTCCTATGTTCTCTTTCATAATAATAGTAGAGAGTACACACTTTTTTACTACTTATTTTGCAAATGAACAAATTGAAGCATTTAAGGAACTTGTCTGAAGTCACTCAGTGGATAAGTGACAGAGCGAGGCTTTACATCCAGGAAGCCAGGCACACTCCTTAATACACTCAATTTCACTAGACTGTGCTCTGCTTTGCATTGTCCTGGATCTCATGGTAGTTAGAGTCTAACACAGGAGACAGAGTCATGCACAAGTGATTATTATACACATTTAGATGATAAAATATAGGACATACAAAGCACTTGGGAGCAAATATGAAGGGTGCTTAGCCTAGATATAAAAGATTAAGGAATCGGGCACATCTAATCTGAGACACAAATGATAAATTGAAGTTTTCTAGGCAAAAGAAAATGAACAGATGAAGGAATAGGGAGCATCAGGGAAGTGTTTCAGCAGAGGGTGGTATATGCAAGAGTGTAGTGATAAAGGAGCATGGCCAGATGCCAAAGGACACCATTCCTTGAGACTCTAGGAGGGTAGAGCTGAAGCTTAATAACATTTATTATACAGGACTGCTGTAAGACTAAATGAACAATTGTTTAAAAAGGAGAACCTAAACTGTGGTAGTATAGATTAGGTGTTCTTTGATTTCTTTCCCCTGTCTTTCCCCACCTCCACCCCCCACTTTTAGCTAGTGATTATAACAAATTCCTACTCGTGTGCGTGTGCGTGTGTGTGTGTGTTGAGAGATTCCTTAATCATTAGTTAATAAAAGTCATCCGAAAACAATATTGTCACTTTCTCTGGAATCTGAAAACAAGCCTCAAACATGTGGACTTCTGGCCTTGAGAACTGCAAGACTAGACGCTTCTGTCGTTTTAAGCCACTGGTTTGCCACAGTTTGTTACCGCAGCCTCAGTAAGCTAATAGAGACCTTTACCTGTTTTATCATGATCAGAACTGGCAAGTGGTCATTCACAACTGAGTAACACAAAAGGACAGAGATTTAAAACTGAATGGAACTAGATTTTGTTTATCGTGATACTTAGTTTTAAGAAATCACTTCTGAAATGTGATGTGCTTTCAATATAGCAAGTTTATCTTTGCTCTGGAGAGTGAAGCCGCTCATACATAGCGTGATAAAGAAGTGAAAATCCGATCCAGGCACCAGGGAAAATGGAACAAGCCAAAGCATACACAACAACATTTAAATCATCTAATGTCTGGACTATTTAATAAAAGGTAGGCTTCCTCTTCCCCACGCCCATTTCTAAATTATCACATACAAATAACAACCCAACTTGAGTATCAACAGCACATCCTTATCATTCTCACTCATGCAGAGCACAGTTTCTTATAAATATTCATGGAAACTTTTCCCTTTTTTTATTCATTCAAAAACCTTGCTTGATGGACTGGTGCTAGGTTTCTGGCACTGTTCAATGTCAAGGGCACTGCAGCTTCCTCTGAACAAAACATCCTGGCTATCTGCAGAAATGCAGCTGCAGATGCAAAAGTCCTACATCAAGAAGACTAGCCCTGGGGAGAATCCTTCAAGTTCCCTCTCTCTCTCTCTCTCTCTCTCTCTCTCACACACACACACACACACACACAGGAGTTTTCTTCACCCCAGGCTTTTTAGCTATGTTCTTGGTGCAGTATCTTTAAACATGTGGTGAGAGCCACAGTATATGCGCACCCACAATGCTTCTGGCTCAGAGATGCACGAATGTGTCTTCACATACTGTGCACTCCTTTCAAACACAGACAAGTATTAAGTAAGTGACACTTCTATTACACGGATTGACATTTCATTATCTAAATGCCTGGCCCTCTTTTTGCTTTGGGATAATTAGTTGTCAGTTCCCTGAAGCAATTACATTTTCAGTGTTATTCCAGTTCTTCAAAGGGCGGTAGAGAGCATTAAAAAAATCTTATATTCAGACCAAACAGGCGCCTGGGAAAGATGTCCTGAACTTAGAGGGTTAGGCCACTGAAAAAATAATAAATACATAAATAACTCAGGCACTTTTTATGTTTCTTGAAGGAAGGACAGGAAAACAAATGACTTGGATCAGTGTCACATCAGTGAAGTACAGAGAAGGGGCATAATCAGTGAAAGTTTTTCCAGAACTGAGATTTGTAATTCTACAAGTTGGTGGTATCTGTCATTGTGCCAGACATGAAGTTCTCAGCAAGATGTGATTACCTCATCTAATCTCACACTTTAGGAAGAAATTTGCTGTTAATTACTCTCTTCTCTGTAGCTTTACAGCGTATATGGAAGCAACATCTTTCTCTCTCTTTTTCATTTGGTGACAGGCATGCTATTGAATTTTTAAGTAAGTACAAATTTACTATGCAGTGATCTATATAAAGAAAAAGCCTCCAGAGAATGGAAATGAATATATAGACAATACACAAATGTGAAAGATGCATGACAGTGCAAAGGGTCAGACTTAAAAAGAGGTGGATTGATATTGGAATTAATGGTGATAACCATAGGTAAAGTAATGAGAAATCAAGGCAGCAAGGAAGGGACTGACCCAAGAGGGAAACTCTTGCCTAAGTCATCAATACGGAGCATAGAGGAAGTGCCCCAGAGCAAGGACCTTGGAGGAGGTGAATGTGTGCCAGAAAGGACATAGCCATAAAATGCTGGACCTAATTGAGCCCTAGAGACCATCAAGTCTACCCCCTTTCATTAGGTCAACAAATGCAAATTTAGTTTTTACTATAGATTAGATGCTGATCTATAGCTTAGATGCTGAGGATTCAATGAGCAGGATGTCAGGCCACCCAGCTGGTTTGTGTCAAAACATTCTAGAATCTGGTTCTCTGGAATGTTTTAAATGGCTGTCAGGAGCTGTGAGGGTTTGTGTCAAAGCATTCTAGAATCTGGTTCTCTGGAATGTTTTAAATGGCTGTCAGGAGCTGTGAGGCAATTTGTACTTATGGGTCAATGCCACCTTCCTGAGATTCAAATGCTCTGTCTTTTCATCTGAATAAATGTAGGGCCTGGGCTATCTTCACCCAAAGCACACTCAGCTACCTGCAGAGTGTTATCTTCATGGAGCACACGGGCATTAAATCCATAACTAGCCTGGCCAGTGTGGCTCAGTGGTTGAGCATCGACCTATGAACCAGGAGTTCACATGTCATTCCTGGTCAGGGCACATGTCCAGGTTGCAGGCTCGATCCCCAGTGTGGATCAATGATTCTCATCACTGATTTTCTCTATCTCTCTCCCTCTCCCTTCCTCTCTGAAATCAAATATATATATATATATATATATATATAATTTTTTTTCAAAAGTCATGACTAAAGATGGCAGATTCAGCAACTCACCATGTGAGCAGTGCTTTTTGAAAACTAGCCTAGAGTTTAGCATGATTGATCCAACTGTTTACCATCAGAGATTCCAACTGGTGACTTTTAAATATTCACTTCTTCCAAACGGCCCACATCCTACAAGGTGCTCTCATATTGCTGAAATGCAATCACTTCTGGAGTAAAACCATAAGGTTATTGAATCTCACCCACAAAATTTGCCAGATCAAGTGTTGACAGACATTTAGAAGTGAGGTGTCAGGTGGTTGATATTCCTTGAGTATGAATATGTGTCTGTGTGTGTTTTTGTAAAAATATAGGGTGGTTAACAAGTGGTAGAAATATTTTCTAGGCCATGCTATTCATAGGTTATTAGAGTTAGAGCATTTACCCAATTTCCTTGTGTTATATATGAGGAACATCACACATACTTTAAGTGACAGCCAGTTAGTTGAAGAACCAGGACAGTAAGTAGATGTTCTGATTCTGAGCCCTGTGTTTGTTCAATTTTACTTTCCTATTGGTTATTAATATAAAATTTTAGTTGATATAATTATTAATGCAAATTGAATGCCAGAGTAATTAAATATTATTGAGGAGTATTTTGGAGTTAAGTGCCCCTCAGCTGTCATTGGGGAGTTCCAGCCAACTTTGCTTAAGCACTGGTGTAGTTCTTCATTGGAAGACTCTTTAGATTAAAATTTAAATGGGTGATTGCCTTCTTTTTTTTCTTTTAAACACAGTATAGGACTTATATAACGTATCTATAAATTATGTGCACACAAATATTTATGGGGAAAAGTTTGTAATTTTAATTCTTGTACTTGAGCTTGTGATTGCCTTCTTATTTTTATTCAATCAAAAGAGCTCTCAAAGATATAACTAAGTTATGGTGTCCAGCCCTTAATAAATGCTCAATAAATATTAGTTGAATAAATAGGACAAGGGTAAACCTCAGAGAGACTTGTAGCATTAAAGAGCAGCATAAAATAGTGAAAGAGCAAAGAACTTGTAATGTTAAGTTTGGGATTTGGGCCATTAACCTCTTTGCAGCTCAGTTTCTTCATTAAGAAAATTCTGATAATAATGCCCATCTCTCAGGCCTATTTGGGGAAATTAAATGAAATTTTTATGCTAAGTGAAATAAGCCAGTCAGAGAAAGACAAGTACCATATGATTTCACTCATATGTGAAATCTAATGAACAAAATGAACTAACAAGCAAAATAGAGACACATACTCATAGACAGAGAGCAGGCTGCCAGCTGCCAGGGAAAGAGGGGCTGTGGGTGCGTGTGGAGGGATTAAGCAAAGGAAAAAAAGAGAAAGAACTCATGGACACGGACAACAGTGTGGTGATTGCAGGAGGAGGAGCTTAGGTAGAGGTTGAGGAGGGTATAGGGGTAATAAATGGTGATGGGAAAAATAAATATTTTAAAAATTCAGATTAAGAAAAGAAAGTTTTCACTGTCATATTAAATACTATCAATATGCTTAATAAGTTCTAATGTGATCTCTTGCTACAATATAGTTGACCTTCAGGAGAAGTGGAATATTGTTTTATGCAGTGGTTCCAGAAAGTAGACACATGGACTGACTGTGTGAGAGTTGCCAAAAGAACTTGGAAAATATAAATTCTCAGGATTCAACCTAAACCTACAGAGTTAGAATTTTTAAAGGAGGGATTTTGTTTGTAGTCCCCTAGGACACTCTAATATGCATCCAATTTAAGAACATTGAACTTGCCAAAACCGGTTTGGCTCAGTGGATGGAGCGTCGGCCTGCGTACTGAAAGGTCCCAGGTTCGATTTCGGTCAAGGGCATGTACCTGGGTTGCGGGCACATCCCCAGTAGGAGATGTGCAGGAGGCAGCTAATCGATGTTTCTCTCTCATCGATGTTTCTGACTCTCTCTCTCTCTCCCTTCCTCTCTGTAAAAAATCAATAAAATATATTAAAAAAAAAAAGAACATTGAACTTTTTGAGAATATAGCCCCCTTAAATGATATTCATGTTTTCTTTCCAGAGACTCTGTAATTATGGTTGCTATTTTTTTTTTCTGAACATAGGTTGTCCTATGACTAATCTATTGCCATTTTACATATTATGTATACTTGATAAATATTCTTGGCCAAGTAATAAACACATGGTTATGTAAACAACATCTTTAGCCAAAACTAAATTGATATTTGTTATTCTATTTCTAAGAAAACTTAGGAGGAAACCACACACACACACACACACACACTTCTCTGGGGTAACATGTTCATAATTTAAGGTGGCTATGCTACAGACAGGCACATTAAGTAGATTTATGATTTATCTTTGCAAGTCAAAAATTCAACTATTTCCGTACCTTATAAATGGCTTCTATAATTGGTCAAAAATCAACAATGCCTACCATTGTTGATCAATTACCATCTTAATTATATATGCCTACATGATTAGAAAACCTATTTTTTTCTTCTCTAGGATTTAATTTGTATGGGTTTGTTTTAATTTTGTTATAACAATTTTCACAATATGTATGCCAAAGTGACACCCAATGAATTTTCCAGCCACAGAAAATACTTATTTTTGCCAGTTAACTTAAAATGTCATTTTCCATTCAAGGGGTACCTAGACCTTTTAATCAAATTGAATGAAATCATAAGGTTATCTGATGTTCAGTTTATGCCATGACACAAACTATTTTGTGGCCTTGGCCTAGTCACTTAATATAGTTGTATATACATTTTCTTATTACAAAAAATGAGAGATCAGAGTAGTTAAATTTACTTTTCTTTCCTTTTTTCCCCTGCTAGGATTCTATGAATTCCCCTAACACTGGGGATGGGAGGAATCTAGAATTTAAAAATAAAACATCATGTCTCATCAATGGAATAGAGAAAAAACAGTAAGCCTTACAGGTTTATTAAATTGAGAGTGAAAAAACAACTATGAATCTCATTGAAAAGATGCATGTGAATTACTGCCATCCAGAGACTCAATTATAGGCTACTCTTTGAGAGTTATTAACTATGAAGCATACCAACAATAATGGATAATCACCTTAGAAAACCCAGCCTGATATAGCCTGAGTGCGTCTGGTTCCCATTCATAACCTATCATTTAAAAAAGATGCATCATTTAAAGGATAAACATAAAATATGAACTCCATAGTCCAATGAAACGATTCTCACATCAAAACCGTAATTGTGTTTTAAATCTGCACAAAGTGGCACAGAGGGAGCTAGGAGCATATCCAAGCAAAAGAAGATTCTGCTTTGACTTGCATTTTCCTCAATTTCCCTCTTAATTTCTTCTTCCCTCCAGGGGAATGTGGACTGTGATAAGGAGCATAATGACCAGCATAATGTGGGTTGCCTCGTCTATCCCTTTAATCCAATTAGAAATCCATTCAGAGCCCCTGCATGAGCTATCTGTTGCAACCACTTTTCCTCAGTCAATTTAAGCTCAAATCCATCAACACCAGTTAATGTGCACTGCTGTTCAGGGTCATTCAGTGTTTTTTTCTCTCTCTCCTAGCCTTTCAAGCACCATGTGCATCAACATATCAACCTATCTAACCTTACCCGCACAGGGCTACCTCAGGACAAGTTTTCTCCATAGCATTTTCTTGTTCTTCCCATTATTTGTTTTTTCCCCCTTCCCTTCCTTTTCCTCTTTAATTATAGAAAAGGAAATTGGTTGTTTTTAATTATAAAAAAAGAAATAGATGAACTCTACATACCTACTTTAATAAAGTGGGGCCTTGACTTACAAGTGTCCCGACTAACAAGTTTTTTGAGATACGAGCCATCTCTCGGCCGATTTTTTGCTTTGAGTTGCGAGCTAAAATTCGGGTTACAAGCCAGCTTCAGATACCCCCCCCCCCCCCCCCCCCGGCTAGCTGGTGCAGCGAACATCACAGTGAACGCCACAACATCAGCCCAGCATCACGTGTCTCACTCGTTCACTTTTTGATTTGACATATGAGTAATTTGAGTTACGAGCTCTGTCATGGAATGAATTAAATTAGTAAGTCAAGGCCCCACTGTATTGTATTTTTTTAAAATCAGGATAGAACATGCATTGGTGTATGTTTTTTATTTTCCAGAGTCTCATCTTTTTCTTCCTTTCTTTTCTCTTTCCATCTGATTCCAAGCACTTGCATAGAGCTTGTGAATCTCTGTAGCCCTGTTACCCTGGCAGGACACACAATTTTCTCAGCTTTAGAATGCATTGATGTGGTGTGTACAGGAGGTTATCTTTGATAGGGAATTGAAAGATAAGAAGAGTTCTGACAACTAACAGGCTCTCTGAGCAAGTTACTTTTCTCTGAGTATCACTTTTATAATATGAATAATGAGGAAATTCACCTAGATTAGTAGTTTTAGAATGGGCATTGTATGGCCTGAATTAAAGGGCATGGAGAAGACAGGACAGATGGTTTAGGCTTTGTAATACCCATTAGATTTTAATTTGAAGAAAAAAATTTAAGACTTAGAAATTTTAAATGTCCTTGCAATTCTATGAGCCACAATTTGAGAAGTAACAACCAAAATGATAATCATAATAATATTTGCTAACAATGCTTCACAGTTTATAAAGCATTTTGAATCTATTATGTAGAGATAAATGAAGGCCACCAAATGAGAATGTGCAATAGCCATTTACTCAGAGCTGGCTATAGCAAGGGGCCAGCTACCATCATGTATGTTTGGCAGAGACTCCAAGACACACAGAGGGATGAGAAAGATTTATAGTGGGAAAAAAGAGAAATCTTTAGGTGTGCCCTGAAGGAGGCTGTTGGCCTGGGGAACTTGCAGACAGGCTGAGTAGAAACAGGACATTCTATGTTTAGTTAGGTGCATATTTGGAATTTTCCTGTTGATCCTAACTTGAAAGTGAGGGACACATTTTGGGAAAATGTCAACTATTGTCAGTAATCAATTCCTGGTCATTGGAGCTGATTTTTATAGAGATTGTTATCTGGCTGCTTGAACTGGTTACTAGAGATAGTTTGTTGGTTTCCTGGGCTGACTGCTGAAGGTAGTGAGTCAGAGTTTTATTTTTACATATAGCCTGGCTATTGGTTGTGTATATATTCATCTCTCAATGATTTCATTTGAGTTCCTAAACAACATTGAAAATGTAGATGACTGGCTTTTATTTATTTTTCCCCTCTGTTAATACTTTTCATTTGAGAACTAGTTTTCAATTCAAGACCTCTTTTCATGTAAAACATCTACCTAGCTTATTTATAAATCCCCCGCCTCTGATGTTTTTTTTTTTTTTTCTATTTCTTCCTAGTAAAGAAAATATAGGGATGATTAGTAATGTCTGCCCAGCCAGTGTGGCTCTGTGGTTGAGCATCCAGCCATGAACTAGAAGGACATGATTCAATTCCTGGTCAGAGAACATGCCTGAGTTTCGGGCTCGATCAGTAGGGCGCATGCAGGAGGCAGCCCATCAGTGATTCACTGTTATCATTGATGTTCTATCTCTCTCTGCCTTTCCTTCCTCTCTATGAAATGAATAAAAATGTACTTAAAAAATAATGTCTACCTTGCATAATCCTAATAAGTTGAAATGACACTAACCAATATTTGCCTTCTGCCACCAATAGTGTCTCACACAGCTTTTGTGGAACTCTTCTTTTAGCTGCTAGGATGCTCCAAGTTATGCTGCTTTAACAACACTACTTGGGATCCTTTGAAGCCAGCCTGCTACTTTCAGTTATAGAGAAGCAAGGACTTTTTACAGCATGTGTGCAAGATCTGCCAGGGCAACTCTAAGAAAGTCAACCTGGTTCAGCTGTGGTGGCTCAGTGGTTGCGCGTTGCCCTATGAACCTGGAGATCACTGCTAGATTCCAGGTGAGGGCATGTGCTGGGCTGTGGGCTCTATCCCAAGTGTGGGGTGTGCGGGAGGCAGCCAATCAGTGATTCTCTCTCATCATTGATGTTTCTGTGTCTCTCTCCCTCTCCTTCCCTCTATAAAATCAATCAAAATATATATATTTTTTAAAAAAGGCAACCTTCATCTCTCTCCAGTGTCAGGCTTTGGCTCTCCCCTTCTATTTTTTTCCCCCTGTAACAGGACACAGGTTCACTGTCTCTTCTTTTGGGTTCAAAGGGGCAACCCAAAGGGCACAGTGACATCAAACAAGCAAGCAAACAAGCAAACAAGCCCAATTACCTTAATTTTAGTATTTCATTTTTCTTCAAAGCAGATTTACAAACAATCCTAATGGTGACCCTCGCTTACATGATTCTTGTCTTGTTGCACATGGAGGTACAAAAAGACTCAATGAGACAAAAAACTAAGGTGATTTTAGAATTATGGTCTTTTGGCTTTGGTCAAAATATGCATTCCTCTATCCCACATGGTACTTCGAGTGAAAAACCCAATATCAGTCATACCTGTTAGGTAGATGGCAGGTCCAATGTATCTTTAGGCAGGAAAGAAAAATCTCATTTGCATTTCCTGCTCTGGATTATCTCAGGCATCTTGTTTGGAGTTGAACTAACTCAGATTGCACAACTTCTTGGATAAACATATGTTAAGCAGCACCATTAGAGATTTTTAAAAGACTGGTGACCTTTCTTTCTCCCTTATTTTTTGAGCTTGAGTTACAGTCTTCCTTTCCTGAGGGAACATCTGGCCAGTTTTTCAGAATGTGCAAAAGTATCTCAGAAATGCTGGCAAATGTATTCTCTGAATTTAGTTATATTTGGATTTCTCTACTCGTCAGGCAAACCTGTTTCCTAATAAATGGAGTCACTACACATGCTGTGTGCTCTAGTCTAACAGTATGGACTTCTCAGTAATTTGTTCCCTATGAACATATATCATGAACTTCCAGCAAGTATTTGATGATAAGAACCTACTTCTTCAATCAACTACCTTGTGTTCTTGCCTCTTATCTTTACTGTTTTGCAGCATATTTTCTACTTTCATGACTCCAAGCTTTGAATTAATTCATCCAAAAAATACTTTCAAACCCCTTCTTGTATTGGCCTGTGTGCTATATATTGTGGATCTATTAATAAAAGTCCATTATCCCCATCTTTGAGGACAAAAATAATTCATGTTGTTGTTTTTCTGCCAGGGATACCCTTATTCTTTTCCTTAAGTTATTTTCTCCTACATATCCTTCAAGACTAGCTCACATTATCTGTGACTTATCTTAGCCATATCAACAGAAGTCTTAAGATAAAGGTTTAGCATGATTTTTGACCTTGGGGCTTCTACCAAGATCTTCATTACCTGAGTTAATTGTACAAGTGAAATTTCTTTCCTATAAGATATAGTATAAGTGCCATAATTTTCACTCTCCCCAGCTCTGAATGAGGAGACTGACTTCATTTGAGACAAAGCATGGAGGAGTTCATGCCTAACATTGTTGAAACAATGGAGGTTTTGTTGCCAAGCAATTAAGAAGTGATCATTAGATCCATGATCCTAGTACGACATGTAAAAATGAAAGACCAGTCTAGTTTGATAGAAGAAAAGAAACGTCCAAGAAGAGCCCTGCTAAGATCATACTCGTCCCTGGGGGGATGTGCATTAGGCATGGTCCACTAGGAACAATCAGAGTGGGGTCAGGGCAGACTTCAAAGAACAACCTAAGCACGACACAGATCCATCAACAAAGGGGGAGGCCCTTCTGACCCAATGGTGCTTAAACACAATATATTACCAAATCCTAGTTGAACAATATGGAAGCAATGCCCAGGAAGTCAAGCTTAAAAATAATCACCCTCATTCCTGTTGGTCTGGAAGGCCAAGCCCTCTTAAGAGTAATTAAAAAGGAAACTTGGGAGCTACTAGGCCCTGGTTGAATAGGAGGCAAAATTATAACTTTCTAAACTATGAACGTGATCTCCAAGCCACACACACATCTAAAGGTAATGAATAAGAATTTAACTGACCAATGGGACTTCAGCACAACCTTTGACCAATACATGGATTATGCTGCCTCAGAGGCAAACCCCAAGAAGTCTGTCTAAAAGTAAGACAATTCTGAACAGGAAAACTCACATGCTTCACATTGCAGGGAAGCTAGGCTTCACAAAATTAATTCAGCCATGTCACCGAATAAATAAATGAACAGACAAGTCTCAGAGGTGAGGGGAAACTGCGTACAATGCAAAGTGCCTAGCACATTGCCTGGTTTATGTTAATCACTAGTCTTGAGTCCTGACATTGC
The DNA here is from genome assembly GCF_964212035.1 of Myotis nattereri. NCBI lineage: Eukaryota > Metazoa > Chordata > Mammalia > Chiroptera > Vespertilionidae > Myotis > Myotis nattereri. The sequence goes on from NC_138084.1 coordinate 27,286,558, forward strand.
TCTGTCACTCTGACCAGCGCAAGTTGCTTTACTCCTCTCTGCCTCAGTTTTCTGTAATTCAGTGATAGCACTAGCCCCCGGTTCACAAGACTGAGCATTAAATGAATGGTGCACGTAAAGAACTGGCCCGTAGTCCAGTTCTCAATATGCTCAGTGAGTCCATATTAACTATGATTACCATCAGGTATGATTGCCTTTGTTTTCCCCATTCTACTTATGAGATCCTTGTAATAGATTGCTATTCTTTTTGGATCAAGTGTTGGTACTTTTAGAATAGTCAATAGTCCCTGGAAGGTTTTTTTATTAAGTCATGGACTCCTTGTAGTGAATATGTTCATCACTTCATCATTGTGATAAACCAAAAGGACCAAGAAAGCATAAGTTTGGCTAAGAAAGGAAGAGGACAACATCCAGGTAGAAAGAGGGAAACCAAGGAGGTGACTGATTGCTAAAAGGCTAGTTATACTGCAATTTTACGTAGGAACATGCTCTCAAGCTCATCCTAGTGGGTTATAATAGAATAGTAAAAATGACCTTTAATTATATAGGTCAAGTCTTCTTTATTTCTTTGAAACTCTACATCCTATATTGCTTATTTCTAGGTAAGCTAGTTCTATAAGTTATTTTTTATTGTGAATGCACAGAAAGACACACTCTACCCTCAGATCTCTTTAGCATCCTGCGAGATTACTGGTTTAGCATTCTTACAAGCCAAACAATAGATCAGCTTCCCCATCCATATTCCATTTGTTGATATTATATGCCCAAGTCTCAGGAGAACTTTCCTGAGCATGGAACAGGCCTTGCTAACAAATAAACTTAAATGCTTTATTTCAAAAAAAATGCAGAAAAAAGGAAAGCTACCAATCTCCCTTATGCTTGGCTCAGGTAGCAAGGAGATGCATTTTTTTTTCCCATGAGAATTTGGTTTCCTTGGTTTTAGCCATAAACATAATAATAAATATAAATAGCCTCAGGGCACTTTTAAAAAAATCCCATTTGCAAAGGTTAGCAGTTGCATTACAATTTGAGTAAGGTTCATAAAAAAAATGACTTGATGTGCTGTGTAGGTGTTTTATTTTTGAAGACAAATTAGCCACTGTTTTTTGCTCCTAATTGGAGTTCTATGTTTTCAAAGAAGTCCTATTTCTTTTCTTTTTCTCATATTTTATTAAACAAACATGTACTTTTTCCTTTGTGTTATTTTCATTTAGTAAGAACAACTCCAAAAATTTTCAAACATTCACATAATAAACAGTGCGAGAAGCCCATAAATACATTTCCCCAACCCAAAAATCTATCTAGGTTTGTCACACTTGCTTCATCTGTCTCTTTTCTTTTTCCTTTGTGAAGCATTTTAAAACACATCCCAGACATCATGTTATTTCAGTCTACAGACTTCAATATGTATCTCTAAAACAAATGGCCATTTTCTTACATAACCATAGTGCTGCTATTATACCCTGAATATTTAATGCTAATCCTCGGAACCACCTAATATTTAGTCTATAATAAAAATTTCTCTGCTGTTTTCTTACTGGTGGGTTGTAAACAACTCAGGTCCACCATTCCGTATGGATCTGAGCCTCTTTAAAGCTGGGATAGCAAATCTCCTTTTTATCTTATTTTATTTTTGTCATACTATTGATTTGTTAAAAAACAACAACAAAATAAAACCTGTCAGTTGAGTTGAAGAATATCCTACATTATAAATGTCTCTGTTTCCTCTATTCTAATTATTTTCTGTAAATGGGAAGTAAGCTCCAGAGACTGACACTCCATTAGAATCAGGTTTAACCATTTTGGCAAGAATATTTCACAGATGATACTGTATGTCTTATTTTTATCATCTCAAGTATCACAAAATACTCAACCATCTCTCTCCTGGTGATGCTGACTTACCCGTTGTGACAGCTTCATCCTTCTATTCTTCTTCATTTTATGTGATGGTTCCTGCCAGTCATCTTTGCCAGAATCAGTTGCAAAATATTTTTAATAAATAAAAGTATCCTTCCCAGCCTGGGTTCCTCAGTGGTTGAGGATCGACCTATGAACCAAGAGGTCACCGGTTCAATTCCCAGTCAGGGCACATGCCCAGGTTGTGGGCTCAATCTCCAGTAGGAAGCATACAGGAGGAAGCCCATCAATGAGTTTCACTATTGATGTTTCTGTCTCTCTCTTTCACTTCTTCTCTGAAGTCAATAAAAATATATTTTAAATAAATAAATAAATAAATAAAAGTATTCTTTCATATCTTTCATATCATAGATTTGGTTGATCTAAAATATAATTTCTATAGAAATAACATTTAATTGTTAAATTTTTAGATAAAAAATTTGAAGCTTTTTACTTCTAATATAATTAATTGGGAGAGGTATGATTCCCTCTCTATTTCTTTTTCTCACATAATGAATATATAGATTTTCATATACACAATGAGTTTGAGTCAATTTCAGTTATCCTTTTTGATGCTTAAATTGCATGTATGTATCTCTGGCCAGTAGGGATAGATCCCTTCATGTGGTGGCTTTGACATGACCCATACATTTTTTATAATTGTGTTGCTTTCATTTTTTTACCCTTCCTGGATATCAAAAGTTATCCTAGACTTATCCATTTCCTATGCTTTCCATATCTGGAACCAGCCATTGCCTCTGGGGCTCTGAGCTTCACAGTCTGGACACTAAATGAGCTCATTATTGTTGTTTTTTTTAAACCTTTCCTGTTATGAAAGGTAGGGAATATGTATTTGGGGGAAAGCAATACTGAATTTATTCTGAAACGTGTTCCCAAATGTGTTCCTTTAGGGAGGGCTCATGGGACCAATATTCCCTAAGTGATCTGGAGAAGTTTGGTGGAGATTAAGAAACAAGACTAGGAAGTCCAAAATGGGCACATATTTGATGACAATCATATTTCAGGCTCAAATGCCAAGCAATTCAGAGCTAATTAAACTAAGGTTTTTGCCTTCAAAAAGTTCAGAGCCTTTAAAATATAACAGTACTATCTGCCATTAAAATCTCAGAGTTCTGCTAGGGCATTACCTCGGTTGGAGCCTTTTTACCTATATTTCCAAACATCCTATTTTCAAATCCTTTAAGATCAATCTGTTCCTTGCACTTGGCTTAGCCTGTAGCTCACCATATGGGTAAGAGTTGCACTAACGTACATGGCGACTGATGTCAGGCTGGAGAAAATTAACTGCCTTTGTAAGAAACTACTGAATTTCATCCTTGGCCTCTCTCCCATTCTCTAAGGCACATCATTTGGGCCACCAGGCTATGAGCTCTTTCCTGGAGTACACACCATGCTCTCAACCTTCCTTAGCATATTAATATTCTCCCCTCTTAAAAGTTCACTTGAACTTTGTTTCATTTACCCAAGGTACTACTCTCATCTAATTCATTGTTCTAATTCATGGGTAGATAATAAAATTCCATTTCTTATGCTAACTCTCATTGTTATATTTCTAAAAAAAATTATATTTCTAAAGCTTTTAAGGCCACATCCAGTCTTAGTAGGACTACTGTGATTAAGTATATTTGCCAAAGGATGAAGAAATGACAGGTAGAAATCCTTGCATTTGTGATCTCTATGATAACTCAGGATGATGTTATACTACTTTACATAACCTTGCCCACTTCTTTTGCAAAGATTAGGTGTCTGAATTTTTAATTATATAGCAATATGAAAATCAAGGAGAATTTCAATAGAGATAGTTCTATTTGTTGAAGATGTTTAGGGAGTAAACATTTTTAGTGTATTAAAAACATGTTAATCATTAGGATATCATAGATACCACTTATTCATTTAATGGCACAAATTAAATGTCTTGAGCTAGGTTGTGGGTATTCAGAGAAATAAAGCATATTTATTTTATAGCTAAATTTTATTGGTGGAAATAAGTCAATTAGCAAATTCAGTATAATATGATATTATATTATGTGTAAGAGTTTGCACAGTTGTTTTGAGAGCACTCAGAAGCTCTAGTTCAGAAAAGAGAATCAGAAAAGTCTTCTTAACAGCTGAGTCTTAAAGAATAAAAGGAGTTAGCAAAACAGAGGGTGTTGGTGCAGGGATTTTTTTCAAGAACAGAGAACACATGTGGTGAAAGCACCATTGTGGGAAACAATGTGATGTACTTGTAGAACTAGCTGTTCCCTGCAGTGTGGATGTAAGAAGCAAGTAGATGTGTAGAGAACTGAGACTAGAAAGGGAGGCACAGACTCATCATTATGCCCTGTTGTGCCAATTTCAGTTTCCTTTATTAATTTACTAGAGGCCCAGTGCACAAAAATTTGTGCGACCGCAACCCTGCTCCCAAACTGTTCCCCATTAGTCCATTGTCCAGCGAGAAGCCAGTATTTTTTCTCAAATGCAAATAAGGACAGATTCCACAGATGTTTGTCCGTACCTCTGCCAAAGTTTCCCCACTGTAATTACAACAATATCTAGGCAGTAGGTTGGATGAAGGAGAAAAGCGCTCATCCCCTCTCTTTTAAGAAGACCTTCAAATAAATAGTACCATAAGGCACTTCTGAGAGCTCATTGACTACAACTTGTTCATCCAGTGACACCTAGCTGTAGGCAAGTACAGGAAATGGGCTGCTTTTTTGTTTGTGGCCATGTACCCACTCAAAATTGGAGATCTATTACTAAAAAGGGAGTATTGATCTTGAGATAAGTACCTAGTACTCAATGCCTCATTGCTCAAGTGACTCCTCCTCAGGAGGGTTTTATTGATTGTATATAAGGTGTCCTTGTTACTATCCATTACCCTGTTTTATTGTCTTCATAAATATTACTACCTTAATTTATTATATCTAGCAACCTATGTCTGCCTATCCTTCTATTATGGAATTTAACCATCCATATATTTATCTATTTGAAATCTGTCCATATATTTATTGTCTTTTTTCCCCTTTAGGTCTAAAGACAAGAAATCAGGGACATTATATGTCCATTAAATCATTATATTCGCAGCACCTAGAACAATGCCTGCTACTTAATAGGTACTCAATGCATTTATTCTGAAAAAAAATTCCCTTTGGGAAGTGAAACATGAGGTTCTACTGGGCACAGGGTGGGCAAAAATTAGGTTTATAGTTGCCAGTACATGAAACAGTTTATTCTTACATTATTAGTTATTATGTATTAATTAATGTATTATTTTCCATATGAACAACTATAAACCTACTTTTGCCCCACTTTGTATATATGTACAGTTGGATGGTTTCAGTGGGCATATCGAAGTTTTAGAATTGGTAATGTTAAAATAGTTGGGGAGAATGTCAGAAAAATAGTAAGTTTTTGGTTATGGTGTTAAAGACTCATTTCATAGTGGTGATTATACATTTTATAACTCCCATCTGTTTTGTTAAGTGACTTGCTTGGTTACTAAGATTCAGGCTTGAGGTATAACCAGTAAAGTTTATCTAGTGTTCCAAGGTTAGGATATTGGTAAAAGTATTATTGAAATGATGGACAACTTTAACTTTTTGGTGATTATATAAAAGAGAATAAAAATGTTTATAAGTGTTTTCGATGAAAATAGCATAAAAGATAAAAGTTAGTTCGAAGAGAATTATAACAATGCTGAATATTTATATTGTCTTTTTGGTATGAAGTGGTGGTGATTTTTTTTTTAAATTTATGTAATCTTATTTAATTTCCCTGAGTATATAAGTAAAAATAACGTGTTGGCTTGCAAAGTAGATGTTACTACTGTTATCTTACAAATGAGATATTACAATTTAAAGAGTTTAATGACTTTCCAAAGCATATAAAGGAAACCAGAGGAAAAAGCAGAACAGAATCCCATATCTTCTGTTTATTTAATGATCTAACAGGGTAATATAGGAGAGACATCCTGATGTCCTTTACCTTATTCATTCATATGGTTTGAGCTACTTTAATAACATTGGGGTATATTAGATTTCATCATATTTATATCAACTCAAAGGAAGAAATGCATAGGTACTTATTTTTTGTTGGGAAATAAGTGATGTTGGCTTTAACTCAAACCACTTACACAAATGAAACCATAACTTTAGGTGGAGTAGTGTCTTGAATTTCACATGAATAATGGATGCAAAAATAAATTCATTAAAGGCATAGCATTTCATTTTGGAAGATGATAGGTGCATCTTAATGTGATATGAGTATCAACTGTAGGCAGCAAGGTATGGTAGAAAAAAGCATGGGGTTTGCAACACACAAATTAGAATCCTGACCAAGCCTTCTCTGAAAATTAGTGTTGTCATTCACAATACAGAAATGAAAATGACTTCTTCATAGCATGGTTGGGAGCACTCTAGATAGACTTACACCAGGAATTAAATGCTTCTGCCTGAAAATGACACACTTCTGATCATATTTCACAAATTTTAACAGGCATATGACCATATTTAACTCAAGGGGAAAGGGAAGCAAAACTGCCACGTGGATCTAAAAGGAGAATGAGAGGTATTGGTGAGTACCTCTCATGTATACCATAATGACTACCAAATTCTTTTCCATGGAGTGTCAAACTCTTCTCCATGCATAGTTTGCATTTCCACCAGCAATGCATGAGAGTTCTAGTTGTTTCTATTCTTACCAACACTTGGTATTGTCAATATTGGCCATATTTTTAATAACACTCTTGAAGTTTGTGTCAATTTGCCACCCAGGTCTCAAGGTGTACCTATAGCATCAATTTTCTGGACCTGCAAAACTGCTTGATATTCTTTTCCCTTCTCTCCCCCAATCAATCCATCATCCGCTGATCTCATTTCCAAAATATCTCAAATCTTTCCATTTCTTTCCATCAGTTTTGCCACCACTGCTAAAGATCATCTACTAGTGATACTACAGTGGACTATCATCTTTTGTTTGGACTATAGCCTTTTAGCTTGTCTCCCTAATTTCACTCTTAACCCCATCCCCACTGATCTATTCTTCTCATTGCAGCAAGAGCACTCAATTAATTCACCAGCGACTGACATCCCATTACATTTAGAACTCAGTGTTAAGTATGGCACAGTCTGATCCCTGCGCACCTTTTCCCCCATTGACTTATTTCTTGCCACTCCTGTTTTCTCCCAGTAGCCTGAACAGTCTACATTCCTACCTTGCTCAGGGGCTGTGCAACTATTAGTCTCAGTTCTTAGAATATTCCCTTGCTTCACTTCCTTAAATGCGACATATTCATAAAAACCTTTCTCTACTACCTTTTTCTAAGGCAGGTAACACACTAATGTCCCCCCTTTTTTGTTTCCTTTATAATACTTATCATAATTTATAATGCTATAGATGTAATTATTTTATGATTAAGTTTCTGTCTGTATACCAATATAAATAATAATAAGCATAGTGAGGACAAGAATGAGGATTGTTTTATGTGTTACTTAACCCCAGCAACTAGCTGGAATAGTGAGTTTATATCAAAGCAATACATTTTAAAAAGGAACAAAGGAAAGAAGAGAAGGAAAGAGGGATGAAGGGAGAGAGGGAGGGAGGAAAAAAAGGAAGTAAGGAAGGAAAAGAGGAGGGTCAACTGTCACCTGGGTAGATGTTCAGGCTGCCCACCAGGAGGCTAGTTGAGTATCTCCCTCTTTGTTCACATAACAGGTCCCCAGTTAAAACTCCACTCTCTTTTCCACCTTTATTTCATATTTTCTACTAATAAACTTTTCCACATAGTCTTACAAATTATTCTAAGTACTCCATTTATCTTTATATTTTGCTGTCTCTAGACTTTTGTTTATGTTGAGCCAAATAATTATTTTCAATAAATGTCCTATTCAAATGCCATGTTTTCTATGAAAGATAATCAGTCTTAACTCTAAACTATCATAATGTTTTATTTAAATACTAGAGGCCTGGTGCACAAAAATTTGTGCACTCGGGGGGGGGGGGGAAAGTGGGGGTCCCTCAGCCCGGCCTGTGCCCTCTAGCAGTCTGGGACCCCTCAGGAGATAATGACCTGCTGGCTTAGGCCTGCTCCCGGGTGGCAGAGGGCAGGCCCAATCCCTAGGTGCAGCCCCTGGTCGGGCTCAGAGCAGGGCCGATTGGGGAGTTGGGGCGCCACCCCCTGTCATGCACAGAGCAGGGTGGATTGGGAGGTTGTGATGCCACCCTCAGTCATGCTCAGGGTAGGGCCGATTGGGGGGTTGGGGCACTTCCTCCTGTCACACTCAAGGCAGGGTCGATAGGGAGGTTGTGGCACCACCCCCTGTCACGCACAGAGCAGGGCCTATCAGGGGGCTTGGGGCTCCGTACCCTGTCACGCACAGAGCAGGGCCCATCAGGGGGTTGGGGAGCTCCCCCCTGTCACACACAAAGCAGGGCCCATCAGGGGGTTGAGGAGCTCCCCCCTGTCACTCACAGAGTAGGGGTGATAGGGGAGTTGGGGCACCGCCCCCTGTCACCCACAGAGCAGGGCCGATCAGGGGGTTGGGGCGCTGCCACTGTCACACTCAGGGCAGGGCCGAGGGGAGGTTATGGCTCTACCCCAACACACACAGAGTAGGGCCCGTGGGGGGGGGGGGGGTGTTTGGGACGCCGCCCTCTATCAACACAGAGCAGGGCTGATCAGGGAGTTGGGGCGCCGCCACTGTCACACTCAAGGCAGGGCGATGGGGAGGTTATGGCTCTACCCCGTCACACTCAGAACAGGGCCCGTGGGGAGTGGGCGGAGGGGGTTGGGGCACCGCATCCTGTCAGACACAGAGCTGCAGGGCGATCAGGGGGTTGGGGAGCTCCCCCCTATCAGGCACAGAGCAGGGCTGATCAGGGGGTTGGGGCGCCTTCTCCTGTCACGAACAGAGCAGGGCGGATAGGGAGGTTGTGGCCCCATCCCCTGTTATACACAGAGCCGCAGGGCGATCAGGGGGTTTGGGCGCTGCCCCCTATCACCCTGATCCCACTGCCAGGAGGCCTCGCGGCTCTGCTGATCCCGGTGCTGGGAGGCATATTACCCTTTTACTATAAAGGATAGAGGCCTGGTGCACATGTGGGGGCCGGCTGGTTTGCCCTGAAGGGTGTCCTGGATCAGGGTTGGAGTCCCCACTGGGATGCCTGGCCAGCCTGGGTGAGGGGCTGAGGGCTGTTTGCAGCTGGTCACACACCCTTCAGGGCGGGGGTCCCCACTGGGGTGCCTGGCCAGCCTGGGTGAGGGGATGATGGCTGTTTGCAGCTGGTCACACACCATTCAGGGTGGGGGTCCCCACTGGGATGCCTGGCCAGTCTGGGTGAGGGGATGATGGCTGTTTGCAGCTGGTCACACACCCTTCAGGGTGGGGGTCCCTACTGGGGTGCCTGGCCAGTCTGGGTGAGGGGCTGAGGGCTGTTTTCAGGCTGGCGGGTGACGGAAGCTCCCAACCACTCCTTTTTTCTTTTTTCTTTTTTTATTCTGGGCCAGCTTTAGCTCTGAGGCTCCAGCTCTTAGGCCTCTGCTCCTGAAAGCAAGTATCTGGTTTGTTTCGGTTCTATAATTGTAACACTGTTTCAACTCCAGCTCTGAGATCCCGGCTCACTGAAAGCTGGTTTCTGGGGTTTTGTTTAGCTTCTATATTCATTACAATGTTTCTTAAACTGCAAGCTCACAGGCCTGCAGCGGCAGGCGGGGAACGTTGGAGTCCTCTGTCACTGAAGCAAGCAAGCCTCATCTTAGTTTCAAGCTGCCTGGCTGCCGGCCGCCATCTTGGCTGGCAGTTAATTTGCATATCTCCCTGATTAGCCAATGGGAAGGGTAGCAGCCGTACGCCAATTACCGTGTTTCTCTTTTATTAGATAGGATTTCTTTTTACATTTTTAAACGTGCTTTTTTTAAAATAAAAAATCACTTTCTGGTCAGTGGTTTACAGACCTTCAGGTTTGTGGTTTATGTCTTCTATACTGTGGGCTCCCAGTGCAGGAAGAATCTATAGCTAATTATTTTTGTAATCCTTTAAAATATCTGATCTAGTACCTTATCCATAGTATGTTATCAGTAACTTATTTTTACTTAACTCTCCATCCATATACTAACAGTTGAATAAATGTTAGATAGCTCCAATTTTTCAATATATTTTAGACTTTGGCTTTCAATAAGGCTTTTATTTTTTAGATGGAAAATTAACTGTATTATAATTTTATAAGTACCACATTACACTGATAATATAAAATATAACAGCAGGCAATTTCAATCCACTCATTTGCAGAGCATGGGATATACAGGTATTTAGTATCTACTTTGCACATAAACATTAAACATTAGGAAAATAAATTGCTTTTTTATTCTTACTTTTTTTTTCTCCTTCCAAACACCAGTACTTTAACAATTTTGCCAAACAAGATGCTTAATTATGGCACCTCTGCATTAGAGCTTATTAATGCAGACAAAACTGTTGACACATTATAGCTAAGCTACAGCCGAGTGAAAAGTTTAATCAGCTATAAAAACACCAATGAATTAGATTCTAACTATGATGGGCCATCACAGGAAAATGATTATCGATGTAATTCTGAAAATAAGGTCTTGGGTGGGGAATTTTGCTGATTAAGGAAATGTGGGCTTACAGCATTCTGCCCTAAAGCTTGATGTTCATCTCTCTAATAGAAATCATTTGGTACCAGGCCATGAGTGGTGAGCTTGCAAAATGCACAATGTGAACTTCATATGATATTACCTTGCCAGGAGTACGTTCATAGCTAGAACTCAGAGCTTGATGGAAAATACCCAAACTCATATATCCCTAGAGTGCAATCAGTATCATCTTTGCCTTGTACCTTGTCACTTTATCATTATACCAATAATGTGAGCTCAGCACTTTTTCTGGCCTCAGGGTTTTCACACTGTTGTTTGCTACTTTGGACAACTATTTCCTTAGATTGTTTCCTTCACATCATTCAGACTTTAGTTCAAATGTCACTATCCCAGGAAGGGTATCCATGCTCACCACATCTTGTTTACCCTACCCTCTCTAGTCATACTAGGGCACAAAGCTGACTTTCTCTTATTTAGTATCTTTGTCAATATCTGAATTGTTATTCTTCCGGTTATTTGATTACTGTTTTTCACTCTTACTAAAATGTTAACTGAATACATATAGATGTGTGTTTGTCTTATCCACTGCTATGCTTCCAGTGCTGAAATGATGTCTGATGTAGAGTTGTAATTCCATCAATACTATAGAACAAATGGATGGGCCTCATTTGGTACATCATCTTTCCCTAGCATTGTAGAATCAGTCTTCAGCTTATTAAAAGAGGTCAATAATGCACCAGCTATTTTCCTGCTGAGAAAATGATGCAGAAAGATTCACTATAAGTTCATTTACAATATTGACTGTGAAAACCTGCTGGAGTTCTCAGATTTTACAAAGAAAATGAACACCTTAACGGAGAAAGCAGAGGTGGAGAATTACCATTTATTGAGGATCTATCATATACCAACTAATATGTTAGGTGCTTTGGACATATTATATACTTATTAACCATAATAATAATGATAATAAAACTATTGAACACCTGTGTATCAAGCACAACTTTGAAATCTTTCATTTTATTTGATTTTTTTCTCATTAAATCCACACCATTACACTTATGAGGTAGGTATTATGATTATCTCCATTTTATAGTGATGGAAATATCTTAATGGGAGGTATTATTTTCTCATTTAAGATTGGAAAACCAAAGTTAAAGGTAATGCTTTAAGGCTATACAAATAGAGTAAATGACAGAATTTGAACTTCAGATTAATTGCCACTTTTGTTATGAAGGGGAGTCATAAAAGGCTTTCTAGCAAAAGTGACACTTGATCTGAGTCTTAAGGAAAATAAGTAGGCATTTTCAAGAAAAACTGGCGACAAGGGCAAGTGACATCCTCAACCCAAGATAGATCGTGTGTGGAGGCTTGGAGGTTTAAGAAAACCACAAGCAAAAGCCTCACCTTTGCAGAACCACATGTAGAAAAACAATCTTTGCAGCCTTGCAGAAATCCTCTGTTGGGTAATTAGCTTTCTGGAACACTGCCAAGCAGCAGCAAATTTTTCTTTCTCAGCACTCCTGGGATTATCTGAAATACAGGACAAATATTCTTGCCACCAAACAATGTTAACATAATTAATTTGCATGAAACTCCATGTAACAACACCCATATTAAATGTTAAATGAGTGGATTGTTTTCCAGACACAGAATTTCTTGACAGCTTTATTCTTAAAAATGTGTTAAGCTCACCCACAAACTTAATGTTACCCCCTTTATTGAGGGAGTACTTGAAGTTTAGGAGTGCAATCACAATGGCTTCCCTGAATCGTGGACAGAATCATGCTTAATTCAAACGTTCTTATCCAGAGCATCATAACACTACCTCTGCTTATGGTGGCATTATGCTCTTACTCCTCCTCTTTAGCATCTCAAGGAGAACGAGAGCTCCTAGTCTTCATGTTCATTGTCTTATCAGTTCTCATGTAGGAAAAGACCAGGTTTAGAAACAACAGGAGCCATAATGTCCCGTTATTGTGAAAGCAGGACCTTTGCCTTCAATCTGTTGCTCACCATATTTCCCCCCCACTGGTAACATTTTCTCCTTTAGCTCGAGTGTCACAGAATCATCCAGGGGTCTCTCTGTTCTTCCCTGTGTTACAACCTTTGTGCTGACATATCACACACAAATCCTGCTGAGCTAGTACAGGTGTGTTCAGCAGGGGCCTCAGCTGTGTCACACCTGCTGTCAGGAAGTCTTTTCCAGAACAGCAGTGTGGCTTCACCACAGTGGTGAGCATGAGGGGAAACTTCTGCTTTGGGTTAGCCACCTCTAACTGCCTCAGGAGGTTTGATGCCTACAATGAACAGATTGGTCTCAATTTAGACATGATTTAAAACCATTTTTATCAAGCTTCTTTAATTGGTACCCTCTTTGAGAGTGCAGTGTTACAGTAGGTGTAGCTCCCCACCCCCCTCAAACATTTTCACTGACTGAGATAGTTGAGACCAGCTATGGAAGCTGCAGGCACCTGCAGGGTATGTCAACTGAACTGGGCTTGTGAGTTGTTCTGATTCTCTCTGTGACTGGCTTGTTTGCCTGAGTCTTGATGCAAACAAAAGAGTTATCAATACTCACCAATTCGCAGTTGTAGCTAAATACCAAAATGCAGAGACAAGAATTCTAAAGATCAGAGTCTTGGGCTACACAGGTTGATAGATCTAGATGCAAGTTCTTGTTCCAATCACTTACTAATTGGGACAAATTACAATTGGGAATATGGCAATAGAAGGATTGATGCCTGGTTTAGCCAAATTGATTCTTTTTTTTCCATCTTAGAGAAAGAAGTAACTGTAGGAAAGAGGTGATAATTATCATTTGAGAACTCATTTTCTGATTGTTAGGTATTTTAATAGTCATCACTAACATTGTGTAGCACTTAACTGGGTTTCATGCATTGTTCTACTTGCTTGGCATTTGCTAACTCATTTAATTGTCATAAGGCACCTATGAGGAAGACATTATCACTATCTCTAATTTATAGGTGAGGAAATTGAGGTACAGGGAGGTTAAATGACAAAAGTTGTATTTGCTGGCAGAAGAGGCACATTTTTTTTCCTTCCTTCCCTAGATTCAGTAGAGCACTGGGTAAAAGAGATAAATGGTGGTGGAAAGAGACCTGACTTGAGTTGGTAAACACACAATAAAATATACAGATAATATATTATAGAATTGTACACTTGAAACCTATAAATTTTATGAACTAAGGTTTTATGAACTAAGGTTACCCCAATATAGTCAATTTTAAAAGCTCATAGAAATCAAGTATGAATGGTCTTATGTGAATGGACAAGTGAATATGCTCAGTATCCTGTAATTTTTATAAGTGGATTTATTAGTCAGGTTTTAGTTCTATTTATTGTGCCCTTGAAATCACATAGTACTTCTCTGATTTATGATCCATTAAAGGCAAATCTTAGCTTTAGACACAAGCACAAACCTACATATGCTCATTAGTTTTTACAAACATGCACATATTTAACTGAAAAATGAGCAGTGAGTCCTGTCCAATTATAAATGACATTAACAGCCAAATCTCTTCCTTTTATCTGTCATTCTCTTCGTTGCTGCTAGAAGAACTCATTTGTCTTGAGTCACATGCTCAGAAACTTCATTCTCTTTTCTAAGATGATGCTCATTGGTCTACTTCTGTATAGATGCTCCTGCAAAGATCAGTGGCTCTGGGTCCTGGCTGCACATGATGATCACTTGATGAGCTTTACAAACATAAAAGCCCAGGCCCTACCATGTATCAGTTAAATCTGAGTAGCCAGGCACTCGCTACTCAACCTGAGTCCCTTAGTACATAGCATCAGCATCACCTGGTAGCTTGTTAGAAATGCAGACTCCCAGGTTCAACCCCAGACCCACTGAGTAAGAATCTGCATCTTAAGAGACCTCCAGATGAGTTATAGGCATATTACACTTTGACAAATGCTGCTCTGTGGCCAGGAGTCAGCAAACATTTTCTTTAAAAACACAGATATTAACAATGAATATTGCAGGCCCTAAGTGGTCTAGCACATATTTTTTTTTCTTTTTAAACAATGCCTTAAAAATTAAAAATCCATTGTTATGTTGGAGCACACACATTCAGACAATCAATGGATTTGGATATCACTGGAGTTTATGAGTCCAATTTACCAGGGAATAAACTAAGGGCCAGGAGGTTACATTTCTTACATAAGAAGAGAGAGTAGTAGAATGGGAACTAGAATCTAATCTGCCTTTATTCTTTTTATAGTTGTATTCTGCCTTTTATAAAAAATATATTTTATTGATTTTTTACAGAGAGGAAGGGAGAGGGATAGAGAGTTAAAAACATCGATGAGAGAGAAACATCAATCAGCTGCCTCCTTGCACACCCCTTACTGGGGATGTGCCCACAACCAAGGTACCTTCCCTTGACCGGAATCAAACCCGGGACCCTTCAGTCTGTAGGCTGACGCTCTATCCACTGAGCCAAACCAGTTAGGGCATGTATTCTGCCTTTAAAAAAACATTTTATGTCTTTCAGGGGTAATTGCATTACAACTGTGCTTTAAAGAACAAAGAGTTAATACTGCATGAGCAATAATAGCTTCACTTCTTTAGTACCTACTAAGCTTTCAACTATGGCAAGGGGACTATAAACATTGAGTGTCTGTTTGGACTATTTGAGAATTTCAGTTTGGATGAGGTGACACTTCACTAACCTAAAAATAGTCCCAAGACTCTTGGGACATTAACTCCTATTTTGGCAAAGCAACTCATAGATAGAAGCAAGAAACCTTGCAGGGACCCTGTGAAAGAGATCAAACCACCCAATAACTGCAGCGTCTTGGTTTCCTAGCAATGTGTTCTAGCAATAGTGGACTTCTGTTTTGTTTTAGCTTGGTTTTTTGTTTTGTTGGGGTGGGGAAGGGGCGCTGGCAGCTAAAAATCAGCTCTCAGTTGGTTGTGATCTCTGGAGTGAAATCCTCATATAAAAAGGTGTACCTCTGTTAAATTTGGACTTCATTCCTTCAACTCCCCCCTGCCTGGAACCATAATATGATTAATCTGTCATTTGTTTGGAGTATCTTAGTCTCTATTTGGCTCATTAAGAGATATTATCCCGTATTCTATTGGATTGTGAAGTTATTATAATTCCCACAGTAAACTTGTGCTAACTAAATTGTTGACAAAGACAGAATCAGCTTTTGGAGCATATTTTTGCTGCCTCCCCCAAAGGAAAACAAGCAAACTTTGTCTTCATTTCCAATGTTGAAAAAGTAGAGTCTAGGTTATAATTCCAAAACATAAAGAGAAAGTCCCACATGTTTCAGAACATTCAAAGGCATCTTTAAATCTAACGCAGCTCTGCAGAGGCCCTGATACCTTGCCTAAACTAACCCCATTGGAGGGTTGGGCAGAAAGAGACTAGATCCTGCTCCCTTGTCATCCACTTATTGAATATAGTCTTGCTATGGACAGATTGCTTGGAACCACAGATTTACCACCTGCTTCCTGAGGCCTCAGCATGTGCCTGGCTCATGGTTGGGACTCTCACCACGGTCCACCATCTGGGCCATGGGGCTCTGTATGGACTGGCCAGCTGCTCTGATGGTCTCTGAAGGGGGTTATTTTCTCCAGATCAAACACCACAGAATCTCATCTTCTATTTATTTTCCAATAGCTCACAAGCCTGACTTCTTTTTTTTTCCCAAATATATTTTATTGATTTTTTTACAGAGAGAAAGGGAGAGAGATAGAGAGTTAGAAACATCGATGAGAGAGAAACATCGATCAGCTGCCTCCTGCACATCTCCTACTGGGGATGTGCCCGCAACCCAGGTACATGCCCTTGACCGGAATCGAACCTGGGACCTTTCAGTCCGCAGGCCGACGCTCTATCCACTGAGCCAAACCGGTTTCGGCAAGCCTGACTTCTGTAAATAAACACTCTCACCACCAGGCAGTTCCCTCAGTTCTATGTTTTCAACAACTAGCCTGGTCTATTGAAACAGTGAAGTCTGCTCAGTCTACTCTGCTCCAGCTCCTTCGAGTTCCCTTCGGAACACTGTGAGTTATAGCGACTAAACCCTCTACAACTGGCTCTGAGCTAATATTCTTGATTTCTTGTCGTCTCCCAGATCATCTCTCACTGCTCCGAGGACATTAAGCTTCATTCTCACTCCCCTCCCTGTGGCTTTTTTATATGGCAGGGAGCCTGCCAACCACTGGGCTTTCACTCCCCACTTACTATTCCAAGCACCAAACTGTTGGCCAGGAAATTTATAGAGCAGTTGGTTAAAAACTCTTAAATCAGTCTGGCTGTTTAAAACTGGAGATCGCCTTTGGCAGCAGCATCCTTAAGCATCTTGCTTGGCTGGTATTTTTAATTAACACAGCTAAACACCTTGTAGTATTAGGCCAGGCCAGCAGGACAAAATTAACAGAGAGACAAAGGCAAAGATGTTAACAGGGCTGAGAACCAACTTGGAAAAGCTTGGTCTTAATCTTATTTCAAGGTTAAAATTAAGTTTCCCTAAATCCTTCAAAGGATTGTCCCTTTCAGCCCTGAGAGTGAAGTTGCTAGCCTTTGGCATCAAGGTTTAGTAGCATGGTTCAGGCTCTTCAGACTTTTGAAAGTGAGGGACTAGAATTAATTTATGATGAACACCTCACAATAAAAAATAGCTACCAATAACCCAGCTGGTGTGGCTCAGTGGTTGAGCATCAATGATTCCATTCTGTCAGGGCACATGCCCTGGTTGCAGGCTTGATTCCCAATACGGGGCATGCAGGAGGCAGCCAAGCACTGATTCTCATCATTGATGTTTCTCTCTCTCTCTTCTCCCCCTTCCTCTCTCTGAAATCAATAAAAAACATTTAAAAAGTAGCTATCAACATTCAACACCTCACTTAACTGTAAATAATAGAATTTTTGACTGATAAAGTAACATTAATACAAGAACTTTCATGCATTAATTCTCCAACCAACATTGGAGGTAAATATTATTCTCCAACCAACACTGGAGGCAAATATTATTATCCCAGTTTCGGATAGGGAAAGCGAGACTCAAAACCCCTCAGTGAACTTTTTAGGAGATAAGGGTGGAAGCATAAGAGTAGGGTCAACATTTAACTCAGTCCTTTTAATTTCACGTTATCTATAATTCTATCATGATCACATGATACCTGATTTAGGGATCCTAACCAATGAGCAAATTGCCAGTTTGTACTTTGGGAAGTGCTTTCCAACTAAAGGGAAGGAGACGGCTCTCAACACAGCACATGTGATCATTTCATTTAAGACAGAATGTGCAAGAAACATGTCATTGCCGTGACCTAATTTAAGCTTACACTAACAGGGACTTTGGTGGTTGCAGCTCTTTTTGTTCCCTCTTGGTGAGAATTAGCTTGGGTTGTAATTCAAATGGCTTAAGAAGGTATATTGTTATTTCTTTAACAAAATAGAAAAAGGGAAAGGAATAAAAAGAGACAAAACTCCGTATTGGGGAGGGTTGGTTCTCTGTAACCAGTGTTTGAGTTACAAATGTAATACTCGGGCTGGTTTGCCTGCTGCTTCCCAGGCAGGTCTCTGCCTTACAATGGGCGTTTTCAAGATGTTCTAGTGAGATACTATGATTCGAAAGTAAAACTTTAACTAACTAGAACTCAATTAACTACATCATCTGTTTAGCTGATTTTTTTTTCTGAACTATTCTCATCAAGATATTGAGACAAATCTCAAGATAACAAGCTGACAATTAAGATAGTTAAAGAGAAATAAGATGTTCCCAGTATTGGTACCTGAGTTAACTATGAGATCATGGACACATCCATTTACACTGTGGAATCTCCACTCCCATTGTGGAAGGAGGCAGCTGTGAGTGGGCAGGTATCTAGGTACTGCCACCCAGGTACCGTCACTTAAACTCTTAGTGCTTCAGTTTGCTCATCTATATGATCACTAATTTCAAAGAGTAATTTTTAAAGATTAATTATAAAAATTTCAAAATTTTTATAACCTGTGAAGTACTGTGCACTTAGTAATGATTGACATTAACATAGTTTAATTTTTGGCTATTAATTCATTTCATCTTCACAACAACATGTGGTAGAGAAAATTATTGATTTTAAATATGAGGAAACTAAAGCAAAGACTTTATATTTATACTAGTGGCCCGGTGCACAAAATTGGTGCACATTAAAAGGGAATTAATTAGAGGAAGTATTTTAATATTGCTATTTGCCGTTTCTCTATAATAGAAGTGTCAGAGAGGAAAGAAAATTAGTAAAATGTATATGAAAATCTCCTCCTGTCAGAGTCTGGGGTGCTCTGCAGTCAAGTCCCTACCCACCCACATGTGCCTCGAAATCACATGAGACACAGACCTGGCTGGCCCCACCCCTGTTAAGCCCTGCTGGGCAGGGCGGTGCAGCCTCAGGTCCCCCAGCGCTGGTGCAAGGGTATGAGTGTGCAAGGGCTTGATGACCATTTGCATATTTGCTCTTTATTATATAGAATAAGCATTATTTTTAAAAAATTTAAAATATATTTTATTGATTTTTTGCAGAGAGGAAGGGGGAGGGATAGAGAATTAGAAACATCAATGAGAGAGAAACATTGATCATCTGCCTCCTGCACACCTCTTACTGGGGATGTGCCTGCAACCAAGGTAAATGCCCTTGACCAGAATCGAACCTGGGACCTCTTGGTCCACAGGCCAACGTTCTATCCACTGAGCAAAACTGGTTAGGGCTAGGATAAGCATTATTATTATTCATTCAAAAATATTTGCTAACCACATACTTGGAGTCAAGTATATACTTGTCTCCTTTTATCTTTTTTTTTCTTTTAACTCCTTCCCTCCTTCCAGCACCTCCCCCTCCTCCTTTTTCTTCAGACAAAAGAAAAGAATGCTGGACTCAGTGGGAAAAGTTCTGTGCCAAATCCTGCTGTTATGTGATCTTGAGCAAATGACTGTCTCCATGTATCCATTTTCTGCCAATGGCATAGTCCAGTTGAAATAAGGAGCGGATACATAATTTAACAAGCTTATACAAAGGTTAAGGTAGTGAAAGTGTTAACCATTGCTATTACGAATAGTTCTACACAATCTCTAAGGTCCTCTCATTCCTGACATCCTAAGAGCCTATAATTCTTCATCTCTAACACAAGCACAGAACTGATACATAGGTGATGACTCAGGGAATCATCCAGTCTCAAGAAAATAAGATCAGCAGATTAAAGTGCAACCTTTAGTTAACCAGGAGACGAAAATAGCTAAGTCATGCTATAAACAATCTGGATTCTGATATGTGAATGTTTTTAACCTGTATTGAGTAGATACTAATCTGCCTGGGAACCTAATAGAGTAGGAAGGGAGGCAGAGTACTGAAATGAAAAGGTATGTAGAGTTATAACAATTTGTTATATCCTATCAACTGAATTAAGTTATGTACTCTTACCAGGAAAAGAAATTCAGGCTGTCTGCTCTGAAAGGGCATGGAATAAGGCAATTAAATTTGCCCTGTGAAGCATTTGTCTGTTCATGTGGTTGCTGAATAATTGCTTATTGATGATGAGCATGAAGCAATTAGGAATTGGTAGAATAGTGATCAGCCTTGAAAACATTGGTCAGAAAAATCTTTGGCCACACTTCTAGCCAACTTAATGGATGTGTGAAAAGCTGTGGTGATTTTCATTTAATTTAGTCACAACTAATAAGCCTTGATCTTGTAGCAGGCACTTGGCTGAGCTCTGGTGACACAGTATTGACTATTGTTCTCCAGAAGCTTTATTCTCTGCCATATGAGTTGCCCTGATTGTAATTATATATGAGGGCTTTTATGGGAAAGATGGAAAATGCCCAACAATAGTGGGATTTGGAAATTCCTCGGCTTATAGAAGAAAAGAAACCCACAGTGAGTCTAGTGAACTCTCTGGGCTGGTGATTAAGTGGAAGAAGGCACAGCAGAAGGATTCTTAGGTGGGGACAGTTCTCTAACCATTTGAGCATCTCATCAGTTGGAGGAATATGGAGAGCAGTCTTATTTCTACTGACATAAAAATTCTCTATGTGTGTTTGAGAGAGGGAAAAACTTTGTTTCCAAACTAATACTTTTTAATGTGGTTATGAAGAATGTTGATTAGTAAGTTGTACAGAAAGTGTTCAATGCATAATAAATAATTTTGAAATATGTTGTCCATGTATTACAGAGCTTCATGGAGACTTTAGCATGCCAATGTGATACTGTTGTAATTAGCTAGTTATTAATAATAGGAAAGGAGCAAAGGGAAGGCCAGACATTGTATGCATGTCCTTTGGGAAGCTTCACCAGGAAGCTGAAACTTTGCACTCCCCAGGAAATCAGGGGCCAATTCCCCACAGATCATTGAGCGAAAAGAACCCAACAAAGGGGAGATAGCCACATACCCACTAAAGTTGGGATGACATAGGGAGGGTAATTTCCTGTCAATCACACCTGGGAACAAAAATCACTGGTCAACCTGGGTGTGGCCACTGCGAGCGCATGAAAATTTTGGAAGACATAATCTCCTAAATAAAGGATTCGGTCTCTTGTGACTCGGCTCCTGGGGCTCCTTTGCTTCTGTTTCCGCACATTGGCAGATATGAGGATCCATACAAATGGACTAATTTAGGACTATAGCTGGGAACACAAGCTAAACTATTCTGATGCTGGATTGGACACTGTTCCAATATGGAATAGAAATTCTGGACACTGGCTCTGATTTTAGCCCTACTAAAGGCAAAATAGGACTTCTTCCTAGGCAGTACTGAGGGAAATGAAACCTTGGAAACTTGGGTTTATAGAAATAAAGCTTTCTACAATACCTCATCCTCCCCTGTGAGTTGCAAAAATTCCACTCCTACGAACAACAGGTGGGACAAGGGTGCCCAATCCCCCACCCCTGCCGCTCACACCAGTAACAAATACATCTTGTGAATCTTTAAGCATGGCAAAATCCTGTTACAATGGGTGGGACAAGGGCTACCCTAGAGTGGACCCACATTAGTATTAGTGACTGGTGGCACATTTCCTACTGGACATATAAAGGCTGAAGGAATTTTGTAAGCATTTTAGGGAGTTATTTGCATATGTCCTTACCATCTGGAGGAGTACAATATGATTTTCAATATTGCCTTTAGCTCTTTCAATTCCCAGTCTAGGGTTTTGTATCATAATTCTTCTTTTTATATCATAAATCAGACTTTGACAACTCCACTTATAAAATTCCATTTAGTTGTCATGATGTATTTAGTAGCCATCAGCAAGAGACTATGATGGTTTCACTGTGCACACACCTATGGGTGCATGTTGTCTTTTCAGAAGGCAGATCAGTAGCACAGTAACCTGCTGTTGTGTGAGTGGTAAATACCACCGTGCAGTCATTTATTGCATCCCAAATTGTTACTGGCATTAATAACTGTGAAACTATGGCTGTATGTGTTGTGTCAGCCAGACATATTCCCACTATTAACTTTTAGATAACAGCAGCGGCTTGTCTAATGAAAAATAATGATTTTAAAACAAGGAACTCCAGATAAATTGATTCTACAGAGAAGCCACTAACAGGAAAGCAGGGCATCCCCTCCAAGTTCCCACATTTCCTGCAGCACTGGCTTTGAAAGAATTTGTTAGCTGTGCCTCTGTAGCAGCATGAGAGACTTTAACATTAGTATGAATATCTTTTCCCCTTCACTCCTCAGGTCTCCCAGGACCTGAGCAATGCATTTGAAATGGTTGATTGCGACATTCTATTGGATAAATTAACCTCCTAGTGTGTGATGCTTCAACTCAAAAATGGATTACAACGTATGCAAATCTAATAAGCTGAAGAGGCTGAGCATTTTTTGTTGTTGCTTTGGTTGAGAAGAAAGGATTTTTCCATTCCTCTTAGTTATGAGATATCGGAAACAATCACATTGTAAACCCAACAGGAGATTTAAAAATTTTTTTTGCATATTGCTATGCCAATTCTAAATGTGCAGTTGCAAAATGGCATCTTGGTTTATAAGGCATACCAGTTTGATTGTGTGGGTTATAAAGCCATTTATTTATGCACCCATTTGTATACAGTCTTCATCACTATAGCATCTGGGAGTCTGACATTACTTAAAAAACACAATTAAATTTGAATACCTCATACTGGAACCTTATTATAAACTTGTTATTTCCCTTTCCTTAATTTCATCCCATTACTCCTAATTATAGTTTTCTATCATAAACAGTTCTTCAATTATTTTCTCCCTTGGGGAATTTGCAACCAGAGATGAAACCTTTCTTTCTTCCTCCCACCCCTATTTTAGTCTCCTGAACAGTGGCAGTGGGGGCTGTGCAGCCCACACTTTCTATTTCTAGAATGTTTCTGTAAGAAGGATTCCTTAAAGAACAAGGGTCCTGCTCAGGTGAATGTAATTTATCTATAAGTAAATTCAGGGTCAAAAACAAATGAGGCTGGCATTCAGCTTGGCTTTTAATTTTGCTAGAGCCCAGGCAAAGTTGCTCATTTTCTCTAAGACCTTTTTTCCTTATTTGTAAAATATTCATAAAAATGTGTTCTGTTTCTCAGGAATGTTTTGTGTTAATAAGCCCACAAGAATGTCTTTAAACTGTGGGGTCTTATACAAATGTTAGGAAACAGTGCTACATAACTGTTGATGAAGCTCTTTCTATGTTCAGGCACTGGGCTAAGGAGTTCATGGATATCCTTTTATTTTATCCTCCCAGCCGTTTTAACTCCTATTTACAGATGAGCAAAATGAGGCACAGAGAGGAACATACTCTACCAAAGGCAAAAATGAACAAACTATTGAAGATTGAAATTTAAATACAGGTGTTTCTGACTCCGTAATCAGATTCACAATAGCAGAATTGGAAAGCAGATTGAGGGTACCCGCCATCTGCATTTATGAGACAGAGCTTCATGGGAGCCTGAAAGGTGGCCAAGGTGGGGATATTATCTACACACTTGAGTAATGACAAATGTGATGTTAAGCTCAACCTTTAAGGATGGTCTGGGTTTGGAAATATAATTGGTATTGTGATGGTTAATTTTCTGCATCAAGCTGAGTGGCCATGGTACCATTGTTTAAAACATTATCTTTGATTCAACATTGTTTCTGAATGTATTTGTGAGGGTGTTTCTAGATAAGAATAGCATTTTAATTGATGGATTCTGTAAATTGCCCTCCCCAATGTGGTTGGGCATCTTGTAATCCTTTAAGGGTCTGAATAGAACAAAAGGTGGAGGAAGGGGTATTTATTCCCTTTTTCCTACCTGTCTCACTGATTGCATAGGATATCTCTTCTTCTCCTGCCATTCTACTAGAATTTATATCATAGGGTCCCCTGGGTCTCAGACCTTCAGACTCAGACCAATTTACACCGACTTACACCACCAGCTTGTAGATGGCAGATAATGGGACTTCTCAGCCTCCATAGTTGCATGAGCCAATTTCTCATTCATTCTACCTGTCTATCCATCCCATTGGCTCTGTTTCTCTGGAGAATCCTACCTAAGTATATAAATCTAAAACCATTACCTAAATACCAAACTCCATGTTGTTGGTTGTTTTGTGCTAAGGACGGAGCCTCAGGTTAGATGGCACTTGTGTTTGAGAGAAGTCATTACTTGGGCATATTTATGAGGTAATGGCAGCTTCTGAACTTTTGTTTAGAGGAGTTAAATGGCCTTATCTAATGGAGCACTAGGAATTTTAAGTTTCCCGTCTATGAACAAAGAAAACATGAATCATGTATTAGAGGGTTTCAGCCACATGGTGAGAAGTGATGGCTACAGAGAGTGATAACAGGTACACGCTAATTTGATGTTCAGTTTTAAGATGTTTCCTGTTTCTGTAATTCTGCTTTGTTTCCCTTCAGTATTCCATTAAACTCTATTTCGACAACTTATGTAGCTAATATTGAAAAAACGCAGTGCTTGGGTTTCAGAGCAAAGCAGACAAGAGAGAATGTTGGGGCAGCTCTGATTATGGCAGAGTGAAAGGGTCAGTCTGAGAGAAATCAAGAACTGAGCTGGAGGCTAGAACAATCCTTGTGGCAGTGTACAAACTCCACCCTCCCCTACTTCAGGAATTCTCCAACTCCTGGCAAGGCACCGAGGTTCTCACATTATGTGAGATTGGGGTCTGGCATTCTTTTATTTAGACACTAAAACAAGGTGGTCTCAAAATGCTGGAGTATGCAGTGATGCTTGAACACTGCAGATAACACCTGTGAATGTCTCCAGTCTTTATTGTCCATTGCTGTATTATCTATTTACTTTTTTAAAAATAAGGGAGGTTTAATAGCTTCCCTTAGCATCATATGTGTCTGTTGACTCTTGACTATTGATGACAGTACTTTTCTTCAAATTGTCTCCAGCGTCTCACTCTGTACTAAAGTGTAGATAAGGCTCTGGTTTACTGGCTAAAGGCAGGAAGCATTCTGTTTCCACTTATTATTGGAAATATTTTTATCTAATACTATTCTAAGTCTTTTGTCTTTTGCTGATTTTCATATGTTATTTGGGCAATTTTATTGGAGATTTTCTCCCTTTTGAAAATAATTTTATTGCACTAATAAGTGTGCCATTTTCATGAGTAGGATATGAAAATCTAGTTGGACAGCAGAGTGTGGGGAAAAAGTTGTTCCGTTTCCCTGGCTTATTTTTGGTAAAGGGCCCTGACCAAAAGATGCTGCACAGGATGCTTAGCACAGACAGGACCATGTATTGCACACAAAACACAACATTTCCATGTTGATTTATTCCTTATTAATGTCCTTTGGCTAGTCTTCACATATTTGTAAAAGACCTAATTATTTGGTAAGTGCAGGGCTTAAATAGTCATTGAAATTCATAGCTATTAGAATTAATTTGCCTTTCAGGACAGCTGTTTCATCCTTGTAGTTTTCTGAAGATTAATCATTTGACCTCAGGTTCACAGAGAAGATAAGCCCAAGGGGAAATATGACTTGGAAATAGCACAGCCTCGGCAAATGCTTAGCCATGAGGGTTGAGTTCAATAGTGGGGACCCAAACCCACATATATTAGGGGCTTGCTCAAAGGAGTAACCAACAGCTTTAGAAACCTCAAACTCCTCATTGCCTGGCTAGTGATGTTTCCATGACAACACTGTGTCCCCGTATTAAGCCATTAGAGTCAACCAGGATGCTTGGGCAAAATGTGCCTAATGTTTTCTATTGAATGTGAGGATCAGCCTCTATCTCTCAAACTTTCCCTTAAGCAGTGGTCGGCAAACTCATTAGTCAACAGAGCCAAATATCAACAGTACAACAATTGAAATTTCTTTTGAGAGCCACATTTTTTAAACTTAAACTATATAGGTAGGTACATTGTTATTAACTTAATTAGGGTACTCCTAAGGCTTAGGAAGAGCCACAATCAAGGGGCCAAAGAGCCGCATGTGGCTCACGAGCTGCAGTTTGCCGAACACAGCCTTAAGAGGATGACTTTCCTGCCCTTTGTGTTTCTCATATTAATCCACCACAGGAGTAGTTTTGTGTTTTGAAGTTCCTTTCTGTTCAAGTTCTTCAAATGGTCATTCAATGTCTAGGAAGTAGTAGGTTCCTAATCTCATTCTGGTATTTAGAGCTTTGTATAATCTAGTAAACTGGCAGTTCAAACTTTGTCTTCTATTCATAAAAATACAGCTTCCATTATGAAGGACTTACTCAGTACTAGACAATGTACATCTCCTCTCTCATTTAACCTCATGAAATACAATAAGTCTTTACATAGAACATCATCAATAGGTTCTATGACCTTAAGTGAAATAATATTATTCCAGGAACTTCTGTATATCATAATATTGTTATTTTTTATTTTATTTATTGATTGATTTTTAGGAGAAAGGGAGAGAGAGAGAGAGAGAAATGTGGATTTGTTGTTCCATTTATATATGTATTCATTGATTGATTCTTTTTTTTTTCTCAACAAAGCTGTTCTTTTATTTCTTTTTAAATAAAGACCAGTCTTATAATCAATTGCAGATCTTTTCAGAGGTCCCCCCAGGATTTGCTTACCACGTCCCAAACCACGGCTGCAACTCCCAGTTGCCTCCAGTCCTGGTGGATCTGGATGGTGTGGTTTGCAAAGGAGAAGGTGGCAAGAGGTTTGTGGAATTTCTGCAACCCCATTCCCGCAGTCTCATAGGGCACCAGGGCCATTTCCACTGTGCCAGCTCTCTGCTTGCTTTTTTTTTTAATTAAATCTTTATTGCTCAGATTATTACATTAGTTACTCTTTTTTCCCACCATAACTCCCCTCCACCCAATTCCCACCCCACCCTCCGCCCTCACTCCCCACCCACTGTCCTCATCCATAGGTGCACGATTTTTGTCCAATCTCTTCCCTCACCCCAGACCCCTTTCCCCCCAACCCAAGAATAGTCCATTCCCTTTCTATGTCCCTGATTCTATTACAATTGCCAGTTCATACTGTTCATCAGATTATTTATTCCCTTGATTTTTAGATTCACTTGTTAATAGATGTGTATTTGTTGTTCATAATTTGTATATTTACCTTTTTGTTCTTCTTCCTCTTCTTAAAGGATACCTTTCAGCATTTCATATAATACTGGTTTGGTGGTGTTGAACTCCTTTAGCTTTTTCTTATCTGTGAAGCTCTTTATCTGACCTTCTATTCTGAATGATAGCTTTGCTGGATAAAGTAGTCTTGGTTGTAGGTTCTTGGTATTCATCACTTTGAATATTTCTTGCCACTCCCTTCTGGCCTGCAAAGTTTCTGTTGAGAAATCAGCTGACAGTCGTATGGGTACTCCCTTGTAGGTAACTGATTTTCTTTCTCTTGCTGCTTTTAGGATTCTCTCTTTGTCTTTTGCTCTTGGCATTTTAATTATGATGTGTCTTGGTGTGGTCCTCTTTGGATTCCTTTTGTTTGGGGTTCTCTGCGCTTCCTGGACTTGTAAGTCTATTTCTTTGACCAGGTAGGGGAAGTTTTCTGTCATTATTTCTTCAAATAGGTTTTCAATATCTTGCTCTCTCTCTTCTTCTGGCACCCCTATAATTCGGATGTTGGTACGCTTGAAGCTGTCCCAGAGACTCTTTACACTATCTTCGTATTTTTGGATTCTTTTTTCATTTTGCTTTTCCAGTTGGGTGTTTTTTGTTTCTTCGTATTTCAAATCTTTGACTTGATTCTTGCGATCCTCTGGTCTGTTGTTGGGAGTCTGTATAATGTTCTTTATTTCAGTCAGTGTATGCTTAATTTCTAGTTGGTCCTTTATCACAACATCAAGGGTCTCATTAGATTTCTTGAGGATCTCACTACATTTATCGGCAGTCTCACCAGTCTTTTCGAGGGCCTTATTAAGTTTATCGGCAGCTTCTAGACAGTTCTTTAAAGACCTTAAAAGTGTGGTTTTGAACTCTATATCCAGCAGTTTGCTTTCCTCCAATTCTGTCATTTGTGTCCTGTTTCTTTGTCTCGGCATTTTTTATGCTTCGCTGTGTCGATAGAGTTCCTTTCTGTGCTAAGTGTCCCAATTACCTGAGGTAGACACTCTTTGTGCACCCCCTTGTGGGCTTTGTGCACAGTCTTGTTGTAATTAAGCCTTGATTGTTGTAGTTATCACTGTGAGGAATTGACCTGCAGGCCAATTGGCTGTGAGAATCAGCTGTGTCTGCAGTGGGAGAACTTCTGTGCTGAAGACACCCCTCTGGGGCTAGACTTACTTCAATGGGGCTTTGGTGCTCACTGAGTCTTCCCCCTGAGTGTTTCTTTTATGGTTCCACAGAGCTGCAAACTGGATGGTCCCACTCTGACCTCTGGGCTTCCTGGCTCCTGGATCTCTAGGGAGGTGCTAATCTAGCCTTTGCCTAAGGCTATCCAGCAAAAGTCTCCCTGCAGGGTTTGGGTGGGGCGGGTCCCACGGGATCAACAGGGCGGGGTTAGCAATTATGGCTGCTCTCAGTCTTGCCCTCAGAGGCTCTGCTTCTCAGTGTCCCAGTAATTGCTGCAAGCCCCACGGAGAGAAAGCTGCCCTAGGGTTCTGAGCGATGCCAGACAGTCCCGCTTCTCCCGTATGAGTCTGGGTCCCTAGAGACTCGCCCGGAGCTGGAGCTCAGAGTCTGAGACTCCCTCCCAATTAAAAACAACAACCACGCCCTCAGCCGCGAGCCCGTTTCGCATGCACTCAGCACCTTAGTATTTTACTTCAGCACTGCACCTCCTCTGAGTCTTGGTATGTTTTACTCTTTCCTCCTAGTTGTAGAGCTTCCACTCAGCCAGCCTTCCTGTGGTTCTGGATGATGTCCATTCCGTCTTTTAGTTGTATTTTTGAAGTGGTTGTTCGAGGCAGCAAACTCGGGTATTTACCTATGCCGCCATCTTGGTTTCTCCTGATTGATTCTTATATGTGCCCTGACTGGGGATCAAACCTTGGTTTATCAGAACAATGCTCTTACCAACTGAGTTACTAGGCCAGGGAGCTGTTCTTATTGGGGTAGGATTGAAACTCAGGCTGTCAGACCAGTCCAAGGGCTTAACTCCTGTGCTGTGTTCCTTCTTCTTTTTCTCTCCTGCAATTTGCTTTTAATTTTTTATTATTTTTATTTTTTAATTAAATGTATTTGGATGACAATGGTTAATGAGATTATGTAAGTTCAAGTGTATAATTATTTGATGCATCATGTGTATATTGCATTGTGTGCCTAAAGTCAAATCATCTTCTCTCACCGTATATTGACCCCCCTTACCTGTTTGTACTCTCCTACCTACCCTTCCTTCCTTTTGGTAACCACCATACTGTTTTCTATGTCTATGAGTTGTTGTTTTTTTATTTGTTCATTTGTTGCTTTCAGTTTTATATCTTACATATGAGTGAAATCATATGGTTTTTAACTTTTTCTGTCCAACTTATTTCGTTTAGCATGATATTTTCAAGGTCCATCCATGTTGTCACAAATGGTAGTATTTCATTTTTTCTTATGGCTGAGTAGTGTTCCTTCTTGTCATCAGCCTTTCCCACCTCTTCAAATGGGTCAGGATCCATACTTCCCCACCGTGAATAAGGTTACTTTGCTTGTTCTCACATTTAGGTCTCTGATCATTACCTATCACTCACCCAAATTGTCTCTCTTTATTGTCTATTCAAACCCTTCTCTCAAGGACTGTATTAGTTTCCTATTGCTGCTGCAACAAATTACCATAAACATGGTGGTTTACAACAACACAAAATTATTATTATACAGATCTAGTAATCAGTAGTCCAATAATGGGCATTATAGGCTAAAATCAAGGTCTGAGCAGGGCCTCACAGATAATCCAGGATAATTATATCAAATAATCCAAAATAATTTTCTCATTTCCATATTCTTAATCACAGCTCAAAAATACATTTTGTCATATAAGGTGATATACTCACAGATTCCAGGAGTAAAAACATAGACGACTTTGTCAGGTCATAAATCTACCTTCACAGAAACCAATTCCAATCTCATCTCCACTCTCCAGGTTTCCCCAAATGGTCCAGCAGTAGGCTAATCCATGCTATATCTTATAACACCAGTATCTTCTTAGCCTTAAAAAATTTGTCTTCGACTCAGTTGTATGATTTTGGAAATTAGCCTCTATTTGTTATGGACTCAGATTGTCTCGGCTGCAACCTTAGAGATAATCTAAGAATAGCAAATAGGCTTCATCTCAAATGTCACATCCATGCAGCTGGTAGAAGCAGCTCAAGGTTATGTATTAGGAAGGATTTTGAGGCTTCTCCTTGTTTCAAAACGAAGGCTATGACCAGTTAGGATGTTTGCTGTGAAGGCAGGAAATGAAAATTCCAGTTCAGGGGCTGCATGCTGGCCACTTCTGTTCTTCTCCCTTATCTCTCCCATCTTCACCATGAGGAAAGGCAGTTGGAAAAAGGCAACTTGCTTTTACACAGGACTTATTATGTGTTTGGAACTATTCTGGTATATTATGTAACTTAGCTTCTTTGAACCTCATAATGACTTTATAAATAGATGTTAGAATTGGAACTTAGGGTTCCAAGAGTTTAAGAAACATATTGAAATGTCAAGTGCAAGAATTTGGGACAAAAATGCAGACCTGTCTAATTAAAAATCCAATTCCGTTCACTCTAATAAACTCAGGATGTAAATGATTTACACAAGGTCAAATGAAACTGAGAACAGAGTAGGGATTAACTACATATCCCCCAAAACAAGGACTCAGAGATGGGCATGTGGCCATAATGTTGAATACTTAAAACTGGGACTTTTAGCCCCAGCTGGGTGGCTCAGTTAGCTGGAAAATAGTCCTGTGCACCAAAAGGTTATGGGTTCAGGGCAATTACCTAAGTTGTAGGTTTGATCCCAGGTCAGGGTGCATACAGGAGGCTACTGATTGATTTTTCTCTCTTATATCCAGGGCTCTCTCTCTCTCTCTCTCTCTCTCTCTCTCTCTCTCTCTTTCTGTCTTTCATTCAATAAAAAGATATTATTGGGTGAGGATGAAACAGAATAAAACAGAAAGCTGCAACTTTTATAAGAAATCCAAAATTTAATGTTACTGCAACCAATGATCTTACCTAATAATAGACAAATGTGTAAATTAACCATCCCTCCACTACACTCACCAGCCAATTAGGAGAGTATCAAATTAACCCAACAAAGATGGCAGTTAATTTGCATACATAGGGGCGAAGTGGTGGAGCAAAGACGGAAGGCTCTGGCCAGAGCAAAGGCATGGGTCCCAGGTGCCGGAGGAAAACCAGTGCCGGCAGCCAGGGGAAGGGAAGGCCTATTGCACAAATCTCTTCATGCAATGGGCCTCTACTAGACACATAAAACAGAGTTTTCTGTGTTTGATGACATTCAGTAATCCCAGGGCATTACTTATTTTCTGTGAGTGAAAAACTGCCTGATTTTTTGCCTTCAAGAACTTCCTTTCTTTTACTTACACTAGGGTATTTGCATTCGAATTTCTTTAATGTTTTCCTATAAATCAGACCTTTCCTTGTCTTTATTAATCTGAATTGATTAACATGCTCTAGAAACCAGAGTTCTGATGAAGATGTCAGGCACCAGCTACTCCAGCTCTCTGCCCAAGGGCCCCTCTGCTAAGGAAACATTCCCCTTGAGCCAAGAACCCTTTGCTAAAGTGCCACTCATTGATAAAACTGCCCACAATTAGGTCAAAATCAATTTCCAAGCAATGGATCATGTCACCGTCTTGCTTAAATTCCTCCAGTGCTCTCTGTCTCTTTCTAGGGAACTCAAATCTTATTCTTGGCCACCAGGCCTCCATTGCCTTACATACTGTTGCACCACTAACCTCATCTCCCACTGCTCTTCCCTTCCTCAGCCCCGACAACCCCCTCAGCCCCTCAGCCCTGCCTGCCAGCTTTTTGGCTACTTTCAGTGTTCTTGTCTAGCACCCAGGTTTTTGCTATGCCCTGAATTCTATCTCCTAGGTTGGACTTCCCTCCTTCCTTGCCCAACACAGCTGCTTGAGTGATTTTTTTTAAAATACAAATCTGACCATGTTATTTTCTTGCTCAAAATCTTTTAGTGGCTTCATTTCCAGCAGATCAGTGGTTTTGTAACCTGAGGATATCTCAGTTGCATAGATGTATCTTTGAGTCTTGCCACCTGCTTTATCCCTCAGCAAATATTCTAATAGTTTCCAAACTCTCAGGATCATTTCAATAATGAGCCTGGCCTACAGCATATGTCCAAGTACCTCATCAGCACACCCATGAGCCCTCTGGATTGGCCTCATTAGATTCACACTTTATCAGAATCTACACTAGTCCTGACCGTCAATTCCTACCCCAGTCCCAACCCCAGGACTGTTAGATTTTAGCTATCCCTACTTTCTTGTGGTTCTCTGCACATAACATGCTCTCTTCATGTGGCATCCTTTATTTTCAATGAGGGAAAGGTTAACTCTGTGAAAGGAGTCTTCCAAATCCAGCTCAGGTACTAGGTCCTCTCAGATATTAAACCCTTGATGGATTCTCCTTCATTCCCTCAGACTGAGTTGATCACCCCCTCCTCTGGGTCACTTGATTACTGTATTTTGCTTATTTCATGTACAATGCTCTATTTTATAAAATAGCCTATTCAGTTTATGTATTAAACAATAAGCTTCTTGTGTCTCAGTAAAATAGGCACTGTGCTAGAGATACAACTCCTTTCTTATGCACATAACCGACAAAGTGTTTATATTCTTACAGTACTATTCAGGACCCTTGTAACAGCTACAATAAGTAAATGGGTCCAATATCGTCATTTCTTTAGAGATAAGAGAAATGAGATTTACAGAAGCTGGCTTACTCCATATCACAAAGAAAATAATGAGAACTTAGAATTCTCATTCTAACAATGTACCTTATGTGATATATGATATACCACCTCACCATGTACCATATACATCTCAAGATATATAGCTTATGGTGTAGCATATAATAGCACTAATTAATAGAGGAGTCACATTGTAAATACAGTATAGAGGATATTAAAATCTCTATTATTCAATGTAATAAACTATTCTATAAGAAGGCATGATTATATTTGTATCAATAATCTTATCCATTAATAAGAAAATACTCAACTAATCTGTTAAACACTAAAATAAGAAAATAGGCTACCAAATCTTCCAACCTCCAATTATTGCCTCTTTTGCATTTCTATCCCTAGGATGATTGGAATTTCCTAATTTCTATTTTGGTAAGTAGGTTTTCAGCAGCATTCCCTTGAGGTCTAACAAGCACAGACAGATACAAGAGAGACTGCATCAGAAAAGTGTTAGACACCAAGGTATTGATCTAAATTCGCTTTTGCAAAGCCATTCTTCAGTTTATTCAACAACTTTTAGAGACAATTTATTAAAAAATGTCATGACTTTATTTCTTCTGACTGGTATTCACACCAGATAAGTAGGATCAGGCATGTGTGATAAAGGTTCCATTTGATTAGCACTTCCTTCATTCAAATAGAAATATTCAGACTTTCACTTTCAGAAGAATATAACTATAGATATCACAGGAGCCCAGTCATATAAGGAATTAATTTTAGTTCTAACATTTCATACATGGGGAAAAGAGAAACCTACTCTTCCCACTAATGCTTCCTATTAAAGCATCTGTTAGAAACCCTGGACTTCATCATAAAGGGATCCCTGGTAGCCAGGGCCTCTAATTGAAAATCTTAATATTTTGTATTAATTAGGATTCTTCTATCCTCACCGAGAAAAATCCGCTTTCAAAATACAGGAAAACAATAAAGAAATGTATAACCTCATATAATTGAAATACCAGAGATAGT
Source organism: Myotis nattereri (assembly GCF_964212035.1). Lineage (NCBI taxonomy): Eukaryota > Metazoa > Chordata > Mammalia > Chiroptera > Vespertilionidae > Myotis > Myotis nattereri. The sequence continues at coordinate 27,320,377 of NC_138084.1, forward strand.
GTGAGCTCCAAAATTATCAGTGGATCAATAGGATCATTAAAACCCTATGTTTTTCTATGTTTTTATTTTTCCATCTTTGGAAGGTTTCTTCCTCAATGGCTACAGCACTGGTAGAGTTACATTCAATGAGGGCCACATCCAGGTGAAGAGTGGGACAGCCTCTTTCCGTAGCTCTCTCTGGAAATGAGGGAGACTTTTCCCAAATTAATTCCCATTTCAGTGAGAGTTATTTATGAAGCGTCATTGGTCAGAAATATATCATATGAACATCCTCCTGCATAGACCAACTACTGACAGGGGTATAATGAGTGTTGGGAGTTAATAAAAAAATCCATCAAATGCCATATTTCAGTTTTTTCTCTCTGCTGGAATGGTACAATTTATACTCAGAGCAGGATGGAGCAGAATTAAGAAGGACTAAGTCTAGTATAGACTCAAAGGTAGATAAAGTAGGAAATCAGAGTACATAGAGTATGGCCACCAAAAATCATGGTTATAAACACGATAATCTTGTGGGATCTTTCAAAAGTTAGTAAAGTCCAGGTGGATAAAACACATAAATCCACCTGGTCCATGGGCATTGGCTTCCTGAATAATGTAGCTTTGTTAACAGCATCACATAAGGCCCTTTTGGTATCCTAGAGTATGAGAAACTGTTAATGCTTTACTTTCTTTGGGGTGAACGATTTTAAACTATGCATTTGTGGGGAACGAGAAGCAGCATTAAAAAATCCTTCTATTTGACCTTATCATTTCTGTGTGTGTGTGTGTGTGTGTGTATGTAAGTACTACTCATCTAGAGGAAATGAAGTATGCTTAGTTCAACTGTAGAACAAGAAGAAGGTTCTTTAATCAGTCTAATAGAGACATGAGCTCCTTTGATCCCAGCAGGTTGATAAATTGAATAATTAGTCTCCCAACCCCACCCACCACAAATACACAATGGAATAAAGAACCAAAGCCACCCATACTCTCTACTCAAGCATCAACTGAACTGTGAGACTAAAAATGATAATGATGAATGGGTACAGATGTGGAAAAAATATAATCTGGGGAAAATGTTCAAGTTTGGAAGGCTGACATTTCATCTAATAAACTAACTCGATGCTGTGTAATGCTGGCCACATAAATATAGAAAAGTATTTTCATGAGCCATCTGGATGCCCACCTCACATCACCAAATTATATCAAACTAATTTGACTTATGACAAGTATTTTTTAACGCTTTAACAATTTACTTAGACCTAGCCTGAAATTATCACCTCTGATCTGAAGTCGGCCTCAGATTTGTCACGTTGCACTACTTTGAGGTGAACATTTCCTTTATTCTCACTTTAAATGCATCAAGTGATATGCAGTGGTCATTGCTATTTTAGGACATTTTTATCCTAAATAAAATTTAAGAGAAATTTATTAAGGGAATTTAAGGTGAAAATATCCAGTGAATGAGACCATCTGTTTTAGAATGATAGAATGTGATGATTGATGTGAATATATTAGAAATGCAAACAGTTCCACAATGTAGAATGTAATGATTATTATTGCTGTTATTAATATTTGACTATTAAATCTGTCATTAGCCCAGGGCAGTAACAAAGTCTCCTCTCATATTGTACTGTGGAATCTTCTCTTGTATTTCCTAATTACTACACTCTTACTTACAATTTTTCAAGTATCTAGCACAGCAGGAAAAGGTAATAAGGCAGAAATCCACCCTTGAATTGCTCAATTTTATTGCGATGAATAGAAACTTTACACAGTTTCAGAGTTACATAGGAATAAGGGCCAAATAATGTGGTGAAATCCATGTACATGACACTAAAGAGATGCTGATTGGTTTTCAGGTTCCAATAGATTTCCTTAAGGAAATCAAGATTTCTTTCTTATGAGTCTCATTTCAGACCTTGGGGCTTTGGTGGAAGTGGTTATACAATTTTATTATCTGAAAAGAATGATGCTGACTATGGAGTCCTTCCCCAAAATTTCTTTTTTCAAGGAGGTGATATGAACAATATGGGACTTTTCCAACAGAGTAAAAGGTCTGAGTACTACACAATGAACAATGTAAAGAAATATGGTGGAGGATTACAGTGTGACCTGGAGGCAATCTCAGTGTGTGCTTCTGAGGAGACATGGTTAATAGTGGAGGAAAGAGGAAATCAGAAACAGCTTGTTGAATGAAAAGCATTTTCGCTGCTACTATAGAACATTAATTTGCAGAAGATTATCCTTAGATTCTAAGAGGCTACTTGAATTTCCACCTGATGTCAGTCATTTCAAACTGAGCATGCCCAAAATTAAATTCTTCATTTGATCCACCTTTTAAAGTGTTTTCTCCCTTCAACTTTATTAGAATAAATGATACTGTTGCTCCAGCCCCAAACCCAAGAGTTGCTTTGCTTCATCTATTTTCCTTATACCTGGTTTGCAGTTCTTAAAATATTCTTGTAGTCTTTATCATTAAAATATGTTGTAAATCTGACCACTACTCATCACTTTCCACTGCTAACACTAATAAAATCTACCATATTTCTTACTTGGATCATTACAATTCCTAAATCGCATCCTTATTTCTACTCCTGTTTCCTAGAGTCAATTTCCCCAACAATGCTTAAGGTGCTCTTTTAAAAATGGATATGCAGTCAGATCATTCCCCTGATCAGAACCATAATATGGCAGAGTGATTAGAAAATGATTTAAAGTTCTTAGCATCCTATATCATCTAGCTCTTTCTTGCCTCTTTAAAAAATTATTCACAACTACTCTCTCCCCTCATTCATTCTGTTTCGGCAACACTAGCTTTTGTGTATTCTCTAAATGCAGAAGGTCATTCCCACTCTGGGGCCTTCCCTCTGTCTGGAATATTCTCCTCTTCCTTTAATTTAGTCAAGGCTTGACTTTCTCTTAATAAGACCCTTTGTTTTAGGCAGTCATTTAATACAGCAATAATTAATAGTGTAATAAACTTCCACTACTGGCTAAGTAACAGGGACTAAACTTATCCTCCTACTTAAAACTACTTAAAAACTGGACACAATATATATGAAAAAAATTGCTCCCAAGTTACTGGACATTAGATGAAAAAGGACAGTGATCCCTGATGTATACGAAACAAATGAGGGAAACTCTATTATTTCCTTAGCTCAATGCCTGTAGATACTTTACAGGTGGCGGTACAGGGAGAGCCCATTGTATTGAGTGAGCCAAGACATGATGTGAAAAGGAACATGGCATAACTTTTAAAATTTACTTTTTTTTTTTTTAAATATATTTTATTGATTTTTTACAGACAGGAAGGGAGAGAGATAGAGAGTTAGAAACATCGATGAGAGAGAAACATCGATCAGCTGCCTCCTGCACACCTCCCACTGGGGATGTGCCCGCAACCCAGGTACATGCCCTTGACCGGAATCGAACCTGGGACCCTTCAGTCCCCAGGCCAACGCTCTATCCACTGAGCCAAACCGGTTTTGGCTAAAATTTACTTTTAATATATTTCTGTTATTGATTTCAGAGTGGAAGGGGGAGAGAGGGAGGGAGGGAAGGAGGGAGGGAGGGAGGGAGAGAGAGAGAGAGTGAGAGAGAGAGAGAGAGAGAGAGAGAGAGAGAGAGAGAGAACATCAATGATGAGAGAGAGAATCAATGATCGGCTGCCTCCTGCATGCCCCACACTGAAGATAGAGCCAGCAACCTGGGCATGTGCCCTGACTGGGAATTTATCTGGTGACCTCTTCATTCATGGGTTGATGCTCAATCACTGAGCCACGCTGGCCTATGAACAATGCAAGTGAGGAGACCCTTGACCAACTTATATAAATATTGAACAAGAGGAGTTCACTCTTAGCACTTCTAGTTAGCATGTACTAGAGGTTCTAGTCAGCATAGTCAGGTAAGAAAAAAAAAACACCAGACACTTGATTAGGAAAGAAGGAGTAAAACTGTCTTTATTTGCAAATGATATGATCATTTACAGAGGAAATTGACTTAATCTACAAAAACAAACAAAAAGTAAATATATATAATGATTTTATATAATGATTACATATATAATGATATGTAATGATATAATGATACTAGAGGCCTGGTGCATGAAATTCATGCACAGAGTGGGGGGTCCCTCAGCTCGGCCTGCACCCTCTTCAATCCAGGACCCCTTAGGGGATGTCTGACTGCCAGGATTGGGCCTAAACCAGCAGTCGGACATCCCTCTTGCAATCCGGGACTGCTGGCTCCTAACCGCTCACCTGCCTGCCAGCCCAATTGCCCCCAACTGCCCTCCCCTGCTGGCCTGATCACTCCCAACTGCCCTCCCCTGCTGGCCTGATTGTCCCTAACTGCCTCTGACTCAGCTCCTGTCACCATAGCTTTGTCTGGAAAGACATCTGGAAGGATTTCCAGAAGGTGTCCAGTCTAATTAGCATATTAACCATTTATTAGTATAGATACTAACAAAGAACATTTGGAAAATGAAATTTAAGTGTCATATAATATATATTTATATATATTAAATTATATATATATTAATATATATAACTTATATATATAATATATATGTTGTAATTTATATATATATAATATATATTATATATATTATATATAATATATATAGTATATATATTATATATATAATATTATATATAATATATATTTATATATATGTGATGCTAATAATTTATAATAGCACCAAAAATGTGACTTAGGATAAATCTAACAAAAGATGTGCATTACATGTATACTGAAAACTGCAAAATTTTGGAGAGAAATTAAATTACTCAAGTAATATAATAGATATACTTTGTTCATAGATAGATAGACTCAATATTGTTAAGATGCCGAATTTGCCATAATTGATTTATAAATTTAATGCAATCTCAATAAAAACCTGAGTAGGTGCTTTTGCAGAAATTGATGAGCTGATTATAAAATTCAAATGGAAATGCAAAGGATATAAAATAGACTACTTTGAAAGAGAAGAACAAATAGAATGGACTTCAGTGAAATACAATGAAGTTCAGAAAACACGTATAGGTCGATTGGGTTTTGGTAAAGTTGCAAAAGTCATTCTGTGGGAAATACTATAATATTTTTAACAAACTCTACTGGAAAATATGACATTCCATACCTCACACCACATGCAAAAATTAACAAAAGACTTATAAAGAAGCTAAAACTAATACTTCCAGAAGAACACATAGGAGAAAATCTTTGTGATATTGACATAAACATTTTTTTCTTAGATATAACACCAAATGTGACATATAAAGAAATTTGCTAAATTTGACTCCCTCCAAAATTAATGACTTTTTATCGTCTAAAAACAGTGCTAAGAAAATGAGAGTACAGCCACGTTTGGGGAGAAAGCACTTGGAAGTCGTACATCTGAGAAAAGGCTTCTGTCAAAAACATACAAAAGAATTCTCAAAGCCAATAGTATGAAAACCCGTGAGAATACACCGGAAGGCCTGAGCACAAAAAATATTCTGAGCACATAAAAAGTAGTAAGCATACTTCATTACTAGGTAAATAAAATAGGAATTATATGCATCTGCTAGAATGGTTAAAATTAACGACTGTACTGAGCAAGGACTAGGATGGAGAGTTTATAGGGTTATGCTGAGGTAGCCTATTGCATTTTTAATTTTACACTGTAATATTTAATTGTTAGAACATATCAATACAACTGATTTTGTATTTGTATCCCACAGCTTTGCTAAATGTACTTTTTATCTCTCGCAATTTTTTTGTCAATTCCATAAGATGATTTCTCTCCACCTGCTATTTCTGAAAGGATTTGGAGGCTTTCTCTAGGCTTTTCTGTAAAGAGTGGCATGCTTGATTCGTGGTATCTGTCACGAAAACATAAGGGGCAGTGGTGGCAACTATGTACCTATTTTTAGTACCAGCTTACCTTCACTCCCCCTCTATATAAATAGGAAAATTAAGCCTCAGAGCAGCTAAGTGACCTGTCCAAGTGTGGGAGGATTGAACCGAGGCCCACGCGTTCTTACTCCATTTAAGCACAGCTTTGACTGGTCTCCATTGTCTTCTCGCAAAGCTCAGCTGAAATCCCACTTTCTGCAGAGACCATTTGAGCCTAGCCTTCTCAAATAGAATTCTTTGCTCCTTTTCTTATGGATAAATAGCCCTTAGGTCATATCAGTATCATGACAGATATCTTCGTATCTTTTTCTAATGATCACAAGGCAGTCTTCTTAGAGGCAAATTGAATTTATAAATTATGTTGTCAGTGACTCCTAAACTTAAAGTAATATTTCTCAGAGAAACGTCTAAATGGTTTTGTTTAAATAAAAAACAACTTAGATTAAAGAGTTGAATCACATGATGCCTAAAAATGTATTTATTTCCATGTCTTATCTCTATGTCTTTATAATCCCCACTCCTTTGCACTAATTAAAATACTTTAATAGAGTAGGCTCTCACTAAATAAAAAATAATTATTAAATATTCTGATAGTAAATTCTTGATGGATCAAAGGGTTGACCTTTAATGTTAGGAAACTCATACTTAAACAGGCTAGTAAAGGATACTTTTAGGCAGGTAACTTCTCAATGACACTAAACATGAAATTGCACAGACAGTTATATCTTCCTGCCTTGGATCTCCTTTGCAAGTATATACTAGGGATTAGAATTCCCATGACTTAATGGAAATTACATAATTACAATTATTATTATTACAAAATAACAATAATTATATTTAAAGTCATGGAATTATACATATTACAATAGGACTAGTAAAACTGTTTTTACCATTGGCCTACTTGACCAATTCTATTGATTTGTATGGGACAACTTTTTAATATAAACCAAAATGTATGCAATCAGACATTAGAAATCAGCATTGACTCAGCACTGATCATGCAAAGGGGTATACAAAAGAGATCCCAGTTTATCATGTAAATAAAAAGAATTTCCCAAACTGACTAAAAAACACCTTTTTTTTGCAAGGCCACATATGCATGAGGAAATAGAATATTCATTCTGACAAATAACAAAATATACTCCCAGGGTATTCCTGAATAACAGTGGGTGGTCTTTGCTGCAGGGTATCTATGCATTTATTTTTACCAAAGCTAGAAGCTGACTTTTTTCAGTGCCCACACAACATCCTCAGAGAAAATCTAGCTGAAGAGTACCAGTGAAAGGAGTTATAAGGCATATAGGTCATCGCTTTATCAGTGTTAGCCACCTCCTTCCCTCTCCCCTAAACTCCACATGTGCAGTTCTACCAAATAAAACAAATGCAAATAAAATTTTCTGTAGCTTGGTTTTGTAAAAGGAAAATTGACTTTGTTAATAATGAACCCGAGGTCAATTCTTGGGACTCAGACACTTAAAGTCTATGACTCAGGCAAATTATTCAACCTCTCTACTTTCCTTATTTGCAAAGTGTGGATGATAATATGTATTTTGCTTGTATTATGAGACTTATAATAATAAGATCCCTAAAACTGGTGATTATAAATTATAATAGTAGTGTACATTTTTGTGCTTATGGGGACTAATGGAATGTTTCAAAATATTGCCTGGAAAATCAGTATTTCATTTTGATTGCTATTTTGCCCTCCTTCTCTAGGCCTGAAATACAATATCATTTGCTTTTGTTGGCCTTTGAATACATGTGCAATATATGGTGTTGACCTATTGCAATGTTTGTGAGTTTTCAGTTATAGAGTAAATTCACTCCTTTATAGTGTAGGTGCCGATGCACAAGGTCGACGACCACATTACAAACTCCCCGTCTGAAAGCCATTGAACTGTAATATCCATCACTAAGTACAGTGGGGAAATGATTTGGCCTTTCCTTGAATAGTATTTACTGGATCAAATTATTTTCAGCTCAAAAATAATTGCAGGTCTCAGGTTCCCAGTTAAGCCACTGCCTTCTGAATTCATACCAATGCTTCATGATCCACCACTGGTAATCACAAGGAGCAGAGCATGAAATATGCAAAAGCAGCACATGGTAATGAGATGACAGAAGACTTTGGATTCCAATGGCCTCAATTTAAACCCTGGCTACTTTTCTCTGTAACTAATTGGATGGTGTCTGTCAAAGTACTACCCAATATTTTAGTACTAATGTAAAGCTTAAGTGAAAAAGTATATTTTAAAAAAGCTATTGTTCAGTTTTAATTCTGATGTAAAGAACTTGCAAGTTCTTTTTCTTGAAACAAGAAAAAGTTGGGCAAACTAAACATCAATTACTTTTCTTGGGCCCATTGGATAATTGAGGTTGCTAACAAACCTTCATCCCAAAATCTAGAGACACGGGTTCCTGAGAGACACAGATGAGATTGGCCTATCTGGAGCAGAATCCAGTGGGGCTATAAATGCATAGAAATACTGAAATGGTACTTTTGATGAGTTTCTGGAGGTTTAGTATGGACTGGTCTGAGAGTGAGAATCTTCTGGTGGCTGCAGCCTTACAATGGTCCCCATACTTTCATGGGCTGTGCCTCCATGAACCCCATTAGGTTCCCAAAGGGAAGATCAAATATTTGAAGTACTAATGGATGAGAACTTTAGAAAATGAATGATAGACACCAAACTACAGATTCAGGAAGTTCAGAGGACACCAAGCAAGACAAATAGCAACACACACACACACACACACACACACACACACACCTAGATGTATATTATTCAAACTGCAGGAAACTAAAGAAAATAGAAAAATTAGAAATGAATCAGATGGGAGAAAAATCTTACCTACAAAGGAATAAAGATAAAAATCACAGTAGACTTCTTATCAGAAACCATATGAGCAAATAGAGTGGAGTGAAATAGTTAAAGTATTGAAAGAAAAAGAAACCATACCCAAAATAGAATTCTATAACCAGTGAAATTATCTTTCAAAAGTTAAATAGAGTTTCTCAAACAAAAACTGAGGGAATTTATTAGCAGCAGATCTGCCATGCAAGACATTTTAAAAAATTTTGTGACTAGTACTTCTCATGAGCATAGATGCAAACATCCTCAACAAAATATTAGCAATTCAAATCCAACCAAATGTAAAATTATTTCTGCACCACAACCTATATACAATGCTGGTGCAATATTGGAAAGCCAATTAACATAGTTCATTAAATCAATAGGCTACAGAAGAAAAATCATCTGATCATATTAACATGTGACAAAAAAGCATGTGATAAACTTTAATACCCATTTGTGACTTAAAACTCAGCAAACCAGACAGGGGAGCTTCCTCAACTTAATAAAGAACCTCTATAAATGTCCTCTAGCTAATATCAAAGTTTGTTATAAGAAACTTGGAGCTTGCCCTTCCACAAGGGACCAGGAAAAAGGCAAAGGTGTACTATCTCATCACTTCTATTCAACATCATACTTGAAGTTCTAGTGCAATAAGTCGAGAAAAGGAGTACAAATTGGGAAGTAAAACCTGTAACTGTCTTTTATTTTTCAGGTGAAATGATTGATTATGTAGAAAATTCTAAAGAATCAACAAAAACTTCTGAAACTAATAAGTGATTCTAATAAGATTGCAAGATACAAGGTTAATATATAATTTTCATTACTTTCCTATATAACAGCAACCAATAATTGGAATTTAAAATTATAAAATGCAGCATCATTTACTTTAGGCCTCCCCAAAGAAATATTTAAGTATAAATCTAGCAAAATATTATCAAGATGTGTGAGGAAACGTAAAAAACTCTGATGGAAAAATCAACAATCTAAATAAATAGAAAGATACTTTGTGTGCATGGATAGAAAGACTCACACCTTCTTTTATAGATTCAATACAATCCCAATCAAAATCCATCAAGTTATTTTGTGGACATTGAAAAAAATATCTAAATCAGCTTTATTCATAATTGCACAGATTTGTAAGCACCCAAGTTGTTTTTCAGTAGATCAATGGGTAAATTTTAGTGCTTACATACAGTAGAATATTATTCAGTGTTAAAAAAGAAATGAGCAATCAACCCACAAAGAGACATGGAGATAACTTAGGTGCATATTTCTGAGTGAAAGAAGCCATTCTGAAAAGGCTGCATACTGCACAATTTCCCCCATGTGGTACTCTGGAAAAGTCAAAAATATCTATATATATAAAAGCCTAAGCAACTGAATGACCAAATGACTGGTCAACAGGTCACTATAACGTGCACTGACCACCAGGAGGCAGACAGTCAATGCAGGAGCTGCCCCCTGGTGGTCAGTGTGCTCCCACTATGGGAGTGCTGCTCAGTTGACCGACCCATCCCGGCAGCCCACCAGATGGGTGGCAGCCACTCACTCCCTCAGTAGTCTTGCAGGTCCAATCTCTGGGGAACAGGCCAGGCACCAACAGACCTGTGCCGCTAGCAAGATCCCGACAGTGCTGCTGGCCTCCTGGAAGTCGGCTTTGGGGACCGTGGCTGCTTCCCCTCCTCTAGATGTTCTGCAAGGAAGAAATGATATAAAGCAGCCTCCAGGTGGCTCCTGAGCTTGGGTGACACACATAAGCCACTCTGGCTCTACTCCACAGTGGGACAGATCCGGATACTGGGCCTGCAAGGGCATCCCACCACCTGCCTGGAGTGCTGATTGCATCTTGGCCCCATCCCCACCCCCTCGGGATGGGCACCAGATGCAGGGCTTATGGCTGGCAAGCACTTCTGTGGCAGTATGAGCCTCTCCCAATCAGCCCCCGGCAGGCAAAACTTTTTCATGATGAGTGGGAGCGGCAGGTGGCATTGGACTGACGGTTTCGGCCCAATCCCCACAAGCCATGCTGAGGGACCCCACCTGTGCACAAATTCGTGCACCGGGCCTCTAGTAAAGACAATGAAATGATCAGTGGCTACCAAGGGTTCATAGGGAGCTAGGGAAAGAGGAACGGGTGGAGCACAAGGAATCTTTAGTGCAGTGAAAGTATTTGTATGATACTGTAAGAATGGGTGCATGACATTATACATTTATCAGAACCAATAGAACTGTACAGCAGGTAAACCCTAATGTAAACCATGGATTCTAATTATTAATAATGTAGGTGGGATCTCAATACCAGATATCAAGCTGTATTACAAAGCCACTGTTCTCAAAACTGCCTGGTACTGGCACAAGAACAGACATATAGATCAATGGAATAGAATAGAGAACCCAGAAATTGACCCAAACCACTGTGCTCAATTAATATCTGACAAAGGAGGCGTGAACATACAATGGAGTCAAGACAGTCCCTTCAATAAATGGTGTTGGGAAAATTGGACAGATAAATGCAAAAAGATGAAACTAGACCACCAACTTACACCATACACAAAAATAAATTCAAAATGGATAAAGGACTTAAACATAAGACAGAGAACCATAAAAATACTAGAGGAATCCACAGGCAGCAAAATCTCAGACATATGCCGAAGCAATTTCTTCACTGATACTGCTCCTAGGGCAATGGAAACTAAAGAGAAAATAAACAAATGGGACTACATCAAAATAAAAAGCTTCTGCACAGCAAAAGAAACCATCAACAAAACAACAAGAAAGCCCACTGCATGGGAGAACATATTTGCCAATCTTATCACCAATAAGGGTTTAATCTCCAACATTTACAGGGAACTCATACAACTTAACAAAAGGAAGATAAACAACCCAATCAAAATTGGCAACAGTCCTAAATAGATACTTTTTGAAAGAAGACATAAGGAAGGCCAAGAGACGTATGAAAACATGTTCAAAGTCACTAATCATCCGAGCGATGCAAATCAAAACTACAATGCTGTACCATCTCACACCTGTCAGAATGGCTATCACCAACAAATCAACACATGACCAGTACTGGTGAGGATGCAGAGAAAAAGGAACCCTCATGCACTGCTGGTGGGAATGCACTGTGGAGAACAGTATGGAGTTCCCTCGAAAAACTAAAAATGGAACTCCCATTTAACACAGTGATCCCACTTCTAGGAATATAACCCAAGAAACTAGAAACACCAATCAGAGAGGATATATGCACCCCTATGTTCATAGCAGCACAATTCACCATAGCTAAGATTTGGAAACAGCCTAAGTGCTCATCAGCACATGAGTGAATTAAAAGTGGTGGTACATATACACAAAGGAATACTACGCTTTGGTAAAAAAGAAGGAGTTCTTACCATTTTCAACTTCATGGATGGAACTGGAGAGCATTATGCTAAGTAAAATAAGCCAATCAGAGAAAGATAAATATCACATGATCTCACTCATTTATGGAATATAATGAACAACATAAACTGGTGAACAAAAACAGATCCAGAGACAGAGAAGCATTGATCAGACTGTCAAACCTCAGAGGGAAGGTAGGGGAGGGTGGGGGTTAGGGGGAGAGATCAACCAAAAGACTTGTATGCATGCATATAAGCCTAACCAATGGACACAGGCACCAGGGGGGTGAGGGCATGAGTGGAGGGGGGAGTAATGGGTTGATAAGAACACATACTTTAATCAATAAAGAAATTTAAAAAAATAATGTCTAGCTATTGGTTCATTTACTGTGACAAATGTCCCATACTAATGTAAGAAGTTAATAATAAGAAAAACTGGATATGAAATATATGGTAACTTTCGGTACTATAGTCACAACATTTCTGTAAATCTAAAACTGTTATAAATTACAATGTTTATTTAAGAAAATACCTGGGTTTCAAATATAACAGGTTTTCAAGAAGCATTAGTTCCCCTTTACCATATAGACTATATCATAAATTCAATTCAGTACTCTTGCCATTATATGGGATGATGTAGAAGTGAACATCATAGTGAATTAAATATAAAACTTAATAAAGTATAATCATATAGTATAAAGAGATAGATTAAACGTTAAATAATAGACAGGTGAATCTCTTTTGAACTTAATTTAATTTTTCTGAAGGTTCAGATGCCACTTGGGGATTTTTAGAAGCCTTTAAGTCAGCATAATGAACATCAATTATTCTTGTGACAAGAAACATTTTACTAATAGAGACCTCTTATTGTGGGAATGCCAATTTTAATTGGTTTGGGAATATGAGTTCATTAAGAGCATTCCAGATTTTAAAAATCATACACATGAAATATCCACCAACATAAAAAAGTAAAGGTTACCACTAGACCTTTGGGGGAAGCTAACTGTGTTACCATTTCCCTACATTAGTTGCCTGAACTAAAGGAGTTGAGCAAAAGATTTAAGAAATAGAGACAGGTCCTAGCCAGTTTAGCTCAGTGGTTGGAGTGTCAGCCCTAGGACTGAAGGGTCCCAGGTTTGATTCCAGTCAAGGGCATGTACCTCAGTTACAGGCTGGATTCTCGGCCCTGGTGCATATGGGAGACAACCAATCGATGTCTCTCTTCAATGGATGTTTATCTCTCTCTGTCTCTCCCCCTCTCTTCCACTCTGTCTAAAAATCAATAGAAAAATATCCTTGGGTGAGGTTAATAACAACCAAAAAACTAGAGACAGTCAGAAATAAACAGGAGAGCCATTCTTATCATCTCGGATAAACAAGGGAACATGGCTAGCAAGTTTTGCCAGAGTCTATGTTGAAACATACTAAGCCATGAGCATATTCTTTGCATTGCAAATAACATGCAGGATTTGTTTGAAGAGCTCAGTGGGTGGGAATGAGAAAACTCCTTGAACTCTATCTAGTTCCCTAGGATGTCTTGCTACTGTGTGTGATAACCTAATGAGTGTCTATCCCTGCCATAATATAGGAATTGATATATTTTTCCAAAGAGAATTTTTTTTTTTCATGTTTGAATGCTGCAAGAGCACAGAAAAGAATCTGAAAGTGAGACAGGAAATAAACTGGATAAGCAAGAGGAATTAGATTCATGTGAGAACTAAGAGGATTACGTGTGATACCGTCTTTGAGACCTCCAAAATCCAAAGGTGTGTGTGTGTGTGTGTTGTGTGCGTGTGTGTGTGTGTGTGTGTGTGTGTGTGTTTGTGTATTGTAAATAAGATTTTAATTGAGAGAAAAACTTTCATGTAATCCTGCAAGTCTGGTGGTGGGTAGATATTAATTCATGAAAGGAAACTAGTGATATCTTCTAGTATGCTGATTTAATAAGACCCTTGTCAGTGATAAAGAACCTTAATCCAGTTTACCAAATTCAGTGCATTTGACCAAATACACTGATCCTATTGTCTGTGTAAAATGATGCTAGGCTTCTCTTGTCTGTACCAAAACAAAACATCCCCAGGGATTCAATTAAACGCAACTAGATTATTTCATGTCTCCAAGTCAAATATGTTTAGTCTTTTAAAATGTCCATTTCAGTGTGAAGGAATCAGAGACGGTAGCCAGGGACGAAGTTTCTTCTAAAAACTCCAGTTATGAAGGACAGTTGCATTTCTTTTAGTAAAAAAAACAAAAACTAAAGATCGTATCTTCAGCTCAGCAGAAGATCTATAATAGTTAATATTCCGCTTTGCTCTAGATAATGCTCATCCTTATCCTTAGCCATCAGGGACCAGAAAATAACTTGCAGACATTTTTTTTTTAAATTACCTTTATTGTTGATAGTATTACAAATGTTCCCTTTGGTGGTGGTGGTGGTGGTGGTGGTGTGTGTGTGTGTGTGTGTGTGTGTGTGTGTGTGTGTGTTTTCCCATTGAAACTTCCAGACATTTTGATGGGAGATCATTTCACCATATAATGTTATTTGGACACACAATGAAAATTATAAAGTCTATTTAGCCCAAAGGCAAATAAACTGCTAACCATAAAACCAATACTATATGAAGCCACAGACACAAAAAATATTTATATCCTTGTCACTAAGCCTATATTTAAAACTAGTAATAGATCTTTTTTAGACTCCCTTGCCATTTTAGATAAGGTCTGTATCTTCATCCCACTTAATGTTGCAAAAGCTAGTTAAATCAACAAGACCCTTTTCTTCTTGCTCTTGTTAAGGATTTGACACTGTGTATCTTAAGCCTATTTGAATTAATACAAAAAAAATCTGATCATGCTTGTACAATCAGTTTTTGCTTATCTTAATCCAACTTTCTTGAATACCAACTTTAAAAGCTTTTGAAATCCAGCATCAGTAGATGCATTTAGCAGTCACTTTTCCTGATTACTATATAATAGGCCATCTTATTTCAGTTTGGTTCAGGCTTCTTCATTACGGCATATCTATGCTGAGAGAGAGAATATGGTTTAGTGAAAAGATCAAATAATTTTGAATAAGAGAGATGTGGGTTTAAATTCTAGCACTGCCACTTCTTAGCTGTAAGACTTTGGGGAATGCCCTAACTGGTTTGGCTCAGTGGATAGAGCATCGGACTGCGAACTGAAGGGTCCCAGGTTCAAACCTGGTCAAGGGCAGATACCTTGGTTGCAGGCACATCCCCAGTAGGAGGTGTGCAGGAGGCAGCTGATCGATGTTTCTCTCTCATCCATGTTTCTAACTCTATCCCTCTCCCTTCCTCTCTGTAAAAAAAAAAACAATAAAATATATTTTTTAAAAAAGACTTCGGGGAAGGATCTAATCAGTGGTTCTCAACCTTCTGGCCCTTTAAATACATACAGTTCCTCATGTTGTGACCCCCAACCATAAAATTATTTTTGTTTTTACTTCATAACTGTAATTTTGCTACTGTTATGAATCATAATGTAAATATCTGATATCATAGCATGCAGTTTTTACAGCAGCTTTTTATTTTCTGTGCTATAATTTGGATGGTTTTCATTGACATATATTCACATTCATTGATCTCTTTTGCAACATCCAGTCTCCTAAAATGCTCACTCAGTGGATTTTTCATCTAAGTCTCAGTTCTGAAATTTCCATTTGTTTCTTTTTTATTTCTCAACTGAGATTTTCCCATTTCTTTGTTATGAATGTATTTAAGTAATAATATATGTTCCTGTATGTAAGTGTAAGTATTATATAAGTACATAATATATAAGCACTCTATAAATAATATATATAATATATATGGAATATATATATGGAATATATATGGAATGAATATATATATGTATATATATATATTATAAATAAGTAATGTAAGATATTTTAACACCCTTATCTGCTCATTCTAATAGCTGTGTTTTAACTTCACTCCTTCTGTTGACTGTTTATTCTCCTGGTTATTGCTCACATTTTTCTGTTTTCAGCATATGTGGTAATTTTTAATTTTATAATGGACATGAGTACCAAACTGTTGAAAGAGGGGATTTTAGTTTCTTTGTTTAGAGAAGGTTGAGTTTTACTCTGGCAACCTGTTAATTTAGTGGAAGATTAGCTTTATACTGTTGAGGCTTGGTTTGAATATTTGTTAGGATTGATCTAGAATACCCTTTATTCTAATGCTAGTATAGCACTATTACTAAGGTGTGACTTTGCTAGAATACCAACTGAATAATGCCGTGGGAGTAAATTAGGTCTCTCCCCTCTGGCTGATTGCAGTAGTAGTCCACAGTCTGTTCAGTTCATTCCCTCCCAGTAACCATTCTCTGCCATGCCATGCAGTGTTTCGCTCTATGAATACACAGTTTAATATTTGGCCAAAACTTTGAAAGCATTGCCATGCAGATTTAGGCACACAATTATCTCCTATGTTATCCAATCTTGCACGTTCTGGCTGCCTGGCTATGTGGACACTTAAACTATAATCTTTGCACAAGTAAATGAAAATACCATGCTCTCTGTTTGAGCTAACTTTCTCTCAAGCATTCCTGAGCTATTGTCCAATGTCCTCAGTTTGTTTTTGATGGGAGGATATCTGCTTAGAGACTTTCCTTTTGAATCTTCCATTAGTCCAGCTAATGGTTTTAGGGAATATTTGCTAACTTTTTATAGCCTTCTTGGTTTTCTTATAGGCTGGATAGGAATCTATATAAAAATTTTAAGTAACCCATTTCATTTTTAAGATTTTAGTAGTTCCACAAATTCAGATTGGTGTAGTTGTCAGAAATCCAAGATGATGATAAATGTCTGAGGGTACTTTTCTCCACAAATATAATGAAGAATATGATTCTGGAAAGTACACACATTAAAACCTCTCCCTTTGCTGGAATTCGATGGGACAGGATTTCTATGAACTATATTAAACTTGATCAAGAAGAACAACTTTGAATAAAGCTTGATAAATGCTCCTGTAGTTTCTTTTGACTTTAGATGTATAAAAAGAATACAATGAATAAACATTAACCTGGATTTGTTGTTACCCCAGAAATCTCAGGAATTCACAACTTCTAAGTCTCATATTTTTGAACCCATTATCCTGATTTGCGATTCATTGTTTAAAAGTTACATCTCTGAAACATCAGTGATGAAAGAGAATCACTGATTGGCTGCCTCTGCATGCCCCACACTGGGGATGGAGCCCACAACCCAGGCATGTGTCCTGACCAGCAGGCAATCAAACCATGACCTCCTGGTTCACAGGTCAATGCTCAACCATTGATCCACACCAGCCTGGCTAGGCTCAGCTTTTAAATTTGAGCCCAGTTAGCCACCAGGAGCCTGCCTTGGTAAGTATTTTCTTTCTTAAAGCCCACACAATTCATCAAAATCCCTGAATGTTACCCAGGCATCAAATAGTTCAAAGTGCTGCCATGTGATTCTGACCCTCACCTGGCCAGAATAGCTCAAACCCGGGCAGACTGCCCTCCCATGACAGCATCAAGCAGAGTCCATCCTTGTTGTTAAAATAAGTTCTTCATAATTGAATTGGAGCCTCACAGTAACTCATCAAGTGCTGTACTTTACTATGAAGACAGTACACTGAGTACACTGAGGTGTAATGGGTGTGATATTGCAAGGACACTAAGCACAGAACAGCAACTTTCTTCATTTGTCTAGAACTCAACTGAATCCTATCTTGAGGCTAAATTCTGAGTCAATAGTCAATTCACATTTAAAGTCAATCCCCTCAGGATTTTCCTCTCTCTTTCTCCCTAGCATCAGGGTGGAAGGAAACAGTGAAAAAAGAAACAAATAAAAACAAATAAATAAAAGTTACCTCTCTGGAGAGTAAGATGATCAATAAACATTACTTGAACAGAACCAAATTTTCATGGCCTGAAGGATTTTACCTCATTATAAGAGCTGCCATGTAGCCCTAAAACTATTGCCAAAGTACGGACCAGAAAATCTAACTTGTCAAGTCTTCAACAAAAGTGTTCTAGGAATATAGAGGCGTCAAGAAAATGCTATGCTTTTAAACACGGTGTTCCTTTCCTATGTACTCTTATAAAGTACTTGCTGAGAACTAATGTAATTGTTAAGAACACACAGTACTTCCTCTGAATAACACTATTTTTGAGATGAAGATTCTGCAAAAGTCAACCCCAGCTTTTGAAAGTAATGTGTGTAGTAATTTAAGCAATCAGAAAACCAGATACTTCTTGAAAATGGAGAATGGTATTGCTTATTGCAATTCTAATAGCAATTCTGCTAAGCTTTGGCTTACAAAATGATCATTCCAATCATTGTGAATCTTGCTCTTCTATGTTTAAACTAGGAGTAGAGTTTTATATGACTACTAGAGGCCCAGTGTACTAAATTCATGCACTCGGTGCGGGGGAGGGGTCCAGGAGCCTGACCTATGCCCTCTCACAGTGTGATTGCCCCAAAGAGGTACGCTCCATCCACTCACCCAGGGCTCCTCGATGGATTGCCCCAAAGAGGTAGGCTGGAGCGGGTGGCCCTGCCCCCACGGCACATGCAGGGCCACGGGAACCCCAGCAGAAGCCAAGCTGTGTGGACCAGCCACTGGTCCCTGCCTCCACTGTGTGCACAGCCATCTTGTGATTGCATGAGGCCATCACTGTGCGACGGTGTGAGGACCACCTAGCCTTTTATTAGTAAGATGACTCACAAGATGGAATATATACTTGATGCAGTCTTTCAAGTATTGATAAGATCAGTTTAGAAGATGGAAGAATCAGGCAGTGGGATAATAACTTTCTTCTTTCTTTCCTCCTTTATCCTTCTTTTTTCTTGTCCCTATAATGTAAAATCTTGGGTATCCATATAAATTTTTTTACCCAGTTTATCTATTTGCTTGTTAGGCGAAGTTGAAGATATTGGATGGTTTTGTTTGTTTGATTTTTATTCTGATGCTTATGGATGCATGAAATGATAAGAATAAAACACAGGCAGTGTTATGAAATCATTGAAGGCTGAGGCTAACCCCATCTCAATGTCAATTCATGAAGAAATGAATAAAAATATTTGTAGGAGGCCATCCTAACTTTATATTTATTACAGTTTTATTATTTTCTATTTGTGTGTCAAGATTTGACCAGATAAGCATAGTCAGTAGAAGGTATGTATTAAAAGATTTATTGCAAAATATTGGTTTGCAGATTTATGGGGACTGTCAAGGAAAGTCTGAGATCTATAGGGTAGGCTGTCAGGAAGGGTAGGCTGGAGTGTTCTGGAGGAGCTGAAGTTGCTATCCATAGGTGAAAATTTCTTAAATTACTCAGGGAAACTCAACTCTGCTCTTCAGGCCTTTCCACTGATTGATTCAGTACCACCTAAATTATCTAGGATAATTTCCCTTACTTAAAATTAAGTGATTACGGATCTTAATCACATTGATAAGGTACTTTTACAGCAACACCCTGAACAAGTATCTTGGTACGATTGCCTTGCCAAGTTGACACATAAAATTGACCATCACCTTAGGTTACAACATTCTTTATTTTTCTTACTAAGTTTAATAATAGAGAGTTATGTACTTTCATATTAAAATAGTTGAAAAGTATAAATTGGCCTCAAAAATAATTTTTTGAAATTTTTATTGGTTCATAAATGTCAAAAGTCTAAAAGCTACTGCTAAAGATTAATATTCTTCCTAATATTTTCATTTCACAGGTGGGATGATATTAAAGCCCACATAGATACTTTTTAAATAAATCATGGGCAATGTATAGTCATTATTTTTATGGTATTTAATTTACTAGTTTATTGGCTTACTTTGTTATCTTTTAGGTTAAACCAGATTGTATCAGTTTTCTATTGCCTCAAAGTGAATAATTATAAAAACTTATTATTTTACAGTTTCTATGAGTTAGGAGTTTCAGGACAGAACTTCTGCTTAGGGTCTCATCAAGCCAAAATCGAGTTGTTTGGGGTTGTGATAGTGCCTAGATTTGGGAATTCTCTTATGAATTCAGTGGTTGTTGCCAGAATTTATTTCCTGGTGGTTGTAGGACTGAGGTCTTTGGCTTCTAGACCAGATAACTATTCTCTAAAATGTGGCTTTTGCCCTAACCTGTTTGGCTGAGTGGATAGGGCGCTGGCCTGTGGACTGAAGGGTCCCAGGTTCGATTCCGGTCAAGGGCGTACCTTGGTTGTGGGCACATCCCCAGTAGGAGGTGTGCAGCAGGCAGCTGATTGATGTTCCTCTCTCATCAATGTTTCTAACTCTCTATCCCTCTCCCTTCCTCTCTGTAAAGAATCAATAAAATATATTAAAAAAATAAAATAAAATGTGGCTTTCTTTATATCATAGAAGTTCGCTTCTCCAAGGCTGGCAGGAGTCTTTGATGGTTGCAATCATTTTGATTTCCTCTATATCTGACCTCTAAGTCATCCTTTAAAGGACTTATTTGATTAGTTCAGGACAACCAAGTATAATCTCTCTGATTAATATTAAAAGTTTAGAGGCCTTCAATGCATCTACAAAATCACCTCACCTTTGCCATATAACCTAGCCTAGTTAGGTACTGATATCCCATCATATTCACAAGTCCTACCTACATCCAAGTAGAGGGGATTACTTATTGCATGTACATAGAGGGCAGGAATGTTGCAGGTCATTTTAGAATTTTACCTACCACAGAGTCAATTACTTTTTCAACACCATCTTACTTTTTATTTTAACTTGAGGCAAGGTGAAAGTAAGAGGAGAAAACTTAATTCATTTCATTCAGTACATTTGGGAAGTCACTGAACTGAATAAAATAGGTTAAAATTGGGTTTATAAAAGCAATAATCACCAAGTCTTTTTATGTAATGGATTTTGTCCAACTAAATCAATGTGTAATGGAATCTAGATAAAATTAAACTGGAAAAAGTACAAAAAATTTTACAAACTCTAGAGATAATCACACAAAAATGGGAAATAGATCATGGACTGACGTTTTTGCATCATTACAGGCTATGAATGTGGGTAGATGTATTTGCTAAAGGTTATGGTCTCCTCTCATTTGGCTGCCATTCAAATACACAATTGCTCATCATGAAATGAAAAAAAATACAATGAAGCTGAATTGTGATGAGTATAGAACAGCACTTAGTTAGCATCTGAGGGAGCTGCACTGGTCTCAAGGTTCAAAGGTCAGCTGTCCATGAGTATTTCATATCTGCCCTGGCTTTCGTTCTTCTCCCCAGAAGTGGATTTACTATTAAGCTCATGAAGCTTAATATCAGGGCCTCTCACTTGACTCTCTCAAGGCCCTGGGGAGCCTCTGAGAGATGTTCACAGAGGTCATCAATTTTCATATAATTTTTAAAATAAAATAAACTACTGACTCTTTCCACTCTAACTTCCCCTCAGTTATATTTCCTCTTAAGTTTGGAGGCATGGAGGATCTATGAGCAATTTTTGAATACAGTGAAGTGCAAGTTGAATTGGGGACCTATTTACTCGGGATTCAGTATGATGTATTTATATGGCTCCCACTAATGCCTGAGCATTGTTATTACAAATCATCCCAGTGTAACAGTAGCTTCTGGGTATATTCTTACCACCCACTTTGCTAACTCATCTAGGAGTATGACATAAAGAGTGTGACAACAAACTTATTAATAAAAGAAAACAACTAGTCCTAGACAGTTCTGCTCAGTGGGTAGAGTGTCGTCCTGTGGACCGAAGGTTCCTGGGTTGGATTCCAGTCAAGGGCATGTACCTTGGTTGTAGGGTCCTCCCCAGCCCAGACCCTGGTCAGGGCACGTTCAGGAGGCAACCAACTGATGTGTTTCTCTCACATCCATGTTTCTCTCTGTCTTTCCCTCTCTCACTCTCCCTAAAAATCAATGGAAAAATGTCCTCAGATGAGGATTAAAAAAAAAAAAAAAAGAAAGAAAAAACTTGATATGCTTTGAAATATGCCTGATTACATGTATGAAAAAATACTTGACTGATAATTCCCAAACTTGGCAAAATTTCCAAATACTTACACAATATTATTCAAACAAGCCCTAAAACTGAAAGAAGCATTTGTAAACTATTATTATAAGACTAGAGGCCCAGTGAATGAATTTGTGAACTTGGGAGCAAGGGGGTCCCCTCAGCCTGGCCTGTGCCCTCTCACAGTCTGGAAGCCCTCAGAGGATGCCGACTGACAGTAGTCAGACATTCTTAGTGCTGCCACGGAGGTGGGAGAGGCTCCTGCCACTGTCACTGCACTTGCCAGCCTTGAGCCCAGCTCCTGGCTGAGCTGCCACCCCTCTATGGGAGTGCACTGACCACCAGGGGGCAGCTCCTGCGTTGAGCGGGAACAGGCTGAAACCAGCTCTCGGACATCCCCTGAGGGGTCCCAGATTGTGAGAGTGCACAGGTCAGGCTGAGAGACCCCACCAGTGCAGGATCCAAGCCAAGGAGGGATGCAGGAGGTTGGCCAGCCAGGGAGAGATTGCGGGATGGCTCCAGGGCATGTCCAACCCATCTTGCTCAGACCCAATCAGCAGGACCCCAGCAGCAAGCTCACCTACCAGTTGGAGCGTCTGCCCCCTGATGGCCAGTGCACATCATAGCGAGCGGTTGAGCAGTCTTTGCATATCATTAGCATATTGTGTTTTGATTGGTTGAACAGCTAACTGGACGACTGGACACTTAGCATATTAGGCTTTTATTATATAGGATTTTTTTTTTTATCAGCCTTGCTTAAGGAAAGGTTAACCTACTTTTAGCAATTCTCTGTTTAGTTTCTCTGTAGAAAATATTATAAAGCCACTGTTACATCAAGAAGTAATCATTGGATATAGAGTAAAAACGGAATAAAAGCATTATAGATGGTATGTTAGATAATAAAATATTAAGTAATACAAAATATTATTACTTTTATGTTTCTACAATCTTTGTGTTGTCACATTTAAAAAAATTTATTTCCTTATTTAAAATAAATAGTTACTTTCATACTTATTATATATTAATGGTTTTACATTATGTTTCTTCAACAGGGCCTCAAATATTTTGAGTTTAAAGCCTTCTGAAATCTGGATTTAACCCAAGCTGTTTCACTTTGTTATCCCAAAGAACACCTTTAATAGCAAGTTATAATCACTCTATAAAACTTGTGCTATTTTATTTATTTTATAATGACATGGCATGTTTGCTTTCATTTGTTTTTCCATACAGTTAGCACTAACCAGCTCTAAACTTTGCTGTGGCTTAAATTCTTTAAGTCTCAGTTTCCTCATTTGTAAAATTGGCATCCAATTATCTATATCACATAGTAGGCCCCTAATAGTGTACCTTTCATGGTTTTGTCACTATTATTATTCATTATTATTGTAAATGGTGGTATTGTAAATAAAGGTTTTTTTTAGAGTTGAGGTAGATTAGTCAAGTTCATTCAAAAAATGAACTAGGAAACAAAGACAAAATTAATTTCCTTAATGAATCAGACTTCTAGATTAAAAAAGATAAAGATAACTTGACTCTAATAATGAATTATAGTTTAGTCTCTCCAATAATTTTCCTAAAATGTCTTTTCTCTTATGCAGTGCTACATATGCACAGTGGGTATAAACATGTTGATTGATTTACTTCATTAATACTGTTAAAATATTTGACCCGTTCATACAAATGCAGAAATTAGCCAATTTTTGAACCTTCTACCTGATTCTGCAATGGGTGGGTAAAGGTGGTGATTGAAGAAAGGGATAATTACTCAGAGAGATTGATCCAAACTTCAAAAGAAAGATCAACTTAGAAATTTGATCTGTGTTTTCAGGGTGGGGGTTGGGGGGTGGGCGGGAGCCGAAAACAGCTATAAAATACCTACAGAGGGGAAGCATTTGAAATGTAAGTCTATACATAATTTGCCTGGCCAGTGTGCTCAGTGGTTGAGCATCCACTCATGAACTAAGGGGTCACTGGATGGATTCCAGTCAAGGCATATGCCCTGTCGCAGACTTGATCCCCAATAGGCAGTGTGCAGGAGGCAACCTATCGGTTTTTCTTTTTCATTAATGTTTCTACTTTTCTTTCCTTCCTCTCTCTCTAAAAATAAATTAAAAAGAAGCATAAAAAATTTAAAACCATAATCATAATTAGCATGTATGTAGCACTCGTGGTTGCATAATAAAAAGATGAAAAAAGTAAAAAAGAGTAAGGAGAGGACCAATCAGAGAGTAGATTTTACTGAGTGTCAAGTAGAAAACCAGTATTTCAGAACATTCCACCTGCTGCAGTGACTGTCCATCCTCAGTGAAGGCTTGGGCTGCGCCTGGTGGCAGCACTATCTCTGTGAGTTAGTCCAGGGTTAGGAAGGTTGCATCACTAAATTGAAACGAGATTCAGAAATAAGAGTTTTGAGGTGAATATGTGCTGGCATTGGCCTTTTATAGTGTGCCCAGGAGAAGTATGTGGTAGATGTTAAAGTGCCTTGAAGAGACGTGTGGTTCAGACAGTAACTAAATATTCTTTTGGTCAATAGTTTTCTAACTTTTTATAACTTTTGAGTAGCTAACTTTGAAAAAAAAAATAACAATCAGAGGAAGAGTTTCAAGAGGGTGAAGTAACTATGAGATTCTGACTTTGGGGACCAAAGCTAAAAACATGGGCTTTATTCTGTAACTACTGAGGAATTTTGAAGGACTTTATGTGAAAAAGTAACATGATTACATCCTTGTATGTTTTTTTTTTTTTTGTGGTTGTGTGACATTTTTGCTTGAGTAACAAAAGAATGAGTCTCTCAACCTCTTCTTAGGAAAAGAGTCCAGAATTTTAATCAAAAGGGAAAATGTCCCCTTGAAGTAGAGTTGGGAGATATATTTTAAATGAATATGCATACACTGAGCTTAAAAAAAATGCAAATCCAGATGACATAATAATTGCCAGGAAAAGGGCAAGTGAAATGATATCCCTAATGAAAAAGGATTTTCTGACTTAAAAGAGAAAAGACAGTAGGAGATTTTTTTTTAAGGTTTACTTATCTCAGTGTCCATGCCAAGCCATCCAACCTTTTCTTCCAGATTCACTGCATGTCAAGTTCCAGCTGAAAGCTTAGGCTTTCTGATGGATACATAGATAAGACCTGATATGTATGCCCCCTAACAAATTCTACTCAATCTTCATAGCCTTGAGTGGCAATTATACTATTTATAAAGGAAAGAATGATTCCTTTTCCTGCCTGCCACTGCTACTCAAGAGAATCTCTAACTTACCAATTACTCCCCAATATTTAATCACCGTCAGATTAACTTTCAGTCATGCAATGTGTAATTAAAATGCAAATCAATGAAATGTAATAGTGGCTGGCTGCATTACACTTTTAAAAACAATTTAATAACAACTGAATGAAAAGAGCCATTTTTGTTAACACAATCCTGAGGGTTCTATCCTAGAAAAACTAGAATAATTTATACATTGAATTGAGTTGTCTAATGAAAGACATATGCCATATTTAGTTTTATATAAAAGAAACTGTGTATTATATTTTTTCTCTGAATCCTTGGATATACTGTAGTTTTTGCTTTATAAAGACAATTGCTGTCATTTTTGTGCAGATGTTTATATTATATAATCATTCTGAATTATAACTTTAAACATTTCTAAAGTGACCTTAATTGAATTTGATTCTTTTTAATGTAAATCCTACTGGAAAGTCATCAGAGCAATGCCTATTTTGTCTCTATTTATTTGTCTAGTATGTATGTGTCCATCCTTTTGTTTCTTAGCCTTTCTGAATTAATTTTAGGTGTTTGTCTTATATATAGATTAGAGTTGGGTCTTCCATTCCTAGACTCATTGAAGATAACTTTCAAGATGGCCTATGCTTATTCACTTTATTGACATGACTGAAATATTAAGTCACATTACTTTATAATCTTCATGTTAGGAAGGACCTTAATGACCATATAGCTAACATATGCACTACAAGTTTAAATCTGTCAAATCAGTTCAGAGATTGAATCAGACTTTCTTCGGGACTGCCCAAACCCTTAATCATAATGGTACTACAGCTTATACCTTGGTCAGTAAGTATGTGTGTGTATATTTTCATGAGCATCTTTTGAGCTGCTCTCCACTTCCCTTCAATTATAGGAGCTACCTGAAAACAAGCATCTTTATGTGCATTCTCTTCCCCACTAGTCCTCATTCTACTGCCACCTTCACACACACATCTCTACCAGGCACATGGTAGGTGCTCAGTAAATATTTGCTGAATTAATTAGTCGATGAATAACTCAGAGAAAGGAGCCTCTAAAAAGTTAATTGTTTGTTATGTGAATTCATGGTACTATTTGCCTGTGGAGTAAAGTAATAGATATATACAAGGCATTTATCTTTCTGGTATGGGAAAATAGTCTAATTGGTTTAATGGATCTTATTTTCATTTAATGGTTTCTGTCTATAAGTCGCCAAGGTCATACAACTATTAAGCATCCAGATATGAGCCCATCTTTGTTAAACTGCACTGCCTGAGCTTTTAACCTTATCACAAAATCACATCTCATTTGAAAAAAAATTTATACTGTTGCCCTGGATCCTCAATATATACTTACATTCTCATCACACTTGGCATGTGATTCAGATCCCAGCCTCAACCTTATTATTTTGACTAACGTAATTGCTCTTTTCAATGAACCCTGGGAATTTGAAATTATGTTGATTTATTGGCTACTTAGAAAAGCACTGGTAACCCTGACTTGATAGTGAGACCTCCTGGCATGCTTTCTCCCAGCTTTTCTTGCTCTGATTTTGTTTCCTGAAAGAACTGTGGAGGTTTTAACTTTTATTTTGGATCATTAATTTCACTGAGTCATTTGGGCAGCAAGGTACTTAAAGCTTCCTCAGCAATTTGAATGAAGGAAGACTTTGAAAGTGCCTCAGTTGAATGCTTCTTATTCTAAGCTGAAGCGTGTCATTAGAAATAGACTACACTGTCCATGGAAGATTTATGAGTATACGTTTGAACCAGGAATGACAGATATGATACTATGTGAAGCTTTCACAAATTCATAGATAAAAGACAATCATTTTTAAAGAACATATATGCATATAGACACAGCCCCTCACCACCAATAATATGGTGAAGGCCAGGGATGGAGGTGGGAGCTGGGTAGAGGGGGGACAAAGGGAGGGAAAATGGGGGACATCTGTAACAGTATCAACAATTAAAAATAATTATTTTCAGTGTTATGAATGATATTAGGAATTTAATTAAAATGAAAACAAACTATTGGAGGAATGTGTGTAGTATTCAAGTAGGGTATTCCTACCAACCAGGTGGAACAATTAAAAGTTATAAGAAAACAAATCAATGATTGAAGATTACTTTAGTAATCAGTTCTTTAAAACACAATTAAAGTGGTTTTACTATTAAAATATAATTTCGTTGCTTAAATTATTTACACAATACTGATTAGTAGAAGAAGAAAACAAACAATGTCCCAACAAATAAGATTTTGGTATTATAACCATTTTTAATGAACATATATGTAGTGGTTTTCACAGCTTCTTTTACATGTGAGTAGCCACATCCATATCATACCAGGGTGGGCATTCTTCATTTTCTGAGTGTCCAGTATACGTACATTTTTTTCTACATTTGAAAATTCCTTGCCTTTCAAGGCTTGGTGAAAAGCTGAACTTGCCTCTGATTATTAGGGTGGAGGCACTTTGTCTCTTTTCTAGATTCTGTGGCAGCAAGTTTGTAGGGAAGTAACCTAACCTCAGTTAATCGGATGCACTCACTCAGTCAGCATGGCTCCTCTGCAGATACTGACAAGGGAGCATTCCTTCTGGCAACAACTAGGCAGGGAGCAGTCCCAGTTTCTACTGATTATCATGGCGGCAATGCAAGCTAGTTTCCAATGCTGATACCCTGTTTCAGCAAGGGCTGTCAGCATCCAAGTGGGTGTGCAGTGTTCTCTCCTGGTGGTACTGACTTGCATTTGTGTAGGGAGCGGCTCTAGGGTCAAGCCTTGGGCTAACCTGTGGCAGGGCCACAAACAAGTCCCAGCCTGGAGGGCAGAGCTCCTAGCATAATTAAGCCTGACCTTGTAGCCCTCCCTAACTCCTTCCTAAGTAGCTAATGGGCTGTGGGAGGCGCAGCAAGTGTTGCCAAAACAAGAACACTTGTATACATGTTAATCTACCCTTGTTTTAATCAGACTATAAAATGAAGCATCAGCTAGCAGGCTGGGTCTTTTGTGTCCTCACCCAGGCACAGGAGATCCACCGAGCCCCAGCTGTATTCTCTTGTCTGTCTTTTCTTCAATCCTTCACCACCCCTCCTCAGGTTCACCCTTTGGCCATGCTGGCGCGGCACACATTTCCCAGTGACTAATGAAGTTGGTTCTAATTTTTACTCCTATGATTAATGTTGTCATGAAGAACAAATTTTTAGGTCAATCTTTGAACTCATCCTTTTTAAAATTAATTCCTAGGATTAAAATTGCCTGGAGAAAGCATATGGACATTTTAAGACTTTCATATGTGTTTCTAAATTATTCTCTAGAATGGTACATCAGCTTTGTTGCCTACAACCTAGATAACTTGATAGATGAAAAATGGGTTCTAGTGCTTGTAGTTACATGCTAGTAAAAACTGCCGTCCTGATGTGACAACCTGATATGCGTTATGGCTATGATGCATAAACCCCTTCATGTGTACATCTTCACCTGCAGTACAATTAAAAAAGCTCAGCTTCAGTTATAATGGATCTCTGACTAATGGCAGCCAGCCATATTCATTCCAGGACTTATGTGCTGTGGACCCATGCAGAACAGCGTCTGGCCTCATCAACTTTAGAATTTCCCATGACATACTCCTTGAGGCAGCTATCTCTCAGCTACACAACAGAATACATGTGTTTAGAGCTTTGCCAGACGACCCCTGCTTCTGCCTGCTGCTGGGATACAAACACTTCTGCACCATCTCAGATCCTCCGCTGTGACAAAAATCTTGTCAGATAAATGGAAAGCCAGGCTAGGGTATGGCTCCCTGCCTGTGTGATATGTTGGTATCCATGGGAAACATTTGTTGGCCTCCAAAACTGCATTTTGGTCCACGATGCAAACTCTTTTTCCCCATAATACTCATTTTGAAGAATAATTTTAAAGGACCAAATTTAAGATCCGTAATTACTTGTATTTTGAAGTGACTGGTAGGTTTGTTTTCCTATGTGTAACTGCACATACGTTAACATCTTTTGATGACA
Organism: Myotis nattereri; assembly: GCF_964212035.1. Lineage (NCBI taxonomy): Eukaryota > Metazoa > Chordata > Mammalia > Chiroptera > Vespertilionidae > Myotis > Myotis nattereri. The sequence goes on from NC_138084.1 coordinate 27,349,733, forward strand.
TCACAACTGGCAGTTTCTGGACTTGAGTATTTTTCGCCTACAGGTTTTCCATTTCAACATCTAAGTGCATCAGTATTTTTGATGAAAGCGTTTTGAACAGAGAGACCCTCTTTCTGTCTCCCATTTACTTATTTTTATTTCTTTTCATTTCACTTCCACACTTTCAACAAATCTCTGGTATTTTCAGGCATTCCATACCATATAAACTTGGAATAGCATCAGTGATTTTTTTTTTTTTTGTCTAAAGTTTTACATATATCTCTTTTTTCCCGATTGACCCCTACATCCCGCAGCCATTCCCACCCTGGGCAAGCCCCTACTGCCCCAGTGTCTGTGTCGATTGAGTGATATATATATATATATATATATATATATATATATATATATATATATATATATATATATATCATACTTCAGTAGTATAGGCTGGGCTGCAAAAAATACCAGATAAAGATTCTCTGCCCTAAAGCATGAAGAAAATATTATGAACAGCTAATGTCTGACGCCAACATTTTTTGGACATGATGCAGAATGTTTAAATTCCTATTGTTCAAGGTTTAATGTAAAAAATGCCCATAAACTTTCTGGATGAGAATTTTCAATTGTCTGTTTATCCCATTTTCATTTCCAAACCGGTTCATAAGTTGCTGGATGAAGCTAGTTCATTTTAAAAACTGAAGTGAAGTAAATTTCCTCCTGCATTTATTTTAGAGAACTTTGTGGAATTTAATTAAATCAACTGAAGATGAGTAAAGACTTCCACACTTAACGAGTGTCAGTAGAGTACTGTGTTTGCAGGCACAGCCTCTCACTTCTGCCAAAAGCCACCTATTGTCTATGTTAAGTCAGTTACTTCATCTCACTGAGCCTGTTTCCTGATATATCAAGAAGGGTATATCAAGGCCAACCTTACACATTGTTATTTAATTATTTAAATATGTTAAATGCATTTGGGCTTTATATGATCACTGGCATATAGATGGCTCTCCATAAAGGACAGCTAGCATCCTGGCACACAGTAGGTGCTCAATAAACACTTGTTTAATGATAAAATATCTTCCTTAAGAAACCCAAATTGAGAGTAAATTTTCAAATTTGCCTTTCTCATTGTGCAGAATATGTGAGAAAAATGTCTAGAGGGCTTCTGTGCATGTGCATTTTGGTTTGTTTGTTTGTTTTTAAGGACTTTTTTCTTTCTCCGTGTTTTCCCATTGCTGCAATCTCATGCATTGAGCACTTAACAAACTTCCAGGAAGCTTTTCCGTGACACCATTGCTAATCTTCAGTGGCAGACTGCCCATGGTAGAAAGGACTCCACAATAACCTCGGAGATCAGTCCCTAGCCTGACGGCTGCTGCCTCGTATCTTACTTACTTTTATTTTACATCTCTTCAAGGGAAATAGTATGAAAAATTAATGAAATTTACAGTCATGTATCATTATACAATTCTTAAAGTAATTGTCAGCCTTGTCTCATGTAATCCTCTTGATAGACTTGGAAAGTCTCTCATTGACAGATAAAGAAATTGAGATGTCAGGAAGTTGTGACACATGGTTAAATGTCTACAGAGAGTGACAGGGCCTGTGTCTCCTAACTCCTAGCTAACTGCCTGTCCCCTCCATTTTAGCCCCCAATCTCCTCACACTTGCTCATAGTGCAGGAATTATATCCATGGAGTGATTTCCTAGAGGTCTGCTTCTACCCAATACTCAAATGTGTAATCAAAATGATTCCTTTTTTGTATAAAAGAGCTGATTAAAGGGCAGATCTCCCTGAGAGAGGTCAACCTGAATTTGAACTTTCCTTGTGATGTTATTAAGAAGAGTCTGAGAGCAGGTTTTTAAGTGACACAAACACATGAGCATGGGAGGCTTAGAAGTCAGCCTTTGTTTCCATTACAAATTGGCCTACGTTTACTTTCCCATTGCCGTGAATATTTTCATAGAAGCCTACTTCAGGGAAAAAGCAAAAAATGAAACCAAAAACCAGTCTTTAAGGTTTCCCAATTTTGGGTCAAACTCTCTTAATCTTTAATTTTCCTTTCATTTGATGTTCACATCACACTGGTGAGGCAGTATTATCTCTTTCCAAAATTTTCTTAAGGTAACTGAGGGACAAGGGTGCTAAATAACTTGCCTGAAGTCATCTTTCTAGCAAGTGTCTGAGTCAGGATATGAATCTAGATTGGTCTAAATGTGAAGCTCATGGTTAGTCTAATATTAGATTGCTATTGTGTTCTTGCTGAGCTTTCTCAGAATCAGGAAAATATATATTGGTGACTAAAAAAGCTCTTTGTCATAAATCTTAGCAGTGTTGCTTGACAAATGTTAAGTCAAGCTTTGGCCTATTCTTTCCTCAGTTCCATAATGAAGAAATAAAATAATGCCCTTTCTCTGGTCCCTGTAATATATGCAGAGACAGAAGCCAAGACACCCACAGTCTCACTCTCCTGCTATCATTCATTGCAGATAATATTTTAACTCATATTTTCCAATCAATATTTAAAGCATAGGGCTAGATATAAAATACAAGACAGATTTATTGGAAGCAACGAAATTCCTCAGTTGATGGTATATTATATTGTGTGACCACTAAAAAACTAAGATTTCCCAGAAAAAAAAAAGCCAAATAAACATTTCTTAAGAGTGAGGTATTTTAGAATCTTTAAAGGCACCTCAGCACTGAGAGGACAAAGTTCTTGTTCTTGGTTCTCTATCCATCACCAAAATTCCTCTCCCTAGCTAATTTTTATTCAGTCTACTCCAGCATTGTTCATAATATTTGTCCATTCTTTATTTTCTTTATGTTATTGTTCTTTCTCTGTTCCCAGAATTCCTTCCATGTCATAGACCTGGACTCTTTCCCCATAAAAAATAAATTCTACTCATAAGCATTAGGGCCACCTCTATCACACAGCTTAAGTATCAGGATTAAGAATGAAGAACACCTGTGTCAATAAGATTCAACTATTTATTCCAGGAAGATTTCAAACCAATAAATAACTCTACTGTTTGCCTCAGGATATTCCTGTATATTGTCTTATCTGAACAAACAGTTTGTTCACCTAGGTAAATAGTTCTGAGGACAATGGATTGATCAACTGGGCAAATAGCTTGATTGTCAAACAAAGAGTTTACTTTTCAAGAATTTCTTCAAGGTGGTCACCATGCTGTGTCTACCAGTCTTAAGCAATTATGTTGTGATTTTAGTTCAATCTCAATTAGTTACAAACCTTGAAAGACATTATTTAAACCACTGGAGCTTAGTTCCTAAGCCTTATAAGGACCTTTATTCTTTCCTTGTCAGAGATGACTAAGGATTTGTCTGGGTGCTATCAACTGGTTTCATTAACAGTTTTGCTTATTTAAGACGTGTGTGTGTGTGTGTGTGTGTGTGTGTGTGTGTGTGTGTAAATCCACACTATTATATTATACTAGAGGCCCAGTGCACGAGATTTGTGCACTGGGGAATGGGGTGGGGGGAGGGTGGCATCCTTCAGCCTGCCCTGCACACTCTCGCAGTCCAGAAGCCCTCAGGAGGTATCCGACTGCCATCAAGGTGGAGGTGGGAGAGGCTCCTGCCACCACCACTGCGCTTGCCAGCAGTTAGCCAGCTTCTGGCTGAGTGGAGCTCCCCTTGTGGGAGTACACTGACTACCAGGGGGAAGCTTCTGCATTGAGCATATGCCCCCTGGTGGTCAGTGTGCATCATAGCGACCAGTCAATCCACTGTTTGGTAGATTTGCATATTACCCTTTTATTATATAGGACTAGAGGCCCAGTGCATGGATTCATGCACTGGTGGGGCCTCTTGGCCTGGCCTGCACCCTCTCGAAATCCGGGACCCCTCAGGGGATGTCGGAGAGCCGGTTTCAGCCTGATCCCTGCAGGCCAGGCCAAGGGACCCCACTGGTGCACGAATCCATTCACTGGGCCTCTAGTATGCATATAAGATCTTTGGTTAAACTCTTTCTCCCCTCATTCTCCCCCCTTCCCTCTGAGATTCATCAGTCTGTTTCATGTTTCAATGCTTGTGGTTTTCGCTCCTGTGTTGAGCATCTGCTCCCTGGTGGTTGCTTAGGTTTTTAGATAGATAGATAGATAGATAGATAGATAGATATATTATATTATATTTATTATATTATATTATATTATATTATATTATATTATTATATTATAATATATTATTCAGAATTCTTTCAGAGGCAAAATAAAAAAACCTAACTGAAATTCATTTAAAACCAAAAAGGGGATATTTTGGCTCACATAACTGAAGGTCCAACAGAAAATGTCAGTACCTAAGAGAGAGGTTTAAACATTGTAACCAGGACGCAGCTCACCGCACTCAGATTTTACCCCCAGATGGATTCTTTCTAGGTTAGCTTTCTCACTGTAGAATGCATATATTGTTTTGAGTTAGCTTCAGGTTTACATTCTCTCTAAGATGGGTTCTCTGAGAAACAGGCCTTGAGAAAAAGATTCAAGTCCAAAGGATTTATCTGATATGTGCAGGTTATGTCAGTAGGAAAATGAAGAAAGCAGAACAGGCCAGATAAAGAGATCAATAAGGAATTTACTATAAAATCAAATGCCATTTTGGACAACTGGAGCTTAAACCTGATGGGAGACATTGGGCAACACAGAGCTCAAAGTTGTACCACCTAAATGGCCAGGAAGATTAGACCCTTGTACACCAAATACTACTGGTCATTGTTTATAGGAAGAATATCAAGACTGATGTACCTGAGGTTGGAGTCAACTTAAATGGCTTTAGAGAGTCTTTAGGCTGCAACCATATGTAAGTATCTGCAACTGGAGGTTAGCAGGCGTGTAGTGAAGTCAGAGCCCCGGGGATATGGGCAGTGCACCTAAAATAACTACTACACTCAGACCCCAAACCCTCTGCATGTACAAAAGTAAAGTTATTTGTCTTAGGACAAGATTAAGTCACATACTTTGACAGAATCAGCCATTGCAAAAACTAAGGGTATAGTAATATCTGTTACAAAATGCCAAGTAAGGACTTCCAAAAATCCTTTCATTCATAGAAGCAATGAGAATCCTGGCAGATATTGTCACAATCAACGCTTTCTGAACTCTGGATCTTAACTAAAACTTTTAAGCCATCTAGGGAGTGTTTATTTAAGAAAAAAAATCTCAATATCGGTAAGAGCAGTGAGAAATATAGTATGTTACCAACTACTCCCATTCTTCTTTTCTGAGCACCACAGCAACCTAGAAAACCAACATCCACACTAATGTGGAAAAGCAGCAGCATGGAAACACTAGGGAGAAAAGAATGAGACTGCAGCTTCTTCAAGGCCTGTTTCCCTACTACACACAAACCTAGGGTTATTGTATGACCCAATGATTTCACTCATGGTATATACCCAAGGTAACGGATATCATATAGTCCCACAAATAGTACACTAATGTTCATAGCAACATCAGTCATAATAGCTAAAAAGTGGAGTGTCCATCAACTGATAGATAGATTAACAAAATGTGGTATAGCCATATAATGGAATATTATTCAGTCATAAAAGGAATGAAGCACTGATATATACTACATCATGAATAAACGTTGAAATGTTATGCTAAGTGTAAAAAGACAGGCATAACATGCCATATATTGTATCTTGTGGGATTCCATTTATGTGAAATGTCCACATGGGAAAAATCCATAGAGACAGAAAGCAGATTAGTGTTTGCCAAGGGCTAATGGTGGATAGGAATGAGAAACAATTACTAAAAGGTGGTAGGCTTTTTTGGGGATAACTAAAATGTTCTGAAAATAAGTATTAGTAATGATTGCACAATTCAGTAAATATACTAAAGATCAATGAACTGTACACTTTAAAAGAGTGAATTTTATGATACGTGTATTATCTTTCAATCAAGAAGAGATGTACAGTGCTCTGTTTTGTGAGACCTGGGTTAAACCCCACTCCTGCAGGATAAGGGAAGTCCAACAGGGGCTGTCAGTGGGATGGTTACAGAGGAAATTCAAAGTGCTCTTAGCAGAAGAAGGCAGAATGGGTGCTGAACAAGCAAAACAAGAAATACTTTTCTACTCGGGCTATCCCATCAGAATCTCACAAACCCTTTGATCAGAGCCATTTGTCAGTTCTGCCAATTCATGCTTTTATGAAAACGACTGCTTTCCTGCTAAAAGCTGCCACATGCTCTAATGGTTCTCTTCAGCCTGGCATGTGTCAGGACCAGGCTGATTTCTTCTCTCCTCCAGCTATCTGCACACTAAATCATCCCTTTCTTTGTCTACATCCAAAATAATGCAACAACACTACAGAGCTCTTCCAAACAATGTAGGTTTCTCCCCAGATTATTATGCAATTGGTTAGTATAAATATGCCCTGGGTAGTGGGGAGAGTTACAGTAGACTCCCATGCCGATTTCCTCCCAAATGCTCAGCTGAGTTCACTTGGACGACATGAGCACTGGTGGGAAAGTACTCACAGCTTCTATTACATATCTTTCAATAGGAAGTCCTGTAACTAAGCATGTGACCATCGATGTTAAAAGAGTAAAAATTAGCCCTAACCGGTTTGGCTCAGTGGATAGAGTGTCGGCCTGCGGACTCAAGGGTCCCAGGTTCAATTCCGGTCAAGGGCATGTACCTTGGTTGCAGGCACATACCCAGTAGGGAGTGTGCAGGAGGCAGCTGATCGATGTTTCTCTCTCATCGATGTTTCTAACTCTCTATCCCTCTCCCTTCCTCTCTGTAAAAAATCAATAAAATAATTTTTTTTTTAAAAAGAGTAAAAATTAGCTAGCCAAAATCTTAAACTTATTTCTTCAAAATGTGAGCATAAAATGGATGGTCAATGTAATGAGTTCGTGAATTTCAGGTACCCCTACATCTGCTTGCTCTCTTTCTCAAAATATTTTATTGCAAAACTACCAGATAGAATTATATTTCTTCCTGCTTTTTTTCATTATGTTGTTCATGCAATATATTAAATATTCCAACACCTAGCTTGAAAATCACTTCCAAAGAGGTATTGACTTTAATTTTTGTGTTAGCTTGGAAAGATGGCTTATCATAGGGTTATATGAACCCAGCATCTTCTTACTGGTGATAAGGACCAAGCAATCCTCATATGTTAGTAAAATATGTGAATTGTCTTGCTTACTCCTGCCTCCTCCGAAGCAGTAAGTTCTCAGGTTTTGGTTCTTGTCTGACTGACTCAGTTGAGCAAAGCTCAGGGACAATCCATGGATAGCTAAGGATTCTTTCTAAAAGTTCTTCCCCATCATGCTGGGTTATAAGAACTTAAGTTTACCTCAATCCACTTTTTTATTTTTATTTTTTGCCAGAAATTCACAGATTATAGGAAAATGTCATGATCTTGTTCTGTCAGCTACTCTCTTCCAAAGTTTTAGAGTCTTCTAAATCAGCAGGGAAGGGTTAGAGTTTCCGTTCAAAGATATTTTTCTTTAGGTTTCTTTATCTCTTCCTAGACGGAATCATAAAAAGTATCTATTAAACTTTGCTTTTCAGGTCTCCTCTTTTGCAATACCAATCCTCTCTCTTATAATTATTTACCAAAGATATAAAGTTAGGAGTTACTTAAATTCTGAAAGAAAGCAACAAGGATCAGCCTTCTCTTAACACTTTGGAAAGATGGCTTCATGAAAAAATGAGTAAAATTGATTAGGGGAAAGAGTAAGGATAAACATTTCTTTTTAAAAGCAATTAAAGGTTAAGTGTATGAAAATGGCTTTTATCACTAAAAAGAGCAGATAATATGCAGGATTATTTTCAAATATAATGCAATATACTAAAGTAATCAATTATCTTCAAGTGTTCATTTTGTAGTTTCTTGGTACAGTTAACAATGAACACAGTCATGATTGGTAATAGGAGCTTGGAAATTATAAAGTTAAGTAATTAAAGTTTTCTCCAGTTGGATAGAATTTTCTAAAGTTTCTCTGTTATTGATATTGTCTTTGTCTAGAGAGAGAAGGTTTTTATCAGAAAAGAATAAATAAGAACTATTATCTCCCAAATTTGAACTTCTGCCTTCATGCTTAAAAAAAAAAAAAAGTGAAAAACAAAATCTGCATTTTCTAAATGGCTCTGAAGTGAAGTTATTCTTTCTTTTCTTTAAACAAAAATGTAATAAAAGGCTTAAAATGTAATAATTTAGCAAAGAAAGGGCCAAGTTTTCTTTCTGAAACTAATTTTCATTGTGCTGTTGGGAACCTCAGAGAGTGAGATTTTATCTTTTGAGTAGATATTGAGATATCAGTATATGCATGGAAAAAAGATGAAGGCAAGGGTACTGGTATCTGAGCATAAATAAAACTAGTGCTTAAATAATCTACTTTCTCCTTCATTTACACTTCCTTAAAATATCTTGGAAACACAAAAGATGCTTCGTCCTGTGTCGAGTAACACTCCCTCCACGTTCTGTGTGGACTAGGGTTCGGTATCTGAAAGAGGAGCCGCACAACAAATGAGAGAAAAAGACACGAGATAATTTTGCAATATTGGTAGACCAGGCGGGCAAGTCCCGAAGGACTTCCACCCATGCTCAGGCTGCTCCAATCTTTTATTGATCTGGAGTAGCCCTTAGGGTAAGGAGGTTTCAATGACACACAGATCAGCAGACAATTTCCAGGAATAGACAAAGTATCTGATTAGCTCATCAATAGATTTCCAGGTGTAGGCACAGTATCTAATTAACAATAATCAACAAGGATCTACACAAGTATCTAAGGAATTAAGGGAACTAAGGTGGGGATGCTTCAGCTATTATTACCTAAATTAACTGGGTGGTTCACAGTCCTGACCTTTGCTAGGACTTTCAAGCCCTGACCTTTACTAAGACTTTCAAGGGCTACTAGCTTTTGGGGGGGTCTCTGTCTAAACTCAGCTAGTGAAGACAATGAATGGACTCCGGCAGTCCTGCCCGGCTGGTGTGGCTCAGTGGTTGAGTGTTGACCCAGGAACCAGGAGGTCATGGTTAGATTCTGGTCAGGGTACATGCCCGGGTTGCAATTCCATCCCCAGTAGGAGTATGCCGGAGGCAGCCAATTGATGATGTTTCTCTCTCATCAGTGTTTCTATCTCTCTATCCTTCACCCTTCCTCTCTCTCTAAAACTCAATAAAAATACTAAACAAATATATAAATACATAAATGAATAGATAGTGCTTTGTAACAGCCAAAGATTGATTATGGAAACAGGGCTTGACAAAGAGCAAAACGAAAACACACCCACACACAAACAAATGGATGGAGAAGAAGGGCGCTGATACTGAGTCATTGACAAAGTTTCTGAGCATGAATGGATGTTTAGTTTTTCAGTCTGGGGCAATGAATTGGAAAACACATATTTGAGAGCATTAGGGAAGAGACTGAGACTTTGCACATCTTTCTCTACAAGCTCTTTATCCTACAATGCTGCTGCCCAGAAGTTGAATGATAATAAGATATAATTTGATTTTTGCTTAAAAATCAAATCAGATTCTTTATCGGAAAAGTACTACCTGAATTCTTGCCTGATTTTGAAACCAAGCAACATGACTGTGAAAACTATTCCACCTAAAAAGGAGACAAAAATGACTATTGAAACTCAATGTTTACATATTTTGAAAATAAATATATTCTTCTCTAAAAAATACAGTTAGGGCAAGAGGCTGTAAATACACACAAATTGTCACAGTGTTATCATGGAATCTGTGTGAATTTGAATTTACAGAACCGTCAGAATGTAGAAGGATTAAGCTCATTAAATTTACAAGAGCCAAGTGTAAACATCTCATGCACTTTACCTTCTAATGTAAGCTTATTTTTTTAGACAATTTAATCCTTCCTGATTCCCAGCTCTTAATTGTTGCTTCTCGCCCTGTTCAAGAATTCTACCTCCTCTGTCTCTTCCTATGGCTATTTTCATTTATCCAGATGCTATTCACTCTTCAAGGTACAGCTAAAGAGCCATCTTCCCCATAAAACCTTTTATGACCATATATTCATTTATCCTTTTTCATTAATTTCTACAGCCCTCATTCTCTGTACCACTCATCAGACACTTACGTATTTTTACTGTATGCAATCAAATTCTCTGTGTACCTTTGACCAAAAGCTCAGCCCAGGAATTCTAATTGGTATTGAAATCTAGTGAAAGATAAAAATGTTCTTTGAAGGAAATTGGACGTTTTAGATCATTGGGACCACTGTGTCAAGCCGTAGATGCTGCCTCAATTTCCCAAGATTGATCAGACTCCGAAAGAACAAGGGCTGACTTGTTTGAAGCTATGTCAAGAGTTTTATTGTCAAAGAAAACAAAAGAAATATGGGGTTAAGCTGGAGGGAAAAGTGGAGTTAAGGGAAGAAAAATGTTTGTTGGAGTCTTCTGAAACAAGTTTGAATGTTGTTGGAAATGATACAATAGAGAGAGAGAAAAAAGAGCATGATTCAAAATCTGAAGCAACATCCTTGAGGAGAGAAAAGGGGAGATATGTTGAGAATAGAAGAATTGGCCTTACCATGGGAAGTACCTTTTTCAGAGGCAAGGTAGGGTACAGATGTTGGGTAGAGCATATGGGTGGGAATGTATGGAAATTGTCTTTTGATTACTTCTATTTTCCAAGGAAATATGTTGCAATTATGTCAATTATGCGCAAAGAGAGGAAAGTAGGTGTTGAAGGTTTGAGGAAAAAAGAACTCAGTGAAAAAATAATTTATGGAGTTGAGTGATCAAATGACTGTATTAGAGAAACATTTTTAAAATTGTGGTTTGGTGGCTCCCTTCTTCCTTTAAGTGTATCTGTGAGATCAAAATTATTTCATCATAACATTAATATGTTATATCTTTTTAAACTCTTATTCTCTTATGAGCACACACTGTTATTTTTCAAAGACTGCATGACATATAGTATTGCAACAGATTCAATGCCAAAAGCAGACATGGGAATCAAGCTGTCTTCTATAAGCCAGACATTGCAGAAATTTGCAAAATTTAAAATGATACCCTTTGCATCTTTTTTGTGTATTTTTCAAAGTGAAGTTATTATACATGAAATATTTATGTTAAAAATAATGGATTTATTTTGTTTAAAAAGTATTAATAAATATTCTAAACTTTGCTTTAATTTTTAATGTAACAAATGTTCATAGATATAACCCACATATATAGAAGTTCTTAACTTTACAATTTTTAGGAGTAGAAAGAGTCTTGAGAGATCAAATTTTGTAAACCATTGATTGAGGGAAATCTAGTTTTATTCCTTGTCACACTAAGGGTACTCTTAAAATGAGTAATTATGCATTTCACATAAAGCCCAAAACATCTTAAAATTTGCATGGAACCACAAAAGACATGAAAATTCCAATAAATCTGGAGAAATAAGAGAAGGGCTGAAAAGAAAGCATCACATATTTTTTAACTATATTACAAAGATATAGCAATAAGCCTGTATAGTATTGCCATAAAAGTAGACACATAGATCAATGGAACAGAAGAGAAAGGCCAGAAATAATCCCATGAGTATATGGTCAGTTAATTTATGACAAAAGAGCCAAGGACATACAATGAGGAAAATGTTGTTGTGAAAACTGTACAGACATATGCAAAAAAAAAAAAAAATGAAATTGGACTATCTTATACCATACACAAAAATAACTAAAATGAAGTAAAGGCTTAAACATAAAGAACTGAAACCATAAAACTCTTGGAAAAAATATAGGCATTAAACTCCTTGACATAGGTCTTGGCAATGTTTTTTTTGTTTTTTATTTGACACCAAATGCAAAGAAACCAAAAGCAAAATAAACAAGTGTGACTTTGAGAAACTAAACAATTTCTTCACAGCAAAGGAAACCATCAACACAATAAAAAAAACAACCTGCAGAGAGAAAATGTTTGCAAATCATATACCTGGTAAGGGCTTAATATTCAAAATATATAAAGAACTTATACAAATACACTCAATAGCAAAAGAAATAAAGCAATCCAATTAAAAATGGGCAGAAAAACTGAATAGTCGTTTTTTAAAAGAAGATAGCCAGCAGGGACATGAAAAAATAGTCAGTGCTACTGATCATCAGGGAAATGCAAAGCAAAACCACAATGAGATGTCACCTCACACCTGTGAGAATTGCTGTCATCGAAAAGACAAATGATAACAAGTGTGGCAGAGGATGTGGAGGAAAGGAAGCCCTCGTGCACTATTGGTGGGAATGTAAATTGGTGCAGGCACTATGGGAAACAGTATGGAGTTTCCTCAATATATGAAAAATAAAATTATCATATGATCCAGCAATTCTTCTTCTGGATATATATCCGAAGGAAATTAAAAGAGGATCTTGAACAGATATCTGCACCCCCATATTCATGGCAACTTTATTCACAATACCCATGACACAGAAACAACCAAAGTGTCCATATACGGTAGAATGGATAAAGAAAATGTTTGTATACATACATACACACACACATGCACACACACACACGGAGACACACATATATACAAAATTAAATATTGTGCCATAAAAATAAGTAAATTATGCCATTAACAGTAGCATGGATGAATCTTGAGGGCATGTAATGCTAAGTGAAATAAGTCAGACGGAAAATACTGTATGATTTCACTTATATGTGGAATCTGAAAATACTGGACTCAGAGATACAGACAACAAATTGCTGGTTGTCAGAGGCAGGGGGGGAGGAAAGGGTGGAGGAGTGCAGAAAATGGGTGGAAGTGGTCCAAAGGTACAATCATCCAGCTATATGATAAATAAGTTCTAGGGATGCAGCATGCAGCATGATGACTATACTGTAATTAACAATACTGTATTGTATGTTTGAAAATTGCTAAGAAAGTATATCTTAAAAATTCTCATCATCATAAAGAATATAATTTTATGAGGTGATGGATGTTAACTAAACTTATTATGGTAAATATATATAAAAAAAGTGTAATATGCTAATTAGACTGGACGTCCTTCCAGATGACTTTCCAATTGAAGCCAGGGCTGTGGGTCCTGGGTGCCAGAGGGAAGCCAGTGCCAGCAACCGGGGGAAGGAATACCTACTCTTGCACGAATTTCGTCCATTGGGCCTCTGGTATCCTATCTAATAATAGACAAACATGGTAATTAACCGTACCTCCAACACACTTCCCATTGGCTAATCAGGGTGATATGCAAATTAACTGCCAACCAAGATGGCTGCTGGCAGCCAGGCAGCTGAAGCGAACAGGAGGCTTGGTTGCCCCAGCGATGGAGGAAGCCAAGGTTCCCCACCTGCTGCCACCTGGCTCTGAGCTCCTAAAGCAACAGCTCCCAAAGATACAATGTTTTAATTATAGACGCTAAAAGATGGCGGTTAATTTGCATACTCAGGCTCCAAGCAGTGGAGCAAAGCCAAACAGTCCCAAAGCCGCAGAGCAGCGAGGCCTCACCGCCCCGGGATCAGCAGAGCTGCGAGACCTCAGGGCCCCGGGATCAGTGGAGCCGAGAGGCATCCTGGCCCCGGGATCAGCGGAGCTGTGAGACCTCAGGGCCCTGGGATCAGTGAAGCCGCGAGGCCTCCGTCCCTGGCATCAGAGCAGCAGAGAGGCTTCCCAGCCCCTGGAGCAGCGTCATGAGGGCGGCCTCGCAACACCCAAATAGGCCCTGCTGTGTGGATGACAGGGGGCGGCACCCCAACACCCTAATCGGCCCTGCTCTGTGGGTGACAGGGGGCAGCGCTCCAACTCCCCAATCGGCCCTGCTCTGAGCCCGACCAAGGGCTGCGGGGCAGGCACCTAGGGATTGGGCCTGCCTTCTGCCACCCAGAAGCAGGCCTAAGCCAGCAGGTCATTATCCCCCGAGGCGTCCCAGACTGTGAGAGGGCACAAGTGGGGCTGAGGGACACCCACTCTGCCAGTGCACAAATTTTTGTGCACCGGGCCCCTAGTATGTGTATATATATATACATACTAGGGGCCCGGTGCATGAAATTCGTGCACTGGGTGTGTGTGTGTGTGTGTGTGTGTGTGGTGGGGAGTGTCCCTCAGCCCAGCCTGCCCCCTCTCACATACTGGGAGCCCTCAGGCGTTGACCCCCATCACTCTCTGATCGCCTGATCGGCCCCTTGCCCAGGCCTGACGCCTCCGCCAGAGGTGTCAGGCTTGGACAGGGGATCCCCATCTCCCCCCAATCACTGGCTCTGGCCCCCGCCCAGGCCTGAGGCCTCTGGCCCAGGAATCATGCCTGGGCAGGGGACCCCCATCTCCCTCTGATCGCTTGCTCCACCCCCCGCCCAAGCCTGACACCTCTGACCCAGGCTTCAGGCCTGGGCAAGGGGACCATCATATCCCCCCAATCCCAGGCTCCGCCCCCCACCCAGGCCTGATGCCTCGGCCAGAGGAGTTGACCCTCATCACCCTCCGATCACCAATCACCGGATCGGCCCCTTGACCAGGCCTGAGGCCTCCGGCAGAGGTGTCAGGCCTGGGTAGGGGACCCCCAGCTCCCCGCGGTTGCAGGCTCCGCCCCTGCCCAGGCCTAACGCCTCTGGCCTAGGCGTCCGGCCCGGGCAGCGGGGACCTGCAGTGGCAGCGGGGGGCGCCGCAATCGTGGGCTTCGCTTTAGGCCCAGGCAAGGGACCCCTAGCTCCTGGGACTGCCAGCTTCGACCGTGCCCAGCTCCCATCGCTGTCTCCACCCCTACTTCCTGCTATCACTGGCCAGAGCAGCAAAGGCGCCTGATTCTCCGATCATGGCTGGGGGGCAGGGCAAAGGCGGCCCCAGGGCCGCCTTTGCCCTGCCCCCCAGCTCTTAGCTCCCCCCTGGGTTTCAGATCACTGTCAGTGGCAGGGGGCTTCTTCCTGCTTTCCCTTTCGCCTCCCTGCATTGTGCCTACATATGCAAATTAGCCGCCATCTTGTTGGCAGTTAACTGCCAATCTTAGTTGGCAGTTAATTTGCATATAGCCCTGATTAGCCAATGAAAAGTGTATCGCCGTACGCCAATTACCATTTTTCTCTTTTATTAGTGTAGATATATATATATATATATATATATATATATATATATATATATATATATATAAAATCTCCACCTTAAACTAATACAAAGTTATATGTCATTTATATTTCAATAAAACTGGGGAAAATAAAATAAAGTCAGTATTTTGTTGTTGTTGTTTTCATAAATTCTGATGGCCGGGCCCTGGCAAAATGTAGATGGAGCACTGAGCCTATCCAGGGCTTCCTTTTGCCAAGTAATTACATCAGAGGGAGAGGGAGTGAGGTCCTTAGATTAGGCAGTGGAATTGAAGCTGGATAAGGAGAGAAGTGAGAACATAAATGGTCCTGAAGGGAGAAAGGGCAGAGGTTGTACATATTGCACTGTGAGTCTGGAATAGAGGCAGTAGGCAAGAAAGACAGGAGGTGGATGATGAGGATTGTGATCCTTGGAATTACCCTTATGAGAGCAAGCAGTCAGTGAATCAAGTTCAGGGGATGAATTGCTGCATAGAGTGGAGGATGAGCTCCTTGGATGAGAGTAGGTTATTGAATCTGTCAAGAAGTGAGATACTGATCTGGATGCTGAAATCTTTGAGGAAGGAGAGAACGAGAGGAGGAGATGAGGTTATAAAATGTGAAGCACTTGAAGGAATTTTGTGTCTAGTCACCCGAGGGTCGGAACTTTTCTGTCAGGGTTTTCTGAACCTCACCAACAGGAAGAACCAAGAAAGCCCACCTTTGGTAAGAGATGTGAGTTATTAGCCTTGCCTACCTCCATTGTGTAACCTTGGGAAAGCCTCTCAACCTCTCTAAACTCAGTTTTCTTTCTATGAATTGGATAGATTAGTACCTACCTATAGGGTGGTAATAAAAATAAATTGAGACAAGATCTATAAAGAACTTACTATGATGCTTGACACCTGGTAAGCACTCAAAATACATTAGCCATTATCATTATGATTATCTCTTCAGCAAAATTATACTCTCTCTGAAGAAAGTCATCTTATTCCAATCACATTGCCATCCCCCTATGCAGCTAGCATAGTGCTAGGTATTATAAATGTTTGCTAAATTGAATTTGTATGTCTTACCCATTTTACACCTCAATCAGCAGTTTTGTTTTTTAAAATGGCAGTAAATGATACATTTAAGATATAACTTAGCTTCTATGGCAGCCTTCAGTACCCAGCAGCAGAGCAAAACCTGCTCCGTTAGTTGCCTGAAAATACTAATCTCTGCCTGTGCTTTGGAGTTTCTGTAAAACGAGGATAATGATACAGTAAGCATTTGCAACTGTTTTTTGAGAATGTAGATGAATGCAGCACTAGAATTAAATTGTCACCAAATTTAAACTAGATTCTGTTTAATGCAAGATGCCTCATAAACTGTTGTTTTCTATTTAAGACCAAATCATACCAATAGTTTTAGCCCTGGAATTGATATTTTAAACAAGGAATTTTATATTTGGATTCAAATAATGTCTTTTGCCATCATATTTTTAACTTGTCGATGATTCACCATAATATATAATTTAAGGTGCAAATGTGATTTGAGAAAAACAACTTTGCTTTCAACTGAATCAAGTGCTTTGCTATATTTCACCAGTTTACTTGCAATTTCTAATTTTCTCTTTGAAATATGAAAATTAATTTTGGCCAAGGTCTCAGTCTCCTCTCTTAGTTATGAAAAACTAGAGGCCCAATGCACAAAGATTCATGCAAGAATAGGCCTTCCCTCCCCTGGCTGCTGGCACCGACTTCCCTTCGGCACCCGAGACCCAGTCCTTCGCTCTGGCCTCCACCTCCCATCTTCGCTCCAGGCCAGAGCCACCTCCAGCCTTTGTTCTGGGTCAGAGCTGCCTCCCACCAGCTCCAGCTGGCTCCATGGCCACCACCCAGAAGCCAGCCCTGGGCGGCCAGCCAGGGCTTGCAGGAGGCTTGACTTCCTTAGTCTCTAGGGTGACAAAGGAAGCCAAGTGTCCTGCCCAAAGGAAGCCAAGCATCCCGCCTGAAGGAAACCAAGCATCCCACCCACTCTGGCTGGCTCCATGGCTCCGGCCGGTGCTGCCATCTTTAAGGCTATGGGTGCACCAATCTTTGTCATGGAGTGATGGTTCATTTGCATATTACCCTTTTATTAGTATAGATGGAACAGGATGGTACAGAGAAGAATGTGTGCTATTTACATAATTTTTACCAAAGCCCCAACAGTGAGAGGTGCCATTATAGGTTTATTATACAGACAAAAAATTTCTACAAATTGAAATAGAGACTATATCACCTGTGCAGAGTCACACAGTTAGTAAGTGGGCAGCCAAGATTCAAGATTCAAGTAGTATGATTAGTGTGGCCACTTTTCAAGCAAGATCTGAATGCTTTGTCACTGTCCACTACTGCCTCTTTGATGTAGGAATAGCCTTCACCTTGTTTCTAGGTGGCAGTGGACCTATCTCTTAGTATTTAGCATCTCTTGTATCTTTGTTTTTAAAAGGCATTGGGCATATAATAAATTTTATGTTTATAACTGCTTTATTTTATTTCCAAGGAGACTTCTACATGAATAAGTACATATAAGGCTGTCTCTTGTTTCAGATATTACAGACACCCCTTTGAAGGGGTGTTTAATTATTCCCTTCTAGTAGAGTTGTTGCGTGGTTAAAGCTAAAACTTGGGGGTAATTCCTTATATGTGGTTGTGATGGAATGTTATTGAACATGGGCAACAAACGTGTCTTATGGAGATGTGTTATGACATCTGTTATGATGATGTAAATAATCTGAGAGGTAAAATCTATACACTCAACATGAACAATTGTTTCAAAGTGGCCTAAAGCTTGAGATCACCTATTCCAGCTTACCTGGGTCTCTATTTCAACAATTTAGCTGTATATCAAAGATGTTTAAGGTAAAATGAAAGTACTTGTTAGAGGGCCAGAAAAATATATGGTTTCTGGATCCAGTGAAAGTAACACTGAATTAGAAGCCGCCTTCTAATTTGTGCTTTGCTTTTAAGTAGCTGATATCTTGAGATGAAATACGTATTCTCTTTTATGAAGTAAAAGCATTGAGCTGGATGCTCCACTGTCTTTTCCAACACCTATTCTAGCATTTCCTTTTCACTGAAGCTCAGTGTATAATAAATATATCTGTTGCTCTCTTTTTTATTTGACCTCATATGTCTGTAGGTGTTTCAAGAGTAAATGAGAATTTCAGTTTCCAGATGGTTTCCTCTAATGGTTTTGAGGAACCTACATCTGGAAATTAGGACTTAGTATTGGGAAGGAAGTGAACCATACAATAGTCAGACTGGCATATGGAGTCCATCATTTGTCACGACCATTCAATAGATAATCCATGATCTACCATAACTTTTATATTCATAACTTTATTGAATTAAATATTAAATTATTTCCCTATATCTAAATATACACCTTTTTTCAGAAAAAAAGACTTATGATCTTTTTGAAATAATCCTTGCTTTTGAAACCTATTTTATTATGTTATCTTAATCCCATAAACCATTATCAAAGCTATTTAAACAAAAAGTCTTCAAGGTTTCAAAAGATATTGTCAGAGTTTATGTCCTTGAACATTATTCTTCCAAATTAATTTTTTCATAACCTTTTCTCATGATCAGTCCAGGTTGGTTAACATAACAGGACAACCATAGCCAAATTCATGAGGCTTACCATTCTCCCGGCGATTTTTTTTCCAAAGTGCTTTCTGAAATGACTCACCTTCCCCACCCACAGTTTACTCCCACTAAAATGTCAGTGAAACTAAAATACATCTGAGGCTTATTTTTGACTACTGTGGCTGGCTGAACAATGTAAGTGGACAGTTATTGATTAACTGTCTAAAGTGATGGACACTAATTTTATTAAGCTGGCACCTTCATTTCTTATTTCAGCCTGCTCTTCAAGAGTTCAGGACTTTATTCTTCCATTAAGTCTAATGGAACGACTTGGTGACTTTTTTTTGAAGGCTTTTCCTGATCAGATAAACAAATTATTATGAAAGCCCAGAGACTGAATTGTGATTTTATAAAGAAGCTTTTGGTGTTTTAATGTGTGACTTGCTGTTTGATTGCTTTCCAGATAATTAAAATGTTCTACTTCCAAGCCCTGATGTGAAATTAAGAACCTCAGAGTATTTCACCTTAAGGCATGTGGATTGTTAGTTATGAGTTGCATTTTACTGGTGCTGTGTAACAGCAGCTAGCAAGTGAGCAAGCTGCCTCCAAACAAATGTGAAAGCTGTACTGGAAGAATGTAGCTAGCATGTGTGATACCAACTTGATAAGAAAAAATATATCTGTAACAAATGCATGTATTTTAAAGCCATACCTCTTACTTATGCACAATAATTTTTGAAAAGTTCTTTGTTGGCTAAAAATGGGATGATAATTGGGAAGTCCAAATAACAGGCGGTATGTAAAATAACAGATAGCCCGTTTAATGACTCCTTTTCTTCCCACCACCACCTTGCCTCCTTAATCTAATCACTGGATCATGGACTAAAAATTGTATTGAGTGCTCCTATTCCATATTGTAGCATCAAACATTAATATGAATCAGCTTGACCTTGAGGGGATAAATCTCTATAATCAAAGAATAAATAATTAGAAACATGTTGTGTGGGTTTCCTCTTTCTCCCTTCTGGGAACCCAACATTTAAACTGAGATGATTGCAGTCCAGTTTGTTCTCCTCCAAATGGAACTAATTTGATTGCATTTTTTGCTTACTCCTGTAAGGAAACCATGACTAGTCATGAGAATTTCCATTTCTGTTTCATCTTTGCAAAAAATGTTTGCCTTGCCACGTGCTCATACCTGCAACTGTGTGTTCCAACTCTTCTTTTCTCTCTCTCTCTCTCTCTCTCTAATTACTCCTTGACTATGAGTAAATTCTCCAAGCTGTAGTGGAAAGGAAATCATTGTCTTTTTATCACCTCCCTAGGGAATTCATTCCATTTGTTTACTGATGTGTATGGCTGACTGAATAAAGTATTCCTAATTAGAATATATGAAATAATCAGTGGTCTATCTGGAGTCATAATTAATGCATTAGGAAAAATTTACTGTTGAGAAGATAGGTATTAGCATAAATGAGTTTCTCTGCTTTGAAATACAGAGGATACCTTTTAAATACTGTGCTTACTAAAGAAGAGCAAAAACAACATAACAATTTACTAAAATCTTTAGAGCACGTCATTGGAAATACAGATTATTGCATCTTAACTCCCTTCTACATAATGTACCACAAGGGGGAGGTTGGAGGAAAGGCTAGTCTGATACCTTAGTAAATGCAACGGAGGGCTTAAAGAAAGGAAAATTTCACTTGTTTTCTGTAGTGTTCCTTTCATAATTGATAAGTTTTCATTTAGCATTTTTCTGAGTGTAGAGGGAAAAAGAACCCTATCAAGGGAATTTATCTTCATGTGGGAAGGTGAACAAAACCTTTTGATTGATTTAAGTTTATGTTTCTGGGATAGGAGGTAGTAAACTTTTTTTTTTTTTAAATATATTTTATTGATTTTTTACAGAGAGGAAGGGAGAGAGACAGAGAGTTAGAAACATCGATGAGAGAGAAACATCGATCAGCCGCCTCCTGCACACCCCCCACTGGGGATGTGCCCGCAACCCAGGTACATGCCCTTGACCGGAATCGAACCTGGGGCCTTTCAGTCCGCAGGCCGACGCTCTATCCACTGAGCCAAACCGGCTTCGGCAGAGGTACTAAACTTTTGAAGCTCAGGACATGAAAGAGTCAAGATTCTCAAGGAAATATCTGGTGGCTGCCAAGGGCTCACAGGATGACCTTGGCTTGGAGAATTCTGCTGCCTAACATATTTTTTTTCGATTCAGTCCACAGTTTGGCCATCAGCTTTGCCAGCTCAGAGAAACAATTCTAGTAGCATATTAAGAACATAACTGTCTTTTTGGAATGAATTCCCACACATCAAACTCAGGATGAGTGTGGTAAAAAGCAAAGACTATCTTACTGATTTGCAATGAAAAATATAGCTGCTATAAAGCTGAGCACATTTGTGTCAATATGACCACTTCATTCTCCCACTCAGGGTATCTTCATGGGAAGCCAGATTAGAATTTGAGTTTGCTTGCTGAGCATGAGAAAGGATCAGGTCAACAAGTGAATTGTGTGGTTTGCGCACAGCAGCACCAGGCATAAACTCTGATGTCTCAGTGAATCACCTCCACAATGGAGATCATTTCCCCTCATGGACTAGGATATTGGTGGTTTGTGTCAGGAAACATACTAGGGTCCAAACTAAGGTGGATTAACTCCAGAGCCTATGCTTTAAACCACAATGCTGTCTCCGAGTTACACTTTAGACTCCTCTAAATTTCCTTCCCAATGCTTTCTATTCTTCCCCCTCTCTGATTGATCTCCTATTCCTCCTCTCCTCCCCATCCATTTCTACTAGGCCCTCTGGAACCCTCTGCAATACAAACTTTTATTTTTTTAAATATAGTTTATTGCTCTTTTACAGGGAGGAAGGGAGAGGGATGCAGAATTAGAAACATCGATGAGAGAGAAACATCAATCAGCTGCCTCCTGCACACTCCCTAGTGGGGATGTGCCCACAACCAAGGTAAATGCCCTTGACTGGAATCGAACCTGGAACCTTTGAGTCTGCAGGCCAACACTCTATCCACTGAGCCAAACCGATTAGGGAAATTTTTAATTTTTTTGAAAGTCTGCTTTACACTTTGCTCTAACCAAAATATGATGTCATCTCTGCATTCCCTGGTCCCCTTTGAACTCATTTCAGGAGAAGCTGTTCATCCTCCCTCAGTCCACACACCTTCTGCTCCAGTCTGGCTTCCAGAGCAATACTCCTACTCTCTCTTGTAAAAATGCCCTCTTCCTTTGAGCTGTACACTGCCATGCTCTACTACCCTTTACCCCTTCTTATGTTGTCTTCTGCTGATATATTCTGCTGCCTAACATATTTTTTTTTCTACTCAAGTATTCTCATCTTCTAGGGGGCCTTTAAAACTCTATGGATATCTCATTTAACACGCCCACTCACAGTTTCTTCTCTCACTCACTCCATTGACCATTGACTCCATTCCATTTCAATCAGATAAATCTTAAAATTGGGTCATCTTCCACCTAAAAATATTAAATTTTTATACTTGAAATTTTATATAACCCCCTCGGTTTCTCCAACTGAGTTATTCTTCCACTTTATATAGTCCTTTATTTCCTTGGTTTCTCTAATGGTTAATTATTCCCTTTTGGCTCAGTTTGCTCCCACCTGGTCAGACTTTCCTCCCTACCTACCCTGGACTTCATGGTTGAATATCTGAATCACTTCCTCACCAAAGCCATCAATTTCCACACTCTTTTATGTTTATGCTGCATCTCTTTAGTAAATGGCAACATTAAATCATCACTACATCTGTGCTTTCTGCTTCTGGGAGCATCAGGAGAATATTACACTGAAATTATTACAAATGCTCATACCAGGGTCCTTTTTACTAAAATGCTGTACATGTACTATCAACATCTCTAAGGGATGTGCACCTGTCTCATGAAAGCCAACCCTCCCATATCCACATGTATATTTATTATCAAAAGCATTTAGAATTATATATAAAGAGGCAAGACAGAGTGGGTCGTAGGGAAAAAATTCTAACTTTCTGCCATTAATTTTTATGTAGCTTTGAGAAAAATCTCTGCCCTTTTCTGTGCCTCACACTAAAAGGTGAGATTAATAGGTGACTTCAAAATACATATTTCATGAGTTTCTTTTTTGTAAGTCTATGGAAATTCTTTCCCATGAAGCATTCCACTTGAAGCAGAATATTATTCCATTAAGTTAATCTTATTATTGGCCCAATAATCTATTCAGGTGTGTACTTGTGAATTGTATGTGTGCATGTGTGTTAGTGCTAGATAGAGTTGTATGTTGGTCTATCTATATATGTAGATATTACAGTAGGAGGGAATGTTAAGGTTAACCCTTTGTATGCCATAAGCATCTATAGATGCTTTAAAATCACTTTTTTGTGAGAATTTTCAACTGAAAATATTCAAGAACACCCAAATTGTGAGTAACATATTTACTTTTATAATATTTATTGCAAATTGATTTTTTAATTAAATTCAAAATATCGTGTCATGTGGGGATGGTTTTCGTTTTCGACATGTGGCAGTTAACTGGTTAATAAGCTTTGGAAATCTTTAACTATAGGACAACACAAAGCTGGAAGTAAACTGGAGCTCTTGTGGAAGGTGTATAGCTGTAGCATTTACAAACTTTATTTAATGACGGAAACTTCTTTGTGAAAAGTCAGTTCATAGGAACTTGTTTTCTATAGAAAATATATCGTAAATTTTGTTGTAAGGAGTTTATTGCCTGGAGCACATTAACCACCACTTTTGATCCAGTTCACAGAGAGACAAGTTGACCTAGTTCTCAATCAATCAGTAGAATGTTAGTTAATAAAAATGAAGTGAATAAGGAGTGTTATTCAAAGTAAACAAGAGACTAAGTAAACACCTTATGGAACATTCATACAATGGGATACCACTAAGTATTAAAAATACATAGACTCCTAAAATACAAAGCAGTATTTGTGAATCTTCAAAATATGATTCTGAGAAAAAGAAACCAGAGAAAATATTTTTAAAGACTTTTTTCTTAGTGATTGCTTAAATGCCTATCATATACACATTAAATCAAAAGAATGTACTTCAAGCGAGCTATAGGAATGTTACCACTATATAGTTCTAATCTCTCTTCTCCCTTGTATGACCATTATATAAACATCATATCTACTAGTATTTATGATACAAAGCCAAATATAAGTATTATAATTTTAATTATGAGCGTCATTAAATGTATGTCTTTAAAGACGCTGAAAAAGGAAAGGAGAACATGTATATATTTACAGATTGTCACATTGTTCTTCTCATTTACCATCTTACTCTCTTCATTGTTGCTGTGAGTTCGTGTTACCATCTGGTGCCATTTCCGCACTCCAGTACAGCTTGTTCTCATTTCTCCCTTTCTGCTTTATTGTCAAATATATTGCATATAAATGTTATAGGCCCAACAGTACAATCACATGTACATAGTTTTTGGCAATTGCTTTTTAAATAATTTAAGAGAAGAAGGAGGAGAAATTGCAATTATATTGTCTTGTAGAATTACTACAGAATTTCCTTTACCAATGCTATTTGGATGCAAATGAATGTTTGAGGTCACTTGCTTTCTGAAGACCTTCCTTCTTGTTTCTCTAAGGTTGGCCTGGCAAAAAAGAATTCTCAGTTTTTGTTCATCTGGGAATGACTTCATAGTGTCACTATTTTTGAAGGGTAGTTTTAGTAGGATTAAGATTATTAGTCACAGAGTGGTTTTGCCCTCTCAGAACTTTAAATATGTCATCCCACTGTATTCTTGCCCACATTACTTCTCATAAAAAGTCAGAAATTTTTCTGATTGGGGTTTCTTTAAATGTGATAAATCATTTTTTATTGCTGCTTTCAAGATTTTTGTTTTTGGCTTTGATTTTTAACATATTTTACTGTAATGTCTCTGGGTGGTAATCTCTTTGGATTTATACTACATGAAGTTCATTGAGCTACTGGAGTTGGTTAATATATTTTTTATTTTTTCATTAAACTTAGGAAGTATTCAGCCATTATTTCATAAAATATTCTTTCTGCTCCTTTTCCCTCCTTTTATCTTTCTTTTTACATTTATTTATTGATTTCAGAGAGGAAGGGTTAGGTAGAGATATATAGAAATATCAATGATGAGAGAGAATCATTGATCAGCTGCCTCCTACATGCCCCACATTGGGGATTGAGCCCACAACCCGGGGCATGTGCCCCTGACCAGAATCCAACCTTGGACCCTTTAGTCCACAGGCCAACGCTCTATCCGCTGAGCCAAATCAGCTATGGCTCCTTCCTTTCCTCTCTTGATGCTGCTTCCATTATGTATATGTTGTTCAATGCTTAATGGTATCCTATATTTCTGAATATTGTGATCATTTTTCTTTATTATTTTTCTGTTCTTCAGATTTCATGATCTCTATCAAACTGTCAAGTATAGATGTATATTTTGGACTTATTTGAAGGCTTAACATATGGCTTACCCCTGAAAGCATTCCTTGTTCACTTGTGAAGAATGTGCATCTTGCTGTTGTTGGATGGATATGTGATTCTTCCCTGTGCCACATCAAATCTACTATCGATCCCCTCTCATAATTAAAAAAAATATTATTATAATGTCAACTCCAACATTTTCATTTGGTTCTTTTTCATAAATCTATCTCTTTATTGATATTATCTACTTTTTGAGCTCTTGTCCTTGTACCTTTCTTTTCTTTCTTAAGCATGGCTGCCTGATGTACTTTGAACATCATAAGAGAGAGGCCAGCACAGGCCTGTTCCTGCGCTGCTGTGCCTGGGGCGGAGTCTCCCCTGCACCAGAGGCTGGGGAAGGAAAGGAGTCTTTGACCTCTTGGCTCTTGGTGCCTGGAATTTATTGAACCTCCTAACTAGGGAGCTGAGATACTAGTATACTTTGGCCTCCCTTTCCCAAGAAGAAACCACATCCATTGACTGTGATCTGGGGTGAGAGAGAGCCTAGTGTTCTTGGCTCAACCAGCTCAGAGGGGAGTTTCCCTCCTACTAAACCAGGCTAGTGGTTCAAATGGCATGGCCTCTTACTATTTTTACCCTGGTTTGATAGATGTACTTGAATAAATGTTGTATGTTTTTTTTTTTCATGTTCTGTATGCCTTTAGGACTATTTCTAGAGATTTTGTTTTATTTTCAAAAAACATTTTTCATCAGTTACTGTCATTTCTCCAAGAAGCTCCTCATACCACCATTTTGGAAGTCAACTCTAAGAGCAAGTACTATTTGTTGAGAATTATGCTTCCAACCACTGAGATAAGTTTTTATCCATGTATTATATCTTTTTACTTACAATAATCCTAAGACATACATGATAATATTTCCTCATTTTATAGAGGATGAGGCTAGGCCCACAGATGTTAAATCATTTGCCTGAGTTCTTTTAAGTGACAGACCTCAGATTTGAACCCAGATTGATTGGTTCCTATGTCCAAGGTTTTGGCTACATCATCACTGCTGCCTCCCACGCCCTTCTCTGATTAAGTGTTAATTAATTAACATTAATTATTAATGAATTAAGTATAATCATACTCTGCAATTAATTAATTCTGAAAGTAAGAAAAAAGGACAAAGCAAATGAACATATTGGGCCAGGGTATTCCCATGAACGGGTTGCTCCCAGTTAAGTCTGTGGAACCTGTCTGCACAGAAAGACCTTAACTGCCGGAGCAGCCTAGCCAGCTGCTGGGAAATTGTGCCCTTGTTTAGAGAATCAGGTCTCTTTTTTATTCCTGCCAGCAGGCTTTGGGATTTCTATATTCTGATTTGATTCTTCACTCAATGTATAATTGCAATACAAGATGGAAAATGCTGTTTGCAATGTAATTCTGAAGTAGTGTATACACTTGCATAATTGAAATGGCTTGCTTGAAACAGCTCACCGCACCCACATATGCCACGTAGCTAAGCAGGAGGACTTCCAGATCCATTCAATACAAAACATTACAGCAGCTAGGTGAACTATATTCTGCTGCTGACTGAGTTTTTCTAAACTGGCATATTTATGTTAAAGTTTTTCAGTTTAAGGTGATCATTCCTTCCTGCTCATTAGCATAATATTGTGGGGTGGGGGTCTATTTACTAGTATAAGTTTATTAATGAAAACTTTCATTGATTTAAAGAAATTCTGACAATTTCAAAAAATTAAAAAGTTTTCAAAATGCATTTTTTTTTAATCATTCCTCGGAGACAACACCAATAGTTGTTATTGCCAATATAATATTTATTATCACTACTGAGTTGAGTTCTACAACTTTTTTCAAGACACACATTATGGAAATACATGATATAAATTTCCTGTTGTATTTTCTAGTTTTCTTTCTTTTCAATATTTATTTCTATGAAATGTTAGCCTCTAAGCTTTTTGACAAATATTTTGTGGTCATTTAAGATTTACAGATCCCCATGTTAAACACTGGAAAAATACTGAAGAAGTAAGCCATGGTTCCTGCCTTCCAAATCACTAACGTATGCTACTTAGGAAGATTACATAACATGAAAGAAGTAGAAAAAGTTTAAACTACAGCCCTAATATATAGTGATAGGACTTTCAGCAAGCTCTTTATCCTTTCTGAGTCTCAGTTTCTTCATCAGTAAAATGAGCGTCATTAATATGTATTTTAAAAACTTGTATGATGTTTAAATGAGACAATTTATCTAAATACAGCACTATATCAGACACAGAGTAGAACTTATATACATGCTAGTGAGATGGTGAGTGTATGTATGACATATGTATGTCATAATCATCTTCATTAAGTTATACACACAAAAAGGAAAAGTGGATACTATACATTTCCAGTGGCCATATCATATTAAAAGCTAATTTCAAGTTCTGAATACTTAAATATAATTATGTGTAAATAGATTAATTAGAAGCTTTAAGATTTTTAACTTGACAAATAACTAACACAGTTTATGAGTGAAAAATTTGGTGGATATAAATCAAAGCATCCAACTTTATTAACTAGCTATTTATCTAGTTAATATATTATTAACCAAGATTATATTTCCAAGAGTCTGAGGAATGCCTTGTAAAAGGATGGAATAGGTATCTGGATATTCACAAAGATGGAAAATCATTTAAAAATAAGAATGGCACTATAGTAAATGTTTGATTTAAGAAAGCCTTGGACTTGAATTCAGATTCTAATTTCTAGCTATGTGCATTACATAGATAATCAAAGCTCCTTCTTGCTTGGTTTACTCAACTTAAAAAAAAGATATAATTTATACAAAATGCTTAACATAGAACCCGGTAGAGAGTCATTGCTGAAAATGGTAATTATTGTTATTTTAGCTATTTTTAATTTTTTTAATTGAATTGAAATTTGTCTTACATTTCTAACCATGAAACATCAGTCTAAAGAAATTCCTGGGTCAAATGTTTTCAGGAACTCAGGTCAGTGATAGGTGGGTACAGAAAACTGGGTTAATTGCTAAGAGGATGCTATCATGGAATAAATATGCAGGGAAAGTGACACCATGCCAGATTGCTGAGTCATGGAAACTGTGAAATAATAATTTTGTGGGGTTTATTTTAGCCACTCAGTTGATGGCAATTTGTTATGTAATAATAGGGAATTAATAGGAAGCTCAAAACAAAGAAGTGCATACTTGCTATCTTGAACTTCATGTTTCAAGATCCAAATAGGTGCAAATGTACCATAACCTAGCACTTGTCTGCACCTTGTACACTTTTCATTAGAATATGATGACTCTCTTATGCAGCTAATAAATCAAGTTTTCAAAAAATGTGCGTACATGTGGAATAGGCTTGGCTTCTGCCCTCCAAGGAGCTAACAAATTACTGGGTGGGATAGACATGTTAATAAATTTTAAGACACAGGAAGTAAATAATTAAGGTGGGACAAAAGAAATGGTGCTGAGTGTGTGCTAAGCATGGAGAGTTCCATTTTCCCAGCTCCCAGGTGAGTCACTGGCTCCACAGTATAGAAGAGAGACTTTAAAATCTGCTCTAGAGACATTGCAACTATGAGAGGCTTATCTTCTGGGATTTCCCTGATTTCAGCACAAACCGCATGCACATTTCAAATTGTGAACAACACATCGCATTTTTGTTCCAATGTTGGGATTTTATGCAGTAATTTGATTATTGGTCTGACATATCAAGAGTAATAGACTGTCTCACCAGTCCATCGACTTAATTCAAAAGCCCCAAATGCAACAGAATCTGTTGTTATGGAAAAAAATTGTAAATGATACTGAAAAAAGACTACCCATAGAAAAATAATATAAGCAGTCACATGCAAAGGATGCTGCTCTGATTTCTGCAACCCCCTTCTATTCTCCTCATTTTCAGTGGAATCTAATTATGATGCCCCTGAATGATAGGCATTGTTGGAAGAAGGGTAGAAAATGGAGATTAAAAGCCTACACTGCACTAATGGATGCAATCCATGTTTAACACCCCCACCACTACCACCATTAATTTCCAAATCCCAGAGTCTCAGTAATGAATGGTTATTACTTTACAATTTAGTGCTGCCTCCCATACTTTAACATAGTGCTTGCCCCTCCTAACCTCACTTGCCAGCATGAACACAATGAGAAGGCTAACAATCCTGCACCAGTGTGTGCATTTAACGAGAGTAAGTTGCCAATCTATGGGGGTTTCTATTTTACATAAAGAGATGAGATTTTCATGCTAGGAAAAAAGTAACAACAACTCAATTGGAAGTTCTCATTATTAATAAGTTATGATTTAGAAGAGGCAAACAATCAGTTATGTTTTCAACTTCCTGAAAAAAAAGGTCAAGTTGATTCTTTTATTCATTCATATGTCCTTTCATTTATACATTCAACATCTGCCAAGGACAAATTCTGCTGAATGTAGAGAATATAAAGATGGCTAAGATATGTTTCCTGTCATAAAGAGCTCTCAATTAAGAGGAGGAAATTATATGCTCGAATCACATAGGCCCCAAAGGACATTACCTATAAGAGATTTGAGGGCATAGGAAACATATACCAGCTTCAGGCTGGAGGAAAGGAAGGGCTTCTTGTGTGAGTGAGTGCTTTTAGGTGAAAACTTTAAGGAAGTCAAAGTGAGAGAAGTAAATGAGTGAAATGGTAGTCAAATTGAAATTTAGTTCAGTCAACCCCCATCAGGAAGACTGGGAGCATGAACAATACTGTAGAGGTGTCCCATGTTGAGGTAAGGGATTGAGCTTTGTAACCATCATTTCAAACATTCATGGACTCAATGCCACTCCTATGGGGTAGCTTACTCTCTGGGGGCATAAGGGGGGATTTCTATGTCAGGCAGTTCCCTATTTGTCTTAGATGCAGCTATGAGTTGTTAGCAGCTGGATTTTGGGTGAACTTTTTCTATTTTTTTAACATGATGACTTTTTTTGTCTCTCTTTTAAAGTTAATTTTACTTAAATATCCTGTTTGTTATGGTACCTGCCTAATATGATATTGATTTTTTGGTATTTCTTCAGACTTCTTTATAGACTAACCGTTAGGCTCTAATGTGTGATAAATTGCGCAAATGTTTCATGTGTACTTGGAAAAATATTTGTGTAGGTGATAATGTCTATGAGAGTAGGGAATTTTGTTTGGTTTCCCCCCAGCAACAATAACATTGCCCCATGTACAAAGGGCCCTTAAAATGTACATCCTATATAATAAAGAGGTAATATGAAAATTGACCCTCATGCCCTCACATCACAAGATGGCTGCCCCCACATCATCACAAGATGACCACTACAAGATGGCCACCCCATGTTGTCACAAGATGGCAACCCCCATCACAAGATGGCTGGCAGGGGAGGGCAGTTGGGGGCAACCAGGCCTGCAGGGGAGGGAAGTTTGGGGGGGGGACAAGGCCTGCAAGGGAGGGCAGTTGGGGGTGATTGGGCTGGCAGGGGAGCAGTTAGAAGCAATGAGGCAGCCTGGGAGGTGAGAGGTTAGGACCCAGCAGTCCCAGATTGTGAGAGGGATGTCCAACTGCCAGTGTAGGCTCGATCCCTGTAGAATCAGGCCTAAACTGGCAGTCAGACATCCCCCAAGGGGTCCCAGATTGGAGAGGGTGCAGACTGAGCTGAGAGACAGCTCACCCCCCCACCCCTCCACCCCCAGGGCACAAATTTCTTGCACCAGGCCTCTAGTGTCTTAATAAATGCTCACCATGTTTTTTTTTTTTTAGAATATAAAGTTCGTCACTGTCTTTTCCCTCCTGCTCAGAAAATACCATATAAGCATCCATGACTTTATTTCCAATCTTCCATCTTTCAGTTAATAGTTGCCTGGTATTTTAGTTTAATATTGTTTTTTCTTATATTTTCATTACATGTAGCCCAAGGCTCCAATTTTTATTTCATGCCTATTTGTTTCTCATCACCAAATTGTACACAAATGAATGCCAATGTATAATTTCAGGGTGAGATTTATTTTGTTTTCACTATATAATCAGTGGATTTATTTCATGAATATTTAATAAATCAAGTTCATAAGGTGAATTTTATGGACATTTATTTTTATCTATTTTAAATCAACTTTTATTATTCTTAAAGTAATACATGCAGATGGTTTAAAAAGTTAAATAATACACAAGCATTATCGATATAGCTTTCCCCATTACTCCCCTTCTCCTGCCTTAGAAATGCTCCTTCCAATTATTTATTTGAACTGCCTCTTATTTACTTTTCCAATTGTGACTACATGCATACAAACAGACACACACACACACACACACACACACACACACACTCATCTCTTGAATTATTATATATATTGATTAGCACAGTATAATGGTATAAAAGTTAAAAAATATTTTACCATTTTTATACCTTTCACTTCTCTTCTTTATCCACTCAATAGAATTGCATCATAATTAAGCCAATATTCAGTGGTTTAATTATAACTATGTTTTTATTGATAAACCAATTTTCTCAATTATTTCCTGGAACTGATCATTTTTAATTTTCTTATAACTATTGCCAAATATCTTCACACCTTGCAATAATTCTGTTAAAATCCTCCAGTGCAACAGGTCCACATGTAGATCTATGAGTCTCAGCTTCTACATACATGAAAGCAGATTTATCAAAACATTTTAACAAAGATGGGTCTCTCTCTGCAAGGAGTCCTCATACCTGTTTACCAAGGAAATAGAATTTTATCCCAATAGAGCTTTAAGAAGTACAGTCCTACCAATACCTTGATTTAAAGCTTCTGGTCTCCACCCTGGCCAGATAGCTCAGTTGGTTAGTGTGTTGTCCTGATACACCAAGGTTATCAGTTCAATCCCTGGTCAGGCACATATAAGAATTAACCAAGGAATACATAAATGAGTAGAACAACAAATTGATGTTTCTATCTTTCTCTCTCTCAAAAAAAAAGAAAAAAAGACTTCTGGTTTCCAGAACTGTGAGAGAATACATTTCTGTTGTTTTAAGCCAGCAAGTTTGTGATCATTTGTTGCAGCAGCCCTGAGAAACTAATTCATGTGTGGAAGAACATTTAATATAATATTTTGGCTTTTCTCAACTGCCTCCTCATTTTCTCATCTCTGTGGGGAGAGAGTGAAGTGTGAACATATATTTTGGAGTAGTGTCTGGCCATGTATAGCATCCCCTCTTTCCCTTCCCTTTTTCTTTGGGAGCCAGCTGCCATCAGAAACCCTATCTTTTGGTCTCTTCTTTCATGGTCTATAAAGCAGAGATGTGTGTGGGCACATTATTTTTCCAGCCCAGCCTATGAATGGGCATATAAATATGTTTAATCACTAGGTCTAGCAGTAGGAAGCTAATTTTTGCTACACACACACCTACACCACAATCTATTTCAGCATTGTCAGTAATAAAGGTGATATATATTTGCTGCATTGGTTGTTCGCCTTAGACTTTATATTTTAGTCAATTCTAAAATCTTTCGGAATTTACTCTGCGTGACTAGCCCAATCTTTTCTATAGGTCCTTCATTAGATCCACCCACCTGATATGATTGAGAAGGTACAAATTTGTGCTATCAGAAGAATATTTTATAGACTCATAGCCAAAGCAGTAAAGGAAACATAAAGACAATAAAGCCATATATTAAAAATTTGGACAGAATAATTGTTTTTCAACCCATAATCCAAAAACCCAGCCTAAAATCCATCAAGTGTGAGGGTGGAAGTCATCTTTCTAGCAGAGGAATGGAGTAGTTGAGGAGTTTATTCCTGGGTGAGTGACTATGTTATCAGATAGAGTTGACTCCATGAAATGACCAACAAGATTTCAAAGTTGTTTCCTGCGAGGTCTGTGTAGTGAACCTCCTACCTCATATCTCTAAAGGAATCTCAGTAAAGTCTATATTGACATCAATTTATGAGAGGATAAATCTTCTGCAACACAGAAGTGGGGGGGGGGGGGCGGGTAAACTCTGGTTTTGGATTGGCACAGGGCAAAATCAGAGACTATTCACTAGAAGCAGGAGCCAGGGGGCAGAGAAATGTCAATTCTGGGGGACCAATAACAACAAGGTTGAAACTAAAATAACTGGAATTTATAAGATCATGGCAATATCCTTGTAAAGGTCAAAGTAGAAATTTTGCTTTAGTCATTGAATCATCTATCTAATCATCTATCAATTGATCAAAAAAGGTGAAGGGATTAAGCAAAGAAAAAGAAATCTCATAGACACAGTCAATAGTGTGGTGATTACAAGAGAGAAAGGGGATGGGTGAGGTAGAACAAGGTAAAGGGGAAATAAATGATGATGGAATGAGACTTGACTTTGGGGTAGGGAACATACAATACAGTATACAGATAATGTATTATAGAATTGTACATTGAAACCTATATAATTTGATTAACCAATTTCGCTCCAATAAAACTTTAAAAATAAAACTTATGCCTAACAAAAACAACAAAGATTTTCTATCACAATTTTGGAGAGCATAAAAGGAATTTGTTATTGATCTTCTTACAGTTTCATGCAGGGATAAAATAGTAGTTGTTTAAATCATGTTAGAGTCCAAAGCTCGGCTTTTTAGTAAATTCTTGCTAGTAACTTAAAAACTCTCTTGCCCTAGCTGATTTAGCTCAGTGGCTAGAGTATTGCCCCGCTGACTGAAGGAAACTGGGTTCGATTTCAGTCAAGGGCATGTACTCTGGTTGCAGGCTCGATCCCTGCTCCTGGTCGGGAAGCATGTAGAGGAAACCAATTGATGTGTCTCTCTCATACCGATGTTTCTCTCTCTGTGTCTCTCCCCTTCCCTTCCATTCTCTCTAAACATCAATGGAAAAATATCCTCAGGTGAGGATTAACAAAAACAAAATAAAACAAAACAAAAGAAACACACACAAAAAAACACAACTGTCTTGTGTCTGTGCAATTTTCAACATCCCTCCACAAACCCAACTGTGCCTAAATTGAGTACCTAAGTGATGCTGTAAAAAATTTACTTAACTTTGAACCTGCTAACACTACACTTTCATGACCATCAACAGCAAACAACCCTAGTATTATCACTAAATTTTGCTGATCAGTCTAGTTTTTCTCTTATGACAATGACTTTCCAATTCTCTCTTCTCATTTTTTTTTAGTCTATTTAATTTCTCACTCATTCTTATCAGATGTCCTTACCTACCCCAAGGGAAAATCAAAATCATCAGATATGAGCTCCCTCAATTTTTTGCTGTCACAACCTTAAAGTTAACAACCTCCAAACCCAGTATTTCCTTAGGTTTTCTTCATTTAAAAAGTTCATCTCTTCCTCCTCCTTTTCACCCTTCTTGGGAGACTATCTCCTCCCACATTTTCTGGATATTTGCTGTAGCAATTTTCTCTAATGTTAGCTTTCCTTCTTAATGTGTTACTTCCTGTTGGTATTTTAAAATGCTCAAGAAAATTCTATAAAAAGTAAAACAAACAAACAAAAACCCCTTTTCTCCCACTTTCTCTCTCTCTCTTCCTCTTAAGAAACAAATGTCTGAAAAGTTATCTATGCTTGATATCTCCAAAATTTTCATTAAATACATATACTCAACTCATTTAAAGTGGTATCTGCTTTAACTATTAATTCCCAGGGAGTCTGTCCCCAAACTCCTGATGAGCTGAAATTCATCACACTTCTCCTAATTTGTGCTCTCATCATACCATGTCATTTCTCTTCCGTTCATATACCAGTTGCATATTATGCATGTGTTTGTTTGATTTTTCCATCAAAGACTATCTCCCCAAATAAACCTAGGCTTTATGTGGATAGGAACTGTGGCTGTATTTGCTCACCATTGTATCATCAATGCCTTGAATAGTGCCCAACAAATGGAAGTGTGTTTAAATTTGTTTCTGTTGAAAAGTTATGGCTAATTGTAAGATCAACATTAACTTCATTTTATGCCACAGTTAAGACCCATGATGTGTTTGGTTTATCTCTTGTCTATTGACAATATTGTTTGAATGCCCAGTGTGTACTGAAAAGAACTGGTCCACAGGTATATAATATTGGTTTCAAGGGAAACCTTCATGGGAAGGATCAAAACCTTGCCTTCAATCCATTCAAATAGTTTAATTGTGTTGCTATCTTGCTTTCATTCAGAACAATTCATTCATTCACTCACTTACACGTTCATTCGTTCATTTGTATGGATATTATTTATTTAGCACTTAATAACTATGAAACACTTTGCCAGCCCCTGGAAGTAAACTTGCCTGTGCTTTCCAGACAGAGTATCTCTGATTCTTTGCTTTTACAAAGAGATTCCACCATCATCCTTGTTACACTTTTCAATGGGCCTGTCTTAAAACATTACATTAAATATTCACTCCCGCTTGTCTCACAGAAACCCAGATAAATGTTTGGAATGGCAATGGTATAATTATCTTTGATTTGTGACTGAGCTTACGACCCCCCCTTCCTTTATTTTATACAACAACAACAAAACAAAAAGAGAGGAAGTAGATGTTGATTATAAGGCACTAATGTAGAGCATTCATGTGTTGTTACAATTCTACTCATGAATATGCATAGGCTATGCATTAGTTGTTATTCTCAACAGCATAGAAGCTACCTCAACCAGTGTTACACTCATTTAGGATTAGAAAGCAGACTGGGACATTGGAAAGCAAATCTGGAGAAAATATTGGGCAGAAGCCAAGCACTATTGCTTGTGTTCCATGTGGACGTGGTCCCTAAGCCTTTCATCATATGAAACTCGGCTGCTGATTTAAGGTCTCAAGAGAGGAGCGATGGCAATCCTTAGTGGCAGCTTGGAATGATGCTGACGTTAGTGGCATAAAACAACAGTATTCAGAAAACACAGTTCAGTGCAAAAGCTCTAGCTTTAGGCAGCCCCGACTTCAAATGCTGCTTCTGTTGCTTTCTAGCTGGGTTTCCTTAAGCAGAGAATTGTCCTCTTTGAGCTTCAATATCCCCACTTATAAAAGTGTAATGATAATGCCACCTCTTCAGGTGTTTAGCCAAAGTAAAAGAAAAAAAAAAAAAGCAGTAGTACTTCGGCATTCAGTAATGTTTAGGAATCAAATCTAAACCAACCATATTGGTGGCATTTCCTTTATATCTATTTGCTAAATTATTTAAAATACATGTCATTTTAAAAAATGAGCTTGGTTGCAACTATTTTGTCCTCTCTTAGTCAACTAAATGATGATATTTTACCTATTTTTTAGTGATAATTTTTGGCCTCTGCCCCCTCCATTAGATCCAAAGTGCTCTCTCTCTCTCTCTCTCACTTACTCTATCCTACATGTAATCGATTACTCCACATACATATTAAGCTCACATCTCCCTTCCTGAGAATTTTCTATCACCCAATTAACTAGCTGAAAGGCAAGCCCATCCTTGGCTCCCTTTGTACTGTCCCCAGGCCGGGCACAGCTGATTGGACCAACAGAGAATACTTGACATAGGATAGACTTTAAGACACTCATTGAAATTTGAATTTCAGATAAACAGTGTGTAATTCCTTAGTGTATGTCCCAAATGTTGCATGACACACACCTATTTTCTAAATCTGGCAAGCCTAACATAACACCAAATGGGCCAGATTTTCTTCCCTAAGAATTGCGGAAGAGTCTAGTCCAGTGATGGCGAACCTTTTGAGCTCAGCGTGTCAGCATTTTGAAAAACCCTAACTTAACTCTGGTGCCGTGTCACATATAGAATTTTTTTGATATTTGCAACCATGGTAAAACAAAGACTTATATTTTTGATATTTATTTATATATTTAAATTCCATTTAACAAAGAAAAATCAACCAAAAAAATGAGTTCACGTGTTACCTCTGACACGCATGTCATAGGTTCGCCATCACTGGTCTAGTCAGTCCATGGTGGGGAATGGGACTGTTAGACCATGTAGACCCACCTTTGTACAGTTAGAAAGAAAGAAAGCTGGTATACAGAGACAAAAGGAAGAGTGACCCATGCTTCTGAACTACCCAGGTGAGAGACCACAGAGGGATGGGAAGAAGTACCCCAGTTTGAAACTTGCTGTTTCTCTGATGCTCTTCATTCTGAATCCAGACTATGTCCCTTTCTGTTATTGCAGTCCACGAAATGCCCCTGCATCCAATGCGTTCCCTTTTTTGCTTAAGCTAGTTTGAATGAGGTTTTGGCTCTGACAAGCAATATTCCTGCCATGAAGGGGTCAGTTTTTATTCACCAGGGACACCCTCCCACACCGCTTTCAGGGTTCAGAAGATCCAGAATGAGAAACTGCTTATGACCTGTCACAAAAGATGGACAAACAGCAGGCTGCAGACAGCAGACAGATTAGGAAAATTAGAATCACCAAGAATTAATAAGGTCTTATGTATTCAAACTAAGAATGTTTTGAAATATTTTAGAGTTTGAGAGAAAAAGAAAAACAATATGTTATTTAGGGAGAAGCTGAAGCCTGGCTTTCTTTAACAAGCCTTTCAACATCAGGCAGCTACAGTTTCTCCTGAGTTCCATCATCCAATATATATATTTAAATGTTAATGAGAAGCTCAGCAAATTCCAGCCAAACTAGCCTTTTAAGTTCCTTGTCAAACTAGGTTTTTAGTTCAGTTAATTTCCAGGGCTTTCCCGCTTCAGATCTTTATAATTGCTGTTCTGCCTCCGGTGGGTCTTTCTAGAGCAGTCGTTCTCAACCTTCTGGCCCTTTAAATATAGTTCTTCATGTTGTGACCCAACCATAACATTATTTTCGTTGTTACTTCATAACTGTAATGTTGCTACTGTTATGAATCATAATGTAAATATCTGATATGCTGGATGGTCTTAGGCGACCCCTGTGAAAGGGTCATTCGACCTCCAAAGGGGTCGCGACCCACAGGTTGAGAACCGCTGTTCTAGAGAATGATGGTTACATCTGAAGACTTTAGCTGTTAATATTTTAAGAGACAGTTAATGCACCATGTCCTTCTGTTTCTTTTTCCTCCCTGCCTTGTGTTGCATTTACGGTAGCTCTGGTTGTTTTCCTATTCCAGGAAAGTAACTGAAATTATTCGTGGCCATACAATATCAAAAATATTCATAGGATAGAAAGTTCTATTGGTATTTAATGTATTTTTATTTTGAATATAAATAAAACCATTAAATGCAGATAGACTGAGTAACAATGAAGGAGGCTATAGAAAATAAATTGAAATATCAATGATAATATTATGTCTATATTTTGTTCATTTGTTCACTTTATATACATCTTTGATTTCCATTGTCTGCCAGCTATCTACTTTTTTTTTATCAAAAAGTAAGCAGAGAAAATATCATTTTAAACCTCTTAGAGGCATCAGAGAACATAGAAGAGTTCAGAAACTAGTAATAGTTTAATGTATCAGAAATATTCATTGCTTTATTCATTCAACAATATAGCTTGTGGAAAAGTGAAGGAAGCTAGAGTGGTGAGCAGAAGGCCACATACACTTCCTTTCTTTTTAACATTTTCCTTCTATAGATACCATTCATTATAGGACACTTCAAGATACCCCTATTTAGAACAAAAGCTGAAATTAAGAATTTGGGAGAAAGAATAACATGAGTTTGTAAAACCCAAAGGCTTATGGGGACCTCATGTAAAACTCTTGGATGTGTCAAAAGCCAACATATGCTTTGGTGTAGGGCTCAGGAAAGAAGGAGTGTCAACATAAAAAAATGTCCAAACCTGTAGAGAAATTTTATAAAAGTTTATTTGAGTCAAATTGATGACACAGGCCAGGGAGCAAGATCTCAAATGCTCCCAAGAATAATAGTTTTGCAGCTAGTTTTATGCATTTGAAATTAAGGCGGGAAGTTAAGGAAGATTACATGGAAGTGCTTTCTTGAGTGTGATTATGGCTTATTGCAGAAGTGTGCTAAAAGAGACAGAGACAATGGACAGGGCTTACTTAATGCAAAGATAAGTGGCTTGCTAAGGAAGTGACTACCCACCAAGACCTGCCCAGTTAGGGATTTGTTATCAGATCACCCTGTGAGCTTACTTTCTATACAACCTTTTTTTTTTTTTTTTTTTTTTTTCCCCCATCCATAGGAGAGAGGCATCAACATTCTGGGCTTTATGACAATAAGGCTTCTCTTTTATCAGTATCTCTTGGGATAGGCCCTACCCTGCTCATTTAAACTCTGAGGCTAGATCATGATAGCAGTCAAAGGAATCACCATGCCTGGTTGGCATGAAGTAACTTTTTTAACGTAAATGTTCAAAATGTTTAAGAGCTTGTAATTCTGGATGAGTAGGTCATAGAAACTTGAAGTTAATTTTGCTTCCTTTCTCCCTATCCAAGGCCTCAAGCTATTGTAGAAAGACCATACCACATTCAAAAGTCTCTTTCAACTATAAAAAGTATATCCCCGAGTTTCTGTTCTTCTCAAAATGTTTCTTCAGTCTATCTCTGAGGCTTTGTGAAATCGAAGATAACTTTTAGTTTGTACATGTGGAAACAGGACTTTGAAATTCATATTCTCTTTTTCAGTGAGTTGGTTTCAGGGAATTCATGCTTTTTCTCCCCTTGGGATAGTCATAGCCCTTAAAAGTTTCTATATTTTAGTGAAGAAAATAAGTAAAGAAAAGAATAGGGAAAAGGATCAACATTTCACTAACACCTTTATAGACTAAGTTCTCCTTAGCATTTTACTCTTACATACATCATTTCCTGAAACTTTATGTTAACACTGCCAATGTACTAACTATAGTTAAAAATGGAGGAAATTGAGTGTTAGAGAGCCAAAGTGACTCATCTGAGGTCACTGAGCTTGTTAATGACAGAACCAAAGTTCAAAACCAGCTGTGAGCTGGGCCTATGTGGCTCAGTGGTTGAGCATCAACCTATGAACCAGGAGGTCAGGGTTCGATTCCCAGTCAGGGCACATGCTTGGATTGGGGGCTCAATCCTCAGTAGGGGGCATGCAGGAGGCAGCTGATCAACAAAACTCATCATTGATGTTTCTATCTCTTTCTCCCTCTCCCTTCTTCTCTGAAATCAGTAAAAATACAGTATTTTAACAAAACAACAACAAAAAACAGCTGTGTCTATAAACATTCTGCCTCCCTTTATTCTTTACTGAGTGGTGGATGAAATATTCTACCTGGAAAATATGTAATCTCAAATAGGTGTATCTGTGAGATCCATTTGAAAAAATTACTAAATTTTGAGGACAATATGCAAAAAAAAAAAATTCTTCAGGTATTTTTACTTAGTTGGTAAGACAATATTTTTGTGAAAGACAAGTTGTTAAGAGTGTAGCAAGGATTTGGTGGAAAGCAAAAAGTACTAATTTTTTTTTATTTATCACCTGCAGATAATTTGATGGTAGGGTAATTAGAATGTCTTGGCATTAACTGCTTCAGGTTTGTGTCCACCAACTAAACTTTTTTACTCCTGTGGGGAGCTAATAAATTTCATGAATCTTTATAGTCATGGTTTGCTGGTAAAAGATTAACTATGGGCTCTATGGGGCAAAGAACAAAAGAGCTCCTCAATATATAGCATTATCCTATTTCCACTCTATAAACAGTACTGCCATGGCTAATTTCAAGCTATCACCATGATATCACTAAATATGGACTTGGGAAGAGATGCTCCTTAAATCATCAGTATATAGTACTAGAGGCCCAGTGCATGAAATTCATGCATGGGTAGGGTACCTAGCGGCTGCCAGCTGCTGGCCGGGGCCTCTCTTCATTTCCTGAAGCTCCCTGGTGGTCAGTACACATCATAGCAAGTGATCAAAATCCTGGTCAAACTTCCGAGGGACACTTTGCATATTAGATATATATATATATATATATATATATATATATATATATATTTCTTTGTAAATATTCAAAAGAGCATAGACAAGAGTAAAATGCAGTAAAATTATCAGGAGGTGTTAATTTTTGAGTACTTATTAACCCTTTTTAATGTGATTTATTTACAATATATAATTTAATTTTTAATAATGGCTGCACTGAAAATCTGGTGTATAAAACTCCCGAAAATTGAAATGTGCTCTCATGAGCAGTGCTACATTCTATTGGCCTGTGTGTCTGCTTTATCTCCCACCAAAACTGACCTGTGCAGTGTCTTGCTCTTTCATTCCCTGGAGTGATAGCTATGTTTGAAAACTAATAGGTTAACTACCCCAAAAGCACTTATAACAGTAATACATGCATAAGAATAGTAATTCCTTAATTGAAATAAGTGGATGATGAATGGTAGAATTTCAGGGACAGTAGCAGAGCAGTGGGTAAGTATTCTAGGCTGGTGGGATTCTCAGTAAAGTTACAAGCACCACTTAGTTATCGATAAACAGTGAAGGCCCTGAATCCAGATAGCCTAATGATATTGACATGTAATAGCCAAGTCATCTAATTTTTCTTTTAACAAAAAACCAAATCTGGATTTATATGCAACCAACCTAATAGTTCTGATGATCTTTCTTCGATTTCTTGAGTAAAATAGCCT
This sequence comes from Myotis nattereri, assembly GCF_964212035.1. Classification (NCBI taxonomy): domain Eukaryota; kingdom Metazoa; phylum Chordata; class Mammalia; order Chiroptera; family Vespertilionidae; genus Myotis; species Myotis nattereri. Next base: position 27,391,299 of record NC_138084.1, read on the forward strand.
TTAAATAGGTGGATTATTGTTTTGTTTAACAGTAAACTGGTATACTGCACATGTCATCAAGGAAGTAAGCAAATAAAAGCCCTAGAGCTGTATAATCTTAGGATGGTGTCAGGTTATTGAAGTCAAGTGAGTTGAGACCTTTTTTTTGAATTGGACAGTGCTTTGTTCATCCCAGACATATGAGGGCATCTTTCTTTAAGGTTATCCAGCTATTCATATTCAGGTTCAGGGAGGAAACCTTTTCAATAGTAATAATTCCTTCTATCATTCTTCAGCCTTTCCTATTGCACTTTAGCTTTCATATTCCCTCACTGACAAATTAAAAAACATTGGACATTGCTTTCTGTTGTCATAAAGCGAAGCCATTCCTTGAAGATTGTTAATTAGGTGGCTCACCACTCTTCCCTTCCCATGTTTGAACAAGCTCAATCCCTTACTTTTCAACAGCTGTGTTATTTGCATGTTTGGTGTCCCTCTGTGCAAACATTTCAATCTCTTTGTAAATAATTGCATTTATCACCATCACCACCCACTAATCCACTTATTTTTCCTGCTGTCATGGCATTTAACTTTTGGTATTCTATGAATGGCAGCAACCTGAAGCCAACAAGGAAACTTCATCATCTCCAGACTTATAATTTATACTGATGTCTCCTCTCTTCTGCCTTGGAACTGAGAGATGAAACCTGGAACATTGGTACTGGGCTGCATCTGGCAGGAAGTCAATGATGAAAAGAGTTTACTGGCAATAAAGTTCAAAAGGGATTTGCAGATCTCTATCAATGATAATGATAGTTGTGGTAATATTACCTGCAAAATGTTATAATTCTGTTATTATTAATAATGATGTTGTTTAATAAGGCAAGCTCTGAACTGAGCTTAGTCACTTTTTAACATAGTTAATGGAATGAGCCCTGTATTAGAATTCAGGAGATTTGGATTAACCTTGGCTCTGTCTTAATTGATGACTTAAACAATTTAATTCCATAAATATTATTGCACATCTACATTATGCAGGCATAGAATTGACCAACCACATCCTGAAGTGAACAGCAGGAGGAAAAACTTTTGAAATTTGTATGTCAGAGGCTGCTTCTTTCTGGAATTCTGTGACTCCCACCACTCCAGAATTGCCAGTACCCCTCAAAGGAACAATTATGCCCTGCTGTATATGCTCCCATTCCAACAAGCAAAGATCAGATATGCAGGGGGTGGGACATATGCATTATCGGTGCTTCTCTTAGATATACCACTAATCTATATGGGCCATAACTGTCTTTATGCAGGAATGTCTGCAGACCCAATCCTTGAGATAAAGATTCTTCTTCTTTTAAAATTAGAGTGCACAAGATGGTCATCACGATAAAATAGTGCAACTATTAAGTTTTAGGAAAAAAAATCAGACTTATAGTTCCAATACCAAAAAAGAGCAGGTGGAGACAATGGTATAAATCATGTACTATTCAAGCTCAAGATCCAGGAGAGTTTATTCTAGTTATGCTTGAATATTCTCCTTTCTAAATAAGTTAAAAAAATGAGTGAACTTTAAGAACATGAATAATAATAATAATAATAATAATAATAATAATAATAATAAAACCAACAACCCAGGATGCCAGCTTTTCTACTTTCAAGTGAGATATCTTAGTTGCCTAAATGGAAGATGCCAAGAGGGCAAGCATAGGGTAACTGCATTTGTAGTGGAACCCATTCTGTTTGAGATTTGGTTGTCTTTTATTTCTGGAATCAGGCTGTTGGATCCATATCTCTGACCAGCCCAGGTCCTAACTCACATGCAATGTTAAGTCATATCATTTCCTTGGTTTTAAATGCTCATAAATTATATGGCACACTACCATGATAATATACTTTTAAAAATAATTTTACTTCCATTTTATTGTGATAAAATATACATCATAAATTTTATTATTTTAACCTCATAGAGTGTACAATTCAGTGGCATTAAATACATGCACAATATTAGGCAACCATCACCACTATCTAGTCCCAGAACTTTGTCATTGTCTCAAAAGGAAACCTCATATTTGTTAAACAGTCATTTCACTCAGCCCTTGGAAACAACTACTCTACTTTCTGTCTCTATGGATTTGCCTATTCTGGGTATTTCATAGAAATGGAATTATACAACATGTGACCTTTTGTGGCTGGCTTCTTTTATTCAGTATAATGTTTTTAAAGTTCACCCATGCTGTAACATAAATCAGTATTTCATTACTTATTGTGGCTGAGTAATATTCCATTGTATGCATATACCATTTATGTTTATCCACTCATCAGTTGATGGACATTTAAAAGGGGGCAAAGCAGAAACTATACTATATTTAATGTATATATCCAAGGAAAGATTCACCCACATCTTCAAAAGATTTAAATATGGCAAAATGTGCCCCTTAAAATTGAAGTGAGATCATTTACTGAAAAAAGTCTATTTGAGCTGTGTTCCTCTGTGTGTTATTTTAGAGGATTGGATTGGAGGCTGGATTGTATTTAGTGGCTGTTCTAATATGTTTTCATTTTACTGGTGAAACATCGGTGTCTTTGTTTGCATTGAAAACAAAATTAGTGAAGTAGAACTAGCAAATCAATGAGTCATATTTCTGCTTATTTGTCACCTGTTATAGGGTTTTACAAATTCTAGGATAGCCTTAAATGTTCATTCCAGATGCCAGAAATGTGTTGATTTAGTTTGCGTCCCTGCTGTGAGATACAAAATATGGAAAATTAAAATGTGCATCTCGTTGTACATGAATGTTCCAAGCAGCGTTAGGTGTAATAGCCCAAAACTGGAAACAACTCGCATGTACACCAACAGGTGATGGTTACACAAGCTGTGGTAAATCCTGTAATATACTACTCAGCACTAAGGAGGATCGAGCTATTAAAATATGCAATAGCATGATGGATCCCAAGATACTTTGTTGAAAGAAAGAAGTCTGATAAGAAGTGCATATTGCAAGATTTCATGTAGATAAAGTTTTAGAAAAGGCAAACTAATCTATAGTAACAAAAGGCAGATGAGCAATTGTTTGATATGGGGCAGGGGGTGGGGAGAGGTAGGAGATGGGGTAACAAAGGGGAACAAGAAAGCTTTTGGGAATGGTGATTGTTTATTTTCTTGACTGTGGTGTAGTTTCACAGGAGTATCTATATGTCAAAATGTATAAAATTGTATAATTTAAATATGTTCACTTGATCATATCTCAATTACACCTCAATAAAGCTGTTTAAAAATGCAAGTAACTGAAAATAAATACATACATACATACATAAATGCAGGTCCCAAATTCATGGGGTGGAGGGCAAATGACCTTTCATCCATAGAAAACGTAAAACACATTATTACCAGTAGCAAGCAAAGAGGGTCAGACGGCTAGTATTTCATATTTTTATATTAGGCACCAAGGGCCCCTACTATTGGCTATGCCGAGGGAAACAATTTCAGGTATACTCATTTTGCTAATAGAGTTATCTGGTCATAAGTAGGAGCCTATGCTTAGGCCCTCAATTTTTAACCATAACTTTAACAAAAATATGATGCACTTCATTCCTCCATGAGGATGTTTAAAAACTAACAAGACAAATATGTCTATCTTAATATAAGCAGAGCAAAGCTAGCAAGGATACCCTAGTTGGAAACAGTCCAATTATTATGTTACTCTTGATCAGCTAAGTGTACCACAATTCAGAGGTGAACGTTGACAATTTAGTTAATGCTAATTCTTGGTGGACAGTCTGAGTGGGTTGGAAATGCATAATCCATTCATGAGCATAAAGAAAGAAGCATGTTCAATAAAACAGATTAACACTGAAAACTGGCTAAAATGTTCTGGTTTGTCCATTCTAATAGAGTCTTACATATAGCAGTCAATATGCAGATTATATTGGTAACTAGAGGGTTTCCTTAGCATAGAACTTTGTGAAATACACAAAATCATTTATGGAGGGTGAAGACACTGTATTCTGTATCGAGAATTATGTTGTTGGTGGTAGAGTCCTAGAAAGCCAGCTGTAAGCCATATTCAATTGTTTCTACCCTAATCTCCAGATTCTCTTCATTGAAAAGGTGAGAGATTCTCAACACGCATAGCTAAGAATATAAATCACTTTAAAAATGTTTCATATCTACTTGTGTGGATACCCTGCAACCTAGTTCCTTTTATGATGTCCACTTCTTCCATTAGGAGCTCTAGTACGGCTATGGCTATTGGTCCTTTCCTGTCAATCCCAGAATGGTTGTGTGCTGCTAGTATACTGTTTCTTCAGTCTGAGTATTTTAAGCTCATGCTACCTATGGCATCTAATTCTCTTTTATGACCATCATTAATTTCACATTCCTTGACCTGTCACCTCAATCTCCTTCAATTCTCTCTCTCTCTCTCTCTCTCTCTCTCTCTCTCTCTCTCTCTCTCTCTCTCTCACACACACACACACACACACACACACACCACCTCAGTGGGAATATTTACTTCTTGCCCTAAGTCTTGCTGAAAATCCATTGCCTATTGGGCAGACAAGTGGAAACCTCAATGCCACATATCTGCTTGTGCAACTCTATTTACTGTTCTCCAGGCAACAGTAGCTCAGGGAGTTACTGCTTAATTACATCATGCTTAACATCATGTGAGCTTTGCAAGCCTGAGCCGCAATCTCCATTTCATAGTAGAGATCAGGATGCTGAATGTGCCCACGTGCATCGTGCACAGAGTAATTTTCTCTCCCTGCTGGATCCCAATATTCTAATTGTGTCTCAGTAATAGAAAGTGTGCTTCATCCTTCAACATGTTCCAAATGAAAATATTAAAACCCACATCAGGCAAAAGACATAATGAACAGAAAATATTACCTGGGATTTCTGATGCTGTTGCCTTTGATTCCCATTTGCTTTGCTAATTGGAAGGTGGAACAGATGGTGGCCAGCTCACAAAATATGGCATACCTATAAAAATGGCCCATTCTGCCAAGCAATTCTTTACAAGCAAAGGGAGCATTAGAAGGGGCTGTAGCTTTCATAAACCGAAGATGATCTCTGCAGGATGGACAGTTATGCAGGGGGCAGAGTGGGCGGTTTATGGCCCTTAGCTGCAGCTGCTTTGTGAAACTCGTGACACCTGTTACTATCCACAGGGGAGGACAATGGAGACATAAGTGGGCTGCTGGATTCAACTAATTATTAACACCATAACTCCATCAGAAAAGCTTCCAGACTGTTCCCCAGTGAGGCTCATATATTCCCAAACAGCCCCCTATTTCTGGTCCTCCCTGAAGATGAAAAAAGCAACTCCAAACTATGTGTATGCCTCACCTTTGGAAAGGCCATAAGAAGCAAATTTAACCTCGGGCAGCATCTGTACAAAATATAAATGGAAGTGGCTTTGTTCTGACTCACTGGATCACTGTCAGGATTGAGCAACAGGTAGGTGTTGAAATAACCCAGCTTTCCACATTTCCTGTCCCATTGAAAAAAAAATCCTCTCCAAATTCAAATGAAATTGGTATAATTCATAAAATGCCACAGGTGAATGGAAATCAAGGTACTTGTAAATACGATGTCTCTGTACATTTTCCAGTTCGCTGGAAGTCTTATAGAGACTTAATTAAGCATTCTTGGTAATGTGACATTTGCTATCAATTTATAGGTTTGAATTTGCAAGACACGCAATCAAGAGGCTTGCTATTTCCTTCTGGGTGTTTTGCACATAATTAGAATAAGCAGAAAGAGAAGAGAGGTGGCTCCAGGTTCTGCTGCTGTGTGTAAAAGAAACTCTCTCCTACCAAAGAAAACAATATTCTACTCTTTAAAACAACACCAAACCCTTTTCTGCTCCCCATTAAATATCTGTTCAAAACTTATTGGTATTGCTTCCATGTTCCCATTAAATGTAAGCTGTGATTCTCAGCAGCATTTTCTGCCAGTGTTTTCTAAATGGAATCACATTTATTAATGTCCATTGTATACCCAAGCTTATCTGAAGTCCCTTCTTAAACAGATTCAAGCAGATATTTATTTGATATTGTTTTATTTTTGATTACAAAAGATGTAATTAAATAATTACACATTTATTAAATAGAATGAAGCCACCAAGACAAAGAAAACACAGAAAAACAAGAATTTACATAAATCCATCCATGTTAACATTTTGATGTATTTTTTATACATAGGTTTTTAAAATATTTTTAAATGTTTTAAATAAAAATATTTTAAACCATTGCAGAAATACAATTCTGCATATTTTGCTTGGTAATTAATTGATAATTTTTAATGTAACTGTTGAATAATATTCTATAGGTTAGATATTATCAATTATTTTTAAAACAAGAAATGTGGAAATGTGGAAAGCTGGGTTATTTCAACACCTACCTGTTGCTCAACATTATATTTTTGAATATTGACTTTTCTAAGTGTTTTGATACTACAAATAATATTATCAAAGATAATTTTGTGTATAAGACCTCTTATATTTTAATTTTTTATGTAGAAAAAAATTTAGACTCTATATCTTTTTTAAAAATTTTGTCATTTTATACTCCATTAGCAGTTTATGAGAGCTATTATGAATGTTACAAGGGTTTTTAAATGTTTACTAGTCTGATAAACAAAAATGGTATTGCATTTTAATTTGCATTTCTTTGATTACTAGTGGGTTAAGTATTTTTCCATTTGTTTTTCATCTAATTTTATTTCTTCTTTTATGAATTGCCCATGTCTCTTGCATATTTATCTATGAGAGGCTTTCTATTCTCTCCCTCCACGGGTGTTCTCTCTAGTAGTAATGTGCTGTCACACTTGATATATTTTTGTTTCCTAACTTGTTACCTTCCTCTTAATTTTGGTTGTTTCTTCAGGGAAAAGTTTTAAATTACATGTAGATAAATGTTAGTTTCTTCTTTTTCGTTCATTCTGTGCCATTTAAGCTTTAAAACTCCCCGCTGACATCAATAGCCAAAAGCTCCATAATTGAAGACAAAGACTATATGGGATCTTTTCATGAATTTAATGCTTAATCCATCCAAAGTTTATATTCTTGATAAAATGTGGAAGCCAATGAATTTATTCTTTCCCCAAATCTTAATCAACAGTTCCAATACCAGTTACTTAATAATCTTTTTCTTTGTTACTGACTAGTAATGCTCCATAAAACACACACTCACACACACACACACACACACGCACACACACTACATGAAGGTAATGTGTTATTGTTCTTTTAACACAGTAAGGTTTGCTCCAGCATAAAGGATTACTGCCTTAAATGCAGATATTACCAGGGCTGAGATGCCTGTCAGAGCACTCTGTGCTGAGTCAATCCTGCTCAGGGCCACCTCGTGAATTACATCACAGTTCATCACTTCCCCAGGGGTCCTGTGCATTGGAACTGTTGACCACCCAACCCCCTTGGATTAGCTCCCTAATACCAGCCATGCTACCCCCTCTCAATTATCAATAATGTTTGCCTCTAAAGTGGCAACATACTTTCCAAATGATCTCCCACCCTCCCTACCTCCCACCAAACCAACACAAGGGCTCAGTGTCTTAGAAACTCACAATATAGCCTGCCTCCCAACTCAGGCCAAGAAGAAACTCAAGACTAATTATTTCACTCTCATCCCATTGAAATTTGTATCTATTTTCCATTCTCATAGGACAAGACCACCCTCTCTAGTTGCTCAGGTAGCATCAATCTATCATACCCAACTCCTTCAAGGCTGACACTAAATATTTTATCAGAAACCACCACTACACCTGGCATATTGCTGCTGTAATATATTTCCACAAACCAAAGATTTAGTGACATAAAACAAAAATGTATTCTCTCACAGCTCTGGAAATTTAAAATCTGAACTGGGTTTCAATGGGTTAGGATCAAAGTGCCAAGAAAGACTGTTTTCCTTCTAGAGAGGAATCCATTTTCTTTCCTTTCCCAGATACCAGAGTCACCTGCATTCCTTGGCTCAAAGTCCCATACTCCATTTCAAAAGCCAGAAAGCCAGCTGCCTGGCATCTTCAAATCTCTCTCTCTCTCTCTCTCTCTCTCTCTCTCTCTCTCTCTCTCTCTCTCTTTCTTTCTCTCTCATAAACAAACCAAAAAAGGGTCATTCTCATTACATTGGTCCTACCTTGATAATCCAGGATGACATTTCCATTCCAGAATCCTCAATCACATCTACAAATTTCCTTCTTGCCATGAAAAGTAACATATTTACAGGTTCCCAGGTTAGGACGTGGACATATTTAGAGGTCATTATCCTGCTTCTCACATTAAAATTGAACTAACTGAGTAAACAATGAGCCCATAGATGTGGTGATTTTAGGTCCAAAATAGGAGCAATCTCTCTATATAAAAGGCTAATATGCAAAGTGTTCCCTCGGGAGTTCGACCTGGAGACTGGGAGTTCGATCGTTTGCTATGATGTGTGCTGACCACCAGGGGGTGGTGCAGAATGAAGGAAGGCCCCTGCAGGCAGCCAGCAGTCAGGGAAGGAAGGCCCTGGCTGGCAGCTGGAAGGCCCTAATTGGCCCTGATCGCCGGCCAGGCCTAGGGACCCTACCTGTGCAAGAATTTCATGCACTGGGCCTCTAGTATGGTAATACTGTAATTACATTTGTGCGTATTAGGTGGGTATTTTGTCCATTTTATTCTTTTATGAAATTTTTGTTTGCTCATTCAGAAGAAACAGCACAGAACACTGTTTAGTTTACCATTCACTGGAATCAGAATATCCTATTTTAATCCCTGATTCTGAATCTTACTGCCTAGCAAGTTATTTAATAAACACTCTGTGCCTCTGTTTTCTCAACTATAAAATAGTAAATGTATATATATATATATATACACACACACACACATATATATACACACATATATATATACATATATATACACACACATATATATATACATATATATATATATAATAGTACCTATCTCATAGAATTGTTGTGTCCAATAAATAAATAAATTTATATAGAGAGCTTAAACGAATGCCTCATATATAGAAAATACTCCAAAAGGGTTAGCTGCTGTCATCCTCAACAGTCGATTCATTTTTAATAAATATTTGAGTCTCAGATACTAGGCTTTGTACTAAGATTTAGTGCATATTCTTTCAAAGTTCTCAAAATCTAGGAGAAGTGACAGGCTCCTAATTAATAACAGACACAGCAATTGTACATTGTTTAAGCCCCCAGTTTGGGGCACTCTATCAGGGCAGCACTTAACAAGCCCAGAGTCACCTAATAAGCCCAGAATCATTATGGGAGAGATACCTAAGGGCATCGATAAAGGGAAGCCTGAGCAAATGGGGGGCTAATCCTGTAATAATATAGCACAGACAGTAAAAAGGTAAATCAATAAGAGAGACTTCCTGGTATATTTAACCAAGTATGTGCCTTCAAGTTGTTGGGTCTTAAATAAAATCATTTTCAGTTGTTTCTCTGTGTTGCTATGCCATTAACTTGATCCACAGTTAAGTTCATTTGCTTCATTTTTCTTTAATTTTAGGGATATACTTTTGATATTTCAAAATTATGTAAATGATTCATATTGCTCCAGATTCAAATCTATAAAACAAGGTACATTCAAGGAATTTTTAACTTTTATGGCTGTTCCTACCCTGGGGTAGATTTGATCTATTCATTGAATATAAGAATGAATATTCTTCTTCATACCTACATTTATATCTACGACCCTTACCACATTGAATTTTAATTCTTGAACATTCCTATTTATTTCCTAATCTTGTAAACTCCTCAATAACAGATATCATGTCTTATTTTTCTCCCTGTCTTCAATACCTAACTCAGTTATTTACTCAATTATTTATAGGTTCAAAAAAATGTTTATTTAGGGCCAATAATACACAATTGGAGACATGATAATGAAGAAGACACAGTTCCTATAGTCACAGAGCCTAAATAACTCACAGTAAAGATAGTCAGTCCTTAAAAGAATAACCATGACAAAGTGTGGTAAATATTGCAGAAGACTAACTGCTCTGAAAATGCTTATGCAAATTCATGTTGTTTTTCTGCTGAAGCATCGCTTGAATAATTCTCATTATTTTACCTCTGTGAAGCTGAACATGACGTGAAATAGGACTTGAATTTACTTGTCCAGTTGAATTGGTGTGTGCAGAATTTCCTAATTTTTCCCCCTCTTAAACTGACAATGACCAATCACCTAATTGCTGTCCCGAGGAGCAAAGGTGGTTTTGGAACATGATAACTTTTCAATGACATTTTCTGCAGTGTCACTGCGTAAGTCCATCACATATAAACAACAGAAAGAATGTCAGAATAGATGGGGGAAAGGGTCAAGAGTAATAAACATGGAAATTAACCGAAAAAAATAGTCAGCACCATTCAACAGATTAAGTCTGTTTACTTTTTAAAGGGGGTGCCCAGCTCCATTCCATCACAGAATTTAATCAGGAGCTGGAGCAAAGTAAAATCCATCAATTATTCATGGACACACATCAGTAACAAGCAACGATTGCATTTGCTTATAGGGGTGCAGTTGGCATTGAACATGGACCCACATAGCTTTATAGGAACCTATACAATGTCCAGATAAAGATAACATCAATGACTAAGTAGCAGCCATTGTCTCTAGTCTCCATATTTTGACAGTGTAATCCAGCATTTCTTAATTCTGGCTGCACGTTAGAGTCACCAGGGAAACTAAAATAAAATAAATCTGTATCTATATCTATTTATCATCTGTATATGGACACCATCCTTCAAGGATTCTGATTTAATGGGCTTGGAGTGGGGCCTCACATAATGTTCTTTATAAGATCTCAGTGAGATTTTCCAATATGCAGCCAAGGTGAGAATAATTCCGATATCCATTTGAGATGATCTTTAGGTAGGTAAAAACAATGAGTAGAATCTCCTTAACAATTATTTAACCTCTTTGCCATTTGTATTATGATGATAATGAATCAAAATTCCCACTGGGGTCATTGCCAGAGTCCTTGTTGGTATTCACAAGTAAGAGCATGAACTCTATTGCTCACTCATTCTGCAATTTTTGAAGAAGTCATTTTACCTCTGAAATATTCAGTTTCCTCATCTGTAAAAGGAGCCATGGGTCTAGATCAGAGTCACAAACATGAATGCCTGCAGCAGAGCATAAACATTGCAAGTATGGCCTCTGGAGTCAGGCGGCCTGGGTTCAAGTACCTGTTATACTAATACTATGTGAACTTGGCCATGTTGTTTAATTTCTTTCTGCCTGCTTCCATTTCTATGAAATGTTAATAGTTATATTGCCTCATAGTGTTATTGTGAAGGTTAAGTGAGTTAATATGTGTTAAGTACACATCAACAGGGCCCAACTAGTGTTGCTGTTATCATTTGCAAGGCAGTATAGTTTATAAGTGTGAGCTGTGGAGATAAACTTTCACTGGATCTGAGTCAAGGTAGTTCATGTGTTCTGTTTGTTCCTTCAGCCTTAACTTACTCTGAGTTAGACACTCCTCATGGAGGAGTGTGAGGGTTAAACGGTTAATGCAGGTACATCTCGCAGAGCACTGACAAATAATTGAGCTTAAAAACACAATAAATGCTACCTATCCCATCATTATTACATGGAGGGCAAAGCAGATATTTGCAATGGCAGGAAGGGAAAGCTAATACTAAGCTGCACTCGATTTTTGCTATGCCAGGAGATCTGATCTTTTCCAGAAAAAGATTTTCATCTGAAATCTTCGGATTTCTAATATTGACCACTGAATAAATGATTTAAAATTAATCACTGTAAACAAAGATGTCTGGGGTCAAGAGTTTGCAACTTCTGGTCTAAAATGTGTTGAAACCCTTTTAGCTGAAGGAAACTTTTGCTACATTTCTCTTTTTTTATTTAATATATTTTTATTGATTTCAAAGAGGAAGGGAGAGGGAGAGAGAGATGCAAATATCAATGATGAGAGAGAATCATTGATCGGCTGCCTCTGCACACCCCCAACTGGGGATTGAGCCCACAACGCCTGGGCATGTGCCCTGACTGGGAATCGAAACTTGAGACCTCCTGGTTCATAGTTTAGCTCTTAACCACTGAGCCACGCCAGCACGGCTGCAGTTCTTAAATCCTCCCCAAAGGGTGTCGTTACACAGTGGTTCTCAAAGGGGGAACCTTGGACAGGCAGCATCAGCTTTGTCTGACAGCTTGTTAGATATGCAAATTCCTGGGTCCCTCTCCAGATTTACTGAACCAGAACCTCAGGGTGGATCCCAGAGATCTGTTATAAGGAGCCCTCCGGGGGATTCCAATGCTTGCTCCACCACTGAGGCCCCAGTATGGTGGGAAGAGCAAGGTCTTTGAAAGATCCCCGCTCCACAGCACAGTAGCTGAACATCCTTGGTCAAGTTGCATGTGGTCTCTGAAGCTGTGGTTAGGAAGGCCAAATACGAATTGCTCCTTTGAATGTGGCCCGTCCTTTCTGTTTTCAATAGAAAGGTCAGAGTCCTTCTGCCTGGCCTTCCTTACCTTTAGGATAATAATTATGGCAATTAAAATGTTCAACTTCTGCACTCTTCGAGTCCAATACAGATGTGGCTACACCTGTATGAAACACACACACACACACACACACACACACACACACACCACGAAACTTCTCTTAAAATGAAAACAAAAAACAAGCACCCTCCTGTCTGATGTCTCCTAGAAAGCTCTCAAGACTCCAGAGCAATTAAATCCTAGTGCCTTGGCTTGTCTCATTCTAGACTCTCGTTTATTATGAGTTTCCATCTGTGATTATTAAGCTTCCTATCTGTAGACTCACAACGTACTTTTCGCTTTCCCTATTCTTACTTTTGGGACATGTCTGATTTTTTTAATATATTTTATTGATTTTTTACAGAGAGGAAGGGAGAGGGATAGAGAGTTAGAAACATCGATGAGAGAGAAACACCGATCAGCTGCCTCCTGCACATCTCCCACTGGGAATGTGCCGGCAACCCAGGTACATGCCCTTGACTGAAATCGAACCTGGGACCTTTCAGTCCGCAGGCCGATGCTCTATCCACTGAGCCAAACCGGTTTCAGGGGGACATGTCTGATTTTATGTTTTCCTTATTTTATTGCAAAACACCAAAATATTAAAATGTGAACTTATTCAGCTAGTAATTTAGAACTTTAGATGAACTAATAAAGAAACACAAAGAACAATTTTGTAATCTTAGGCCACAGGGATGACATAGAAAAATGGAAGGAATTACATTCTTTGCTTTCAGTCCTGACCTTCCTCAGCCTCCTGCTTTTGGGAGAGAAGACAGGTACTCAATACAGCAAAAAACTGCAAAAAGCCTCTAGTCCTATCATTCCCAAATATGAATAGACTATGAGAATTACTGGAAAGTGGACTTTTTTTAAAAATATAGATTCCTGAGAAGCACTCTGAATTTACTGAATGCTAAAACTGTTAAGGAGGGACTTCAGAGTCTGAATTTTGTTTTTAAACTCTGATACAGTGGACTGGTATATGAAAATCCTAATCTAGTATTCCTGTTTATTTAAAGCTACAGCCCCACCCAGAAACTTTTCAATTTGCATTTGAATAGTCTCAGAGGGAAGGAACTCGCTACCAAGAGAGTAATATGATGCTGTTTATGGAGATGGGTTCTGAGCCAGGTTCTAATCCTGGTTTTGCCATTGTAGCTACATGACCTTGAACAAGTTACTAACTTCTGCATCCCTTGGTGCCTTAGTTGCCAAATGGGGCGAACACATGTTTTAGTTCCTGCCTTAGTTTCTACGGCTGCTTCACAAATTGCCAAAAATGTAGTGGCTTGAAAGAATAGACATACAATCTCTTACAATTCTTAGTGTTATTGGTGAGAGGATGAGACCTCCGTTCTTGTCTTTTTGAAGGAAAGATAGTAATCAGAGATAAAGAATAGAAAAGCAAGCAAGAATTTTTTGACTGCAGCAAGAACATACTTAGGAGAGTGAAAAAAGGAAGGGCATAGAAAAGGCAACAGAAGAGCCTAGGCTTTGCTCCACTGGGAAGTCAGAGCAAAAGGGGCCTTGGAGACAGATTCAGGGGGATGAGCTGCCACTAACCAGTGTACCCCTGGTTGTAAGTCTCATGGGGTCCCTTGGAGTTTAGGAGCTACGTACCTGTGGGGGTAAGAGAGAAGGAAGGGAATGGCACACAGAGGTCAACATGTCAACTTGATTCTGGCTAAAGCCAAGTGACAGTTCTGGCTTTACCTCTGCATCCAACCCAGCCTTAAACTTTTCCCACCCCCCTGCGGGCAGGGCTGGGTAACTGTAGCAGCTGCCCACTCCCGCCCCCTGGGGTAGAGTCTGTCCTGCCAAGTTGCATCTACCAGAATAGTGCAGAGCTTCAGAGAACTCCTGCTCTCTGAAGATAGGAAGTTGAACAGGAGAGTCCCAAAGACTCCATCTTTCCACAGAGCTGTCTATCAGATAAGTCACTTGTGTTCTCTGAGTGGAATGTCTGGTACACATGGTGGTGCTCAGATAGGCCAGAAGGGTTGTTTTGATGAAACATAAGAGAATCTCCTCTTAACAATTCTGTATGGAAATTACCTGTTGTTTTATCCATCCCCAGACTTCAGGGATCCTAAAGTACTGCGACTATATTTGTTCATTTTTATTTCCAATATCAAGCACTGGTTCTAGCACAGGGGCAACACTCGGTAAATACATTTTGTTAAATGAGTGGCTGATTTATACAATAGTGTGAAGTTTTAGTATTTACAGTCACAGTGTGAATTCATTGAAATGCATGCATGGAGACAGGGCTGGAGAGCAAATATTTGTCCCCTAAAAAAAACAAATGGCATCAATGGAAACATCTTTCATACAATCTCTAATTTGTCCCTGGTAGTCTATGAAAACATAGCCAAGTTTACTGCATTTTAGTTAATTTCCTTAGTAAATTCAAGGTCATTGTTTAAGCTGTGGGAAATATTTATCTTTTTGCCGACAATATGGCACACAATAAGACCTTCACTAGACACTGCTTGAACTCCTTAGAGAAAGCTTTCCTTTGACATCAGGACTAGGGTGCTGAGTCTCATTAAGAGAGTCAAGAATTGTTCTGACAGTTCAGGGTATCTCTGAGAGTTGAAGCATCATGAGGATGGACCCTGCTGTGCTGACAGCATGCAGAACCAACACAGCTATTCCAAGAAAGCCCATTGTAAAACAGAAAGTAAAAGAGAAAAGCAGTCTGGCCTTTTAGAGAAGTTCAAATAGGGTTGGAAGTCAAAGAAAGTCACAGAAAAAGCTCATTATAAAAATCTATACCCCTTGGGTGATGACGCTTTTGTATACATTCATCAGCTGCATACAGTATTTAATTAAATGTGTTCTTTCACCTCTGGCTATTTTTTTATGCTGAATTAAAAGTGCAGAAGGACCATAAAATGGTGGAATTAATTTAGGGCCCCTATTCCGGGAACAATGTATTGTATGAAGTCAAGTGCTAATAAGAAATGCTGGCCCAAAAAGTCCTTCTTGTCACATGGGTGAACCTGTGGGTAGTTCAGGCTTCAGAAAGCTCTAGGGCAGTGGTTCTCAACCTTCCTAATGCTGCGACCCTTTAATACAGTTCCTCATGTTGTGGTGACCCCCAATTTCATGGTTACAAATTGAACATAATTAAAGCATAGTGATTCATCACAAAAACAATATGTAATTATATATGTGTTTTCCGATGGTCTTAGGCGACCCCTGTGAAAGGGTCGTTCGACCCCCAAAGGGGTTGCGACCCACAGGTTGAGAACCGCTGCTCTAGGGCAAGTAGAGATTATCGTTTAGAAATTGATCAAGCAAATCCATCCCCAGGGTGCAGAGAGGCCTTGAGTGCAGACGCAGCTTCACTTAGTGATGAAAATAGTGTCAATAAGCCCAATTCTTGCTGTAGGTGACAAATTAGTGCCCTTACCTTCAGGACAGTGTTCCTGCCCATCTTGGGTTAAATGATGTTCTCTGGCTATTTACCACCGTAGAAAGCTGCTCTTGATGATGGATACAAGTTTTCCAAAATTCTAATTTTTGCTTGCAAGCTCAAATGTTATTATTGGTAAATTATGTGGCCAATTGTGTTCCTTGATATGACAGGTTCATTTTGTTCATTAACTCTAATTTACCTGTCAGGTGTTCTTTCAAAGTAAAAATGGTGTTTCATGAAAAAAGCAATTAGTTGAGTTCTCAACTCAAACAACCCCAGATTGTTCTCTTCAAAACCATCATTGCACTTCCATATGGAGCAGAATGTCATATGCATATCTTCCGTTTGTCACACAGCCTATTAAACAAGCTCTTTAGAAGGTCCAGGTGAAATAGACTTAATAATTTTTAAGGTTTATTCAAGGGCATTCTTAGGTGAAACTGACATGTGTTTCCTTGCTGGTGATGGCAGTGAAGAATACAACTACTAGTACAATTGGTTCATTGCCCTGATTTGTGCTGAAGCACCAGCAGTTTTGCCTGCTATTGCTTTTGCAGCATCAGTGCAAATGTGAACACAGTGAAAATAAAAATGTTAATAAACAATCTTTGTTATTATAATTTTGAAAATTTTGTAGATCCCTGAAAGAGACCTCCAGGCTTCAAGGGATCACAATTTAAGAACTGCTGCTTTAAACTGCTTAGAATATTTACAATATTGTTTGGCAGGAAGACCACATTTTTTTTTCTTAATACTTAACCAATTTCCTTGATTCCCCAAGAGATTTGTATAAATTACAAGTAATTCACTACACACACACACACACACACACAGTCATTCTCTGTGCTATCAATTGATTTGTTCACTAATTCTTCCACCAGTATTACAGTTTTAATTACTTTAACATTTAATATGTTTTAAAATCCAGTGTGACCAAGAATCCAATTATAACTCTTCTTTTTTAAAATGTCAAAAGTTATTTTGCATGCTTAATCACCCAAGAGAAATTAAAATTTTATAGGTCCACAAAACAAAACACAATAATTCTAATTACAGATGAGTGAAATTGATCTTTGTATAAGGAAATAGTTAACCCACATGCTTTATCAGAGGGATAGTTTTATTAAATTTAAACCAGTTTAAAAATTAATTCAAATATAATTTAAAATTTTCTAATATTTTGTTCTTTTCTGGGATGATTGCTTTCCCTTTATTTGAATCTATATACAATTTTTCAATGTATAATTCTTACATGTTTCATAATTCTGTAATTGTATTTTTCTATGCTGTAATTAAGATTATTATTTTTACTAATTTTTTAACTATTGCTAGTATAAAGTCTTTTGATTTTGTTTTTAGGTGTAGGTTTTTAGTCATATTAAACAATCTTATAATTTTCCTCCTGTTGGTTTTATTGAGTTCTATAAGACAGTTTAATTTGCTACAAGTAATGATAATTGTCATTCTATAAAAGAGAAAAAAATAATTTTATTGTTTCCTTCTTGTCTTATATCTTATTTCACTTTTTAAAACCTTTAATAATTTTAAGTAAAATGTTATTCTTTCTCATTTTATTGAGAATATCTCTAGTGTTTTATCACCAACCAAGAGATTTATAGTTTGGGAGGGAAAAACCTTAGCTATGGCAGTATTTTCAAAAATAGAGATGTACTATATATATATATATATATATATATATATATATATATATATATTAAATAACAAAAAATAGAGTATGTTTCCAGATACATACTGATTGAGTCTTTACACTTTGAAGATAAAGAATCCCTCAAACATCCCAGAAAAACATTAATTAAGCTAATGTTAGGTAGACTCCAAAATTTTCCCATACAAAAACAATCTGAAGATAAAGGAGCACCATTTACAAAGCTGTAAAGGAAAATGTGTGTGACCCACAATTCTATACTTTGCTAAATGACTGTTAGGCAGTTAGGGATGCCTTCTAAAATGCCTCAGCTATTCTCTAAATATCTTTTAAATTTTTTCTTAACTTTTTAATTTCATGAAATAAATCTATTTCAGTTTAATTCAACTTTTTTGAGCCTTCAGAAATTGTTTGAAGTGCAGACTCTTTTCATGTTTCTGGAAATTTTCCCTGTTTGTATATCTGTACTGATCTCTATTTGCCGTGTAGTGGCTGATAGTGAAACAGAAGCTAAATTCATTTCTGACTTAAGAGTCTGCTGAATTCTTTCACCTGCTACATTCAGATCAAAAGGAGATATTTAGTCAATTATTAATATAGAAAACCAGTAGCTTCAGATAACATCGTATCAGCAATTCTCATAGAAGGCCCTAGCAGTGAGCTCCACTCCCTGCTTAGTGTGGTTGACTGTACCAGAGGCAAAACTAAGGCATTCTCCCATGTGACTGGCAGCAACTCAGTGCTACTGGTCAGCCCAAGCAAGATGAACTCCAAAGGATGGATGAACCTGTAGCTGCACCAAAGCCTGCTTTCAATATGAGCCCAAGCCTCTCTGTTTAGGGTATGTTGTTGCGGAGCTGTTAATACCCTTCTACTACCTATTCTTAGGCATATCTCTACATGGAAGGAGAAGTTATAAACAACTCTCCAGTGGGTTTCTTCAATATTTCTGTTGATGCAACATTTAGCAATTTGTGGTGTATGGAAATAACTTATCTCTGATGCCCAGCGGTCTTAGTGCAATCATTCTCCCAAGTGTATGCATTGCTGTTTAATTCATTGAAAGTAGGATTGGGAAGGGGGCAGCAGAAAAAAATACCAGAATTTCCAGATCTTCATATTTGGCTTTTGATTTATTCCTTTCCCATGTCAGTAAAATACCTTTTAATTTTATAATTTCTGTGTATATTTAAAGTTCCTTTTGATGTACTCAGCAGTACATAACTAATTTACCAAAATAAATAGAAACAGGAGGCCTAGGTTCAGGAAAAACTTTATAGTGATAATAGTACATATTATAGTAACTTCTAAAACTGTGACCATGAGGTTGTTTTTATTTCATCTGTTTGGTGTTTTGGGTTCTTTTGGTTGTTTTTTTTTGCTTTGATGGTGATGATGATGATGATGATGATGATGATGATGATGATGATTTCATCCCTGATACTCCTGCTCTGCAAGGTTAAAAGTAATGACATCCTAAGGGGTCACAGGACATGAGTCCCATCAGTTGTAAACTATAGCTTCTGCCTGGGTTCTTTAGGCTCCTGTGTCAGGGAGCAGCATGTAAAAAGAAAAATTACTATTTTGGCAGAGATGATTGGCTCTAATAAGCAGAAAATATTGGGGATGCTGTTGCACAATGGAGGAAAGGGTTAAGTATGTATATGAGGAACTCGGGTGATCCACTTGGTTGCCTCTTGTCTTTGTTTTGTTTTGTTTTTTGCTTAAATTTTATCATAAATGCACTGGCACAGAAGCCTGGCCTGTCCAGATTAAGGACAAATACATTATTAAGGGATATTAATAGTTCATATTGGGAGGGTTGGGGAAACAAACTCAAGACTGACCTTTCAGGAACTACCTTGTAGGATGGACAAGCTGTTGCCTCCTTGGAACCAACCCGGAACAGCACTTGCTCTGCTGCTTCTCACGTTGGCTTGAACACAGCCTGTTTCCTCCTGTAGGTCACCTCTGGGTAAAATTCTGGGACTGGGGGACCTTATTGGTAGAAACTAGGTCAGAACTTTGCAACTTAGCTGTGAGGTAAGCTGGAAAATAGAGCTTTGTTTTTCTTTCACTTAATCTTGGAGTGTGAGAATACACGATGTGGTAAAATACTAAAATCTAGAAAGGGTGTTCAGAAGTTTTGGGGAAGACAGATATCGACTACAAATACATTATCTTAATGCATGCTGGCAAGACCTTATCTGTATCTCCATTTTCTTAAATATAAAGAGACAGTAACTCTGAGACATTAAATAATATGCCCAAGAGCATACAGCTAGAAACAAACTGATTAATATTTTAATTCATTTTTTAAAATATATTTTCATTGATTAGAGAGGGGGGGGAAGGGAGAGGAGAGAGAAAAAGAGAAAGAAACATCGATCAGCTGTCTTCTGCATGCCACCTACAAGGGATCGAGCCCAAAACCCTGGCATGTGCCCTGACCAGGAATCAAACCAGTGACCTCTCAGTGCCTGGGAGGATGCTCAACCAACTGAACTACACCGACCAGGGCTTAACTCATTATTTTAATCAAAGAGTTTAAGTCCTTTTGGGGTTTTCTTCCAGTCCATGGATAAAGGAAACACTCCACCAGTACACGATCCTGTGAGAAGAGCCTAAACATCTTGTTCTCGTCTTAGTAAGCAATGGCATTTCTTTTAGGTTTTCATGCACTAGTTATTTTCTTAAAACTGATTTCTTAATTACAGGAAGAAACTGGATGAAGAATGTTGGGTCCATTTTTACATTCCAAAAGTAAGAGCCCTAACAACTCAACAGACCCTAGAAAAATACAGATTTTTCTTATTCAAATTGGTGCTCAATTGGGGCCATTTAATTTATCTTAACTCTTAAGGGTTGAAAAGATTTTTCATTCTGTAGCAAAATAATGTTTCTTTTTTTTAAAGACACATAATTGGACTGACATAGTTCGCAGCAGTGGTATATTGTAATAAAAAATGCCCTTGCTATGTGACTAATATTTCTGAATTTTTCCCCACTTTAAACTCCAATGTTGTAAAAGTAAACATTGGTAATTTTTTCTAGTACTTAGTCTTTGTCCAGATTCAGAACAAGGATCCAGTTACTCAGAACTCTATTTTCCTTTAACACAATTACCTGAAGAATATTTCTATTTTCTAGATTAATAAGACAAAAAAAAAAATCTGCCCAAAGTTTTAATTCAGAAACTGCTCACATGGCTTGTTGTGTAAGCTTCACATATTAAAGAAATTCATATTAAAAACAAAAACAAAAAAAACAGCAACAATCTCTTTCCTTAGTAGAACATAGAAAAGATCTTAGCCATCAAGGAGAATAGAGCAGGCCCTTTAATCTGGGAAAAATCTCTTTAATCTGGGAAAAATCTTTTTCTTTTTCTTTTCTTTTCTTTTTTTTTTCTGTGAAGGGTGTTTAGAAAGAAAAATAAATAACTGGACTTAAATCAGAAGACTTAATTGAGTTTATATGTATGTTACTATGTGCCTTGGAATCTCCGAGTGTAGTTTTCCTCATCTTATAAATAGGCAGGATAAAACTTCTCTTACTATGAAATTGGACCCAAGCAATTGTGCCTGTAAAAATACTTATTCATCCCTGTTCCTGAATTTTTTTCTCTCCATGTACAGTTATTCCTAATTTACTGGATCTTAAGAGGGAGGGAAAGGAAAAGGGAGGAGAGAGAGAGAGAGAGAGAGAGAGAGAGAGAGAGAGAGAGAGAGATGAATGGGAGGTTGAAGAGGGGAGGCAGTTCTAATGAACAGCAAAGTTTGGGATGACTTCCTTTGTCTAAATGAGTGGAAGTTTCCAACAGCAAAGAGAAATTAATGCTTTGTATATCTGTTTTCTACTAGAAAGGTCAATACTTCAACATACTCTTGGTTCTCAAATAGGAGTCAGTCTTCCTCTTCTCCCTGGAAAGCACAGCATACACATAGCATATAGCTTGTATTTCACTAAAATGAGACCTGCAGGCACACTCTGTAGACTCCCACCTTTGGGCCTCAATTCCCACTGGCCCCTCTGAACAGAGTGTCCTTCTTACAATCTCTACCCATTGATCCCCATCTTTTAAAGCCTTGTACAAATGGTAGATTCTACTTGATATCTTCTTTCCCTGTCAGAATCGATCTTAGGTGCTATCCCATTAATATTTATCTTTTCCCTTATTTATTACAGTCTAGTATCCATTACTATTTTCTTAAGTCACCTTGTTTGGGCACTGATATAATCATCTGGTAAAATGAGGGATTTGGAACTTAAACTTGCAATATTTTCAACTCTCTTCTGGCTCTAAATTGCTAAAAATTCTTGTATTCTGCACACTCTCCTAGGAAAACAGCCTTTGTCATATCATGTATCTTGAGAGGCACAACGTACCAGTTTTCAGCTGATAATTGCTTTTTGGTTTCTAGGCTGTCAAGAGCAGAACAATTTCACGTACATGTATTCTTTTTCCTGAAAAATAATAATAATAATTGTAATGATATCTAATATTTATGTGTGTATATGAATTACTATACACACATACAGCAATTCATGTAGCATTTTACATGTTTTTAAATTTTATTCATCACAAGAACCTATAAGATAGGTGAGTAACTAGTATACACCATCTTGCAGATAAATAAACTGAGACTCAAAAAGGCTAAACAATTTGCCCAAGACCTCATATCCTTAACACTAACATGACAGGGCTCTGTCAAGAATGGATCTCTTCTGCTTCCTTGGTTTAGGGTTCTTTCTATTTCACCAGAAGTATTTCTGTATATATAACACTGTAAGTTTATAAATGAAACATCCCATGCTGTGGTCCACTGTACTCCCTATCGTCCTCTTGTTTTTCCTCAGAATTGAAAACTCAAAACCCAAGAAAATGCCAAAGTTATAGAGCTCAGTTCATGTGTGACCAGCTAGAAGAAATGTAAATCATATGCTCTCTGCATGACCTCCATTTACTGGTGAATATCTGAGCCAGGGAAATTGTCCTTCAGTTTTCTCTGACAAAGTCAAAAATTTCTGACATTAACTATCCTTCTCTGTCAGATATTTCACAGCATGTGCCTCAGAAATCCAAATCGTTGTCATCCCTCCACAATGTCCCAGCAGGGCACTTCGTTTACAACACAGCAGCACTGTACATGTTTCCTAAAAGGAGGATAGATGTGTAGTTGCTGCTCAGTGGAGTATGTAGAAGAGGAAGAGATGACCCTGGACCAATCTTCTATTAGGCTAGCATTGTGTTTTAATAACGTGACCTTACATCCATTATCCCCATTCACTAAAGGAGGAAACTGAGGCCTCAGAGTTATCATGCAGTCATACGATCAGAAATGGGAGAATCAGAGCATGCATGCATGTTTTCTGGTAGCTAATCCAAATGAATTGCCCATCCCACTCCAACCCAATTTCTTTCTCTTGACTTTGCTCTCTTCTGGGCTTAGAACAAAGATCTTCCAAGCAAAGACTTGGGGTACTCCACAAAGGCACACAGGCTTTGTCTAAATGTTGACTGTCAAATATAGATGAGAAGAAGGGTAGTTGTGAATATAAAGGGCTGATGAGGGAGTGGTGGTGATGGAACAGTTCTGTGGTTGCATAGCTGTGATGAAATTATACCGAATAGCGCACGTGCACACACACACACGCACGCACACACACACACTCATGAGTGCATGTAAAACTGGTGACATTGGAATAAGGTCTGTGGATTATATTACACTATATTATACAATGTGGTACCACAGGGCGAACTGGATGAAGAGTACACAGGAATGTCGTGGACATTTTATACCATTTCCAGTGGCTCTATATTTATTCAAAACTTTTAAAAATTTTAAGCATAGATGATGAATTAGAGCTTCCAATGTTAAAAAAGGAAATTGGATTGTTCTATAGGAGTGACCTTTTGGCAGTTCATATTGCTGAGTTAAACCATGAGGACCTCAATGATCTCTTCTTGTCATTAGGAGGATAGAGTTGACTGGGAGGGAATAGTTTTCCGCTTTAAGCTTCCTCTGAGTGTTTTTCAGGCTCTACTGGATGGTATCGAGCTGCAGAAACAAGCTATATAGGTTCAAAGCCAGCCTCTGCTGCTTACTAAATAAGCAACTTCAGGGAATTGACCTTGCTTCTTTGCTCCTCAGTTTTCCCACCCATAAGACGGGGTTATAAATGTATATTTCTCATGGAGTTAGATGAGCAAATAAGTAATCATAATGCAATGTGTAAGTGTGTCAAATCAACATGACGTACACTTTAAACTTATATTACTCTTACTCATATATACCAAGTGATATACACTGGAATGATCATATATAAGAATATTTATAGCAGGACTGCAAAAGAACAGAAATAATCTAAGTTTCCATTAACTTGGAAATGATACGTTGTGGCATGTTCACATAATGGAATTGTGTACAGCAATGAAGATAAATTATAGCTAGAAGTATCAACATGAATAAATATTGCAAATATACTCTAGAGGAAGATAAATCACAAAATTTTTCACAAAGTGTGATTTCATTTATACATGATTCAAAAACATTTAAAGAAAGCAATACTTTGTTTAAACCTAAAATTGAATACAGAATTGAACCTGGGAGGAGCAGACAGAAAATTTCAAAAGAAATTTAATTTTTCTTAAAATGGATGGTTAGATCATATTATTTTCTTTGTTGTTATTTCTTTTAATTGACATAAAATTTTAATAAATATTTTATACATATTCAACATATAATAAAAACATGTAAAAATGTCTTTGCACTTTGATGTCCTTGCATTTGAAAGGAAGCTTTTAGGGAATCCTATATTTGTTTGCCATGATTAACAAAAAGAAAGCGTTTGATTATCCAGTTGTTTCATATCTCTTTGGGCAGCTTGAAAATGTGCCATTCGGCATTATAAACTGCAAGTGAAGGCCTTTGAGAAAGGCAACAAATCAGAAATGCAAAATGCCATCACTGATTAATTTATGAAAAAGAAGTTTTCAACCTACAAGAACCAGGGGCAAAACAAAAACATAACTCACCGGGGGCCCATGAGCCCTGAAGTGTGGTGCTTGGCCATGTGTAACTATTTATCACTCCAGGTCTCAAATCTGAATGATATCAATCATGCTGCTGGCCATGGAACCAACTGAATATAAATTGGCCTTTCTGGGCATCAACAGGCCACGTTCTGCTAAGTGATTTGATAGTTCTTTTATTTTAAAACACTTAGGATGGATTATAGAATGAAAGCACACACTTTGGAGCCCTTTAGAAAAATCAATTCAAGCCACACTTAAGGACAAAGAAAAATCCTTTTGTTGTTTCTGGTGACATATTTAACTCAATAGAACGGTCCCATGGAGATGCTAATACTTGTACAAAGTAAATTTTAGTAGTGATGTGATTGTTAGCACATGCATCATGACCATACAGTACTGGAACCCTGTGAACTTCCACGTTTACTCCAATGATAATGTTGAGAATGTTCAAAATGTTTCTGGAACCCCTACTGGGAAATAGGCCCTCCAAAGCTTGAATAAATTTTTACAGTTTAAGGGTGGATTTCATTGCTGTTTAGAAAATGCCAAACATCTTTTGGAACCAAAGTTCAGAGAATAAAGGGAGTATTCAAGGGCAGGGGATTCTGATTTGGCAGCTTATTGAGGAAATGAGTCTTATTTTGGTGGTTGAGTCTTGTTTCTGTGGATGGTTCACAAAGTATCCCTGAGGCCAGCTCCCCTAGATGAGGGAAGGTGGAGCAGAAAGTCTCCACTTCAGATTCAGGGCTCAGCAGGAATCCTGCCTCTGACACTAGCTCTGGAACAAACAATGATATACTGACCACTGTGAATCTCAACTACCTCCCCTGAAGTGAAGATAATCTCGGCTATCTTGAAAGTTATTATGACAATTTAAGGTATACATGGTTTCTCACACATAATAATATTCAACAAATAGCAAATAAAAATACAATAGAAACATAAGTAGTAAATCTAAGATCTTCGGTTTAGGCAATATTGAATAGCAGGTAGGTACATGAGCTTTGGATCAGATTCACCTGGATTTAAATCACAGATTCTCCACTTACTAGGTAGGTAATTTATATAATTTTAAGTAAATCATTAACATCAGAAAGACTCTGGACAACGAGGTTATCTACAATGCTTGTTGATTTATCATAATAATCATATAGATATTTAGTATTATAATGGAATTGGTAATAAATTCAAGTGAAGTCAAAATTGAAAAGATTTAAGCCTTATCTCATTTGTAACTGAGATAAAAGACTTAAAGCAGAATGATTTGGAAGGCCTGGGCATAGAGATACAGGATGACTCTGGTTTTCTTGGACCATGCAGATTAGAAGTGAAAGTTTGTACTCAAATGCAAACAGCCTGGGATTGCATCTGGCTCTGACAACTTTACCAGCTACACAAATTTGGGTAAAGTTTTTAAACTCTCTATGTGGATCTTCTTATACTCAAGGGTGCATCTAGGTGTTGAGAGCCTAAGGCTTATACAACTTTGAAAGTATTCTTTGTGAAAATAAATACAAATTACAAATATAAAATTATATACCTGATTCTGAAATTTAAACTTCACAAACTCTAAATTTGCCTTTGAAATCTTTCAGGGTTGGGGGTGTCAAATATATTTTAAATGTTTTCAACAGCCCCTGGTGCCATGATTACTATATGTGTTTGCTATGATTTCTATCTCATTTCCATAAAGATATCTCTAGACCTCCTATACAAAAATTATTTTAAGTAGAAAAGAGGAAATAGGTCTTTTCCCCCCTGCCTATGTTATACATTTCAGATCATCATGGATTGCTAAAAAATTCCTAGTCAGTACAGGTTATGGGTGGATGCTAAAGAGGAAAAAAAAGAAAGGAAGGAAGGAAGGAAGGAAGGAAGGAAGGAAGGAAGGAAGGAAGGAAGGAAGATAGAGAAAGAAAGAAAGAAAGAAAGAGAAAGAAAGAAAGAAAGAAAGAAAGAAAGAAAGAAAGAAAGAAAGAAAGAAAGGAGAAAGAAAGAAAGAAAGAAAGAAAGAAAGAAAGAAAGAAAGAAAGAAAGAAAGAAAGAAAAGAAAGAAATCTGCCAGTAAGATGCTACCAAATGTGCCTGAACACTGCTGAATCTAGGGCGTGGCCTGAGAAGAATGTAGCCTTGGTGACAGGAGTTATTTCCCTTCAACCTACCTCTGCTTTTAGGAGCAGGTCTGGTGAATAAGCACAGAATCACCTTTCAGTGGTGCATCCTGTGATAAATGACAAATTTCCTCTGTCAATCTTCCCAAATTCTGCCTCTAGGCCATGTCCAATGATGTAAGAGAAACAGAAGTTTAGGGAAATTAACTCCCGGGGCAACCAATGGGGTGGGAGTAGGGGAGCAGGAGCTAGAGGAGGGATCCTGAGAGTGTCTCCTTAAACTTTGCACCCTAAGCATCTCACTTGCCCTACTGTAGGCCTGGCCATACTTAGCTCTCTCTTTCTCTAGGTCCCATCTCTTCATACCTAGCAGTGGTAATGGTGCTCTCCTGATACCAGTTTCTTGTGGTGTTCCCTGATATTCTGCCCATATCTATGCAAATAATATGATGATTAGATTATGTTTAAATACTCAAAAATAAAAATAAAAAGCTCACAAATATAAGACCTAAGAAGCCCACCCCCATGCAAGTATCATTGCTCACTTTCCCCCTTGTGGTTTTGGTGTTTGGTGGGAGGGCCAGGAAGTGTATTGTGCCTCACTGGGACTTGTCTAGGCTAACCTCAGGGAAATGTTAGTTCACCTTTTAGTCTCATCTGCTTTCTCCCCTCATTTCCCAGCTCACTCCCCACCTCATCCCCTATTCTCCCTACCCCACCATGATTTACCTCCACACCTAAGGAATAGGTTTTATCAAATAAACCTTGCTGCACAAATGTTCTGAGTACCATTAATTTAATGTTCTCTTCTATTTGGTGTATTTTATGTGCACAGAGGCAATAAGAGGTGATAATCCTATATAATTAAAGGCTAATATGCAAGTCAACTGAACGACAGAGCAACCGGTTACTGTGACGAACACTGACCACCAGGGGGACGCTCAATGCAGGAGCTGCCCCCTGGTGATCACTGTGCTCCCACAGGGGGAGCGCTGCTCAGCCAAGCTCACAGCTGGCAAGTGCAGCAGTGGTGGTGGGAGCCTCCCCACCTCTGCGGCAGCACTAAGGATGTCCGACTGATAGCTGGAAGTGGGCCTAAGCCATTAGCTGGATGTCCCTCAAGTGCTCCAGGACTGCAATAGGGCACAAGCTGGGCTGAGGCTCTCTCCTCCCCCCCCCCCAAGTGCACGAATTTCGTGCACTGGGTCTCTAGTTAATACATAAAGAACTTAATGTGTAGTTAACAGAACTAAAGAAGAGATTAACTTCTGTCTGAAAGCTTGGCAGTACACTGAGTCATGTTTGATCACTTTATGTGGCTACCAATAATTTATACTGCCTTTGTTTGTTTATCCATTTTGAGACTATAAAGCAAAAACCATCCAGTTTGCATCTATCAACTTTCAACAATAGAATCTATAACTGAATGAATATATATTTTTATGAAATTCTCCAGGTTTATAAAAAATTTTTGGTCTACTAAGAAATAGAATTTTTTATTAAGCATAATTCCAAAGCATGGAAGAGGGACTGGACCAGTTTCCTGGATGGTCTTTGTATGTATCTTTCCCACATAAGAAGTGCAGTCCTTATTTCTGAATAGCAGGCTTGTCCTATCTAATTAAATACAACTTGCTCTCAACTGTGACATTTCCGGTATGGATATGGTTATAAATTCAGTTTATCCAATTAGATCTTGGTAGAAATGGACATATTTTTATTGAATTTTTGCAAATAGCTACATTTTCATAGGAAGTAAAAAATTTAATAATGTCCTGGATAGTTTTGTAGACAAGGCCAATCAAATGTGCTTTTATTTTCACAGAACCATCATCCTAAAGTTCTCTTAATGATTCATTAGCTAGCAATTTACATGAAAACTACTAATAGGATATTTTCCCTAAAATTGAAATAACTTTTAAGGAGTTTAATTTTAGTTTGCACAAGTTTACCCAGCTATATTGAGGCTTAAAATATGCCAAAAATGAATGAGAATGGGTTTTTCCTAATGCCCATAAAAATATAGCCTTATAAAAATGCCAACCATATGTTAAAATAATAATACAATTAGATTTTTATTAGGTTAATTTAATTCTACAAAATTAGTGCCAATTTGAGAGATTATATTAAAATACTAAATTGAGTGCTAAAATGCCAATGAAAAATAGTGTACAGATGGGATAGGATCATAAGAGTTAAGCACTGTTAAATGTTTTATTGTCTACAAGTATAGGAAACACTTTGATAAATTTTAGACTTTTGTAAAAGTAAGTAAAGATGATAAATGTTCAAGGATACTGTTTAAAAACCAGAGATATAGAGTTGGAAGAGAAAGAAAAAAAAATAAATGATGAAAAGTATCATTAATCTAATAGAAGGCAATAAAGAAGAGAAAAAATAACCATAAAAAAGGCAAAGCAAATGGGTCAAAATGAAATGAATTAGAAAGTAAGACTTGTGGAAGCTAAAATGAGAAGGCTTAATGCAAATCCATTTATAGTTCTAGAATAAAAAAAAAAGAAAACAAAAAACCTAGTTATTGTGTAATATTAATAAATAGTAGAGGTCTGGTGCACAAATTCGTGCACCACTGGGGTCCCTCGGCCTGGCCTGTGGATCAGGCCAAAACTGGCTCTCCAACATCCCTGAAGGGTCCCAGATTGCAAGAGGGTGCAGGCCAGGTTGAGGGATCCCATTGGTGCAGGATTGGGGCAGGGAGGGATGTGGGAAGTTAGCCAGCCAGGGAGTGACCACAAGAGGGCTCCAGGGCATGTCTGGCCCTTCTCACTCAGTCCTGATCTGCCGGACCCCAGAAGCAAGCTAACCTAATGGTTGGAGCGTCTGCCCCCTGGTGGTCAGTGCATGTCATAGCGAGTGGTTGAGCAGCTTTAGCATATCATTAGCATATTACACTTTGATTGGTTTAGCGGTCAACTGGACACTTAGCATTTTAGGCTATTCTTATATAGGATAATTGCCCTAAATTTTTATACAGTGCAGATTTGCAGAATATTTCATGTCAAAAAATTCTATTGAGCAGAAATGTTTCTAGTCAAACACACATGACATTGTGTACCAAGATATTGACCCAAGAATGATCCTAGCAAAATAATCAAACAGAAACGCAAATAACCTGACTATCCATCTACAGATGAAGGGTAGGTAACTCTATAATGGTAAACAATAATGAAAATAGAAGGAAATTAGCTACAACTATCAGCATGAGAGACTCTCATGATGATGTTAAGTTTAAAGTACATGGCAAATAATACATAATTTATATAGAGCCAGAGCACATACAAAACTATCCAACACATTGTTTAGTCATATATGAAGGAAATAATAAAATACAAAATTCAGGATACCTTTTATCCTTGATGAAATCGGATGCTAATCAAAAAGGGGAATTAAATCAGAGCGGAACTCTCTCAATATAAATGGTTATTTTATCTTTTCCTATACTGTGTGTATGAGGGAACTCATGTGTACATTATGAATAGCTTTATATGTGTAAAATATTTTATTATAAAGTAATAGTGCATAATTTATCTTTTTATTTTTTATTTTTATTTTTTACTGGTTAGGCCTTGAGTTTATCACCTTTTAGTATAAATATTTTCAGATAGATGTTATAATTAGAATATTTTAGAGTAATTTTTATATTTCTAGTTTATTTTAATCAGAGTAAGAATTGAAACTTACCACGTGATTTTTAATAATCGCTAGGGATGTTTATTTTTTGACCTATTTATGTGAGTTAGATTCCAAAATAATAAATCATATTTGCAATTCAGTGGTGAGTCTGACTTCTTTTTGTACATTTTTCTTTTGATGCACTGTTGGGTTTACTTTGAATAAATAAGTCTCTTTGATCCAGTTTCCTTTTATATGCCATTTTTGTAATGTTTTGAAATCAGCTATACTTGCTTCATGAAGTAAATTGAGTGGCTTTGCATCTTTTATATTTCTGGAAAATTTGATTTACATAGCATAGGAATCGGCTAACACAAGTTTGAAAGTCTCCACAATAAAAATGACCTCAAAAACTTTTTAGAAACAATTCTTAGATAACATTTAAAATATTTGCATGAGTGTTCATATATTGTTTTTCAACTTTATTCTATTTAATTTATACGGTTAGATTAACAGAAAAAAAGTTAGGATTTTCACTTTTGTATGTACACACAATATGTAACTTACATCATTTTTGCATGAATTATTCCCCCAGCAATTTCTCTTTTTATTTGTGCTTTCTTACTTCTTTAGCTTTTCCAGAAGCATGTACATTTTAATAATTTCTTCCAAAGATGTAGATCTTGAATATATTTAACAGTTGAGCTATTTTTGTGATCTGCTTTCTAATTTATTTTTTTCCTCTTTTGTCTTTATTTCCTTCCTCATGGGATGTTAGCAATCTAGACCAAAACAATGCAGATAAAGGGCCCCAGGAGACTTATGTTGAGCCTGTTTTTGTGAAAGGATTCTGGCTCCTGGGTGCTGTGTCTACTGTGCCTCACGATGCCAGGCACTGACTTTCATTTTCTACAACTGCTCTAATCTTCCTAATGATCATCTTCCCTCCCCACACACAAGCAGGTGCACACTGCTGAGCAGCAGTGAAAATATTTCAACTTAAAACTTACCAGTTGTGTTTTTATCTTATCAGTTAGTTTCTTCTTTGTAACTACCTCATTAATGAAAAAAACATACACACCTTCTCAAATGGACTCTCCCCCATCTTTTCTCCTTTCCTCCATCTTGACAGAAGCTCTTAGAAATTACATTGTTTTTTAAATGTTTCTAGCTTTATTGAGGAATAATTGACATGTATAATTGTATACATTTGAAGTGTACAAGATGATGGTTCGGTATACATATACATTGTGAAAAGATAGAGGTAATTAACATTCATCATATCATCTCACTTAATTAACTCTTTTTCATTTTTTTTATTGTGAGAATGCTAAAATCTCTTGGGCTCCTCACCTCCCAAAAAATGTTTTAATTTATTTTAAAATCAGGAGAAAAAATTAACTTTTAAAGTCAAAGATGACATTTGTTTTTATACCAATGCAGTCATAAAATATGACTTCAATATGTTTTTATGGAAGAAGGGGCCCACAGAGGCAAAATTGCCTAGAGGCCTACAAAAGGCATAATGTGGCCCTGAAAAAAAGTTACACTTTCTTTGTTTAAACAGACTATAGTGACACACGCACACACACACACACACACACACACATACACACTGGCAGTCAGACATCTCTCTCACAATCCTGGACCGCTGGCTCCTAATCGCTCACCTGCCTGCCTGATCGCCCCTAACAGCCTCCCCTGCTGGCCTGGTTGCCCCTAACTGCCCCCTGCTGCCAGCCAAGTCGCCCCCAACTGCCCCCCCTGCTGGCCTGGTTGTCCCTCATGGCCCCCCCGCCAGCCTGGTCACCCCACGCAGCTTGCTGTTCAGTTATTTGGTCGTCCCTCACTAACCCCCTTGCCAGCCTGGACATAGGCAGCCATCTTATGAGGGCATGAGGCTTAATTTGCATATTACTTCTTTATTATATAGGATTGTTCCCATGGCCTATGCAAGTCCTGGGGCCAAACCAAAGTTAGCATATTTGTGGATTCAAAGCACTGTTACTAGCAGGCATAAACAAATTAGAGGTTGCTATAGCAACAAAGTGTCATTTATTCCAAGCATCTTGCCTTTTTTCCTCCTTCCAACATAACCATCCCCAGGACTTAGATTAATGAGAACATTATCAAAGGGGCTTGCAATCTTATACTGTCTTATAGCCAATCATTCTCCCTGGCTCAATACAGAAAGGCAGAAAAATCTGAAATTTCAGAATCTAAAAAAGGGAGAAAATGTTCTTCATATTTTTTGACTCACTTACTTCTGAGAAACTCTAATTGAGTTTTATATTTGGACTCATTTCTTTAACAGAAATTTTAAATCAGTGATACCAAATGAATATGTGTGAATAATCAAGAAGTAAACACACTCTACTTGGAATAGGTTTACTGGTGGAAACTTACTGCGATAAGAGCAGTAGCAGATAAAGAGTGTCTGCTGCCAGTTACATTTGGGGAGCACATATAGATGTAGCAGGTCTTGATAAAGTATCAGCCCCTTCCCAGGTGTGAGCAAGCCTGCAGCCCTAGCCCATCCCAGCACCAAGGCAAGCATTGATTGCCTTAGGCCAGCGGGTCTCAAATTTTTGGTCTCCGGACCTTTTTCAACTCTTAAAATGTATTGAAAACTCTAAAAATATATGTGTATGTGGGTTTTATTTGTTGATATTTACTATATTAGAAGTTAAAACCAATAAATTGATTAAAATATTTATTAATTTGTTTAAAAATAAACTTTTCCCATGTTAACATAAACAATATCATTTTAAATTAAACATTGTATTTTTCCAAACAACATAAATTAGCCAAAGGAAAAATTAGTGGCATTGTTTTACATGTTTATAAATGCCTTAATGCCTGACTTTCTGGAAGACACATGGACTCTCATATCTGCCTCTGCACTCAGTCGGCTGTGATGCCACATGCCAGGCAGTCCCTGGAAAACTCCGCGGTGCATTTGGGAGAGAGTGAGAGACAGAGAGGTAAATATCTGGGTATAATTATAAAAATAATGTTGATCATACCAAAACCCTGAGAGTTTTGAGGCACCCAGAGAGAGAAGACCACAATTTGGGACTGTAGCAGGTTTCCAAGAAACTTGGCAGGATGCTAATTTCTGTTCTGGCAGGAAGTCTACCTGGAATCAGTCTGGGATAAGGTAATCCTGAAACGAAACCAAACAGGACAAAACAAAACAAACAAACAAAAGGAAAACCATTATGCAGATGTATGGCTTTGCAATGTGAAATATCCCTTGAAAATATTGGTAGAAATGGGGGTGGGGGAGATATGGAAAATTTGTGGGTTTTAAAAAATGATTCATTAAAAAATCTGCATAGGTAATGACTTCCATATAATTACTATGCTATTCTTTAAAAGTAGTGACTTTCCCAGGATCCCATCGTCTTTTAGTGTCACAGCCCAAATGAGAATGTGGGTCTCCTGATTCACTTGCCCCTTCCTGTGAAGAGAATCAAACCGCCAAGGCTGCTACTCCACTGTGTAACACAGAAGGAAGACTGGGAGATAGAATGGCATTGTTTATGAAATCTTCAGCAAATCTCTCCACTTCTCTGAGTCTCAGTTTTCTCATAAGTAAAATGAAGGTAATATAGTACATTCTTAAGTCAGTTGCAAGAAAAAGTGCTAAGCGCAGTGGTCACATTCACTGAACATTCTTGAGGGGAAACAAAGAATTTCTTATGGATGGCCAGAGGCAGGAAAGAGGGTACATGTCCAGCCTATATGGAAGACAATATACTGTATATCCATACATATAGGCTGCCTAAATCCCTCTGAGGTCAGAGAAATCCCCTCTGCTTACTCTCCATTTTAACCTATGCTTACAAGTCACTGTAGTTTACACATTTTACCTATAATAATTTTACATTACAGATTATTGAAATAGCTGGATAAGTTTACTGGGAAAAAGTTGAAGCAGGTGATAGTTAAGAAAAGGAAACCGTTGTTCTAGAGCACCTACCTTCTGCTAGGCATTTAAAAATAAGAGCTCTCCAACAAATTTCATTAAGAATTCTGCAAGGTAGGCTTTATTGTTCTCATTTTACAGATGTGAAAGTGAAACTCAGAGATGTTAAAGGAATTTGCCCAGGGCTCATGGTCTATCTCAATCAAATTCTGGTGCTTAGTCCATCTTACTTTTTTGCTTCTGGGCATGATAGATACTTGCAAATTAATGAAGGCTAGTCACCAGGAAAGGAGAAATTTGACTGACCTATTGGCCTTAAGGGGTAAAAACAGAAGCATGTAAGTCTCAACTTACTGGGAAAGAGAGTTCTACTACATGTAAGAAGGAACTGTTCTGTAGAGTAGCCAAAAATAGAGTGAGACACTTTGGGAGGTGAGCATAAAGCACTAACAGGACTGTATGTAAGGGGGATATACATTTACATCTTCTGACAATGATTCGGGAGAGAATAAATGGGACAAATGATATAACTTTTAAAATATTACCTAATCTGGAGACTTTATCTTCAAAAAGGACCACTTTCTCCATGAAATGTGCTAATTCATCCCATATGTAATATCGCCTCTACTTTCTGAGTTCTTTGAGCAAGAACATAAATCACATTTCATAAATGGGGATTGAGATCTAGTGCCAGGCTCTGGGTCTGTAAAAAGAGCTGAGGAATGAAAGAGCGGTATTATTTCTGAGGGATAATTGGTCTTAACGGGTAAAACCAACCAACGATGATGAAATTCGTAGAATATTATTTGTGTCAAATTGGTTAGACATACTATTTTTTTAAATAGCTCTATTAAGATATAATTCACACACCATACAATTCACCTGTCTAAAGGGTATAATTGTCTTTTAGTGTGTTCACAGAATTGTATATCCATCATCACAATCAATGTTGCAATATTTTCATTACCTCAAAAGAAAACCATCAGCCCTCAGTCATCATCCATTAATCCCTTTATCCTTGCAAGTCCTAGACAAGAACTAGTGAACTCTAAAAATTTGCCAGTTTTGAACATGTCATAGAAATAGAATCATAAAATATATTGTCCTTTGTGCTCCCTTCTTTCACTTACTATAATGTTTTCAAGGTTTATTCATGTTGTAGCATGTTTCAGGACTTCATTTCTTTATTATTGCAGATTAACGTTTCATTGCTTGGAATATCACATTTTATTTATTTATTCATCAGTTGACAGGCATGTGGGTTATTTCCACTTTTTAGCTATTTTGAATAATGCTATCATAAAAAATATCCATGCCCAGGTTTTTGAGTGAACATGTACTTTCATTGATCTTGAGTGAAATTGCTGAATCATATAGTAATTCTAGGTTTAACCAGTTGAGGAACTGTCAGAATGTCTTCCAAAACAGCTACCTCATTTGACATTCTACCAGCCATGTCTGAGGGTTCCAATTTCTCCATAGCCTTACAAGCACTTATTTATTATCTATCCTTTTAAAAATCTATCTTTGTGCTTATAGACATCCTAGTGTGTGTGAAGTAGCATTTGATTGTAGTGTGGATTTCCCTGAAAACTAATGATGTTAAGGATACTTTATGTTCATGCTAGCCATTTGTATATTTTCTTTGTAGAAATGTGTTTTCAAACCCTTTGCCCATTTTAAAATTGGTTTGTCTTTTTATTATTGAGTATAATAGTTTTTATATATTCTAGATATAAGTCCTTTATGAATGATATGATTTGAAATACATTTTGCCCATTCTGTGGATTGTTACTTTCCCCTTTATTGATGATGTCCTCTGAAGAATAACAGTCTTTAATTTTAATGATGTGAAATTTATTGAATTATTTTGTCATAATATGAAGAAACCACTGTATAATCCAGAAGATATCACTGCCTAATCCTGAATGATTGTTATAACAAAATACCACTGACTGAATAGCTTATAAACAACAGATACTTATTTCTCACAGTCTGGAGTCTGGAAGCCTGAAGTTAGGGTTTCAGCTGATATCAGATGGGTGAGATCCCTCCTCTGTGTGGCAGATTCCTCATTGTATCCTCCTCACATGGCACAAAAGACAAGAGAACTCTATCAGGCCTTTGAATGAGCTCATTCTTGAGGATAGAGTCTTCACGACCTAATTACTTCTACAGGTCCTCCTTCCTCACATTGGACATTAGAATTTCAACATATGAATTCCGAGGGGGATCACAAACATTTAGACCATAGCAGATAGTTTTGCTACTTTCTTTTCCATATAAATGCCTTTTATTTCATTTTCTTCCCTAATAGCCCTGGCTACAATCTCCGGTACATTGTTGAATAGAAATGGCAATGACAGACATCCTTGTCTTGCTCCTGATGCTAGCTCTGGTTATATTTTAGATGCTTTTCACCAGGTTAAGAAAGTTTCCTTCTGTTCCTAGTTTGTTCCATATTTTTATCATGAGTGAGTGCTGAATTTTTTCACATAATTTCCTGTGTCTGTTGAGATTTTTATGTGGTTTTGGTCCTGTGTTATATTAATGTGGTGTGTTACATTAATTTATTTTTAAACATTAAACCAACCTTGTATTACTAACATAGATCCCACACAGTCATGGTATATATAATATTTTTAAATTATTTCTGAGTTCAATTTCCTAGTATTTCATTGAGGATGTTGCATTTATATTCATAAATAGATTTACATTTAAACATTTTGCCACTGAAGGGAATTCTAGGAAGGAAATCACCATGTTAATATCTTTGGCATATGTTTTAAGATGATTCAGATTATACAAATGGAATTCAAATTAAATTAAATCCTCAAAAATGTTTCTCAAAAATCCTCAAAAAGAGTGTGGCTTTTCTCAAAGAGCACCCAGCTCCATTGCCTGTATTTTAGGTCTCATTAGGATATATCATTACCCTGCAAAGAGATATGGGCAACAGTTACCTAGTGATGACAGAGGCAGAGAAGGAATAAGAGAGCACACACTATCAAACTAAAACACTTAGATTTGAATCCTGGAGTTACAATTGTTAGCTATATGACATTGGGAATTTATTCAATCTTTAGTGTTCAGTTTCCTCACCTGTAATATAGGAGTAACTAGAGGCCCAATGCACAAAATTTGTGCAAGGACCTTGGCCCTCACAGCCTCTTGCAGCCCTGGCTTCATCCAGAGGGTCATCTGGATGGTTATTCTGCTATTTGGTCTAATTAGCATATTAGCTCTTTATTATGTAACTAGTGGCCCAGTGCATGAAATTCGTGCACAGGGGGTAATCCCCTCAGCCCAGCCTGCACCCTCTCCAATCTGGGACTCCTTGAGGGATGTCCGACTGCGGGTTTAGGCCCGACAGTCAGGCATCCCTCTCACACTCCAGGACCACTGGCTCCTGACTGTTCACCTACCTGCCTGATTGCCCCTAACCACCTCTGCCTCCAATCTGATCACCCCTTACTGCCCCCCTCTGCCGGTCTGGTTGCCCCTCACTGTGCCCCCTGCCAGCCTGGTCACCCCTAGAAGCCTGCTGGTCAATCATTTGGTCATCCTTCACTAACCCCCCTGCCAGCCTTGTCGCCCCACTCAGCCTGTTCGATCGTCCATTCAGTTGTTTCGGATGTGACAGCCTCTGGCTCTTTATATATATAGATAATATAACTCAACTCATAGTTTTCTTGAAAGGTTTTTAAAAAGTATTTAAAATAGTGTCATATATACTAAGAACTTAATAAATATTAGTGCATATGATGACATAAGCCAAAGTACTTGGATCATTCACTATCATTTTGAGCCCCAATAATTTGGTAGACATACACCAGAGAAGAAAACATTGTCCTTATAAACAACAAATTTAATCCCATCATAATAAACATGAGGAATCTGAAACCTAGAGTTTGACATTCCCCAAACTCCCCAAATTTGTCATAGAGCTGGGATAAAAATTCACAAGTTTTGACTTTGGTAATGCCCATTTACTAACATTTTTACATTTGTGGACTCTAACCGTTTTTCTTTAAGTGAAACAAACCTACCCAATTTTAGTATACTCATTCACAAATTAAGACATATCACAGTCACTTAACTTGTGTTCACAGAAATTACTCAGGACTCCCCTGGCTTGACAAATTATTTAAAATACTGAAGGTTTACATGTGCTTTTGAATAAAATAAATGTAGGTAAGAATCCTAGATTTTCTATGTAAGAGCTGCATGATCTTTAGTCAACTTATTTAGTTTCTCTAATTTCTGATTTCCTCAACCATGAATTGGTCAATCAATTGACCATGAATTGGTCAATCCTATTATATATGTGGCTCATTAATTTTCTCATAGAATTGACATATGCTAATATATGTAAGTATTTAACATAACAACAGCATGAAAAATTGCTTTTTGATTTTTTAAACCTATTTCTGAATGTGTCTATTTTTTGTTTGTTTCGTAGTCCTGTTACAATCTCATTCTGACTTTAGACTCAGTGCTTGCAATTGATATTCACTCTCAACTTTTTTTACATATATTTTTATTGATTTCAAAGAGGAAAGGAGAGGAAGAGAGAGATCAAAATATCAATGATGACAGAGAATCATTGATCAGCTGCCACATACACACCCACGCTCAGGATTAAGCCCACAACCTGGGAATACCAGGTTTGGTATGCTCTAACTAGAAATCAAACTGTGACATTCTGGTTCATAGATCAAAGCTCAACTGCTGAGCCACACTGGCTGGGCTCAACTTCCTTTAAAAACTTTGGGGCAGTTTTAGTTTTTCTACTGTCTTCCCTCTGGCTCATCTTCCAACCTCCCTGAGATAATCCATTCTCCAACATGATCCATTCACGCACTCCCAGCCACTTGTACAAAAATGACATCATGGAGAAATCAAGTCACCAATCACACAATCAAACACTTTTTTTTTCTTCATTGAGTTTATGAAAACAGAGATCATTGTCACATTGGGTGGTCTCCATTCATGTTATTCATGAAGCACTTCTTCACAATGCTTTTGTTTCCCATGTTCATCTCATAAAATTAAATTGAATTTCACTCCTTTTCTCCAATCAGTGGTAGTGCAGATGGTCTGTTTAATTCCAATTACTTTTTTTCCCAGGGAGATGTTTGGTTAGATTTCAGCTGTTTCCAGTGTAATTAAAAGCACTTTCTCCTTTTTTCATGCTTCTCTTCTAAATAACTGGCTTGGTCATGACCAAGAGTCACTCCTCCTAAATGCATGTCTACCTGCATTGCATGTGATGTAATTTTCAGGTAGGAGGACTTGATTGCTCAAGGTTTCCTTATTAGCTATGATTCTTGGAGCTGGAGAGAGTATGCTGGAGAATGAGTTTAATTTTTATATGCCATTTAAAAATAAACTCAAGTAAAACAGTTTCTAATTCAGAACCAATGGCTATTCCATTCCTAACTAGGTTAAACCCAGAGAACTTCAAAGATCAGTTGGGATTTTAAAAATTAAATAAATAAAGACCTTCATTTTGCCAGGTCAGATTTCCAAAAAAGTAACTCCCAGACATAAACTTGTAGAAAGCAAGGAGAAAGATTATTGAGCAAGCCTGAAATATACAGGCTGCTGATTGGGGTGTTCCTTGTGGTAGCCAACTTAACTGCACACATCTGGATCCCACATTCCTACACAAATTAAATACATATGATGGTTTAGTTTAATCATAAATAACTAAATATTCAAATTATTGAGGGCAGATCCTTGATGGTGATGGAGGTAAAATCTCTGAGAAGTAGGAAAGATTGAGTAATAAGTGAATGTTTTCAGAGAATCAAAACTTTAGTGAAATTTAAAATTCAAATATATAATTGAATTCTTTCACCAGAGATAAAAGAATCTCCAAGGAGAAGAAATGATCATTTCAAACATTAAGGCAAAATTAAATAGGGAGGGAGAAAGAAGAGACACATCAACTTGATATTCCACTTATTCATTGATCGATTGATTGTTGTATGTACCCTGTCTGCGGATCGAACCTGCAACCCTAGTGTATCTGGATGATGTTCTAACCAACTGAGCTACCAGGCCAGGGCATGGTCTAACTCACTTTAAACATGGGTAAGAGTGAGGGAAAATAGATATAAGCAAAGGGAGTACTCTCAGAAGTTTACTTTTGGACATGTTAATTAATTAATGTTAACAAAATTAGAGTTGTACAGGATGTATGAGGGTCTAAAGGGAAAATACTTATTTCTTGGTCAGAAAAAGCAAACTTAAGGTGGTAATCATCTTAATATTAGTATATCATCATAAGCAAAACTCACTCTTAGTTTTCAGATTCCATCAAACCTTCTTTTTACTGTGCCACATCCTAGCCAATCTGACTTCCACATTTTATTCAGGGACTTTCGTAGAAAACCATCCTCCATTATCTCTTCTTCTGAATCCCCAGAAAACCACCCTTCACTTTGCAACTCTTAGGACACACAATCCAGAACTCAATTTGAACCTTCCTTGCTGGTATGTGTTTTATTAGACTTTTCTCTGGTGTTTTCTTGTACCCTACATTAAACTTCCGACCTGACTCCTTCGGAGCAAGAGCATGTATCCAGCATGTTTTCTCCTTTCCTGGGGCCCCTTTGTTGTCTTCTTGTCACTGGTTTTGCTTAACATAAGGCATCTAGCATGTGTCACAAATGTAAAGAGAATGAAAAAGGACACAGCTTTCTCAGAGTTTCTTGGGCAGCTTCATATTTATCTTTCCCCTGCCTTGGCTATTTTTGGCTGCCTCTGAGCTTCAATAGAGGCACTACATACTGGACATTTTGCTCATTTACACAAGGGCAACCAGTTGCTGATTAGAGTCTTCAGTTTCTCCTGCCATGCTCACCCCACAGTGTGTGGGATCTGACTGCCACTTACCATGTAGCTGGATGATGCAAGCCTAAAATGCAGGGCAAATGACTCCCTGAAATGAAATTTTAACCAATGAGAGATAGGAGATGGGAAGACCCAGGGAGATAAATTCTCTTTCTCTTCCCCCTCTAATGAACTGTTTTGTGTTTTCTCAGCACAACATTCCAGAAATCATTCCAAGTAGCCTGATGGATGTAGTGGCCAAGAGATCAGTTGATTTTCTTATAATGCTAAACTATGATATGTGTCAATACTTTACAGGTTCTGAGGAACTTGGCCTTACAAAACCCATTTAATCTTATATATCTTAGAAACTCCCAAATGTATAGGACCACTGGACTGTGGAAAGCATTATTTGTCTCATGACATTTAATATCATCCTGGAGCACAGTTGGGGAAATTGTGCTTTAACTTCTGAGTCAGTCTAGCCAGCTGAGAGGAGCAGCCTGGAGTCTCCATCACCCTCCTGAGTTCTTAGCTTTACCTCCCCTTGTTGCAGTCTGCCCAGCAGCAGCTCTGCAGGAGAATGAGAGGTGGGAAGCAGAAAGATGGGTCATGAGTCTTGCAAAGTCTGCACTGAAGCAAAGTGCTTGCAGGCAACATTGCCTGGGAGAAAAGGGTGGATTGTTAGACCTGATTTACATGCTTCTGACAGATAGTTGCTGTGTTTAGAGACATTATTCAC
Organism: Myotis nattereri; assembly: GCF_964212035.1. Taxonomy (NCBI): domain Eukaryota; kingdom Metazoa; phylum Chordata; class Mammalia; order Chiroptera; family Vespertilionidae; genus Myotis; species Myotis nattereri. Next base: position 27,433,206 of record NC_138084.1, read on the forward strand.
GGAGTAGTTTTTTAAATTTCTGGGTATAAATGAAGATTCTGCTAGTTTATTGGAACAATTCTGGACTTTCACTCCAACCGTTCTGAACAGATGGATGTGAAAGAATGTGGTGTTCGTGGGGGATCCAAAAAAGAATTATGGCACCTTTGACCTTTTTCTGTGTAACATCCAGTGTGGATCACTTTTCACATTGCTGCTTACCCTGGTTGACAGTCTGCAGCTCCCACCTGCAATACATGAATACAGGTGAGCTTCTGCCACAAAGAACAGAGGAAACCCCTTTCTATTAGATCATGGATTCCTCTAATAACCACCAGTGTTTCCCATGAGGGCAATGACTTGTAGAAGAACCATTCATCGATGAGAAAGCATTTCTTAATTATTCTATCACAACCACTTTTACTCACCTTTGTGGGACTGCTCCACTAAACATTTGGCCCCTCATTGGAAGTAGAGACATACTTTTTATGAACCTCTGGATTTGAAAACATTAAATTTTCTTCTTTAGTTCTCAGGCATCTATGTTAAACCATGAATGGGTTTTAAGGACATTTTAAATCTTCTGATCACAGCATGATGGAGGGTGTACGGCTTGTAGCATAGTACAGAGAGAATATTATAGCAGGTTCTACCACAGAATGTTTTCAAATAATTACATAAATAAAACATTAATTGAGAAAACAGAAACATTTTTAATGTCTGTCTCACAAGAGACAGAAATCTGTAGAAGTCATCCTATATGCTTAGCTATTTCTTAACAGTATTGGAATAGTAATACATCAGTGGTAATATGTGCAGAGCACTGACTTAAAAGCTATACAAGTGTGTTCTTATTTGTTCTCTCAAGCAATAATAATCAATGTTTATTTTGTCTTTGCTTCGTGGCACTGCCTGGACTACTAGACACAGGGAAACTCATGTAATTCCCACGGTAGTCTCATGAGATGCCATAATTATCCTTAATGTGCAGATTAGGAAACTAAGCCACTAAGAAGTCAGTGTCATACTAAGAAGTTGTAGAGTGAGAATTCAAATCCAAGAGCCTCCTTACCTATGATGCCAAACAGCCTTCTAAGTAGCTGTGAGTAGCTTTTTACAACATACAATACACTTAATATTCAGCAGCTCTGACGGTTTTATGAGGTTGGGCATGGGTACTATTTTCTCCATTTTACATAGGAAGATTCAAGTGTAATTAAATGACCAGCTCCAGCTTGCATAAGTAGTAAGAGGTTAAAGTCAAACAAACTCTGGTCTTCTTATGTGAAACCCCATTCACTTCCTGGCATGCCATTCTGCCTCTTTTTCTTCTCTAATCTTTCTAGTTCTTAAATTCCTGTCAAATAGAGGATCAGGGTTATCATGGACCCCACTACCCTTAACCCTATTCCAGGGCCACAGGAGTTATTATTTTAAAAATATGTTTTTATTGATTTCAGAGAGGAACGGAGAAGGAGAGAGAGAGAGATAGAAACATCAATGATGAGAGAGAATCACTGATCGGCTGCCTTCTGCACACCTCCTACTGGAGATTGAGCCACAATCCAGGCATGTGTCCTTGACTGGAATCAAACTCGGGACCCTTCAATCTGCAGGCTGATGCTCTATCCACTGAACCAAACCAGCTAGGGCAGGAATTCTTTAATGTACAGCCAAGATAGATGACCTGCCTCAGCCTGGAGAAAAATATTGAGGGCAGATACCATATCAAATATATCATTGGATGAAATAGGAAAATCTAGTGCTAGAAGCAGCGAGGACCCCAAGATACTAGTAAACTAAATGCCATAATATGGCAGAGAAAATAATATGCTACAGAATTTTTAAAAAGAGAAGGTCTTTGTGAGCAAAGGTGACCAAGAATGAATTCACATGAGAAACATCAACTGATATGTAAAGTTCATACTGAATGATGAGGAGTGGAAAGGAGTAGCATTCCATCTGAAAGCTCATGTTTGCCATTTTACGTGTCCAGGCTGAGATAGCTTGTCCACATATTCTCCCAGAATGCTATGGAACCAGTCACTATGGTTTAATTTATGCTCAAACTCCCCAGTACTTAATAGTTGGTTGGCCCCCTCTACCTTCCTCATCTTCCCCCACCCACATTCTCTTCCAGTAACCACCATTCTGTACACAGATTACATATTATAAAATTGTACACCTGAAACTTATAGAATATTGTTATTAACCAATATTAACCCAATACATTTAATTAAAATTTAAAATTAGAAAAAAAAAAAGCTGGTAGGGGCAGCTCTGAACATAGCTTTAAATATTCCTACTGCGGATGAAACCAATACTAACACTTTTTGTCAGGTAAAGGGTGCCAGTCTGGGTCATGGGCCACAGCTTTCATGATAGTACAATAATTAACCTCTTGGCGTTTCATTTAAATAGGCCCTTTCCCATTGCGTGTTAAGCATTATTTCATATTCTATTATCGGTGTCTGTTTGCATTTGGTGCAGTTGTTTCATTATTAATGTACAGGAGCAATTCAGAATTTCATGATTAATTTTAATGTAGATCTTTCTTCTGTAAATAATTGATGAGAAATATGATCACAGCACTACCAAAGCAGAAGCTGATATTCTTTCCGTCAACTCCTATCTTCTCAGTTGCACGCATCTTCAAATCCCCTTTGAGCACCTTCATTTGGTTGCAGATGTTTTGTATTCCCTGACTTCCTGTCACTTAGTTCTTTGGTTATATGCCTACAAATCCTATGATCACTTCATAAAGAAAATAAAACACTATTTCCCCCCATTTTACTCCAACAATTTATAGGAAGAAAACCCGAGGCAGCAGAAATCAAGTTATTTCTATCCTCCTGGGGTGTTGAGACCAGTGGCAAATGAGTTAGGAGAAATCCGAGAGGAAAAACAACTTACATCTCTATAGCCCATTACACAGTGCTTTTAAAATTAAAAACCGAGGTGCCAAGGCTCATAGCTCAGTAGATTGTAGGTTGTTTCTTTCACTCTTCCTCTCTTCGAGGGCCATTCTCCCCTCCCTGTTGAATTGGTAGTCACTGGCATGGGTTCTTTGCCTGAAAAATCTTGTGTGCGCCCCAAGCATTGCTATAAGGAAAGAGAAATTACCAGCCTCTCTGCTGCTGGGCACAGCATCCTTCAAAAGCACACTGTCATTTTCTGTTACAGATTGAAATGGCTAAGAAGTCAGGAACTGTACTCCTTAGGTGCAATGATTGAATGACCTGAGAGGTACGTAAAGGACAACTTCCACATCCCCCTCTGGGCTGACCCAGGGCAGCTCTTCCTCCCACATGCCGCTGGAGCAGGTCTTGGGCTCCTGGGGCTTCCTGGTTCTCACACTTGGATGTTAGTTCTACTTGGCTATCTGCCTCTCCTTGTCCCAATTACAGTAAAGCAGGAATAAAAAGGAAAAATTAGGTTTATGGAAATTATACATTGAAATTGGTGCTGAACAGGGAAAATGAGTTATAGAGTGGGGGAGAGACCTCATTTGTCTCTGGCTTCAGATCTGTTTGCAACAATTAGTTATCCCTCTCTCTTCCACCCTTGTCTCTTTATTCATCTGGACCTACTCACGTTATGTGTGAGGAGTTCAGCTCCAGGCCAACATCCTTTCTGTGATCCTTCAGGCCTGGCCACAGCCTGTTACAAGGCTTAGTCTGGCCCACCTCACGGGGACGCTGCCCTCCCCACACCAAACGTGGTGCATAGCTTTTTTTGGAGGGAGTTGCAATGGTTGACTCAGCCCCCTGGGCACTCCCTCCCAGGCCAGCAGTGCTCATAGGAATGGAATATCTGCCTTCCTAACTCAGGCACCTCCATTTAGGAAACTCTCTGTTAGGGGCCATGGCTCAGGCTTTATTTTTAAATGTCCTATAGTTTTCTAAGTACAGGTCTTTTACCTCCTTGGTTAAGTTCATTCCTAGGTATCTTACCTTTTTTGTTGTTGCAATGGTAAATGGGATTGCTTTTGCACCTCCTCATCAGGGACCTTGACCAAGGCACTTTTCTCCTCTCTGATCAGTACTTTTTCCATTCCTAGCTTGTTACTCTGTCCAACTCCTGTCACCTGGATTCCTAAAAGCCTGAGGCCTTCTGTGTGATGTTCCTTAGTGATGGGCAGTGAGAGAATCCCCAGCTGCTCTGCATGACATCTGGCCCTTGTTCAGTGTTTTATTGTGGAGAAAAATGGACCCCTGAGGAGCAGTGCCTTCTCTCTGTCTTTTGTCTGCCTTGCCACACTAAGGGGGGAAAGGCTTGATTATTCCTTTCAGTTGACTCCTTGTCCTAATTGACAAATGAGCAAGGTAAGCAGGTGGTCATTGAGCACCATGCCATTTTGGAAGTGCAATAAGCTTGAGGGTTTCTCAGAGCACTTTGCCGGTGGAGCCCAGGGAGTGCTAGCAGATTGTGTACAAGCACCTGTCAGGGTACAGAGGCACCGCTGGCCCTTCTCTCTAATCCACAACAACCTGGCTGAGCTCACCCAGTAGATCTAATCACAAATCCAACAAAGGGGCTCTAAGAAAAGTAGGCAGCACTTTCCTCACCATTGCCCATGATTCTCTGACTAGGAGACCAGATATCATTGGAGGCCTTTAGCTGAGATGTGCCCAATAATTCTAAGCAGTTCCCTGAGTGTGAGTAGCCATAGAAGCTCATAAGGAAAAGAGGTTTGGGACAGCCACAAGGTATAGAATGGGCCAAGTGGGAAGGGGGATGGGATGTTGTCAACTCAGAGCCAGAATTACCCACCCAGACAGATGTGAGACTAGCATGCTACTTGCCGAAGCCGCCCCAGTTATTCTTGTCTGCTGTTGCCTAAGGTTTGCACAACCACCAGCACTTATAATCCCCATGCCATATGACTAAGTGAGGAAGACTCCACCAAGTCGTGCTCGTGCAGAACACTATGCAGCTTTGATAACACAGCTTTCACTGAAACACCAGAAGAGGGTCTCACACAGAGTAGGTTCTATACAGAGTTGCAAATGTTTGTTAAAGAAGAAATGAGTAAGCAAAATGATTAAAAGCCTGAGACCAAAAATAATAACTGAGAGACTATCAGGAAGGATGTTTCTCAATGGAATGGAATAGTAGTCTCAGTGAAAGTTGAGAGAGAGAGAGAGAGAGAGAGAGAGAGAGAGAGAGAGAGAGAGAACTGAATTAACTGGTATTGGGGGATAACTAACGCTGGATTAAATAAAATTCAACATATTTTTGTTGTAAAATTTTTTGAAAATCTAAATTATACATTATATAGTGTTTTCCAATCTTATTAAAACAACAACAAACCACTAGCCTCATTTCAAAGAGTAGATTAAGAGGATACTGATATACAGAGCACAAATTGCTTAATTTTTAAAGCTCGGTCCTCTAGATTAGTGTCTTCCATGTATAATCGTGTATATGAATGCATGCATGCATATAAGCCTAACAATGGACACAGGCAACAGGGGGGTGAGGGCATGAGTGGGGAGTTGGGAGGGGGTAATGGGGAATAAGGACACATATGTAATACCTTAATCAATAAAGAAATTAAAAAAGATAAAGTTTTTGTTAAAATGCAGATTCTGGTTAAGTAGGTCTGGCCTAAGATTCTGCATGACTAACAAGCTCCCCAGTGGTGCTAATGCTATGATGCTCAGGAAGTCAATTTCTCCTCTGAATAGTCTAAGGGGAGTGGAAAAGTACAATCAAGAATCTCCATCAGGTTTGGACTTGAACAATTGGGTCAATGTTGGTGCCATTCATTGAGATGGAAAATCCAGATAGAGGAATTGGTGTAAAGAGGGAAATAGATTTTTTTTTTTTTACTTTGAACATATTGAGTTGGCCATAAGGTACTCAAGTGAGACTTTGTGATGTTGATTAGATATATAACTCAGTGAGACCAGGTTTGGGTGTATGAATTCAAGAGTCGATGGCATTGAGATGATACTAAACCATGCGACTGAATGGTGTCATCCACGAATAAAATGTAAATCAGCAAGAGCTTTGAAAACTAAGGGGTCTGACTTCTACAGTGTGAGGTAGCAGCTATCCTATACAACAAAAGCCTAATATGCAAATTGTCCCCTCCACCAGGAATTCAAACACTTGCCGTGAAGTGTGCTGACTACCGGGCAGCTGCGCGGAACATGGCGGGCGTCGGTAATGCACTGCGACCTCTTGCCGGCTACCTGAGAGTAGGGATGATGGGGACACAGGTGCGGTGAGAATGTGGGGTGTCCACCGAGTTCGCTCTCACTCCCCCTGCTACCCCCTGGGATTCCAGAGCTCACATGCTGGAGAAGCCCCCATGCTCAGGTGCCGGGCACCCCGAGGAGCCTGCCCACGCAATGTCTTCCGGGTGAGCTGGGCTGCAGCTGCTGGGACCACAGGGGCCAGTTGGGCTCCCCGTGGGTTCACACACAAGCAGGTCTACGAGGCTGGCTGGGAGAGAGCACACTGCCCGCCCTGCTTCCGTGCGGTGCTGCTGGGTGGCCCAGAGGCTCACACTGTGCCTAGGGCCACAGTGTCCAGCCATGCTCAGTGCATCTTTGTGTGGAGACTTGGGCACCATGACTCAGGTGGAGGGGGGCATGTCGGGGTCCGGGGGCCCAAGTGCTGCCCAGGGCCCAGAGGTCAGCTGGGACCTGCCCTTCCATGACAGATGCTCACGCTTTGATCGCCAAGCCAAGCCTAGGGACTGCACCCTTGCACAATTTTGTGCACCGGTCCTCTAATGAAAAATAAGAGCCAATAAAAGAGGTAGAAGGAAAACCAGGATACTGAGATGTCCTGAAATCCAAGAGATGAAAGCATCTCAAGTAAGGAGAGATCAATTGTCTCAAATACTGCTGAGGACAAATGATCATTGAATTTGGCAAGATTGAAGATGTTGGTAATTGTATTAGTTATTTATCACCAGATAACAAAGTACCCTAAAAATGAACAGCTTAAAACAACAAGCATTTATTATTTGAACATAGTTTCCCGGGGTCAGCAAACTGAGGGCTGTTCAACTGGGTTGTTCTTACTCAAGGTGTTTCTTGAGGTTGTAGTTTAGATATTGGCGAGGGCTGTAGTCTTCTGAAGGTTCTCTCAGAAAGACCTGATGTCATGCTCACTTGTGTGGTCACTGGCAGGCCTTTGTTCCTTGCTACCTGTTGGCCTGAATCATCCGGTTCCTCACCATGTTGGTGGCTTTCCTGTAGGCTGACAGCCGAGCAATCCCAGAGATAGAGAACACACACATCCAACATGAAACCTGCAAGCTTTATAACCCAATCTCTGAAGTGCTATGTCACTATATGTTATCAGTCACACAAACCAAACTTGGTACAATGCAGAAGGGGGCACAGAGACTAAATAGCAGGGTGTGGGGATCACGGGTGTCATTTCAGAGGCTGGCTACCATGGTGACTTTTCCAGACCTGTTTAGTATAGTGTCAGGGGCTATAGTCCATCTAGGTTACGATGAATAAAGAATGAGAGGTGAGGAAGTAGAGACTAATGACATGGATAGATCTCTTATGAAGTTCTATAAACGAGGGAGCAGAATAGTGGGACAGTAGCTGAAGGAAGATATGGAATTGAAAGAAATTTTTGTCTTCCTCTTTCTTAAGCATCCTCAGTGGGACTTATCCAGTAGAGCAAGTATGGGAGGTTAGAGGTTAGGGGAATGAATCACATGTTTCTGAGAGTGATTTGATTAATTGTTAACAGAGGTGGGCTCTAGTTCTTGGCCCATCACTAGCTCAGTAACCTTAGGCAAATTACTTCACTTCTTGAAAGTTAGTTAAAAATCTGCTAAAATATAAGTGCGAATATACCTACATGAAATGACCTTATAAGGCTTAATTGCTGTTATGTATGTGAAAGTGCTTGATGAATAGGAAAGAGCTCTCCTAATGTGAGGGAAAATAGCAGCTATTCATCCATTAGCTTTTATCAATAGTCATTTACCCAAGAGAAATCAGGTTTTATCCATAGGTGCTCTCTCTGCACAGAACTATCTTGATCATCCAGTTTTAGATAAAAACAGTTCTTGCACATGGCTCTTTATTCATCTTGCAATATAATTAGATGTACTTCTGGTACTTTTTATAGAGTAAAATTTCAGAGCCATCATGGCTCATTTTGCAAAATGTGGTTAAAAGGCACTATTGATGGGGCACTGACCAAAGGCTCTGCTGTTCATTAACTCTTCTCAATCATTGCTGGAAACACATTAGACTCATCTGAGAAACTTTTGAAAAAAAATACCTTTCTGTGGTAGTCACCTACAGAGGTTATGATTTAATTTATTGGGAATGGCATGTGTTCATTAGTACATTTTAGTGCACAGTTGGGGCAAGAACCATTGATCTAAATTATATTTTATCTACTTCTGCTCTCAGCTGGATCTTCAGAATTTCATTCTTGTGCTGCATTATATCACTCAAGCTCCTATACTCTCTGGTAAATTATAAGTGGTTTAATGTATTTATAATTGGATTTATGGCTGCTAGCCTATATTGAGAGCAGTTATTTGAAACTCTTTCTGTATTTAGAATAAAGACTTTGCTCATTATGTAACAAGGTATCCTTTCATTAAAAAATACCTGGGAGGAGCCTGGCCAGTGTAGTTCAGTGGTTGAGCATCGACCTATAAACGAGGAGGTCACAGTTTGATTCCCAGTCAGGGCACATACCTGGGTTACGGGCTTGATCCCCAGGAGGTGGCAAATTGATGATTCTCTCTCATCATTGGTGTTTCGATCTCTCTCTCCCTCTCCCTTCCACTTTGAAATCAATAAAAACACATTTTTAAAACCACATGGGAGGAAATATCTTCTTTTGATAACAGGTAAAAGTTGTTTTTCTAAAGTCACTGGTTCATTTTCCATCTTTTGGTCACTCTGAATCATGCAGACAGTAATGTTTCTCTATGACTTTTGGTTGCTAGAAAGCTTGAAGACAACTTTGCTCTCTACCTAATGCAAGTTGAGAAGTGAACAGTTACTGTTTCCAGCTGAGTTTTGATCCCAACTTAATTCTTTACCCTCCATTTCCATCTGCTTCAATTTTCTTCTCTATTTCAAGTTTCTAAATCTACTAAATTGTAGGCATTGCTTTAACTATCCTAAATCCTTTCGACAACAAGGTAGGCTGTTTTCAAACCAACTGATAAAACACACCAAGAAATAGTATAAACAAGAGGCTCTATTGTTTGGGTTATGAATTAAAATATCTGGTCTGACACTCTTTGTATAAATATGATGATCTGCCCTCCAATTTCACAAAGAAATTGCATCCCTTTCCCATGGAAGTTTCCTCTTTTGAAAATGTGTTTTACATATTGAATAGGACTGAATATTGTAAGCAAGAAATAAGCCTAATGGAGATATAAATCTCTTATTTCACAAACACTTAGTACATCTTCTGTCAGAAGTTTACTCTCAGAAGTGAATTTTTAAATCTAATCCTTATCTACTTCAGTCAGGCCTTCTGGAAGCCTTGGGCTAAGTCTGTTCCATGTTAACATGGAGAAATAACTGGCTTATCACCAGGTTTCCAAGCAAAGTTGACCATATGGAGAACAGTGGGTTGATTTTAGACCATCTATATGTATAAAAAGCCAGGGGCCAGAACACTGTAACAACTGGAACAACCGGTTGCTATGACTCCCACTGCAGCTAGTGAACTAACCAATGGGGCAGCTCACCAACCTCCCATGGCCCCTACCCCCCAGCCACCCCATCCCTGATTGGCCTCTCCCACCCCAATTGAGGGTGGGGCAGTTGGTCAACCCCCTGCAGCCCCTCCCCCTGGCTGGCCCCGCCCCTGATTGCCCCCACCACCCCAAGAGGGGGTAGGGTCGGCCAACCTCTTGCAGCCCCTCCCCGAGGCCGCTGGTCCCCTTTCAGCTCCCCTCCCCAATCTGGGGTGGAGCCCACTGGCCAATTGCCCACAGCTCCTTCCTTCCAGCTGGCCGGGCCCTGATTTGGCCCCGATTGGGGCAGGCAGGCCAGCCAACCTTCTGCTGTCTCCTCCTCCCATAGACTCAGCCTCAATCTACCCTGACTGGGGCCAGTCCGGCTGGATGCCACCCATACACAAATTCATGCACTGGACCTCTAGTTTAATTATAAAGCATAGCAAATGTGTGGTGGTGGGCAGTGGTTGGCAAAGGGCTAGGCTAGCACTTTCAGTATAGTATCATCATTTTACTACATGTCACTGGAATGACCTACGCTCCAAAGAGAACAAAATGACACTGCAGGCAGGGAAGTTTAGCATCTGTGTTTATGGAACATGTCTCTGTGGCATGCTGAGTTGAATCTTAGGAGTTGTAGGAAAGGCATTTCATAGCCTTATGCCCTACAAATCTTCCAGAATTTAGGGTGAAAATTTCTCACTCTGCATTTTTTTCTGGCTTTCTGGCAGGAGAGATGGCTGCCTGGCTGAGCAGTTGGGCCTAGCCCTAGGGACTGAACAGGGAATCTCTTTTCATGGATCATCTAACTGGTATCTGCCAAGAAAGCTGTGCTTTCCTTTTCTAATTACCAACCTTTTCTTGTTCCTCTCTGCCTTTTAATACTCCCAGCCTCCCCCAGCTGTGTCAATAGCAGGATTTCCAATGCTCTCAACCACTGTGGTATCACCTAGGTGCCTGATGAGCATCTAAAAGGGCTTCCGGGGACCCCTGAGGAGTGCTAGGGGCTTCCTGACAGTGTCAGGAACTGCCAGGACCAAGGCACAAGGAGATATTCTACCTTATAATTCCATCATCTTTCTGGTTAATACTAATCCACTAATGTCCATTTTTTTCTAATATAAATATTAAAGGAGCAGCCACAAATTCATCTGTTTGTTCGCTTTTCATATCTGTACTGTTATAATATAGGGTAGCTAATTCTAAGTGCTTTTTGGTAACAATTTACCATTTTAAAGGCTCCTTTGCCTGTAAAAATACCTAATTTTTCCATACTTTCCTATGTGTTATTTATTGCTTTTAACTCTTCATTTTACTTTTGAAATTGCACAGATCTTATAGAAATCTAACAAATGCTAATTCTACACATTTATATGTGCAAAAAACAATCCTATTGAGAATAATTCTATTCTGGCAGATTTTCTACACATATTAAGTTTATAAAGATCTGATGAGCGGAGGATAGGGAGAGGTAAAGGAGAGCATAAGGGGGGGTAAATGGTAATGGAAGGAAACTTGACTGGGGCTGGTGAATACACAATACAATATACAGATGATGTAATATAGAATTGTACACCTGATACCTATATGCTTTTATTAACCAATACCATCCTGATAAATTAAATAGAAAGTAAACTAAAATAAAAAGATAAGATGAGCATTATTGATTTAAGTATGCTATTTATTGATCATCTGCTCCCCCAAATCATGTTCTAATTGTAAAAAAAAAAATACATAAAGTGACAGAACACTTGCCTGAAACTAAGTAGCTGTTCAGTTATTTAAACATTGATATAGAATATTATGTTCCCTTGACTGTAATCTATTTGAAATATTATTATTTTAATATTTTCTCAGTTCATTTGATTGATATTCAAGTATCAAGATGCTGGCCACCTTTCCCACATAGGCATAGTAGTTGTCTGGTCAGGGAAGGACTTTGAAAAAAGTGACATTAGAGCTAGATACTGAATAATGAAGCCAGACACTCAAAGGCCAGGGTAAATTTCATTTCAGCTGGAAGGAATACTAGGCCCTTTAGTGGGGTAGAGATTCCTCCCATGAGAGTCAGAAGTAAGCAAAGGGGTGATGTAGAGGAGACAGCATTGGAAAAGGACTAGAGAAAAGCCAGGGAACAGTGTTTGGATTTTATTCTAAGAGCCAAGGTAAGTCCTAGGCAGATAAAATATTCTATTTAAGAAACCCAAGAGATAAAGTCTATTATTTAGGGTCCCATCAGAAGGCAGAAATATTCAATAGGCATGACACCACCAGGTAGTGCAGGTGACAATTTGATTAATTGTGATGCCACTGCCTGTCATGCATTGCTAGCACCCCACTTCTCTCTGGCCAGGTGCTCAGCTCTGCATTCAAATTCAAGGACATTTCCAAACTAATCTACAATATTGTCTTGGATGGTCTATTTTATGGTATCAATTTCTTTAGATGTGAGAAGAGTTAGAAATCACACCGGCAATTTTAATGGGGAAAATTTTACTATAAGGAATGGTTAACTAGATATACAGCTAACTGGGTGAGTGAAAGGGTAAAAAATAATTCTAAGATAATGATTGCAAGAAGCAGATAATCTGCTAGGATTGGGGAACAAAAGCAAGATGTTAGACTAAAATGACTGAAGGAGGGACTAGTTGGAGCTGAAAATCAGTACTTTGAGGACTTTTCCTTGGCATGTGCTGGGTTCCAAACTTCTGAGGTGGGAGGAAGTCCAGGTAGCTGCTGTGGATGTGTGGGAGAGGGCTCGAGGAGGCTGTGAAAGATTGCAAACCAGATTCAATCTGGTTCCGAGGCTGTGAGGGCGGAGAAAGATTGATGGACTGATCACCAGAAGGACGGAAAACAGAAAGAAAGGAGCAAGTCTATTCTTCTCACTCCTGCAAAAATGTGGTTTGCACACCAAAGTCTGTGATGAAAGATAGAAACTTTCATTAGCTGCCCAGGACTGTGATACAGGAAAACTCAAGCAGCAGATGAAGGACTTGTAGATTTTGGCAAAAGCTAAGCTCTGTTTCCCAAGACCTTCTTCACTATATGGCTCCAGGTTAGAGCCAGCCAAAGAGGAAACTGCTTGGGATTAGGAAGGTGAAGGGAAGCAGGAGCCAGTACTTTCTGAAGACTGCCATGAGCAGACCTGGTGATGGGTGAGTGTGGAAATCCCTGGCACTTTCAGCTCGCCCTCTCTGTCCTTCATGCCACAGCTAACTCATTTTACCAGCTGGCCCTGACAACCAACAGTGACACACCCTACAATCAGGCACTTGGCTGTGGACTCACAATAGCAATAGCTACACAGAGGCAGCAGTTTCCCATAGAGCCACCACATTGCAGCCTTACTTCAATGGCCACTTGTGCTTGGCCCCTTACACTTATGTGCAAGCTTGATTTTTCCATCCATATCAGTCTTTCAGGCTGACTGGGTAGTAATGATTTCTCTGATCCCCTCTAAACCTCATCTTCCAGACTTTTATGTTTTTCATATTTGTGTAAGGTTTCATTCGCATAGCAAATGCCTTAATAGTTTAATACTTATAATAACTCTGTTTTCTCATTTTAGCCTTAACTAATTAGGATATCTGTTTGGATGAGGTTGTAAATAACAAAACTTGGCATAAAGTAATGGCACAATAGATGGTACCTGTGATTATTATTATCTAAATGTTGTTATATATCTTACACTTATGGTGTTTCTTTTTGGGCTTCTGCCAACTGTCATTTTTATAACTTCAGCTTGTAAATGGTGTTTAGTGGATGCATTAAGCAAAATCTACTTTAGGAAAAATTGAGCTTCCGCAAACAAATGGTGTTTTGGTCTCTGAGTGTAGCCAATTCCAAGTTCCTAAGAGAGCCATCCGTCTTTATGCAACTGGACTCTATCAACAAGAATCACAAATTACCTGGTCCTCTGAACTAGCATGAAAATAGGCAGATCCCGGTTGCTGGACATAACCAACTTGAATACAAACTCTAGTACAGGAGGTCCTTGAAAAACATTCTTTCATTCAGTGTCAGTGTCATTTCATTATAACATTAATGAGATTCCATAGGAACTTAAGTCTTGTTTATATCAATTGGCAAGTGGAAAAATTGGTTTCATTATATGTCATTTCATGTAATGTTGCGGAACCTATCAAGGATGTTAGATGAGGACTTATTGTATATGATAGCATTCCATTTTCTTACAAAGCAGACAAGCAATATAAAGCAAGCATCCTCCAGATTTTATGCAAAACAATGTGAAAGAGAAACTAAATTAAAAGTGTGACCAGTAGAGAAAATGATGCTTAGGTAGGCTATCTCATAGAGCTGATAAATTCTTATTTTCTCATATTTTTTATTAAGGTATAATTTGCACCCAGTGAAATTAGAGTATAGTTTGATGAGCTTTGACAATTGCACACACAGGTATTCAGTGGTATGCTGGAACCAGCATTTAAATACTAATTATTAAATTTCTAAAAGCTTTGCAAGTCATCTATTAAACCATTTGTGGTTTAAAAGCAGCCATAATGGGGGTATTTATATCAAAAGAAAAATCTAAAATGCCACAAATGAGGACTATTTGTTGCTGAAAGTCAGTTTGTCAGCATACCCCTGTAAATTCTAGATCTTATCAAGGTAGCAAACATACCTTCATACTAGAAAGATCCTCTTGCTCCTTCCCTTTCTAGTCCAACACCCCAGATTCAACTACTGGACTGATTTTCTTCCCTTACATTATTTTAACCTTTTCTAGACATTTACATAAATGTAATAATGCAGGTATGGCTGGTTTTGCTCAATATTTGAGATTGTGTTTGCTCAAGGTTTTTAAGATTTGTCTATGCTGTTCCAAGTAACAGTGGTGCATATCTTTTTGTTGCTATGTAGCATTTCACTTTTATAAATACACCAACAATTTTTAACTAATATCTCGTTGCTAGACACTTGGGTTTCTTCCAGTCTTTACTTATTATGAGTAAAACTGCTATTAACATTCTTGTACAATTTGTTTTGTGAACATATGCTTTTATTTCTCTTGGAATCTATCTAGAACTTGAACTACTGTCTCATAGGACAGGAACATGCTTATCTTTATGAAATATTGTTAGACTTATTGCCAAAGATGTTGGATGATTTTTTCTTTATCCTCACTTGAGGATGTATTTATTGATTTTAGAGAAAGAGAAGGGAGAGAGAAACATCAGTTGCCTCCCATATGCACCCCGACCAGGGAGAATCAAACCCACAACCTTTTGGTATATGGGACAATGCTCCAAGCAACTAAGCCACCCAGCCAGGATGAGGTTGGATAATTTTACACTCATGCCAGTAACGTATGGATGTTCGAGTTGCTCCCATCCTTGCCAGTATCTGTCATTGTTTGTCTTTATTTTAACAATTCTGCTTGATGTGTAATGGTATTTCACTGTGTTTTTAATTTTTGCTTCCCTGGTGACTAATGATACTGAGCACTTTTTTATTTTCTCAGTGGCCATTTACATATATTCCTTTGTTAAGTAACTAAGTATTCTGCCCATTTTTATTGGGTTGTTTGTCTTTATTATAAAATTATAAGATTTTAGTTATATATGCTGAATACGTGTAATTTGTCAGACATATGTATTGTGAATCTTTTTTCCCAGCCGTGGCTCACTTATTCATTGTATTAATGTATTTTAATGAGCATACATTTTTTTATTTTGATAAAATGAATTTTATAAACTTTTTACTTTTATGATAAGTCTTATTTATATATTTATATCCTGCTTATAAAATATTTTCTTATCCCCAAAGTCACAAAATTTTTCTCCTATGTCTTCTTCTGGATGCTTAATATTTTAAATGTTCGTGTTTACTTCTACATTCTTTTATACATACTAGAGGCCTGATGCATGAAATTCATGCATGGGGTGGGGTCCCCTCAACCCAGGCTGCACCATCTCCAATCTGGGACCCCTTGGGGGATGTCCAACTGCCGGTTTAGGTCCAATACTGCGGATCAGGCCTAAACCAGCAGTCAGACATCCCTCTCACAATCCGGGACTGCTGGCTTCTAACTACTCAACTGCCTACCTTATCGCCCCTAACTGCTCTCCCCCCTGCCAGCCTGATCACCCCTAACCACCTCTGCCTGCCAGCCTGATCACCCCTCATTGCCCCCCTTGCTGGCCAGGTCGCCCCCAACTGCCCCCCTGCCGGCCTGGTCACCCTACACAGCCTGCTGTTCAGTTGTTTGGTCATCCCTCACTAACCCCCCTGCTGACTTGGTTGCCCACACAGCCTGCTATTTGGTCATTTGTTTGTCCCTCACTAACCACTCAGCCAGCTTGGTAGCCCCACGCAGCCGGCTGTTCAGTCGCCTGTCTGATTGTTTCAGTTGTGATGGCCCCTGGCTTTTTATATATTAGGATACTAGGGGCCCAATGCATGAAATTCATGCATTGGAGGGGGGTGGGGGCTGTCGTTCAGCCTGGCTTGCTCCCTCTCGCAATCCATGACCCCTTGCTCCTAACCACCCGCCTGCTCATTCCTAACCACCCGCCTGCAAACTCCTCACTGCTTGGCTCGCTGCTCCTTAGCACTGCCGCATAGGTGGGAGAGTCTCCCACCACCACTGCTGTGCTCACCAGTTGTGAGCCCCGCTTTTGGCTGAGCAGTGCTCCCACTGTGGGAGTGCACTGACCACCAGGGGGCAGCTCCTGAGTTGAGCGTCTGCCCCTGGTGGTCAGTGCGCATCATAGTGACCAATCGTGCTGGTCATTCTGCCATAATTGTCGCTGGGCTTTTATATATATACTAGAGGCCTGGTGCACAAAAACTTGTGCACTCGGGGGTAGGGGGGTGGTCCCTCAGCCCGGCCTGTGCCCTCTCGCAGTCTGGGACCCCTCAGGAGATAACGAACTGCTGGCTTAGGCCTGATCCCAGGTGGCAGAGGGCAGGCCCAATCCCTAGGTGCAGCCCCTGGTTGGGCTCAGAGCAGGGCCGATTGGGGAGTTGGGGTGCAACCCCCTGTCATGCACAGAGCAGGGCCAATCAGGAGGTTGGAGCGCTGCCCCCTGTCACTCACAGAGCAGGGCCCATCAGGGGGTTGGGGCTCCGTACCCTGTCATGCACAAAGCAAGGTCGATGAGGGGGTTGGGGAGCTCCCCCCTGTCACACACAGAGCAGGGCCCATCAGGGGGTTGGGGAGCGCCCCCCTGTCACTCACAGAGTAGGGCCGATAGGGGAGTTGGGGCATCGGCCCCTGTCACACACAGAGCAGGGCGGATCAGGAGGTTGGGGCGCCGCACCCTGTCACACTCAGGGCAGGGCTGATGGGGAGGTTATGGCTCTACCCCATCACACACAGAGCAGGGCCCGTGGGGGCTGGTTGGGGCGCCATCCTCTATCACCGACAGAGCAAGGCCAATCAGGGGGTTGGGGCGCCACCACTGTCACACTCAGGGCAGGGCCGATGGGGAGGTTATGGCTCTACCCCGTCACACACAGACAGGGCCTGTGGGGGGGGGGTTGGGGTGTCGCACCCTGTCACACACAGAGCCGCAGGGTGATCAGGGGGTTGGGGCGCCTTCCCCTGTCACGAACAGAGCAGGGCGAATAGGGAGGTTGTGGCCCCGCCTTCTGTCACACACAGAGCCGCAGGGCGATCAAGGGGTTTGGGCGCTGCCCCCTATTATGCTGATCCCGGTGCCGGGAGGACTCGCGGCTCCACTGATCCCGGTGCTGGAAGGCATATTACCCTTTTACTATATAGGGTAGAGGCCTGGTGCACGGGTGGGTGCCGGCTGGTTTGCCCTGAAGGGTGTCCTGGATCAGGGTGGGGGTTCCCACTTGGGTGCCTGGCCAGCCTGGGTGAGGGGATGATGGCTGTTTGCAGCTAGTCACATACCCTTGAGGGTGTGGGTCCCCACTGGGGTGCCTGGCCAGTCTGGGTGAGGGGCTGAGGGCTGTTTTCAGGCTGGCGGGTGACTGAAGCTCCCAGTTGCTCCTTTTTTTCTTTTTTTTTTATTCTGGGCCAGCTTTAGCTCTGAGGCTTGGCTCCAGCTCTGAGGCCTCGGCTGCTGAAAGCAGGTATCTGGTTTGTTTGGGTTCTATAATCGAAACACTGTTTCAACTCCAGCTCTGAGATCCCAACTGGCTGAAAGCAGGTTTCTGGGGTTTTGTTTAGCTTCTATATTTGTAACAATGTTTCAAACTGCAAGCTCAGAGGCCGGCAGTGGCAGGTGGAATGTTGGAGTCCTCTGTCACTGAAGCAAGCAAGCCTCATGTTCGCTTCAAGCTGCCTGGCTGCCGGCCACCATCTTGGCTGGCAATTAATTTGCATATTGCCCTGATTAGCCAATGGGAAGGGTAGCGGATGTAAGGCTAATTACCATGTTTCTCTTTTATTAGATAGGACTAGTATGCCGGTGCATAAAAATTTGTGCACTCGGGGGTGAGGGTGAGGGGTGGGGACAGACCCCTCAGCCCTACCTACACCCTCTGTCATGTTCTGGGACCCCAGCCACTCCTGCCCTAGGCACAGGCCTACGGGCTGGGGCAGCCTAGCTCCCGAGGCCCCATTTTATCAAGAGAACAAAGTCGGCATTAGTTACAGCCCTCACCGAACCCAGTACACTGCATCTGTGCATACAACTTCCTTGTTCATGTGCCTGCTTCACCCTACTGAATTACTAACATCTTGAGGACATAGCTCTGTCTTATCCTGCTTCACCTTCAGTGCCTGGCCTGGTGCCAGGGACCTGAGAGGGTTTGCTGAGTGAGTGAATAATAAGTGTGTGAATGAGTGAATGAATTAGCGAGTAAGTGAATGAGCAAGCAGCTAAGGGGCGGGAACTTCTGCCGCGTTGCCATGACAACACGGCAGAAGTTCCAGCCCCACTCCTGGCTGCCTGAAGCCCACCCCAGGAAAGTTCCAGCCGTGCTCCCAGCGTCCTGGCGCCCCCCTCCTGGCTGCATACTGAATTACTAACATCTTGAGGACATAGCTCTGTCTTATCCTGCTTCAACTTCAGTGCCTGGCCTGGTGCCAGGGACCTGAGAGGGTTTGCTGAGTGAGTGAATGAGTGAATTAATGAGCAAGTAAGTGAATGAGCAAGCCGCTACCGGTCAGGATAGTTCTCACTCCACTCTGGGCTGCCTGATGCTAACCCCGGGCAGTTCCCGCCCTGCTCCCTGCAGCCCCACTCCCCTTTCCCAGCTGCATAGTTTGCACAGGGCAAAGGCAGCCCCGGTGTGTATGTTGGCAGATCGGTGCATTAGCACCTGCCAGCCTCGGATCCCCAAGGGAGGGCCGTTTGTGGGCGTGGCCAGTGGCGGATCTGTGCTTAGCACCCGCCAGCCTGGGATCCCCACAGGAGGGCCATTTGTGGGCGTGGTCGGTGGCAGATTGGTGTATTAGCACCCGCCAGCCCGGGATCTCCGCGTGAGGGCCATTTGTGGGCGTGGCCAGTGGTGGATCTGTGCAGGAGGGCCGTTTGTGGGCATGGCCAGTAGCAGATCACTGTGGTCCTGCCCGCCAGCCCTGGGTCGGGTCCCATACGGGCCGCTGGGGTCGCAGATAGCAGGCTCAGATGGCAGCAGGGCAGGCAGGATGGCGCTGTCCTGCCCTGCTTGCAGTATGCAAATTAGCCGCCATCTTTGTTGGTAGTTAACCGCCATCTTGGTCGGCAATTAATTTGCATACCGTCCTGATTAGCCAATGGGAAGTGTATCAGAGGTACAGTTAATTACCCTATTTGTCTTTTATTAGATAGGACTAGAGGCCCAATGCACCCTCTCCAATCCGGGACCCCTTGCGGGATGTTTGATTGCCAGTAGTCGGACATCCCTCTCGCAATCTGGGACTGCTAGCTCTTAACTGCTCACCTGCCTGCCGGCCTGATAGCCTCTAGCTGCCCTCCCATGCTGGCCTGGTCGCCCCTAACCACCACTGCCTCAGCCCCCACCATCGTGGCTTTGTGCGGAAAGACATCCAGATGGGTGTCTAGAAGATGTCTGGTCTAATTAGCATATTACCTTTTATTAGTATAGATTATACAACATAAGTTTTAAGGTAAAACTGCATTAGTAGAAATAAAGAGACATTTCATTAAAAAATGTATATTGTTTTGATATGATTCAAATCCACTTGTTTATGACAAAAATCCAGTCTTTAAGAATAGGATTGCTTGCCCTACCTGGTTTGGCTCAGTGGCTAGAATTTCAGCCTGAGAACTGAAGGGTTCCAGGTTTGATTCTGGTCAAGGGCACTTGCTTGGGTTGCAGGCTAGATCCCCAGTAGGGTGCATGCAGGAAGCAGCCGATCAATGATTCTCTCTCATCATGGATGTTTCTCTCTCCCTCTCCCTTTCTCTCTGAACTCAATAAAAATCTATTTAAAAAATAAAAGAATAAGATTGCTTTGCTATCAAAGCCAAGTAAGGTGTGTCATTCGTTGTCCCTGATGAAGTCTGAGCAGCTCAGTTGCTAAGTGAATTGGCTGGGTTCTTATAAAATAAAATCCCCGGAGAAGCAACTAAACCCACCATGCATTTAGGCTATAAAGACCGAAAGTTGCAGAGGACAGAGTGTTTCTGGGGTAGGAGACAATGAGGGTCAGTGGCTGGGAGTCAGGGAAGATGCAGAAATGCCCAGTGCCTGGAAGTACCAGAGGGTCTGGGATATGCAAATCTGCTGGGGGCAGGGTCAGGCCCTGTGCTCCCAGAGGACCTGTCGGGAGGGAGGGCAGGGGTGCGGTTCCAGGGAATCCCCTTCCTGCAAAGCTCCTCCTCCTCCCCTTAACCCCCTAACCCAGTGGTTCTCAACCTTGGCTGCACATTAGAACCACCTGGGAATCTTTTTTTTTTAAAAATCCTGATTTCTGGGCCTCATCCTCTGGAAATTCTGTTTCTTTGTTACTAATGTTGTGGCCTCACCCATAACAAAGAAATAGAATTTCTGGAGGAAGAGGCCTGGAAATCAGGATTTTAAAAAGATTCCCAGGTGATTCTAATGTGCAGCCAAGGTTGAGAACCATTGCCCTAACCTGTCCATTTGGATAAAGTGGGTGGGAAGCAGGTACCAATGCCTGGGTGGGACGCCCCTCAGTCCCAGATCTCTCCGGGGCAGGGGAGGGGTTTATTTGATTCTTCTTACACGTTGAAGTGGGTGGCAGGGGAGTGTCTGCCAGACATGGTTTCCTTCTGCTTGCTCGCCAGAGCTGCACCGCGTGATGCCTTTTCCCTTCCTTCCCCGCTGCCCCGAGCTACCATGCATGAGATGGCCAGGGACGAAACTGGGGCCCCCGTTGTATTGTGTGGAGATGGCACTCCACAGGACCCTGCCTGATCCAGGGAGGCTTGGCGTCATTCACTGCTGGAAAGGCTCGATTTAAACCAAGCCTCTACTTGCCACCGCTTAGACAGGCACTGACTGAGCCATTTGCAGAGGGTTTATTATCCCTTCTGGCTGTTTCCTTGGAAACCACAAACTCAAGATAGCAGAGTCTCCTCAGTCAGCTGCTGAATTTACTTAAAAGATGTAGAATAATTTGTAAATGATACTAAAGTGTGTACAATTAGGTCAGAGCATTATGCAATTGTTTCCTATTAATTTGCATGATTGAGGGTCCTGAGTGTTTGAGGATGTCAGCTCTCACAGACCATAGTGATTTTAACTATTGAATTTAACAAAGGTATCCAATGACTCTTTCAGCCAGGTGGCCTCCAGGCCAGGCGCAGCGAGCCTGCTCGCACTGGTGGCCACTTCCGCTGGGGGCTGCTCCTGACTGGTTGTGACTATTATGCTAATTAGCCCAGATAATTAGCATAGCTGGTCTAATTAGCATATCCTTCTTTTATTATATAGGATGTGTGTGTGTGTGTGTGTGTATATATATATATATATATATATTATATATAATCATATATATATATATATATATGATTTCAGAGAGGAAAGGAGAGGGAGAGAGAGATAGAAATATCAATGATGAGAGAGAATCATTGCTAGGCTGCCTCCTCCACATCCCATACTGGGGATGGAGCCCACAACCCAGGCATGTGCCCTTGACCGGAATCTAACCCAGGACCTTTTAGTCTGCAGGCCAATGCTCTATCCACTGAGCCAAACTGGCTGGGGCTCTACATTCTTTTTAAATAAATTTTTGGATATGGTTTGGGATATGAGTCAAATTTTCCTTCTTTGATAACATAGCCAATTGTTTCAGCACCATTTTGTGCAAAAATGCTTTACTTTCCCTTCTGATATGCTTTATGGTCTTAATGAAATAACAAATGAATTTTTATGGTCAAAAGTGGTCTATTTCTGGGCTCTCTATTCTTTTCCATTGCTCTATTTTTCAATCTGTATGCAAGTACCATGCTTTCTTAATTACCATATTTTTTATATAAAACCTAGAAGTAAGATAAGTGCTTCAATTTTTGATGATTTGGTTTACAATTATTTTGGCTTTTTCACATCCTATCTAATAAAGAGGGAATATGCTAATTGACTGTCACACCCTCAAAGATGGCGGTGCCCACAGCCAATAAGGAGGGAATATGCTAATTGAATGCCATGCCCTCAAAGATGGCGGCGCCCACTGCCACAAGATGGCAGCGCCCAATCCCCTCAGCCCCATGTGCCTGCCTCCAGAATCCCCCCAGTCACCTCAGACCCCCGAGCCACCCAGGGCTGCCCGAGGCCTAGGTAACCAGGGCTGCCCGAGGCTCAGGTAACCAGGGCTGGCCGAGGCTTGCACTGCCGGCAGTGGCAGCAGCAGAGGTGTGATGGGGTATCACCTTCCCCTGATCACCGGGTTGCCTCCTGCTCCTGAGGGCTCCCGGACTTTGAGAGGGGGCAGGCCAGGCTGAGGGATCCCCCCTCCAGTGCATGAATTTTTATGCACCAGGCCTCTAGTTTTAGAATAAGCTTGCCAACTTTCACAATAAGAAAAACTTGCAAGGACTTTTATTGGGATTATGCTGAATCTAGAGATGGAGATGAATTTGGGATAATTTGATATCTTAAAATACTGAAGCTCACAATTCATAAAAATTGTATATTGCTTTACTTAAGTCCTATTTAATGTTTTATATCGCTCAGCATCTCACACATATTTTGTAAAGCTTATTTCTAAGTCATGCATGTATTTTGAATCCACTGCAATTTTTTAAATGTCATTTTTTAAATTTTTGTTGTTGCTATTATACAAGAATACAATAGATTGCACATGTTGACCTTGTCTCCTGCCAGGGCCTGCTACATAATTTGCAGAACACAGTGTCTTTCTCTGTATGACTTATTTCACTAAGCATAATACCTTTTAAGTTCATCCATGTTGTCACAAATGACAAGATTCAATCTTTTTATGGATGAGTATTCCATTGTACATTTGTACCACTTCTTCTTGTGTACTCCTCTATGAATGGACACCGAGGTTGATTCCAAATCTTAAGCATTGTAAATAATGGTGCAGTGAACATAGGGATGCATAGATCTTTTCAATTAGGGTTTTTTATTTATTTGGATAAATATCCAGAATTGGAATTACTGAGTCATATGATATTCTATTTTTAGTTTTTGAGAAAACTCCACACTGTTTTCCATAGTGGTTGCTCCAGTCTGCATTCCCATCAACAGTGTATGAAGGTTCCTTTTCTCCACATCCTAGCCAACACATCTTTGTTGTTTTATTGATGATAGCCATTCTGACAGGTGTGAGGTCATATCTCATTGTGGTTTTAATTTGTGTTTCTTTGATGATTAGTGTGCTGTTGAAAATCTTTTCATATGTCTTTAGTCAACTGTATATCCTTTTTGGGGAAATGTCTATTTGAGGCCTCTGACCATTTTTAAATGTAATTATTTGGGGGTTTTTTTTGGGTTAATTTGGGTTAAAAGTCCTAAAAATATTATGTTCACCTATTCTAATGTGTCGTTGAAGGCAACTGGTTTTTGTTTGGTTGGTTGGTTTTCACTATTATTTTTTAATATTTTTCTGTCTAAATTACCTCCCCATTGATGTCATGTGGTGTTGAAGACCCCTATTATGACTTTCAATTACTGTCAATCTCTCCCTTTATGTCCATCAACATTTGCTTTATATATTTAAATGCTCCTATGTTGAGTGCATAGATGTTTATGAGAGTTATATTCTCTTGTTGGATTGATTTTTTTAAAAAATGTCCTTTTTTGTCTCTGGTTACAGTTGTTTTAAAGTCAGTTTTGTCTGATATAAGTATTGCTATGCCGGCTTTATTGTTGTTTGTTTCTATTTGCATAAAATATCTTTTCCACCCTTTACTTTCCGTCTCTGTGTGTGTTTTGATCTGCAGTGATTCTCTGGAAGACAGTATATGTAAGGATCTTGTTTTTTGATCCTCTCAGCCATCCTATGTATTTGATTTGAGCATTTAGTCTATTGACATTTAAAATAATTATTGGTAGGTATGTAATCACTGCCACTTTGTTAATTTTCTTCTCTTGTATATCTCTTGTATATTTTTGGTTTGTGGTTACCATGTACTTCCTATATACCAAGCTAGGTTTATAGCAGTCTATTTTAGGTTAATGGTCACGTAAGTTTGAACATATTACAAAATCACTAAAGTTTTTACTCTTACCCTCTAAATTTATGTTTTGCTCATTATTTTAAACTTCTTTCATGTGTGTGTCCATTAATTTGTTCTAATTACACACAGTTTTCCTACTTTTGCTGTTTTACTATTGTACTACATTTCTAGTTGTTTGATCCACTGTTTTTATGAAGTGTTTTACCTTTGTCAGTGAGCTCGTTTTTCTTTCAGATACAATCCTAGCTAGCTTTCACAGCCATATGTTATGGGGACTCCTCTTCCTGGCACTGGTGCCCCAGGCTGGGGAGCTCAGTCTGGGGTTAGGGCCTTGCTCCTCAGGGGAAACCTCTGAAGGCATGATCTCCCTCTTGATTCTTAATCACCACACTGTGGGTAAGGCCCTGCCTGTTCCACATCTCCATCCCCTCCTACCAGTCTCAACTTGATTTCTTTACATCCTTAGTTATAGGACTTCTGTTCATGGATCTCAGTGATGTTTGTTCTAAAATTTAGTTATAATTTTGATGTGGTCAGGGGAGAGGCAAGCACAGCATTTACCTACTCTGCCATCATGACTGGGAATCCTCTGGATTTTATTTTCAAAGATTGCTCTGTGTATATTTAGAAGACCATATGTTTGCCCCCTCCCCCCATTTTTTTTCACTGAGTGATTTTCAAATGTGAAACTAATCTTGCATTCTTGGAATAAGCCCTACTTATTCATGATGCATTTGCTTTTTATATATCCTGGCATTTCCTACATAATTTGTTTAAGAATTTTTGTGTCTATGTTTTAACTTTTTGAAATGAATGCTTATTGATTTTTATTTGTTATTCTTTTCTAATATATGTACGTAAAGCTTAAATTTCACAGTAGGTTCTGCTTATACTAACACTAGAGGCCCGGTGCACAAAAATTTGTGCACTGGCAGTGGGGGTGGTGTCCCTCATCCCCACTTGTGCCCTCTCACAGTCTGGGACCTCTCGGGAGATAATGACCTGCTGGCTTAGGCCTACTCCCGGGTGGCAGAGGGAAGGCCCAATCCCTAGGTGCCTGCCCCGCAGGCTCAGAGCAGGGCTGATTGGGGAATTGGGGCGCCTCCCCCTGTCATGCACAGAGCAGGGTGGATCGGGAGGTTGCGATGCCACCCCCAGTCATGCTCAGGGAAGGGCCGATTAGGGGGTTGCTCTTCAATTAGGTTATTAACTGGAAGACCAGTGAAAATGTTTACAACCATGACTTACAAGATGAGTGTTTATATTATGAGCTAGAGCAGATCTCTTATTCTCAGACATTTCTTTGTGATGGGTGGCTGTCCTGTGCATTTGGCAGTCTGCTTGGCTTCCAACAATTGCCTAATGTCCTCTGGTGGTTAAATCACCTCTAGTTAAGGACAACTGACAAAGAAACACGCTTTTATAAAACATACATATGTTACAATAAACAATCGGGCTTTTATTGTAAAAGCATGGCTGTATGTTCAACAATAGTTACTCTTTGTGATGGAAGACATGTACAATAGTACTTGCTTAGCAAACAAAGTAATAAACAATTGTAATATATTTTAATTAAAACCAATTTCTGTAACATGAAGCTCTAGAATTCAAGGTAATGTACAAATTAAAGAGGAATGACCATCAATATCCAAATGAAAAATAAATGCTTTAAAACAGCCCCCAGAGAAAGAGAGAATATATCTAAACATGCAGTGCATTTCTCCACTTCAGGTTAGCCTGAAGCATTTAGGAGTCTGTAAACATTCATGATGAGTTTATGAAAAGTTTGATTGTACTAGCTAATACATGTGGTTACAAAGACTATAACAAGTTCTTAATTATTAAGCAATATCTGTATCATCTTGGTACCATGTCCTAAGCCCTCCTTCTGGAAGTCTTGCACTAGAAAAGGGAGTATGTGATTTCAATACAAAATGTTGATTAGATGATATGCAACATATAACAATGCTCCAACAACTGTAAAATTTCAAACAGATGCAAAGTATTCTTACATGTCATGGTTGGGAACCATGAGATGCACTCTATTCCATTCTCCATGCTTTAGCAGATGCCATGATTCAACATGACACTGCTTTCCCACTGAGGCCAGGTGTGTCCCCAGAATCCTTTTCAACAAAAGAACCCTGATGTTACCACCAATAGATCAGAGTGAGGAACTCTTTGTCATCCTTGCATATAGCCTTTAGATTCTTCTCTTCATATTCCACTTCCACCCATTCATTCAATGATCTTCACGAGGAATAGAGGGTAAAGGGCCACCATTTGCTCTCTAAAACAGCACAAACTCTCTGTTTGAGGTTATGTGGACCACCAGGTTGACACAAAGGGTTTGGGAACCCTATTCCGAACAGTGAAATAGTGACAACACTGGGGAATAAACTGATTTTTCAATACAAATCCACTCTTCTGGTTAGAGATGGAAATATTTTACCACCTTCAAAAATAACATTCCAATAATGTGAGTTGTGACTATCAATTGTGGAAACGCTTGTCTTGGCACAAACAGATTGTATAGTCCTGCAACACTCAAAATCATCCTGCTTACAAATAGTGTGCAGACTCGCCCTGACAGGTTTGACTCAGTGGATAGAGCATCGGCCTGCAGACTGAAGGGTCCCAGGTTTGATTCTGGTCAAGGGCATGTACCTTGCTTGTGGGCACATCCCCCGGTAGGCTGTGTGCAGGAGGCAGCTGATCGATGAATGTTTCTCTCTCATCGATGTTTCTAACTCTCTATCCCTCTCCTTTCCTCTCTGTAAAAAAAATCAATAAAATATATTAGAAAAAAAAGTATGCAGTCTCATGGCACCTCCAACAGGCAGAGAGAAAATGTTGAAGAAGTGGCTCAGAGAGGAGTGTATCTCTCTAGCTTCCCCTGACAGAATGCCAAGAGTGTAAGAGGGAAGAGTAAGAGGAAAACCACCATTAAAGAAGAGAGACAGAGTGAAACACAAGTTTTGCTCTAAATCAGCACAAACTCTTTATTCAAGAATTATTTTAAAACTGCATTCCTGTATCTTGATACTCCTTCCTATTATTTTGCTAGGCATCCTTTTTCCCCCAAGAAATGTAAGCCCAGAAAATAACATATTTTGTCACAGAAATGACAAATTGATAAGAACCCCAGAGTACTTCTTGAGTATTGTGAGGTGAAAAACAATTCTACATTATTCCAAAATAACTCTAGCAGCTAAGAGTTGAGGAAGTAATACCTCAATAATGTTGGAAAAGAAACGAGGAGAATTGTGAACTTTTTAATAGGGAGTTTTCAGCCTGAGCTCAGATATAAATATCAGCAAATGTTTCACAGTGCTTCATTGCATTCCTCCAGCGCGATTTGTTTAGTGCTTCGAGATATGAGACAGCCATATATTTTACTCTCACTGCTAGTAGCCAATTTGCAAGAAAGCAAGCAATATAAAAATGGCTATTTACTCTGTTACAAGTGGTACAGTCCATTATCACTCTCCACTGATGCCGTTACAAGGATAGCAAATCAATAATCAGTTCTCATTCCCTCACTCCGTATACCATCTGCTTCCATTATTGTAAACCATGCTCAGTTTGGATCCAACCTTTACTGCTGTGCCAGAAGCTGATTCATTTGCGAAGACCACAAACATCACCACAGGAAAATTATTCCTTAATTACCTTTCTTCAAAATTTAAACAGTTAAGGGCAAGAGAATTTCTTTGCAATAGGAGAAACCCAAATTATAAGACATCCTAAATATATCTGCTAAGAGAAACACATTGTCTGCATTGTCATATTACATAGTCCATCTTGCGCAGCTTTTTCTGAATTAAGATTGCTCAAGTAAATATTGTTTCTGCATGGGGAACCTCAGTTAGACATTTTATCCCAGCCTGTAGGACATAGCTTCCAAGCAGCCATTGAAATCAAGTACACACAGTTCTGAAAACTGAGATGGAAATTGATGAATACATTGCAGGTAAAAAAGCTAACAGCCCCTGCTCAGCCAGCGTTTCTCAGTGGTTGAACATCAACCTATGAACCAGGAGGTCATGATTTGAGTCCCAGTCAGGGCATGTACCCATTGCAGGCTCCATCTCCAGTGTGGGGCTTGCAGGAGGCGGCTGATCAATAATTCTTTATCATCATCATCATCATCATCATCATCATCATCTCTCTCTTTCTCTCTCTCTTCCTTCCTTTCTGAAATCAATAAAAATATATATTTTAAAAAGTTAATGGCCCCAAGCCCAAGTGTATGAAATAATTTCTTTGTTTTATATAATAGTTTAATTAGTGATGTCAGCCTGATTCAGAAAATGTCAACCAGTAACTTCCAAGCAGATTCACTAAAATTCTGTTTTCTTAGTCAATTCACATTTTAAATTCTGTCACTGCCTCTTTCCAAGCCCACTCTTCCCCATCCTCTTGCCAGGGTTCAAAACTAAGTTCTGAAGAAGCTAACACCAATGTGGGAGGAGGGCCTCACTTCCAATCTTATCTATTTGTTTAAACTAGCAAATTTTGAGCTGCTACATGCCCCATCTTATCTCAAGTGTGTCCCCTTTGTCACACAACTAATGCATCAAAATAGAGATACAAAGGCACAGAGATGGGTGAACCTTTTGTGATTTCTTGTCAAGTTCCATGTTCTGAGCCTTCCGGTCTGCAGGCTCCCTCTTTGGGCTAACTTCTGTGCCCCTTCCACAGGCAGGGGAAGAATCAGCTGCAGTTTTGTGTCACCTTGAAACTATAGGTGGATCCGGAGCAAACATACATCCTGGAAATCAATTTTATGAAACCCATAGTAAGTAGCACCCACATCATATCCTCCAAATAGTTCTATTTAACATTTTTTAAAATCTCTCCATTCTTTTTCTTCACTTTTGCTCAATTGCTTCTAAACTCAGGCAGGAAACAGGAGTGCTCATTTATGAGGGCTATTTTTACTGATAGGCATTATCAGTCCTAAGGTATCTCTTTCAATCAGGATTTTCACAATGACAGGAACTATGGGTTTCTATAAAAACAAAATCAGACATTGAGAGCCCAGGGAGGAAAGGAAAATAGGTTTCTGTTTCAGAAATTCAGACAATTTACTTACTATGTAAGCTTTTTCTTACTTCATTGCTATGTCAAATGTTCTCAGGCTGTCTACACAGGCAAAATGAAATATGGAGAAGCTGTAACAGCTCAGCAAATTTAGACTTTTAGAGAAAAAGATGCCACATTAAGATGTCCTGGAACAAATTACTGTTCTGGTTTGAGTTCTAGATTATCCTTAGAAACAGTTTACATTCTTTTGTTGTTGGTGGTGGTGTTAATCCTCACCAGAGGATATTTTTCCATTGATTTTTAGAGAGAGTGAAAAGGAGGGGGAGAGACAGAGAGACAGATAGACACATTAATTGGTTGCCCTCCACACACCCTGACCAGGACCTGTGATCAAACGGCAACCAAGGTATGTGCCCTTGACCGGAATCAAACTCAGGACCCTTCAGTCTGAGGGCCAACACCCTATCCATGGAGCCAATCTGGCTGCCATAGTTGGCAAACTGTGGCTCGCGAGCCACATGCGGCTCTTTGGCCCCTTGAGTGTGGCTCTTCCTAAGCCTTAGGAGTACCTTAATTAAGTTAATAACAATGTACCTATAGAGTTTAAGTTTAAAAAATTTGGCTCTCAAAAGAAATTTCAATCATTGTACTGTTGATCTTTGGCTCTGTTGACGAATGAGTTTGCCAACCACTGGAAAAACAACCTATATTCTTAAGTGTGGTATCCTTCATAGAGGCTTCTGACCAACTGGATTGGAGACTAGTGAACTCAGTCTTTCAAGATGTGCTATTCTATAGCAGTTTGGATGCACATAACCAGAAATGAAAGTTCCTGAAAGTAAAATTGAATGAATAGCATCAGGTCATGATCCAGGATAATGCAACGCTAATAAGGAAGCTTGGTAGGAGGGCTACTTTGTGCATTTTTTAAAAAAAATCAGGACTTTTAGTGACAGCAATACCACCAGCCACAATCAAAAGTGTAAAAGTAGCCAAGCACTAAATTTTTCAGGAGGGTGAGAAAGGGGCCCTTTTATTGAGTCTTATCTCAGACATTCTGAGGTCTCTGAATTACTGCAGAAGGTGACTACTACAAGAAAGTAACTGACTGTCTGTCAAAAGGCTTTAATATACTGTCTATTATCCAATAGTTCCTTTAACTCTCATACATTCACTTTATTTTCCTTATCAAATATTTGCCCATATGAAATGTTGCATGAAAGAATATTTTGTCTTTTTTCCCCCCAAAATAAAAAATATATAAATCAGTTCTGCTATAAATAGTGCTGTCTTTTGGGAACTCCTTTAAAAGTTATTAGGGGGTGAAATACATTAAGAAGTTAATGACCTACTATATCTAACTGTGGTATTGAAAGTGAGACCTAACTTCCTTAGGTCATTAAATTCCAAGGAAGGTACCATTTTCTTTTCTAACTTCTCTCAATGCCATGTGTCACTGGCTACCATCCAAGGGAAAGATGATCGTTTCCCTCAATAGTGCACATATCTGTATTCTGTGTCACCAACCCTATCTTTGAAAATAGATGCTTGACTTTCACCATTTATGAGCAAACAATATCTTTGGTTTGATTGTTAAAATGGGCTCCTCGGGCAATTGCCCACCAGCCATTTGCAGATTTATTCTCATATTTCCTCCAGTCCGTTCCCTGTTCTATTATATTTTCCAAACTTCCTATCCCCTTTCTCTTAGCTAGGAGAAAAGGAAGGAGCCAGTAGAATACTAGAAGGTAGAAGGAGGGAAGAGGCCAGGGTGTTTCTCTTGTCTCTCTGCCTTGGGCAATGTCCTCAACAGTGCCTGTTTTTTCTGTGACTCCCACTCTCTCCCAGCAAACTTGCTCTTCGTGGTCCCTACCCAACAGAGTGGCTCTCACCTTGTTTCTAGCTTCTGCTGGTTGGCCATGGTTCATGGCCACCAGGACCTTACTGGAAAAGTCAACACTGAAACATCTTTTCCCCATTTTTAACTTTCATATTAGATGATCAAATGATTTTTCCTGCTCCATGTCTAATTGCTCCATATATTGACATATAAATCTCTCCAAAACTTGACTCCTGCTTCCTCTTCAAATGTCCTTATCACTTTCCTCTATGTTCCATTTCACACTTCTATCCCTGCAGTATGGAAGTACTTATAGATGCTACCATATCACTTGTAAGGCAAAATGGTTTCTGGTGTTTGACTGGATTGATGCCATCTTAAGAAGCAAATTGCGGGAGGAGCAAGATGGCGGCGGTATAGGCAGACGCGTCCCAGGTCCTGTCCCGGAGCAAATGGAGTGAGCAGCTGAAACTAGTAACATTCACCCCGAATTGGCGAAATTGCTCAGCTGGTGAGACGGTTTGCAGCCGGGAAGAGCAGAACTCCCCTGGAAAGCAGATCCAAGAAACAGCAACCTCCTGAGCACCAACACCCTCTGCTGAGGAACAGAAGCTGTACGTGAAACATCGCCCCACCAGCCAGAAGAGCCACCACAGCTGTGAACAGCACCCACCAGAGGAGCTGCTGCCAACTGAAGAGCAGGTGCTACCGCAACCGCCCGAAGAGCAACCACAGACCAAGGAGTCACTGCCACCAAGGGAGCAACCACTGAACGACTCAACGTCTAGATATGTCAGTGAGATCAAACATGGGTAGACAAAGAAACCCCCAAAGGAAAGAGAAGGAGGACTCTCCAGAAAAGCAGCTAAGTAATACAGAGGCATGCAACATGACAGAAAAAGAATTCAGAATAAGGATCCTAGAGTGCATAAACCGGATGGAGGAAAAAATCGACAACCTCTGCAAGAAGCTAGAAGAAACAGATGAAAAAATCAACAACTTAACTAAGACCCAAGAAGAAATGAAGAGTGATATAGCTGCAATGAAAAACTCCATTGAAAGTATCAACAGTAGACTAGGAGAAGTGGAGGACCGAATTACTGAATTAGAAGACAAGGAAGCAAAACACACCCAAACTGAACTGCAATTGGAGAAAACAATTAAAAGACAGGAGGAGAGCCTAAGGGAGCTTTGGGACAACATGAAACGAAACAACATACGAATAATAGGGGTACCAGAACAACAGAAGGATGAACAAGGATTAGAAAACCTATTAGAAGAAATAATATCAGAAAACTTCCCTGAGGTGGGGAAGAAAAAAGTCACACAAGCCCAGAGAGTCCCAAACAAGGTGAACCCGAAAAGACCCACACCAAGACACATCATAATTACCATGGCAAACGTTCAGGACAAAGAGAGAATCTTACAGGCTGCAAGAGAGAGACGGAAAGTTACATACAAGGGATCCCCCATTAGATTGTCAAATGATTTCTCAACAGAAACACATCAGGCCAGAAAAGAATGGACGGAAATTTACAAAGTGATGCAAAGCAAAGGACTGAATCCAAGAATACTCTATCCAGCAAGGTTATCATTCAAACTTGAAGGGGAAATAAGAAGCTTCAAAGACAAAAAAAGGCTAAGGGAGTTTATCACCACCAAGCCAGCAATGCAAGGAATGCTAAAAGGACTGGTATAAAAATAAGAAATAAAAAGCTCAGAAAGAAAACAGCCACACAAAAACAGAAATGGCTACAAACAAGTACCTTTCAATAATAACTTAAAACGTAAATGGACTAAATGCTCCAAACAAAAGACATCGAGTGGCTGAATGGATAAAAAAACATGACCCATACATCTGCTGTCTACAAGAAACCCACCTCATTAGAAGGGACTCACACAGACTGAAAGTGAAAGGATGGAAAAATATCTTTCAGGCAAATGGAAAGGAAAAGAAAGCTGGGGTAGCAATACTTATATCAGACAAAATAGACCTCAAAGTGAAGGCCATAACAAGAGATAAGGAAGGCCACTTCATAATACTAAAGGGATCAATACAACAAGAAGATATAACTCTGGTAAACATATATGCACCCAATGCAGGAGCACCCAAATTCATAAAAAAACTCCTGGAAGATATCAAAGGAGAGATCGACAACAACACAATCATAGTAGGGGACTTTAATACACCACTGACAACACTGGATAAGCCCTCTAGACAAACAATCAGCAAAGATACAGCAATCCTAAATGACTCACTAGATCAGATGGACTTAATAGACATCTTCAGAACACTTCACCCCAAAGCCAGGGAATATACATTCTACTCAAATGCTCATAAGACATATTCAAAAATAGACCATATATTGGGTCACAAGCAAAGTATCCCCAAATTCAAGAAGATTGAAATCATAAAAAGCGTCTTCACAGACCATGATGGCATAATATTAGAAATAAACTACAATAAAAACAACCCAAAATACTCAAACACTTGGAAGCTGAATAGCATGCTATTAAATATTGATTGGGTTACCAATGAAATCAAAGAAGAAATTCAAAACATCCTGGAAACGAATGACAATGAAAACACAACAATCCAAAACCTATGGGACACAATGAAAGCAGTCCTGAGAGGGAAGTTTATAGCTCTACAGGCCTATCTCAAAAAACAAGAAAAAATGGTAGTAAATCAGCTAACTCTACAACTCAAAGAATTAGAAAGAGAGCAACAAGAAAACCCCAGAGTGAGCAGAAGGAAGGAGATAATAAAGATTAGAGCAGAAATAAATGACATAGAGACCAAAAAAACAATACAGAAAATCAATGAAACCAAGAGCTGGTTCTTTGAAAGGATAAACAAGATTGACAAACCTCTAGCCAGACTCACCAAGAAGCAAAGAGAGAGGACCCAAATAAACAAAATCAGAAATGATAGAGGCGAAATAACAACAGACCCCACAGAAATACAAATGATTGTTAGAAAATACTATGGACAGCTCTACTCCAACAAACTAGACAACCTGGAGGAAATGGACAAATTCCTAGAAAAATACAACATTCCAAAACTCAATCAGGAAGAATCTAAAAATCTCAACAGGCCAATAACTATGGAAGAAATTGAAGCAGTCATCAAAAAGCTTCCAGCAAACAAAAGCCCAGGACCAGACGGCTTCACAGGGGAGTTTTACCAAACATTCAAGGAAGAACTAAAACCTATCCTCCTCAGACTACTACAAAAAATTCAAGAGGAAGGAACACTTCCAAGCTCATTCTATGAAGCCAGCATCACCCTAATACCAAAACCAGGTAAAGACAACACAATGAAAGAGAATTACAGGCCAATATCCCTCATGAACATAGATGCCAAAATCCTCAACAAAATCTTAGCAAATCGGATCCAGCAGTACATCAGAAAGATCATACACGATGACCAAGTAGGATTTATCCCAGGGATGCAAGGATGGTACAATATCCGCAAATCAATAAATGTGATACATCACATAAACAAATTGAAAGAAAAAAACCACATGGTCATATCAATTGATGCAGAAAAAGCATTTGACAAAATTCAACACCCATTTTTGATAAAAGCTCTCAGCAAGGTGGGAGTAGAAGGATCATACCTCAACATAATAAAAGCCATATATGACAGGCCCACAGCCAACATCATACTCAATGGACAAAAACTAACACCATTTCCCCTAAGAACAGGAACAAGACAGGGATGCCCCCTCTCACCACTCCTGTTCAACATAGTACTGGAAGTGTTAGCCATTGCAATTCGGCAAGAAGAAGAAATAGAAGGCATCCAAATTGGAAAAGAGGAAGTAAAACTGTCCTTATTTGCAGACGACATGATATTATACATACAAAACCCTAGAGACTCCATCAAAAAGCTACTAGACTTAATACATGAATTTGGCAATGTAGCAGGATACAAAATTAACCCCAAGAAATCTGAGGCATTTCTATACACCAATAGTGAACTTTCAGAAAGAGAGATTATAAAAACAATCCCCTTTACCATCGCACCAAAAAAATTAAGCTACCTAGGAATAAACTTAACTAAAGAGGTAAAAGACCTCTACTCAGAAAACTACAGGACGTTGAAAAAAGATATAGAGGAAGACATAAACAGATGGAAGAACATACCGTGTTCATGGATTGGTAGAATCAACATCATTAAAATGTCCATACTACCCAAAGCAATCTATAAATTCAATGCACTTCCCATTAAAATACCAACGGCATACTTCAGAGATCTAGAACGAACTCTCCAAAAATTCATCTGGAATAAAAAAAGACCCCGGATAGCTACAGCAATCCTGAAAAAGACCAAAGTAGGTGGGATCTCAATACCAGATATCAAGTTGTATTACAAAGCCGCTGTTCTCAAAACTGCCTGGTACTGGCACAAGAATAGGCATATAGATCAATGGAATAGAATAGAGAGCCCAGAAATCGGCCCGAACCAATATGCTCAATTAATATTTGACCAAGGAGGCAAGAACATACAATGGAGCCAAGATAGTCTCTTCAATAAATGGTGTTGGGAAAATTGGACAGATATATGCAAGAAAATGAAACTAGACCACCAACTTACACCATACACAAAAATAAACTCAAAATGGATAAAGGACTTAAATGTACGACAGGAAACCATAAAAATTCTAGAAGAATTCAAAGGCAACAAAATCTCAGACATATGCCGAAGCAATTTCTTCACTGATACAGCTCCTAGGGCACTTGAAACTAAAGAGAAAATGAACAAATGGGACTACATCAAAATAAAAAGCTTCTGCACAGCAAAAGAAACCATCAACAAAACAACGAGAAAACCCACTGTGTGGGAAAACATATTTGCCAATGTCATATCTGATAAGGGCCTAATCTCCAAAATTTATAGGGAACTCATACAACTCAACAAAAGGAAGATAAACAATCCAATCAAAAAATGGGCAAAGGACCTAAATAGACACCTTTCAAAAGAGGACATTCAGAAAGCCAAGAGACATATGAAAACATGCTCAAAGTCACTAATCATCCGAGAGATGCAAATCAAAACAACAATGAGGTACCATCTCACACCTGTCAGACTGGCTATCATCAACAAATCAACAAACGACAAGTGCTGGAGAGGATGTGGAGAAAAAGGAACACTTGTGCACTGCTGGTGGGAATGCAGACTGGTGCAGCCACTATGGAAGACAGTATGGAGTTTCCTCAAAAAACTTCAAATGGAACTCCCATTTGACCCTGTGATCCCACTTCTAGGAATATATCCCAAGAAACCAGAAACACCAATCAGAAAGGATATATGCACCCCTATGTTCATAGCAGCACAATTCACCATAGCTAAGATCTGGAAACAGCCTAAGTGCCCATCAGTAGATGAATGGATT
Source organism: Myotis nattereri (assembly GCF_964212035.1). Taxonomy (NCBI): domain Eukaryota; kingdom Metazoa; phylum Chordata; class Mammalia; order Chiroptera; family Vespertilionidae; genus Myotis; species Myotis nattereri. Next base: position 27,469,728 of record NC_138084.1, read on the forward strand.
AGAAAACTGTGGTACATCTACACGATGGAATACTATGCTGCTCTAAAAAGGAAGGAACTCTTACCATTTGCAACGTCATGGATGGAACTGGAGAGCATTATGCTAAGTGAAATAAGCCAGTCAATGAAGGAAAAATACCACATGATCTCACTCATTCATGGATAATAGAGACCATTATAAACTTTTGAACAATAATAGATACAGAGGCAGAGCTGCCTCAAACAGATTGTCAAACTGCAGCGGGAAGGCCGGGGAGGGTTGGGGGGCAGGAGGTAGGGGGGTAAGAGATCAACTAAAGGACTTGTATGCATGCATATAAGCATAACCAGTGGACATAAGACATTGGGGGATAGGGGAGGCTAGGGGACTGTCTAGGGCAGGGGGATAAAATGGACACATATGTAATACCCTTTGTAATACTTTAAGCAATAAATAAAAAAAAAATAAAAAAAAGAAGCAAATTGCTCTCAGTGAATGCCAGTTCATACCCAGATAAGTAGGCCCATTAAATTATTTACTGCTTTGGAAAACACAGCTTTTAACAAGCACATGCCACTTGGCTTGTCCTGCTGCAGCCTGACTCCTCTTAGATCTATAGTTCCCTTAACAAACTCAGTGTTTAAGTTGGAGTTGTCAGCTTCTTTCCTGAGTATCCTGGCCCTATCTTCCTTTGGAGGTCAGTTCCAATACATCTCAGGACATTTTTCCAACAATGACTTCTCCGTGAATTTCCTACGGTTGTTCTCATCTCTTGAATATTTCCAACTCAGTTCAGTCCTCTTGGGACCTTCCCTGACAACTTTCCCCCAAAAGGATGAGTTAGATGCTCCTCCTTTTCATTTCTTAACATCTTATGTTTATCTCCATCAGAACCTTACCACATTGCTTTTAAATTTACCTATATATATAGAAGCCTAAGCAACCAGATGACTAAACAACCAGTTGACTGGTTGCTATGACGTGCACTGACCACCAGGGGCAGATGCTCAACACACAGGATCGGGCTCCCTCCTGTCTGGATTGGGCCTGCGGGGATCAGGCCCAAACGGGCTATCCGACATCCCCCGATGGGTCCTGGATTGCGAGAGGTCACAGGCCAATCCAAGGGACCCCATCAGTGCATGAATCTGTGCACCGGGCCTCTAGTATTCTATAACTACTTATAAGTTTTAAGCTCCTCAAAGATAAGGGTCAGTATTATTTCATTCTTTTCCTTTCTTGATTGACACACAATGTATAACAAACACTTTTGCTGAAAAACAGGTCAAAACATGTGTCCCAAAAATTTTAATCCCAGGGTTTCAATATTCTCCTACAATCTAACTATTTAAGCAATTGCTTTGGTTGTCTTTTCCTTAAATTGTCAAAATAATTGGATGTGAAAGGGATAATTATAATATCTCATGCCTGCTTTTTGAATACTACGTGAGTCACTTCCTTTTCATGAAAACAATATGATAATGTTCACATTTTATCTAATTCTATCCCTGGGAAAAAGTCATTTGTTGATTCTTTCTTTGCCTTATGACAGTGAGTATTAGAATCTGTGTGGGATAGGAAATGACTCACCCGTTTCAGTCACTCATCTGCCATCTTTGAAAAACCAAGGCTTTATTCTCAATACCTGGCTCTTGTTTTAAATATCCTCATGTAATACAGTTCATTAAATAGTGGTTGATCTGGTTGATGGATAAATCTATAGAGAGCACTTGGCAGCCCTCATGGTCTTGAACACATGGTGGAACCTGGGAGTGGATTTGTTGAAGCCGTCAAAATAGCAGAAATTTGAGTCAATCTACGCAAAGACTTCTGTGTAATTTAAAAAGCTCTTTTTGTCCTTTATTATTTGAAAAGTGTCACCCAGTGTATTGTTTCTTCTGAAATTCCCTCCATTTCTTAATTTTGCGGAGGAATAGGGTGCTCTGCATGTAGCTTTAAAGGTAAAATGTTTCTTCCCTAACCCGTTTTCCAAGGGAAACAATACCCAGCTTTTTCAGCACCATAATGTTTATCAGATCAAATGACTTCAAATTACCCAACTGCTCTTTACAGTTGGGTGTTTGGTCCTCTGGCCAGTAGGTAATCATTTCCAATCATTACCTACTTGCTTGCAACCACTTATCTGTAATACACCCCTTTATCATCGTGCCACTTCCCCACACAGCTTGACAGCAGAATTCAACTGCTGAGCAGTTGCAGGATTTACCTGGCTTGTTAGCAGTTTGTCATGCTTTTAGAATATTTTGCCTGAAAGCAACTTTGGATGTTGAAGTTACTCATTCATTTCCTTGGAGGGGAAGAAAACAAATAGGATAAGCTGTGTATTTTCTTGGTGACTCATTAGTACAGCTCAGAGGTTTTGAACTCTGAAGAAGACCATGGCCTAAACCCTGACCAGTTATTTTGTAATTGCCTAAGAGGAGGAGGCAAAAGGGGGCAGGGCATAGGAAGGGGTCAGTATGATAAAGCATCAAAGACAATTCCAATAATTTTATTCACTGAGGATCTGTAAAGTTTATGGACTTCATGAAGTATTTCTTAATCTAATGAAACCTCCTCAAGGTATGTGGTATTAATGTCTTTAAAAACACACACAAGGATGCTGCTATTTAGGCAAAATAGTAACTTGTTCAGTCATCTCAACTCAGTAATGAAACTGGGATTCAAACCCAGGTCTGCCTGGTTCAAAGATGTGTGCACTTTCTACTTTATCTAGTTTATTCTCATTCTTCTTTCACTTGCCACTTTGCTTTCTATTGTCTATGGTGCAAGTAGCTTCATTCAGATGTCTCACTATGGCATCTGAGTCTTATTCTGTGACGTCCTCTCCATGCTCACAGCTAGACACCTCCTACATGAAAACTGTGTAAATCTGGCCAGGTGTCAGAAAATAGGCAGATCTCAGACGCTGACACCAACCCCCTACAAACCTGCTGGCTGTCCTCTGATTATACTCCAGATCTCAGGATTGCTGGCCTAGTCCCAGTCCCCTGTACTCTGACACCACAGCCAGCCACTGCTGAGACCCTCCTTCTTACAGTGCCTTCAAAATAGCCCACATGGCTTTTGTTCTAAACATTAGCACTTGAATGCCAGCCTTAGGAGCTTTTATATACAGAAATGTTTTCTTTCTCAGTGGGAGGCTGTGTAATTACATGCCTTTATCTGGGTGCATCATCTCTTTCTTCTGAATGCCAGTAATATATTTTTTTTCTGTACCTTGTTTGTATTTATCCCTGTTTTCCTAAATAACACTGTCCAAAATAAGTGTTCAGTAAAATAAGTATTCAATACCTAACCTAAATATAAGTTCATAAATGATTGAAAGAATAAGTATGAACCATAGGCAGTTGGTTTCTTTACAATAAAGAGAGCTCTTTGAACCAAGATGTATGTATGTGATTGGGGGACACTCTCAGGACATCTACTGCAATTCCCACTGTCTTCATTTTGGGCTCCAAAGCTTGAGCTAAATACAATGACTTGTAATATTACCTTTTAAGCTACCACATACTGCCTGTTTCAGACTGTTGCAATTGTGCATTTTGTGGGCTGTTCACAAAGGCCAGTCAAATCTTTTTCTCTTGTTCTGAGTTCCTGAGCTTTACGGTTAAATTTTGTCTTACAATATGTCATTTTTTTGTGTGTTTCAAAGAATGGGCATTTTTAGTAGTTTTGCCCATTGTGGAGTGAGAATGATTTCTGGTATTTTCTAAGATTGCTATGTAAAGTGACTAGAAAGATAAATCTCCCCACTGGAAAGCCGTGTGATTGAACCATCAAGATCCAGAGCAAAGAGGCAGATGATAAACAAGCTTCTGTCAGGACTGGACAGAAGCATGCGTTTCACAGCTCACATTGCAGTCCTCCTCATAGAACAAAGGAAGAGTGACGGTCTGCAAAAAGCAGTAGTGGGATGGCTACAGACAGCTGAATGTAACTGCTAACCTCACCCAGAATGAGAAAGTGAAAATTAACATCCATTGAATCATGGGGTAAGAGGGCTCTTCTAAGCATACATGTGCTGGGTACATACTTAAAAAAAAATCAGATGTAGTGTAGCAAAGTCCTACTGAGAATTATAGTAAAAATGGAAGTTCTACAAGAATCAGAGTGAATCTCAGGTCCTGTGCAACCCATCCAAACCACTCAGCCTTCCATAAAAGATCTGCTCTAATCTTTACTCATGTCACATTACTCTCAGTGCCTACTCTTCTCTGAATAATTATTTCATTTTCCTGTCATTATTCTGGAAAACCCTCCTTGTTCTAATTCTTCAAGACAACTTAAGATTTCCTCTTTAAGTGTTTCTTGGTTACTCCATATGGCTTGTTAGCTTTAAAACCACAGAACCTCTACTCACAGCAGTGTTATATGTCAAGGTCATATCTTCATTTCTTCATTAGTAAAATGTGGATCATTATCCCCAGCTTTCAGGATTAGTTTAGGTATGAAATGAGATAACATCTGTGTAATGCTTAGTATAGTCTTTGTCAGGTAGTAAATTAATTCTAGATTCGACTTCTTCTGTCAGCTCCAGAGTTATAGAGCTTGGGTAAGTTGTCCATTAAACACTGATTTGATATTAACTGAAGTGGATTTGTTAGCTCATAGTCTACTTTCTGAGTACAAAATGTCCACATTTCTTCAAATTCCCAGAGATGGATTCTTTCAAATTACCTTTGAACTTAATGAAAAGAAAAATTTATAAGCTATTTTGATTGTAATTTAATATACTCCATTGTATAATCCAAAGATACAATATAGTGCCATTAAGTATTCTAGAGAGATTTATTTTTATCTTGATGGGCAAAGGGAGATATTTGCAATACATACTCATATACAAAGCTTAAAGAGCATTGGTCTCAATCTTTATCTGAATTATTATCCTATCTAATAATAGACAACCATGGTAATTAACTGTACCTCTGACATGCTTCCCATTGGCTAATCAGGGTGATATGCAAATTAACTGCCAACCAAGATGGCGGCCGGCAGCCAGGCAGCTGAAGCAAACAGGAGGCTTGCTTGCTCCAGTGATGGAGGAAGCCAAGCTTCCCCGCCTGCCGCTGCCGGCCTCTGAGCTGCAACTCTAAGCAACTATGTTGCAATTACAGAACCTAAACAAACCCCAGAAACCTGCTTTCAGCCAGCCAGGCTTCAGCCAACAGGATCGCAACAGTGTTACAATTATAGAACCCAAACAAACCCAGATCCCTGCTTTCAGCAGCCCAGGTCTCAGAGCTCAAGCCAAGCCTCAGAGCTAAAGCTGGCTCTCAGCTCCAGTGACAGCCATAGAAGGTAAATAAATCCCAGAATAAAAAAGAAAAAAAGAAAAAAAGGAGAGGTTGGGAACTTCAGTTGCTTGCCAGCCTGAAAACAGCCATCATCCCCTCACCCAGACTGGCCAGGCACCCCAGTGGGGACCCCCACCCTGAAGGGGGTGTGACCAGCTGCACACAGCCATCATCCCCTCACCCAGACTGGCCAGGCACCCCAGTGGGGACCCCCACCCTGAAGCAACAAGATGGTAGCTAATTTGCATACTGAAGGCAGGCGGCAGTGGGCAAGGCTGTCCCCGGTCCGGGACCTGGATCTGTGACTCTGCCGGGCAGGGGGGGGCACCGCGGGAGGCTGTCCGCGGTCCGGACCCGTATCCGTGACCTGACAGGCGGGTGGCAGCGCTTGAGGCTGTCCGCGGTCCCGGGACCCAGATCTGTGACCCTGTCGGGCAGGTGGCAGTGCTTGAGGCTGTCAATGGGACCAAGACATGGATCTGTGACCCTGCCAGGTGGGGGGCAGCGCTTGAGGCTGTCTGCGGTCCTGGGACCCAGATCCGTGACCCTTCCCGGCGGGACAGCAGGTCGCACAGGGGCAGATTGGCCGGGGTTGGGCAGGGCAGGACGCCTGGCTTCTGCCCAGCCCCAGTCACTCTGGGCAGGTGAGCAGAGGGCGGCCTGTACTCCCCACGTGGCGGTGGTGACAGCTGTGAGCACACCAAGTGTAGCCTGCAGGCTGAGCTGAAATAGCGCCTGCAGGCCATCAACACCCAGGAGTGGCTGCGCAAGATCCGCCTCCTGGCCCAGAAGGTGCAGGATCACAGGGACAGCCACCATGCGTAATGGACAGCCACCATTAGTAGAATACCTACTAATTCCAGACTGACGTCCTCCTGGCCGCACCATGGGGGTTGCAGATCTGCAAAGCCAGAGGCCTCTGGTGTGCACATCCCCCCTGGCATGCGAACATCCCCCAGCACACTGTCACCCTCCCACGCCTGCAACAGTTGCAAACCAAGGCGTGCACAAGTTCCCCCCGCCTCTCCACCGCACTTTCATCAACCTGGCATGCCTGACACCCCCACAGGATGTGCACACATCTCCTCTGATGTGCTCACGTCCTTTGGAGAGTATCTGGGTGTTCTGGATGCTGAGGGTGGGTGCCTCTGAGATGACAGTGAGAGGGCGGAGTGGTGATGTCCTGTTCCCATGGAGGCCAGTGCAGCTATGAGATCACCTCTGGGGGGTTAATGCAGGTGCTGAGGCAGGAGCAGGTGCAGACAGACACACCTGGTGGGCACAGACGGCCCTCACTGAGGTGCCTTTGGTCAGCGTTCAAGATCAAGAACCTAGAGGCGGAGAGGAATTCCGTCCTCTTAGTGAAACAGTGGGATAGTCAGGGCAACTGTAGAGGAGGAATGTGCACTTTGGGTGCCAGCACCCATGAGCGAAGGCTGCCCTGACTGAGCCTCGCTTGCTTGGGGCCTAGTGCACTCCTGCCGGGCAGCCGATGACAGGACGTGCTTTTCTGAATTAATGAGAGAAAACGTTGATTCTCCTGCTGCCCACAAAGGTGGAAAGTGAAGTGGGGAGACATGTGGGGAGTGAGCGAGGTTCCCTGTCTGGGGGTTCCAAATCTGCTGTTGGTTTCTTTCACCGCTGACGAGAGATATACAGGGTGTCCCCCCAAAATGTATACACACTTTGAATACCTACTAATTCCAATGGTTCTAAGCATAAGAAACAACAATGGAGCTGTTATCTGTTAAAAGTGTTGGCACAAACAGGTAGTTGGACATTCCCTGAGGAGTCTCAGATTGGAGAGGGTGAAGGGCAGACTGAGGGGCCCCTTTCCCCGCTTACCCCAGTGCATGGATTTCGTGCACTGGGCTACTAGTCTATATATAAAAGCCTAAGCAACCGAACAATGGAATGACTGGTTGCTATGATGCACACTGACCATGTCAGTGTGCTCCCACAGCCAACATCCTGTGGCCGGCCAATCTTCTGTGGTCCCAAACCCTCCCACCCCCTGACCAGCCAACTTCCCGTGGCTCCCTCCACCCCCCACCAGCCAACCTCCCTCGGTCCCTCACCCTGGCAAGCCAGCCCCAATCGGCCTGATTGCTGGCCAAGTGGAGGGAACCCACCTGTGCATGAATTCATGTACCAGGCCTCTAGTCAAGTATAAGGGAAAAACTTGAAATTGACTTCACAAGAGAATTAATGAAGCTATTAGGGTCAGCTTGAAATTCCAGATAAATATCTGATAGACTATTGGTTGTTGTGTGGTCATGGGTCTTTTTTAAAAAGAAAAAGGAGCAGTTAGCTCAATTTTTCATTTTTGAATTTTTGTGATGCCTGTCATGAACTGTGAATGGACACCAAGTACTATTGACTATAGTGTCTTATGTGAAAATGAAGTAGCAATGACCTCCTTACCTCCTTTTTAGCTTTTATAATTGCCCCCTTAACTCCATCCAGGGTTTTAACCCTTCAAGACCTTAAATTTAAGATTCTCCTGAAAACAATTGTGGACAATAGAAGTTCTAGTCTATGGGTCTTTGTAAAAATTTGGATGGAAGGGCATCTTCTCTATACATAGTGAAGTCATGTATCTACTACAGTGCATAAAAAATGAGGAATATCACAACTCAACACATAAAGGGATTAAATCAAGATTTTTTTTAAAAAGCCTTTAGTCAATGTATAGTAAAACAAATCACCATTTGTTATATTCACACCTTAGAATAGCCCCAGAGCCTGGTATTGGTTTCTTATTTGAAAAGACTAGTCTTGGAGAATGCAATTAAGTTAATGATCTTAAAATGAGATTATCCTGAATTGCTGGGTGAACTCTAAATCCAATGACAAGTGTCCCTATAAGAGACACATAAACTAGAGACACAGAGAAAAGAGGAGGCAATGTAACCACGGTGGTGGAGACTGGAGTGTTGTGGCCACAAACCAAAGACCAAGTAGAGTCATCTGAAGCTGGAGAAGGCAAGGAAGGATTTTCCTGTAGAATCTCTGGCAGGAGTATGGCCCTGCTTACATTTTGATTTCAGACTTTTGGTCTGAAAGACTATGAGAAAACAAACTTCTGTTATTTTAAGATAGTAGGTATGTGATAATTTGTTACAGCAGCCACAGGCATCTAGTACACAAGGCTAGTTTATTTTTTATTATTATTTTCTGAGAGAGGAAGGAAGAGGGAAACAGAGTCAGAAAAATCAATGATGAGAGAATCATCTATAAGCTGCCTCCTCCACACCTCCTGCTATGGATTGGGCCCTTAACCTGGGCATGTGCCTTGACTGGGAATCAAACCATAACCTCTTAGTTCCTGGGTCAACAATCACTGAGCCACACGAACTGGGCCACAAGGCTAGTTTTACTTCTAATACTCTTCAATATAATATGGGGTCCCGTTTTTACTCTCTTCAATTATAAAAAAGTTCCAGCCTGCTTTATTTTTATTTATTCTCTGCATTTTTCTTCTCTGCTGAATAACAGAAAGGAATGCCAAACATTGTTTTCTCAGATGTACTGCAGCTGCCAAGATGCTCTGCCATTGCTAATGAGAAGGTGTTGTGTTTCCCTTTCTGCATCTCTGCAGATGCCACTCCAAGCTCCTGCCAGCAGGTCACAAGCTTCCTGTTGTCTTATCCTACCTGGGCTTCCCTGGTCTGCTGCATTCTATCTGCTTGTGAATCAGAGTAAGGTTGGATCCTGGGTCCCACTGTCTTGTTGTTCCCCTAATCTAACACATCACATTTAGTCATCATTACGACACTGTGTGAGTTAATCCTTATCTGTTGTCTTGGCAATGAGCACTTTTGATAAAGAATAAGAAATTATGAGTTAAAGCCTTCTGAATGAGGACTTCCTATGAGAGAAACAAATATTTATGGTGACTGATGATAGCCTTCTAAAAGTTAGGTAGGATGCTGATGTTCCCCTCACCTAAGAAAGGTTTCCAGTTCCAATAGAATTGAACTAATCAATAGGAAAATCAATGCATATACTTCGCAAAAACATGTACAGAACATAACTGAGGAAATTCTGGGGTTTAGGCACCAATAAATTAAATGTGATTAAAGTGAATGATAAATAGGAGGATGATATTAAGGTGTGAAGAAAAGTGATTCACTGACCTATAAACTTGGAAGGAGTAATAGGTAACTTCTAGCATTCCCTGTGGTTCTAAACCAGAGGTCTGTGGCGAATTGATTCTATAGGTCAGATCATTTCACAAACACATTTAGTGTGGCCTGAATGTATTATTTTAAACTTGAATGCAGAACTTAAGACTCATAGTATCACGCATTAAAATCCAAGTTTGTGGCTCCTCTTATAAAATGGAAATGTCTGGGAATACCTAGCCCACAACTTCAACTGACAACAATTGGGTGATAGTCTACTGAGACGTATGAGATACACGCAACTGACACCACTGCAATTCTCATGATTCCCTCCCTCTGACTCTGTGTACTTCTATAAATGACTTTGTCTCTTATAACATTTGATATTTTAAAATCTGTTTCAAGCTGCTGTGACCCAGATTTCTAGTTTAGTGACTCATTCCTTTAATAAGTCATTTTCAAATTTTCTATGTGAAATTAAGAAAATTTCTTTCCTGGGAGTCCACAACAGGATCATCTCAGCTCTGTTCCACATGCATGATTGAAGGCAATACTTCACCATTTGTATTATTTTTTCAAGTACTTTATTGATCTTAGAGAGAGAGAAAGGGAGAGGGAGAGAGAGGAACATCAATGAGAGAGATACATCCATCAGCAGCCTCCTGCACACCCCCTACTGGGGATTGAGCCTGCAACCTGGGTATGTGCCCTGACCAGGAATCGAACCTGTGATCTCTTAGTGCATGGGACAATGTTCAACCCACTGAGAAACAGCGGCCAGGGCTACTGCACCATTTTTAAACATCACAGCATGTAGTACCCCCAGATTTTTGTTTTATTTTCTTTACAGTGTCTTCAAGTTCCCCAAGTTAAGTTAGTGTTTTATGTTTTTGATCAAAAGTATATGTTTTTATTTTGCATTTAAAAAAAGACTTCCCACTTCCCACCTTCACCTTCATTTGGTTCTTTATGTTTTTTTCGCCGTTTAAAAATTATAGTTGCATGCAATATTGTATTAGTTTCAGATATACAACATACCGATTCAACATTTATATATCTTATGTGATCACCACACTAAGTCTAGCAACCATCTGTCACTGTGCAAAGCTATCCAACTGACTGGTTATATTCTCCTGTATCTTTTCCATCCATTTCTCTACCCCCACCACTCTGTGGCAACCATCAGTTGGTTCTTTGTTTCTGAGTTTGTTTTTTGTTTTGTTGTTCTGATTTCTTTAATTCCACATATAAAATGAAATCATGCAGCATTTGTCTCTGAATTATTTCATTTAGTGGAGTACACTGTAGGTCCATCCATGCTGTTGCAAATGGCAGGATTTCATTCTTTTTTATTGCTGAGTAATATTGTTGAGTATAATTCTTTGTTTGAAAGTCTAATTTGTCTGATATGAGTATTGCTACCCCAACTTTCTTTTTGTTTCTAATTGCATGAAATATCTTTTCCCATCCCTTTCCTTTCAGACTATGTGTGTGTATGTCTTTCAATCTAAAGTAAATCTCTGTGGGCAACATATAGATGGGTCTTGTACTTTTTTCCGTTAAGCCAGCCTGTCTTTTGTTTGGAGCATTTAATCCATTTACATTTAAAGAAATTATTGATAGGTCTGAGCTTATAATTTTGTTAATGTTATTTTTGTTATTTTTATAGCTCTTCTCTGTTTCTTTTCTTCTCTTACTTTTTTTTTTTTTCCTTTTGATTTGCTGGTTTTCTTTAGTTTTTGTTCAGGTTGCTTTGTCTTTATTTTTTGTAGGGTTTTTTGTTTCTTTGTTTTGTGTTGGTTTTTTTTGTAGGTGTTTGGTTTGAGGCTCATAGATATTCATCTATTTCAATAGCAGTGTGTTTTGAGCTGATAGGTATTTAAGTTCAAATGTATTATAAGATAAAACAAATTTACTCTCTCCACTGCATTTTGCTTTTAATGTCATATTTTATATCTTCTTGTTTGTGTATTTCTATTATTTATTGTAGTTGTAGCTAATTTTGTATTTTAACCGTTATTTTAGCTTTTTAAGTAGTTTCACTGTGTTGATTATATATTTGCTTTTATCAGTGGTATTTTCCCCTTTACTTTCTTATTTCTGATTATGGCATTTTCTTTTCCTTTTAATATTTCTCGTAAAGCCTGTTTAGTGGTGGTGAACTCCTTTAGTTTTTCCTTGTCTGAGAAACTATACTTCCATTCTGAATGATACCTATCCAAAGTGAGATTAATCAGTTCCCCTCCAGTTTAACACTTTGCCTTTTTTTCTTCTTCTTCCTGGCACTAATGTAGTCTGTAGTGATATTGCTCACTTAATTATTTTCTTGTTTTTCAGTCATATTTTTTATATGAAGCTACAAATGCCATGAAAATAGAGACCAATTTTGTCTAGTCATTTCTATATTTGCAGAGCCTGCCACAGTAATGTTTATTTAATGGGAGATAAATGGGTGAATGAATAACGTTATCAGAAAATAGACCACATACAGGATTACCTTTCAATATCAGATTTCATTATATTCTGAGGTGTGTGTGTTTGGGGGGGGGTGTTTAATCTTAAGAAAGGGAATTACTGTATTTTTAATTTTCCTGCAGTTATTTTTCTATAAAGCATGAGACTGGGGGATTGGATAAAGGACTTATTGCTATTATGGGTTTAGATATGCTGTCTGGGCTTTTAATCTGAACATTTCTTAGTTCCTATTATCATAATTTTTATAAAACAATATCACAATCAGGAGGGATATGTAACAAAGAGACAATAAACAGATATTACAGCTCATCCATGATTGTCTTTTACTGTCACTCATTAAGAAGTAGTAAGAAAAGCTCATTTGAAATTGAAATGTGGAAAAACATTTGGAATCTTTAGAAGGATGGCACAGGGGAAAACTGTGGTTTGGGTGGTAGTTCTAGGTCTATGACTAATTAGTATGAACTTTGGGCAAGTAACTTAACCTCTCTGAGTGCTGGTTTTATTTGCAGAAGTGAAGGGGAGGCATTGGGTCAATGACTTTCAGGTTGTGTTTGGTTAAAGTCTGTGAGTTGTGGTGGGATGTGTAAAGGAACTCTGGTTCTACAACCCCTGTCCAAGCAGAGAAACTCTGCTGTAATCTGATTTTTATATTAGAGCACTGAATGCATTTTTATTTTAAAACAGGTATTACTACTTAAGAACATTTGAAAGCCACTAGAGTTGTTTCCACTATTCCATGATAACTTTGACACTATCATAGAAAATGAATTCAATTTTAAAAATAATTAATTGAAAACCCACACTATGCAAAGCTTTATGCTGGATGCTAGTAGAATTAGATTGTACATAGCCATATCACTTAGCCTATTATAACCATAATACAAGGACAATGTTTATTAAAAGTCCATAAAACTGACGTAAACACTGAACTATAAAGCTCAGAGGAGGGGAAGCTCTGGGATATCCTATATAATCAAAGGCTAATATGCAAATTGTTCCCTTAGGATTTCAACCAACCAGGAGTTCTACCACTCGCTATGACATGTGCTGACCACCAGGGGGCAGTGCAGAACAAAGGAAGGCCCCAGCTGGCATCTAGCGGTAGGGAGGACTGGGGGGGGGGGGGGGGGAGGGGAGGGGAAGGAAGGCCCTGATCACCTGCCAGGCCTAGGGACCCTACCTGTGCATGAATTCTGTGCAGCAGACCTCTAGTATTAACATATATTAATTATACATAATTAACACATATGCATTATAAATTATACAGGGGTATGCAAAAGTAGATTTACTGTGCCATTGTGATTCTTTTGAGTTACTAAAGCCATTGTAATAATCATAACCTGCATATCTTACATACAAATAACTCTAAGCCTACTTTTCCCATCCCTGCATATATTATATATTGATATATCTGTAAAGTGTGTGTGTATATATATTTGCATTTATATATTTTATATTAATAGAGAAGGAAAGAATGAGGCAAAATGTGTATATATTTTTTTGTTAATCCTCACGTTTATTTTCCATTGACTTTTTTCTAGAGAGAGTGAAGGGAGGAGAGACAGAGAGAAAGAAACATCTGAAACAGTCACATTGATTGGTTGCTTCCTGCAGCCCCCCTGATTGAGCCTGTATGAGATAGATGCCCTTCACTGGAATCGAACCCACAATCCTTCAGTCCAAGGGTCAATGCTCTATCCATTGAGTCAAACCAGCTAGGGCACAAAATTTCTATTTACTAGGTGTATCTAGTTAACAAGTATGGCTTTCATCTCTCATATTCTATTCTTCTGAAACATAATGCTATCTGACTATTGATAATTGGAGGGTAGCTATGTATTTGCTTATGTATTCATCATTGTTTCTTCTCAATGCATACATTAGCATCTTTATACTTGTGATGGTGCAGACAGTGGTTATGATCTGTAAGGAGATAGATTTGTCAAATACTGCTTTGGTTCATTAAGTTGACATTCTTTGAAATATGATCATAAATTGGCCATAAATACATCCTAAAAAAATTGACATTATTTTTACACGGCAAATTGCAGCATAAGAGTTAAACAGATTGCATCAGGAGATTTATCACATTATTTTAAAAGTAACTCTTTTTTCAGTGTCTGAATCAAGAAGGTATTTCAAGCAGTAATTTATTTCAATAGGATCTTCTAATGGATTCAGAGATTGTCAGTACTGTCTAAAAGTGATCTTTTTACAGTAAAGACTATTTTGTTCATCCTATTTCCCTGGCAGAGTACCTCATGTATAGAGCACTCAATAGTTTTTAATGAGAAAATGTCACCAATTATTTTATAGGAAGTAAACCCCTTATTGATAGGAGCTGGCAGTAGTTTAAAGTGTGCTAAATATCAATTCCATTTTGTCATTGAGTTAGCAAAGATTAAATTTACCCCACAGGCTCTAATGAAAAGAAGAAAATAATGAGTCTTATGCTTGTCCTTGTAAAATACCAGCATGGCTCTGCAGTGTAGTATAAACATATACATATATTGGATATTAGCCCCTTATTGGAAGGATTGTGTGCAAATATCTATCTTCTCCTATTTGGTTGGTTGTTGATGGTTCTTTTTCAGTGCAGAAGCTTTTAAGTTTAATGGAGTCCCATTCGTTAATTTTTTTTTTTTATGTTACTTTGCTTGCCTTTGAGGCTAGTTCACAAAAACTCCTTGAGAACAAGGCCTGTAAGAGTAGTGCCTGTTTTCTTCTATGTATTTTATTGTTTTATATCTTACATGAAAATATTTCATACATTTTATGTTAGTTTTTGTGTATGGTGTCAAGTAGCAGCCAACTTTCATTCTTTTATATGTTGCATTTCAGTTTTCTAAACAGCATTTATTAAAGACTTTACTTTCTCCATTGTATGTCTTTGGCTCCTTTGTCAAAAATTAGTTACCCACATATGTGTGGCTTTATTTCTGAACTTTTAGTTCTGTTCCATAGGTCTGTGTCTGGTTTTCTGCTCAGACTCGAATGTTTTGATTATTGCAGCTTTGTAGCATAGTTTGAAGCTGGAGAGTGTGATAACTCTGGATTTGTTCTTTTTTCTTAAGCTTGTGTAGGCTCTTCCAGGTCTTGTGGTTGCATACATTTTGAGGTGTTTGTTGTTGTTGTTCTACTTCTATTAAAAATGCCATTAGGACTTTGTTGGGGGTTACATTAAATTTGTATATTATATTAGGTAATATGGCCATCTAATGTTAATTCTTCCAGTCCATGGACACAGATTATCTTTCCATTTCTTTATGTATTTAGTTTCTTTCAATGATGTCTTACAGTTTTCCATGTACAGGTCCATTTCCTCCTTTGTTAATTCCCAGGTATTTTATCCTTTTTATTGTAATTGCAAATGATATTGTTTTGTTTTCTTTTCTGATATTCATTGTTCTTATATAAAAACATCACAGTTTTTTTGTAGATTGATTTGGTATCCTGCAACTTTATTGTATTTGTTTATGGATTCTAATAGCCTTTTGGTGGGGTCTTTAGGGTTTTTTATATATATAGAATCATATCGTCTATAAAAATAACAGTTTTACTTCTTCATTTCTAATTTGGACACCTTTTATTTCTTTACTAGGGGTCCAGTGCACAAATTCATGCACCCTGAAAGGAACTGTGGGCCGCAAGGCTACAGTGGGCACAGGGGTGGGTCTCGGCATCCTTCGCACCCCCTCTGGCCCCTCCTGGCGCAGTCCCTGGTCCCCTCTCTGCCGGCAGCCCCG
This sequence comes from Myotis nattereri, assembly GCF_964212035.1. Taxonomy (NCBI): domain Eukaryota; kingdom Metazoa; phylum Chordata; class Mammalia; order Chiroptera; family Vespertilionidae; genus Myotis; species Myotis nattereri. Next base: position 27,485,376 of record NC_138084.1, read on the forward strand.
CTCCTGCTGCCACCACTCCCACACGCTGAAGGCACCAGCCCTGTTCACACCTGCCGATGGCGCACAATGATTGGGGCTGGCACCAGCAGTGGATACAAGCAGGGCTGGCGCCGTCAGTGGGTGTGAGTAGTGACTGCTGCCCTGATCACCCCTCAGGAGCGAAGGGAGGCAGAGACGTCCTGAAGGGCGATCAGGGCTAGCAGCTCCATTCGCACCTGCTGACAGTGCCCAGTGATTGGGTCTGGCACTGAGCACCAGCAGTGGGTGTGAGCAGCGGCTCCAGCGCTGGCTGCAGGTGCAAGCGGGGCCAGCGCTGACAGTGGGTGCAAGCACCGGGCAGGACTGCAGCACGCAGGAGCAAAGAATTTTTAGTAACTACCAGAGGCTCACCCAATAACAGCAACCTGCACCTTGCCTTAATCTGGAGCCCCCTGCTCACCTGCTCCACCATCCCGCCGTTGCTGATGCCCACCATATTCTGCGCACACACTCCCGGGTGGTCAGCGCATGTCAAAGTGACCAGTTGTTTGGTTGTTCAGTTGTTCTGGTCATTCTGCTGTTTGGTCTATTTGCATATTAGCCTTTTATTATATTGGATTGGGCTTGATTGTTCTAGCTAGGGTTTCCAGTACTATGATAAATAACAGTGGCAAGAGCAGGCATGCTTGTCTTGTTACTGATCTGAGGAAAAAAGTTTTCAGCTTTTCACCATTGAGTATGATATTAGGTAAGGGTTTGTCTTATGTGGTCTTATAGGTTGAGGTACTTTCTTTCTATGACCACTTCACTGAGTGTTAATCATATAGGGATGTTGGATTTTGTCAAATGCTTTTCTCTGAATCTATTGATATGATCATACAATTTTTACTTTTATTTGGCATTTCACATCTATTTGTGTGTTTTGCCATCTTTGCATCCCTGGAATGAACTTACTTGATCATGATGTATAATCCTTTTAATACATTATTTGATTTCTGAATGCTTTGTTTATGATTTTTGTGTCTCTGTTCATCAAATATTGGCCTGTAATTTTCTTTTTTTATGTTGTCCTTGCCTGGTTTTGGTATCAAGGTATTGTTGATACCAGCCTCCTGAAATGAGTTAGGAAATATTCCCTATTGGTTCAGTGTTTTGAAAGATTTTGAGAAGAATAGACAATGTTCTTTGAATGTTTGGTAAAATTGACCAGTGAAGCCATCTGGCCCTGGACTTTCATTTCAATTTCCTTACTAGTGATCTATTTAGGTTATTCAATTTTTCATTATTCAATATAGGAAGGTTATATATTTCTATGACTTTTTCCATTATCAAATTTGGTGTCATATAGGCTTCAGATTATTCTTGCATAATCTTTTGTATCTCTACAGTGTCATTGTATCTTCTCTTCTGTTTCTGATTTTACTTATTTGCATCTTTTCTTTTTTCCTTTAGTAAGTCTGGCCAGAGTTTTGTCAATTTTATTTATCTTTTCAAATGTTTCATTCATTTTTCTATTATTTTTTTATACTCTATTTCATTTCTTTTTTCCTACTCTGATTTTTATTTACACCTTTCTACTGATTGGGCTTTGTTTCTTCCTCTTTTTCTTGTTCTTTAAGGTACAAAGTTAGGTTATTTATTTGAGATTTTTTTATTTCTTAAGTTAGGTCTTCCTGTTTTGTTTTGTTTTTAATTTTTTTAATGGGGTGAATTTAATTACTCACATATGCTTTGGTGATAGGAGTTCTCACTGGACGCTGGATAACTTTATTTTAAGACTTTTATTTTAGAGCAAGTTTTAGGAACACTGCAAAATTGAGAGGAAGGTATAGAGATCTCATATACCACCATTCCTCACACATGCAGAGCCTCCCTCATTATCAACATACCCCACCAGCCTTGTACATTTATTATAATTGATGAACCCACATTGATACATCGTGGATATTCAAAGTCCATAGTTTCAATTACAACCCACTCTATGTGTTGTGTTTGCTATAGGTTTGGACAAATGTTTAATGACATATACCCACCATTATAGTATCACAGAGTATATTCACTGCCCTAAAAACCCTCTATGCTCCACCTTTTAATTTCTTCTGCCAACCTCTGATCTTTAAGACTTTTAAAAATTATATTAATTGGGATGACATTAATAACAATTATGTACATTTTAAGTGTACAATTCTATAATACATCATCTGAATATTGTATGTGTGCTCACCACCCAGAGTCTAGTCTCCTTCTGTCAGCATACATTTGATCCCTTTTGCTTTCTTCATCCTCCTCCCAACCCTCTTCCCCTCTGGTAATAACCCTTATGTTGTCTGTGTCTATGAGTCTGTTACTTTCTGTTTTATATTCCACATATGAGTGAAACCATATGGTTCTTATTCTTTGTGTCTGACTTATTTTACTTAGCACAATATTTTCTAGGTTCACTCTTCTTATACAAATGGATGCATTTCTTTCTTTCTTATGGTTAAGTAGTATCCCATTATATATATGGAGGTAGGCCTTTAATGCCATAAACTTCTCTCTTAATATTGTCTTTGCAGCATCCCCAAAATATTGGCATGCCAGACATTCATTTTCCTGTGTCTTTATGTATTTTCAGATCTCTTTTTTTTTCTTTGACCCAATAGTTGTTCAGTAGCATGTTGTTTCATCTCCATATATTTGTGGTTTTCCAGCATTATTCTTATAGTTAATTTCTAGTGTTATACCATTATGATCAGAAAATACGCTTGTGTGATTTCAATCTTCTTTTATTTATTGATACTAGTTTGTGCCCAACTTATGGTCTCTTCTTGAGAATGTTCCATATGCAGTGAAAATAATGTGTATTCTATTGCTTTGGGTAGAAAGTTCTTACATTATAAATTAAGTCGATTTTTGTCTAATGCATCATTTAAAGTTAATATTTCCTCATTGATTTTTCTGTTTGGATGATCTACCCCTTGCTGTCAATGAGGTATTCAGACCCCTACTATAGTTGTATTTTTGTCAGTTTCTCCCTTTAAGTTTGTTAGTAATTGCTTTATACATTGTGATGTTCCCAATTGGGTGCATATATATGAAGTTGATGATTTGTTCCATTATCATTATAAAATGTTAATCTTTGTATCTTATTACAAAGCAAATGTTTGTCTTTTGAGTTCAGACGAGTCTCCTACAGGTTTATATAGTTGTGTCTTATTTTTTAAATCCAGCCCCACTATTCTGTGTTTTTGATTGGTGAGTTCTGTCCATGTAGCATGATAATTGATATATGAGGACTTAACTACAGTCATTTTATCTTTCATTTTCTGGTTGCTGTGCTATGTATCTCCACTGGTTTTTCCCCCACACTTGTGTGCTATTTTAGTTTGGCAGTTTTCTGTGACTTTTTCTTCTTTTCCTCTTTTTTCATGTTTTGCTTCTCAGCTCTTTTTTTATTTTTTATTTTTTTTTAAATATATTCTATTGATTTTCCACAGAGAGGAAAGGAGAGAGACAGAGAGCCAGAAACATCGATGAGAGAGAAACACCGATCAGCCGCCTCCCGCACATCTCCCACTGGGGATATGCCCGCAACCCAGGCACACGCCCCTGACCGGAATCGAACCCGGGACCCCCCAGTCCGCAGGCCGACGCTCCATCCACTGAGCCAAACCGGCTTCGGCTGCTTCTCAGCTCTTAATTTTTGTTTTGTGGTTACCATGAGGTTTGCATAAAATGTCTCACACATACAACTGTCCTTTTTCTTCTGATTGCCTCTTATCCCTCTTATCTCCATTCATATGTACCCATTCCATCCTCTCCATATCTGTTTTTATGATTTTTTATGCAATAGTTATAATTATTTTAATTCCTTCTCTCCACCTTAAAGTTTATGTCATAAAAGTCCCTTGTAAGTTATCAAACATTATATAAAACTGATGCACACAGACTTTCTCTTTCAATGCCAAAAAAATGCATTGCTGTTTCTAAACTGACTTAAGATTTTGTTTCACTTTATCTGGTAGAGGGAGTAGGAAGTTCTTTTTATATTAATTATTTAATTATGTGTGGTCTTTATTATAATTGCTTTCAGCTTGTTTTAGCTGAATGACAGGGCATCTAAGTGTGTTCAATAGTTTGAAATATTAGTAGGATGCAATTAGACTCTACATGCATATTTATCAATACATTTCACAGGGATCTCAATATGAAGTATGGAGTGGATGGGACAATTTCACAACAGGCAACTTTATTTGTAGAATTTGTTCCAAAAATTAAAAATAAATAAATAAATGGAGCAGAGTCTCTATTATGTTAGTACACAAAATAAACCAACAACAACAAAAAATACATCAACGTTTACCATGGGATCATTTAAATGTATTTGCAAATGATCTGATTAGGGAAACGTGATTTACAACACGGGCAACTTCTTTAACAACCATGGACTGAAATGCACTGTACTGTAGGTCACCTAGACTAGTTAGCAAGAATGAGCAAAGTGTCAGGTCCAAGAGGCAACCCCAAACAACTTCCTTAGATGGAGACTTTGGTAACTGTCTGTGGTAAAAATCACACCAACTCCCATTCTTCATCATGTTGGATGGGCATTTGTCCATTTTTCTCCCACAATGATGAGTCCATTTTAAATACTTCAGTTATTATGGAGACACTCCAAATCCACCGAACAGCAGACACTTCCATTCTGTGCAGCAAGACACAAGCATTAGCCAGTTGAGACACAGGGTATAAATAAATTAGCAGGATATACTTTTGTATTCAAAATAAGCATCTACATTTTGAGACAAACTCCATGAATGCTTTGGAAAAAATTACTATGGAAAGAGCAGGAAGGAAGAATGTCTGAGCTCAAAGCATATTTGGGACTTTCCCCCTTGTTTCCAAATTATTCACTAGACTTATTCCAAATGAGATTGTGTGCAAAAACAATTTTCTGAAAGATAATAATTTACCATTAACAATGCTATCCAAAAGTACCTGAAGGGTTCCAAAAAGGTTGGCATATTAGGAAAAATAAACAGTCTCTCATGGTGACAATGAAAGGCAGAGTACGTATTTAGGTATAAAACTGATAAAAAAAAAATCATTAAATACAACCGCTGTAAGTAAATCTCAGACCTAATCTCATAGAAATAATAATCTATAAAAATAAAAGGGTAATATGCTAATTAGAGCAGACGTCTTCTGGATGACCTTCTGGATGTCCATCCTAACAAAGCTAGGCCTGGGTGAAGTTGCCCACCTGGGATCCTGGGCGCCAGTGCCTGAGGTGGCTGCAGCCCAGGAGAGGGAGAAAAGTCACCTGCCCATGGTCCCCTGCAGCTGCGGCTGGCCTGGGCAAAGCTGGCCCAGGTCCCAGGTGCCTGCTGCTGGCCAGAGGGAGGGAAGCCCCAGTCCCGGGTGCCTGCAGCTGGCCAGAGGAGAGAATCCTGGGTCCCAGGTGTGGGGCTGAGTCAGAGGCAGTTAGGGGTGATCAGGCCAGCAAGGGAGCAGTTAGGGGCAATCAGGCAGGCAGAGGTGGTTAGGGTGATCAGGCAGGCAGTTAGGAGCCAGCAGTCCTGGATTATGAGAGACATTCCCCGAGTAGCCCTGGATTGGAGAGGCCGGGCTGAGGGACTCCACCCCCGCCCCATGCACAGATTTCGTGCACTGGGCCTCTAAATAATAAATCTCCTGTCATTTTGTTTGCTGGGCCACAGGTACACATGGAACCATGGCCCTTTGGCTACATAAAGGTTGATGGGGCTGTACCTTAAGATGATATTTTCTGGAAAAAAGGGAAAAATAAATCCACATTTATAAGACCATAAAAAAAACAAGCTGGGAACCTTCCACTGGTGCTGAGGCAGGACTTGATAAAAGCAAATTGACTAGTATAGTTAATAGGCTTAATCATGGGAATTTTAAACAGATGTTTTGGCAGCAATTTGACACTGCCTCACCCCTCCTTCAGGTCACAGCTCTTCAAGAGCTTTGAAGGGAGGAAGGAATGAGTGTTTAATTTTAAAGACATAGGAGGATACCTCTTGGGAACTCCTCCAAAGAGAGAAAAACAATTAAATCCTGCAGCAGAGGGTCACGTCCCAGCATTAAGCACCGTGATAATTAAACAAAGCAAACAACTTCAGAGAGTGCTTTTTTCCTAACTGTGACAGTTTCATGAAAGAGCTGGTAATATTTTCCAGGATGAAATGTCTTTTTGTTCCATTCTTCCTTTTTAATATATAGGTCAAAATAGCTTAAGTCAGCCATCATTGGGACTAGTGTCAATTGTTAAAATTCTGTAATTTAAAGGCAAGGGAGAGGACTATTCTATTCCATGTTCATTTGGAATTTGCCTGAATACACAGTGCAGCTATGACCCATTCAGACATAGACCTCTTGTGAGAGGTCTATGCTACCTCTGTTTCCACCATGGCCCTTGGCACCTGTGCATTCAGAAACCTCAGGCCTTGACCTCCTGCGAGTGTTCTCTGGCAATTGTGGGAGGCATGGTTATCCCCAGGACATCCAGTTACCTTGCACTTGCAGGTTGTGCAGGGAGATCCAGCCATTGTCCATACTGAGCCGCTAAGCCTTGAAACGCCAGAGCTATCCAGGCAAGTTTTCCTGATGTCGTAGGTGATGCTATCAGCCAGGCAGGGGTCACTGACGCAGCGAGGACAACACTCCCCTTCCAAGGTGGCTGAGTACTCACAGCTCAAAGTGGGGCATGCGAGCGGCCAGCAATCTACCTCCCCTTCCTGTAGAGAGAAAGCCAAATATGCCTCATCATTGTTCGTAGGCACAATTCTGTTGCTAACGTCCCAGAGAGGGAAAGAGGCACAATAATTCTCATCATTGTTCTCACTGAATGTTCCCACTTTAGCACCATTATGGGTATAATGTGTCTCTTCCAGGGAACTTTTGATGAACATCTATATTGCAGTCCCAGAAGAGTTAGGTCCCATGTCTGGGTCAATGGCAGCCTGTAATTATTTTGTATCATGATAATTATCATCATTAGCAATACAATTCCACAGTAAGTGTTGAGCTTTCAGGTTGTGGGCTTAGCTCAGTTTTGGTCAAATAAATGCTAATCAAATAAATGAATTGATGGTAAGGTACTGGCTAGTGTGTAAAGAGAAATTCCTTTCTTTGATGGTCAAAGGGAAACCCAAAGCCTTGCAATATTTCAACCATGTTATAAACTGAGTTGTTAGTATCAAATTTAAAGTTAAGGTTGGGCAAATTCAGGTGAACACTTTCACAATGGTTTTAAATGTGCCATGTTAACTAGCAGACTTCCTGTATTACACTTCAAATGGAGTGTTCACGTGTCTCACAGTCTGGTCACTGGGGCTCCACTGGCCCATAGTAGAACCGTTTCTCTAGGTAGCTGCTGCTTCTGTTATCATGGCACTCGTGTCTAATTACTTGGTCAGCTTCACAAGGCTATGGCCTTTGATTAGCCTCATGATGGACTGTGCTCACCATCCAGAGTCTGGCACAGGCAAATACTTCAATGAATATTTCCTAAATCTGACCCACATTATTCTTCAGTAATTATTTGTTCAATAGCTTCAATTTTTTCCCTAAAATAGTAAACTTAGGGCTAGGGATGGAAGAGGAGACATTTCTAAAATTTTGCAAAAATTTCATGTCTAAAACTAGTACCAATTCTTCTGAATGCCTGATGATTGGCATCTTGAAAAGAAAATGGAATTTTCCAGACTGATTTGCAAGCTCGTTCTCTAGTTGTGTTGGGTTTGTTCCTGGATGCAAGTGTGAAAAAATGGCTATGGTTTGAATTTAGCTGAGTTATACTCTTCAGTAGTAGGAATGATTAAGAAGGATGTGTTCTATTAAAATTATCTGTACATTCACCAGGATTGTGGTGGTTCCATGGTGTAATGGTTAGCACTCTGGACTCTGTACATTCACCAGGAGATTTTAGACAACCCAATAGAAATTTGAAGCATAATTTCTTCAAATACTTGTTTCCATATAGTATCCATAGAGTGAATCAAATAATTAACTCTGGAACACAGCTAATAGTTTCCATTAAATTTGACTTAGTTACGACTTAGCTCCAATGGTTATGTATGACTCCACACAGAGGAAACATCATTACTTAGATAATAAAGTATCCCAACAGTCTTTACATTCTTGGAAATCTTTGTTTAAAGTATAATTTAAAACAGAAATTAAGCGTTTTCTCTGGACTATCTCAAATCTGATTATACCATTATTATCACTATATTAAAATCCAAATTAGCATTTTTTTTCTACATGAAGGTTTAGCATCTGAAACACATGTTTTCAAACTAGGAAATATGAACAATAGGAATTATTGTGCAGTAGGTACCTTCTATGTGACAAATATTATATTCCCCCTTCACCTATTCTCTAATATTCATAACAGCCCTACAAAATAGGTAATGTTCCTCCATTTTCGTACATTGACATTTGTAAGAATTGATTAGTGAAATGCTAACACTTGCCCAAGTTAATCACACAGAGCTAACACAAGGGAGAACCAGGGTTGGATTCTCAGCCTCATGACTCAATCCCTGACATTTATGTTCTCTCCCATATTGGAACTTTAATGGGTATGTCCCAAGGAATGAAAGATTTGGCTCTATAAGAACGATAAGTCAATGTTTTGAAACTTTTTATCAAAAAGGGATTTTTCATGATATGGATTTGATAAAAAGTAGCAGTTGTGAGCTAACATAATAACTTGGGTCAAATGTGTCCCATAATTATGTTATTTTTGTCTTGCACAGTGTTTTAAATAGTGGAATCTAAGTGTCTCAGGCAGAGCACGTACTCCTTAGTTAGCGACAGAACCCACAACTCCCTGCGCAGATTGCAAACAGCAGGAAACTAAAGCCCACGGGCCACCCTCAAGAGGAACAGGCTAACCCCCTCGGAAGGAAGCTGACATACCAGGCACCGGCACTGCTGGCAGCTGTGCGTCCAGTTGTCTCCACTTCGATAGAGTTTGTGTCCATTTTGATCTAAACATTGACTCGTGACCCTGGTGTCACACTCCGGGCAACAGAAAAGGTCCACGCTTGGATTCTGGCAATCACAAGCTGTCCGTCGGCAGAATATCTTCCCGTCCTGTTCAGAAATGAGGTTAAGGAGGTTTCATCATGAGGGCTGCAAGATGAAAATCAAACCTCAGGCTTTAGAGAGCTCATAGGAAGCATTTCTTACAGTCACGGTGTGCCCCTGGCTGCCTCCTGATTTTCAAAACAGATACACAGGTGCGTCTTTCATACACATGCCCTTTTCTTTCCCTGACCTTGCCTGCAAAGTGGCGTGAGTGAAAATGGAGACATTGGCAACTTTAAAAAAAGGTCAGTATATTTTTTGAAACCTTTTTGTAAGTGTTCTTTAGTAATCATATTTCTAGAAGTATCATTTCTAAGAACAGTTAGGGAAAAAAAGAGTTTCAAAAAAATAAACAGATAAGAATGCAAATATGAGCAAGAATTCATTTGAGTTCAAAATCATGATATTGTACTTTTCCCAGTTCATAATGATACTGACTAACACTTTCAAATGCATTCATCTAATTTTATCTCTGCCTCAACTCTGGGAGGAAGTCTGACCATCCCTTTTTACAGGAGAAGCAACTGAGGCCCAGAGGGGTTAAATGTCATTCAGTATCACAGAGGTAGTGATTCTCTATGCAGTACCAGGTCTTCTGATTTCATAACAACCTGTCTTCTACAAGACAGTCTTTAGGTTATTGCTGGAGGCCATAATCGGGTGCCACCTTAACGCAGTTAGGTCCCCAAATTATAAACACAGTAAAATTTCTGCAGTAATAGCTCTGGAATTATAAAGGTACTTTATAATGATACTTTTAAAGAACTGCAAGTCAACAGCGCTCAAATATTAAGACTGAACAATTTTCAGCATATCTCTTTTATGTCTGTTGTTCATAGTAACTTTTCACCTCATACAAGGAAGCAGAAAATGTGAGACCTGTGGTCAACCATTTATGATTATAACTGCTTTGCTGGGTATTTATAAAACCATAGAGTCTCAGGGCCAAGGGTACCTTAAAGGACACATAATGAAAACTCTGACCTATCCTTTAATCCTTCCTAAGGCAAAAATATTCAAAAGTCATCAAGCCTGTGCTTGAACCTCTCCAGTCTCCAGGAACTCACTGTTATGGAAGCCATTTAAAGTATATGTCTCTGTACATGTCCGAATGATAAAAATTGGACTTTTTGTTGCCTGTAATCATTGGTCCTTGTTCATAGCCTTGGTAATCATAGAACTACCAACCCATCTGTTACATTTCAACTCTTCTGTTTTTAAAAGAAAGCATTTATGTATCCACTGAATGATCTCATCTCTGGATTAAAGATCTCCAATGTTTTGACCAGTTCCCATAATTTTGAAATCTTTTATAGTTGCCTTCTTCAACAATTTTGAGTATTTCCAATAATATTACTAATGTACCATTACTTATTTTGTAAGTAATGTATCAACACTTATTTTGTATCACACATTGTGCTATCTTTTCTATGCATTATACCATTTAATCCTAATAATTAAATGTAATAATTAATCCTAATAATTATGTATAGTAGAAATTTATATCTCCATTTCTCAAAAAAAGTAGCTCAATTAGAGAACTAAAAAAAAATTCTTCAGTAATGGTCTGACCAACACGGAGTGAAGTGGGATTCATGGTCCTCTTATTTTAAGTGCTGTACTTTCTTACTTACTCTGGTTTGTCACAGTGTTGACTTATATTGAGCTTAATGAAGACTGAAACCCCAGTAAGCCCTATCCCATCTTGCGCAGTTGGTTGTTTGGAGGCAGAAAGTGTAAGACTTGATGTTTATCCATATTGTATTTCACCTTGTTAGATCCATTTCATCTCTGCTGCCTGTCACAATGATTTCTAAATGTTGTTTCTGTCATCCACCATATTTTGTCCTTCACAGCTTAGTGACATCTGTAAACTTGATGGACCTTCCCTCAGGGTCTTCATTTACTTCATCAATAACAGTGTTGAATAAGATAGGACTTACCGATATAAGCTTACAGTCAACTAGAGTGGAAATCTTTAAATGCTTTACACTCTTTATGGAGAATGAAAAGGAAATATGCTAGCTACATATATAATAACTTAACAGGTTGAAAAATGCTCTCTCAAATTCTATGCACCGGATCTATTATATAAGAGATCGTAAGAAATAGGGAGTGACATCAGCATCACAGCAGAATGAGACTCCATTGTTCCTTCCCTTAAATTTACAATTTGGATAACTTTAGCACAAACACACCTGAGAGATCTATGCCTCAGGGAATCTAAAGATGGGTGTATTGAACAGATGGAGGGCAGTGATGATGCCTACCATGGCTTCAGTGAGTGCAGCAGTGGGAGAGGAGTTGGCTACAGCCCTTACACTATGGTCTGGAGTGTAAAAAGGGCAGAAGCAGTCTCCATCTCCCTTCCTGTCCTCCTCATCATATAGGAACTGGGTAAACATGGATGGGAAGCTTTAAACAAAAAGGTGGAGACAAAAGCCATAACCCAAAGAGGGTAGAGCCACTAGATCGTGAACCTGCCTCTTCTTCCCCAAAGGCCTTGGCAAAGCCAAAAACAGCTGCAAAAGAAGGTAGCTCTGGGAGTTAGCAAATCAGTTCTTCACCACCTTCCATATTCCCCCACCACAATGGTGGTGCCCCATAACTGAGTTGAGCTGGTCACAGACAGTACACAAACCATCAAGGTGAATATGAGGCACTCTTCTTAACCAAAGCAAAGCAGCTACACCAAGATCCAAGAAACACAAAAACGTGTGCTATAATAACACCCACTAAAAACCAATAAAGCACTCTCCTTACCAACCTGCTGAATTATTGAGCAAACCAGTATTTACACAAGAAAAGAGAGCACTACCTCCAAATGCACTGACAGTGAAGCAATCCATCAAATACCGAGAACAACCAAGGTTATACTGGAGTAATGTAAGAAAATAAAAAGTGTCTAGAAACCAAGCTCAGAGGCATGAGCTACTGTGGTTTAAATAACAGAGAACTCAAGATTGCAGTCACAAAGAAACTCAACGATATATGAGAAATGAAGGCTTTCCAGGTAAAAGAATTAGCCACCACAAGAACTCCATTACAAGATATGTTGAGAGGAGCTCTCTTACTAGAAACCAAAGACAAAATTATTGGAAACTGCAAATCTACTTCAAAATAAATTACTAAACAATTACAACATAAAGGTTAAAGTGGGAAAGAACATTAAAAATGTAACTGCAGTAATTTGATAATGAATACACAACATAAAAAGGGATAATCTGTGACAAAATCATCAAAGGGGTGGAGGAAAAGGACTGAACAGGTACAGGTGAATGAAGATACACAGAAATTAGAAGAGAAAGGATTATTGTATGTATGAGACATTTTACACAAACATAATGGCAACAAAACAAAATTCCAGAGCTAAGACACAAAACACACAGAAAAAATGAGAGAAAAACCATCAAATTACAATAGAAGACAGAATCACTAGAGAAAAAAAAATAGAGATACAGAGCAACCAGAAAACAAAAGATAAAATAGCTATAGTAAGTCCTCATATATCAACAATTATCCTAAATGTAAATGAACTAAGTTCATCAATCAAAAGGCACAGAACTAAGTTCATCTATCAAGAGGCACAGAGTAGCAAGATAGATTAAAAAAACAAGATCTAATTATGTCACCAACAGGACACTCATCTCAGCTCCAAAGACAAACATAGGTTCAACAAAGTGAAGTCATGGAAGATACTTTAAGCAAATAGCTTCCAGAGAAAAGTGGGTGTGGGGGTACTTAGACAAAGTAGATTTCAAGATACAAACAAAAAGTAACAAGAGACAAAAATAGGCAGTTTATAATGATAAAGATGACAATTCATCTAGATGACATAACATCAATATATTTGCACCCAACTTGGGAGTATCACAATATATTAAAAAAATTACTAAAGAGAGAAAGTGAAAAAAAACACAATTATAGTAGAGGACCTGAATATCCCAATGACAGCAATGGATAGATCACCTAAAAGACAGTCATTAAGGAAATATTGATCTTACATGACATATTAGACCAAATTGACTTAATCGATACTTTTGTTGTTGATGTTAATCCTCACCTGAGAATATTTTTTCCACTGATTTTTCTTTGGAAATGGTGGGAGGGAAGGGAAAGATAGAGACACAGACTGGTGGCCTCCGTTTAGATAAGGAACAAGACAAGATGCCCACTCTTTCCACTGTTATTTATCATAGTGCTGGAAGTCCTAGCTAGAACAATCAGGCCACAGAAAGAAAGAAAAGGCACCCAAATTGGAAATGAGTAAGTAAAACTGTCACTTTTTGCAGAAGATGCAATTATAAATATAGAATATTAAAAACTATTAGAATCTAATAAGTAGCTAATATGCAAAATATATAAAGAACACATACATTTCAACAATAAAATAAAACAATCCGATTAAAAAATAATTGTTTTATTTTGTTGTTGAGATGTATGAGTTCTTTATTATATATTTTCATTAACCAATGTCACTCTGTTAAATTTAAATTTTAAAAAAATGAAAAAAAATAAAAAATGAGCAAAGGACCTGAAGAGACAATTTTCTAAGGAGGACATACAGATGGCCAACAAATATATGAAAAGATGCTCAACTAATTATAAGGGAAATGCAAATCAAAACCATAATGAGATATCACCTGTCAGAATGGCTATCCTAAATAATAAAACCCTAATATGCAAATCAGCTGAACGGCAGAATGACTGTTGCTATTACACACACTAACCATCAGGGGCCAGATGCTCAATGCAGGAGCTGCCCTCTGGTGTTCAGTGCGCTCCCACAGGGGGAGCACTGCTCAGCCAGAAGCCCGGCTTATGGCTGGCGAGAGCAGTGGCAGTGGTGGGAGCCTCTCCAGTGTCTGCTGAAGGCAGGAGGTAAGGAGTGGGGTGTCCAGGACTACAAGAGCCCTGGACTGTGAGAGGGATGTCTGACTGCTGGCTTAGGCCCGATCCCTGGAGGTATCCGGCTTAAGCTGGCAGGTGGACATCCCCCGAGGGGTCCCGGACTGAGAGAGGGCACAAACTGGGCTGAGGGACCCCACCTCCAGTGCACGAATTTCATGCACCAGGCCTCTAGTCTATATATATAAAAGCCTAAGCGACCGGATGACCAGCCAGTAGCTAGGACACACACTGACCACCAGGGGTCAGATGCTCAATGCAGGAACTGCCCCCTGGTGGTCAGTGTGCTCCGACAGCAGGAGTGCCACTCAGCTGACAGACGGGCGCCAGACTCCAGGCTGATGGCTGGCAAGCGCCGCTGCACACCCGATGAACAGGAGCAGTGCAGCACCCAGCCTGGGCTCAAGCTCCTCCCAGCTGCCTGCAAATTCGACACAGACAATGGGCTGGAGCCCGATGAGGTGGTGGGTAAGGCAGGGCTTGCAGGCCAGGCCAAGGGACCCCTGGTTATCAATAAGATAAGAAATGAGTGTTGGTGAGGATGTAGAGAAAAGGGAATCCTTGCACTGCACACTGCTGGTGGAAATGTAAATTGGTGTAGCCACTATGGAAAACAGTATGCTGGTTCCTCAAAAAATTAAGTATATTGCTACCATATTAACCAGCAAGCTCTCTTCTTGGCATCTATCAGAACAATTGGAAAACATCTGTTATATATATATATACTCCTATGTTCATTGCAGGTTTATTAACAATAGCCATGATATGGAAACAATTTCAGTGTCCTTTGATGGAGGGATGAATGAAGAAAAAAATGGTACATATATTCAATAAAATACTACTTAGACAGAAGAAAGAAGAAATATTGCCATGTGTGACAAAATAGATGGATCTTAGAGTATCATGGTAAGTGAAATAAGTCATATGGAAAAGAGCAAGAGCCATATTATTTCAGTCATATCTACACTAACAAAAGAGAAAAATGGTAATTGGCGTACAATGATACCCTTTTCATTGGCTAATCAGGGCTATATGCAAATTAACTGCCAACTAAGATTGGCAGTTAACTGCCAACAAGATGGCGGTTAATTTGCATATGTAGGCACAATGCAGGGAGGCGAAAGGGAAAGCAGGAAGAAGCCCCCTGCCACTGACAGTGATTGGAAACCCAGGGGGGAGCTAAGAGGTGGGGGGCAGGGCAAAGGCGGCCCTGGGGCCACCTTTGCCCTGCTCCCCAGCCATGATCGGAGAATCAGGCACCTTTGCCGCCCTGGCCAGTGATAGCAGGAAGTAGGGGTGGAGCCAGCGATGGGAGCTGGGCACGGTTGAAGCTGGCAGTCCCGGGAGCTAGGGGTCCCTTGCCTGGGCCTAAAGTGAAGCCCACGATCGCGGGGCCGCTGCAGCTGCAGGTCCCCGCTGCCCGGGCCGGACGCCTAGGCCAGAGGCGTTAGGCCTGGGCAGGGGCGGAGCCTGCAACCACGGGGAGCTGGGGGTCCCCTGCCCAGGCCTGACACCTCTGCCGGAGGCCTCAGGCCTGGTCAAGGGGCCGATCCGGTGATTGGTGATCGGAGGGTGATGGGGGTCTACGCCTCTGGCCGAGGCATCAGGCCTGGGCAAGGGGCGGAGCCAGCAATCAGAGGGGTCTGGGGGTCCCCTGCTCAGGCCTGATGCCTGGGCCAGAGGCATCAGGCCTGGGCTGGAGGCAGAACCAGTGATGGGGGGAAATGAGGGTCCCCTGCCCAGGCCTGACGCCTCTGTCAGAGGCGTCAGGCCTGGGCAAGGGGCCGATCCTGCGATTGGAGGGTGATGGGGGTCAACGCCTGAGGGCTCCCAGTATGTGAGAGGGGGCAGGCTGGGCTGAGGGACACCCCCCCCCACACACACACACACCCAGTGCACGAATTTCGTGCACCGGGCCCCTAGTATGGTATATAAAACAAAAAGCCACAAAGGAACAAACAAAAAAACTTCATAGATACAGACAGCAATATGTTGATTACCTGAGAAGGGGGTAGGGGAAGGACAAAGAGGGTAAAGGGAGTTAAACACATGGTGACAGGAGACCAGACTTCAGTTGGTAAGCACACAATAGAATATACAGATGATATGTTATAAAGTTGTAAGCCTGAAATTTATGTAATGTTATTAATCAATGTTACTCCAATAAATTAAAATAAAAATGTCAAGAAATCATAATGTTCCAAAATATTACAGGATACAAGATTTATACGTAAGTGGTAGAAAGATCATTCCATGCTGTGACCACTGTCTGAGCACAGCCAGACCTGCCACCTGGATCCGGGCAGAATACAGATTGTTTCCCTTAAATCCCCACAAAGACAGCCTGATTGACCCCTCCCTGTGCCCCACAGGGTGCTGGTTCCTGCAACAGTCTTTTGCCTTACCCTGGGAAAGCATGGAAGGTGTTTTTCCTCTTATCTGAGGTGAGTGACACCCCAGTACCCCACCCATCCTGCCCTGTCCTCTTAGAACATTCTGCAGTGGTGCAGCTGATATCTATGTCATCTTGTCACCAAGTAAGATGAACTTATGTATATTCTCTTAAGAAACTTATAATGTAATGCTGGAGTTGACAGCCCCTTTCTGGTCTCTTGGCCCCTGGGAAATTTCACATAATAACATATATAAATGCACATGCCTATATACACATATTCATGTATATGTGTTGGTGGAAAGAGAGCAAGAGACTCTAGTTAAGCAATCAGAATTAAGCTAGTCTGAACAAAGAAGTGTCTATCCTAGGAATCTTCCAATAGAGTAATAGCTTATAGCTTATATACCATTATTTTTAGCTCACTAATATATTTTGTTCATGTACCCATTGTCTAAATTACTCCCTAAGGGTTTACTTTAATCAACAGAAGCTAAGAAAAGCAATAATAGCTATGACATGATACGATGTGGTCAGCTCAGCGGGCACAATATTACTCTCCCTCAAATACAGAAGGACCAGGCTTCAGGACCCTGCATGGCTATATCCATGAGTACCAGGAACACAGAAATAGATTCTTTTAGAAGTGGCTGCTATACAATAGGCAATGAGACCCAATCAGAGTGTCAGGATTCTCCCAATGTGCAGACTAAAAGGAAGAATAAGAGTAAGCGAATAGCCTCCAGCTTAGTGTAAAATAAAGCAATTTCACATCTCATCAATTATGTGAAAATGCCAAATGGGCCCCTCTTGGTCTCTAACATGCTCAGAACAATGGCTATGTTCACTTTGGCTTTAAATTACAGGGTAACTGTCAAGAAAATCATTTTTAATAATGAAAATGTCACAGGTGACTTCATTAATTCAATGAGAAAGCCATTATAAAACCTCAGCTCACAGAGCACAATTGCACTAGAATCCAAATTTGGCAAGAGAATGGCTCCAACTGAGGGTGAGTAATTCTTCTTGCCATGATCCCTGGGGTCATTCTCAGAGCTTGACCTTTACCCCAGCTGGAGTGGCCAGAACAATCCCCACTTAAATGCCAAAGATGTATTTTCCAATCCTTCTACCATAGCATCTAAATGCGTGTATGCAGTTTTATACTGAAAGTTCTGCTATAAACAACTAATAAGTATTGTAATATTTAAATTACTTCTGAATTTTAAAAAGCAGGAACACACACTTCCCTAGCAAATAAAAAACTAATTTATTCTTACTCTGTATCAGAAAATTACAGATTTTATTATGTAAATTACACATTTTATTACTGAATAGTCCACACATTGATACACTTACTTCAGATTGCATAATTATTACTAGTTTTCTTTCTGCCAGAGTTTCAGAACTTTTAAATCAAGAAGGTGGACTTAGGTAAAATTATTTATGTAAATTGAATAATAATATAAAGCAGGGTTTGGCAAAGTTGCCACCCAGAGTCCAAATTTAGACAGTCACCTGATTCAATGATAAAGTTTTATTGGAACATAGCCTCCCTTATTCATTTACATACTGACTGTAGCTGCTTTCACACAACAATGTCAGAATTGAATATTTGAGACAGAAACCTTACAGTAAGCAAAGCTTATCTGGCCCTTCACAGAAAAAGTGATTTGACCCCTAATATAAAGTATACAATTAGGCATGGTACTATTGACACATCTGTTCTACCTCCTCAGATATAAATTTATTAAACTGTGATATCCAAATGATTTATAAAATATTAATTATTCCTTCAGGTTACTCCCACAAACTAATCTGTTAGTCCTCTTTAATTAGCTCATAGGGTTGAAAACCTTTAGCCATCATTTAATCCAACTGTCTCACTCTAATGAAGAGGGAACCAGGCCCAGAGAGAGGAAATGACTGTCCCATGCAATAACAAAACAGGAACTAGATCCCAACCTGGAATTTTATAATAATGATTTCATACCATAAGGAGGCGAGAGGGTAGGAAAAAATGATTTCAGACAAACTGAGATAAGAAGGGTTCTTGGGGCTTGGTTCCCAAAGTGCAGTCCTCTCACCAGCACCATTAGAATCTCCCAGGAGCTAGTCAGAAAAGCAAACTGTGCCCCAACCCGGACCTACTGAATCACAGTGTCTGAGAGTAGGTCAGTGATCAATGTTTCACCAGCCCTCCAGGTCATTCTGGTAAGGGAAAGTTTGAGAATCACTGATGGAGAACCAAAGTGTCCAATCAATTAGGGAATTAGCATGGTGTAACCCTCAAGCTCCTGCGATGAAAAGAAAGGATTTGAGACAGCACAGTAGGAAGATGGAGTTGGGGGAATAGACATGGAGACCCTGTTTCCTGACGAAACTAGAGTTTTAAGGGCAGAACTAAAATAGGCAATATGTTCATCTTTCAAAGAAAAGAAAATAATCTTAGAGCTCATATAGCCAACTTCTACCATCAAGAACACCCTAGCCAGGAAGGTACTGACAATGCTGCATGTTAGGCTTAGAGAACAAAGAAAAGCATTTTTCTTTTAATGAGTAGGTTGTAGGATTCCAGAAAGCTAACCTCTACCATGGCCCCAGGCACAATCTGACTCATCCCTGTGCTTTACTCTATGAGTGTGGAGAATGGAAGGACTATATTACTCCTTGCAGACAGGGTTATTCTCTCCTTGCCTGAAGGAAGTGAAGGAGCCCTACCATGGCCATCTTCTTCAGTTGCAGGGCAAAGACTTATATGAGGGCAGGTGAAATGGCCAGCATTCTAGACAATCTTGTGTCAAAGGTCTTCCTCACTTTGCTTCCCCCCTTCTGTGTTGCCACAGCAATTTGGCCCTGACTTTATTATGATGTGATGGGTGAATGGTTATTTATGGTATGCATTTACCTACCTACCCATCTCTGGAATTCCCAGAAAAATTCAAGACCTGGTATTGCTCAGGTCTTCAGTATTATATTTTGTTTTGGGATGGGTGCTATTCACTTCTCTTTTTAATTAAAAAAACACTGCACAAAGCACAGAAATGAAATCTGGTCTTAGTATATTGTTCTCTTTCTCCCACTGGATTTTCCAGTTACTAATGATAGCAGTGGGGAAAGGTGTAGGTGTGAGAGTAAATGTAGGTACTAGAATACCTAACATTTATCGAGTGCATGCAAGCCTAAAGGGCAAACCCTGGCTCTTTCTCTTGTCCGTGGCACCTGAACTCTTTTCCCCTAGGAAAAAGGGCAGCTAAGTCTCAGCGGTGCCACTCTGAAGCTTTCTCTGTGCTCACAGAATGAAGGCACACATCATGACAGAGGCTGAGTGTCTGACATCATCACCCATCAGGACCCGTCATTTCATTTCTGCATTATATTTCATGTGACCTTACCTCTCTCTTCATCTTTCGGGTTCTTTTCTTTACTCTCCTGAGCCTTTACTTCAGCCTATGTGATATCTCTCCATTTAGATTTGAGCTCTTTGGTGTTTCCCTCATGATGTCAATCAGGCTTTGATTGGGCCATGCCAATCCTAAATGAAAACACTCTCATGATCCTCTGCTTCCCATAGGATAAAGCCTAAATTCCATGGCCCGACACTGTCCTGCCAGCCTTTATCTCCAGGCTCATCACCAATTACATCTTTCTCAGACTTTACTTGCTCCTGATATTCTAATCTCATCATTCACTTCAGATTTCCCTTAGCACAACAGATATTGTTATGCTTTTGTATCTTTCTTCTTGCTGTTTTTTCTGTTTGAGATTCACTTTCCTACATCTCTAATTGGTTAAATTTCTTATCTGTTAAGGTCTTACTCAAAGGTCACCTTCTCTGTGAAGTCATTCCCTATTCCATTCTGCATCCTCCCAGAATAGAGCCTACTTCCCCACCCTATGTTCCCACAGCAAACTGTTCATAACTTTACCATGGCACGACAGTTGGTTAATTGTGTTTCCATTTGACTAATCATCTCTGTGATCTCCAATATAAAAACACTGCATTTCCTGGAATCTAATGAATCTAAGATCTCTCCATTTTCCCATGTGGAAAATAAAGATGTCTTCCTAAGGCCATGGATAAATTTTTGAATAAAAGAGCCACACATGGGTATCTATGAAAAGAAGTTGAACTGTAACTAAGATTTAAGAATCAAGCTCAGAGAAGGACCATTTTTCAATCTGGGTTTCTGTGGTATGGGTAATGCTGGAGAAGCATGGGTTCTAAACAATACAGCAATCATTCTGTGCCTAATCAATTACATGGCCAAAAGGTGCACAAAATCATTGTCCCTGCCAAGGAGGCACAAAGCATCTAAATAAAAGCCCAAATCCACTGTGTCAGCATACCTTTATCTTTGAACTCCATTCAGCATTGGACATATTTCAAGAACTTTTTTTCAATCAACATGAAACACTAATCTGGTATGTTGACTCTCAAGGGGAAAGTGGCCTTTGAAAAGAATGCTGACCCTGTTTTATTTGTTTTTTTGTTTGTTTGTTTGTTTTTTAGTAAGCATTGACCCTGTGTTGGCTTGTGTGATTTGGTTTTACTTGAATTTGATACGATTAAAACGCCAGTATTTTATATCCCAACCTTGATTTTATTTCTTAGCCTCCAAAATAGTCAATTTGGCTGATTAAGTACTGGAGATTTTTTTAAATGTATTTTATTGATTTTTTTACAGAGAGGAAGGGAGAGGGTTAGAGAGTTAGAAACATCAATGAAAGAGAAACATCGATCAGCTGCCTCCTGCACACTCCCTACTGGGTATGTGCCTGCAACCAAGGTACATGCCCTTGACCAGAATCAAACCTGGGACCCTTCAGTCCTCAGGCCGATGCTCTATCCACTGAGCCAAACCGGTCAGGGCAATGGAGATTTTTTTTTTTCTTATCAAATTAGAATAGAACTGAACAACACCTACTACTTCCAGCAGAATACATATACTGCCTATGAGAGACCCACTTCAGATAAAAAGGAACACACAGACTGGAAGTAAAAGGATGGAAAAAATCTTTTATGCAACTAGAAATGAAAAAAAAATAAGCTGGGGTAGGGGTAGCAATACTTATGGGACAAAATAGACTTTTAAAAGGGGCTGTAACAGACAAAGAATGGCATTTCATAATGATAAAGGGATCAAGCCAACAAAAGGATATAACTCCCATAAACATTTGCACACCCAATGTAGGAGCACCTGAATATATAAAGCAAATATTGACAGACATAAAGGGAGAGATAGGCAGTAATAGAAAGATACATTAGGGAACTTTAACATACCATAGTTATCAATGGATAGATCATCCAAACAGAAAATCAAGAAGAAAGCAGTAGCCTTATTGACACAAATAGAACCTATGCACATAATTGATATTTTTACATCACTTCACCCAAAAGAATACATTTTTTTCAAACGCACATAGAACATTTTTCAGGTAAAACCACATGTTAGGCCACAAAACAAGTCTCAATAAATTTAAGAAGAATGAAGTCCTACCAAGCATCTTCTCTCGTCACAATGGTATGAAATTAGAAATCAGTTCTAGGAAGAAAGATGAAACACACACAAATATGTGAAGGCTAAATAAAATGCTACTAAATGTTGAATGGGTAAACAATGAGATCAAGGGAGAAATCAAAAGATATCTTGATACAAATGAAAATGAAAACAAAACCACCCCAAATATATGGGACACAGCAGAAGAAAGGGACATTTATAATAATACAGGCCTATCTCAAGAAACAAGAGAAATCTCTAATGTACATCTAAAGAACTATCAAAAATAAAAAAGAACAAACAAAGCCCAAAATGAGTAGAAAGAAGGAAGTAATAAAGATTGGCAAAATAAACAACAACAAACAAACCACAATAGAAATATTAATGAAACCATGAATTGGTTCTTTGAAAAGATAAAACTGATAAAACTTTAGTCAGATTCATCAAGAAAAAAAAAGAGAGGGCCAGAGTAAGTAAAATAAGAAATAAAAGATAAGTGACAACTATCACAACAGAAATGCAATGAATTATGAGGAAATACAAACAATTACTAGTATATGTCAACAAATTGAAAAACCTGGAAAAATTTATAAATTTCTAGAAACATACCAATCTTTCAAAGATGAATCAGGAAGAACAAAAATCTGAAGAGAATGATAACTTTAATAAAATTAAATCCGTAATAAAAAAAACTCCCAACAAATAAAAGATACAGACCACATGGCTTCACAGGTGAATTTTACCAAACATTTAAAGAAGAATTAATACCTATTCTTCTCAAACTATTCCAAAAAATTGAGATGGAAGGAAAAATACCAAGCTCATTTTACAAAGCTAGCATTATACAGATTAAAACACACACACACACACACACACACACACAAACAAAAACAAACAAACAAAAAAAACACTACAAAAATTTTCAGAACAATGTCCATGATGAACATAGATGCAAAAATCCTCAACAAAATATCAGCAAATCAAATTCAACAATACATGAAAAAGATCATATATCGTGATCAAGTAGGACTTATTCCTGGGATGTCAGCCAGGATCAATATCTACAAATTGATTAAGATGATACAACACATAAATAAAATGAAGGATAAATATCATATAATCCCATCCATAGATGCAGAATTTAACATTTGACAGAATCCAATACCGATTTATAATGAAAACTCTTAGGAAAGTGGGAATAAGCAGAATATAACTCAATGTAATAAAGGCCATAAATGCCAAACACACAGCTAACATCATATTCAACAGTGGAAAGCCAAAAGCTTTTTCTTTAAAGCTAGGAACAAGAAAAGGGATATCTTTTATTTAACAAGATATTGGAAGTTCTAGCCATAGCAATCAGACAACAATAAAAATAAATAAGTAGCCGAAACCGGTTTGGCTCAGTGGATAGAGCGTCGGCCTACGGACTGAAAGGTCCCAGGTTCGATTCCGGTCAAGGGCATGTATCTGGGTTGCGGGCATATCCCCAGTAGGAGATGTGCAGGAGGCAGCTGATCGATGTTTCTCTCTCATCGATGTTTCTAACTCTCTATCTCTCTCCCTTCCTCTCTGTAAAAAATCAATAAAATATATTTTTTAAAAAAATAAAATAAAATAAATAAGTAATAGACATTCGAATTGAAAAGGAAAAAGTAAAACTGTCATTATTTGCAGATGACATGATATTATCTATAGAGAATCCCAAAGAATCCACACAAAGAAATATTAGAATAAATGAATTCAGTAAAATAGCAGGACACAAAATTAATATTTGGAAATCAGTTGCATTTATATGCACCAATAATCAACTATCAGAAAAAGACTTTAAGAAAACAATCCAATTTACAATTGTATCAAGAGAAATAAAATACCTAAGAATAAATTTAACCAAGGTGGTAAAAGACCTATACTTAGAAAATTATAAGACACTGAAGAAAGAAATTGAAAAAGAATAAAATAAGTGGAAGGGTATACTATGCTTATGGATAGGAAGAATTAAAATGTCTATACTTCCCAAAGCAATACTGATTCAATAAAATCCCTGTCAAAATACTAATGACATTTTTCACAAAAGTGGAACAAATAATCCTAAAAATTATATGGAGCCGTAAAAAAAACCAAATACTCAAAACAATCTTCAGAAAAAAGGACAAAGTTGGAGGTATCACACCATTTGATATCAAACTACTACAAGTCTGTAGTAGTCAAAACAGAACAGGAAAGGCATAAAAAAAATGACCCATGGGTCAATGCAGAATAGAGAAGGCAGAAAATAAACCCATGCCTATATGATCAATAAATCTATGAAAAAGGAAACAAGAATATACAATGGGGTAAAGCCAGTCTCTTCAATAAATGATGCTGAGAAAATGCACAGATACATGCAAAATAATAAAACTGGATCACTTTCTTATACTGTATACAAGAATAAACTCAAAGTGGACCAAAGACTTAAATGTAAGGCTCAAAACCATAAAATTCCTAAAAGAGAACATTGGCAGTACACTCTTTGACATTGCTCTTAGCAATATTTTTTTTGGATATGTTTCCTTGGGCAAGGGAAACAAAAGGAAAATAAACAAATAGGACTATATGAAACTAAAAAGTTTTACACAGCCAAGGATTCCATCAAACAACCTACTTAATGGACAAAAATATTTGCCAATATTTGCCATTTGCAACATGGATGGACCTAGAGGGTATTGTACTATTAAATCAGACAGATAAAGACAAATAACATATTATTTTACTTATTGTGGAATAAAAAAACCAATATAAATAAACTAAAAACAGATGGTTGTCTGATAGGAGGGAATTTGGAGGATAGATGAAAAAGGAGAAAGGATTAAGAAATACAAATTGCCAGTTATAAAGATAATCACAGGGATTTAAAGTACAGCACAGGGAGTATCCTATATAATAAAAGGGTAATATGCAAATAGACCAAATGGCAGAACAACCAATCAATCAAATCGTGATATGCTAATGATATGCTAAGGCTGCTCAACCACTTGCTATGATGTGCACTGACTACCAAGGGGCAGATGCTCCGACCAGACCAGTAGGTTCACTTGCTGCTGGTGTCTGGCCAATTGGAACTGAGCGAGATGGACTGGACACGTTCTGGAGCCCTCCTGCAGTCCCTTCCCAGCCCAATCGTGCACCGGTGGGGTCCCTCAGCCTGGCCTGTGCCCTCTCACAATCTGAGACCCCTCAGGAGATGTTGGAGAGCCAGTTTCAGCACATCCTGCAGGCCACTCCCCTTGGGAGGGTGCCAGACCTAGGGCTGGCAAGCACTGATGCAGCAGCATGAGCAGCTCCTAATTGATGGGACTGATTGGGCTTGAGCAGGTTTGAGCCCACAGCAGGTACAGTGGGGCCTGGGATGAGCAGGTGAGGCAGGTAGGAGCTTCAGGCAGTATTGGACTGTGGGTTTCAGCCCAATCCCTGCAGGCCACTCAGAGGGACCCCACCCATGCATGAATTCGTGCACCAGGCCTCTAGTACTCAATAATAGTGTAATCACTATGTATGGTGTCAGATGAGTTCTAGACTTACCAGGGCAATCACTTCATGAGTTATATAAATGTTTAATCACTGTTATATACCTGAATCTAATATAGTATTGCATATAAACTGTAATTGAAAAACAATTTAAAAAATCATAATGGAACACCTTCAACTATAAATAATGAAAACAAACAAGAAGAGTCACAAATAAATTCTTTTTTGATGATTATTTATAGAATTTGATTTAAGGATCTTTATTCAGCTCATTAAATAAGACTTTCTTTATCCTCCACAACCTCCTGAAAGATATACTATTAATGAATAATAAATCCAACTAGAAAGAAAAAATATGTATGAAAAGAAATCTGCCTAGTACTTTATAAAGGAGACAGTGGCGATGGGGCTGGCATTATATTAACAAAATAAGATTAAAAATACTGTGGCAACTTCAGTCTAATTCTCTTAAGACTTAAAAGGAACTCTACAAGTGAAAATTAGAATAAATCAACTTAGGCTGGTTGGGTTGTTAGCACAGTTAATGAAGCTTTGGAAAACTTTAAATGATTGATAAGTCCCATGCTTTATCATGGACTTAAATAAAACAAAAACTGAAAAAGAAATGTTGGTTTTACCCTAATCAAGATTCAACTAAAATGTTTTGCCGATTCCAGGGCCTGGGGATCTAGAGGGCATCAAATAAAGATGGGGTCAGGTTGTGATCATCCTCTACAGTTTAGAAAAACAATATTTTCTAGAATAGATCTAGTATAGGAAATTTTCTACATTTTGCTTGCAGGGAGACCTAAGAGCCAATCCCTTCCATAAGCCATACTCAGCTCGTCCAATGCACAACAAGCTTCTCTTCTCTTAAAAATGTTTTGCTTTTGAATCAGTGCCACATGGTTTAATATTTGTACTTAATAACTTGAAAACTTCTTAATGGAAAATGTCCCATACATTCATTAATTTAGTACTGAATTGGGAGTTTGAGCTCAGGCAAGTTGGAGTGACTGATTGCTTAATTGGTTTTACATATGCCAATTACATCACCATATCATCTGTAGAGTGTTATAGGACATAAGGCAAGATGAGAAAACTATGAAATTGGGGGGCAAGCAAGTGGAATTCAACTCCCAGCTTAAACATTTATATCTTGTGATATTTAGGACACATTATTTGCCTGGTGACTTAGAAACTCAGTTTTCTCATCTTTCAAAGTTGAGCTATATTAAACATGATACTGTTTTTAAATTACAGATTGCTTGGAACATGGGTGGTGCTCCATAAGTGGGGGCAGTAGACCTAAGTTTGAATGTACTAAACTAGGTTTATTAATAAGGGGAAAAATGGGTGTTGTGGGTAACGACCTAAAGACTTGATAATAGGTATAGCTCTCCTAAGTAGGTGTCCCAGGTCTCTTGGAGGTATGACCGATTAGAAGGCAGGTAAAAGAATTGCAGCTTTTCAAGATCTTTTTAAACTGTTTCTAGGGAGCAGTTGGAATTTCTCAGGAGACCAGCTCTCTGAGGCTACTCAGCAAGTAATTTATTGTGGTTCCCATGCCCATAAAGCCCAAGATTAAACAGGCTCATCCCAAAAGACATAACTATACAATGCAAGAGCTACAGCAAAGGAAACTGAATCGGCAAGATCAACAAAAACTGAAATAACGCATAAGGAAATCAAACACTTGATAGGCTCATTTTACAAAAGCATAAAGCAAAACCAGTTGATGACAGAATTTTATTTCTATAAGCATTAAAGTCACTTCTGAACAACTTAATGTAAGGAACAGCATGGCGCTGAGAACAACAAGGAATGTATCATTTAAGATGAGGCCTCCATATTATCATTATCATTTGTTCAGCATGGAGGTGGGGCCTGTCTCTGACCACTGGAGGCATGTCTCTGAGCCTCGCTTTTCTGGTTAATGTCACCACGGAAGGGAGCAAGTTCATACGGGTGATCATTTCAGGCAAAGACTAGTTCTAATTAGCAAGTCTGTGTAAGTGTGGGATGAGGGCCCATTAAAGCTCTCAGCCGACCAACCTGAAAGGCACTGCAGGCCCTCATTGGGAGGATTAACTGCCTTCTCGGCCCTGCAGCCCCTTCTCAAGCTCACACCTCACTTTTCCTTAAGAGCAGGTATGCCTGCCACCCAGCATCATCATTAGCTGTTGGGTGGATTAGAAGAGGAGAAGCCTTTTCAGGAACCACAGGACACCCATGGGTCAAGAGGCTGGAGGAAGCAGTGGGGAGGAAGAGAAAAAAGTACCATCACAAGTTCTGCAGTATACATCCATCTTACCTTGCAGGAGCAGACAGAACACCTATCTTCTTTCAGGGTCCACACCTGCCCATTGTGCTTCACTCCTCCTCCATGGGTGCAGTCACCAGAGCAGGAGGGCCCAGAGGGACAGAGGCAGTCAAAGCCTCCTGCCAGGTTGATACAGGCAGAATCGTTCCAGCAGGTATGGGTTCGTAAGGCACATTCATCAATGTCTGCAATAAAGAAAGCATAGAGCTTTTGAATCCAGCCAATTATTAGAAAATACTAATTACTTACAATAACATCAATTAACATTACTGAGCATTTACCTTGTGCCAGGTACTGTGCCAAGCTGCTCACATGCATAATCTCATTTATGCTGCCAGGCAGCTTTGTGGTGGAGGATCTGTTCTTATCTCTATTTTGCAAATAATGGAGCTGAGGTTCATCACCGGAGTTAATTATCATGCCCACTGTCATTTAGCTAATAAGTGGCAGGTCTGAGATTTAAACTTGCAACTATTGCACTCCAATTACTAAATTATCTGGTAGTGGCTCTGTACTAACTTTAGAATAGTTTCAAGAACTATACCATCCTTAACAGTGTAGATGCACCCTATGGAGAATTGGGTCTTTTAGAAAAGATGTGAATAGATTGATTACACCTGAGTTGGAACAAGTGGGTAATTAGGGAAACCCTGAACCAGTAGACTTCAAGCAGATCCTGGGGCCAAGGATGAATGAAGAGGAACAGTTCTTGGGAGGAGCTTTCCTAATCAAGCCTCACCATCATAATGGCCAGCAGCACGTTACCAAGTGAGAAAACATCTCAGAGCTACCGTAGGGAATGTTGTGGATGGTGATGAAAGACACACATTTATTTTGCTTTTTTTTTCATTGATATCCAGGTATGGAAGGAAAGCATAAATCCAGTCAGCCCTCCCCACATTCAAAGCTCAGGTGACCTTAACAATAATCCAGGGAGTTGTTCAGCCCCAGCGGGCAATCTATTACCTCACAAGGTAACCAATTCCATCACTGAATTACTCTTACAAATGTCTTCCTTAAATTGAAATGAAATATATTAAGCAGTAGCTTCTACTTCTTGGTACTAGTTCTGAGACCATCCAAGGAAAGCCTTTTTCTTATTTATGATATTATTTATGCTAGTTGAAGACATTGGTCATTTGTCTATCAGAGTATTCTACTCCACTGATCAGTCTACTGTCATGACCTTCAATTATCCTTCAAATGACAACATTGATTCCAACAAATTGTTGCCAAACGTTTGCTATGCATAAGATTCTTTGCATATATAAGACATTGTCCTCATGAGACGATAAGGAGAAACACAAGTTAGAATAAGGACAATGTAAATTAACTTATTCTACACCCCAAATTTCATATTAAATATGTATAAGGTTGCAAGCACTTGATTATGGGCTAAATTAAAAAAAAATTGTCATTGGTATTAGGGTCACCAAAGGAGGGACACGCAAAGCCAAAGTGGTGAGGGATTATAAATGGATTAGGTCATCTGGATAGCAGATGGGCTGTGCACCAAAATGGCACCAGCCCCAAAAGATAGGAAGTGGGAGGTTTTAAAAGTTCTCTAGGCAGGCTTTTTCTGGGCAGAGAATTCTCTTTGCAAGTCCAGATTCTGGAAACTCCAGAGGCAAGAGATTATGGTCTTAGCAAGTGGAATGTGGTCTAAGCAAGTGGAATATTCCTTGTGAAGTGGCCTAAAGGTTAGTTCCCAAGGGAGAGGGTATCAATTCAATTATTTGATCAGACCTAACAGCTGGCACTTTCCCCTAAAGTGCTCAAAGCAATAAAATGCTCAAAAGCATCAAATAAATTTAACTGCCGCCATTTTTTATATATTGCTTCAAAGTATTTCAAAACCTTTTTTCTCATGAATTATGCCATATAATTAATTGCAAGATGAAAGAGTTATTCACATGATACAAAAGAAGAAACTAAAGTGCAGAGATGGCTAACTGGTCACACAGCTAGCACACGTCAGAGCAAGGATTGTGTCCTGGAGCTTCTGATAGGTGCACTAGAGTTCTTCCCACTATACCATGTCAACTCAAGATCCAAAAGTCTGTGCCACCTTTCAGTGTATTTTCTGGTTTGTCTACTTTCAATGATTTACCCTCTGGACATTGCAACTCATTTTCAAGGATAAGAGCTTATGTGAATCTTCTTCAGTTTAGTTAAAATTTTGAGAATGATACAATAAGTGAAAGTTTGCTAGAATTTTGAAACTACTGTAACTTAAAAATAACGAGAGAGACATGACCTATCTTTTCTGCCTGAAGGCAGGCACTGTATTGGTATAATACTTGGCTTCACAGCACAGGTACAAAGTAGAAGATGTTAAGAAATTCCAATAATATTTCTAGAAGCTAATTCATTCTGAGGTTTAGTTTTTTATTTTGTTCCACCAACTGCAGCCTCAGTCAAGACATTTAGTTGATGAATAATGATTTCTTCTTTGAAAACTGTGGAGATGATCCCAAATTAAGATGCCTAGATTCCAGGTTAACTATAAGACCGCAATTACTCCTCATTGTTCCTGGTCATGCCCATGTCATTGCCAAAGCATTTTACTAGATGATGTTCCTGCCTAAAACCTCTCGCATCTTCCACTACTCCAAATCCTCCTAATTAAAAGTGTGGGAGTCATATTTGAAAGCAAGATCTTTCATTTAATTGAGTGCATACTATAAATATTTTCATACAAGTCATTTGACATATCACACTATGTGCTCTTGATCATATTATCGAGCCTCTTTGACCCCCATTTATCTCTTGTATAAAACCATATCCACTTAATCTAAGGTTGTTTGAAAATAAAAATGTAGATAACATAATAAAGTCTGGCTAAATATTTGGATTTGATTTATTAAATATAAATATTTTAGACAAAATTCAAGCCCCACCTCCTCAGCTAAGTATCTCACAATATGAAGCAAATTCATATTAACCATTCACATCCGAATTCCCACTGTAATGGCATTAAGTGGAATAATACTAAAGTGATCCATTGCATTACTCTGACTCCCAAGTTTTTACTGAAAGAAACAATTAAATTATTTAATCTTATACTTCTCTCATCACATTTATAGTTGAGTTTATATGTTTAGGAGATATAGATAGAGAGTAAATTGATAGCTAGACCAATGGCTCATTACATACATAATCATAACAAATAAAATTTAGATTTTCTCAAACTCTCTATTTGCTCAGATCAACATTCTTATCACTGGGACTATTTCATTAGCCTCCTTTCTGGTCTCCCTGACTTTAGTCACTTCTCACTCTTATTCTTGGAGTTTCAATTGTGGGCCCAATCAAAAGAATTTAGGGAACCTTGAAAAAGTACTGGTGGACAATTCCCACTACTACAGAATGATTTAATTGGTATAAAGTAGCATGCAGACATCTTGGCTCTGTTCAGCCAGATGAGGATCATTGCTCTAAACACTTTCCACATGGGAGTGGTGTTTGCTCTAAAAGCAAATGTGTCCATGTCACTCCTTTGCTGTACACCTCTCAGTGGTTCTCTGGTGCTTAGAATAAAAGGTTCAAACTCCTAGCAAATCCTATAAGCCCCAATCTTACACTTTAATAGTTACCTTCTGCCTTTCTCCCTTTCCACTCAAAAGCCATAGGTGATACACAGACCATGTTGTTTCCTCAGTCTGTGACTTTTCTTATTTGAGCACTCCCCCTTTTCCTAACTCTACTTTTTCTCAGCCCATTTGTAATGGGGGGCGTATAAGTAATTCATTGAAAAGGTAAGCACTTCCCTTCCTGTGGTATCTTAACTGCCATGTATTCATCAAAATTGTGACCAGATATCACCACCCCTCATTCTGCAAGACAGTCACTATTCACATTTTGCTTTCTCTGTACTTCATATACCATGATGTTCCTGCATTCATCTCTCAGGAGTTACATGTTTAATATACCCACCTCCCTAGATAACTAGTAAGCTCATTGAGTGCAGAGACTAAATATTTTTGTTTTTCTTGCCTCAGTGCCAACTACAATGTAATACACTGAGGATGTTTGATGTATTTATTTAAATTACTTAAATTCAAGAAATTTACAGGCTGACACTATTATAGAGCCAAAATTCATTCTCTGGGTTGTTCACTAAGCCTAAGACATAACCACAACCCTCTTCTTTAGGGAATACATTTAATTGTGAAGTTTTTGTGTGGAAAAGTCCTTGGGTTTGGTTCAAAGTATGATAAACACAGCAAAATAGGAACACACTCAAATAGCAAGGCAACTTACCCTCCTCCCTCCCATCCCAGTTTCTTGTCAAATGTTTGAATATAAATACAGAGGAAGGCCCATTAACAAATCACTAAATAAATTGTCTGGGAGAGTAATTTCAACAGATCCACAAACAGTGGCTACAGAAGGATATTTAATTTATGGTCTCCTCTAAAATCTCTAAAGTGGCATTTAATGCCCAACTATAGTATGCTTTCTCAACATTTTGCATCACAAAGTTGCACACATATTGGCAGTGTTTTCCTCTCATAAATTAAGACACCTGAGCATAAAGATGAACACACCTAGTGTGAGCACTAAAAACAAAGTGCAAAACCTGGATTTGCCTTTGTCGTTCCAGAATCAAAGGATTTCAGACTTGAATATAAGACCACATTGCCTACAGAGCTCCATGTAATTGCTGTACTGATGACACAGAAATCTCATTCTGCTTCCATGCAATTTAACAGATTTATGGAAAGCCAGATGTTAGCAATTATGGAAACTGACATTATTCATATTCTTGGTAATACAGACCTGTTTGCTCTGCACAAAACTAAATCTATTATACATGTCCCAAGGCATCCAAATGGAGGAGGCACCCTATTTACATATAGCAACTGTTCTCTGCTGAGCAAACACAAAGACATTCACCCATGATATTTACCCACATCATCAGACCAATGACAAAGGGGTGATGAAACAAAAATCAGGCAAGATATTCCACACTCAGATCTATAATCATTAAAGTATACTTGTTTTTTTTTTCTTATTGTAAGTCATGGCTTTCTGTAATTTTCTTGTTTTTCACTTTGTACATTCACTATTTAAATGGTCCATGCTCAGATAAAGTTTTTTTTCAATAAAATTCCACTGCTAAGCTTACATTAGAGTTAATTTTCTTGCATTGACATTTTCACAATTTCTGAAAGCTATCATTGTACTCAGATTTGCTTTCAAAAAAGTCTGCTTGTGCCTACGACTACTAGATCTGCTTTGTTCTTTAATTTGAGGTTGTTAGATTACTTGAGCATGTAAGAAAATACAATTCAGAGCTATTTATACCAGCAGCAAGTAAACCAAGCCCAGCCTAGCCCCAAACAATCTCCCCACACTTCTAGAAAAAAAAAAAAGTGGCTTTGCAGAAGTTTGAATAACATAACAACTGTAATGGTACCTGCCTCAGGAGCTGAAACTTCTACGAGTTCATTTCAGAGATCCAGGGAAATATTTGTCCTCCAAGTGGTTTGGTAGCGGTTAGGTCAAAGGAGAGAACTTCTTTATTACCCCCTTTCCTTTCTCTTGAGAACTTCTCACAACAAATCTAGTTTTACTTTCAAACTCAAAACAGGTGATATGTCAGAAAACAAAATTGAACGTGGGGTTTGACTATACAGCTGTGTGTTCTGACTTGGAAAGCATTATCAGACATTAGTAGCTTAGAAATGAGCACAGAGCTGGGGGGCTTAGAAACGATAAATAAGACAGAGCACAGGGGCCTTGCCCACAGTTAAAGCAGAATCAGTACTGTTTCCCTTACTGGCAGAGAGAAAATTTCAGAAAAAAAATATATACAGGCTGCACATGAGCAAAGTTAAGTGAAAGAAACAGTAGAGAAATCTGAGGTCTGACGGGGCTTGCAAAATGCAAGGCTGATGAAATTTCAAGCTCCAGAGTATGTTTCAGGTCAGAACAAGAGAGGTTATAGCTGAGCTCTATGTGTGCTAGTCTTACCCCACTTGAATGTCTTATAAGCCTTTTAGAGAAAATTCTATTAGGAGTGGGCTGACACACTTTGGATACATCAGAAGAGACTTACCAGCAAAGTGAGGGGCTCAAACTCATCTTGCTTTAATGACACTGAGGAGTTCTGCCCGAAAAGGCAAAGCCTGAAAGATTAGTGAACTACAGCTTCATCTACTTGAGATGCTATCATGTATCTCTCAGGAGGAAGGTCCAATGCCCCTCCGGTGTTGACTCTACAGTTACTGCCTCTAGTCTCTCTGGAGTAGGAAGGAACCCTGTCCTGTGGCCTTCCTCTTACTGCCCAGTGTGTAATTTTGTTATTCTCCAGTGAGTCATCCCCTTTTCCTTTAACTAAGTAGACTTTCTTGGGCAAAGAAAACACCTTGCTTAGGCTCACTCTTTTTAAAATATATATTTTTGTTGATTTCAGAGAGGAAAGGAAAGGGAGAGAGAGATAGAAACATCAACAATGAGAATCATTGACCAACTGCCTCCTGCATGCCCCCTCTTCCCCCCCCCCCCCCGATTGAGGATGGAGCCCGAAACCCAGGCATGTGTCCTGACTGGGAATTGAACCATGACAACCTGGTTCATAGGTCAATGTTTAACTACTGAGCCACACTGGCCAGGCTTGGGCTCACTCTTACCTGATCCACTCCCTAGATGCAGGTCTTATTTCCGGTGTCTACAACAAGCAGCTACCCACATGGACGCGTCTATCCTCTCCCAACTGTTTGTGACCCTCTCTTCAAAGCCCAAATACTGAAGGTTCTCATGACCATTAGTTTGCACAGTCAGCACCCATCACTTAACAGATATTGTTGTTAATTATTTCAGTTTAAGAGCTGGCTTCTTGACCCTTCCAGGATATAATACTGCCCTATTTATCCTCTTATTTCTTCATTCATCCAGTCACTAGTAATCAATTACCAGTCAATTAACTAATTACACATATATTTATTGAACATCTACCCTGTCTTAGACATTGTGCTATGGACTGGGGATAAAATGGGCAAAGGATACAGACATGATCCTTTAAGTATGGACCTGGTAGTCTTCTCCCATTTTTTAGGTCAGTAACATTTCCTAAGGTTCCATCTCTGGTTTTGGTTCACTTCTCCTCAGTGGAAGCAGTATTACATACCAATTCAAAACTTAGGGTTTGGAACCCAGCAGTTATGGGTGCCAGTTAATGTGACCTGATGTTCCAGTTTTCCTGGGACTGTGGGGAGTGGCGGGTGTTCCTGAGATAGATGACTTTCACAGCTAAAATCAGACAAAGGGGACAAATGAGTCAACTGCATCAGTCCTATCCCTGCAACTTATTGTGTGTATGACTATGGAAAACTTGCCTAATATCTCTAAGCATTGGTCCTATCATCTGAAAAATGTTGATAAAAATCCCCCCTGGGATAATCTGGTAATTTCAGTAAGTACATGAGTATCTTACAATAATGGCTCAAAATGATTAGCTGCTGTTCTTGTTCTTGTTTGTATGGTCTGTATACTTTCCCTCTCATCTCACGAATGCCAAGGTCGCATCTCTTCAGGATATCTTCAAACCTGCACCATTAGCCCTGAGCTCTGTGTATGCAGCCAACCCCACCGCTGCCCGCTAACTGGGGATTGCCACTTGAATTCTGAATTCCCACACAAATTTCCAAGGATTTGATCAGTACTTTGGATAGCCCAGCCCAAGAATGCTGACACTCCACCTTTCTCATGAGCCTCAGTCAGTAGACCTGGGCTCATATTACATGACTCATATTGAAAGAATATAGTTTGCTGACCCTCCATGAACTTGCCTTGGTCACTGACTACATTTTACTTGTAGGCTGTACACATTTAGGTGTTTTACTGCAGATGGAGAAAAGTTTCTTCTAGGCAGGAAAATGAGAGTAAAATAAAAGCAGAGCAGCCTTCTGAACTAACCATTAGTCTACTTTCTGCCATGAACAAATCATGTTTAAGTGATAAAAAATTGTTTAAAATCAATTCAATTCTGACCAATGAGAGAATAAATTTTAAAAAATCTATAAATATAGAAATACCTGATATCCAAAGAGAATTTTACTGTATAGAGGCTACAGTATTGATGCCAAAGATTTTAGATTTATTCATTTTTATAGCTGCTGATAGGTGGGAGGGGGGTTGTATTATTACTGCATCTATATCACAGAGAAGTAGAACAGATATGTTTTTATAAACTAATCAATGCCTAACCCTGGGTTATATGCATTCTGTTGTTATATTCATTGTGTTGTTAATCTCTTTAACAAAAGATCACCCTCAACTGAAAAGAATTATCCCTCCTACTTTTATTTTGTTATTATATATCTTTATGTTGCCTTGTGTACTTAGCTGTGAACATACTGTTCTATTTTTCTTATTCATTCAAAAGTAATATTCTGGTTTATTTATCTTTGTGTCCCCGACCACATGTTTTTAAGAGAGAGAGAATGGAAGGGAGGGGTAGAGACAGAGAGAAACATCAATGTGAGAGAGACATCAATAGGTTGCCTCCTACACATGCCACCAACCAAGACTGGTGATCAAGCCTACAGCCAAGGTACATGTCCTTGACTGGAATCAAACCCAGGACCTTTCTGCCTACAGGGTGATGCTCTGTCCACTGAGTCAAACCAGCTAGGGCTCACCATTCCTTTTACAGTATATTTTACCTACTAAGAAATGGGGAAACATGTATTGAATTTGAATCTGGTTGAGCTGTGATTTAAGAAGGAACCCTGTCCTTTGGATCCTCAGTGTTTTCTTTACATGAGTACTTCTCACCTTTGCAGTACTGAGCTAGAACAGGAGTGGTGACAGATGAAGAGCAGGGTAGAGGTGAATGGCAGAATCCAGCTTCAGGATAACAAAGAGCTTTCCGAGAATTAAATAGCCTTCTCGGACATTCCATATTAATGGAAACATCCACAGTCTCTCTAAGCGAGTATTTACCAGCAGGTGCCAAAGAGAGAAAGCCTGGCATGGAGCAGCGTGGTTTCCTGGTCTGCACTGCAGTGTGGTTAGCGGAATCCTTAGTGACAAATATGCATGGGGAGTCCAGCCAGGGGGAAACCAGAACTAACTCTGGTGTTTTTTTAATACATTTTTATTTATTTCAGAGAAGAAGGGAGAGATGCAGAGAGATAGAAACATCAATGATGAGAGAGAATCACTGATCAGATGCCTCCTGCATGCCCCCTACTGGGGATCGAGCTCACAACCTGGGCATGCACCCTGGACCAGAATCAAACCCTTCAGTCCACAGGCCAATGCTCTATCCACTGAGCCAAATCAGCTAGGGCAGAACTAACTCTGTTTTGACAAATCATTCTCTCAAGCAAGTTGTCAGATGAGAAATAATTTCTTCTCTCTCCCACACCAAGGAAAGGTTTTAGGCACACAGAGGTCACCAAGGAATTTCATTTACTACCAGAAACACCCTGCAACCTACACAGAAAGCAAAGGTGGAAAAACACTGTTAGAGGTGCAATTCTAAAATCATGTCTCAATGAAAATAACAAGAGGGTCACATTATAACCCCCAAGAATTCAAAGACCTTCCATGGCTATTATTTATTGTTTCTTTTCACCACTTCATTTTGGCCCCTGACTTCCAGGAAGTGACAAACCTCTTCCAGAAACTATCCCCAGGTAAGGAGAGTTATGGCATTGATCAAGAACAATAATTGGGACTCCCACAGCCAAGAAGGGCAGTCCCTACAGAGAAGACCGAGGAGCTACAAATAAATCTTAATGGGAATCTCATTATCTCAAAGATTTTTTAGCAGGAAAATGACCCAGTTTGAGTTGCTACAAGGTCATGTATCTAGGGATTGGCGGAATCTTATGTTGGAACCCATATTTTACTTATATGTGTCCCCACTAATGGCTTTAGTAAGCCATATCACAATTTCTCAGCTGTGTGGCAAAAGAAAATTCAGACTGTACTGTTCTTCAAGTTTATGCATCTATAAAATGGGGGATCATAACAAATAGCTGTTATGAGAACTATAGGACAAATTGTTAGCACATACTAGTTTCTTAATGATGATCACAGTCAATAGCTGGCTAATTTTAATGGCTTCCCTTTTATTTTTTTTAAGAAAGGCATTTCAAGCAAAAGGAATCAGAGAACAAATTTGTGCAGGTATACAGAAAATCACATCAATACAAACAGAGGGTAGGAAATTTTGTCAGAGACACTACTATATCTATACAGCTATATTTTATACTAAAAATAGCTTCACACACATATATATAAAAAAGTACCAACATGTTTTCACAACAAAATAAATGTTTCAACAATGTTGAGAAACACTAACATTATGAAATAGGATTCACAACTTTCAAATCATCCTAGAATATAGGGATCTTTATAACCTGGTCTCTATTTCCATATTCAGGGTTCTTTTTTGTCACTCCCCACCCACAACACACCATGTACTAGTATATCAGGAACTTCACCTCCACTGAAGTCTCGCCATCCCTGGGGCACATTCTGATTTCCTTCCTGACTCTGTTCAATCCCAGTGCTATTCCTGCCTGAAATGCTTACTTTAATGCCTGTTTTTCCTTCTCCTCCAATAGACTCAGTGAAAATACATTTTCTGTGAAAGAGTCTCAGACACATTGCCATCCCCACAGGCCCCAACCCCAAGAGGAGTTAGTCACTTTTTTCTTAAAGTCTTTTCGTTTTATTTATTTTATGTACCTAGCTACTCTACAGCTCCACCTGCCCTACCTCCTCTCGCCCCATTCTAGACTGGAAGGATATTCTTCTCTGTGTGCCTTAGGCTCCCACATCGATGAGCACAGACAAGAACCTCTCAAGAAATGCTCGCTGAACAAGTGAACGATGACTTTATGCTCAGAGTGCTTTGTTTGGTCTGAGTACAGCAGGTTAAAATCCCCTACTCATAAACCCACAGGTAAATATTTCAGAGAAACATGAGTAACCTCAACTAAAACAAACAAATCAATATTCATTTCAAAGATGTTGTAGATGCTGATCTTTGAGTTGCTGCAGAGACAGGGTTTTGGTTCTAAGACACTCAAGCCAGACATCTCTCTAATGAAATACTTGCTCACACTGTGCTTCAAGGAGGCAGGAGGCTGACAACTACATGGAATTCATTACCAAGAAGCGCTCAGAAACAAGAAAGCAGGTAACTCTCCCTTGAGACTGAATTGTAGATCCCTAGGTGGAAAACACAGAGAAATTAGGTCACAGTTGTGACTGGAAACACAGAATCTGGATCCTGATATTTCAATAGTAGTTTCTGCATCATTGGGGTCAGTGTCATTCTGAGATCCCAGTGACAACTGGTTCTGCTTCCTCCCAAAGATGCATATACACACATATACAGGGCATTCATGGACACCTCTGAAGGCTTTTAAATAGCCCAAGTAAGTGGTTTTCAAATTTGAGTCCACAATAGAATCAGCTGAAGGGGGCTTGTGGGAAAAAAACCAACCAACGAACCAACCAACAAACAAACAAACACACATCTCTAAGCCTGACCCTCAGATTTGCTGATTCAGTAGGTCTGGGGTAGGGTAGAGAATGTCCATTTCTAACAAATTCCCAAGGGATGCTGGTGCTGAGGGTCTGAGAATCACACTTTGAGAATTATTGCCCTAACCTCCACAGAACACTGAGTTCATAGGCACTAATGTTCAGACAACTATTTTTTTTTCTTAGGAATACCCTACTCATTCTGTTTTCACTCAGTTGTAACTGCCAACTACTCAGGAAAAAAATTAAAGAATAAAGTCATTTAAAACCTATAAATAAGATTTTGCAGGGTAAACGCTTCAAGACGCTGTGCAGAAAAAAAAAAAAAATCAATGTGCTACTATTGTTGCTTGATCTTTCCAAAAATGTCAAGTTCATAGTGAAAAGGAGGCCTTAAAGCAAACCATAACCACAATGCAAAGAACCTTTTAGGGAAAAATGTCAGTCATTTCCTGTGTATCAGCCACATTATTCCTCTAGTGTGCAGTCCACCCCTCCAATAAAGCCTTCCTACAGCGCCCATCTCTTCTTGCTTCCTTTTCCCAGAACTCCCACTGGGCCCGTTCCCACAATACAAAACTGTCATGAGTCCCCCTTACACCCCTAGAGTCTGAATAAGCAACTGGCTTCCAATGACTGTGTCTGAGTTGCTGTGGCCTGAAATATAACATTACCAAGTCTTCACTTACCACAATGAAAAGGAGAGCAGTCGTCAAAATATTATTAAATAATAAGAGGGTAGGCTGGCAAATGAAAAGGAGACAGAATATCTATTCAAAAGAGAATCAAAAACATAGGGAATGACACCATTTAGCTTAGAAACAAAGCAGCTATTCATACCGAAAAAGCCTTTAGAAAAATCACTCAGTACAGTATGGAAGAGTTGAGTGGATTACATTTTTTAATTACAGCAAAAATGAAAGTAACAGATAAAAATTCCCATGTTAATAAGTTCCTTACACCAAAATGAAATGGTATTGTAAAAATTGCTGGCAATGAAAGGACAAGTAGTGTGCTTAATAACTTTTTGTTGCAGAAAAGCACATGCAAAACGTCCTTTGAGCAGCTCATAATTCCATAATACTGAACAAAGAAGGTTTTCTAGAAATCCCTAGAGTAGGCTCTATTCATTCATAAGTTTTCAGTTAATGTATATTGTAGAGTGCCAAGTCCAAAAGGCGCCCGCCAGAAAAAAAGGGTTTTTAAGCCCAATAAATTGGGACACTAACAATGCATCATAAAGGCTCTGAAACTGCAGTTAATAAACTAGCTAAATTCCATTAATTTAGAATATCCCACATATATTTCCTCATAGAACCCATTGTTGAAAAATACCCCAGCATTAGTGTCCTAAGATCCAGAGTTTAATAAATGCTCTGTTGGAGTCACTGCCCCAGCTGGGCTTTTACCACTGATGCCGACTATAAGGCAAAGAACAGGCTTCAATTAGTCAAAATCTCTCTGTTGTTGCTCTCTCTTTGCTAAGCAGAAGCCAGACTCCACTCAAAAATATGTGGCCTGCAGTGCAGAGCTGTGCTTCTTAGTTCCCTGCAGCTGGGGACAGGAGGCAGTGACCACTCAGACCTCAGCTGCGGAGCACAGGTGAGCAAGCTTCCTCACCTGCCTGCCAGGTATGCCTGTCTTTTTGACTCATAAGCTTTTGATCCCCATGATGGTGACTGGACATCATCCCGTAGCAATATTAGACATTCCCATCATCTTGAGGCTGCTTTTCCTAGGGAACATGCTGATGTACTCAAGTGACCTCTTAGATGGCCATCAATCTAGGTCATTTGTTCAGTTATGGGACGGCCCCAGAGGCATAGGCATGAAGCAAAACTTGAATTCCTCTGCACACACACACACATACACACACACACAATAAACTAAATAAGGAGATCAAGCACTTTGTACTAGGGTGTATGTACAAGAACACAATGAAGTAGAAAATGAGGCAATTAACTGAATAATCATCACTGTTTACACCTTAATTTAATCCTTTCATAAGTTATCTCCAGTTAATAAACAACCAGCTGAGGCAATTGTGGGAATGGAAAGATACACGGCTCTCTCACACATGGCTGTGCCACCGGATGTTTCTCCTCATTGGCTACCTATCTCACACGGAGGGTTTGGCTCTTGTATTATCACTGGTACAGCAAGACCTGAGCAGATAATAAAGAAAGAAATATTCCTGTTGCTTAATATTTCAAAAATCGTAAACATGTCTACAGTCCTTAGGAAGGATGTTGAATACCATTTCCTGGAAGAAGAAATCTACATGATTACACCTGATATACTGGACATTTCCCTGCCTCATTGTCTTTGCCCCATAAACAGATATTATAACAGCTCCCACCTGGTGGCCATGTTCTGAGGATAAAAGGAGTTAGAAAGTGCACAACTCTTAGAAGAGTGCCTAGAACATGAAGTAATTGTTTTTTCTTAGCTAGCATTAACATTTATTTTTATAACTATTATATACCTAAACCCTCCCATCCTTCAGGTCTAATCCCCATGCAGTCTGGAAAGACTGCTCTTTAGTGCTCTCTCTTCCCTAATTACCTCCATATTTTACAAGGTGGACAGTTTCACAGTTAATTACAATCATATCAGAGTGCTACTGGTCAGTATGTGCATGTTGATTTTTGTCTCCAACTTGGTGTTTTACACTCCCTGAGGGATGAATTCTCTGCATCCTCCATACCATCTAGATTAGTGGTAAGACCACAGAAGATTTATTTTTATGAATAAAATACATATAACAACATCATGATTATTATGAAGAGTTTTGTTTTAATAGTGTTCTAATTCTCCTCCTCTTTGTTATCACCCACGTTAGTGTCACCTAGACTAGACCGGAGGTCTCCTGGCTCCCCACACACGGAGCACTGCTTCCGAGGCCAAACCTGTTCCCTCTGCTCCAGGGCTGAGCATGACTGCTATTCAAAAGATGTTTGAACAACAGGGAAATTGTCATTGGAAATTTACTAAACAGGGCTGGGCGTGGCCTCCAGAATAGACTCTATAGTTGTTTAATGTTCTGTTAGAATAAGTCCCCAAAATGTCTAGTTTTAGATCCAAAGTTCAAGTGGAGACTAGCACACAGGCCAGGCTGTGTCAGCTGGACAGGCTGAGGGTGAACAAGAACCGTGGGATTGTGACTGAGTTTAGTGAAATGAACTCTTTCCGTTATCATTTTGTGAAGTGTTTACCACCGAACTTGAGGGTGTACATTGACCCTCCCTTAGAAGTCCCAGAATATATCCAGTTTATCCTACATGCTGAGTATCTCCAGGTGCATGTGTGTATGCCTGCACTTGAAGGGGAGCAGAAAGCTCCTAGAGAGTCTCATGGGACAACATCTGCAACGTGTGCTCATGACCACTGTCCCTTTTCTACTCTGGATTCATATCACCCGATGTGCAGGGAAGGTACTGACATCAGTGGATAGCCAGGTGATGTTATTGTCAAGGCTAAGGTGAGATCAGATTAACTGTTAAGAACCTGCTGCCTTGACATCCTGCCCCAGCCCCAAAGCCTGCCCCTGAGTTCAGTGGATAAAGTAACTCCCCAATGCTCTTAGACCAGACTGGATTGAGTATCTCTCCATCTGGGTCACACTCATTTTCTCTCATTCTATCCTTGCCTTATCTCATTGACTTCCAGCTGCTCTATGTAGAGTAGGGTACATAACTCTAGTGGTGGGTTCATCACTGATCTTACTTCCATTAGCATATTAAAAGCAGAAGCTTTGGGATCAAACACACCCAGATTATGGCCTGTGTGCCATTTATGGGCTTTGGAATTTGGAACAAGTCATCTTAATCCTTGGACCCTTTTCTCATCTTTAAAATGGAAATAGTAAGGGGGCTTCCTTCCTACGGTAGTTGTGAGAATTCAAGTAGACAATGCATGCAATTCCCTGGCAGAGTGTCAGGCTCCTACCACAGGGGGCTCAGTGGGTGAGGATGGCTAACATTATGGGGCACTTAGAATGCAAGTGCTGAACCTGCTCTTCTCATGCTAGCTTATTTAATCCTCTCAATTCTGCTGGAGCAATTATGAGGATGGCACTTTTGTGAATTGCTTAGAGCAGTGCCTGGCACAAAGTTAGCTCTCAGTGTTAGCTCTCATAACTATTACTGTTCCTGTCTTCATTTGACAGATGAGGGAGTTGAGGTGAAGGGGGGTTCAATGTTGACTATTAGTACCTACTACTTGCCAGGACATTTGCATAAAGAATACTTATAGCAGGAAACATTTCACCAGCACCTATTACTTTAATCATTGTACGGTAAGGACATGAAGGCTTAGGAAGTTAAATATCTTGCCAAATGCTGCTCAGTTAGAATGTGGCAGAGTTGGGATTTGAACCTATGTGGACTTACCACCTGCCTCTCCACTATACTTCACTGTTATCTCTAAGGCTTCATTGCCCCCCAACCCACCTCCTCAGTGAGGTTAGCCAAGGGAGCATTTCCAGGTTCCAGCCATTTTCATCTCCACTCCTATGAGAACCACACTCTGGACAGGAACAGCAGGACCAAATTCTTCTCAGGCTATTTCAATCAACCCTGACACATCAACACGTTAAAACTGACATCTTCTGGAGACATTCCCTTGCAACCTCTCCTGGCTGGTCTATGTGGCTGTGCATGTTGATGCCAGTTGCTCAGCTACTCTGACCACACTATCCTCACTGAGTCGGTTACAGGCACCAGAGAGCAG
Source organism: Myotis nattereri (assembly GCF_964212035.1). Taxonomy (NCBI): domain Eukaryota; kingdom Metazoa; phylum Chordata; class Mammalia; order Chiroptera; family Vespertilionidae; genus Myotis; species Myotis nattereri. The sequence goes on from NC_138084.1 coordinate 27,529,336, forward strand.
GCTCCAGCGTCTGGGAACTGGCTTCCCACAATCCAGTTCTGTGGAGGAGGCAGTACTAGGAGGCCAAGAGGGGCTGTGTCCCATAAGAATAGCTACTGACCAATAAAATGGGGTTTACTTGGATTTGAAAATTTTCTTTGATGCCCAAATTGTAGGACCAATATAATTTAATTCAATACAAGGTTATAAAGGATAGCAAAAGGCCTAAACTGCACTCTGGGCTATTGAGAACTGATGGAAAAGACAAGCCTGATATGTAAGTTTCATAAAAGAGGTACAAACATATAACTGTGGGGATATATAAGAGGGAGGCACTTTTTCATTATTAGAGAAAATCTACACCAGTGATTCTCTACATTAGCTGAATACTCTTTCTAATCATTTGGAGACTAAACAAAAACAATGACCTTCATCTAAATCCTACAATAGATCAATTGAACTAGAATCCCAGATGTGATGTCCCACTGCAGGTATTTTTGAAAAGCTACTCAGGGGAACCCATTGTAAAGCAGGTGTGAACATCACTAGTTTAGGGGAAGGCCCTCATCAGGAATTTGACAAGTGGAAATGGGGATAGAGGGGTGGTCAGGGAAAAGCAGGCAAGAAAAGAAGTATAGAACAGAGAGTACAGGGTTTGGAAAGAGTGCACGATGTATTTGAGTAGGCTTGATGATCCACACAGAGAATGAGGGGGCGCAGAGGAGAACAAAAGATTCATGCACACAAGAAAGATCGTGGAGACAGACTGACATCCGAGGGAGTTGGAATTTATTTTTAAAATATGTAAAAATCCTGCTCTTTATACATGCCACTGTTAACTATATATCAGTTTTCATTGCCAAATGACCCAGATAATTATCTATAATAATAAAGGCATGATATGCAAATTGAACAGCGGAACGACCCTCTGGATTATCTTCTGGACAAAGCCTGGGCTGCTACAAGGGCCCAGGCAGCAGCCAGGGAGGCTGTGAGGGCCTACCCTTGCATGAATTTCATGCATCGGGCTTCTAGTGCCAATATAAAAACGCAATTTCTCACCACTTCTGTTAAAATAAGAACCATTGATCCCCACCATTGTGTCCAAACACAGAGTGCACTGTACCCTAAGGAACAATGAGTCACTGTCATCCTCTTTTGCAAATACCACTTGGCTAATTTTTGTGTGCCCCTCTTTTCTGGAATTATAAAGATACACTAAAAAATGACGAGAGAGAGAGAGAGAGAGAGAGAGGAAGAGACACTTTGCTTAATCTTCAAGAACTCCGATTCTGTCTGTCTAAGACTAGTCATTTGTTCAATAATGTGATCTACTTTAGGAGAAATAGGCAAATCTTAAACACTTTTAGTCACGAAAGAGTAAACCTTGCGTGGTGCTGTTCTTTATGGCATCAATAACATTTGATGCTTACAGTAACTGATGAAGTCAACAGAGCTGGTGTTATTATCCTCATCTAACAAAAAATGGCACGGAGTGCATTCCACTGTTCTCCTAAAAGCCTACAACTGCCACATTTTAGTTTCTACCGTATGCCATTCCTGCTATTATCTGGGGGAAAAGCATAGCTGAGTACATATTGCTAAAACATTTAAAACTAGTTTTAAGGATTGTTTTAGTTGCTATTTTTTAATGTAAGTACTAGTAGCTGATGTTATTAAGGGCTTATTCTGATGTGATAACATTCAGTGCCATTAAGATATGCTCTTGTAATTCATAATACTTCTGGTCATAAATTCCTTAAGAATGAGATCTTACCTCTTTCACACCCATATTCCCAAAGACTGTGCTGATGCAACCGTTATTCTCAATAAATATTTTTTCTGAATGTCAATACTCACATGATTTTGTGATATTTGACATCCTGTGTATGTATCACACTCTATAAAGTGAGTTACGTTAAACGAAATAGAAAATAAACCTGACCTTAATGTGGTTTAGATTGTCTATTCCTCAATCATTTGTGCCTCAAATGCCTACTACTGCATGCCCACAGTGGTCTCGTGGTTGGAGGTGCAGTGGTGAAGGACAGGCAAGGTCTCTGGCCTCAGGGAATTTGCATGTTTGTGGCAGAAGACAATCACACACAGGCATATGCACAATAAACTTGAGCACAGAAAATGGTATAGAAAATGTGGAGGAGAGTGAGTGATACAATGGAAGTGACCGGGGAAGGACTACTTTAGACAAAATGTTTTTTCAAGGGACCATCTCCTTGAAAAGGTGGAACTGTAGCCAAGAATTAAATTTAAAGAACAAAGTCATGTGATAAGACAGGAGTCGAGTGTTCCAGACACAGCGAACAGCAAAGGTCCTGAAAATGGGTGAGTTGACTGTCATGTCCAAGGTGTGAAAAGATAAAAAGGCTAACATACATAGGGCATGAGTCCAAGAGTTAGCCCTGGAGGCCATGTGAAAAAGTTGATAATTTATCTTATATTCAGTGGGAAGGTAATAGAAGGCAGAAACAAGACAGATACATGATCTGATTTATAAACCTCTTTCACCAAGAAATAATTCTGAACCAACAGAGTTCCCTGGACTACCAAAGAAACACTAAATGATGCTCATATTTCTGTTCTTATTAAGACTCATTTAGAAAGATATTTCTAAAAGTGTGGAAATGAAGGGGGATTCAGATGAACAATTAACCAAGTTAGAAATGCCACTAATAAAAACAACTCTGTTCCCTTGGCAAGGAATCCTGTTTGTGAGGTTTTCCTGGAAGATCAGGGATCAGTTCATGGATGAACAAAGTGCCCCCCAGGGATGCAGGAGCTTCTGACCCCACCCTCCATGCCCCAGGCATGCCCCTCAGCAGAGCAGAGAGAAACCAGCAGGTGAGGCCACATGACATCTGTCATCCTATCAGGGACATTTATGAGTGTGACAGGGAACACACTGATGCAATGGATAGTTACATAAGAACAACAGGTGTAAGCAGGGACTGCCCTTGGGACCTGGGCTGCTGAGTCACTCTTGACCCAGGCTTGAGTCTCCACTTGTGTGACAACAGCAATGGGCCAGGGGGCAAGGTGTCATCCTTTCTGTGACTGTGTTTCTTTACCAGCACTTGATGTGGTTGCATTTTTTGCGTTTATTGAACACCGACTACCAAAGGGTGTCATGGGAGAGACAGAAGCATAAAAGCCTATTTCATGCTCACAGTATAGTCTGAGAGCACAAACATTGTGTGGTGGTATAATAAGTCAAGATGTAGAAACACACGCCAGAAACAGCTCTAGTTAGCAGAGGGGAGGAGTGATGACTCCTCTGAAGACATCTAAGAATGCTTCCTTGGGGTGCGGTGGTACACGAGCTGCTTGAACTTGATCTAGTCCTATTCACAGAACACCTGTTTACTAGTATACTGAGCTGCACATTCCAAGCTGTATGTAAAGTAGGAATATGAAGACCCAGTATAAATGCAAACCGCTCCCTGAGGTTACATTAACAATAAAGAATCATGGATAGAGCATGGGGCAGAATATGCAGGAACATTTAAGATCATAATAACTAACGTTTATTGAACATTTAACAGATATGAATACAATTAATTCTCACAACACTCCTATGAGGTACAGACTTGCTAAGACCTTGCCCAGAGTAACCTACTTAGAAGAGGCAGAGCTGGAATATGACTGCGGGGAATCTGGCTCAAGGGTCCACGCTTTTAACAAGGACACTGCAGGCTTCTCAACAGCACCTCTAAACTGTGCTAGATAATTCATGCTGTTGCCTCTTGGCCCCTAATTCATCTTTGCTTTAAGGCAATCTCAGGGGAGAAGTTAAAAAAAACACACAAGTAGATCCCTGTAGCGACCTTTACAAAAAGAGATATGCAATGAGCAGAGACAATGAATTCTAACTCAGCCACCTTGGCTTTGGGAACCCATGGTCAGAATGCCTGCCTGCTGGGTCTGTCCAAATCAGCCTTAAGAATCAGCTGAGTCCACATGACATAAAAGAACTGAACCATCCACAGCTCTCATATCAACAATTACATTTTTTATCAGCTGTTTGGATTTCAGGAAAGTAGTGAGGTCCTGAAGGTGATGAACTCCATTGCTAACTTCCTCCATTCAGTATTTAATAGAAGCGCAAGCAGGGCAGTGATTAAAGGGGACCTTGCAAGGATGGTGGTGGCATTAACAATAATAAGGTTAATGTCACTATATGTTCGTGCATTGATTCAAGCATATCATCTTTAAATATACAGTATCCAATTTAATCCTAACCATGCATGAGTATTACTATTCACATTTTTGCATATTTACAGATGAAGGTTCAGAGAGGCACCGTGACTTTTCCAGTACAAAAGCTCCAATTCAAAAGAAACTTCCAAAGTTCAGCTACAGTTCCTTCTCTCTCACAACTGTGTCTCTAACAGTTAAACATTCCAGCAAGCCGCCCTGATGTCCTTTGGAAAGAACTAAATGCCTTAGCATACAGACCCAGACTCTGCCCTCTGACTCCTCCTGTTTCTGTTTAAAAATTCGAAAACCCCTCACTGCCTAATTCCCAGCCTAATCCCTGAATTGCCGAGGAAGGGAGTTTGAAAACAGATGGGTTTAACCAGCGAGCGGTCATATTTTAACACCAGGAGCTGAAGAGAGTACCAGAGCTGGCTGCCCCTCCTGCAAAGGCCCTGAAGGATGGAGGGCAAGGCTGAAAGCTGCTTACCAACACAGGACTCCCCGGACAGTGAATAGGTCCCATCGTCATGGAAACCGCTTCTGCACTCACAGTGGTACCACCCTGGCAGGTTAACGCAGCGGGAATGGTGGTGGCACTCAATGATTCCCTCTGTACATTCATCAATATCTGCCTCAGAGAAAAACACAAGCCCACCAGGACATTAATTCTTTTGGCACTGACCCTTCAGCAAACACCTAAATATGCTCATGTCAACAAAGCAATTACAACTGCTCAATGACCTAAAATGCAAGTTACAGGAAGAACCAAATCCCATTTTCTCCAGAATCCAAATTGAAAGCTTCATTTGCAGATGCTTTCTCATTTATGGACCAAGGAAGGGGAGCTGATGGCCATGGAGACAGTCCCAACTGCAAGTGCTGTGTAGGCTTCAGAGACACCAAAAACTAAACTGAGGATGTCTGGCCCAGCTCTGTTACTGCATAGGTCTTTTCTCTGATTCAGTAACTCCAAAGTAGTCATTCCAAATATTATTTGGGATTTTCTTATCATATTCATGGACAAATAAGTTGAGGAAACTCTGGATTCACTAGTGTTAAACCAATGTTTCTTATAGTACGGTCTTAGAGGCTTAACACATTTACATGCCCGGCACAGCTTCGAGAGGAGAATAATATAAATGCCCTGTTTCCCAACCACATTTGGCTGGGGGAAGCTTTTCTTTTGGGGGGGATTCCTTAATATCTTGGAAACTGGTGTTCTGGGGAGCAGGGTTTGGAAACTACTGTTCTCATTATTTTAAACCTTCTGATTCACTAGAGGACTTGATTTATGACCGTCAATCAGAGATGCTCATTCTCAGTCATTCCTGACAAAGGAAAGTCCCTTGGGCTGTGTCTGCTCAGCGCTAAGGACCACAGTTTTTAGCCCAGCAAACTCCTGGAGCCGTGCATAGGCTCTCCAGCCCAAAGGCTGTCTCCGGGCTGGAGGGCCTGACCTTTGCAGAAAGAGGAGCTGTCAATAATGAAGCCAAGTGTCAGTTCATTCCCGCCATGTAATTATTTCTTGGAATACAGCCACTATTGGCTGGGAATCATCCCCTCGTTCTCCTGGAAATATCTGAACCTTGGCAGTGTTATAGGAATAGAAATCTAATTAATATTTGGATATAGCACATCATGATTAAAACCCTCTTTGCGGTCTTTTTTAACACTTCCCTGCTGTCAGTGTCAGCTCGGGGCAATCAGCCACCAGTGGTCCTATTATCTAGACAAGTTCTGTACTGTGTGAGGAGCTGTAAATGCAGCTTGAAACCTGTCACTCTCATCATGCCATTTCAGCCAAGAAAAGAGAGAAAAGGGTAGTCTTTATTCCAGGCAACTCTGGCTTTAAGTTTAGCTTTAGCTTTTCCCCACCAACTGCCCTCTTCTTCCTTTATGGCTTTTACCTGGTATGAAGGGTCCGTGCAGTCTTTTGACATACAGTATCTCTTAGGTGTCTAAGATCAGTCTGCCCTCAGGACCCAGGGCTTCTATGGCACCTTCGGCAACTGCAGCCAGGGTGTGTGTACATGTATTATAAATCTCCACAGAATGAATTTGCAATGTCTACTTTGTCATTTCTAAAATTGTACAGGTGTACAGCTTTATAGGACACACCTTGGGTCACTAAAAACTTCAAAAATTGAAACAGAGAAGTGACTGGAGGCGATGTTTCACCAAGAGGCAGGGCTGACCCTAGACTATGGAGGCAGTTCTGTATTTTTAAATATGGGTTACCCAGGGACACACATAACCAGAAGACCGATTTTCAAAGGTAACATCTCTACATTCAGTTCAAAATACTCTCTGCAGCAACAAATTCTACCTCAGGCATTAATTTCCAAAGCTCCTAGGAAGGCAGTCTGGATGCCCACAGACCCTGTCACTTCTAGATCACCAAGAGTGTTTCAGTAGCAACCATCTAGCCATGGTGAGTGTGGTGGGGAACCAGGAGATACCAAAGCAAAGCTTCTTAAATAAACAAAACAAGGCTATGTCCTAGCTGGCCAGAGACAGGCCTCGTTCACATCTGCTGCCCTTTCACACTCAAAACCATCCCCGTGTGGAGGAAAAATCATTGGAAAATGTTACCAATAATTCCTCCAGGCTTCGATTTCAAAGGCAATTCCTAGGAGGAGGAATGGTGGTGAATGATGTGCAAATGTTGAAAAAAAAATGTGGAGATAGTTTTATTCCCAAAATGGAATGATAAGAGAGAGCAGGAGAAGCTTCCGTGGCCCAGCGAGACCGAAGCTTTCTGGGCAGGGCTCTCTCAGGGAGTGAAGAACATTACAGGAACACACCTATGATTTCCCCCAAGACAAGCGATCCCTGCGTGGCATTGAACATGAGATAAGCATGGAGCTGTCCCTTATCTGTGAGCTACATGGCCAGGGACTCGCTGGGAGTAGTAGCCAGAGCTCATCGCACACTGGCACCTGGCAATAAGGCTGCGTGTTGCTGATGTGGGTGCAAAATTTATACCTGAAGCCAAACATTTCATTCCCCATGCAACCAGACTCCTTGAGAGGCGCTCACATTTTCATCGTGCTCCTAAAACCGCCTGTTTCTTCTGCATAGTCACAGCAGGGTGAAAAGCAACCACCACAGACTCCAATCCAGAACACACTCAAAGGCTTTTTGGCAACATTATGGGGGCTTTAGACATTATAAATGGCTGTGGCTGCCTTTGTCCTCAGAGATCCGTTTCTCCTAGCTGGCACTTGCCACAGGCAAACAAACAAGACAGATGCTCTGGGAACGAGGTCTTGGTGAGTTCACTGTGGAATCCAACTCTGTCTCTCAAGGATTTCTGATAAATTACAGTGAGCCTGACTCATCACACAGGTTGTCAGCCATCCCAAGGGAAAGGGACAAACAAAAATAACCATGTTTCCTTCCTATACCAAGTCCTAGGATTGTGTTTAAATTTCAGTTTAATCCAGCACAGACCTGAAAATGTGGCAGAGGAAACAAGAGATCCTGGGGCCTTGAGAGTGGAACCTGTAGTATTCATTTCTGGGCCCTCAGTGCCAAGTGTCGGCAACATAAAAACTCACATTACAACCCAGGTCAAAGGGCTAACAAAAGGTGACACCGGGTTCAGAGTGAGACAGGACCTACATTTGTCACTAGTCTATCAAGAAAGAAAGTTGATCCATCAAGAAAGGAAGTTTTACAAAAGATAACTCTTATTCAAGTCATATTAATTGAATGTGCCAAGGATGGTTTTTGTGCCGTGGTGGCTGGAAAGGTGATAGACACATGATTCCTGAAACCCAAGAACACCCAATCAAGGGGAGGGGGTATACACACTCATCCTTCAAATCCCAGCCAATATCACCTTCCCCAACTCCTCCAGGTACACAGTCCGCCATCCCCAGGGATTCTATATACACACACATCCATGTCAGCATACATCTTACTCTATATCACACCTATTTTCCGTTTGTGCCCATTTTGCAAATGTAAATTTCTCAAAAACCTAAGAGACATCTTAGGTTGACATTTCTTGTGATATTGAGTATCAAGAATATGAAGGTGCCCCCAAAATGTTTGTGGGAATGAATGAATGACAAAATAAATGACAATGAACTAAATGAAAGGAACAATGAAAAAGAGCTATCCCAGAGACTCAAAGGGCCACAAGATTTCCTGGTGTTTGCAAATCACAAAGATGTAATGTCAATTCACAAAACTAAATGTAATGGGGTTAGTTTAATCTTTATATGTTATTTACCGTTAAAAGACGCCATGTGGTTTTATTTAATACTTGCTTCTATGTCTAACCTTTAGAGATTTTTAAGGAGGCACAATAGGCAACAAAAAGACATAGTTATAATTGCCTTCAAGGAAGGATCCTGCCTATACCTGGAGTTTTTTTTTTTATCAATATCGAAAAACAGATGACTACCCAAGGTTTTTTCATAGGATGTGCCCTAAGCAACACACTTAATCCTATTTGGAATGTACAGTGAATTTGCTCCCAAAAGCCATTTGCAAACAAATCCTTCGATTCTTGCAAAATGCTAGTGTCTTGAATTGGATGAACATCTTCCTTTACCTGATATCCTGCCCTCTCAGATTTGCTACTTGACAATTTATAAAAGCAGCCAAGTTTTTCTTAAAGCTTATTTCCAAGGAGATATTTTTTGTATTTCATATTAATTGGTTCACAGTGAAGTACAGGCTTAAGTTGCATTTGAAATATATATTTTATCAGGATTTATGAGGAGGTGGCATCATAAGAAAAACTTTTGATACGTTCATTCATTCAACAAAAGCTTATTGAGCACACATGTATAAAGGATTGGACTACACCCTGTGATACCGAGATGAAAAGGTAAGTTTCCTGTGCTCCTTACACTCAGAGTCTATTAGGGCAACCTGAACTGTAAAAAAATAACTGTGGCTAAGAACATGGGCTTTGGAGACAAACATGACTTCAATTTCCCACTCACCACCACAGGAATACATTGTTTAGATTTTTTCAAATCTTTGTTTTCTCATCTGTAGATTGACGAGAATAAAAATAAACTTCACAGACTTATGAACAAAGAAGACTTTTAAGCAAAATCTATTATGTTTCTTCTTTTGTATAGAATATTCACTTTGGACTCCTTATTGCTGCTAACAATGAGCAGATGGGCAAAAATAACTCATATTAATTTGTAACCAGGAAACTGGTAGGGATTGCAAGATGACTTCTGGATCTTTAAAAACATTCACTTTGCCCTAACCCAGTGGTTGGCAAACTCATTAGTCAACAGAGCCAAATATCAACAGTACAACGATTGAAATTTCTTTGGAGAGCCAAATTTTTTAAACTTAAACTATATAGGTAGGTACATTGGTATTAACTTAATTAGGGTACTCCTAAGGCTTAGGAAGAGCCACACTGAAGGGGACAAAGAGCCGCATGTGGTTCGCGAGCCACAGTTTGCCGACCATGGCCCTAACCGGTTTGACTCAGTGAATAGAGCATCCGCCTGCGAACTGAAAGGTCCCAGGTTTGATTCTGGTCAGGGGCATGTACCTTGGTTGTGGGCACATCCCCAGTTGGGGGTGTGCAGGAGGCAGCTGATCAATGTTTCTCTCTCATCGATGTTTCTAACTCTCTATCCCTCTCCCTTCCTCTCTGTAAAAAATCAATAAAATATATTAAAAAAAACATTCACTTGTATTTTGAGATAATTATAATATTGTAAAACATTCAGGAATAGAATCAATGAATCTATTATATATGCCCCCATTAAAATGTGAATTATCTCCTCCCAAAAGGGGCACAAGTACACTGAACACAAACCTAATTATTATCGAATATTTGCAGAATGCCAGGATTGTACTCAACAAAACATGCATCAGAATGTTTGTGGGAAACTAAAAAGACAAATAAATGAGAGAGAGAGAGAGAGAGAGAGAGAGAGAGAGAGAGAGAGAGAGAGAGAAACTCTGTGGTAGAAAGAGATTAGCTTTCCCATCTCCTCCTCTTCTTGGGCTCCCAAGGCTGTGTCTTGAGCACACCTCCTTTGCCAATGGGTGAGGCCATGTGAGTAAGCCAGGAATAATGTAATTCAGCATGGCTCACAAAAAAAACCCTCCTATGAGCCTCTGCACTGTTTCCACCTGCCCACAGGGGCTAAGGTGCAGGGAACCTTGAAGCCACTTGTTAAAAAATGGCAGTGTCTCTGTCTGCCTGGCTTCCTGCAAGACTGCAGCGCAGACCGGGCCCTGTCATGGACTATTTATGCTATTTATACGAGCAAGAATACATTTCTGTTTTACTGGGCCAGGACACAGTTTGGGGTGCCTTATTGCTACAGCCAGCATTTTCTGTTTGGATAGACTCCTTTCCCTTTCCATAGTCAGGGGAAAGACTGTGCTCTGGTCAGAACTCACACAGACACAAACAAGCAATCTCTGAAAAGAAAACAAGAAAACAAGAAAAGTGGCTCCGCACCAATCACTGACTATTATACTTAAGTCAAAGGCCAGATAACAACATGCAAACAAGACCACACTTTGTAGTCAGCTATGGTTGAGTTTGAGTCCTGGCTCTGTTCCTTCCTGGCGGGGGGTGACTCTGAGCAAGTGATTTATCTTTTTTCAGCTTCACTTTCCTCCGCTCTTAAATGAGGATGCTATTCCCTAGCTCATAGTGTTGTTTTAGGGATTGAATGAGATCAGTGTAGAGCCACTCTACAAAGCAAGGCAGGAAATCATTAGGTATGCGGAAATGAACATTCTCTAGTTTCTGTGTCCATGTCAAGACAGTCCAAGTGTTGGGGCTTCAATTCCCTACATATAAAATGGAAGGATCGTGCTACAGCATACTCCAGTCCTCTCTAAGCTCTAATACCCTAGGACGGGAGACATAGGCTGTGGGCTTATGCCTCCATCTGCTACTGACCAGCTCAATGGCTGCTATAAGGTTTAGGTGGCCTCTTTGAACATTGATTTCTTCATTAGCCAAGTTGTAAGTTAAAAAAAAAAAACACCAGCATGCTTTGTCTGTTTCACAAAGGAAACTCTTGATAAGGTATGAAGCAGCTCTGGAAGTCAATTGACTGCTACACAAAGTATATGGTGATATCATTATTACTGTGTCTTCTTTATAAGTCCTGATTAGCCACTAGCCTTGGCCCATTAAGCTGAAAGGTGCTCGTTATGAATGACAGTGGCAATGGCATGGTTATAGGACTGTCTGCCTTTTGTACATCTTTTTCTTTACTCAGTTGGCATGAGAGACTCAGTCTCTTCTTGGTGTTGCCCTTTTTGTGTTATCTCTAAAGTCTTCCTTTTTTGTCTGTCTATTTTCTAAACACAGCATTGCCAAATCCTTCCAAAGAGGACCAATTTATTTGCACTTCAACTCTTTTCTCTAGTCTGCAGGCTCAATGATAAACATCTCTAAACTGACCTCTAACATAAGTTTGTATACAAACTTGTATCACCTAAGAATTCGCTAATCTCAGAGGCCTCTTCATTTTAAACTCCTTCTGCCCAAACACACAGGGTGGGGCAAAAGTAGGCTTACAGTTGTGAGTATGCAAAACATAGAGTCTCCTCTTGTATTATTTATTAATTATTGTATTATTTTCAATACAAACAACTGCACACCTAATTTTGCCCCACTCTGTGTATCTTTCTATATATCAAACTAATTTTCCTCCCAGCACTGTTCCCTAGCTCTCCTTCCTCATAATCAATGTATTAAAGGTTAAAGTTTCTATAATGGCTTACGTCTTACCTGATCTGCCTTCTCTTATCTCTTTGAATTCATCAAACATTGTTTCTTCGCCTTACCCAGGACACTACACTGACTTTCTAGCTATTCCCCAGGCATATCAGGCATGCTGAGGTCTTGGCATGTGTTTGCATATGCTGTTCCCTCTTAGAATGTTCTCTCAGATGTTCCCATGGCTTTATCTCTCAACTTCCAAGTCTTTACTTGCCTATCCATCTTCTCTGCAAGTCCTTGCCCTGGCTACCATGTCTAAAATTGCCACATACCTACCCACTTCAGCACAAAAATTCCTCATCCTTTTTCTGTTTTTATCCTCTTTGTATGCACTGCCACCTAACATACTTTACATCTTACATGCATATCATATCTTGTGTCTTCTTCCCCTTTCTAGAATTTAAGCCCGATGAGGTGATATGAGAACAAAACAGGACCTGGGACTTGGAGGGCACAGAGTAATTTGAGGGATGAAGGAAAGACAGAGGAAGGGGAGGAAAATACACTGGAAATTCTATCTTTGACATCCATTCTCTAGATCTGTTGCCCACACCCTGCTCCAGTTTCACTTTTTCTGAAACCTGAATGAACACAGTATCTCCAGGCTGGCCTTTCAGCCACTGTCCCCTCCAACCCATAGAAATATTTGGCTACTGTTCCCAAAACCAATTACTCAAAAAATTTAATTAAAGTAACACCAGCTATTCTGGCACTCAGTAGCGAATTCAGCTTGGGGATGTCACTTTCCAACTTTATATTTTAATTATATAATTTCTATATTAAGAAAAAGTTAAATTAGATCTGTATTTTTCATCCTGTACTCTACAGAGCACTCTTTGGTAGAACAAGTGAATCTCAAGACGCACCTACTTGCAGTGACCATGGAGCAACTGAATGTTTCTGTGGCATAGATCAAGTACAGTTTCAACTCTAGGAACCTTGATGATTTTAAAAGCACTGATATAGATCATATTCAACCCCAGCCTGAAAATGCTAAGATTCTGCAATGTTATTACACTGTGCTTCTCTACTACTTACAAATGATCCTTATTATAAAAGTCTTCCACCACGCAAAGTCAGAAATGACAGAATTCCTGACATACTCCTGCTGTTTAGCAAGCTGGATGGAAGGCTTGATGACTGGAGGTGCAGCCAACTTGGTACCATGGGGGAAATCCAATCAAATCACAGACACACAAACTGGCCTTCTGATAACAGTGCGCTACTGAACCAACCCTGCCGCCAGATTTTTTATCATGAGGTAATTTAGGATTTTATAAGTAACTCACAATCACTTGAGTTTCCTGGTCCTTGCGACCAAAAGCAATTCTAATTAGCAGGATATTCTTATCCCTATACTTCAGATAAGGCACCCTGTCCCTAAGAGAGCACATCACTTCCATCTGGTACACAGTATGGTAGATTGAAACTTGTTTTTCTCTGATTCCAAATCATCAATAGGTTAGTCTACCTTTCAATAGGTCACACTGTCACTCTTAACAAAGTTGATCCCTGTGGCCTGATGTGTTCAGGGTACTGAACTGGCTAAGCTTTACTTTTCCCTCTCATGCCATCCTATTGAACCCTGAGAACATTAATCCTTGATTAAGACAGTGGTGAAGCCATCTTGAACAATGCTTTGTTTTCCTGCTTAAAAGGAGGAATGCAAGTTTGTTTTAAATTTATTCTTGCAGAATGTTAAACCTATCCCTTTAAGACAGGTCCACTTTTTTTTTTTTTTTTTACTTTGAGTATTTCAAAAGCCTGCATTATTTGTAATGGAGGTATTTATGCAGACACAATAAATACGATAATTTACCTGCAAATAAAACGGAGAGCTTCAACCCCCAGTGAGAAATGGAGAATTTAAATAAGCCCTTTAGAAACCGTTACCATATTTCTGTCACCATCTGATTATACTGAGAGAAAAATTATTTCATGTTGCGTAATGGCAGACAAGCAACAATTATAATGAAAAAGTTCTTTGGAAAAAAATAAAAGCTTTTATTTGTCACATTCACAAAGTTCTGTGATTTTTTTTTTTTGAAAGAAAGAAAATTATCTTTTTTCCTCTCTTCTGTGAGTTGGGGGGGAAAACATCAAAACAGAAAAGTGAAGTGCACTCTTAGACAGAGGGCCCTGGGTTTAAGATTCCCAAAGGCACGTAGGCTGGTTTGTCTGGCCGTAGCTCCTCAGCATCCTAGATGCCTTTGGTTTGAAAATGTCTTTGCAGGACTGATGCCGCTCACATGCGATCCAGAGACAGGAGTGGCCCCATGAGTCAACCTCAGAATCTTGGTAACTTGAGGAGCTCAGAGCCAGGACCAAGTAACTACAAGAGGAAACAAGGTGTATAAACAATTTCCCTTTGAACAAACAACCACTCAAATCGAGAAAGCTCTTAGGCATCTAGAGAAGACAGGCTACTAAGAGTGTAGATGACATGGGGTGAGGATCACTCAGAAATGAATTAGAGGATGTTATCATTGCCTGTGGTCATGTGCCTTATGTCCTTTCTTAGTGCTTATAAAGAAACAATAGCTCCTTTGAATTGTGTGATTTAGCCATTGTAATGCCTGTGATAACTAAGAAAGTCTAAATTCTATGTGATTAGAAAGCATTGAATCATAGAGGAACAGAGGAATGGAATTTTTATATGCTACCATAGTCAAGGTCATACACTCCAAGGATTAGAGGCTCCCAGCAGGCAGTCTAGTGGATGATATAGCTCAGGCTTCAGTAAACTGGGCAGAGAACATGCCCTGCCATGGGGAGCAGCTAGTACTTAGCTGCAGGAAATGTCCCCACCCCAGGCCATGTTGGAATCCCAGCAAAGACCATTCCTTCATGCAGTTGACGGTTCACTGGCTAATTCTGACTATATGGTTGGTTTTATTACTATTATTATTTTAAATACCAGTAAGGACAACATAGGGCAGGACACATGAAAAGTTATTTTCTTTGAACTTGAGCCTCTGTTGGCAAATGTTGAATCCTATTACCATCCTTTTATACATAGAAAATGTGAAGCTCAATGTAAGAAGTGATTTACCTAAGGTCCTCTACTTGGTAAAAAAAATACCTAATAATATACAGCATGAATCAGTTCAACAATTGTGTTTAAAGTAGTGATTCCAAACTGCTAGACATACTTGGAAGGCACATTCTCTCTCTCTCTCTCTCTCTCTCTCACACACACACACACACAAAGAGAGAGAAATTTATCACCTCACATGTGCCCATAAAGTTTTCTAGATGATGAAACATAAATAAGAGAATGAACATTACTTCGATGTCTATTAAGTGCCCAGGCACTATGATTCGGTCTCCATGGCAGCCCTAAGAAGTACCACTTATTCTCCCCATTTTACAGTTAAGAAAACCAAGAACCCATGTCACTCTCCCAAGGCCACAGGACAGTCCATGAAGGAGCTGAGATTCAAGTGCAGGGTGACTAATATGAAATACTCCTTTTCCTGCTATGCAATACTACCTCTTCATGGTGCCTTCTGTGGAATCTTAGGTAAGCGTACATGAGTACATGGACTCTTTCTTTGAGAACCTCACAGCCTATTGAGGGAAACAGACTTAGAAACAAACATCTCTCTGGCAGAAGCCCTATGCTAACTACACGGAGAAACTACATAATTTTTTGGGGGGGCACACCCAGCACCAGGTCTGCAGGAAGCTACTCACTCAGCTCAGTCAAGCTTCACTTGCTCCTCCCTCACCAACCTGCAATGAAACAAAGTGGAGATGCCAACCTACTCCCTGTAATTTCTAGAGAATGTTCCGGCTTCCCAATCAAACTCAGACCATGAGTTCCTAAGGTGTGTTTTTGCTGTGAAATGCTGTAGGCTTGGCAGCAAGAATGACCCCTTTGGCAGGTGCAGTGTGGCACCATGTCCAATGTGCTGTCAGGTGCCGTATTTTGTTT
Source organism: Myotis nattereri (assembly GCF_964212035.1). Taxonomy (NCBI): domain Eukaryota; kingdom Metazoa; phylum Chordata; class Mammalia; order Chiroptera; family Vespertilionidae; genus Myotis; species Myotis nattereri. The sequence goes on from NC_138084.1 coordinate 27,545,208, forward strand.
GATCCTCACACTCCCACAGTGAGCTGGGCGCTTTGGGATTCAGACACTCCCTTCAAACATGATGAAAAGAGGCTGCGAAAGAAACTGCTCAAGGTGGAGAGCCCTGCAGACAAGTTCCGCCTCCTGGATCAGCGTTATCTGTAGCCTTACATGCTGACTATTTAGGCACTTGGTGATAGAGGAGAAAGGATATTAGAGGAAGGAAACGGAAGGAAGTTCCCCCAGAGAGAATTCACTAACATGTTGCAGTGGAATTTGATTGCTGTCAGTGGTATTTCTATAACCTCCTTCATCTCCTGAGCTTCCACTTTTATTGCATCTTTTTGGTTTCAGTAATTTTCTATCAGCTACTCGCATTTCTTTTCCTTGGTTTGCACCAAACACAGAGAATTTCAGAAAGAAGGACAAACACAATAGCCATCAAATCCCCTGACTGTTTAGGTTGAGGACACTGAAGGTCAATACTGTAAAAATGATGCAAATGTCTAAAAACAAACAGGAAAGAAGAATGAGTAAATAACTTAAGCATCCACTCATGATTGCTCAGGAAAAGTAAAGTCATCCTTCATCAGAGCGTTTCACTATTGTTGTTTTTTATCCTCACCCAAGGATATGTTTTTGTGTGTGCTTTTTAATTGATTGCTTCAGAGTGAGGAAGAGAGAGAGAGAGAGAGAGAGAGAGAGAGAGAGAGAGAGAGAGAGAGGAGAGAAACAACAACAACAAAAACACATGTGAGAGAGAAACATTGATCAGTACCTCCTGTACCTGCCCCAACTGGGATCAAACCTGCAACCCAGGCTTGTGCCCTGACCAGGAATTGAACCTGCAACCTTTTGGAGTACAGGACTATGCTCCAACCATCTGATCCACCCTGCCAGGGCTCACCATTTTTTATTATTGCTATTGATTTATCCTCAGTCCTATTCCATCTTTAAGCTACAGGAGAACTTCCTTCTAAGAATGTTTCCATCATCCATTACCATCACCCTGACCATTGGGTTCACCTTCATCTCCTAATTCCTGGCTTCTCAAGAATGAATGACATTGCCAAAGGAACAAATGCATTGAAAGTCGGTCTTCAACAAAATGAACAGGAATGAAACTGTACAAAGAATAGTTTCCCATTTCCTAGGGCAGGGCTTTCTTGTCACAAAGCACAGACCTCTGAGCCAGATCTATTCTGTAGTCTCAGGACAAACGACCCAAACAGTCAGCCCTGGGAACAGAAACAGCCCATGCACACCACGTGCTTTTGCTTGGCATGCAGAGAGTTATATTTAACGACTAACCCAGGTGCCAACAGAAAGAATCTGGAGATTTCGCATACAAATTTTGGATGCCTGGCATCTCTAAAAAAATCTGATCTAGCAACATTGGACCCACATTGCCACATGGCAACCACTGGTTGGAGATGAGCAGCGGCTGCTACCTTTAAAGAGGCCTTAGTTTCTCCATGCAGAGCAGTCCATACATGGTTCATTTTACTCATGCTTGACAGGTGTCAACATCTCAATTTACGGCACCTGCCAGAAGAGGCTGCCCTCATGCTGACAAAGGCAACAAAATTTTTACACTTTCTGTATGGTGCACATCTGATATTACAAATATTCTTAGTATACAATCTCTATGGAGGCATTTTGATATACCAAATAAACACAAGAGTTAAACTAAAATCATAAAGAAATATTTAAAATTAATATAAATTAATGTGCTCAGGATTTCAAGTCAGTGGATCTGGTGAGATGGAATATAATTGGGCTTTGTTGGTCTACATCTGTTGCAAATATTTCTTTCATGATCATGTAGCTTATGTTTTCAGATGGTTTGGGGTTGAATTCATAGACCTGTCCTTTCCTTATTGTGTGGTTTTGGATTCTTTCTCCTCATCTTCCTTACCTTTAAAATAGAGATAATAATTCTTGCCTTGAGATTGTTGTAACTATTAACTGAGAGAACTACTGTTTGTAGCAGGTGAATAAACATGCTGGTTTCCTTTTCCCCCACACCTTTGTTACCAAGGTTACAAAGTAGAATTTGATCTATTCCTGCCTTTTAGGAGAAACATACATATACAACTAAAATATATGACAATAATATAATATAGTTATAAATCAAATACAGTTAACTACAAAATCAGAGCTACCACATTATTCTCTCTAGCAGTAAAATCCTGGGATGGCATACTCCCTGGTAACATGAATTCAAAGATAGTATAGTTTCTGAGCGGACATTACTTCTCATTCTCTGCCTAGCCCTCATGATCAAACATAGGTGAAACAAAGTGTTTATCTTTTGGGGAGATAGAAAGAGAAGAGAAGGTGAGGCCAACAGTAAACAGCAGACAACCTTGTTTCAAGAATGAGAATGTGCCCCATTTGCCCAATATTCTTGTGGGATCCTTTCAACCAAGAGGTTACCAACTTAGTAGGACATTTCAGAAAAACAGCAGCATAAACCAGCCAGGACAAGGAACTAGAACCATCCATCCTCAATGTGAGAGTGAGGTCTGAGGACGATCACCACCAGGTGGCACCAAATAGCAGCTTGGCTTGGGTGAATGTGGATCCTAGAACTGGCTCATCTGGCCAGGCTCATTCCACCCTGTTTCCTCAATTTTGTTATGAAGTATCCTTGCATTTCACACAATTTAACATTTTAGGCCCATTTTCTCTTATGCATGGTTGTTACTGTATTTGGATTTTAATACGACTTGGACTCTATTACCATTCCCTGTAAGATCTGGATGCTCCTTACCTCCTTACTCATCACACCACTTTTCCCTGAGCTCCCCACACTCCAGACACTCTGCCTTTCTCAAATCCATACTGAAGACTGCACTAGCTGTTTCCTCTTCCTATGTTCTTAATACCCACAGCCTGCTTCTTCTATTATTTAGGTCGCAGCTCAAATGCCACCATCACAAATAATCCTTCCTAGACCACCTTTTGAAATAGCTTCACCTCTCTAGTTGCTCCCTGCTCCATCACACTGTGTCTCTTCTTCAACGACACAGGTGAGACTTTGACATCTGGTATATACGTTGGTGTATTACCTCTTTTCCTCCCCTGGCTATAGGCCCACCAGGGCAGGGACTTTTCTGTCTTGCTTACCGCCATGTCCCCCCGGATCACTCTAAATAATTGTTGGTGGGGAGGCAAGCTCAGTGAAAGGCTTCTCTGGGTTACTGCCTGGGCTCTAGGTTAAGCAAATAGATTAAGCCAATTAGTAACCCTAGAGGAAAAGTACAAATAGGGAAGTTTCAGGAAACTAAGCTGGGTTGGAGGATGTAAGAGAGTATTCCAGTGAGTACAGCTGCTGGAATGTATAGGAGCTAACATTTTAATAATAATAGTGATAACAACAACTAGTATACATTGAGGGCTTACTTTGCCAAGCACTCTTCTAAGTCCTTTTCAGGTCTCAACTCATTCAATCCTCTCAAAAACCTGATGGTATAGATATTCTTGTTATTCCTAGTTTACAGATGAGGATACAGAGGTTCAGAGAAATTATGTCACTTGTCCAAGATCACACAGCTAGAAAATGGAGATGAGACCTATTCCACAGTCATCTGTTTGCATTCTCTTAACTGAAACTACCATTTCAAACCAAATCATAAAAATGCCTAACACTCATCAAAGTTATTATTAAAAGAAAGGGAAAGAATAGCCAAGGAGCTAGGAGAGATGGGTCCAAGAGTCTAGTCAACATGAAAGTAGGTCACATAATAAAGAGGAAGATCACATGTACAGTGGGCAAAAGAACAATAAATATGAGGCAATAGGGGTTGGGGATGATTACCAAACTGCTGAGAAGGCTCAAAAGCTCAGTTTGGAAAAAATGTGTTCACACCACAGGTTGATCTTTTCATGCTCCAGGAATTCACACCATCATTTAAACATGCATTTGCCAGGCTGTATCGTGACATTTGGGCAGATTTGGACAAGAGCGAATGCCTTACAATATGTCCTCTCGAGTTATATGTAAGTTTAGCCCTTAACATATGCTCATATTTTATATCATCTATATCTACCAATCAGACAATGTGAGAAGGGAAAGACATCAAGAAAAAAAAAACTAGATTCAACTTTCCTTAGTGTTTCTACACAATTCAATTACCGGGCAAAAATGGGAATTTTCCCAGTTCTGCTTTAAGAAAATGCTGTTCAGATTCCATCGAGCATATCTAAATTGCATTTGGATTCCGTGTTCCACTCCAGCATGGTTATTTATGGTGTTTATTGAATACAGCCACTATTCTCTGCCTCTCTGCACATTTATAAATACAACGTCTAAAAGGCATCCATTAAGCTTTATGATCTATAATTGCAAACAAGATGTGACCAGTCATGCATTCACCAACATTACAGAATCATGTAAAGTCAGCCTGGCCTACTCAGAAAGGGCTGGAGAGGTCTTGTCATTCAACACAAGTGCCCCTGATGTTAATGAGGTCTCAGCCCCTGGACTTTTCAAAAAGACTTCCAGTTCATGGGTTATCACTGTGTACATGCATTCCCTGCCTCTCCTAATAGATCAAACACAAGGATCAACGATATAATCAACAGCAGTAATCCTCAGCAGTTTTGGAATTAATTTTAATCACCATGAAGGCATTGAGAATACTAGTACTCTTTATTGCTCACCTGTCGTTTTTATAAAATACTAAAGTAATTAAAATGATAAAAGATAATACAATAAAAGGATCAATATCCACCACCAAGTTAAGAAGATAGATCATTACTAATAATGTTGACAACACCTCTGTATGCCTACCTCCCTGATGACATTTTCCTAGAATTAACAAACATTTTCATTGCAGTTTTTCCATTCCCATCTATTCTTTTTTTTTAAAGATATTTTATTGATTTTTACAGAGTGAGGAAGGGAGAGGAAGAGAGAAAGAGAAACATTAATGTGAGAAGAAAACATTCATCAGATGCCTCCTGTATGCCCTTGACCAGACATGTGCCCTGACCAGGTTGGCAATCTTTTGGTGCACAGCACGATGCCCAACCAACTGAGCCACACCAGCCAGGGCCCATATATTCTTTTATATATAACTGATTTTTTTTTTTTTTTTTTTTTTTTTTACAGAGAGTAAGAGAGAGGGATAGAGAGTTAGAAACATCCATGAGACAGAAACATTGATCAGCTGCCTCCTGCACGCCACCTGCTGGGGATGTGCCTGAAACCAAGGTATATGCCCTCGACCAGAATCTAACTTGGGACCCTTCAGTCTGCAGGCTCCACTGAGACAAACTGGTTAGGGTAAGGGCCCATATATTCTTTATGTATAAATCCCAACACAATGTATTGCATTTTGAAAATGATATAAATGGCATCAGGCTGCACACGTATTTTGGTAACTTGCTTTTTTTCACTCAAAATTGCTTTGACATTTACGCACATTGAGAGGAGTAAGCCTAATTTGTTCATTTTCTGTGCTATTATTTTTCCTTAATAAGAATTTAGTTCTCAGAATCCTAATATATATAAAGAGCTAGGTGCTGTCATGACCGAAAGGGCGACCAGTCACCTTGAAGTGCATGGAGCACCTCTCGGTCCTCCCCTCCCCCAGCCCCCCCGAGCCGCTCACCATGAGGCAGGTGCTGGCGGTGGGGTGGGACTGGGGACTGTTGAGCGGCGGTGGCGGGCTGCTTTGCAGGGTGGCCGTGAGCTTAGTGGAAGAGTCACCTGGGCAGCAGTGAGTTTTGCAGAGCAGTGGCAGGGCAGGGGGAGTTTCACGTAGCGTCCAGCAGCAAGCTTCTCAGGGTGGCAGCAAGCTTCAGGGAGCAGTTGAGGGGCAGGGGGAGCTTCACATAGCGTCGCAGGGAGGCAAAGGCCATGCGATGGAGGCCAGGCTAGGCCTGGGGACCATAACTGCGCACGATTTCGTGTGCGCTGGGCCTCTAGTTTTGCAATAATAACCAATGAAGCTATGAACATTCCTGTAGATGTATTCTGGTGTACATGTGCAAGAGTGTCTCCCGTATATTTCTATAGGTAGAATTGTTAGGTTCCAGAGCCTGGGCACAGTCACCTTTATTTATTTATTTATTTATTTATTTATTTATTTATTTATTTATTTATTTATTTTTACATACAAACTTTTATTCAAAGGTAATTCCAGAAAGACATGTTTTGGTCATTTTTAAAGTGAGATTAATTGAAGACCTCAGAAAAATGGCTACTCGCAGAAAGTTCTCTCTTCTGTTAATAGCAGCTAAATTTATACACACGGAAAAAATTCTTAAGACCATGCAAATTCAGTTGAATTCCATACATTCATTATATTCATCAAAGACCTGCAGTAATGATCATGCCAAAGTGTTACTTTAAGAAAAAAATTAAAAATACACACCAAAACATGACCAAAATTAAACCAAAGGAAGGAAATAATAAATAAGCATACTTTACATTTTATTTTTAAAAAGTTTGGCATCACACATATTCAAGTGTGTTACACCATGTTCATTCCTCAGAAGTGGCATTTTAAAGTATTAAGCATTGTTAAATATCAAAAAATACAACTCTGTTTTACAATGTAGTACTGGCATAATTCAAAGTACGGGCACAGTCACCTTAATTAAAGTACAAAACAATTTGCCAAAGTGCTTATAAATTTACATAAATATGTGCTGCAGCTAAAAGTGTGGAATTTTTCCTGTTGCTTAATTTCTTTCTCAACACTTGGGATTATTATAAGTTTTGTTACCACAATAGCTGTGAAATAGCAGCTCACTGTGTCTACATTCCCCTGATTACTAGTGAAATAACATCTTTCCACATGGCTTATTGATTTTTCTTGTTTCTGTAAATTATCTGTTTATAATTTTCCTACATTGTTTGCCTTTTTCATATAGATTTTAAAAGTTATTTATATGTTCTACATAAAACCTTTGTTGGTTTATTTCTATTACACATATCTGGTCTCCAGGCATGCAGCTTTATAATTTCACTTTTTCCAGGAGATGGTTTCTTTGATGAACAGAAGTTAATTTTGGCTCATATGAAATGATTTTCAATCTTTTGCTTTATTGTGTTTTTTAAGGGGTAGTTTCTATTGATTCACCATTAAATTTGAGGCTTGATATAGGTTTTAGTATAGGTCCCATATTTCAGTTGCTAAGATTTTCTTTCTATAACACAGTAAATAAATTTTATTGAAAGCTTTTTCTATTTGACATGATCCAATATATTTCTCTCCCTGTCTCATTTAATATAATGAATTGTATTGATATGTTAGGTATTGCTAAACCAATCTTGAATTTGTAAGATAAAAGCAACCTGTCCATGATGTTTTTAAAACACAATCTATATTGAGGTTGTTTTCCTTATATTTGTTCTCAAAAGAATTTTTCATCAAAGTGATATTGAACTGACTATGATTTTCCTTTACTAAATTGATTCTTACTAGTTTGTGAATACATATATACTATATGTATTAAGTGAAAGTGCAAATTTTACCCCTTTTGTATTACCTGGAATATTTTGTAAATATCAGTATTATATATTTCCTGGATGTTCAACTGACTTTGTTGTATAATGTTTATTCTTAGGTTGCAATATCTATGTGGATAGTTTTAACTAGTTGAACAATTTAATTGTTATATATCTACTCAATTTTTACATTTCTGCTTGACTAATTTTGGTAAATTATATTATTCTAAAATATGTACATTTCATCAAAGTTTACAAATTTTAACAGAAACATTTTTTTATTTGCCATTTACACAATGGACTACTACTTGGCCATAAAAAAATAACAAAACCCTACCTTTTGCTATAGCATGGGTGGATCTGGAAATTATTAGCTAAGTGAAATAAGCCAGTCTTGAAAAGACAAATATCATATCATCCCACTTAAATGTGGAATATAATTAGCAAAATGATGTAACATACAAAATAGAATCAGAACTATAAATACATAGAACAGGCTGACAGCTGTCAGAGGGGAGGGAGTTTGATGGGCTGGGTGAAAAATAGGTCAAGAGATTAAGAAAAAAACATATATATAATAAAAGCATAATATGCTAATTAGACCAGACAGCTGGACAACCTGGATGAAGCTGGGGCTGTGAGGGCCAAGCCCCTTGCACAAATTTTGTTCATTGGACCTCTAGTTGTCTATATATAGACAACTACAGTAATAGCCAGAGGGAAAGGGGTGGGGGGTGATGAAAGAGGACAAAGGGGGAATCAAAGGGGTTGGAAAGATACTTTACTTTGAGTGGTGAGTGCATGATGCAGTGTGCAGATGATGTTTTATGGAGCTGTCCATTTGAAACATGTATGGTTTTATTAACCAATGTCACTTAATAAATTCCATTTTAAAAAGAAAATGTATCTAAAATATTGTGTTTTTATTTTTAGAAATAAGTTGTTGTATCAGTGCTTACACTCAAGTCCCCCTTTTATTCCTAATAATGACTGTCGGTGCCTGGTCTCCTTCTCCTTGATTAGTGCCATGAGGGTTTTGTTTACATAACGGATCTTTTCTAAGAAATAACTTTAGCTTTGGATGATCCTCCCTTTTCATTTCTAGTTTTACTTACTTTGGCTATCTTTATTATTTTCCGCTTTGATTTCCTCATTGTTTTTCATTCTGTGGTTCTTTTTGCTAACTTCAGAAGTTGTATACTTTTATCATTAATTTTAGCCTTCCTTCTGTTCTCAGAAAAGATGTGAGGCACCTTAAAAAACATCTAAGCTGAATCCAACAAATTTACTACCATGTTTTAATGCCTGAAATATCTGTTGGGTTCCAAGAGTTCTCTTTTTTGAAACCCTTGAGCAAGTTATTGAGTTTATTATTTTTCTGACTCCCATTCATATTATTTAGAGATTTTTGAGTTGGACGATTGTGTTCAATGGAGCTACACCTATGAGAACCCGGTAAGACCTGAGTTCCTCCAGAAAGAATGAGCCTTTGTTTCTGCCATATGTCCCAAGAGGATAAAAATTTTTTAAAAACATCAATTTTTCAGATTCAGGTTCTCCCCATTCAAAAAAGTAATATAAATCCAAACTTTTATTGTAATATGCTTTTCTTTTATATGAAGGGAAGATATTCAATGAAGAAGAAAAAAAAAACTGCTTAAAAAACTGAAGATACATTTTGATCAGGATGTCCCAGGCATTGTGAATTGATGGAAAGAATTTAGCAGTCCTGAGTTTGAATCCTGACTTTGCTTCCTCCAAATTATGACCTTGAACAAGTTTTTAAAAAATCTTTACTATTGAAAGTATTACTTATGTCCCTTTATTTTTTCTCCATTGACCCCTTATAACCCGCTGAACAAGTCTTTTAGATGTGTAAGAGTATGATCCTGATTCTTTATGTTTAAAGTATGGGGAATATATTACATCAATAGAATGAAGATTACATACACATAGTATAATCCCACCTAACAGAGTACCTAGAAAATAATACATGTTTAATACATGATGTGATAAGCCCTGTCCTTTCTTCTTGCTTTTCTTTCTTGGGCAAGATAGACTGACAGCCGAGTAAATGAAAGGACCCTAGTCTATTGTCTGCCTAGCCATAATCCTAAAACCATGGCATCTATTCCAGCAGTCACCAACCCATGGTCCACGGACCACTGGTGGTCCATGAGGTCTGAAAAGTTGGCAACCGCTGACAACTACTTATTGACTTCATCCATGCTAGGCTATAAAGGATATGGTTACATGGTAGGAAATATTAGAGTGGATCTAACCTCTCTCTCTAGAGCTTCAGATTTTAATGGACTTAAGTTGCAAGATGTTTTGAGGAAATCACTGTGTGCGTGCTTTGCATATATTATCTTCTCAAATCCCCCCCCCCCACCAACCTCATAAAGTGTTTTTCTCATTCCTGATGAGAAACAGAAGTCCCAAATCACACAGTGAGAACACATCAAAGCCGGAGGAAAGCCCAGGCAATTTTACTCCAGATTCTACATCAACTGTCTTAAATAGTGGCTCCTACTAAAAGCATAAGTCATAATGTCACATTGTTTTCTTAAGTGTCTTAGGACCAATTAGGCCAGAAAATCAAAGACACATCATCCCAACCATACTGAGTGCCATGACATTGGGTGAGTGTAGACCTATGAATTGTTGGGGGACCCAGGGGCATTACATTGCTGAACAACAGCCACACTGATATTCTGAGTGTCTGGATCACAATGATCAGGCTGCCTTCAGTATTCTGAGAATGTTGGAGAATAAACTTGTCAATTAGAAAATGACAACCAAATTGACAATTCTTTAAAGGATAATAATCCAACCCTCTTTGGGTGTTGACCTTTCTAAAAAATATTATTTTAAGACAGCACGCTGCACTAACAACACATATTTTAACACATGCACCAGCGTGATTTTTTAAATTAGTTTTCAACCTGTCTCATCATATTAGGATATTTGTATTATGAGATTCTGACATACTGATGGCCCTGAACTAACCAGATGGTGTTGAGATTTTGATGTATCCACTTAGGAAAAGACTCAGAATTCCAACTTTCATTCAGTCATCAATCATTTACTGAAAGGCTACTGTGAGTGAGAAGAAAGCACAAAAGACATACAGAGAAAAGACATGGTCCCCAAATAGAAATTTCATAGTCCAGTGGAGGAGAAATAGACAAATAATTACAACATATTTGAAATCTTAAAGTTGAGGAGATGATGCAAGATGTTTTCAAAGAGATGAAGGGGAGCTACCTGTGGGATAGAGATGAAAATTAGAGAAATGGCATAGATGAGACATCTAAGCAGGGCCTTGAAAGGCAAATAGAGTTTTACCTGATGGAGATAAAAGAGCATGACAAGGCCCAGGAAATGCCATGTGTAAAACACCTGGATGCAGGATAAAGTGCACAGTATTTAGGAAACACCAGGTGGTCAAGGCAGATGGAATGCAGGGCTTATGGAGGAGTGAGAGGAATAGATGAGCTTATAAGGTCCATGGAATTCCTCAATGAAAGACCTTGATTTAAATCCTATGTAATGTTAGTCACCATCACATAGATAGTGGGAAATCATCCAAAGGCTTTTCAGCAAGAGCCTGTCATAATCACATTTCTATTTTGGAAAGCTCACATTGGAGACACAGGATAGCAAAGACTGGAGAAGGATTGGTCACAAACAGGAAAATCATTCAGGAGGCCTTAGAAGACAGATAGTCCTAAAAGGTCATGTCCTAATGTCAGTATGACAAGGAGGTCTTATCCCATTTCTTTTTAAAAAATATATATTTTTATTGATTTCAGAGAGAAAGGGAGAGGGAGAGAGGGACAGAAACATCAATGATGAGAGAAAATCAATGATCAGCTGCCTCCTGCATGCCCCACACTGGGGATAGAGCCAGCAACCCAGGCATGTGCCCTGACCTGAAGGTGACAGCCATAGAGTCTGCAGAGAGGAGAGATTTAAGAGGGGAATCAGTAGTATCTGGTGGCAGCCTGGGGATGAAACAAAGATAATCATGACTTTGGAATTTCTGCTATGAGCTAGTGGAAGGATAAGTTTAAAATAAATAAAAACTCATTCGAATAAAAATTAGAGTAGTATATATGCTCTCTGACAGTCAGAGGAAAAGCAGAAAAATGATCAAACCTACCTGACTAGGGAAAAGATAAAAAAAGAGAGAATCAGAACATTTGAAAATCAAGCTTCCCAATACCTATTACTGGTACATCATGATGAGAATCAAGTTCATTAAGACAAGAATTACAAAGGCACCCTGCAAGTTCATTCACTTAGGCACAAAAATTGGAGTCAGACAGGGGGAGAAGCTGTAGAAGTTGAAAAAAGTAAACAGGCCTTGTGATCAAAAGACATGAGCTCCTGCTGTTTACTCACCTCTCTGAGCTTCTGCCCCTACATCCGAGAACATGAAATAATAGTCCCTGCATGGAGCTCAGGGGAGAATCAATGGATCTGAATGTATTTATAATCTGCAAAGCCCTTGACAAATAGGAGGTATTATTCCGATGGTATTATCACAAGAAAAGTTAAATGCACTTGGGTAAAAGCACCCTAACTTCCAGTTACTCTGTCAAAATATTTATTGGACATTTATGTGCCAGCCTGCTGCTCTAAACCCTGGAGGATGCACAGGTCCCTGTTCTCACAAAGCTCTCATGGAACAAGCATGCTCACAATTTAAAAAAAAACAAAGTCAGAAGTTAGGGTATTCGTGAATTCAATATGGCTTTGGCAAGAGAAAAATTCAGCTAAATGCTTCCTGGATCCAGCATCAGGCAAGGGATGCAGACATGTCTCCCAGTGATGAGACAGTGTTCATTATACTAGTATTCAAGTTGAAGTCAAAGAAAAATTTGGAGGTAAGGAGGGTTCAAAGAGCAATTGCTGGATGTCAAAAATAGGAGCCCTGGCCAGTTGGTTGGAGCATCGTCCCATACACCCAAAGGTTGCGGGTTCAGTTCTCGATCAGGGCACATACCTAAGTTGTGGTTTGATCCCCAGCTTGGGACAAAAGGAGGACAACCAATAGATGTTTCTCTCTCACATAGAATCAGTGATTTTCTCTCTCTTCCTTTCTCTCTCTCTAAAAATCAACAATAAAAAAACAAAACACCTGGGTGAAGATTAAAAAAAAAACGGAAAAAAAAGAGCCAAGTGCTATAGCCATGAAAGAAAATCCAAAATTTAGAACTAGATTGGGTAAGTGAAGAACTAATATATAGAGACTCAGAGAAGCAGAGACACCATCTGAAGTAGACATTATTTGCAGGGTCTACCTGGCTGAAAATAGTAGATTTTACACGACTGGATTTATACTCAAGTTGTAAATGCTGTCTGCTACCCGAGAGCCCCTCAGGAAGGACCGGGGCACAGTAAGGGACGAACTCCAGCCTTGTCATAAACACAGCACAGCTTGCCTGGCCTAACCTTCCTGCAACTCTCCAGACAGCTGTGCAGCTGTCCTCCGGGCTGCAGATGTCAGCCTTGGTGTGGAAGCAGCTCCTGTTCTGTCTAGAGTAGCACTGTCCAAAAGAAATATAACATGAGCCATGTGCAAAGTTTCCAATTTCCTAGAAGACACATGAAAAAAGTTTAAAAAAAGAGGAGTTAATTTCACTGGGCTGGCATGGCTCAGTGGTTGAGTGTCGACCTATGAACCAGAAGGTCATGGTTAGATTCCTGGTCAGGGCACATGCTCCGGTTGCAGGCTCAATCACCAGTGTGGGGTATGCAAGAGGAGGCAATCAATGATCCTCTCTCATCATGATGTTTCTATCTCCCTCTCCATTCCTCTCCAAAATCAATAATATTTTTAATTGAGTTAATTTCCATGCTATATTTTAACTCAAGTATCTAAAATACTATCATTTCAACATGCACTCAATATGGAACAATTATTAATGAGATACTGAGACGGATGATAAGAAGTCAACAGTCACCCTACAACACTGATAATGTCTTACTTAACATAATGTGATGGTTGAAGTGAAGTGCAGTCCTACCAAAACAAAGTTGGGCCAAAGGAAAATATCAAATATTTTTGACATTTTAATTAAAAACTTAAAATTTATAGAAATAAAAAGTTGCTCGTCCGCACTAGTCATATTTCAAATGCTTACCTAGTGGTCATTACTCTGGACAGCACAGATCTAGGGTTTAGAAAGAGTATTAGGACTTCAAGGGAACTTAAGGATCATCAGATTGTACTTTAATACTAGGAGAATTTTTATACCCATTTCCCAGATGAGAAAATTCAGGCTTACACCAATAGGAGGGTTTACCTAAGACACATGGCAACAGTGTGATACACACAAGTCACATCCAGAATTCCTGATTGTTCCTTATTTGATTTTTGTTTTAACATTAGTATATCCATGTGTCTTGATCCTACATCTCAAATGATATGTGGTTTATATGGGGAGTTTCAACTTACTCTTTGGAAAAAAAAATAGCATAAACCTGAGCCTCTATTCATACTCATTCCTGTTTCTATCAATTTCCTATTTATCACTCAAGATATGCTGTGTGTGATCTCTCTTTGAGAACAAAGCACAGAAAATGAATTATTCTATAAACATTAGAAATAGCAGCCAGCTTTCCAATAACCTGCTCGAGGAGGAAAACCATGAACAGTTGTTATATCGGTTTTAGTCCTTCCTTTCATAGCCACCATGTGGATATATAACCAGAAAGGGCCAGCGCGATTTATCTGCTCACTGAGCGAATCCTAAAGCTCAAAACTCTCTGAAAGGCAAGAAACCATAATGAAGACTGTGAAAAACATGATAGAAACAGGGAACAGATATATTATTGACATCACTTCCTTCAAAATCCAATTGAAGAGGATTCTGATGACTCAGGCTGCAGAAACCCCAGGAGTGCTTAAGTCCCCCAGGCCATGTGGTAAATGTGGGTGATAATATAGATGCCAGAGTTAGGCAGAGACAGTGGAAAACGATCAGAGTTGGAATAAACGCGATAACCAGTTTTGTTTAAAGAAAACCTGCACTTTTACGGCAGTATTTTGCAATAAAAGATTGTGGATTTTGGAGCCAGAAGCTCTACTTGAATCCTAACACTCCCGTGTCCTGTGGCCTCTCTATTCTTCAGTTTTCCCATTTAACCCTTGTCAGGAAATCAATAGCAGTCCCTCAACAAAGACTAGTCACTTATCCAGTATCGCACCCTCCTATGCTAAACCGATCATTTTTATTCGCCTCTCCATTCTTTTTGAGTTTTCATGTTACCATCCCCTACTCCATAATTAATAATATTATCAATAAGAAATCAATGCTGTGGCACATGGAGGACATTTGTCAACTCTAAGTCATCAGAGGCCTCCACCATCTGCCTTCTAAGCCATCAGCGAGTTCTTTCCTGGGAGAGAGTTGGCAACATGCATCAGTAAGGACAGAATTTCAAAGCTATGGTCACTGTTTGCCAAAGACCAAAGGCAAGAGTGGTGCTGAGCCTTGTCCAGGGCAGGTGTTAGAACAGATTGAACTATTGGGTCTCGGAAGAAAAGTACAAAATATTGGAGAAGGAGGAAGTGCAGTAAGAAGAGCTATAAAACATAAACATGTTGGCTCCCAGACACTCTTTGTACATAAGACTTACTCTAGTTAGTCCAATTTGACGCCATCACAAGCAGATCGTCAGTCATGTAAATGGTGAACTAAGGGCACACAGAGGAGAACCTGACCTACTCTATAACATCATTGGCTGAAAAATAGCTGTCAATATTCTTTTGTCATTTAGGACAGATTTGTAATAATTAGAGCAGATGGAATAAACCTGTTTAAATCCCAATAATGCACACATTAGTGCCCATAATTGATTACACATTCTTTTGTCTAGTTCATTGGGAGTGACTCGAATAGTGGGGTTTCCTGCTTCTTTGCCTTACAGCATATGCAGATGAGTAGAAATAGTAGTTCTTACAATGTTCTCAATGTTAACAAATACCAAAAAGAAAAGGCAAGCCCTACAAGGTAATTGCTCATGTGAGATTTTAAACACAGTATCCAGGAAGTGTGAGCCAAACTCTAGACAACATCTGGTAAGGTGAGACAACTGCCCCAGCAATTTCCCAGTACAAAATCACACATCTGCCCTAACCGGTTTGGCTCAGGGGATAGAGCGTCGGCCTATGGACTGAAAGTTCCCAGGTTCAATTCCAGTCAAGGGCATGTACCTTGGTTGCGGGCACATACCCAGTAGGAGGTGTGCAGGAGGCAGCTGATCAATGTTTCTCTCTCATTGATGTTTCTAACTCCCTATCCCTCTCCCTTCCTCTCTGTAAAAAATCAATAAAATATATTTTTAAAAAATCAGACATCTGCAGTCACTTTACAGATTGAATAAGAAAAAAAAATTATAGGGAAACTAAACAAGTCTTTATTGAATTGTCAAACTCAGAGACAAAAATGTTTCTCTTCCTTATAAAAGTGTGTGAGATAACTTTAGTAGTAAAAAAAAATTACTGAGTTCTCTCTCTCCTTCTCTCTCTCTCTCTCTCTCTCTCTCTCTCTCTCTCTCTCTCTCACACACACACACACACACACACACACCACACTTAAAAATGCACAGTTTATGCATGTCAAAGTCATCCTTACTTTCAGGGCCTATTTATATTAAAAAACTAGAGGCCTGATGCATGAAAATTCATGCAAAAATGGGCCTTCCTTCCCCTGGCTGCCGTCACCGCCTTCACTCCAGCCCAGAGCCGCGTTTCTGCCTTCGTTCTGGCCCGGAGCCACCTTTCCGCCTTCCCACGCTGCCCAGAGGCCCGGAGAGGCTGCGGCGGTGCAGAATGCCCCTGGCAGCTCAGCACCTGCATATGCAAATTGACCTGTCATCTTTGTCGGGTTAATTTGCATACTCACTCCTGATTGGCTGGTGGGCATCGTGAAGGTACAGTCAAGTTGCATCTTTCTCTTTTATTAGTGTAGATTCTTCCATGACAACATTCATAGACAGCAAACAGTATAAAACACATCTACAAACATCAGGGCCATCATTGGCAAAAATTAATCCTTTACAGTGGTTAAAATATTTAAATGCTCTGGATTTTAAAATCTAACAAAGGGTAGGGGAAGTACTCAACGAAAGTCAGAAAATATAAGTTTTAGTCCTCTCTTACATTTAATAACTTTAAGGATGATGTTGGAGCTCAGTTTCCTCTTATAATGGCGAAAATACTGCCTTCTTTGCAGAGTAGAAAGCAAGTTCATATGAGATTGCACATCAAAAAACACATAGTCAGCAAACTTGCACAAGTTTTCAAACACAACTAAACATTCAACAATACTGAGAAACATAGGATTATGCCACTGTTAACAATAAGGATATATTGTAACAGATGTAAACATTTAAATGAAAGCTTTTGTCTTCTTCTTAAGAAATGAAAAATAATTATTAAATTAAACCAGAAATCAGGAAGATAGAATCAATTTAAAGGCCAAAACTTGTGAATTATAAATAAAAAGATAAGAACAAAAATACTGGATCTATTAAAAGCATAAGAAATGCAAAGGAGGAAAAAAAGAGCAATACAAGTAGGAATGGGAAAAGGCATAATCATAGATACTAAAATATTAAAATAATTACATGGGACACTATAAGTAATATGTATAAATCCTCAGGAAATGTATAATTCTTCAAAACATTAATTACTATAATTGTGCATAAAAGAAGTAAAAATATTTTTAAAAATCTATACTTAGCAGAATTTGGACAAGTAAAAAAAAAATCTGTATTTTCAAAGGCTTCAAGATCACTTGACTTTATAGTCAAGTTTATCTAATTTTTATAAAGC
This sequence comes from Myotis nattereri, assembly GCF_964212035.1. Classification (NCBI taxonomy): domain Eukaryota; kingdom Metazoa; phylum Chordata; class Mammalia; order Chiroptera; family Vespertilionidae; genus Myotis; species Myotis nattereri. Next base: position 27,562,502 of record NC_138084.1, read on the forward strand.
CTATAATCTTATATGTTTTCACATTGGAGTAAAAAAAAAAAAAAGACAGCTCCCAAATATATTTTATAAAGTAGCATTACTAGATATAGATAATAGACAAATAACAAAAGCATCATTCAACTCATGTGAGAACATATGAAAATTCTAAATAAGTATTATAATACGCTAAATACATCAAGGAAAAATAAAACCCAATTTAAAAATGGGCAGAGGACCTGAATAAACATTTCTGCAGAGAAGATACACAAATGGCAAACAAGCACACAGAAAGATGCTCAATATCATCAGCCATCTGAAAAATGCAAACTCAACCCAAAAAAACGTGATACACCTGAAAACCCAGCATTAGATACATAAATCCACATATTATATGATTTGATTAATATGAAGTATCCAGAAAAGGCAAACCCATAGAGACAGAAAGTAGCTTAGTATTTGCCAAAGGTTGAGGAGAAAGAATTACTGGGAGTGACTGCTTAATGGATACAGGTGTTGTTGTTTTTCTTTAGGTGATAAAAATATTCAAAAATTAGTTATTGGTAATGGATGCATAACTCTGTGATTATATTAAAAAACACTGACTTACATACTTTATATGAGGAATTTTATGGCATCTGAATTATATATCAGTAAGATATTATTAATTTAAAAAAGAATAGCAATTGAATACTACACTATGACCAAGTGGGATTTATTTAAAACATAAAAAAGATGTTTCAACTACACTAATAAAACAATCAAAATGATTCTTGATCGATCTCAATATATTATTATAGGAGCAGAGACAATGGATACAGCCTTTTTATGACGCTTTTTTCCCAATAAAATTATATTTAAAAGACTCATCCATATTACCAGAAATACCTAGTGTTCATTTATTTTGTAACAATCTATAATATTACATTGTGTGAATATACCATAATATACTCACCTAGTCTGTTATTGAACATTCAGATCCTTTTCAGATAAGTGCCATTATACACAGTGCTGATGATTAGACATGACTCCTGTACACATATTTATGAGCATCTCTTTGGTGTATATCTAAGAGTAGAATTTCAATGTTGTAAGGGGTGGACATATTTATTTCCCAAAATATATAGAATAATGCCATTTTTATAAAGCTCAAAAACCAGTAAAAATATATAACATTTGTTTAAGTAGATGCTTTGTGTGTGTTGAAATTAAATATATTAAAATGTAAGGGAATAATGAATATGCAATTCTAGAAAGATTTTTGCACGTAAGAATAAGGGACAAAAAGGATAGTGAACAACGGTAATATAAATTCAAATTATGGGTAATGTTTCTTATTTTTAAGTGATTTTATTCATGAGTTTTCACACTATATGCCTCCTAACATGTTTATGAATTACAAATGCTATTTTATTAGAATAATATTCTAACACAATAGATGCTTAAAAGATATCTGACAATTTGTAGTAACTATTCCAAATAACAGATTTACATAAACTAGAAAGATGAGAAAATTAGTGAACTATCTAAAGTCTGACAAAAAACAGCAGGGCCAATATCAATGGATAAACCCTAAAGTTAGTTGTTAAAAAAATCAAGAAAAAGGCAAACATAATCACTATCATCTTTATTATTATTATTCAGGGATGTAAGAAAAATTTTAGCCTAAGACAAGACAAATTGAAAAGTTTTGCAAATATCAAAAATATTATTAAAATATGTCTTTGTTAAAAGTATATGCAAATGCTTCTGTTAAAATCTATATCCTAACAAAAATATATTCTTCATATATAAGAGCATTTGTTATCCAGAATATATATAAAATGATGATTACTGAGGTATTATTGGTTCTGAGAACAACAACAAAATGTTTATCAATAAAGAAAAGGTTCAGTAAATTGAGGTTTCTCCAAACCATCGAATATCATTTTCCAATTTTAAAATCAATGAGTCTGTTGACTTTACACTTGATCTTAGCCAAAAGGCCGAGAAGCGATAGAGTCTGTTGACTTTAAATTGATATTTTTTATACCAAAAGCAGCTGAATATTAGCCATTTCATTTTGTTATTATGACTTTGCATATATTCATACAAATCTGTATAATATGCAGTATATATATATACAGATAATATACACTTACATATGTATACATGGACACATAACTGCTACATACATGTATACCTATGTATATACATAATATAAACATATATGTAAGCACAAGCCTAGACATACATAGTCTTGAAGTGTGTATTTTTAAATTTGTATATTAGATGATTACATGGAGAATAGGTCAAATTACAGGTAGAAGTGGAAGAAAAGAAAAAAGAAAGGAGCAAAATCTAATTAAAAAATTTGCATGCCATAAAGTATTATAAATGCCTTTTAAATAACTGTATAAGAACATGTCTAGTCCTAACCGGTTTGGCTCAGTGGATAGAGCATCGGCCAGCAGACTCAAGGGTCCCAGGTTTGATTCCAGTCAAGGGCATGTACCTTGGTTGCAGGCACATCCCCAGTGGGGAGTGCGCAGGAGGCAACTGATCAATGTTTCTCTCTCATCAATGTTTCTAACTCTCTAGCCCTCTCCTTTCCTCTCTGTAAAAAATCAATAAAGTATATATTTTTTAAAAAAAGAACATGTCTATATGCAAAAAAAATTAATGCTAATGAAAATGATCACCAAAATAATGGCTTCTCAGGGTGTGCAGAGATGGATTTTATTGCATGCTATGTTTGAATTTGTTGTATTGGCAAGTGTTTTTGTTGTTTTAGGAAAAAAAGCAATAAGGCTATTTTCGTCATAGAAGAAAAAGAAATACTATGGAAAACTTGCAAATTTATATAAAAATAAAACGGGGGAAAATTACTCTTAAATTTCACTACCCAAGACAACCACTATGAGCATCTGTATGCATTTTTTTTTTTTTGTACAATGAAAGTATATACTATATACACCATTTGATATGTTCCTTTTGTTATTTAACATTACGTCAAAATATAATAATGGCACAATATTCCATTATTTAGATATCCTAATTTACTTAATCATAGCCCATACTAAACACTTGGTATTTATAAATACTAGTTTACATGTTTCCCTAGGAAATCCTGACTCCAAATGGAATACTGACTCCAGAGGTGTGAAGATATTTGAACATTTCAATACTTACTGCAGATTGCTTTACCAGGAGTTTTACACAGCAGCTAAAGCACTAGGCTAATTACTTCCAAAAGCAGTACCTCTGCCTCAGACATGATATTAAAATCATTGTACTCATGAGATCCAAAGATGCCTAGGTGGGTAGCCATAAATAACCCTGTCTAAGGATTCACTCAGCTTGTTAAAGATGTACTTTGTAGGACGCAAACTGTGGCATGTACTTCAAATGAGAAATTTTTGTTTCCTTTCTTTGGGGTAATGGGGTTCGTGCAGACAACATTGGCTTTGCTAGATGCAACCTTCCAACCACACTTATGCTACAGTGATCCGGCCTCTGAGTAATTAAACAAGTGAAGCTCTTAATCATTAAAAAAAGATTTGATCTATTTTCAGGCACTTGAATCTGGCTTTTAGTTGGGCCATTGATAGGGAACAGCTATACCAACAGGTACCCGTTAGAATTACCTAGAACACTTAATTAATGTCAAAAAGTGCGGTTCTGAATGTTATTTTTCTATAAAGATTATAGACACCTAACAATAAACATTATGGAGTCAATAACTATTTATCAAATGTGGTCTAGAAATCCAGAGGAATCCTGAAATGAATTTCCCAATGTTTAAAAATTCTATAATAATTTTGTTTTCATTTTTTTAATATATTTTTACTGGACGCCTGGTGCACAGATTTGTGCACTGGTGGGGTACCTCCCTCGGCGTGGCCTGCAGGGATTGGGCTGAAACTGACAGTCCTATGCTGCCTGCAACTCCGGCCTGCTGCTCCTGCCTGCCACTTATGTCTGTCACTCCTGCTTTTCCCAGCCCTGCTGTACCTGTCACCACCACTCGGTAGGCTCACTGCTCCTCAGCTGAGGTCTCTGGGCTATTGCTGCCAGCCATGAGCCCTGCACCTGGCGCCAGTAGTTCAGCTGAGTGGGACTCCCGCTGTGGGAGCACACTGACCACCAGGGAGCAGTTCCTGTGTTGAGCGCCTGCCCCCTTGTGGTCAGTGAGTGTCATAGCAACCGGTCAACTAGTCGTTCAGTTAGTCATCACTTAGGCTTTTATATATATACTAGAGGCCCGGTGCACAAAAATTTGTGCACTTGGGGGGGGGGGCCCTCAGCCCACTCTGTGCCCTCTCGCAGTCTGGGACCCCTTGGGGGATAACCACCTGCTGGCTTATCCACAGGAGGTCCCCGATAGCAGCAGGGCGGGCGACGGCTCACGCTGTCCTGCCCGACCACCTCGGGTCACACACAGGAGGCCCGGATGGAGGCAGAGTGGGCAACGGCTTGCACTGTCCTGCCCTGCCACCCCACCCCGCTGCCCCGGGTCGCAGATGGCAGGCCCGGATGGTGGAGGGGCAGGCGGCGGCTCACACTATCCTGCCACGTATGCAGTATGCAAATTTAACAGTCATCTTTGTTGGGTTAATTTGTATACTCTTCTGATTGGCTGATGGGCATAGTGAAGGTACGATCAATTAGCATTTTTATCTTTTATTAGTGTAGATAGATTGATATCAGAGAGAAAGGGAGAGGGAGAGAGAGATAGAAACACCAATGATAAGAGAGAATCATTGATTGGCTGCCTCCTGCATGCCCCCTACTGGGGATCGAGCCTGCAACCTGGGCATGTACCCTTGACTGGAATCAAACCTGGGGCCCTTCAGTCCACAAGCTGAGGCTCTAGGCACTGAGCCAGACTGGCTAGGGCTGTCTTCATTTTTAAAACGCCATGTTCCATAGGTAAAAAGACACTACACTGTCTCTCAGTGGTAAACTGTAACTGAGCAATATTTTTCCTAGCAGCAGAATTTGATTCTTAAGTGTGGAGCTTGGCCATGGCCTAAGGAAATATGAAAACAACAGGAATGAAAGAATACCTTCACATTTCCTCTTCACTGCCAGGATTTGATAATTCCTTTAAGATAGGATGATCTGAATGCCAGAGCTACATGCAGGCTTCTTTCCCCCTTTTCCTATTATTCTAGCTAATTATTTGGAATATCCAGTGTGAGACTGTGTATTTGTCAAATGTTCACACTTTAAGATTCTCCAGATATTGATCACCCAAACATAACATTATGGTCTATAAACTTTTCTTGCCCTAGTAGAAATTCAGATTCCTCTTTGGCATGTAAATTTAGAAAATGCAAAACCTTCTACATTAGATGCTGGCGCTGGCTCTAGAAAATAAGAGATATTAACGGTTGGTTTCTGTTGGGGATGTTTGTCCTAAAAGTCAAGAAGAATGTATAACTTTGCAATAGATGGGTGTCAGAAGCCTTCCTTCCTTACACGTTTGAAAGAAGCAGGTTCTATTATCTACATGAGAGATGAGTAAAAATATTAGAGATTGTAAAACATTTAGACACCAGCTTGAATCTTCTTGTGCCCCTTTTCCATGAGGTTCAATGTTAGGAGGATAAAAAAAATTCCAATGTCATCTAAATAAATTCTACTTTTATTCTTTTCAAGATGATTCTGGAACTTTCAGGACAGGTGCATACTAGCCATGTGTCCTCTATTCTCTTAGTTCTAGTCCTGCATTCAGCTGGAATACTGACTCAAACACCTGGTTGCACCTTGTAAAAATGGCAGTGCCCACGTGCCATACCCAGAGGTTGGAATTCAAATCATTTGGTCTGAGTGCCTGGACTCCGTATTTTTTTTAATGCTTCCTTGCAAATTCTAATGTGCAGTCATCATTTAGAGTCACTGACATCATTGGAGAGTTAGCAATCCCCCCTAAAGGAGATCAAAATTAGAGGAAGATAGAAGTTATCCAGAACCAGACCCTCCTGCACAATTTCTCCTAATACTGCACCACTGCCATAGTTTTTATTAAGGAAACTAGCATTCGTCATGTTAGAATATGTCATGTGCATCAACCATAATGGTAGAATTTTACCTCCATTTTGCGAAAGATAAAAGTCTTTAGCAGGCCTTGTCACACATTCACTGTGAGTCGGGCTCTGTTTGGGTACTAGGGTTCTACCTCAGGTCAAGAGGCAAGACCACAGTCTGTAGGCAGAACTCAGGAAACTGCCTGAAGTCCAAGAGGCAGAGCATTCTCCAAAATGTGCAGCTTCCAGCAGCCCAGATCCTGCCTCTGACAAGTACCCAGGTGGGGGTTTCTTCTTGATTCCAGCATCAGTATCTGTTGTCCTTAGCAATAGGAGCCTTTTTCCACCTGCCTGTGCTCTTAGGAGATATCTAGCAGGTCTTGGGCAAATGGTAAGTATGTGTTTCTACTTTAATGCAACCCTTCCATTACTCTTTCAGTTACTTACATCAATCATGCTTGAAGACCATTATTAAGTTATGCTGTAATCTTCACTTGCCCAGATTAAAGAACCAGTCTCATCTAACCTTTTCCTGGAGGAATGACTCCATGAACTTTTTATTGTATTCACTGCTCTTTTCTGAGCTCTCTTCAACAGTCATTAAGTCTTGTCTGAATAGAAATCATGAATAATACGTATAAACCCTTTAGGAAGGTGCCTTTGTGGGCTTGCCCTATAGGCTCTTTGAATCAGAATTGACATTACCTGTGAGGCATTCCTATTAAAGAAACATGATTTAATATTTCATAATTCTAATTCTGATTTGAACACCATATATTGAGCAGTTACTTATGTGCTGGGCAGTATCCTATGGGACTTTCCCATGTCATCTTACTGATACTTACAATGGCCTTTGGGGGAAGGCATTGTGAATTCCCATTTTATTGAGGAACTAAGGCTCAAAGAGGTTAAGTGACTAGTGATCCGTCTAAGACCATAAAGCCAGGAGCCAGAAAAGAGGCTGGGAAGAAGAAGTAAAAGGCAGCAAGCCACAACAGTAAAATTCAATTCAAGGGATATACTCCCACCCATGCATCCCACTTAATCTAGGAGGGAAATGCTATAGAAAAAAATTAAAACAAACTCTTTTGAGAGGAACAGAATGCCATCTACACTAATAAAAGAGAAATATGAAAATTAACTGTACCTTCACGACGCCCACCAGCCAGTCAGGAGTGAGTATGCAAATTAACCCAACAAAGATGGAAGGTTAATTTGCATACACAGGCACCAAGCGGCCAGGGGCAGGATGCTGGCGCCAGAGCGACGACACCAGTGTCCTGCACCCAGGCTGCAGGGGAAGGGCGGGCTGCGGACACAACACGGGGCTACTGAACTGGGGGCATGCCCCCATGGTGGCTTCCTTTGCATGGAGGTGGTGACGAAGCCCCCATGCCTGGCAAATAGAGAGCGGACAGCAGGGTGTGGTGGCTTCATCACCAAGGCAGCAGCGAAGCCCCCAGGTCTGGCAGACAAAGACAGAGAGTGGACGGCAGGGTGTGGTGTCTTCGTTCATGCAGTGGTGGTGGTGGCAGTGAAGCCCTCAGGCCTCGCAGACAGAGGGCAGCAGGGCAAAGCAGCCAGGCCCCACAGAGAGCAGAGAACCATGGGGAGTGGGCCTAAGGCATCAGTAGAACATCCCCTACTGATTGGAGAGGGTGCAGGTTGGGCTGAGGGACACCCCCCCACCCCGCATGAATTTCATGCACTGGACCTCTAGTAACATTATAATTGGCTGAACTGCCTAATTCCCCTCTCCAGTGCTATTAGTTAGGCACATGTATATGCTAATAAGCAATTTCTGGAGGTGAGAAGATCAGTCTCCTTCCCATTACACACACAGGAACTTTAATCAGGTGTTCTAAAGATCAGTTCACATAGTTTCCCTGTAGACAGAGGTCTAAAAGCTCTTTTCACTCAAAGAAGGAATTTTCTGTGTAGAATTTTCTGTAAGCGACGTGTGGCAATTTAGCACGTCTGTGCTGACATTGTCAAGCCAAACGGACAGTCTAATAGCTTCACTTACAAAGGAGCCTGCCAGGTTGTGTGACATCCAGACTTAAAACTGCCCTTCTTCCTCACCCTGTTTGACCAGGTCCCGCTGCTAGTACAACCTTACACTTGACTGATTTGCATTTCTTCTTGAATGTGAACTAGGGGCAATGTGTAGCAACAGCAGCCCTGGTCTCTTCTTGGTAACTGAACAGTTAAAACAAAAGTAGCCCCTGGGCTTAGAGTGGCTTCAAGTTTCGCTGATTCCCAAACTCATAGTAAAAGCATCAGGAATACTTCTTCTCATGATACTTCAGAAAGGGAAGGGTTTTTGTATTTAGACCAAAGAGAGTTGATCATTAGTCATTTGTTGTTTTCTGAAGTCTCCCATTGTGTACCAATTAAATTTGAGAGACAGGGGGAAAAACGTGAATTTTATACTAGTAGTTTTCAGACAAATACAATTGTTCACACATGAGAAAAATTTTATTTGTTCTCACTTCTGCACCAGAGGGAGGGAACTTGACAGAAGGAGCCTAGCCACAGCCCTAAACCACTCTTTATTGATTTATCTTTCCCTCTTCCTGGTAACAAGGAGTAGGACTCAATTATCTAAGACCTCCTAATAATTTTTGTTAAAAAAAAGAGAGAAAAAGGCCCACAACTGTTGGAATAGAGCACAGCTGGAATTAATAATGTTTCATTTCTATAGTTTGTGTATTTATCAGATGACCTTTGCTTTAAAGCAAGCAACTGAAACCTTTTTGGCAGTGATAACAAGTAGCCTTGTTAATTAATTTATTTAAGGCTTGAATTAAAGAGGAATTATAGGTAATTAATTACACAAGTGCAATTCAGTATCTTTACAATATCACTCCAATAAGATAAGTTCCATGAATGCTTAAGTAGTTGGCTAGATAGCTTCTTGTGGGTAGAGATTTTCAGGCAGTGGCGTGATGGCTGCTTTGTTATATTTTAGAGTTCCATACAGAACTCAATGGTCTCTGATGAATCTTCAACCTTGAGATTTTATAATTCTTTCCTTTCCTTTCCTTGAAACTCTATTATTCAGCTTGTGCTACACTAACAAACAAACACATTTCCCAGTGAATCACAACAAAAACAAAAACAAAACATTTGTTTTTTTGCTCATGCTAATAAGGCTGCCAGTCAGCTCCAGCTCTGTTCCAGGTCTACTATGAATTTGCTCCACATATCTTCCTTTGTGGACAACAGGAAGAGAGAGCAGCCCCTTTGTAAAGCACCTGCCTGGAAGCAATCTACATCCTATTCACTCTCATGCTAACAGCCAAAGCAAGTCCCATGGCCTACAGGGAACACTGGAAGTGATGTGACAAAGGATGCAGATGTATATCCTCATTTAAGGGTGGGAGTAACAGATAGCTATGAATGACACTGCAATTTACCACAGAACCATTCAGGCAGGGGACATGTGGATCATAATTAAAATTTTCCCAGTAGGGCACAACGTCAGACATCAATACATCCAATTAAAATGACACTGAGATCTAGACCTGCCATGTCTTCACATAATTAAAAAAGCATAGATAAAATGAATATAAGAGCTTTCGAGGAAGTTGAGTTATAACAAATGTTAGCACGAGGTAAAGGAAACATTTAAGGCATTAAGATAGATTTAGTTTTTAGTTTTTATCCCTCCTTTTGTGTTTTGCATAGGCAGGTTGTAAGGCTGCTGGCCATGTCAAAAGGAACATGGATACTCACTGCAGGGACACACAAGACCACAGAAAGAATCCCTTTCCACTCTGGTTCTCTCCCTAAGATGTCTTCCAGCTCTGATATTCTTTGAACTGAGATAAGAGATGTGAAAAAAGCTTTGTCAAATAATGGGAGGGAGGGAAAGAGGGATGAATCATCATTAATGTTAGTTGTGTTAGCTAAAGTTAATATACTTTGTGCATTAATCAATGACTACCATGTGTTATTCTACAGAAGATGATAACCCAGATTAGGCTTTATTGAAATGGGAAGTGAGAAAAACAAATACCCAATTATAACAGAGGTATTGTAGAAGGAATGTGGTGTTTACCTCAACCTCTAACAAGAGCTGGGGAGGGTTCACTACAGTGAGCACTTTCAAGGTCTTTTGGAGTACAGGGTTAGAAGCATTCTGGTTTCATTCCCAGCTGTCAGTTACTACCTTGGAATCTTGAGTAAGTTTCCAGTCTCTATTGACCACAATGTGTTCCTCTAAAACAGGGACAGCAATATTTACCAAAAATTTAGTATATTTTGATGAACTGCCCATTATGTGCTGGGCATTGTTCTAGGCTTTGGGTATTCAGTTGTAAGCAAAGCAGAAATCTCTGTTCTATTGATGTTTACAATGTAGAGAGAAACCCAGATTATAAATAAATGTATTAGTATATACCATAATGTTAGGTGGTATTACTTAGGATGGAGAAAACTAAATTGGATGGAAAGCAGCCAAGATCAGTGGTAGAAGTTCTATGTTGCAGCAGGCAGTTAGGGAAGGTCTGTTGGTGCAGAAACCAGAATAAAGAAAGAGTGAGAACCACAGGCTCCTTTTTTTGGGGCGGGGGGTGAGGGGCAGGGTGGGGAATGACCACTCCAGACAGAAGATACACAAAGTGCAAAAACCTTAAAGAAGACATGAAGTTATTATATGAAATAATAACTTGAAGTCAACATGACTAAAGCAATTTAATGGAGGAGACGAGAAGAAAGAGGTCAGTGGAGGCCAGATTATACAGTTTCATAGGCCCAGGCTGAGACTACATGTTGATATGGATGGGATGATATGTCAGGAGACAGCTTTGTAAAGAAGTAACAGCTTTGAAATAGTACATGGTACATAATGTTATTTAGGAAAAACTCTATTTTCTGTCGCTTATCCCTCACATAGTAAAGTAGAGCATCCCACAACTTTGAACCACAAGATTTGGAACAGAGATTTGTGCAATTTTAAGGGATATTTTGTTATCATTAATGCAGAGTTAGTAGAAGAGTTGACTTCTAAGCCTGGTTGGACTAATATATTACAGGTTGCCCATGAAAATATCATAATTTTCCCCTAACTCATTTGTCTGCTCCTCCTCCAAATAGTACTGGTTACATGCAAACTATCTTGTCCGCAAAATCCAGACCTGCTCCAGGTTTTCCTGTGCCAGGTGACATTCAACAAATGAAATGCCAAGTTAGCTATGAAGACAGTCATCTCTCTAACATGGGGCAAAATTAAAAGTATTCCCACCTTCTTAAAAAATATACTCTGATAATCTAATCCTATATGAGTAGAATTTGAGGTCATGTCTCAGAAATTCCTTCTTAAAATATGAACAAGTAACCTCAAATGAATAATATAGTAGACCAATGATATTTTCATGTAGAAAAGTCAATAGATTAGCCAGTTGGTCACCTAAAAGGCCCTAAATATCCTTCTAACACACAGCAAATGAATTTGACCTTGTAAAATAAATAAAAAAGAGTCTGAAAAGGTTAGGGCTCCAGGATTGCTGGCCCAGAGGCCCAGAGTCATGGAGCAGAAATGAGGAAACTAATGCAAACATGATATTTCTCATCTCTCTACTGTTCTATATTCCTCCACCTGGAATGTTGCCCCCATCCCCAACACTCATATGTCTTTTTTTCTGAGTCCGGTTCAAAGGCTGCCACAGTCACGGAGATTCCCTGATTCCCCAGCAGGAAGAATCTCTCATCTGAACTTCCACAGGCCTACCTGTGTCTCTCTATGGCACTGAGCACTTCCAAAGTAGGCATCCCATAACTAGTAATAACACAGATGGTTTAAGTGGAAGGAAGGGAGGAAGGGAACAAGGAAGGAAGGAAGGAAGGAAGGAAGGAAGGAAGGAAGGGAGGGAGGGAGGGAGGGAGGGAGGGAGGGAGGGAGGGAGGGAGGAAAGGAAAGGAAGGGAAGGAAGAAAGGAGGGAGGGGGAACTTCTACTAACATTTCCTATTTGATTGTCTCCTCTTGGACATTCCTGTCACTCATCAGACATCAACAACACAGATTCCACAGATTATCCAAGTAAAGCAGAGCTGTGTCATTTCTTTCTAGGTATCGCTCCCTAATTTTTCATTCCAACCCACCTGCTTTGATTCAAATACTACACTGATCCTTCTCCTCCTCTCAGTATAATGAGAAAACAAGACGTAGCAAGTAGAGGAAATTTTTATTTTCCGAGAGGCATTTCAGAATGTGTTATTAGTAGCTAACAGCAAACCTGGCAGTGGGTAAAGGCCAGGGAGTAATTTATGATTCAATAATAATCAAAGGAGTTATGTACTCAGTGGCAGGAGTTAAAATAACGTAAAGCTTCAAAGCTTTAAAGTTCAACAATTTTCATTAAGGGAAAGCAAGTTGTACTTGATAAGCAGTATCTCCTATATCTGAATGTACAATCACACTAATGATGAACCGAGCTGGAGTCAGGAAGGGGGTTTGCTAATCAGGGAAAGGAGTGAATTGAATTTTTCCAGTGACTGGAGGTGTTAACTGAACAGCCAGCCACCGCTGAGCAAAGTTTCAAAAAAAATACAGAGAGTGAATGTTGTGTAATTTTTTAATACTCTACTTGCAGCTTCATATACTCAGGAGTCTATATCCACTGCTTTCACTCATACATGAAGATGAACATGTCTGTATGTGTATGTGTTTGTTCAGAGAAGTGATGAAGAGCATGAACTTGACAGTCATATAAAATTAGTGAGGTGTCTCATTATACTTTTTAATTTTGGACAAATCCTAAGATGTACAAGCCTCAGTTTCTTTATTCCTATAAGGAGAATAATGATGTATAATTCCTTGTTGAATTGTTGTGATGACTGAATATAATAAGAGATGGAAAAGAAAGTCCTTATCACAACAGGCAAACAATAGATGGTAGTTATTATACTGTTATATCACATTCATCTAATGTTTGCAATTATTTTCAGTTCCTTAAAATCTATATTAAGGGCAATATCATGCTTCCGCAATTTATTTGCCAACATTTCTAGCTCACCAGCTAGGAAACATGGCTCTGTGAATTGGAAAGACCGAGAATAAATCAGAAAAAAAAACACACAGACTGAAATAGTTTTATTACCGAGTGTCCTAGTGTGCAAAACTGATAAATTTATCTTGGGTTCAATTTTATTCATATTCCCCAGGTTACTTTCCCTCAACTTTCTGAATTCATTTCCAAGTCTATAGTCTTTTCTCAGACATAGAGAAAGAGATGATCAAAGAGTAAAAAACGAGTGATACACAATGTGATCCATGTACAGAGGCATTTCCCCATAGTTTCTTGACTATAAGGATTGACAAACACTAGCAAATGGCAGGGAAGGAAATGTGGGAAAAATTTCTCTGAAGGTTTTGTAGTCTTAATCAGATATGCTTTTATATTGGTTTGGGTATGATCTTTTCTAAATATAACGATGAGAACCAATGACCATGAATGTTTCTAAGGGACAATCATGTACAAAAAAACTTGCTATGTATTTAACTTTCATCATTGTGTTTAATTTCCATAACCACCATGGTAAAGATAGTCCTATTTTTGATCATTTCACAAATGAGAACATTGAGACTCAAAGAGTTGAAATCATTTGTCCAGGTGACATAGCAGTGACTGGGAATGCAGGATCTGAAATCTAGAGTTAGAACTCCTAACTGCTGCCCAGCACAACCTCTAGATCAGGACCTTTTAACCAATGTGTCCCGAACATCCACTCTGCTCTACTGTGCCAGATGCTGGCACTATCAAAATGTCCCTGAGGCATTCACAGGCTAGTAAATAAGAGAAACACTTAAGTGAATGTCGATGCAGTGTGGTAACCTCTGGCTATAAAGATGCATACACTGCCAGATACATATACGTAGGATAGGTACCACCGGTGGCCTGAATCTAGCAGAAAATATCCTAGAAGGGGTGACATTGAAGCTAAGTCTTCAAAGAATAGGTAAATAAGAAGTTGGTATCAGGCAATTTAAAATGCTGAGGACAAAAATATAAAAAGAGGTATATTTGGAGATTATATACATATAATATATATACATATGGCTGAAATATATAGTTAGAGGCAAGAGAAAGCAAGAAATGAGAGTGGTGATGTGACCAGATCATAGAGAATCTAAGATAGCACAAGGGGCACTGGATGTTACCCTCTTGATTGTAGGCAAAGGGAGCCATTGAGGCTTTTAGTCAGGAGAGTGATACTATTATATTTGAATTTTAGATGCATGATGACTTTACTAGTAGATGAATCTTGGGTTTGTCTGGGTTAGAGTAAAGCCTCAGTAATGGTTAGGTGTTATTTATTTTTATGAATGGAGGTTAGAAAGCCTTAACTAAGTTCTGTTTTTCATTATACTCTTCAGGTAAAGAATCCAAAGAAGGATGCTAAGTGGCATCATTGGGAATATTTGCATTCAGAAAGGCCTATTGTGTGTCCCAATTCAATTTAAAAAGGGGAGAAATCTGGCTCTCTGGATGCATAGAGATAGATCTAATCTTTCTCTAAACACTTGTAGAGGTACTTATGCTTTGACAATGGCTGTGAATTCAAAGTGCTGAGAACTGACACCCTTTATTTCCATAGTGCACCTTACTATCTCAAACACAGTGCCACCTCATTGCATCATCATGGGACTCACTTGCCTATACCAGGAAGACCCTGGATTCTGACCAACCTGAAACCAGGTTCTCAACCTTTGCATCCAAGGTGAAGAGATTAGCAAAGAACATACATGCATAATCCTTGGACACAGACTACAGCGTGGTGATGGCCAGAGGGGTGGGCAGCTGGGTGGAGGTAGGCAAAGGGGGGATGGGAATGGGGTACATCTATAATAGTGTCAACAATAAAAATAAAGTAAAAAAACAAACAACTAGGTATATGCATAATCTTGAAAAAAATGAACATAAATTCTAAATTTAAGATACAAAAAAGTATGCATAATAAAATAATACATACTCAGTATATAAGAGGCTGGGCATGGCTACCCTAGGAAACATACTAAGGCAGTTGGATGCTTACTCCTGATAAGTTATGATTTAAGTGAAATAGGACAACAGTCAATGATTGATTGTAATGCTTTTTTTCTCATAGTTGATACTTTTAAAGTAGACTTAAATATATATATATTCATACTCATATCATAACCATCAGGAATACAGCTGGGTCTGCAGAACAATGCAGGTATGACTATATCAGAACCACAGACCACATAAATTGCATTGCTGGAGTGACACGATTTCCAAGATCAAGTCACAGCACTAATGTTATACCAGGAAGTGCTCTAAGTACATGCCTTATTGGCTCATTTAATTCTCACAACATTTTAGTATGCACTGTTATTCTCTCCATTTATAGCTAATAAAACAGACATAGAATGGTTAAGCACCTTGGCCAAACTCACACACACAGCTCAGAAGTGTAAGTCTGGGATTAAAAGCCAGGCAGGCTGGCTCCAGAATCCTTTACTTTAACCCTTCTTTCATGTCCCTTAGTGAGCAATTCCCAGTGAAGCACTTAAGAAAACAAAAAAGTACACTCTTCCTCCAAGTACCCCAGTTGTAGCATTTCTGCAAAATGCAGTGCATGTTAAAATTGTATAATAAAATGCTACTTGTCATATGTTAAACAGTGTTGGGTTCTAGGCCCAGTTACTTACAAATTACTTTTTCACATACATAACTGTCTGGGGGATATTCATATAAATCATGGAAGACATGGGGCAAGTCTTCAACATCAGTAACTATCCTCCACTTTGCAAGGCATCTGACATCCCTGGCCACCACCCACTAAATAACAACAGCATCCCCTCTGATCACTATGGAAACCCACAGTACCACCAGAGACTTCCAAAACTCCTCCTAGTGCCAACAGTCTTCCCTGATCATTAGTATCCGAACTTGGCTGACGGGAGCCTCAGAAATGGACATCTATTCTCTCCCCAAAGTCACCCAAAGCAGCTCTGCTTTTATCCGTTTTATTCATTGGAGTTCCAGGTAAGATTTTGTCTTAAAAAAAGTCTTCAAACTACTGCCTCAGACTAGGACTCATTTCTCATCCATTTTCACTGGCCATAATAGAAACACCTGTCTGCAGTCCCTACCATCTGCACCCGTCTTATCTATTTTTTTTTCCAGATGAGCACACTGCTAATGCCCCAATCACTTGTCATAACAAAGATTTACAGTGACAGACTGCTGGCACAGCTAGAGAATGCCGTCCCTGATGCTGCTAGCAGTGCTTCTGTACAGACGCCCACTAGATCTTTGTGACGCTCCAGGCCGGTGTGCGCTCTTGACTTCAGCTAGTTGTGTGCCTTGACTGGTCCAATCATAGGACATCCATGGTCTCCTGGGGTATCGGGAGCCAACGCCTCCACCAGGGTTTCATCTGGAGGGAACTGCGTTAGGCTGGAAACAAAAATACACTTGCTATTGCTGATGGAGCCCTGGACCGGGGATGAGGAAACAAGGTTCTCTGCCACTAATTAGCTCTGTGGACTTAAGCATATGACTCCCTGTCTCAGGGTTTTGATCTCTCCCTGGGTAAAATAAGACTGGATTTCAAGATTCCAGAGTCCTTTCATCTCTGCCCCATTCTGCTTCTCTGATGCACGCAGTAGACTGTAGGTAGAAAGAGAGTGTGCGCAGCTCCAGGGCAAGGTCGGCTGAACAACCAGCTAAAGATGAGCAAGAAAAAACTTTTCTGGGGCTATGGCTTGCATTTTTGACATGCTAACAAGCTACCAGGGTTATTCTGCCACTTTACAAAATCAGCAAGAGATGGCAGCTCACGGAAATGGCTGGAATGGGATGAACAATAGCAATGATAACAATGCTTTAAGGAAAATGTTTTAGAATGAGCTTTTGCCTAGATTGTATTGTCTACTTAGTCACTGCATCCTCCTTGCCCCTTTCCTCTTTATACCAGAACATAACTTGTCTGTGAGGCTGTCCAAGGAACTAAAATGTGAATGAATGAGGTTCAGGGAAGAGGAGAAAAAACTGGGGCCGGAGGAAATTCTATGAGGTGATGATTGAAATGTCAAGAGTGGCTGGTCAGAAACAATCGGAAAGTGCTGTGTTAAGTTCTGGACAGTTGCTAAATGAGATTGTCAGGAGGTGGACAGGGGAACTTCACAGCAAACAGAAGCCAATTTGCCAGGGAATCATTAGCATGTTGCATATTCAAAACAGGTCAGGCCTTGGAGTGGGAAGCTTCCAGTTGGAATGCCAGCTTAGTTTTTAACTAATTGGGTGACTTTGGGCAAATTACATAATGACTTGGGGCTTCAGTTTCCTCATTGATAAACATGATTATTGCCAATATTTTCTATTACTAGCTGCTGATATTCTGTATCAGTAGAACTCCTTTCAAAATTTAAATCTTAATAAGAATCCTAATCTATACTAATAAAAGGGTAATAAGCTAATTAGACCGGGAGACCTTCTGTGGCCAAGGCAGAGGTGGTTAGGAGTGATCAGGCCGGCGGGGTGGGGGATGGGGGGTGGGGGCAGGCAGTTGGGGGCTATCAGGCTGGCAGGCAGAGTGGTTAGGGGTGATCAGGCAGGCAGACAGGTGAGCAGTTAGGAGCCAGCAGTCAGGATTGCAAGAGGGATGTCCAACTATCGACAGTCGGATATCCCCCGAGGAGTCCCTGATTGGAGAGGGTGTAGGCCAGGCTGAGGGACAACCCCCAGCCCCTGTGCACGAATTTTGTGCACTGGGCCACTAGTATCTGAAATAAACAAAAGAGGAGCTGCCCTAGGGCCCCAGCTACTTCCTCTCCACCTATCCCAAAGGTGACTTCTAAATCACCTCTTCAAGAACCTCAGAATGTTTGAAACCCATCAGATGGCATGCTCCCTAAGATCTCTTCTATTCTAAAGTATTCTGTCATGTATTCAACAAGCATTTATTGTGAGCCTCAGCTATAAGAGATACTGCTAGGCACTGAGTATGTAAGATAATCATGACATCATACCTGCCTTCCAGGGTTTTGTCCAATACTTACAAATAGTTTTCTAATTATTAGTTGCTTTGTCATACAGAATGCCTCCAGGGATAGACTGAGAAAGCCAGTGAATGGAAGTATCCCTAGCTAGTGTAGCTCTTCATAAAAATTAGTAAACTTGTATCTTATATACACATAGTCTCCTGAAACTAGCTTCATGTGATCTCATCACCAAAAGCACGTAATAACCAATACTGAATTTCAGATTTTCAAGACTGTGGAGAAGACAGAGCTCAGATGACAGTTAAAATCCCGTCTGCAAGATCTTGTAGCAGCCATACTCCATACCCATGTTTAATATTTCCCTTTTAGGATGTGGTCCACTGGTCCCAACATTTTGTGGTAAATATTTTCAGAGGCAGCAAAACCTCTGTCAAATTTGGAGACAACTAAAATGCATCCCATGAAGTCCAGTGATCAAAACAGCTGATGAAGCTAGGGAATGTCCTTTGGCATCCAAAGAGAAGAATGGCTACAAATTGATGATGCTGGTGTTCTCTGGAGCCTCCCAAACTGGCCCTGAGCCATGACCCTGAGATATTTTTGAGCCATGAATATGTGTCTAGGTCCAAAGTAGATTGTAATAAATAAGCCATATCTATTTGGAGATTACTGGGATCTGTTGAAAAGGAAGTCTCATTACTTTGTGTTGCTGGTCACCAAATGTGGCAGTTTTAAAACATACTTTCCTATAAGAGGTGGGAGTGTATTGTTATCTACTCTTGATTTTGGGCAGGCTATGACGACTTCAACTTTTGGAGTATGAACAGACATGAATATGTGATATTGAAATCGAGATCACAAAGACCATGCAGCTTCTCTCTTGCTTACTGAAACACATGAATTTGGATATCTGCATATCATGGAAGAGATCCTACTACCCTTAAGCCACCATGCTGTGTGAAAGCCCAAGTCCCATGAAGATGCCATGTGTAGTTGTCCTGGTAGACATGTCTCAACTGAGCCCAGCCTTAAAGTCAGCCCAGCCTAGACTCCATTATGTACATAATGGAGCCTTCAAATTATTCCAGACCCAGCCATTCAAGTCACACCTGTCTTTAGAATCTTTCCAGTTGAGGCCCTACAAATCATGGAATAGAGATAAGCCACTTCTGCTTGGCCTTATCTGAAGAACTGACCCAATAATCCATGGGCATCATTAAAGTGTCATTGTTTTATGCCGCTAAGTGGTGGGGTGGTTTGTTAGCAGCAATAGATAAACAGAGCAGAGGAGGTCTGAGTTAGGTATTCTCTCAGGGACAGATAGAGTTCTCAACCCTTGGGAATGAAAAAGACAGATCTTCCTGGGGCAGACTCTCTGCCAAACTAGAGATGACAGATCTGATCTGGAAATTAAAAACCTTCCCCAAACTGTCCACGACTGAGGTACTCAGCCCCCGAGGACTGGAAAGGATAACTTTAGGTTGAAATAAGGAGTCCAGAGCTGTAAAACACAGAGGAGGAGGACCCACATTCATCCGCACTGTTCTGTGATCCTCACTAATGAGGCAGGTTGGTGTGAAGCTCTACTTCAATGTAGCCATACATGAATTTACTACAAATCAATTCATTAAAAATCAAACCACCAAGTGAGCAATTCTCCAAACACCATCCAAGACTTATACCAGGTCTTGGATTGCTTGCCACTCTCATTTCACTACAGAGTAGGAAGTAATAGCTAACTATTGCCCAAATGACAGAAAAGGGTGTTCCTCTTTTGGCACATTCATACTTTATTTTCTCTGCTGGATGGAGATCCACCACCATGCCTTGGAAAGGCAGGCAGAAGAGAGGTTCCTAGACCAGGACTCTGTAGTTAAGATCATTTTGGATAGGTTGTACAGGATTACTCAGCGAGTGTATCCCCATTGAATTAGATCAAGAAACCTATATTGAATCTACGATGCATTCCTAGCCACACTTTTTCTGCATTAGTCCCTCTATCTCATCCAGTCCATCTTAAATGGTATCCAGATCGTGCCTGCACTAGGTGTTTGGTTGCAATTTTGGAGAGTTTTGTTCTTTGGCAACTTTGCTGAGTTTTTCTATGGGGTCAGGAAGGGAGCAGAAGCATCCAACTCTCAAAACTGTGTTGAGTTTGGGTCACAGGGAATGTACAACTTGCCTAAGGTAGCAGATGAGGACAGCTTCATGGATGCATATGAGCACAGGAGTTTGGAGGGGAGGCCGCGCTTAAGTCTGAAAAGTCATCAACTTTGAGAACTCAGCTTCTGACAGTTTGTACATGATGAACAAGGGGTCAAAAAGAAACCAGTACAGGGCAGGTACATTGGCCTTGGGGTGAGAAGGGATGATGGATTGCTTCCTGTCCAAATGTCCTTCTCTAAACCATATGAAACCCTTTGTAAGATGAATAAATTATAAACCCCATTGTTTTACCACTCATATGGTTCCCATATCCCAAAAGGGAAGCCTTCTTAACCCCAGAGAGAATGCCTGGTCTTAAAAATGTATCCATTTTAACATTCTTCTGTAAATTCACAAAGCCATAAACACTGCTAAAATAGGACATGGAAGTTAGCTGTTAGGGTTAAGCTGAGGAGCAGACATGCTCACCCATCACGATGCAGTAAGAAGATTCCTTCACATGAAAGAATTTTTAAACTCCAAATGGAACATAGCAATGACTGCTGCCTTCCTAGATATATTTATTTGACCCAGTATGCTTCCCCTTTATTTAATTCTAATTGTATGAATCTTCACATTGAATAGAGTTCCATGGCCTGATTTAATGAAATTCTCCCATTGAACCAAAATGTCCTCCCTTTCATTGGACTTTTAAACGCAGCAGGCTTGCCCACACACAAGACCATGACTGACAGATAAAAGCAAACCACAGACAGCATGCAGCAGCCCAGAAAAACGCCCCACACTCCTCTCAGTTTATTCTCAGCTCACTGCTCCTGCTTCCGGCTCTGCTTTCATGGTTCCCTAACTCTTTGCCCTGGCTCCCACATTGTCTCTGGCCCTTAGGAATATGCCACTGCAGGGGGCTCTCTCTCTGGTTTCTTGGTCTTCAATTTCCTCGTGGCATCCACTGAACCACATTAGCTGATTGAATCCCCAGATTCGCACTGCGGTCACAGAAACTGTCTGTCTTCAAATCATCTTCCTCTGCTTCTTTGTTGTGTTACCTTAGGCAAGCTGCTGGAATTCTCTGTGCCCTTGTCACATCTGTTACAGGATGGCGATGGTAACAGTACTAACCCCCCAAAAAGACTGTAAGAATTAAGGGAGACTTTATAGTTAAAAATCCGTAAGACAGAACCTAGTTCATAGTGATCCCTTAATAAACATTAATCGGCTACTGCTGTTAACTCCAACTCATGAACGACAGGAGGGGGATTGAAACCTTACAGCAGTGTTTCATAAACTGTTCTGAAGAACTCTGATTCCTTAAGAATTTAATAGGTTTTAAGGGGCAGAAAGGTCTGGCATTGAATCTATTGGGAAATGTTAGGTTAAATAAAGTTAAATTGATTTCTGAAATTCAGGGCTATCCAGAGAAACTTTATTGAAAAGTAGGTTGTCCTTGATCCTCAAAGCAGAAATGTAAGGGTTTAAAGAAAAGCTGAATTATCTTGAGGCTGAACAATCAGTGGATATTGGATACTGATAATAGGGCTGAGTTGTATTACACATATTAACTTAAGTGAATTAATGAGAACTTGCTTGGTGCCAGGCATTGTGCATTGTTCATCCAAATTTTCTCATTTATTTTTCATATCTACCCTGTGAAGCTAAACATTACTTTTGTCCTATAGAAGAGGAAACTAAGGCTAAAGTAGATAGATGCCATCTCCATGCTAGAAAGTGGTGCATCGCAATCCAAACCCAAGGCTTCTACCTCTGACTCAGCCTTCATGCCCCGGACTACCAAACTTCCTGTCACCGAGCACATCTAAGTATTTGGAGGGTTCTGTTCTCTGAACTAGTCAGTGAGCTCTGAGTTGTTTCTGTGTCTCAGAAGTGACTGATATCAATTATGGAATTATTAACAACGCTTCCCATCTGCCTCCAGTTTCCAGCTAAGAATGTTAATTAAAACACAAATCCATCCAAGAAGTTGGGGAATTTATGACTGAAGATGTTTACCAATGATTCTGGTAAAAACACCCAGCATGTGTTCAGTAAATAATACAGATATTGATTTCACAATTCACTAGATGTCGATAATTCTTCCTTTAGAAAATTATATTACCTCCAGGACAATGTGAGGGAGCTGTGGGTGTTCCTCTCCTCCATGATTCATCTAGTTCACCCATCTGCCTCAGAACTACTATATATTACCATGTTTTTATATGCACCATAGTGACATATCAGCTACAGAAAAGAGGTTATATAACCTCAGAGGCTCTCCCCAAATTGTTAAAGCAGGACAATAGAACCAGGCGAGTAACAGAACTTGAGGCTTCAGGCTTTTAGCAACCAGATATCTACCTCTACATCACTGAGGACTAAGGCAATGGAGAAAATAGCAAATTCATCCTCAGCCACATAAAAAAGAACTCTACTGTGCTGGCTAGTTTGCTCAGTGGTTAGATTGTCAGCCTGCAGCAGACTAAGGGGTTGTAGGTTCGATTACCAGTCAAGAGCACATACCTGGGTTGCAGGTTTGATCCCTGGCCTTGGTTAGGGTGGGTTCAGGAGGCAATCAATCTTTCTCTCCCCTCCCTCTCCATCCCCCTCCCTCCCACTCTCTCTCTCAAAAAAAAAAAAAAAAAAAAAAAAAGCTGAGCTCTACTTAAGGGTAGTTTCATCCAAGCTGCTCTATGATACCTAATTCTTGCAAAAAAAAACAACAAAACAAAAAAACAAAAACAAAAAAACCTGTCTGATAGCTACTTCAAGCCAATGATTCCTCTGGGAATGGAGAAGTTTACAGGCCTGCTAATCATTTCCAATAACCAAGGCAGAATTATTATTATTACTAGAGGCGCAATGCATGAATTTTGTGCATGAGTAGGGTCCCTAGGCCTGGCTGGCAATCAGGGCCAATCTGTGGGGTGACTGACAGGGCAATCGGGGGGCGGGGACGGAGAGGGCCGAATGGTACCCGCCTTGGCTGGCCTGGGGCTTGCGGGCTGGGGGTAGCTCCTGCGTTGAGCATCTGCTCCCTGGTGGTCAGTGTGTGTCAGAATGACCAGTTGTTCCATTGTTGGGTCGATTTGCATATTAGCCTTTTATTATATAGGATTATTTTTTGTTAATCCTCACCCGAGAATATTTTTCCATTGATTTTAGGGAGAGTGGAAGAGAAAGGGAAAGACAGAAAGAAACATCAATGTGAGAGAAACACATCGATTGGTTGCCTCCTGCACAAATCCTGACCAGGACCTGGGCTGGGGAGGAGCCTGCAACTGAGGTACATGCCCTTGACTGGAATAGAACCCGGGACCCTTTGGCTTCCAGGCTATGGCTTATCTTTTAAAAAAAACATCATAAAAGTTTGTCCATATATTGCTATTTCAATACTGAGCCGGCTGCTGGCTTTTACCATTCTTAGCTTCTCAGATTACTTAGGTTTCAGCCATCCCAGTTTTATGGACCTCAGAACAGTCAGTGGAAGGCACATCCTTTATGCCAACTATCCCCAGTCACAAGCCAGAACACCAGTCCTTCCAATGAACAGCCTCTATATGACTCACATCCATCATTCTGTGCATTTTCCCACCGTGTTCTTTCATCCATTTCAGGTTTTCTTTACATTTGCTTTCCATTATGACCTCTGGAACCCCCTCTTTCAAGGAAAACAGCCTCTATCATTACATCCTCAACTCTTCTCAGAATCCCTCTATCTCCTGGTGTGGACCACTAATTTTTGTTAAGTCATTTGTCTATATAAGGAGAAAGAGTTTGCATTCAGCATTAATTGTGCATCAGGCCATGTTCCAAGCATGAGACTATAACCTTCTTCAAAGTGGAAATCCTTCTCCTTATACCACAAGGCTACAAAGTCCAGGATCATTCTCTTACTCCTCTTTGCTGACGTTAGGTCTTTATTTCATTGATTTCCATGCACAACCCTTTAATTCTTTCAAGCTGATGACATCCCACTTTCCCACCTTTGCTCAACCTCCCATTTTTATCATCTAGAGGGCTTCTGTCACTCCATTTCATCTACTACGCATTTTAAAACATGCCTCAGTGTCTGTATCTTCATTCTTTGATTTCTACATCATAGCAATGATGTAAGTACTCATTTTTTCCCACAGGAGCTTGGGCAGTTCATCTAACTATATAACCACATAACTTCAAAGTCTTTAATGTTCTTTATACCAAAAAAAAAACTGTATCAGCTTTCCACCTCAGCCCTTTACACTTTATCCCTGACCCACCTCAAGTACTACAGTCCTTCCTTCCATTTCCCTTTGCTCTCATCCCCTATAAAATTCCTGTAGATCCCATTCAGCTTCATTTATTGCTAACACCCTCTCTTTCCCTTGAAATGTCCTACTAAATCATAATTTTCAATTAATCCAATTTTCTTTTTTAAAATATATTTTTATTGATTTCAGAGAGGGAGAGCAAAAAAGAGACAGAAACATCAATGATGACAGAGAATCACTGATTGGCTCCTTTCTGAATGCCCCCTATTGGGGATCGAGCCTGCAACCCAGGCATGTGCCCTTGACTGGAATGGAAACTGGAACCCTTCAGTTTGCAGGCCAACGCTCTCCACTGAGACAAACCAGCTAGGGCAATCCAATCTTCTTTCTTCCCCTCTCCTACATCAAAGCATGTAATTGCATGTGGAGAAAAGAAATATAATGTTGTGACCTGGTGGCATTTCAAACAGATGATCTTAAGAAGACCCTGAGTACCATTCAGCCCTTTCTTTTCTTGTTGTCTCTAGTTAGAGCCCTTCGATTTCCCACAGTTATGATTATGTAAATTTTTAATAGATTTTTATTAATTTCAGAGAGAAAGTTAGAGGGAGAGAGAGATAGAAACATCAATGATGAGAGAGAATAATTTATGGGCTATCTCCTACACACCCCCTATTGGAGATCAAGCCTACAACCCAGGCATGTGCCAGGCCTGACCTGGAATTGAACTGTGACCTCCTGGTTCATAGGTTGATGCTCAACCACTGAGGCAGGCAGGCCTGGCTGTAAGTTTTAAGTCTCTCCTTATCAAGGTTGCCCAACTCCTCTTTCAGCAGAAAGCTCTGAACTAGACTGTGGAGACACGTAGACCTAGGTATGAATCTCAACTTCACCATTTCTGAATGTGTGTAACTTCTTACTTTCTTGATGCCTTGGTTTACTTATCTTTAATAGTAGCTACTGTGAATATTAAAATATATAAAATACAAACTGTGTCACAATTAGTCAGCTATATGTTACTGATTATTGTGGGATTGTGATGAAAAAGGAAGGATTTTCCTCTCATTTAATGGAAAAAAATTAATTTCCTTTCCCACATCTACAAATATTCTATTTTCCCATTTAAGTAGCAGGGTATCTCTACCTAAAACTAACCCTTAGGTAACTGTTGTGATCCAGCCTCTTTAAGGTCTATGCGAAACATTGCTCAGTTTCCTAGTTTTTCCTACTCATTTATATACTTTACCTTTTAAGTTTTACATTTCAATTTTCAATATTTGGGATTACTCTCTATATCCAGCTTTTTTATTTTTGTTTTTCATTTTTCACTCAACAGTGTATTGCAAGAGCATTTCTCCCCTAATAATTTCAAAGCTTTTGAAAACAGGATGTCAATGGTTGTGCAATACTCTAAGAATACACTATAATTTAGATAACTATGCCTTATTTGTTGGACATAAAAATTGTTTCCATTTTTCATTACTAAAATTATGCTGTGATTATTACCTTTGTACATAAACCTTCATCTACATCTATGATTCTACCCACAGGGTAGAATTTCATAAGTGAACTTACATGGTCCAAAGCTATATTTTTAAGGCTCTTTACACACATTTTCAAATTGCTTTTCAAGAAGATTATATGAATTTGTACACCCTCCAGCTGTGTATGAAAGATATGGTCTCACCATACCCTCACTGTCATTAAGAATATTTCCTGTTAAATTTCCCACCTCTCTCTCTACTAGTTCTTACAACAACGGCTAAAAATATATTCAAGTGTTGTGCCTCCTAAAAATAATAATTTTCTCCCCAGTGCCTCACTTTGCAGGCCATCTTATTCTATTCGCAGCCGGGTTTCCTGGCAAGTGATCAGTCTTCAGCCTCGGTCTCTGTCACATGATCGTCCTATTGTCATCTTAATGAGACCCTCACCCCTCCACTAGCAAATATTTCCAGAGACCTCCTAATTACTCAGTCTCGCAGATTGTTCTTGCCATTTACTACACATTAAATGTAAGCACATGACACTGCTAACCTTTTTCTAGAAATTCTTGATTCCTTGGCTTCTGAGACACAATTTTCTTCTGTTTTTCTCTCATTTGTCCTTAAACTTTCTTTTCCAGGGCTAACTACTTTGTAGGATGTCTTCCATTTCTCTTTACATTTCCTCCAGCTTACTTAATATATACTCATGGCTTTGGCAACAACCTATTGCTGATAAATCCCAAATCTTCACCTTTAGTCCAACTTCTTCAATAAACCATAATAAGGACATTACATTTAAATGTGCATTGAATTTATTTAAGTAGATATCCATAGGAACTTAGTCTGAAATTAAATTAATCCTCCCCTCAAGCTCCCAACTCTTTTATTGACTATATTGGTGAAGTGCACCACTATCTACGCCTATCTTTAAGAAGAACATCTAAAAGTAATGGATTTACCTCATGGTTCTTAACCAATAGTCAATAAAATCTTACAAAATAATGTTCAACCCCACACAAATGACCCTTGCAACTGTATCTCTAACACTATTCATCTCCATTGCATTCTGGATTTTCTGCATTTCAAACTTCTCCTAGATTACAGAGCACAACAATATGACACATGTCTCTAAGACTTTTCCATTTTCTCCTACAATGTTCCACCCACATAACACATTATACCAATCTATGCAACAAAGATATATTCAATTTTAAATTAGCACCAAGAAAAATTCCTTAATCAAGACTTCCTGCTTGCTCAGCTAGGTTTGGCCTTTTCTTCCCCTGTGCTTTAAATTGAACACTTGCATATCTCTTCCTATTCAGACCAGAACACTTCCTTAAATTTGCTTATTTATACATTTTTCCTCTGTTCAATTGCCTACCCCTTAAGGTATGCACCATTTCTGTTTATCTTTGTAACCTTAGTTTATGGAATTTATCGAGAGTCTACAGAAATGATCTTGGCACTGTGAAGTCAATATATCAGGTTGAAGAAACTATCTTAAAAATCGCCTTCTTCAAAACATATTTTGGTCTCTGCATCTCATGGAAAACAGGTGTATTTCTTCCTCTGTACCTCCTACATATTTCTGATGAAATTTCCACTATGCTTCTTCCACAAACCCCACCTTATTTTAGAGCATTTTTGATTTACATAGTTATCTTGCTTTTTAAGGATAGACCCAGATTCTTATTCATTTTTTTTTGTTTCTATAAAGCCTATAGAAATAGATTCCCAATAAATATCTGTTTATACAGGTGAAAGTCAAAAGTGATAAGATCAATATGAAGAAAATATCAAAAGCTACTGAGGGACTACTTTTACTCTACCCTAAAAAGAAATGCAATCCTGCATTTAAAAAATAGAAAACTAAATATATATATATATTTACAAAATAAGTCTCTTAGACTATTGAGAATAGGCAGTACAGGGCAGTGATCCCTAAGAAAAAACAGGAAAGCCATATAATTTCCCCTAGCATAATGCCCAGTATCCAGGGCACAGTGCAGAGACAGATAACGCCAAACAGCAGGTTAAACTTTGCAGATGATAAGTCAATAAAACTGAAGACATAACAATAGAATATATGCACAAAGAGAGAAAAACAATGAACAAAGTCTGATTGACCTACGGGAGAATATCAAGCAGTCTAAGACACAAATTACTGAGTTCCGAAAAGAAAAAAAGGATGGAAGAGTATCAGAAAGTAACTTATTTTAAGAAACAATGGCTAAACTCATGGCCATAATTTTTCCAAAGTTGATGAGAACCATAACATTACATACCCAAAAAATTCAACAAACCCTAAGTAGAAGGATATAAATAAAATCTCACGGAGGTTTTATTAATCAAATGGATGAAAACCAGGGATAAAAAACATCTTAGAAAGCCACCAGATTAAAAAAATAATACATTATGTAAAAGAGAGTAATGATAAAATGATCACATATGTCTCTTAAAAAAACAAACAACATTCAAACCAGAAAAACACAGTAACTTTTTAAAGGATTGAAAGGAAAAACTGTCAACCTATAATTCTACATTCAGTGAAAACATCTTTAAATAATGAAAGTATAAGGCATTCTTAGACAAACAAAAGCTGAGAGAATCAATCACCAACCAACTGCAGTGCACTGAATATTTAAGAAAACCCACATAAAGATGAAAGAGCTCTAGAAATGGTAAACATATGAGTAAATATAAAGGGCACTTTTTTCATTTCTTTGAGTTGGCCTTAAAGACCTAATATTTATCTATTTTAGAGTTTACAGCACATGTAGATATACAATTTATGACTAAAATCGCACAAGGGATCAAAAGGAAGGAATAAAAATTTAATGTTACATAAGATATAAAAAAACTGTGAAAAGGTGCTTGTTCTATATGTGAAATAATTTAATATTATCTGAAGGTAGATTGTGATAAGTTAAAGATGTGTATTGTAAACCCTGGAGCAATATCTAAAAGAAATAAAACAGAGAGTTATAGCTAACAAGCCAAAAGTGAAGATAAAATGGAATCATAAAAAACAATCCTAAAGAAGCTGGGAAAAGAGAGGGGGAAAGAAATAAAGAAAAGATGGTATAAATAAAATACAAATAGCAACATGATAGATGAAAAGCCAACCATAAAAATAAATGTTTTAAATGAAGATATCCCGACTATTCTAATATAAAGGTAGAGATTGTGAGATTGGATTTAAAAAATAAGACCCAATTATACGCTACCAAAGTAAGTAATTGAAATATAAAGACATTGATCTAATCTAATAAAAGAGAAACATGCAAATTGATGGCACCTCCGCTACACTACCAAGCCACACCCACCAGCCAATCAGAGTGACTATATGCAAATTAACCCAAACAAGATGGAGGCCAGCGGCCACGGAGCTGGAGCAAGGAGGAGGATTGGTTGCTCGGGTGATGGAGGAAGCCAAGCTTCCCTTCACTCAAGGCAACAAAGTTTCAATTATAGAAGATAAAAAATACAAGATACCTGCTTCCAGCCAGCCTCCACTGGGAGCTTGGGTGGCTGGGGGCCATGGCCAGCCTGCAAACAGCCATCAGTCCCTCACCCAGGATGGCCACACCCTCATGGGGTGAGGGTCCCCGCTCGGGGCCTTGGCCAGCCTGCAAACAGCCATCAGCCCCTCACCCAGGCTGGCCAGCCACCCCAGCAGGACCCCCCTCCCTGAAGGGGGTGTGGCCAGCCTGAAAATGGCCCTCAGCCCTTCACCCAGGCTGGCCAGGCACTCCAGTGGGGACCCCCACCCTGAAGGGGGTGTGGCCAGTCTGAAAATGGCCCTCAGCCCCTCACCCAGGCTAGGCAGGCACCCCAGCGGGATCCCCACCCTGATCTGGGACACCCTTCAGGGCAAACCAGTCAGCCCCCACCCATGCACCAGGCCTCTATCCTATATAACAAAAGGGTAATATGCGAATTGACCCTAACAGCAGAAAGACTGGGAATGACTGGTCACTATGACACACACTGACCACCGGGGGGCAGACGCTCCATGCAGGAGCTGCCCTCTGGTGGCCAGTGTGCTCCCACAGGGGAGCTCTGCTCAGCCACAAGCCAGGCTGATGGCTGCCAGTATAGCGGTGGTGGTGGGAGCCTCTCCTGTCTCCTTTGCAGCACTAAGGATGTCTGACTACAGCTTAGGCCTGCTCCATGCTGGCAAGTGGACATCCACCAAGGGCTCCAGGGTTTCCAGAGGGATGTCTGACTGCCAGCTTAGGCCCACGCCCCAGAGAATGGGCCTAAGCCAGCAGGTGGTCATCCCTCAAGGGGTCCCAGACTGCAAGAGGGCACAGGTCAGAGGGACCCCCCGAGTGTACAAATTTTTGTCCACTGGGCCTCTAGTACTAGTATAAAAAGATATACCATGCACACACAGCAATAAAAATAAATCTAGGCAGAAGATCGGTGGCAGGCAAGAGCTGGGGGGCGGGCAAAGGCAGCCCACAGGGCCGCCTTTGCCCATCCCCCAGCCAGTGATCGCCATCAGAAAGCCGGGCAGCAGGCAAGGTGACACCCCCAGGCTGGGGGTGCCGGCTTGGCCTGCGGCCAGTGATCCCCACGGCGATTAGAGGGAGAAAGAGCCAAGGGCATGCCAGGCGGAACCCCCAGAACCCCGGGGGCCAGGGGTGCCGGCTTGCCTGCGACCAGTGATCGCATGGCAATAGGAGGGAGAGAGAGCTGCATTGCCATCGGAGAGCCTCAGTGCAGGCAAGTTGGCACCCCAGGCCTGTGTGCCGCCTTGCCTGCGCCCCGTGTTTGCCATCAGCACTGAGGCTGCTTCCCCCCCCCCCCCCCCCCCTTGGACTGGCTCCCTTGGCAGTCCTGCAGGTTGAATCTGAAGAGGACAGGCCAGGCACCAAGGGACCAGCGCGGCCAGCACTTGAATGTGAGCAGACAGAAGGAAGAAAGACCTTGAAGGCCTGTCCAAGGCGGTTTGCGTTTAAAACCAAGCGGGGTGGTCCGGAGCTGCAGGCACTGACAACCATGGCCCTGCGGCTGCTTCCCCTCCTAGACGCTCCACAAGGTCACTTGAGCCCGCCCTGCTCCAGATGAAGTGTGATCACTGCACACGGAAGCAATGTAGTAAAAAAATAAAAACCGATGACCAAGGGCCCACCTCCATGAGCTCACGGGAGCCTCTGAACAGTGGGCACACCGACTATGTTAGGGGCTTCAGGTGAGCTGGGGACACAGAAGGGTCAGGAAACCTCCCGGGAGGTCCGGCGGTAGGTCTGATGGCGGATCCATCCGCCCTGCTGTCTGCCAACAGCTGCCTCCTCCGCGGAGAATGGGAGAACAAAGGGAGGGGGAGATTCTGCAAACCCCAGAGAGAATCCAGGGTCCCAGGTACTCTGCCCCACCCGCTGACACTGGCTATGAGGGCACTGCAGCAGCCAACCAGCCTCATCCTCCTCCCCGCCACCCCACAACACACACACACCCCTACTGGTCGCAGACGCAGGGAGTGCCCTTTCTGAGGGGAGAGGCCCACCAGGTATACAGAAGGTATACAGAAGGCGCTCAGCGAGAAGTCTTCACAGGTTGTGTTTTCACCTTCATGCTGTCCCCCCCCCCCCCCTGCAATGCCGAAGGAAGCCTGATTCAGGAACACCCCCCTGTTGACCACCCACATGGAAAACAGCGTGTGATAAACATGTCCCCCCAAGCGCCTGAATCCACCTCAAAAGGAAGACCCTACAAACCCGGAGCAGGAAGATGGGGACTGAGACAGAAGGTCTGGGAAAAGCAGGGCTGCCCCACCTGCTCTCCGTCCCCCTCCCTGTGTGAAGAGCCTGCAATGCCGCCCTTGGACGGAGGCCTGGGAAGGAGTGAAGAACTGTGGCTATGCCTGTGCCTGCTGTCGTGGATAAGCAGGAAACACATTTACGTGCCAAAATCTAAAACCATCTTTATCGGTAACAGAGCAAATAATGCAAGACCCACACGTGTTTCTAAACAGGAGTCTGTCTCGCTGGGTGTGAACCCAGATCGAAGGCCTGCTCTCCACTGAGGAGGCTGCAAAGGCTGCTCCTCTCTCCAACAAAGGCAACCTAGAGGTTTAAAGGGAAAAGGAGATATAAATAAAACAAAACAGAAACAAGCTCTGAAGCCGCTGCTGTCAAATCCACCCCGCGGTGGTGACGTCAGAGCCTGTCTCCCCGCGCTTGGGGCTCAGACAGCCAAGCTGCTGACACTTGCCAGGTCGACTGGCACCGGCCTCATCTACCCACGGCCACTTTCAACCTCCCGCCTGCTCCTGGAGCCCGTGGGCTTGCGGATGGAGGCTTCTGTGTTAAAGCAACCCTATTGGTGGAGCACAGACACGTGTGAGCTTTTTAGTGAGAACCCCTAGCATCACTTCACAAACCTGTTTTTAACTATTCTGAAATCATGCTCCCAGCCTTGGCAACTTTCAAATAGGCCTCAGCGATTCCACTTGCCCGATGCAAAGACTGACCCGGGTTTCATGGAGATGGAACCCTCGGTCTGGAAAAGACCGGGAGAAAAAAACAGGGTCTGATCGCAGCCCCATGGCAGTCAGTGCTGGGTCGGTGTGGTGGAAGTCAATCCTGCAGTCATTGAACATGGGGTCAATTAATATTAAGTGACATAGGGTCAATTAATATCTCTTTGAGAGGAGTTGAGAATATAAAGTACAGTGTAGAGCAATTACTTATATTATTTCACATAAAACTCTTTTCAACTAAGATATTTTTCTTTATTTAAAATGTATCTTTATTGTTGAAAGTATTACAGATGTCCCTTTGTTTTAGGTGTTTTCTTTCCCCATTGATCTCCTCCACCCTGCACCCACCCCTTCCAGGCCTTAGCCAGACTACTGTCTCTGTCCATGGGCTATTCCTAATACATAAAATTCTAGAAAGATTTAGAGAAAATAAAATAAAAGATATGCCAGGTAAATATTGAACAGAAGCGCTGAAGTTGCTGCATGAATACTTGCAGGCTTGAAGCCAAAACACAACTCATTAGATAAAGTTAGTCATTGTAACATAACAAAAGGTTCCTTTCACTAAAGAGATAAGATGGCTCCCAATACTTATACACATAATAGAACAGTGTATGGGTTCAAAATGAGCCTCACCAAGATGTGTCTCAGTGGTATGCAGATTTTTGAGCTAAGGGCAATTTTAGCTTCAGGCTCAAGTGAAAATTCTGCCCTCCCTTTAACTACCTAAAAAAATTTGAATTAGAGGCCTTGCCAATAATAAGACATTATCCTATACAACAAAAGGCTAATATGCAGATCAACAGAACAGCAGAACAACCGGTTGCTACAACACGCACTGACCACCATGGGGCAGATGCTCAATGCAGGAGCTGTCCCCTGGTGGACAGTATGCCCCTGCAGGGGGAGCGCCGCTCAGCCAGAAGCTGGGCTCATGGCTGGCTAGAGCAGTAGCGGTGGTGGGAGCCTCTCTTGCCTCCACAGCAGCACTAAGGATGTCTGACTGATGGCTTAGTCCTGCTCCCCACTGGCAAGTGGACATCCCCCAAGGGCTCCCGGACTGCCAGAGGGATGTCTGACTGCCAGCTTAGGCCCAATCCCCTGGGAAGCGGGCCTAAGCCAGCAGCTGGTCATCCCCCAAGGGGTCCCAGACTGTGAGAGGGCACAGGCCAGGCTGAGGGACCCCCCCAAGTGCACAAATTTTTGTGCACCGGGGCTCTAGTATATATATAAAAGCCTAATATGCTAAGTGTCGAATTGATCAGTTGACTTATATTGAACACCAGGGGACAGACACTCCAACTGGTAGAGTTGCTGCTGGGGTCCAGTGGATCGGGACTGGGTGAGACATCCTGGATACTCACCTTGGAGCCCTCCCACGATCCATCTCCAGCCAGCCAGCTGGCCTCTATCGGCCTGATTGGCACTGGACATAATAGCCCCCGCTAGGCTTCGATCACCTGCCAGGCCGAGGGACCCCACCCATGCATGAATTCGTGCACCAGGCCTCTAGTATTATATAATGCTCAAAAGTGTCAATTAATCAATAAGATATAATGATCCTAAATGTGTATGCACATACTAATTGAGATTCAAAGTACATGAAGAAATACTGATAGACTTAAAGTTAAAACAGAATAATATATAATTATTGTTTGATATATCAAGACTAGTCTCTCTCAAAGAGAAACCAAGATGGCGGCATAGGTAAACACTGGAGATTGCTGTTGCGCACAACCACTTCAAAAATACAACTAAAAGACAGAACAGACATCATCCAGAACCACAGGAAGGCTGGCTGAGTGGAAATTCTACAACTAGAAGGAAAGAGAAAAGCATACCGATACTCAGAGGAGGTGTGGTGCGGAAGTAAAATACAGAGGTACAGAGGTGCATGCGGAGAGGGAAGGCAGCTGAGGACACGGTTGTCTTTTTCAACCGGGAGGGAGACTCAAGCTCTGAGCTCCAGTTCCCAGTGAGTCTCTGGGGACCCAGACTCATACGGGAGAAACTGGACTGTCTGGCATCGGTTGGAACTCGAGGGCAGCTTTCTCTCGGAGGTGCTTGCAGTGATTGCTGGGACACTGAGAAGCAGGGCCTCTGAAGGCAGGACTGAGAGCATCCATAACTGCTCGCTCTGCCCTTTGATCCCCTGGGACCCTGCCCCGCCCAAGCCTTGCACAGAGGCTTTTGCATATGAAAGGCCTGGCCTTTTGCAATCTGATAATTACCTAACAAACTAAAGCTGGCCCAAGGCCCCAGGGAAACTTGCATTGCATCACAGTTGGCTCCTGCTGGATAGCCTCAGGCAGAGGATAGATTAGCACCTCCTTAGAGATCCAGGAGCCAGTGTGCCTGGTGGTCAGAGTGGGACCATCCAGATTGCAGCTCCTCAGATCCATAAAGGACACACTCAGGGGGCAGACTCAGTGAGCACCAAAGCCCCACTGAAGCAAGTCTTGCCCCAGAGGGGTGTCTCCAGCACAGAAGTTTTCCCACTGCAGACACGGCTGATTCTCACAGCCAATTGGCCTGCAGGTCAATCCCTCCCAGTGTTACCTACAACAATCAAGGCTTAACAACAACAAGACTGTGCACAAAGCCCACAAGGGGTTGCACCAAGAGTGTCTACCTCAGGTAATTGGGGAGGCTGAGCCACTGGGCCCTATAGGACACCTAGCACAGAAAGCCACTCTATCAACACAGCGAAGCATAAAAAAAATGCGGAGACAAAAAAAAGTACACAAATGACAGAAATGGAGGAAAGCAAACTACTGGATATAGACTTCAAAACCACACTTTTAAGGTTTTTCAAGAATCTTCTAGAAACTGCCGATAAACTTAATGAGACCCTCAAGAAATCTAGTGAGACCCTCGAGGTTATGATAAAGGACCAACTAGAAATTAAGCATACACTGATTGAAATAAAGAATATTATACAGACTCCCAACAGCAGACTAGAGGATCACAAGAATCAAGTCAAAGATTTGAAATATGAAGAAGCAAAAAACACCCAACCGGAAAAGCAAAATGAAAAAAGAATCCAAAAATATGAAGATAGTGTGAGGAGACTCTGGGACAGCTTCAAGCATACCAACATCAGAATTATAGGGGTGCCAGAAGAAGAGAGAGAGCAAGATATTGAAAACCTATTTGAAGAAATAATGACAGAAAACTTCCCCTACCTGGTGAAAGAAATAGACTTACAAGTCCAGGAAGCGCAGAGAACCCCAAACAAAAGGAATCCAAAGAGGACCACACCAAGACACATCATCATTAAAATGCCAAGAGCAAAAGACAAAGAGAGAATCTTAAAAGTAGCAAGAGAAAGATAGTCAGTTACCTACAAGGGAGTACCCATACAACTGTCAGCTGATTTCTCAACAGAAACTTTGCAGGCCAGAAGGGAGTGGCAAGAAATATTCAAAGTGATGAATACCAAGAACCTACAACCAAGATTACTTTATCCAGCAAAGCTATCATTCAGAAGTGAAGGCCAGATAAAGCGCTTCACAGATAAGAAAAAGCTAAAGTAGTTCATCACCACTAAACCAGTATTATATGAAATGCTGAAAGGTATCCTTTAAGAAGCGGAAGAAGAAGAAAAAGGTAAAGATACACATTATGAACAACAAATACGCATCTATCAACAAGTGAATCTAAAAATCAAGTGAATAAATAATCTGATGAACAGAATAAACTGGTGATTATAATAGAATCAGGGGCATAGAAAGGGAATAAACTGACTATTCTTGGGGGGGAAAGGGGTGTGGGGATGTGGGAAGAGACTGAACAAAAATCGTGCACCTGTGGATGAGGACAGTGGGTGGGGGGTGAGGGCGGAGGGTGGGGTGGGAACCGGGTGGAGGGGAGCTATGGGGGGAAAAAGAGGAACAACTGTAATAATCTGAACAATAAAGATTTAATTTTTT
Source organism: Myotis nattereri (assembly GCF_964212035.1). Classification (NCBI taxonomy): domain Eukaryota; kingdom Metazoa; phylum Chordata; class Mammalia; order Chiroptera; family Vespertilionidae; genus Myotis; species Myotis nattereri. The sequence continues at coordinate 27,598,783 of NC_138084.1, forward strand.
AAAAAAAGACTAGTCTCTCAAAATTAACAGAAAAATCATATATAATAAGAGGGTAATATGCAAATTGACTGAACTGGTTGCTATGATGCATACTGATTACCAGGGGGCAGACGCTCAATGCAGGAGCTGTTCCCTGGTGTTCAGTGCGCTCCCACAGGGGGAGCCGCTCAGCCACAAGCCCGGCTGATGTTTGGTGAGCACAGCTGCAGTGGCTGGAGCCTCTCCCGCCCTCACGGCAGTGCTAAGGATGTCTGACTGCAGCTTAGGCTGACTCCCCACGAATGTCCTGCACTCAGCCTCTAGTTAGACAATATATTAATAATGACAGAAGATTTGAACAACACTATCAACCAACTTTACCTAACTCACATTTATAAAATCCTCCACCTAAAATTCATTTTAAGAGCATATGAAACAAAAAGTTAGATTATATGCTGGACTATTTAACAATTTTAATAGATTTAAAAATACAAATTATAGTGACTTAAGTAATTTTTATTGCAAAGCCAAAATTAAAATAGAACTAAATAATAAAATATATTTGAAATATTCTCAAATATTTAAGAAATTTAAAATGCACAGACACATATAGGGGCTGGCAAATGTAGGTTTGCTATTGTTCATATAAAAAATAATACAAGAATTAATCAACAACAATACAAAAATAAATTCTGTGTTCATGTACTCACAACTGTAAGCCTCCTTCTGCCCCGCCCTATATATCCATGGGTCAAAGAGAAAGTTACAAGTAAAATTGTAACACTGTTTGAATTATATTAAAAGAAAAACAGAAAATACAAAAATTTGTGATATGCTGATAAAGCAGTGATTAAAGGAAGATAGCACTGAATACATAAATACATGAAAAGAAGAAAGATTTCAAATCAATGACCTACAATTGCATGCTAAAATTTTAAAAACAAACAAACTATACTCAGAGTAAACAAAAGGGAGAAAATAATAAAGATAAGCGCAGCAATAGATAATATAAGAAAAGGATAACCAATAGAGGAAAAGCAATAAATCCAAAATCTGGTTCTTTGAATAGCTCAATAAAGCTATTAAACCTTTAGACAGAATTATTAAAAGAAAAACAAAAATGATAACTACAAATTTTAGAGATGTACAATTGATGCCCAGAGAAAATTATGAACCATAAATAAGGGGGGTATCTGCAATACATTCAACAGTAAAGATAAATAAATGAAAAATTATTTGAAAGCACCAACTATCAAGGTCATTGAAGAAAAAAATAGGAGACTTCCACTCTGGCAAAATATAAATTAGGGACTAGTGTTATCCACATGATACCATAAAATTCTCTAGGAAAATACATAACATAACTTGTTTTCATGACATTAGGCATCAGACAATGAATGACAACAAATATTCTGTGCTTTGTATTTTTCATCTCTCAGATAAAAGAAACTTCTTACCTGAGACATAGTGTGAGGAGCAAATGAGGTTGTATATGTAAAACTCTCTAGCAAAACAACACAAAGGTCAGTAAATGCTTCTTTCTTTCCCCACTTCCCCTTTTGTTTCCAGGCATTACTAAACTTCTGCATGCCAAAATAATTTAAAGGCAATTATGTGTGTTACTGTGGAAGCTCTCCCCAGAACACTTCAGGTCCAAAGCAAATTCTAGGTAAAATTAAATACCACTTTTAGATGATGTTATCCTATCTCATACAAATACACAGACACACGTGTGTGCACATGTGTGCCTACATATGCGCAATAAAGAAATTAATTAAGGAACTTCCTAAAAAATTGTGTCCCTTAGAAGAGAAAAATTAGTCTCCCTAACACTTTTGTTAGCTCTAAACATTTTAGCATCTGTCAGGCTGAATTAAACACATATCATACTCTTTTAGTTACCAGATGTCACTTACTGTGAATTCCTGATCCTACTTTCCCAGAATCTTTTATATCTCTTTTAGTGGGCTCAACATAAAAGGAATTACCAAATCAGGAGTCTGAATGTAGCCTCTTAAAAACAGCCTCTTTATTAACTGGCTTGCAGAGATTTTATAATAGTCAATATATTTGAATAATTGTGTAGGAAGAGCATGGGCTTTGGAATCATAAAATCCTGAGACTAAATTCCAGCTTCTCACACTTAACTAGTTTTCTGAGTTCTAAACCCATCTTAGCCTTAATTTCATATTCACTAAAAGGAATATCAGCATTCTGGGGTAAAAGAATTAAATCAGAAGATACAAATGAAATGTCTGGCACAGTGTATGGCACAAAACTTCTGTTCATTCCCCATATATATATATATATACTAGAGGCCCGGTGCACAAAAATTTGTGCACTCGGGGGGAGGGGGGTCCCTCAGCCCGGCTTGTGCCCTCTCACAGTCTGGGACCCCTTGGGAGATAACAACCTGCTGGCTTAGGCCTGCTCCCAGGTGGCAGAGGGCAGGCCCAATCCCTAGGTGCAGCCCCTGGTTGGGCTCAGAGCAGGGCCGATTGGGGAGTTGGGGCGCTGTCCCCTATCATGCACAGAGCAGGGCGGATCGGGAGGTTGTGATGCCACCTTCAGTCATGCTCAGGGTAGGGCCGATTGGGGGGTTGGGGCACCGCCCCCTGTCACACTCAAGGCAGGGTTGATGGGGAGGTTGGGGCACCACCCCCTGTCAAGCACAGAGCAGGGCCAATCAGGGGGTTGGGGCGCTGCCCCTTGTCTCTCACAGAGCAGGGCCCATCAGGGGGGTTGGGGCTCTGTACCCTGTCATGCACAGAGCAGGGTCGATCAAGGGTTGGGGAGCTCCCCCCTGTCACGCACAGAGCAGGGCTGATCAGGGGGTTGAGGAGCTCCTCCCTGTCACAGAGTAGGACCGATAGGGGAGTTGGGGCACTGCCCCCTGTCACACACAGAGCAGGGCGGATCAGGGGATTGGGGTGCCGCACCCTGTCACACTCAGGGCAGGGCCAATGGGGAGGTTATGGCTCTACCCCATCATACACAGAGCAGGGCCTGTGTGTGTGTGTGTGGGGGGGGGGGGGATGGGGCGCTGCACCCTGTCACACACAGAGCAAGGCTAATCAGGGGGTTGGGGCGCCGCACCCTGTTACACACAAAGCCGCAGGGTGATCAGGCAGTTGGGGAGCTCCCCCCTATCAGGCACAAAGCAGGGCTGATCAGGGGGTTGGGGAGCCTTCCCCTGTCACGAACAGAGCAGGGCGGATAGGGAGGTTGTGGCCCCGCCCCCTGTCACACACAGAACTGCAGGGCGATCAGGGGGTTTGGGCGCTGCCCCCTGTCACGCTGATCCCGGTGCTGGCAGGCATATTACCCTTTTACTATATAGGATAGAGGCCTGGTGCACGGGTGGGGGCCGGCTGGTTTGCCCTGATGGGTGTCTTGGATCAGGGTGGGGGTCCCGCTTGGGTGCCTGGCCAGCCTGGATGAGGGGATGATGGCTGTTTGCAGCTGGTCACGCACCCTTCAGGGTGGGGGTCCCCACTGGGGTGCCTGGCCAGTCTGGGTGAGGGGCTGAGAGCTGTTTTCAGGCTGGCGGGTGAGTGAAGCTCCCAACTGCTCCTTTTTTTCTTTTTTTTTTTTATTCTGGGCCAGCTTTAGCTCTGAGGCTTGACTCTAGCTCTAAAGCCTCTGCTGCTGAAAGCAGGTATCTGGTTTGTTTGGGTTCTATAATCAAAACACTGTTTCAACTCCAGCTCTGAGATCCCGGCTGGCTGAAAGAAGGTTTCTGGAGTTTGTTTAGATTCTATATTTGTAACAATGTTTCAAACTGCAAGCTCAGAGGCCGGCAAGGCAGGCGGGGAACGTTGGATTCCTCCGTCACTGAAGCAAGCAAGCCTCATGTTCGCTTCAAGCTGCCTGGCTGCCTGCCGCCATCTTGGCTAGCAGTTAATTTGCATATTGCCCTGATTAGCCAATGGGATGGGTAGCGGATGTATGGCTAATTACCATGTTTCTCTTTTATTAGATAGGATACACACACACACACACACACACACACACATTGTAGAGGCCCAGTGCATGAAATTTGTGCACTGGGGGTTGGGGGTCCCTCAGCCCAATCTGTCCCCTCTCAGAGTCCAGGAGAGCTCAGGGGATGTCCTACTGAGGGCATCCCTTCAGTAGGACATCCCCTACTGGGGAGTGGGCCTAAGCCGCACTCTGGCTGCCAAGGCTCGGAGCAGGAGCCGTGTGTGTGTGTGTGTGTGTGTGTGTGTGTGTGTGTCCGCTGGAGGCCTTCCCCAAGCCATGCCGCAGAGGCTCGGAGTAGGCACCCCATGTGTGTATGTCTGAGTGTGTGTCCGCTAGGGGCCTGCCCCCAGCTGCACCGTGGAGGCTCGGAGCAGGCACCCCTCTGTGTTGATCTCTCAGGCTCAGGGCCGTGCCTGTGTGTTGCTCTCTCAGGCTCAGGGCCACCCCAGCCCCTCCTCCCTAGCTGGTCATGACTGTTATGGGGTCCCAACCTCATTTGCATATTATATATATAAAGCTACATATAGATATATAGATATATAGATAGGTATATAGATATATGGTTATATAATAAAACATATGCATTTCAGTAATAAATCTATTCTAAATAAAATAACATGAAATATTGCTGTAACATGAATTACAAAGAATGGAACTATTCAAAATATTTTATAAGCAATGAGAGATGTAGAAGTGACCCCCAGTGCGTACAGTTCCACCCTTTCTTTTCCTGTGTATAGACATTTTGCTTTCTTCCAGATAAGTCAGTCAACATACAGCCTTTTTCCAAACTCATCAGGTAGACTTGAAATGAACATGATGGAGTTTCAGGAGGGAATTTGGGTCTTTTAGTGACTTTGTGCAAAAGTAACATTTTCTATTTTCCATTGTGCTTTTGAAGTTGTTGGGATTTCTGAGACACAACTCCATCATTTCTCATTTCATCCAGATTGCAATTACTATCATTATAGACATATGATTTACAGCATAAATAATATTTCTATCTATAGCTACAAATATAAATGTTCATAACTGTGAAGCATTTTAAAATATTGCAGACTGAGTCCAGAAGTCTTCTCCATTTAAATTAACAGTGTTTTTTATTGTTTGTTTTCTTCTTCGTTAAGGCTTTGCAGAGAATTCATTGGACATCCCCCAGATTTTTCCCGCAGGGTTATAACAATAAAGTTGTAAGGAAAAAGAGGACACATATGGCATATATATTTTTAATTATACTATCAAGTCAAAATAATCTTTTCACTCTTGGATGAATACTTTATTTTTAAAAAATCAAGTAAACAATAATAGTATGGAAATAAATTTCTACTTTTTTTTCTGACCTTCCAGAAGTAAGCTACAGATGTATCATAACTATTCATTTTCATTAGTGTTAACAGGTCACCAAAAAAGCAAATTGAAATGTTTTGATAGCTTTAAAAAGGATGAAATAATTTTGAAAAAGATGAAGGTTTAACTCTATCTTATTCTAGGATTTATTATCAAGCTACAATGGTAAGTTCACATGGTGATGGTTTAAAGAAAGACCAATAGATCAATGGGAAAGACTAGAATCCAAAAATAGACTTAAGGCACTTCCACAGAGAAAGGGTAATCTTTTCAACAAATGATGATGGAATAATGGGTGTCCATATGAAAAACTAACAAACTTTGATCCATACGTTTCCTCTTTTAAAAAATTAACTCAAAATGTACCATGGACATAAATATAAAACCTACTAAAACATTAAAATTTCCAGGGGAATACATTGGAGAAAATCTTTGTGACATGGCTTAGCCAAACTTTTGTTAGATGCAACGCAATCCATCGAAGAACAAATTGTATTTTATTAAAATTAAAAACTTCTCTTCAAAGAAACTGTTAAAAGAATGAGAAGGCCATCCACACACTAGGAGAAAATATTTGCAAAGCATATATCAGAAAAGGGATTTTATCCAAGCATATAAGAACCTCTAAAAGAAAGAAAGAAAGAAAGAAAGAAAGAAAGAAAGAAAGAAAGAAAGAGAGAAAGAAAGAAAGAAAGAAGCCCATTTTTTAAAAATGGGTAGAACAGTTGAACAGAAAATTCAAAATAAGATACATTTGACCCACTTGGAAGTATGGAAGTATGCAAAACATTATTAATAGTTAGGGAAATACACACACACACACACACACACACACATGATATACCGCTAGTCACCTTAAATAAGTATCCATTGATTGCAAAGTCTAAAAAACTAATATAGAGTGAGTGAAAGCAGATAAGTAGTTTGGTTGCAGGGAAGGCAGAGAAGAGTGAAAAATAAATTACAAAGACAAATGAGGAAACTTTAGGATTGATCAATATTTTCCCCACAGGGATTGCAGTAATGGTTTTGTGGGTACATAACTACATAAAACTTATCAAATTGTAAACTTGAAACAGGTGCTATTTTTTTCTATGTCAATTAGACCTCAATAAAGTGTTAAAAAGAACATATGCACATGTTAAAAAGAATATATACACACAGGGTAGGACAAAAGCAGGTTTACGGTTGTAAGTATGCAAAACACAGTTGATTCTTGTATTATTTATTTGTTATTGTATTATTTTCCACACAAACAGCTGTAAACTTATTTTTGCCCCACCCTGTATCTACATGAACTTAGTACATTATTTGATCAATTTTATGCAACACTTAATATAATAATTATTAATAAATTATAATGACACAGGGAATTCTTAAGATAAGATTTTAAGACAGATTACCAGGTTTTTAAAAAAATGAAAATATTGTACATACGTACTGGGTAGAATAAAATGTGAGCAAAATGAAAAGAAGATATAAGAAACTATAATCAACAGATAGCAGCAAATTTTCTAAGGTCAACAGGATGGGTTATTTTATAATTAGAAACATTATTTTTATCTAATTTCAAAGGTCACATTAACAAAGACTCAAAATAATGACAATAGACAATGTTGGTAAAGTAATAAAATGCCATTCTCTTACCCAGCTGATGGGAGTATTAATGAATATATCACTTATGGAGAACAATTTGTGTAATAGGACCCTTAAACTTGTGTATGCCAGGGAACAATTCCACTTCCAGAAATTTTATCTGAGGACTGATGTGCAAAAAATGTGCAAAGAGAAAATACATAAGTGATCATGGCAGTTCTTATGCTAGAGAACCACCAAGTTTCCCTTTGCTGGTCATCCGTACGGAGCAGCTTAGGGTGACAACATTGTAGGTCTGTCCTCTAAAAATATGCTCATGATATTCTGTGAAGGGGAAAGGTTTGAAATTCTACATAGCATGATCTGTGTATCAGTTTATATGCATTGGAAGGGTGCTCTTGGGAGGAGTGTGTAGGTTCATATATAGATAGAACATGTCTGTAATTATACATAAAATATTAATGTGGGTTATTTGCCAGTTGGAGAAGCAAACAGTGATTATTACTTTTTCCTTTTATGATTTCATATTATCTGCATAATCTACAATAAAACTGCAGCATATTTTAAAATCGGGGGGGAAAAAAACACTTCCATTTTAAATGAAATAAGAACCAGAAAACCCTTCCATTTCCATTTTGAATGGAAAGAAAAGGACAAACGATCCTTCAGTTTCATGACTATCACGTTTTGCTTCTCACCATGATGTCTAAACAACTGAAGTTGCTCAATAATATGAACACTGAAAATCATTCATTAGCCATCCCTCTAAAAGTGTAGAATGAAAATAAATAAAAAGAAGATAAGCACTTCTGCTTACAGGGAGGAGTAAAACTAACAGTGGCCAATTTCCCCTTCAGAGTGTGAATAAAAAAGGGGCCACATCCTCACGCTGACAAATGCAGGAGATGCCTGCATGGCAGGCCTTACAAACTCAGAGACCAAAAGAAACTGCATAGGACGGTCTCAACATAGACATTCCTAACTAATAGTGAGTCACATTCTAGGCCTGTAGCTTCCCTGACAAAGGTCAGTCTTTACATTAACTGAACCTCTCTATTGTCTTTTTGCATGGAAGATAACATATCCTTGGAATGTCAGAGTAATTCCCTTTTCCAGACCCCTCAGGACATAAGCTTCCATCAAAGCAGGAAACCATGGGACCCCCTCACTGTTATCTTGTCCCCCAAAACCCATCTTTATATGCTGCAAATATTAATTAACTATCCTATACTCGCTAACGTAAAAGAAGTATTTGTCTCTCCATTTTATTCTTTATCCAATCTCAGGGATTTCCCCTCTTTGTTTTTTCCTGCCTCCTTAATTTATCACCAATGAATTTCATGTAATTCCCTTTATGTCTCCTCCTTTAATGGTAATCCTAATATATAAAGAGCCAGGGTCTGTCACAACCTAAATGACCAGATGGACGACCAGCGTGGTGGGAGTCAGTCTGGGTCCCGGCCGCCCGTGGTGTAGCAGCAGGAGGGAGCTGTGGGAACAGAACCATACTGCCATCAGACTGGCCTCTTGGTCCCTCCCCCACCCGCAGGCTCTGGGGAACCAGAGCCATGCTGTGATCTGGGAATCTTGGTCCCTCTCCCCCAGCCTGCAGGCCTAGGGAACCAGAGCCATGCTGTGATGGGACTGGACCCTACCTGAGGGGTCCTGGATTGTGAGAGCCTGCAAGCTGGGCTGAGAGACCCCCCACTCTGAGTGCACGAATTTTCATGCACTGGGCCTCTAGTGTATCAAATGAATGCAAAACTGCAAATCTCCAGAGCATTTTTTCAATCCACTGAGATTTTGCTTCCCAGCAATTATTGTCAGTTTGACTCAAATAAACTCATAAAAATTCTCTACAAGTTTGAATGTTTTTTTTTAAATCAACAAGGGTCTTCAATTATTAGTGTTCTCATCCACTTCCACTTTGTTTACACTGTTGGCCTTTACTCTCACTTAGGCAAGCTCTCAACATACCTGATGCTGAGGTTTCAATGTCAAGTTGTACCTCAGCTCCAGTGCTCTGTTATAGACCAGCTTCTTGCAATCCTGTGTTGAGTGCACATTAGTATTATGGATCTCTGAAGACATGAGATGATTCTACTGAACCTATCAGCGGTCTATGCACATAATGGGGGCCTAATTAATATAGGTAAAATAAGTCAATAGGCTTCACATTTGAGGGACCATATTTAAACGCCCCTCCCCAAATTTAATTGAAGTACTTGACACAAATGGATGACCCTGAATAATTTACTTCCATGTTTATTAAAGCTAACTTTGTTCAGCTTCCTTCCTGTTGACCCATCACTTACTGACTTCAAACAAGTGCTTATGGAGTGGCTCCTCTGAGGGGGTCATCGTGCAACGTGGTGGGTGATCATCCCAGATGGAGATGAACAGGAACCATGCAATCATAAATCTTAGTCTCCATTGTTAGATACAGAGGAATCAGGAAGTATTTGGCCAGGGTTAATACCAGGCTCTGAATCACAACCCTAGGCAATCAGAACAAGCTTCTTATCATATATTTATTTTAATTGACACCTGAAGAATAAATAGACATTAACCAAGTAAACAAAGTGACAAGGTGAAACTGTAAATCATTTTAAAAACCAATGTATTTTCTCCTCCAGTTTAGTAAGTGAAACAAAATAAGTCTTTTCTGATGACTTAGGTCAGAGTAAAGAACCTGAAGATGAAGTTATGTAATAGGAATCTGTACATATTCTTTGTTTTGCTAGTTATTTAAATTAAATCATTTATGTGCATCATTAAAATATCTAAGGGATGATAAAAGTAGCAAAGTAAAGTTACTGGTTAAATATGCATTACATTAACTCAGGCTCTTTTTAATCAAGTTTTCATTGTGTATCCAATAAAAAAACAATGTCAAAATAAATTGAATACAGGGCTATCTGTTTAGCCAAGACATTAATGAAACATCTTGAAGATGTATTGCCTACTAATGCCAGATCTGATCAATCAAACAACTGATGAGGCAAGATAACTAAATTTATAAATAAACTAAATTACCCAACTCTTATTATACATTATTGGCATTTTCATAGCTGCTCTGTAATGCAGGTATTTTTATCCCAATTTTATAGCTGGAAAACTGTGGTTTGAGAGTTATGATTTAAATCCAGATTTGTCTAAAGCAAAAGTTACAACATCACACGGACTTCAATGATTGTGCATATGATATCAGTGCAGAATACTGTGAAAATACAAAGTACAAGGCAGCATCCTGACTCCAGAGTACTATGCAATACAGGTGGGAGGATAAAACAGAATGAAAGACAATTCAGAACATAACAAAGTATGCCAAGTGACAAGTGAGTGTACACCTCCCCCCAAAAATTGAGTGATGGCATGGTGGTTCAGGGTTGTCTTGAAAAACATTATAAATATAGAGATTTCAAAGATAGGCAACTTTCTGAAAGGCAAACCAGGGAGAACATTTGAGAAAGAAGAAATAACATGAGTCAAAGTTTGGTTTGGGAAAACTGTATTTTGGAGAATAGAGCCTGTTCAACGTTGGTTTGGAACTAATACTAGTAGGCAAGATGTGGGTGTAAGAAGAAAAAGATTTAACAATAAAGGAGTTTGGAATATTTGCAAAAACACAGCAGGCTCTGTGGAGTTGTGAACTAAGTATAAATAACACCTATAATCCTGCCTTTCATAAACTTTACAGACTTCAACATTCATTCAGGTAAATGTGACTGTCAGAGGGAAAGCCTTTAACATAACTCTGGTCTATAAGAAATGAAAGAGCTGCAGCCTTATTAGGAAGGCAAATAGTCATGGGACCCCAAAACTCTTAAGGCACCAACATCATTGTTCTCCCCAGATCCCAGGACCTTTTTCTCCTTCTCAACCCCTTTGATTGTGCAGTTCTGGATGCTGCCTATCACTCCTCCTTATTTTTTTTCCCTTTTTTAAAATATATTTTTCATTGATTTCAGAGGGGAAGAGAGAGGGAGAGAAAGACAGAAACATCAATGATAAGATAGAATCATTGATTGGCTGCCTCCCGCATGCCTCAAAATAGGGATCCAGACCATAACCTGGGCATGTGCCCTAGCCGGGAATCAAACCCATGACCTCCTTGTTTATAGGTTGATGATCAACCACTGAACCACGCTGTCTGAGTGACTCTTTCTTGACACACAAATTCCTCAGCTTCCAAGACACGTTACTAGTGAATCCATAAACATTTTCCCACCTACTATGTTCCAGACACTAACAATGTTCTTTCCCTGCTCTCTATTCTCCTTTATTTTTGTCATGCCTCTCTTTGGGAAAATGAAAGCTCCTTGAAGGAAAACATTATATCACATTTTTTCTTTCCCAAGAATGCCCAGCTTTGTGCTCTAAATATTGCTTTATTCATCCGTGTGTAAGGCAGCTGAACAGTGCGAAATAAGAAGAGATTGACAACATGGGTAGTGTCTATTGCTAGAAATGAGCGTAGAGCTTTCTATTTTCACAGGTATCTTTAGGGACCACATGAGAGCATCTGCTTTCACAGTGGTTAAAACCAGCCAACCAGGGTACTTCAAGGTGAGAGAATCATTTAGTAAATAGGCATAGCAGAAAGGTCTGAAGCCTGGATGGTCCTTACACTCAAGAAATGTATAGCACACTACTGTCTGCTGGTTGTAGAGTTTTTAGACAAAGTGGTTAAGAGTCCTCAGTTTTCTGATTTACATAAAATAGAAAACGATGTTCACAAGAATTCAGGACATTCTCATTATTCATAAAATGCTATAAAATGTATATATTTGATTAAAATCATAAAAGAATCATCTTTAGTCAAAACAAATACAACTTTAAACTACCCCCAACATGTCAAAATATAGGAGAATAACCAAAGAGATGAAAGAATGGTCAAAAGTGTTGGATTTCAAGTAAGCTCTTAGTTGGATAGGTTGGTCAGAGATTATTTTAACAGGAAGCATAACAAGGCAGGTGTTATGTTTAGTTGTGATACCAAAAGCGTAACATCTTTGTCTTACATGCACTTGCTTCATGGACTTATATTATCTGCCAGATACCACAAAGCAGGCCTAATACCTGTTGAAACGGATGGAAGGAGAGCATGTGACAAGTGTCTGATATGTTCCAAGCATGGCATAGAAGGTTGCTATTTTATTTCATCTGCGCTACCACTCTTTAAGGTAGACAGATGTTATTCTTATCATTTTTCAGATCAACAAATCAAAGGATCAAGGTAGGTAAGTCCTAGGATCCTTCCTGCCTCTAAAGAGGAGGTACCCCTCTGAGGTTTTAGGGTTCCTGGCAAAGAGACTCTGAAATATTGTGAACCCATATCCCAGGCTGGTCAATTTACCTTACAGACAGATACTGCCTCTTCTTACTATTAAATATGCAAAGGCTTTGCCATCAACCCAGTCTGACAAGGGAGAGTACATCATAGTATATGTTCCTCCTCAAAGAAGGTGAAGAGAGTAGCCAAAGCGCATATATGCATAGCCTATGGACACAGACAACAGAGTGGTGAAGGCCAGGGAAGGGGGCTGCAGGGCTGGGTGCAGGTGGGCAACGGAGGAGAAAGGGGGACATAGTGCCAACAATGAAATATAAGTAAACAGAGAAGAAAAAAAACAAAAGGATTTATAAATTATCTGGTACTTGAATTTCAAAGATGCAGCATTTCAGAATGTGTGGGTTTAGAATATCAAACTTGCTTGGAATAGCAAGTCATACTTTTGCTGGGCATTGCACTGAAATTGGGTTATATACTGTCAATACAGGATCAAAGCCCCTTTGCCTGCGATGGTTTCCATGCCTACAACACACTAGCTTCCACATTCATATGCCAGTTCTAATAAAATCAAAAATTTCCCCTTTATCACTTTAATAGCTAAAATAAGAGTCTCAGATTCAAGCACTGGATTGGAAATCAGTTAAGACATATGAATCATCTTTCATTCCGTCTAACTTGTCAGTGTTACTTTACTATTTAAGCCCAAGAGTTTTATCTAATTGTCTTAAAGATGTTTTAAAACATTTTTGACTTTTCAGTTTAATATTAAGTGTTTTTAAATCACTATTTCGGTGAACAAAGCAATCAAATTGTTAAACCAATTTCTTTTCTGCACGAGCAAATGAAAAACAGTACTTGTGAATGCAAAAGTGGAATCCACATCAGTGCTTTAAAAATTCAATGTCATTAGGAATAATAGGACCAGAGCAACAAAATGAATTGGTCTGGGACCTAGTGTTGGCTGTGAATCAGACACTGCAACATGGAGGCTTATAATGGAAGTGGCCATGAGGCTCTTATTACCCACATACAAAATGCCAGTAGCAATGCTTAGCAGGTCTAGAGGCCCCATGTGATCATCCATAGATTTTTCACAGATGATCACAGCCAAGCAAGTCACTGGTGCTGCTGCCTTTCACACCTCTCAGAACTCCTAGATCAAGTGCATGTGCTTTAATAACCTCTGGGCCATATTTTATCATTTGTGAAGTAGACACATTTTTCTTCTCTCCCTTCCTTCCTCAGCACTTTCCCCCAGAGATCACCAAGTCTCTCCTCAACAGTGGCAGGTCAGCTAGGACGGGAGGTCATTAGAGTTCCTTTAAGAAAGTAGAAGGTTCCTAAGCCTTAAATCTTGTGAAAATAAATGCCCCGCGGAGGTTTTCCTTTTAAGTAAATCAGGACAATTCTTGCTTTTCTATCTGAAACATTCTATCAGACAAAAATAAATAAGAAAGTTGGAGGGGAGTAAAAAATCACTATTTTAAAAATGTTTAAAAAGCAGTAACTGAATCCAAAGCCTTTGCCTAGAATAAAAATAATAACTTGATCAGAAATTCCTAAAATGAATTAATGAGTTCAGAGTACTTAAATTGGTTAAGAATGCCATGAAAAACACACTTCTGTTTCACTCCTTTGCCAGGAAACTATTCGCATTAATGATACTCTCCATAAAAGACCTTAGCTCTGGCTCTACGAAGGACTCTAGGAAAACAGAGCACAAAAGATATTCCCCTGCAGGTTTTCCCTGGAGCTCAGAATATAATACTAGCCCTCATTAATGCTCCCTTCCTTCTTTCTCAAGTAAATTTAAACTAGAAAGTTTTTCCAAAGCCAATTGCTTGAAATACCCTATCTGTTCACTGAAAATCTATATCATTTTATCTTCAAGACAACAGTTCTACTTTTGATTGTAGGTACCTCAGGCTTTTCTACCTAGCTTCAGCACCCAGCTTCTTGAAAGCATAAACCAGGTCAAATTCATCAGGGTAACTACCATCCCCCCCACTTTTTTCTCTCCCCACCCCCACTTCTTCTGACTCCCATCTACCACTTTACTAGACCTTAATTGACCAGCTCTTTCCACATGGGTATAAGATCAATTTATTATACCAAAACCCTTATTGCCATAATACTTATAATAGCTCAGTTATCCAATTCAATCCTGACTGATATATACCCCATTGATGTTGGACTTGGCTACATGCTTTGCCCAATAAAAGATTAGACTAAAACACAAGCAAAGAATTTAAATGTTCTTGCAGAGTCGGCTTAGCTCTGTGATTCCGCCACCACCATGGGTAAGAACATGTCGAATAGCTGAAAATTCAAAGGGAATGAATAGATATCTGGAATATATCTAAGCCCAATCAGTACCTGAAGTTAATTCCAGCCATTTTTTTTTTTTTGTGTGTGTGAACAAAACAGAGCCCTAGCCATCCTGCTAGCCAGAAGAAAAGAAATGTTTGCTATTGTAAGCCACTGCTTTTTGTGTTTGTGTTTGGGGTTTTTTTTGGACTTATTAAATAGACTATTGCAACAATAATTGACAAACACACTCACAGAAGTTAATAAGAGATTTATAAAGATGCGATTTGATTCTAGGTTTTCAGAACCAAGTCCAGGATGCCTTTGCTCTGTCTTGGTATCCAATGGCTTGGTAATACTAATCACTGAGAGAGGGGGTAAATATAAATTATTTTTAAAGTATTTTATAATTGCTCTAATAGACTAAAATAGCTGTAATCATCATAAACAGTTTCATATCACTGCCACTTGGCAATTGTTGTGAGGAATGTATCACAACTGAAGACAGGGAAGTCAACTCCAGATAGCTGGTAGTGTGATGCATATCATGGTTAGAGACTGACTGAGATGACCATAGTGATTCAGCTGTGGACTCAACCTACTCAATGCAGTATGAAGGGACATTGTTAAAAGTGTACATAATTATATAATACACTTAAAAGTTTTGAAGGTGAAACAATGTATGTGCCTGTATAGATATAAACACATTTCCTCAAATATGTTTCAAATACTCAATTTTCATGCAAAATCTTTCAAAGTATCTTCTTTCTCATATTAACCTGTGATTTATGATGCTCATAAAATAACAATAATGGTTATGCATTCACTCATTTTTTAGCCAGAATTTCATTTATTCAACCAATACATATTGCTGCCTTGAACTTTTACTAGATTCTGGGATAAGTTGATGAATGGGACCCAGAACTCAGCCCAAGTAGATATGTGCCACTGCTGTCACTGTGCTGGTACTACAGAAGCAGAGCTCAGGGACCAGTGCAGGGAACAGTCCCATGGACATAACATTATGATGTGTGGCATCCAATGGAAAACTCAATTTCAAGGAAAAGTAGAATTATTTAAAAAAAATAGAAATGTGTGGCACATCTACACAATGGAATACTATGCTACTGTAAAAAAAGAAAGAATCTTACCATTCGCAACAGCATGGATGGACATGAAAAGCATTATGCTAAGCAAAATACTATAAGCCAGTCAGAGAAAGATAAATATCACATGATCTCACTCATTTTTGGAATATAATCAACAGCATAAACTTATGAACAATAGATCCAGAGACAGAGAAGCATCGAAGAGACCATCAAACTTCAGAAGGAATGCAGTGGAGGGGGTTTGATAAGAGAGCAACCAAAGGACTTGTATGCATGCATATAAGCATATCCAATGGACACAGACACTAGGAGTGTGAGGGCATGTGCTGGGGCATGGGGGTGGCTGGAGAGAGGTCAATGGGGGAAAAATGAGACCTATGTAATACTTTAAACAATAAAGAATAAAAAAATAGAAATGGACTCTACTTTTGAAAAAAGGGTTTTCTCCTATCCTATCTCATCTCTTTCTATTTCTTTGTGTGTATTTATCGGCCTATATAATCTATAAACAGGCTTTAAAAGTATCAAGTCTTTCTTACTTCTGACTTCCAGTTTCCAAAGGCAAGCATATTCTTCCCCTTTAGCTATGTATACTGTTATTTATGCCCATATTTGCCCATATTTAGAGATAGCTTGCTTTTAATTCCCATTTCTTGATTTTTCTAATGTTGAACTTTTTAAATTGACTTCCTTGTTTGGAAGATGAGGTCACCTTGTGCTCTCTGCTACTTGCACGTCCCAACATAGTTATTACAAATTTTGTCTGCCAATATTCAGTGCTTACATTATGAATATGAAAACACTATCTATGGTTGGCCCAAGTTGATCTTATAATTATGTATCCTATCTTTTAAAATTTTCTCCTGCATATAGATGCTCACTTTGCCAAATTCCCACATATTCCATGATTACCAGCCTCGGTTTTGAGGAGCACATCTCCAGTAGCTTCCTAAGAAAGCAAGCATGGAAGCATTTTGGGGAACTGGCATCAACACCTATACTTGTCTTTATCTTCATAACAGAGTAATATTTAAGTAGCTGCAGAAATGTAGACTATAAATAACTTCTCTCAAAAATGTCTTTATCTTTGTATTAGTTCCCAGTTGCTTCTGTAGCAAATGACCACAAACGTAAAACAACACAAATTTATCATCTTATGGTGCTAAGAGATCAGAAATCTATAATATCTGAGGGGACTGTGCCCCCTCTGGAAGCTCTAGGGGAGGATCCATTGCCTTCCCTTTTCCAGGTAAAGGCTGCCTGCATTCCTGGGTTCACTGCCCCCTTCTGGCAATGACATCACTCAAGCCTTTCCTTCCTTCAGTGTTCAAATCTCCTTATCTGACTCTGAGCCTCCTGCCTCCCTCTTATAAGAATGATGTGATTACATTAGGCCCAACCTGATAATCCAGGATGATGTCTCCTCATCTTAAAATCATTAATTTAATAACATGCGCAAATTCCCTTTTGCTATGGAAAGTAGCCTATTTATAGGTTCAGAGAATTAGGACATGGATATCCTTGGGGAACATTAGTCTGTCTACAACAATCTTCATAACTTACTGATGTTTAGCTGGCTATAGAATTGTAGGCTCTAATTCTCTTAAGATTTTGGACACCTTTTTCTATGGTCTTCCAGTTTCCAATTCCAGTGGTGGGAAGTACATACCATTCAGATTCTATATCCTTGATATGTGTGACCTGTTGTCCCTTCTCTTCTGGAATCATTTAGACCCCTCCCCTTTCCTCTGCTATTTAAAATTTTACAATAATGTGATTTTTAAAAAATTTTACCTAGATATCTAGTGAGTTATTCATGTATGGCAACTCATGTCTGTGAGCTCTGGAAAATTTTATTCATTAAATCTTTGAAAGTGGTTTTCTAATTTATTATGCTTTCTTTCTGAAATTTCTATTGTGCAGAATTAACCTTCTGAATATGCTCTCCGATTTGTTTATTTTTCTCCTTTATTTCCTCCTTATCTTTTTCTTTTTGGCTTTTATTCTCCATTCTTCAGATATCCTCAACTTGACCTTTTAACTAGTGTAATAAACTTCTGTATTTCTATCACACTTTTCTAATTTCCAAAACTTTTTATTTTGGATGTTCTGTTTTATAGCACCATGGTATTGTTTCAGAAAGGCAATGTCTTTTTCCCTTTCTGCAAATATCACAGACTTTCCCTTGGTGTTTTCTTCTATTTTCTCATTCTCTGTGGGTTTCCTTTATCCATTTTGATTGTTTTGTCTCTACCTTTCATCTTTTAGACTTTCCTGGCTACTCTGCTGCAAGACATTAAAATTCCAGTATACCAAAGGGGCTTTTCTTTCGGGGTGGTCAGTGTTTTTAGAGAGGGATTCCCTAATCATCATTTTGAGTAGTAAATAGGAGAGGAAACGGAGTGGGAATGCTGTAATTTTGGAGGTTTCCTTTGATTCTCCTTCTACAACTTCACCTTACCCATTGCTGTGCCTGGTCATCCTGTGTGAGATGTTTTTTCCTAAGAGAAAAACTTCATATTCTGATGGGAGAAAAAAAGATATAGCCTTTGTCTGCAAAAGGGAGGGGAGGGGACCTGGGCATCTAATTGCTCCTCAGACAAGTTTTCATCCAATCATCTGTTCAGCCCATGCTTGATCTTCATCTTCAGAGGTAGCTTGTGGTATCAATAGGAATTGCATGTACAAAGTCAAAGCAATGAGAAAGAAGTTCATATAAGCACATAAGCAACGGGAATGAGAGACATTTTTTAATTGTGATGTGATCTGTATGTGATGAAAGAATTTCTCCTAGGCTGACTGGTCTTTATCATCTTCTAAAATTGTATATTTGCTATCACTTATGTGTACCCTTACTTACATCTTTCAGTTTTTGTCTTCATCAAAGTGACAACCTCAGTGTAGATCCCTTCCCCCTCCCCCAGTACTTAGGTAAAGTTATATTCTGGAGTCACATGATAAATACGTGCATCAGACTAACTGCTTCAGGGAAAACTTCTTCCTTGGGACTAGCAAGAGAGAAAATTCAGAGAAGTGTCAGGTTTCTGAGAGAATTTCAGCACATGCCTTTGATGACAATGGTAGCTGCAAAGATGTATGAGAAAAACTGAATTCATGACTAATTGGGACTCTATTTCTGTGACCCATCAAAGGCTCTTCCTCTGCAACATAGCAGTTTCTCTCTACTAACACCCAGGTTAATATTTATCTCAGCATTATAAAGAAAAAAAAAGGTGATGGATTCCATGACAACTGATAGAAAAACTTAGCTGGTAAGATTTTTCCCCTAATTTTATGTGGCAATTTCAGAACTCTCAAAATTGGCTTTGCAAGATTATAAGAAATCATTTGGAGCTTTTTCTTCATAAAGACCCTTTCTCTCAATTGCTTTTTCCTTTACCAGGATTTGCTGCCTCTATTTTATACTTTTTGGTAGTAAGATAAGCTCTCCAAGTATGAGGACCTTGGTCAGAGGTATTATATTACAGTGTGATGTAACCAGGGGAACATACTATCCACCTGTACCTCAATCCTCTTTACTCATCCAGACTTCCGGGAAGAGGCCAATGTGAGCAGGGGTCATTAAGAGGAAGAATGGGTGGGGATATTCTCTGTCTGCTTTTGGGAATTATATTGGTTATCTCAGGCTAGACATGCTACAGTAATAAACAACTCTAATAACACCTCTGTTTCTACAGCAGTGGTTTAATTCTCACTCACTGCACATGTGTGTTCAAGTGGCCACAGCTCTGCTCTAACCCTTTTCACTCTGGAATCCAGACAGAACAAACAACCTATATTTTGGACATGCCATCCTCATGGCAGAGAGAAAAAAAAAGAGATAGCTGAACCATGCAATGGGTTTTCAAGCTTCTGATCAGAGGTAACACAAGTTCCTCCCATTTATATTCCATTGGCTAAATAAAGTCATATGGCTCAGTTGGATGCCATCAGGGTGGGCATATACTTCTGCCATGGAGAGGAACCCAATAAGGAATAGTTTAGCAACCTGGAAGGAAAAAAAAAGACTAAACAAACATTTTAAACAATAATATAATCTACTTCGGGGAAGAAGGTACTGTTTTTCACTTTGCAGCCCTGGGTCCTCACTGATTTTCTGGCTCAGAAGAGCCCTTATCCTGATGAAAAGATTCTCCCTTTCCATTAATAAGACAATGAGACTTGGGTCTCTGATCCCAACTACAGGATTTAGCAAATATAGTCTGAAAGTTGGCTACTTACAATTGGTGTCCCTGTCCCAGACTAAATCCCTTGAGAGAAGCTGATGGTTTCTTATTCATCCTCGTAATCTACGGTATTACACTCAGTACATGCTGCAATTCAATATTTATTGAACTGAACTGAATTGAACTGAATTGCATGATACTGACCAGAGAAGACATAAATTCTACTACATCTTTATTCATGAATTTATTTATGTAAACATCATTTATTTAAAGGCCACTGAATACCTACTATGCATAAATAAAGACACAGCATCTGCCTTTATGGACCATATAGGCTAGGAGAATCAAACTTATTTTATTTCCTCTAAAGTGTGTCAAACGTTTTATGATTTTTGTGAACAGATATACTGCTCACATTTACCATGGAAAGGTGGCCTCAGGATGAGAGCCTGCAGGTAAACTTCAATTATTAAGTCTGAATTAAGTACATAAACACATATCAAAGTGCCTCTCTTTTGTAAAGTAATAAAGGAAAGCTAGTTGTTTATATATTTACTAGAGGTCCAGTGCACGAAATTTGTGCACAGGGGATGTGGAGGGGGGAATTCCCTCTGCGGAGCCTGCACACTCTCCAATCCGGGACATCCCTCTTACAATCCTGGACCACTGGCTCCTAATTGCTTGCCTGCCTGCCTGGTCTCCCCTAACTGCCCCCTCCCCTGCCAGCCTGATAGCCCCTAACTGCACCCCTGCCAGTCTGGTTGCCCCTAACTGCCCCCCATGCTGGCCTGGTTGCCCCTCATGGCCTACCCGCTGGCCCGGTCACCCTACACAGCCTGCTGTTCAGTCGTTTGTTCATCCCTCACTAACCCCCCTGCTGGCCTGGTTGCCCCATGCAGCCTGCTTGTTTAGTCATTTGGTTATCCTTCACTAACCCCCCCTGCCAGCCTGGTCGTAGGCAGCCATCTTGTGAGGGCATGAGGATTAATTTGCATATTATCTCTTTATTATATAGGATATTCTCCTATTAGACTAAGAGGTAAGGGTAGGGACCTGATTTTCTTCATCTATGTGTCACCAGCGATTTGCACTGTTTTAATACGTGTTTAATTCATGTGTGCAGTGGGATGAATGGTACCCTGCCTCCCCAATTCCATTCACACCTACACTTTGTATTCTGATTTATTCATTTCTATTGGTTCCTCAATTGTTGTAGAGACCATAATGTGACACTAGCTGCAATTAGTAGATAACAGGGCCAAAGTCACACAGTTAGTCACTGGGATCTGAAACTGGCTACTTGGTTTCAAAGGCTATTCCTTCCATAGCTCCCTATAGTGTCCATCTACTTCACTTTCCTAAGTGTTAATAACATATTCATTTGCACGATTGCTTCATGTCCTTCACATTCTTCCCCAGGAGCAGAAACCCTGACTATTTTGTTCCCTCTTGTATATCTAGCATACCTCCCAACATAAGTAGATGCTTAATAAATGTCTGTTGAATACATTAAAGACCAACCAACTGGTTAGAGTGAAGAAAGATATCAGTATATCTCATCAGTAAGAAAATAACAATGCCTAGCTCATCCAAAATTGGGAGGATTAACTGAGGAAATGTATGCAAAAAATCAGCATAGTGTTAGAGAGATAGCAGGCCACTAAATGCACAGTGATTAGAAAGAAGAAAACTCTTAGGAGAAGGTATAGTTGAACAGCTGGGGTTTGGAGAGGACAGACATGTTTTGTTTTGTTATTTCAGAGAAAATAAGGTATTCTATGTGAGGTGCAACAAAGAAGGAGTAGAGGGGGCATTTAGGAATTGGGTCTGAATCTGGTTAGAAATCAAAGGGTCAGATGCAGTTACCCTTGGTAATGATGGAATCCTGAGATAACTAATCAAGCATTTCTAACCCATCAACTCTTTTATTCAACTTTAAAAGGCTTAACATAGGAATGCAATGTGGTAAAAGTCTGATTTAGAACAACTCTAATAGGAACATCAGAGATAATTTATTATCTGAACAGTCATGTTTGAGAGGTGAGCATATTATCCTCTTTTGGTTATGGAAGCTCCTTAAACAAGGATTCTGAGTTCTGTAAAAACCATGAACAATGCTAATGTAAAAATCACCAAATACATGAAAAAATGTGAAACTTTCAATAATGAATGGGAACCTCTCAGTAACTTCTGAGTAAATGTCACAAAGAAGGTACTAAATACAGCAACTTATTTAATGGACAATTGTTTCTGATATGCCACATGGTTAAAATAAATATAGTAATAATTATTATATAGTGATGGAGCATTAGGAGGAGGAGGAGGAGGAGGAGAAAGAGAAAAGGAGGAAGAAGTAGAAGAAGAAGGAAGAGAAAATAAGGAGGTGGGGAAGGGTTGGGGGGGGAGGGAGGAAAATAAGAAGAACCTGCAGAAACAGAAAATACTCATATAACATATCCTACACTATAGGCTCTGTTCCAAGTCCTTTACACATATTAACTCTTTCAATAGTAAGAGGCAGTATGTCAGCCTGTTGAGGTGCATGGACTTGGGGGCATGCTGCCTGGATTTGTGTCTTCACCCTGCCACTTCCCAGCTATGACTCTTTGGAAATTATATAATTTCTTACTGCCTTATTTTCCTGATCCATAAAAAGAGATAAGCTCATAATTTTTTTGTGAGGATTATATACATTAAATATATCACCAGTATGAAATATGAGACAGAATATAAATGAACTAAAATGCAATTTACCCAACTGTTGTTGGGATGCAACTAAATATTGAAAGAAAACAAAGGACTTAGAATTTACTCCAAATGTGTCCCAGCAGGTGAAGATCAATGAGTCAAGTCACCCCCAAGTTGCTTCCAGTGCCATTTCCTGTCAGTAGTCCCCCAGTTTAGATATATGATTGAAGAGCCAATTCCCCATTGTAAAAATCACCGCATTACATTAACATCTTCCAGTTTAAAGCTGGGAAGATAGGAAATCCATTTATCTTGCTCTCATCTCAACTTTCTTCAAAGAATTCCGGCCTGATTATGTGAAATTTAAAGGAGATATTTACAATTAAGAGTCAATTTCACCCCCCCTTTTCTCTTCATTTTTCTTTGCAAATGACCGATTAATGCGGGGAGTAGAGGCACAGAGGCAAAGTGACATTTGAAGGGGAAGTGAATGCCCATAGTGGCCACCATTTGTGAAACCAGCCACTAATTAGTAGGCAAGTGGCCTCACCACAGAGTCAGAAACACTAACTAAACTGTCCTATCCAAGGCAATACTCATTTTAGCATATTACCCAGCAATGAGTACCCATTTTAAGCTCTGGCTTTTCTGAACTGACTCCCAAGCCTGAAATACACAGAAAAACTACAGTCAAGGGGTAAGGGTAGAGAGCAGACAATAATCTTGGTCTTCAGCAGAGAATCAGCATGCACTTGGAAACATCTCGCATGGAGTTTTATTTTCTCTCTGAAGGAATATACTGGCTCCCCGGAGTGTTGTAGCAACAGGGCCTCCAGGAGACCAAAACATTGCATAGCTCAATTGTTGCAAGAGGCATAATTTCTTTGCAGGCACACAGCATCAGAAGTTGGTTTACCAAAAGGCGGCCCTCCCAACTTTCCCATCTCTCCTGCATCTGGAGAGCATGCTGAATTTTAAGGAGTGTGGAAATACCAGTTCCTGGTGGATGGAACCTAATTAGTGACAACTAAAATGTCACCATGGCTCTACTTTTTTTCCAAGTGTTTGTGACAAAGAATAGAAAAACCCTCCCCTCCAACCACTCTCCTTTTACTTAACCTTATTTTCAGTAGAGCAACTGGAAGCAAAGGTTTAGGCAACCCTCTTTTAGAGAGTCAGGGCTTACAAGCCTCAGCCTGGGTGCTCAGTTGTCATCAAAAGGAGGGACATCATAGTGACACAGTGACTGCCCTGGACCATTGTTGTAAAATATAGAAAAATTGGGAATAAAATGAAAGAAAAGGAATACGGAGCCAAACAAACACAAGAAACAGAGATCAATAAATCCAGTATCATCGTTATATTTTTTTATCTCTACATGCCCAGATTCAACATGAAGAGAGTCTTGTCAATCTGCTAAAAACAAACAAACAAACAAAAAACCCAAGATGGTCTGGTGTTATCAACCTCCAATCCTTTATAAATCCTTTATAAATCCCATCCCATCTAAATAATTTGTTCCCCTCCAGAGCAACTGGCTTTAAGGCAGCCACAGACTGAGCGCCTCTGAACACGGCCGACAAGCAAAGGCACATTTACCTGTCTTTTTTCTAATGGCTCTGGCCTTCCCTTCCATAAAATTGCTGAGAGCAAGGGCAAAGGAAGGTGGAGGAAATGATACTGTAATTGTGCTTTCAGGGATAACAGTTTATCTGGCAAATCCAGCTTCCTCTGTCAGAGCTCCCGCTTCGTCTAGTTTCAGAGAGTTCTCCCAGCCCCGAGGAGTGAATGGCACTGCCTTGGCATGGTTAACGGTGTGATTCGGGAGGTACTTTAGAGATTACCTCAGCCCTCTGATTTTCTTCATTTCCTGCTGATGCCTTTCTTTGGGGCATTCCTTCATTCTTTAATGCCTCTTCTGAGGCTAAACAAGGGAGAGGAGAAGATGGAAACTGCTCCCAGTAAATGTAGTTGTCCATTAGAAACTCAGGAGGGGAGGGGAAAACTGTGCATTGACAAAGACAGAAGCTATTCCAGACTGATCGGTGGAGTCTGTTCACCCAAAGTAACCCATATCAAGAGGGTTGATAACCAACGTCCCATTTCCAAATAGCCCCAATCCCACTCCATTAAATGCCCCTTAACATCTAAAAGATGCAGTGAAAAACAACAACATATGGGAAGAAAGGAACAGTGTATTTAGAAAAGGTATGGAGATTTTTCTCATTAAAGAAAAAGAGCTTGGGAGAAGAGAAAGGTTTCTCAGGCCAGTCACACCTGGGTTTGTCTTTTGCTGCATCCATGATTCTTAGGCTGTGGTCCATGGATGCCTAATGTCAGTGGATTGACTTTAATCAGTCACCAAAATCTTTTTCTCATTCTCAAACATGTATACAAATATTTCTGGAGATATTATTTATAAGCTCCCATCAACTTCCCAAAGTGGTGAGTATATGTGTGCATCAAAAAGGTTAAACAAACAAACAAAAAACGCTCTGCATACACTATTCCCACCAGTTCTTGCTTCCTTGACCCACCACCCTGTCACCCACCCCTCCTCCATAAAAATATTCAAATTAGCTTGATTTCCAGAGACCCTTCGCCAGAGCCAGTGGCACAGAACTCTCACGCATCTTCCACCTGCTTCAAGCTCATTAAACACATTAATTAGTCTCTGTGGATGAGCACCACGGTTGCTCAAGTTCATGAATTTCTTTTTCCCTAATCTCTAATTCTGTGTAGGTTTGTGTAGCAAGGCTTCCAAAAGACCAGCCTGTCATTAAATGAAGGGCTGTAAAGATTTTACTACCATCATGAGCAACACAAGCCTTGATCATACTGTTACTGCCTCCATAAAGGAACATAAACCAAAATGCCTTTTCCATGTTCCCACTGAGGCCCCCTACCTCCTGACAGCTGATGAAATATGTCCTGCATTTTGCCTCCAGAGGGACTGATTCAAATTGTGACACGTCATGAGAGGAAATAAGTGTTGCTATCTTGCCATAGCCTCAAAAATGTTTTTGTTTTTGTTTGTTTTTCCTACATCAGAGCAATTGCCCTGTGATTCCTCACAGATAACAAACAACGAAGGTTTGAGGAGGATGGGTGAGAAGGCCGTTCAGGTGCCTTGGACAGGTATGCAGACACATCCAGGCCGCAGTAAGGAGAAAACCTGAAGCCAGAAGTCAGAAGATTCAGGTTCCCATTTAGTGGAGTTAGTAACCCAGGGTGAGTCCCTAGGTAATGGGATTTGATTAAAGATTTATTTAAGCTTCTCTTCATAAGCAGTGTTTTTTTTTTCTTCAAATCTAACCTTATATAGGAGCCTAATGCATGGAACCATAATAGTGAAGCTTCTCTGATTGACCTTGGGATAGCTGCTGAAAGCCCATTACCACATCCATTCCACCCCCAGCCACCGCGTATGATCGTGGGTCAGGGTGTCTCTCCTATCTCATCTCTGGGAATGACAGCCGGCTCAGCAATCCTGAATAGCTGTCAAATGGTAATACTCATCCTTAAAACAGTGACAAGAAGCCACTGAAAGGGTTGGAGGTGCCCTCTGAATTGGCAATCAGAGTCTTACTGGATTTAATAATGTTTCTCATGTGAGTTGTTACTGCCCACATTTTTATTAGCCTATGTACTAGATTATCCAGAATACTACATTCCATATACATGGGAGAGCAGGGAGAGTGTACTATGATCAGCGGCCAGGACCACTGCCCAGTAGGTCTGCAGAACTAGAGATTTACTTCCCACACCTGTGAAACCTCCTAGTTGGCTAAAGGTTGCAAAGTGACACAGAAGCAATAGCCAGGCTCATGCAGGTAGGGCAGGTGAGACTCGGGGGAAGACACAGAACCAGACCCAAACACTGTTCACTCAGGCCTCTGGTCTGGCCCTACATGCCCTTCCTCCCCCATGTCACACACCCTCTCATCAGGAGTCACACTGAAAAGGGTCATATTCCATCCACTGTGTTTCTAGAAGGTTACTTTTGTTTTTTTCTATGTCTGGAAACTTTTCAAAGGAGGTAAACATTTCTGAGGTTGATACCATTTTTCTTCCTGATATTTCATTTTCTGTGAACTCATTTGCCTCTAAATAAAAAGTAGAGATTCTCAAGACTCAATCCTTCCCTTACTTAATACACATGAACATCAGAATTAGGTGCAACCGGGGCTCAAATCCTACCTGTCACTAACTGACTGGGTGATCTTGAACTCAACTTCTCAGGACCTCAATTTCTTTACTTGTATATGACCCATGTTGTGGAGCTCATCTGAGCATTAAAGCCCATAAAGATGAAATGCATTTGGTTCCTTGATTGGTATAGCATAGCCAGGGGTGGGCAAACTTTTTGACTCGAGGGCCACAATGGGTTCTTAAACTGGACCAGAGGGCCGGAACAAAAGCATGGATGGAGTGTTTGTGTGAACTAATATACATTCAAAGTAAACATCATTACATAAAAGGGTACGGTCTTTTTTTTCAATAGTTTTATTCATTTCAAATGGGCCGGATCTGGTTCGTGGGCCGTAGTTTGCCCACGGCTGGCATAGGCACTTAGAAATGATAACTGTTATTATTTATTAAAAATAACATTAATTTCTATTTATCTACAAATTTACAGAATACAACCCAAACAAAATTAACAAGTTTCTAATACCTAGATTTAGAAGAGGAAAACCTCTTTCTCCCGAACACAATTTTAAAAAATGTTTTTATTAATTTCAGAGAGGAAGGGAGAGAGAGAGAGAAATAGAAACTTCAATGATGAGAGAGAATCATTGATCAACTGCCTCCTGCATATCCTCCACTGCAGATCAAGCCAGCAACCTGGGCATGTGCCCCCGACTGGTTCATAGGTCAAGGCTCAACCACTGAGCCATGCCGGGCAGACTGAACATAATTTTTGGTAACTATAAACTCACAGAAAATAAGTAACTAGACAAAAAGCTGCTATTATTTTCCATCAACCAAACTGTTTTGACAATATAAATTAATACTTTCCTTGTATGTGAAAAATGCAAACTTGCTAACATTGTACTAGAAAATTAGTTACCATTAAGTTTCCCTCTCCCACTATGGCGTCTGGTTAAGGTTCCTCACACAAGAAAATCTAGATGGCCACATATTCCTGTTATTGAAAACCAATGGGATAAAAAAGAACATCAATATAAGATAAGCCCCACATTATACTGATAGTCAAAGTCATTGAGTCAAGTTTGTCAAACTGCTTCTTCTTCAAAATCTCCCAACCAACATTTAAAATCTCCAAAAGGAACTAGTTTATAAACTTCATACTTCCATTGACCTTCATACCAGCATTTTCCAACCCATCTCACTTACTGTACCCGAATCCCACTTCTGTTACATGCTTTCTTTATTAGAAACCTGGTATTTTGTTCATAGATTTTTTATATTAATTTCAATTTTAAAACTGCATTAGAATATTATTTCCTTCATTATTGAGGTTTTTGGCAACCTCTTGAATTTTGCATCTCAATTGAGTGCTTCCCCACCTTGCCCTAGTTTCAGTGATGTTATAGAACCCAAATAAAATTTTAACACCAGACTCCACTATTTGTACTCTCTGCTACCTCAACTAAGGTTCATCATTATTTATTGTTATTGATAGGTGCATATTCATGTACATGTGTGAACATTAAAGCCATTGCATGGAAATAAACATTCCTCAAGGTTATGGCTGCAAAAAAGGAATTCCTGAGATCTGTACAACAGAGCAAAGCCCACAAACTGGTTTACAAAACTCAATAAAACTATAAAGCGTCTCTGAGTGCTCATTTCCTCTTCCCCATCCTTCCCCTTTATAGCAGGATAGCAACACTTTTTCCTAAATGCCTACTATATGACAGATAGTACGCCTGGGCATTTTCCAAGTATTGCATTTAATTCTCTCAACCTTGTAAATTAGATATTATTTTCTTCACTTCCAGATGAGCAAATTGAAAAGCAAAAAGTACTCTATTACCCCTGAGGTTATGATACTAATTCATGAGGAAACCAGTATTTGAACTTGGGTAATCTGACTTTCAAATTGGTGCTATCTCTAGCACATTAGGTATAGCAAGAGGGGAAAAAATGGCCAGGTTATATTCTCTTCAAAAGATATCAAAGTATATGCCATCTGTTGGAGTGGGGGGAGGTTGAAGGGGAGCAGAAATTTTTGGTTTGTATTAAACTAATCCCTCCATAACTACATTGCTTTGATCAGCTTCCAGCTATAGCTTCTGTAATCCCACAGATCTGTGCATGCCATATGCTCTGGTGCAGGGTGGGAGCTCACCAGGCACACGACACCACGGGGACTTCATGGTAGGCACACTTGTATCAAATATTCTCTCCACTGAGATAAGGAAGAAGCAAATCATTTTTGTGATCAAACAGCATGAGGCTTTTAAATGGGTAGAGATTACATATTATATCTTATTGCTAAAAATCTCAATAAAGATACCATAAACAGAAATCCACACATATAACAAATCACACTTAACTGCGACTGGTATCTGATTTATGTTAGGTGGTAAATTATTGAATCATGTGAATATACTGCTGGAATGGATCCCAGAACAGGAAATGTGAAAAGGAATTTTAAAAAAAAATAAGGTGGAGAAAAAAATTTATCTCTTTTCTCTCCTCTCTGTTCCTCTCCCTACCCCACTTCCTCTCTGTTTTAAAGCAAAATCCGATGGAATCTGAAATTTACTCAGAATGTATTTCCCCAGTTGGCAATGCACTTTCCAAAATAACTGAAGGTTTCCCAGTTTACTGTGGAATGGAAATGAAATGAATGACATAAGCAGTGCATACACGCTGCACCTCAGATATTAATCATCTTGTTCTCTCACACAGGTTTGTTTTCTTGTATCTACGGGATAGAACAATGGAAGAGAAAGAGCAATCGACATGTCCAGCGTACCAGAAGAGCAAAACCAGCCCCACGTAGAGAAGAAGGGGGATGCCATGCAATGTAGAAAGAAGAGTCATCAAGCAAGCTCTTTTCTAAACAAAACAAAATACAAAATATTCATCTGAAATATGTAATTATTTAAATTACTTTCAACATAAATGAATTCTTAGTGAAATGATTGCATGTCCTAAAATTAAAAGTTCAAAGCCCATTTGAATGGTGCTATCTTTTCCTGACTTGGATTCATTTTTCTCGAATTCTTTCCTTCTTTGTGTGCTCATTGTCATGAGTGTATGCTGATAGTGGCTTCCTGGAGTGTTATGTTAAAAAGGATTCTGAGGTAGTTATTACCTGGGATTTCAGAAAAGAGAGCTGTGGTGAACTCATGGTACCCATCATCGGCGCAATAATAGTATACATGCCAAGTACTTGCCACCCTATTATGTGCAATTAATAACTCTGTGACACAAGCAAAGGAAGGGGGATGGAGGAAGCTACATTAGAAGCATGTAAGAAACATATTCTAAGGGTTCCAGAAGGAAGAGAGACAGAGAGAGCGAGAGCGAGAGCGAGAGCGAGAGCGAGAGAGAGAGAGAGAGAGAGAGAGAGAAGAGTATCCAATGTGAAGAATCAGAAAATACTTTATGGAGGAGAGGGCATTTGAAATGGACCATAGATAGTAAATAAAACTGACTGGTAAAGAAAAGGAGAGGTCTTTGGGGTATAGGAAAATAGAAACAAAGTACCCAACAGCAATGCATAAGGACTCTTTGGAGAAATAATGAGTAGCTTCCTTTATAGGAGGGAGATGAATGCATGAGAGGGATGAGACATGAGGTAGGAAGGGGAATTTGGGGAGATCCTGGATAAGGCATTGACTGCTGGTATGAAAGTATATTATCAATCTTGGCAGGTGATGAGATCTACTGAAGAATGCTAAGGAGGAGAGTCCTGTAATTAAAGTCCGGCTTTGTAACAATGATCTGGAAAACAATTCAGAGGGGGAAAACATGACTGAGACCTTCACAGAAAACAGAGAGACCAGCCACTGCAACACTGTGGACTAGAAGTGTTGGGAGCCTGAGCTAAAGACAGAATTCTCTCAATTCAACAGAGAATTCAGAGAATTTATTTGATGTCAATGATCAAAATAAGTAATTAAAAAAGATTCATCTTTTGAGCCCAAGTGATAAAAGTAGCATTAACAGAAATAAGGAGACAATTTAGTGAGATGGCTAATTGCCTAATTATGAAATCAGATAGTTTAAAATGACCTTGGACAAGAAGCTTGTTTCCCTAAGCCTCATTTCCTCATCTGTACAAAGTATAATCCTGCTCACATCAGGGTGTTTTGAAATTGAGAAGTTAATGAAGATAAAGTACTGAGTAGTACCATAACTGGAAAAAATCAGTCAATAATCTTCTTCTTGTGGTAATTATTATTATTTAAAACTTCAGGAAAAGAAATGCCTTATATGGGAATAATTTGGTTGCCAGATATAAAACATCACTTAAATTTAAGGGAAAGTATGATTATTTAAAAACATATAGAGGACCTTCAATGAACCCAGTGACAGAAAGTGGTGCTGATCTTGCCAGGAGCTAGATAATTTCAAAAATGGACTGTTCCACCCTGGCCATTGTGGTCCCGTGGTTTAGCATAAAACTATGAACTAGGAGGTCACCATTCAATTCCCGGTCAGGGTACATGCCTGGGTTGTGGGCTCGATCCCCAGTAGGGGGTGGGAAGAAGGCAGCCAATCAATGATTCTCCCTCATCATTGATGTTTCTATCTCCCTCTCTCTCTCCCTTCCTTTCTGAAATCAATAAAGATATATTTTAAAAAATTTACTTTTCCCAATCTATTTAAGCAACTTCTTTCTGCTCCTGCTGAAGACTGGCTTACAGTACTCTTATTAATGCTTGCCTATAAGTTTAGTTTTCCTAGTACCAACTCTGCTTCTCAGAGCATCTATCTAATCCAGTGGTCAGCAAACTCATTAGTCAACAGAGCCAAATATCAATAGTATAATGATTGAAATTTCTTTTGAGAGCCAAATGTTTTAAACTTAAACTATATAGGTAGGTACATTGTTATTAACTTAATTAGGGTACTCCGAAGACTTAGGAAGAGCCACACTCAAGGGGCCAAAGACCCACATGTGGCTCGCGAGCCGCAGTTTGCCGACCACAGATCTAATCTAATAAAAGAGAAACATGCAAATTGACTGCACCTCTGCTATACCCCAAGCCATACCCACCAGCCAATCAGAGCAACTATATGCAAATTAACCCAACCAAGATGGTGGCTGGCAGCCATGGAGCTAGAGCAAGCAAGAGGCTTGGTTGCCCTGGCGATGGAGGAAGCCAAGCTTCCCGCCTTCCCTGGTTGGCTGTGGCCTCAGCTCAAGGCAACAAAGTTTCAATTATAGAAGATAAATAAATCCCAGATACCTGCTTCCAGCCAGCCTCCACTGGGAGCTTGGGTGGCTGTGAGCCATGGACAGCCTGCATACAGCCATCAGTCCCTCATCCAGGCTGGCCAGGCACCCCAGCAGGACCCCCCTCCCTGAAGGGGGTGTGGCCAGCCTGAAAATAGCCCTCAGTCCCTCACCCATGCTGGCCAGGCACCCCAGCGGGACCCCCACCCTGATCTGGGACACCTTTCAGGGCAAACCAGCTGGACCCCCCATGCACCAGGGCTCTATCCTATATAATAAAAGGGTAATATGCAAATTGACCCTAACAGCAGAACGACTGAGAATGACACACACTGACCACCAGGGGGCAGACGTTCAATGCAGGAGCTGCCCCCTGGTGGTCAGTGCGCTCCCACAGGGGGAGCTCTGCTCAGCCACAGCCAGGCTGACGACTGCCAGTACAGCGGTGGTGGTGGGAGCCTCTCCCGCCTACTCAGCAGCACTAAGGATGTCTGACTGCAGCTTAGGCCTGCTCCCCGCTGGCAAGTGGACATCCCCCGAGGGCTCCCGGGCCACCAGAGGGATGTCTGACTGCCAGCTTAGGCCCAATCCCCCAGGGATCGGGCCTAAGCCAACAGTTGGTCATCCCCCAAGGGGTCCCAGACTGCGAGTGGGCACAGGCTGGGGTGAGGGACCCCCAAGTGCACAAATTTTTGTGCACCGGGCCTCTAATCTAATCTAATAATAGGGTAATATGCAAATTAGCCATCACTCCATGACAAAGATGGCTGTGCCTATAGTGTCCTGCATCCTGAGCAGCAGCAACAGAGAGATACCAGTGGCGGTGGGTGTGGTGGCCGCGCTGCCCGGCAGCTGGCTTGGGTGGGCTGTACCCCTCGATGCTGGGGCCTGTGCTGAGGTGACTGGTGGTGCGGGCAACTGCGGGGCGCACCGAGGCTGGGGTGCTGGGAGACACTGGACTGCAGCCCAGGAGGCGAGGCGCCAGAGGACCTGGCCACCACCACCCCGGCTTTGAAGCTGCCTCCTACGAGATGTATCCTAGCCTAGGTATGTGGGAAGAAGGTTCAGGGAACCTCTTCCTTTGTAGCACCTAGAGCCTGGCTCAGAGAAATGTGGCAGGGAAAGGCCATGTTTGTTGATCAGGACCAGCAAACCTGCCCTAGGCCGCTTCTCCTTGGGAATTTGGAGAAGACCCACTTCCAGTCCAGAGGCTGACGTGAACGTTGGGTGCGGTTTGAAGAATGATTGTTTTGCTTGGGAATATGGTTTGTCTGTAGAAGGCTGGGAAAGAACAAAATCTGTTACCAGTCCTCCTCCAAACAAACACCCTCTGGAGCTGAAAGCCTCAATAGCAAGCGCCCTCATGCCCCCATCTCTGGTCCTACCAGTGTCCGAGGTGGATCTGGTGAGTTGGAGGCCACCCTGCCTGTCTTCAGTCCGAGGGAGGCATGTCTGGGTGTAGTGAGAAGGGGCATCGTCTAAAAGAAGCTTCTCTGTCATTAACCGTTTCATAAACTTCTCCACTTTGGTAACAAGACATTTACTTTTTATATATTCAGAAGTAGGATACTTCCCACATGCTCCAATCAGTAGTATGCAGCCCCTTGCTCTGCACCAGTCACAGCTGAAAAAAGATGTCCATTAACCATATAACCTTTCCCCACAAACTTCAAAAATTTGGGGGCCCCAGATACACTGGACCTGGTTGCTGTGGAGGAATCTACCTGCTCAAATGACAGGGACAGGATGAGACAGAGGATGTATTTGAGTTTTGTACTGTTTTTTTCCAAAATTTCCTGTTACAAACACTTCTGCAGTAATCCTCAATTGTACTCAAAGCACTGTATTTCCTCCATTTATATGCATACTCCTTTCTACAAATTTTAACATTTTTGAAACCAGATACATTTTAACAGAGAGGTTAAAAGGACTTCCTAGCTGCTAGGCATCTACGTAGAGAATATATATATATATATATATATATATATATATATATATATATTCACTTTGCATAATATATATATTATGCAAAGTGTCCCTTGGGAGTTTGACCAGGAGATCAGGAGTTTGATCAGTTGCTATAACATGCGCTGACCACCATGGGGCAGTGTGGAACAAAGGAATGTTTTAGCTGGCAGCCAGAAGGCCCTGATTGGCCCTGATTGCTAGTCAGGCCTACGGACCCTACCCGTGCATGAATTTCATGCACTGGGCCTCTATTAGGACCATATAATTCCTGTGGCCAGTACAACCTTCCTCACTCAGTCACTGCATTCTGTTTTGGAATCCCTGGAAGACAGAATCCAGTTGGCTCAACATGTGTTCAGGGTCCATCCTGGCCCACTAAGCATCTTCTTAGGTGTCAGAACTTAATTTGGTTATAGGTCCCTCATTCCTGGCAGACTTGCAAAAAAAGGTGTGTGGGTGGGTGGGGAGGAGAGAAGGGCATGGTGGAAAGAAAATTAATAGAAATTTTTAGCAGAAGGAATTACTTGAGGACAAGAAAAGTTACTATGTCCATTTTTGACCAGTTCAAGGGTTCAACAAATTGAGAAACCAATTTCAAAGCAGCATGTGGATCTGCAGTTTGGAAAGGATTAGGCCCAGGAACACAGATTGGTGAGTCATCTGCTTAGAGAGTGATAATTGATGCTGCAGAGGTAGTAATGAAAATTCTACAGAAGCAAATAGTACATGGGGAGAACAGTTTGTTTCGGCCAATTTTCTCATGGCCCAGAATCTAATTTCTCGTATTATCTTCACTGGAAACATTTCCACTGACCTCAATTACTTCAGGCCATAGACCTTCATGTTCCGTTAGTACAGAACATGATGACAGGTCTGAAATAATAAGTACAGCACAAACACACAAGAATTAGAATCTTCTTTCTTTTAAAAAACGAAAGTATAAAAAAACCTAACCAAAGACAAGATAATCTTATATCCTTTACACAATTAGGTTGGGGCCGTCGATTATAGTCATTGTTGGGATACTAAACAAGTCACTGTTAAAATGAGTGATGGTGTTAGTCACGAGGAAGGCATGAAGAAGCAAGGCGGGTGCAGCAATGTGGTAGTGTGATCGAAGAGGAGCTTGGCAGGCCCCGAGGGTCTCAGGGTAGAACCACACAGCCACCAGAAGCCCTTAGAGATCAAGAGACTCGGCCTCTTCCTGGATCCTTCTGCAAAACCTTACTCCATATGTAAGCTTGCTTAACATGCTCTGTCTAAAACAGGAAAAGGCAGAGCAGCTCTGGCTGGAGTCGGAGCGGAGGACTCAGTATTGGCTGATTGGCTCCCATCTCATCCCCAGTAAGTAGTAAGCTGACTCTTTTGAAACCCTGATGGCTCTAAGAAGCAGAATTTGAAAAACATTGACAGAGACTATAGATCATCTGGGCCACCTAGGAAAGTCCCCTGACTGAGATTCAGGAGACCCAGATAGAGATCAATCCCAGCTCTGGGGCATACCAGCTACATTTTGAGTGCCTAAGATTTCTAATCTGCACCATTATTGTTTCCATTTTACATGAGGCTATTGTGATGACTTAGTAGTAAAAAGTATCACCCTATCATGCCAGTGCCTGGCATCACTGCAAGCCCCCAAGAGAGGGGAGTTATAAGCATTCTACCATTTTGAACAAGTCACAGTATGTTTGGTCTTAAATTTGCCTATAAAATGATAGTTAGGACAAGAGTTTCTAGGGGCCTGTGAAGCGGAACTGGACAAGAAATTTTAAATAAGAAAATCTGGTCTTACTTTAATTGCTCTAGTATGGGCCACATACTCCAAAGTTGCCGATAAAGCCTTTGCACTGTAGTATCTGCCCCCTAAATGCTATATGAGAAAAACTACTTGAAAAATGACAAGAATTAAGCCAATAAGCCAGTCCATCCTGAATGTGTGACCTACTGAGGATCAAGAAAAGGATAACGTGAGTATAAAGCAAAAGTATGGAAATATTTGTGGTCTCTTTCTTATATTTTTTCATTCATTCCTTCCAGGAGTAGCCAGGCTCCTGCTACATTTCAGACCTGACAATAAAGTGTCTTGCAGGTCACATTCCTTTTGTGAAAACGAAGTACCACAATGAGATGGAACTAACATGTCTCCAGGGGGAGGAGCCCCGTGCTTTTGATCGCAGAGGTGGGAGCAAGAGGAAGAGGGCTCTTTTCTACAACACCCAGAAAAGGAGGGAGGAAGATGCCTTCCACAGGTAGTGGAAGCCTATGTCCCTCCTTCTCAACACCCCCCCTCCCCTCCCCCAAAAAAAACACAAAAAAAACCCACAAAACCAAAGCTGGAATTAGCAAGATAGTTGAATAGTAAAAGACAACTCTAAAAACTGGGCTCCCAGCTTTGGAAAGACTTCCATTTTCAGTGCTCAGGTAGATACTGGTTGTTTTTGAATGACCACCATCTATTCCCTAGCCTATCTAATAAAGACAGAATATGCAAATTTACCATCACTTTGCAATAAAGATGGTGGCACCCACAGCCAATAAGGAGGGAATATGCAAATTGATGCAACAAAGATGGCAGCGGCCGGGCCAGGGATGCTTGCATTGTCCCCATGGTGATGATGCAGGCATTCTGCCCCACCCCGGCCACTGGAGGCCTCTGGGCAGCGCACAAAGACAGAAACGCAGCTCCAGGCAGAAAGGCGGCTCTGGCCGGAGTGAAGGTGGTGCCGGCAGCCAGGGGAAGGAAGGCCTATTGTTGCAAGAATCTTTGTGCATTGGGCCTCTAGTTCTTTCTATAAGATTCTTGACTTGTTTAGGGACTTCTCTCTCCCTCAGTCCCTGTGATTTGTGCAGAATAACCTATCAACACCCCTTAGTCCAAACAGTGCAATGAGAGCCAATGAAGGTTACCACATTGGTTGGAAGAGCTATTAGGATAACCAGCATGTGAGAATGGGTACCTTGAGTGGCAGGCAGCCAACATTTCACCATGAAGAGCCTGCTGATAATGAAACTAGTCCAGATGAAGACATATATGCGAGAAAGATAATTCACATTCATTGTTTGAGCACCTTTATCTTGCTCTGCCCCGAGACCAGAATCTTCTTTGGGGTTTTCAATAGTATGGAAAACATTTCCCATTTATGAGTAAGGATAGTTAGGTTGGATTTGTGTCACTTGTAAAGCCTCCAATGTTAAAATGTGGTCAGTGAGCATCCCAGCACTGACCACTGTACACTATACGATATGCTCATGTTTTGGGCCTCCTGAGACTTCCTAAGACTCTCAAAAGAAACCCTCTTCAATATGGTAAATAATGAATTCCCACACGTCTAGGAAATGGGGGCTCAGAAAAGAACTATAAATTAATATAATAGGAGAACCAAGATGGCGGCATAGGTTAACGCCGGAGTTTGCTGCTTTGAACAACTACTTCAAAAGTGAAACTAAAAGACAGAACGGACATCACCCAAAACCACTGGAACGCTGGCTGAATGGAAGTCCTACAACTAGGAGGAAAGAGAAACGCATACGGACACTCAGAGGAGGCGCAGTGCTGAAGTCAAATTCTGAGGTGCGGAGTGCGCGCGCGGAGCGGGCTGGCGGCGGAGGGCGCGGTTGGCGTTTTCAATCGGGAGGGAGTCGCAGACTCTGAGCTCCAGATCCGGGCGAGTCTTTAGGGACCCAGACTCAAACGGGAGAAGCGGGACTGCCTGGCTTCGGTCAGAGCGAGTGCAGCTTTCTCTCCGAGCTTTGCAGCGGGTGCTGGGACTCTGAGAGGCAGAGCCCCTGGGGACAGGACTGAGAGCCGCCATAACTGCTCTCTCCGGTCCACCCTGTTGATCCTGTGCGACCCGCCCCGCCCAAGCCCTGCACACAGGCATTCGCCGGATAGCCTCAGGCAAACGCCAGATTAGCACCTCCCTAGAGGACAGAAGTTCTCTCACTACTGACACAGCTGATTCTCATAGCCACTTGGCCTGGAGGTCAAACCCACCCTGGAATTAGCTACAAGATTTAACTATAAGACTGCGCACAAAGACCACTAGGGGGTGCACCAAGGAAGCATAACAAAATGCGGAGACAAAGAAACAGGACAAAATTGTCAATGGAAGATCTAGAGTTCAGAACCACACTTTTAAGGTCTCTCAAGAACTGTTTAGAAGCCGCCGATAAACTTAATGAGATCTACAAGAAAACTAATGAGACCCTCGATGTTATATTGGGGAATCAACTAGAAATTAAGCATACACTGACTGAAATAAAGAATATTATACAGACTCCCGACAGCAGAACAGAGGAGCGCAAGAATCAAGTCAATGATTTGAAATGCGAGGAAGCAAAAAACACCCAACCGGAAAAGCAAAATGAAAAAAGAATCCAAAAATGCGAGGATAGTGTAAGGAGCCTCTGGGACAGCTTCAGGCGTACCAACATCAGAATTATAGGGGTGCCAGAAGATGAGAGAGAGCAAGATATTAAAAACCTATTTGAAGAAATAATGACAGAAAACTTCCCTCACCTGGTGAAAGAAATGGACTTACAGGTCCAAGAAGCGCGGAGAACCCCAAACAAAAGGAATCCAAAGAGGACCACACCAAGACACATCATCATTAAAATGCCAAGAGCAAAAGATAAAGAGAGAATCTTAAAAACAGCAAGAGAAAGAAACTCAGTTACCTACAAGGGAATACCCATACGACTGTCAGCTGATTTCTCAACAGAAACTTTGCAGGCCAGAAGGGAGTGGCAAGAAATATTCAAAGTGATGAATACCAAGAACCTACAACCAAGATTACTTTATCCAGCAAAGCTATCATTCAGAATTGAAGGTCAGATAAAGAGCTTCACAGATAAGGAAAAGCTAAAGGAGTTCATCACCACCAAATCAGGATTATATGAAATGCTGAAAGGTATCCTTTAAGAAGAGGAAGAGGAAGAAAAAGGTAAAGATACAAATTATGAACAACAAATATGCATCTATCAACAAGTGAATCTAAGAATCAAGTGAATAAATAATCCGATGAACAGAATGAACTGGTGATTATAATAGAATGAGGGACATAGAAAGGGAATGGACTGACTATTCTTGGGGGGGAAAGGGGTGTCGGAGATGCGGGAAGAGACTGGACAAAAATCGTGCACCTATGGATGAGGACAGTGGGTGGGGAGTGATTGCGGATGGTGGGGCGGGAACTGGGAGGAGGGGAGTTATGGGGGGAAAAAAGAGGAACAAATGTAATAATCTGAACAATAAAGATTTAATTAAAAAAAAAATTAATATAATAAAAATAGAGTATGCAGCTTTTTGTGTACACCTGAATCTTTGTAGAATAATTTCAGCAGCAAACAGTGGCCCCCACAGGAGGCCAGCTACCTCTTACTTGATCCTGTCAGTACTCCCCTGTAGATACTGATAACTGAGTCACTGCTCAAGTCTTCAGACATTAGCCAGTATCAATAGGTCCAGATAACTCTTGGCTGCTCTCACCTCTGCATCATTATCCAATTCAAACCAAGAGTTGTAATGCTCAGCTCTATTTCAGGGTGACTTTAGAAGTGAATGGGAGGAGTTTAGTTACATGTGCTGCTGATGGAAGACTAAGGAAGACCTTTCTTTCAGATGCTCTCTTATGTTATAGAATTGTAGTTAAACTACCCCTCACATGATGGGAGATAAAGCCTATATATTTACTCTTTAGTAAGTGGTAGAGACCAAGGTACTAAGAACATACATCTAGATTAAAAGGTAAATTACTGAAAATACAATCATTAAAAAAGAATGTAGATTTCCATCATGCATTAGATTAGGGTACTCTGTAGCTGCAATTCTTCTTCTTAATTCTGCCATTTTTCCCCAGATGAGCACAGTTGGCAACCTGATAACAGAGCGAAGAGGCTACATTTTAGGAATACCCAGATGCCTGGGTCATGGCTGACACTACGTACATTTGTGACACTGTACGAGATTACATCATCAGAACACTGCTATTTCATGCCAAAATTGTAATCACTTGTCAAATTCAAATATTGTGGATGGATATCTTGCCTAAAGTCTTAAATATTTTCCAGTAGATGATATTATAAGGTTACTGTCTTCCCCAAGTAGGAAGAGGATGAGGAAAGGAGACTGCAAGAAGTATGGGAAGAGACAAAACAAAACACTGTTCTAGAGTTTAGTTGTCAAACTCATCTGTATAAAAATTTTAGTATGATTGACACCAAGAAACTCAGATGAGAAGCCAAGCATTACAGTGGCCAATTCTTGACAACTGGAAGGACTGATGAGAAGACAGATTGAATTATATGAGCCTGCATATGTTCTTTGAGATTCTAGGTATAAATATTTAAAGATGGTATCAGAATTGAACATCCTTTCTAACATTTAAGTAGTAATATAACTCTTTTCCTGTTCAAAACATTTAAATCAAAAAAGGGATAGAAATTATATCTAAAACTATGCTACGGTTCAAGGCATTGTTGCAATTACTAATCACTGCAAATTTGTGAAGTAGAAGTTATTATCCCCCTTTTGTACTTTAAGTTTTAAAAGCTCATATGAGTTTGCATATATCACAAGTTTATTGGCAGGTGGAGATCAGGTGTACATCCAGGATGTAGGAATTGAATCTCACATTTCTGTTCTAGTATGTTGTCTGCTGTGAGGTCAAACTTGCCTCATGTCCTTAAATCAGAGGCGCTAAGGAGCCTGCCTTGCTCTCTCTGACAGTTCAAACTTGCTACAAGCCCTTTCCTTAAGTGCAGTGAGGCATATTGCCCTGCAGCCTAACATCCTTGGGACAATGCTGAGGTTATGAACGAAGCCTGCCTCCAGCAGGAACTCAGAATAAATATGCAGGTCAGTCTGCACCGTATGGGTCATGTCACCACAGGGGACAGAGTATAACCTGCCTAAATTGCTGACTTCAGTAGGATGCCGGATGCCCGAGTGTGACAGTCCTTCATAGTCTTCATTTAGGCCTTGGTTTGCCAGGTAAGCATTTTGCATTTAAGAATTTGGAAAAAAAGATGCCATTTTTAAATCTGTCAAAGTAACAAAGTCTTCCAATTGCTCCTTTTAATGATCTGTTTCTTATCTTGTATCCTGGACAGCTTTCCGGTTCACAGGTGACTTACACTGTTTAAAATATTCCCCCCCCCCCTCCTCCCAAGGACATCTGGCTGAAGATTTATATCATCATTCCAATAATTTTTATTTTTACATTTGCACTGAAAAGACACTTGTATGTTCTATTAAGACTGCTTCACAGCAAGGAGTCTTTCAGCGTTAACTGTCAATGTTACAGAAAGGGTGGTATAATTTAACGTAGAAAGGAAGGCATAGAGATGGAATGAGGTGCTTTTCTTTGCCATATCCTGTCTATAACTCTGCAACATTCAAAGACACACTGTGAAATTTGTCACTGTGGCCATTACTGGGGTCTGAAATGTGTTATTTTCTGTATGACTGACACAGGGCCTTTCAAAGTCTCTCTCTCTCTCTCTCTCTCTCTCTCTCTCTCTCTCTCTCTCTCTCTCACACACACACACACACACACACACACACACCCCTCTCCTCTTACATTCTCTCTCTTTCTATGACTTCTACATTTAGTGCTTCTCCCTGGCAGGGATGTGGACAGGAGTCATTAACTATGAAACAAGTGGACAGCCAGATAGAGAAGAGCTGAAATCAGTGCAATCATATAGGAAGGTAGGTGCTAAAAGGTGACAAAGTAATGAAACTGATAGTTTAATTTTTTTCCTGTGTTTGTGGTACAGACAAGACATAATACATGATGATTTTCCTTTATAATCTGGTTGATTTTGGCAGAGCAGAAATGAAAGTTTCCCTCAACTCAAAAAATGGAGAGAGAGACAGAGGGTATGACACGTTTATAAACTTTATAGAGAAAATGAAACTGGGAGGCAGACTGTGAGGACACAGGATAGCAGAATTATGACCCAATATGCACGTGACAGCCTGGAGCCGTAGGTCTAATCCAAAAGGGAAGTTAAGTGAGAATAAATTTAAGATATGCCACTTAGCTACTGGGAAGCTGTTACATGGAAGGAGTTAATTTCCTAATTGGTTCCAAGATGGAAAAGTAGGACGAACAGCTAAATTATACAAAAGCTGAGTTATATGAAGACAGATTTTTTTACCTGAATGTAGAAATGACTATAAATATTTGATGAAACGTGCTGCTTTAGTGGGAGTGAGTTCCTTTTCCAGAAAACAGACAAACAACCACCACCACAACAAACAGACTAGAATGAGTTCATAAGAAAACAAGCTCTGGGTGCAGCATGGGGAATGGGGTAGGGATTGAACAAGAGAAAATGATGCTCATCCCCCATTTTGAGATGCTAGGAAAAATTATGTGACCCCAATGAGGGTTTTATTAAAGTTGAAGAAGTGTGAAAATGAGGAGGAAAGAGACACACAGAGCTAGATGTTGTGTTAAAGTCCTATGGAACCTCAGAGTAGGCTACCAGGAATGTGTACAGAAATAATATTCCATCTGTGAGATTCCACACCAGTAGACCAGGAGAAAGAAACTTGCCCAGACTAAGGGCGCTAGTAATGCTCTTTCCTTGAGTTAGCACCGCTGTCTCTGTCAACCTCCATTATCAGTATCACCATTACCTTCCATCAGCAGCATCACCATCATTTCCCATCAGCAGCATCAGGGCTTTCACAGAGGACACATTACCGCACAGGAACAGACAGAAGAGTGCAGTGTCTGTGAACCAGGTTGATTCCAACACGGGTCCACAAGGGGACAGCGCAGGGGCTGTTAATAACAAGGGCTGTGGTCAAGGGGAATTGCAGCTGCCTGGGTTTATTCTGGAGGGAAAATGTACAAGAAAAACCTGATGGAAGCACACTTAGAATACACACTTAGAATACTGCACCATGCAGCATTGCCAATCTGAGTACGTGGACTTTAGGGCAATCAATCTTAATTTTAAATTTATATAAAGATGCTAATTATTTGAGCCCAACAGGAGAGCCGATCCCTGCTCTCTCCCTTCAACTTCCTCTCTGATTTGCAACTAATTCAAATCAGAGCTGAAGCATAATTGTATTTGCTCTTGTTATCCATACAGCATTTAAAATAACCTGTTCTTGATAATTAATAAAAGGGATATTTACTAATCCATTCTAAATGGTACAGCCATAGATTAAATTCTGGTTTTACTCAAAATATAAATAAAGATGCTAAGTTTTTAAAAGGGACGAATCATAGTAAAATGTACAGCGTTATAACATTTAAATAAATTAAAAATGTAAAAAATGCAAAACAAAAAAGAAACTCAACAAATAAATTCACATGGAAAGGAACACATATACGTAAAGAAACACATTAAATCATTATCTGTGAGGTGGAATGAGGCAGGAGAGTAGTGAGCAGTGAGAGAGAGAAAGGATTAAATAAACAAGAGAGAGCATACAATGATAGCATGACAGTGTGCAACAACAGAGAGACATGGCTAACTCATCCTTCTGCATCTAAGCTAAATGCAAAAGTATAATCCCAACTCCCTTGCAAACTAGATTGCTCAACTTTCCCAAGCGGTTTCTGTAATTTCACATTGCAAAATTTTGTACATGCCATTCTCTATGTCTGGAAGGCTGCTTCTCCACTTTGAGTTGGATGTGTCTGAACCATTCTTTAAAGCGCCATCCAAATGCTGTCACGCATGGCCATTTTCTTGATCTCTCCTCTATTCCCCCCAAACAGAAGTAATATCTCTGATCTAAAATTCTACCAAAGCTTTTTATGGCTCTCTTACAGAATGTATCATTTTAAAAACCTGAATTAATAATTATTATGTGGCTCTCATATCCCCTGGTAGCTCATGATCTGGATTTATTTTAAATCATTTCTGTACATAGCAAGTATTTGGGAACCATTGGCCAAATGAGTACATGTGAATTCTGCAATTCACATGAGGCCCTAGAGGCCGGGTCATTGTCTTTTGTTAGTCCTTTCTTTAGAAAGCCGTTGTTTCACTGGGATGAAGTCTGTTTAGGCTCTTGTTTCTAACATTCTGAAACCAATTCTTATTTTCTGGGTGAATTACAGATCATTTTATAATTTTGTATGTGTGAATGAGTTAAGCAATTCTATAAATGGGGGTCATTTCCTTAGC
This sequence comes from Myotis nattereri, assembly GCF_964212035.1. NCBI lineage: Eukaryota > Metazoa > Chordata > Mammalia > Chiroptera > Vespertilionidae > Myotis > Myotis nattereri. The sequence continues at coordinate 27,642,784 of NC_138084.1, forward strand.
TGACATTGGAAAATCGCTTTAGGAAACATTTGCACCCAACACTTGCTTCTCACAAGCTGCAGTTTCCTATAGATTTCTCTCTTTAGGAAAAAGGTAACACTACAGGTGATGAGCAAAGTCACAGGTTATGATCCATTTAATTACTAATGCTTCTATGACAAGCACTGGGGAAAAAAAATCAATTTATGTGGTGAAGGAAGTCTCATCATCAGATACGTGCAGGTGAACACTGCTTCTGCCATAACTTGCAACTGCGTGGTCCTGGAACTGAAGACCATGGCAAAAAGGCATTTGAAGTCTGCACCAATTGACCTGGTCTCTCTAGGTCAGCTAGTGTTTGGTTTTTCTTTTCCCCTAAATCAATAAATTCTCCTACTTGGTTGATTTTGAGGATTGATGTTTCTTTTTTAATATGTTTTCAGGCTGTTTCATTTTTTTGAGACTTCGATTCAGGTGTTATGTTCAGAGAGGCCAATGTAATTTCTACTGATGTCAAAAAGTAGAATTGTGCTCTTAATATTTCATGCTTTCCAAGGCTGGCTCTATGTGGTAACATGACCTGTGGTATCTCCCATACAGTGTTAAGTAAAGGCGAAATTACTATTACTATAATAATAGAAGGGATTCTATACTCTGCCTGAAGAAATTTCTCCACAATCACTAATGCCATTTTAGTGGGTGAAGTGAGCCCCAGAAACTGAATGAGTCATTTAAGTAATAGTTAGAAAGAAATATATCTTAGGTCTCTTGCCCCAGGGAACAAAACCGGTTTTCTTTCCATGTGCTTTATCTAGCCAAATATAGAGTCAAAAGTTAGGAAGAATAGTCTTGTTACCAGTGCACTAAAGTCATTTCATAACCTGCTTGATCTCTCCCAGCGGGGACACCTGACTTTCCTAAATGTGATTAACTTTGAATTCAGACCACCTCACCTTTATTACAAATACAGAAGCCTCAGGAATTCTGATTAGTTTCAAAGAGGGCAGACATAGAGCCTAAAGCTATCAGTCACCCTAGACATCTCTTCCCACTGATAATCTTCTGGATTTCCCCTCACATCTTGCTCACTTTCCAGTAAAGCTGCCTACAGTTTATCCTTCCATTTGCCCATTTTTTTAGTGTTTTTTGGTACATTTTTCATGGGGAAACTTTCTCATTTTAACTGCTTCCAAATTAAATCATAAAGTGTATCTTAATTCTCTGAAATCTACTGAATTTTTCTTATATTCTGCAGATATCTTCATCAGCTCTAAACAAACCCGCATCATCAGGGTATAGACATTATGAAAAAGAGACTCCTTCACAAATTAAAATACGTAGAGCTGCCATACATTTCAGGCATTTCACTTCTGGGTATTTATCTGAAGATAATGAAAACACTAAAAAAGTAATTCAAAAAAATACATACACTCTTATATGCATTGCAACATTACTATTAATAGCCAAGATATGGAAGAAACATAGATGTCCCTCAATAGATGAATGGATAAAGATGTGTTATATGTATACAATGGGATATTATTTAATAATAACAAAGAATGAAATATTGTCATTTGCAACAACATAAATGAACCTAGTAATGCTAATAAGTCAGAGACAAACACTATATGTATGATCTCTTATTTGTGGAATTTAAAAACAAAAAATAAATGAATAAGCAAAAAAAAAGCACAAACAGACCCATAAATATAGAGAAGACAAACTGATGCCTGCCCAAGAGGGAGCAGGATAAAAATTCACTCAATAAAATAATAATAATAATAATAATAATAATAATAATAATAATACCAATAATAATATAATGGGGGAATAAAATAAAATTGGTGGTCTAGTAGCCTATACACAAGAAATTGGTCATTATTTTTCCTTCTGAGTAGGGAAACTTGTACCTGAAGGACAGATAGACTTTTAATGGATCTCCTTAATTAAGCTTGTAGAATATGTGAATATTCTAACAAGTATTACCTCTTAAAATATTAATTAATACATTTTAAAACATGGTGACTCTTAGGAGTCTATCTAGATGACAACAGTAGGGAATGGCATTGATTATGTAATTTCTGCTACACGTTAATTAGTTAATGCATCTTCCCTCCCTAGACACATAATCAATTAACTCAGGTACAAATCGTTCTTTCTTTAAAATGATTTTGGGTCAGAAATTACAGAGGGAGTTCTGCTCACACACTTTATATACAAGATCAGCTCTGCCAATGAGAGTTGCAGAATAAAAAATGTTTCTCTGCTTAGAACAAGTACCTAAAACTCTGAAGACCAGACAAAATGTATACACACATGAGTTCTGCATATATTATTTATGCTAATATTCTATGAGAGATGGTATAACACAGTTGAAAAGAGAACCATATATAAATCTTAGAAGCAGGCATCACTTGGTTTGAATTCCAATTTCCCTATACTTATTAGGGAAAATTTAACCTTAGGTGAAATTCTTACATTTTTCATGCTTCAGTTTTCTTGAGTGCAAATTGGGGATGAGAATAATGTCTAATTCTGTAGGGTGAGTGTGAGAATTAAAGGAGTTAATTTATGTAAAGTGCTTGGAACAATCTTGACACAGGTGAGGTACTTGATAAATGCTTAACATCTTTTCTACGTGTGTCTTTGCATAGAGATGATTTTCATTCATGATATAATTTAACCCAGGCTACTCTCCAGCCCCCAGATCTTGGTGAGATACTATTCTGTTGACATTGCCACTGAAATCAGACAAGCTATTTCAACACCCAGATCTGAGAGTCTTCCTACCTTGAGTATTACAGGGACAGCATATAAAATTACCCACCAATCTTCTCAACTTTCCATTACATTAACACAAAGAGTCCACATTTGAAAGTTAAACTCAACTACTTTATAGTGTGTCCATTCTCAGTGGTCCCTCCCATGTCATATCATCCTCCCCATCACTTTTTTATCTTGACCTCATTGATCCATTATATATGCATTCTACCTTACTAGAATGTAAGTATATCTGAGAGTTAGAGTAACTCTTACTTGTATTTGTAAAGCCAGCCTGTAACTAAATGTTTTGTGAATATTAGGCATACAATTATACTTAAAAGTGCGTTTTAAAATGAATGTTTTTCTAGAGCCACCAAGCTCTGTTCTTGTTTAAATAACTTACTCATCCGATACAAAATTTCTTTTAGCTTTACTATTTTCTAATCAGCATTAATTGTTTGCAGTTTAACTTCTATTTTTTTCATTGAACAAAGTGTATCTATTGTAATTACCCTCCTCAAGTTTAATTTTATTCTTCTGTGCTCAGAGCTATCAAAGCTCTTGACCCCCAGGTCTTTCTATATTATTTCTCAGTTCTCCCTGGTATTTGTAACTTCCACTAAGGACCATCTGTTGACTTAATTAACTTGTTGAATCCTCCTTCTTCCAGATCATTAATGAAGTTGTTAAATAAGTCTGAGGCCAGTGCTCATCTCTGTGGTATCTAGATGGTCCTACAACCCCAATTATGTACTACATTTCCCTTTATCTTTTCTTGTTATTTATATTCCCTTGATCATTTCCAAAGTCATTGAAAGGCTCACTTCCAAATCATTTGAAATTATATTTTAAATAAAAGTTATGTGAAATAGCTCTTGATTTGTCTTTAAACTGACTTAACTATTCTTGGGAGAATGTCAATTTATAGTCCCAATTTCCCATTATGTCCTACAAATGTAAAGGAATAATTCAGGTAGTTACATCTTAAATAATGCTCTATTGGGCTTTGAAATTAGATAGATACTCTATTTCCAAGTGGGAAATGTCTATTTTCCCCCCAGAAAATATATTCTAATTTTTTTATAAAGGATAATTGTCATGGGATAATTACAAAATAAAACTGTATCCTTTCTTCCAATCATCTTTCTTTAAAAAATACATTTTATGTAATTTGATTTCACAGTCCATTATACAACTATTATTGTATGTACATTTTCATGTTACCCAGGGTTCCTTATGACTTTTCATCTATGGGTTAGAAGATATTTTTAAACGGAGCGGATAGCTTCCAGTTAAAAACACTAGACTAAATACTCACATTTGCCTCTACTTTCTTCACCAAATGCTAAAAGAATAATATTCAAGACAATTATAAAGTCATAAACCTTCAAAGAAAAAGCACATTGGAGAGGAGACAAGAGCAACATAATTTTGGAAATTTGAAAAGAGATATGTGAGTGTTAACTCACTCAGAAGACATGAAAGAAAATGATTCATAGCCCACAGTGAAGAAAGACAAGGATCAACTTGATTTACACCACAGAACTTAGGAATTGGCAGCATCAGCTATCTCTGGAACTGTGGGGAATAGTGAAGCTAAAAGAAAAACTAATTGGAAATTAGATAAAGAAGCAGTTAAGATTCCTTAGAACTGCTCTCTCAACCCAGCCAAACTCCTGCCTTTACCCTGCTCCTGCAAAGACTGGAGGCTTATTCTCAGCAGAAGGTACCATTAAAAACTGAAAGACAGTTGACTGCCTAGTTCCCATACTAAAAACAAGAAAGGTAAGTGAACATTTACATACTGAATTTTGAAAACCCTTGCTTTGTACTCCCCCCTCCCACAACTTGGCTCTCTCAGAATGCTAGAAAACAAGTTTAATTCTCCCAGAAATTTAAATAATTCCTTCCATTAGATTAGAAGAATCTTCTCTGCAAGAACTCTGAATATCTCAAAAGAATGAACCTAAAATCATTTACATCAACATCCCACTTAGGTAAACTAGGTTTTCAACAAATCTTTTGAGGTCTCAGTCATAACAGTGAATAGATAGCCAAGGCTACTTAGATGTTTGACAAAAAAACAAAGACAAAAACAAAGTAGCAGAAAAAAATCAACTTAGATAAAATGAACTCTATTAAGCAATAAGAAAACTTTAAAAAATTCTTATTTTATACACAGAAACATCAAAAAGAGATATACTATCTATAAGAACTGGAAATAATAAAAAAAGAATATTCAGAAAACAATAATAAAATCAGATATCAGAAATGAGTAACAAAATTTAGGATGAAAACATTGATAAAATATCTCTAAATATTCTGAAAAAGAACCAAAAAAAAAAAAAAAGGAAAGATGAAAAATGAGGGAGAAGTAATCAAACAACTAAAAGGCCAGCCTAAAGATCTGACAGCCAAATAATAAGAAATAAAAATCAAAAGATATAAAAACATGCAGGGTTTGCCGAGGCCGCTTTGGCTCAGTGGATAGAGCATCAGCCTGCGGACTGAAAGGTCCCAGGTTCGATTCTGGTCAAGGGCATGTACCTGGGTTGCGGGCACATCCCCAGTAGGAGATGTGCAAGAGGCGGCCGATTGATGTTTCTCTCCCATTGATATTTCTAACTCTTTATCTTTCTCCCTTCCTCTCTGTAGAAAATCAATAAAATATATATTAAAAACAAACAAACAAAAAAACAAACAAACAAAAAACATGCAGGGTAATAGATTATCCAGGGATTTTTTCTAATTCCCGAAATGAAAGCAGTAAATTCCAAATTGAAAGGTTCTTCAATGTGGCCAGAACAGTGTTTTTGGTGTTTTTTAAAAAAATATATTTTATTGATTTTTTACAGAGAGGAAGGGAGAGGGATAGAGAATTAGAAACATCGATGAGAGAGAAACATGGATCGGTTGCCTTATGCACACCCCCCACTGGGGATGTGCCTGCAACTAAGGTACATGCCCTTGACCGGAATCGAACCTGGGACCTTTCAGTCCTCAGGCCAATGTTCTATCCACTGAGCCAAACCGGTTAGGGCGGAATAGTGTTCTAATAACAGACCCTCACAAAGGTACCACATCATCAAATATTATAACACTATGGTTTAAAAAAAAGAGGTTTAATGTTCCGGAAAAAGTAAAGTAGGTGTCATGCAAATGATCAAGAAGAAAATGGCACTGCATTTCTCAAAATTTACATTACAAAATATTACAATCATGTTATTCCTACAACATCCTGAAGAATAATTTTAATTAGCCTACGATTCTGTACCCAACCAAACTATCAATCCTATCTAATAATAGAGAAACATGGTAATTAACTGTAACTTCGCTACTCTTCCCATTGGCTAATCAGCAAGATATGCAAATTAACTGCCAACCAAGATGGCGGCCAGCAGCCAGGCAGCTGAATTGAACAGGAGGCTTGCTTGCTCCAGTGAAGGAGGAAGCCAAGGTTCCCTGCCTGCCACTGCTAGGCTCTGAGCTTGCACTCTAAGAAACAATGTAGCAATTATAGAAGCTAAACAAACCCCAGAAACCTGCTTTCAGCTGTCAGAGCTGGAGCTGCAATAGTGTTTCAATTATAGAAGCCAAACAAACCCAGATACCTGCTTTCAGCAGCCGAGGTCTCAGAGCTGGAGCCGAGCCTCAGAGCTAAAGCCAGCTCTCAGCTCCAGTGACAGCCATAGAAGGTAAATAAATCCCAGAATAAAAAAAGAAAAAGAAAAAAAGGAGAGGTTGGGAGCTTCAGTCACCCGCCAGCCTGAAAACGGCCCTCAGCTCCTCACCTAGACTGGCCATGCACCCCAGTGGGGACCCTCAACCTGAAGGGGGTGTGACCAGCTGCAAACAGCCATCATCCCCTCATCCAGGCTGGCCAGGCTCCCCACCCTGATCCGGGACACCCTTCAGGGCAAACCAGCCAACCCCCACCCGTGCACCAGGCCTCTATCCTATATAGTAAAAGGGTAATATGCAAACTGACCCTAACAGCAGAAAGACTGAGAATGACTGGTCACTATGACACACACTGATCACCAGGGGGCAGACGCTCAATGCAGGAGCTGCCCCCTGGTGGTCAGGGCACTCTCACATGGGAGGAGCTCTGCTCAACCACAAGCCAGGCTGATGGCTGCCAGAACAGCGGTGGTGGTGGGAGCCTCTCCTGCCTCCTCAGCAGTGCTAAGGATGTCTGACTGCAGCTTAGGACTGCTCCCTGCTGGCAAGTGGGCATCCCCCAAGGGCTGCCGGGCTGCCAGAGGGATGTCTGATTTCCAGCTTAGGCCCAATCCCCCGGGGAGCAGGCCTAAGCCAGCAAGTGGTCATCCCCCGAGGTGTCCCAGACTGAGAGAGGGCACAGGCTGGGCTGAGGGACTCCCCCTCCTGCCAAGCGCACAAATTTTTGTGCACCGGGCCTCTAGTTAAATATAAAAGGGGTGTAAAAAGATCTTCAGAATGCAACATTTGAACAATTTTTCTTCTACACACACTTTCTCAAGAAGCTAATGGAGTATCTGCTCAGTAAAAAGTAGGATATAATCCAAAATAAAGGAGAAATAAGCAGTATTCAGGAAATAGGAAATTGAATAAAAAGATATTATGTTTGAAAGAAGATCCAAAGAAAACAGCTGTGTTGTAGATCTAACGAGTTTCCAGCATAAAATTGAGGAGGTCAGAAAGGTCTTGAATAACTTGCCTTATGAAGTTAAAGTTATAAAAAATAAAAAGCATTTCAAAATATTGGGGGATATTATTTGAGGAACATGTGGGGTTGAAATAAAAAACTGAGCAACAATAACAAACTGAGAAAATTGTTAAATCCAGGGAAAGCAACCTTTTGTGTAATAGCGGAGAAATAATGATAGCTAACTCCATAGCTCATTTATAAATATCACTTACATAGACATAATAAGGCAAACAAAAATATTGATCTAAGAAAAATAGAAGAAATAAATGGCCCTAACCAATTTGGCTCGGTTGATAGAGCGTCAGCCTGCAGACTGAAGGGTCCCAGGTTCTATTCCAGTCAAGGACATGTACCTTGGTTGCAGGTACATCCCCAGTGGGGGGTGTGCAGGAGGCAGCTGATCAATGTTTCTCTCTCATCAATGTTTCTACCTCTCTATCCCTCTCCCATCCTCTCTGTAAAAAATTCAATTAAATATATTTAAAAAAAAAAAGAAATGGGAAGTGTTCATGTGTATAAATGTGTGCTTATGCCTGTGCACATGAGCCATGGGTGAGAGGTAAAAATAAAAACTAAATATTTATCTTCCCTGGAGATTAATAGATAATACCTAAAGTGAAGAAATCAAGAATTATTATTATTATTATTATTATTATTATTATTATTATTATAGATGTGGGGAAGTAAATGACTGACTCTGGAGAGCAGGAACAGAGTACTATAGGAGCAGGGACGTGCTGTTTTTTTCATAAGTAGTCATGTAGAACTACTTGACTTTTAAAGCTATATGCATTAGAAAGAACAAACAGGCTCAATACTTAAAGGGCTGAAGGTGACTAGGCACTTCACAAAGCACTAAAATGAAATGGACTATACACATATAGTATAAGACCAACTATATTAGTCATCAGAAAAGTGCAAATAAAACCCCAACAGAATATCACAACAGCAGTATGGTTAAAATGAAAAAGACAGACAGTAAATAAGCACTGACACAATTATGATACAACTGTAATTCTTATTATGTCTTGGAATATTGTTGTAATGTACCCCGTGAATCACAGAAGGACGCCTCAAGAAATTGAATTAAAGAGTCACATTTATTCCAATCCGGGGCTACGAGGGGGCTATGCACTCCAAATCTCGAAGTGCCCTCCCCAACCCCACCACCAGATTTATATAGGCAAAGATCACAAAGGTATTGATTACATCCCAGGGTTTGGAATGAGGACCCTAGTTTGCAAAAAAGCAGTTTACAGAAGCAGACTTAAGCATGTTCATTACAGTTTTGGGTCTCCGGATCACTGAATCAACGGAAACACATTATCTGGAGCCATCGGGTCTTGAGACCACTGAGTTAACAGGAACACATTATCTAGGGCCATCAAGGCAATTTAGAGTAATTGTGCTGTCTTGGTCTTGGGACCACTGAGTCAACCGGAAGGCATTATCTGTGGCCACTGAGGCAATTTAGGATAATTGTGCTGTCCTGGTTCCCAGGTACAGAAGAATGTGCTTCCATAACCAGTATGACCACAACCAATGGGGTATTCACATTACAATCAATAGGGTATTCAATTGAATGGGATGATTTATACAATTCAGAAAATCAAAATAACTTTTCTATTGTTAAACAAAGCAAATACGGACAGAAGCCAAACAGCAGGGTTAAAGTTAAACTGTAGTTTCTACCTGAGATGATTGCTACCATACTTCTATATAAATAGGTACAATGACTTTGGGAAACTGTTTGGCAGTATCTATGAAAACTGAACCTACACAAACCCAGCAAATCTATTCTTTCATATACAAATAGAAATGCTTATATAGGATCACCCAAAGATGTGTACAAGAATATTTATTGTAGCAAAATAACCCAAATTGGAAAAAACTCAAATGTCCAGCAACACATTTTGTCATATTCCAAAAATGAAATACTATTCCATAAGGAGAATTTTAAAATGACAAATACAAGCAACAATGTGGATAAAGCTCACAAATCTAGTGTTGAACAAAAGAAGACAGACACAAAGGAGTTTTTATGGTTTGATTCCATTTGCATGATGCTCGAACAGGCAAAACTAAGCCACAGTATTAGAAGTCAGGACAGTGGTTCGTCTTGGTGGGGTCTTAGAAGAGGCCAGGAGAGGGGGAGTCTGGGACACAGATAATGTTCTATTATTCAAACATGCTTTTAGTTTATAAAAATTCATTGAGGGGTAGAACCATGTCTTCGTGCTTCTCTATCTACTAGCAAAGTTTCAATAAAAGCTCTTTTACTTTTTTTGCTTTCCAGAGCTCCTGCTTTCCCCTTTTCATTCACTGTTAGTGTTATTTCAAAGCTCTAGATACCCCCGTAGATAAGAGGAGACAAAATGTGATATTTACAAATCAAAGATCTGACTTGATAATATCTCTGTTAAATATTTCACAATTGAAGATAGAAAGGGAGGGTGATTTAAATACATAATTCAAGAAATTATTTTTCAGGAATACCTAAAACAGGGCAGATAGCTAAGAACTTATTAAAACAGCAGAAACTGCCAATGTTGCTGTGGAAGCAAATTCCAGTCTCAAGCCTCAGTGTCCTCACCTATAAAATACGGATAATAACAGTATCACTCCTATAATTCCTTTAAGTATTTACAATAGTGGCTGGAACATAGCCACCTCAAAAATACTAGCAATAGATATGTTAGTAGACAGGGGAATAGAGCGAAGGTTCCTCTCAAATGCCCAGCACTTAGGAGCTACTAACTGCTAACAGGTAAGCAAGATGGTTCACTTCATGAAAATGTATTTACTTGCCACTAAAATAGGTTTGAGCATTAAATCAGGGAAATATCTTCAGATGTATACAAAACAGACTTCAGATCTTTCCAGAAACGTCCAAATTGTTTGTATAATACTTACTTGCAAACATCTGTTCAGAGGTCTGGTTTCCTTCTGATTTCTAAAATTTCACTTCTGTGAGGATGTGGTCTGTCATGTACTAACTTGTAGGGGGTGTATTTTGAGATAATATGTAATTACTAGAGGCCTGGTGCACGAATTCATGCATGGGTGGGGTCCCTCGTCCTGGACAGTGATTGGGCCAATCAGGGCTGGCAGGCTCGGGGGAGGGACCACAGGAGGTTGGCTGTGGGAGTACAGTGAACACCAGAGGGCAGCTCCTGCATTGAGATTCTACCCCTGGTGGTCAGTGTGCATCATAGTGACCGGTCAACCGGTTGTTCAGTCGACTGGTCATAATGGTCACTTAGGCTTTTAAATATATAGACTAGTGGCCCAGTATAGGAAATTCATGCATGGGGGGTGTCCCTCAGCCTGGCATGCACCCTATCCAATCTGGGACCCCTCGGACATCCCTCTCACAATCCAGGACTGCTGCTCACCTGCCTGCCTGCCTGATTGCCCCTAACCACTCTGCCTGCCAGCCTGCTTGGCCCCAACTGCCCCCCCCCTGCCAGCCTGCTCGCCCCCAACTGCCCCCCTGCTGGCCTGATCACCCCCAATTGTCCTCCCCTCCTGGCCTGATCTCCCCTAACCACCTCTGCGTCGGCCCCACCACCATGACTTTGTCTGGAAGGACGTCCGGAGGTCTTCTGGAAGGTCTCCCAGTCTAATTGACATATTAACCTTTTATTAGTATAAATTAGTCTCTGTTGGGGTGGTATCACCACCAAGAGACTCACGTTGCCTTTATTGCATTTTGAGTTCAAAAATTGGAAAGGTGTAACTGAACGACTCAGATATTAGAATATCAGCTCAATGCTTACGAATTCTATAAATGTGGACAAGTCACTTTAAACTACATGAATACGTTTCTTTGTCTGTAAGATGAAAATTAATCTATCTTCACAATGCTTTCTTGAGATGCTTCAAAAAGAAAATGCCTTTGAAAGAGTCTGTGATTATAACGTAAATAATAACATTGCCCTCAAATACAAAAGCTGTAGATGACAGTCTGTATAATGTGTCTCTTTACAATCTACTAATTTATCATCACTTGCTATGTACTAATTGGACTTTCTCTAGTCCTTACAACAATGTTGAGAAGTAACTGCAGATTGAAAAGTTATATAACTTGGACAGTGCCCATGGTAAGTGGCTGACCCAGCTTGTGAGGTTATATTGTTCCCCACCATCCTGTGAGAATGCCCAATGGGTAAAAGGGTATTACAATGGCATCCTTCTGGCACTTTTAAAATTAAACCTCTATATTAATGACTTGGGGTCAAGAGAAATGACTACTCCTGTAGAAGGGAGGTTGGGGGGTGGCATGACATAATAATGAAGAAAAAAAAGTAAAGCATAAAATTTTAAACCACCAGAGAATAATTCAATTCCCAGCTGTCCCTCTTATCAGTGTTATAAATATGAACAGTTTCTTAAATCTCTTAGCCTCAGTTTCCTTATCTGTAAAACAAGGATGATGATAATATATACCCTGTGGAGTTGTTAAGAGATTCAAAGAGTGATGATATAGTGCCTGGAAAGAAGTGTTCAAAATTTTTACTACATGAAATATTACTGTTACATGGCCCCCTTCTAAGAAAGGGTGTATTAACTAAAGTATAACAAGAAAAGTTAGTCTCTCAGAACATGAGTGTGGTATAAATGAAATACAGAGGAATAATCATGGCACACAGAATTTAGAGGTCAACTGAGAAAATAACATGCAAGAGATCAGCTCTGACAATTGTCAAAACCCTTTTAATCGTCTGGCCTTTTTGAGAAGGACAGCAAAGGACCATGTTTTAAGCCTGAGCTTTGAGGTACAAAGAACTGTTCAAATCACAACTTTGGCACTTCTTAGGCCTGTGAACTTGGGCATATTACTGTGTGTTCTCATTCTCAGCTTATTCAATAAAGGAGGAAAATCATTCAACCACTCAATAAGTATTTCTTGAGTGAAGACTAAGTTCTAGGCACTAGGCTGAGGGCTGGAGCTATAACAGCAAACATGCACAAAACCCCCAGCCTTCAGGGAAGGGGAACAATAAAACAAGATAGAGGAGTAGTATATTCAGTGTCTTAGAAGGTAATAAGTGCGATGAAAGAAAAAAAAAAGGCAAAGAATTGAGGTACTATCATTTGGGGCAAGATTTGGGGTTGCGATTTTAATAGAGCGGTAGGAAATGTCTCACTTCAAAGTGACATTTGAGTGGAGCCCTAAAGGAAATAAAGAAATGAGTCATGAAGATATGGAGGAAGAAAATTCCATAAAGAGAACACCAGCTAAAAACACCTTCAGTTACACTTATATACATGAAAAAATGGCCAAATGGAGTGGTATAAAATTGTATGATGAAATCAGACAAGTAATATGGGGTTGGAGGATGCTGATTGATCCCAGACTTCTGAGTTGAGAGGTTCAAATAGTAAGGTCCAGCCTAAATTAAGGTCTAGCCTAAGCATTAAAATTGCTAGTAATTTAAACAGTTCCTTCGTTATTCCTACTAAAATTTTCAGAGATTGGGGAGGTATTGATTCTGTAAGAGATACTGGTGAAAATATGTAGGAAAAAAAACATAAACATCTCCAAAATGCTAATGCATAAAGTCAATGGGCAAATGCACAGTGACTGTGGTATTTCCTGGAGACCAAGCACCTGGAAAAAATAAAGCTTGCCATCATTTTAGTAAGAGACAGTGCCATAATAATTTGCTGACAGTAAATCAAAAGTGCTTACAATAGCATTTCACAGTTCAACATTTCCTAACAAGTGATCCGATGAAAAAGGGACTGCTTGGCAATTCAGAACCAGGGAAGAGCCATTTTGGGGCAGGCTTCTCAGTGTCAGATATGGGCTATGACAGGCCAGAGCTTATCTATGACAGGAAGGGAAGAGTTGCTTATCCTCCTGAAATGACCCATCTAGTTAGTGCATGTATATCAAAGTTTCTTCATAGATGCTAAAGAATCTGACATTCAGAAACATGTTATGCAAATCTTATAAAAATGTCATTTATATAAATTATCATTAACACTTGGATGGGGGTCAACAGGACCAGCAAGAAGGAAAGAGATGGGAGAAAAATAGTTAGTTAGAACATATACCATTTTGGTTAGGAGATACTGTATGTTAATAACTGTTATATAAGTTATTATTTTGTATTTTGGGGAGAATAGAAATTAAACATATATGTTGGCTATGCTACAGGGATGGGTGGTAGGAAGGAAGGGGATAAAAGCAGCGATGCAACAATTAAATGTGATACATTTTATGAAAGGGAACACCAGGTTGATATGACAGAACACAGGGGAGGGGACTTAACCTTATTAAGGAGCCTGAAAAATATTTCTGAAGAAAAGATTAAGATCTATGTGAGAGAACAAAGGGAGATGGGGACTGGGTATGGTGGTGGGTGGAGATGGAAGAAGGAAAGTAGAAGAAGAAAAATCAAAGACTTCCCGGTAGAGAAAATACCTCAGGCAGATGCCTGAAGTAGGGAGATTGCTGCTTTGAGAAAATCTGACAAAGTTCAGTGTGTGAGGACCATTGATTATAAGTGAATGAGGAAGAGGCTCAGAGTCATCAATAACTACTGAAAAGAGAGTGGAGTTTATTCCAAGGGCACTGGAAACCATTTAACATTTGTTAGCAGGAAAATAATTTGATTGCATTTGTCTTTTTAGGTATTATATTGGCTGCAATGCAGGAAGAACATTTTTTTGTAAGGGAGGAACAGGACTTGGGGTCTAGAAACTTGCCTTCTGTCATCATTCCAAGAAAACACACACACACACACACACACACACACACACCCCAAAACAAAACAAAACAAAACAAAAAACAGCACCGCACATTTGCCAGTGGTTTAGACTAGGCGGGAGGATGCAGAAAATAGACTGTGGTGATTGATTAAATGGGAAAGTGAGCGAATATGAAAAGTCAAGGAGAACTCTGACTACATAGGACCTAAAAATATCAGGAATGAAGGTGTGTGATTGACAGCAATAATTTGCTCATTCTTCCCAAGACATATCATGATGACAGTAGTGTGGCTTTGGAAACTAAACCAAAAACTAAAAGAGATTTTTATTAAATTATTTATTTATTCAACTTTTGGGCCACTTCTCTGGGCCCTGGAGATACAGTGGCAGTAACACAAAAACACCTTGCCCTCATGGAGGTTATATTCTGGCAAGGCAGTCAGACCACAGACACACAGAAACATTATTGTGTCAGAGAATAATTGTTCTGAAGACAATGAGACAGTCCCAAAAATGGGACTGTATTTAGTTACGGGTGAAGATCTCTCAGAGGAGATAACATCTGAGCAGAAACCTACATGACATGAGGGAACTGACCATGAAAATTCCAAGCAAACCCAACTGTAAAGGAAACATAACTAGCATGTCATAGGACAATCACAAAGACCATTACGACTGTGAGGGAAGGTATACAAGTGAGGGGCGAGCACAAGGACTGAGGGCAGAGAAGTAATAGGAAAGGGGGGCAGAGCCTGGAGAGACTTATAGGCCATTGCAATGACTAGCTTTTGCTGATGGACAATAGGGAGCATGGATAATTTGAAGCAGAAAAGCGACTGAGTCTAACTTATTTTTAAACAATATCCCTTTGACTGTTATGTTGTAAAGAGGCAATAGTTGCACAAGAGTGAAAGGGAGATGAGTTAGGAGGTTTTTACATTAATCTGGATTACAGATTAGGATGTCTTGGGCAAGAGGAGTAGTGGTGGAAATCAGATGAAGATGTGTGAATTCTAGATATATTTAGAAGGTAGAGCAAGGATTTGGGTGTGAGATCTAAAAGATAGGAGAAGTCAAGGATATCAAGATCTCCATCCAGAAAATGTGAAAGGACAGATTTTGTCATTGACTGGAACGAGGAAGACTACAGGAGAAGTGGTTTGAGAGGGGGAAGGTCAGGAGCATTCTAGATTAATGGAGATCCTCAATGACCAATATTTTCTATTATTTTTGAATTAATGTCACATATTTGTAATCAATATATAAGTCTGTTATGAACATTACAAACAAAAGCTGAGAGATTGGAAAAATGAAGGTGGGTTTCAGTGAACAGAAGTACTTTAGAACAGGCTGGAATTTGAAATGTATGTGTAGGAAAAGGAGGAGATAAAGATGGAGAGGTAGGCAGAGACCCATCGAGGAGGTCTTTAATATCACACCTTGAGATTTGGACTTTATCTTATAAGCGCTGAGGAAGTACGGAAAGGTTTTTTCTTAGCAAAATATTCTTTACTGAAATAATCTCCCAGAATTTCCCCTCAGACTCAATCTACTAAGCTAAAATTGCTGTCACCCACAGGTAACTTCAAGTTCTCTTTAAATTAGAGAATGCTTTAAAAACCACATTAGCCCACCAAGCTAGAAGCTGCTTATGTTATCAACCACTGCAAAATGAATGCATAGATCTTGATGTTTGATTCATCATATTTTAGACCCATATGAACATTTTCAGGCAACTACCTTTTCTAATCAGTGGATCCTATTAGGAGAGAATGATGCAAATCGGAAGAGTTATATTCCTTCTCCTCCAGTCTACTGTCTTCAATTAGTCTTTTCCCACATGATTAACAGTGCAGTTCATATTCTTGGATACAAAGATTTCTTGGATAGCAGTTACTAGGGGAAGTTTATAATTCCCAGGCTCTAATTATTCACATTTTCACAGAAACATGGGTTTCCTTTCTGTTTAGCCATTGTGCTGCAAGTTACAGTGATGTCTGCATTCCCCAGGGTATAAAATTAGAAATGAGGGTATGAACCAAATCCTGACTTTCACAGTTCAACAGTAGGAGCTTGCCTGATGGGAAGGAAGAACTTCTTGTTATCTAAATATTCGGGAATTATTTTCTGCATTGCTAACTAGACAAGGTAATCCCTAATAGATTTCCTGTGTTCGACAGGGAAAACCAATCTATTAAAAAATTGGCTTTCCTCTCCTTGCTTTCTGGAAAGGCATGCTGACAAAGCTACTGGAAATACACAACATTTCTATACTATTCTTCTTCATGGCATTCTTCTGAATGGAATTTCTCTCCTCCATCCTCAATATGATATACTTACTAAAGCAGCATATTATTTGAGTCTCAATTTTACCAGCCAGTAAATTGAGGATTCCAAAATAGATATCATCTCTAGATACCTACTGTGTGCTACACACTCTACCAAGTAATTTAATTAGACTATATCATTCAATTTCACAACAATATTATGATGTAGGTAATACTGATATCCATTTTAGTGGCAAACTGAAGCTTAGAAACATTGCATATATCTCATTCAGTATCACAGATTCCAACAAACAGTGGAACTCCAACTCAAACTAAGCTAGTATGGCTTCAAAGATTGTGCTCTTAAACCCTATGTTTTTACACTCTCTTCCTGCCTTAGGCACAATAAAAATATTGAAAGGAAGATAAAAATAATGTCCATAATCAAGTAGAAAAGTATGGCTCATTACTCACAGGAGAGCATCATTTATTTGGCCTCCCCCATAATCTGTTAGGTTTAATTTGCCATGTACACAGGTAATGTGATCAAGAGGCAACTGGTATTGGAAGGTATATAAATTTGGATTCAGTCATACATGGGTTGGAATCCCATTTCCACTAGTGATTGGCTTACTAAACACTTACACAAGTCCTCATAAATTTGATGGTTGTCAGATTAAAGGAGGTGGGGTAGGGTAGCTAAAAATGGACAAATTGCCAGTTATAAAAATAGCCACAGGGATATAAAGCACAGCATAGGGAGTTTGGTTAATAAGATTGTAATAGCTGTATGGTGTCAGATGGGTACTAGACCATTAAGGTGATCACTTCGTATGTTACATAAAAATTGAATTACTGTGCATCTGAAACTAATATCTTGTATATCAACTGTAATTGAAGCATTTAAAAAATTAATTAGAAAAAAAGAAACAGGGCTTTTAAATAGTTCCAAGTAGCCCTGAGAGTTAAGTGGCAACTCCATTTTGGAGCATGGGAAATTGTATTAGGTCTTTAGCTCAGTTTCTCCATCACAGCTTAAAAGAGAAAGTTGAGTGGGTAGAACTGAGGAGAGGGAGGGGGTCCTGAACAAGGCCCTCTAGGTTCCACAGCTGAACTCATTGCTGAGCTGCTCTAAAGATGAGATGTTCTTTGTGTTTGTGAGCTCCTCTCATGATCCAGCAGACTGCCTGTCCTCTTCCTTCTATATCCCTGCAAAGGTCCCGTGCAGGGCATAGCTCCTCACACAAATTCACATCCATATAACTTGGATCAAATTTTAAAAGAACATCTGTGTCCCTTCCTTTTTGGTGGCTTCAACTGCATGAGCAACTCAGACCTCAAATCCTCATATTTTCTTTTTTAAATGATGCCACAAAAGCACTGCTTGCTCTTTTCTGGGCATCTATCAGTTGCGCAACAGCAACAACAGCAATGTTAATAATAGAAATGCCATTTGCTTGTGCCAGAAAACCAGAAAGATCCTGTTGAGAAAAGTTAAATAGATATGTAGACTGCCAAGATGTTGAAGAGGCACATGGGCACTCATCCTCTTCCCAGATGCCTTCCCCACAGTGCTGTGATGGGTGGGGAGAAAGCAGAAGAATATTTTCCATTAACAGAATGGAGCTATTATCTACCTTCTTAAAGGCTCTTATTTTTTCCCCCTGAAACAAGGATGATCAGAGAAACTGCAAATAGATGCATGCCAGTAGACTTATCTGAAAATCAGACAATATTTTAAAATTGGAAGAAAATAGAAGTATTTGTTTCTGACCATTCATTGCACCTGATGGGTGAATAATATGCATAGGGCAAACTATTACCCTCTGTCTACATATCTGCAAGTCCCTGAGGCACAGAAGAAAGAATAGAATAAATTAACTTGTAAAAAGTCATTTCCCTTTAAGAAAAGTTAAAAGATCCTCAGGAACTTTTTAAAAAAATATATTTTATTGATTTTTTTACAGAAAGGAAGGAAGAGGGAAAGAGAGTTAGAAACATTGATGAGAGAGAAACATCCATCAGCTGCCTCTTGCACACCCCCTACTGGGGATGTGCCCACAACCAAGGTACATGCCCTTGACTGGAATCGAACCCAAGACCCCCCCAGTCCGCAGACCAACGCTCCATCCACTAAGCCAAACCGATTAGGGCAATCCTCAGGAACTTTTAAAAAGAAAAGTCCTTTTCATGACTTTTATGTCCTCATAATTTTAAGCTTTAAAAAGTATCACTTCTTATTACAAATCATTTATACTGTATTTACTGTCGAAAAAATAGAAAATTCAGGTAATCAAAATAGAAAAAAATAACTACTGGAAGCCATATTGAGAATGCATCATGCTGTTAAACTTGTTGCTATTATTAATTTCCCAGAATATTCTTGGCCAGATATTTAATACACTTTACAAAGCCTTGGGGACTGTGAGAAGTTCAATGGTTATATGCATTTATTAAATAATATTTACATTCCAAAATGAACCCATTTTGGAAACCAATGGGGAAAAAGTCAAGGTCTGTGATTTTTATAATATCAGTATGTTTTAAACTATTTTTTAATACAACATTATTATAGCTTGACTAATTTTATCCAACTATCCAACTCTCACTGTCTGATTCACAAGGCACTGGTTATAGGTACCTGATGTCTATACAATTGTATTTACACAATTTATATCTCATGTAATATACAAATAGAAAAATGCAGTAAAATTAGCTGTCTGATCTATACCACCACAAATAACCATCTTGATTTATATGCAGTTGAAACTACTAATAAACGTGACTAATTGAGAAGTCTTATATTAAAGAAAGCAATTTACAGCAAAAAAATTATCATCTTACTACATACATTGAGAAAAATTATTCTAACAAAGTAATAATAAAGGATTTTCTTCTTCTTTCAGGAGAATACAAGGGTTAGAGTCACATTGTCCTTGGGTGAGGTTGAAACATCCATGTTTACTCCAACAACAAGAGGGTGAGGACATAGAACTGGCCCAGCTTCTACATCAATCTTGTCCCATAAGAAAATGTTCGCCATACAGCATATATGGATATTAGCCAGTCCCTGGCTCTTGAATGATTAAGAATTCTCTAAATATAGTAATAAGCACTTCTAAGAATGTTCAAGAGATGCTTTAAAAATACTTGTCTACCAAAAGTGCTTATAATGTGCATGTTATCAAATACACTGAAATACATTTGCCTAATATATGTCTGTGTACACACACACACATTTTAAAAATGTTTAAAATGCTACATCTAGACCCGGCATTGCCAAAAGGTAGATTCTGCCTCCCAGGAGACATTGGCAATGTCAGGAGACATTTTTGATCATCATGACTAGGGGTTGGAGTACTAATGCTATCTAGTGGGTAGAGTCCTTTGATGCTGCTAAGCATTAAGAAACCCCTAACTAGACATAGTCTAATACCTTACATTTAATTTCTACTTAATGTTGCTTGCAAATTTGCTTAAGGCCAAGTAGAAAACAGTGTGATTCACATTTCAGAGGATGATGTTCTGCTGTTTTATGGCAGGTAACATACTTATGGATTTAGTGTAGCTACTTGATTTTACACTTGGAGAGTCTCTCAGAAGACTTTGTGTTGTTTCATTTTGTGTGATGGTTGGCTATGTATCTCAGTGTGACATGATATCCTTTCAGTTCTCTTAGGCTAAGAAGAGAGCTTTTGCCAGCAGCCCTTTTCTAAAGAGTAGCAAAACCATTTTTCTTACTGATTTTTCATTCATCTCTCTCATTATACATCTTGATATTAAATGTGAAATGAAATCAAATCTAAGGGAACAGAGACAGAACAAAGGGCAAAAAGACTCAACATAATATGTTATTCAGAAACATATGTTTGCTTATCTTGAATGGGGTTATGAAAAGTTTAAGTTTACTAAAATCTCATCACCATAAAATAAATGGTGTTGTTCATCTTTGAGTTATATGGCAAACACAAGCGGGATTTTTAATGCCAGATAAGCATTTTCTTTAACAAATGATTTCAATAATTTAACTAACAGTACTTGAATTCTGAAAGGCTAAATATCACAAGCAATAAATAAAACCAGTAACAAGGGGAACCAAGGGAAATATTTTTAAGATCAAATATAAGCAGATTCTGTATGGCTCAAAAGGGACTACTTAGTTAGTCTTGAAATTAAAACAAAGCAAATCAGAGATTTAGTGTGATCATGCCATAGATAGTTACAATGCATTTGCATTTTTCCTTTATGCCCTAAGTCTCAAAGCATCTAGCACAGCCGTGGGCAGACTACGGCCCGCGGGCCGAATTCGGCCCGCTTGAAATGAATAAAACTAAAAAAAAAAAAAAAAAAAAAAGACTGTACCCTTTTATGTAATGATGTTTACTTTGAATTTATATTAGTTCACACAAACACTCCATCCATGCTTTTGTTCCGGCACTCCGGTCTAGTTTAAGGAACCCATAGTGACCCTCGAGTCAAAAAGTTTGCCCACCCCTGATTCTAGCATGACTAGTCTATGGCAAATAGCATTACTTAATGCTCACTGCTAATGATCTACATGATAAAATAATTCAAACAAGATATGGAATACATTTTCAGTATTTGTCCTATAATTTTTCTAGATCCCTTACACACAATGGACTGAAATATATGTACTTTATCCTCTCCACAAAAAATTTCATACAATTAGAATATTGGTGAAGATGACATACTGCCATTTACGACAACATAGATGGACCTTGGGAATATTATGCTAAGTGAAACAAGTCAGTCAGAAAAGGCCAATATTTCACTCATGTGTCAGATATAAAACTGAAACTCATAGACACAGACAACAGTATGGTAGTTACCAAAGAGAAGAAGGTGGAGGTAGTAAAGGGTAAAGAGGGCCAAATATATGGTGATGGAAGATGATGTGACTTCAGGTGGTGGGAACACAATGCAATATAGGTCATGTATCACAGAAATGTTCACTTGAAACATACATGATCCTATTAATGTCACCATAATAAATTTAATTAAAAATAATATTGACACAGTGTAGAACAGTATGGAGTTTCCTCAAAAAATTAAAAATGGAACTCCCAATTGACCCAGTGATCCCACTTCTAAGAAACTAAAAACACCAATCAGAAGGGATATATGCACCCCTATGTTCATAGCAGCACAATTTACCATAGCTAAGATTTGGAAACAGCCTAAGTGCACATCAGCAGGTGAGTGGATTAAACACCTGTGGTACATCTACACAATGGAATACTATGCTGTAGAAAAAAAGAAGGAATTCTTATCATTTGCAACAGCATGGTTGGAACTGAGAGCATTATGCTAAGCAAAATAAGCCAGTCAGAGAAAGATAAATATCACATGATCTCACTCATTTATGGAATATAATGAACAACATAAACTGATGAACAAAAACAGATCCAGAGACAGAGAAGCATCGATCAAACCGTCAAACCTCAGAGGGAAAGTAGGGGAGGGTGGGAGTGAGTGGGAGAGACCAACCGAAGGACTTGTATGCATGCATATAAGCCTAACCAAGGGACACAGACAACAGGGGAGTGAGGTCATGAGTGGGAGGAAATGGGGCGATAAGGACACATATGTAATACCTCAATCAATAAAGAAAAAAATAATAGTCTTGGCCAATATGAAATGGAATGGGTTTCATACTGATGGGAGATAATATCACATGCAAAGAGACCTTGTTATTCTATTTTAATTTTACCTTAAAACAACTTTGCAAGAATTCAAGAATATGCAATGCTCAATCTTAACTTTAACTTTTACATGCGAACTCATGTCCTGCCTATCTCTTTTTTACCTTTCCCTCTGACCTTGACTTTCTCCTTTATTTGTAATGTTTCTTGTTTCAGGTAATAAAACAGAATGTAGCATTAATTCAACCAACCTCTTACTGAGCAGAGAAGATATAGTCAAATCAACAAGTCATAAGAAATGATAATTTTTCCTAGGCTTCCACCAATTCATCCCCAAGTCTAAAGTCAATCTTTACCTCAATCCTTATACCTCAATCTTTATAATGTAAAAAGAATACCTCAATCTTTATAATGTAAAAAGAATAAGAACATTAGATTAGATTATCTGGTTAAATATCACACTAATATATCAATAACTGATTTATAACAAGCAACCAGAGGTGCTTGGTGGAAGTTTAGCTTCATGGACCCTCCCTGAGATATTCTGATTGACCAGGTCTAGGTTGGTGGCCCAGGAATCTGGGTTCTAACAGGAAGTCCATGTATTACTTTGAGAAACTCAGGCAAGGGTTTATAACGCAGGCTTTGTGAAATACAATTGGAATTTTATTCTCAGTTCTAATACTGACTGTAGCATTGCAAAAGTTACTTCGCTTGGCTAAGCTTTATTTTGCTATTTATAAAATAGGAGTAATAGTATTTATCTTTGTTGTTTATTCTTCATATATTAAAATATTCATTTAAAAGACCTGACACATAATTAATACATAATAAATGGTGTATCA
The DNA here is from genome assembly GCF_964212035.1 of Myotis nattereri. NCBI lineage: Eukaryota > Metazoa > Chordata > Mammalia > Chiroptera > Vespertilionidae > Myotis > Myotis nattereri. The sequence continues at coordinate 27,665,711 of NC_138084.1, forward strand.
TTACTGGTAGTATCCATTATTATCAACACTATCATCATCACCATTTCTGTCCCCATTAATTCCTGTATGCTCATTTTAGGGAAGCACAGCAGTGCTAGAGGACATAATGAGAAACCTTTACATGTATTTGTTTTTTCACTTTAGAAAACCTAATTAAAAGCCAATGCACTGCAATGAGGGCATGTGTTCGAAGTTACCATTAAGTTTCTTTGCTTTTGGCAAGAATTCTCCAGCTCCATGTGGTAATTCTCATGCTGCTCAGAGGCAGTATTTGGCTCTTTTATGTGTCTTTTTAAAAAACAAACCAATTAATTTTTATTTCATACATGAAATTGGCTTCATTGATAATATCATAAAATATGGAAACAACAGTGCACATATTTTTTGTTATCTTCCTTGTTGAATAATTTACATGTTACATTTTGAACTGTTTTTGAAAGGATCGGCTGCCTTATACAGGCAGTGCAAAGTAACACATAGAACAAGTTGGGGTAAAATAACTAGGATCATTTAAAAATGTATTATCCAATTTCAGAAATCTTTTTACATGAAGGAAAGGAAACCGGAGCTTTGCTTCAAAAGTTGGCATTTAAGCCATCCTCTCTCTTATTGAATAACAGACATAATGACTACATCATCACATTTCCATATTTTTATGCTGTACTATAAGAAGTGTCAAGTGTGATATCTCAGACTCCGGAAAAAACACAATACAGTAATTTTAGGCCAGTAAAACTTATGGGGAAATACACAGAAATATTCAATTTCGCATGACAAGCATTCTCGCTTGCATTGATATGTATGTATACAGTGGCACACTGGCATTGACCGTCAATTTAATTTGTACCCAGGTGGAAAGATGTCTCCAATTAATAAGACAGCTGATTTCACCAAATAGCATCAAGTGTAAACACTACATTTATTGCAAATAGAAGGATGCTCATAATAGAATCTTACAAACACTAAACTGGCTTCTATTATCAGGACCAGGAATAATAATGCTCCTAATAAACCAGTATTAGAACCAAATCCCAAGCACACCAATAAACCTGCTGCCAGAGTTATTTAATGTGCTTTAATTCAAGGAGCATGTGGTTCTAATCTAGATTCTGTGGGCACAGCAGACTGTTAACGCCAATAGTCCTGTGTGATGCTACCCCGAATAGCTGATAATTGGGGCAGGTCAGTTCTTCAGGCTTTATCTCTCATTAGCACTAAAAAGGCACACTCCAAACTATGACAGAGAAAGACTCAATCTTGCTCTATTAGAAACATTGAAGGGAGGACAAATGAAGCTCTATTTTCAGGGGGAGGAAGCCAATTATACAATAATCAAACGTATCCATTTTGGGGAGCTACATCCCCCAGCGAGACATAGTGCATCAAGTCAACCCACAATACTATACTACTAGAAAAAGAGTTTCCCTTCTCTCTGAAACTCTTTCTCCCCACCCCACTCACCCAAAAGGGCTAAGGTTACCTTTCTCACAGTGGCTTCCTGTGAATCCAGAGGGACAAACACATTTGTTAGGCGCCACACATGTTCCACCATATCTGCAGCCTTCTTCGCAGAATGCTGTTGCAAAAGAATGAGGAATTTCTATTAGATAAAATGGGAATAAGAAAACTCATGGTAAATGGCATAAGCATTGAAATCATTCCTTCTTTGTTGCATAGGGAATACATAGCTGTGTTGACATATTTAAAAGTTTTTGCCATGAAAAGAAATAAATGTATTAATACTTACTTCACTGATTTACATAACATCAGTTGTGGTAATGGAGGTAAAGTGTCTAGCACTGGGCTGGAATGTGCTAAATGGTAACTAGTATGAACAGCTATTACTGTTGCTATTGTGACTTATTATTGACACTAGAGGCCCGGTGCACAAAAATTTGTGCACTCAGGGGAAGGGGGGGTCCCTCAGCCCGGCCTGTGCCCTCTCGCAGTCTGGGACCCCTTGGGAGATAACGACCTGCTGGCTTAGGCCTGCTCCCGGGTGGCAGAGGGCAGGCCCAATCCCTAGGTGCAGCCCCTGGTCGGGCTCAGAGCAGGGCTTATTGGGGAGGTTGCGGCGCCACCCCCTGTCATGCACAGAGCAGGGCAGATTGGGAGGTTGCGATGCCACCCTCAGTCATGCTCAGGGTAGGGCCGATAGGGGAGTTGAGGCACCGCCCCCTGTCACACTCAGGGCAGGGCGGATCAGGGGGTTGGGGCACCGCCCTCTATCACCCACAGAGCAGGGCCGATCAGCGGGTTGGGGCTCCGCCACTGTCACACTCAGGGCAGGGCCAATGGGGAGGTTATGGCTCTACCCCATCACACACAGAGCAGGGCCCATGGGGGGGTGGGTTGGGGCGCCGCCACTCTCATACTCAGGGCAGGGCCAATGGGGAGGTTATGGCTCTACCCCGTCACACACAGAGCAGGGCCTGTGGGGGCGGGGGGTTGGGGCCCCACCCCCAGTCACACACAGAGCTGCAGGGCGATCAGGGGGTTTGGGCGCTGCCCCCTGTCACGCTGATCCTGGTGCCGGGAGGCATATTACCCTTTTACTATATAGAATAGAGGCCTGGTGCATGGGTGGGGCTGGCTGGTTTGCCCTGAAGGGTGTCCTGGATCAGGGTTGGGGTTCCCACTGGGGTGCCTGGCCAGCCTGGATGAGGGGATGATGGCTGTTTGCAGTTGGTCACACACCCTTCAGGGTGGGGGTCCCCACTGGGGTGCCTGGCCAGTCTGGCTGAGGGGCTGAGGGCTGTTTTCAGGCTGGGACTGAAGCTCCCAACTGCTCCTTTTTTTTCTTTTTTTTTTCTTTTTTTATTCTGGGCCAGCTTTCGCTCTGAGGCCTTGGCTGCTGAAAACAGGTTTCTGGCCTTTGTTTACCGTCTGTATTTGATATAATGTTGTGGTCCGGCTGGCTGAAGCCCCGCTGAGTAAAGCTGGTTTCTAGGTTTTTTTTAGCTTCTATATTTGCAACATAGTTGCTTAAAGTTGCAGCTGAGAGGCCGGCAAGTCAGGCGGGGAACGTTGGAGTTCTCCCTCACTGAAGCAAGCAAGCCTCCCTGTTCGCATCAGCTGTCTGGCTGCCAGCCGCCATCTTGGCTGCCAGTTAATTTGCATATCTCAGCCCTACTCTGTGAATGACAGGGGGATTAGCCAATGGGAAGGGTAGCGGTCATACACCAATTACCATGTTTCTCTTTTATTAGTGTAGATATTTGAAATCAAATAGGCTAGACCTAGTAACTAGAAAGAATAGGATTGGGATAAAAGCAAAGGCAGGCATTTTAAATACTCATTTTATAACCCCCTTTTTTTGTCTAAACATATTTATTACAATAAAAACATTTTTACATGAGCTTTAAAATAGGTGGACAGGTATAATTTTGATAACATAATAAATTCAACCACTTATTTTTTAAAAAATTTAAGTTGTTTCCAATATTGCCGTACCAAAAGTGATGCCTTTCCAGTATAGCTAGAATGTTTCGTACACCCCAAATTATCCCTTTAGGGAAAAGTGCTCAATGTGAAAATACAATTTTAGAGAGTGTGGAGTTTTTGACAAGCATTGCAAAGTTATGCAACTCCCTCCCAGTGCTACCCTGCTAGCCTTCCCACAATGGGTAAGTTCCCCTCATTACACACCCGAATAGCATAGCATAGCTCCATGCACAGCTCCATACACCTCTCCTTGGTAGTATTAAGTATTATTGTTTATTTATGTATGAATGCTTATCATTTCCTGTCTCACCCATTGGGATTGTACGGCCCATAAGGATAAGTCACATGCTTCTTTTTTTGCACCCCATTGTACATACAAAGCATTAGTAGCTGAATGCATTGTAGATACTCAAAACATATTTGCCTAATGAATTAACTTATATTCTGCAGGTTGTTCTGACAGAAAAACTCTTTCTCCAACAACTCTGCAGCACTTCCATCCAGAACAACTTACTATGCAACCTTGCTGGATAACCGATAATTTAGTGTACTACCGCTGCAAAATGTCTCATTAAGGAAGATGATTGCAACTTGTTAACCCAGGGTTTCTTTTATTCACAGAAGAGCTAGGTGAGAAATTATTTTATTTTTAATTGCAGTTAGAAAATGTCAGCCTGGAAAAATGTCATGATTAAATTTTGCCATCATCACATAAATAATATGGGTTTAACTTCAAAAAAGCCAGTGGACATTTTTAGGTAGTTGAACGCTAGTTCAAATACACAGAAATTCTCACAATATTGTCATTTTTCACATCATTTAATATCTACTATATTATTTAACATTTTGGATCTTAGCAATTAATTGTGAATTCCTTTGTTCCTGCCAATGGACAGATAATGGGTACCTTAGTATTTGAATACCATTTCCTCTTTCCAGCATTTAACTACCATGAGCCTATGTACACACACACACACACACACACACACACACACACACACTGTCTTGCCCCCAAAATTGCACCTTATGGGCTCTGGTGATGGACCTTTCAAAAGTGTAGCTCCATATCAAAGTTAATAAGAGAACAGTAAACAGTAAAGTGTTTTTGAAGCTAAAAGTGACAGGAAGCTATAAAGGAAAGTTTCAAGTGGCACCAAAAGAAGACAGACGTTTGGAAGCAGGAAGTTCAGCATGGGTTTCTTCAGTAATGTAGTCAAAGCAGCACTTGATCTAGATTTGTGTGTGAGCATACATTCAAACATGCATACTCACACACGTGTGCACACACCGACTGTAGAACTTGTTAGGAGACTTGGTGTTGTTTCATGATACATGTGTGCTCTTGATTTATGCAACCCTTAAACAGAAACGATAATAGGAGGTTTTTGAAGAAAGCATGAGATGCTTGTGATGTCCTATGAATGTAAAGATGTGACAATGTACACCCCTATGTTCATAGCAGCACAATTCCTCATAGTTAAGATCTGGAAACAGCCTAAATGCCCATCAGCAGATGAGTGGATTAGAAAACTGTGGTACATCTACACAATGGAATACTACACTTTTGTAAAAGAGAAGGAATTCTTACCATTTTCAACAGCATGGATGGAACTGGTGAGCATTATGCTAAGTGAAATAAGCCAGTCGGAGAAAGAAAAATACCACATGATCTCACTCATTTGTGGAATATAAACAACATTATAAGTTGATGAACAAAAATAGATATAGAGGCAAAGAAGCATTGAACAAACTGTCAAACTACAGCAGGAAGGTTGGGGAGGGTCGGGGGAGGTAAGAGATCAACTGAAGGACTTGTATGCATGCATATAAGCATAACCAATGGATGCAAGACACTGGGGGGGGGGGGTTGAGGGCATGTGCCGGGGGTGGGGTAGGGGAGACCAGGGGAAGGTCAATGGGGGAAAAAAGGAGACATACGTCCTACTATTTTTAATACTTTAAACAATAAAATAAAAATTTAAAAAAAGAACATACCTAATAAATGGGGTGTTACGAGGATGAAATGAGTTAACATTTGTCAGTGACTTTAAATTGTGTTTGGTGCATAGTGTTATGGGCTTTTTGAAATAAAACTAATTATAATGATAGCAATGCTATTATGACTGTGCATCATGGACCCAGAATAAATTTTCCATCTAATACTCAGATAATTAAACCCAGCCTGAAGGTGTCCATTTTCACCAAGATAAGTTGCTATGACCTTGTGATTGATGCTTGCTTTAGTTTCTAATGAAGGCAGTTGTAGCCCTTATCCTGGAACTATCAGAGAGCTGTTACTGTTTCCATTGTACACACCGTGAAGTAGGGGCTCAAAAATCAAGTCGCCTCTAAGGCTACACAGGTAGTACAATGCAGGTTTATCTGCAACCTAATATTCACATAGGCAGGCTTCTTCCTTTTTTGAATAGCTTCATAAGGGCTAATGGAACTGAATACAAGTTTAAAAAAAACAACAATGTGTCACCCTAGCTGATTTGACTCAGTGGATAGACCATCGGCCTGTGGTCTGAAGGGTCCCGTTCGATGCCGGTCAAGTGCACATACCTTGGGTTGCAGGCTCTATCCCCAGTGTAGGACGTGCAGGAGGCAGCCGATCAATGATTCTCACCATTGATGTTTCTATCTGTCTCTGTCTCTCTTCTTCTCTGAATTCATATATATATATATATATATATATATATATATATATATATATGAAACACAATGTGTCAAATTGCACATGTGACATTAAAAAAGGCAGGTAGGGAGCTGTTCAAGTTCATGCACTTGTAATCTAACCTCCATTACGATATGAGCCTAGCGATATTTCACCTAATCTAGGCATATACTATTTTTTTTAATATATTTTATTGATTTTTCACAGAGAGGAAGGGAGAGAGATAGAAAGTTAGAAACATCGATGAGAGAGAAACATCTATCAGCTGCCTCCTGCACATCTCCCACTGGGGATGTGCCCGCAACCCAGGTACATGCCCTTGACCGGAATCGAACCTGGGACCTTTCAGTCCGCAGGCCGACGCTCTATCCACTGAGCCAAACCGGTTTCGGCGGCATATACTATTTTTAATGGAATGGATCTCAAGTAAAGAAGAAATTCATTGCCTACATGCATCTTACATAAAACAACAAAGTCATTTCAAAAAAAAAAATACCAAAAAAAGAAGAAGAAGCATGCCATTGCAAATTTAAACTACTGTGGGGAAATCAAGAACAACACACATTTCTTTTGGATTCCTCATAAAATTTACATCTAAGTATACTGTTGTATCTGAGTCTAAAGCTTGTGGATAGATCATGTGTAACTGGGTAGGTTCTTATTGGTCATTTAGGAACCTAGCAGTTCAGAGAAAAGGACTCTGATACTCTGAGAACCTGTACTTTGCACAGCATTACTTGGCAGATGGCATGACCCAAACAAGTCCCCACTGCATTTTTTTCTAGCGTATGAGGAGATGGGGTGGTAGAAACTACCTGGTCCAAATCCTTGCTCTGTATGTAACAGGTCTGTGACCTACAGCAAATTATTTCACCTCTCTGGACCTAAGTTTTCTCAAAAGCAAAACAGTAAATGATAATAAGTACAACACCCAGGCTGTGCAGGTTAAATTAAATTACGAACGGAAATGAATGTGCTCAAAAGCTACATGTGATTATTGTGATTTATTAATAGGACTCTGCTTTTCCGAATAACAATATCACTGTGCACTAGTGTCTGTTCTAGATTCTGCAGATGCAGTGGTGAGTCAGATAGCAAAGATCCCTGTGCTATGGAACTTAGTCTACTAGTTCAGTGAGGGCACATTACCACTCCTTCCTGGACTTGCTGGCCTTCACAGTGTCATGGGGCTTGCAATGGAACTTGGCCCCTCTGTAGACTCAGGAAAAATCAGGCATCCTGGCATGTTGCTCCTTTGTCAACCAATTTCCAGATTCCCAAGTATGGCTTGAACAGATTGTAGATACACAGTAAGATTACAAACCTGGATCTGCCATTGGTTATTCACTTACACCCCAGGGAGATAATGGATGGGGTCAACTCTAAAATGGCTTGATTTCTATTTCTGAAAGGACTCTTTGCATTGTGTAAGAAAATAAAATCACAGAACTCAAAATTAAGGGAGAGATAATTCACAGAAAGACTACTTTTTTATATTCAAATTTTCTCAGCGTGAGAAATGACACTCAGAGGTTAAGGGAAACAAAATGAGAAGGTGGGTTTGCACATGTCAAGCATGTGGATGCCCAGTATTTCCATCTTGTGCTCAACTGGACAAGAATAGTTTTATACTAACAAAAAGTAATAGCCCTTCAAGTCTAAACACTTTGCATGATCTTCTCAAAGATTTACTGGCATGTGTTTAGTTCCAAGGGACACTTGGAACTATATCCTGATAAAATAAGAAACATACATGTTTCAGCCATCGGTAAGAAGGAAATCCTGCTTTTCACACTGCTTTCCTTCAGGAAGCATTTTCCTTCAGATCATTTCTGACGTCTCTGCCAGCTTTGCTCATTCTGCCACTGGGGAGGTAGAGGAGATTATTCTATTGATAACTCTGGAAAAATCTATATCAGGCTGATGCGAGTCAGATGGGAAAAGCAGGAGGATGGGCTGGGAAGTGCCATATGATGAACATTTCTAGTTTATTTTGGACAGTGAGGTATCAGGTGTGAATTGCATTGTTAAAATAACTATCAGGATGTAAATAAACGCTGTTCACTATGCACAGTTACAGGGTGTCATGAACCAAAGATTGTAATTAATTTGATTACGTGCACCCAAAATCCCAAGGGAGGAGAAGATATTTACAATTTGGTCATGCCTAGCAAAACTCCCTGCCCACCCCACTTCTTGACTTCAGATGGCATCAAGTTTCCCTTCTTCCATGGGATTGGTCTTCATTCTGTGTTCATTCTTAGCAAACTAGCTTGGTTTATAGACTTAAACTTATGTTTCCCCATCCAGCTCTGTCAATAATAGAAGCATCTCCTCCATATTTGCTTTTTGGTTTATTGCTCACCTTGTTACGAATATGATATTTACCATAGTTGCCTCAAATATTTTGATTGTCACAAGAGGCGCGTGGGGTCAGTGTGTTACTGGCATTTGGTGGGCAGAGGACCGGGATGTTGCTAAACATCTTACAATGCACAGGACAGCCCTGCATAACAAAGAATTGCCTGGCTTAAAATGTCAACAGTGTTGAGGCTGAGAAACTTAGAAGTTTACACAATTAAGTCTACTGAGTAGCTTCAGGAGCAAAACTATGTGATTTTAATCCCTTTTCCACCACCCCTTAAATTCTCCCCCCAAACACAGTGTAAAATACAGAGAAAAGGTCAGAGTGAGAAGTATCCAGATGGTTAGTCTGGTATACAAAACCAAACATCCAGATGTCGGCAACGGTCACTTTTCATATCTCCATTCTGGTCTTAAGCCAAAAATACAGTGCATAGTTTAATATTTAATCATTACCCCCCACCCCCAAATCACCTTACAGCTCTACTAGCCATTTCCACTCTACTTTTCAACAGTAACAACAACAACAACAGAAGTAATGGTGATTCCATGTATCAAAGGCCCTTTAAGTGCTGTATAGACAGAATACTCCATTTCAGCCTTACAGTAACTCCGTGCATTATTCATTCGTGTCGTCCTCATTGTCAAAAGAGAAAGATGGCTTTGAGAAGTTAAATAAGTTATCCCAGGCCACTAAGTGGCTTCCTGGGTTTCAAACTCAGAGTTGCAACCACATCGTTACGACATCTCCCTTTAGGGCTTGGCCACCCACTATATGCAGACAATGTGCTGCGGACTAAGAAGCCTACAACTAGGCATGGCACTATCTCCATCCCTAAGAAGCTCACAATCGAGTAGCAGAGAGTGGCATGTCCAAAACCAAGCATAATGAAATGTGATAAATGCCATTGTAACAGTATGAATAAAGTGCTGAGAGCATATGGGGGAAAACATGATTAATTATGCCCAGTGGACTGAGGCAATGCTTTGCAACAATGCTGGCATTTGAGTTAGGCCTGGAAGAATGGATAGGATTTTTGTTAGGCAGAGAAGCACAGGAAATGGGACAGTTCAGGTCAAGGTTTTGTCCTGTGCAAAGGCACTGAATAGAGGAGGAAAATGAACAGGAGTTTATCAATGTTGGAGACTGAATGTAGAAGTCAATGCAGTGGGCCATGCAGGGAAGCAGGGACATTTAAGAATCTGTGAACCACCCTCTCCATCTCCACATCTCCATCCACTTCCCGGAGTTATTAGTTACCTTAAAGCACAATAGTGTAATGCCTGGATATCTGTCTAGAAACTTCTCTTTTCTTCTGTTCATTATTCTAGTTAGCTGAAGACAGTGCTTGGCTAATGTCTTTTTTACTACAAGGAATAGTAAAACATGTTCAATCAGAAACTTTCACACACACTCATAGACATCCAGAAATATAAAACTTATTCTTAGTACATGTAATGCATTCTGATATTTTCCATTGTATTGACTTCCATTGTATTGTATTGAATTGTATTGCATTGCATTGTATTGCATTCTATATTACTTATAGAATGCAGCTATGATCCAATGACTTGCTTTCCCAACCCACTAAACCTGCAGTTTAAACTGTGTATTTGTTTCACACATTCTTGGTAGTTGCCATAGTTTTCTACTCCATAACATTCTGTGATAGGATGGGGGCACAAGGTCACTTTAATTTTGATATCTTCAAATGGGGATGTCGGTCTTAGCTCTAGAAAGACCAATAGGAAAATGGCCATTTTCTGTGGCTGTAGCTGCAAAGTTGAAATACTTACTGTGTAGGTAGGCCTGTATAGATAATCACTGTTACAGATTAACTTAATAGGGTTGATTCAGGTTGAGGAGAGAGATAATGTATCCTTTTGCATTATTTTTGGCCTGTATACATGCTTCTCTAATTATGAGATTCTCGAGGACCAGGGTTATTTTTTTTTTCAAACTCTCCATTCCTCTATATCATCTTGAATGCTGGTGATACTAAACACATATTTATTGCCAGATTATATAGAGAAAAATAACAAGTTTGATAAGACAGTTTTGTCTATAAAACTGTATCATGAAGTCTGAGATAAATACATGGCATGTAGTTATCAAGTCAGATCAATCAGCTTTAAATATTTATCAAGCATTGTCCTGGTAGGGTGGCTCATTTGGCTGGAGCATCATCCCATACACCAAAAGTTGTGAATTCAATTCCCGGTCAAGGTACATACCTAGGTTGTGGGTTCAATCCCAGGTTGGGGCATGTACAGGAGGCAACCGATCAATGTTTCTCTCTCTCTCCCTCCACTTTCTCTTTCTCTGAAATAAATAAGTACATATCCTCAGATGAGGATTTAAAAAAAGATTAAATAAAATTTATCAAGCATCTACTATGTTGATACTCTTAATATGACATGATCCCTGTTCTCCAGGATCTGAGAGACCAATACAGTGTGACTCTTCCTGAAGACAATTCCCCCTCAGGGGACATTTGACAATGTCTGCAGTCATTTTTAGTTGTTTTAGCTGTGGGAGTGCTACCAATGATGCTGCTAAGCATCCTATGTGCATAGAACAGCACCCCAGAAAAGAATTATTCAGACCCAAACTTCAACAGTACCCAAGCTGAGCAAAGACAGGCAGTCATTTACTTAGTCATTCAGCAAATAGTTATTGAGCAGCTTCTCTATCAAGGATTATTCTGAGAACCAAGGTTCATGCAAAACAGCTAAAAATATTTCAAGGTATCGGTTTATATTCTACTGGGAAAATATGAAATGAAAAAATCAATGTGTAAGTTAGATGATAACAAGCTATATGACAAAAGATACAGCAGAGCAGAGGACAGGGTCTGTGCCAGTGGGGGAGATTGTAATTAAACAGGAGGATCGTGACCTGGCCAGCATGGCTCAGTGGTTGAACATCACCTATGAACCAGGAGGTCAGGGTTTGATTCCAGTCAGGGCAAATGCCTGGGTAGTGGACTCGATCCCCAGTGGCGGGGGGGGGGGGGGGAAGGGGGGGGGGAGGCAGCCAATCAATGATTCTCTCTCATTATTCATTATTGATGTTTCTACCTCTTTCTCCCTCTTCCTTCCTCTCTGAAATCAACAAAAATTATATTTTAAACAGGGGGATCATGAAAGGCCTCACTGAGTAAAGGAGAATGAGTGCGTTGGGCAGATATCAAATAAAAGAGTGTTCCAGGCAGAAGTTACAGCAAGTGCAAGGTCCCTGAGGAGGGAGGAGACTGTGCAGATCATGAAGTACCTCACAGATCCCAGCAATACTGCCTGCACAAAGGCAGTAGGAGGTAGACAATAGGAAAGGATTGTTTCTGCCTGGAAAGTCAAGAACAGCCCCTCAGAAGAGCCAAGGCCTCAGCTGAATCAGAACAAAAATAACCAGGCAGATTGGGGCCAAGGATGTTTGAGTCACAGGACAGGGACAGTATGTGTAAAGGGGCAGAGGCCTGGAGAATCCTGGGTAGGTGGAAAATGGCTTCGGCTCTCTGGAGGATCTGCTGTGAGGAAGGAGGATCAGTGACTATAACTGGTGTTTTACAAACCCAGGCTTTTGGCAATTTCACAGAAGAGCCACGTTGCTTGGCCTTTCTCACCAGGTGACTACCAGTCTTAGGAAGGATTTAGGACCGCCAATACTATCTTATTTTTCCACAATTTCAATTTCATTCAGAATAAGAGTGGTTGGCTTTTTCCTAGGAAGTCAGAGTACAAATGCTGAATGAGTCCGTTTTTATGAGTTTAAAATCTCTGCAATGTATACATGGAAGAATCATATAAAAGAAATAGCAATTCAATAGGAAACTGCTAAGAACTTGGGAGTGAGGAATATTCAGCCTTGACTTTGTATACCAAGGCTGTGTGTTTGGGGGTGGGGGGGTGCGTAAATGACTGAAATATTATCCAAATAACCTGATGCCTAGAGAATTCTTCCACATAGAACTTTGTGAGCAGTTAAGCACATGAATCTGGTAACAGAGACCTAGGGGCCAGTCTCAGTTCCAGCCCTTATTAAGCTGATTAATTTATTTCCAGCTTTATTCAGATAGAACTGACATGTAATATTGTGTATGTTTAAGGTGTACAACGTGTTGACTTGATGCATTTATATATTGCGAAATAACTACCAGTATGACTGAATTTGAAAATTTACTTCATCTCCTCTAGCATCAAATCCCCTATTTGTATGACTAGGTCAATAAAAGAATCTATGTCATACAGGTATTACCAGGATTAAATGGGATAGTGGAAGTAAAGTGCCAGGCACAGTGCTCACACATACTAAGTGCTCAATAAAGGTTAGTTCCTCTTTAATCTGTCAGCCTCTTTCTCTCCAGTGTAATTCCCAGAGTGCAGCATTTTCTTCTCAAATATTGAAACACTTTGCCATTTGCCTTCCCTAAGAAGATGCCAGAGTTTGAGAGATGGAGGAGTACTGGAATCAATTGCAAAGAAAAAGATGAGGGATTAAGACAAAAACCTAAGAAGAGAGAGAGAGAGAGAGAGAGAGAGAGAGAGAGAGAGAGAGAGAGAGAGAGAGAGAGAGTGTTATAGAAGCATGGAGACTCCTAGGTAGGACAAAAAGTGGCTTTCAAAAACAGCAAACTTCAAAAAAGCTAACTTCAGGAAGTTAGGTGAGAACTCCTATGATGTAAAAGCTAAGGCAACTGTCAAATAATATCTTTTCAACCAAAACTCGGAGAGCAATTCAAACTTTGGTGCTCAGCAATTATAGGAGCACCAAGAAATGGGAGCTGGAAAGTGCTGTCTGTGAAACGCAGCTGAGGAGAAAGCCAGGGTGAGACGGTCAGAAGGTTGCCAGCTGCACTGTCATATTGGCGCCAACACAGCTATATTAACCCTGAATGAGAGAGGTGGCTTTTATGAAATAAATTTCAGCAAATTTTCCCAGGGAAAAGCATCCTTCTTTTTGTATGTAACCACATGGAATTAGATGCTAAACCCTAGTGAGACAACATGCATGCAAGCTGCAGTGATCCTAGCTGGGTAATGAGGGTAGGCCAGAGCCCGGAGAGGGCTTCTCCACTTCCCACCTCTGTCTTGAAACCTGAGCAATTTCTCAGACTTGTAACACATTTTGTGCTTTTTTAAAAAAAGTGCTTCCCAAGAACCTTAAAAGATGATCTGTAAGGATATCTTCATCTTTTGGTGAATGGGACACTGCAAGGAGAGAAGCTGGATGACTTGCCCAAGAGGAAGTGAATTAGGAAATGGACACTGAGAATTCCAGGCTCCGGGATTCTGACATAGCGTCAGGTGCCTGAGTGGTGAGGCCAGCTTCAACCAATGGGAGAAAACTGTTGGGGAGTTTAGAAAGTGGGGGAGAAAGGAGACAGGGTAGAAATAATGGAAGAGAGAGTTGAAAAGAGAAAAAGAACAGAGGAAAGAAAATGATGAATTACCTTAGCAGCAAATACTGCCCCCCCCCCCCCACCACCACCATTTCAATACTACCACAGACTGACAGCTAGGCTGTCAGGTGACAGACTCTGGGACATGGGCAGTCTGAGTGCAAAGCTCAGGTTCTCCTCCTTCTAGCTGTGCAACCTGGAGCTAATCTAGTAACATCTTGAAACCTTATTTTTCTGATGACAGAACAGGAAGTTAAAAAACACCACCTTCTTGATATGGTTGTTATAAGTAATAGAGGTTTCTGTAGGTTGAGCACTTAGATCCAGGTGCACTCAAAAGATATTGAGTATTATTGACATTATTATTATTATTAGTAGTAGTAGTAGTAGTAGTTATTGTATTTGAAGTAGTCATATGCTCACATACACAGTGGGGGAACCCATTTGGGGAGAAATACATTGACATGGGGAACTAAAGGTAAAAGAAACCATGACTCACAAGGTTACGAGGCTGTCATTTGTATTTTGTGGAAGATGTACTATTTTTCAATTTCCTGCTTAAAGATCTGAACCAAGGAATTCAGAGTTAGAATTATTAATTATCATGTTGCAGAATGCAAAGAATTCCAAAGAGCTCTGCTTGCTAGAGGATTCAAAAAACATACATTTGACCTTTCTTTGGCTGCCTTCAAAGTCAAAACGCAGGGTCCTCCTAAGCGAGCAGGTCTGATTAATGGCCGCTTTCACGCTGCACACGCCCGCTGGGCCTTGATCCTTCACCACTGCCCGGTTATCTGTCTTCCCGGATGTTTAGCGATATCTCATCTATAACATGCGCTGCCCTCATTCTTGAGCTAATGTTATTTTTGAAATATCTAGGCTCAAGTCCCTCCAAGTGTATTTTGAATTTATAGGCAGCAGGGTGGAGGTGAAAAAGCACAGAGGAACCTGGATTAAACCACTAGCTGTGTGACCTTCAGAAACTCACGCACCTTTTCTGAGCCTCAGTTTGGCCACTAGTGAAATAAAGACCTTCAGAGCTCTTCTCTAAGCTGCTATGAAGGTTAAACGGCAGGAGAAACATGAGAACCAGTAGCCCAAAGCCTGATATATTGCCTCCCTCTCCGATTTGTCCCTGGCCACTTTCCACCAGCAGCCTTACCCCAGCAGGTATAGTCCTCCAAACATTCTGAGGTTGCTTTTCTAACCATGTGGTCAGCTCACATGAAACTGGCCATGAAGGGAATAAGCAAGATGCCCCAGCTGACTACTTCCTGAGGATGCTATACAGGAACTTGTATGATGTCCATCTTCCTGCCCGGCTCGGGAGCTGTTCATGGAGAGAACTTTAAAGGATGTTCCTCACATGCACAGTGTGCAGAGAACGCTGAATCTGACCAGTGCACTGATTCCAGCCGAGAAAAGACAGGTACAGAGTACCCAGGGGAGAGGGATGGAAAGAAAGGGCACCTCACAGCCCCAGCCAGCATTCTCTGAGTAGACAGAAGATAAGAGCAAAGCCTCCCATAGAAATCATTGAATAACATTTGGCCTCCAGGACAGAGTAAGAAGGAGAAACTCAAGGAGGGGGCGGGAAGTGCTTTGCAATAAAAACTAGCCTGTGAGGAGTCAGAATACCACTGGACAGGATCCAGAATGAACCAAATCTACTATTAAAACCACACTGATTAAGGATCATCCTCAATTTTTTACTTGCTCATTTGTTTGTTATTTTAGTGAGAAGGCATGTGGGATCAATATAAGAATCCACTGCACGCCTTAGAAATCTGTGTTCTATGATGCCACACTTAAAATTTATTTAGTATTATAATAAAGCATGAGTTCAGCTATTCTCATCAAACATTTTCATTTCTTTTATAAAGTTCTCAGTTAATAAAAATCTAAGAATTGTTCATCCATTGATCTATCAGTTGAAATTCTACTATGCACCCAGTGCTCTGCCGTGCAGTTAACATATCAAAAAACTATCAACTGAAATTCTTCAATGCATCAAGTACTCTGCTAAGCAGTTAACATAAAGCAATGATCAGAGCATGCCATGTCCTTGATCTTATGAAGCTTATCTTTTGGGAAAGGAAAACAAACAATAAGCAAAAGCACAAAAAAATTTCAGATAACAATAAGTGCTATGGGGCAAACGAAACCAGCGTAGGGAGATAAGAAGTGTTTGGAGAGGAATTACTATTTACTTAGGGTAGTCCTTGGAAGGCCTTATAAATTGACATTTGCACAGAAACAAAAATGATGATAGAGTGCAGAGCAGGCAGGTATTGGGGTGATACGTGTCTAGGCAAAGGGAACATGGGACTACACCCACTGTATCCAGGAATTGCAAGCAGGCCAGGTGAGCCAAGAACTGAGTCATAGGAGATGGCAACAGAGAGCTCATGGGAGGTCAGTTCTCCTGGGGTCTTAAGGACACTTAAGGGATTTGTGTGTGTTTTTGCTCTGAAAGAAATTAAGAACCACTGGAATGTTTTGTGCTAAAGAGTGACATAAAGTCACTGAGGTTTTAACAGGATTTTTCTGGCTGCTATGCGGCAGAAAATACAGCATGGGGTGGACAGACAGTAATTAAAGTACCAGTAAGAAAGCTGTTATAACAATTCAAATGAGGTCCCCTGAGCCAGTGCTACAGAAGTGGAGATGTGAGAGAAGTTACTGATGCTTCCAGTATCTACAGACCCAACAGACTGCGTGAGTAGTAGAGGTGAAACCTTTGTCAAGAGAAGGCATGCTAGGCAAGCAGGGTGCCACTTTCCTTCTATAGAATTAGAAACCAAGGAGGCGTCGTTGTTGTGTGTGTGTGTGTGTGTGTGTGTGTGTGTGTGTGTGTTTCCTTCTGACAATAATATGAGCTACATTTACATGTATTTTCTCTGCCTGTAAATAAATTGATAAATAGAGTAAGTGCTACTTGGCCTCCAAATCTCAGCTGAAATATGTCCTGAACTGGGAGGCATTTTATAATGGATGACCCTCCCTAACCCCAGGCCTCCAGTCTAAGTTAAAAGCCTGTCTCAAGTTTCTGAGGGCTGCCACAACAAATCGCCACAGACTTGATGACATAAAACAAGTAAAATCATGCTCTCACAGTCTGCAGTCAGGTTCCTCTACAGGCTCTGAGAAAGAATGTGTTCCAGGCCTCCCTCCTAGCTCGCCGTGGCTGCTAGGGATGCTTGGCTTGTAGTTTTCAAAGTCCACTCTCTACTTTCATCCTTATATTACCTTCCCCATATGTCTCCATGTCAAATCTCCCTCTCATTTCTCTTTTAATGACACCTGCCACTTGGTGTAGGGCTCAAGGTAAATCTAGATTGCTGCTATCACTTCAAGATCGTTAACTAGATCTTCAAAGACCCTATGCCAAATAAGGTCACAATTGCAGGTACTGGGGTTAGGTCTTGGATATTTTGGGGGGCCACTTTTCAACTCACTACAGGTCCCCATTTTTATTCATCTTGTGGGCCAAAAAAGGGAGCTATAATAAATCATAAATTCCTGACTTGGAAGTTCCTGGTGGGTAATATTTAGTGAAAGATTTTTAAGACAGTCCTGTACATTGTTCTTGTGCATCTAGGCTAACATACCTTTGCAGTGAAAGAAGTAATACCCCTTGAAGGTGCAACGACCTTCGAAAGCACACATCATAATTATCCTGTAATCCAATCCCTGCCTTAATTTCTCTCACCTTCCTGTAATATTCCTTACATTCCCTCCTTCATTCTAAATTCACAAGAGAAACTATAAAACTGGTCTTCTCCAAAGCATTTGAGATCTTGCTTCCTGGCAACTGTCATCAGTTTTGGCTCAAATAAACTCTGATACAAATTCTCTATAGGCATCGGCATTTGTTAGGTCTAACTCCTTTGGCACACACACTTCCTCATAGCACTTACCATCCAGTCTTCTAATTGCCTTCTTACTTATCTGTTTGACCTAATAGGTTTGAGCTTCTAAAGCAGACAGACCATGTCTTTTATCACTCTCTCATCCCATATACACTTCCCAGCACAATACATAATCAATAACTCCTTATTGAGTAAATTAATTACAGATCATAAAGCAAACTTATTAAACCAGCAAAAGATTTAGCTGACTCTCACCAGGTAGTTTAAGCTTTCTATTATCATGAGAGAAGACACTCAGGTGTTGGCATCAAACACTGGACTTAGGGCTTTACTATAATCAGCTAGAGCCATACTGACAACACATTCACCAAACTAGGGACTCAGATGATATTCATTACAATAAAGTATGAAGCTAAACTGTAGTCCTACCTAATAAAGATTGAATATGCAAAATAACCATCACTCCACAACAAAGATGGCGGCCCCCACAGCCAATAAGGAGGAAATATGCAAATTGACGTGACAAAGATGGTGGCAGCTAGACCAGGACACTTGCATTGTCGCCATGGCAATGACGCAGGCATTCTGCCCAGCCCCGGCCACTCTGGGCAGAACGTGCACGCAGGCATGGAGCGGCCGGGGCTGGGTGGGATGCCTGCTATGATGGAGGGAGCTACAGGAAGGTGGCAGGGCCAGAGGCAAAGGTGGAAGGCGGCTCCAGCCAGAGTGAAGGCAGAAGGCAGCGGCCAGAGCAAAGGCCTGGATCCCGGGTGCTGGAGGGAAGCCGATGCCAGCAGCCAGGGGAAGAAAGGCCTATTCTTGCACAAATCTTCATGCATTGGGCCTCTAGTATAATAATATATGGAAACCTACAGTTTCACTATACATAAGTAGAAAACATAAAAAGGTACCGCTATCATCAAAGACAATCTAACATACATTCCAAAACTTAAATGCAAATTAATCAGTACAGTTGGTTCATTGCTAAATAAAAAGGGTAACATTTTACTAAGGAAATACAGTAGACTAAGTTTTATGTTTGTTTTTTATTTCCCCCCCAAAGAAAGGCATTTCAGAGTAAGACGAAGCCTTGTGGATATAAAAGAAAAACAACAAAAAAATAAATAGAACACCATTAAACACCAAAAACATTTTTGGAGGGTTTTCAGCAACCTCTTTTCTTAATGTGGTACATTTCCTGAATAGTTTTTCATGCTGATAAAACTGAGGTAGATGCTTCCAGTACATGCCAAATAGACTTATCCAGGTGCTGGTGAATTACATTTTTCTGGAACCATAAAGACCATGAACAGGTTGACTATTCTCAGGCATGGTAACATTGTCAGCTCCTATAAAATAACATCACTGATGAGTGGTAAATTTCATCTCACAGAGTCATCTAAACCATCACATGTATACCTCCTGCTTGCAAAGCAAAAATAATTTGTTCCTCTCATTTTTCTCTTAACATTCATCTAAGAGTTGTAGGTATAATATGGAATCATCCTCCATAATTCTACACTCAAACACAGATATCTTTCAGGCCTCTTCTCTCCATCTCATCATCACTTAAAGAAGTCTTCCTTAGAATGCCACAAAGAGCCATAAATACTTTCATAAAGTTTCTCTCAATATTTCTCAACATGTTGCACGTATTCTACCATCAATATCTCCCCTAGAACACGTCATAGTATTTTGCATGATTTTCCAACCTGTAATGTTATTTCCCACTTATCCATTCATCCTCCAAGACCTAGTTCAAATGGCATCCCTTCTATAGGGATTTTCCCAGGCCTCAAGAAATAAGATATTTCTTCTTCCTTGTTATCCCAAACCTTTGCTGTAATCAGAGGCCCTAGAAAAATCACTGTACTATATTCACATTTACTATATGCAGATAGTGCATTAAGCTCTTAATACTATTTATCTATTTTAATCCCTCTCTAAAATACGATAAGATAGGTGCCATTATTATTTCAACTTAAGGTAATAGAGGCTTTAAGATGACAACTACCTCCTTAAATTTACATAGGTCTTGAGTGGTGGTGTGCCTGCCACATATTTTTTGAAATTGTTGGTTTATAGATCATGTATTGCTTAACAAGCTTATGAAAGAGCAAGAACTGGAAATGCTCATTTCGGTATTTCTTCCAGTATCCAGGCCAGGGTCTGGTACACATTAGATAAATGGAGAGCAGGAGTTTAACAACTGAATGAAAGGATGACAAATACAAAGAACACTATTCGATCTAACATGTTCTGTCCTATTTTTTCAATTCATCTCGTGCTCAAAGTCTTCATCATACTGAAATAAATAAAACAAGGCTTTGGGAAATAGCTCAATCATGTTTCTACCTCTTAATGTGATCTAAATGATTCCATATAAGAAAAAATACCTTATATTAAACAGAAAAATAATACATATCCTAGGAGGCATTTCAACCCAAGTTGCACAGCAATACTTCACCTGGTTTTGAATGCCCAGCCATAGAGGATCATTCTGAAACTCCTTGCTCAGCCACATCAGTGTTGGCTCTCCCTGGTTGGGGTAAAAGACTTTCCTCCACTCTCTTTCTAGCTCCTAAGAGCTTAACCTTCTTCTGAACCAATTATCACAAGTCAAACCAGGACCCTTCTTCCAGACATGTCTTGTTCCAGGGGTTCCACGTACCCCCGTCAGTGTAGAACACTTAGTAAGTACTCTAGTCTCTGGCTTCCAGAGCTCTGACTGCAAAATCCTGTGCTTGGCTCAACTCTAAACTTTCAAGAATGGAGATTCAATTAATAGACATTTCTTGTTCACAACAATGACTCAGTGCTTAATGTTATATGTGTCTATAATAATGTTGAAAGTTAAAAGTGACTATCTTCAGGGAAATGGCACCTCTGATTAATACCTTCTTATGATTCTGTTTCTTAAACAAGACAATTCTTTCCCATTTTAGGGCTTTTCCATTTGTTGTTCCCTTTGCCGAGCATATGCTCCTTCGAGGTGTTCACATGACTCACATCTTCCCTTCATTTTGATCCCCCACTCAAATGCTACCTCCTCAGAAATACCTTCCACAACCAATAACTTCCCAAATGGCACCACTGCACTGTGCCACTCCCCGCTGCCTCTGTTCTGCTTTGTGCTTCTTCACAGCACTCGTCTCTCCAAGATATCGTAGTGTCAGCAGCAGCAGAGTGGCTGACATTCATGGAGCACTTAATTTCACCAAAGACTGTGCTAAGCACTTGGCACAAATTGGTCATAGAATCTGTACAGCTAGCTTAACAGTTGATTATTTCTATTTTGCCCCATGTTGCAGATGAGGTAACTGAAACATATAGAGGTTAAGTAACCACCAAACCATCCCCATAAAAGGCTTTCCAATGCTTTGGAAACTGCAAAGCTGTGTGCAAATGTCCATTATTGTTATTGTCATAAAGAGATCCTGGATTGGGTGTAAGCTTTGGTCCTCAAATTCTGTGTGATCATGAGCAAGTCATTAAACTTTGGGGCTCTCATTTCAGTTCTTTCAAAGATGAGATAGTGGGGGAGATGTGAAAAGATTAATCAAAGAACTTATATATGCATAACCAATGGACACAGACAATAGTGTGGTGAGGGCCTGGGGCGGGGCAGGGCTTGGGAGGAGGCGGGTAAAGGGGGGTGGGAATTGGGGGACATCTGTTATACTGTCAACAATAAAATAAAATTTTAAAAGATGAGATTGAACTCAATGGTGTTGAATGTTCCTTTCAACTACAGCAATATTTTAATCTCCAAGTGTGCACTTTGCTTTTGTGAAAAAGAGGAAAATCACCTAAATTAACAAAGTGGCCAATTGGAATTTTCCAGAAGGCAAAATCCAAGCTACTTAGGAAGCCAAAGCCCAATCACAGGTAAATCCCATAGCCTGTGCACCTACAATTACAGCATGATAACTGACACAGAACTCCCCATGTTAACGCTGAACAGCAAATGGGTTAAATTTGCATCAACTATTTGCTTAACAAAGCAGTCAGTGCATTGTGCAGTCTTAGAGAGATGCTTCCATAAAAAATGTTAAAATTAAACTTCTGGCACTTAACGAATTAAATTACAAGGAAAATTCACTTAGGGTTGACACATCATTCCCTGGAGAAGCAGAATAATTGAGGTGTTCGTAACACAACAACTATCAACGCATGGCATTTTCCCAGCCAAAACCGCTAGAAATTCACTGAAACACTGTGATGAGGCAGTCAGGCATTACCCTCATTGTAAAGATGGAAAACTCCTGATCTGATGCAACCTCACTCACATCCAAAATACACAGTTAGTATGTGAAACACGTGAAATTTGGATACGGGGTCTTTTGACTTCCAATTCTCTGTTAGGTTATATTCCCTCTGGGAATCAACCAGCCCAGGATTACTACCAGGTGCCACTGTTGTTGTTTTTTTTCCTTTATGTTATGCACATACAGGAGACTGTGGAGTTTTTGAATGGGGATAAAAAGAAAGCTGTTATGAGAGATACCTAGACCAGCTGAGTGCCATTCAGCAGATTTCAGATGAGTTTGCTGTCTGGGTTTACACAACCACATACACATCATGCAATACTACTGCTTCTAGGAGAAATTTCAGGCCCGATGCCCACATGTGTGATTGATGGAACTCAATTAATGCTTCTCTCTACTGTCTGATTTGTTAGTGACACCAAGTTATCTCAGCATGCTACCGCTGCTCTGAAATCTCTCCACTGGCTCCTGCTACAATTGGGTATTGATTGGAAAATTCTATTACTGTACTTAGTTACACAGCTTTCAATAAACAGGTCGCAGACAGTGCTGTGGCTGGTTTCAAGGAGAGCTAAAAGACCTGAGGGCAACGGGATGCCTGAAAAAATCAGCAAGAAGCCTTAAATGCTCAGGCATAATGCAGGGATCTTCTTGTTAGAGTGTGACCTGATAAGTTAGCAAGTACTGACTCACTTCTGGTCCTAAAATAAGGGACACCTGCTGTATACAAAATTTAAAAATGTTTAACACTCACCTGATTGTGCTTCAAATAAAACACAAGAATAAACACTGGACATGTGATTTTTTTGGAGGAGCTAACACATGTCCAGTTCAATTAACATTTATTGAGCAACCTCTCTATCTCAGGCACCAAGCTAGACATGATTATCATGATCAAGAGTTTACAAACTATAACCCACAGGCCAAATCTGGCCAGCCATCTATTTTTATAAATAAAGTTTTATTGGAAAATAGTCAAGCTCATTAACTTGTGTATTGTCTTTGGCTGCTCTTGTTCTACCATGGCAGAGTTGAGTAAGTGACAGAGGCCATATATCCCGTATTTACTCCCTGGCTCCTCACAGATAATGTTTACTGTCATGTGGGCTAGACTAGTGTGAGAGCAAAGGTACTCATAGGTGATTTGAATATAAAATCCTGAATTCCTAATAATTGCGCACAGAGTGATAAGAAACCATTAAGGAAAGGTTTCCTAAGCTTTCCTAAGGCTGCCAGGAGGAAGTGAAGCATGCGTTGTTGTTTTTTTTTTTAAAGAATGAGCAGAGTTGCCTAGGTGAAGTTAGATAAGGGAAAAAGAGGAGGTGAAAAACAGAAGGACTTGCACAAGCAAAAGTACAAAGTTGTAGAACAAGGTCACTCATGCATGTGGAAATGCAACCTCCATAGGAGCAGCTGAGCTCTACTGGTCTCAAGAGGAAGTCGGGGGTCTGCTTATGGGAAGTCTTATATGTATACCAGGGGGTCTGGGCTTTATATGCAGGAAATTCCAGGTGATTACAGGGATTAAACAAGAGAATACATAGTCAACTTTCTATTTTGGAGAGATCTCTCTTGGAGCAAAGAGGAAGATGAATTGCAAGAAACAAACTTGAAAGCTGTTAGACTTGTGAGGATAGTCATAGTCCCAATGACAGGTATTAGGGGTGTGGGCTATGGTTGTGGGGAACTTTCCATCGAATAATATCAAAAGGAGGAGACTAATGAAGAGGAACATAGGCCTCATTGATGAATTGCCGGAAAATAATGCTGACCAAAAACATAGCCAACATCTCTGACAAGTTTTTATGCATCTGATCTATATAGGAACAGAAAATTACAGCAAGACATCTTTGGTGGGTTCTGAATATAACAAGGGAAAGTTGAGAAAGGTAACAACAGCTGAGAAAAAGAAGAGAAGGATAACTAACAATGTGCTCTATGCGAGACACAGTGCCAACCTCTTCACGTACATACTATTATTTGAATATTTCTGCTGCCTAAAATAAACAAAAGAAGGAATGAGTGAGTGAATGAATGAATGAGTGCTAGTATACACATTTTAAAATGAAGAAAATGATCTCCCTTACGATTTTTTAAAGAGGCTGCGACATGACAGGAGCTCAACAAAGTTTTGGTATCTTTCCTTATGGGAATGCTCTGAGAAGTTATCCTTACTGAATCCAACCAGAAGTGAGGACTTTCTTATTCAAATGATAATTTTATACATCAACTCTCAACCTAACTTTCTGCCGGTACTCAGGTTCTAATGAGAACAACAGTTTGACTTGGCCTTGACATCACAGAAATTCCAGTCCATGGTACTGCTGTACACATATCTCTTAAGGTAGTGAGAGTAGAGTTTGGAAGCAAATATCAGAGTTTGAGTCAATTCCACATTTTGACTATATATATATATATATATATATATATATATATATATATATATATAGTGCCCCCCAAAATGTATGCCTACACTTTGAATAATTATAAAGGCAGTGTTTATTAAAATACAATTCATTTTCAAAATTGAGTTATCAACTGTTAAAGTGTGTATACATTTTTTTTTGGGGGGGGGGCACCCTGTATATAAACAAATGCTCATGGTCCCCTAACTATGTTGGAAAATCTAAACAGGGAAAATGAGATCTCAATTGGTTTCTTCTTAAGAAAAAAGGTATTATTAAATATGTAAGTTTCTTTATTTGAAATTCTTAACTCCATGTGAAGTTTGCTTGCTTTTTCCCCCCCAAACCTGCATAAATTATACACGTCAAGTGTTAAAGTAATTAAACCAGGACACCATTAGACTGAGGTGATTCTAATGCATCTGCTGCCTGCATAGGCAAATGAAAACCTAAGCCAGAGTCAATTACTATAAATGCCTCAAGATTAAGAAATTGAAACTTAAGAACAACTAAACAAAAACAGTCAACCAACTAGGCTTTCCCAAATAAAGCAAGCACTGGAGCTATAGCCAATCAAATAATTTCCTTGCTTTATGCCCATGTCTTCTCTAAAAAGTCTTCCCTTAGCTCCTGCTTTGGGAACAGTGCTGTTCCATTCGAATAGATGTTTGTCCAAATAAACTCTAGTAAATCTTAATGTACCTCAGTTTATCTTTAAACATAAGAGTGGGGGTTCTAAGAGCTGGTTGGCTCTGCATTTAGCATAGTGTGAGGTGCAAATAAGGACTAAATAAATGCCTTCTGAGGAGGATAATGGCTTGGTGTGGGGAATAGTTTCAGCTACCGGCCATGTGCACTTAGCTGGAGAAATTATATTTCCTTACCCTCCAGTATCAATTCACGCCCAATTAATACAATTCCTCACATACACTCCAGACTCCCACAGTCATAAACACTAATTACTTTGTCTGAATTGCCAACATGGGGCCTTGTTTACAAATGCCTGAGTTTCCCACTTGAAATAAGATTCCCCTTTGCCTCCCACAAACCCACTGGTGAGAATTCAAAAATTTGTACAGAATACACTAGACCTATATTTGTGCTGTTTAGAGATGCTAGGAAACTACAGCAGAAAAACAGGACTCCCATAGTCAATAGTTTATTTTGTAATTCTGGAAGTTTATGGTGTGACTCTCCTTTTACTGACCTCTATCCCAATATAAATATATTAACATGCGGCATTTTGTCTCAGCTAATTGCTGGAGATATACAAATTAGACTAGTCTTGCCCCAAATCATGAGTTTGTTTTTTTGGTTTTGTTTTTTAATGACATATACCTTTTTTTCTATCAATAAATGCCCAATACAGGGATAACTACACACATAGTAAAATCAAAATAGGAGTAACAGTTATATTAGCATAAGTTTATGGAAAAAAAAGGGGGGTGATGGCCCAATTTAGTGAAAACAAGAAAGAGAAATGGAGAAGTGAGGTAGAGAACTAGCTTTATGTGTTTGCTAGCACTGTGCATGAAGGCAATCATATAAATTTGGGGGGTTTTGTTGTTGTTGTTGTTTTTCCCCAAGTGTGATTGTCCTTTCACACAGGTTGATTACATTTATTTCACTTTCTTAACATCTGGTTGATCAAAGTGCTCTGATGAGCTTTTAGCAAATTGTATGACATGTGTTTGTCTGTTTCGGACTGCATTATATACATATCAAATCTCTCTCAAAGACAGTGAACAACCAGAGTTTAGAAATCATGTTTGATTCTGGTATGTTCCTCAACTTAGAAACCACCTGGCACAGAGTGGCTGGGACAAGGGAGAAGCAAGAGAAGCATCTAGGGCACGTAACTTAGGAGTCACTCCCTCTTAGTCTTGTACAGTAGATATAAACTTTGGTACACAGTGGCTGAATGAAGGGAAAACAAAAAACGATCATGTAGGAGCAGCACTGGAAGAAAGAGAGAACGAGAAGAATGAAAAGAGGGAGGGGAAAGAGCAGGGTCGCAGGACTGAGGAAATGAATCAGAGTTAATGGGTCAGAGGCATCATTGACCAAATAACTATTTGCTCTTCTACATTCCTCAGCCTCCCTTTCAACTGGCTGGGGTCATGTTATTTGTTTTAGCCAATTAGCTGTGAGCAGAAATAACATGTGCCATGATTTGATGTGTCTTGTCTATCTGTCCTTTCTGCTGCAGTAATGATGTTAAAAGCCATGTGGGACACATGGTGTAATCATCAGATGGAGGAGGGCAACCCAATGCTCATCAGACTGTACATAAGCAAGAAAAACGTTATAGCAGATGCTACTGAGATTGTGGGGTTTACTATCAGAATGGCACAGTCTTTCTATCCCAGTTAATACAATGACACATCAAATGTGATGGAATTATACAGATTTTCTTTGGTAATTTTGATCATAGGAAAAAAACAAAAGGAGAATAGCCTTTACTATGATATAAATGATATAGACTGATAAGCACTTCCTGGCCCTCCAATGCAGGTCCATTTTAAGGAAATATTGTACTCAGTGGTCCTAAACCAAGTGCCTTGAAAACTGCTCTTTCCCTGAGAAGAGCCTAGCCACCTGCCTAGTCTCAGCTTGCATGAAGAATTCTTTGTATTGAAACAACTTACAGGAGAGTTCCTTCTCCAAACATCATCTATTCTAATGATCACATATTGTTTAACTGAGCATAAAACTTGCTGAGTTTTCACATGCAAAATCGGTCTCAAATTTAAACCCAGTTATCTCTTTATTTTAAGTATTACCCTCTCGGCATCGCAATAAGATCTTCAAAGGGAATACCTTTTATTTGCTGTGATTTTTAGAGTTTAACTTGTTCTTGCTCTAATCCTCGAATGCAATAACTTCAGTAAGTAGAGGTTTTAAAGGGCCATTGGAGTATAGCAATGAAAAACAGATAATAAAACTAAAAATAACTAGCTTGAGTACAAAGAATTTTACGTGTGTATATTATGTGTATGTGTACGAGGCACAGGAAGTGTAGTGCCAAAAGCAACAGATTAGCAGAAAAAAGATCTGAATTCTGGTGCCGCCTCTGCCTATTATTAACTATGCATGTTGAGCAAATCAAACTATTATTTGTTTGTTTGGAAAAATTTGGAGAGAATCAAGCAAAACTAAAAAACAAGGTGGAAGATCCTAAATTCTGAGTACAACAGTCCTGGGAATGAAACCTAGCCTTCCTTATTGGCTGCAGCTTGGGCAAGTCACGGGCCTCTACCAACCTCAAATGGCTCAGGTGTACAAAAGGCGATGAACTTGCACCATATAGTTACTATGAGATTCAATAAGATAATATATGTAAAAGGGCTCAGCATAGAGCCTGGCATATAGAAAACACTCAATAAATGTGTTTCTGTAAGTGCTACACAATTATGGAGTGTTACTATTACTCACCATACACACAAATGTTCTAGTTAATACTCAAGGGCAAGTTTATGTCATAACCTCAGAAGTTTATAAGAAAGTGGGGCTCTGACATCACAATCACAGTTCTGATAATAGACTTAGGTCATATCTAAACAATGTTGAAGGTTTTCTTTTTAATGTATTAAATAACGTGCATTAACTGGTATACAGCAATGCCAGTTGATTTTGCATATGACGAAGACTGAAACAGACTTGGGCTGAGCTGCAGTAAGAGGTGCCAGTCCATCAGAGCTGAAGCACACTGCTCCAGAGTGGAGGCTTTGCGTCTATCACTTCTGCCTTTGGGCTTGCTTCCGATTAGCCACGTGAACTGATCTGACTAGTTATATGAACTTGGACATATTGGTTTAATCTCTATGAGTCTTAGTTTCCTCCTGTGAAAAATGTGGAAAATAGTAGCATGGACTTTGCTAACATTTTTTGGGGGGAGGTGGATATCTTAAAGAAATAATGTAAACCATTGTTTTAGCAGAGGATAGACTCAACACAATAAATATTGACCAGGAGTCATAAAAGTTACTGCTTGTAGTAGTGTGGGGGTTATGATTGCAAACTTCTTATGAGGAGCTTGATCTTGACATGTTGATTAAACTTTCTTTGGACCTGTGTCTATATCTAAAAATTGGGGATAACAATAATATCTGTTTCACCAAGTTCAAGTGAGAATTAAATAAGTTAATACATATAAAATTTTGAGAATAATCAACAAGCAATGTGTGGACTATTATGATCATTAGGACAGGTTAAAAATTACGTGGGGGGAGGGGAGAAGAAAAGTTTTAGATATTCCTCAAAAGGAAACAAAAAATGGCTTCTGTTTCTCATTAGGGAATAAAGAAGAGTTCCACGAAAACAGCAAGGAATTGGGAGGGGGAGGTAAGAGACTCCTGTGGAAAACGTCTGTGAATATCTCATTCTGACACTTACCCTATAGATGGGTCAAAACAGGTACTTAGGGTGAAATCTGGCATTATTAAGTCAATGAAATACTCCAAAGTTCTGTCAGCCACTCTCTGGTGCTACAAAGGGAGTAGATCCTGTGTAACCAATAAAAATGTGTTGTGCCCGGCTGGTGTGGCTCAGTGGTGAGCATAGACCTATAAACCAGAAGGTCATGGTTCCATTCCTAGTCAGGGCACATGCCTGGGTTGTGGGCTTGATCCCCAAAGTGGGGTGTGCAGGAGGCAGCTGATCAATGAATGATTCTCTCTCATCATTGATGTTTTTCTCTCCCTCTCCCTTCCTCTCTGAAATCAATAAAAATGTACATTTTTGAAAAATGCTTTGTAACCTACAAAACAAGATACAAATATTATCTTTGGTGCTATTGTTATACAACATCATACCTGTAGAATATTGTTCATTCATTTCCAACAGATGTTTACTTATTCTTTCCCACTGTGTGCCAGACACCATCCTAGGGAATGCCTCAGTGAACATGCAATCCTGTGCTCATGAACACAGTCATGGGAGGAAATGGACATTACAAAAATATACACAAAGAAATACAGAACTACAAGTTATGAAAACGTGATGAAGAAAGGAGATGGTATAGTGCTTAAGAGCAAAAGCTTTGTTCAAATCCTGGCCCTCCCACTAACAAGGGATGTGGCTTTGGGCTGACAACTTAACTTCTTCATGCCTGAGAAATTCTCCTGTAAAAGAAGAGAATGAATTTCTTACTTCATGAGGTGATTGTGACAAATCAAGTGAGCAAATGTTCAGCAAATATTACCTAGTATTATTTTAATTGCAGGATTTTCATAAAATGGCTCTTTGTTCACTGTTAAACAAATACATCCAGATGGCAAAAAATACACAGTCTCTCTCTCTCTCTCTCTCTCTCTCTCTCTCTCTCTCTCTCTCTCTCTCCATATATATATAAATGTACATAAAGATAATTAGTCACAATTACTCCTCTAATCTGTTAAAATGCATTGTGATTTATATACAAAATATAATGGCTTAATCAAAACTTCCCTCTCTATCTGGATGTTATGTAGAAATGGATGCAAAATTTTAGGGATGAAAAGGACCCAGCAATGTCACTGGCTCTACTTGACTGTCTTAGCAGGCAGTTTCCCAGCTGCCCTGACAGTAGGGATCATCCACTTCTGAAAGATCTCCTGGGAAGGAGACATTTTAATCTCCATTGGCAGATAACAAATAAGTGGCACTGGAAATTTCATACCCAGATGAAGGGCAATGCTTAATCCTAAGTGATTTATGGCTTGAGTCACATGGTTATTATTGACAATTCCTTGATTAGATTTTTGGCATTTTCCCCAGTCATAGGTTTTTTTTTTCTCAGTTTAAATATGATCAGATAAAGTCAAGACACCAAGACAATTAGGGGAAATCAGAAAAGGGGGAAAAAAGAGAGAGAGAGCGCATGCAAAGGAGAAAGAAAGAGGAAAAAAGAAAATGTCTGATAAAGTCAAATTGAATCCATTTGAATTTTTTTATTCTTTTCCACTTCTTGGTGTAACTGCAAAAAAAATATTTAGAGGTATCTATAGGAATATTTGAAGTAAACCTTAGGATAGGCTTATAATAGAATACATCAAATTCTGAATATTTTAAGTGTTTTAGGGATTTTTAAAATATCATTAAAAATCCTGTATTCTGCAATATCATTAATATTATAAGTTTTAAAAGGTAATAAATGTTCTATTTTTTTCTAATTAAATTTGAATCCCCTTTTGGGGCCCATCTGAATAACTTAGTGTGTTCATACAGGATAGTATACCTTTGATTTATTAAATACAAATAGATTTGTTTTAAACTGTGTAACAATGGAGCGTCAAAACTAACATGTTTCTTAATTTTGCTCTGGGACAGCTAGACCTTTTAATTGATCTTTTCTCTTCCCTGTCTGCTCCCTCAGTACCCAACCTCAATGGCCCTCTCCCGCTGCCTCAACAGATACAACACACTGTAGTGATGGACTCACCAGCTACTGCCATGGAATCTACACAGTGCAGTAACTTACCACAAAAGGTGCCAGAACTTTGTATGAAAATTAATGAAAGGCCCTGGTCAGGTGGCTTAGTTGGTTGGAGCACTAACCCATACACCAAAAGGTTGTGGGTTCCATCCCCGGTCAGGGTACTTATGGGAGGCAACTGATTGATGTTTCTCTCTCACCCCAATGTTTCTTTTTCTCTCTCTCCTCCTCTCACTGTAAAAATAATATCAATAAAAGCATGTCCTCAGGTGAAGATTTTTTTATAATTAAAGAATTAAAGGGTTAAATCTGCTCTCAGAAAAGACAAAAGGGCAGCCAAATTAAAATATCAAAAAAGGAATTGGTAAACACGCATGCCATTTACATTTTTTAAGTTTATAGGATAGGATAAAAATATACACATAGAGATAAAAGAGATAAGTGGAAACAGAGACAGGGTGCTATCCCCCACACAGATACTTTAAAAGAATAGGAACCAACCCTAACTGGTTTGGCTCAGTGGATAGAGTGTGGGCCTGTGGACTAAAGGGTTCCAGGTTCGATTCCAGTCAAGGGCATGTGCCTTGGTTGCAGGAACATCCCCAGCAGGGCGTGTGCAGCAAGCAGCTGATTGATGTTTCTCTCTCATCAATGTTTTTAACTCTCTATCCCTCTCCCTTCCTCTCTGTAAAAATCAATAAAATATATTTTAAAAAAATAAATAAAAGAATAGGAACCATTCACAGCACCTGGGTAGAGGTATAGTATCCCGCAGACTGTATCATGTATTATATACTTGGTGTAATTATGGGTAAGTAGACCACAGTTACCACCTGTTTTTGTAAAGTCCATGTGACCTAAGTGTGGTTTTTATTTTTAAATGTGAAAAAGACTATTGGCTCATTGGTAAGTGCAGGTGCTCCATTTTGCCCGTTGGCCCACAAAGCCTAAATATTTCCTCTCTGTCCCACGACAGATACATTTGCTGTTCCCTGGCCCACACTGTGTACCACCCATGGCGCCTTGCACTTTCCTTTGCAGCACTCACCATCCTCACACTCACTTGTTTAATTCTGACTATGCCTCTAAACAAGTTCTTTGAGGGTAAAGACAAGGACAGGTTCTGTGTCCCTGTACAAGATGCGGCATTTAACACACAGAAATCCCTCAATGAGGATTTGATTTGAAAGTTGGTAAATGAACTCAACACACATGCAGGACTTTCTCTGGCCCTTAGGCCAAACACCAAAATAGAAGCCAAAGAGGAGAAGGGACCGTCACCAAATCACACAACTTAACAGTGGAGAAAAGGGAGTTTCAATGCAGTAATTGTTACTCCTACTGCAGTGCATTTTCACTGCAAACTTCCATTGAGCAAAGGAGAAAAGAGCCAATTTTGCCTGATGTGGTTGGTGCATGTGTCCACGAAGAACAGATAAACTGGACAGATCACTTACTCCCCGAGTTACGAAAAGTCGGTCAACATGCTAGCTTCTGTTTCTCCCAGCCCTGCGTCCCCTTCCCCCACCCAATGCTTCAATGCTTAACGAATTTGTACAAAAATCAGGAACCGAAATTGGCTTACAGTCATAACACAAATAAATAATGCAACAAATAATAAATAATAATATAATAATAGACTCTATTTTGCATACTCACAACTGTAAAGTTACTTTTGCCCACCCCTGCATGGTAACTCATGGTAACAATAAGCAGAAAGAGACGGATGTAAGGAAACCACTTAATAATTGCATATATATATGAAATCAAGCTTAGAAGCACATAATTCACACTACCCTACTTGCTTTTTAAATAAATCAAAGCCAGACCATACTCCTTCATCCTTGCCCACTTTTATCACTCAAACTGCATGACCATTTTTTTCAATTATTCTGATTTTCATCACTATAATCACAATGATAATGGCCATGGTACTGATGTGTCAGGAACTCCTTTACCTACACTGTCTGATTTCTCTTAACCGTAACCTAGAAAGTGGAGTTAAAGTTCACAAAGGTAGTAAGTGGTAGATTGAAAATTAAAATGTAGATATTTGACTGCAAGTCTGGTCATTTCAACCATTGCCTTAAAGGAGAACTGCCCACCTTGGCTGCTGCTTTGACCCTTACTGCTTGTCTTTATATCCTCATTTCCATTTTTATTGCTTTTCAGCATATTTTATCTTTTAACTAGAAGCATACAGTATGATTTGTGTTGATCTCATAGTAACCAAGAGTGACCTTCAACTCATGACAGAAGATTAATGTGCACTAATTCTGAAACAATTGACAATACTTAACAAATTTGCAGATATATATATATATTTAACACATTTATTTATACACATTTGTCTAAATATAATTTTAAGGAAATTAGAATAAAAGACTTATAAAACCATCTTATAATAGATACCAAAAGTAATCTCAGTAGAATAACAATTAAATAGAAGAAATGAAGCCTCCCCTCCCCCCCCCAAAAAAAGTCCATAAAACTTAGATAAATGCTTAATCTCTAGTTGGGAGAAATTACAAAAAAAAAAAAAATACCAATATAAAGATGACAAAAACAATGGAAAATAAAGGCAAACTATATTTTTAAGTGGCAGCTAATATAACAAAGGTCAAATTATTAGATTTTTGAAGTGCCACTCAAATAAATAAGAAAAAAACAACAC
This sequence comes from Myotis nattereri, assembly GCF_964212035.1. Lineage (NCBI taxonomy): Eukaryota > Metazoa > Chordata > Mammalia > Chiroptera > Vespertilionidae > Myotis > Myotis nattereri. Next base: position 27,699,229 of record NC_138084.1, read on the forward strand.
TAAGTTAAAAAAAAAAAAAAAAAGGGCAGGACTTGTACTTCCTGAGCTGACAGTTTAGATAATATAAGACTAGTACTTCTAGACATACCTGTATTGCTATAGCTATATAAAATATATATAAAACAACTCTTTTCAGACATCACACAGTGGGAAGCACAAGAGATAATACCTCACAGAAGGAAAACAAATGAGGTAATTCCTAGGATTGCCTTAGCTTTCTGCCTGGAGGAACTTTCAATACATTATGAGGTAACCCAGGCAGAGCACAGTACTCTTGTTGAGGTTGGAACACAAAGATTAGAGTTCCAGGAAGCAGAAGTGACAGGAATGTGAGGGCAGAGTGTCCCAGAGGAGGAAACCAGAGAAAGTTTAGAAAATCTGCCTAGGGTTCCCCTTGAGTCTTTAAATGCAAAGCTGTGCATCCTTGAAATAGTACTCAAAGAGGCAAGGTCAACACAACCATGGGGCATGCAACCTGAAGAACTTACTAGACCTTAACAGGGTTGGAAGACATTTTAGCGCTAACAGTTGAAAGACCTTATTGAATATCCAGGGCATTTAGTACAGATGCTAGAAAGGCCACATTAAGAAACATTAAGAAACAGGGCTAACTGATCCCTAGGATATAAGGCCATATATCCATATATCACACAAACTAAACTTAAGAACAAGCCTCCAAAGGCCGTAAGAACAGAAAGTTTCAAAGCTCCAAAGATGTAAAAGACCTGTATTTAGAAAATTATGAGACACTGAAAAAGAGAAATTGAAGAAGATCCAAATAAGTTGACACATATACTGTGTTCATGGACAGAAAGAATTAACATAATTAAAATGTCCATATTACCCAAAGCAATCTATAGATTCAATTTAATTCTATCAAGATACCAATGGTATGCTTCACAGAACTAGAACAAATATTTTGAAAATTTATATGGAACTATAAAAGACCCTGAATAGCCACACCAACCTTGAGAAAAATAACAAAGTTGGAGGAATCACATTACCTGACAGCAAACTATACTACAAGTCCATAGTCATCAAAACATTATTACTGGTGTAAAACATGGACACATAGATCAATAGAACGGAATAGAGAGCCCAGAAATAAACTCATGCTTTTATGGTCAATTAATATTCAACCAAAGATGCAAAAATGAGTAAAGAGAGCATATTCAATAAATGGTGTTGGGAAAATTAGAAAGATATGTGAAAAAAATGATATTAGACCACCTTCTTACACCATACACAAGAATAAACTGAAAATGGATTAAAGACTTAAGTGTACCTTGTGAAACCATAAAAATCCCAGAAGAAAGCGTTGGCAGTAAAATTTTGAACACTTTTCATAGCAATATTTTTTATGCTATATCTACTCATCCAAAGGAAACAAAAGAAAACAAATGAGACTACATAAAATTAAAAGGTTTTTGCAGAGCAAAGGAACCCATCAACAAAATTAAAAAACAACCCACAGAATGGGAGAACATATTTTCCAATGATACATCTGATAAAGGGTTAATATCCAAAATGTATAGAGAACTTATACAACTCAACACACACACACATACAAAAACAAATAAACCAATAAAAAATGGACAAGGGACCTAAATAGACACCTCTCCAAAGAGAACATACAGATGGCAAATAGACATATGAAAAGATGCACAACATCACTAATAATCAGAGAAATGCAAATTAAAACCACAATGAAATATCACCTCACTTCTGCAAAAAAGGCTATCATCAATAAACCAGCAAACAACAAGTGTTGGTGAGGATGTGGAGAAAAGGGAACCCTTGTGCACTATTGGTGGCAATGCAGTGGTACAGCCACTGTGATAAACAGCATAGACTTTCCTCAAAAAAATAAAAAATGTAACTGCCTTATCACAGAGCAATTCCACTTCTGCAAATATATATGAAGGATCCCAAAACCCTAATTCAAAAGAATATATGTGCCTCTATGTTCATTGCATTATTTACAATAGCCAAGATTGCAAGCTAAGTGTCCATCAGTAAATGAATAGATAAAAAAAGCAGTGGTACATCCCTAGCCGATAGCTCAGGAGATTGAAACATAGTCCCATGAACCTAAAGCCTGTGGGTTTGAGTCTCTAGTCAGGGTGGGTACGCGGCAACCAACAACCAACTTCTCTCTCTCTCTCTCTCTCTCTCTCTCTCTCTCTCTCTCTCTCTCTCCTCTCCCCCTCGGGTAAGAATTAAAACCAAAAAAGCATTGGTACACTTATGCAATGGAATACTACTTAGCCTGGAGAGTATTATGCTAAGTGAAATAAGCCACTCAGAAATGACAAATTCCATATGATTTCACTTATATGTGGAATCTAATGTACAAAATGAACAAACGAAATAGAAGCAGACTCATAGACACAGAGAACAGACTGACAGCTTTAAGAAGGGAGGAGGGTTGGAGAACTAGGTGAAAAGGGTGAAGGGATTAAGCAAAAAAACAAACTCATAGATGCAGACAACAGTATGGTGTTTACAAAGGGTAAAGGGGATAGTGGGAGGTAGGAGATGTAAAGGGTAGATAAATGTTGATTGAAGGAGCCTTGACTTTGGTGGTGAACATGTAATACAATATATAAATGATGCATTATAGAATTGTACAACTGAAACCTCCATAGTTTTATGTAAAAGACTAGAGGCCTGGTGCACAAAAATTGGTGCACTCAGGGGGGTCCGTCAGCCTGGCCTGTGCCCTCTCGCAGTCTGGGACCCCATGGGGGATGACCACCTGCTGGTTTAGGCCCGCTCCCTGGGGAATTGGGCCTAAGCTGGCAGTCAGACATCACTCTGGCAGCCCGGGAGCCCTTGGGGGATGTCCACTTGGCAGCGGAGAGCAGGCCTAAGCTGCAGTCAGACATCCTTAGCACTGCTGAGGAGGTGGGAGAGGCTCATACCACCACCGCTGTAGCCGTCAGCCTGGCTTGTGGCTGAGCAGAGCTCCCCTTGTGGGAGCGCACTGACCATCATGGGGTAGCTCCTGCATTGAGCGTCTGCCCCCTGGTCAGTGTGTGTCATAGTGACCAGTCATTCCCAGTGGTTCCGCTGTTAGGGTCAGCTTGCATATTACCCTTTTATTATATAGGATAGAGGCCTGATGCACGGGTGGGGACCGGCTGGTTTGCCTTGAAGGGTGTCCCAGATCAGGGTGGGGGTCCCGCTGGGGTGCCTGGCCAGCCTAGGTGATGGGATGATGGGTGTTTGCAGGCTGGTCACACCCACTTCAGGGTGGAGGTCTCCACTGGGGTGCCTGGCCAGCCTGGGTGAGGGGCTGATGGCTGTATGCAGGCTGGTCAAGCCCCTCCCAACCCCAGTGGGGACCCTCACCCATGGAGGTTTGGCCAGCCTGTGTAAGGGGCTGATGGCTGTTCTCAGGATGACCACACCCCCTTTAGGGTGGGAGGTCCCCACTGGGGTGCCTGGCAAGTCTGGGTGAGGGGCTGAGGGCCGTTTCTGGCTGGCCAAGCCCCCCAGGGACAGAAGCTCCCAGCCTCTCCTTTTTTTTTTTTTTTTTTTTTAATTCTGGGATTTATTTACCTTCTATAATTGGAACTTTGTTGCCTTCAGTGGAGCTCAGAGCCGGCCGGGAAGCTTGGCTTCCTCTATCACTGGAGCAACCAAGCCTCCTGCTCGCTTCAGGTCCGTGCCTGCCGGCCGCCATCTTGGTTGGGTTAATTTGCATATAGGCTCTCTGATTGGTGGGTGTGGCTTAAGGCATAGTGAAGGTATGGCCAATTTGCATGTTTGTCTTTTATTAGATTAGATGTCACCCCAATAAATTCAATAAAAATAAAAAGATTTTTTCAGATAGAGAAAAGCTGAGAGGCTTAACCAGCGACTCTGCACTGTATTAAAGGAAGTACTTAATGTAGAGGAAAAATAATACCAGATGGAAAACTGACTCTTAAAAAAGAAATAAATTTACCATGGATGGTAAATATGTGGGCAGATATAGAAAACATTTTAAATTCATTTTTAAATTAAAAAGTAATTAACAATTTAAAGAAAAATAACAATTTGAGGGTTTATAACATGCATAGATATAAAATGTATAACAATAAAAACAGATGTTGGAAGGGAAAACATTGAAATACACTCTTTTAAAGATTTTCATTTCAGCATGAACTAGAATAATAGCATTTGAAGTTTGTAATAATTTAAAAAGAAATGAAGATTGCCATACTGCAAGCAGAGCAACCACTGAAAAAAAGAAAATAGGAAAGGTTAAATGTAATAGTAAAAAAAAAATACTCTAATAATCTAAAAGGGCAGGAAATAAGTAAAAGAGGAGCAAAGGACAGGTGAAACAGATAGAAATAGAGTAGATTTAACCCCCCCCCCAAAACTTACTAGTAGCGTACTAGTAAGTCTTCATTCCAGGTTTATTCATAATAGAAAAAAAAAATGTAGACAGCGCAAATGTCCATTCACAGGAAACTAGATAAACACATATTGGTATGTCTGTGCAATTAAATGCCATTTGGCCATAAGATGGAATAAACTACTGATATACCCGACCATAGATGAACCTCAAAAACGCTATCAAGAGCCAAGGGTTCTTGTTACAAAAGCATTACACATTGTGTGATTCCATTTTTATGAAGTTCTAGGATAGAAAAAACTGTGAGAGAAATCAGAACAGTGGTTGCCTCTGGGTGAGGAGGGGCACAGGGAACTTTCTGGGTTGATGGGAATGATTAGAGCTTGATAAGGATGGAATAAACAAGAGTAGGCATTTTTCATTGTTTGTTGAAAAGTGTAGTTTTGATGTGTGTAATTATATGCAACTAATACCTCAATTTACAAATGCTTTAAAATAGGTAGAAAATTTTAACATATGAAAACATGCAAGAGACCAATACACAAATAGGGGGGAAAACACCAACCTTCTTAGTAATCAAAAGGTTCACTTTAAAACAATGAAATATTAACTTTTTACTCCAAAATTGGCAACAAATTAGGAGATAATATTCAATGCTGGCAAGGTGTGGCAAAATGAGCATTCTTATGCAATACTTGTGAGAAACTAAATTTGTTTAGCTTTTGTGGAAAGCCTTGATCTAATTTTACTTTCAAGAATTTATTCAGAGGAAATAGATCAGAGATGTAGACAAGGATTAATGTAAAAAGATCTTCTGAAGCATGATTTAGAACTGGGTAACATTGGAAATAAACTAAATGCTTAATAAATTCTAAGAGGAACAAGTCAGAAAACAGAATCATATATTCCACATGACAAAATATGCTATACAAAAAAAACCATGAAGTAGTCAGACTGTAAAGGAATTAACAATAGTATTTCCTCTGAAACTATAGTTGTATTTGTACTATTTTGTATTTTTCAAGTTTTCTCAAAGATGTTTCTTTCTCCAACATGAAAAAGAAACTCTTATTTAAAAAAGATACACAGAGTACTAATAAAGAGAAAGTCAGTGTCAATTTACAAAAATTGAATGTAGATATGTTTACAATAAAGAGAAAGAAAATATGATTTGGAAATTTTTAGCAGACAGGAAAGAAAAAGGAAATGTAATACATTATTCTCTGTAACTAAAAGGAGAAATAAAATGCAATTCTTGGTAGAGATTAAATGTTTATAAAACCTTACTCCATAACACCATCTCTTCCTCTTCTTTCTTCTCGTCTCACGCTTAATTTTTCCTTCTTACTTGCCTACTAATGATGCCCCTTTAATTATTTCTGTAATTTAGACAGAACAACCATTGCATTTTGAATGATCCTTCTCTAGCACTTTGGCAAGGGCGTACAAATTGACAGATCACCCAGATTTCTCAGAACATTCAATTAACTACTGGAATGCACTTTGGTTCAGAGCAGATTCTTTTTGCTTAATCTTTTTTCATAAAGCTCACACCACACTATCTGGAATCCACAGGCACTTAGTAAACATTAATGTTGACTGAAAAACTTCAATCTGTTTCATGGGAGTTGCCACTAGGATTTCTCTGGTAAGCAGGTGCTTCTACCACCAGCACCACAGTTATTTGAAGAATATGCAGGGGGAAAAAATAGTAAAATAAAATGTAAGACCCTTTGCAGGAATTAAGAGCAGTACTCTTGAGAATCAAGATTGAAGTGACTTTACTTTAAAATTTCATTCATTAATTTTTGAAACACTTAAAATAATTCTCTACGAGGAGCCCAAAGGACCATAAGAATGAGAAAAGAAAGTAGAAGCAAATGCTCTTTAATGTGAATACCAACTCTGCCACTGACCAGCTAAATGAATTGAACAAATCTCTTAAGCTTTTAAACCTAGCATCCTCGTCTACAAAATGGGGTAATAATAACTACCTCATGGGAGTTGTGGTGAGGTTCCACATAGGTAGATAATAAACGTTAATTCCCTAAATAAGATGTTGTGCTTTCCCTTTGGAGCTAAGAGGTATCAGAAGACTGGAACATTTACATTAGAAATGAACAACTGAGACAGAAAGTAGTACAAGAGCAAGTTCTTTGAGGACTGAGGAAAGTTAACATTATTTTTTGTTTGTTTATTTTACTTTGTTTTTAGATTTTTAGTTTGTAGTTAGGGGGTGGACAGTAAATACCTCGTATGATACCACATATTTTTACCAAGGCCCAAATGCATTAGGCAATGTTCTGGCTCTGGGTTACAGTGGGGAACAGATATAGTCCTTCCCTTCAGATAATCAACATGAATACAAATAAATAAGAAATTTCAGATGATAAAAGCAAAGCTGTACAGTAAGAGAGAGTAACAGAGCCGAGAGACAGGAAACTAGTCCAGAAAAATGGTCAGAGAAGGCTCTTTCGAGGTGACAGTTTAGCTGAGACTTAAATGAAGAGGACAGTCCTCTCAGAGCCATGTCTGTGGTAAAATGAGGGGCACATTCAGAAGTAAATGACCCTGGCTAGAGCAGAACACCCAACAGAGCTAAAGATCTCACTGAATTTAAAGGTGTCTTCTAGACCACTAAGAATTGGGGTAAAAATAAAACGGAACCCATGATGAAGAGAAATGGGGGAGAAAGCCACAATAAAGTGTCCCAGTAGGTTTGGTTAAACGACCACTTCCGTCTCCCCTGACCTTGTCAATAGCCTTATAAGCAACAAAACAGAAGTCCTGGGAGAAAGGACTCCATGGAGAGACCAGCCAGTGAGCTCAAACATTAGCTCCTGATGCAAGGAAGTCACTGTCTGAAACCTCTAGTCTTTAGGGCTCTCAGCCTCAGTTTACAAACCTGTTGAGTAGCACAATAATTTCTCCATCAGGCAAAAGGGAGAACAACTGGCTAATAATAAAGCCACGTCCCAAACTGCGAATGCTTTATGGCATTGCTGTGTACTGACAAAATAAGGGTGATTATTTTTCTCTCCAGTTAAGCTCCCTGCATTAGAGAATTTTAAAGAGCTCTTTGATGATTGAGGGAAGCAGTTTTATTTCAAGCTGAATTGGCTGATCACTTCCTCACACAACAATGGCTTGTGCGTCTATCCTAAGGGGGCACTTTCAATTCACTTAAAGGAGAGCAGAGGGTCTAATGCATCATGGAGGCAAAGCAGGAAATTGGGAGAGATTGTCTGCCTAGTTAAAGAGGGAGGAATGATCATCCCAAAGGCAATGAGGAAATTGCTCTTCAGGATGAAGATATATAATTTTTTAAAATCTTTCAAAGCAAGCAAGAGGCAGATGCAGCTTGACCTTGGAAACTCTCCCTGGTGGTCTGATTCTATAGAACCAGGCACAGGTAGTGGGTTATAAAGTCAATATGAGGTCAACTTGTTAGATCCTGGTCAACACGTCTACAAAAATGAAACAATGAATAGGCTGCAATAAATGGAATACAATAGATTATTGAAGAGTATATTACACAAGTGATGGTATTTTATGAAACGTTTCCCCCCTGATATGTGTGTCTATGTGTATGCTTGTATATTCAGTCACAATGCAAAATGTATATCATATTATTGGTAATAATAATTTTTTTAAAAAAAATAAAAAGCCACTGTAGCATGGGGACATCCCATTCAGGACATATACCTACTGTACTCAAAGTCAGAAGCAGAGCACCGGAGCTAGGACATGCCAAGAATACCATCTACACATGTTATTTGCAGACAGGGAAATAACTAAAGAAATGAAATTACTTTCCCAAGATGACACAGGGTTCAAGACATGAATGAACTTTTCTGTAATTCATAGAATAGTAATCTTTACCCTACACTACAATTCAGGTCATAGTGTAACATTGAAGAGGAGTTGTTCTAAGAATCAGAGTTGTCCATGGATTTTCCTGCCACTGAAAAAGATGGGAGTTAACTTAGATTCTAGGAGCACAAAATCCATCATTCCTTGGGATCTTGCTGCCACACTGTCCCCCAGAAAGTGAGTTTAGTCTGACTCATTTGTCACACATCTGTTTCTTTTAATCACACATCAGAAAGTGTTTGTTATTACGAGCTCTCTTTATCTGTGGTGTTGTTTTAAATTTATCTTTATTTTTGAAAGTATTACAGATGTCCCCCTACTTTCCTCATTGACCCCCTCCACCCTGCACCAGCCCCCACTCAGGCCTTACTGAACTATTGTCTGTATCCATGGGTTATGCAAATATGCATACAAATTCTTCAGTGAATCTCTCCCACCTTCCTCTGCCTCCACCTTCCTTCTGAGATTCAATAGTCTGTTCTGTGCTTCTGTATCTCTGGATCTATTTTGTTCATCAGTTAATTTTGTTCATTAGATTCCACATATGAATGAGATTGTGTGATACCTGTCTTTTTCTGACTGGCTAATTTCACTTAGCATAATACTCTCCAGGTTCCTTCATGCTGACTCAAAGGGTAAGAGACCCTTCTTTTTTATAGCTGCATAGTATTCCATTGTGTAAATGTACCACAGGTGTGTGTTTTTTTTAATCCATTCATGGATTAAATGGGCACTTGGGCTGCTTCTGGTTCTTAGCTTTTATAAATAATAGCTAAGATTTGGAAGCTGCTATGAACACAGGGGTGCATATATTAATTTTGATTGGTGTTTCAGGATTCTTTATTCCTAGAAATGGGATCATTGGGCCAAATGGCAGTCCCATTTTTAAATTTTTTCGAGGAAACTCTATACTGTTTTACATCAGTGTTTTTTCTTATTTTTAACTGAGTATAACTCCCTTTCTTAAAAGATAAAATATTAAATATGAGATAAAATGCAAACCTTTTCAGGAGTGCTGCTAGTAGACTTCCTTCTTGCCCCCAGCAATGACCCCTGAATCACCTCTGAGAATCCCAGGGTGGATCAGAATTCTGCAGGAAAATTACTCCCTGGGCCAAGGCCTTTCCCTCTCTCTGGCAGGATTACTGCTGAGGCTGGTAGGGATTGCTGAGACAGGTTGGAAATGAAGCCCTACAAGGAGCACCTGTCAGAGCCACCTGTCAGAACCACATGATTACAAATCACCTGGGAGACAGCATCCCACTGCTCCTGTATCACACCTAGGATACATCCTTAGAACCAGGGAATTTCTGAGTTGCACAAAACACCACATCCTGTAAAAGAATCCAAGGGAGGAAGGCCTGCTCTAAAACAAAACCTGCAACCTGCAGAAACCAATGGCAGAGGCATGTGCCACTCTGCTACATTTCTGGAATTTATTGATGGCCCCACATCTAACAGCTTCCCCCAGGCACACATTTGCATATGGAAATGTGCAATGCTTTTTATTCATTCTCATTTCTTTCTTAATGTTAAATTAACTGGGCCAATAAACTGCAGGAAGTATTACTTGAAATCTGACTTCAATCACTATTAACATAAAATATTTAAGTGCACGTATGGAAGGCATATTTCAGGGGGCTTGTCCTAGAGAGCAGCAAGTAGACAGAAACATCAGAATTTCATGTGAGGTAAGGGAAGGCGGTTAATGCTGCTCTCGAGCTGCCAAGGGGACCACAGGGAAGCAAAATGGGAGCTTTTTACTTGGCTGAGAGAGCCATTCGGAAGTCTGACTCTGCTGGGATAAACTGTGCAGCTTGAGCCTGTTGCTTTGGTACAGCTTCTCCATCTGTCAAATGGGAACCATACCATCTACTTCCCAGGGATGTCATGAGGACAAGATAATGAATAAGAGAGTACACTGAGTTCCCTGCCAACACAGTGTTGTATTCACACCAAGTATTTTCAGTATTTAATGGGAAACTTCTCCACATCACAGTGAAGCTGTGAGTGCATCTCAGGGTGATGCAAATGCACAATGTTCGGTTTTAAGTGTTTTAATGAAGGATGAAGGCTTCCCCCTCTTTCCATGCTCTCTGGGGCAGTCTGCTGAAGAGTTTGCATTTGATTTCCAGAGGGCAAATACAGATAATTATTACAATTATTATAAGTAATGCCAATGACAGAGGCTCATTCTCAAATATATTTGCTTTGAATGGGAACCGAAACCAGTGTTTTGAGCAGAAACGTGACTTGCCAGCAGCAGGGGAAGAAGCAGAGAATTCCATCCTGCGGATGCTTGGCAGGGAGGCGCTAGCAGGAGCTGAGGGATCTGCAATGATTGAGGATAAATGAAGTGCTGTGACTTACTGGGCAGCATCGTTTGGGGGGGATTGAGGTATATCTGAGCCCCTCTGGCCTCTCCCTCCCATCAGAGCTCTCCTGGGTTCTATTCTCTCCGCTTACTCTAAATCTCATAAACTAGTTCAAATAATATCTGTTCCAAGGCACATTGGTGGCAAGGACAGGTTTTATGTATCTGTAGGTCTTTAGCACAGTGTTTGCCATATGCCATTCAGGCAACCAGTATATGCCAGGCATTATGTTAGTTGCTAAATAAACAAGAGAGGTAAACATTGAAAATAACCTCAGCTCTCCCGGGGTTTGCAGTCCAAAGCAGTTCATGAGGTTGACAAGTGTAACAGTTGCTAGTGCTTTGAAGAGCTGAACGTTCCAAATTTCTATGTCAGTTACATTTGATAAATCCTGCTGAGACCTTATTATTAGTAGAGAATTAAGAGTCAAAGTTGAATGAGGCTCTACTTGAAAGAAGCTTCTCGGTTAACAAATCATATTAACATGCATACTAATAATGATGAAAAAAGCAAGTAACACAAGCTCATTACAAGTTATTATCCCATTTAACCCAAAGAACAGCCTTACAAGGTAACCCCACTTTACAGATGAATAAACTGAGGTACACAGAAGTTGGCCATTTGCCATGGTCAGTCACACAGCTCTTAAGAGCTAGAGCCAGGATTCAAATGCCCACAGTTTGACTCTAGGGCAGGTACTCTCAACTATTATGTTTCAGTTCTATCAGAAACAGAGTATAGTAGGAACACCAAGGGATGGATTCTTCCTGGGAAAATTATTCCATCATTTACTGTATTCATTTAACAAACACTTATTGAATACCTACTATGTTTTGGATGCTGGGAATGCAAAGATGAATGGGATGCATTCTGCACTGTAATTTACATATTAGTGAGGGAGATGAATAAATAAAGAAGAGGGAGATGATATTAAAAAGAGAGGTGTCATGGGGCTAACTTCCTGCCATAGACCAATTCCAGCATGTCATAATTTTAAGAGTTTCATCAAAAGGTTGATGAAACTTAGGGACTCAACAGGGTTGAGTCACACATGTAGTCACCAGCTGGGAATGGCTAAAGCAGTGGTGGGCAAACTTTTTGACTCGAGGGCCACAATGGGTTCTTAAACTGGACCGGAGGGCTGGAACAAAAGCATGGATGGAGTGTTTCTGTGAACTAATATAAATTCAAAGTAAACATCATTACATAAAAGGGTATGGTCTTTTTTTTTTCTTTTTTTTTTTAGTTTTATTCATTTCAACCGGGCTGGATCCAAGAGTGGGCCATAGTTTGCCCATGGCTGGGCTAAAGGCATTTCCCCAAACCTGAATAGGAAACTGATTGTGGCTGCCAGACAGTTAAAGGGCATCTTAATCTACATGTTATTGCCTCCTACTGGCCAAACACCTGAACATAATCCCCCCATTCTTACAATGGACTCTGTACCAAACCCTGACCCTTTGAAGTGTATATCTCCACCTTGCCTTAGGACAAATTGTGTTAATAAAAACAAGAGTCCTAGGCAAGGAGGTAGTCTTCAGTTCCTTTAGCTGAAGGTCCTCTGACCCCCAATGCCTTTCAAAATTATATCTCATCTCTGGACTCTTCATTAGTCCCCAGATTCCTATGTCATCTACACACAGCCTTCTCCAGATTCCTGAACCCTTCTTTGATGCTGGGACAAGAACCCCAACAACTTCCTTCCTAAAAGAAGGAGCACTTCAGAGTACCTTTGAAGGATGAATAAGACATTTATGGTGTGGTAGGGCCACAATGGCCTTGTTTCAAATTACTTACAAAAGTAACAACTTCATGCCCTAACCGGTTTGGCTCAGCGGATAGAGCGTCGGCCTGTGGACTCAAGGGTCCCAGGTTCGATTCCGGTCAAGGGCATGTACCTTGGTTGCGGGCACATACCCAGTAGGGAGTGTGCAGGAGGCAGCTGATCGATGTTTCTATCTCATCGATGTTTCTAACTCTCTATCTCTCTCCCTTCCTCTCTGTAAAAACCAATAAAATATATTTTTTAAAAAAGTAACAACTTTAGAAAGCTGGATTAGTTCCTTTCTAGTCAAAGGGGACCTCTTCTGTGGCCTTCAAATACAAACTTCTAGGGCGAACTACTGTGGCTGCCTTCCAAAAGCAGCAATTTTCAATCTTTTTCACCTCATGGCACACACAAAGTAATTACTAAAATGCTGTGGCACACCAAAATAATATATTTTTGGCCGATCTGACAAAACTAAAGTAGATATCATTTTAATTCACTCACACCAGACAAACGTTGTATTGGCTACTATTATTTATTTATTTGACAATTTAAGGGAAAAGAGATCAGGGCCCCTGTCTAGTCAGGTATTGCATGTTTGAAAAATCTTGCCACATACCAGTTGAAAATTGCTATCCTAAAGCATTGCCTTCATGACCCCAAAGAGCAGATGGTGCCTACAGGACTAAGAACATGGATTTCATACTGCCCTATCTCTATGTGTCAATGTCAGGTTTGGTTTGACTTACGTTTCCTATAATTTTATAAGAAACTCTATCTACATGAACAGAGAAAGAACACCCTGTGCTACCCAATCCAGTCAAGGTCAGGGAAACCAATATCCCCATAGGCTGGAGAGAAAACAAGAACTTTGGGGTTTTCAATTGTTCAAAACTAACATATATCCCCATGAATCATCCAGGATTATTAATTATCTTCTGAAATCCAATAGCTTTTACTTGAAAGTATATAGATCCTCTACCCCCTACCCTATAACCAAGTGACATATTGAATATGTATTGAGATATAGAGAATTTTAATTTATTTAACTTGCATGATTATAGAACAACTAATACTAAAATTTTAAAGATGCTTATAACCATATAATCTAATCTTGTCTTTATAGCCTATGAAGTGAATGCCCAGAGAGCTAAGGTGACTTGCCCAGGGTCAAATCCCCTTGTTTGAGTCACCCAACCCGCAAACATTTAGTCAAACTAAGCCCATGTTCAAAAAAACAATGGTTTTACTTTTCAACAACTGTTTTTGCTAATGTTTCCTTTGCTTAAAATTCATTCCCTCCCCGATGCCTCTTACTTCCCATGGCCAAAATTACCTATAGGATATCAAATACCCCAAGAAAATGTCTAATTCCCTAAAGGAAATAGGACATCTCTTCCCTGAAAGCCAACAGAGTGTCTTCTGCCTTGTAGGCTCCCCATGGTTGCTACAGAGAGAGACAAAATAAAACAGATCTTTTGATGGCAGTGTGAATTAAACCACTTTTGGGGAGGGTGGGCATTTTGGCATATATATCAAAAGCCACAGACTCCTTGCTAAACTTTGAGTCAATAATCCCACTTTGATGAATATATCCTAAAGAAAAACAAATCTAAAGCAATGAATAACAGAGCTCTATGTATCAAGATGATCACAACTGTATTATTTATAATTGGGAACAATTAACTGTAACAGCAGTTCTTCATTCCATTAAGAATAATTAAGTGAATTTTAATTCATACAATCAATGCCATTTTATGAAGTGACTATAATTATGCTTACAAAGAGTTCTGGCAATAGCATTAGTAGCTTAGAGCATGAATTCTGGTTCCAGCTTCAGTTTTACCACTTACTGTGTGGTATTAGGCAAGTTTCCACAAATACTGTATTAAGTGTAAATTACTATGATTATCATCATATATGCTACCCTAAGAAAATGAAACGTTTGTACTGGATAAAATATATTAACTGGAGTAAAGTACTATCTAGGCAAATAATGATATCTTATGATCACCGTCAGAACTACAGAAAATAAGGAACCATTATATCAAGATAATAATTTGTGTCCCCAGCCTTTGTGCTTATGAAATGTTTTCATTACAGCTTGAGAGCTCACTCCTTTCCCTGTCCCTCCCCCACCTCCATCTGCAGGAAGAAGCCATCCCATAACCAGAGATTCAATGGTACACGTGGACACCCAAGCATTTCTCTCCTTGCTGTCCAGTCAGGACCGGCTGCCAGCACTCTTCCTAAAAATGACCTATCATAAATGCCACTCACCAGTATTCTGAGACTTTCCCCAGACCATATCTAACTCATATGTTATCTAAATAACTCTCCATTCAGCGATCTAGGACACTCTTTAGTCCTCAGGATTAGAGAACGAAGCGCTGGCTGGATACTTTAGGGGTACAATAAGGGTGAGGACACCTGACCATGATGGGACTACATCAAATCAGCTTGAAATTTATCATCAAGACAGGGCAGAAGCAGGTCATGTCACCCCTGTAACTGTATCTCCACCATAATTATGATATTAAAGATCAAATTAAAGATTGGAATGAAATATATCAACACAAAAGCTGTGGTATTCTCTAAATAGTAATATTTTACTATGAGTGATTATTTCTTTTCCTTCCTTTTATTTACTCTTCAGTGTTTTCAATAATGGTTTAACTGGCCACATATTTTCTATGTAATTGGGAAAAATAAACTCTTCAAACATGTAAAAAAAAAATGGATGTTCCTCAGTGCTTCAAAGCAGTTCGGATAGCATGATGTCAAATAAAAGTCATTAAGTGGACTTTTTTCATGTTAGAAATGTTCCATAGAAGTCCCCTGGGCACCAGCAGATTTAAAAATCAGGGATTTAGCTGTAGGAACAGGGAGGATTAGAGCTGTGAATGGCACACAGGGAAGAGGAAGCTGGCTTACTGAGGGTATTACTAAAAACCAACATCTTTTTGACACTCATATTCAGAAAATGCCCCAAATATGTACTAAGAAACACTAGGCCCTTTTGAACAAAAACTAAACTTAATATATCCATATGGTAAGAATATAAGATAATAGTTGAAAAGTCATTGTATTTGTAACTTAACTTTGCCTTTTAAACATATATATATATATATATATATATATATATATATATATATATGTATATATATGTATATATATCCTAAATAAAGTAATTCCTTTAACTGGCTGACTGGCCAAAAGTTTTAAAGCTCTGCAACATGTTTAAAGGGGGAAAATTCCACCACCCAATATATGAAGGAGAATGCTGTTTATTATATTCAACTTTGAGAGTGACTGACTGTGGAGAGATAATTGCAAGGCTCTAAATATTCTCCCAAAATGTGACAACCATTTACAGAGAACGTCCCAAGACCTTTGCAAATCTCCAAGATTTAGAGATACTTTCAACATAACTGAGATCACACAATGCAGTGACATCTGAGAAATTTCAGTGACCTCCACAGACCCTTTTACAAGGATTACATTCAGTTGCATCCCATAAAAAAAGCCTGGCTTATCTGGTATATCCAATCCTTCATCAAGTTCTGTCCATTCTTCACCTTAAACACTTGCTGGGTCTGTGTACTGCTCTCCATCATTAATTCCTCTACACTATTCAAGCTACCACTGTCTTGCCTAGATCACTGCACTAAGCAACATCACGTGGCTAAGAATATAGATTACACTCACAGCTTCACCACTTACCAGATGTGTGTCTTTGGGCAATTCATATTTTGATAAACTATGAAATGTTTCTCTTATCCATATACCTGCCAATATCTGTGTTGCATGCAAAAGTGTATACTGCTGGGGCTGCTGCATGTACTGGTTAAGAGCCCTCATGCTGCACCCACTAGACTCGTCCTATAAGTCATCCACTGTCAGCCAGTAATCTTTCCAAATCCTATGTAATAAAAGGATAATATGCAGGTTGACTGAACAGTGGAACGACTGCTTGCTATGATGTACACTGACCACCAGGGTGAAGACGCTCAACGTAGGAGCTGCCCCCAGCCCCCAATCACCCAATTGGGGCCTCCTGGCCAACCTCTAGGTCCCTTCCCCCGGCCAACAGGCTCCAATCACCTGATGGTGAATGGGGAACAGGGGGTGGGTGGCAGCAGACACTGGCAGCACCAGGCCGAGTCCTCTGCCCTGCTGGTTGCCCCATACACAGAGGGTGACCCACGGTGGGGGGTGGGGCCAGCGAGTGGGCGGTTCCTCACCTCCCCTCCCCCCCAGCTGGCAGGCTCCGGATCCCCTGATGGCGAATAGGGAATGCGGGGTGGGGTGGGGTGGGGCTGACTGTGGGCAGCCAGGGAAAATGGCTCTGATCGCAGGCCTAGGAATCATACCTGTGCACAAATTTCGTGTGTTGGGCCTCTAGTGTATATTTAAATTTCACCTTTCTTTCTTAGCCACTTTAATGACATTCCATTCATTGCCTTGAGGATTAAGGCTGTTACATTTACAAGCTCTGGTTTGATCTACCATCTCTTCCCTGCTTCCTGTGCTCCAATCATGCTGTTCTTTCAGCTCCTCAAACACTGGCTTCGTGAGAGCAGGGACCACCTCTGGGCTTGCTCATCATTTTGTCCCAGCACCCTGTAGAGTACCTGGAAAATGATGCTCTTAATAATAACAGCTAACATTTACTGAGCCCTGACTGTGACTCAGATATTGTGCTGAAGTGCTTTATTTATATTATCTCACCACAGCTCTATGACATCAATTCTATCACTACCCACATTTCACAGATGGGGAACTAGGGTTGACAAAGCCAAGGGACGTGCTCAAGGTTGCAGTTAGGAAGTGACAGCGGGGATGTGAACCTAGGAAGGAGGGCACTGGCAGGTGTGCTCTCAGCCACCCCCAGAGATCTCCATAAACCTTTGTGGAATAATTAATCGAGTAACTGTCTGTTTCCAGAGTGCCTAATGACTTGACCCTGAAATGTAACAGATACAAATCAGCACATCAGCAAAATTGAGAATTATCTCATGTTAATGGCCTTTGAAGTTGCCTGAAAATAGTCAAGCAGTTAAAGCCATGAAAATAAGAGTCTTATTATATGGGATCGAAGGTCATATTCCTGATGGAAGTGAATCTTCAACAAGCCACATCTGCTCTCAGTTTTTCTACTTCTTTCATTGAATTTGGTGCTTATTCGAAGAAGGGGCCACTCCTCACACACTTCTCTGAAACCTAAAGGAGAGCTGGCATTGGGTGGGTCCAATGGTAAGTGCTGTGAATTCTGAAGGAGAGAGGACATTGGGCCTGCCCAATGCTAACTAAGTGCTCAGGCTCGGGTAGCCAGATTGTCAGGTTTCCTTACTAGGGAAGATTTTAAGAATCTCAATTTTAAAAAAGAAACCAGACAAATAATTATAGCCATTACCTGCTAGTTCATGAAGATTAAATGAGACAATATGTAAAATACTTAGCATATAGTAGTTGCTCAATAAATGTTAGCTGTTATTTCCTTAGGTATCAGAAGAGGCTATTGAAGTTCTTTTAATGCAGAATCATGGGATTATACACCTTATACAGGATATCTTCAAAATGTCTCTGGGATAGCTCTAGTTTTTACACTGGAAGTTAATGGAGCATGTAAGGCATGGTCTATTTTAGAGGTTTTTAAAGCAGAATCCCAGGTACACAGGATCGTGTTATTAATATTTGCTTTAAATGATAAGAAATATGTATTTAATTTAATTTTATGCCAATATGCAAAAAAGTAATTCCTAAAATGTATATGCCCTCAAAACCCCAATTAGACATATGCAAAACTAAAGGACAACAAGGGCAAAATAATGTACATCTTTTCACAAGCACAGAAAATATATACTTTTGTAAAGAGGTAATTAAAGCCTTCCAATCAATACAGGCTAACAACATAACTTCTTGAAGAAATATATTCCCATGGATTTATGCTGCCTCTTTTGCTCCAATATAATTTTATAACATTTAGTTTACAAAAATTGACTAACTAGATATTTAGTATATTGCCTTGCAATGCAACATTTAATTTTACAGCATAGATAATGCATTTCTTTTTGCAAATGTATTGGTTCCCTGATAGCATCAATAAGTTTCTTCAGAGTCATTAAATTCTATGTGAGAAACCAGTAAAGCTACAGATCTTGCTACTGAAATACACAGATTAATTTTCAGCTCATAAAGCTACTACATGGGTGACTTGCCTGGTGTCTGCAGCCCACACACTGAAGTTTGAAAGGAAAGCTCAGTCAACTTGGATGACAGGTTGTACACAAATTAAACCTTTCAATGGATGCTCATCAGATACTAGTAAAAAATTCTTAACATGCACTCAGGGTCTGCAGGATCCAGCCCCATCACCTCATCAGCTTCCTCCCCTTCAGCTCCAACATGCAAGTCCATCCTGCCCTTGAACCTGCACATCGGCTGTAACACCATTCTCTCAGTGACTGCTACCCTTCCGAACTACCAACCTTTGTGAAATTCCTGTAATATGACATCAACCCTAAGGGATGATAAAAAGGAATATGTTTGACATACAGGGCATAAAGTGGTTCAAGGAGGAAATTAAACCATTTACCTGTGTCTATAATTAGAAATAATGTCAGTGGTTTATGATGTTATCACAAGATATTGTCATAAGAAAATGGTTCCCCACTGCTAGGTAAACTTCTGAGTAAAGTGGAAGAACTAGGAGTGAGTTAGAGAGAAGAGAGATCAAATAAACAGAAATAGGATTTTAGAGGAATGGAAGCAAAGTAAGATCTTGATGTTCCCTTTAAAAACAGTTTTCTTCCTAGAATACATAGTAATCTTAGAAATGGAACCATAAACTTTACGATAAGAGAATAAGACATTTGATTATTCTTTATAGTTGATGCTGCTCCCATCACATTTCCATACCTAGATGCTCTTCACACATGTTTCTTCACACCCTAACAAGGAAATTCAAGGTCTTACAGGCCAGTCTTACAAGTCTTCAGTCTCCCTGATGACCTACTATCAACCCTCAGAGGGAGAGTTTAGGGAGGCTCATTCTCAGCTTTTTCGGTGTCTTCACTTAAAAACTAGATCATCAAATGTGATTGCTTAGCATTTGACTTCACAAGACCTGTTTGTTTAGAAGGTGTATCAGTTAATAATGCGGATTTTTTCAATAGATGGAGTTACACATATGTTGATATACATGCAATTTGATATGTATGCTATTTTGTTGTGTTGACAGCATGCTTCAAAACTTCATACGTCAAATTTGCTGAAGGCGTTAACATCATAGATATTTTTATGCTTAAAAATGTCGAATTTCGTGCCAAAAAAAGAGCATTTGCGGGAAGTTTTAATTCATTACTTTATTTTGAAGAAAAAGTTATTGTATACTTCGGGAAGCTTATGGTGAACATGCTTCATTTCAAGATACTTGTGAGGGATGGTTTAAATGCTTTAAAAGTGATGATTTTGATGTGAAAGATAAAGAACGTCCAGGTCAATTTGAACCACGCTTTGATCGTATTCACCAGACCTTGCCCCTTCAGATTACCACTTGTTCCAATAGATGGCACATGCACTTTCTGAGCAGCACTTCAAAACATACGAAGAAGTAGAAAATTGGGTCTCTGAATGGTATGCATCAAATCAAAAAAAGTTCTATTGGGATGGTATCCACACATTATCTGAAAGATGAGGGATATGTGTAGCTAGCAATGGACATGACTTTGAATAAAGCACTTTTGATGTTTCTCTTGAAATTATCGTGATTTCTTTGATTACAAAATCTGCCATTATTCGCTGGTATACCTAGTAGTTTGGCTCTGATCTATAACAAATAGCCCTGAACACTTAGGTGAAATAAGAATAGAGAATCATACTCCTTGTTTCTATCACTCACTAATAAAATTGGATCTTGGGTTCCTGACCATTTGAGTCATCCAGGCTGCTGAATTGTGGTTCAATCTGCTTGTTTAAAGCAGAGGTTTAGCTGGATCTTTCCTTTGAAATAATATAGAAGGCTTTTGGCTTCTAGCTTAGAATTGAAGCTAGGAAGCTGTGCCCATACTTAATCATAGTGTGGATGCAGAACCAGTGTGTCTGTCTGTCCTGGGCCGGTTTGGGGGGATGTGATTAGATCTCTGCCCCATTGCTGCAGCTGGATGTTCAGAACAGAGAGGAACTACACCTGGCTGAATTGAAAACAATTATAACTTTATTGTGAGCAATTGTTCTTTTGAGGAGAGGTGTTTTGTTGTGTGTGTATCTATAAATATGTGTGAATGTGTCTGAGAATGGGTGTTAAAAACTTTCTAAAAAGGAGAAAGGAATTGTCCATTTTTTTCCTATTATCTTAATTTACTTTTATGAAAAAAACACATACACATTAATATACAGGAGTGGGCAAAAGTAGGTTTATTGTTATTACAAATAAATTATGTGTTAATTAAATAATCAATAATTATGCAAGAATAAACTGCTTCGCATACCCACAACTATAAACCTACTTTTGCCCACCTGTGTATATATGTATTTGAGGCTAGCAGCAAATGGGTTAAATGACTGGAATATTTTCTATAACAGATCAAGAATAACCCAATCTATGCCACATGGATACTAACATCTGTTAAATTTTAATTAGCCAAAGGGCTTTGATGTTGACAGCAGATGACACCTGCCAGGACAAAATAGCATCCCCTGATGCAGGACCCAGGCTCATTCCACCAGAACAAGAATGCAGCAATAATGCATTTAGAGTGTCTATTTTTAGAGCAAATATTTAAAGAAACACATACACAAATTGCATAGCTGAATAGAAAATCCTGGGAAAAGGTACACTCTTCTTTTGGTTTCTGTTTTGTTTTGTTGATTTCAGACAGGAAGGGAGATGGAGAGGAAGAGAGAGATAGAAACAGCAGTGATGAGAGATAATCATTGATTGACTGCCTTCTACATGCCCCCTGGGGATCAAGGTTGCAACTCAGACATGTGCCCTTGGCCAGAATCAAACCTGGGACCGGTCGGTCCACAGGCCTACTCTCTATCCAGTGAGCCACACTGGTTAGGGCAAAAGGTACACTGTTAACACTCAATCCTCTGTCAAACAAACCTATAGTGGAAGCATAAGTTCCCATTCAAGGCATGGGATAAGATGAAAATAACTCAGACCCTTTTTGTGCCTGCTGACCTTGGCTCCTACTGCCCTTAAATGTTATTATCTCTCAGGGTCATAGTGGCAACGATGGGGGATATCACTACTAATAAAAAATCTTCCATAGGGTCAGGTGAAAAAAAATTCCCTCTTTAACCTCCAGTGCAGTAACCTTGAACTCATAATTTCAAATAGTTTCATATCATCTCCTTATCTCTTTATCTGGCATGAATCCAACTGCAGAGTGCAACCATGATAAATGACGAACGAGCTTTCTCATTTATTAAATGAAGTCGATGAGAATTTCATCTGGCGAAGGGTCACTGAAAGGAGAGAGTCAAGGCTGTTAATTTCAAGGGGAAGATTACTCTCAGAACGTCCAACTGGAAAGAAGATAAAAACGGTGACATACTGCAATTAGTGCAGAGGCTCCTCGTGTACGTGGAGAAGCAGCTGTTACCTGAACTTTTTATGATCCTTATTATTATTCCTTGAAAAGAATCGGAAAGGAGGTACGCGTGAACTCACGAGCAAGGCACAAACTGGTTTGTGCAGCTTATCAACTGATTTCAGCTTTCCTGTCTAACATGAGTTGTTGGATGCATCTCTATTCCACCAGATGTTTCACTAAATTGATCCCCTCGTATAGATGAAATGACCCATCATGTCAGGAAACTGACCAACTGTTCCAGTGAATTGATTAATTGTTTCAGTATATTGACCATTTGTCTTGACTGGGAGCCTTGGCCTCTGTATAGACAGAATTCTTGGTGTGATATCCAAATGAAAAACACTAGGCTCCCAGAGATGAAAGGTCCAAGTGCAGGAGCAGGTATTTCAGAGCAGAGGAAACAGTTAAATATCATCTCAACCTCATTAGAAGAAAGAAAGAGATAAAGAAAGAAGAAAGAAAGAAAGAAAGAAAGAAAGAAAGAAAGAAAGAAAGAAGGAAGGAAGGAAGGAAGGAAGGAAGGAAGGAAGGAAGGAAGGAAGGAACTAACGCGTGCCAATTTCCACTCATCAAATTAGCAGACAGAATTGATGCAAAAATAATTCATATCCTTTAACCAACTAATTGCATTGTGAGTATGGTCCCTTTGGAAAATAATCCTTAATACAGAAAAAAAAAAGGTGCATGAAGATATTCATTGCAATATTGGTTATGATGATGAAAACTTGGAAACTGAAATGTCCAAAGGTATGCAGAAGGGCTAAATAGATGGTTGCAAATGCTCAAAATAGAATAATATGCAGCTATTTTCTTAACATGATGCTTATGCAATTTTTAGAATAAGTGTAATATGTACATAAAATCTATATTGTCTAGATCATGCACTGTAGACAGTTTTGTAGCCTGTTCACCACATGGTTTTGTAGCATGGGTCTTTTGCTCTGCTCTTTATCATAATCTTTTCATATCTTTTGGAAGCATCCTTTTGATAAACACATTGCTTCATTTTACTTGCTAGAAAGGCAATTATGATTAATTTGGATGCATTTATGCTTGTCACCCATCAGGAATCAAATGATGTTCTAAGTACCCCTAGAATCTATGTGCTTCTCTAGTCTTTTCCAGTGTAACAATCCTTTAAATAGCAGATTTTTACTGCTAAATTAAATTTAAAATTCAATTACCATAAATAAGGAATAACACATCTGCATCTGCATCTGCACGTTTTTCTCACTGAGCACAGAGTCTAACATCTTTTCTTATTTCCTGGACTGCTCTTGTCATTGCTCAGGAAAAATTGACCAGACAATTGAGCAAAAAGTTAAATGTCACCTCCAAATACAATTAAGTGTCAAAGATTGTCTCTTGGAACCAAGCACTGGGCCCCTAGAATTTTGGTGTCCTAACAAGCATTGGTGATCAAACTGACTTTCTATCACCTAACAAATAAAAACGTGGACTCTCGCCAAAACCGGTTTGGCTCAGTGGATAGAGCGTCGGCCTGCGGACTGAAAGGTCCCAGGTTCGATTCCGGTCAAGGGCATGTACCTGGGTTGCGGGCATATCTCCAGTAGGAGATGTGCAGGAGGCAGCTGATCGATGTTTCTCTCTCATCGATGTTTCTAACTCTCTATCTCTGTCCCTTCCTCTCTGTAAAAAATCAATAAAATATATTTAAAAAAAAAACAACAAAAAAAAAAACAAAAAAAAAAACGTGGACTCTCATGTGTGACATTGAAGTCTGGCTCCATTGTGCATCCTACCTACAGTCTCATCTTCATCCCTCCTTGCTCCCTGACATAAATTAAACTCATCAAAAAACTAAGACACCTAATGTCTTATTGTCCCTTCTCACCCCATATTCTTTACCCTGAAATGCCTCCTCCTATTTTCCACCTTCATAGCCCTTTAAAAAAATGAACACCATGTATTTAATGGAAGTCTTCTCTGTGCTGGAAAGCTTGGGAAGCACTTGACATTCGTCTTTAAGCAAAGCCAAGGACAATCCCTAATTTACTGGAGCTTGTCCTAGAAAGGGTGAGACAAAAAAAATGAAAAAATAAAGAATAATATAGAATATTAGGTGATAAATATTAAGTAAAAAAATAAGAAAAAGTACAACAGAGTGAGGGAGATTAGACATGCAGAAGATACCATGTGAACTGAAGAAAATATAGGCGCTAAGTTAGCATAGAAATGTGGGCTGCAAATGTCTGTGCTTCAGAGAAGGGACTTAACGTTTTCTTTTTCAAGCAGGAGAAGTTGATTTGTCCAAGATCACAGAGCTCCTTAGTTCAGTGCTTAGGACTAGAACTCAAGTTTCCTGAAGAGCATTCCAATATTTTTCCTCTTGCTATTTTTGTGATACAAAAAGGTAAAAAAAAAAAAATGGGCTTGAGAATCTAGAGCAGGGGTGGGCAACCTTTTTGTGAGTGCGTGCCAAAACCAGCAAAATTTCTGACTCAAAACTCTTCTGCGTGCCAACCCTAATTTTTTGAGAACATGTTACACCTACTTGATATCTCTTAAGGTATACGTATGTGAAGAACCTTGAAGAAATAATAAAATTCATTCGAGCGACAAAAACACAGTATATGATGATGAAAAATACATTTATTTTGTAATGTATACATGTACACTGATAGTCCGACAGAAAACTGTATGACTCCGTTTGATATTATCAGTGGGACTTTTGCTGCTGCATCACTGATGACAGAGATTTTACATCAGGTTTATATTTCGTGACCTTCAGAGATATGCACGAGCTACTTTCATCCGTCAGGCTACTCCTATTATGAGACTTAACAAAATTCATCACTGAGAACAAAGATTCACAAGCGTATGTGGATGAAACCAAAACACTGGTCGGATCTAGGCAGGCAGGGAGAGTTAAGGCAGAGGCATAGAAATTGCTCTTCCCCTCTCTAGTCAATCCATGTCTATGGTCTTTAAGATAATTTGTTATGTAAAATTATTTATTTATCTAAGATGCACCTACACTTAATTTATCTGAAAAATAAAAAAGTCAATATTAAGAAAAAAATTGTAAATGGAAGATTATAAGAGAGGGTTTCGCGTGCCAGCAAAAGTTACTGGCGTTCCATGTTTGGCACGCGTGCCAGGGGTTGCCCACCCCTGATCTAAGGATCAAAGTTCAAGCCCTGCTTTTGTGTCTTGAGCAATTTACTTAACTCTTTTACTTAAAACTTTCTTTTCTAGAAAACAAAGATAATTACAGTACCTACATCACAGACATGTACAAAGGTAAGAGGAAATGATACATAGAAGGCATTTAGATAGTGTCTGAAATACTGTATGCACATGTTAAATGGTATTGTTGCTTTTTTTTCTTTGTTTTTAACTCATCAGAATACCAAACACCTTTATTATAATAAGGAACTGCAGGCCTTAGCTTAGACTTTCAAATTAAATGAGCATCTATTTATATGTAACATTTTATATTCTTCAGAGATCTGTCGTACACAAGATGAGTAGATTGAAACTTTTCATTCCAGTGTTTTATGTGTGTGTGTGTGTGTGTGTGTGTGTTGTTGTTGTTGTTGTTGTTGTTGTTGTTTTATTGGAAGCTGACCCTGAAAGATTTCAATGAAAAAAAATCAATACTGCTTAGTGACCAAAACCAGTCAGAGATCAAATAAAGTTGGAGGTCATAGTAGCAGATGAAATTCTACTTCTTCAAACACTGAATTAAACTAGATATTAGTTCATCTTTGAGAAAAATTAACTTTTCACAAAGCCCTCTAATTTTTTGAAAAAATAAATGCTTCAATTCCTTTTATGATGTAGAAAATCATAGCAACCAAGAGAAAAGTATATAGTTTATAAAAAAGAACATGTCTTGGAAGTTTATTGAGCCCTTCACTAAGAGCAATTTGTAATAAATATAAAGTATATATTCTATCCACCAACTTTTGCCTATTTTTTTTAGGTACTTACCTGGTAGCATAATATTTCTTCTAGACTCTAAGCACCTTGGGGAAAGGACCCATATCTTACTCAGTTCTTCACAGTGTTTCACTCATGGTAGGGACGCAATAAATGTCTTATCAACACATGAGTAAATACATATCTGGTACCTTAGCTTATCCTTAGTTACTGAGAAGAGTCTTACTATACCACAAAAGAGGAGCTTCTTCCCATACATTTCTGTATAAAGGCAGAGGCTACAATAACAATGTCATAGGTAATGGTGGATCCTAAAGAATCTGCCTCCCATGTGGAGTCTTTTATTTTTAATGTTGGACTTGTCTACATGACTTGTTCTGAGGTAATGGCATCATCAAGGGTAATACAAGCAGAGCGTGATAAACCCTTGCGCACTGGGGCTTGTCTTTCTGGAATGGTCCCTCTTGGAGCTCATCTAACATAGAGTAAGAAAGCCTGTCTAGCCTAATGGTGGCTGAGATATCACATGCAGAAGAACAGAGACACCTCAGCCACCTGGCACCAGCTGCCAGCCATGGGAGGAGTGAGGTGATCTTGGATAGTCCACGCCCTGATGAGCTCCCATCTGTTTACAGCCCCATGTTACAATCCCAGTCAACAACACATGGAGCAGAAGAACTGCTCACTGAGCCCAGCCAAGCTCCAAATCACGAGAAATAAGAAATCACTGCTGTTTTAAGCTATAACACTTTGATGGGAAGTAACAGGTGACTGAAATATACATGAAAAGATCCCATGAAAAGAACCAGAGAAGCATGGGTCCTAGATTCCCTCCTCCACTTACCAGTTTTGAGACTTCTGGCCCATTGAAGAACCTATTAGCATATTAGTTTTTTCATCTATTAAGTAGGTAAAGGCAATTACAAAATTGCTGTGAGGATTAAATGAAGTAACATCACACCTGGCAAGTACCCCACAAATAGCTATCACTGTGAGCATTACTAAGGTTATATAATCTGGACTTCATCTTTTGGTAGTGTTATTGATGAAAATCTCATTTGGTAGTCTGACCTGAGCTGAATATTATATCACTCTTTTTCCTCAGCTCCAATCAGATGCACATGTTAAGAAAAGTGTTAGAAGAGTCCATGGTCAAGCCTCTATTTTGGACTAGTCCCCTATTGCCCTCCTGGCCTCCACTCTTCTTCCCCATCACAGTCCCTCATCCACACAGCAGCCAAAGGGACCTGTCCAAAGGCCTAAACCATTTCCCATCACTTTCTAGCTTTAAACCTACCTATGGTTTAGCACTAAAATATTAATAAATCCCAGAGTCTGACCTGGCCTAGGATTGCCTTCCTTTCTCATTACACGCCCTCCTCTTCCCCTCTGCAGTGGCCTCTCCAGCCAGACCAATCCTATTGCTTCTTCAAACACCCAAGCTTATCCCAACTCAGGGTTTGCCTTCTCTGATCCTTCTACCTGGGCCAGACATTCTCATGTCTCCCTGGCAACATTCGGAGATCAACTCAGATGCCACCTTGAAGAAGCCTTCCCTGATCACCTATAGCAACCCACACCCCACCATCCCTCTACTGCCAGTTGCCCTCAGTCACTATACCTATATTTTATTTTTATTCTTTATTTTCTTCTTTCTTCCTAGCCCTTACAACTTGACATAACATTCATTATTTATATGTTTCCATGCTCACTGTTTTCCCTCCTGGAAAATGAAAGTCACATGAGATCAAGGCTTCGGTCTTGTTCATTACTTAAGTCCCTTTGCCTAGAGTAGTGGGTCAAAAATTATGGCTCACAGGCTTACTTTTGTATGGCACATGAGCAAAGAACGGCTTTTCCATTTTTTAATGGTTGAAAAGAATCAAAAGAAAAACAGTATTACATGGCATGTGAAGTTCAAATCATAGTATATCCTTGAACAAAGTCTTATTAGAATGCAGCTATGCTTATTATCGACTAGAGGCCCTGTGCACGAATTTGTCCACCGGTGGGGCCCCTCGGCCTGATCTGCATGGATCAGGCCGAAACTGGCTCTCTGACATGCCCCAAGGGGTCCCAGGTTGCGAGAGGGTGCAGTCCAGGCCGAGGGACCCCACTGGTGCATGATTGGGGCTGGGGAGAGACGTGGGAGGTTAGCCAACTGGGGAGAAACCGCGGGAGGGCTCCAGGGCATGTCCAGCCTTTCTTGCTCAGTCCTGATGGGCCAGACCCCAGCAGCAAGCTAACCTACCAGTTGGAGCCTCTGCCCCCTGGTGGCCAGTGTGCATCATAGCGACTGGTCAAACAGTCGAATAAATGGTTGGACACTTAGCATACTAGGCTTTTATTATATAGGATGGCTCTCATTACTTTAAAAATGGGAGAACCGAATAGCTGCAACAGAGACCATACAGCCTGTGATGTGTAAAATATTTACCATCTGACCCTAGTCTCTCCCCACACAAAAATTGCTAACTCTGGTCTACAGTAGTGTCTGATTTATTACAGGTGACCAATCCATATGGGTCCAAGGAACTTTTTAAAAGGAAAACAAACAAAACAACAACAAAAAAAATTCAACAGAAAAAACAAATTTATGCAGACCCAGGCACAGGCAACACCTGACCAGGAATGTGCTTCTTTGTGAAAAGTCAGTTAGGTACAAGTTTGTGACAAGGCCCTTGGATATCTCCCAGGTTCTCTGCTCTTCTCCTAAGACTGTGCATTTCTATGAGGAGCAGGACCTAATGTCTGCATTCTTAATAAGTCTTCCAATTGATCCACACACAGAGAAATGCTAAGTGAACAGCAGAGAAGATGATTGGAAAAATTAAACACAGATTTTTTTTAATAAAGCTGAAAATAGCTTAATAAAGCTGAAAATAGGCTCCTGGCATCCCAAGGCATGTTTATTTTCTGTTGAAATAGATGGCTTCCCATAGACTATTATCAGCTCAGAGGGGATCCTGGGACAGAGTGCTTCCCTCCTCTTGTGCATTTTAAGCTCTTTCCCGATGAAACTCAGCCAGACACTGTGAAAAGCATCTGCCACTCTGAATAAAAACAATAATCGCGGTCAAGTAAGGCTCATACTTTCAGCTGCCCATTCCTGGAGGGCTCCACACAGATCCCAAATAGCTTCAGAGGAGAAGATCGAGAGCTTGAAATCCTTTTGGTAGAAAGGCTACTTGGAAAAAGATGAGCGAATCGGGTAGAAGAGTCATAGAGTCATGCTCATTAAAAATGCTGTCTTTGCAGTTTGTTGTTTATTTAGCTAAACATGGAGTGTGGTGAATGTTTTGGCCATGGGGGAATTGATGGCACTGGGACTATGTCAGACCCCCAGGCAGAGGCTGGCTGGCCTGTGAAGAGCTGCTCCAGGCAATCAGGAGAGTAGAAAGAGGGACAGTTGAGGAGGGTGATAAATAAGATATCAAATGAACTCCAAGACCATTTCCAGTAGGAGTAAGAGATCAAAATGATATCAGGACAAGGAGTTCATTCAAGCAAAGAGGAAGGGGAAACGATCTCTTTCTAGAAATCTGTTTCACTATCAAGAAGGCATTTGAGGAGGCATGAAGAAAGCAGGAGGTGTGAAGGAAAGAACAAAATTATGAAACCCACTTGCTCCCAGAGAGAAATATGAAAAAGAACAAACAGGCTTTGAAGAGGCAGCAATTGGGCTGAGCGGTAGCTTAAGAAAAACAATAAACCTTCTAATCACAAGAATTAGTGCCGCTGCCAACCAATAGATATCTAACCAGGCTAATTAATCAATGTGGCGAGTTCATCATTCCCCCCCAAAATTACTTCATAGAAAAATCGGATGTTCACCTTAAATCTTGAAACTCTCACCTTATAGAAGATCAGAATCAGGGCAAGTTTTTGTAGGTAAAATGAGTTCAACAATAATTATATGCAAGATAAGAAATGATGGGGGGAAAGTAAAAGCTTTGAACACCAGGCAATGAGCAGATGGCGGCCTGTGATGACAGCTCTCCCAGCTGTCAGTGTCTTTGCACCCAGAACGCCCACCCTTTCTCCTCCCCTTTCTTCTCCCTCCCTCTACCTCCCCAGTCCTTTCACTCATCCATTCACTCATTCCTAGAGAGACAGCTTCCTTCGGGCAGCCTTCTGATACCCCTCTTGTGTGCCCTCATAGCACCTGCTTATACTTCCATTACAACTGCCCAAAGACTGCTGATTCCCTCAGCCCCATGAGGTACTGGAAAGAAAGGACATTGATTCTTAAAGCTGCTACCTCTGTGACTTGCAGAGCGCCAGGGTCAGCTCAAAGCAAATACTCAGTGAAGATAAGCAACATTGTGTAAATGCAAGTGAACAAACAAAGAGATGAAGTTACTGTGTAAACAAGGATCTTGCTGCTGACAAAAATAAAGTTGGGGTCAAAATAACCCAATTCCATCACAACATGAATACCTTGAAAGGATCAATCCCAGAGACTTTTCTTATCCTGGGGAAAACAAGATATTTATAAATCGGGCCTTCTAACATCTCTTTTTGATGGCTTAAAGTGAAGTTCATTTTTATACCTTTTCACAGAAATAACACCTTTTATCAATCTGAAAGACCAAAACCAGATGAAGTTACTTTGGTGTGCTCTAGTCATAGCCTTAAATAGTTAAATATCATTTATTTGAATGTCCTTTCCATTTCTTTCCACAATACTACTTGTATGTCCAGATATCTCAATTTCTTCCTTTGCTATTATATATTACTGCTCAATAACTTCAAAATCTCCTTTCCTTTCCCACAGAATGTTCCATTTAGGATGTAATGTAAATGCCTAAATAAGAAGCAACCACCAAAATAAGAAGGATGATTCCCTGTTTATTAATGTTAAGATCTAAATGAAAGAAAAATATGCTGAACAAAGCTGAATGACTTTGAGGAACATATTAACTAGATAAGTATCTGTGTATAATGTTTGATTAATGGATTCACTTATGCACAGGTTATTAAATACATTATTTAACAGACTATATTAAATAATAAACTAATTTAGAAATATTATTTTTTCTTTACCATGATATCATGGAATAATTTCATTTACTCTCTTCCCATGAAACTTTACTACAAGGTCTTTCCCAACCCAAAGCCATTTTTCAACTTCTTTAAAGTTTTCCAAACCTATCCCACTTGTCTAAGTTGTTGAGATAAAGCACTTTATGAATCCATGTTTGATGCTTTCATTGAAACCGTTAAGTGAAGTTGCAAAAATCCAATTGCATCATATTAGGACTAATTGTTTCCCCATTTGTCTAATAGGTATGTTTGTGACCAAAAAATTAAACTGTCTTAAGTGATTTTTTAAAGGCATGTATATAATGGCAACCAATACCCGCAATTGTAAGAACACTCTCTCAAGAATAATGAGTATCATTCCTAATTGAGGGTTTTGCCTCTTATTAAGATTTATTCTCCTGATAATTTCTATAAAAATCCAGAAGTGGCACTGCTAATGTTATTGTTTTCCTCCTTAGAGTAGTTTCTTCTTGTTCAAAACAAACAAACAAACAAAAAAATAAAATAAAAAGCCAAGAGAATAGCTGATAATATAAAAACATTTATAAAGATTTGAATTTAAGGCAATTCCTTTTTTTTTCTGTGGAATAGAAAAAGTATCACCTTGTATTTGGACATTAATATTTTCTCTCTCTTTGTAGCAACATTCATTCATTTATATCCATTCTGCATGGACTAAATTTGCATTAAACTGTAGCAATGCTGATTAGAGCCAGACTAAAGTTTTCCTCCATAGACACTGTTTTGACTCAGGCTGTGTCAGTTTCTAAGCATTTACAAAATTGGTGGCAAGACATTCCAACTTTTTAAATTGCTTTTGTGAAAGTAAGCCTTATTTTTCCCATTGAAATATGTCTCCTTTCACTTTTACATGTGTTTTGGCACAATCACAAGTGCAATACATGGAGCTTCCCATATCAGTGTAAGCAAATTCGTTTTGGTGTGAAGAACACTTTACCATATTGAGTTTCTATGTTGTACAAGTTGTCAGGGAAACCCCAAAGACCAAGCGCCTCTCTTCCAGAAATGTCTAGGTCTGTAATCAGCTTCCAGAAGATATTGTGCATATTCCCAATTGAGCCATTAGTAATATTGTCAGTGTTTAGCAACCACAGTAATGACCCAGAAATGGATCAATTTCTTGCAAATCCCCCTCCTATTTTCAAAAGTCAGCATTGCTTTGTTTCCACTTCATATCATTATTTTACTTTATTCTCTTGCTTTAACAATACATAATTCCTCTAAGTTTTGTCTCTTTTTGTCTGCCATTACTACAAAAAAGTAATTTCACTGCTTGATTTGCCATTTTTTGAGATGTCCTCTCTCTTTAATCTTGGGTTCAAATAGTCTTATTTATCTGGGTAGTCTGCTTTTGTCATCCTGGACTATATAGGTCACCCAATGTTTTGAGAAGCAGCTACAGTAGCAGTAGTTGGGACACTGGTGCCACCAACTTGATTTTCTCCTGGCTCCACTCCCTGACTGACCTTGAGCAAGTCAGCTAACCTTTCTGTGTGTCAGTATCTCTCTCTCTGTTAATATAATTGGTTCATGTGAGGATTAAACAAGTTAATATATGTATACCACTTAGGACAGTAGCTGACACATAGCAGATGCTCAAAATGTGAGCAATTACTTTCCCTATAGGTTACATAGGGCCATGGGATAATGAAAAGAGAACTGTATCTGGGATCAGAAGCACAGTCCACATCCTGACTTTGCAATGGACTAGCTGATAAATTTGCCTTCCAGGATTAATATATAAAATGAGTGAGCATCCTAAAAATGTTTTAGTTTTACACATCTATGGAATTATTTTCACAAGGAAACATTGATCTATGGCTGAAACCTAGTCCGCTTTCCAATAAGTGTATGAGAAATTCACAATGCTCACATCCCCGTGATGAGGTCACACTTGGGTGCTGGAGCTCCTGCTAGAACTGGAACTCAGCATTCACTTCCTGTTACTCGTGTGTCCTCAGGCACATTTCTTAGTCACACTGAGTCTCAGTTTTTATATCATAAGATGAGGATTATAACAATAATTGCCTAATAGGGTTGATATAAGGACTAATAAATGCAAAGCATATAAAATAATGCAAGGCACGTAACAAACAAAAAATTATAAAAAACTATAATCATTATCATATTTACTCCACTTTGGTATGCTTTTACTTAGTACCTACTATATGCAAGGCATTATGCTGAGTATTACAGGATCCAGGCATTGGCTAAAATATGTTCCCTACCTTCAAGAAACATAGAATCGATTAAGGCTCGAGTCAAGTAGATAAACAATGAATACAAGACATCATGTGAAGTAAAGTAGGTCAAAAGTCCAATAAAAGGTTTCTGAGGTTTCAGAGAGAATAAAAGAAGTATATCTGGAAGGGGATTATCAGGGACCTTTTCATTAAGGAGGTGCCATTTGAACTAGGCCTTGACTAATGGACCAAATTGAAATGGCAGAGACTCAATTAAGAATGTTCTTAATGAGGAGAGTCATCACATGGGAGTTAAAGGACAGGTCATATTTAGGTACATGAAAGCATCTATAATGGCTAGAACATATGGCATATCTAGGAAAATTAAACCCTCTAAGAGTGAGAAGAAGACAGTGTGAGCTAAAATTTTGGAGGGCCTTGAATATATCCCCAATTGAGGGAACATTGAAGGAAACTTAACAGGGAAAGGGCAATCTAAACACTGTTTTCAAGAGATGTAGTTGAAGTCAATGTTGAAAATGGACTGGGATGGCCCTAGCCGGTTTGGCTCAGTGGCTAGGGCATAGGCCTGTAGACTGAGGGGTCCGGGTTTGATCCTGGTCAAGGGCACGTGCCCCGGCTGTGGGCTGGATCCCCAGTAGGGGGCATGCAGGAGGCAGCCAATCAATGATTCTCTCTCATCACTGATGCTTCTATCCCTTCTCTCCCTCTCCCTTCCTCTCTGAAATCAATAAAGATATTTTTTTTAAAAAAAAAAAAAAGGAAAGAAAATAGACTGGGATGAAGAAAAGGAATGTGAAAGTGAAAAACCCAGTTTTTCCTTTTGTGTTTAACTTGTGGTTTAAGTGGCTCAATGTAAAACAAAATATAAGAAAATGGAATAAAGTAAAATACATTAAAGTCAAGCAATAATATAGAATGGAAAGAGAAAATTTCACAGAGAAAGAAATGTTCAAGGCTTTTACCTCCATTTCCTAGTAGCCAAAACAATGTGGGAAATTGTGAATGGATTAGACACCTCGCATTTTCTAGCAGGAGGAGGACATAGATGCATGGTAGTCCTCAGTTTTGAGAGGAGTCTTCCCTGCTGGCCTTGAAAACAGATCCATTGCTCTCCCAAAAAATGAGAGATGACCCCCAACAAGATTTTGCATAGCAGATCTTGAGGAAAGCTGTTAAAAGCACTCTTCTATGAAGCAAGTCTATGAAAATGATGGTGAGTAGAGATATTTAAAGGGTGATTCTATCTAGTTGTCCAGCTTTGTACTGATGTCAGAATTTGACATTAGTTAGATACCCTTTTAATAATCCTTCAGAAAGTATACTGATGAGAAGTAGCACCACCCTACAGACTCATATCAAATAATTACTTTTTAAAATTAACTGAGATTGATGGAGTGAGGGAGAGAGGGGGAGAGAAAGAGAGAGGGGAGGGAGGAGAGAGGAAGAGGGAGAGAAAGAGAGAACATTGATTTGTTGTTCTACTTATTTATGCGTTCATTGTTTGATTCTTTTGTTTTTCATGAATGAGTTAAAAAGACAAATTGTTTTTATATCACCGACACCCCTCTACAACTTTAAGGTAAATTTCTGTTTACAGAAATGTAGAAGATAAAATAACAAGTTAAATGACATCATAAGGAAGCAAATAGACAAATCCAGAATGTGAAACATCTCCCAAAACAATTCATCTAATTCCTTCAACAAATCAATAAAACACAGAAAAAGAAAGCAAGGGCAATAGTTCTAGATAAAGACACATGACAACAAAATGTCTGCTGTGGACCTTGATGGACCCTATTTTGAACACTGACTGTAAACAGACATCTTTGAAACAATAGGGGGAATATCTTAATAGGTTAGGGTATTAAATGATCCAGAAATTTACTATTAAATATTTTTAGGTATGATATGGTTATATAATAAAAATATCTTTAATTTTTATAGAGGCATAATGAAGTACATAGTGGTAAAATGAAATAGAGAAAGAGAACAGACAAAGCAAGTGTAGCAAAAATGGCCCCAATATCCATGTTGCATTGAATAAATGGGAATTCATTGTATGATTCTCTCTATTTTTGTATATGTTTAAACTTTTCATAAAAGAAAAAGTTATAAAAATAGTCAATAAAATTACTTTGCTTACCTTTTATGCCTTTTGTGGAAAGCCTCCACATTCTTATAGTAAACTTTCAGGGCTTTATATTATGGACCTAACAATTATGTTTCAGATTTCAATTGGACACTCTAGAAAATACCTCTTTTGGCAGAGATGAATTACCATGTGTAATTTAGACTAGAATATAGTTTAAATTTATACCGTAAACACTGTGGATATTAATAAATGATTTAATAAATTAGTATATCAATTTTAAGCCATTCAGAGGAAAAGTCTGTGAACAAACCAGCTTAGGTTAAGAGCTTAACTCAAATAAGCTTCATGGTGGGGAAAATGAGAACTTACATATCTCATAATAAGCATTTAAATGAATGCAAGGAGGGTCCAGGATAAATTGGTGCTTCTTTCATCTTTATGTTTGCTCTCACTGTATCATGAGCAATAAACACCTCAACTCCCTCTTCTTCCAACATCCCAGTACGCCTTCACTATTGCTCCCTTCTGCATTATTTGATGTTCTTCAGCTTGGGATTCCTTCTTAATGTGACCTAAATTCATCAGTCAGTGAGAGGAAGACTTACACTGGTCACACAACGGTATTATGTGCTCTGACCAGGGATCAATCTGCAACTCTGGCATATCAGGATGGAGTTGTAACTAACTGAGCTACTGGGCCAGGCCAATACTCACTTATTTTAAGCCACTAAGTTTTAAAGTGGTTTCTTATGCAGCCACAGACAACTAAAGCAATGTTATTTAATTTTTACAACAATCCCATGAAGGTAAGCATTTGCCTTTATTTTTCAGGTGAACAAACTGGAGATCAGAGAGGTTAAGGAGCATATCCAATGTCACAGAGCTCCTGCATAGAAGAGCAGGCACAAATGTCAGCTATGCAGCCCGAGTGACTGAGCAATTTGTAAGGCCATGAACTCAGTTACTGAGAAAGAGTTAATTTAGAAAAATACGAGACAATTTATAGTCCACATCAGGACTTTAAAGCAGAGTAAAAGAATAAATAAATAAATAAATAAATAAATAAATAAATAAAGCATTACAGACAGTGAAGCAGTAAGCGTGGAGTTTACATTCTATGGCTCTGTTTGTATAGCAAATAATCCTGGGTCCAGCACCTGTTAACAGGAGATTTAACCTGTAGACTCTCAAGCACAACCAGAAGGAATTTAAGAACCCACTTCCAGGAATGTCCATGTGTGAAAAATTACACAAGTGAAAATACCCTCCTAACATGAACAAGCCCACGGGGGAATATGGGATATCTGGGAGGGAGTGAATGCACTCTGTACAGGTCAGTTTTATAGCACCTTGTTTATTGGTGAGGTTGCAATCTCTATTTCACAGGCAAATTTTATTGCACTAATTAACTCATTACCAACCTCTAGAGCAGTGGTCCTCAACCTTCCTAATGCTGGGACCCTTTAATATAGTTACTCATGTTGTGGTGACCCCCAACCATAAAATTATTTTCGTTGCTACTTTATAACTGTAATTTTGCTACTGTTATGAATCGTAATGTAAATATCTGATATGCAGGATGTATTTTCATTGTTACAAATTGAACATAATTAAAGCATAGTAATTAACCACAAAAACAATATGTAATTATATATGTGTTTTCCGATGGTCTTAGGCGACCCCTGTGAAAGGGTCGTTCGACCCCCAAAGGAGTCGCGACCCACAAGTTGAGAACCGCTGCTCTAGAGAGAAGGCAGACTTCTCTGTAGGCTGGTTTCCTGAATTTTAATGACACACAGAGAAAAATCCATGTGCAAGGTTCTGGGAGATCCCTAGGATTCTCCAAACAGCTTGGATTTATTTAGTGTATCACATCATAAAGAAGTATAAATGGTGGCTTAAAATAGAGAAGAATTTCTCAATATATATACACAACACAATAAGTTTGGCAAATTTAAACAAACAACATTTATGGCATTGATGGCATTTTAGTTTAGTAGAAAAAGACCAGATTTTTCACTCCTCTGCCTTTTCTGAGTTGAGGCAGAAGCTAATAAGCTAATTTTTTCTAGAGTCCACACTAGCCAAGCTGGTGGGGGGTTCAGAGTGGGAAGAGTGAGGTAGAGAGTGAGTAGAAAGGACTTTGGGAGATAGCTCAGCCTCCAAGGCACTGACCATTTAATTGATAGTACTAATTGGTTGACAATATTATTAATGACATCTAATGTGGTACCCTGGCCTCTAATGTACAGACATCTTTGTTCTGTAAAGATGCCAAGACTGCAGTATGAATGGGGGTGGCCTAGGAGTGGAGCTTAAAGTAATCCAGCATAACACAACCTGCCAGCAGCATGCCAGTAGGGCTGGCCATATTCTTATTGGCTATATCCTTGCCTGACTGCCATGCAGCTGTTTCAAACACTGCATATGTGGCACCATAGGTGGCACCAGGCATGAGGCCTGCTCCCCCAACCAACCCGGTGCAGATATTACTGACAATGTTGCCATTAAGATCTGGCCCTTGAGTCTTCTGTTCACCCTCTTGTCAATGCCTCTGGGTTTCTGCTAGTTTCACTTAATTTTGACATGTCGGTCTAACTGGTGCCAGATGAACTTCTTGGTCCTCTTTCTTACATTCTTGAGTTTCATGATGGGTCTGAGGGCAGCCATGATGCCTCGTAGGAGATGGCTTATGTTACCATCTATTTTTGAGAACTTTCTGTATTCATTGATATAATCATGCATTTTTTTTCTTTTTCAGCCTGTTGAAGTGATGGATTACATGAATTGATTTTCTTTTATTTTTCAATTACAGTTTACATTCAGTATTATTTTGGATCAATTTATTTTGAAATGTTGAACCAGCCCTGCATAGCTGGGATAAATTTCACTTGACTGTGATGAATAATTATTTTTATACACTGTTGGATTCAATTTGCCAATATTTTGTTAAGGATTTTTGCATCTGTGCTTGTGAGAAATATTGGCCTGTAGTTTTTTTCTTTTTTTTATAATATCTTCATCTGGTTTTGTCACTAGGGAAATGTTTGTCTCATAGAAAGAGTTACATCATATTCCCTCTGCTTCTATCTCCTGAAATATGTTGTAGAGAACTGGCATAATTTTTTTCTTAGATGTTTGGTAGAATTCTGTTTTGAAAGGCTATTAAATATTGATTCGATGTATACATAAGTATACTCCAGAGATACTGTGGGTTTGGTTCCAGACCATGGCAATAAAGTAAGTCATAATCAGGACCCTGGTAGAGAGTCTTGCCTTCAATTTGTAAGCATCACAACATCTATGAAACACAATAAAGCAAAGCCCAAGATAACAAGGTATGCGTGTACAGGACTATCTCTGTTTCTTCTTGTGTGAGTTTTTGCAAATTGTGTTTTTTAAGGAATTGACCCATTTCATCTAGGTCATCAAATTTGTGGGCTAAAATTGTTCACAGTGTTCCTTTATTTACCGTTTAAAGTCTATAGGATCTATAGTGATGTCCCCTCTTTTGCTTCTGATATGATTAATTTGTATTCTTTCTGTGTTCTTAGCCTGACTAGAGACTTATCAAAGACCAGTGTTTGATTTTGCCGATATTTTCCACTGACTTTTCTCTTTTCAATTTCATCTTGAATTCTTAAGATTTATTCTCTTCTGCTAACTTTGGGCTTAATTTACTCTCCTTTTACTAGTTTTCTAAGGCAGGAGCTTAAATTATTGATTTTAGATCTTTCTTCCTTTCCATTATATTTATTCATTACTATGCATTTCCCTCTGAGCACCTCTTTCACTTCTTTGTACAAACTATGTTAAGTTGTATTTTTATTTTCATTTTGTTCAAAATATTTTTCAAATTTCTCTTGAGTTTTCTTCTTTGACTCAAGTGTTATCTAGAAATGTGCTGTTTACTTTCCACATTTATTTTTGCATTTTCCAGCTATCTTTCAATTATTGATTTCTAGTTTAATTCTCCTGTGGTGTAAGAGCAGATATTGTAAGATTCCAATTCTTTTGAATACGGTAAGGTGTGTTTTATGGACCAGAATGTGTGTGATCTGTTTGGGTGAATGTTCCATGTGAACTTGGGAACATTGTGTATTCGGCTGTTGTTGAGTGAAGTAATCTATAGATGTCAAACATATTCAGTTGATTAATGGTGTTGAGCTCAACTATGTCCTTACTGACTTTCTGCCTGTTGGAGTTGGTTCTTTTTTATTGTTGCTAACTTTTAAAAAAAAATGCCAAATACTTTTCCAAAATGGCTGTACTATTTTATATCCCCACCAGCAATGTAAGAGAATTACAGATTTTTACTTCCTCACCAATACTTGATATTGTCGTATTTTAATTCCTAGCCATTCAAATGGATTGTGGTCATATTTCACTGTTTTTTATTTGCATTTCCCTTTTCACTATTATGTGGTGTCTTAGAGCTACCAATATTAATATCTGATATTTCTAGAAATCAACCAATCAACTCTGCAAAGCAGGCCACTTCTATGCTTCCCAAAGCCATCCCAACTATGCCATTTAATTGAAAATTAAGCATATCTTTAAATATAAACCAGCCACAATCCCATTCTCACTTAACTTTCAGGCACCAGTGGCCCTGATGTAGATTAGCGGTTGTTGGAGGAGGTAGGTGACTTATTTATAAAGACTTTCAAAGGGCTGTTAAAACCCAAAAAGATGAAGATACAGTCCTAATAGGCCTGCCATTATGGTACACTTGCTCCCCCTAGGACGCTATACTGGATATTTTACACCCATCATCATAATCCACCAAGGCAGGCATTACAGTCCCCATTTTATAGGTGAAAAAGCTGGTTCATCACAGATCTCATAAAATCATATTATTGCAAATAAACAGAGAATGGCAATAGCTGAAGTAAGTATTTCTAAGGGTTGGTAGAGGCCAAGGCCAGTACTTCTGGAACTTGATCAACCTGTTACAGGACTTCAGGGCAGGATGAGTAGGGAAACTGAAACAGGAAAAGTAAAACAAGGCCAAACAGTGTGGGCAATTTGCAGCCAGCTTGTAACTAACAAGCCATTATCCTCCTCAGCCAAGGACATGAGTACAAATGCTTACCCCTTCCCCCTAATGAGAGAATTCAGGAAGGGAAGAGAAAGGGGAAAGGGGGAAAAAAAGGCCATTTAATCCCTAAGCAGAGAAGTCAGTAATCTCAAGGCTGGGCAAGATAAAGTTGCCAGGTGCAGGGGGGTATATAACACCTCAGATCCCTACCCAACTTGCTCTTCAGATTAGCTGAGAGCCTGTCTGTACTTCATAAGCCAGATGTATAGGTTTGCTTGCTTTGCTTTTTCAATAAAGATTCATGCTTTGATTGCTATAATCAATTGGCTTTTCACAATGCAGACAAGGATTGGGTTGGGGACAGCGCTCTCCCACTGGCTGAGGGAGCTGTCCTAGCAGATAACACCTCTCTGGTGTAAGTCAGAGGCGCCTATAGCAAACCTAGGTACTCACTGAACTGCAGGTTCGGATTCAGCAGTTCTGTTGAGGAAAGGTGCGGGGAGGAGCTCCCAGTGATACAGATTCCACACGTCCACACTTTGAATCTCAATGGCCTGTCTTTACCTCCTCACAAGGTCCTGTCAGGTCAGGATCAGCACTTGGTGTGCTTGGAGACAGCTGCTCAGAGTTTAAAAAAAAAAAAAGGAAGCAGTGCTGCTTTCTCTTCCTAAAAACTGATATAAAGTGGCTGCAGAGTAAGAGCCAGCTGGGTACCTGTTTGTCACTTAATATGTCAAATAAGATAGATAACAGCTGTCTACCACCAGCGCCAGAGGCAAGAGCAAATGATAATACCAGGAGAGAGCACTGGCAAAAAAATGACCCGGACCCAGCTACACAATTTTGTTTCCACCAATGGGCCACCCTTACATACGCATACACCCCACTCCTCTTCCTAACACTGGAAAAGAGAGAAATCATTTAAAGCTATGATTAAAAAAACAAAGCAAGCCCTGATGGTTAAGATTTTCATAGCCAGACTGACTAAAACTATCCCTGGACCATGGAAAAAGCTCTTAACTTCAATAGAACAGAAATAAGATGCTTGTTGTCCAGGTATACGATGGCAAGATTGCCATGGTTTCCCATATATGAGTAGCAAAAGTTCAACCAAGTCTATTACAAGTGTGATATTGAGATAGTAAAAAAAGGTTTAAGTAAGAGATAGATGTAATCAGACTTGTATTTTTTTAAAAATGATCCTTTGGCAGGGTAATTTGGAGGATAAACAGTAAGGCGGCTAGCTTGGTGGCAGGTGGCCAGTTAAGAGCCTAACACTGTGGTTCTCAAAAAGTGTTCCCAGGGCAAGAGCATCAAGATCACTGGGAACTGGTTAAAAATGCAATTTCATGGAACTCCCCTGGACTTGCTGAATCAGGAAGTGTCGAGTCTGGAGTTGTGGTCTAACAATCTATGTTTTAATGATTCTGATGCATGCTCAAATTTGAGAACCACTGGGCTCTGAAATGGTCCCAGTAGAAAAGGATGAGCAGTTGTGCAAAGGTGGAGGCAGTGAGAACGAAAAGAGATACTTTCAGAGACATTTAAGAGCTACATAAGACTAGGCTATTCACCTGGGAGACATTAAATATTACTCTCTCTTTTTTTTTTTTAAAACAGACTGGCTTAATGATGATGCAACTAATGAAAATGTATAACACTGAAAGAACAGTTTGTGTGGGGGAATAGGTTAGAAATGAGTTCAGTTTCAGATACAATGTGTTTTGTAAGCCTGTTAGAACATCCATGTAAAGATGTCCAGTGGGTGGCTTAATATATAAGTCTATAGCTCCAGAGAAAGAATTGTGGGTGATTATATAGACTCAGAAGTCATCCACCTATGGGAGAGAGTTAACCACACAGGAGTGTATAAAATAGCCTCAAGCAGAAGTTTTCAATTTTTTTTCTCCTATGACAGATGAGAAACGGCATTCATATGAGACACTCCCAGGAGTATACCCAGATTGTAATGAAAACCAACATACTCACATATGAACAAAAATGGCTGGTCAAATAAAGCAAAGAGCTCCCAAGATGTTTTTTTTTTTTTAATATATTTTATTGGTTTTTTACAGAGAGAAAGGGAGAGGGATAGAGAACCAGAAACATCAATGAGAGAGAAACATCAATCAGCTGCCTCCTGCACACCCCTATTGGGGATGTGCTCACAACCAAGGTACATGCCCTTGACTGGAATCGAACATGGGACCTTTCAGTCCGCAGGCCGACGCTCTATCCACTGAGCCAAACCAGCTAGGGCCCAAGATGTTTTTATAGGTCATATTTACAAAAGCATTTTACTAGCAAATGATGAGCAAAATCATCTATTAAATGATCTCAAAACATCACTTTTGGTGAAAAATGTATATGGCTAATCTACTTATATAAAAACCATGGGTGGTGTTCATCACGTCCAGAAGAACTGCTGTGCCCAAGTGGAAGGAAGTCAGTCCTGCAGGGGTTGTCTTGGCAATGGCTGCACCCTCCCCCGAGCTGTTTCCAGTGAGGACGGGGTTTGAGGCAGGAACCCCCCCTCAGAGCATGGAACCACTGAATCCTGGGTCATTTTGCCAAGGGCTGTGCCCTCCCCAGCTGTTTCCCGTGTGGACTGAGGGAAGAACCCACCCTCAGAGCACCAGGAGTGCCCAGCATCAGTCAGTCCTGGGTAGCTGAGGTGGAGGCCACGGTGCGGTAGAACTCTGGGTCTGGCCCAACAGGGAGCATGGCCGACCTTCAAACCAGACCCTGACAGTAGAAAGGAGGGAGCCCTATTCCTCACGGAATCCGCTGTTGGATAGCTTGCTGTCAGTGGCCTGCCAGCCAGGAACCCCATTC
This sequence comes from Myotis nattereri, assembly GCF_964212035.1. Classification (NCBI taxonomy): domain Eukaryota; kingdom Metazoa; phylum Chordata; class Mammalia; order Chiroptera; family Vespertilionidae; genus Myotis; species Myotis nattereri. The sequence goes on from NC_138084.1 coordinate 27,742,346, forward strand.
ACCTGCAATCCAGACCTGACAGGAGGGAGGAGGGAGTCCCTTTCCTCACGGAATTGACAGGTGGCCAGTTTGCTGTCAGGAGCCTTTCCTATAGGAGCTAGCAATCCTATTCACCTGCACCCTGTCCCCTGACAGCAGGGAGGAGAGAATATGTTTAAAGACCAACTATTGGAACAAAGTAGCTCTGAAGCCAAAAGAAGCCACTGTTGGTGACAGAATAGAGAGTTAGAAACATCAATGAGAGAGAAACATCTATCAGCTGCTCCTGCACACTCCCCACTGGGGATGTTCCCGCAACCAAGGTACATGCCCTTGACTGGAATCAAACCCGGGACCCTTGAGTCCACAGGCTGATGCTCTATCCACTGAGCCAAACCGGTTAGGGTAATTAATTCCCTTTTAATGTGCATGGATTTCATGCACTGGGCTACTAGTATAATATAAAAATGATATAAAACTAGTTTTTTAATTATTATTAATGATTTTAGAGAGGAAAGGAGAGAAAGAGATAGAAACATCTATGATAAGAGAGATTCATTAATCCTGCATGCCCCTCCACTGGGGATCGAGCCTGCAATCTGGGCATGTGCCCTGACTGGGAATCGAGCCATGACCTCTTAGTCTATGCTCAACCACTGAGTCATGCTGGCCTGGCTAAAATTATAAAGATCAAAGACAGTCCTCTATAGTTAATATAAACAAAGTAAACATGCATTGATTAAAAAAATAACTAATATTTTGTCATAAAGTTAATATAAGTAATTTCATTGCACATGTCATTTGGATGATCACACTGCCTTTAATTTGAAAACTATAACTATAGTCTCATTCTCATTTCTAGGCCATGCAAATGTAGATGACTACACATGCTTTCTTCATCTCTCTCCTTAGTAAAAATGTATCCAAGAGTAAATCAAAGAAATAAACACAATTGAAATCCACAGTGTACAATTTATAATATTTCAAAATTGCTCTATCAATGACACATCAATAACCATAGTTTATGAATATTTTCAGTCAATATAAAATAGACTATGAATTATGGGCAATTCCCTTCCAGCTCACTCTAATTCCACCTTTCTCCACACAAGCAAGCACACACTATTAAAATGCAAATGAGCAACTGTGACATCCTTATAATGATAACTTTGAGATGAGTCTAATTATTTTAAAAACTAAATCATTCACAAGTGCTTGTAACTTAATGTTTATGAATAAGTGAGTGGTTTTGACACGTCATGACTGACTATAGCACTGTAATGTGTCATGCCTCTAAGGTCAAGAACTACTAGTCTGGGAAGATGGCTCTAGAGAAAGCACAGAAAAATGATGACAAAATTAGGGACCGTTACTATTTGAATTATTACAGGAGGATGACTAGAAAAGAAGTGATTTGGATGGCAGGAGGGCAATGGAGAGAAAATGTCATAGAAGCCAAGAGATGTGAAACACTCAAGGAATGAGTGTTCTGCAGTGTCAATATCTCATTGGGAGGTTAAGTAAAATTAGAAGTGACAATGATGAGGTCACTGACAAACTCCGTGAGGCTGTGTAGGTTAATGATTGAGAACATGGGAGCCAGAGCCAATTGTCTGTCATGTATGACTTCTATGACCTTGGCAACTTTCATGACATCTTTTGGAACTTATATTCCAGTGGGAGGATAGATAGATGATAGATAGACAGACAAGTAATACATAAGTGGATCTCTGAATATCAGTAAAAAGAAATTCCATAAAATAAACATAAAACCTGCTGCCTTCAAGGAGCTTACATTCAGAATTAAACTAAATGTACCTCCATAGAATGTGAATTGCCAGTGGATGCGAACTGGATGCTGAGGGACTTCACTGAGGCATGAAAGTGCAGAGGATGGATTGACTGCATACTTGGGCTATGGTGGTTAGGAAAGGGCTTACATCAAACGTTAAAGAAGGGATAGCAGCAGGTGAGTGCAGAGGGGGAAAAAGGGAATTTCTGAGATGGATGCAAAATTGAAAGGCCTGTAGGGTACACTAAGCATTCCCATTCAGCTGAAAAGAAGGGTTTATGTAGGAAAATAGTGGCAGACAAATAGGGAAAGTAAATTGAGGTCAGAGGGTAGACATCCTTGAATGTCAAACTAAGAAAAATTACAGTACCCTGAAGGCAGAAGAGAAATATCTAAGGTTTTCTTGAAAAGAAGACAGGTGAAGGCTCAAGATTACAGGTAAACTGGAAACAGCTTATCTTTTATCTTTCCTTGTAACTAAACTTTACATCTCCATGAACAACTCAATTAAATGCTTTTCCATTACTACCTCGGCCTTGACTAAGGCACTCTAAATTCTCTCTCCCTATCTACCAGGATGGTGATCTTCCAAGGACTATTCACAAGTGTGATTATTATATAAAATCACATATATTATATGTGATTTTCTACATTTGAGAGGCTTTCCTCTTAACAGGAAATGTCAGGATAACCCTTTTTGGCTAATAATGACTGGGTGTTTCAATTAAGTCCTCTCTATTATGCCAATCTCGGTTTTTAGTTCAACACACACACCTACATCTACACACACACACACACACACACACACACACACTCATCCCACAACTCTTAACACCAGCTCAGGCAACCATACACTGGTTTTCCCAAAAGTTCCCAATTTTAATTCACCCAAAATTGCATTTGAAGATCTGAAAATGCTTATTCCCTATAACGTACACTCCATGATTGTTAAACCAGTGTGAACCAATTTTTATAATAAGATTATTATAATAATTACAGAATCTGGAAATTAGAGAGGGCTATCTGAAGCCAGTTATTTTTGTCAACTGGTTTCTTCCTGGTCAATATTAGAAAGTATGCTCTCAAATGGATTCCCACCAGTCTCTCCCTTCATTCAAGATGGAAAATGGCCTTAATGTGGTACCATATCCAAGGCTGTGTTGAGTATCACCTTATCTCAATTGATTAATAAATAAGAAAAGTGATATGCATAGTGGATTAATAACTCCTGCTAAGTCAGCAGAAGATTCAAACTTGGGCCTCTTCCCCCTAAGCTTGTGCTTCTCTCCAATACCATGCAGCTTTTCTTCTTTTGTTCTTTTATGTCTCCATGTACTACCTTCAGCTCCCACTCCTATGCCTGGGAAGGGAAGGGAGGGTCTCACACAAAAAACCAAATCACCATGGTAGGCTGTCAGGCATCTAACAGAGAGATTGTAGTTATACAAAGTTAAAGATATCCACAAACAAAGTCCCAAGTAAAGATAACTAGTTACATGCAGGTACTTGCATATGCTCCTTCTTGAATTAAATCGCATTTAAGTGTTTTGGATTTTTTTTTTTTAAGATTGTTTACCTACAAGGACAAGGAGAATGACAGAGGAGACAACAAAAATGGAAACCAAGAGTAGATGAAGGAATGAAGACTGACTTTGAAGATCTGAAAATGCTTAATCACAAACACTCCGCAAGAAAAGTTAAAAGACCATTTGTTTTGCACCACAGAACCTAAAACGCTCAGGAGTGAGCAGCACCAGATACCTCTGGGAGTGGCAGGCAAAGAAGGTTAGAAGATCTCTTTAAGAAGTAACACCAGTTACATGACCGCCCCTCAACCAGCCTAGAAGAAGATGGAACATTTATGGTGTACAGCAGGGAACACCATGCACAATTGATTGCAAGTTCAATATTGAATTCAGGGGAAATAAGTTTGTATAGCAAATAAAATGCTGGAAAATGAGTTTAGATTCCCTTGGAAGGGGTTTAGAACAGGATTTTCTAAGGAACCAACGAACTAAAACTAAAATATTTAAAGATATTGACAATCAAGCATTTCCCAAGATAATGTCCAGATCACCCTAAAATGGATTTCACTGTTAACCATCACATACCCATTTGTATAGAACTTCTGACTAGTGTTTTTATAGTTCAGTTCTTTCATATGAGCGAAGAGCCAGGTTCAAATATTTGAGGGAAGGTTCTGATTTTATATAATAAAACCCCAATATGCAAATCAACCAAACGGCGGAACGACCTGCAGAACGACCGGTCACTATGATGTGCACTGACCACCAGGGGGCAGGCACTGTTCATTCAGAAGCCAGGTTCATGGCTGGCAAGTACAGCAGAGGTGGTGGGAATCTCTCCCGCCTCCACTGCAGGCAGGTGGTAAGGAGCAAGGGGTCCTGGACTGCGAGAGCCCCGGACTGTGAGAGGGGTGTTTGACTGCCTGCTTAGACCCAATTAAGCCAGCAGGTGGACATCCCCTGAGGGGTCCCGGACTGCGAGAGGGTGCAGGCCAGGCTGAGGGACCTTCCTCCCCAGTGCATGAATTTCATGCACTGGGCCTCTAGTATCCTATCTAATAAAAGAGTAAGATGCAAATTGACCATCACTCCAAAACAAGATGGCCAACCCCATGTGGTCAAATATGGCTGCCCCCATGTGGACACAAGATGGCCACCACAAGATGGCCAGCAGGGGAGGGCAGTTGGGAGGGATCAGGTCTAAAAGAAAGGGCAGTTGGGGGAAACCAGGCCAGCAGGGGAGGGCAGTTAGAGGTGACCAGGCCAGCAGGGGAGGGCAGTTGGGGGCAATTGGGCTGGCAGGGGAGCAGTTAGGAGTTGATCAGGCTGGCAGGGGAATAGTTAGGGGCAATCAGGCAGGCTGGAAGGTGAGTGGTTGGGAGCCAGCAGTCCTGGATTGTGAGAGGGATGCCCCAGATTGGAGAGGGTGCAGGCTGAGCTGAGGGACACACGCACACACACACACACACACACACACATTCACGAATTTCATGCACTGGGCCTCTAGTAAAATATAAAAGCCCAGTCCTGATCGGTTTGACTCAGTGGTGAGAGTGTCAGCCCTTGGACAGAAAGGCTGTGAGTTCAATTCCTGGCCAAGGGCACATACCTTAATCTTGGTTCAATCCCCGGCCCCAGGTGGGGTGCATGCAGGAGGCAACCAATCAATGTCTCTCTTTCACACTGATGTTTCTCTCTCTGTCTGTCTCTCCCCCTCCCTTCAATTCTCTCTAAAAATCAATGGAAAAATATTCTCTGGTGAAGATTAACAACAACAAAAGGGAAATACACACACACACACACACACAGGATAAAAAGTCAAGTCAGAAAGGTATTGGATTTCTCAAATTCCACATTGGAACCTAGTAGAAAATGGTACAATGCCTTCAAAATTCTAAAAAATATATTTACAACTTAAAACTCAATGCCTTACCCCCAGCCAAAGGATTTATATGCAAGCATATAGGCCTAACCAATGGACACAGACAATGGGGGTGGGGGTGAGGGCATGAGTAGGGGGGATTGGGGGAATGTGGGGATAAGGACACATATGTAATAACTTAATCAATAAAGAAATTTAAAAAAAAAACACAAAAAGACCTCAATGCCTTTTCAAATTATCAAAGATAAAGATAAAAATTATTTACTAGACATCTTTTGCTTGCTATGTACCAGATTATTTTCTAAGCACAGTGCTATTTAAAATAGCCAAGATCTGGAAACAGCCCAAGGGCTCATCAGATGAGCGTATAAAAAAGCTGCGGTACATTTATACAACAGAATACTAAATAGCTGTAAAAAGAAAAAAAAAAAAGGAACTCTTACCCTTTGCAACAGCATGGATGTACTTGGAGATTATTATGCTAAGTGAAATAAGCGAGTCAGAGGAAGACAAATACCATATCATCTCACTTATACGTGAAATCTAATGAACAAAATAAATTGACAAACAAAATAGAACCAGATGCATGGATGCATGGTTCAGATCTTAGAGTGGAGGGGCTAGGGGTGGGAGTGGGGGAACTGGAAGAAAGTAACTAAAGAACATATATGCATGTATGCATTACCCATGAACACAGACAGCAATGTGGCAAAGGCAGGGAGAGAGGTTTCTGTGGAGGGGAGGGGGGAAAATGGGGGACATCTGTAATAGTGTCGACAACAAAAAATAACTCCTTTAATAAAAGATAACTTTCAGAGAAGCAAGTTCCCAAAACGTGTTCTGCCATGTACACTTTGTCATGTAATTCATGAAGAATATGCTCCATCCGGCCAGAGCAGTAAACCAAGAAAGAGTAAGCCTGATGCACAGGAGCAGGGGCTACACCCCAGGAAGAGGTGTAGGGAACTCCCAGACTCGTGCTGAGAAGAGACTCCTACCACATAGGCTATAGTTAGCCTAAAAATCAACCAACATTTGGGGAGATTTATTCAAAAACATGAAAGGGTTAATGTCTTTGAGGTATTCATACAACCGGTGGAAGTTTGGGGATAAATTATGGGAAATCCATAGTAAGCAATAAGACGATAAACTAGATGATTATTAATGACAGGGAACAAAGAGCTGTGTAAGAAAGGAAATCAAATATATTCGATAATTCATTTATCAAGCAAACACAGTCATGATAACATAAATACAGAATATTGACCTAACAAAAAGATGTGTGGAGAGATGTGTGAAAGATGACCAAATCCCCATCTTTTGCGGTGTTAAGTCAATAAAATATGCCAAAATTGGGAACATGAAGAAGTAGCAGAGAAGCATGCTATTTAGAGATATGGAGAAAAACACCAAGTGAATCTGTTGAAAGCATGAAAGTAGTTGCCTCTGGGGATAGGAAATGAGGAGAGTTTTTCAGGGGATTTATCTTTATAAGGCATTCTGATTTACTTCTTTAAACCACATGCATGTATTTAAATTTTGTAGAAACACAAATTAAATTTTTAATGTTAAAAATTGATTTTCCTTTGAGCAGCAAAGTATAAGGGTTAAAAGCCAGCAGATTGCTTGCCTTCTGATTCTGGCTCTTTCATTTATAACTATTTGATCTTGGGAAAATCTTAAATCTCTCCTTGCCTCAGTTTCCTCTCATGTAATAACATGAGGGTAATAATATCTTCCTCAGAAAGTTTTGTGAGAATTAAATGCACGCATTTTGAATAGTGCCTAGATCAACGCATGTTTATAATCATTATTATTGCTGCAAATGCAATATTTAAGGGTATTTTGTATCAGTCTAAAAATAACAAAAGAAATTAAATTACAACATTTGTTCATTCATTTTATTTCAATTCCAAATTAGATATATTGGCCTAAAATTATAATTTAAAAATTCTAGGAACCAACAGACTAACATTCCAAAGAGTAACAATTTATTAAGCAAACATGTGATAACTGCATATAGTTGTTTATTGTATTCACTTGAATGCTTATTCAATAATGTATAGAAGGTTCCTTAATATTATATCCACTTAAAGAATATTTATAGCCCTTAATCTTTTAATCTTCATCCACTTAACCATTTGAGAAATTGATGAAAATATTAATATGTCTTCTAGGGGAAAATGAATTAACTTTCATTCATAATTATGTCCTTATCAAAAAATATTTCTAAATCTATTTCATATTTCACAAGCACTCTCTAATTTTTTAACATTTTAGGGACAATATGAGCTAAATTCATCAATTTGGAATATGCCAAGAAAAAAGAGAGGCTCCTTAATAACCCTCAAGAGGGAAGATCGTTTTCCCTCATGTAGATAGGACTCTAGCTGATGCATATTCATTACTCTGCTCTGTTACCAGCTAGCAGGCAGACAATTCTCCAGCAACTTAAAACACTTCTCTTTACTGAGCTACAGTTTGCTATGGAATCTCAAAGCATGAGAATGCGCATATATAAGTGGTTAATTGAAAGTGAATGTTCTATATGGTTTTTGTCCCAAACTGCCAGAGATGGTGTTAAAAAGGAACTACATCAGGATTCATGAAGCTACTAATGAGCCATGTTTGAATATCCACAGTGCCAGCCACAGGATCCTGGGTTCCTCCAATGGTACGAAGGGACATCTAATGAAGACATTCTCATGATACTAAAACAGCCTCCTGGATAGTCATCTCTGTTTCCTAAGGAGACTGCAATACTGCTTGTCAAATCCAATTACCAACAGAAGAACAGAAACCCATCACTTGTCTAGTACCTTGTTAACATGTCCCCAATGAGCCAATATGAAATGAATGCAGTAACAGTGAAGTCCACTGGAAAAAACCTGGGAAACACTGTCTATGGTATTTCTCAAGGTCTGAGCATCAGAAAGATTATTATGTGATAAAATTGAGTATTTCCAGATAAATATGTAATGTGCTAGGTTTGCCAAAATTAAATTCAGTCACAGGTGAGAATGTTAGTGTTTTCTGTATACCTATGGTCTACTTTACTTAGGTACTACTGGATAAAATTATTTTTGGAAGGTGGTAGTATGTCTGTTCTGAATCTACATACAAAGTGAATGTATCAGTTTGTGCATCTGAAAATTAAAAAGAGCATTTTTTTTTCTTTCATTAATCTCTTCTGGAGAAATGCTAGTTCCTCACATGTAACAGCTAACTCAACCATGGCAGTTAGTATAGTCACTCCCGTGGTCGGCAAACTGCGGCTCGTGAGCCACATGCAGCTCTTTGGCCCCTTGAGTGTGGCTCTTCCTAAGCCTTAGGAGTACCCTAATTAAGTTAACAACAATGTACCTACCTATATAGTTTACGTTTAAAAAATTTGGCTCTCAAAAGAAATTTCAATCGTTGTACTATTGATATTTGGCTCTGTTGACTAATGAGTTTGCCGACCACTGGTATAGTCAATCAAGGAAAAGAGTTCAGCTTACAGTGGAGCAACATTTGTACATTTAATGTCCTGTGAGTAGTAAGGGAAGTGGGTAGGGAGGGAGGAAAGGGGAGAAAGAGGAGAGAGGGAGGGGGGAGGGAGGGAGGGAGGGAGGGAGGGCAATAGGAGAAATATTGTAGCCTGTAGGTGATTCTTTATGCCATTCCACTTTACTTCAATAAATGTTTGCTATAAAATGAGAGAGTACTATATGGAAGATGGGAATCTGTTGTTGTCTAAATCAATCTGCATTATCCCTTCATGCCTATAAATAGCACTGGTATTTTACTGACATAGTTTTCTAAATCAATCTGCATTATCCCTTCATGCCTATAAATAGCACTGGTATTTTACTGACATAGTTTTAATGTTTAAAGACAGTATTTATTTTTGGTTGCCTCCAATGTGGCTCCAAAATATTCATCTGGTGCTTGACTAAAGAAACCTGAATCTCTTTTAACTCTGCATGAGAACTGGTTGTGTTGGACTTACCGAATTCAACAGCTGTTCTTCTTGCTTTCTTGTCCATCTCAATATATGGCTTTTTTTTTTTTTTTTGTGGTGGCGGGGGAGGGAGACTCACACCAAAAGCCTTGGAATCATCACCTTTACACCTTATTGTCTCTTACACTCACACCCAGTCCATCAACAAATTCTTTGATTCTAAATTCAGACTTTGACCCAAATCCAACCACTTTCAAGTCCTCCAGTGCTACACATGAATTACTGTTTCCATTTTGCCTCCTTTCAGTGTAAAATCCTCAGACAGCCAGAATAATCCTTTTAAAAAGACAAACCTAATCATGTTCCTACCCTTCTCAGAAAACCTCTAAAGCAGGGGTGGGCAAACTTTTTGACTCGAGGGCCACAATGGGTTCTTAAACTGGAGCGGAGGGCCGGAACAAAAGCATGGATGGAGTGTTTGTGTGAACTAATATAAATTCAAAGTAAACATCATTACATAAAAGGGTACGGTCTTTTTTTTCAATAGTTTTATTCATTCCGGCCTGCAGGCCGTAGTTTGCCCACGGCTGCTCTAAAGACTTCCCTTGAGACACAAGATAAAATCTGAAGCACATACCTGACCAAGACTTTCCAGTCCCTGGTGATGTGGCCCTAGATCCTCTGAATTTAGCTGCCCATATTATTCTTGATCTCTTTCCTCAGCCAGCCAGGTCTACTTGCAGCTCCTCCAGCCTCAGGGATTTCACAGTAGCGGTTCCCTTTGTGTGGAACAGTCTTCTCTGGTACCTATGGAACCTTCATCCTCACCAGTTCAACTCTCTCAGGTATCACCCTATCAGAAAGGCTGTTTATGTTGAAGAACAGCCTCCCTCTATCCTTCACTCTGTAGTTTCTTACCATCCTTATTTTTCTCCTTGGTACACATCACTAAATGAAAACATTTATATACTTATTTGGTTATTTGTATAATCTAATGGGCCAGCTGCAGAGACTTAATCTGATTTCCTGCTACCCTCACTGTATCTTGAACAAATCTTGCCACTCAATATCTGCTGACTAAATGAACTGAGAAACTCTACCGAGCTGCACGTACTTTATAGGAGAGTTAAAAGACTCAATGGCAAATTTTAATTGTATATAAATTGCATTTCAGGATTTATTTCCCACATATGATTCCACTCTAAGCATATGATAAGGACAACTCAATTTAAATTCAACTTAAATACAAATCTGCTACATAGGGTGAATTGTTCCATTGATATAGGCTGGGTTCCCAAGAGCTAGGCAAGTACAACCCTGGAAATCATTTCTGAGAAGCAGAAAAATAATGAACTAATGGTCTTTTAACTAAGATGATCTAGAGAAACTCATCCCTGGTGTTTTCTATCTTCTTTTCTCTGCAAAACACCAGTGTGACCATCTCAGCTTTTGCCCTGGATACTGGCCCAGCCTATCCCTTGCACCCTTCCTGAAACTCGATTTTCATCTCCTGTTTTTCACTAACCTAGTGACCAGTATCATCACATTAAATTCTGTTCCCCAAAAAGATCATGAGCAATTGTACCTCCATAACTCTGCTCATGCTATTTATTCCTCTGCCCCGAATGTCTATCCCTCATATCCATTTGGCAAACTTCTACCTGTCCCCTAAAATTCAGATAAAATGTGACCACTTTTTTAGAACCTTCCCTGAACTCTTATTTCAGCAAGTCATTCCCACTATGCTTTATAGTGATACCTTCTTTAAAGTATAATCCTATATTATAAAGCCTCATATGAAAATCTACCAAACTGCAGAATGACCAGCAGAACAGCCAGTCTCTATGACACACACTGACCACCAGGGGGCAGATGCTCAATACAGGAGCTTCCCCCAGCCCACAGGCCCCAGGCCAGCCAAGACCGGTGCCAGCAGGGGCCCTCCGATCACCCCACCGGTCACCCCACAGATTGGCCCTGATTGCCAGCCAGGCCTAGGGACCCTACCCATGCAGAAATTTTGTGCACCACGCCTCTAGTAGAATTATAAAGTTATCTAAAGTTTACCCATCATATATTATAACATCCTCAAGGGCAGGGATGACATCTTATTCATCTTGAATCTCCAAATACTAGTGCAGTATTTGGCTTATAACAAATGTTTAAGAGTGTTAATCCATCATTTTTTTCCCTTTCAACAGATACAATATAAGAGGTTCTTTGTCCAAGACCAGATTTACTTTAGGTTTCAATTTCTCTTATCCCAAGGATATTCTTTTCCTCCTCCCCTAACTGCTGGCTCACATTTGATTCTGTGACTATACTCCTCTGAGTTCCCTATTTCCTAAGCTTAGGTCAAATTCTTGCTTCTCTGAATGGCCCCTCATTATTAATAATTATGGTCCCCATTTCCTGAGCCTCTAACTCTGCCCATGCTTCACAACCACTCTCACTTATTCTCTACACAGCCCATGGTGTGACAAAATGGATTCACAGAGTGGGAGTGTGCTGGTTAATCTTACATGTCAACTTGACTGGACCATGGAGTACTCAGATATTTGGTCAAACATTATGTTGGTGTTTCTGTGAGGGTGTCAATGAGTTATATTAACATTTAAATCAGCAAAACACATAAAGCAGATTGCTGTCCATAATGTGGGTGGGCCTTACCCAATCAAGTAAAGGCCTGAGAAAGAACGAAAGGCTGAGCCTTCCTGAATAAGGGAGAATTCTGCTGTCTGACAGCCTTCATACATGAAGGAAGGAGATGTGTTTAAAATTCTATTTTGCTAGCATTTTTGTGGACAAATTAAAAATAGAAAGAATACAATGCGCAATCAGGAAACACAATAATTAGATTGTTTCAGGAAATAGGAAGGGAGAGGAGATACAGATTGATTACTATATAACTGTATGAGAAGCAACTTCCTTAACATGTGTCTTCATTTCCAGTTTCCCAGCTATCCTGAGGTCCTTTCCTCCCCCACACCCTGCCCCAGATGTTTGCCTGGATGTAATCTCATCAGTTGGATCCCAATTCCCCCTCCACATCTAGTTCATAAAAGCTATTTTGCTACCAAACTTGGAGTGTAGTTGTTAGCTCTGTAGTAGATGATCCAAATAGAAAAATCTATTTGCCGTACAATATATCCTGAGGGTTTCGTAAGGAGAGCTCCTCTGTGCTTCAACTACTAAAAGAGCATGGCAATTACTTTCCTAGGAAACAAAGTCTAAAGAGCATAGATGATCAACAAACATAGACAACTGAGGTGTCAGACTGAGCAGTTCAGCTTCTGTGAACAGGCTACCTAGATCAATGTTAAACCCCTGCTAACCATGGTGGGGGGAAATGCTGGCACTCCAAACCATTCTGCCCAGACCATCTACCCATTCCTGAGGATATTCTCACTAGGCTATATGAAAGGCATCCAGATAGTCCATCAGGCTCTTAGTCTCTTGGTTCTTAATTTCCTCTGCAAATCAGTTGATCCTGTCCAGTCTGGCTGTCATTTCAGATCAGTGCCATTCCCTCTGCTCCTTTCCATGTCAGAGAAAAGGGAAGGAATGTGCTTCTGGAAAGTAATTCAGGGAGTGTTTCAAGGTTGCAGGGCTTGCTCAGCTGCTCTCAGATGTCCCTGAGCTATAAGCAGTCACACTGCTTCTTCCCCCCCACCCCCCACCCCCCACCCCAGTGGCCATCTCAGCACAGCTGGGCTCTTTCGGAAATGGCTGTGAAATGTCCTGTGAAAAGAAGAGATGATCAAGCGCCAGTTAATGGCAAAAAGGAAGCTCACCAGCTAGACAGCGTGGTTCAGTTTGCTGGTCTTTTCATCAGTGACCACCAGCGTGTCTGCCTCCTTTATGGCCGTTGAGTTAGCAACAGAGACAAGCCTGGTCTGAGATTGTTGAAAATGGCTGGTGGGCAAAGATGAATATCCAGGGAGTTCAGCTCCCTTGGGAATGTGCCTGCTCTCCTGCTGTCCAATTCAAAGCTCCCTTTTCATCCATCCACCCGCTTCCCTGTGCCAAGTCCTTTTTCTTTACACAGAGAAAATGGAACGTTAATATTAACCTTACTCAAGATAAGAAATTTATGCATTTGTTTGCTGGGGAGTGGGTTTTTTTTTTTTTAAAGACATCTATTAATTCATTCTGATTATGCAATTTCCATAATGCAATTTTGTAGGTAGCAAGGAAATAGCCTTTCTTCCATCATTGCATTTTCTTCAGGTACAGTATGAGTGTTTCATTTAGTCTTGCAATTAGTCTTAGATTTAACACATGCTGACTTCACAGAGACACATTTATTATTTTCATTGCCTAATACTATGAAAAGAAATTCTTGGCATAGATCAGTGGCCAACAAGTCTTAGGTAATTTTGGTAGTTGGTAGAGAGGGAGCAGTTCCATACCCTTCTATGCTTTCTTGCTACTGGTCCACATTGCTCTTTTTACACTATCTTTTTCTCCTTTTCATCCAGGCTACCCCTCTATGCAAACCTCTGATCTCATTTATCTCACGAATGTCTACTCGCCCTCATTTGTCAGTGTAACAATAACCTATTCAGTCCTTCCCAGACCCCTCTCCCAAACTAAGACTGAAGTTTTGCTTTGACAAGCACATCTCTGGTTTTAAACATCTGACATATTCATGATTGACCAAGAAGTATACAATGAATTATAAGATGACTACATGTACTACCCCAGTGTGTCCAATAGGGTACTGCTATATGTACCAATGACATCATTAATAGCTCCCTCTTTTACTCTCAGTAGTGTCAGTTGGGTATTACAGTATCTGGTTGCCTTTATGGTCAGTACATTGTAAGAAGAGTATATTCTCTATTCAAAGAATGTACATTTGACTCTGAGCCCTTTATGTCTTTGGTGTGTGGCCTTGAACAAGTTACTTCCCCACTTTAAACTCAGTTTCAGCACCTATAAAGCAGCGTTGAAGATAATATTTCTCTCAAGGGTTAACTGCAAAATAACAAAGTGAAAATTACTTTGATAACAGGTAAATTGCTGCATAAATCATAGTTACCACTCTATTACTATAGTTGTAATATGTATAGTAGTATATAAAAATAGCTTTGAAACATACTAGTCCAGTAAGAATGTTTTAAAATTTTTGCTTTTATTAAGGCAACGTTTTATTATAAAGTAGTCTTAGTCATTGAAAATGTACTGTTTTTTTAAGTGCTAGCTGTTCTTATCATGGTAGGGGTGGAATGACTTGAGTATGGTGTGCCCATTTCAGTCACGACTCTGGTGACCAAAGTCACATTCAAACAGCGACCAAGTGTACTAGTAGATTACTTGTGCTTCCCAGGAAAATGTAAAACCTTTTTTTCTACATGATACAGATACCTAAAAGTGAATTTTAAAGAAAGTGAAATTAATATTCTCTGGGTTTCTACTATGTGCCAAATAGTAGAGGTAAGTTATCTTACTTAATCCTCATGACAATTTTATTACTTATTTTCCTCAATAAACATTTATTAAATAACCCGAATGTTGACTAGGACATGCTCTCTACCTTCCCCAGCCAGTGAGGAAAGTAGATTAAGCAAATTAGCAATTACATCACAGTGTGAAAAATGCCAAGAAAAAGACTGATATGGAAGAACACAGAGTGGGGTGAAGGCAGATTGCATGAAAGATGTAAATGTTTTTAAATTTTACTTTGAAGAATAGCAAAAAAAAAAAAAATAGGGGGACTATATTTCATCCAAAGAGAAAACACAGCAACTAAAAACATAAGAGGTATAAGCACATTATTTAACCCTCAAATCTGAAAAGTTTAAGAACCTTCCAAGGTCATGAAACTGCTAAGAGCTAGAGACCAGTTTTGAGCCCAGCAGACTGACTTCAAAAATCCATGCACTTTACCATCGAGCTATTCCGTAGCAAGGAACACTGTAAGTAGCTTGACTGAAGTTTTGTTGAGGAGAAAGTGGCAGAAAATAAGGCTACGGAGGTAGGTGGGAGCTGGATCCAGAAAGGCCAGTGTCCCAGGCTAAGAAGTGTGCATTCCATCCTAAAAGTCATGGGGATGCATGGGAGGGTCTTCCACATAGAGTCACAGAGTAGACAGCTAGATACTCAATAACACCCACTCTATGCCAGGAACCACCTTCAGCACTTGCCTCCCCTCCTTAAACTCCTCAAACAGCCTGTGGAAGTAGATACAATTATTTTCCCCACTTGTAAAGTGAGGTACAGATTGGTTGAGTGACTCGCCCAAGATGGCACAGTTAGCTAAGAGGAGTCAGACTCCCAAAAAAGCAGTCTAGCTCCTGAAGCCACGCCACTCACACTCTGTCATGCTGCTGCAGGCAGGCCACGGAGGATCGCTCTGGATGTCTGCTGAATGGATGGAAAAGCAGCCTAACTGCAAAAGACTGGTGGTGCTGATATCTACGCCAGAGTTTGAGTCATTTCCTCCATGTTCCTTAGGCAAGCAAGTCAACTCAGCGCAGTTAAGAGAATTTGCTCTAGATCACACAGTATGTGTCAGAGATGAGATTTAATTTCAAAGCCCTTGTATTTATAGTGTCTGAGGGCTCCTCCTGCTATTTCAATTTCAATAAAATTATCGCAAATTCCAAGTTATCTGGGTCTAAAATAATGAGGTTTTGTTCTCTGTAGATCCAGCATTTGAGTATGATCACACTGTGTTTAAGTGTGTCAGATAATGATCCACAAAAGGCCATGTTTCCCTTCGAGAATGCATGGCTCTCCTCTGGCTAATGGCTGTGACAAGAGACTCTAGAGCATGTCACTATTTAAAGTTGATAGGCATCATTGCACTGAACAGGTCATTATGAAAAGCATTATGTCTGCTCTCTTATGAAGTGTTTTTAATACGAAATTGATCTTGAAATGCAACCAAAGTAAATGCTATAGACTTGTTTTCTTTTTCCCCTCTACTCTTTCATCTGAGTATAATTGGAGTTTTGATGAATGCTCCTCATTTCTATTCAATATCTGACTTCATGGTGAAATTCCATCCTGAGACAGGAAATGTTATACTGTAGAAGGAATTAGACATTCTCAACCCCTGGCATATGGATTCCAGTCATCTGTTTAATAAACACAACTGTTTTTGCATTCAACAGAAAGCTGGACCTGGGTTGCTCAATATGGCAAAGAAAATCACAGCAAGTAGCATTTCTTACCTTATGGGAGCCATACTTCCTCCCCAGGGATCTCTTCTGTGTGCTTAGGGACACAGATGAAAATGTACACCATATTAATTTCTTATTAATTGAAACCTACCCTAAACATTTTAGCACTGCTGAGGTAGCCAGCCACTAGCCACAGGTGGCTGCTGAGCACTTGACTTGAGATGTGTCAAGTATATTTCTTCTCACCCTTGTTAAAGCAGCTTTTAGAAAAGTTAATATGTGTGCTATATATTATATCTTCTAATTTCAGAGCTTACACTTGTGCATGTGCATGTGTGTTTTGTTTTGTTAAACGTAAAGCCAGTCCTCGTCCAAGAAATTTACTGCACATTGCTTTTCCTTTACTTAATATAGTCTTCAAAGAGATACTATGAGTGACTATATGAAGGCCCAATATCCTTATCTCTGAAAAAGGCTGCAAAAACTGCTTTCCACCTGGATGCCAAAGATGGTTTCCTGGTTTTAAACAGCCCAGGAGGCTGAATCCAAACATTTTCCAATCTAGTCACATCTCCAAACACAGTCTATGTTTTAGAGGAATATCTACAATCCCTCCTTCACCTATAAAACAATTTATACAAGCAAAATATCCATACTATGAAATTATATTCTACATACAAAAAGGTAACTTAAACTAGTATATTATCCCTCAATAAAATTAAAAGTATAGTTTAACTAGATTTAAATAAATATTTGAATGCCTGCCTTATCCCTGCCCAATATCTTTCAGAATACGCCACGTTTAAAAAGAGTATTATCTCCAAATGAGTAAGATGTTACAAGAACACTGTGCAAGAGACCCAATACACAATTTATTTCTCTGTTGTAAGTTTAAAAATGGAAAATTCACCAACTAGGGAAGGAACAATCATGATCATTAACCCCAGGAAGAGAATTGTCTTATTAACCAGCGGGATTCCGTTATTTAATAGAATTCTGAGAGGCCCAGGGGGCAGATGGAGAGTTCTGTGTCACTGGCAGTTCTATTCAAGGAAGATGTAATGATTCTGAGTTGTTTGCACTACTTTCAAGTGACCCATGAAGCAGTTTCTCAAATCTTCTAAAAACTGGCAGGATCAGAAGTTTCGATAAGAGGTTAACTGTCTTTAATTTGATTGAAGCCAGACAGAAGTGGTGATGACATGGTTGAAAGGAATGAGTTCACTCAACTGGAGAAAATTTTAAGCCCTGGATACTCCCACAAGTGATCTTCACAGGGTATCAACTAGAATCCACTTCAGAACTGCAAACAGAGGTTTATTTTCCACAATAATAGTTCAGCCACTTTTACTCACTTAGCATTTTATTCATAACAGCAATATTGCAGAGACTGATAGAGCCCACACACAGCTGGGCCTTCCCCTCCTTCCCAAGCACACAGATACCCTGCTCTATTGTCAGGTATCACTATGAACTGAGGTCTACCCAAGGCGATGGGAGCCAAAGCATATGAACCACTTTCAGGTCTGGCCAATAACAGCCTCCCAGGCATGACCTACCTAACTTTCCTTCCCCATCTGCATATCAGAGTGGTGAGGCTCTCTCCCCCTCTCTTTGAAATCAATAAAAAATAAAAAAAACATACTTAAGAAAAAAAAAAAGAGGTTTCTGGGCCAAGCAGAGCCTGCAACAGTACTTGATCTAGGTTCCTGACTGCTTAGTTCTCACAGCACAACAGACATTAAAAGGGACCAGATCTATTGAAGCCAACCTTGCCTTAAAATATGGCACCCAACTAGGTACTACAGTTTCTTTGTTTTTTGTTCTATGTAAGGTGAATATGCTTTGCACAGATTCTGAGCTAGTACTATGGGCATGTTAAGTATAAGTGGCACCATTCTAGAATAGTACCAGTTGTTAAATACTTTGAATTCATTGCTCCTCTAACAGACCATAATCCGGCAGGTAGCCTAGAGATTGCCTATGACATGTTTCAATAATGTTGCCTAAAGAAAGTCTCCTGGTCCACTGAGAATTGTTATTTAGAAAGGAAATACAGTCTTAAATTGATTGCTCAACAGAAAGTCGATGTTCAGTAGCCTGTTATAAAATAAAATTGACTGATATATATTTATTTGGCTCTGTTAATCTCACGAGTCATCTCAGATGTGACAATTATGGATAACAAACACCTATGTACCTCATCAAAGTGCAACCTCAAAATGCACTCAAAAGAATCAGCACTTGTCTAAGTGTCAGAACTCCACACCCTCTGACATACAGGCTGGTTTAACATGTTTTCCTCAAACCCCAAGGGACATCGTTACTGTCCACTGGGCTGCAAACGTTAAAAGGTAAGCACTGGCTCTGGTAAGTGATGGAAAGTGCCTTAAGTGCATCCAAGAGGCTCCTTCTTTGCCCAGTAGAAATGCACTTTAAGGAGAAGAATATTAGTGGCCAGGATGAGACTATATCAAGGTCAGCCTTGTTAAGCCAAAATAACACAACTGATATACTGTGTCCAATGCTACACAAGTTCCCTGGCCTTACAGTCTTGCGGAACTGTTGCTGGTTTCAAGGCTGCAGTATAGCTCCTGTGTTGCCTGTACATCTCTGACAAAGTGATGAACATAATGTCTCTTGATAACTCAGACTAGACCATCAGTTTCATTTTCTTGTTTCAGTCACATTTTTCAAAGAAAGCATTATTAAACTTTAAGCATTATAATCTTCCCTTGGCACAGATAACCTTCCTTATCTTAAAATCAAATCAGCATTATAAAGTGCCCCCCCCCCCCGCCGCCTTTAGCAGTATAACAAATATACCCATGTTTAATTTTAGTGACAGGTAAATATTTGTATGACAATGAGTTTGCACAAAGGTTTGAAGTTATTTAAATACTGCTGAATTGATAACAAATACTCATGGTTATATTACTACCCATCTACTTTTACGATTACTAGTAATAGTGCATGTATAGTCGGCAAGCATTTATGGAGCTGGAGGAGTGGGTTGTGCGAGTCCTTACCTGCCGCATCCCTTTGGAGAAAATGGTAGTGGGATGATGCTTTTAAGTTTCTTTGTTTCTGTACCTAAGTCATAGCTTTTCCCTTTATGAAGAGGAGGGTTGTTTTGGCAAATCTGAGGAAAACTGGTAGAGGTGTGTCAGAGACCATGGCTCAAGCATGGTACAAGCCACCTCTTCTCTCAGACCTCCTGCACTCAGGCAGCGAGATCCCCAGAGTTTTCCATCCCTGTGCCAACACTAGGGCAAAGATCTGACCAGATCTCTGCATCCCATCTTCCCGCTTTAACCCTACGACTGAGAGGATGAGGGGCGATTCCTAAAGTGGGGCCTGATTATCCCAGAGAGACCAAGGTAAAGGCAACACTGTGATTCCCACACTGACCCACAGTTCTTTTCTATTGATTCAACCCTTTCCAAGGATTGGAGAGGAAAATGGCATCATTCCAAACCTCCCACAGGCAGTGGCAGAGTGATACTCCATTTTTATGAAACAAAGTCATCCTAAGTTTATCTATGGTTAAAAGGGAAAGTACCAACAGAGAAACATATTCCATATTGTGTTAATTAACATAATGCAATAATGATCTAAGCCTCATAAATGTTTCCCATTGGTCACAGTGGAGCCACAATATGAAAGGACAACACCCCACTCAACAGCACATGCCACACTGGGATGGGTGAATGTCTACGGAGGTCTCGTAGGACATGAAGGACAGTTATGTCTTGAGTAACTTGTGTTTCCCTTGTTCCCTTGATCGCCCAGCATGTTAAGTGCCTTCTAGCTCTACCCTGAACCTATATTAAGATTGCTGAGTAAATAAGTGAATGAGAATCAAGAGGGTCCAAGTAAAGAAGATTTTGAAATAGATACAAAAAATACATGCAAATGGATGTAAAAAAACAAACAAAAAAAGTAGCCACACCTGGGCTGCTTTGCTTCTCAATTTAGGATAATGGATTTGATCACTGCAGATATAATTATGTTTGGTATTCATAAGATATTCAGTATCCATGTGGTACATTCAGATCTATGGGAATGAAACATAAAATAAATGTTCTATGCACGACAGATATTGTCTTTGAACTTAAATAGCAGACCCATTGATGATTTTCTAAAACAGTAAAATAGAAATGATACTAGCATTTACTTTACAGTTTTAAGTTCCCTTTGATTTTCTGAATGGTGGTGTAGTAGTAATTAATACATCAAGCCACAAGAGCAGAGCTGACCTGTGTCAGAGGAACTGGCCAGTTCTCTTTTGCCATCCATATATGTTTACTGAGCACCCCGGAAGCATAAGGTCTCCTGTCAGTGGAAAAGGCTGATGTATAAACAGCAAAGTCAAATGAGGCATAATGCATTAAATACTATCATCAGAACTGAGAGGAGAAAATTTATTCTGAGGAGATCAAGGAAAAAATGGGATTTGAGCTAGACTAAGAGGGATGAACAGAATTTTAATTAGAAGAGGAGAAACATGGAAAAAGTTGATCCTGTGTATTAAATGATCCCCAGTAAAGGGAAGGGGACTTGAAATCACGTGGGCTGGCCTATTAGGAGAAAGGTTAGCTCCCTCTCCAGAGTGACTGGTGAGGTATTGGGGACAAATGACATTGTAAGAGAAGAAGCTCCAAATATTCAGATGGGGCCAAGTTGTTGCAGGGTCTTGAATGCTAAAGAGTTTATGTTTTATTCATTAGGAAACGGCTTTTCTAGTAGAAAATTGTGTCATCATTCTGTAGCCCACTCCTCGGATCTATACATATTTAAGCATGGCATTATGGTTCTGCATATTCTGAACAAACCATTTCTTACCATTATATGTTAACATTTGTATCCCTGTGTTAAGAACACTTTCTAATAACTGTTTGAACTGAGCTAAAAAGTGTTTTGTCATCCACACCCACATGAGTCCTGTCTTTATGTTTATTTTTGTGTAGTTAAATCATCTAATAATAGTAAAAAATTGATAAAGTCAAATCTCTTATAGTCACCTGACCTGGTCCAATTATTTCAAAATGATCCTGAAAAAAATCTTAAAACACTACCAAAGGGACCCCTTCCACATCATCTTCCACAGGTGGGAAATTTTAAGCGGCTCTAATTGTGAGAGGTATAGTCCACATTTGTTGCAAAGACTTTTTCTATTAACAGAATGTAATCCTGAGCTACCTCTAATCGACCTTCTTTCTAACTTTATAAATGAATCGGTGTAAAGTAGAACTTCAAATCCTACCTCGAAATGTTGTGAAATTGCTCTACAACCAGAGGTGCACTCTTAGAAATACACTCACAACCCTTGTCCATTTATCACTATGAATGTGTTTTTACAAAGGCATGCTCAAAATGGGTTAAGCCATCCTATAACGTCAGTCCACTTTGCCTCCCGCCATTCTCTGTAACATTTTGTCTCTACACCTAAAGGCAGAGTTTTAGATGGAACCTTCCTGAATGCTTCCTCATTACATTAACCGCATTTGAAAACTACATCTAGAGTGCTGTAAGTATTTTTGCCAAAGGCTCTCCTATTCCCCTTGCTATTTGCTTTAAAATCCTCAAATATCATCTTCTCTGATTCACAGCCCAGCAGTTTATCAATTTTATTATTATCAGTGATGTCTTATTAAAACAACTTACCTTTCTATTCTCCCTTTCTACCTCTCATGTTGCCTCTGAGTCTTTGGAAGCATCTTTGTGCATATGAGACACCTATATTATTTAATTCAGGATTTCATTTCCATCTTTAACATGAGCCATCATATGTGATATAATCTTTCTGTTTATATTATACAAACCTTCTCTCACCTTCTGTTCCAGACTACCTGTGTCTTTTTTGAAAATTTTCCCAGCATCCCATCAAACAGCAGCTCCTAGGAAGCAGTGTGTCTGCAGGTGCACCTCAATGTCAGCCAGCACATAATGAATGACTTCAGAGCACGTGGTATTCGGAAGTGCCTTAGAATAAGCATTCACCTATGATGCAGGAACTTCGACAGTGAACTGGGTTTTATTATGATTTTTGAAAACCAGTCATCCATTAGCAATGCAGACTCTACATGAAAGTCAGTTTGCACAGCTACATTTGGGTGTTGTGTTTTCTTCAGGCTGGGTGGGGGTAAGGCTTGAGTGGCCTAAGTACTTCTGTGTCTCAGGAAGACTTTTTCTTTTATGTAAAATCTTCCAGATAAACCATGCATGCTCTATTAGAAAAGAATCTTGAAATGTTCACTCATCAGGAAAATGTTGAGCATCTATAACATCTTTAGTTTTTTTGCTAACTGTTGGCTACACAGAGACACATAGCCTTGGCCTGCAGGAAACAGACAAGTAAACAGTCAAGGAGAACATGGGATTATAGGGACTGGTGTGGTGTTTGGAAGGTGTCTGATGCTCAGAGAAGGGTGGCTCACCCAGGCTGAGGTCGGGGGGGCAGGGGGGGCTTTCAGGACTTGAATGGGCAAGACAAACAAAACTACATGGACATATACTGTAAAATCATTTAAGAGCCCCCTCACGTGGTTTGAAAATAAAACACTGGGCAAGGGAAGTTGAATTAATCTACTTCTCTAGAAAGCAGGAAGGTGAGGGGACACTAGGCATGTGATACCATCCACTGTCTCTGTAAATGCTGAAGTATGTTGGGCAAGGGCGTCACATAGCTTTGCAATAGTCTCTGGAATGATTCTTCCTACAGTAAAGACTGTGGCAGCAGGCAAATGGCTACTCAGATGATGAGCCAATAATACCCCCAGCTGACTCCTTGGCTGTGATTTTCCATTTATATAATTCTGAAATTTTAAAAAATGGGGTCCCTGCATATCTTTTACTTAAGAAAGAAGATGAAACTAGACACAAACATTTTGCCACTTTTTAACAGAATTTGTTAGCAGAGTTGGGGAGGAGGTACTTCCTTTCCATTTATATAATTTCCCAAAGAGCAATTTTCCCTGGGCCTCTTGGCCTACCCTCTCCCTCTCCCCTGACTGTGAGCTGTAGAGAGGAATTGCACATGGGTAACCCTGCTCTTTCCTCACTTGCTCCCGAGGGACCAGGAGACCCTAAAATGTGCAGAGGAAGTCCTGTGTGCACATGCTCTATGGGTTGCCTTGGACACCTGTGATTGGCTGCAGGAGCCTGGTTTAGGGATTCAATATTATCAATACTGTTGTCATGTACATAAGTCATTCTTGGCATGATCTTTATCAGTATTGATATTGATGTTTTGGTCTCCACTTGCTTGATTTGTTTCTCTGTTTCTCTGTTCAGGATGCAGGTAGGAAAAACAAGGGTATCATTTGTAGGCACTACTCAAGCCAGGAAAGCTATCATAATAAATTACTATATTGGTCCATAAGATATTAATCACTTCAGGTACCCTGAGAAGGCCAAGTTTCTGAACCTATAAAACAAGGGTCTGATCTTCAACCGCATGGATGAATAACCATAAAGCAAGCCGGTAATGAGAAAGAACTGTGACACCAATCCTCAGAGAAGCAGAAAGGAGGCAGAGGAGAGCACTAGCAGTACCCCAGCTCCTGCAGTCATCAGCTCCAAAGCCCCCCACTTTTTGCCTTTAGGTTCTATGACACCTGGAAAGCTCACTAATGCTAGTAGACAGCCAACTTCAGAAGCACACAGTGTCTGACATATGGGTGTTGATGCTCTGTGGTCACCATCTTAAAGGTCTCAGTCATTTCATCTTTGAATTTGTGTTTTGTAACAGAGGTCCCATGGGACAATGGAGCACATGATGGGGGTTTAGAGCCTGAGCTCATGTGTAGCCCCACCTCCTACCATCTCCCTGTCTCTCTAGGACGGGTTCTCAGTTCTCCATTTCCGACCCCGGGGCCCCCATGTCCCTCATAGCCTCTCCCTCCCCATGCATCAACAACTGCCTTACTCTGTCCCCAGCAGAGTCCTGTGTACAGACACACAAAGGCTCAGTTTGGGTATGCACTCTTGCTCTGGGTGTGTTTCCAGGTGGAACATAGCTATGCTATCCCTGCCCCTAGCTGGAAGCACTTGGGTGCATTTGCGGGAGATGAGGGAACTGGTAAGGAGGCTACAGTCCTCTTGCGTTGTCCATCTGCTGTGGACTCGGGGTGGAAGGAAAGCTACAGAACGGGCCTTCCCTGCCCCAGCCAGCTCAGAGCGCATGTACACAGGGGAGCACCATAGACCATGGGGGAGGGGCCTGAAGCTCCTATGATGGTCTGTGCTCAACTCAAGACAATCCCCGTGGCCAAGGTAGAGACATTACATAGCAAATTAAAACACCACAACAGGCTGAGGTAGAGACCACAGACGAATGATAAAAGCATTATATTTTATTACGTTTAAACAGCAGAATTTTCCTACTCCTTGAACAAGGACCCCACTTTCATTTTACTCTGGGCTCTCCAAATCACACAGCCACTCCTACCGGTAGATTTCTTTGACCTGAAACCAAAGGAGTCCTAACTGACATCTCATATGCCTTTCATGTGGCTCTATATTAGAAGTAATTCTATATAAGCCTCTTTCCCTAAGATAATACCACGTTGTATATTGTTTTATTGTGTTGAAAGCCCTTGTTCAAATCTTTTTCCTACCCTAAATGGCAAAATCTCCAGTGGCCCTATCTTCAGTTGCTTTTTGCTCTTTGTGTGCCTAAAATTAGTCTCCTGATACAGAATTCCCATTCACCGTATGTTTATGAACTACATGTCAATCTTATCAGTCATTATCAGTTTTCAAGGGTCATCATATCCAGCCCCAATGACAGACAAGAGCACAGGGTTAGCCTATCAGCAACTTATGGACAACTGCCTGCTTAGAGCCCACCTTCAGTTCCAGGCGATCTCAGGACTGGGGAAACAGATCAACACTTCCACAGACAGCCCCAACCCTCGCGTCGGGTTGTGCAAATCTAATTTCACAGTTTGTACGTGTTTTCCTCACTTAACCCCAAATATTTAGCAGCAGCTACTGCCTATTTTCAAAAGTACTTTAGTCTGTTTACAAAAATGTCCACAAAAATATTTTTAATTATAGATTCTCATTGCACTCTCTCTTCCCTTTTTATTTTCTTTACTGTCTCTAGTTAGAATATCAAAAAATGAGGGAGGGAGGGAGGGAGGGAGGGAGGGAGGGAGAGAGAGAGAGAGAGAGAGAGAGAGAGAGAGAGAGAGAGAGAGAAATGATGAACAGCCACAGAGGAAAAGAAAGTGAAAGCATAAATGGAAAAGAAAAAGAGTAGGAAATAGGAAAAAAATGATGAAAGAAAAGAAAAAGGAAGGGAGGGAGAGGAGGGAAGAAACGAAAAGCAGTCACACTAACTGGGTTAAATCAGATTCAACTATGTCTTATTCAGGTTTCACCTGTGAAATAGACTAATGCTAGCAGCCTGCCGGGGATACGGTGGGAACTGAATGAGATGACGCACGTGAACACACCCAGCAAGGTGTCTGGCACGTACATACTTGTGACTGTTTTTGAAGCTGAACTGGCATTTTCCATCCTCGTGAGAAATCAAAAACTCCTCATATGAGCATCAGCCATTAGGAAAGCCCGTCTGAGAGAATTCACACCAATTAGTACTTTTGAGAAGTCACTGCCTTTTGTTTTGGTTGTTAATGGAAGTGTGAGCAGGTAGTCAATTCCATGAACAACATCATGTCTAGAAAAGCTCTTACACATTGCCAGAAAAAAAAGAAAAGAATTAGTTCAAATTGTCTGGTGATCCTTATCCACCCGCCTCTGTCAATGTTTCAGTTACAGGTGGGAAAGTCACCTATCAAATGCCTGCGATGAAACCGAGAGACAAATTTGGGTACAAGTACAGCTCAGAGACATTACAGGCTAGTTCCAGACCACTGTAACAGAGCAAGTATCAATAAAGTGAGCATCACAGTAAAGTGAGTATTGCAATAAAGCATCTCAATCATTTTGGGGGTGGAGGGTCTTCCCTTCAGTTTGTTTTTTAATGCAACATCTGTGATGCATGGTAAAGGGCAGTGCAATAAAATGCAGTCTGACTGTACTTCAGTCAGAAGACTGAGCTTCAAGCAGCTCATGAGCTGCCTCCTCCTTCTTCCTCATCTTTGCACCACTAATAATACTGCCTTCATTTCTTATAGCATTTGCTATTTTAAAACTCTCCCATACATACTCCTTTAATAAGGCTTTGCAGTAGCATTGTTAGATAAACACAGAAGGTGGTACTAACCTGATTTTACTATGTACAAATATAGAATCTGCAACTCACCAGTGATAAAATCAGGTCTAAACCTCAACTCTCCAAACTGTTTGTCTAATTCTTCAACTACACTGCACTGCCTCCCCAAACAACATTTATAAAACATAGGATTCTTCCACCTTACTGAGGTCAACACAATTGGCCATGAAAATCACTTCAGGAAAATTATTTTCCTAATTCATAACTTTCAAGAAAAGATGTATTTCTAGACACCAGAAACATTATTTGAACCCATATTTTTCCCACAGTTGAACTTTCAAATTCCACAAAGGTGAAGTGACCACTTATCACAATGCTGTTAGAGGACTTAGCAAACACAAACTCACTGCACCAGCGCAATTAATATTATTTGACAAGGTAACATAATTCGGAGACAAATGCATTAAAATCAAATCCCTGTGTTGCTCCCTCCTCAGATTTACAGCATGAACGTGCAGTTACTAGCAATGGGCTTTGTAATCTGGGGAACTCTATTAATGTTTATGTGTTTTGTGTTGCTTTGAAAATAGTTTCAGCCTTTTTCTAAAAGCTGAGCACTGGTTTCTTTATTTGCCTCATGGAACTGAAAAAAAAGCAACCCCACAAATATTACATACATAAATTCCCATTGTAAGAGATGCAGACAATATTGAATACATAGCAATGAGTGAATTCTATTTCACACACACACACCCATGGGGAAGATGGAGAGCAGTTTGCATGTTTCCAGTGCCTATGCATTTGCATAAATGTGAGTGCAGACATTTTAAAATAATGAATTAGATATGTGAGGATGCTATATGTATTGTCCTGTAACTTGATTTTATTTATTTTTCTTTTCTTTTTTCTCCAAAATATGTCTTGGAGATCTCTCAGTCTGTATGTATGCATGTGTGCATGTGTATATATATGTGCACATGTATGCATGTATACACGTGTGTGCACATACATACACTTAGAGTTTCTAACCACTCTTTCTATTCCATGATACATCAAATAGACTAAATTATTCCATTACCGAAGATAATTTTGGCATTTTCTGGGTTTTGATGTATACATATGCCACAAAAACATCACTGTGTCTGCATGTCATGACCACATGCTTTTCTAGAACACATTTCAAGAGGTGGAATCAAGAAAATTCCTACATTGCTCTTCAGATTTATAAATATTGATAGGTTTTGTCAAATTACCACTAGAAAGGTTCACCAATTTAAACTCTGTTATGTATGAGGCTATTTACCCCAAGATTACCAATAAAATGAAATTAATCTTTTCAAACTATCCCTTCACCTAATTATGAATGTGGTGAAGTAAGTCATTATTTCTCTCTCATCATCAGGATGTCATCTCTGTAGAGGATAATGTGCTGTGTGTCCTCGGGCAAGGTACTTAAACTTTCTGTATCTCAGTTTTGTCACCTCTGAAATGAGGGTGAAATAATACCTATTTTTTTTTCTGTTTGTTTGTTTGCTTGCTTACTTCAGGGGGTAGCGGGGCTGGGGTTGTACATTTTGCCTCTTCCAATATGTTTGTGTCTCCTTCCCCTTTGGTTGATTCAGTCACTTAACACTTACTTAAGGAGCGCCTACAATATGCCAGGCACCCTTCCAGTTGCTGGGAACAGAGCAGGGAGACAAGACTAAGTGGTCATTCTCATGGAGCTGATATCCCAACGGGGAGACAGACAATGCATAAACATGTAGATGTACAATATTCTATCAGGTTGTGTCAGCGAAGAAAAAATGAAGTATGGCACAGAAGTAAGAGGTAATAGGGGTGTCATTTTAAACAGAATGGTCAAAGAAAGTTCCTGTAATGAGTGACACCGAAAGAAATGAGCCTGGGGGCTGAGGGGACAACAAGCAAAGTCCTGGGACAGGAATGTGATGGACATGTTCCAAGAATAACATGGTCCTGAGAAAGGAATGAGGGGGAGAGAAAAGAGAGAGGCTGAGAGGACACAGGGACCCGATGCTGAGCCAAAGGGAGGAGTTTGAATTTTACACTAAATGCAAATGGGAGCAAGGGCACTGACCTCTGAATTTGCTGAGCTGCTACAAACAGAGAGAGCAGCTGAAATTTTAGGCTTCCTCCCTAAATAGATGCCTCGAGTGTGACCACAAGCAGTGCCCACTTGCTCTCTGAGCAAAGCCTCACAGGGAATGGAGGCAATCAGAGCATCCTTCACCAGCTCAGGCCCAGAGGCAAAGCTGAACAGCCATCCAATTGTGGGACCATGCCCCTGACCCGCACGCATACCTCTTTCATTCAGCCCAAAGGGTACACTCAAAGCATGTCTCCTCTCCTCTGATGCCCAGTGCCCTTTCCAGCTGATAAACCAGGAGCAGGAGCCATGACCATGCCAGAGTGTGAAAGCATTCTGACATGAGTACCGAGAGCCCAGGCAGGGTGGCAGCTCACAGCATTCTCCCAGGGCAGCAAGCCTACCTCTGCAGATGGTCCCGTTCCCCACATAGCCCGGTTTGCAGGTGCAGCTGTGTCCTCGGACAGTGTTGGTGCAGATGGCATTCTCATCACAGTTGTGCTGCCCACTGCCACATTCGTCGTGCTCTGTACACAGAGGGAAAAAGAAAGAGAGACACCTTTATTTAAGTTGGAATCACCGATGTTGAAAAAATTAGTTGGGACTCCCCAAATAGGAACGACAGTGACTACCGTCCGTGAACTGGGACGTTACTGTGTACAATCAGGTTTCTCTGCCTGATGTAGGTGAAATCTCAATGACTCTAAAAGCTGATGTTATTCTCCCCACTTTGCAGGGAAAGTGAGTGTCAGAGAAGTCAGGCGACTTATGCAAGTTCAGGACGGATGTGTGCTTGTCTAAGAACATTGTTTCTTCCACGTTCTGTGAAGGTTTCTGCAAAGGCTTCAAGGCAGTGTTGCTCAACAGGGGGCCATTTGGAGTCCTCTTTACCCCGTGAAACATTTGATGGTGTCTGGAAATATTTTCGATTATCATTATTTGGGATAAAGGATGCCATAAAACCTAGTGGACAGAGGCCAAGGATGCTGCTAAGCATCTTACAATGCACAGGAAAGACCACCACAACAAAGAACTCATTAGTGTAAAATGTCAGTGGTACCAAGGATGGGAAACCTTTCCTCCTAGGTTAGAAAAAGGGACAAACCTACATGAGAGATTCTATGGCTTCTTTCAAACAAAGAGGGTGAGACTAGAAAGGAAGACAGTTACATAGCCTGGCAAAGGAGCATTGACCAAGTACTCCCCAAAGACTAGCTTTGGTCACAGGGAATATTGGCCAGGCCCAGGCTGTGCTCTGAGTAGAAAAGCAATTTACTCACAAGACTCTCTCTAAGGGCTTTCAGCGGTTTAATTTTCCATAGAATCTGTTTACAAAGGGTTCAGAATTTAATCTCTGATTTAAATGTGTAGTACTGTGGTTATATACAGGGTGGGGCAAAAGCAAGTTTATAGTTGTTCGTATATAGAATAATACAATAATTAAATAATAATACAGAATAAATTGTGTTTCACATACTCACAACTGTAAACCTACTTTTGCCCCACCCATATATTCAAATAGTGATGATATCCTTAAACCACAAGATGTGTGTATGGAAGGGAGGGGGGGAGATGTAACAGTACACCATGGACTAAAAGATTCCAAGTATGAAATCAAGATTTCACAGACAACTATACTTTCTACTCATAATAAGAAAGTTTAAAGCATCTAAATGATTACTTTGGAAATAAATAAACAATAAAGGAAAGACTATGTCTTTTAATCTCTTTAACATCTGCTAATATAACATTTTAGAAATTTTAAGAAGAAAAAAATCAAGTAGGGTTATTAAATCATAAAAGGTTCTAAAGTAAGTGTTGAAGTCCCAGGTAAAAACCCCAACAAAATAACACTAATTGAATAAAAATTAAAATTCAATACAATCTGTTAACTATCATGCCCTGTTCGATCAATGTAGAAATATCATGTATCTTCATTAATTTCCATTCTAAATTTCATAACAGAGACCCAGAAATGAGCTGTTTCAGTCATGCAATTAAACTAAAAGCGCACACATTTGACTGGATTTAACACCTTGGCTTTTTCCAAAGGAAAGTCTTTAGGCCTCAAGACCAACCCGAACTGTCAGTGAGAAACGTGCATAGGTTAGCAAGCACTGGGAAGGGAGGAGATTTATGAGCGCACACTTCTAGTCTGTGCTACAGTCATTTCCAGCACCCTCCCAAAATAGCATAACCCTGTGGAAGTCTGACCAAATTTACAGACCTATCAAGCACCTGGTACGGGCAGCTGCAATACCAGATGGTTTTAGGAACAAAAAAAAAAAAAAAAAAGGTCTAAGAGTACAGAATTCGACTCCAAGAGCCTTCCCACCTCCTTATTTAAATTCACTTAATAAATAATTATTAGTGTCTGTACTGGGAACACAAAATGAGTAGATACGATCTCAGCTCACGTGAGCATTTTAATAGGGGCCACCAGACGGTCATATATAACACAAGGGAAGAGAGATAAGATTTATAAGTGGGTGACCTTACATTTTATCATACAAACAAACATATTTCAGAGTCAAAGGGGGTTCTGCTAATAACTATACTGGAATAATAGGCACATAACTCAGGATGACCTAAGCAAACCTGCAAGTGTAGTTACACCAGATAAGAACAAAGATGGACTAAGAATTCGTTACAGGAAATTTCTGTGAATAGGGAGAAAGGGCTTCTTGTAAAACATAGTACTTGGACTAGTCTTTAAAAAATGGTTGTGATTTTATTAGCCAGAATTATCCAAAAATGGCACTCCAGAAAAAAAGAACAGTGTGAAGAAAGGTATTGTTTTATGCAACATTCCAAAAGTTTGGTCCCTCCTTTCCAACGTGGTCTTTTTTTCAGCTTTGTTGAGGCATAACTGACAAATAAAATTCTAAGATATTTAAAGCAGCATCGAACAGACTGTCAAACTACAGCGGGAAGGCTGGGGAGGGTTGGGGACAGGGTGGGGGGTGGGGTGGTAAGAGATCAACCAAAGGACTTGTATGCATGCATATAAGCATAACCAATGGACACAAGACACTGGGGGGTAGGGGAGGCCGGGGGAATGTCAAGGGGGGAAAAATAAAGGAGATATATGTAATACTCTTTGTAATACTTTAAGCAATAAAACAAAATAAAAATAACTGAAAAAAATAAAGTGTATGTTGTGATGATTTGATATATTATACATTGTGAAAGGATTCTCCTCATTGAGTTAATTAACAGATCTACTGTTCCTGGTCTTATCTCCTCATATCATTAAAGCAAAGCTTCTTCTCTAATGAGGAGGCCCCATTCTGTCCTGCAAATGTCTGAGTTCATTCCCATTTTGTCATGGTGTTTCCCTGGCTCAAAATATTATCTCCCAGTTGGAAAAACCTGTGTTCTTGCCTGGCTTCACACACCATTCCACACCCACACTCTTGCCATGAAGCTTTCTTCACCCGCTCCTCAAACCACATGAATTTGACCATCTTGAAACTTTTATTACATTTAATATCTTTACCTCTTTGGAGGCAATCACAGCACAATATGTAGTGATACTTGTGAGTTTTATCATTAATGTCTTATTAAGTAATTAACTTTGAAGAGAGGAATCATATTTTCTACAACCCTGACATTTTCTACAACCATCACTACTTTACATAATTAAAGATGTTGAGCCCAAAGAAAATCCAAGCATAGAGCGAAACATTGTACATACATCATTGAATTATCCCAACAATCATATGAAGTTATGTTTGCTCATTTTACAATGAAGTAACTGAGACAAGAAGACATTAAATAACCTTCCTAAAATCACAAAACTAGTAAGTAGGGGAGCTTGGATTTGTGACTCTAGACACCAGAGGTGACCTCCACATTACTGGGCAGTTGGAAGCAATTTGGGTGTGTTTGAAGCTAAGCCAAGACACAAGGGAATGATTCCATGATGCCAAAAATGAAGACTGTTTTGTGTTTTCTTTCTATACTGGCCCCAAATACCTACTTAAGATGTGATCTATCCCCAAAGGGCACTTACTAGCTTCCTGAAATTGACTCAGCCAATCTATGTCTTAGTTTCCTGGTATGTACAAGTGTGCATAATAATAGAGCTTATCTCCTGGGATGGTTGTGAGGATTAAATTACTACTGCGGGTGAAATACGTACCACAGCGTATCACAGCTAAATGCTCCATATGTGTAAGCTATTTTACTGTCACTATTGCTATTGCCATTACTACAACTAGTAGTACCACTTCTATACCACGAGTACTACTATTACCATTCCTACTGCAATTACTTGTGAAGAGACTTCATTGTTGGGTGGTAGTAAAAACTGGCTAAGAAAATGTTCTCTTTCCTTTAAGGGTGATAATTCAGGTAGAAAGGCTGTGAATAGATATGCTTTTGAAGACAATTAAATTAGAACACCTCTGAAGATCCAAGGAAGTATTTGCTTAGATTCAATTATGGTCCCCAAGAAACAAGACTATGGATTGGGAAGGTGAAAGATGTATGCTTAAGATTGTTGATGTGTGACCTGAGTTTGGAGTGTCAGACCTCCCAGGACAAAGGGTAATGATGATAATAATTACTGTTATGTTGGCTAATACTTACTTAGCGCTCATGAAGCGCTGCCATTGTCACATAGTTCCTTGCTTCTTTCTCTTTTCTCTTTCACAGGGTAGCTCAGAAGGACTCTAACTAATCCACCTCAGTAACATTGCAATCAATTGCAATCAATAGTCACTGTCAATTAACACATTGTTTTCCTTAGAAAACTAATCAGGACCCACACAAGCTACTAAAACAATCAATGCAGCTGTGGCTGCAAATGCCTCATGTGTAGGGACTGGCTGGTGTGTAGCTTTACTTCGTTCAAGGAAATATTTCTTGTACTTTACAAACATATTACAATAACCTCACTGGGATATGCCAAGCTGCTCTTATCAGTCACATTTTACAGATGGAGAAATTGGAATTTGGATCACATTAGAGGCTTTTCTTGTAAGTACATAGGTAATAAGCTTTACATCTGGAACTCAAACTCTCATCTCCTCATTTCTTCTGCATTCTTTCCAAAACCCCACTTAGACCACAGCATAGGTCATATTTACTTAAAAATAATTGAATCAGGCAGTCACAGGAAACTTAGAAGAAAAGAGCTTGTAAATTAAATAGAATCAGGTAATGATATGTTGATGTGTTTATTTACCACAGTGACTTTGTGAGGGGAAGAGAAAGGGATGTGTTTCAGGAGCTCTCTTTGAGGCAGGCCTTTTGTTTCATAAAGAATTGCTAGAGACACAGTCCCTGGACTGTGAGAAAATATGTACAAAGCATATATCTTATTAGTGCCTTGAATCCAGAATATATAAAGAACCTTTAAAACCCAGTCATAAAAATATAACCCAATTAGAATATAGAAAAAAAATACTTAAATAGACAATCTCCAAAGAAGATAGCAAATGGCTAATATGCACATAAAAAGATGCTCAACATCTCCAGTAACCATGGAACTCCAAAGCAAAACCACTGCACAACCACTGGAATGGCTATCATTAAAAAGACAGACAATAAGTATTTATAAGAATGTGGTGAAATTGGATCCCTTGTGCATTGCTAGCGGGGATATAAAATATTCGGGAATACTTTGGCAGTTCTGCAAACTATTAAAGACAGGATTCCCACATATCCCAGCAACTCCATTCCTAGGTATATACCCAAGAAATATGAAACACATGTCCACACAAATACTTGCACACTGATGTTCATATCAGCATGATTCACAATAGCCATGTTGTGGAAACCACCCAAATATTCCACAACTGATGAATGCATCAAGAAAATGTGATAAAGTCATATGACAGTATTCAGTAATAAGACAGAATGCAGCACTGCCACATACTACAACATGTGTCGTGGATTAACCTCAAGAACATTTTGTTGCCCTAACCAGTTTGGCTCAGTGGATAGAGCGCCGGCCTGCAGACTGAAGGGTCTCAGGTTCCATTCCGGTCAAGGGTATGTACCTTGGTTGCAGGCACATCCTCAGTAGGGGGTGTGCAGGAGGCAGCTGATCAATGTTTCTCTCTCATCGATGTTTCTAACTCTTTCTCCCTTCCTCTCTGTAAAAAACCAATAAAATATATATGTTTTTAAAAAAGAACATTTTGTTGAGTGAATAAAGTCAGTCACAAAAGATCATATGCTATGTGATCCCGTTTACATAAAATTTCCAGAATAGGTCAATCTATAGAAATAGAAGTAGATGAGTGGTTACCTAGGACTGAGCTGGAGGTAATGGCGTATGACTGTTAATGCGCACTAGTTTTCTTCTTGGGGTGATGAAAATGTTCTAAAATTAGATTATTAAATGGTTGTACAACTCCAAAAATATCCTTAAGACCACCAAATTATACACTTAAAGGAGGTGAACTTTATGCTATGTAAATTATATCTCAATAAAGCTATTAAAATTATTAAGAAGAAAGTTCTGAAATAAGTTAACACATGAATCTGTGTCATGTTTTAGGAGAGTGATGTAAAGACACAGCAGAAGTCATTCTTGGATTAATTGATGTTACACAAATGAGGATTAGAAATGTTAGTTATATCTAAGAACTATGCCATACTTCCTTAATTGAAAAACAGCATTTATTTAATAGCAATATTTTTGAGAAAAGTAATTATGCATAAAATGTATGCATCAATTACAAATGATCTAGTTTCTTAAATGTGAAATCTGAACATCTTTGCCTTAGGCTCAAGAACATATGTTATTTATAATCCAACACAGTGCTTGAATTCAAGAAACAACTTTCTAAATCAAAATAAATACTACTCTACACACCCTACTTGCCAGAATGGACAACTAAATCTCATTCATTATCAGGCTCCTTGCCACCCCACTTTGCCCTCCACAGGAACCCACTATGGTCCTGGAGATCTTAGACGAGAACTTGTGAAAGAGCTATCTGATTTTTACGCTGGTTATTGACGTACTCTATAAATTGTAGCTTGGAGCCCTGCTAATTCCCTGCTAAACTCAGGTGCTGAGATTTTTGCCAAGAGCAGGTCCTCTAGTGTCAGAGCCCTGATTTTTGGGAATACCACAAATCCATTCTCCCCACTCTTTACACTATGTAAAGAACCTACAGATCTCCATCTTCACTCTCCTGGGTCTAAGCTACTTTAGTTGAGACCACTTTTACCTTCCAAACACCAAACCCAAAACCCCAGTGCCACTGGTTAGCACAGTCTCATTGAAAATGTGGACTAATTCTTTCCATTGGCCAAGAAGCTTTGGGTCCCTGGGAAGCTATCCTTGACTCTAAGACCTAAGGAGGGTTATGGGCAGAATGATTTGATAGTAGGGTTGCAAAGAAGAAGGTGGGGATGAGAAGTGGAAGGAGACTAACTAGTTCCCATCCTTCCTTTGTGTGTGTGTGTGATTTGCATAATATAGTCTTCAATTTTTATTATTATACTTTATATGCATCTTTTCTCATTTCGCCACAGCAGTAAGAAACAAATCACAAAGTAGTAAGTCAATCAAGAGCTTTTCTTCTCAGATATATAGTATTATGTATTAAATATGGCAAGTTCTTTATAGTATTTATTAATCATTTATATGTGATATTTGTACATACATAGAAAGTCTATAAAATGTATGTTAAACTATTAACAATTATTTACAATAGAGGATGGATAGAGGATAAATGGGAGGTACTTATTCTATTTATTCACTTTGTACTATTTTTATTCATTTATTATTTTTAATTTATTTTTATAGAGAGAGAGAGGGAGGGAGAGAAGGAGGGAAGAAGGAACAATGATTTGTTGCTCCACTCATTTGTGCATTTATTGGTTGACTCTTGTATGTGCTGATTGAACCGCAATCTTGGTGCACTGGGACAACACTCTAACCAACTGAGCTACCTGGACAGGACTATTCACCTTGTACTTTTAAATTTTTTACAGTCAACATGTATCTTTTATTACTAAATAATGGATGTTTGGGGTGTGTTTTAATTGTTTGTGTTTAGTTGTTTTGTTTTGTTTTAAGAAAAAAATGGTCTCCAGATATATCCAGAAAAGACAAAGCTTTAGCAGTTGACAGACGGGGATACAAATCCCAGAGATTTGACAAACTGTCTGCGCTGCAGTTTCTGTGTGTGTAAAACGTGGACAATGATGTCATGACCAATGAGTTGAAAACTTGGTTTAGTCTCTGTTTCCTAAGACCTGTACAGGTTTTACTACAGAAATAATCAAGAAGCATTTATATAATGAACGTTTATGGAACGAAATTTTGTAAAGCACCTTGTATCAATTGGGGAATATAGTAGATGCTCCAAAAACTGCTAAGCCCTCACCACCACCACCACCACCATCCCCATCATTATTATGGTGTGGTGTTGGCCTGTATTTTCCATGAACCCTTCCTTAATAATTCCAGGAAGATTTTACTAGGAGCTTTGTTAGTCTCTGATGCCAGAGACCAATTCCAGCATGACAGCAGGGCTGCATCTGGGAATGCATGAAGGCATTTCCCTAAACCTGAATAGGGTACATTAAATTGATTTCTTGGCTGCCAGACAGCTAAAAGGCATCTTAATCTACATGTTATTGCCTCCTACTGGCCAAACACCTGAACAGCCGTAAGATAATTCCCCCATTCTGACAATGGACTCTGTACCAAATCCTGACCCTTTGAAGTGTATGTCTCTGCCTTGCCTCAGGACAAGTTGTATTAATAAAAAGCATGGGGTTCTGGGGACAAGGAGAACCTAAGACCTTAGACTTAGGACCTTAGAACTTAGCTCCTTTAGCTAAGTTCCTCTGACCCCCATATACCCCTCAAAATTATATTTTGTCTCTGGACTCTTTATTAGTCTCTGGATTCCTATTTAACATCTATGCACAGCCTTCTCCAGATTCCTGAATCCTTCTTGATGCTGGAACAAGAGCACCAACACTCTGAGTCCAAACCCAGCATTGCTCACTTTGTGATTTAAGCAAGAACAACTACTGTCTTTGAGCCCTCAAGTTGTCATCTGAAAATGGAAGCAAGAAGAGCCATTGCACAGAGCTGTTGGGAAGATTAACAGAGAGAGCTTGGGACAAGTATCTAACAGCATGCCAGCCAAGTAACACGGATTCGGTAACTGTTAGTTTTGTTCCACGGGGATGCTTAGAAATGTATTGCTAAACTACAAAATTAATGAAAAGCAGAATTGCAGTCGACTGTCTCTGGGTTTCTTTTAAAACACCTAGTCCAATAGGAATATCCAAAACAAGAATAAAAGAAAGAAGTGAAATTGTTGTTTGACTTCGGTTTTATAAAATGGTCACATAGCATCCCCCAAAGTGACCCTTTTTCTGAGGCGCTTTATCTCTCTACTATGAAGAGGTTGGTCTGTGTTTCTTTTGGTTCCACAACCACCCAGAGAAACTCAGAAGAAAACCATCTAAATATAATACATAGCAAGAAAAATAATACTGTGTTTTCTTTATCAAAGAAGTTTGCCATCTCCTTTAGGGAATCTTGGCATGAATGTGTTATTCTTTCCTTTTCTGAAGCACGGTGATGGTGCAAAAACAAATAAACCTAAGAAACCTGGGAGAATGACTGGCACAGGGAAGAAGGTTCTTTTGCTCCCCTTTCACTAGTGGTTGTAACTCCTTAGCCAAGTGATCTGGGGGCCGGTTGACATATGAGGTCCCAAGGCAGACAGAATAGAATCAAAGGGAAACACAGAACCCTGAAAATGTGTAGTCCTATCACCCTGCTTTCCAATACATCCTACTGATGATGTCTTTCTCCACACCCTTCTGTGGGGGGTTGAATAGTGTTCCCCAAAAAGTCATGTCCACTGGAACCTTAGAAGGTGACCTTCTTTGTAGCAGGGTCTTTGCAGATGTAATTAGTTAAGATGAGACCACATTGGATAAAGGTGGGGCTTGTAGCCAATGACTGCTGTCTTTATAAGACAGTGGTTCTCAACCTTGGCTGCACATTAGAATCACCAAGGAATCTTTTTAAAATCCTGATTTCTCCAATATGAGGCCCAGAAATCAGGATTTTAAAAAGATTCCCAGGTGATTCTAATGTGCAGCCGAGTTTGAGAATCACTGTTATAAGAAGAGAAGACACGCAAAATTACACAAGGGAAGAAGGCCAGGTGAAGATGAAGCAGAGGTGGAGTGCGGCTGCCAAAAGTCAAGGAAAACCAGGAGCCACCAGAAGCTGAAAGAGGCAAGGAAGAATTCTCCCCCAGGACTCTTGGAGGAAGTATGGACCTACTGACTCCTTGATTTTTGATTCTGACCTCCAAAATGTGAGAGAGAAAACTTTTGTTGTCTTAAGCCACCCTGTGTGCGAAAATTTGTTACGGCAATGCTAGATATCTAATATACCAACCTCATGTATAATTTCACACCATAAGGTACTGGGAACAGAGAAGAGGCAAGGGGCCATGGAGGACTTCCTGGAGGAAGTGGCACGAAATGATAAGATTGACTGTGAGTAGCCAGGCAAAATGAGGCAGGGGATCACCTTTGAAAATGACTGACTCTGACACGCGAACTCATTTTTTTGGTTGATTTTTCTTTGTTAAATGGCATTTAAATATATAAAATAAATATCAAAAATATAAATCTTTGTTTTACTATGGCTGCAAATATCAAAAAATTTCTATATGTGACACGGCACCAGAGTTAAGTTAGCTGACACGCCAAGCTCAAAAGGTTCGCCATCACTGGACTAGGTGGATAGGGAGACAAACTTAGTACAAAGATGGGGAAATTTCCCTGGCCAGGTAGCTCAGTGGGTTAGAGCATGATCCCAATAGGCTAAGGTTGCTGGTTCCATCCCCGGTCAGGGCACATACAAGGATCAACCAATGAATGCATAAGCAAGTGGAACAACAAATTGATGTTTCTCTCTCCTGCCCTCTGTTGCCTTTTCTCCTTCCAGATTAAACATGTAAAAAGAAAGCAACTCTCTTTAATAACAGGTAATTATTCAGCATGTATTACCTCCCTCCCTCTGAATCCTGGCTGCCTTCAGAAACATGCTTGTAACCAAGGGAATGTGACAAAGTATATTGCATGACTTCTAAGGCAAGGTCAGAAGAAGTCTGGAATGCTCATTATCCGGGTCCCCTATATCTCAGGAAGTTATTTCTTAGAACCCAGCTGCCAGGCTGTGAAAAGCTGAGGACACACAGCCAAGCACAAGTCCATACTCCAGTCAGTGGTCCCAGCTGAACTCAACCCAGGCACAAGACATGTGGGGGAAAAGCTTCAGATTATTCCGTTTCTCAGCTGTCTGTGTCTCCCCAGGTCCTGAAGTCTTCCCAGCTGAGGCCCAGGTAATCAAGGGGATAGCAGCCACCCTTGCTGGACCCTGTCTGGATTATTCATCCACAGAATTTTGAGAAGCAGAGTAGACTGGTGCTTGTCCTACACCAATTGCTGTCCACTACACAGCAATCAATAACCAAGACGGTATCTTTGGCTCTGAGCCCAGGGCCTGGTGAGAATCAGGAGCTCTAAGAGGTCTTGCAGAACTATGCTGAAATGCAATCAAAGACTGTGTGTGTTCCTCCGAGACAGCCTTCCATCTTAAAAAGGAGATGGATTAATGGATGACTCACTAGCTGTCAGTTGTTTCACACTGTCTTTATTCTGCAAAGACTTCAGTTATCATCTAACATGGACGGATCCTAAAAGGAACCCAAACGAGGGCAAGTTTGCAGCAATCAAAATATGTTTTCAACAACATCAACTAAATGATTGCCCTGGGAACTCCAATGCACACGTTGATGGCACTGTCAAAACCTGTCACCAAATTCTACATCCAGTTTCCTGGTTGACGCTGTCTGACAATGCACTCACAGGGGAGGAAGTAGAAAGTCATAGAATCAAATCAAAGGTTTTTCTGGAGAGTTTATAGGAGGCCAGAGCATAGATGAAGGTCAGAGACAAGGTCCTATCCTAATCAAGAATGGGGCTGGGGGGGGTGGGGGAGGGGGGCGGTGCAAAGTGCCGTGATGAGCTCTGGACACACACAGTCAGGTTAGTCTCAATTCTGCTCCTGAATGACTGTGTGAACTTACACTTGTGATGGGTTATCCCTCACACTGTTTCTCCTGGAGTAAGAAAGGCTGGATAAAGAGTAAATTAGATAATATATATGCAATGTTATTCAAATATTTATCATGCACCCACTGGGTTTGCACCACTCCAAGCTCAGAAAACAAGATGGTAAACAAAGACAATTTGCCTGCTGTTATGGAGATCACGCTCTAGTGAGGGAGACAAACAAGAAATATTCATGCAAAGAAATATGTGATGTGATTTGGGGGAGTGATAACTAATATGGGGGAAAAGAAAGCAGGTGAGGGGATGAGGTGTGATGAGGGCACTAAATTAGACAGAGTGGTCTGGGCAATCTTCTCTGACAACATTGTAACATAGACTTGGATGAAACATCTAGGCAGAGAGAATGCCAAGAAAAAGGCTTGTAGAGGGAAAAAGGAAAATCAGGAGGCCTGGGTGGCAGAAGTGGAGTGAGGAAATGGGATGATGATAGAACATAAGGTCTTCCATGTAGCTATGGGTCAAAGCAAGGAGGTCCTTTTAAGCCATCAGGATTGTATTCTCAGTGCAAAGGGAAGCAGTTGGGGAGCTCCCCATCACCTTCTACATGAATTGCTTAGCACAGCACCCAGCATATCACAGCACAAGATGAATAAGCAGTTGGGTTGTCATGTTATTATGGACTAATGTCAAGGTAGGACAGCAGAGACACATTCCCAACCAGCAGGTCTGTGTCAGCCCCACATTCAAAGTGAGCAATAAGGGTCATAGTGTAGGGCCTGCAGACAACAAATGGGGCTGATATTTTTGGCCAGATACACAAGATATAGAAACAAGGGAGCAAAAAGAAGCCTGAAAACATGACAGCCATTCTGCTCTCACACAGACCACATTATTCTGTTCTCCATGAAAATCCAAGCTGGGAAGTGATGATACTTCATGCAAGAAAATATTATTATCTGCTTGTGACTGAGTCACCGAATAAACTCTGAGCTTATTGAAGCTATGACCAGGCCTTGTTTCTGCCCTTCACTTAAAGACTTGGTGTCTCACTGTCTAACACAGCAGCCTCTAGTCACACGTGGGTATTGAGCTCTTAAAATAGGGCTATTCTGGATTGAGATGGGTAAAATACACACTGGATTTCAGGACTCACTTCCATAAACAAGAGTGTAAAATACTGCAATACCTTGATATATTGATTATATATATCGAGATAATAATATGTTGAATATACTGCATTAATATAATTTGTCAAATTTTATTTCACTCATTATATCTAATTTTCTTAATGTGGCTACCAGAACATGTTAAATTATACATGGCAAGCATTGTATAACCATTGGACACTAATGTATCAGGTGCTCCTTAAATGTGGGCAGGAAATAAATAAGGAAAAGAAATATCTCTCTTATTTTTATTATTTTATTTTATTTTTTGCATTTTTAGCCAGGGATGACAAATTAGCTTTATCTCAAAAGCCAGGTCTGTCTGACTGTGATTGCCTCGAGTGCTCTATTAGAAAGCAAACAGTCTCTAGCTTGTTGGAGAGATTGCTAGGGTTGATTTATAATATTTGCCATGTATAGAGGAGGAGGAGACAGTCGTATACAGAGTAATGATTATTTTTATATGGGAATAATAATACCAATAATTTCCTGAGACTGCATTGTGCAGTGGGCATGTGGTAGATATTTAGTCTTGCTAGATATTTTCCAATCACAAGTATGTTCCATTTTTCACAACCTTGAAAGGTGGTAATTACCACCCCTGTTTTAACTATGTGAAAAAATTGAGAGAGGTTATTTTCCTAAACTAACTAAACACCAAGTTCAAGACTCGAACCTAGAGCAGCATCTCTCCAAAGCTCATACTCTAATCACAACTTGCTGGGACCAAATATGACATCCTAACAGCAGAACTCCCCAGAATGCTGGAATCTCCATCCAGACAATATGGATCTCTGTCTTCTGCTCACTTTCAAAAGGTGGCATTTGACTTATTCTTTGACTGGGATCTGTGTGCCCACCTTTTGGATATAAATAATGGCCTTAGTGGAGTGCACCCTCAAGCCTTTTGCCTAATTTAGAAGGTTAGTCTAGACCAGAGGTCCTCAAACTTTGGCCCCCATAAGGATATGGAGAGCTATTGAAACACAAACTGCTGAATCCTACCCTAAAAAGTTTCTGATGCAGATGGTCCTGGGTAGGGTCTGAGAACTTCAATTTCCAACATGATCCTGAACAATGCTGATACTGCTAGTGCAGGAACTACACACGGAGATTCCTAAGTATGGGTCCAGCTCCCAGATATTCTTGGGAATAAATCTTCTGAGGAATGTTTCAAATGAACCAATGTCCAACTAACAGAATCTCAGTGGTAGAATCCAGACATAAACATTTTTAAAATCTCCCAGAATAGATGTGAAGGTTGAAAACCACTAAACTATCTGCTCCTTCTGTTTAATTCTCTTTTCTTTCTGTTCCAGAAGATAAAACTGGGGAAAAAAAACAAAAACAAAAAACAAACAAACACCAAGCCCACTCCAGGGAGGGGGCCAAGCCGACAATGTTTCACTGTGGGCAAGCACAACCTCGGGACTGCGCTCCTGCCTGAGTATTGGTGAGTAAGTGCAGGGGAGTGCGGAAGTCACTGCACATGTAAGGCAGCAGGAGGCAGAGCCCCTAGAAATGCCACTAGGCAGCTGACATTCATCTACCCTATAGAGATACTTTAATAGGGATTAAAGTTCAATATGGGTTTAGTCTCTGTCCTTTGCTTCATAGCTGGAGAATGTTCCAATGTGAAGGACACTGACATTATAACTATCATTTGGCTCAACAGGAACGAAATTGGATGGAATGGAAATCATCTACATCTGTGAGGCTCCCCAAGGAGAAGGTCCAGTGCAGCTTGCATCTAATCCTATAAAA
Source organism: Myotis nattereri (assembly GCF_964212035.1). Classification (NCBI taxonomy): domain Eukaryota; kingdom Metazoa; phylum Chordata; class Mammalia; order Chiroptera; family Vespertilionidae; genus Myotis; species Myotis nattereri. The sequence continues at coordinate 27,785,908 of NC_138084.1, forward strand.
TCTACAAAGCCAAGAATTTCAAGTATAAACACCATGCTATTTTTTTTTCATGAAAGTAGGACAAATCCTAGGACTCCAGAAATCTGATGTTGACTTCTCCCTCTGCAGTGCCAAAAGTGAAAACAGCCGACGGTCTCTAAAACCTTTCTTTTATCCCTGTCACTCAAAAAAAAAAATCAAAAACATCAAATGACTTCTTATCTGTGAAATGTCTGGTGTTTGGTAATTTTCACGAAGTGCAACTTAACACCACCCAGCATCTCCTGGACACACAGTCCTGAAATATTTCTAGTTTAGATTCACTTACAGAAGGATTTCCTCCCTCTGCAAAGACATATCCCCTCCTTTTAAATGCTTCTTTATTGCCTTGTGGCTATGCCAAAGATGCTGACTGGATCTAAACTGCAAACACATTTCCAAATATTTATTGATTTGATTTTTCAATACTTCTAAAATGAAATGCCTTTTATTTGCATGGTTCTCTCTATGCGGTCTGCATTCACACCCAATCCTTATCTAGTTCTTGAAAAATGACCCAATTCCCACCATTTGCTGTATTATATATCAAGAGATATTTTCATTCCTTATTTCTGGTTGACTTGAGATTACTGAATTTCAAATTTCAGTTTTCCTGACCCACAGCCTTTTTAAAAAGGAAGCTTATTCTTATAGAAAGCAAACCACTATTTGCAACATTAAAAATTACTCCGTTTACCTATCCAATCTTAACTTGTGGATTGTCACCCATTAGTAGTCAAGTAACCAGATTTTCTTCCTCATATTTCATGTTAGAAGAGAGGGGTGGGTAACAAGAAATAAACTGTCAGGACATGCATTAGAGTCATCTTGATTTTCATTGTTTAAATACTACAAATGTTATCACTCCTTGCAGTGGTTCTCAACCTTCCTAATGCCGTGACCCTTTAATACAGTTCCTCATGTTGTGGTGACCCCCAACCATAAAATTATTTTCGTTGCTATTTCATAACTGTAATTTTTCTACTGTTATGAATCGTAATGTAAATACCTGATATGCTCTATGTGTTTTCCGATGGTCGCAACCCACCGGTTGAGAACTGCTACCTTAGAGATAAATGGTTTAAAAGCATTGAATGAAAGACTTTCAAAAACCTCAGTAATTAAAGACTACAAGACATCCAACTTGTTCTTCTTCTTTGGACTGAAAATTGGGGGAGTACATTTTGTGATAAGTTTGCTCTATGAGGGAGTAGAAATAGCTCAAACACTAGACCTGATGTAACCACTATTGACTACCAGCTGCTGCCAACCTTTCGGACCTCATGGACCACCAGTGGTCTGCGGACCACCGGTTAACAACAGCTGGACTAGACTATTTTCCAGAGAAATATAACCACACCGCCTTCACTGGCATCAAGTTTTAAGTTTCTCTTAGGCTCCTACTAGCAAATCGAAACAATCCTCTATTCATAAAATCTCTATAGGAAGCATCTGTTTTTAAAATCTGTCACTACAAAAGATGCCCTTTAACTATGCCCATGAATTGACTGAAAATTAAGAACCTGAAAACACTGTATCTGCCACAGTGCATACAGCCATGTTTGTGAAAATGTAAATAGAGAAAATCAATTATAATAGCTTTATGTTGACTTTTCATTAATACACATACATGCACCTGATATGCTACTGACCTAGATGAAGCAATACTTTACAAAGCAAACAAAACAAATAAGTCTTAATTTTATCTGTTCAAATTTACCTCTGTAAATGAATATTTAATCAAGATTCACCATAAATATTTGTGAAATTTTTAATCATTAGCAAACAGTACAATTTGGAACACTGCCATCCCACTTAGTGAAAAGTGATACCTCTTTTAAAATACTCAAAATTTATATTAGGGGAGGCATGATAATTATATCCTAGACAAATAAGTGATTCCTCCATTTCATCCTCAGTCATATTAAGTCAATATCATTGTGCTTACATTCAGACATTAGAAGCAAAGGATGCAACTTAAAAAATAATACACATCTTTAAGATTTGGAATAAAGAACCATAATTATTAACCCATAAATAGAAAAAGAAAATGCTACGAATATAGAACATCTAAAAGGAAAAACATCATTCCATTATTTAGTACCAATCATTGGAATTCATACCACCTATTACTCCAACACTCTCCTGTAATCAAATAGTGGTTCGTGTGTAATATTTTGCCTTTTTACATACATCTTTGCCAATCTAAAAAGCCCAATTGAAGTATGTAAGTTAAATTATAACAAGAAGTTGCAGCTGAATAATACTTTAGTTAAAAAATAAAAGTTAAGACATAATTTCATTTGCTTTTCACATCAGTCCCACAGGAAAGGCAAGACCTTATTACTGCCCTCATTTGGCCTGGGACCATAACCCAAGTCTCCTGACTTCTGGTACAAAGATTGAATCTTAACCAAGAAAAAGCAGCGTGCCCTGCACAAGCACTTCCATCTTACAACCAGCATGGGGGGGAAGTTCTACTATAGCCATCATTTTGCCGAATGAGAAACTAAAGCACAGAGAGATAAAGGGCATTGTTTCAGTTTCCTATTGCTACTGCTACAAATTATCAAAAACAGAGCATCTTAAAATAATACAAAGTTAACATCTTTCCATGCCGGAAGTCAGAAGTCCCAAATGGGTCTCTCTGGGCTAAATCCGGGGTGTTGGTAGGGCTGTGTTCTTTCTGGAGGCTCCAAAGGAGACTCTATTTCCCTTCACTTCCTTTTCCAACTTTTAGAGGCTGCCTGCTTGTTTTTGCTTCATGGTCAGATTCATGCACCTTCAAAACAAGCAATATCCAGCCAAATCTTTCTCATGCTACCCTCTGTCTGGCTCTCTGGCTCTCTTCACTGCCCTTTTCCATATATAAGGACCCTTGTGATTACATGGGGCCCACCCAGATAATCCAGGATAATGTAGCCATCTCAAAGTCAGCTGACTAGCAACCTGAATTCCATCTGCATTCTTAATTCTCCTTTACTTTTTTGCCTAATAGAGCAATAGCCTTCAGGGATTAGGATATTGATACCTTCATGGGGACCATTATTCTGCTACCACAGCTAGGAAGTGGTCCAGCCAGGACCTGAGCATGGGCTGGCTTGATTCCAAAGCCCACCCACACTCCCAAACCACCCTATTTTACTGCTACCTTAGAATATGCCCAATATGAAGGGGAAAGTCTTCCTTGCCAGGGAGGCAGAAAGGACATCTCTACTATGTTATCTCTTCCACTGTCTACATGAAATGCTAAGGCTTAGTAAACTGAGACAGCATAACAAGAGTGAACAACTGGGATATAATCTCCTCCCCAAGCCTGAGAGGCTTGAGAAATATGTGGCCCCTGGTTGTACTCTTTGCAATGGTAAGTGAGGGAATGTAATCTTTAGAGATCAATGAGGATTATTGCCATGCACGCCTTATTCCGTTGTCAGATATGGCATTATTTATGCCCACAGTTGCACTTCAGAATGGGAACTGAGCATACTTCCCAAGTCCTAAGGGACTCCCAAGGACCATAATCCCTGGAGCTTCCCTCTTTCATTGTGACCCAGACCAGGGTCAGTTCCCTTACCTTGGAAGCAAAGCAATGGCATTCTATGACTGGCCACCAGAGGCTGGGTCTGGATGGCTAAGGCCACTTTGGGCTGTGGGCTGCGCATCAGCTGTATGCAGACATGTTCCATGTCCTTTCCTCAAGCTGAGTAAGCTTGCTACTGGGTAGAACTATTATGTCCTGTGAATCTGATTGATGGCACAAACTGGAAATGTGGCCTGTTTTCTTGTTCAACATGAGACTGAGCACCTTTCCACCATCCACACAAGAGTCATTCTGGGGACTTCAGGGTCAGTACTGCTAAATATGACAAGCAAACATCGGTATTAAACTCAAACAACACCAGAATGTCTTCTTTCTTTCTCTTGGAATAGATATAACATTCTCTGCAACTAAATGATATAGCCAGAGGACCCACACTTGTAGCCAAGGCAAACTTACTAAAAATTAAAATATATCTGTACTAGTTGGGATACAGAGCACTTCAAGTAAAAAAGTAAAACATGATAGCAGACCAAATGATTTTTAAGGAACTTTGTTTCCACTAAATTTCAAAAAGGTGGTACTAGTAAATTACTGAAGCCCTAAGGACTGAGTAGACATTCTTACATAATAATAATTAGCTGCACATATGGCTTGCCTGCATATAGGATTCGTTGCTATCTGGTTATCGTATCTTTCTGATTTTTATATTTAATCCTGTACAAAGTCAAAATATGCATTAGATAAAGTCAATAAACCTAGGATTCTTAACAGTTGCTGGAGCTACCAAGTAAAACTTATAACAGCAATAAACCTAGAAATAAGCAAGTGGAACTATGGTGCTCTAATCTTTAGAAGCAATTTGACAATTTCAAGGCAAGATAAAGACACATCTAGTAGAATTGTACCAGTGTTTTAATTCCAATACTATTTGCCATTGTGAAAACTAGTCAATAGGAAACAAATAAGTAAATTGTGAACTCTTCATGCAATGAATTACTATACAGCAATTAAAATAAACTACAGCAACATATGTGAACATGGATATATGTCTCAAAAATATTATGTTGAGTGACAAAAGCAAATGACAATTGAATATATGCAGTATTATATAATTTTATAAAGTTAAGAACATGTCAAACAGTACTACATATTGTTTATATGTATATGGATAGACAGTAATATTATAAAAGTATGCATGGAATGATAAGTATCACATTCAAGAAATAGGAGGAATGAGATCCAAGAGAGGTACACAGGCACTTCAAACTCCAATGTTTCTTAAACAAGGTATACACAGTAAGATACCAACATGTTAAAATTTGATAGGATTCAATAGTGGGTATATGATTGTTCCTTACATTATACTATAAATGTTTCTATACATTTACGTAGGTGTTCTGGTTAATAATGCAGATTTTGTAATCAAAGAAACCACGATAATTTCAAGAGAAACATCAAAAGTGCTTTATTCAAAGTCATGTCCACCATTAGCTACACTTTCCCCCCATCTTTCAGGTAATTTGTGGATACTGTCCCAATAGAACTTTTCTTGTTTTGAGGCAAACAATTCAGAGACCCGATTTTCTGCTTCTTCGTATGTTTTTTTTTAATTGCTTAAAGTATTACAAAGGGTATTACATATGTGTCTTTTTTTTCCCCCCGCCCTTGACTATCCCCTGGCCTCCCCCACCCCCCAGCGTCCCATGTCCATTGGTTATGCATATATGCATGCATACAAGTCCTTCGGTTGATCTCTTATACCCCTCCCTCCTGCCCCCCAACTTTCCCCAGCCTTCCCACTGCAGTTTGACAATCTGTTTGAGGCAGCTCTGCCTCTGTATCTATTACTGTTCAAAAGTTTATAATGGTCTCTATTATCCATGAATGAGTGAGATCATGTGGTATTTTTCCTTCATTGACTGGCTTATTTCACTTAGCATAATGCTCTCCAGTTCCATCCATGCCATTGCAAATGGTAGGAGTTCCTTCTTTTTTACAGCAGCATAGTATTCCATCGTGTAGATGTACCACAGTTTTCTAATCCATTCATCTACTCATGGGCACTTAGGCTGTTTCCAGATCTTAGCTATGGTGAATTGTGCTGCTATGAACATATGGGTGCATATATCCTTTCTGATTGGTGTTTCTGGTTTCCTGGGATATATTCCTAGAAGTGGGATCACAGGGTCAAATGGTAGTTCCATTTGTAGTTTTTTGAGGAAACTCCATACTGTCTTCCATAGTGGCTGCACCAGTCTGCATTCCCACCAGCAGTGCACAAGTGTTCCTTTTTCTCCACATCCTCTCCAGCACTTGTTGTTTGTTGATTTGTTGATGATAGCCAGTCTGACAGGTGTGAGATGGTACCTCATTGTTGTTTTGATTTGCATCTCTCGGATGATTAGTGACTTTGAGCATGTTTTCATATGTCTCTTGGCTTTCTGAATGTCCTCTTTTGAAAGGTGTCTATTTAGGTCCTTAGCCCATTTTTTGATTGGATTGTTTATCTTCCTTTTGTTAAGTTGTATGAGTTCCCTATAAATTTTGGAGATTAGACCATCAACAAAACAACAAGAAAACCCACTGTGTGGGAAAACATATTTGCCAATGTCATATCTTCGTACGTTTTGAAGTGCTGCTCAGAAAGTGCATGTGCCATCTATTGGAACAAGTGGTAATCTGAAGGGGCAAGGTCTGGTGAATACAGTGGGTGGGTTAATACTTCCCAGGCAAGATCGTTTACCAGTAACATGTCTTTAACTGGTTTTGAAGTGTGTGATGGTGCATTATCATGAAGCAAAATTACTTTGCCGTGTCTTCTGGCACATTTTGGTCATTTCGCAATCAAAGCATGGTTCAAATTGATTATTTGTTGTCAGTAGCAATCAGTATTAATGGTTTCACCTGGTTTTAGAAGCTCATACTACACTACACCTTCCTGATCCCACCAAACACAGAGCATTGTCTTCTTTCCGAAGCAATTTGGCCTTGCAGTGGATGTTGATGGTTGACCTGGATCAACCCATGATTTTGTGCATTTGGGATTCTCAAAATAAATCCACTTTTCATCGCCAGTAATAATCCGATGCAAAAAAGACTTTCTTTCATGTTGTTGAAGCAACATTTTACTGATGACTTTTTGGTTTTCCATTTGTCTTTTCTTCAGTTGACGTGGCATCCATTTTCCTTCCTTTAAAATATTTCCCATTGCTTGTAAATGATCAGAAATTGTTTGCTGAGCAACATTTAATTTTTCTGTAAGTGGTTTTAGAGTTTGACATGCATCTTCATCCAATAATGCTTGTAATTGTTGGTCTTCAAACTTTTTCGGTTGACCTGGATGTTCTTTGTTTTTCACATCGAAATCATCACTTTTAAAGCATTTAAACCAGCGTTCACAAGTATCTTGAGATAGAGCATGTTCACCATAAGCTTCCCGAAGTATATGATAACTTTTTCTTCAAATTAAAGTAATGAATTAAAACTTCCCGCAAATGCTCTTTTTTTTGGCACGAAATTCAATATTTTCAAGTGTAAAAATATCTATGATGTTAACACCTTCAGCAAATTTGACATATGAAGTTTTGAAGCGTGCTGTCAATACAATAAAATAGCATACATATCAAGTCGCATATATGTCAACATATGTGTAACTTCATCTATTGAAAAAAAAATCCCCATTATTAACTGGCATAAGAATTTGTGAAAATATTATTAAAAGCACATTCTTATGGTGTCACAAAAAGATTATTCTGGAATGGACCCTAGGAAGATCCAAGATCAGATGGCCAAGGTCACACAGCAGAGACCTCAGATCAGATAGGTGGAAACTGGAAACCTAAACTGGAACAACTAAAATCAATCAAGGCCCCTAAGTTTACCAAGATAAAGACTGAGGGCTGATGGATTCAGTCTGCAATCCAGTTTCTCTAATTTGCACACCTGTTTTCTACCCACTCTGCCTTATAGAATAGTATGCTTTACTTTCATTTCTGGTTCTTCTTGATTAAGTGAATTTAAAACAAAAAAATTAATTTGAGAAAAAAAAATCATGCTCAATAGTTCTTCCAGTTGCAGATAACAGCCCGTGTAGCCTTACAGGCTGTAAATTTCAAGACAGTGAGAATATGTAAAGGTGAGAAAAGAAAAAGCCGTAGGATCATCTGAAAGTATCACCATGTCCAAGCTGGAAGGGATCACTTCGCCCAAGCTGCCAGCACATAAACCTTCTATGGGAGCCAGATGCATTTGCAAAGTTGTGGATAAAGGGCTGCAGTGCAGTTCTTCTTAATGGAGATGACAGCCATCTGCCTCACCTTCAAATGTCAGCCTGAGTTTCTCCCCGAATCATGAGAAGTGCCTTGTCCCAACCCCAGATGCAGTGACTAAAGGAAGGTATGCTGTTCACCTGCTTCCCCTAAATGATACCAAGTCTGGAAAAGAAACTGAGCAAAAAAAAAGTATTTATTTACCTTGTAGTTCCTACTGTGGCTTTTCCTTTCCCCTTGATGTTCCTCTCCTAAGGGATGACCCCACACTTTCCTTAAATTCCACAACATGAATCAGTTCCCAAGAATGGGGAAAGGGACTACCATCTACTGATTCTTCTGTGAGGTATTCTCCTAGTTCATCCTCATAATCATCCTTCAAGGCAGGTATTGTCACCCCAACAACACAGAGAGAAAACCGGGGTTCCAAAGGCCAGATAGCATAGCCAAGTTTATGCATTTAGTAAAGTGCAAGGAATCTGCCAAAAATCCATGGCTTTTCTTCTACACCAAGGGTGGGGAACAGCTGGCCTGCAGGCGATATAAGGCCCAGGAAATCATTTGGTCTGGCCCTGCCGACGCATTAGGGGTGAGTTAATTAAATGTTTGACCAAATAGAGCAGGCTAATTTTTAAGCTGATAATTTTGTGTGGCCTGTGAATGATGTCATAAATATCCAAATGGCGCTTGGCAGAAAAAATGGTTCCCCACTTCTGTAGTATACAATGCTTCCAAAAGTCAAAAATCTTTGGTACTTCATGTTTTCTCTAAGATCCTCAGCTTTTTCATCTGAAAATTGCATGGAATGGAATTGTCTGTTGTAAATACATGAGTCTGAATTAAGCAACTCTGGAGCTGACACAGAGTTACAATTCACACAGACAATTTGAAGAGCTTAAGTCAGAACAGAGCCTGGGACAGGTAACAGAGTCAGCACTCTTTATCAGAGATATTGCATGAAATGTAATAATAAATAGGCAGGGATTTGAAAGAAATGTAGTCATTGCTTAATAGAGTACTCAATCTCCTTTTGAAGATAAGTCACATCTTCATGGATGGAATTTATCATCCTAAGTTTACTTTGATTTTATGCTTCCTGGGCACAGAAACCTCCCTTACTCAAACCTCACCTCCTTAGATTGTATCTTATTACCTACCTTCTTCCATCCTTTTCTAACCAGCTACTCTCATCTTCTTGATTTCCAGTTGTCAGACATGTTGACTCATTTCTGCTCATGTTCTCAATCCTTTTCATGAATGCATACCGCTTCCCTCCCTCAAAGAGCACGTGGAGGCTCACCTCTTCTGTAAAGTCTCCCCTCAACTCACCCCAGGAGGATCCAGTGGTTTCAATTATTTCAGATTCCCTTGTCTATTTGATGCAAGGGGAAGAGAAAATTGGGGCTGTTAAATTCTATGTCTACTAGATGCCACAGATTCTGCTAAAGCCTTAATAAACATAATCACAGGAAACCACACTTCATCCTGTCAAGCTAGGGATTTATTATTCCTATTTTACTGATGATTAAACTGAAACTCAGCAACATGAAAGGGACTTATCTAAGGTCATACATTTGGAAAACCAGAACTGACAACCAAATCTTACCTGGATCTAAATCCCAAACCAAAGAGTTTCTGCACTCGAAGACCAGAGGCAGTGTGTACAAATATGGACCTTTGTGTATTTTTCCCCTTCTCTCAAATGGTGTCTAATACAATTGTGTATCCATATTCCTTGGTTTCTAACATACTAGGTCTCCCTAGAGCCAACAAGATTTGCAACCCTGGACGCCCAAGTGATGTAAAAATGAAACTTACTATCCTCCAGTAAATAACATTACTGTTCACCAAGGATATTGGACATAAAACCAAACACATTATCCTCTCCTTGAAACCAATCATACTACATTAGCACGCAAAACACTGTGCAGCTCTGGTTGCCACAGCTCAATAAAGACTTAACTAGACTTGGAGAAGGTCCAGTGATAAGCAATTAAAGCCTCCTAGGAGATGGAAAAGGCTGTCTTAGGAGAACAAACTAAAATCAATCAAGACCCTTAAGTTTACCAAGATAAAGACTGAGAGATGATGGATTCAGAGTCTGCAAAAACATGTTGGGATACATGCATATGCATATGCCTAATGTCATGGACATTGGTGCTTTTTTTTGCCATCCAGCATCCATTTCCTCTTCCCGCTGGTATCTGGGGCTTGCTATGGGAGCTTCGAGTCCTTTGCCACTAGTATATGTATAGTGGTAGAAGGGTAATTCCAGGAACTTCCTTCCTCCTACAGAATCTTAGAGAATGGGGCCTTCTTTTTTAATTTATTTTTTATTTTTTATTGAATAAGGTATTACATATGTGTCCTTATCCCCCCATTGTCACCCCCCACTCATGCCCTCACACCCTGATGTCTGTGTCCATTGGTTATGCTAATGTGCATGCATACAAGTCCTTTGGTTGATCTCTCCCTCTTACCTCTCCCCTCCCCGACCTTCCCTCTGAGGTTTGGGCATCTGATCAATGCTTTTCAGTCTCTGGATCTGTTTTTGTTCATCCATTTATGTTGTTCATTATATTCCATAAATGAGTGAGATCATGTGATATTTATCTTTCTCTGACTCACTTATTTTGCTTAGCATAATGCTCTCCAGTTCCATCCACGCTGTTGCAAATGGTAGGAGATCCTTCCTTTTTACAGCAGCGTAGTATTCCATTGTGTAGATGTACCACAGTGTTTTAATCCACTCATCTGCTGATGGGCACTTAGGCTGTTTCCAAATCTTAGCTATGGTAAATTGTGCTGCGATGAACACAGGGGTGCATATATCCTTCCTGATTGGTGTTTCTAGTTTCAACATGCCTCATAAAGCCAGGAGAAGTCATACGTCATTGATGATACCTTAATATTCTCTTTTTGCCTTTTTAGTCCTTTAATATATAATTCCAGCTTGTTATATTAAATCTCTTTTAAAATAACTGGTAGCCCTGACTGGTTTGGCTCAGTGGATAGAGCGTCGGCCTGCAGACCAAAGGGTCCCGGGTTCAATTTCAGTCAAGGGCATGTACCTTGATTGCAGGCATATCCCCAGTGGGGGGTGTGCAGAAGGCAGCTGATTGATGTTCCTCTCTCATCGATGTTTCTAACTCTCTATCCCTCTCCCTTCCTTGCTGTAAAAAAATCAATAAAAAAATTATATAACTGGTATGGTTTCAGTCTCCTGGGTGAACCCTGATTGCAAATTTTAGTGGAGCCTATTTCCTTCTGTCTAACTGCCACCGTCTGAATCTCCACCATTTCATAGTTGTATGAAGTTCGCTGGGAAGTTAGCTCACCTCTCTGTGTCTCTGTGTTCTCATGTGTTATCTTGGGATAATGGTAGTACCTAGTCAGTAAGGTTATTATGACAATTAAAAGACTCAATATATGAAAGGTATTAGAACAATGCCTGACCCACAGAAGCCATATTAAAAATGTAGCTACTATTCTCACAAGGTGAACCATACACTCAGAAGCCAGCCTCTCCCCTGCGGGGCACTAGAAGGGAAGAAATGAGGATGGTAATGTAAGGTGTTGCATGTTCTCTTCTTTAAATGAAGAGCTGAGGTTGCTGCAATTCTGTTGTGATCCAGTCAAGAAAGTGAGGGCACTTACCTTGCTACAACCGAGAAAAAACAAAGGGGCAAATGTCAACAAAACTAAGCAGAGACACTTTCCATTTCTAATTTTATAAAAATGGAAACTTCTGAGTATGTCCTTCAGAGACAGTGAGAGAAGAGGTGCAATTCCCCAGCTGTTTCCTTAAAGCAGCATGTACTCACTGCTAATGTGACACTGTGGTGGAGAGAGAGAGTGAGCTTTGGAGCCAGAATTGAGTTCCAATCCCAGCTCTGCCCTTTCCTCCCTCTGAGAATGACAAGTGACTAACTCCTCAGGCTCAGATTCCTGGGAGCCGCACAGCCCTGGCTCTTCGCAGGCATTCCATGAATCACAGCCACTTTGCTCCTTTCAATAAATATTCTCTGAATAAATTCACTTGTCTGGTTTCACCTTGTGCTATTTCTTCCGCTTTTCCCCATAAATACAATATGAAAGTCTTGCTCGTTCCCATATATCAGTCAAACGAAAGTGAACAGAATTCAATGATGACTAATAAATTAGGTTTAAAAGGTCTAAAAGTGGTCCAGCTCCTGCAATGCTACCTTGGAGACAGTTTTCAGCTCACCAGAGACTTGTGGACTTTAATGGGGAAAGGCAGGCACCTGAGGCGCCTTCTCACTTTCAGAAAAGCTTCTCCAGCATGCTGCTGACTCTGCCTACTGCGTAAATGGGCAGAGAAATTAGATCTACAGGTGATGTACTATAGAATTGAACACTTAAAATCAACATAACTTTATTAACCAATATCACTCCAGTAAATCTAATGAAGTTTTTTAAAAAGTCCATTAAATATATGTATTTTACTAAACCTAGACTATAAAAAAAATAAGAATAATGAGACAGGATTCAGGATTTTTCTACAAAGTGCAGTTTTTTGAGCAGATATATATTTTTTAAAATAAAGTGTTCAATTATTAGGGGAAACCACTGAGACAGCTTTGACAAAACCACAGAGAAGGCTTAGACCAAAGAAATGGAAAAAAATGGGGTTCCACGGACAGTAACCTCACAGGTTGATCTGATCAGAAATTCCTAACTAGGCAGGTCATGGTGGGTAGTCATGCCCTAGACCAGTGATGGCAAACCTTTTGACCTCGGTGTGTCAGCATTTTGAAAAACCCTAACTTAACTCTGGTGCCGTGTCACATATAGAAATTTTTTTGATATTTTCAATCATAGTAAAACAAAGATTTATATTTTTGATATTTATTTTATATATTTAAATGCCATTTAACAAAGAAAAATCAAACAAAAAAATGAGTTCGCGTGTCACCTCTGATACGCGTGTCATAGGTTCGCCATCACTGCCCTAGACATATAACTGCTTTAGTGAAAGTTTATTTTTTGTATTGATTTTAGAAAGAAATAGGAAGGGAGGGAGAGAAAATGTGTGTGTCTATGTGTGTGTGTGAGCGAGAGAGAGAGGGAGAGAGAGAAAAACATTGATCTATTGCTCTATGCATTTGAGGTATTGCTTCCCAACAATTGGTTCAAATAAAATCTTTAAAAGATTCTTTACAGGTTTGGATGTTTTTATGATAACAGATTTGCAATGTGCCTTCTAGATAACCTGACCAAGACAGTGATGCCTACACCCTGGCCTGGAGACGGGACTGGAAACACGCCAGAGACAAATAGAAGGGAATGTGGAAATCACAAAGAACTTCTGAGAAAATTCAGAGAAAGGACTAGACCAATGTCATTGCTACTCAGCCAGGGGAGGAACACAAAACCTCCCTTCTAAACTGAACCCTACACAGCTCCTAGCTATAAATACATAGAAATGGATAATGTACTTTTACATTATTGGCCAGCTCATTCTCTTCCATGGAAAGGAAAGTTGTCTACTCTTGATCTTAAAGTATTTTCTGATTGCTCAGAAATCCTGTCAGAAGCCAAAAGAGAATCTCCGTGTGGATGCTCTGAGCAGCAGCCTGGCAAACAGAACCAGGCACAAATTAGGAATTCCAGATCAGAACACTCTGCAGTCATCTGAAAATGTGTTTTCTAACCAACACTGCCTAATTTGCACAACAAAAAAAGCATCTACTATAAACTCAGCTTTGGAATCCACCACAGTCTTCCAAATGATAGGATATAAATCGGACAATACAGGTTAATTTAATTCTATAAATATGCAAGCAGAGGCCTAAAATGTGTGTGCAGGTCTATTTGACTTGTCTTGCACTTGGCCTTAGCTGAAAAACAAAACAAAACAAAACAGAACAAACAAACAAAAAGGCATAATTTCGCTCACCTGCTGTTTGTCTCAGCCAGCAGACAGGCCCTTGAGAATAAATGATTTTTCAACGCATGTATATTTTTGAGATGCTTTGTGATGTATCACTATTGTGGCAATAGCCAAATATTATATAATCAAACCATTCTCTCATTGTACTTCAAAACCCTCCAGACACATTATTTGCTCTATGCCTATATTTCTGCTAGTCTCCTGCTTGAAATATCCTCTCTTTAACATTTACATTTTGAAAATATTTTCTATTTTCAGGATGTAGCTCCAGCCCAACTTTTCTAGGGATAAAACTTCACTTGTTGCTCTAGCTGGTTTGGCTCAGTGGATAGAGTGTCGGCCTGCGGACCATGGGATCCCGGGTTTGATTCCAGTCAAGGGCATGTACCTTGGTTGCAGGCTCCTCCCTGACCCCTGCCCTAGTCAGGGCTCATGCAGGAGGCAACCAATTGATGTGCTTCTCTCACATCAATGTTTCTCTCTTTCCCTCTCTCCCACTCTATCTAAAAATCAATGGAAAAATAACCTCAGGTGAGGATTAAAAAACTTCAGTTGTTGATCTGATAATGGTTAAGACTCTTTAAATATTTGACAACTGGTTGCCACAGATAAGGCCAAAAAAATAGAGAAACATCATGGGGAAAAAGGAAATCCTTATGAGAGAAGTAGCACCATAAAAGACGGCCCTTACTAGTTTACTGACCAATTTTAGGCAACTTATATCAGTATCTAAGAATTCAACTTGACTAGATAACAAATTATCACTCCTTAAACCTGGAGTCCATTAATGTTCTTGGAAACCATTAACGTGGCTTTGGGTGAATAAGAGTCAGAATGGAGAAAGAGGATGGTAAATACTCTGATATACAGTCTTTATAAGGAAAGGGCATGAGCTTCAAAGAATGGAGGATCTCGATCTAAATCCCAATTCTATAATTCATTGTTTGAGTGAACTTGGACAAATCCATGACCTCTATAAATTTGTTTCCAGATCTTTCAAACAGAGATGGCAGTACCTATGTCATAATTCTGTAGTGAACATTAAATGAATTAAACAAAGCAGATATAAAATCATAGTATAGATCAGACTCATACTATAAGCTTAATAAATATTCATAGTTCACTCCACCTCCTTATTAAAAAGGCAAAGCATAAAGGGATTCTGGGGGACACATAGATGTTCTCAGACAAGGCTGAGGCACCAGGGTTCATGCGGTTTATTACAGTCGGTGAGGAATTTGATTAAAGGGAATCAATAAGAGAAGCAGACGGCTTTGTGCTTCCCATATTGCTGGCACCAAAACTGCCACAAGCTCTTGGTGCAGTCATTTTAAAAGTGTAGAGAACTTACATTAAAACAGTAGGGGATCATTAAACTACATATTCCTGGGTCTCACCTGCTGTCTACAACTCTAAATGTCTGGGGTGGACGATCCAGAATCAGCATTTCCAACCAGTTCTACAGGTCTGATTATGCCACCTGAAGTCTGTGCATCACTGACATAGTGACCTATTAATATAACTCTCAGGAAGCCTAGAGTCTTAGCCAAAGCACGTGGACTACAGATAATGCTTCTTAGCTTTGGGGAAAAGGCAATGTCAGGCTAGCCCAGGGGTGGGCAAACTTTTTGACTCGAGGGCCACAATGGGTTCTTAAACTGGAGCGGAGGGCCGGAACAAAAGCATGGATGGAGTGTTTGTGTGAACTAATATAAATTCAAAGTAAACATCATTACATAAAAGGGTGCGGTCTTTTATTTCAACAGTTTTATTCATTTCAAATGGGCCGGATCTGGCCCGCGGGCCGTAGTTTGCCCACGGCTGGCTGGGCTAGCCTGTCACCTACCAGGGTCTCTTATTGCATCTGAAGTCAAAAGCCCAGCCACTAGGGGGGGAAAACACATTTAGATAATTAGGGACAGGAAAATGGAGTCTTGGTGCTACTGTCACCACTAGTTTAACAGTATAACTTCAGGCAAATTGTATTTGATTCCCTCCTAGAAGCTCATTATGCCTGGATTTACTATTTGACTTCTCAGTCCTGGGAATTCCTCATTCCTACTACCAATGCTACTGGAGTTTGTAAACACAGACAGAAACACAAGAGTCTATGATGCTTTAGTCATGATTCACATCAGACATTCACAAGTGCTACCAGCTAAACTTCTGATTGACAGCAACCTAAGAGTAGAGAGGACCCATGCTTGCTGTACATTTATTGGCTGTGACATAGATGTAGGCAAAATGCATGAGGAAGCTAGTCTCACCTCTCTTTCTCTTTTGTAAAAAAACCTTCATTGTTCTGGAATTATAATGAGGTAATTTCAGTGGAATCAAATTTAAAGGCCTTAAAATGCTATAATGGCTATTCCAATTCAATAGCAATTACCAACTGGCTTAAGCCTGGAAGGGTGAAACCTGGCAGAAAGCTGTCACCCATTAACACCTTATGCTCAAAACCTCAGGTTGACCAGGTTTGGCTCACAGGCAGATTTTTAAAGCACCCCCCCCCCCCCCAAGCCCCCTGAGACCTGTGATTTGCTAATGGAACTATTATCATATTCCCAGCATCCCACATGAACAAAACAAAGGGACTTTTGAGCCAAGCATCTCCTCCATCACCACAATCCTTTAGGAACAATCTTACTTTGCCTCCTGGGAAAAACACATTTTACTGCAAAGGGAGAACTCAAAATAAAGTGAAGCTGTTGGAATTCTGGACTGGATGGTGCAGAAAGTTCATGGAGACAAAAACTCCTACCTGACTGCTCTACTTAAGTAGCACTTACTATGTTCCAGGCACTATACAAGGTTGTTTTAGCTTATTTAATCCTCACAGCAACCCATGAAAAAGATGAAAAACCTTAGTAATGGGGTATTCTAATAGTGGGGGTGAAATAATGGGGTATTTTAATATCTAGCTTAGCATCCCATGTTTCCACCTTGAAGATGAGAAATGCATACATTTTAAACCAGCACTGTCACACAGCATTTCAATGGATTCCTTCAGAATTCTATATGGGACCAATGAAGGACATGTTCCACCTAATTAACATTCATCGTGAATTCTGTGGATGAAAGGGGCCACATGCTAATCTGACAAGCTCAGGTGAGGCCTGCATGGCGGTCTTGCAAACTCAGAGATCTAAAGTAACCACAAAGGATGGTCTGAAATTAAACTTTAACTAAAAGCAGTTATGTGGGTAGTCTCATCCTAGGCCGGTATCTTCACAAACCAGGTCAACCTTTATCTTAACTGAGCCTATCTCTCTTTTTTCATCTATAATAACATACCCTTTAAATGTCTTGGTAATTTGTAACTTCCCTTTTTCTGGACCCCTCAGGGCACAACAAATGGCACCAGCACATTCTCTCATTGTTATTGTTATCGTTTATTATGTTAAACTATCCTCTATCCATCTGTGTAAAAGAAGCATATGTCCATCATTACACTTTTTACCCAATCCCAGAGGTTTCCCACTTTGCTTTATCCCACCTCCTTAATCTATCACCAATGAATTTCATGTAGCCCACCTACATCCCTTTCCTTTGATTGCTATGTATAAATACAGATGTAACCCACCATTCTCCGGAGCATTATCTCAACTCATAGAGGTTCTGCTTCCTGGCATATGTCAACAGTTTGGCTCAAATAAACTCACAAAAATTCTTTACAGGTTTCAATGGTTTTTTACATTAACAATTTGAATAATAATGGGAAATATTTACAGTGATTAAGTATGCTCTGATAAAAATCCATTCTCATATCTCTCTGTATCAGGATATAGCATATGTGCATTCACAATAAAATCGAGCTCTAGCACTGACTCTTCAGTTAGAGAAAAAGAGAGAGAGAGAACAAACATGAAATTGAAGAATGGTTAGAAATAAAAACCCAGTCATGTGGAAAGGCCCAGAAACTCAACAAAGGAGAAGATGTCATTTACCAGGTGCTAATGGAGCTACTGGCTCACATGCAAGCCAGAGTGTAGAATCGATAGGAAACAGCTAAGTAAATAGGGTATTTCTTTTGGAAATGAGAGAGGGTCAGGATAACCCTGCTTCCAATGTTCAACAGCAACTCAGGAAACTTCCATTTTTGCAAGATCTTTTATTTGTAGCCTGAAGCAGGATTTTCACAGATAGTGCCAAGACATACTTAGCCTAGCCTGGCCTATTTGTATGAGAGATGAATAGCAAGTGATTTGCAAGTACTCAGCAGTAAGGTACAAAAATTTAGAATGATTTACTTCTTGAATGTCAATAAGAAGGGATTCAAGTTGATCCTAATTACCTGTTCCCACTCATCCACTTGAATGGAAAGGGAGGGAAAGAAGTAGAGTCAGATTATAGGGATTAATTACACACAGCCTGCTGCCTTTCTCATCTACTCTGCAGCCCATACTGAGAAATCACAAATGATGTGGAGTGATGGCTAACCTGAGCAGGCCAAAGGATTTTATTCATCATGGGAACTAAAGCACAAAATCAACCAAGAACCACGTGGCTAAGAAGTCTCCCAACCTGAATGGATGAGATGAATTATCACTGCTTCCTTTTCTTCCCCTCCTCTGAGCTCCCTCATGCTGCCACATGCTTTGCCACGACCATGGCACTTTTTCTCTTTCCTTCCATCCCTATTGTCTTTTATTCACTTCTATTATTTGTGATAAAGAATGCACTTAACCAATGATCTTATAATGTGAGAAGACAAATAGGGGTCTAGACCATCTGATAACTTCAACTGGCAGCAAGGTCAGTAGCTACGCTTTAGTTATCTATCTTGTATTCCACCCATCACTCTCAGTGGTACCTGACGCTATGGAGGATGGGGAAGAATAACTCTGAATGTTGGAAAACATTTTGTAAGCTGTGATAAATATTTTGAGAGAAATGTAAAATTTATTAAGCTGGGGCTATTTGGTAGTGTGGCCACACCTTTCAGTTTATCTAGAAGACTCAGTTTTTCTGCCGATTGTCCTGGCTTAGTTATTCAATAGCACTTTTTTCACACTCAGGAATGACTCTGTTTGAATGAAAAATATATCCTATGCAGTAATGAGGATGGTGTCTCTTGGGTTCAAGTCTTGGCTCCAGACTTGTTTGGCCAGATGACCCTGGGCAAGCTTCTTAGTCACTCTAAATATTAGTTTTCTCGATTGTATAGTAGGGATAAAAACAGAGCTTGCATCATTGTGAGCATTATATAAATACACATACATAAAGCATTTAGAATAGCACCTGGTATGCAGAAATAGCCATAATTATTACTATCATGTAAGATACAGATCATGCATTACCTACTCTAAGAACCTTCCTTGAATCTGCTCCCAACCCAAAAACACACCTCCAGACCAGGTCATTACTACATACACACACACACACACACACACACACACACACACACACACCAAAGAGTCAAGCTTTAAAGCCCCATGAACTGCCAACATTAAAAAATACCAAGTTTTCCCTACCCTCTTTACCTAAAAATATTTAGGTTAAGCTGCAAGCTGCCTTTAAAAAACAATTAAATAAGACTTACATTTCTGAAAATATATATAAATGCCCTCAGCCTTAAACACATAAATAAAGCATTTGGCACAGTGTGTGACATATACCAAACAGTCCATAAAGTGTTGGCTTTGTAGTAATGCCATCCTATATAATAAAAGGGTAATATGCAAATTGACCCTACCAGCAGAATGACTGTTCCCTATGACATGCACTGACCACCAGGGGGCAGATGCTCAATGCAGTAGCTGCCCCCTGGTGGTCAGTGTGCTCCCACAGGAGGAGCTCCGCTGAGACACAAGCCAGGCTGATGGCTGCGAGCTGTGAGCACAGCAGCGGTGGAAGGAGCCTCTCCAGCACTAAGGATGTCCAACTGCAGCTTAGGCCTGCTTCCTGCCAGGAGTGGGCCTAAGGTGTCAGTCAGACATCCCCCGAGGGCTCCTGGGCTGCCAGAGGGATGTCTGACTGCCATCTCAGGCCTGATCCCTCTGGGGAGCTGGCCTAAGCTGGCAGGTGGACATCCCCCAAGGGGTCCTGGACTGCAAGAGGGCTTAGCGGGGCTGAGGGACCTCCCCCCTTCCCCCAGTGCACAAATCTGTGCACCAGGCCACTAGTTATTAAATAAAGGAAATAGAAAAAATGACTAACAAGTAGTCCCTGAGACTAATCCTTTAGGAAAGGTACCTGTACACCTGTACACTGTACACTGTACACATTATTACTATCAGGATAAGACTGCAAACAAAACTATCTGGGGAATAATACCTGAAATCAAGGCTATGCTTTCAAAGCCAGGAAAGGAGGAGAGAGAGTGGATTTAGAGTTGGGATCAACCACATGATCACAGAGAAGGAGCATGTGATTGATTGAAAAGAAGCATCACAAAATCAGCCTCTGTCATTATACCCCAGTCTTGGCTGGATGAAATGTTGATTTGTCCCTACCAGTCCACATATGGTACAGGAAACCGGAAACTAAAACAAAACAAAACAAAGGAAAACAAAACAAAAGAAACCTGTGAGCTAACAAGCCTAGGCAACCCCTTGGTCTACTGATCTGGAATTCTCCTGGGGAACTGCTACTAGTTAAAATCTCATAACCCAGAATCTAGAATTTAAGATTTAGAAGGAGCTCAGGAGACAGGCTAGATTAGACATTAGTGACCTTCTGGGGTTCCATAGGTAGGTCTAAAAAATAGCTCAGGGACATACTTTTAAAATGCCCTGGTTGGACTTTCATTCAAAGTAGGGATGGTTGAAAACAAATTTGAAACACAGTTGTTTGGGCCTTTGAAAACCAGATCATCATAAAATCCATTTTACCAGGTTCAAAGGAAGTTCAAACACATGCATATGTAATTTCAGTTGCCAAAGTCATAAGAAAAATACTTTATTTTCATTGTAATAAAAATATCTTTCTCAAAAAAGATCAGTGCAAATGCAATTACAAAGCATTAAGGGAGATGGATCTAATTTAAAGAAAAACTAGGAGAGGAGATTAAGGAGGAAACATGGGAAATCCAGCCGCAGGCCCTGCAGCCCAGAAGAGTAAGCACTGCATTACTGAGCTTAACACAGGGAACTTCCGTTTGGACCCCAAGGAATACCTTACCAACAAGGTAAGTTTCTGGAGGAAAAAGTGACAGCAGCATTCTGACTCAGAAATGAAAAGGAGCCAAAACCTCAGTGGTTTTAGCCTGTAAAGCAAAGGCTAAAAGAATAAAACTGTCTGTCCATGAGTTGTAAGAAGCTCATGTCAATATCCAAAAATAGAGAAAATCCATATAGCATTAACAATGTTAATAAGTGTTAAGTGAAAAGAGCGATTCATTAAATGTTCTATCATGTTTTTTTTGTTTTGTTTTTTTTTAAACAAGGGAATGTTTATTTTGTGCATGGAAAACAATAAAAGCATACATATCAATTAATAATTATCTCTGGAATCAATTAATATCTATATATACATATAAATACACATACATAAAAAGTGACTGCATAGGTAAACACTACACACACACACACACACAGACGAAAAAATTAACAGTTATCTCTGTGTGGGGCTACAGATAAAATTTGCAATCTTCTTTCTATATATTTATATTCACACAAATTCCATGGCAAGCATGTACTTTTTTTTAATATTTTTTATTGATTAAGATATTACACATGTGTACCCTCTACCCCCCCCCCCCGCTCATCCCCTCACCCCCCCGTTGTCCGTGTCCATTGGTTAGGCCTATATGCTTGCATATAAGTCCTTTGGTTGATCTTTCCCCCTTGCCCCCACCCTCCCCTACCTTCCCTCCAAGGCCCGACAGCCCAATCAAAGCCTCTCCGTCTCTGGATCAGTCCTTGTTCATCAGTTTATGTTGTTCATTATATTCCACAAATAAGTGAGATCTTGTGGTATTTATCCGCTCTCCATTCCATCCATGCTGTGGCAAATGGTAAGAGTTCCTTTTTCTTCTTCCTCTTCTTAAAGAATACCTTTCAGCATTTCATATAATGCTGGTTTGGTGGTGATGAACTCCTTTAGCTTTTTCTTATCCGTGAAGCTCTTTATCTGACCTTCCATTCTGAATGATAGCTTTGCTGGATAAAGTAATCTTGGTTGCAGGTTCTTGCTATTCATCTCTTTGAATATTTCTTGCCACTCCCTTCTGGCCTGCATGGTTTCTGTTGAGAAATCAGCTGACAGTCGGATGGGTACTCCCTTGTAGGTAACTGACTGTCTTTCTCTTGCTGCTTTTAAGATTCTCTCTTTATCTTTTGCTCTTGGCATTTTAATTATGATGTGTCTTGGTGTGGTCCTCTTTGGATTCCTTTTGTTTGGGGTTCTCTGTGCTTCCTGGACTTGTAAGTCCATTTCTTTCACCAGGTGGGGGAAGTTTTATGTCATTATTTCTTCAAAAAGGTTTTCAATATCTTGCCCTCTCTCTCCTTCTGGTACCCCTATAATTCTGATGTTGGTACGCTTGAAGTTGTCCCAGAGGTTCCTTACACATTCTTCATATTTTTTGAATCTCTTTTCTTTTTTCTTTTTCGGTTGGGTATTTTTTGTTTCTTTGTATTTCAAATCTTTGACTTGATTCTTGGGTTCCTCTTGTCTGCTGTTGGATCTCTGTAAATTATTCTTTATTTCAGTCAGTGTATGCTTAATTTCTAGTTGGTCCTTTTTCATGTCCTCCATGGTCTCACTATACTCCTTGAGGGATTCATTAAATTTATCGGCGGTTTCCATAAAATTCTTGACAAACCTTATAAACGTGGCCTTGAACTCTATATCCAGTCTTCTGCCCTCCTCCGTTTCTGCCAATTGTGACCTGTTTCTTTGTCTCCGCATTTTGGCTGCTTCCCTGTGTTGATAGAGTGACCCTGCGCGCCAGGTGTCCTGTAGGGCCCAGTGGCTCAGCCTCCCCAGTTACCTGGGGTGGACACTCTTGGTGCACTCTTGGTGCCTTGGTTGTTGTAGGATCACTGGGAGGAATTGACCTCCAGGCCAATTGGCTGTGGGAAGCAGCTGTGTCTGAAGTGAGAGAATGGTCCCCCTCTGACCACTGGGTACAGTGGCTCCTGGATCTAAGGAGGTGCTAATTCAGCCCCTGCCTGAGGCCACACAGCCGGAGCCACGAAGAGGCTCAGCTGTGAAGCAATGCAAGCCGCTGCGGGGCCTTGGGCCTTCTCTTGGAAGTTCCGGGTCTGCCTGGCTGGGCTGTAGTTAGGTACATTCACATGCAAAAGCCTCTGCTGCAGCCTGGGTGGGGCGGGGTCTCAGGGAGTCAAAAGGGCGGAGAAAGAAGCTATGGCTGATTCTCCGCGCCCGGAGTCGCGCGTCTCAGTGTCCCGGTAAGGGCCGCAAGCACCTCTGAGGGAAAGCCTCCCCCAAGTTCGCCCGCCGCCGCCTGACAGACCAGCCTCTCCCCGTATGAGTCCTGGGTCCCCAGAGACTTCCCGGAACCGGAGTTCAGAGCAGTCGGGAGCTTGTGGTTCAAAAAGACAGCCGCGTCCTCAGGAGCCACCCCCTTTCCGCGCTCGCGAGCCGCCGCCGTACCTCTGCACTCAGCCTCCGCAGCTCCTCTGGCTCTCAGCGTGCTTTTCTTTTCTTCTAGTTGTAGAAATTACACTCAGCCAGCCTTCCTGTTGTTCTGGACTATGTTTGCTCCGTCCTTTGGGATATTTTTCAATTGTTGTGTGAGGCGACTATTTCCCGGTGTTTATCTATGCCGCCATCTTAGTTTCTCCAAGCATGTACTTTTTTATAATCATAAACATACATCCACAATAGTGGAGCTAAAAAGTGTATCTTTTAGTTAGGACCCCATACAAACTTTAATAAGATCATCCTATTAGTAGGATGAGGAAATATAGAAAAATGATGTTTCAGAATATCAGCAAACCTTCTAGAGAAGACCGTAAGGTCAAGGTTGGATATGTTTGTATTCACTAATGAAAAATGACCTAATCCAAATCCTGACCATGGGGTGAACCAACCTGTAGTGTGGTCTCTCAAAAGCATGCATGTGACCAAATCTGCTATGTTTATCATTTTGGTCAATGATTTACATGGACATCTACATATATTAACCAGATATAGAGACATATTACATGTTAGTAAGGACAAAAAGTATTAGAAAAGAGAATTTACATCCTAAAGGATCCTAACAGGTCAGGAAAATGGAGATGAGTGCCACAGAATGCACTGATACTTGGATAAGTATAATTTTTTATCATTTACATCTTTAAAAAACAATGGCACATATTTTACACACACACTTTCAACAGTATATTTATTTAAGCTTAGAAAATGCATACAGCATATTAAAAAGACAATTTTATATATTAGGTAAACGTGACAGAAACCAAATTTAATTTGTTTGGGGTAAAAATAGAAATATATTGTTTCATAGAACTGTCACGCATAAGGGTGGATCTGCTTTCAGTCCTTATTGGATTTCAAGTGATGTCTTCACAGTGTTTGTTCTATCTCTATCTCTATCTCATCTTTGTTTGCCTCTGTTTCTATTCGAATGTCAGCCAATTCTCTTATCACAGCATCACAGACAAGCAATGTGGGAGAAAAACATGTGGAAGAAAATATGGCCACCAATGGTTGGAAGCCCACCCCTTTGCAATTATGAACCAAAAGGAAAGAAGTTTTTCCAACATCTCCAATGAGATGATTTGGGTTTATTCTAACTGGCCTCTCTTGAATCAAATGCCCACCTATGTGTTTAAGGTGACCAAAAGAATTATCATTGACTATCCCACTAAGTACAAATGGAGTAAGGGAGGGGTTCTCCAAAGATAATAGAAAAAAGGAGATGAAAAAGTGTGCTCACAGAATAAAATTTCAATTAGCATTGCTCATCACCTAATAGAAAGTTATAAGCCATATCTTATAATTTAATGTTAAAAGAAATATGGGTATGAGATGAGTCACATCAACAGTAATAGCAGCAACAGAAAAGCATAACATATAGTCCTGCATAGTTATTATGTGTGAGCCAAATTGTAGCTGTAAGCTCCTAACAGTCAAATGAAAGAGAAAAACACACACAATTGCCAGATACACAAAATCACAAATAAGAACAATCCATTCTTTAGAGAGAGCTTCATCTTTTCTTCATTTTGATACTGAAACAAACCAAAAAAAAAATTTTCTTAAATCTTCAGAATAAAAAAGGAGAATACTTTGTGTGGTACTCGAAATCACATCCTTAACAACACCCCTTCAACAGAAATAACACATTTCTCTCGGTTGTTCCCTATTACCTTCCTCAGTATTGGTTATAAAACCAAATGCCACTTAACAAAAGCAGCTCAAAGGGAGGGGTGGGTGGGGGAGGGAGCAAGCGCCAAGGTCCCAATAGACTTTGCTCCAATGATCTGGCAAGATTAAAAGGTATAATTTAGAGCATTTGGAATGATAAATAGACTGAATATCTTTCAGGCAATCCTGAGTTTTTCATAAGGATTTTATAATAGTAGTGTCAAGGTCTTATCTTGCACCAGAATTCAGAGAGCGGCTCTACTGCATCACCAATAGAGAATTGAATCATATGCTCTGACAAATATCTGGGAAGAAGGCAGCAATAAAGTCCTCTGGCAGGACTTACAGAGTTTATCTAATGCAAATGCCCGAATGAGCACCTGACCTCCGCAAAAAACAATTCTCTCCCTCTTTCACCAAATAAGAAAGATGAGTCATTAAAAATATGCACAATTTTACAAGTTCATGGCCATGAGGTCTGACAGAAGCACTTGAGGAAAAATACTTAGAAGCGTTCACTGACCACAGGTTCAATTGGAATCAGGAGCTAAGAGATTTTAGGAAAATTTAAGAGGATTACAGTATCTAAAACAAGGCAGGAAAACGTCAAACTCAATAGACAATAATATGGTGGGTACCACTGAGCAGAGCTGAAAATACATAAATTGCAGCATGATAATGGATGAGTCACTACAATGGTGAGGAAAGTAAAAATTTTGTTAGATGAGAAATGAATGGAAACATTGGGGAAAATCTAAATTTAAAGAAAACAAGATACAGAAAGGAAGGAGGGTATGATAGCTATCTTCAATGACTTAACAAATTGGACCCGAAGGAATAGAGCTAGCATCAGCATGTCTGGGTCATGATGAGACACTATTACTTAATTCAATATAAAAGGGAAGAAGGTTTGAATGGTCAGAGATAGCCAAAGATGAAATGCAGTGCCTGGGGAGATCATAAATTCCATGTCACCAGGATTCTTAAGGCAGAGAATGGATGGTCATTTGTCAGAGATGACCTTTTAATTTCCTTCTACCACAGAGATTTTTATGGCTTTAGGAACCCATTCATTTATCACTTATAAATACTTATTAAACACCAATTGTGTTCTTAGACATTTTTCTACATATTAAGCACCTAGCATGGAAAAAGACTGATATAATCTTAAGTGTTAAAATATAAAGGGGAAATAGGCAATAAATATTAAGCAAGCAAGTGAGCTATACCATTACAGATTTTGATGAATACTCTAAAGGAAATGACATAGGATAATGTAAAGTAACTATGGTGGGTCAGCGGTGGGAGAAAGTACAATTTGAGCTATTTTAGGTAGCAAAAAAAAAAGGATATTTTAAAAGGGTGATTTTAAAATGAAATCTAAAAGAATGAGAAAGAAAAAGCCATGAGACTGGGCATAAGAGACTTCTAGCAGAGAAAATAGCCAGTGGAAATGCCCTGAAGAAAGAAAGAGCTCAACTTATCCAAGGAATAAAAAGAAGACCAATGCTACTGGGGAATATTGAGTAAGGGAGAAAACTTGTACTCCAGAAGGTCAAAGACAAGAAGGAACATGTAGCATCTTTGAGGGCATCTATCAATTGCCAACCTCACCACTGAGTCATTCCCTCCTCCCTAACAATATCCTAAATTTTGTATTGTTGGTGTTTGAGAAGAATCCACTCTAGGAGTAAGCCTTGACTGGCTTAAGCCAACCACAATGTTCCACCCCATTGCCTACAGGTACTGTGGAACAGCATGAGACCCAAGTCAGGGCTATTCAGGCCAACAATTAATCCCAGCACTTTTGTTTGAATTGTTCCAGGAGTATAATCTCTCTTCTTAGGAGTTAAAACTAAACAACATGTTGCTGTTCACAGACATTCTCAGACCACAAAATGAGGCTGTGCCTGAGATTGCAGCAATACTGCATAATTAAAACCAAGAAATGAAGTAAAAGAAAACTGGTCATGATATCATTGATTCACTGGATCAACCCTCTCCCCAAATCAGTCTTCACCTGGACTTCTCAGTGTTTGATTCAATACATTTCCTTTGTTACTTAAGTCAGTTTGAGTTGTTTCCTACTACTTATATATACAAAAAATGCCCAATTAATATACAATGTGAGGGGTTGCAATGCTATCCTATGAACAGGGAAAGATATTGGAAACGTTTAACCTTCAAACAGACATGATTTTATTAACACTTTGTGTGTGTGTGTGTGTGTGTGTGTGTGTTTAAGACTACTCTGAAAGTCCTTGTATTTTATAATAAGAAGTCATTCTTTTTACATTCACTGGCCAACTGATATGTTTCACTTACTCCATCAAGATTTGAGATATAAATTTTGAAGTCATCAGCATATATAAAAAGTACTTGAAAATAGTGGTTTGCCACCATCTTTAAGAGATCATCATGACAAGGATGTCCCCACTACTAATCTAAGAAATAAACATATCCCAGGCCATAGACCTCAGCAGTTTGGAATGAAGGACAGAAAACATAGGGGAAGGGTCTGCCTCTGATAATGGCACCAAGAAGCCATCAGCTGGAAAATAATGCCATGCTTTCTGAAGTCAACCTTTGAAAATTAGTAACAACAAACAACTCAACACAAATAGTTAGACATGCTTTATCTTTGGGATGCTATGAATCAAAAGGACTTTTATGGTAAATTGCTTAAAATAAATAATCAAGGCTATATGAGAAATCAGTGAGAGAACAAATGAAGTGGACAGAAATAAGAAAATAAAAAAGCTCCCAGTGAGGAAGGTTTGTGAAAAATAAAGTCATCCAGAGAAGCACCAAGTGATAAGACATATAGGTATGATTCTACTTGCATCCAGAGTAAATCTCTTTAAAATGAGGAACAAACCAAAGGATTTTTCTCTTTCCATGCAAGAATGCATAACAACAGAAAATTCTGAATGCTCCAAAGAACTGTACTTTTTTTTTTTTTTTTACCATACCCTATTTTCTAAAGCCAAAATCATGAATGCATTTGTGTAATACCATAATTTCTTTCAGAAACGGGGCCAGTGGAGCATTTTGGATAAGAGATTAAAAGTGTGGTATCTAGTGTATGCGGTCTAACAGGTGAAAGCAGGATTTGCCCAGTGCAGGTGACTTTGGCTAAGCAGGTTGATGAAGAAACACTCCCTCAGTTATCTAGTACCTGAGATGGGCATACAAACTCTCATATTACCTCATAGAGGTGGAGCAGAAATATCACATGTAAAATTCTGAGACTCACACAATTGTCCTAGTATCCAATAAAACTCTATTACTTTAGCCCTTTTAGCTTCTTACATTTCATAAAGTATTTAAGCAACCTTGTTTCACAACCTCTTACAAAGTAGAGCAAGCATGTCAAACTTGCGGCCAGTGGGTCACATGACTCAAGGAATGTGACCAGTTGGCCATGAGTTTGACATGCTTGAAGTAGAGTGTGGGGAAAATAATGAAAAAGCCCACTAATAAAAAGTATTTATAATTTACATCTACTTGAAATAAGCCATGGTGTTAGTCTGCTAGGACTGCCATAAAAACATACCACATACGGTGGTTTAAATAACAGAAATTTACTTTCTTACAGTCCTGGAGGCTGGAAGTCCAAGATCAAGGTGCTTGCAGGTTTATTTTCTCAAGAAGCCTCTCTCTGGCTTATAAATGACTACCTTCTCTCTATGTCCTCACATGGCCTTTTCTCTATGAGCATGCACTTCTGTGTCTCCTCCTTTTCTTATAAGGATAGTAATCCTATCACATTAGTGCTTCATTAAACCTTAGTTAGCTCCTTAAAGGCCCTATCTCCAAATGTAGTCATGTTGAGGGTTAGGGCTTCAACTTAGGAATTTGGCAGGGAACACAATTCAGTCCATAATAGTCACCAAGCTTTAAATGTCTATCTTTTAAATAACAGCTCACAAATCCATCTTCAATGCCATTGATTTACTTCTGGGCATCATTGTCCTTTAAGACCATCTTTCTTCAGACAACCATCCCTCCCATCATCCTCAAAAAGGTAGCTAAAGCACTGTGATTTAAACTCAATTGTCCAGGATGAAGTATAAGCTTCTAGCGTGATGAATGAGGCCCTGTATGATCCGAGTGCTCCTGTCTCCCCATCTTCCGAGCCAGCCACTTCTCCTTGATGCCGCATACTCCTCTCAGACCAGCTTACCTGAAATTCCCTCACGTTTTCTCCTGACCCCTGTGCTTGGACTACCTTTCCTCATACCTCAAGCACCTTGTCTTTTTTCAGTACTAGGCACCAGTGTCATCAACTAAGTAAAGTCTCACTGTCCCCTAGACAGATTGAATCCTTCCTGTCTCCATATAATCTCTTCAAATTACGCCAATATCCATTATTATACTTTAGCATTATGACATGTCTCTCCCTTCCTGGACTATAAACATCTTGGGTACATAGCAGCTACAATTTATGCCTTTCTGCATCTTCATGATTCAATGAAACTGTTGAATGAATTATTTAAAATATACAATTATACAAACAAAGTACATATCACACAAATTCTTAAACTAGTGGATGTTTTCCATAATACTCAAAAGGTGGCAAATATATGGTCTTTGCCTCTGCTCATTCTTTGGATAAGATTCTGCAATGTCTAACAGGCTCAAGATCTTGAAGGTCAGACTCTATCAATTTCACTGAAATACTAATCCTAAGCATGATGGATTCTTGGGGATATTGCTTCCTGCTTTTTCTCATGGCATAGGAACTATCCAGAATCTTAAACATGGTTATATCTACAAAAAGATAAATACACAAACACATTATACCACTCTAAGACAAGCCAGCCAACCAGTAAAATCCATTTCGAAGGGTGATATCTTTAAGTACATTCAGCTAGTCATCCCCAGTAGATTCCCTGCCCTTCCTTCTCTCACAGATCTCCATCTCACCCCCAACAAATCCACACTCCACCCATGTCCACCTCCTCTCCATTCAGCTCACACTAAAGCAGAAAAACAAAACAAAGCAAGCAAAAATTCCCAGTTAAGTGTGAGATAAAGATTCTCTCCTCAGAGGCAAGCTGGGAGAGGGAAATTTTACTCCTTAACGCTGCATGATCCAATATGCAGCCAAATGTGACTATTCCAAATTGAGATGTGCTACAAATATAAAGTATATACCCGATTTCAAACTTAGTGGAAAAAAAAGAACATATCCTGTTAATAATTCTACATTAATTTACATGTTGAAATTATAACATTTTGAATAGAGTACATTAAGTGAAATGTATTGAAATTGATTGTATCAGGGTTTTGTTTTTTTTTACTTTTTAAAATTTGACTAAGAGAACACTTTACTTACATATGACTCTCACTATGTTTGAAAAGCACTGTCCTATGGAACCTGGGGGAGAGAAGAGTGAAGACGTCGACAGTTCTAACGGAGAAAGAGGAAGATCAGGAGAAATAAATAATAACCCAGATGGAAGGGAAGCAGTAAGCCCTTAGGACATCAGATTTGGCCAGCATCAAACTCTCCTAAGAACAAAGCCTCAGGTCTGCTGACCACAGAAGCGGAGTTTCAGTCAAGCTAAAGGTAACATCTTGACTTCAGTTGTGCTTCAGTCCCAGGCCCTTGAAAACTGAAGGACCCTATGGAACACACCCTCATGAACCCAGACAGAACAGCACCATGGCTGATAATCAGGACCTACAACAAGCATGTCAAACTCATGGCCCATGGGCCGCATGCCTCATTTATTTGGCCCATGCTAGCCTTTGAGTTTGACATGCTTGACCTACAATGATCAATCACTCACTACCCTGGCCCCAACCAATAACAGAGCCCGCGACCACAACTCTTTTAGCTATCCTAATTAATGACTTTCCCCGACATAACCTATGCCCTGGAAGCCATCAGGGAGCAGATCTTTGAACACTGGCTACCTCTGATACAGGCGTGGTGCCATTTCCTCAACTACTAAACCCTTACTTTCTTGGCTACAAACCTCTGTTCACATTTGATTTCACTTTGATGAACACAGGCAAACAGACCCTTTAGTCCAGTGACAAGGGCCAGGGAACAGAGTGGAGTGGAAGGGTCTCTAAGATAACTTGCTCATATTATTATTCTTTATGCCTTTTAGTGTACATATCTTAAATATTTCTAAATTAAAATACTACTAATAAATATGTGTGTGAAGGATAGGTAGCAAGAGGCTAAAATCAGGTAAAATAGCATATCCAGCCTGGCTGGTGTGGCTCAGTAGTTGAGCATTGACCTATGAACCAGGAGGTCATGGTTTGATTCCCAGTCAGGGCACATGCCCGGGTTGCAGGCTCGATCCCAGTGTAGGGCAAGCAGGAGGCAGCTGATCAATAATTCTCTTTCAACACTGATGTTTCTATCTCTCTCTCCCTCTCCCTTCCTCTCTGAAATCAATAAAAATACATGAAAAAAAATCCACAGTAAATCCATGAAAATTATACATGTTTGAATTAAATAAGTTATTTAAAAACAGTATAGTATGATAAAATAATCTTTTGCCCCAAAGTGAGTGCAATAATACACACAAGGAAAAGATGACCTTTCCATCTGTAGCTGAGCTAAAAGAGAACATGAATCCAGTAACAAATATTGCAGAAAAAGTAATGTGTGTTTCGTCTGTTTCCATAAAAACAGGGTATTAGTCTAGTTCTTTTTGCCTTGAAATAAAATATCCATTGCTCAAAACTTGCTAAAATATTCATAAATAAATTACTTTCCCTAAAAGCTCCATTATTTCCCTTTAAACAATAGAATAATGAGATTTCAAATGTTATGATTATATACACACAGATATGTGCCAGTTGTAGAATATCAGAAAGATATAAATTGCTAATGGATTCTAGACTCTATCATAGCTGGGAGAATCCGGTCCCCTTGTAACTAGTATTCAGGAACAAAAGGGCACACTATGAAATTAAAACATGCCACACACTGAAAGTGATTTAAAATAAAAACTCCTTCCCATTCTGAATAATTAACTTAGAGAACATGTCAAGATATTTACAAATAGCAAATGTTCAGAACAATGCCCAGGCATTTGTGACAGGATCTAAAGAAATATTACCTGAGAAAAATGCCTTCCAACCAGGAATAGAAAATAGTCCCCAGCAGAGGATATGCAGCATTTCCCACATGTACAATACTGCAGTTTTTGATACTTTCCCCAAAAGTTTTCACCTGTCCTCAATTTTAAAAGGCAGACTTAGATATGCATTCTTGGTATTCTCTGAAGAGATAAATTTGCTTGTTCTTAATATGGCAGCAAAAGACAGAATCTCATTGTTCTTTGTATTACATGCAGATTAGCTAACAGGACAATAGATGCCTGGAGAAACTGCTAAAACCTTTAGGAATCATTGGGTTCTGATTGTTAGGTCTCGGGACATCATCCAGTCTTGAGAGATGACCACAGTTAGGGCAGATGAAGAGGGTCTGAGTCCTAAAACTAGAAACAGTATGTGGTTCAGGTAGAAGGGACACTATTATAAGCAATGAAAGAATGAATTGTTGGGGCTAGGCTTAACTTTTGTGTTTAAAGATGCTTAGCAGCTAAGCATCTTTAATGTTGACAATTATGTCAAGAATGGTTATAGGCAGAGCACCACCTAGCACTATAGATACCTAAGGGACAGATACCCTCCACCCCCCACACTAGGATAGCTAAAACATGTGACTTCAGCAGAGACAATTACATGCCCTCTCTCAGGGACTTTAGCTCTTGGGTAGTAAAGCCAAGGAATTGGCCAGTTAGACCTACTCACTGCAGAAGAAATTTAGGTTTGAGACTTCAGTGGCATGATTCTGATTATGCAGGTTTGGCAAAATCAGACATTCAGCTGTAAGTATTCAAGTGCAATAGTGCCATCCACAGCATCATAATCAGCCACTCCTAAAGCAATATCACATATGTGCATTTACTCCCTTGATTCATATCTCCCATCTACCCATTCCCACGTCCTTTTAATACATTTATTTTCTGCTTAAATTAATCATAGTTAGATCTATTAACTTCACCCCATTGGAGAACTGAGAAGGATGTATGCATGGAGATCTAAGAAGGCAGCTTCAAGGAATCTGGTCACAAGCAAAAGGAATCAAAGTCTAGGAATTCAGAGTGACTGGTAAGAATAAGGCAGGGGCTCAGCTCATGAGGACACAGAGTAATTGATAAGTTATTGAGATGGAGACTCTGGCAGAGAAACCAGGTCCCAATTCCAACAGAGCTGTGAGAGCCAGGCTCTTGGTCTCAAGAATAAGGCATTAGGTACTAAAAAGGAAGAAATAAAACTATATATTTTTTGCAGATAAAAAATATGAAAGAAAGGCATTAGAGCCAAGGCATGAGGTCAAAGCCAAACCAGCCACGTTGTGCATGGTATGTTGAGCACACACACGAATAAACAACACCATAATGTGCCCTTGGACAAGTCAAGCAACCTCTCAATTCCTTCATTCCTTAGTCTGTCAATACGTTACTACCCACATGCCCTAATTCAGAAAACAAAGGAGATCATATACATGAAAACACAAAGTTTTATGAAAGAAGCAAAACACACCTAGATAACAAGGATGTATTACTATTTAATAAGTAAATATGAATTGAATAAAGGCATCTAAACCAGAAAGTGCATGCCTACTCAGTCCCTTCATAAATGCAGGAAGTTTGAATGAAATGTTAGATATGATATGAAGACTGAAAAAATATTTTCTAAATACAGAAAAAAACACACAACTATGCCATGGTAGGATGGGTTCATTTACTATGGAGATGTGTTCATCTACTATGGATAGCCTGAGAAAGCATATGAGGAGACCAAGAACGAAGATGAAAATATGAAATGTCAAGGTGTGAGAATCACATATAGCATTCAGGTAATTATGCATTGGCATAACGTATAATTAGAAAGTTAACAGCAGGTGACACTCATATGGGATGCCCAGGCTCTGTTTTTAAACAATAATTTAATCCTTACAATTCATTTAATCTTTACAACTATACCATGTGGTGAAACTATTGTTACATTCATTTTAGAGTTAAGAAAACTGAGGCATGGAGAGGTCAAACCACTTGTCCAAGGCCATACAGCTGAAGAGGGGTTTCAGGTAGAATCTGTACCCCAGCAACCAGGCTCCAGAGTTGACGTTCTAAATTACTACATTGTATTGCTTCTTGAAGAAGATAAAATGTTATTGAAGCACAAGGACATCAGAAACATGAATTCAAAATTCAACAACCAACATATATAATCAATTTAAGATTGCAGTTTTCACTGGAGGCCAAGACAATTTGCTTTCTCATGCCTCAGCAAGAACTGTACTGCAAAGACAGATAAAGATAAGTGCATGCACTCTGTCAATCGTCAATGTGCAATTCTAAAAATGCAAAGAAGCTGATGATAAACATGTTAATCATTCAACAAATATCAGGTACCTGCTTTCATACACAATGCATATTGTAATATGCTTGCATCATTTTCCATTACAAATAAATATAGCTAATACTACATGTTCTATTTATGTGAGGAGGAAAATGAAATCCTGTAGAGATATTTATATTGAT
Source organism: Myotis nattereri (assembly GCF_964212035.1). Classification (NCBI taxonomy): domain Eukaryota; kingdom Metazoa; phylum Chordata; class Mammalia; order Chiroptera; family Vespertilionidae; genus Myotis; species Myotis nattereri. Next base: position 27,820,516 of record NC_138084.1, read on the forward strand.
AAGTCAGCAAGGACAAGCATAATACCAAAGGCAAATATTTCAAAGATGCTGGGAATTTTTCTTTTTTTAAATTCAGCATATGTTAATAACTATCCCAATGATTTTACCCCAGCTCTCAGCATTATCCTAAATCATTTCAATGTCCCTGTAAAGTACCCACTAACCACTGTATATTCAAAGCGTTTTTCAATATATATTTTTTAATCCTCGCCCAAGGATATGTTTATTGACTTGAGAGAGAGAGAGAGAGAGAGAGAGAGAGAGAGAGAGAGAGAAAGAAAGAGAGAGAGAAAAAGAAAAGGAGTTAAATATCGATGTGAGAGAGAAACATAGATTGGTTGCCTCCTGTAACCGCACTGACCGGGGGAACTGAACCTACAACCTAGGTATGTGCCATGACCAGTAATGGCACCCGAGACCTTTGTGATGTACAGAACGATGTTCCAACCAACCCCCTGGCTGGGGCAACATTTTTGATCTTTTCAAATCTAATCATCTTCAATTCCTTTCCATGTTGGTGTCTTCTCATAATCATCTCCTGGGTACTGTTTGGATCTTGGAGTGATCCTTATCAGGAATCTTAAATTCCAATACTCTGGCCCCTGACCACAAATTCCCTCCTCCCAGGTCTCCCCCTTCAATTGTTCTGCTACACGTGTTCTTCAAACTATGTTCCCTGGCCCCATCCCTTTTCTAGCCATCTAGCCTGGATAAGCTCCATAGTCCAGCACATAAATTCCAGTCTCTCCACATGACACACTTCCATGGCCCCAGCCAGTCTCAGTCCTACATTCAGCCTCTTCTACCTGGGCAACAGCAACTGGGCATGCTGGAGAAAGGTCATTTCCTGAGGAAGACTGACTTTGCTCAAAATTTAAGCTTTCTGATTTCATCAGGATCTTCAACACTTCTAATTAACTTTTTAAAATAATTCCTTTTAGCTCCCTTCCCCATATCTTCAGTCAACACATTCTCACTCTCCTCAAATATTTACCCTCCTTTATTTTCAGCAAATGTTTTCAGTGCCAATAGGACCCATTAATAAGTGGCCAGTAGCAGTCTCCTGCATTCTGTCCAACTATAGACATCCATCTCTTTGAGATACCCATAATTCCTCCTTCCCTACTGATTCTCAGGGTGAAGCAGCCCTCTTCTACTCAAGACTGCATTTCCTATGTGGACTCAATCATCTATGGACTCTTCAAACCTGGCCTCTAAACTGTTACTAAAACTTGTCTTCATCTAAAAGCAGGCCCAAGTCTCTCCCAATCTAATCAATCTCAACACTCCTCCCTTTCCCCATATCTCTCTCTTGCTACCATCCATTCTCTCATTTCCTTGTACCCAAGCTCTCTGAAAAAATCAATTTACACTTGCTGTTTCCAATTGCTAATAACCCACTTACCCTTTAATAAGTCCCCAGCTCTTCCCTGGCAAGGGTCACAATTCATACCTAAATGCTAACCTGAGGGACAGTTTACAACAGTGTTACTTGACCTCTCAGTGCCCTGTTCCCTCCTCCTTGAAATTGTTGTCTCTTTTAATTCAAGGACACCACGTTCCTGGTGTTTTCCCTACCTCTTAACTACTTCTCAGTTTCCTTCTTCTTAAATTCCTTAAAGGTTGACTGTCCTGAGTTCTATTCTGTGTTTTCTCCAAAGTTCAGTTTATATATTTCCCCATTTTTAAGTGTGGTTCTTGTTTTGACAACACTCAAACACATATCTCCATGACCAGTGCTTTAGAGTTCTAGACACATCCATTTACCCAACCCCTAGTCATTTCTATAATAGTTTCTAAAATTACCTTTACCCAACCTGTCCAAATTCAACAAATGATCTGTCCCACTCCTGCCTGGTTTATTCCATGTCATCTTACAAAGCTCTCCCTCCAAGATTACATATTATCCTCCCTCCAGGAAGCTGTTCTTCAGTTCCTTCTCTCTTCCTTCATTAATCTCTCTCTCCTCTTGACTAGTTAAGAAATTTGTATGTTTTTATGTTTTTTCCCTGATCACCTTGAAAGAGAATCTATACTTTTACATGTATGCCTCCCCCACTGGGCATGTGCTCCTTAAGGGAAGAAACTGTGGCTTCTCCAATCTCTAGTTCCTCAGAACTTAGCATAATGTCTCATAGATAAGAATCACTCAATAAATGTTTGATGGACTGCATTGAATTGGATTTCACAGTTCAGTTTTTCTTTTCAGAGATAGCTGCAAAGATCAATTTCCCTTGCCACAACAAGTCCAATCACCTTTCAACCCATAGTCAATGCCCCCACCTACCAGCGTGAGAAAATATGCATGCATTTGGTTTTCATCATCAAAAATTTCAGCATATCTAGAAATGGTGTCTTGAAAATAATCTACCTCCCACCTCCCCCAGAAAGGAGAGGTAGAAGTTCATTAAACAGTCTTTAGTAAAGACTAACATATTACCCACAACTGGTCTCAGCTCAAGCAAACCTTTCGGCACCAGCCACAGAGCCATATGGTTTATTACTCGGGCAATCTAATCCATTCTCACAGCTCTTTTTATCTTGTCCACTACCTGAGAAGATGGAAAGAACCATGAGTTTTGTCACACATGAAATCTTTAACGCTGCCCATAGCATGGTTTTCAATCCTGCTAAAAAATAAAAAGACTTCATAAATCAATGGCTACCTCCAGGAGTTGGAAGTAGGATTTCAATGGGGTAAGAATTCTTTCTCACCAGCTAAAGAAAGAGAGCAGTAGGAAGAGTACAGACTTTGGAGTCATATAATCCTAGATCCACCTCTTATTAGTGGTATAACCTTGGGAAACTGACATTAATCTCTGAGCTTCAATTTGTCTCACTGGTAAAATGAAAATCACATCTACATTATTGATTTATAATACTTATAACTCAGATAATGAAGGTGATATAGTAAATTAAATTGTCTAGCAAAGTATCAGGTACATTCTGGGTACCAAATAAGTGATATTTCCTTTCATTTCCCTTATTCTATCTCTTTCCCAAAAGCCCTACTAAGGATGAAGTACATGTTCACTGCAGTATCCCCAATGTGAAGTAGGGTGCTGGGTACAGAGCAAGTCCTCAATAACTATTGATTTAATGCTGGGAAGGAGAACATCTGGCCCATGGACCATTAAAGGCCCATGAAATCATTTGGTCTGATCCTACTAAGCATTAGAGGTGAGTTAATTAGATGTTTGACCAACTATAGAAGGCTAATTTTTAAGTTGATAATTTTGTTTGGCCCTCGAATAATGTTATAAATATGCAAATGACTCTTGGCAGAAGAAAGGTTCTCAACATCTGATTTAATGAAATAAATCTGACAAGTCTCTTCTACCAAAACATATTTTAGGTTTTTCTCAATCACATTAATGCACACTCTCTCTCTTTCTACCAATCCACAACTCACATACACTCACACATGAAAGTGCACACACACAAAAAACATTAACTCATACATAAAACCCCAAACCAAGCTTCTCATTTATGTGAGCTTGTCTGTCGACCCCAGATGGGCTTAATGAATGGTCCATCTGGTTATATCAGAAACATCTATTTAACACACTAGCAATTTTATGATTTATAAAATACCTGATAAAAACACAATTGTATCTCAAATGCCTGGACTAAAATCCATCTTCTCTGAGAAGGTTAAGGGGAACATAAAAAGTCCTAACCATCTAGGTGCCATCTGCATCAACAGGAAGAAGGCAGCTCATGAATTTCAGAAAAACAGTTGAGAAAGGTCATTATAAGGGGCTAAATGGCGATATAAATGAAGATCATAAGAAACACATCTCAACTGAGATCACACTTTTCTGTGGAAAAGTTTATGTAAATACTAGTACAGAAAAACAGGGAACCCATTGAGACCAAAGTATTGAAATCATGCAGGATATAATTAGGTGAAAGCTCATAGGAATAGACAGCTTAAAAAAAGAACACAACAGTATAACGTACTTCGTGGCTGAAATATTTCATTCTCATGCTAATTCTTGAAAGGGGAAAATCCTTATAATTTCTTCTTTGCCTATTTTTCTTTGTTAAAAAAAGAAACGCGTTAGAGGAAATTCTGATTCGAAGGCCCATCTTCCCAACAGTCAAGTGCACAGACAAAAGTTGGGTTTGAGCCTTCATAAGATGGAAATGCTAATAGTTTAACAGCTGAGAGTCCATAGTATTATCATGGCTCATCAAGGTCAATAATATTATCACAAGCCAAGTTCTGTCCTTTCCTTCCTCCAACTCACAACATGCTCAGAACCTTTCTGACAATAAATAAATAAATAAATAAATAAATACATACATACATACAGACTGAACTTTTCAAAAATATATTTTGAAAACATGTCTTGGCCAAGATTGCAGTCATTTTTGCTGGTTCAGTACTTAGTATGCACCTCGTTTTGAGCAATGGAGTTGGAACTTTAATCAATGTCAAGCAAAATCTTACCACCTGTCAAATGGCCACACTGGGGAAAGCGGGCAGAGATGAGGGGTGGTGAGGGGAGAATTGGGATCAGGAAATAGATTAAGAGTATAAATTCTCTCAATCACACGGATGTTACCTTTGCTGGACAAGAAGTGTTTTGTGTAAACAGAGAGCTGTCAACACCCTCCACCCCCTGCCTTCCTTTGCTGGAAAACATGAAATTGTGACAAGAAACAGCAGGCATTAGAAACAGGCCTGCCATGTCCTTCAGAGTGGTCTAAACACTCTATTTGCAAGAGCATGAAATCAGGCACTTCACCTCCAGGGAGCACTGATGTCCACACAGACTTCAACACTGTCAGCCACCGTTATCAGGAGATCAGGGAGAGATCTCAGAACCTTTCTGACAATAAATAAATACATACATACATACATACATACATACATACATACATATATACAGACTGAACTTTTCAAAAATATATTTTGAAAACATGTCTCTCGGCCAAAATTGCAGTCATCTTTGCTGGTTCAGTACTTAGTATGCACCAGATTTCTGTTTATTTGGAAGAAAGAAATCAGACAGGCCTAATGGATGGAGGAAGATGTTCCAATAAGGGACACTGAGAGACCTCCCTCCCTTTGGGCACCGCTTTAACCTGGAGTGGATGTGTGAGGCTACTAAGGCGCTTGATTTTTGACAACGCACTTAGTACCAGTGATTCCCCATTTAACTGATACAGAAAGTAGGATTCACAAGTTAAGCAAATTCATCAAAATTTTGTCACCATCCTGAAACTTGTTCAAGGGCTTGCTCTGTGCTAGCCACTGTGCTAAGAAATTTTATATACATTATTTCATTTAATCCTTAAAGTAAGCATATGAGGCTGAGATATTATTGACATTCCAAATTTTAGATGTGGAAATCAGGAATGAGAGAGGTAAAGAAATATAACTGAGGTCATTACACATAATGGATGCTCAAGTAGTCTGCAGGATCCACTTAAAATTCACACATAGCATGTATACCAAAACACACATCACATCACTCATAGCCACACATACATGCTACACACACACACACACACAGGAGACACACACCACATGCACCCCACAAAAACCCACATCCCACTTACACCGCACACATCTCCACACCATGCATACCTTGTACACACACCACACATATCAACACATCACACACATACCAGACACGCCACCTGCACCACACACATCACATGCACTGTGCACTCACACCATGGACACCTACGACATACACGCCCTTATCCCCCACAAACATTCCACACAGAGCATACAAATGTGCTATGCATATACACTACTCCATGTACACACCGTCACACCACACATACCTTATACATGTACTACATGCATGCCCTCACACTACAACATCTACCATATACACACACTACACACCTGCTTGCAGGTTGCTATCACAAGTCCCTGGGATGCCACCTCTACTCTACTCTCTGAGGTGACTCTGTAACTTGGTAAAGGACCACGGTTATCAAATAAAAGGCAAATAGAAATGTGTTAGTCCAAACAAACAAAGCAGCAAGTATGTCCCTATAGATCAGGGATACACAGCCAAGCTGCATGGCTGGGCCACATGGTATTCCGCCTGTGCTTTAGGAAAAATACCTAAGTCTAGGTCTCATTCTAGACTGATTAAATCTGAAATCTCTGGGTGGGAAGATGGGTCCTTGGTCTCAGCATCTTACAAAGCACCCACCCCAGATGATTCAAACTTCAGCCAGGGGACACTCTGAGTGGCAGCCTTCAGCTCACCTATAGCCATAAAACCAAACCAACCAGGAAGCTTCTATAGTCACCAGGTCCGAGCCTGAGGCCCCTCTGCCCCTATACCAGCCTATGAAGCCCCTCCCTTGGCTGTATTTTTGCTAAGTGATGCTTGACAACTGTGCAGCCACACTTAGATATCGGCAAAGCCAAGGTCAGCCCCTGGCAGTATACAGATCCATCTCTGCTGACACCAACTCTCCTGCCTAGTTCAAATGAGCTCCTAAAGCATCTCTCCAACCTGAGCATCCACCACTCAGCCCACTGCCCCAGGCCTTTATAAGTGCTCTCCTGTCTTCCTGACCTATTCTCCTCCCAGGTCTCTCCATAGCTGGTTCTTTCCAATTCTTTAGCTCAAACGCTATCTCCTCAGAGAAGCCTTCCCTCGCCACCAATCTCACGTGGCCCTCCCCTCAACCCTAGTCACTTGCTAGCTTTAGCCCACTTTGTTTTCTTCACAGCACGTATCACTAGGCATTTTTTTAAAACTAATGGTTGTCATTATTCCTACCCGAAACTGCCATAAATGAAGTAAATGAGTAAACCTGTTTACGTGTCTCCTCTCATCTCCTAAAACATAAGCTCCACAAGAACAGGAATTCTGTGCATCTAGTGCACCTCTATGTACCCAACATACAGCACCTGCCACATAGGAGGTGCTCAATGACTATTTGACCAAATGAAAAAAAGAATGAGTGAGTGAAAAGCAAGGACTGTCCCTTTAAGGTTTAAACTACATACCACAGTGGGAAGGGATGCCTCTCATACTACACGGTCCACTTAAACTTGGCCAGGCCACCAACAGAGCGGGGTCAAACTCAGGTCAACAGGAATGACAGAGCAGGTGCTCTCAACCACTGTTACACAGAACATAAGTCAAAGAGCAGCCCTGCCTCAAAGGTCTCATGATTTTCCCAGATGCTCTTTTCTGTGTGCTGTGACTGGTGCTAGGAAGCAAGGGGATGGAAAAGAACTAGCAAAACCAAACAGATAAGCCCACTATCAATGAGTCATGATTTCTCTACACGCAGGATTAATTATGTTCCAGGATCGCAACGTGGCCCCTCAGCTAATGCAATATAATGAGTTATGCCAACACAGGGTTTTCCCAGACACACGAATTTTAAAACAGAAAACTTTCTGTTCACATCCAGAGACTCATGAGGCTTCCATTTCTCTGCAGAAAGAAAATACCTCCAGTGAAACTCACCCTGGTCCCCAATCCAATTTACCGGCTCCTTACAGATGAATCAGTGTGAAAGGTGTGCGGGGCTGTTTCCTCTAATTAACTTTCAGTGGGCGAAGAGTACGCTAATAGTCCCTGGGGAGAAGCTGAGCCCACACTGCTCATCAGCAACTCGGGGAGCTGATTGAAGCAAGGCTCATAAATCCCCTTTACGTGGAAGCCACCAAGAGCAGAGCCAGCCTGGCTTCAGAAGTAAAACAGTCAGGGCCTGGCTCCCTTCCTCCCATCCAGCCATCACCTGAAGGGAAACATGCTTTCCCTACTAAAACCCTCCGCTTGCCATTTTTGCAGCTTCTCCTGCCTGTACTGTCCTTTTCTCTCAATCTCTCTTAGTCTCTCTCTCTCTCTCTCTCTCTCTCTCTCTCTCTCTCTCTCTCTCTCTCTCTATATATATATATATATATATATATATATATATATCCCACCTTCTGGGAGACCCAGGAGAGGCTGTGCAACTGTGAGGAGCTTTCTTTATCTACATGCACAACCACGAGCAAGTACTGAACGTCCCTTGGTTCTATACGGGATCTTGGCATTTGGTCAAGGGCGATGCGATTGCTTTTCTGAGTGGGTTAGGTGTTTCTACCCCTTTACAACAGCATTTTGAGTTCCCCAATGACAGAGATGGTGTCAAGCCCTTTCTGTATTTTTCAGTGTCATAAAAGCTTTAGACGCTTGTCAAATGGTACCAGGGATGTGAACAGAGCCAGCTTCCCCCAAGGAGGCCCAACAGGACCAAGTCCAGTACATCTTTGTTAGCCCAGGCCTCAGCTTGAAGACCATTTGTACAGCTCAACTCTCCATGAGGATACGCCCGCTACTGCCAAACTAACACAAGGAAGCCACCCTCCTGAGGGACAGAGACATTTTCAATCTTGGGATCTGCCCTGAAGCCTATACCTCACCTGCATTTTTCAGAGCACACAACCCACCCGCCCCCCCCCCAAAATCTCACTAATTGTATACCAGAACTGTATCCCGATGGATAAGCCAAAGCAACCATTTTGACTGTTTTCTTCACTCCCACGGTCAATGATCTTTTTAAGAAATTTTGTTTTTGTATGTATATTTGCTTTAAAAAAAAAAAACAAACAAAAACAGTGCCGATAAATACACAAATACATCTGCCACCAAATGCTGACCCACACGTGGCCACTGAGGGCTCTGACTCAGGAAGTCTGGGCCCTAGCTGCATTCGAGAAGCAGAGGGAAGACGGGAGAGGATGGCCCCTATGCTGTAACTCCCGGACCTCAATTTCCTTCCATATGTTCCAAGGATTGTTTATCCATTAAATGCTCCAAGGATACAGATTTGAGGAATGCTATACAGCTCTCACAGAGAGATTCAAAATGCCTCTGAGTTAGCAAAGGCTCTGAGAAATCCTTCAGTAAATAAATCTGTTTAATTTGTTCAACTCAGCATTTCCCACTTTCATTTGAGCATGGAGAACATTTTTTTTTTCAAGTATCAGCTATTAAAGTCCCACAGAACCACAGTTGCTCTAACTAAAAATATTCTACATAAATCCCTTCAGTACCATTTTTAGAAGCCCGTGCAGTGGGAACTCTTAGTCCCATGAAGCAGGAAATGATGCTTTTCTAGATGATTAAAAGAGAGCTGTATTTTTTTTCCTTACCCTCTTTCTTTACTATTGGGTGCGGGTACTAGTGAGTGAACATTTCCCTCCATCCACCATACTCCCCCCTCTGTTCTCATCCTTCTCTGCCCTGCCCTGGGCTATCTGATGCTCTCTGTTGGCCAGCTATCAGTTGGAGAACAGGAGAGGAAGATGGGAAATTTTCCTGTTTCTTCCCTTATTTGGTACCACTTCTTCTGGCTGCATCTTCATGCCTCCAAGAGGACAGCTCCCACTGGGCAGCCCAGCTCCACCACCCTGGCTCTCTCTCACCTCTGGCATCATGAGTCCCTGCCCTCACCTCTCAGACTCTAGGATGGCAAAGACTGCTAGCACTGAGTGTTTCACTTTGCTTTTTTAAAAAATATATTTTTTTCTTAATCCTCACTCAAGGATGTTTTTATTGATTTTTTGAGAGAGAGGAAGGGAGAGATGGAGAGAGAGAAACGTCAATGTGAGATAGAAACATCCCATATGTGCCCCAACTTGGGATCAAACCCACAACCTAGGTATGTACCCTGACTGGGAATTGAACCCACATCCCTTTGGTGAACCAGACAATGTTCAAATTGACTTAGACACCCGGCCAGGGCTCACCTTGCCTTTTACACCCTTAACCCCACCCATACCTCTGTGCAGCCCCATCATTCGTCTCCTTAGTTGAAGCATGTGGGGAAGAATTCCTGTGTGTTCTTCTATCACCCCTGACTGGGAGAGCAGGGAAGGGAACTGACATCTATTTAGTGCCTTCTATATATCAGCACCACACCAGATAATTTTATACATATTATGTCATTTAATCCTTATGATCTTTGATGATAAGCATTCTTACCCCAGTTGACAAATGAGCAGAATGAAACTGAAAGGCAATGAAATAGCTTGCATTAGCTCATGTAGCCCAGGAGTGGCAGAAGCAGAATCGAGCTTAGAGACTCAGTCTGTCAATATTTTCTGTGAATTTACTTCTAGGCCCTGGGCTAACCCCCAGAAACAGTGAGGAGTGATGTATATAGGAGAGAGGAGAAACAGAGGCCTTCCCCTGGTTGGAAATTACCTCAGCCTTGAAATTCAGTGTTGGAAAATAACATCAAACTCCTGGTATACCTGGCCCACCATACTGATCTTGCCATTGCTTCCATAGAGCACACTGGAGACAATAAGGTCAAGAAGGGATGCCCATAGCCATCTTCTTACTGGATCTGGCCAGTTGAGTGTATCTAAAACATCTGGCCAAGACCCAGTTTAGTTGACTGCTAAATAGAATTTCTTATGTGATTGAATAATTAAGCGATAGCAGCACCATTAACCTATGTACCCACACATTAATTTTGATATTTCTCTTCTGCATCTGATATCTGATTAGTTATTTCATTTTACCAATCCACATCTTTCTATCTCAATTGCTTGGTTTAACTCTTTCCCTCTACCCCACACCAATTCCATTTCAAACTATTACAGTAGTAACTATTGTTCACTGAGCCATTAGTATGTGTTAGGCATCTAACCACTTTATGTAGTTTAGCACTGGGGCTCTAGATTTGGCTTGTCTTTGGTTTAAAATGCAAACCCTCCACTTGCTACTTGAACAAATTATTTAACTTCTTTAAATCTCAGTTCCTTCATTTGTAAAATAGTGATAATAAGAACACCTACTCTTGGAATTTTTATGAAAATTAAATTAGAAGTCTCATATTAAACACTGCCCTCTGTGCCTAGTACATATAATAGAAGTAATAATAATAATAATAATCCTAATATATAAAAACCCTGGGTCTGTCACAATTGGAGGCTTGACCAACTGGAAGTCAGTCCTGCAATCAGCACTGGATTGTCGTGGTGATCCAGCACTGACTGCTGCAGCTGCAGGTGCTGTGACCCAGCAGTGACTGCTGAGGGGGCTGCAAATCAGGCCCAGAGAGAAGCCTGAAGAGAGAAGCCTGAAGAGAGAAGCAGGGTCTGATCCGTAGCCTATGTGGCAGCTGTTGATCAGCACTTGCCTCTCTGTTTCTCTCCCAGCCCCAGCAGCCCTGCCTCCATTCCTCTCTAGACCTCCACCGGGGCTGCTGATCAGCTCAGCCTTTCTGATCAGGCCCCATTGATAGGCCCAATAACGCTGACTGGCATAGAAACTGACCTATCAGAACCAAATCTGGTTCAACTGTGAGGAGCCAATGGCTTCCTAGGAGGTGGAGCTTTTGACGCTGACTGGCATAGAAACTGACCAATCAGAACCAAATTGGCTGGCAGAGGAGGGCAGTAGGGGGCGAGATCAGGCCAGCAGGGGAGGGCAGTTAGGGGTGATCAGGCAGGCAGAGGCAATTAGGGGCGTTCAGGCTGACAGGGAAGGGCAGTTGGGGGCAAGATCAGGCCAGCAAGGGAGGGCCACTGGGGACGAGATCAGGCCAGCAGGGGAGGGCAGTTGGGAGCAACCAGGCAGGCAGGTAGAGGCAGTTAGGGGCAATCAGGCAGGAAGGCAGGTGAGTGGTTATGAGACAGCAGTCCCAGATTGAGAGAGGGATGTCCGACTGCCGGCTTAGACCCTATTCCACCAGCAGTTGGACATACCCCAAGGGGTCCCTGATTAGAGAGGGTGCAGGCTGGGCTGAGGGAACCCCCCCTTCCATACACAAATTTCATGCACCAGGCCACTAGTAATTTATAACAACATAGTACTTCTATATACCTGGCATTTTCCCAAGTACTGTGCATGTATTAACTAATTTAATTATCATAAAAACCCTATATTTTAGGTATTATTAAAGCTTTGTGACTGAGGACACATAATGAAATGATTTGCCTAAAGGTGCAGGCCCGCATGTGATAAAGCAGCTCTCCTAGTAGGTCAGCCTGATCTAGAGCCAGAGGGGAAGAAAAGGCGACCGGCATTTGAAGGCCCTCTCCATCATAGGAAGCCCTACCTTCTCTCTGGTTTCAGTGCCCAGTAGCCTGTCTCTCCCTTGCTCTCCAATTATAGCATGTTCTGCTTCTAAAACCACAGCTCACACGAGGCATTCTATTCAGGCCTATTATTCAGGGACTCTCTCTCTCAGCCTCTGAATGAAGTTTAGCTCTTAAAATGGGCCTCAGGCCTTACACCTGCTGTGACTGCTACCTTCACTCTCATCATGCTCCTAAGTCAACCACACTGAGATCAGCAGACCTCTGGGTGCAAATATCCACTCCCCCTTGTTCCCAGGAGCCTTCCCGTGGGAATGAGGCCCAGTGAGAGGCTAGGAAGGACATACAGTGGTTCTCAACCTTCCTAATGCCGTGACCCTTTAATACAGTTCCTCATGTTGTGGTGACCCCCAACCATAAAATTATTTTCGTTGCTACTTCATAACTGTAATTTTGCTACTGTTATGAATCGTAATATAAATATCTGATATGCAGGATGTATTTTCATTGTTTGCGACCCACAAGTTGAGAACTGCTGAATAGAAGGACAGCATCAGACATAGGAGAGTCCTACTGGCAAGATAAACCTATATCAATCCTATGCTAATTTTCTCTTTCTCTTTCTCCTTGTAGATAGATAGATAGCTATAGAGATGTGACAAATTTGAAAACCGAAAGCCTCACATGTGTTGTTTTTTCAGAACTTATTTTCTCAGTTGTAATCTCTAACACAAAAGCAGATTCAGGGATGTGAGCATGAATGCCTATTTTATACATTGTAAATTATCTGACTTAATCATAATGCAACTCTCCCTACATTAAATACACAAGAAAAAACAGTGGTTTGCTTCTAATTTCCTTTTCGCAGGGACTTGTCCCAATGTGTTTCCTTCATCTTCCATAGCATCGTTTCCTCAACCCATCACATGGTCCACCTGAGGTTTCCTGCAAAAACAGCTAGACGGCTCTGCATGTGTCATGCTAATGCCCTTATAGACTCCCCATCCCCTCAACCCACACATTCTCCCCTGAATGCTCCCAGCATGCTCTACTGTCCCTCGCTCTCTCACTTGCTTTGAGATACCATTTTGAGTTGTAATCTGTATTCTTCCTTTCAGTCCAGACTTTATACTTCTCCCTCTGCTGGTTTTTGGGTCTACTATTTACTTAACTTCTTACCCCCTGCCCCCCTTTCTGGTTTTGGTGGCCCCACGTTCCATCTCCTTGCTCTCTGTCCTTACATTGGTCTTAAGAGAAACTTATTTCACCTGCTCAATACATCATTTCTTTTATCTTTCCAAATCGCACCTTCTGCTCGATTTTCACACACTGCCAGATATTGAAGTCTTCTTGAGACTTTATACTGGACATAATGGACAACCTGCCTGCAAGCAGAGAGCTCCTTGCAAAGAAACATAAGCTAATTGTCAGCTCGAGATTCCCTGACCTACTATTGCACGGCTGTCTGCGTCCCAAGCCCTATGTTAGACTTAAATAAAGTCCAACAAGCTGGGGCTGAGGCACATCATTTTAAAGACTTCATTAAGCTTATGGATAGCTTTACTGTTTGAGGTACACTGTTTTTGTTTCCCGTGAAATACATTTAGATGTGAAACTCAGCCCCTCTGTTGGTTTCTGAAAGAATGAAATAAAAAATAAAAGGGGAAACACCTCCATAATATGTTATTATATGAGTAGATATATTTATTTACTTTGGAAGAGGAGGGCCTTACATCCCCTCTATGCAAACTTAACATAACGAACATAAGCTATCCTTGTTCTTATAAGTCCTTGGGCCATTCCATCACTGAGGATTATTCTGCTAACAGTTTCATGCCACATCATGTTTCAACTTCACATCATCTCCTTCTCCTTCTCCTTCTCCTCTATCAACTTCAAATTCCTGTTCAAGTCTATGGCTGAGCATTCTAATCATCCTTTCCATTCCCTCAATTGCAACCACTTGGTTTATCAAATTATTTTCCTAAGCAAAGATTCCTCTCTAAGAGAAATTCTCTCGCCAGCTATTAAGATAATAAAAATTTTGCTCCGCTACACAGAGTTTATCCAAAATTGTCCTTGAGTTCTAGTGAATTGGGGCAAAGTAACCTTTGACTCTTGTGCTTAATGGCTGAACAGAGACTCAGAAGGCACTGCTAGAGGCATAAGGAGGGTGTGTGAGCTGTAAACACATGCAGACAGCCATTCCATAAACCCTGGCCCAGATCCTCCTCTTCTCCCTGCATCCCACACAGGCTGCACTTCTGAGAATTTTTGTTCATTGGTGTATATGTCAACCTCATTTTACTTACACATAACTCAGGACCCAGAAGGAGCCACCCTTAGCTCCCAGGTGCCCAGGAACAGTTGCGCTGATGCTATCGGGCTCCTTTTCCACAGGGCCTTAGGATGAGGCTCAGCAACAAGAAAGAGTGACTTGACTAAGGGCTTAATTACTGACATTTATTTCTCTCTCCTATAAAACAGTTCAGCAGGCAGGCAGTCCAAGTATGATGCATTGGCTCCACGGTCAGCAGGATCCACGCTACTTCACTACTGCAGGTGAGAAGGAGGAGGCAAGAGGGAAAGGTGGAAAAAACACAATCCAGGCTGAACTTCCAGGAACACTTCCCCAAACCACATCGCAGAGTTGAGACACCACAGAGGACGCCGTCTCTGCCACAATCAGGAGGCTGCAGAACCAAAAAGCTGCCACCTCACCAGGACCCCCAACCAAGTCTGCCCTGATCAGGAAGTGGTCAATCAGACAGGATCCACAAAAAAGCAGGAAGCTGACACTCAACCTCTGCTGTGATTTAAACCACCAACGTGGAAGCCTCCATCATTTCCTTTCTTCCCACACCACTCCGCTCCTCATCAAAGCTGCCAAGAATCCATCTATTTGGCAGACGCTGAGGCACAGTGATCATACTTGGGACCCTGAGAGGAGGGGGATTTGGGATGTAGATTTTAGCTTTCAGGCCTTTCCAGAGTAGGAAGGCATGTGCCTGCAGGGGTTGGAGCAGGTGTGGAGTGAAACAATCCAGTCTTTGCCACCCTAGGATAATGTTATGTATATTCCGTCACCACTCAATGCATGTTTCTTGAAAGGAATGGAAAGTCTCATCCTAACAGGAGACCTTCTACTCACCAGCAGATACACTGCACCAGCAGCATCTGATGGGAATGGAAAAGAAAAGCAAGACCAGAATATGGCTTCAGAGTATATGACCTTTGAGTCATGGCTCTATTCAAGAGTGATAGGAAAGAGATAAAAAGGAAAGAGACAGAGAGAGCGGAAGTCATGAAATCCTGTGCCCACCATTGCTTTCTGCTTTGCTAGGTGCTTGGAGTTTGCCCTCTGTTCTAATCTACTGTCGTTTCCTTAATCATTTCTCTTATCACTCCTCCTTGGATTTATAAGGTTCAAACACTGCTGTCCATTTATCTTCAAAGATTTCTTATTCAAAATTCACTGAAGCATAATTCATCTTTACCATCTCTCTATGTGGTAGGGAGGCACTAATTTTTATTATCCTGGGCTCAGAGAGGTTAACTCCCTCATCCAAGGTCACAGGATAAGGCAGAAGGAGAAAACATCACTAGAAATGTCAACTCAACGGTATGTCCTTCCCAAAGGGCACAAGGGGCGGGGGGGGGGGTGGTGGAACTAGCTTCAGATGGTGTCCTGAAAGAACAATTAACTAATATCAAGGATTAAAAGTTATGTAGTGAGATTCTTTTTTAAAATTCTTTTGAGCTTTCAGATTTCAACTTTGATTTTCCAGATCAGTTGGTTTAATCAAGCAATATTTTTCCCTGCAAAAGCCTTGTGTGTGGGCACGAGATGAAATAAAAGTGAGTCCCCAATTTCTCAAAATGATAACATCAACCATTTTTCACCTGTGAAAGTTAACGTTTTCCAAAGTGCTTGGTTGCTTGCTCTCTTGGGTCATAAGAGCTACTCTGTGAGGGCCTATAAAAGTAGTTGTTCATGTATTTTCCCCAAAGTCAATAACAAAGAGAATTCTGACATATAATCTAGAAAATATTCTATCAGAGACTGATGATCTGGGTTTAAAAGCAGTTCTGTCACTAACTACCTGTGTAATCTTGGAGTAAATTAATTTCTTTGGGCCTCAGTTTTTCATTCATAAAATGATGATAGTTTTATAACCACTAATCTCCCTTGTAACTTAAGAGTCTCCAATTCGGCACTTATATAACTCTGAAGAAAAGGCTTCCACTAAAGAGCTGGCAACATGCTTACAAAAGTGAATCTAAGCAATTCTTCTTTCTTTCTTTTTTTTAGACTCATGACCTAAACAAGAAATAAATAAATGAACAATTTTTACCATGCAAGAGCTTTATGATCTGAAGCAAATGCCTAGGATTAATTAACCAGGCTTTCAGCACTGTAGCCAAATGCTAGTCCAAAGCTAGTGATGGGCAAAAGAGATGAACATCATAACACCCTCCCAAGGCTTCTGTGTATTAAATTAATAACAATGAAAGCAATTTAACAGCAATTATTACACTCCAACGTGTCCAACAGTTCCAGTGCTTTACAAATGTGATCTCATTAAACCCACACATCCATGTTCCCATTTTAGCACAACGCACCTGCGTCTCATTGCATACTTAATTCCTTCAGAAGACCTTGGGCTTGTGAAGCAAGTGATCTTTCCTATTTGAGAGGGCTTTGCAGTTCTCTCTTATCCATTTGTTTTTCTTTTTATCAATAACTTGATTTTCATTAGGGGACCCATACCACAATCCCATTCACTCTCTCTCTCTCTCTCTCTCTCACACACACACACACACACACACACACACACACACACGTACACACACACAAAACTCCGGTGCTTTGGGAGACACCAAGTCCACGCTAGGCTCTTGAGCTAGAGCACTGACTAAAGCTAAGCTAATTGCCACAATGCTTGGTTCTGGGAGTGGTGATATGAGCTGGGACTTTCTGGGGAAGAGCTTTCCAGCACTTCTGACAGAATTTCTAAAAAACCATCCTGTCTCCCCAGACATGAAAGAAGACGTTGCTATTGGCACCCACCCTGGAATCACAAGGAGTCTTAGCATGATGCTCAAACTGTGGCAGTCAGAGCAGAGAGATGGGCAAAAGAAAAAGAATCAGGTCCTTGGTGACATCCCCGTGTTTCTGTGTCCTCAAAACTGCTTGACCTCTGGATGGATGTGTACATGAGCCAGTAACCCCCCCTATTGTTTAGTCTACTTACAGCTGCATTTGTTATTTGCAATAACTGTATCTTTAGCATCTACTGTAGTGCCCAATACACAGAATATTTGTTTGTCACCTACATATTTATTAAGTACCTACTATATACCAGGCACTGTTCTAGACGCTAACATATGGCACAGAAGAAAAATGACAAAAATTCTTGGCCTCATGGAGCCATTCTACAGGGAGAACCAGGCCATAAGTAAGGTAAGTGAGTGAAATATATGGCGTGGTAGATAGTGATACATTTCAAGGAGGAAAAAATAAAACTGAGAAGGGAGAAAGGAAGTGTCAGGAGGGTCTGAAATTTTAGAAAGGTGGCCAGGGAAGTCTCACTGACATGGAGACTTTTGTTAAGAGGCCTGACATAAGCAAGGGAACAAGCCAGGCAGATGTGGGTGGACGAGGCGGGGCGGGAGCTGGATAGGGGGAAAGAACATTCCAGGCAGAGGGAACAGAAAGTGCAGTGGCCCTGAGTCACTGGACTCATGGTACCATTTCAGGCCTCACTGGTCATGATGGCACATTTAGAAAAAAACAACTGAGAGAATGTATGAGAAAAGATCAAACTCTTAATCTAAGAAGAAGGTCCTCTCCCCTACTTTAGTGATGCATGTAGGAGGAACTTGTTCTGCTCTAGCTCTGTCGAAGCCACTCTGCATTACCCACAGGATAGCACTCACTAAACCCTCAATATCCCCGCTGCTGTTACTCTTACAAAAGTACTCTAAAGAGGATACTCATAACAAACTGCACAATCATTAGTTGGCTTAACAGAAATAGAGTCCTGGAGAGTATTATGCTAAGTGAAATAAGCCAGTCTCACTCATATGTAGAATCTAATGAACAAAATAAACTGATGAACAAAATAGATCCGGAGACATAGAAGCATGGAACAGACTGAGGAATCTCAGAGGAAAGGGGAGTGGGGGTGGAGATTAACTTACACGCATAACCCATGGACACAAATAGTAGTGTGGTGAAGGCCTTGAGGGTTGGGGAGGGGAGAAGATGGAGAGGGTCAATGGCGAAAAAGGGGGACATCTGTAATACTTTCAACAATAAAGATAAGTTAAAAAATAGAGTCCAATATTTCCTTGAACATAATGAGCTACATGCTGGGATCGCTGGCAATCCAAAAACCCTGACTCATGGCCACACAAAGGGGAACTTGCATGGATGCCTTGCAAAGAGGGAGGACTCCTCCATTGGGCCTCCTTTCAAACAGAACTGATCACAGCTTCCTAATTACAATTGGGAAGATCCTTGACTTTACTGTTGTTTGAATGTGATTTTTAAAGTTGTTAAGCACTCTGATAAAGCATGCCTAGTCACAGTTGGATTTCAAATTTCATATTTCAACAGCACCAACCCAGCATGCCCCAAGAAGCATTCTTGTCGCATTTTATTTTAAATATTTTTCCAGCAAGGTAGGGGGCAGATTTTTGTTTTTAAGAGAAAATTTCACAATAGGCTCTACAGCCAAAACAACATTTAGGTCACAACAAACCGTATATTCGCTTTCTGTTTTCCTGCTGATGTGTCTTGGGTGATAGATGGGCTGCCTCTGCTCTTGCCCTCGCAGAGAAATCATCATCTCTTTACAAATGCACAGCCTACTGCCATGGAAATGAACATGAGGTAATAAATATGTCATTATGAGTGCCATCATATCTAGTAGGTGGGTAATGACAGCACTTTGCATTTAGAATCTTTCCGGTGATTTATAAAACATTAACTTAGTAATCCCCCTCAGGCCCCAGGGAGGAGAAGGGTGGTTTTATACCAGTTTTGCAGATGGGGAGACTGAGAGAGCAATTATGAGATTTCCCCGAGAGCACGGAAGGAATAAGAATTAAATGCCATTTGTGCAGAGCTTGCAACCCCAGATTTAGTTGCTTACCAATGCCATCAGGTTCTCCCCACCCTCAGAGAGCAAAACACCTTCACAAAACAAAGTGTTGAAAATGTGACAGAGCAATAAGTGTAGAATATATTTCAAAGGTCCCTCCAGGGGAAAACCTAATGTTTCTATAGAAAAAGATATAGTTAGTGCATTCCTGAACATGGGTCTCTACAAGTTTACCTGGCTACCTGGCTTTCACACTAGACCCTCTCCTTGCCTCTTCCCTCTGACCCTTCCCTCCAACCTTAGAATAAAAGGACCCCATCCTCTTCTACAAGGCCAATTCCTCCATCCGTACCCTGTCCACCCACAATGACACATTCCTCTTATGTGTCTTTAATCTACTTCTCCCATGGAGCTTTCAAATATTCTTCATCTTAAAATTCAGTTTGAGGTGGTCAAATTTATCTTTCACTTGACCTTGCTATCCCTTTCAGGTTTCTCAATAATTCTTTGTAAGCACTTGAGTGTCAAAATCCTCCAAACTCTGACAGCTGTGCAAGTTTCTATCAAAATATCTCTTTTAAAATCCTTTATTGGAGACAGCAATGATTCTGTTCTTAGAATATGGCCATTGACTCTCCTATTGTCAAATATAACATCTGTACCCTCCTGAGCCTCCCTCTGATCCTCTAGCAATCCTACTTACCAGCCTCTTTTTCCTCCTTTTATTTCCATTTTATAATGACTTTATTTTATTGCCACTTTTTAAAAAATATATTTTTGTTGATTTCAGAGAGGAAGGGAGAGGGAGAGATAGAAACATCAAGGATAAGAATCATTTATTGCTGCCTCCTACACACCCCCTATTGGGGATCAAGCCTGCCAGGATTCAAACCATGAATGACCTCCTGGTTCATGGGTAGACATTCAACCATTGAGCCACACTGGTCAGGCTTTATTGCCACTTTTAAGGATGTTTCTTCCTCCTCCCCCACCCAAGGCCTCTACCTGGAGTTCTCCCCAAGAACACTAGCCTGATGCATCTTTCTCTCTACTTTGCATCAGGATGACCCAATCCCTTTCTCGAATGTAATTCAGTTCTGTATCTCTATGCACTTATGATTGAATTCACCTTATAAGGAGGGAGCAGATTTCATTGCTTTCTTTACTCCAGGCCTATTCCTCTCTCCTCTGTAAGAGTAGGGCACACCAATCAGACAGAATCATGTTCCAGGGTATCAGTTGGTCCATGTTAATTTGCAGATAGAACTATGCACCTAAAGACAGGCCCACCTAACTTGCCTTCTCTCTTCACTTTCAAAGGCTCTCATGGCCAATGAAGTTAACATACCCGGAGAAGTCTCTCATCACAGGACCAATAATAAAATCCCATTTGGCAGCTCCAAAGCTACAAATTCAAAGAAGCTTTCTTTGGCCATCACAGCCTGAAGCACTGCCTCTCCTCTGGCCCTCTTGATCACTCACAGCACTTAGAATCATAGATTTTCAGAGACCTTAAGACAGAGTCTGCCATCCTCACTGCACCAAAGTAGAAAGGGGACACTTATGTAGAGCATTTTATCCAAAGTCATAAAACCAGCAATAGTCAAATCTGAGACTTGAATGTAGGTCTTCTGATATTTCGCTTCTACTCTGTTCATGATCCTCCATCACCTCTTTTCACCTCCTCTCCCCAACCCACCAAGCCACTCCCAGAGGAAAGGCACCATGGGCACCCACTATCACTACACCACAAGCCTTGCCTTGCTGCTTTGGCTTTTTTGGCACCTGTTTAAACAAAAAGCAGAGTGACTATCAGAGGGGTGACATTTGCCAACAAGCATTCAAAAGTATTTACAAAACAAGGCATGAAAGAACTTCAAAGGGGAGACCAGCTGTCCACCCTGAACCTGTCTCTCGAGCGCTCCTTCCCAGAAATCCCCTGATGGCAAAGGAAGGCTCTTCCATCACTTGTATGCTCACTCCAGGTCACAAGTCAATAGTGGTTAATAAAACATCATATGGCCCAAGTCAATATGCAGAAGTTACATGAAATATTCAGTGCAGCAAACACTAGCAAAGGAGTATGTTGGTATGATGGTCACACATTGTTTGAAACCATCTGTTAAAAAGTTTTAAATATAAAACTAAAAGGCACCTTTAAAATAAAGTTTTACAAATCAAACAAAATGGCAATTGCAATGTTCCACATGATTATAGACATAAATTTAAGCAAAAAAAAAAGAAGAAGAAGAAGAAAGAAAAAATTGGTGCCTGTCATGGCAGGTACTGCAGATAAAGAGATGAAAGGTGATGATTCTCAGCTTCAAAGAGGTAAGAGTTTAATGGGCCCTCTGAAGGTATATTTATAATCTAATATTCTCCTGTTGCAGATGATCAAACTGAAGCCCAAAGAAATAAAATGACTTACCCATGGGCATGTAGTCTGATAGTCTGGATTAAAATAAGTCTCTAGTAACCCATATCAAATGCTTTCTCTCTACTAAGTTCCCTTTGGCAAACTAACAATGAGCATTTATTGTGAATGTTGGCCCAAATTATGTGCTTAATATATGGATAGTACCATTGTTTCTAAACATAAATCATCCAAACAATTAATCATCCACAGATGCCAGCTTTGGACTTTATTTTGTATTAGAGATGACTTTCAGAAGTGAATAAATAGGTCCTGTAGTTGGGTGAGTGTAAACATCCTAGCTGCAGGAGGAAAATTCCAACCTGACATCCCTCCTCCCTTGCCAGCATGCACTGGTTCCATGATGCTCAGGGTGGTACTACAGACCATGTCTGCTTGGGTTGCCAGACAATCACCTGATGTCACCAGGGGTTCTCAAATAACCATTTCTCTGAGCCAACCTGCACAGCCTACCCAAGTCCACCAGTCTATCTATAATATCTTGCTGAGCAAGCCACTTAGGGACTATGACAATGTGACAGCCTTAGTTCTGTGCATCTCATACACCCAGTCCTCACCTTTCTTCTAGCTAAAAGAACAAAGCCAACTGATTACAAAGCCCAGAAGACATGCTGCCCACAAAATACAAAATACTGGCCTTCTTGCCAAAAGCCTGTGGGTGTTTGGAGACCAATGGCATAATGTATTTGTCCTCTGCATTCAAAAGCCAGGGCTGGAGCATTCTTTTCTTTTCTGAATTATTTATCAACAGCAGGGAAAATGGAAAACCACAGATGTAAAAATAAAGGAAAAAGCAAGGCTCTTTCAGGTCCCTGGTTGCTTAGGGATATTTTTTAGCCCTGACTCTCCAGTTGTCACATTTCGCTGTAAAATTAAACGTGGAGGCCTTGTTAACCATAATGGGACTTGGGTGCTGAATTTCCTACATGCTATGTTCCAAGTACCCCTTCTTGAACTCTGTTCTTCTTTGAAAAGGGGTATTGTCCCAGTAATGGCTGAGACCATTAAAGATTTCCTTTCCATTTAAAGGAAAATATAATCACACACCATTTATCCCATAGCTTAACTTCTATCATCTCTAATTCGTAGCAAGACAGCCATGACCCAGACTGTGTGAAAGAAGTCTCTGATGCATATGATGGCCATGAGACCCATATCCTTTATTCCACCAGAATATACTAGAGCAGCCGTGGGCAAACTATGGCCCGCGGGCCGGATCCGGCCCGTTTGAAATTAATAAAACTAAAAAAAAAAAAAAAAAGACCGTATCCTTTTATGTAATAATGTTTACTTTGAATTTATATTAGTTCACACAAACACTCCATCCATGCTTTTGTTCCGGCCCTCCGCTCCAGTTTAAGAACCCATTGTGGCCCTCGAGTCAAAAAGTTTGCCCACCCCTGTACTAGAGACACATGTAAGGTAGAGAAGGAAAGGTCAGAGTTCATTCATTTAGTAAGCTCATTATCTATTTCTGAGTCATTTAGTAGATAGCTAGTCTGTCCATTTCCTGTTCCTACAGCCTAGAACACTTATTTTAGAACTAGCGGGACTTGCTCCTTCGCTCCTCTCCTGTCTTCACTTATATACCCCTTATCAGTGAGATCTTTCCAGACCCCCAGATAAAATCTCACCCATTTCCCTTCCTTCACTCTATTGCTTTCCATAGTTCCTACCTTCTGGCACACTTTCTACTGTTGACTCCCCTCAACTAAAACATAAGCTCCAATGATAGCAAAGTTTTGTCTGTTTTATTCACTGATGTATTGCTGACATCTAGAATAATACCTAATACCTGATGCTTAGAATTATCAATCTGTTATTTAATGAGTGAATCAATAAAATAATGAAGGGATAAATCACTACCAGAGCTATCATATAAGTTGATGCCCAATATGTGGTAGGAAGCAAGGAAAACTGTGTAAATTATTTCTATATTTGGCCTACTAACAGGAAAAGATCTTTTCCTGATGATTATTTTCCCCCAATTTTTTTATTGTGGTAGTAAATAACATAAACTTAACCATCTTAACCATTTCAAATTCAGTGGTATTACCTACATTCATACTGTTGTGAAATAATCACCAGAATTCTTTTCATCTTGTAAAACTGAAACAATTAATTAAACAGTAATTCCCCTCCCCACATCTGTGGCAAACACCATTCCACTTTTTGTCTCTATGAATTTAACTACCCTAGGTATCACATGTAAATAGAATCACACAGTATTTGTCTTTTTGTGATTGCCTTATAACACTTAGTATAATGTTCTCTGTGGTTCATCCATGTTGTGGCATGTGTCAGAATCCCCTTCCTTTTTAAGGCTGAATAATATTCCATTGCATGAATATACCACATTGATCTGTCAAGGGACACTTTGGTTGCTTCCATATTTTAGCTATTGTAAAATAATTCCATTATCAACATGGATATTCAAACACTTCTTCAAGGCTCTGCTTTAAATTATTATGGATATACATCCGAAGTAAAACTGCTAGATCATGTGACTTTTAATTTATTTTTAACTTTTTGAGGAAATGCCAAACTGGTTTTGCAAATAGCTACACCATTTTATAGTCCCACTGACAGTGGACAAAGGTTCCAATTTCTCCCCAGCCTTGCCAACACCTCTCATTTTCTGTTTTATGGCATGTATTACCCTGCATCTCTTATTTAACTCAACACTGTGGGTTTCGGTCATCAGGAAAAATGCACACACATAAATAAAGCTAATGTAAAGGTAAAGGAAATAAGATTCCAGGGGGAAAGATAGATTAACACACCCAAAAGTAGAGTCAAGAGGAAATAAGAGATGAGAGAAGAGATGGAATATATCCTATTCAAACAGTAGTGGAGTAAATTCAAAACTTCAGTAGCTTTGAGAGGCAAGCGTAATATGTTTGTGGTGTTTTATGACTTGTCGGTTCTCTAAATCCTGAAAATAGATAGAGTACTAGGGGCACTCCTCTCTTGACTCCCTCCTGGGCTTTGTTCCAAAGTTGTGAACTACTCCAACTTGTTTTTAAAAAGCGGGGGAGTCTTTGTTTAAGGCCAAGCAAAGCATCACAGGGTGTGTCTTCATTCGCTTGCCTCCCCCTCATTGTAAGCCACTCAGCCTGGGCAGCTGTGACTTAGTCTTTAGTACCACACACTCTGGCTGAAACAAAAATTGTCCCCTCACACTGAAAAGCAGGGATGATGTCTGCCTCCTCCAATCAATGCCATATTTTTAATATAACCACCTGCTTGGGTTTAAAAATATAAGTAGTCTCACCCTAGCTGGTTTGGCTCAGTGGATAGAGCATCAGCTTGCGAAATGAAGGGTCCTGGGTTTGATTGCAGTCAAAGGCACATGCCCAAGTTGTGGGCTCAATCCCCTGTAGGGTGAATGCAGGAGGCAGCCGATAAATGATTATCTCTCATCATTGATGTTTCTCTCTCTCTCCCTCTCTCTTCCTCTCTGAAATCAATAAAAATATATTTTTTTAAAAACTAGCCTCTTTAATGAGAAAATAGCCTAAGGTTTTGGATAATCCACAAAATCTCATTTGCAGGACACCCTGCTTCCATCAGGCTATGTCATGACTGCAGAGGATCCCAAATGACAAGGCACTGGCACAGAGAGAGCAGTCTCTGGTCCTTGGCCCAAGAAACACACAGGTCAGCATGGAATTGTCCCAATTACCTTTAGGCTTGGAGGCTTCATAGCAGTCATGTTCCAATAGGAAATTAGGGATCTCCCCATGAGGCTTCACCTGCATAGGCATCCCACCGGCTTTCTCTCTTCAGAGACCTACACATCCTACAGGGTAGACTCGGAGGAAGGACCCTTCCTCCTGGACACATCCCAGTCTCTGCTTGCAGTCCCTCCTGACCTGTGTATCCGCCATCAGTAAGTACCAGGGCATCCTTTGCTCTTTGCTTGTTTCAAATATATTTTTATTGATTTCAGAGAGGAAGGGAGAGGCAGAGAGGGTAGAAACATCAATGATGAGAGAGAATCATTGATTGGCTGCCTCCTGCACACCTCACATTGGGGATTGAGTTCGAAACCCAATGTGGGGCTTGTGCCCTGACCGGGAAACAAACCGTGATTTCCTGGTTCATAGGTTGACACGCAACCACTGAGCCATGCCAGCTGGGCACCAGGGCATTCTTTTCTGGCCTAAATAGAGAGGGTCATTCTTCTTCCCTCTGATCATTCTTCTTCCCTCTGACTGTCCTCTGATTTTCTCTCCATTCTCCAACCATCTCTGATCCACAAAAGCAGTGGCTCTAAACCTAGAGAGCACATGAGAATCATTTGGAAATTTCAACAAAAGCACTGAAGCCAGGTTATAACCCTAGACAGAGAGAAAATCCAAATCTTAAGGGACAGGTCTCAGGTGTCCACTTTTGTTGTTGCTGCTTGTTCATTTATGTCCCAATGAATGTAACCTAAGTTGAAGGTTGAAAACCTCTGGCCTAAAGATTTAGGATTTTGGAATCCTGCTTTTGGAACTGGCACCTTCCTCCTCTGAAGGGGAAGGAGTGTAACAGAGTCAACTACCTAAAATGAGGAACAAGCCCTGGCCAGGTGGCTGAGTCATTTGGAGTGTTATTTCATAAACCAAAAGGGCATATACGTAGGTTTCAAGTTTGATCCCTGGTTGGGATTGTATGGGAGGCAACCAATCTCTCTTTCTCCCTCTCTCTTTCTTCTCTCTCTCTCTCTGCCCCCTATTCTCTCTTTCTCCCTCCCCCCTTTTCCTCTCTCTCTCAAATCAATAAAGATATCCTCAGGTGATGATAAAAAATAAAATCAGGAACAAAGTAAACGGATGTACGAGCCAAAGAAATCAAAACCAAAGGCAAATGTCTCAAAACGATCATCGGATCTTCTAGTTGGGTTTTGAAATATCCAAAGGTACATGTCTTATTTTGACTTTTTTTACCAACAGATCAATGCATGTTTTCTGGTCTCCTTAATAAAAAGGATTTTTGCATTCTAAAGCAATTGATATAGTATTTTCCACTGAAATAAAAGTAGTCTACATGCTATGTGTTTGAAAGATAAGGGTATTCAGTGGTTCATTTACTACTGTGCTCCATCAAAATAGAGACTATGCTATTTTAGCTCCATCTTAAATGGCTCTGCTCAATGAGAAAGCACCAGGTATCTCATATTTGAACGAGTTCTGTATTTCATCAACCTTTGGAGTAAAGCCTTTTCCAGAGAACTCATCTAAAAATTTTAACAGCTCATTTTTACTCCTAAGTCTTTATACTGTTGCCTAACCTCTTTTCATTACAGGTATTTAATTTAAACCATTAAATTAATAGACGATTATATCTAACTCTTTAAGTTTGCTCAGAGCATTTCAAACATATACTTACTTCCAGCTTTCACCCATGCCAATATCAAGAAAATAAAAATCCTTTTAGCAAGGTAATAAAAATCACATGGGGTATTTGTTATCTCACTTGTTCACTTTATTTCTTACCTTCATGGGCAGTTTTTGGCATAAAAATGAATGCTTACCCATTACTGTCAAGTACCTGTCTCACTGCTGTGTGCTTTTGTCGTAAATCACAAGTATCCTCCTTGAAAGCTGCCCAAGTGCCTAATGATAACATCTTATCAAACAGCCTAAACATGAGAGTTTACATGGAGATAAATGCAAGTCGGGGACCAATAAATCAAGTAGGTTGACCATTCTAGAAATCAAAAGGCATAGAGGAGAGATTAGACCCCCGACACACACTCAATTTCGGGCACTCCTCTGTTTCCAAATTCATAACAGAGCAAGAGTGACTCAGAGATCTCTTATGGGAGAGAACATGATTTAGACTCACATGCAAATCTCAAGGCCAAAACCTCACTCAGAGTTTGGGAACAAGTGTTTTAGATTCACCCTTTCAAAGGCTGAGGGAAACTTTCCTACCCAAAAGCACAGAGCCTCATATAAAATAAATGGTTATGACAGGGAATCCCCCACCCCCTGGGGGGAATAATTACATTAGAACATACTTTTTAAGAGTCAGATAATTATCCTCAATGTTGATCTCTCAGAACTTTATTATCTCACGAAATACAGTTGTTTTCTCTCTTTTAAAAAAACTTTAAAAATATATTTTTATTGATTTCAGAGAGGACAGGAAAGGGAGGGGGAAAGAGAAACATCAATGATGAGAGAGAATCATTGATCAGCTGACTCCTGCATGCCCCACACTGGGGATCAGACCCACAACCCGGCATGTGCCCTGATGGGAATCAAACCCTGACCTTCTGGCCCATAGGTCAACACTCAACCACTAGGCAACACTGGCTGGGCTGTTTTCACTTTCTAACTAGGAAAAAGCTCAGGCTGCTTTTCTGTTCGACACATTGCCTTTCCTCTCCAGCATCTTGCCTGGCACTCACTGTCTCAGGTGGGGTTTTTCTAAAAGGGCTATTGTCAGTGCACAGAATTGGGAAGGGCTATTTTGGAATTCTTTCTGTCAAGGACCACAAGCGTTAGACTTTGAAAGAGATTGATTTGGTAAGCATCTGAACAGTTTTGATGGTGAATGAACATTTGAATTTTCTCATTTGAAGAAGTTGCATCATGAACCCTGAACTCCCTGATTACCGAGATCATTTCCCACTAATCTCAGTGGTCATATTTCCTAACTCTCATAACTGTACATTGGATACAAGAATAAAATGATGAATGAGTAGATGAGTGAATGAATGCATAACTTAATTATTCAATAAATCAATGCATCACCAAAGCTGTTGTGCCTTCTTTAATTCTAGGCTCAATAATTTTGGGACAAATAGAATTTTCAACCTGACTATTGACTTCAAAAAAGTTAGTGTCAGGCTAAATGATATACCAAAAAAAGGGAAAAGAATGATCTTGACATACTTGGAAAACCAACTAATCGGTGGCAGCAGATACTAATTGATCTGGGACAGAGAAGAGAATGATCTTTGGAAATAAGAAATGTCAATAACAATAAATGCTGTGTCAGGAACTCAGGGTGAACAAAGGGTGCCTTCAGGCTTGTCAATTACTCCCAGTAAATTGTCTTCTGGAAATGAAACACTGAAAAGACACAGCAGCAGAACATCTATTATACACCTCATTTATTACACAGGCAAATAACCACTTAGTGGAAAAAGTCTTCTTTGCAGATAAAGAAATGACAGAGATTAGAGGCGGGGGCCTACTCTATTGTAGAAAATAAAGAGCACAATTGGCTAAACAGACTTATTTTCTGGACCCCAGGGTAAATGTCAGAGTTCTAGCTTACCATGAAAGTGTCTAAGAGAGATCATTGAATCTGGTCTAGAAAAGAAATAACTGCAGGGAGAATGCTTGTCTTCAAGGTCTCCTCATTCCCATCGATAGTCCCAACTGTAAAATCCTAACATCCTCCAGGCACCACATGCTCATGTGCCTTGGGAAACTCCATCAGCTCCTCTTGGCTTGTAAAACACAGTCCAAACACTCCATTCTGGCAATCAAGCAACTTTTTCTTTGTTTACCATTTTAATGAATTTATTGGGGTGACATTGGCTAATAAAATGATATAGATTTCAAGTATACCATTCTACCATATATCATCTGTATTATGTGCTCACCACCCCAACTAAGCACATTTTCTTAATTCATTTGGCTTATACTTCCATCATAGTACTTAGTCTAACATGCTTAATATCATAATTATTTTTGAGATGAATTTTCCCATCATATTGTGAATTTCTGTTGAAAAAAAAAAGATTATTTTAATCAACAGCTCCTCATGTCAAAGGAAACAAAATTTGTTGAGAAAATATTCGGTGTCAGTCACTTTGTACTCCTTAGCTCCATTTGCCAAATGTTTCTAGTTCTCTACCCTTCTAGGCACAAGGTAGCGCTACATTTTCTCATCCCCTTGTAGTTTGTTGGGGACTGGGGACTCCAGTCAATGAGTTATGGGTAGAAGGGATATATATCATTCCCTGGTAAGAACATTGAATGGCTGACACACGACCCTCCAGGCTCTCTTTTCCCTGTCTTGATGGCCAGCAATGTTCACAATACTGCTAACTTCAGCATTTAGTAGCCCAAAGTAATAATGATGAGCATCAGCATCCTTCCTATTGACCAATGATAGGCATAATGCATGACCTAGAAATAAAATCTTCTTCTTTTAAGTCCCTCATATTTGGGGTTGTTTATTTCTGCAAAATATCCTATCCTGACTGATAAGTGCCATGGGAAATATTTTCACGTATATAATTTTATTTTTACAATAACCTATAGGCATATAGCACATATAAACAGTATTTTATTTTAAAAAATTACAGAAAGGAATATTGAGCCCCAGGTCAAGTGATTTTATTCATTCCTTCATTTAATAAATATTATTGAGCACTGCTCTGTGCCAGCTTATGTTCTGAGTAACCAAGGTAGAGAAATGAATAAAAGAGAAAAGGGCCCTGCTCCCAGAGCTTACATCCTCAAAGAAAGCCACAATTTTTTAAAAGATCATATATAAATAATAAAATTTCAGATAGTAATAAGTACTGTTCAGAGAATTAAAATCAGGTGATAAGACAGAAAAATGGATGCCTAATTATATTAATCAAAGAAAGCCTCTCTGAGCTGATCACTCTTAGGCTAATATCTGAATGACAAGAAAAGCAGATATCAAGAGGAAAAATCTTTTAAAAAGGATAAAAAGCTCATGCAAAGGTCCTGGGGCAGAACAAGTTTGTTGAATGGGGAAAAAATTTAAAAGTCAGAGTAGCCACTCCATAATGGACAGGGATGGAAATGGTACAAGATAAAGTCAGAGAGGTAGAAAGAAAAACCATATAGGTTTTTATATCAAAATAAGCAGAATGAATTTAATTTCTGTGCAATGGGATACTACTAGTATATGAGAGTTTTAAGTGAATTCGTATAACTTCTGCTTCAAAAGTTTGCTCTAGCTGCTATGTGAAGAAAGGTACAGTGGAGAAAAACTGGGGCAGAAAATGCAGAATGGTTCCCACTGCAGCTGCTCAGCAGGTTGGTGGTACAGGATATGGACAGAAGTGGGCTGACTTAGGATAGGGGATGAAGAGTAGAGTCAACAAGACTGGTACGTGGTCTGACAGTGGAGGAGCAAGAGAACAAAATGAATCAAGTATAATGCCTAGATGTTTAGCTCAAAAACTGGGTAGATGGTGCTTTTATTCGCTGAGATGGAGAAAAGTGGAAGAGGAGATTTGCAGATATGGGAGAAAAAAGATCAAGAGTTTTGTCTGATACATGTTTAACATAAAATGCCTATGAAATAGCTAAGTGTAGATGTCAAGTTGAATCTATGATTCAGAAGCTCAGCAGAAAGATTAAAACTGGATAGAAATTTAAGTGTTATTGACAAAAGTGCTATTAAGTCCTAGGATAGAATTAAGGCATCTAAAAAGAATATAAGAAGACAAACAATCCAATTATAAAATGAGCAAAGGACCTAAATAGACACTTCTCCAAAGTGGACATACAGAAGGCCAAGAGACATAGAAAAAATGCTCAGTCACTGATCATCTGAGAGATGCAAATTAAAATGTCAATGAGGTATCATCTCACACCTGTCAGAATGGCTGTCATCAACAAATCAACAAATAACAAGTGTTGGCAACGATGTGGAGAAAAAGGCACACTAGTACACTGCTGGTGGGAACGCAGACTGGTGCAGCCACTATGGAAAACAGTATGGAGTTCCTCAAAAAAATTAAATATGGAACTTTCATTTGACCCAGTGATCCCACATCTAGGAATATATCCTAAGAAATCAGAAATACCAATCAGAAAGAATATATGCACCCCTATGTTCATAGCCGCACAATTTACAATAGCTAAGATTTGGAAACAGCCTAAGTGCCCAGAGCACCTGTCCTAATAGGCATGCAACAAGCAGCAGCTCCCGCCTTCCTCCCTCAGAGAAAAAAACAAGGGTAGAGCTGGAATGCTGATGTAATTTCCACAGGGCTTTCCACACAGCAGGGCCTGGATTAAGGTTTATTGAGCTATAGGATATGATGCCACTGCCTTGGGAGGATATGCACGGTTCCTTCTAGTTTTAGGATTAAAATAAGTGAAGGTACTGACTTACTATTAAGAACAGAGAATAGTCATCTATAACAACACAGATTTGTACATTGTGTTGGTTTACAGGTCCAAAAGATTTTTGCCCCCTTAAAATGTTTAGATCTCAGCATGTTGTGCTTACTAGTATACAGCCTCTCTCTCTCTCTCTCTCTCTCTCTCTCTCTCTCTCTCTCTCTCTTTCTTTCTCTCTCTCCCTCTCTCTCTCTCCCTCCTTCCCTCCCTCCCTCCCTCCCTTCCTTCATCCATCCAGGAACTTCAGTTATATGAGGTAAAAGATAAATGAGATTTGGCCTTCTGTGGCCATTAGAAACCTCCATCAATATGAGCTCACCAGCCTCTTAGTTAAAGAACAGTAACTTATAAGTATACAACAATCTATGGCAAAGGTATTTGGACATACAAACATTGCTTCCCTAACTTTTAAAAAATATACATTTTTTTCATTGATTTCAGAGAAGTAGGGAGAGGGAGAGAGAGAGAAACATCAATGCTGAGTGAGAATCATTGATCAGCTGCCTCCTGCACACCCCCCTACTGGGGATCAAGCCCACAACCTGGGTATGAGCTCTGACAGGGAATCAAACCATGCCTTCTTGGTTCATAGGTCAACTGAACCACACCAGTGGTGTGGCTGCTTCCCTAACTTGTGCAACTTTTTATTCTTCCCAAAAGGTCACTCGGAATAAAATATATGAAAAAAGGAGTGGCATTCCATTCTCAATGAAGAATCTAGCTTTTATATGCCAATGTTTTCAGGATAAAGAGAAAGATGCAAGAATCAGGAAAAGGTACAACATGACTAAAATCTTGTGTTCACCAGGCCCTTTTCTTATAGGTTTCAGATTGCTCATTGAAAGACATTTGACCAAGAGAAGAAAGCCTCAAAATCTTCCACCACCCTTAACCAATTTACTGTTCATGACTCCATATATGTGATTGAAAGTATATTGGAATCTAAACCAAATGCCCCACAAAGCCAGCATTAATGTCACAAAGGCACCAACACAGTCCCTGGATTCCCATTTTAGTCTTGATTTGATCCCATATGCCCAATCCCTGCCCACCAGGTACTCCTACTTTTCCTTTAAATTTAATCCTAGTCTTTCCCAATGGGGGAACAAAGTTCATCTTCTTAGATGCAAAAACATTTCATTATGATGGAAGGAAAATAGTTTGATACATTTTAGAACTGATGTCTCTATGCCCCTCCATGTTACTACAGTCAACTGGAACTTCAACTTCAAATCATGCGCCCATGCATGCATGCTCACATCGACAGGCAGATGTATAGGGAGTGGAATTAAATTTTGTAGGTAAAATTTTTTATCACTGTTTTTTCTCAAAAGGTTAGGGTAAATAATGCAAGAGAAAGACAATTTAGGCAAAAATTGTACTTAGTACACTTGATGTTAAATGGAACAACACAGATGTGGTGCAGAGAAGGGTTGAATCAGCTTCTTTTTTTTTAGTTACTTTTTATATTGTCTAAAGTTGTACATATGTCTCCTTTTCCCCCAATTGACCCCCTCCCCAGCCATTCCCACCCCGGGCAAGCCCCCACCGACCCAGTGTCTGTGTCCATTGGTTATGGTAATATGCAAGCATACAAGTCCTTTGGTTGTTCTCTAACCCCCACTCCTTTACCATTTGTCTCTGGATCTATTCTTGTTCATCAAATTATGTTGATCATTATATCCCACATATGAGTGAGATCATGTGGTATTTATCTTTCTCCCCCTGGCTTATTTTGCTTAGCACAATTGTCTCCCATTCCATCCATGCTGTTGCAAATGGTAAAAGTTCCTTACTTTTTATAGCAGCATAGTATTCCATTGTGTAGATGTACCACAGTTTTTTAATCCACTCATCTGCTGATGGGCACTTAGGAAGTTTCCAAATCTTAGCTATGGTAAATTGTGCTGCTATGAACATAGGGGTGCATATATCATTTCTGATTGATGTCTGCTCACCTGTACAAGAGAAGTCATCCACGCGAATGTATCCTGGGACACAGTCACAGCGATATAACCCGGGAAGGTTGACACACACGGTATTGGCATGACAGTAATGCATCTTAGCTGCACACTCATCGATATCTGAAAGAGAAAAAAAAGATGCAATATTCTGTTAGTCGAATTATTAAACCAGAGTGGAATCATCTTCCAATGAAATTAGAAGATGTGAATGCTCATTGAAACCAAGAGAAAAAGCAAGATGCATTAAACACAAAAGTTTAAGGCAAATTCGGCTGGAGCATTAGATCCAATCTTGGGCAAAAATTATTTCACAAAAAATGTAAGGTGCAACACAACAATTAAAAGCCCAAGAAATATAAAGACTAAATGTAATATTACTCATCTCTCACCATCAAGAGAGCTTGATTTAATGTCCAAAATCAAATAGTTCTGTGTCCAGTGAGTTGATACTAATTAATATTTATTAGGTATCTACTGCACATGGTATAGCTGTTATCAGCAAGATCAGGGGAATATATCCCCTCCCACTTGTGTGTCTTACTAAGACATGCTTTAGTCCATCTGCTACAAAGTGATGGTACAGCCACTTTCTCTCATGTTGCAATGTGAATACAGATAGCAACTACTGTCTCATGCAAATTAAGGTCTTTCATCTCTTGACCTGGAGATCTATCCCACACGATAGAACAATGGTCTGATTCAATAACAAAAAAACTTTGTTTATAATGGAGGTCAGAGCATCACCTGCTTTCTCATAAAACTCCAGGATAAAAATCAAAATAGCCTACAAACGTAAATACAGAGTTTAGTTTTTTTTGGAGGTTGTGTTCAAAAATGACTTTATATTCATTTTACTCATACTGCTTGTGTGTGATGGCCAGAGAGAGGGGAAGATATAAACCCAGCATGAGAACCCAAGATAGAAAATGTGAGTTCTAGCTCTGGTTCTGTTAGTTACTAGCCTGTGACTTGCACACAACCACTGTGAGTCCCAGAATCCTCATCAGCTTGTCATATGGGTCCATTAGGAACCTACTGCTTTATGTCTATATCTATATATCTATATCTATATATCTATATCTATCTATCCATCTATATACATAGATAGATAGATATAATCTAATTTAATCCACATATAGTTCCATGAGTGAAGTATAGCATTACTCCCATTTTAAAATCTATTTATTTTAAGAGTAAAAGTATATATTCTATTCAATGCTAAAGATCTGTCAGCCTATAAATACTGTGGGCAATTGAGGCCTGGGAGAACCAGCAAGACTTCTGTAACTATGATATAAGAACAAAACAGCAGAAATTAGTGAAATAATTCATGCAATGAACAAAGTGTTCTATCTGCACAATACCATGTACTTCCACTAGTGATCCAAGACAATGCATAATAAAAACAAATGAACAACAGGAATATAAAAACTATATAAGATAACATCAAGCAAGGGTGTGGAGGGAACTTGCCCAGATATTTGAGATAGGATAGTAACTACACAGGAGCATGAGATGGAAGTCAGATCTTTCTGGCAGTCAGGGCATTTGAATTCTTTAACAAGTTGGCTCCTGACGTTCCTTAAACATTTTGCTTCACAGAGGAGTGAATATCATGAAAGTCAAGAAGAAAAGTGTTTCGGGAAAAGTATAATGATCACTTTTGTCAATTGCTGCTATGAAGTTGAATAAAATAAAGGGAGAAGTAACCATTGCCTTTGGCAAGCAGTTCACTGCTAATCTTGACCTAATAAGAGTAGTTTGGGGAAAGGAATGGGGCAAAGTTTGACTGGAGTCAATTAAAGAGAAAATGGAATATGAGGGAGTAGAGACAGAAAAACAAGGCAAACCTTTTGAGATATTTTCCCATAAAGAAAAGTTGGGTAGAAGCTGCAGGGAGACTTGGAGATGAGAGAGAGTCTTGTTCAAAGATGGAAAAGATCACAGCATGATTGTAAGCTGTTTGAAATTATTCCAGACTAGTGGCCTGGTGCATGGAATTCATGCACATTAAAAGGGAATTAATTATAGGAAATATTTTAATATTGATATTTTCCCTTTCTCTATAATAGAAGTGTCAGAGATGAAAGAAAATTAGTAAAATGTATATGGAAATAATACATACATGTATTAATAAACAATCACAGCATGATATAACAACCACAAAGACATGATATAAAAACAACAAAACATGATGTAAAAGCAACACTGATACAATGACTGATAAATTGATTAAACTTATTTTAATATCTCCCTATACACCACATTAAGAGTGAAAACACTTTCAGAGTACTTGACTAATTTCCCTTGTGATGAAGTATTTACAACTTTAACTTTAACATCACACGCTCTTTCGAACTTGAGAGAAAGCAGCATATAACTGACCATGTGCGAAAACAGGTTCAGGTAGGAATATTTTCACTCTGTCTAGAGTTTGCCCTTGTGATTTATTAATAGTCATCACAAATGCTGGCATCACGGGAAACTGTCTTCAAATTAATTTAAGTGGGAGGCCAGTGTCAGATGGGGACAAATCAATTCTTGAAATCAGAACAACCTCTCCTTCTGCAGATCCTGTAATACTTCAGCTTTGATAATGTTAGGTCGCAATCTTTGGATAATATATCTAGTACCATTACAAAGACCCCATTTACTATTAAGATTTCTCAGTAGCATGATGATTGCACCCACTTTCAATTTTAATTTATGACACGGCATTCCCAAAGAAGTAATACTATTAAAGAATTCATTGGAACTAAAGGTCTTGTATGCATGCATATAAGCATAGCCAATGGACATAAGACACTGGGGGATAGGGGAGGCTAGGGGACTGTCTAGGGCGGGGGGATAAAATGGACACATATGTAATACCCTTTGTAATACTTTAAGCAATAAATAAATAAAAAAAAAGAATTCATTGGGAAAATTCTCCTTTTCAGTATTATCTATTGAATCAATGGAATCATCACTCATATATGTGTGAAAATCTCCATCGAGTATATCCAAAATTTATTCATTTAATTTTTGAACGTGCTCATTTTTTGGACAGAGAATTGCACATTTAGACATATTTTTAATATTATCTATAGATATAGTATTTCCAAAGGTAGCTTTAATAATAGATCTGTTACAATAATAGTTCCCTCTCACCACCGTGCCCCAGCGGGGGCCCAGAGCTCCCTCCTGCCGTGCCGGCCAGGACCCAGACTGACTATCCTGCCGTGCTGGCCGGGACCCAGACTGACTCCCACCACCAGCTTGCTGTTCGATTGTCAGTCCGGTCCTTTAAGTCATGACAACCCCTGGATTTTTATATATTAGGATGAGTGAAGAAAAATGGTGATGTAGCAGAGAGAGATCATTGCAGGAGCCAAGTTCTAGACAAGGCAGGAGGAGTTGATCTCCAGTGCACAAATGGAGCAAGTCATCTTTACAAGTTTGAAGGCAAGTACTAAGGGAAGAGGCATATTTGGTGGTAGGGAGTGAAGTGATTCTTCTTTGCTTGTTTTTATTTTCTCAATGAAATGAAAAGAGGGAGTGACATCTGAGAATTGGGAGAAGGAGAGGAGGTGCTGTATGTTTAAGGAAAAGGGAGAAGGTATTAAAGACTCATTCCGGGATGAGGAAAGGAGAATTTACTAGGGTGTGTAATAGGATGGCTAAGGAGCTACATGTGATTTTTGGTCATAAATGTTAAGTGAGCGCATTCAGCATGGTTACATGTTTTTCACCAGTCTCATTCAGATAGTTAGGACAAGTGCAGGGCAATTGGAAGGTTATAGCCAGAGATAAGGTTTTAGGCAAATATGATGAGTAAAAAGAGATACAAGGGAATTGAGTGTGTAAGAAAAGAGGTGATAAGAATGAGGTGCCAAGGAACCTCGGCTATTAAGGGAGGAAGTGAAGACATGAAGAAGGAGGAAGACAGTTGAAATGGACTGGACATTATGGCGGACTCTGTGTTGCACTGCCTAGGTATCTCCACAGAACTAAAGAACAGTATCCTATGGTCTTCAGCTGTTAGCCTTTCAAAAAAATTGTCCTTGATTAAAGAGATATAACTCACCCACAGTCACACTCCCATCCTGAGGGTAAACTACAATTAAGACTGGTTCTCCTTTATCTCAAGGATGAATAATTCTAAAGGACTGCCCCAGGTTCAGAGTACTCAATAGATTGAGCTAACTCACCCCTCTACCCTTCCCATCTCCTGTCTTTCACAGGTGTGCATCCCTATAGCACTCCCTGGTAAATTGCCTTGTATGTCACTTTCCATTTCATGGGATGCTTCCTGGGGAACCAAATATCAGCAAGGATCCTGATGGAGGCAAGGAATTATCACAATGAGGGTACTAGAGTGCGTGAGCTGGAAAACTGGGAAATGGAGCCATAGAGTAGCGTGCTTGGCATTAAGATTTTGGAGGAAATTTAGTTATTGTTGATTACAAGGTCTTTCACATGACTACTGAAGCCTGGAAGAATAGATCACTGTGAGTGTCGGGGAACACCAAGAGAAGTCAGGTATTGAAGGGGGTTGATGGCATTAATGTTATTCATCAAATACCAGTTTTCCTCCTTCTGGGTACATAATGCAACAGTACTAGCTGCTCCTTTTCGAAGTGAAGCCTGGCTTTATGACTGAGCATGAACATTAATTAGCCCTCTACTAAGCCCCACGGAAGAGTGATGAACAAAATGCCATCATGGACCTCACAGCCTGGTAAAGCACTGAGCAAAACTTGCTACGTTCTATTGAGAAGTTAAGACTTTTCACCAGGGGGATTTGACCTACTCTTCTTAGGGTCAGAGAAGGATTCTCAATGGAAAGGATGCTCCATTTGAGACCTGAAATGGAAGTGAAAGAGGTAAAGGGGAGAGGAATAACATACCTGACAGAGAAGAATGTTTGAGAAAAATTAGAGGGAAGGAGTTTGGCTTACTTAAATAGAACCAGGAAGATAAGCTGGAGCTGGAGCCTGCTGGGCCGGGTAAGTCATGTGAAGGCGTCTGGACTTTAATCAGGGCAGTGAGTGACACGATCCAATTTCTGTTTTGAAAATATCACACGGGTGCAGTGAAGAGAATGGACGGGAGCAGGGCCAGCTGAAGGCTAAATCATGTTGGTATTTTACTCACAGAGACACAGCCACACTGAACTGTGTCTCATTCTGCTGGGATGCCCAGCCATTCTTTAAGATGAGAAACGAGTCAGGACTTGCCTTAGAGGCAATTCAATCTTCAGCCCATGGGCCTCCACTGCCAACGAAGCTGCTGACTGCAATGAATGTTTCCCTGTCAAGGACCCTTTTCAGCTCCTCCCAGAAGAAAACCTGGCTCATTTCCCCCAGGCCACTAGCTAACTGCTGCGAGGTGTCTGCCTCATCTCTATTGGAAGGAGTTGCTTGGCTATAACAAGCTTATTTTCATTCCAACAGCCAAGCCATTTCCTTGTTTCACAGGACTCTAAGGCTTTGAATAAAAATATTTTCAAAACCTAGACAAGGAGGTGGTTAGAAAAACCCAGTGAGAATTTCTCACATAGGTTTATCCAACTCCTGCTCTCTGCAGGTCGCCAAGGCCGCCCCCCACCCCCACCAGACATCCCCGCTGCTCTGCTATGTCTCTGAGTAGGTTTGTCTTCAGTTCATACCACTAGTAATTCCGGCTCTTGCATATCTGGTAATTTCCTGGTGGCAGTCCAGAAAGAGACAGCACCAAAATAAAGCAGGAAAGTTGACAAATGTGCAGAAAATTAAACTGTCATAACCTTATCATTGTTGCTTATCTCCCATCATGTAACCACCAGATATAGAAAACTACTTCCTGGTATAAATGAGGCAGAGGGGAGAAAGAAAATGTGGGTGGCCTCCAGCTGGGCCCTGGACACAAGACGATGGAAGGAAGAAACTGACAACTTCCTCAGCATTTTGGGGGGATGGGGATGGGGGTGAGAAGGGAGGTGGAGAGGGGAGGTTGTGGGGATGCGGGTGGGGAGGGGGAAAAGGGAAAGGAAGGGGGAGAAGGAGGGGAGGTGAAGGGGAGGGGGAGGGGCAGGAGAGAGGAGGGAGAGGGGAGGAGGGTGGCCTGGTAACACATTTGCCAAAAGAAAGATTGCCTCTCAGTCCGCAGGGAAAGGCACACCCTGCAGACAGTTTCAATAGGACTCAAGAGTACTTCAAAAGCAAAACTGATTATAGAGAGAATCAAAACAGAATTGACAGCTTCAGAGAGCTGGGATATCCTGAGAAAACAATCTTGAGAAATAGCGAACAACTGAGATTGTAAAAATGAGCCTGGGACAAATACTGCTTTTGGTTCACAGACAAAAGATTCTGAAAGATAATGAATAATTACAAACAAACACAACAAAACCAAAAAGCAGACCTCCCTAATGAAAGAATAAGCTGATACTCAGAGAGAGAGAAAGCGGAATTGGCCCAAAACAATGAGGACTTTATAACCAAGGCCCTGAGAAGCCACCTGACCTTTGCCCAGATGCTGAGAGCACTCTGCCTAAAGCCATCTCTCTCTCTGACAGTGGTCTCTGCCAGTGTGATGTGCACCTGAAAGCCAGGAGGCCAGAAGAGGCTAAGCCCTGGGCTGAACCTCAAGGTGGGAGTTGAACATACTCAAGTTCAGGCTCAAGATAAAGGTCTGAATCAGTGGAGGAAGCTTTTCTAAGAAGAACTACAATTTACATGACATCTACTTGAAGGATAAAAAGATTTTTTTTAAACACCTACATCATTAGGCACAGAGTGATACCAAGATGAGTAAGAGGCTAATGGTATGTGTCTTCTTAAGACAGCGGTTCTCAACATGTGGGTCGCGACCACTTTGGCGGTCGAACGACCCTTTCACAGGGGTTGCCTAAGACCATCCAGCACATCAGATATTTACATTATGATTCATAACAGTAGCAACATTAAAGTTATGAAGTAGCAACGAAAATAATTTTATGGTTGGGTCACAACATGAGGAACTGTATTTAAAGGGCCAGAAGGTTGAGAACCACTGTCCTAAGACCAAGATGAATATTATGTGTCCTCCTACGGTAAAAGTAAGAACAGGACTTGACACCTGTTTAATACTCAATAAAGAGCTGTCGTTTCTCTATATCAGACACTATGTCTCATTCAGGTACAATCTCATCCCTCCACTTATTCTTCCTGACTACTGTAGGAGGTAGGTATCTCTATGTCATAATGAGGAAACCGAAGCTCATGGATTATTAGGTCAGTTGCTCAAGACATGTAGTCAGTAAGCCTAACAGCCTAGGTTCGAATCTGCATGGTCTGACCCAAAGTTGGCATTGTTTTTACAAAGTTGGTGCCAGTTCTGGTCCTTAATAATATTTCAATCCTATGACTTTCAGATAATCTGATGCTATTGCAAAGTGTACAGAAGCAATGCCATCTCCAAATTATATGTCCATGAGCTCGTCATAACATCTGTTCTGGAATAGCACTCTCTGCTAAATGTCAATGCTATCCCGTGCACCTCTGCTTCTTTGGCTCTTTTAAATCAATCCTAATGCTTTCACACTTTGGGCCCATAGTCACCCAGCTCCCCCAAACAGGTAGTAGTATTCTGCTCCCAGCTGGAACCCACAGCATGATACAGTCTTTACTCTGGTTGCTTAAGACTACCAAGTGCCTCCTAGTGGATTAGAAACTAGAGACAAAAAGGCCTGGGTTTGTTTGGTGGTTTTTTTAAATTAAATTTTGTTAGAGAAACTCCTATAAACCCCACTGTAGCATATAGCAGCTCAAGTATAATGGGCTCAAACTGTGATTCATTCATATAGATTGCTTGTCACCTTTGAAATATTAGAGCCCATCTTCTGGTGGTCTTTTGAGGTAATAAAAATACAAGATTTATGTTCCTACCCAAGATGGTGGAGAAGTTTGTTTTGTTCTAAAAAGGTATACTTATGGACTTGGAAATGAAACTCGATGTGGCATAATGATTCTTCACGTATCACCAGCCTCCATCTGCATAAGAGAATTTACAGCACACACAGACCCCAATTTGGCATCATCATTAAATTTGAGAGCAGTGTCTGGTTGCAAAGGGCGAAGCAAATGCAAAGAATTCTCTTAATAAAATGATGTGATCTACTCAGGCTTATTCATAAGAATTACCTAGAAAAAGGCAACCCATGGAGGCTAGGACCAGGGAGGCGGGGTTGGAGATTGGGATGCCCCACTCCCTGTGCACAGTTAAAAAGGAAACAAAGTGGGGAAAGAAACTCAATATACATATTGAGACCACTCTATGCCAAGCACTGTGTGCATCTCATCTCTTTACTCCCAACCATCCCATGGCCTGGCATCAGAACCTACATGTAGAGGACCTAGAATTTCAACCCAGGTCTCTGTTACTCCAAACAAACTTGTTCCACTCTGACTATTGGACCACAGCACTGGATTGATAGTACAGAATCAAGTTCTATTCCTGCTTTCTCTATTCTCTAAGTACTGAGCAATCCAATCACTTCTCATCTCAAGACATCAGTTTTCCTATCGGTAAAATGAGGGAGTTGAGAGCATCTAAATAGTCCCAGGTTCTAAAGTTCATGATGCCTTTAAGTTTCTCTGTCCACTCATCATAAAGCCTGACTGCCTCTGAAGCAGTCTCTTGAACTGCCCCCTCTCCCTCTGTTTTAAGGAGTTCAAAGATGATCCAAATGCCTTTCCCAAGACACGGGTCCTGGAAAATGCTACCAAGATAATCTGAGTCTTCACACTGTTTCTTGATACCTTTGTCAACTGAGTTGGCATCTAGGCTGAAAATAAGGAGAAGCTATGGCTAGCAAACAGATATGCACACAAAACCAATGGGCAAGTTCTCTATGAATCAATAAGAGAAACTGCAGAGAAATTGTGCCAGACTTTTATCTCCTGGCTGCAGAAACCATGAGTTATAAAAACATGGTGGCCTGGACAGTAGTTTGTCATGTTAGAACTATCAACACTTGCCATCTGTGTCATACTGCATATTTTTGAAAGTCAGGGCCCATATGATCTCTGATTTGTAACTTATAAAAATCCAGTGAAACAAACAAGATCTGGATTATAATGCCTCTTTTACGGTGATAAAATGGAGGCCCAGAGAAGATAGAAATAGAGGCCCAAGGAACCCAGATAATCATAGAGCTAGTAATAGAATCAAGGTCTTCAAACTCTGGAATTCATGCTTGATCCAATGTTCCACACTTCTCTACAATTCTAGCTTTCTTCCTAAAGTTAGGGGAGAAAACCCAAATGCCTGCAGAGCTAGGTAGAAGATACACATGTAAAATATGTCCCTTCCACAAGTAAGGTGTCTCTGTTTTTCTTAAAACATATTCCTCTCCCTCTCCCTCCCTCTTTCTCTTTCTCCTTCCAAGAACAAAGAAATGGTTCTCTCTTATAAGGAAAAGGGCACAGCACAAGGCCAATGACACATGGCATGTGACAAGAAACCTCAGTGGAGGAAAGAAGCCTCTGGCAGAAAGACAATAGAAAGAGTTTGTATTGCAGAAAACTAGAGCGCTGCTTTAATAATGCCACGAAGAAGCAATAAGAGATATCATCTGGACAGCACTTACTCTGTGCTAGACACAGTTTTAAGTGTTTCACATACATTAACTAATTTAGAACTCATAACTCTATGAGGCACAT
Organism: Myotis nattereri; assembly: GCF_964212035.1. Classification (NCBI taxonomy): domain Eukaryota; kingdom Metazoa; phylum Chordata; class Mammalia; order Chiroptera; family Vespertilionidae; genus Myotis; species Myotis nattereri. The sequence goes on from NC_138084.1 coordinate 27,863,837, forward strand.
ATTACATATAATCATCTCTAATTTACAGGTGAGGAAAAAGAGATATAGACAATACAGTACATTGCCTAAGGTCACATAGTCAGGCGGTGGACCTGGGCGGCCAGAACATGAACTCAGGCAGCGCGGCTCCAAGGTCTCTGCACGCTTCACCCTACAGCATTTCCCCGCAGGGACTGTGAGCTAGATCTTTGATCTTTCTAGAGAAGTTGCATTGATTTAATTTTTTTTAAATACTGGCTCCATTTTTGTCAAACATTTTGAGTTTTTTTTCTTTGTTGAGATAATTTACATACCATGCAACTCACTCATTTTACAACAGTGAATTATAGAACATTTTCATGACCTCAAAAACAAACCTGTACCCTTTATATATTACCCTTAGTCCCCACATTCCTCATTCCCTCCCAGCCGAAGGCAACCTGGAATTTACTTTCTGTGGAGGCTGAGTGTGTGTGTGTTTTTTTTTATTGAATTTATTGGGGTGACAATGCTGGTTAACAAATAGGTACAGTTTTTTTCATCTGTACACTGTACTGTGTGTTCACCACCAAAGTCAAGTCTCCATCCATCACCACTTATCCCCCCTTTATTCTCCTACATTTTTCACCAAGCAAAACAGGTCTGTGTATCAGACTCAACCCATGATGTCTGTGCCTTAAAGCATGTCATCACAAAGGGCTGCAATGAGCAAAGAGACAGAAAGAGAGAGGAAAAGAATGGGAAGGAGAGGGGAAGGGAGGAAAGGAAAAGGGATGGAGGAAGAAAGGGAAGGGAAAGTAAGGTGAAGTGAAGACAACAAAATAGAAGAGGGAAAAAATGATGAGACAACCTTCTATGGACTGAAGTTACGTAGTTCCCCAGATTCATATATCAAAGCCCTAACCTCCAATATGATGATACTTGGAGATGGGTCTTTCAGGAGGTGATTATATTGAGATGATGTCATGAAAGTAATGCCCTCATGTTATGATTCCTGCTCTTATGAGAAGAGATCACAGAGCTTGCTCCTGCTTTCTCTCTACAATGTAAGGACATAGGGAGAAGGCACCCATCTGTGAACCAGGAAGACAGCTTTCACCAGAACCCCACCAGAACCTCTTCAGACTTCCAGGCTCCAGAATTGTGAGCTAATACATGTCTGTTGTTTAAGTGGAGGAGTCAATGGTATTTTGTTATGGCAGCCCAAGCTGATTAATACAAGTGGGGCAAAAGTAGGTTTTCAGTTGTTTGTATGAAAAATAATATAATAATTAATAATACAAGAATACAAGAATACAAGAATAAATTCTGGGTTTCACATACTCACAACTGGAAACCTACTTTTGCTGTACCCTGTATAATAACCCTTTAAATTTCTCTGTTGCCTGGTGAAATGGATTTTTACATTGTCTTCTAAGATGTGTGTCAAACAAACATGTTGCCTGCCCGATCAAATATTTGCAGATTAAAAATGCAAATAACCTTTTTGGTCATCCCATGCATAGTAAAGAAGCATTCTTATACAAGGTTAAAAACACCATAAGGAAGAAGTTAGATTACTGGTTTTCTGACATTTTTAAAGTATTTTCCAAATACATAACTAGGTCAGATATTTGGAAATCCATGCTAAGATGTTTTTCTCCCTGAGGGGTTCAATTGCAAAGTCAAACAGTACTGTCATAAAGTAACACACTTCTTTGTGCCCTTGAGAATCCCAGCATACTAATTTCTAGCTGACATTAAAAAAGCATCATAAACACCACTCCTTAACTTTTTTCCCAGCCTGGAATTTCTGCCCTTGGAGAGTCTCCATAAATTGATACAGAGAGTCTACCAGGAAAGATGCATGCTGGGTAAAAGGTGATTACAGCAGCTTTGGCCTCAGATTGTGCCCCACCCTATTTGAATCTACCAGTGCCAGAACCCCACTTCAGCCACTAGTACCAACACAGCCACTGATTGCCTCCAAAAAGGATCAAGGTTTTCTCGTGAGTTGTGACTTAGACCAATCAAAACACAATAGAAATATAGAAGCTAGGATGGTCTTGTCTTCCCTACAATTGGAAAAGGAAAATCAAGATACATTTACACAATAGAGTACTATGCAGCCATAAAAAATATGGAACTCTTACCTTTTGCAATAGCATGGATGGACCTGGAGATTATTATGCCAAGCGAAATAAGCCAGACAGAGAAAGACAAGTATCACGTGATCTAACTTATATGTGGAATATAATTAACAAAATATATGGGCAAACAATATAGAGCCAGAGACATGGATACATGAAATGGACTGACAGATGACAGAAGGGGGTGTGGGAAGAACTGGTGAAAGAAGGTGTAGATGTTAGCCAAAGAACATAAATACATAATCCATGAACACAGACAATAGTGTGGTAAAGACCAGGAGAATAGGGTGGGGCTGGTGGATGTGGGTAAAGGGGTGAGGAAGGGGGATGGGGATATCTGTAATAGTGTCAACAAACAAAATGAATAAGTAAGTAAGTAAGTAAGTAAGTAAGTAAATAAATAAATAAATAAATAAATAAAATGTCCTGCTATCAGGAAAAAAGAAAAAGAGCTATTGAGAGACTGTTGGATTCCACAGGCAGAAAAAGTTCCAAAGGTCAATGGGAAGTGGTCCCTGCCTCCTGCCTTCTATACTAAGTGTAAAAAGCCAGAGCATGCAGAACCTATGCTAATCCAGCTGAGAGGCAATCACATGGCATGAACTTGAAAGCACATTCTGTGTTCTCCTACAGATATTAGAGGCTAATTCCAACAACGGGGACTGGAGAAGGATTTACCCAGAAGATTTTTGTTTTGAGTCTTGAGAAGGCAAGAAAGATACCTTCATAACATGTTGATGTCCTTTGCTTATTACTTTGATTGAACTGAGCAATGCTTCTCCCTCCTCCCATCAGCTTTCTTAAGATATAATTGATATGTAATACTGTATAGTTTAAAATAGATAATGTGTTAATTTTGATATGCCTATATATTATAAAATGATTACCATCATATCATTAGCTAACAACTTCATCGTGTTACATAACTATTAGTTCTTTTTTGTGGTGATAAGATTTAAGATCTGTTCTCAAATATATAATACAGTATTATTATCTACAACCACCATGCTATACATTAGATCCCCAGAACTTACTCATCTTATAACTAAAAGTTTGTAATCTGACCATCAATCCATCATTAGATCAATTGATAAAGAAGATGGTGTGTGTGTGTGTGTGTGTGTGTGTGTGTGTGCGTGTGTGTGTAGTGGATCATATTATTCAGCCATAAGAAAGAAAGAAATCCTGACATTTGCAATAACATGATGGACCCAAGGGCATTATGTTAAATGAAGTAAACCAGACAGAGGAAAACAAATACCGTATGATACCACTTACATGCAGAATATTAAAAAAACAACAACAAAGACTGATGGACTGGGGGTGGAGAAAATGGGGAGATGTTGGTCACCTATTCTTTCATTTTTCAAAGATATCGAAGGCCAGTTGAGAGTGAATGAGATAGGAGGGAGCAACACTCCAAGCAAAGCCATCTATGTCCTCTATCGGTTGCAAGTATTAATTATAATCATAGGTAGCACTTGCTGATCACTACTATGAACCATGTCTTAAGCACTTTGCATGTTTTAATTCATTATATCTTCATAAGTGCCATGCAAGTAGGTATATATAAATATTTTTTATTTTATTTTATGGAGCCTCAAGACGTTAACTAGCTGAAGATTACCTCAGGAAATATGAATTTGGTATCTACTCCATTTTGTCTCTTTATAAGACCACCTTAACTTCCCCACTCTCAATAAGAATACCCACGTTCCTTGGTTAATTAAATAGCAATTTCCTGTAGTCTCTTAGTTGAATCATTCATTCACCACTTCCTCCACACAGTCAAAATAAAGTGTACAGGCTTTAGTTTTTTAAAATAAATGGTTTGTTGCTGGAAGTTTAGACCTCATTCACTACAGCATCAAATTAACCAATAATTAAATACACCAGACTCCCAAATACACAAACAAACAGGGTACTGTGGACCTGTGAGCAGGTAGGTAGTGAGCACTACCTGGATTCAATAAAACCAGGTCCTATCTGCCAGCGCCTGTATGAGGAATGATGACGAGTGGAATGTACCCAGGAAATGAGCTCCTTCTCTGTGCTTCCCCACCTGGAGAGAGTCCTTAGGTAAAAGAATCATTTTGAATTGAAATCAACATTATTCCCAATTCTAGGTCCTTATACATTTGACTGAATCCATGGACTCTAATATGAAAACCAAACCCATCAATTGTCTAAGCTGGTCCTTCAAATACACCAAGTCCAGATGCCAATGCACTGTGATTGTTGAGAAAATAAAAATGAATGAATGGCGAGAAAAGAGGGAAAAAATTAACACAGAATAATGAGTAACCCATTTTCTTCTGAAAAAACAATCTAATGATGAACTAGAAAGCACCACTCAAAAGGTGAAAAATGTAACAGAATCTGGTTCCAAACTACCCACTGGGTTTTTAAACTATTTTTACACAGAGGAACCCTTCCAAAAATAGTAATAGCTAACACTTGTACAGCACTTACTAAAGATCAGGTATTGCCCTACATATCTTGCCATTTAATCCTCAAAAAACCCTTTGAAGCAGGTACTGTTCTATAACATCCCAAGTCTACAAATAAGGAAACTGAGACAAAAAGACTAAGCTACTTGCCCAAGGTCACACAAGCAGTGAGGGCAGAGCTAGAACTCCAGGCCAGGCAGACCTGGCTCCCAATGTGAGGCCTTACTTTCCACCCCACGCTCTCTCACCCAGAGTGACCTCACCCACAGGAGTCAGCAATTAGCTCTTAGAAGAGCAAATGAATCTTAGATATTATAAACAGTTTGCTATTCTCCAAAGGACCACAGTCCATGAATATATATATATGTGTGTGTGTATATATGTGGTATTAAAATTTCATGGGGGACTGATAAGGGAAAAGTGTCTGAAAGATAGGTTAGGCGGGTGATAACGAAAAAGAGATCAAGAAACAACTGAACTGTGTCTATCTAGAATAACATCTAACTTGAAAGCTCAGATTGTAAAATAGAATTAAACAGAGGTTACAGTACAGTAAAAGCTCAGGAACACGGTTGGGATGGAGTGGAAAAAGAACAATCCACAGTTCGCTATTGTGAATAATGTTATAAGGAACAACGGCATAGGTCCAAGTACCCATTCAAGTCCCTGCTTTCAATTCCCTTAGGTATATATCTAAGATTGGGATTGTGGCACAAGCTGGTAATTCTAAGTTTACATTTTTGAGGAACCACCAAGCTATTTTCTAATTCCCAGGGGCTGGGAGGAGGGAGGAATGGGCAGTTAATGCTCAATGGTTACAGAGTTTCTGTGCGGTGATGAGAAAGTTCTAGAAATAAGAGTGATGATGGCTGCACAACATCGTGAATGTAATCAATGATGCTGAGTTGTAGACTTACCAATGGCTACAATGGCAAATTTTATGTTATAGATATTCTATCACTAATGGTAAAACAGTGTAGTATACCCAAAATCATTGATTTGTACACTTTAAAACATGAATTATATCTCAGTAATGCTATTGCTGTTTTTTAAAAAAATGGGAGCAGGGGAATAATTGCAAGCTGGCATTCTCTTTCCTGAGGGGAGAAGAAAGGTGTGCCCATGAGAAGTCTAATGCCATATAGCTTGAAAAAAAATGTGACAGATCTCAATTCAAATCCTAGATTTGCTACTGATTTGTGATACTCGGAAAATTACCTGATGCTTCTGAACTTGGACTCCCACACCTTGCATGCTGACTCTGCTCTTAGGAGCTCAGGTGACCAGGAACTATGCCAGGTGACTGGGTCACAGACATGAGGCCAGTGTGGTCATGGCCTCCACAGTGAATAAGAGAAGCCAGAGGAATAAACAAAGAGGGGCACTGAAGTTGAAGGAAGGAAATATGCACGTAAGAGTCAGAAGGAGGTAATGAGCAATTCTGTCTAGCGAAGGGCATGAGATGAGCTGTAATAAAAGATGAGGAAATGTTGACAAGATTGAAAAGGAAGAAGGCACAGAATGGGAAGGAAAGGAGTCCTTGGAAAAAGAAAAGACCCAGGACAGGAAGTGGATGCATCTGTGGCTGTGACTTCACATAACTGAAAGGTGTTGTTAGGAACCAGACAAAACTTGGAATATAAAGAAGGTGAGCACAGGGCAGATCACAGCAAGCCTTGAATGCCATGCTAAGGAGCATGCATGCACTTCATTTCTGAGGTCCATGAGCTTGCAACTAAAAGATGCTACCAAGAGATGAAAATTTATGATTTTAGGGGATCATGGAGATACAACCCACTTGACAGTAGCAATCTGGGGTGGGGGACAAATTTAAAAAATTTTTATTTCAGTCTTAAAGAAAACAATGATGAAATGTATGCACCTGTCAAGAGCAGCATTTTTTGACTACTTCGTTTATTGGTATAGATCTGTAAATGAGTGAGTAAATTAACGTAGACTTATTTAATTGCATTAAACTACGACATGATCACAGATGTATTTTTTTAAAGATCATTCTGGAAACACATGGTGAGTGGGACTGACAGGAGAGCCCTGGTGGCCACATTAAGAACAGCATGAGAATGAGGGTAGGAGTCTGGCTGCAAAGAGCTGATCAGTGGGGTGAGAGGGCGTGAGCTTGCAGCTGACCTGTGCTACGAAGAGATGGGAGTTGGTGGTTTTAGGAGTAGAGCAGTTAAGTGATGTCAAAGATCAGGAGCATAATGAAGTGATATGGGAGTGAACGTAATTATAGTCCTGAAGATAAAACTTCAAGGCTGGAAGTTTGCCCAGAATGATAGCTGAGCTTAGCATGGAAAAGATGCCTGAACAGCTAGGCATGGAAGACCTCAGTGAATGAGGGGGTAGGGACTGGCCCAGAGATTCATCACTGACAGCGACTAGAAGGGTTAACAGGTGTTATGAGCAGATGGCTGGGACTTCAAAAGAGAAGAGGTTGTTATAAGGAAGGACGAAATTATTCTAGATGCACCGAAGCTGTCTTTGGAGAAGCCGGGTGCTATGTTTGGGCTCCAAGGTACATTAAGTTTCAAAGAAAATGCAGCCTCCACTCAGAGCTCCAGGAGAGCTGCATCCCTAGAGGAACTCAAGGAGGCTGAGACAGAGGGACATTCTGCACAGTTTGTAGATATGAGGGAGCTTGTTTACAAGGCAACAGGAGTTGTGGAGAACACAGTGCAGTGGGAGGAAAAAGAATGGGCAGAAAGAAGAACCAGCTTAAAGGACACACAACACAAGATTAGAAGTGGGATCTACAAGAAGATGGGTGATAAGAAGACCTGGCAGTTCGGCAGTGTGACTCCAGCAAGCCCAGAGGATGATGTTAGGCAATACCCAAGGCCTAATGAAGGTATTCAGTTGACAAGTACAGCCTTAGTTGGGGAACCAAAAGGAAAGCTAGAGAGTTCTTTCTGGCCAAGAAAGAGGCAGACTGCCTGTGACTGCAGCATGGATAACCCCCCAAGAGGACTGTACTCGGTGGTGAGAGATGGAATCTGTGTGTTATAAGGATAACTGCTACAGGTTGGCATCCGGAGTCTCGATCTGGGACGGGACCTTCAGTGGTGGGCTCTAGCTGGCTTGAATGGGCTCAAGAAAGCTGACTGTGCACATATCTCCCCAAATCCACAGTCAGTGACTTAACATTAATCACTTGATGAGAACATTTAAACAATGGGATTCAACAAACTTCACAAATCATGCTCCTGCTCCACTGATCCTGAACCAATGTTAAACACTGACTAGCACACCGCTGCTTGCCTTTCCCTGGTTCCTGTACCTCCTAGGAAACAAATTCTATGCCTCTTCTCCACTGTGATCCCAGCAGACTCCTTTGAAAGGATCTGCCTTCCTACCGTGGCTTCCCCATTGGGACTGCTCTAGGTCTTCCTTCACTTTGGGTACTCCCTCACCCTAGACCTCTCCTTGGGACCCCCAGGTGCCAAAAGCTCCCACTGACTTCCCACCACCACATGTTACAGCCATCAATTCTGTGCATGGTGAGTATTGATAGTAGATGAGTAGATATGGATGCTGATTTTCTTTCTGTACTTTGCTATGTGTATGACCTTGTGCATATTCATCATCTATTTTATTTCCTCTTCTATAAAATCGCTATTTTGTAGAAATAGCCTCACTGGATTTTTTTTTTTTTTTGAGAATTGATCCATTTTTCTCATTTTCTCAAGAGGCAGATGATAGTAGTAGTACACAGTACTTCTGTATGCCAGACACTGTTCTAAGCTCTTTACAGACATTAACTCATTTTATTCTCACTAAATCTTATTTGATAGCACCACTGTTCAAACCATTTTACAGATGGGGAAAACTGAAGCACAGAAGAATTCAGTAACTCACCTAAGATTGTACAGCTAATGCTTACTAGAGCCAGGATCCCAAGCCAGGCAGGCAGCTTCAGAGTGCTCACTCTTAACCACGAATCTATCTTCCCAGTAGTCCCTACACCCTGCACCCTACTTTCTTCCCTCCTACTCCCCATGAATATTTCTAGTCTTCCTAACTTGCCAATCCAATCAAGTCACTACTGGCCAAGATCCTGAACTGCTAAGTCCTAGTAAGAGGCTTGAACCAAGAAAATGATAAAGCTCTATTATGTTTAAACAAACAGAAATAGACTAATCAGGTCACCATATAATACTTGATGACACTTCTCACATTGTTCTTCAATCTGGGGTGCTTTACTCATTTATCTTTTTAGCAAATATATTCTAATCATCCAGAGCTCATTTTCAGTTTCACTCCACAAAAAAGCCTTGCCTTCCCATCCTCTATCCTTCCACTGGGTTCCCTGGGTGCCCTATTCTTACTCCTAACTTAGGACTTACCCTGATTAAGAACCACTGAACCTCTTCAACCTCTTCTATAAAATTGACTTCTGTAAAGTTAATGCATATCATCATTGTTTGTACATTTGCTTACTCCCCTACTGGCCTGATTTTTTTTTTTTCAAATACAGGGGCTGTCTTACATTTCCATGTCCCTAACAACCAGCACAAACAGCACCTAATATCAAACATGGGCCAGGTAACATCTGGAAGCAAGTGATTGAGGATAAATAACTGGACTATAGCAGGATGGATAAACAACACATGCAGCAATAGAAAAGACATATGATAAACATCTTAGATATTAAAAATTAAGTGCAGAATTAAAATCATGATTGCTTTTTCTACTGCCTCATTTCTTTGCTGAAAATTCATCAAGTTTTTAAAAAATGCCTTTGCCCTCTAAAATTGAAAATGAACTTGCATAGATTATCACCCACGCCTGTCCAAGCTCCTACACATTTACTATCAGCTTTAGAAATAACCTCATTTATTCATTAAGCCCTCTTTCTCATATAACTGGGTTATTTAAACCAGAATTATATAAGGTCAGCTTTCAATGAGGTGGAAATTCCTCTAGGTATATTTTATAATGCTAAGAAAATATTCTAAGATTTTTGTTGAAGCTTTTTAAATAGCTAGATAAAATCTACTGAGTAAGGTGATATATTTCCTAGTTCTGGAAGAGGTCTTCAGAGAAGGGAGTGTTTATCAATGAGAAGATATTTACTCCCCAATGAACCACCTACCATTGGCTGAAGTCATGTATTCATCATATAAAATCTACTAGAGTTTATTAGCTACCTATTATGTGCAAGAAAATATACTAGTACATTCATTAACTTTAATCTACATGATTCTGCAAGGCATTAATTTTCCATTTTACAGAAAAGGAAATTAAGATTTGGAAAAGTTAATTAAGTTTCCTAAGATCATGAGATTAGCAGGTGGTGGAGCCAGGGTTGAAATCTGAGCCTATTTTACTGTAAAGCTCCAGCTCTTTCAAAATAGGATTCTCATAAAGAGGTTGTACCTAATAACAGGACAGTTGGCTGGGAGATAATATATTATAATGGTATTCTTTGCACCTTTATCTGGGTGAAACTCTGCCATGTCTCCCAACAGACAAGGATCCCTCAACAGACACAATCATAAAGATCTTTGCTGCCTGGCCAATATGGCTCAGTGTTTGAGCATCAACCAGGAGGTCATGGTTCAAAATATATAATGAAGATGTTTTCTAAGGTCCATATGAAAAGAAATCCATTTCTTTTGCAAGTGAGCAGGGCCAAGAAAGCCAAAGTTTCAGCAGACCTCTCTGCACTTATGACACTGATCTCACCCCTTATAATTTTCCAGGCCTCTCCATGAGCTCAAGGTTACACAGCTAAAAAGTGACAGCTGAGACCAAGTCTCAGACAGCCTGACCCAAGCTTCACTGCTGCTTGTCAGGACTATGCCTCCACACCATCCACCAAAATACCCGTCTCAGACCTTGAGAGAGAAACACTGCACAAGCAAATAAGGAAAGCTCAAATGCTTTTTTCTGTTATTTATGATCCATATCATGGCTGTGTTCTGCTTACCCTCCCAGAGAGGGGTGTTAACCAGAGCTTTGTGGCTAACACCCATGCCATCAACCATGACAAACGATGCCGTTGAACACTGGGAAGATGAACTGGCCTTTATAACCCCAACTGAGACCAAATGTTTCTGGGCCATTTAACACCCATTCTTGGGCCATTCCTCTTCTTTGTGGACTCTCTTTATTTTCTCTATTGTTGTACTTCTCAAACTGCAGAAAGTGGTATGATGGAAGCTGAGCTCAAATAAGAGATGGCGATAGTTGGCTCACGAATACTCTGGTTCCGTGAGAAGCCCTTCCTCCCTCCTCCACCAGTTAGAGAAAAGAGAGCACCGAGAAACTTCCTGCCATGGCAACCTCTCCCCCTCCCAAATAAGAACCAATATGACAATCTGAGCCCCAAACTGCACCCCTTTAGCCCACATTTGTTCCAGGAAATGGCCAGCCATAGAATGCCTTCCTCCCTAACACTGAACACTCCTTCCTCATTTGAAAGATGATTTTGTTCTCTGGCTCCCCTGCCAATCTTCCTGAACAGCAATTAGAAAGTCTCCCCCACTTCCAAAAAAGTCCCACCTAACTAAAATTCTTGCCAATCAGAGACCATCTCAGCCTCTCCTTTTTTTCCTATTTATTTATTTATTTATTTATTTGTCAATCCTCATTTGAGGATATTTTTCCATTGATTTTTAGAGAAAGTGGGAGACAGGGGGAGAGACAGAAAGAGAGAAACATCTGATGTGACAGAAACACATCAATTGGTTACCTCTCACGCATAACCGAGGTACATGCCCTTGACCTGGATCAAACCCAGGACCCTTCAGTCCGTGGACTGATATTCTATTCACCGAGCAAAACCAGCTAAGAGCAGCCTTTCCTCTTTTTACTCGATAAAACTGGCTCTCCTTTGTAATACCTTCAAACCCTACAAAACCAAAGTAAGGGCAGATGGATTCCTTGGCTGCTGTTTATAAATAAACAGCTTTGTTACCTTTGTCTTGAGCTTGGCTTTGTTTCTCACAGAATGTATGCAGTTCGCCATACCAATATGCATACTAAATAAGGTGTTTGCCCACAAGCAAAAGCCATTAAAAGAAAAATGGTATGGTCCAAACATGGGAAGGATTCATTCACAATTATTTTCATTCTAATCTGACCCATAATTTTACTTTAATATTGTTCAAAATTTTAGATGAATTTCAAGGAATCACTATTTTGGTTACTTTTATACATGCCTTTCACCCACCTACAAATGAAAAAAAAGTGAGACATATTAATATCATTAAACCAATTTCCATATGTATTTAATACATATTTTACTTTTGCAATCCATTAGACCCAATTCTGCTATCAGTTCAGAATGAACACAAGCTAATTGTACTTGAAAATGAATAATTCTTGACTTAGCACTGCCTTACTCTGAACAGTTATGGTAAAATAGCTGTACCTCTCAGCATTTTTTTCTACCGCCCATCCCCCATCCATCTGGGAGGGCTTCTCATCTCTCTTTTTTTTTATCTCTAATGCTATTACACTGGCTGAGTCCTATCTCTGTGCTGTGATATTGACTAGTCTCTCTTTAAATTCACATAGATGCTATCTTCAAATGATAAATCGTAGCAGGCTACCCATATAATTGATCTCCAATTCCCTGTGCCCCCAACAACCTTTAGCTGTGGCATTTTGAAGGACTTTGCACCTCTTTGAAAAATTAAATGCTGATGGGAATTCTGAAGGGAGTATGTCTGTCTCTCTCTCTCTCTCTCTCCCTCTCTCTCTAAAAAATGTTGCAAATCTCCCAAGAAGTGTGAACACTGACCTCTAGAACCACTTTGAAGATATACTTTTAAAAAATTAGATGTGAACTATGGATAACAGTCTATGCTAGGAAACTAATATTCTCTCGCTTTACAGCTGGGGGAAAAAATGTATTTACTTGACCTGTACATGCAGCATAAGATAGTGTCAAGTTAAGGAAAAATGACTTGTTGCTACCGGTACAAATCTGTTAAATGTGTCTGGCTTACATCGATAGCTTACCCAGAAAGAGGCAATGAGGTGGTAGAAAGGGCATATATGGACTTCGGGTCAAATTCAGATTTCAATCTAGACTGACTCAGTAGATTTGTTGCTTTAGGCCAGTGGTGGCGGACCTTTTGAGCTCGGCGTGTCAGCATTTTGAAAAACCCTAACTTAACTCTGGTGCCGTGTCACATATAGAAATTTTTTGATATTTGCAACCATAGTAAAACAAAGACTTATATTTTTGATATTTATTTTATATATTTAAATGCCATTTAACAAAGAAAAATCAACCAAAAAAAAATGAGTTCACGTGTCATAGGTTCGCCATCACTGCTTTAGGAAGATAACTTCTCTGAGTCTCACTTTTCTTATATGAAATCATAACCCTACCTTGCAGGGTAACTGTTATAATTACTGAGAAAAAAATATATAACATAAATCCAGACATACAGATGCACTCTGTTAACATCAGTTTACTTCCATCAAGATTACTATTTTTGCTCAGACCACTACTACCGTATGTATCTTTTGAAGCACATACTCTTGAGTCATGTCCCTTGAAGCATGGAGATGGTCATTTATGAACTCCTCCAGCAAGGTATATAAATATCTAGAACAGTAGACTTTATTGGAGCTACAAAAATTATTCAGAAGCATACACACATACAGTCTCTGGGACTCACAGAAAACAAGTTGTCAGCCTAGATGACCGATAAACAATTTGCTTCTTTTTTTTTTTTTGCTTGTTTTTGCTTATGACTATTTATAAATGAAGTTGTAGATTCACAGCAAGATTGACAGGAAAGTAAGGATATTTCCCATGTCCTCCCTCCTCGCACACAAGGCATAGCCTCCCTCCTTATCAACATCTCCCACAAGAAAGGTACCAGTGTTGCAATGGATGAACCTTCATTGACACATCATAATCACCCAAAGTCCATAGTATACTATGGCTCATTCTTGGTGTTTTACATTCTATAGGTTTGAACAAATGTATAATGGCATGCATCCATCATTATGGTGAGATACAGAGTATTTCACTGCCCTCAAATCTTCTAGGCTCCTCCTATTCACCACCTCCCCATCCCCAGCCACTGGCAACCACTGATCTTTTGACTGTCTTCATAGCCTTTTCCAGAATGTTATATAGTTGCAATCATGCAATATGTGACCTTCTTGGATTGGCTTCTTTCACTCAGTAATACACTTTTAAGGTTCTTCCATGTCTTTGCATGTTTTGACAGCTCATTTCTTTTTAGTGCTGAATAACATTCCACTACCTGGATGTACCACGGTTTATTTATCCATTCACCTACTGAAGAAACTTTATTTATAAAAACGAACAGTGAGACAGGTTTGGCACAAGGAGCATAATTTGCTGACTCCTGATCTAAAGAAAGCAGGGTACCTGGAATCAACATTTTTTAAATTCCTTCCTTCCCTCTGGGGTCCAGCTCACCCTGGTACTTACAGCACTTTCACATCTAATCTGTTTCACAGAACATCAAGTTTGGAACATTCATAAATAATATCAGGGCAAAACAAAGAGGTCACATTGGTCTTAAAAGATTCATTTCTCATAAATTATAACATCTTTCAGTATAATAGTGAAAAAAATAGAGAATAAATATTCTCTCTTTCAATGACTTTTGGCAATCTACTATAATTTATAACACTAGTAACTAGGAGTTTACTTCCATTATTTATTTATTATTTTCTTTCCAGATCCCATAGGCACTAAATTTCTTAGGTATAACCTAAGGTGATTCCAACAATATATATATATTTTAGCCCCGGGATATGAACATAAAATTTTCTCACTCTTTGTTCCATACTTGAAGCTTAGTGAAAATTTGATTTTGCTCCTGGCTACAAAATAAAACTAGCATTTTTGTTCTGCTGCTCCTAGTGTCAAAGCCAAGCTTTATCTTTAGTTAAAAACCACTCCATTCAGGCTCAGTAATCTACTGGCTACTCTCTCCTTTTTCTCTCTTATTCAAGATTTTTTTCTATCTACCTTTAAAATTGGTGCTTTTCATTTGAAAGTCAGGCTGAGTTTTATAGGATTTAGAAGCTATTTTAGGGTAAAGGCTGATAAAGGATTAATGGATTATTATGAAAGTGAGTGAAAGCTTCTAGGATTGACAATGATGAAATAAGAATCTCCCAGATGCAATCGGGACCATCATGCTCTCAGGTAAAGTTTATCTAAGCGACAGAAGTCCATGGGTAATAGCTATCTACTGTGGGTGAAAACTATAGTCTCAGACTCGGCTCAAATTTCATCTATTGGTTGCACCAGTAATGACTCAAGAATTCTCCCAATTCCCCCTACTCTATACTTTAAAAATAAAAACACATTTAGTTAAATGAAAACACTACAAAAGCAAAGCTCTTCTTATTCTAAAATAGGCCATATGTCTAAATAGAAAGCAAAACTGTATAATGTTACAAAGTTGATTTTTTTATAGGTGCACTAGAGGTCCAGTGCACGAAATTTGTGCATGGGTAAGGTCCCTAGTGGCTGCCGGCTGCTGGCCAAGGCCTCCTTCCCCCGCCACTGCCAGCCGGGGCCTCCTTTCCCCCTGGTTGAACTCCCAGTCAAACTCCCAGTCAAGGGGACAATTTGCATATTAGGTTTTTTTTTATATAGGATAATTCCCACGCTGTCAGGAAGAGGTCTACAAGCTAAATTGAGGGTCCTTTATCAAAGTGCCTTCAACCTATTTGAGATAGTCCCTGAATCCTATCACAATTTATAAGGCAATTGCCAACAAGAGGAGTTCTGAGGAGTCCTGTATGCCCTGGTGACACTAGTAGCATTAGGAACACAGCTAGAAGTGTGACCTGAAGCAAGAATTTTATTCTCCAAGCCACCTCTTCTTTCAGAAGTCTCTTATAAAAGGAAATGTAGCAGCCAACTTTGGGGAGAGTGAGCCTTGTCTGGGCTTCTGACCTCAGGCCATCTGCCACCTCGCACAGTAACACTCTCCAGGCAATCTGCTGGCTGCCTGCTCCCATTTGTCCACTACACTCATAACCATTTTCTTCTGTCATGTCCACAGTCCTCACCACTGACACTTTTGAACTTCTAAATGGCCTTATAAAAAAAGTACTGACAATTCTCATGTATAACTTGCTCCTTTCTCTCTACTACTCCTGGACCAGATGCCCACTCTTTTTGGATAGCTGGGTGAACATCTATCTATACTCCAAGCCTGAGAGTCTAGCTGCCCAAGTTAATCCTGCTCTCTGCATTCCCATCAACCCATCTGTAGCAAGGACCCTGAACTCTCTCCATCCATGCCTTGCTCTCCACCTTTCTGAACCCCTCTCCTGCTAAGTCATGTTATAAGGAAATTAAATAAAGCATAGCAAAGAATGGCAATAATCTAACATCTACCAAACACTATGCCATATGCTTTCATGCCTTACATAAAGATTTTTTAAAAATAGTCCCCCAAGGATATATTTATTGATGTTAGAGACGGGAGGAGGGGGAGGAGGAAAGAAGGGAGAGAGAGAGAAAAAAACACTGATGTGAGAGAGAAAAATCAATCAGTTGCATCTCATACACACCTTGACCAGGGATGGAGCTGCAACCTAGGCATGTGCTTTGACCGGGAATTGAACACTTTTGGTGTAAAGGACAATGTTCCAACCCACTGAGCCACACAGCCATGGCCATAAAGATTTTTTAAACACAGACACTGGAGAGTACAAAGCATCTTAGATTAAAGAAGCTAAAAGGAGAAAGAAATCTTGAGAAAAATATGAGCTTGTGTAAGAAAAAGCAATTTGTTCATTACTGAGAGCATGGTGTACAGAAAAAGGCAGAGGTAAGTCTGGGGGGAAATGGCACTGGAACCAGATCCTAGAGGGTCCAAAGTCGAGAGTGGGCCTTCCTCCAGCAGGCAGTGGGAGCTGCAGAGGTTTAAACCATGAACTTGCTGAATCTGGACTGTATGTTAGAAAGATGAATTCGGCAGCATAGGGAGGATGGCTTGGAGACAAAGAACTAAAGGTGCTGGTCATTATGCAAACCCCCCTGGGGAACTTGTCATATAAGGACAGGGCTCCACCTCTGCATCTTTGATTACTATGATTAACTGATAAGAGGCCAGTGGGTACTCTGCAGCTGCAGGAAATGTGTGTGTGTCACAATATTATTTCTACAGACTCACCTTGGTGCTTTTCTAAATTAATCTGCATGTTCTGGGGGGCGGGGAGTGTTTTTGTCACACTGACTCCATATCAACAGCTTCTTGAAATATTGTGTATAAAACCACACTCATCTGAATGGAGCCGTCTAGTTCAGGGTGGAGCCCTGATAAGCGTGTCCGAAGTCAGCTGCCTAAAATAAGACTCCCTCTGACACTGAGTGCCAGGAAAATAAATGACCCCCATTGTAAAGAATTCAGCTGTAATTTTCAAGGTCCCCAGAGGCGATACAGATGAAGTATTAAGCTGTAAGAGTTCAAGTTACTGTTAGGAGGAAAATGGTACATTTCTATGAAAGAGCATTGCCTGGTGATTCAGACTATGGGCTCTATAGTCAGTTACTGTGGGTTTAAATCTCAGTTCCTTCACCTGCTTCCCTTGTGACCCAGAGAAAAGTACTTAGCCTCTTGAAGGGGCAATAGTAGTACCTACCTCATAAAATTATTTTAAAAATAAATGCAATAATCCATGGAAATCACTTCACACATAGTGAGTGCACATATGATTTCATTTCTATTTCTTACCAAGGTCACTCTGGCTGCGAGGTATAGACAAGATGGGATGCGGAGAAAGGGGAAAAGTAAAGAACAGAAAGGAAGCTACTTCACTAGCCCACAAAAGAGACCATGGCAGGGGGAGAAGTAGATGAACTTGATTACATTTTCTGAGTAAACTGGATAAAACTTACAGATGGAGACTTCTTTAATGAAGTCAAGACTAACTCTCATGGCTCCAGCATTAGAACTGGCTGGGTTAGTGGTATAATATATTAATATAGCAGGACTGTCAGAGACCTGTTTATAGTAGAAATTCAGGAGAGCCTTTTAGGACACATATTATAACTAGGCAATTAGATACAAACTCAGAGCTCAGAAAACATTTGGGCTGGAGGACTGAATTTGAGATCACCTAATGTGAATGTATAGGGGGAAATGAAGCCAGGTCTCTTGCAAAATATGAAAGGTTTAAATTTGGAGAGTAGGGGAGCCTGCAAAGATGACCAAGAAAAAGTGAGCACAGTTTGGAGAAGGAAATAGAAACAGGTGTTATAACAGAAGAGCAGAGAAGAACGTGTCCCAGCACTGTGGTTGGTGACCAGCCGAAGTGAGATGCTGCTGAGCGATCAAATACGGTGAAAGCAGAGAGCTGCCCCTGGATCTGACAACACGTGCATCAGAGGAGAGTGGTCAGGCTGGCAGTGAGACAGAAACAGACTGCAGAGTGGGAGTGAGAAAAGAATCGGAAAAAACCTAGGGAGACAATTATGAGAAAAGGCCTCCGAAGGACATATGGATAGGTGCAGGGGCTGTTAGAGGATGTGAACAAAGACATTTTTGTAGGGTGAAAGATAATGGTAGCATACTAAAGGAAATATACAAAGAGAGAGAGTGAAATTGATGGTGCAGAATAAAGAGGAAGGCCCCTGGAAAGCTGAGAAGGGGAGGATGCAGAGCACAGAGAGGATGGCCTTTGACAGGCAGGGGAGCACTTGTCACAGCAGGAAAGAGGGGCATTTGGCAGCTGATGTGTGTGGATCAGAGCTGGATGCTGAGGTAGTTCTCTTCTCCCTTTTTCTACTTTTTCTCAGTGCCATAGGAAGGTCACAAACTAAGGGTGGGAATGACAGCAGAAGGAAGGGGGTTGAAAATTTGAGGAGTAAGAGAAAGCATGTAAGCTTACCGGTAAAACATTAGACAGCAGCTGAGAGATGTTGAATTTCTAAGTGAAATTTTGTGATCCTGAGTATAAAATGCAATCAGCTCGCCTGGTTGCATTACGTTCCCCGGTAATGTTCAGCTACTGGCGCACATGTGAAGAAGCTGGAAAACTAAGTTAACAAATACAATGTGGAAGAGAAGGACAAAGGCATTGGGGACTCTCTTCCAGGTGTGATTATAATGATGGGACATGGAATTCAACCTGTCCAAGAAGGAAAGGCATGAAAGGACCTAAGAATCATGGAAAGGTGGAAGCAATAGATTAAACATTTCAGTGAAGTAAAATAATTTAAAAAAAACAAAAACATTTTTTGCTATGGGAGTCGATGAGCAAGGAAGACGGAGAGAGATTTTTCTGCCTAAAGAATGGAATGATTTAACATTTCAGAGGTGTTGCCCTTTCTGATGATACATTTTCAGGCATGGCCATGGAAACCATCAGCATAAAAATATTGCTGAGACCATGAGAAGGGGCATATGGATGGTTAGGGTCGAATGAGATAAGAAGTTCACGAAACTGAGATGTCAACATGCTGGATAGGTTCATCCAAGGAGATGATGAAGTAGTAGCTCAGTTGGTTAGAGCATTGTTCCGATATGCCAAGTTTCTGGGTTCAATACCCAGTCAGGGCACATATAAGAATCAACCAATTAATGCATAAATAAGTGGAACAAATCATCAATCTTTCTTTCTTTCTCTCTCTCTCTCTCTCTCTCTCTCTCTCTCTCTCTCTCTCTCTCTCCCTCTCTCTCTCTCTCTTTCTCATTCTCTCCCTTCCTCTATCTCTCAAATTGATAAACAAAGAAATAATAATGAGAATTGTCATTTAAAGGACAGTGAATCAGAAGTTCCATGAATAATTTACCCTTATATTCATCTGATATAAGGGGAAATTATATCAGAGACAGCAACAAGAGCAGGGAGAGGTTGGTATAGTCAGATAGTGTGGATCCCTAAGATGAGAGAGTCTTTTGTTATAAACTCTTTAGAAGGGAAGTTATCGATATCTACCAAAATTTGAAATGCACATACCTTTGATATAATCCACATATAAGATTTTTTCCTACAAATGAACATAGGCATGTACCATGTGCACAAAGATATAAATGCAAATACTAGAGGCACGGTGCACAAAATTCGTGCATGGGTAGAGTCCCTAGGCCTGGCTGGTGATCAGGGCCAATCGGCCAATTGGGCGCTCAAGGCTGCCAGCGGGGGCCTTCCTTCTGGCTGCCAGCCATGGCCTCCCTTCCCTGGCTGCTGGCTGCTGACTGGGGCCTCCCTTCCCTGGCTGCTGGCTGCTGGCCTGGGCCTTCCTTCATTTCACACTGCCCCCTGGTGGTCAGCACACATCATAGTAAGCAATTGAACTCCCAGTCTTCCAGTCGAACTCCCAAGGGGACACTCCACATATTAGCCTTTTATGTATATAGACTAGAGGCCTGGTGCACGAAATTTGTGCACGGGGGAGGGGGTGTCCCTCAGCCTGGCTTGCACCCTCTCCAATCTGGGACCCCTCGGGGGATGTCCAACTGCTGGTTAAGGCCTGATCCCTAAACCAACAGTTGGACATCCTCTAGCAATCCAGGACTTCTGGCTCCTAAGCACTCACCTGCCTGCTGCCTGATCACCCCTAACCACTTTGCCTGCCTGCCTGATGCCCCTAACTGCTGCCCTGCCTGCCTGACCACCCCTAACCACCTCTGCCTGCCTGGCTGATTACCCCTAACTACCTCTGCCTGGTCACTCTAACTGCTCTCCCCTGCCAGCCTGATCAGCCTAACTGCCTTCCCCAGCCAGTCTGATCCCCCTAACTGCTCTCCCCTGCCAGCCTGATCAGCTCTAACTGCCTCTGCCTCGGCCCCACCATTATGGCTATGTCCGGAAGGACGTACGGAAGATGTCCGGTCTAATTAGCATACTTCCCTTTTATTAATATAGACTAGAGGCCCGGTGCACAAAAATTTGTGCACTCAGGGGGTGGGGGGGGAGGGGGTCCCTCAGCCCGGCCTGTGCCCTCTCGCAGTCTGGGAACCCTCGGGAGATAACGACCTGCTGGCTTAGGCCTGCTCCCGGGTGGCAGAGGGCAGGCCGAATCCCTAGGTGCAGCCTCTGGTCGGGCTCAGAGCAGGGCTGATTGGGGAGTTGGGGCGCCGCCCCCTGTCATGAACAGAGCAGGGCAGATAGGGAGGTTGTGGCCCTGCCCCCTGTAACACAGAGAGCCGCAGGGCAATCAGGGGGTTGGGGAGCTCCCCCTATCAGGCACAGAGCAGGGCTGATCAGGGGGCTGGGGCACTGCCCACTGTCACACACAGAGCAGGGCCGATCAGGGGGTTGGGGCGCCGCACCCTGTCACACACAGAGCCACAAGGCGATCAGGGGGTTGGGGAGCTCCCCCCTATCAGGCACAGAGCAGGGCTGATCAGGGGGTTGGGGCGCCTTCCCCTGTCACGAACAGAGCAGGGCGGATAGGGAGGTTGTGGCCCCGCCCCCTGTCATACACAGAGCTGCAGGGCGATCAGGGGGTTTGGGCGCTGCCTCGTGTCACGCTGATCCCAGTGCCAGAAGGCCTCGCGGCTCCGCTGATCCTGGTGCTGGGAGGCATATTACCCTTTTACTATATAGGATAGAGGCCTGGTGCATGGGTGGGGGCCAGCTGGTTTGCCCTGAAGGGTCCCCATTGGGGTGCCTGGCCAGCCTGGGTGAGGGGATGATGGCTGTTTGCAGCTGGTCACACACCCTTTAGGGTGGGGGTCCCCACTGGGGTGCCTGGCCAGTCTGGGTGAGGGGCTAAGGGCTGTTTTCAGGCTGGCGGGTGAGTGAAGCTCCCAACTGCTCCTTTTTTTTTTTTAATTCTGGGCCAGCTTTAGCTCTGGCTCCAGCTCTGAGGCCTCTGCTGCTGAAAGCAGGTATCTGGTTTGTTTGTGTTCTATAATCGAAACACTGTATCAACTCCAGCTCTGAGATCCCGGCTTGCTGAAAGCAGGTTTCTGGGGTTTTGTTTAGCTTCTATATTTGTAACTATGTTTCAAACTGCAGGCTCAGAGGCCAGCAAGGCAGGCGGGGAACGTTGGTTTCCTCCGTCACTGAAGCAAGCAAGCCTCATGTTAGTTTCAAGCTGCCTGGCTGCTGGCCGCCATCTTGGCTGGCAGTTAATTTGCATATTTCCCTGATTAGCCAATGGGAAGGGTAGCGGACGTACGCTAATTACCATGTTTCTCTTTTATTAGATAGGATTGTTTGTAAAAGCAAACCTGGAAACAGCTGAAATATTCACTATCCATGGTCTAGTTCAATAGTTGGCAAACTGCAGCTCGCGAGCCACATGCAGCTCTTTGGCCTCTTGAGTGTGGCTCTTCCACAAAATACCAACTTCTGCACATGGGCCACGAAGTTTCAATCGCATTGTATGTGCGTGCCCGCACGTGGTATTTTGTGGAAGAGTCACACTCAAGGGGCCAAAGAGCCACATGTGGCTCGCAAGCCGCAGTTTGCCGACCACTGGTCTAATTAAATACAGCACGTCAGACCTGCGTCAACGAATATGATGTAGACAGAAAAGAATAGATGATTCTTCACATTACCAACATGGGACTGTATCCAATGTATACAGTAAAGTGGAAAAGAGGCACTAACTATATGTAACATGATTCCATTTGTGTAAATAAAAAGGGATAGATGCACATTTTCCTAAATATGCATGCCACATCACTGAAGGACACCCAAGAACAGGAAAAGTGGTTACCTGTAAGAAGGATTGTTGAGTCTGAGAGGCAGGAGGGAATTGATTCTAAGAGAGGCAAGAGGGAGATGTACATTTCATTCAATGTTTTCTTAGAAACGTTGAATTTTTAATGATGTACCATATTAGTCTTTTGAAAAATAAAACCATTACATTTTATTTAAAAAGAACAAAATAAGATGGAGACAATGACCCACTTTCTAGTTATAAAAGTACTAGAGGCCTGATGCACAAAATTCATGCAAGAGTAGGCCTTTCTTCCCCTGGCTGCCAGCACCGGCTTCCCTCCGGCACCCAGGACCCAGGCTTCCCTCACAGAGGGAGGCCACGCCCACCCACCACAGTCTGCCAGTCAGTGCCTGGCTTCCCTTTTTGGGGAAATCATGGAGCCTCCCAATTGATCACCCTGCCAGCTGGTGGCCTGGGCCTCCCTCTGCGGGGTGATCAGGGGGCGATGGCCGGGTCCCCGACCAATTGCATCACACCTGCCTTGGCTAGCCTGGTGCCAGTGGGTGTCATAGCATGGTCCCAGATGGTCATCGGGATGGTCATCCGATGGTCATTCCACTGTTGGGCCATTTGGTCTATTTGCATATTACACTTTTATTACATAGGATGATGAGGATTGATTGAGGTAATATTTGTAAATCATTTAGCACCAAGCTCATAATAAAAATATTTACTGCTATAATATTTTATATTGTAGTAATAACTCAGAAGCCAATATATCCAAAACCAAGATCGTCATTTTCTCCACCAGTCATCTTTTCCCCTCCTCATCCAGAAATCACTTTCAAAAGGTGCCACCCTCCCCATTATTAAAAAACCTAATATTTCCCTTATCTAACCAGAATTTATAGCTTTTTAACAATTGAAAACTGACCCCTTCAGTTTTCTTCATCTTTACTCCCCATAGCATACCTTTTGCTCTAATCAGTCCTATGGGCTACCTTCCCTAGAATAACAAAAGTATGTAGAGGTATTACTTTACATCAAAATAAGGTGAGCTCACACAGCATCAATCTAGCATGCAGTGCTGTATTTTCCATATTCTAATAATTCTAAATAAGTTGTTGCTTAAAATTTTAATTCTTCTTTTAGCAAATAGCTATTTAAGAAATTATTTGTAATATATATTCCTGGGTAGTTGAGGTTTTTAGAGCTACTGTCATTCTTTGAGTTTTACTGTGCCAAATGTTTAGAAGTATAGCCTAGCGAATTTCTGGGTTAGGGACTTTACTGGTGTTTTTCTATTATCATCACTAGAACTGCTCCATGAAGATTTGAAAAATAGGCATATTCTCTACAGACTGCACATTTTTAGCTATATCTATGGTTTCGCCTTTATTGTTTAAACCTTATGCACATCTTTTCTGTTTTATTAGCCTCAGACAAAGAGTAGCACATTAAACACTGCCACTATAATTATGTTTCTGTCAATTACTCCTTGCTTGTCCAACAGATTTTGCTTTATGTATTTTGATTTGATGCTTTATTACTAAACACAGATTCATATCTATGATGTGTTTATTATGAGTTTTACCTTTCACCACTATTAAGTGACTATTCTCATTTCTTTTAATGCATTTTGCCTTGAATTTTATTTCAATTGATATTAATATTGCATCCCCACATTCTTTCTGTTCAGATTTGTTTGCTATACCTTGGCCCAATCCTGGAATTTTATTATTTATTTTTAGTTATAGCTCTTATACGTTGAACATTGGTGATTTTCAAAACACAAGTGCAGAATTTTTGCCTTAACCATTTATGTTTAATTTATAATATATGCTTAATTTTTGCCTTAACCATTTATGTTTAATTTATAAAATATGCTTAATTGTTATCTTATGTGTGACTTTCTGTGTTTTAGGCTCCCTTGCCATTTACATGTCTGTTCATTTTATTATGATGATTGTGATTAGTTTGCTTGTACCCTCTGTAGTGATTTGGAAGACTGACCCTCCATCTTTAATTCCACTAGTATTCACTTCTAAGATTTTCAAAACCAGAATCATATCCTTCTCCTGCTCACATATGTGTGTGTAGTAAGTGTGGAGAGAGGGGGGTATATGAAGGGGAGGGAGGAGAAACGTGAATGGGGTAGAAGAATGAAGAGGTCAGGTGAGAAGAAGGACATTCATCAGAGTCACATGTGAAATATAAAATTAAGTTTGCTTTCACTTCCGTTTTTATGGAAGCTTTCTCTCTTTAGGTTATCTATTGAAACTATGTACTTCCTTAACAAATGATTTATATAAAAATGATCTGTTTTCTCCTAAGCAGAATTAGCTTTGAAATTCATTTCTTTTTTTAAAATAAAATGATTACTCCATTCCCAAGCTCCTTATTTTCAATCACTTCCTGGTTATGTGGCATGCCTCTTACAACGTATGAATGCTGAGCCCTTAGACGTTATGCGTCATCATATATAAAGAACAATTTGACTAGAGAGGCATTTCTTGGATCACATAATTTTCTCCATCAAAACCCAACAGAATTTTTCTTTTATCCTTTGATAACTTGTTTTGCAGAGGAAACGTCTGGGACCCACCAGATTTTTGTTTCTTTGAGTCTATACTTTTATTATCATTTTTATCTTGTCCTCTATAGGGTTCTATAGAATTTTTAAATTACTTGTCTTTAGGGAAAAAATCATCGAAATATATTTAAGTGTACAACTGTTTATTTTATTTTCACGTAGAGTCTTTTGTTCTATGAATGAATATATGCTTTAATCTCATAAATGTTTACTACATCATTTACTAATCTATGCTATTTTCAATATTTCATTTGAGAAGCACGATTATGGTTACATCCTATCTACTACATTCTGACCCATTTTTTTGTTGTTCTTTCCCTCTGTTTTCTAAGTCAACTTCTCATGTTTGGAATATCATCCATTACTATTTTCTACCACGGCATTCACTTCTGTTACAGTATGAAAATTTTAATTCTGTTCTTAAATTTTCAGTATTCTTGTAGCAGTTTGCCCTCTCAATTAATATTTCTAGCATCTTGGATAGCACTTCAGCTTTTTATAGCATTCTGACATCTCCTTGTGATGACATACCTTTGCTTCCTTTCTTAATGAGATATCATCTAACATTGCTTTTTGTTTCCTATGGTGCCTCATCTACAAGATGTGCATGTCTTCTATGTCTTTAGAATAAAACTGTCTATGCTATTCTGGCGAATTTTTAAATAAGCTCATTTACTTTCCTCTATATACATCTTTTTTCATTGAAGTTATTGGAGTGACCCTGGATTGCAAAACCATACAGATTTTAAGTGTACAACTCAATAAAACATCATCTGCACACAGCAGTGTGCATCCATTGCCCCAAGCAAAGTCTCTTTCCTCTTTAAATGAACAGAGACTAAGTCAGAACTAGTGACTACTGGGTGTAAGGCACCCTTTCCATCACCACTTTTAACCTCTTGTGTACTTGTTATTTGTCCTTCTGTATTTAAAACTGGAAGGCAGGCTGACATGGACCAAACACAGTCCAGCTTCTACTAACACAAAGCTCTTCCTGGCGTGAGACAGTGTCTTCTCTTATCGCTCCTGGCTGGCCCTGTAATCCTGGGGGGGAAAATTGTCCCAAGAAGCTGAGAGGTTTGTTGTCTTTATACAATGTAATTCAACCTATGAAACCATGCTTCCTAGCACATATACGATTTCCAGGTCATCTTATGCATGAGCCCCTGCCTACTGCGACAGGTGTGAAATAACCAGTGTCCCACACCTTGTTTACTGTATCATTAAGGTATCTGGGAGCCAATGAGGGGCAGCTGAGGAAAAAAAACTCAACTAGATCCAGCTCAGAATATGATATCCTGTCATGTAGGGTCAGCCCATTTCTGGTTGATGGAGTATATACATCCACGCTTAAGGCTAAAAGTGGGGATGAGTTGACGTTGCTTCCAAACTTCTACCTGTTAGCTGTGCTGATCACATACAGAGAATAAAGGGCTGTTCCCACAAGCCAAGCCCATAAGAAGTCACCAGAATTTCCTCTAGACTCTGGAAAACTGTTTTGTCATCTGAAGTTAACTGTTTAAGAGTTCAGTTGTTTCTGTGTTCATGAAACCTCATCAAGAATCAGTAAGAACCCAAGAGAGATACGATCAGGGAACCTAACAGATCCCAATTTGTTCTAGGATCAGGCTTCTCTCCTCTCAGTTCTCAATAACCATGTTTCTTCTGAACTCTGTAGGAGATGAACCATCATAGGAAATTAGTAAGATCAGGAGAACACAGCAGGAAATTCAGATTGCTAGGAGTTTAAGAGTAAAGTGAGCCAAAATACTGTAGAGTTGAGACCTTGGCAAAGACTAAGCTCCCTCCTCTTGCTCATGACATTATAATAAAAACAGGCATATGTAAACAAGCTTTCACACAGGAACAGCACAGGTACTAGACATCTTAACTCACCTTGAGGAAAGGTACAAGGAGGTACTTGGAAGGTTTTATACAACACACAATGGATAGATAAGAAAGGAGATTATCTTTAATTGCAGCTTTAAACGGTACTAAGCTCATGTGTTCAGGAATTTCTTTGGGATGGTATAACTGTTGTTGCTCCTGTTGAATTTAGTCATACTGCAGCTGACATACAGGTCTAAATACTCCATACATCATGTTGTCTCCCTAATTGCTGGTTTAAAAGCGACCCCATATAGGAAAGAAGTATGGGAGTCTACAGGTATATCTCCCCAGTCCGTCAAATAAAATTGACATAATCCTAGACTTGTCCTGAATTACTTGTCTACCCCATGCCAAATTAATCATTAATCCCGTTACTTCAGCCTCAGAGAATTCTCTAAACTCTTCCCCTGCATCGCTGCCTCATATATCCACACACATCTTCACTCAGACTCTGCCAAATTCCAATTCTCTTGCGTCTTCCATCTGGAGAGTGTAACAGCCTCCAGCCAGTCTTCTTCCAAGGGCTCTCAAGCCTGGCTGCACATTAGAATCAACTTTAAAAAATAATCATGTATGGATAAATTTGTGGAACGTAAGTTATATCTTAATAATGCTGTTTAAAAAATACTCATGTATAAATTTCAACCCAAACCAAATTAGTATCTCTGGCCCTAGCATTGGAATTTTTTTTAAGAAACACTACAAGGGATTTTAATGAACTGTCAGGGTTAAGAAATATTGCTGTGGTCTCACAACCATCAATAGCATCCAAACCTGGATTATCAGAATGTCTGAAATGCAGACACCGTAGGGTATGTCTACAACCTCCCAGCATCCCACCAGCCAACTTCTAGTTCATCCGATCTGAGTTACTGCTCTAAAAATATATAATCCAGGTGACTTTAATTCTAATGATTGTCAGTCAGGTGGGTATCACTGCATTACAATGGGCTGCCCACTTGAGAATGCTGCTACCTCATGCAACAGTGCTTCTCAAATGTTGAAGTGCCAACAAACGACCTGAGAGTTTTGTTAATGTGCCATCTTCTTCAGGAGGTATGGAAGGTCCCTAAGATTCTGCATTTCTACTGAACTCCCGGATGATGCTGATCCCACCTGCCCAAGATCACACTTTGAGCAGCTAGGTCCTGATCTCCTAGAAATGCCAACCCTCACAAAAACTCACCCTCAACTACTAAGGCTTAATTACTGGCTTTACCAGCCTTGCTCACATCCTCTAATCTATGATTCCGACGATTTGCCATTTAGATCCCTGACTAGTTTAAATCCAACAGCTACTGGAAGGAGGTAGTTCCACATTTTACCCAGCTTAGATTTTTTTCTGTTTTGCCTAAAAGAATCCTCTTTAAAATTACCTCCACTCTCTTTTTATATTTCATAACAGGTAATAGAGATTTACTTATTCCCTATTCAATAGCACCTAGATTAATTGGTTGAACCTAGCTACAGAATCACTTTATAGAAATACATTACTAAAATGTGAATCAATAGGACAACTGAAATAGTGTTAGTTTTCAAACCTCAGATTAAATGCTACTTCCCCCAGGAAACCTTCCTCGACTGTGTTTACTCATAATAAGCATCCCGTCTGTGAGTTGGTGTATTACCTTCCGACCCCATTGGGTAGCCCTTGCTAGCATATGGCTGTGATGCTATGCATTGACTTTATGCATCAAGGTCTGACCTTATCCACTAAGGTTTGAGATCTGAGGAGCTGGCATCCCCTTTGGCTCAACACTGAACAGTTACACAAGGACTCAACCTGAAAATCATCACCTCCCTCATTAGATGAATTGCACTTATTGACATTCATGTGTATCCAGCCACAGATTCCCAAAATTTTCAAGCTGCAATAGACCAAAATTAGTTCCTATCTGCACTTTTCTCTCTTCCATTCTAGAAACAGACCCAACCCATGCTGGAAATTACACCCTCTGATTCCCTCTTTAAAAATCTCAAGACATTCAGTCTCCAGATCATCCCTGAGTAATCCATTCAAAGATTCTTATGATGATTACCAAAAATTATTTGCCAAGTGCTGGAGCTAATTACGGTTTGTTATCTGCCTCCAGGGTGATGAGACCAGACATGCTTTTAACATAACCGCCAGGTGTTTAAAGGCTCCAAGTCATCTTCTACCAAACTGGCAAAGAGCAGCCTATAATGTCAACAGTAGAGAGAGAGAGAGGGAGAATGCCTTGGAAGAGAGGGTTCTGAAAGCTTTGATGTTATAAATGGAAGAAAATGTTCTAAATGGAAGATGTGGAAATAAAGAAAGAGCAAGCTAGATAAAATGGTCAGGGACATATTTTCGGGTATTGTGTATTTCAGCAGAAAGTAAAACACATGTTAATGAAATGTGGGCTACAGCCTTACTGCTGACTAAAGATGTACACATATGGCTAATGGCACATATTCTGAATAATCAACAGAAAAAGAAATGTTTTGCTTCCGAAACAACAAAATTAGGGCATGCTATTCCTTCCTGATGTTGCCGGAGGCAGCCATGTCTCATTACGGTTCTGAAGCATACGTTTCTCATTCCTCTTCCAGCTCCTCTTTACTGATTTCTCTGGCGTGAACAGTACTTCTGTTTCTCTGTATAAATCCTTGCCAAGCTTTATGTGCTGGGTTTTGTTACAACTTAACCACCTATCTTTAGTCTGTCATTTTTTATATCTCCCAACCATATAAAGAATTGTCACTGTGTTATATTCCTCATAGAAAACGCCAAGGACTTTCAGGCCCAAGAATGCTCTTACACAATAAACTATTGATGTTATAAAGCAAACAGGATACTAGTCAGAGTCCGGAGCTGGGGAGGGGAAGGAGGGAAAAGGGGAGGTTGCAATTGAGCTAAGAATTTTACATCAAATCCAGATGTTGTTCTATATAGGATAATCATAGTGAGAGAACGGTGATGTATCAAGTTCAATATTTCAACTTATATTGTTCTTTCCTTCAAGTAACACTGGAGTAATTTACAAGCATTCAGAGTTTCTATTCCAGGCCATTACACTTGTGTTTAATAAATCCCACATTTACTGACTCGATTATTGTATGCCATTTAGCTATTAGCCGCATCAGCTATCCAGAAGTTCATCATCTGCCATGGTAGAGACTCTAATGGCTTCCAGTACGAAGCTAAACAAGTTAATAGACCAAGCCTTGATAAAGGTACCTTAGTTGCCAGTTTAAATTCATTCACGTCTGTCTATATAGCCAACAAGGCAATCCTATTCTCCTGAGAATGAGAAGACTATGGCTTCCAATTGTCTTTGCTTCTCATCGGCTCCCGCTATCCAATTGGGCAGCACGATGAACACCTGCTTGTTGTGGTGAAATAAACTGAGCCATCAGGGATAAGAGAAACCCTACCCAGATATCAAAGGCGCCAGTCCTGAAAGAGGGCCAAATAGTTTCATTCAAAGATACCCGTCCTACAAGGAAGAAAACAGAAATGCTCTCTGAGTGATCACCTCATTCAGGTACCTATTGAGCTGAGGGACGCTAACAGCTTCCCATCTTCTCCCCTCTTAAAATCAAGCTTTGAATCCAGACGTCTGAATTCATACGCTACCTGCTGCTTCCAAGAGCCATCCTCAACAGTCTGAAACACGAGGCTAAAGAGATAGTAGAAGTCAGGTCATCCTCAAGTTTCTGCCTGATAAAATAACAGTTGGCCAGAGACCTATCCAAAGCCACACTGGTGATAGAAAAGGCCTTTGGATGATAGGAGGATGCTTTGGGAGATGCCATTTTAAATGTATCCATTCCTCCTTTCTGCTACAAAATGTTCTTTGTAATAGTTATTTGGGCAAATGCAGTAACTTAATGCTAATGATACAACTATTATCATTACTACCCTCCTTACATCTTTTATTGAAAGATCAATACATGCCAGGTATATTGATTAACACATATTATTCATTAATTCCCATAAGTAATATTTATTATTGAGTATCGCTATGGGCACTGAGGTTATAGCAATGTTCAAATCAGACTCAATCCCTTCCCCAGAGAGAGCATACATGCTCATTTCTTAATGTATTTATTCAATTTTCACAACACACTTACTAGATAGGTATCATTAGTATTTGTATTTTGCAAATAATGAAATTGCACAGAGAATAAGTGATGGGGCAGGATTTAAAACCCAGGCACTCTAAATGGAATACTACGCAGCTGTAAAAAAGAAAGAACTCTTACCATTTGCAACAGCATGGATGGATCTGGAGAGCATTATGCTAAGCAAAATAAGCCAGTCAGAGAAAGATAAGTATCACATGATCTCACTTATATGTAAAATCTAATGAACAACATATGAACAAAAATAGATCCAGAGACATAGAAGTACCAAACAGACTGCCAAACCTCAGAGGGAAGGCAGGGAAGGGTGGGCAGGTAGGAAGAGAACAACTAATGAACGTGTATGCATAGATGCATAACCCATGGGCACAGACAATAAGGTGGTGAAGGCCTGGCATGGGAGATGAGAGGTGGGTGCAGGCTGGGAGAGGTCAATGGGGGAAACAGGGGACATATGTAATAGTTTCAACAATAAAGATTTTAAACAACTAACTAAATAAATAAAACCAAGGCACTCTAATTTCAAGCCACAACCTTTTAACCCGACTGATGTTCTAAGATCTGAGGCAGACCTGGACTACATAAGATGGGAGGTCTGAAAATAAGGTTAGCTTTTCGAGTACTTAGTGTCTTTACAATGGGAGACATGTTTGTCAGCTTTTAAGCAAGCAGGATAAGTACGGCTTCCAGTTGTCAGAATGACCAAAGAGAAAAAATCCGCCTGGTATTATCCATGGGGCAAGTGAGATAGTGTTAAGAATCTCTCCTACTTGGAGGTGCTGTTTAAGGCACCTTCGGGCTCAGATATAAGACAATGATTTTCAAATACCTCCAGAAGCAAATCTTAATGTCATAGGCCCCTTAAAACTCATCACAAATTACTGCGACATTATAGTCAAATCACACTGTGCTGAATACCAGGCTCCATATAAGATAAGAAATAGCAGGTGCCAACATTAAGAAAACAAATGGAAGCAAATCTTCCACATAAACACATTCTGCTTATTAGTATAATTTTATGCAAATTAGGAAAAGATCAATATCAATCCATTTTAGTAGCAGAATCCTTATGGGGCCCCTGGAGCAGCAATAATAGACTCACTGCTCTCATATCAGCCCCACTGTGTTGCTTCGTAATTCTTTCGCCTCTAATTGTAGCCTCTGAGAACTCAACCTCCTAACTCCATTTGAAAAGAAGAAAGAACTCTAAAGTACATTCAATATCCTCAAACAGCAAGTCTACCAATTCTAAAACCTTCCTCTGTTTACAAGGGCTTCTTAAACTCCTGAAATTTGCCATCTCTGTTAAATAAGAAAGCCCAAGAGGAAAAATCATATGCACAAATATTAGTGTAGAGCCAGTTTCCTTTGAGTTTTCTTCTTATTTAACTTAGCACAATGCTGTATATTGGAATAACTATCAGTATACCCTTGGTATCAGGCTACTTCAATAAAATAGCTGGGGAGTGACCAGGTGTAAGTAAGCTACTTAGGGTGTGAGATGAACATGCTACTTGGAGCAGAAAAATGATTTTGTCCCTTCAATTTAATTGACCAGGTTGTCCCTGACAACACCATAACTATTTTTTAGTACCTACATATCCAAGAAAAGGGGAGAAAGTGACTCTAGAGAGAGCACTAAACCTGTGTTAGGCATTGTGCCCACATAGTTCATCTTTTGAAAATGTACAATGACCTGAAAGAAGCTCATAAAGATTAAATCACTTTCCCAAACAGGGTCACACAGACAGGAAGTAGTCAAGTTGAGATGAAACCCTGAATTTCTATCTCCAAAGCCCATATTTCCCAATATAGTCTCTGGCCCTTAACCAGTGATTCCCAGCCTACAGTATCACAGTCATTTGAAGAAAGAGTCTAAAACTCTCCAAGTAATACTGCAAACAAAAAAATCTAATTTTAAAACCTTTCATAATAAACATCTGCCATGCAACCCTTTGTGCAGAAGAACTGGCTAATTAAATAACATCAGGTTACACAACTTCGTGAAAGGTTAGGATTTGCCAGACTAAATATATAGATTTTACTCTCCAAGTATTCTCCCCCCTGGCTCCTCCTCCCAGAGTAGCACCATTACAGTGAGGTGCCAACTTCACTCCTTGAGATCTTTAAGTGGTGCTGACAGCCTCTAGAAGCCCTCGCCACAACTGAAAGGTACGGTGTGTAAGAACTTTCCATGCAGCAAACCATTCAAAGGCCTTGAAAAACAAACACATCTGCTTCCACATTCTAAGGCCTTCTATTCTTGCCAAGTAGACAGAGATATTCCCTGTTTTCAATTCCACACAGTCAGAGCTAAATGGAGTGTTTCCACAAGAAAGAAAATTCTGAACGAAAGGCAGTGTCTGCCTCTGTTCTGCAGGATTGAGGTCCCTCAGAACCCCAAAGGCATGTGCACATACCTGTACATATGTGTATTTACAACTAATCCATTCCCTCTGCCACGGCCTTCGTTCAGGGGCTCACAGGGACTCAAAAGCCTTATTTAATAAACATCAAGCACTTTAGGGGACCCTGGGGATTTCCCCTGAGGCAAACATAAGGTCTCCTAAAGGCAGTCCGGCACAATTCATCCAACCCCAAGACTGTTTCGGTCATTTCTCCTCCAGCCAAACCGCACTTCTGTGGTGCAGAATCTGTTGGTCAACAGCAGGTCGTCTCTATTGCCGGAAGACTGGCCTCATCTTTTTTCCTTCTTTCCACTCTTCAAGGTTGAGATTTGGATTGTTCTCTCAGCAGCCCCAGCCACTGGCTATACCCATTTATCTTCAGCTGATGAGTAATTAAAACTCTAGAAAACGTGTTTTAATGTTCGTGTGTGAGTGTGTGTGTGTGTGTGTGTGTGTGTTGAGAGTAAAACCCATACAGAACTTCTACATCCATTCTAAGTCAGTCAGTGGCTCTAATTCTTACAGAACTAGCCACTGCTTATCTCATGGAGTGGGAAAAGTAGCCTCTGGACTCAGATTGAGCTGCTTTTAATCCCGGCTCTATTTATTGGCTCAATAGCCTTGGGCAAATTAGTTAACCTCTTTATTTCTGTCTTAAACAGGGAAACTATTTATTGTGAGGATTAGATAAGGTAATAAATGTAAAAGGTAAACAACAGAAAATCCCACATGGTAGCACTCCGGAATGTCAGCCATGGTTCACACCATTCCTCCGTTCTATAAAGCAGGGCCCTTGCTGCTTGCGTTCATGCTGATGACAGGTCCAGAACACACCCAAAGTCCACTGGACACCAGACTAGGAAAAGGACTTACTTACAATAAGAAAGTGACAGATTAGGAGTAAAAGAATATAGATTGTGGAGTTTTAGAAATATATCTTATTTATGGCGTATGCCAAATCAAAGCTTCCCTAAGCATTTGCATTTGCCTCTTGTTCATCCCCCAACTCCTTGGTTAACGTACTTTGCCTCAAAGCAGATCCTGTCTTTGGAAAACTTCTCTGTCACTTTCTTCCCTTGGTCGAAGACATGGCTGAAGATGGTGCCCTGAGCAATAGATGGAAGGTCCCGGCAGAGCAAGCCTTACTCTAATTAGAGGTAGAGTGTTTCATCCCAGCCCACGCCAGGGAGACTGAGCACAACTTCAAAACACGAGACTTTCAGAAAACATCTCGCCTGCAGATGCAGGTTTCAGCTCTCTCACAAGCAGTTAGGATCTATGGCATCTGACTTAACGTGCTGCCTGGAAATCTCCCTTGATCATTTGCTCTCCTTGTACTTACTAGGGACTCTAAGGTTTAAAAACTATGATGTCACTACAAATGCCCCTACAAGACTTGAGAGCAAACCAACAAACAAACAAAAAATAAAATAGTAAGAGAATTAAAAATATACCTTCACTAAGCAAATCCCTTCCTGTGAAGGGAAGGAAGCAGCATTGTATTTAGGAACTATTATGTACCAGACAGTCTCAGGACCTGTCTCTTTCATTCAAGACTTACTATAAGGGAGAATGCAAGGGTGGAAGACTTTTTACTGTCTTATATGCCCAGTGCCTAGAACACTGCCTGGCACACAGTTCTCAATAAATACACATTGAATGACTAAATAATAGCAACTTGTCACTTATAGACGAGTACACTCACGAAGACAAATAAATTAACTTGTCCAAAGTACCCAGAGGAGGGAAAAGCTACAGATTGAAAATTCTAAATCCACTGCCCATATTTTACCCACTATCTCTTGTTGTCCATTTTTATGGTGCATTAAAAACCAAAGCAAAA
This sequence comes from Myotis nattereri, assembly GCF_964212035.1. NCBI lineage: Eukaryota > Metazoa > Chordata > Mammalia > Chiroptera > Vespertilionidae > Myotis > Myotis nattereri. The sequence continues at coordinate 27,898,844 of NC_138084.1, forward strand.
TCAAAAAATCATCCTTTTTAATATAAGTGAAGAATGTAAAACACTTGTTATGGACAACTGTCAATGCAAAATGCGAGATGATCAGACAATGAGGGCAATTCCAGTGCCGACTGTTAAGCTATAAAAGTGATCTCCCAGAAGAACTGGGAGAGAGAATGTCTTTGTGAAGAGGCTGGCAGCTATAAGCAGGGTAAGAAAGAAAAAGGTGTCATCGTTTGTCATTCAGATACCCAGCCTGCAAAGCCTTTGGTTTCGTTACTAGCGAGGACTCCAGAGCAAATGAGCACAAGAGAAAAATCAAATTTGATGAACTGTATTCATTTAAAAGTGGAACAAGGCATCCCACTCAGGAAAGGGCTACAAATCAGAAAAATTGAAATATTCAAAAGTTTAAATGCATTAAGGACACCTAAGGCAGACATGGACGAGTTTCCCTGCAAAGGAATTAAGTGTTTATAAATGGTCCTAGACAGAGAACGCTGACAATAATGGGAAAACATTTGATCTTTAGAGATTGCTAGTTTGATTTTTCAACTGATATTTTCTTTTGTCTGTGGCACACAGAATATCAGAACATTTAATCACATAAGCACTTATTCAGTTGACTGGGGGAAAGACATTTCTTCCCAGATTCACTGTAAAACCTCTAGCCCCTTTTTATAATAACTGAAAGTGGTTTCAAAGTTAAAATGAGCAGTGTCCCTTTAAAATTATTTACTTCACAGTTAACATCTGGCCCTATATAATATAGCTAGGACTAGAGATCTCTTTGAATTCAATACATGTAATCCAATGCCAGGTTACCAGGAAAACAAAAAGGTGGTAAAAACAAAATCAATGCTTTGTATTTTTCTGAAGCCTCCTAATAATTCTCTACACATTCTTGCTGAATCAGGGTGCAAAACAGTTCCATAGTGACATGAACATATTATGTTGTAACAAATTCAGTCAAGAGGCAGACTTATCGACTCCCAGCAAATCCAAGATCAGTGTGTCCAAGAGACACAAGGTGACTTTTGTTAAAAAAAGAAGTAGAAATTCTATAACAAAAGCTAGGACACTGTCTATACTTCCCTAAAATCCTGCTTTCATGAAGCCAGCATGAACCAGATCCTTTTATTTTTTTTTTAAATATATTTTATTGATTTTTTACAGAGAGGAAGGGACAGGGATAGAGAGTCAGAAACATCGATCAGCTGCCTTCTGCACACCCCCCACTAGGGATGTGCCTGCAACCAAGGTACATGACCTTGACCGGAATCGAACCTGGGACCCTTGAATCCGCAGGCTAACGCTCTATCCACTGAGCCAAACTAGTTAGGGCTAAACCAGATCCTTTTAAAAGGTCCTCTCAGATAACAGCTTCCAGTTATCCTGCACCAAGGGTCATTTAATCCATTAGGCTTATGAGCCTATAAGCTTTTTAGAAGTCTATAAAAATCTTTAAGATGTAAAAATAAAAAAATTATGGGCTCAAAAATACAAAAAGAAAACTACACAATCAATATTATGTGTTGATTGGTTTACAAAATGTACCACTATATCAATTTCTTAAAGTATAAAAATGTACATCTGTAAAAATATAATCACATTCTTTGATTTTTCTCACCCTGGGTATTCATTGTGAGTGCTGAGAAATCAAAATAATTCATGAATTAAATGTGTAACCTAAGCCAAATGATTTCAAAAGTTAAACTAATAAACTCCTTTAAAATTTGTATAGCAAAAAGCGCTATTGAATAGAGCGTGTGGGGGTGTTTCAATTTATTCAACATGAATTGGTTTGGGTCCTCCAAGTATGAGCACTTAACACGTACAAGGAGTTTACATGGCCACCCCACCTCCCAGCATCCTCCACTCTCTTCCCCTTCCCCACCCTTCCTCCAGAGTGATGTCTGTGAAATACTAGACTGGGAACTCGTCTGCTTATACTCAGGAGTGGCTTCACACAGTGCTCAGGGTAAAATCCACACTCCTCCCCATAGCCAAGAAGACACACAGTGCCCAGTCTCACCTCAGCAACTCAGTCCCTCACTGTCCACTGTTTGAGGGAATCCTATTAATTCTACCTTCAAAACATCCAGAGTCTGACCATTGTCACCACCTGCTCCACCCTATTCTGCACAACCATCATCTCCTGACTTAATGAGGATTGCCTCAAAGCAAGTATCTCTTCTTCTATCCTGCTGGCCATAGTCAGTTTTTACCAACACAACCTGGGTGAATCTATTTAAAAAGAAGTCAGTTCATGTTAAATTCTCTACTCAAAATTCTCCAGTGGAAGAGTTCGCTCAGAATAAAACCCAAAGGCCACACAATGGTCTACACAACCCTCCATGATCTGGCCCCTTGCTACCTCTGTTTTTCTCCTGGCTGTGTCCTGATCAGACCAGGAACATTTCTGCTTTCAGGCCTTTGCACTGGCTTTCTAGGTCAGAAACGGTCTTCCTCAAGACTTTTGCAGAACCAACTGCCTCACATCCTTCCTTCAAGTCTTTGATTCAATGCCACCCTCTTCCGAAACTGACTCTGACCACCATGTGACAAATTACAACCCAGCATTGCCACTCCCACCACTTCAGTCTGGCAATCCCTGCCCTATTTTTGCTTTCTCTCATTACACCACGTTCTAATATCTTCTACAGTTGATTTATTTCTTAGGGTGTTTTTTTGTTTGGTTAGTGTTTGTCTCTACCCCTACTAGAATATAAGTTTCAAGAGGGCAGGGATGTTAGGTGTTCATAATATATTTCTAGACCAATACCTGGCAGCTCAAAAAATACAGGTTGGATGTTGAATTGATCTCTTTACTCTTTGAGCACTGGCCTTTCAGTCTGTTGTATAACAAAGAAGGTGCCTGGTCTTTGTCCTGGGTTCCTAACACAAGAGTTCTAAAACTCTTGGGATTTCCCAAGTAACAGAAGTGTCTCTGCTATTCATGAGCCCCTGGATCATAACTGAGTTTATGCTAATGAGGCAACACTTGGTGGTTCCCTAGACAAGCGGTTCTCAACCTGTGGGTCGCGACCCCTTTGGCGGTCGAACGACCCTTTCACAGGGATCGCCTAAGACCATCCTGCATATCAGATATTTACATTATGATTCATAACAGTAGCAACATTACAGTTATGAAGTAGCAATGAAAATAATTTTATGGTTGGGTCACAACATGAGGAACTGTATTTAAAGGGCCAGAAGGTTGAGAACCACTGCCCTAGACAATTTCAGGATGGGGCCTGGTCACAAAACCAACCATGTGATTAGGAGGTTGGAGCTTGGGGCCAACCTGACCTCCAGAGAAAGGTGGGCTGCATTTTAAGTTCACTCACATAGCCAATGATTCGGTCATTCATGCCTACATAATAAAACCCCAATACAAATTCTGGCCACCAAGTTCAGTGGACCTTCCTGGTGGCAGGAGGGTGGCACACCCTGACTCCACAAGGAGAGGGCATGGACACTTTGGGTCTTGGATTCTCTCAAACTTCACCTATATAATTTTCATTTTTTTTAGGAACCACTTTTTAAAAAGTAAAGGTAAAATTAATTTTAATTATGTATTTGACTTAATTCAATTTGTCCAAATATTATCCCAAAAAGTAATATAAAAATTATTGAGATATTTTCAATATCTCAATAATTGATCAAAATCACTAATTGATCAAAATCTGTTTATAGCACATTTGAGGATGGAGGGGTGTTGGCCAATTCAAAAGAGCACAGCCCATCCCTGCAGAACAGAGAATAAATCTAGCCTCTACTAGTGAACTATGGCCCAGTGAATGTCTGGAAATCCCAACAGTCAAATAAGAGGGGTAGTTGGGAAGCATGAGAAACCTCAGGACCTCGATTTCTCTAGAGAGGGGGTAAAAGAAAACTTTGCTTCTCTATGGCCCAAGGTAAATCAAGGATATGGATGATTTTCCCCTTTCTCTCACTGTAAAGCCTTTGAAAATGTCAATGACAGCTAATGTTTCTTGAGCAAGGCACCCTATCAAGCAATTTAAGAAACATATTTCACTTAATCTTTACAACAAATCTCTTTTTCAGATAAGGAGACTTAGGCATAGTGAAATTAAATAACTTGTCCACCGCCAGCTAGTAATAATTGAATTTGGATACCAGATCTTTAACTCCAAAGTCTAACTTGCTACTAAAATTCTACAATGTAAGAGCTCTCCCCTTATTTTCATGTGGTCAGCTTCTGTGCATCCCTCAAATCACAACTGAAACATCAATTCTTCCTTGAAGCCTTCTGTGATCTCCTTGCTAATGTAGATCTCACTCCAACTCTGGCCCAATCATTTCTCCATTACTCAGGTTGATTTTGTTAGTGTCTAATCATGACTCAAAATTTTCACTCACACACACATACACACACACACACACACACACACATATGCCATATATTTGTTCATTATATGCCTTCAAGATAACATAATTCCATGAGAGCAAAGACCACCTTTTCTGTCTTATTAACTATTGTGTCCTCAGGGTTTAAATCCATGATTCATGCATGTACAGATACCTTTTTTTCCTGTGCTTTGCTTTACTGTGCTTCACAGACGTATTTTTTTTACAAATTGAAGGTAAGTCCCTCCACCAGCAAAAAGACAATTATGACTCACTTCATTGCTGTGGTCTGAAAACAAACCTGCAATATCCCCAAGGTATGCCTGCAACAGGAAGAACTAAAAACCCCATCAGCAGTGTCCGGCCCATTATTAGATTTTGTGATGTCAAAGTCTCTTTAGGGATAAAAAAGAGAGAGGTCCACAAACTCCACTATTTTCAATGAAGATAAGGGAGGGAGTCCTAGTAGATAATTCAAGATTTTTCTTCTTTTATATTTCACTCTTCCCTATATGCTGGTTCATTATTCGGTACATAATAGGATTCTGAAATCAATAATATAATGTTTTACCAGATGTCAACGTATAGCAATAACTAGATTGAAATCCTATATAATAAAAGCCTAATATGCTAAGTGTCCGGTCTACAGGTCAGCCATTCAACCAATCAAAGCATAATATGCTAATGATATGCTAAGGCTGCTCAATTGCTTGCTATGATGTGCACTGATCACCAGGGGGCAGACGCTCCGACCAGTAGGTTAGCTTGCTGCTGGGGTTCAGCAGATCGGGACTGAGCAAGATGGGCCAGACATGCCCTGGAGCCCTCCCGTGGTCCTTCAAAGGTTGGCCAACCTCCCGTTTCCCTCCCTAGCCCTGATCATGCACCGGTGGGGTCCCTTGGCCTGGCCTGTGACCTCTCACAATCCGGGAACCCTCAGGGATGTCAGAGAGCCAGTTTCGGCCCGATCCCACAGACCAGGCTGAGGGACCCCACTGGTGCATGAATTCATACACTGGGCCTCTAATGTCACATAAAAACACATGTGCATGCAAAGACCATCCCCCATATAATGAAGGTGTAGCTAAACCATAGTTACAGAAAACCAAACGGCATAACTTATCAGTTAAGAATAATAGCTAATATTTTTAAGTGTTTACAATTCCCAAGGTTTTAACATGTATTATATAATTTAATTTAATCCTCAAAAATTGTGATGAAATAAATAATATCATTTCCATTATACAGAAGTTGTATTAGGGCTATCCAGTGAAACAGAACCAATAGGATATATGGAGACAGAGATAACAGGAGATTCATTATACTAGTAGGTGTTGGCTCATACAATTATGGAGGCTGGGAAGACCCACCATCTACCATCTACAAGATGGAGAAACAGGAAAGCTGATGATATAATTCAGTTCAATCCCAAAGGCTTGGGAACTAGGGGAGCCAATGGTCTGATTCCCAAGCCAAGGTGGAAAGCCTGAGAACTTGGAGGCCACTGGTATTAAATCCTAGAGTCTGAAGGCCTGAGAACCAGGAGATCCAACATCCAACAGCAGGAGAAGATAGACCTCCCAGATCAGTAAGACGCAGAAATATCACTAGGTGCTGTGCACCTACTTAGTGTGCCTAATCCCATGTGGTTGGTTCATTGGCATAAAGCATTCTTCACTGCTGTTGGACTGCTGGGCCCAATGCAGGTGGACTCTTGAAGATGTCATAAATGAACTAATTGTTTAAATGTAAGACTACAGGTGCAACTTCTAATCCAGCAACAGCTTACTCCACTTAGTTCATCTCAGGACATCTTCACAAGTCACCCCCTGCAGCGATGGAAGAATCATTAGTAGAAAGCAGACCTATTGATTCATCTTCATGCTCTGTCTTTCCCTGGGTCTCAGAGCAAAGAAGAGATAACGACTGTCCCTGAGATATGAGATGCCAGACATATCATGTTAATTAGTCAGACCCTAGTGTACAACAGAAAGTAGGAGACACTTATTTCCCTGAATTGTTAAATATCATTTTTTCTTTTCCTTGATGAAATAAAATTTTCCATCAGAGTAATTACGAATTGCTTGTTACTCATATGAGATCACCTTGCTTTCCTAGTATAGGATCAGCACAAAGATCATCACTAGAATGTCAGCAATTAGAGGCCTCAGTGTCACTGTGAGATCAGGGTAAAATGCTGAGAAGCCGCTCATGCCACTTCCAAAACAAATCTCAACGCACAGTGCAGTGAAGCAAGAAATGACACGGGTGTGCTTACTGAGAAAAGCAAAAGGAAGCAACAATTTAATTTAAACAGGCTAATCCAAACACTGGCTTCCTTTAAAGCTTGGAAAATGCCATTTCATTAAATCATGTTTTCATTTCAGGAGATGACGGTCAGACCCAAACTATTTTATTATAATAGAAGATAGGAACATGTAAAGATAATACAATTTTGGATTAAGTTAATCAAAATGTATTTGAGTGCCTTTAAAAAAAATTTTATAATGAACTTATAAATTTCTAAGCCTAAACCAGAGACAGCCTTGTACAAATTTGCTGCATATAATATCCATGGACTCATACCCATACAGTTGCTTCTCTGCCCACAAGTCCATCAGTTTCATCTTATGGGAGCTATGCCCATTGGTGTTAAAATCTCCTTGGAGAGAGGACATGTCCTTATACACAATCATGTTGCTTAAACTCTGGGATCGTCTATCTATACCCTAGATTTGAACTCAAACTCAATTTCCTTTAACTAGAAGATGGCAAAGTGACATAGAAGGTTTTAATCAACAAACTCTCTGCATATAAAAGAAGGTATAAGGAAAAATAATTATAGTCTCTTTAACACCTTAAGCACCCAATCAGTCACCAATGACTGACACTATACTTTCTGTCTGGAAGACAAAAAAGACTGGGCACTTAACGTGTTAAACCATTTATATGTCTTTGGGAAGACTTCATATAACTTTTTCTGGGTTATGAAAATAATATATGATCATTATAGAAAAATAAATATAGATAGGTAAAAATTTATAAATCATTTATATTATACTAGAGTCCTGGTGCATGGGATTCGTGCACTGGTGGGGGGTGGCCTGTGGGGATTGGCCCGCTGTGGGAGGCACCACTCATCCTGGTCAGCCAAGCAGTGCTCACACTATGGGACCACCAAGGGGCAGCTCCTGCATTGAGTGTTTGCCCCCTGGTGGTCACTGCGTGTCATAGCGACTAGTTGACTGGTCATTCGGGCCATTCCACCGTTCTATCACTGGGCTTTTATTATATAGGATAGCCAGTAAAGGAAGTAAAATTCCAAATATTTTTATAATTTTTCAAAACAGAAAAATATTATTGAACACCTCATTTGCAGCTTGCTCTTATACATGAGAATAATATATCAACTATTTATTTCTCTTTTATTGCATATTTTCTACAATATTATTTCAAAGTCTACACTTTTTAACTATATGATTATACACTAATTAAATGTGACCAGTTTCTTGTAACTGGACATTGTTCATTTTAATCTTCCTCTATTTTAAACAAGTGGATAAACATAATATACAAGAGGCCCAGTACACCAGTGGGTCCCTCAGGGTGGCCTGCAGAAATAGGGCCAAAACCGGCCGTCCAATGCCGCTTGCCGTTACTGCCTGCCGCATCTGCTCATCCTGGCCCCGCTGCACCTGCCACTGCTGCTGCTTGGTAGGCTCGCTGCTATTCTGCTGCAGTCTCTGGGCTGCAGCAGCCAGCCGTGAGCCCTGCATCTGGTGCCCGCTGGTCAGCTGAGCAGCACTCCCTGAGCAGCACTGGTCAGGGAGTGCACTGACCACCAGGGGGTGGCTTCTGCATTGAGCATTTGCCCCGTGGTGGTCAGTGAGCATCATAGTGACTAGTCGAATGGTCAAAGGGTCGAACCATCACTTAGGCTTTTATATATATAGATTGATGTGGTATCCTAAAGATAAATTCCAGGAGTGAAAATTGCTGGCTCACAGAACATGAAATACTTTAAGACTTGTTGAACACTGACAAATTGCTATGCTGAAAAAGTAGTGCCCATCCATGTCCCCGCTCAAAAAAAAAAAAAAGTGTGAGGTGTCTTTCCCGCTTGATGCTCTGTACTGTAATCTTGATATGTTCACAAAATTGAAAAATGGCATCTAATTATTTTAATTGGCATGAATTTGATTATCAGAAAAGTTTAACAGTTTTTAATGGACTGTGCTCTTCTATGAAATGCCTTTTTAAATGTTTTGTTTTGTGTTATATTTAAATTTCACATTTATCTTTTTCCTTATTGATTTGACACGGTCTTCATATACTAAAATATACTCAGGCATATGTATTACAAATCTGTTTTTTGGACTTCACTTTTAAAACCTTCAAACGTTGAAATTCACAACCCTCCCTTTCTTGCCCTTTTTCCTAGACATTTCTTCAATTTTTCAGACCATTCCTACTCAAATATTTTTACCATGAAAATCACTGACATTATTTAGGCTATAGTTAGATGCCAATTATTGTTTTAAATAACATTTTTATCATCTAGTCTTTGTGTAACCTCAGGAAGTAATTCACCATCCCTGCATTTCAGTTTCCATATCTGTGCTAGACAATTTCTAATATCCTTTCTGCTTCTAAAAGTCAATGATTACATGAACTGGCAAATACTGAAATTTTCATTTTGTATGCATTTGGTTTTAGAGGAGAATTTATTTTTAAATCTAATAAAAATAAAATGGAATTTAATGAAGAGAAAAGCTTGCTAAAGCAACTGACTTATTAAAAGCATGTACTTTCTGCTCAGCATGAAAATCTAGTTGGTCTCAAATGAATGCCCATTTGAAAAGGGGTCCCCCAGAAGGCTATGTTATAATCACAGGTTGTTAGAGTTCCAGAAAAATTCCCTGAAGTTTACATAACCCACCCCTCTCTCATATGATGACCCTGAGGCAGACAGGGAAGCTGACTAATAAGTCACATAGGGAGTCATAGGAAACCTTGAATGGGGACCCAAACCTCCTTTCCTCTGAGGGGAATTCTTCTGCTTCAGTACACCTTTAGCCTTAGATCCCAACTATTAAAAGTTAAACTTTTGAAAATTAGCAAATAAGGTCATATTATTTATATGTCATGTCATACTGCCATGGCCAATATAATGTCATACGATTCACTGGAAGGGAGTTTCTTGGATATACACAGGAATCCATGTAATTCAGCTCAGCACTTAGAGGCAAGGGCTATGGAACTGCACTGGCTGGCTCCACCTCTACTGTCCCTGTGACCTGGGCAAGTAGCTGGACTTCTCTCACTTTGGCTTTCCTATCCTCAAAATGGAGAAAATGAAGTACCTACTCATAACTGTGTTGTGAAGATGAAATGCATTCATGCATGCTCAGTGCTTGGCCCAAAACCCAGGGAGGTGATAGTGCTCATTCAATGTTAGGGGTTTGGACTATTGAGATTTAGATATTACAATATTCCAAAGTGTATGGAGTGGAAAGCAGTATTTTCCTCTATCCCTCTTTTCCAAGTCTCATTATTGGCAGAAGTCAAAAGGGATTATTTGAATAACCAACAAGCACTTTTTACAAAAGTTTTTACTGAGTTTCTATGGGGCGTTCGGAATGATGCTGAGCTGTGTAAGAAACAGCGATAAAAGAGAAAGGATCCATGTCCAATTGTTTCCTCTTATAAGAGGCATCCATGATCCACTGTTCCCCTTCAGGCCACTTAAACAATCCCTCCTCAGTACGTCCTCCACTTAATATGAGAGCAGTTAAAAAATAAAGCCACAGATCAATCTCCTTCCTAAATAGGACCAGTTAGAAAAGTTAAGTGAAGTTTCTACTCATAATAGGAAACCATATAATTAAATACACAGTAACAGATTTACAAAGAAATATATAAGGCCTATAAAAAGAAAATAAACGTAAAAATTTTATTAAGGTATATGAAAGTTGACTTGCAAAAGAGAGATATTATATTCTTGCGAAGATATCAATGCTCTCAAAATTACTTACTTATAAATGTAATGCAATTCCAGTGAAAAACACATCTTTGAAATTTGATATAATTAATAGAACACCTTTGAAAAAATCGATAAGGAAGAAGAGTCAAGCAATATTTAAAGAAGAAAAAAAAAGACAATGATCAGTTCAAAATTTGTATAGCCTGATGTTGAAAGCATAGTGCAAAACTACAAAAACTGAACTACTGACTTAAATATAAGTTTTTTCTTATGATAAAAGGCATTTTAAATTAGCAATAAAATGGGGATTATTAAGTAAACAGTTCTGGTACATTTGATCAACTATTTGAAGAAAAAAAAATAACATTAGACCCCCTACCTCACACCATAAGGTGAGTTAAAGCACAAATAAATAATTGCTTAAAATTAAATTGAAAAACAATGTAGAAATTAAAATAGTCCACCAGTGAGGAATGCTTTTCTAATCACAAAAGCAAAGGCATAGAGCAAAACAGGAAAAAGGAAAAAGAGAGAGAGAGAAAGAACCCATGGACATGGACAATAGTGTGGAAATTGCAGAGGGCAGATAAGGTGGGTAGGAGAGGGTATAGGGGGATGGATAAATGGTGATGGGGGAAAAAATAAAAAAACAAAAGGCGCCAGCCTGCAAACAGCCATCAGCCCCTCACCCAGGCTGGCCATACCCTCATGGGGTAAGAGTCCCCACTGGGGGGCTTGGCCAGCCTGCAAACAGCCATCAGCCACTCAGCCAGGCTGGCCAGGCACCCCAGCAGGACTCCACCCTGATCCAGGACACCCTTCAGGGCAAACCAGCTGGCCCCCACCCATGCACCAGGCCTCTATCCTATATAATAAAAGGGTAATGTGAAAATTGACCCTAACAGCAGAGCGACTGGGAATCACTGGTCACTATGACACACACTGACCACCAGGGGGCAGATGCTCAATGCAGGGGGAGCTCGGCTCAGTCACAAGCCAGGCTGACGGCTGCCAGTACAGCGGTGGTGGTGGGAGCCTCCCCCGCCTCCTCAGCAGCGCTAAGATGTCTGACTGCAGCTAGGCCTGCTCCCCGTTGGCAAGTGGACATCCCCCGAGGGCTCCTGGACTGCCAGAGGGATGTCTGACTGCCAGCTTAGGCCCAATCCCCCGGGGAGCAGGCCTAAGCCAGCAGGTGGTCATTCCCCGAGGGGTCCCAGACTGGGAGAGGGCACAGGCCGGGCTGAAGGACCCTCCCAAGTGCACAAATTTTTGTGCACCAGGCCTCTAGTACATTAATAAAAAATGAGCAAAGGAAATAAATTTGCAACTCACAAAAGAAGACATGCACATGTACAACATGCATATGGAAAACATTTAACACATAGTAATAAGAATCATGTAAATTAAAACAACAGAGAAGGGTTATTTACCCACCAAATTAAAAGGACTCAAAATTCTAATATCCTAAAGATGATCTGCTAGGGCTAAAAGCACTTATATACACTGTGAGGTTTGAACAGTCACACAATTTTTGAGGACTATTTAGCAATATTTCACAAGAACCTTAACACAGTAGTATCTGTTAGATTTAACAATTCTATATGTTTAAGAAAAATAGGTATGTTTACAAAAATGTGTATATAGTCAACACAACAATTATTTTAAAAATAGTAAGCATTAGAGAATTATAATTCACAGAAGGTATAATGTAAGAAGCCATTTAAACTTATGGCCTTGAATATTTAGGGTTGAAGAATATATTATTAAATAGAAAAGTATTTCACCACATAGTAACTGAAAGCATTCACATTAAAGAGAGAAAGAGATAGAAACACAAAAGGAGAGAGACAAAGACAGGGAGGCAGAAATCAGAGAAGTGCACATCAAAATGTTAAATGTGGTGTATCTCTAGGTAACAGGATCATGGATGGCTTTATTTTGTCTTTTGAGATTTTTCTATATTTCAAGTTTTATGAAATGAAAATGTACTCCAGTCAGACCTCTGCATCCTTGTGTTCCACATCCATGGATTCAACCAACCACAGAGCAAAGTTACTGTTTTTAATGTTACATGGTTGCTGACATGTACTATGTAACTAGGCCTGGAGGCTGAGTCTGTATTAAACATGTAGAGACTCTAGTTTACTGTCATTATTCCCTAAACTGTACAGTCTAATAACTGTTCACAAAGCATTCACATTATTAGGCATTATAAGTAATATAGAGATGACAGGGGGATATGTGTAGGTTATGAGCACACCCTTTTATATAAGGGACTTGAGCATCTGAGGATTTTGGTATCGCAGGAGGTTCTGGAACCTAATCCCCCATGGATAGCAAAGAATGCATGTACTTTTAAAATCAGGGATAGAAATCATATCTTGAAAGAGATATAAAAAGTATCTACAAAATACATAGATCACAGGGACAAAAAAGCCACATTAAGGATCGTATTGCTGTTGGTATTCCTATTATTTAGATTTCAAAAACAGCAATTGATTTTGACAAAGAATCTTGTTTATCAGAGAGACACATTCACTCAAGTAAGGCACTCAGTAGCCCAAATGAAACCCATTGTAACCACACAAAAAATGCAACACACAAAGCAATACCAAAAAAAAGCAATTTTGCCAAACAATTAGGGAAGGCTTCCAAGGCCTGACAATTACTCCAATGGCCCCTGTTCCAATGTCCACTAATAAAATGCAACCACTGGATCTCATTGGGTACAGAGTCCAGAAAGTGAAAGAAGCTCCTCCTAGAGACTCTTGTCATTGGGACCCCTGTTCATCAACAGGACCTGGCCCTCAGCAGCAGTGACAGACCTGGAGAACCAGGATGGCGGCTCTTTAGGAGTAGCTCCCTGAACCCCGAGTCTACAGAGACCTAGTCACTTGTCTGCTAGAATAGACCTGAGGCTCATAAAATGACAAAGTCACATGGCATCTTAGTGTCCCAGAGTCCTACCCCCTCACTTAACAGATGAGAAAACTAAGTCCCATAGAAGTTGACAGACTCTGAGGTCACCCTGGTATTTCCTAATCCCAGTTACAGGAGACAACAATCATTAGAGAAAACTTTTAAAAAATCATTTACACCAGAAAGAGGCTCTTGTTGACCCTAAGCTGAGCCGTGTAAGCTGATCAGGGTGTAGGTGTGCATACTGATGTGTCACCGCAGGTTCAGAAATAATTCCTCTGGTCGAAGTCAGATAACACTGCACATTTTAATTCAGGAAGTCCTGTCAGAGTCTGTGCTATCTAACATGCACGTGACACCTTATTAAATCAACTTCCTAAGAAAAAGCGAATTTAAAACAGACTGTCTCAAAACTTACATCTATATAATTTATGAGTTTTAAGTAATCTCTATTCAGATTGTCACTTCCAAGAATCTAATTAAAATTATTAGTATACAGAAGAGAGACAGAAGCAAGCTGGAAAAGGATAAATAGAAAAATTTGCAGATCTTTTCATTTTCCCATCTATCCCTGATACAGCAATGCTAAATAAAACCAAACATATTATCAAGTCAAGTTAACAATACTGCGACAAAAGCAGGCAATATCTTATTTTTATTCATTGGCTCTGAAAGTATTTAAAATGCAGCAGAGCCAGCGCCAGTGACTGACATCAACATCTGTGTTTGCTTGCGGCATCAGTTGTCAAACTAACATTGCATCAACATATACTTTATTTTTTTTCCATTTAACTTTTCATGCATTGGGTTCAGGCCTGCAATGAAGAGCTGCCATGAACTACGAAGCTGTGTGGGTCTTCAAAAGACTTAGCTCATAGGCAGCAACACAGAGCTGAGATCTTTGTTGGGATGGATCTGTATGTTCTGAGACCACCACGCTGCAGGGGAGGCCTAAAAGTGATGCCAGTGAGTGGATATCCAGCCCTAGTCAGTTTCCCTCATCTGATGCCTTAGCAGGAAAACACTTAGAAAGCATGGTATTTATAGTTAAGGCCTGAAAATGCAGCTCAGAGAGCTTAAACACAGTTCACTTCAGTGCGGAAGACAATGAACAGGAGGAAGAGACCACCATAGATGTACAATGTGGTCCGGGCCCACCCACACAGCACACCTTCAGGCAGCACCATTCCCAGGATATTCCCATATTCCATGTGAATAGTGCTCCTAGAGTTATGCAATCCCCTCCCCTTTTCCCTGCTAACCTCCCTCATCCCTTCCCTACTTTCTATTATCAGAATCAAGATACTGATATTTTTAAACCAGTGGGAACATACCCAAAGGGTAAGAACAAGGACTGTGTGCTTTCCTATAAAAAAACAAAAAAAAACAAAAAAAAAAACAAGTACTTGCAGCCCAGCTGGTGTTGCTCAGTGGTTGAGCATCAACCTATGAACTTGGAGGTCACTGTTCAATTCCCTGTCAGGGCACACGCCCAGGTTGCGGGTTCAATCCTGTGTAGGGTGTGCAAGAGGCAGCCAATCAATGATTCTCCTCTTCATTGATGTCCCTATCTCTCCCCCCACCCATCTCTGAAATCAATCAAAAATATAGATTTTTAAAATAAACAGAAATTTTAAAAATAAAAAACAAGTACTGCTATCTATCAGTAATGTCCTTCATTCACTCATTCCCTTCATCCATTTATTAATTCCACATTTACTGACAGCTCACATTTTCCTAGGTGTTGGAGAATCAGAGGATAAAGTTGAATAGGTAAGAGTTCTGCATTACCAAGAAACCATATCCAATGTGCAGAACCACTTGGGACACCAGGTTTCCTGTTGACACAAGGAAAAAACAGGGAGGGGACTCAGAGCATTGTAATTTTGCTCCAGGACATCGCAACTCCAGATTCTTGAACAAAGAAGGAAGAGGTCTGTCTCATCCTCTGAGGATGGTACCTGTGGTAGATTGTTGGCAAAAATGCCCCTAATAATTCTCCTCCATATCGCCAGGCCTCTGGGTAGTCCCCTTCTACACGAATTCTAATCTCGGCCATGTGACTTGCTTTAACTAATAGGATGATAGCAACCATCACAAAAATGGACACATAACAAGTGCTTATATGTTGGGGCTTGCCTTATCTTGCTGCTCTTGGGAACTCTGAAAGCATCACCATGTGAGCAAGCCCAAGACAGTGGAGAATGGCAGATACTCAGCTAATTCACCCCATTGCCCCACCTGACATTAAGTCAATTTCCAGTGATCTGAGTGGGATGTTCCCAGCCAGCGATTTTCAACCAGTGTGCTACAAGAATTTTTAAAACATGACTATTTAGTCAGGACCAGTCATCTTCCTCTTAGATTGTCAAATTTTAAAAAATGACAACAGCCAACACAACAATAGCCACCTGGTGTGAATGAATCAAAATTACACCTAATTTTTTTGGTCAGATGGGCAAAAAAAAAAAAAAAATTTGGTATGCTGCAGACTTTTAGTAATTAGTCTATGTGTGCCATGAGATGAAGAAGGTTGAAAATCACTGTCCTAATCTATCCCTTGACCTAAAGAAACATAAGAAATTATACATATTTTGTTATATGACGGTAAGTTTCAGGGCAGTTTGTCACTTAACAAAAAATAATTGAGTCAGTACTTTAAAGCAGTTGAAACTCCAAAGATGCCCCATGATAGTGGCCCTGGTTAGCAAAGAATCCATTTATGTGCAACAATAGACATTTTAATCTAACACTCCCTAACTCAGATCTTAAGGGAATATGCTTTATGTTTGAATCATGAACACTTCAAGTCGCTAGTTTCTGGCATCACCTAGAACAGCGGTTCTCAACCTGTGGGTCGCGTCTCCTTTAGTAGTCGAACGACCCTTTCACAGGGGTCGCTTAAGACCATCCTGCATATCAGATATTTACATTACGATTCATAACAGTAACAACATTACAGTTATGAAGTAGCAACGAAAATAATTTTATGGTTCGGTCACAACAGGAGGAACTGTATTTAAAGGGCCAGAAGGTTGAGAACCACTGACCTAGAAGGCAAATAAAGCCATTTAGGGAGTGAGAGGTAGCATAGGGAAAACATTTGAAAACATCTGAGACAGGAATGGATGCTCAGAAGTTTCATCAACAAAAGGGAGTGTTGGAAACGGTAACACTGAGACTTCCTGTAATGCCTGTAGGGGCTACACTGCCAGTCCCTCCCCGGGACTGACACTTATGCCTCATTCTGAGAGTTTTGTAGTTGAGTCTCTCTCTCTCTAGGAATTTCTCTCAGCTGAGGGCTCCCTTTCCCAAGGTCAAGGCTCCTTCATTGCATTGCACAAGGTCACATCCAGTGACTGGTCCCTGCCCTGCCCAGTTGATACAATCCTGTTATTCTCATGTAGGACAATTCTGCTAAGCTATCCAACACCATAGCTGCCCATGGAATTGGTGGAGGTTTTTCCTGCAACTGCATATCAGTTCAACTTCTTCCTTTTCCCATCTCGCTTCCTTCCTTTCTTCACAGGTGCTGATCCTGGGAGCACTCACCAATAAAACTTCTGCATACCAGTCTCTATGCTTTCGGGGGAAATGGATCAAAAGACACTCCCAGGAGCACTGCCTTGGCAGATGGGTATAATAACGGGCAGTGGTTGAGGAAGTTTCCATCACCCAACAGGATGGTGGCAGGCAAGGAAAATGACAAGAAGCCATCAGAAGCATGGTATTCTAGAAGTTCATAGAAAGGGAAGAATCCCAAGGAATTAAAAGTAGTTGGTAAACAGTGCCTAACCCCTGTGACTGTGTCCCATGGTTTGTATAGCGCAGAGAAAGCAAGAAACATGTTTGGCCACAACATTCAAAGGTCAACCCTAAGTCGCAGGAGCCAGAAAATTAAAAAAATAAAATAAAATAAAATAAAAACAAGTAAACCCCCTTTCCCTGAAGGGAGATGGGCAGAACAGGAGAGTGCAGCCCTGTTGTCCAAGAGAGGACTGAAGAGGCAGGAGAGGTCAGCAGATTGAGTGAGGCACAAACCTTCACAGTTAGGCATGCAAGTGAGAATCTAACTAACAACCTGAATGTCTGCAAGTTACTTGGGAATTTTCTTGGGAATTTTCTGTGGGAATTTTCTCTATGTTAGTTACCAGAACTTTCTGATGGCAACTAATGTTTTAAAAAATGATAGTGGGCATCCTGTGTGTGTGTTTGTTTGTTCGTTTTATTGGTGATTCTAATGAGAATTCTGTGTTCCAAATATTCAAAAATATTTAGAAATGTTTTGACATTTTTGTTAATTAATATAAACATTTTAAAGAAATAGACTGCTTTCTGGGAAACACATAAGCACAGATTAATTCAGAAGTATAAATTAATCTAGATCAAAAAGTACATTAAAAATGTAAAGGCATCCAATAGTGATTTTCAAAAAAGCTTTCAGACCTACTTTCACCAGCAAATGTTTCAGACTTCGAAGTTATCAATAATCCCTATGCTATGTAACGGGGTGGGAAGGGGGCGTAGATGTTTCCTGACCTGTGCTAGGGCTGATGAAAAAGTAAAATACAGAACACAAAAGAACCTAAGTATGATAGAGCAAGCCTTAGATGGTAAGAGAGAGACCTAGAGAGGTATTGGGGACTATATCCATTCACCTCTATCCTCAGCTATTGTATAACCTTTAGACTACATGTTAACTGGTTTGGTAGACAAACCAAGTAAAACAATCCTGAACTGAGCTGCAACCTAAATCACCCCTCAGCATCTGGCTAAACTCTCTCCCTAATGCATTTTATTAACAAACCTTGATATTACAACACTAACAATTAGAAAAACAGTTCCAAGATAAAAGCCAATTTTATTAAAGTACAATTTATAAACTATTAGAAAGTAGTTATTTTAGAAATTTAGAAATTCTAGAAGTTTTAAACCTGAAATGTTAAATTATATACAACTATTAAAATGATATGCATTTAGTAATGCAAGAATGGCTTAATATTAGAAAATCTATTAATATACTATATGAGATCCTGAATTCATCTATTAATAACCAATAGGATCAAATAATAAATGCCTGAAGTAAACATGATAAAATCTGACAACAGATTATTGTGAAATACTAGGGGAATTTCCATTAAAATCAACCAAATTTCAAAAACAAGATGTCTACTATCTTTTTATTTTCACTATCATTTTTTTAAACATTAATTACCATGGGCCAGTAAACTCACAAATGTCAACTGAAAAGAAAAAAGTATACTTGGTAACATTTTGCATAAAATATAAACTACATGGGGTGCTTTGTTTTATTTTACCTAGATTTCCCAAAATCAATTGGGTTCATAGAACCCTAAAGGTTCATGGGTACATTCTCAGGAAACTCCAGTTCTCAATAGTGGTTTTGTATTTATATTTTTATATCTCTGATCATCTGAAATATAAATATAAGCTTTTTAAAAATCTACAATGGATGAATGGGTAAGGCTAGATTTGGCCTGCAGGACATAGATGATTATAATTGTGAATAACCACATACTTTGGTCACAATTGTCCCCAAGTACTACTGCTTTAATTTTTAAGTCCTCATAAGAAAAAAACAAAGTCAGACAACATATAAGTTTTTCCTTTTCATCAGGTGATGGGAACAATGAAAAGTGGGGAGAGAATGAGCCTTCACAATGAACTTGTTGTCTGAGGCATGCTGACCCCAGCAACCCTGGGTAAGGCAATCAGGACGCTGTCACATCTCAAGCACACTTTTGAATGCAGTAAAATAATTTATAATAACATACAATGAATGCTGTTAATTGTACATTTATTAGTTTTGTGATTTATGATTAAGAGCTACCAGAATAAAAAGTGCATTTTTAGCTATAGGTGTTTCTATTTTCGAACTATTATTCTAATTATCCTCAAAAAATAATTTAAATCATCACAAGTTGTTCAAAATATTTTTTTTCTTTAAAAACGGGTCCAGACCTTACTGAAATTTAAGAAACATGGCCTTAGACAATCAATTAAAATGCCTTTAACACTAATAAAAAAGTTTGGTGATAAAGACAGATACAAAGTGAATATACCAAAATCAATAGCATGCTTAAGCACCAGCAATAAAATGGTAAACAATATAATAGAAAAAGATAATCACCATATTAGAAGCACAACAAAAGATAATGAGAAATAACATTAAGAAGAAATATTAAGTCAAGACATATGTTTGGTGGGGGGGGGGGGGGGGATTATAAAACTTAACCTAGAAACTCAAGAGTACCTGAATAAATGGAACAGCATTTGGAATAAAACTAAATAATGTTTAAAAAGCAATTGTTCTGAAATTTAATTATAGGTTTAATTCAATTCAATTAAAGTCCACACAGAATTATTACTGAAGTGTGACCATGTAGGAGTAGAAAAATAAAATGGTGAGAATAGTTAAGAAAGTCTCGCAAAAAGTAAGAAAGGAAGATGTGGTCAGGAAAAAAGTTACAAAATAGAACTAAAGATAATTAATTTAATTAAACAAGCATCTTTCTACCAGAACTTCCTGGAGTCTTCTACTTCTGTCTGTTTCTGGGAAAGAGGAGTTATTGAAAGGCATGTAGCATTTACCAAGTGTATTTAAACAACCAAACAACCAAAAAACACTTCTCTATAAAACAGTCCCTATACATCTCCAGTACAACATAAAGCACAGTTTGAGAAATGCTCAAAACACTACAAATGCAAGAGCCTCCTGGACTCTCAGTTTCTTGACCTCTGCACCTTCAACTCTTTTCCCTCAATCCACTTTAGCCATTCACACCATTAATCATACCCTGGACTCCTCATCAACAGAAATCATACTGCCTCCAACAATCTCATTTCAAGCCTCTTATATTCAATTCAAACCACTCTCTCATGCTTTTGACTCACTTGCATTGCTTACTTCTGCCACATCCTTCTACCTCATGGGGGCTGCCAATCCTTAACCTACTATCCACGTTCTCACTGTTCATTAGCCTCTCCCCTCTCTTCACTTACCCTGTATAGCTTAAATTCTGTGTCTTTTTTTAATTGAATTTATTGGGGTGACTTGATTAATTAAATTATGTAGGATTCAAGTGTGCAATTCTGATACATCATCTGTATATTGCATTGCGTGCTACCACCCAAAGTCTAATACTCTTCTGTCACCATATACAGGTTGGCTCAAACAAATATATACACACTTTAACAGCTCAATTTTGAAAATAAAATGTATTTTAATAAAACTGTCTTTAAAATTATTCAATATGTGTATTCATTTTGGGGTGACACCCTATATTTGACCCCATTTACCCTTCATTACACCCAAACCCCTATTCCCTCCAGTAATCACTTTTGTCTGGGTCTATGTGAGATTTTGTTTTTCTTGTCTGTTCATTTGTTGCTTTCAGTTTTATATCCCACCCATGAGTGAAATCATAAGGTTCTTAACTTTTCCTGTATGACTTATTTTGCTTAGCATGATATTCTCAAAATCCATTCATGTTGTTGCAAATGTCAGCATTTTATCTTTTCTTATGGCTCAGTTATAGTGGAATACTACTCATCCATGTCCTCTTTTCAATCATTCCCTTAACCTCACTCCACACACGCTCTCATCTTTCCGCCATCAACTGACACTCCATCTGACACCTATCTTTCAACTTTGTGTTAAGAAAAAAATGAATGGCCCCACCAATGGGCAGTTTTTTCTACTTACCGTCCAAATGCCATACCACTTACCCCCTAAAAGATCCCATTTCTTGGACATCACAAATCTCTCCTCTATCTTATCTTTCCCATCCATGTTTGTACATGCTCTGATACCTCTCAGCTTAAAAAATGAACATATTTTTATACAACAAAACAAACTTCATCTGTTCCCTGATCTGTCCTCTGCCACCAATCCATTTTTCTGTTATCCTTTAAATCTTCTCAAAAGAGTTACCTGCATGTGCTTCTCCACAATCTTACTTTTAATTCTGCACCAACCACTCCCAAGGAAACTGCTCTTTGACAAAATCCCCAACAACTGACCTTTTGTCAAATCAAATAGGTACATTTCTGATCCCCTAATGTTTCCTGGCAGCATGTGACAGAAATAACTCCTCTTTAAAACCCTTTCCTAGGCTTCTGCCTTCTCATCAAAGGCGCCTTCTATATCACTGGGCACCATTTATCAGTCTCCTTTGCTGGCTCCTCCATCTCCACCCAAACTCAAATCTTCAATAGTCCCCAGGATTTGGACTAAGCCCATATCATTCTTTCTTGATGATCACAACCATTTTTATGACTTAAAATATCACTTACATCTTGATAACTCCCAAATTTATATCTCTGGTGTGGACTTCTCTTTTGAACTTGATATTCATATGTCCAACCTCCTACTACTTGTCTTCACTTAAATATTTCACAGATATCTCTGACAGAATGCTTGAATGCCCCCTCTTCAAAATGAAACCATCAACCACACAATTACCAAAGCCAGAAATATTGTGATCATCCTTGACACCTTCTTTTATTTTATTCCACTACATTCAATCTATCTGTGAGTATTACCTATTTAAATGTATCTCACTTTTTCTCCACCTTCACTGATCCCACATAATCACCATCCTCTGCCTAGGGTGGTTCTCTGGAGTCCTTGCTCCACTGTGGCCTCCTCCAATGCATTTTTTATGAACAGCCACTGGATCATATAAAAATCTAGGTCACATGTTCTGCCTCTGCTTGGGATCTTTATTAGTAAATCTTACACTAATAAAAAATTTAAAATTACTTAACATAGCTCCCAACCCCTTCAAAATATGGACTCTGGCCATAACCGGTTTGGCTCAGTGGATAGAGCGTCAGCCTGCGAACTAAAAGGTCCCGGGTTCGATTCTGGTCAAGGGCATGTACCTTGGTTGCGGGCACATCTCCAGTAGGGAATGTGCAGGAGGCAGCTGATTGATGTTTCTCTCTCATCGATGTTTCTAACTCTCTATCTTTCTCCCTTCCTCTCTGTAAAAAAAAAATCAATAAAATATATTTTTTTAAAAAATATGGACTCTGCTGGCCTCCTCAATTTCATAATGTGCCCCTTTCCCCCCATTTCTCTAAGCAAAAGACACTTTCCCATTTTGTTTTTTTGTTTTCTCATGTAATATCCATCTGCCACACCAAAATGCAACTTTCACAAATTCAGAGCCAGGCCTTGTCAATCTCTTTACTGTTGTATCCTCTGCAATGAGCAGGGATGCTTGGCCATTGCAGGTTCATAATAAATATTTTTTTTTATTTTATTAGGGTGACATTGCTTAATAATAGTAGATAGGTTTCACATATACAATTCTATAATACATCATCTGTATATTTAATTGTGTAGTGACCACGCAAAGTCACATATGTTTTAAGTTGGTGAATGAACAGAGTACTCTTTTTGCATATACACTACTCTTACCTCAAATGGTGCTACTGAAATTTTTGCAACCATCTTTAGCTCTTTGGAAAAGATAAAATTTTTCATAGTCATGTCCCATTTCCTCCTTGATGAATTATTCATAGCCCCATAAGCAACTCTCAGTGTGCTTATGAGAATTTCAAAAGCTGCTTCCATGCAATATTATTTCTGGGTCCTCAATTTACCAAAAGGCATCTTGCTTCACTAAAAATGCAGGTAGGGTGGTGTATTTCAATGAAATAAAATCTCACAAAGCTTGACCTGTGTCATCCGTGCTACTGCCATGGTGATGAGCCAAATACTACTAGTACAAAATTCATTCCCATGGTGTTGAACATATGGCTTGGAATGTGTGTCAGCAACAGTCCCCTGCCCTCTCATTCACCTCTCACCAGATGTTTTCAAGCATCATCACCCACATGTCCCCCAGGCCTGCATGGCACAGAACTAGCGCTCACCAACAAGAAATGAAAGAAAGGCAGCTGCACTGAGGAAGCCCTGTCTCCAGAGCGGATTTCAATTCAGGCCCCTGGTGCTGAGACTTCTGAGTTCTCCAGGCTCAGCTTTTGGCAATGGTTTAAACTATTTGGACTAAGACCACTGCTGACTCTATCATAGATATGGCTCCCGAGCATGACTAAATTCATTAATACCTATGAATATTTATTTTCCTAGCCCCTGTTCCATTGCCTCCAAGACACTGTCTTTTCTGTGAGCTCAAGAGCATAGCAGTATGGCCCAGTATCCAAAAATAGATCCATGGGACATGAGGAATATATACATGTGTTCGGGGGTCTAAGTCCTATACAGTACAATACATTTGGACAATAATCCTACCATGTTCATGTAAGTATATTTGGGATTATTCAGATGAACTCAGTTACTGAGTTCCACTACACAACTTCTGGCCCATTTTTGTTTCTTATTTCCAATGGGCTGTGCTATAAGATGATACTATAAGTACTATTAGCAAAGAGAGGTGGATATGATTGCTAAAGGATGTGTTTAACCCAAGTGAAGGCCAAATGGTATTTAGAACATGCTTTTCAAAAGAAGACTTCTGCAGCAATCCTGAGAAAGAAGAACAGAGTAGGAGGGATCTCAATATTAAGCTATATTATAAAGCTACTGTTCTCAAAACTGCCTGGCATAAGAACAGACATATAGACCAATGGAACAGAACAAAGAACCCAGAAATCAACCCAAGCCATTATGCTCAATTAATATTTGATAAAGGAGCAAGAGCATACATGGAGTCAAGACAGTCTCTTCAATAAATGGTGTTCGGAAAATTGGACAGATACATGCAAAAAAATGAAAGTAGATCACTAACTTATCCCATACACAAAAATAAACTCAAAATGGATAAAGGACTTAAATGTAAGTCAGGAAACCATAAAAATTTTAGAGGAATCCACAGGCAACAAAATATCAGACATATGTCATAGCAATATCTTTACCGATACAACTCCTAGAACAATGGAAACTAAGGAGAAAATAAACAAATGGGACTACATAAAAATAAAAAGCTTCTGCACAGCAAAAGAAACCATCGACAAAACAACAAGAAAGCCCACTGCATGGGAAAACATATTTGTCAATGTTATCTCTGATAAGGGTTTAATCTCCAAAATTTACAGGGTACTCATACAACTTAACAAAAGGAAGATAATCCAATCAAAAATGGGCAAAGATTCTAAATAAACACTTTTTGAAAGCAGACATATACCTAGTAGAAGGACAAGAGACATATGTAAACCTGCTCAAAGTCACTAATCATCTGAGAGATGCAAGTCAAAACGACAATGAGATATCATCTCACACCTGTCAGAATGGTTATCATCAACAAATCAACAGATGATAAGTGCTGGAAAGGATATGTAGAGGAAAAGGAACTCTCACTCACTTCTGGTGGGAATGCAGACTGGTGCAGCCACTGTGGAAAACAGTAAGGAGTTTCCTCGAAAATTTAAAAATGAAACTCCCAAATAATTCCACTTCTAAGAATATATCTCAAGAAATCCGAAAAGATATATGCACCTCTATGTTCATAGTAGCACAATTTACAATAGCTAAGATTTGGAAACAGCCTAAGTGCCCATTAGTAGATGAGTGGATTAAAAAATGGTGGTACATATACACAATGGAATATTATGCTGCTGTAAAAAAAATAAATAAATAAGGGACTCTTACCATTGGTAACAGCATGGATGGACATGGAGAGCATTATGCTAAGCGAAATAACCCAGTTGGAGAGAGACAAATATCACATGATATCACTCATTTGTGGAATATAATGAAAAACATAAACTGATGAACAAAAATAGATCCAGAGATAGAGAAGCATCGAGTAGACCATCAAACCTCAATAAGAAGGCAGGGAGGAGGGGAGGTAAGAGATCAACCAAAGGACTTGTATGCATGCATATAAGCATAACCAATGGATAAAGACAGTAGTGGGGTAAGGGCATGTCCTGGGGGGTGGGAGTGGCCGGGGAGAGGTCAATAGGGGAAAAAGGAGACATATACAATACTTTAATCAATAAAGAATCTAATCTAATAAAAGACAAACATGCAAATTGACCATACCTTCACTACGCCTTGAGCCACACCCACCAGCCAATTAGAGCAACTATATGCAAATGAACCCAACCAAGATGGCAGCCAGCAGCCACGGAGCTGGAACAAGCAGGAGGCTTGGTTGCTCCAGTGATGGAGGAAGCAGGAAGCCAAGCTTCCTGCCTGCTGCGGCCGGCTCTGAGCTCCACTGAAGGCAACAAAGTTTCAATTATAGAAGGTAAATAAATGCCAGAATTTTAAAAAAAGGGAAAAAAGGAGAGGCTGGGAGCTTCCGTCGCCAGGGGGCTTGGCCAGCCTGAAAACGGCCCTCAGCCCCTCACCCAGACTGGCCAGGCACCCCAGTGGGGACCCCCCACCCTAAAGGGGGTGTGGGCAGCCTGAAAACAGCCACCAGCCCCTCACCCAGGCAGGCCAAACCTCCCTGGGGTGAGGGTCCCCACTGGGGGGCGGGGGGGTTGACCAGCCTGCAAACAGCCATCAGCCCTTCACCCAGGCTGGCCAGGCACCCCAGCGGGACTCCCACCCTGATCCGGGACACCTTTAAGGACAAACCAGCTGGCCTCCATCCATGCACCAGGCCTCTATCCTATATAATAAAAGGGTAATATGCAAACTGACCCTAACAGCAGAACGACTGGGAATGACTGGTCACTATGACACACACTGACCACCAGGGTGCAGATGCTCAATGCAGGAGCTGCCCCCTGGTGGGCAGTGTGCTCCCACAGGGGGAGCTCTGCTCAGCCACAAGCCAGGCTGACGACTGCCAGTACAGCGGTGGTGGTGGGAGCATCTCCCGCCTCCTCAGCAGCACTAAGGATGTCAGACTGCAGCTTAGGCCAGCTCCCCGCTGGCAAGTGGACATCCCCCGAGGGCTCATGGGCTGCCAGAGGGATGTCTGATTGCCAGCTTAGGCCCAATCCCCCGGAGAGCGGGCCTAAGCCAGCAGGTGGTCATCCCCCGAGGGGTCCCTGACTGCAAGAGGGTGCAGGCCGGGCTGAGGGACCCCCCTCCCCGGGTGCACAAATTTTTGTGCACCGGGCCTCTAGTAAATAAATAAATAAGAAAACATTATTTAGTTTCAGGACACACACAAAAAAGATGATGACTTACTAGTAACAGTGGTTCAGATACTGAAAGTGAAGACGAATGAGTCATCAGGCCACAGTGGGGATGTACACCTCATATCCAAAAAGCCTGGGCCTTAGGATCCAAGCTATGTACACACCACCAGCATTGATTTAATTTCAGCTCAATGCTATCCTTGGTCCTGATGCATCAGTGTAATTAATTCATGTTTTATTGGTCTGTGGTTTCATTTACACTTTACTAGTAAATTGGTTTGCCTCAGTAGTTGTTTAAGAGCTGTAATTATCAGGAATATATACCTGAATTTATGTTTGCCCATATTTAAGAACTACTAGAATAAACATATTTAAATTAAGCTCTATGGTTTTGTTTGCTTGCTTTTCCCTTTTAAAAGTTTGTGAATGCTTATGCAGTATAAAAAGCACGATGTTTGGAAAGAGATCAAAACTCAAATCCTAGCTTTGCCAGCAACTTAGCCATACTGTCTTATGGAGCAATTTACACATTCTCTTTGAACCACAGTTTCTCCGGAATGGTCATAAGCATTATGAAAGATAATATGTGCTAAGCACCCAGCCTGCAGACAGTGAGAAATGAAGTTTGCCTTCCCTATGCTTGACTTTCTGCTTACTTAAAATCTTAAATATCCTTTGACTGTTCACCCATAAATACCCACATTACATTAGTTTTAACCCTTTATATTTTTATAACACAAAACTGTGTGATAACTCATAACAATTTTGAAAGGTAAGTAATTAAGACATTATTGGCCTGATCTTGAGGTGGAAAATGAATTTTAAAGCAGGAAAGAGACTGATTGAGGAACATGCGTTGCCTCATGATCAGTGGTATAGCTTGGACTTGGCTCCTACAAGACTTCCACACAAGTGCCACTGTTCTCTCCACTAAACTGTGTCCAGGTTACAGTCAAACGAGACCTCCTCTAAATTCTCTCCATGTAATGTTATACTGTGATTTCCCAACAGATACAAGAAGGGGTCTGGCTATTTCATAAATAATGTACATACAAAATTTATAAAACAGAAGAAAGTTGAAAAGCTGGACAACCTTGACGGGGGACACTGATTTTGTCAGTGTCCTTGACAATTTCATTTTTCCCATCCTTTAATGGTTCTTCTCACAATTGCATCCTTTTAGAGTTTAAGGCCTATTACCAATTCATGCTGCAAAGAGTTTGTGTAATGGTTTTAAAAATTATATTAAGCCAGAGAACAGCTTTTTTTTCCCCTAATTGCCCAAGATAATATGAGTGATAAGTAGTTTAAGCATTGGCCATGAAAGCATAGGTACAGTTGAATGTCCACTGAAATTAGGGGAACCACTCACTCTTGTGTTTTATCCAAGATTAGCTATAAGGGCCAAAGAAGGCAAAGACTGTCTAACATCACTGATAGTGAAATTCTGGTTTCCAAGCAGACATAAAATTCCCTAGGACCGTGGTCGGCAAACTGCGGCTCGCGAGCCATATGTGGCTCTTTGGCCCCTTGAGTGTGGCTCTTCCTAAGCCTTAGGAGTACCCTAATTAAGTTAATAACAATGTACTTACCTATATAGTTTAAGTTTAAAAAATTTGGCTCTCAAAAGAAATTTCAATCGTTGTACTGTTGATATTTGGCTCTGTTAACTAATGAGTTTGCCGACCGAAGAACACCAGATCTTTCTCTGCTCAGATCAAAAAGTGTCCAAGCCAGCACTACCAACAAATCCATGGCTTCAAGAACACAATGGTGATAGCGGTTGAACACGGGGACACTACAAAGATTAGAAACATGTGATGCCACATTTGTATGCATCCACTTAGGTAATATTATTTAATTCTTTCAAAATGTAGATGAAGATGCGTCAAAAGATGTTTACATTTAATAGAGAAAATAATCAAAGTAACTAAAATGTCCAAATAGTAACTATATAGTTTATTCTGTCCTTATGACAGGACATTATTCAGCCATTAAATTTATGTTTACAAAGAATTCTAAGGACATTCTTAGAATCTATCAATAAAATGTTTAGAGGTGTATGTCACTTGATTCCATACCCATGAAAACAGGAAACTTTGTCTGAGTAGCTGTTGATTGGACCAAGGGCAGTGACCATTCCTGGGCTCCTACAACAGGGTCATGTTTAAGACATTCCCAGTCCCTAGCTAGCTGTCAGGGACTCATCAGGTATGCATCTACCCAACTTCCATGTGGAGCCCAGCATGAGCTGAACGGGGCACGGAGGATTTCCTCTCTGTTAGCCCCTGCATGGGGATGCAATAAAGCCAAACCTGCTATCTCACTTCACCTTTCTGTTCTGCACAAGTTTTCCTTGTGGGCAATGATGATATTTGATAGTTTTAATACAGATCTTCCCCAAAACACTGAATTTTTCCCCATCCAGAAAAAAATCATCAAGTAGTGGTAACTTTTTCTTTATAGGTCTTGTATGAAATTTCTCTAAAGGCACAGTAAACATGAGCTTTAAAAATTCCTGGGGGTCTCTCTCATCTGGAACTCTCTCTCAAACAGAGCACCTCCCATTCACCTCTGACCTGCCATCTACATCCCATCTAGTCGTACTCCAACTCCTTGGACCTCCTTGATCTTCAATTCTTCCTCAACCTCTGACCCAGTGTTACTCAGAATGGTTATGTTGAGTATGGTTTGTTATAGTCTAAGTTAAGGAATTTATACCAGAATGTAAACCAGCATGCTATTTCCTTCATAAACAAAGTAAAAAACAACTATATACAAGAAACAAACAAAAATAGCACCTGAAATTAGCGGCATACTTAGTGACTTCATTGGTTTACATTCTGGAGTATGCTCCTTTTCTTGTCATGGACTAGTAACAAACGATTTTGGAGCAGCATCAGTCCACATACCACACTTTGAGTTGCACTGCTCTACCTCTTCCCAGTCTCTCCAAAATTTTAGTTCAGACAGTGATAAACACATTGGCTAAAATAAAACAGGGCAACAAACCAGGATGGTCAAGAAAGAATTCTATTAGAAGGTGACATCTGAGTTAATAAGAAAAAGCTAACCAAGCAAAGATCTGGAGAAAGAATTTCCAGGTAGAAGAAACAGCCAGTGCAGAGGTCCTGAGGTGGGAGATAAAAGTTAAGTAAAAATATGTCAGGATTATGTGCTAGTGGATTATAGAAATCACCTGGGCTAGAGTTTCCCGAAGAAGGTGCTACAGCTCCAAAGGATGGTAAGTGGTTTCACATTTTCACAAAGTTCCCTGGTCAGGCAAGTTTGAGAAAAATTGAATTAATTAAGTTTAAATTGTTTTTTTTTTAATTCAGTTGCTATTGTACATCATGAATCTCCAAGTGTTCCCTAGAAGCAGGTTCAGGCATGCTGTCCAACACTATAATGTTATGAATGAGGATACTAAGGTTCAAAGACATTCGATGACTTGACCCACATCCAGTGGTGCACTGATAAATGTTTCACAATCGTTTCTCCGCCACCGCCTCGCCAACACCAGCAAATAGATGCTTACTGAGATGGGCATGCTTGCTCTCAGGTGTTCATCTCCTGGTGCTCATACCTTTGCATATGCTTTCCCCCTTGAATGTGGGTACGCACAACCTCTGACTTGCACGGGTGATGGGATATCACTTCTGTGATTAATTAACATTATGTAAGAGTCCCCCTTGCTAGTGGACTCTCTCTAGAGACTCTGTTTCTCACGAATTGGCCTTTAAGAAATAAGGCCCACATGGAAGGAGCTAAGGGCGGCCTGCAGGTGACATCCAGAAAGACATCAGAGCCTTCAGTCTTAACACTGCAGGGAAATGAATTCTGCCAACAATGTGAGGGAGCTTGGAAGCAGATCCTTTCCAGTTAAGTCTCCAGATAAGAACACAGCCCAGCTAACACCTTGCCTGCGCCTCGGGAGACCCTGTGTAAAGAGCCCAGCTCATCTGTGCTGGGCTCCCAAGCCACGGAAACTGAGAAGTAATAAATGTGTGCTGTTTTATGCCAATAAGTTTATGGCAAATAATTCTGCAGCAATTCCATTAACTGATACACTCACATCTATGCATATATTTATTATAGTTCTACTGCCATATAGTACTGCTATGTAGTACTAAAAATAATAAAATATGCAATAGTCTTTATTATATATAGCCACTTGCTTCTCAAAAAAAAATGCTTCTGTTGATTTTTGCTGAATTACAGTATCCATAATCTATGGTTGCAAGTGATGAGTAAGTGAAGTTTCAACATGAATGCTGGCTGATATTTTTATTTACACGAATGAGCAGGATGAAAGTGAAACAACACACACGTATTTCAAAACGTCCTTCAATTGCCAGTGCTGAGAGACTTCTGTGCTGAACTGCAAAACAGGTTTTGAATCCTCAAATGCTATTTCCTCCATTGTCGGTACTATTCACAGTGTAACTACTAAGACATGAAAAGCTTTTAAGTTTCCCTGTATTATTAACACTTTCTCCATCACTCTGCTTGGAATGAGCCAGATGTCAAGAAACATTTTCAATAAAAAAAAAAAAAAAAAAAAAAAACACCAGTAAATATTTTAGACTTTGCGGACCACTTATGCCCGTGGCCATATATTCTTTTTTGTGTGTCTGTTGTTGTTGCTGTTTGTTTGCTGTTACAACCTTTAAAAAATATGAAAAAGCATGCCTAACTCTCTGAATATACAAAAAATAGTCCTGGGCTGATTTCTTTCATAGACCATAATTTTTCAAATACTCATCAATGAAACAATAAATCAAAAAAACACTGAATTGTAATATTTGCCAATTTCTGTGATATCGATACTTCCAGCGTGGCCACTTTCAAACTACTGACATGATGTCACTAAATGTGGAGAAACACACAAAAGCCCACCATTTGTCTTAGTCTGCTCAGGCTGCCATGACAAAGTACCAAGGATCAAGTGGCTCAAACAACATAAATTTATTTTCCCACGGTAGTTCTGGAAGCTAAGAAGAAATGGAAGCCAAGATGCTGGCATATTTGGTTTCTGCTGAGGGCTTTCTTCCAGGGAAAGGGCTAGAGAGAGGGAGAAGGAGAGAGGGGAGGGGAGGGAGTGTGAGAGAGAGCTCATGCCAGGTCTTTAATATCTCTTCTTATAAGGACAACTAATCCTGTTCTATCAGGACTCTGATGACTTCATTTATCCTCAATTACCTTCTTATCTATCCCCAAATTCAGGCACATTGGGGATTAGGGCTTCAACGTATGGATTTTATTAGGACACAATTCCATCCATAGTACTTTTATAGAGCATTTCCATGTACAGATACAAGATCATACATAATAATAGTAAAAGTGAGAGAAATAATTAGGAAGTAAATGATGAGTTCTCAGTACTTATTACCTTTTTTCTTTATATAATTTAATTATAAATTGATATAATTTAATTTTAAATATGGACTGTGTTAAACAACTGGCTTTCAAGACTCCTGAAAATCTCCTAAGTGTCCAGTACAAGCCAGTTTCCACCATCCCTGCCAAAGCTTGTTAGCACCAGAGCTGGTCCTAGAACAAATACTTGTAAACCTGGTGTTCTTTCTTCTCTTCCCTTCAGAAAATAGCCAAGACAACACTGTAAGGACATATATTTGTTTACTATCAAAAGGAAATACAACCAAACTCTAGACTTTGTGACAACTCATTTATTTTCCCAGGTTTTAAAAGGTATGAAGACTAATAGATTTTTATCCCACAGCCTATATATAGCTGGCTTGCTCATTAAATACATAATTTCTATACTCATTTACTACCTGCTTTCTTGGTAGGTTCAGAATTTTCTTGGTCAAACTTTGATAAAGTGCCATCTTAAAGAAATATTATAAACCAGTAGTCTCTCAAACATCTATGCATTAGAATCAACAGAGGATGCTTTATAAACGATAGACCACACAAATTTAGTAGCATATCACAATCTGGGAGGAATGGTCCCCAAGAATCACTCATTTTAGCAAGTTCTGATGGTGATTCCAATGTAACTAGACAAGCAGCTGTTGTCCGATAAACATTTGAGAAGTATTAGCATAAATGGTAAAGTTAGTCTAAAGAATGAGCCATCCAGCAAGCCCAGTGTGTCGTATTCTTTCATACACCTTTCCAAGGGTCCTTTTCAATCGTATCTGTATCGATCTTTACAGCACTGCTTTGTTTTAGTCCTGCAGATAATATGAATAAGATATAATTTCACTAGCTTTCTTATAAAGGTTAATGAGGCAAAATTGTAAACATACGATGTTTCTCTGAAATGGTTTCAACCTTTCTGTTTCCATTTCATTTCCCTGAATTCTCTAGCAAATCTGCTCTAAGGAATTAGAAATGCTTATTCCCAGTAACATGTAAATAATTAACCCATTGTACACCATAAGCATCTGTAAATGCAAGCAGCAGACCCCCATGCCACGAGCGTCTATAAAAAAAAAAAATTGTTTTCCATAAGTGGCAGCCCTGACCAACTTTAAAATCATTTTTGGTGAGCTTTTTCAGCTGAAAATATTCAAGAACACCCGAATTGTGACTAATATATTTGTTTTTATAATAGTCATTGCAAATTGATTTTTTTAATTAAATTCAAAATATCCTGGCATGCGGGGGTGGTTTCCGTCTTGGACACGTGCCAGTTAACTGGTTAATATGGGATCAACCTCACTTTCACTCTTTCTCACTCTATCTCCAATCTCACCAACAAACCCAATCAGCTTCATGCTGTATCGATCCAGAAGCCAACCCACCTCTCACCACCTTTTCCACTGGAACCCTAATAACCAGCCACCATCCTCCTGTGCTGAGTAGTTAAAATAGCTTCACAGTGGGTCTTCCTGCTTCTACCTTTGTCTCCCATCAGTCTATGCTTGACACATAGTCAGAATTATACTTTTATTTATTTGACAGTGTTGCAGAGTGTCTTCCAATTACCAGCTACGGAGCAAGTGGGGAATGGAATGGGGACCTCTGCCAGGCTTGCTTTCCCTGCTGTCTCCGAAGCTGGCAGAATATTAACCACTCTCCAGACACAATCCTGGGAGGTTCTGAATTATATTTTAAGGTGTCAGTAAAATATCATTCTTCTACTGGAAACTCTTCAATGACTTCCTATCTTAGAGTTTTGGGGGAACTGGTGAAAGAAGGTAAAGCCAAAAAACATATACAGAGTGTCCCAAAGAATGTACATACACTTTAACAGCTGATAGCTCAATTTTTGAAAATGAAATGTATTTCAGTAAACACCTCCTTGATAATTATTCAAAGCGTGTATACATTTTTGGGGAAACCCTATACAGGTAAAACATATAGACACAGACAACAGGGTGGCGATAACTATAGTGAAAGGGGCTGGGAGGAGGGTGGAGGTGGGCAAAGGAGTGGGGGAAATGGGAATGGAAAGTGACTTTGTTTTGGGCAACAGGTGCACGATGAGGTGCAGATGATGTTTTGCTGAGCTGCACCTTGAAACCTTATGGTTTTGTGAATTATTGTCATCATAATAAACTCAATGAAAAAAAGAAAAAGAAATCCATTGTCCTTACTTACTATGGTCTACCAAGAGCCTCATGATCTCTCTGCTCACTCCTACCCCTGTGCCGGATCCATCTACACAGCCTCGCCTTCCCTGACCAACTTGTGTAAAATGGCACACACCCAACATTTCCCCATCGTCAACTCTCCCACCCTCCTGCATTTATTTCTCACAGCCCTTACCTTACTTCCCCCTTGGCATATTCTGTGTGTCTCCTCCAACTAGAAAGTGGGCTTTGTGAGAGCAGGGATTTGTTGGTTTTGTTCACTATAATTTCCCCATTCCTGGCACGATGTCTGCCATGTATAGTAGTCGCTTTCATAAAGTCGCACTCTCCCTCTCCCTATAGGAGTCGCTATTAATATCAATTTAACATAAATTATTGAATAAAGGTCATTATTGTCACCTTCCCACAGCTACTTCTCCTTTCACAAGTGACCTACAGTACATCTTCTCCATCTACTCTTGAGATCAAGCCACTTAGCATATCCAATTCTTCTCTATTAGAATGGGATTTATACTTGTGAAACCCAGTGCAAAATGAAAACT
The DNA here is from genome assembly GCF_964212035.1 of Myotis nattereri. Classification (NCBI taxonomy): domain Eukaryota; kingdom Metazoa; phylum Chordata; class Mammalia; order Chiroptera; family Vespertilionidae; genus Myotis; species Myotis nattereri. The sequence continues at coordinate 27,933,298 of NC_138084.1, forward strand.
TGAGGCTCTTGTTCAAAAATTATTACTAAGTATTTCAAGATCACAACAGGAGAATATTAAACCAAGGTGAGGCCTTTCTATGCTTAGAACCCTGTGCAACAGTCCAGGTCACTTGCCTATGAAGCTGGCCCTGCTTTCAGTTCTCTAAACATAACACACTTGCCCTTGTGCCAAACCTACCACCTGCACCTACCACCTTCCCCTTCTCTCCTATCTTTAGGTCCCAAGCTGTCCCTCAGGGAGGATGTCCACGCTCCCTGGGCAAGGCTAGACCACCTTGCATTCCAACTGCATATTACCTCTTTCATAAAACCATCATCCTTATGATAACTGTTGATTTTGGCCTTCTCTGCTAGGCTATAACGTATAAGAAGACAATGTATTATGTAACTATATTCCCACCACCAGGCCTGGAACCTAGTTGGTACCTAATGGCTCCTTGTTAAATTGGCTAACATGAGGAACTTGCTGGTTATAGAGTTTTAGATACCAGAAAGTAGAACGAAAAGCTATTTGGGGCCCTAGCTGGTTTGGCTCAGTGGATACATTATCAGCCTGCGGACTGAAGAGTCCCAGGTTCGATTCTGGTCAAGGGCACATGCCTGAGTTGTGGGCTTGATCCTCAGTGGGGGACATGCAGGAGACAGCCAATCAATGCTTCGTTCTCATCAATGATATTTCTCTCTCCCTCTCCCTTCCTCTCTGAAATCAATAAAAATATATTCTTAAAGAAAAAAAAAAGGTATTTGGGTGATCAGGGCACTCTCAGGTCATGATCAAATTGGCTCCTGTTGAAAGAGACTGGGACCCAAGCAGTCGATTGGGCATCCCTGCCCCAGGTCTGGGAAGGTGTGGGCACAGGAGAACTATGGCACTAAACACTGACAGCGGTGGCAGCCTTGACAGTGAAGCATGTGACAGGAGGAAGAATAAGATGTGAAAGTCAGGACACAGCAAGCCTGGGAAGAGGGCAAATAAAAGGCACGCTATTCCCCAATCATGTTGAACTTGAGACCACCCTGTTGGCATCTCAATGTAATACCTAAGTGGGAGTCCTGACAGCCAGCCAGGCGCGGGAGGTGGCAGTGATGCTGTCATGATTCATTAAACAGCATCGGGGGAAAGGCCTGCATAAATCTCATCCAGGTATCCCAACCTCAGAAGGGTCTGAAGTACAGTCAATAAATCAAGACTGAACACCAGCATAGGATCTAGAGAAACCCTCTGGCATTTAGGAAATAACTAGAACACTCGGCAAATAGGTAGAAGGTAGGGTCTCCCAGCCAGGCCTTCCAGAAGCCTGGTGTTCAGATTCATTCCAGATCCCAGTCCCAAACTGGTGCAAACAGGCGTGGCTGCGGGATTGAATGGGGCTGGGGCTGCACATGGAAGTCCACAGGGCCTACACCAGTGATGGCGAACCTTTTGAGCTCAGCGTGTCAGCATTTTGAAAAACCCTAACTTAACTCTAGTGCCGTGTCACATATAGAAATTTTTTGATCTTTGCAACCATAGTAAAACAAAGACTTATATTTTTGATATTTATTTTATATATTTAAATGCCATTTAACAAAGAAAAATCAACCAAAAAAATGAGTTCGAGTGTCACCTCTGACACGCGTGTCATAGGTTCGCCATCACTGGCCTACAACAATATAAGTGTGAAAAAGGCAGAGCTGATGCAAGTGGGGCTTCTTGGCTCCCACTAATGTGACTTTCTCATCGAGGGGAGTCTCAGAAAGTTCATCTTACCAAATACATTCCAATCTAAGTTTCCAGCACACCACTGGAGCAGACACTGTTATTCAACTATCTTGATACCCATTCCCAACTCCTTCCTTGCCTACCTATTACTATAGAGCAGGGGTCCTCAAACTTTTTAAACAGGGGGCCAGTTCACTGTCCCTCAGACCGTTGGAGGGCCAGACTATAGTTTAAAAAAAAACTATAAACAAATTCCTATGCACACTGCACATATCTTATTTTGAAGTAAAAAAACAAAACAGGAACAAATACAATATTTGTATGTGCATGTGGCCCGCGGGCCGTAGTTTGAGGACCCCTGCTACAGAGTCTGAAAAATGTGAGCTATGCAATTTTCCAGCATCCTTTGCAGCCAGGATGGCCATGTGCTGCAATACCATCCAATGAAACAGAAGAGGCTGTGTCTGTGGGAGCTTTAGGAAAAGACTTTTCTCCCCTGATGCAAGAGGCAGACATAGCTGCCACTACTTCTCCTTTCTCCCTTCCTTGAACAAGAATATGAGGTCGGAAGAACAGAAGCCATCTGGATACCACAGGCAAGACTGAGGATGAAAACAAATATGTGAGAAATGGAAGGAAGAAAACTAAAAGAGCCTGGATCCCTGAAAGCATCACTGAACCAGTATCTAGACATCTTACTATGCAAGAGGCAGGGAAAACAACCTTATTGAGGCAGAAAGCACACCTAAAATGTTTATTCATACCATCGATTCTGTCATCACAGAAATCAGTATGTGCAACATTAGAGAGTATTTCTAAAATGACATACAATGGTTAAGAGTCAGACACTGGAGTCTGGGTTCAAATCCCAGTCTTACTGCTTACCAGCTAAGGTTCTCAATCTCTCTGTGCTTTTGTCCTCAAATGAAAATGGAAATTATAATGGACCCTCCATTATACAGTAGTTGAAGGGTTAAGAAAAGAAGCTTTTTAGAACAGTACCTGGAATATGGTAAGTGCTCAGTGAATTCTGGCAATTACAATGATGATGCTGAAAGCCTAAGAGAAAAGATTCAGAAAATGAACCACCGCTGCTAGCGCTTTTATGTCCTATTAGCCAAACTGCAGTCCTACACTTCTCTTTCTAGTACAAATTAACTCTTGCTTTCTCTTTTTGTATTCTAGAGCTGTTTTTCCTGTGGTTGCATCTAATTCATATATGCAATTTTAAATTGAGAGGGATAGAAATAGATTGCCTACTTATCACCAATAGACTTGTCAAACCAAGATCATCTCGGCAAAACAACCCAAGATGAATATAACAGCAAAGGCATTTATAAACTATCCTCGCTGTTTGAACCTATTCTCTCCGAGACTTCTTGTACAGCTGCAATAAGGGAACCTGGCCTTCATGGTCTCATGACTCACATATAAATAATCCCATGTACCTCCATGCAGCTAGAAGAATAGGATGTTTACAGCTTGCTCATAAACCAAGTATGTTAAACCCTAACTACAAAAAAGTAAACAGTATTCAGCTGACAATACAAAGTATCATGTTTCATCTTTTTTACTCATGAACTTAATGGACCATGAGAAAGACCTATTTACACTCCTGTTCTGTTATTTAATACAAACTAATACCTCTCCCCAAGCGCAGCAATAAAGGCTCCCAATATATCTGTCCTCTACAAAGAAATTAGTCAGAAAAAAAGAGACACTTTAATTTTCAGCCATAAGGCAGAAGAATAAATGTCCCGATAAGTGCCTATTTCATAAGTTAGTAATGTTTGATAAAAATATAACAAATATTTCTCCAAATGACTATCTGAGCTTGCAAGAATGTAGGGGATATTTTCAGGGACCAGAAAAGAAAAGGGAAAAAAAAACAAAACACAAAGATCTAAGTGACTACTGATCAAATGACTGCCAGGTTTCAATGTTTGAGAAAGAGAAAAGGACAAACCATCCAAAGAATGAAAACAAAATTCTTAAGTACAGCTGGGATTCCTAAAGAATTATTCATGCACTAGTGGACTGGTGCACAAAACTCGTATGGGGGGGGGGGGGTCGGAATTCCTTCAGCCCAGCCTGCACCCTCTCCAATTGAGGACCCCTTGGGGGATGTCCGACTGCTGGTTTAGGCCCGACCCCACAGGGATCAGGCCTAAACCAGCAGTCAGACATCCCTCTTGCAATCTGGGACCGCTGGCTCCTAACCGCTCACCTGCCTGCCTGATCACCCCTAACTGCCTCTGCCTGCCTGATTGCCCCTAACTGCCTCTGCCTTCCTGCCTAATTGCCCCTAACTGCCCTCCCCTGCTGGCCTGATCTCACCCCCAACTGCCCTCCCCTGCAAGTCTGATCTTGCCCCCAACTGCCCTCCACTGTTGGCCAATTTGTTTCTGATTGGTTAGTTTCTATGCCAATCAACATCAAAAGCTCTGCCTCCTAGGCAATCATTGGCTCTTCACAGTTGACCCAGATTTGGTTCTGATTGGTCAGTTTCTATGCCAGTTAGTGTCAAAAGCTCCGCCTCCTAGGCAGCCATTGGCTCCTCACACTTCACCAAGATTTGGTTCTGATTGGTCAGTTTTTATGCCAGTCAGCATCAAAAGCTCTGCCTCTTAGGCAGTCATTGGTTCCTCACAGTTGACCTAGATTTGGTTTTGATTGGTCAGTTTCTATGCCAGTCAGCATCAAAAGCTCTGCCTACTGGGCAGCCATTGGCTCCTCACACTTCATCCAGATTTGGTTCTGATTGGTCGGTTTCTGTGCTAGTCAACGTCTCTGGGCCTATCAATGGGGCTGATCAGCAGCCCCAGTGGAGGCCTGGAGAGAAATGGAGGTGCAGCTGTTGGCCAGACTGGAAGAGATAGAGAGAGGCAAGTGCTGATCAAAAGCTGCCACAGAAGCAACAGATCAGTCCCTGCTTCTCTCTTCAGGCCTCTCTCTGGCCCTGATTCACAGCCCCCTCAGCAGTCAGTGCCAGGGCACCACACCTGCAGTGGAAGCAGTCAGCGTTGGGTTGCTCCAGCCACCCAGCACTGACTGCAGGACGGACTGCTGGTTGCTCGAGCCTCAGTCCTACTGGTCGTTACAACCCAGGGTGTTTATATATTAGGACTGGGAAAAGTGTGGACTAAAAATTTATCTGCTCACCAGAAAAAGGAGATGGGTAAGGAATATGCCTCTCCTGTATATATAATAATATCCCAGTGAAATTGTATAACCACCAGCCTCTAATGACAGTACCAGGATCAAATCTATTTATCTGTGTGGTATGGGATACCTCTGGCCAAAAAATTAACATAAAGTGTCCCCAGATTAGTAGTTCCCAGGTGCATCTGGAAGAAGGGGAAAAAATCAAATATTCTGTAGCCCTATGCTGTCTAATAAATTGGCCACTAGCCATATGAGACTAAATTAAATTTATAGGAATTTAAATTTAATTTAATTTAAAATTCAGTTCATCATATTAGACACATTTGAATTGCTCAATATTCAGCCACATGTAACTAGTGGCTACCATAGTAGAAGCAGAGACATAAAATATTTCCATCATTGCAGAAACTTCTATTTAAAAGTACTGGTCTTAATCCAGGCTTCAAAGGATTCCCACAGCTTACTGCTGCTGGAAATTAGTTCACAATCCACAATTACAAAACAAACAAGCCAATCATGAGTGAAAATAATCAGAAAAATAACAGTGGAATATGAGTAATAATAACTTTAAATAAAAATTTCCAACAAATACTATAAAAAATATATATATTAAAAATTTTAATTGAAGATTAACACAAAACTATAACAATGGAAAAAGGTATTATCAAATGGGACCAGGCAGATTTGAAAAAGAACTAACAGAACTTCTAAACATATATAGGGCATATATAAGCATTCTATGTACTATGTATGCTTATGTGTTTGTGTGTGTGTAATTATTAAAATTTTTAAAATTCAGTGACTAAAGAAAGACTTAATTAACTGTCAGATACATCTAAATAAATTACCAACAATGCATCATGGCACTTTCCATGAAGAGCATGGAAATATGGTTAAAGAGACATGGACAACCAAGTAAGAAAATCTAATTGAAGTTCGAAGAGAGAGAAAACAGAAAGAATTGAGGGAGAGAATAGCTGGAAATTGTCCACATTTTAGGACAGTGACCAATGCTCAAATTCAGGAAGTTAATACTAAACAGGATAAATATAAAGAAATCCATACCTGGATAAATCATAATAAAAATGCAACTGACCAAAGAAAGAAGGAAGATTACACAAGTAGAGTAAAAAGCATCACCCACAATAGAATACTGATGGTGATAGCAACAGCCTTCTCCACACCAATAAAGGGAACCCAGAATATCATGGAATAATGCCTTCAAATGCTGAGAGAAAATAAATGACAAGCTAGGATTAAATAATGAGATACATCCTTAATTAAGAATAAGAGTAAAATACCATTTTCAAACAAAAACTAATGTGTTTACCACTAAAGAAACTTCTCACAGATACATTTTGACAAAAGCAAAGTAACATAAAAAAAAAAAAAAAAGATTGAGAGGTAGAGGAATGGTAAGCAAAAACCATGAGGATAAATCACACTGACAATGACTAATTATACTAATAAAAGGGTAATATGCTAATTAGACCGGGTCGACCGGACATCTTCTGGATGTCCGACTTCCTTCCGGACAATGCCACGGTGGCAGGGGCCAAAGCAGAGGCAGTTAGGGTTGCAAGTAGTTAGGGGTGAGATCAGGCTGGTGTGGGGGAGCAAGCAGTTAGGGGGGCGATCAGGCCGGAAGGGGAGGGTATTTGGGAGTGATCAGGCCGGCAGGGGATCAGTTAGGTGGTGATCAGGCTGGCAGGGGTGTGGTTAAGGGGCAATCAGGCCGGCAGGCAGAGGCGGTTAGGGGCAATCAGGCAGGCAGGCGAGCAGTTAGGAGTCAGAGGTCCCGGATTGGAAAGTGATGTCCAAGGGGTCCCAGATTGAAGAGGGTGCAGGCTGGGCTGAGGGACACCGTTTCCCCCCACCCCCACTCCCCTTGCACGGATTTCATGCACTAGGCCTCTAATTCGATATAGAAGTAACAAAAAAAAAAAAAACACAAAAACAAATCTGACCTAAAATTCTGGAAAAGTAACATGAAAGACAGAGGTGTTTGGACTTACATGATCTAAGTAAAATCTGTTCACTATTAATTTTGTTAAGCTAACGCTGGTTGTTACAACTTTAAGAGTAACAACCAGGAATAAGGAAATATAACTTCAGAGCCAGAGAATGCTTGATGAGAGTGATAAAGACAGATACCTGGAGGGCTATTTCTTTGGGGGAGGGAGGGAGAACTCAATGCCTCAACTAGGATTAGTAACTAGTGCATAAAGAAACATGTTCTTTCTTAAAACAGATGTTTCCTTTACAGACTTTCGTATTGAACTTTTTGTATCTTTCCATTTGTCTAGAGCTGTGGTCTGCAAACTGCAGCTCGCGAGCCACATGCGGCTCTTTGGCCCCTTGAGTGTGGCTCTTCCTAAGCCTTAGGAGTACCCTAACTAAGTTAATAACAATGCACCTACCTATATAGTTTAAGTTTAAAAAATTTGGCTCTCAAAAGAAATTTCAATCGTTGTACTGTTGATATTTGGCTCTGTTGACTAATGAGTTTGCCGACCGCTGGTCTAGAGTACTTACTAAATTAAAACCAAACAATGATATGCCCCACTTGAGAATTACTTGCTGTACAAAGAAATAGTAACAAAAGCCCACAAGAGTCAAGTGCTTTAAAGTTTATAAAGTGCTGTATGACTTCCATTGCCTCATTTGATCCTCACAATACACAGAAAAGGAAAGTAAGGTGTTTCATATTCCCCATTTTGCAAACAAGCAAGAAAAAATGACCCGGGCAGTGAACTGCCTTCCTAGAATCATACAACTAAGAAAGAGCAGAACTTGCCTGGCCAGTGTAGCTCAGTGGCTAACCGTCAACCCATGAACCAGAAGGTCATAGTTGGATTCCTGGACAGGTCACATGCCTGGGTTGCAGGCTCAATCCCCAGTATGGGGCGTGCAGGAGGCAGCAGATCAATGATTATCTCTCATCAGTGATGTTTCTCTCTCTCCCCCTCTCCTTTCCTCTTTCTGAAACCAATAAAAACATACTTAAAAAAAAAAAGAAACAGCAGAACTTGTCCTCAATCTGTCTTCTAACCTCTCCTAATCCAGTTTCTTCCCAGAATACAATGCTACCTTGAATCTATCAACAAAGTTTAAAAAAATAAATTACAGAATCTGCAAGCCCTGTAGAAATGGCATTGTACCTGGGAAAAAATCTGAATATTAACAAAGAATATTTTTAATACTTAAAAATATTTATATATGAATTTTATTTTATTTTAAAGTTAATTATATTTAATTTTAAACTTAATAGTTCACATAAGTTAATATTCAAAAAGAGTTAACTATCAAACCTTTGATGTCAGGGATTGAAAGAGATTTATACACAAGGTGAAAGGCTTACACAATCTAAAGAGAAGCCGGAGTATTGACTCGGGGAGGTGAGCATTCAATATAGGGTACAGATGATGTGTTGTAGAACTGTGCACCTGGAACCTGGATAATCAGTTAACAAGGGTCACTCCAATAAATTCAAGAAAAAAGGGGAAAATTTATATATAAGGTTGTTCACTGAAGCAGTACTTAAAAGTAAAAGTTAAGTGGGTGGGTAGGTGGCAAGAGACCAACGGAAGACCTTGTATGCATATATGCATAACTCATGGACACAGACAATAGAGTGGTAAAGGCCTGGGGTGGGTGGCAGGGGTGGGCTAGAAGGGGACAATAGGGGAGAAAGAGGGAACAGATGTAATATTTTCAAAAATAAATTTTTAAAGTTAATAAATAAATAAAATAGAAGTAAAAGTTGAAAATGACCTCGATATCTAACAATAGATCAGTGCTGATCGGTATGTCTGTATAATGCAATGTTACATGGCCATTAAAAGTCATTTTATAAAAAACTGTACCTTAGGAAAATGCTAATGGTATAATATTAAGAGGAAATATAGTATTAAAAGTATGATATCCATTTTATTCAACTATAGATGTTGCCGTATAAATTGACAATGATAAATACATGCATTTTAAGAGCCTGAAGGCAAATATGCCAAAGCATAAATAGAAATTATATCTGGGGTTGGGGAGTTGAAATTACTGGTGATTTTTATCTTCATTCTCTAAAATGAACACATATTGCTGCTGTCATCTGAACAGAACAAAATTAAATAAGTTTTAGAACTTCTTTTCTGTGAAAGCACCAGCAACTTTAAATTTTAATCTTCCTCCCTTATTGAGTTCAACAGGTAAAAGTTAACATGCAGTAAGGAAATGAAGTCAAAAGAAAATAAGCCAAAGACACAGATAAAATGTCTCTGAAACTGATTTATATGAGGCCATAGCCTGGTTCTCATTATCACGGAGTCCAAGTTAAATAAGTTAACTGGCCTCAGCTGTTCAACCGAAAACCAAACACAGAAGGACCCTAATCCCTAAGTTCCTGGTTTAATAAGAACATTAGCTGAATATCAAAGGGCTGGCCCAAAAAACAAACCTCAGCCAAGACATTTCATCTGTAACAGTCATCTGTGCTCCTGAAAGATCAAACTATGTCTCAAAAAGCACAAACCATCCAATCACAGAGATACATCGTATCTTCAGGACCCTTCCAAACTACCCACAGCTCCTAACCTTAGACATGCAAGGAGAGCAACAATTTTCTTATCACACAAACCCGTTCCACCACGTCTCTACTGCTGACCCCTAAAGAAATGTCTAATGTAATCTTAAAGTTCGATTCACAAGCCAGCCTCCACGACTACAGGCTGTCACTTTCCCAAACTTGTGCACACCTATCATCTAATGTATCATGATTAGCCTCCGATCACTCCATTTAGTTCTATACTGGCAAGCTCTCAAGTACCTATTCAGCAGGTCACTGGAGGTCTTGCTGAGGATGGAGGAATTTTAAGATCTTCAATCTTGTTTTCAGGTATAATGTACCTGCCATCAGAATAAAAGCGGTTAATGGTTTTTCCATTTCTTTTCCATTAGATGAATGGAGAGGGGATTGAAAGCTGGAAGCTAAGTCACTAGATTATTCTCCCCTTTATTTCAATCAATTGTTCTTCAGTGCCCTTTATACAACCTCTCTCCTGAACCCTTCTTCCCTTCATGCTTGCCCCCAGAAGTCTGAATCCAAGACTCGTGGCAGCAAGCAGTGCAGGGACAAATAAGTCTGGAGCTCAGAAAAGCCGATGAATCTAGCTAGCTCAAGTCAGTAAAGCGGAGTTTTCAGAGAAAGCCCTGGTAAGTCGGGCTCTTGCTGCTTGGTTTTTCTCGTGCTTTTGGGTGGTCACAGGGAGGCTGGTGGTAGTGATGACAGGATGGGGAGAGGGAGGAGAAAGATGAGGAGGAAGAAATATTATAAGCTGGGAAACTTAGCAAATATAAACCCATGAAACAAAGCAAATATCTTCTACAAGCACTAAACTGACAAAAAAAATGTAAGTCAAAAGAAGACAGTACAAACCTAATTATGATGTGAAGTTTAAATGAAGCTGAATTTTGCCATTTACTTAAGACAAAATCCATCTCTGCCTTCAGTGGATGTCTGTAAAACACAGCCCTACAAGGACATCCCCCCTATCCAAACAAGAGGTGCACAGAAGCAAACAGTTCTGTGATCCACTTAATCCCTTTATTTCCAAAGACAAGTACAAAATCTGTGTAATTCTAGTGCTTGGTTTCTGAAATACTGAAGTTAACACTAACAACCCCACAAAACAGAGGACGAGAAAGGAACAGTGGTAGCTGGCTGGAGGGCTTCTCCTTTACCTTGTGCTGCATTAACCCAGGAAGGAAATCTATTTCCCTTGGACTTCCGCATTTCACAAGAGGGAGAGAGCAGAGTTGGGGGATGTGAACTTTTCAAAGCCACATATAAATTTAAAACATGAGAGCTTTTTAAATTAAAAGAAATATAAACTGTCCAAAGAATTTGCTTTTAAAATAAGCTATGGGTAGCTCAATTGGTTAGAGCATCGTCCCGATACACCGAGATTGGGAGTTCGATGGGGGCACATATAAGAGTCAACCAATGAATGTGTAGATAGGTAGAACAACAAATTAAGGTTTCTCTCTCTCTCTCTCTCTCTCTCTCTCTCTCATCAAATTTTAAAAAATAAATCATTGGAAACATAGACAATTCCTCATAAACATTTCTGACAAAATGCATCTCATCTTGTATGCTCGTCAAATACAGAAAAAAAGAAAAGTGTAGGGGGCAGTGGAGAATAAAAATCAAAGAAGAACGCAAAGAAAGGGAAAAAAAATTAGAGAGAGTGCAGATACAGATGAAAGAGAAGAGAGTGAGGGAAGTACAGAGGGGGGAAAGATAACTGGAATAAAATCAGATGAGGAGACAGTAGATTCTCAGGGAAATGAATTAATGAATAGAACTGGTTTTGTTAATTCCTACTTGTCATTTCATCAGTTATCTCTGACCTTTGAAATATGGATTAAGTCCAGCATGGCATCATTCATGTAAAGCCCCTGTGTTTCCTAAATGGTTTTATTTTACATTTTTTAGTGCTAACTGGGTCATATTTTTTGAGCCAAAGCATGACTCGTCCATGGGAGGAAATGATTCTCTTAGCACCTAGACCAGAGATGGCTTAAAGCACTGGTTCTCAACCCTGCCTGCAAACTAGAATCACAAGGAGAGCTTTAAAAGAAAATACTGATGTCCTCATAAAACACAGATGCCCCATCCTAGCTACCCTGGACCCATTAAATCAGCCTCTCTCAGCAACAGCCTCAAACAAGGGAATCTGCACTGGGTGAAAACCATTTCAACAGCCCCTCAAAAATGTAGAACGGCTTCTAGAGTATAGGTAAATCATATTTTTATATAATTACATTTTGGGTTTTTTGCTCCATTTTCAGCTGGATTCTGCAGGGAAGAAATGTATTTCTGTTAGCATAGGCAGCTAGGAGCTAACAAGAGAAGGGACCTAGACTGGCTGAGCCTGATTAAGTCCGGAAGTTATAGCTTCAGACACCCCAGGGGAAAGCCACATCCTCTACCAAAGGGGACTTAGTCTCCTGAAGATCAGCTTTCCAATCTCCCTGGGGGACACTGGCCATTAGCTGGAATTACTGAGGGAGGCACAGGGGGAAATCTTTTGCTACATGCATGCATAGTAGAAGCCAAGGTGGTATAGGGAGAGGTACGCTCACGTGCAGTAGAAACCAGTAGGTACAGAACTTTGGGGCATGCAGAGTAAAAGCCAAGATGCCACAGGGGGAAGTCCTTCTACTGTGGGGCATGTGCAACAGGAGTCAACTTGGAGACCATAAAGGGGAGGAGTCTAACCTGGAAACCTAGGGAAAAGATTGAATTGAGAAAGTATCAGGAAAGAGATTGGTTAGTTTAAAAGAATGCCCCTCTCTCCCAAGCCCAGGGTAATATAATCAAAGTTTAACAAAGGCCCATCTGGGTAGCACTGGCAGCAGCATGGGCGCCAAGTGCGGGCCTGGGTGGAGCACACTGGGGAGCAGAGACGAAGCTAGCTGAACGGGGACAGAAGCTGAGCCGAGCCGAGCGGAGACATGGACTGACTATAGCAGCTTCGGACGGAGCAACACCTCCAGACCCTGGCCCTTCTGGGCTTGGTGGAGACGAGGCTGGGCCTCTTCCACAGCAGGATGGAGCTGAGCCACCAGGTGGTGAATGAGACACTGCGCACCTGGGGACAGTGCTTTGTGTTTGCTCCAGCTCCAATAAATCTTACCAGCGCACCTCATCCTCCCGGGCATCAGTCCCCCAAATGCTTTTCATGTGACTCCGTGAAAGAACCCTATTTCCACTGGCAACATTTCTAAGAACCAATTTTGAAGACATGTTCTTCCTGCAGACTCGAAGCCGCCTGACTTTTTGTAACCTATGCGGAAGGATTGCTGGAAAAGATAAGCTGCAGCAGGAATTCTGCCTCCAAAGGACCCTAAAGCACACAGCTCAGCCCATTCCCTCTGCTCCACCGCCAGGCCCACCCCAGCAGGCCCGTCCCTGCTGAACTGCCTTTTAACTGCTGATCTTCATCCCCCCAAAAATGAACTGTTCCAGGGAGAGCGCTAAAATTCTAGAGAAACTAAACTGCCTCTTGATAAAAATAAAACAAACAAACAAAAAAAGGTCTTTTAGGAACTGTAAGAAGAAAATTATCTTTAAAACTTAACTTTTGCCCTCTGGTCCCATTTGAAGAATCCCAGAACCTCAGAGGTGGTTATCACTGAGACGACCCAACTCAGAGAGAACCCAAGCATTACTGTCACATAACCCCACGGACTGCTAGGCGAGTGAACAGTGCAGAGGAGGAGTAAACAGGCATGATCAGTGTCAACTCTAGGCCTGGAGTGAAGCGTGGCTATTTAGGAATGGACTCCACACAGTCAAGTTAGTCCTTTATTCTGCAAGTTTCAAATTTAGTTTTGTTTACTTTTGTTAACAGCCTCTAGCGCAGGGGTGGGCAAACTTTTTGACTCGAGGGCCACAATGGGTTCTTAAACTGGACCGGAGGGCCGGAACAAAAGCATGGATGGAGTGTTTGTGTGAACTAATATAAATTCAAAGTAAACATCATGACATAAAAGGGTACGGTCTTTTTTTTTTTTTTAGTTTTATTCATTTCAAACGGACCGGATCCGGCCCGCGGGCCGTAGTTTGCCCACGGGTGCTCTAGCGCATCATTTGCTGCTAATAGAAGACGTGGTGCTTGCTCTGCAGGACCTTGAAAACCAGGTAGAAAAACCAGAAATACAGATGACACAGCCAAGTCAGGTTTCCCCCAGGTACCCAGGGGAGCCGCCTCGTGAGCTCCAATCAGAGGTGTCCTATGAGACTGGCTGGCACTCTCAGATATGGTGGGTTGCTGCCTCATAAGAACTAAAACATTTTTCCTACAAATGTCTTTTGACCCTTTGGGGTCGTATTAAATTTGGACATGGGTGTCGTACTGGTCGGAATTAATTTCCATTGAAAGAGCAGTGATACATAACATGCAAGATTATGAACGATAAACAAGACTTATTCATTCTTTTTTGGAACTACGTCACTACTAGTAGAATCACTCCAAACGTTATCACTTTCTATGTCAGAGTCAGTGCCGGGGTCCAGCCCCAGCGGGTCCAGGGGTCCCCAAAGGCGTAGACGGAGTCTGCGAAGAAGGAAGGACACGGAGACAGTGTTCAGTTGATCAGCAGCCTAGCCAGGATCTCCAGCCAAGTTCTGGTCTGGATCTCCAGAGAGGTTCTGCTTAGGATCTCCAGCGAAGTTCTGTGTCCATGTTCTCTTGCTAGGTTCTCCAGGTTCTCCAGCCAGGTTCTGTAGCCATGTTCCCTCGCTAGGTTCTCCAGCCAGGTTCTGTCCAGGTTCTCCAGCCAGGTTCAGTCACCAAGTTCTAGTCAGGTTCTCTTGCCATATTCTATAGTCAGGTTCAGTCCAGGATCTTTTGCCATGTTCTCTCGCTAGGTTCTGTCTCTAGGTTCTGTTGCCAGTTTCTGTCCAGGATCTTTTGCCATGTTCTCTCCAGCGAAGTTCTTCTGTCTCTAGGTTCTGTGTAGGTTCTGTCTTCTTGGTTCTGTCTTCTAAGTTCTGTGTCCTGTTGTCTTGTTACATCTGTATTTATACCAGTTGATTCCAATCCTATCAATCTCTATTCCAAAGGTTAGGGCGTTTCTTATCTCCATTCCAGGGAGTAAGGATTATGTAGCTTAAGCATGATTGTTTGTAGTTAATTAATTACCCACCTGGCACTTAGTTAAGGGGTTTTATTCCCTCCCTAACTTCAGGGGAAAATCTCTACCTGGGGAAACAACCTTTCTCAGAGAGGTGACCTTGGTTAAAACACAGCGCCAAGAAGGTGAGCAAACATATTAAGAACAGTATGCCATATATGCCAGGTCCCTTGAAACAGCAAGGATGGACCGGCTCCCGGCAAGTCAGTATTCAAGGTGCCAAAATAAAACTCTTCATCGTTACTTTCAGATTCGCAGTACACTTCTTTCGGTAACTTTCTTTTTGCCATTTTGGAGTATTATTTTGAAATATCTTAACAAGCGAGAATGCCTAATTACAGTTAAACGTAATTTGTAAAGCTTTATTTGAAAATCTGCGAGGTATCTCCGAAGCTTTTCGATTTCTTCACTCTCAAAAGGCGACTGACTCGCCACGGTGTTTTGTATGGCGAGTGTGGAACGACCGCGTTTGTTTACATTGAGTTGCAATATCTCCGATTTGTCGGGGCAATGTTTTGGTTCGTGACAAGGTCGCTTAGACACTTAAGAGCTTTCAGAGAAATTATGAACTGATACATGAATGAATAGAGTTAAGATTCGTACGGTTCCTTGCTGTGGTGGCTGAGAGCAGATATACGACCGGAACGGTAAAAAAGCTTTGTTGGCTGAGAGTAGACAAACGACCGCAAAGGGTTAAAATAAATGTTATTCCTAAACCATCCCCCTACCCTCCCAACCCCTTATGCTCAGTGAAAGGAAAATAATCACTAGCCTTGCTTTTCCTCCTCTCCCCCAAAGAATGCTTGCTAATCCTTCACAGGACCGAGTAGGAAATGTCCCAAGAGGACTAAAAATAGCATGTGCTTCTAAGAAAGTGGGGGTCAGGGATCTGGGCTGATATCAAAAGCCAGCAGATGTAACTGTTTGGAGCAGGGGTTAAGCAGACCCATGTCTAACCTTAGCTGTGTAACCTTGAGCAAGGTAATTTAATATCTCTAAGCTCAAGCTTCTCATCTGCAAAGTGTGTACAATAAGATTATTTCATTCAAAGGACCATGGTGAAGATATTTCACAATTGATTACTTTTTCATATATATTTTTATTGTTGCTAGTATTACACATATCTCCCATTTTCCTTCCCTTTCCCCGCCACCTCCTCCCAGTTCCTACCAACACCCCCCCCCCCTTTCCAGGTCTTATTTTACAATTTAATAATGAATGCAAAATGCTCAGCACAGTGTCAGACACAAAGTGCACAATTTATGCATTCATTCAAGAAACATTTCGTGCATGTATTAAATGTGCCAGGCAAGGTTCTAGAGCAGCCGTGGGCAAACTACGGCCCGCGGGCCGGATCTGGCCCGTTTGAAATGAATAAAACTAAAAAAATAAAAAAAAAGACCGTACCCTTTTATGTAATGATGTTTACTTGAATTTATATTAGTTCACACAAACACTCCATCCATGCTTTTGTTCCGGCCCTCCGGTCCAGTTTAAGAACCCATTGTGGCCCTCCAGTCAAAAAGTTTTCCCACCCCTGGTCTAGAGGCTGGGATAATAAACGCAATAGATAAAAACCCCTGCCTTCATGTGGCTTACCATCTACTGTTAATTAAATTGCATAGTGTTTTAAATGGTGCTGGTTGCTATGGAGAATACAGGGATGGGCAAATGTAGGATTATAGTTGCATTGTGACATTCTTTTTTATTATTGTTTACAGTATTACATATGTGCATTGTGACATTATTTTAACTTGGCAAAGCTACTGTAATAATCATAACCTGCATGTCTCTTTCTGCCGGGAGCCGGTCCATGCTTGCTGTTTCAAGGGACCTGGCATATATGGCATACTGTTCTTAATATGTTTGCTCACCTTCTTGGCACTATGTGTTTTAACCAAGGTCTCCTCTCTGAGAAAGGTTGTTTCCCCAGGTAGGGATTTTCCCCTGAAGTTAGGGAGGGAATAAAACCTCTTAACTAAGTGCCAGGTGGGTAATTAATCACTTTAACTATGAACAATCATGCTTAAGCTACATAATCTTTACTCCCTGGAATGGAGATAAGAAACGCCCTAACCTTTGTAATAGAGATTGATAGGATTGAATCAACTGGTATAAATACAGATGTAACAAGACAGCAAGAGACAGAGACAGAGACAGAGACAGAACCTAGGCACAGAACCTACACAGAACGTTCTCTAGAGACAGAAGAACTTCGCTGGAGAGAACATGGCAAAAGATCCTGGACAGAAACTGGCCTCAGAACCTAGAGACAGAACCTAGCGAGAGAACATGGCAAAAGATCCTGGACTGAACCTGACTACAGAAATTGGCAAGAGAACCTGACTAGAACCTGGTGACTGAACCTGGCTGGAGAACCTGGACAGAACCTGGCTGGAGAACCTAGCGAGGGAACATGGCTACAGAGCCTGGCTGGAGAACCTGGAGAACCTAACAAGAGAACATGGACACAGAACCTGGCTGGAGATCCTAAGCAGAACCTCTCTGGAGATCCAGACCAGAACTTGGCTGGAGATCCTGGCTAGGCTGCTGATCAACTGAACACTGTCTCTGTGTCCTTCCTTCTTCGCCGACTCCGTCCACACCTTTGGGGACCCCTGGGCCCGCTGGGGCTGGACCCCAGTATCTTTCTATACGAACCACTGTAAACCTACTTTTGCCAACCCATGTATGGAAGTGGAGAAGGTGGACAGGGAGCCAGGCTGACATGCAATTTTAAATAGACCTTTCTGATTTGGTGATTGATTGTGAGTAAAAAACTGAAAAGATGAGATGAAGGCATGAGCCAAGCAGAAGAAAGTCACTGCAAAGGCCCAGAGGGAGAGCATGTCCAGTGTGTTTGCAGAGCAGCAAGGGGGCCAATATGGCAGGAAGAGGCTAAGTACAGGGAACATTAGGAGGAGATGAGATCTGGGACTTAAGGGCATATCAGACTAGGTAGGGCCTTGACGCTTCCTTTTACAAGGACTGAATTAGGAAGCTGCTGAAGAAGTCTGGGAAGATGAGTGACATGATTGATTTACACTTTAACCTGATCACATCAGCAGCAGCGTCAAATGAGATGGGGAAGGGGAGGGACATATGCAAGAGCAGAAACAGAGAGAGTTGCTAAGAGACTAGTGCAATGATAGAAGTAAGAGTTGATAGTGACTTAAACCAGGTAATGGCAATAGTGATGGTGAGATGTGGTCAGACAGATTGTGGATATATTTTGAAGGTTGAGTTGACAGGATTTGCTAATAAATTAAATGTACAATGTGAGAAATAGGGATCAAGGATGACTCCCACCCAATGTTTTAGCCTGAGCAACTAGAATGACTGGAGGAGAAGCAGGTTGGGGAGGGCGGGTCATGGGGAATACAAGTTTTATATGCCTTCTGCACATCAGAGATATAACATAAGCAGTAAAATATCTGAATCTAGGATGAAGGGGTCATGTCTAGACTCAGATATCCACATGAGCACTCCTAGTACATGGATGCCATTTAAAACCATGAGACTGAATGAGATCACCAAGGGAGTCAAAACAAAGAGAAGTCCATGAAGAAAGTCCCAGAGTGCTTCAATAGGTAGAACTCAGGGAGGTGAGGAAGAGCCAGCAAGGGAGGCTGGGAAGTAGCAGCCAATGAGAAAAACCATACATGACCTAAAGTTTCTTATATGAAATTCATTCATCTAATTATGCATGCTCCCCCCCCCCCCCCCGGTGCATCTATCCATCATCTAGTCTAACATAACATTTCAGCAGATGGATTTCAGAATAAGATAAGCCTGGATTCAAACCAGATTCTTCCACTCACCAGGTCTGGGGCCCTGTGAAGTTATTTAACCTTGTGGAGTCTCTGCTTCCTTGACTAAAATGAGGAGCATAACACTCGCGGAATAGGATTGTCAGGATTCAATGAGACTTTATATATAAAGCACAGAGCTTGGTATACCAAGAGCTCAATAAAGAATGGCTCCAGGTTTTATAATTATTATTCATCAAGTATTTTCTGAGCACCTACAGTGAATTCAAAAAACACCATGTCAGGCACTGAGAAGAGAATTAGATCCCACAGAAGATAAAAGATAATGCATGGAAATTTCAAAACCACTATATAGCCTACGGTCCCAAAGACCTTTCCTGTCTGATTTTATATAGTATCCTCAGCAAGTGGGCTGAGCATGGCACTCTACTGTTTCATGAATGAATGAATGAGAGACTGACACAAACAAAGACTTTGAGTTTGTGACAGATAGAGATCATTGGGAGCTGAAATGGACAAAGAAAATTTCATTACTGATATGGAAAGAAAAGCTTTAGGTGAGTTTTTCCCATTGAATGAACCACAATTTACATAAACAGGCAAGACGAGGTGGAAAAACTCCAGATTATTAAAAACTACATTAAAACTTGATATATTAAATTGTTTTTACTCCCTTGGCATTTGGGATTATTGAATAAGCCTTGGAACCTAAACAGAGGGAGGATCCTGATGCCTTGATCAATCTTGTTTTGGGGAAGTTGGTTTTGATTCACATTTGTCACCCACATAATATCTTTCATGGGGGAATAATAAAAATAAAAACAAACAGCCATAGAAATCTAACTTGTTCCAGGTACTCTTGTAGGAAAATTTAAATGTAATTTACTCTTCAACACAATCTACAAGATAGATACTATTGTTATTTCCACATAATCCATGAGGAAAGGGGGTAATACAATTTTAGCTCACACACTAAGTGGTAGAGAAGAAATTTGCCCCTCTGACTCCAGAAATGAGCCCTTAACTGGTACAATGTATCCTGTGGAGACCATCCAGGTAAGAGGTCAAAATACTGATAGTTCTCAAAGAACCTGTTAGGTAAAGAAAGACATATAACAGTGAATTCAGTCAAATTAATGATGAAGATGATAATCAATATCATTTATGACCTTTGATTTTAAGTCAAGCCATTTTCCTATGTTGATTTCCTAGTTCAAGTATTTGTGAGTACATGAAGAATGATTAGATTAGATTAGATTGATAGATAAAATGCATGCAAGGACACATTCCTAAAGTTTCTGAATCTCTGAGTGAGGCTGAATATGTCTGTTCACACTCTGTTCACACCTCTAGGTCTTTTTTCTTCTCTGTAATGGATGGGAATTGATGTTGCATTTAACTAAATAGCTGTCTTTATCTGTATGAAGGATTTTAGAAAACATTTGCACCTGTTTTAGTAAAGCAGCTTCTATGCAATGCTGTATTGCCTTAGAGAAATGCTTGGTGATTATAGGTACAAGATGAAAAAATAAAATGAGGTGCACTAAAACCCACCAAAGCAACTGAACAAAAAGCCATACCCATCAGTTATCTCCGCCCCCCCCCCCTCCCCCAGTGATGGGCCAGAAAAAAAAAAAGACAGCATTACACCCACCTGTGCACATGCCGCTAGATGGGCATTAGAGTGGGCAGGTGCCATGCATTGTTTTTATTAGCATGGCCCATGGTATATTATCTCTCAGGTACTGGTAGGCAGGCCCAGTAGGATTGCACACCGCCTTCATTCTAAGTCTTAAGACTCACAGGAAGTTTTTTTCCTAGGTAGAAAGTATTTCCCCACTGGATTATTGAATTGGTAGATTTGTAGATTTTTCAAAATGAATTAGCAGCATTAAATATTTTCTGATTTGAAGTGGTACATGTGGATAACAGAATATTTTGTGTTTATACAAATAAACACACACACACACACACACACAAAAAAAGCCATCCATATTGCCACTACACAGGAGGAATCCCTTACATTCACAGAATTTTAAGCTCAAAGTCCAAATGTAAGTAGTAGCAGTGATTTGGAGGGATGACAGTCGTGGTTGAATCTGTAGTTTGTTTTCCAGTTCTTTTTAACATGACTCTGAAGTCATTTTGTGAGTAATTTTTAATGGAAAGGAAGAACTAATAAGAGCTTAGTCCCAATTCCTTTTACAGTGAGAAAACTACGGCTCCAAGGAGGGGGTGCCCCACTCAGCATCACAAAGCTGCTCTTCTGTGAGCAGGGCTGGAGGGCGGGGTTTCTAACAGCAGGTGCAGCGCTCTCCGGACTGAACCATTCAAGGGGAAACCCCCACGGTGCCTGAATTTGGGTCTTTTCAGGGCTCTGTTTTTCCAAAGTGCCCTATAAATCTAAAATATGCTAGGAAGTCAGAGCTTAAGCTTTGGGTAACAACATTTCATTGAGTCTTCTTTCCAGATGCAGGCCTCTCAAAGGAGCCAGGGGGCCCTGACAGGTAACCCAAGTCGCCCCTCAGCTCAGGACCCTTCCTGCCTATCACAGCCCTGGGATTCTGCCTGCTTTCCTTTATATCTTGATATCTATCAACATTTTACTGAGTGCTTAATATATGCCAGCTACCATCCAAACATAGCTAATTTAATCCTAGGGTAGCCTTGCGTTCAGTTTCTTATCTCTATTGCATAGATGCAGAGATAGAGGAGACTTATTTCCAAGGCCCCAGAAAAGTAAATGCTCAGACTCAGACCTGAATTCTAAAACTGTGCAATTCTCAATTCTCTCTTTTCCCTTCTGGATACTGAGAAGGATGAACTCTTCTGGCATCTTGCTGTTATGGCTGGCCTTGAAATTCTTGTAATACCAATAGTTACTATAGCTCACCATGGAGGTGTGAGACAGAAAGATCAAAACAAACAATAGGATTTCAAATTTAAATAGTCCTGATTTCAAGGTTGAGCAACCCAATTTAGTAGCTGTGTATCGTGACCTTTGGCAAATCACTTTGAATTTCTGAGCCTAGTTTCTTTTTTCTGCAATTATGAAAATGTGAATATCTTCCTCAAAACTAGAGTGTTTATAAAATGTATCATTTAAACCTGTACACTTTTGAAAGTGAAAGGGGGAGCTATTAATAAATTCGGTGGAACCACAGATATAAAACAGGGCCTGCCCTTGGAAATCATACATATGGTCCCTATAGATAACCAGGTCAAAGAACCTTGTGCATTGCCCAGCATAAAATCCGCTGTCTTATCGTAATAGGCTCCTGGCTTTTCCGTATAAATGAAGCATCAAATAGCACAGTGGCTTTCTACGGGGGCATTTACCTCCTAGGGAACATTGGCACTATCTGGAGACATTTTTGGTTATCACAGTGACGGGAGGGGATGCTACTGGCATCGAATGGGTAGAAGTCAGGTGTTCCACTAAACACACCACAGCGCACAGAGAAAAAAAAAAAAAAGCAATCATACCAAGGTTGAGAAAGCCTGAACTTGCAGTTTTCATTAAAATTGTAGAACGAAGGGTAGAGAAGGTCTGATGTTGAGGACAGAAAGTTCACTTTGCTTCTCACGGTGTTATCCTGGGCCGGCTAAAACATGGTGCTAATAAAAATCAGTCCCCTTGGAATTCAAGTGAAGTGGTACATTCTTTTAATACTTTAATTACAATAAACAAACTTGCAAACAGACCTATTACCACTCTAGGAATGGTACCACCTCACATCTGAGAGGCAAATTCCTAAACAAGAAAACAAGAGACCAGGTATCATGTACATAATGCAATCTGCCCGTGTATATTCAAAGAACATCGGTTGACGAGCAATCAACACAGGTGTTTCTCTAAAGGCACGAAATTGTAATTAGCAACAACAAAGCCTTCATCTGACTTGCCTTCCCTAGGACAGGCTTGGATGACAAAAATAAATTCAATTTTTAAGCCCCATGCTTAAAATGTAGCCACTATTTGGGGAACAACATTTCTTTGAGAGAGAATGAGCAATCATCCACAACTGTATGGGCCATAATTAATTGATCACTCGCTCACTTTCTCACATCTCAGATAATCATGAAAGTGATTAAAGTTCTCAAAGCTCTTTTCAGATGCACACCCAACCCTTCCTCATCCCAGCCCCAACAAGCCAAGTTCAATATTCAATGTTGCATTCAGCATGAGCAGCTTGGCTCAAAAGACTGGCTGTTAGATTGGATATGTAAATACACTTATCCCAACTCTTAAGGCAAATGTAGCTCATTAAAATACAGTTACAGCCGAAACCGGTTTGGATCAGTGGATAGAGCGTCGGCCTGCGGACTGAAAGGTCCCAGGTTCGATTCCGGTCAAGGGCATGTACCTGGGTTGCGGGCATATCCCCAGTAGGAGATGTGCAGGAGGCAGCTGATCGATGTTTCTCTCTCATCGATGTTTCTAACTCTCTATCTCTCTCTCCCTTCCACTCTGTAAAAAATCAATAAAATATATTTTTTAAAAAAATACAGTTACAAACAAAACATAATCCTCGTTTCTCTATAGAAAAGGCACTTTGTAGTTTGGGTACCCTTCTGAAGGTCTAAAAACTCCAGGAAAGAGACTTTATTTTATTTTTATTTTGAAGTCCTAAGTTTCTCTCTACACTATCAGCTAGCCGATCCCTACCAGGAAGGGGTTTTTCCTGATCTTGAAGGCAACCCAGTTCAAACAGCTCTCCAGACCACTGCTGTCTGGTACAATGTCCTGCTCTTGCATGGGCTCCCACACTGAGTGGCTGTATGGGGGCTTCCTGCAGTGGTATCTGTTCCCAGCAAGGCAAGGATGAAAGGGGCATGTTCAGAGGCTCTCCACACAAAAGTGTCTTTTCTGACACAACCTTTTTATCAAGAAGGAGTGATGTCTTCCTGCTACTGCAGGCCAGAGAGATGAATTCAATGGCTGGTCAGGGAGATCACGCAGCTGAGACCTGGAGAAGGTTCAATGAGATAAGCCATCTTGGGTTTAGACAATGAGGAAAAAGTTTCTGTTTTCTGTCTGGAAAGCCCTTCTCCCCATGAGCTATGTCATCTTTTAAAAATTAAACTTTAGAGGGAAAACATAAATAACCTTTCTTCCCAGATGGCCTTGGGTAGAATGAACCACTCCCAATTTGGAGCTCCCACAGTAGAGTATATACATAGCTCTATTACAATGTAATAAATGTACTTACATGCCTATGGGTTCGTTTAGGACCTTGTCTTATTTCCCACTGCTCAGCACTGTGTCTGGCACAAAGTGAAGCAGGAAGTAAAATTTGGACCAGCTGAATTAAAATGGCATGGGAACCACATAGGGATGCTACATCGCTGTGTACTGACTCTGAAGTATAGCCAGGTACATATCTGCTGAGTACCTACTAAGTGCCAAGCACCATTCTATGTGTTTATTCATTGCCATACAATATTATTATCCCCACATATTAGCTGGACTACACTATATAAAATGGATACTAATATCGCCACTCATAGTCAAGTAAGAGAAGGTACAGAGAGTTGTCTGTGATCACATGGCTAGTCAATGACAGGCCAGGATTCCAAGGGAGCATTCTATCTGTAAAGTCCATATCCTTAACCCTCAGGTTATGCTGATGCAAGAGACTACTCCAGGGCAAACAATGGGCAGAGAAGACTCTAATGCAAGTTCACGTCATAGCAAGTACTGGGCTCTGGCTGAAAACCTGAAGCAGAATTCAGGACTTGGGTCCAGGAATACATCAGAAGAAGCCCTCAGTCAAGCCACTCAAGGTGCCTGTCCCCTCCCTCTGGGTTCTCTGCATCCTGGTGCTGCCCGTCTGATTAGTCTGAAGCCTGGAACAGAACTAAACAGGATGCATCCGTGCTTCTCAACTACAGCACTGTTGGCCCTGGGGGCCAGCTATGTCTGTGTGAACAGCTCGCCCTGTGCACTGTAGGATGTTCAGCACCATGTCTCGCCTCAACCCACTGGATGCCAGTGGCACCCTCTGCCTCTCTCCTGTGGTTATAACAACCAAAACTGTCTTCGACATTGCCAAATGTTCCCCAGGAGACAAAATCCTCTCTCCCCCTCCCCCCGGCCCCTGCCCCAGTTAAGAACCAATAACGTACATGTAGCCCCTAACCAGCTGAGAAGCCCTTGCAGAGTTGAACAATAGGTCTGTTCTCCTTTCTGACATCAGAGTAAATCAGACTGTACCTGGAATGGAGAGAAACCCTTAATTCTCCACCCCCAACTTGGGCCACACATAATGTCACCCTTTCTGCCCCCATTGGACACTGGCAGGATAGGAGGTGAGGGTAAAGTTCAGCAGCGTCTTAATCACTGTTTGTTCCTGGTGGAATGGCACACTCATTTAGAGGAAAAGAAATACTGGTTCTCGTGTTGCCCCAGAACTAGAAAGCATTTAATGAGACTAATACACCCTAGCAGATAAGAAGAGCAGTTGTAATCATTCCCATTTAAGAGAGCATGAACATGACACTCAGAAAGGTTAAGTGATTTGTCTGAAGTCACAAAGCTAGTTTGGGGTAGAGCTAGGAATCAAGCTCAGACCATTATGTCAAACTGCATTACCACTCCCTGCCATCCCCAGGGGAGGAAAGCTTTCCCAAGACCAATTAAAGCAGAAAGAAACGTGAAAATGCCCCAACTGGCTTCTGATGACTGAATCATCTTGAGTGGAGAGGGGGGGATGCCCAAGCATTGGGAATACTTAAAACGAAGCAGGAGACAGAGCCTGAATGGGAAGCAGCCTGTGCAGATGAGAAAGGAGTAAGGGCTCTGCCACCTCCCATCCACTTCAAACTCGGTACCATTTACTAAATAATAGATCTGAGCATTCCTGCCGTAAACCCCCTGGCTAGACATCTCTAACTATAGCCAGAGAGTCAGTGAAAATATACATCTTCTCTTGCACTGGCTCATGGGGAAATCACTATGCTGATTTCACTATGAGAAATTAGGGAAGAGAAAAGATCAAGAATAACTTCAGGCTTCAGACTGGATAACAACTTGAGATGCTGCTAACTAGTAAATGAAGACAATTCTAATCTATCCTTTGCCCAAATTCTTTTGCTCATGTGAAAAAGGAAAGAAGAAAACATGTTTAAAGGCTACTCTCTTCACTTTAATGGGACTAAAAAAAAAATCTTAGTTCATGGTACTTGGACCTTGAAATTGTTCCACACCCGTGACTTCAGTGGCCTGCAGGGAGTGCCAAGACAAACCGATGTGAAAGCTCCTTTAATTGTGCTCTAGGGGGGCACAGCAGAGGCATTGGGGTCAGGTATTGGGAGCTGTCCTTCCCAGGTGTGGGAGAAGGTTACTTTATTAGTCGCAGGATGAAATGGCTTTCCAATTAGACTCCTACTAATACTAACATGAATGGGCAATATCGACCTCTCAAAATAATTTGGCTTTTCTGTTTCATAGACCTTTACTCAAAGTTTTCACCTTGATCAAATTGTTAAGGGACATGAACTTTAAATGCCTCAAGGCTCAAATAACAATGATTCAAATAGATTGTTTCAAAACTTGTAAAATTCCTACAATAAGCTATCATATATAAAACCAATATCTATACTCAACTGAGAGCCTATATAATGCTTGCTTCATTCATTCATTCACTGACATCTCTGTGCCACACATAGTTGCAGGGGCCAAAGCTAAAAAGATGACAGTCACATTCATAGAGACCAAGGGTAAGCAAACGTCCTATAAAGGGTCAGATAGCAAATAATTTTGTTTTTGCATGTAGATCCCTGTTACAACTACTCAACTCTGTCATTGTGGTGTGAAAGCAGCCATAGACAAAGAGAACAAATGGACAGGCTGTTTCCAATAAAACATATTCAAAGACAGGCAGCTGATCAAAGCTGACCTGGAAGCTGCAATTTGCCAACACTGGTCTTGACCACTAGTTTATAAAGTGGTCAAGACCTACAAGACCCCACCCCATCCCCAATCATAAACATCAGCATCACCTAGGAACCTATTAGAAATTCAAATTTTCATGCTCTACCGTAGACCCACGGAATCAGAAACTCTTGGGATGGGCCCTGGAAGTCTGTGCTTTTTAAATAAGTTCTGCGAGAGATACTCATACATGCTCCAGTGCAAAAACCATTCATCTAGACGTGTGCTGTCCACTATGGCAGCAGCAACCAACTATATAAATTACATTAAATTTTCAATTCGTCACTTGCACTAGCCATATCTCAAGTATTTAATAGTCACATGTGGCTGCTGGCCACTATTGTGAACACGTTCCCTTCACTGTGGAGAGTTCTATTGGATAGCATAGGTCTAGACCAGCCATGGGCAAACTACGGCCCGCGGGCCGGATCCGGTCCGTTTGAAATGAATAAAACTAAAAAAAAAAAAAGACCGTACCCTTTTATGTAATGATGTTTACTTTGAATTTATATTAGTTCACACAAACACTCCATCCATGCTTTTGTTCCAGCCCTCCGGTCCAGTTTAAGAACCCATTGTGGCCCTCGAGTCAAAAAGTTTGCCCACCCCTGGTCTAGACAGACACTTGGGCCAAAAACGGACAGGTACCATGACAGGTACAACAATCTATGGAGTGCAGTGTGGCATGAAGATAGAGATAGTCAATTCTATATGTAGGGAAGGGAGTCAGTGAAGGTTTCACAATGAAGGGTGATGAGCCAGTGTATCTGCTGATGGTGCAGGGTGGGAGAATGACACAGGACCAACAGGAGACCATTGTAGGGAAAAGTAACTTAAAGGAAGAGTACAGTGTGTGCAAGGCAACAAGAGGCGAGGCATGGTTTGTTACAGGATCTGCGATTTCTTCATTAAGGCTAGAACAAAGAGTGCTTGTAGCTTAGAATGGAGAAAGGGAAAGATGGAGATGAAGAAACTAAATCATGGCACACTTATGTGCCTTTCTTAGGGGCCTGGGGACCTACCGGCTGTTCAGAGCATGATTGGCTGGTGTTTACGAAGATCACCTGACCAAGTACTTCCAAGGCCTAAGAGAGAGTAAGCAATTTGTTTACTTATCTGATTCATCCCAAGGCTTCTCTGGGTAATTTGTTTACTTTTAGCTCCTGGAAGGGAGGACGTGGGGGAATTAAGCCAAAACTGATTTGTCATTTAAAAGAAAGCATGTAATTATGCTCACCTTGCCCTGAATGGTCCTGACTGTCCTAAGACACAATGGAAGTGGGAAGGCTAGACTTCTGATATATATTCATTATCTGGGATCCATCCATTAGCGCTCAGTGATGCCAATAAGCACCACAATGGAAGCGCCTCTTGCCACCTCAGGATCTGCGGGACACAGTTATGTTCTGCCGATACTAGAAGCACAAAAGGCAAATGCTATACAGGATCCTGCAGCTCAGTGTTCAGACACAAAAGCTCTATACATCGTTTCCACAAAAGGCGGGCCCAAATGGCCATTTATACAGCAAAACAGTCACCCGCAAACTGTGGCAGAAGAAGGATAATTACCAGGAGGTGTGAGGGAATGGAGAACACACTGGGTTTCCAACAGGACGTGCCTACTTAAAATGGGGCCATGGCATGTTGCACTTGAGCGCGATGTTAACACCTGTAAAGAAGAGTCATTTAGAGGAAAACACAGATGGGGCTCCGAAATCGATTCTTGGTAGGAGCGAAAGGAGAAAGGGGCAGGCAGAGGGGGGAAAGAATCTTGAAAATGGGCCTTACATTTCATTACAAACCAAAGGCATTTCAGAAGCTGCTGACCTTTTCATAACCACATTGATTAGGCCACAAGACAAAAAAAAAAAAAAAGCCACAAAGAAAATAAAGTCACCTTAAGGTAACAGGTTAAAGCAAATTGTGAGAGGAAGAAAGAAGGTTGACCTTCAAAGGCTAATACTGTCACACCAACAGAGCCTGGACAGGCATTTATCACCAAGGTCACTCCCAAGTAGCAACTGCTATCCCCGCAGGGAGCAGGTGCTCATTTGCAGATCAAGTTCTGGGCCCAAGATGTGCTCATTACAAGTAACTACAGCAGTGATTTCAACAGAAAAAAATGAATCTCTTCTTCCCTCTTCTGAGGCCTTCATTGACAACCTTGATTTATTCTCACTTGGGTCTCAAGAGACTTGCTCATTCTTTATAGAGGCATCCAGCAATAAACAGAATAAATATATTAATCAAACTCCTTAATGTTAAAACTTAAGAGCAGCATCCTCCCAGAATAAGAAAAAAAGATGGAAAAGAAACAAAACTGGTAAACAGAAAGAAAATTTGTCAATAGATGGCAATCTTAAGAAAAACAGAGTTGACATAACAAGGAAAGATGCAGAGATCTGAAAGAAAGAATAAAAAAAGGACCAAGTTCAAGTCAGTGGACAAATATGTTCAATGGTAAGTGAAAGTCAAGGGGAAAAGTATCTGATAAATACAATTGGAAAGTTTAGCTAAGGAAATCAAGAGCCAACATCAAGGCTATTTTTTCAAAAGTACTTTAAGAGGTTGATAATAAAATAACTACAATGCAGCGAGGGGTAAGGGGTATGTATGACTTTCCTTAAATATCAGTTTTATTATCTAATTTGATTGTAGGATTTGCAGTTCACCAAGTTAGACAGACAAATTACTTTTCCAGACCTGTATTCATTTATTTAATCAACATTGTTAGCCCTATCCTAGCACTATGCTGAACAATAAATCCCAAATATGCCTTTTAGGAGTTCACAATGCCCTGAGATTAGAGCAATCAGCGAGCAAATTACAGAAATATAAGTGCTTAAGCCAAGAGTTAGGCACACATTGAATGATGGGCTTATCAGCCTCATAAATGTCAAACTTACCCAGGAAATAAGCCTGCCTAGTGCTAGTTTAGAAAAAAGACCAGACTACTAATACTTATTTCTTATAATGTCAGAAACACTCCAAGTAAACAAGTGCAAAATAGCCCGGCCCTTGTGACTCAGTGGTTGAGCATCAAACTATGAACCAAGAGATCATGGTTCGATTCTGGTCTGGGCACATGCCAGGCTGCAGGCTCGATCCCAGTAGGGGCCACACAGGAAGCAGCCAATCAATGATTATCTTTCAGTATTGATGTTTCTATCTCTCTCTTTCTCTCCCTTTCCCTTCCTCTCTGAAATCAATAAAAGTATATATTTTTAAATATAAAAAATTAAAGCCCTGATCATTCCGGTCTAATAAGGCATGACTCTGACCTATAATATTTGCTCCTCACCTTTGTCCTGTTGGTGTTAGAACCCCTCCCTCTGCCCAGTCCTGCTTCCTCCCCTTTCCTTTCACAGGGATTGATCGCTAATAAACATTTTATACCCCACACTCCCTCTCCTCAGCATCTGCTTCCAGAGAACCCAACTCGTAACAGGGAGAGAGGGAATCTCCCTTGTCCAGACAAGGGAGAGCACAGGAATCTGGACTTAACTGGGAAGTCCACAAAGGCGTCAGGAAAAAGGAAATTCTGAAGTTGATTTCTGCAGGATGATTAGGTCTTAAGAAGCAAAGAGAAGAGAAATAAGGTTGCCACCTGTAATTAAACTAGTAAAATCCACTTACAATGGGTGAGATCAGCCGTCTGGGGAAATAAAACCAGAGAATGTCTGTAAATGCATGATTGAGGAATTCAGGACACTGTAAACCCCAATCAAGGTGATTTGAGAGTAATTTCAAGAAAGGAGAACTGCTGTGTGATTATAATTTGCTAAGCAGAAGGAAGCCTAATCAATGGCATTGTACCTTGTTTTGAGTCTTTCTCCAAAGGACTGGGTGGGGCAGTCACAGTGGGAAGGCTCTGCAGAAGGTGAGGGTGACATGGCACAAAGCTGAACAAGCTAAGGACAGTTTGCTGAGGTTTATTAAAAAATTACCTGGGCCGAAACCGGTTTGGCTCAGTGGATAGAGCGTCGGCCTGCGGACTGAAGGGTCCCAGGTTCGATTCCGGTCAAGGGCATGTACCTGGGTTGCGGGCACACCCCCAGTGGGGGATGTGCAGGAGGCGGCTGATCGATGTTTCTCTCTCATCGATGTTTCTGACTCTCTGTCTCTCTCCCTTCCTCTCTGTAGAAGATCGGTAAAGTATATTTTAAAAAAAAAAAAAAATTACCTGGGTCCGGAGAGAAGGGTTGGTTGGTTGGTTTGTTTGTTTGTTTCACATGCTTAAAAATGTCTCCAGTAAAAAATGTTTCCCATCAAGCTTTATGGCTCTGCACTATTCATTCAAAAGAGCCCTGCAGGTCCAGGGCAAATATCAAACTTTGACTTTGAGGAGGATGGGACCCAGGGCCCTAAGTTTGAAATGGCTTGTCCACAGTCTCAGTCCTTAGGTCAGAGCGTGGAGAATCCAACCGCACACTCGGCATAGCACAACCATTTCAAAGCCCACCTGAGGGTTCCTGTTAACCCTGGCTCCAAGGGCAGGGCGTGAAGAGGAAGGGCAGGCAAGGTGGGGTGGGGAGTAATTAGCCAACTGAATCCTTGTTGACTGTAAGAGGACAACAGATAATGAATAAAATTGTGTAAAAGACAGCAATATAAGCACATCCTTAAGGAAAAAAAGGAAGCAAATAGTGAAAGAAACTGCAACAGAAACTTCCTTAGGGAAGAGTGGGAAGGGGTGAGCAGTAGACTGTTGTTTTTCATCATTTAACACTTTATCATTCAAAAATATGCTTTATTTTGATCAAAGTAAAGTAGTATGAAATACAATGCTCTAGTAATATATATATATATATATATATATATATATATATATACACACATATATATATACATGTATATATATATATATATGTATATGTATGTATATATAGAGAGAGAGCCTGGTTGCCCCCAACTGCCCTCCCCTACAGGCCTGGATGCCCCCAACTGCCCTCCTCTGCAGGCCTAGTTGCTCCCAACTGTCCTCCCCTGCCGGCCCTGCAGGATCAGGCCTAAACCAGCAGTCGAACATCCCCCAGGAAGTCCCAGATTAGAGAGGGTGCAGGCTGGGCTGAGGACACTCAACCCGTGCACGAATTTCGTGCATCCAGGCCTCTAGTGTGTGTGTGTGTGTGTGTGTGTGTGTGTGTGTGTGTATATATATATATATTTGTGGAGCACTCTCTGAAAAAACACAATCAATCTGTTCTTCTAAATACTTTACACCTAAAAACATCAAACAGCCACATCCCCAGAGCACAAGGGACTGGGGAGGTAGCAGGGCCTGTCCTTCAGAAAGGGGTCTGATGATGGCTTGAGAACCGCCACCTCCATGTACCATCCAGATGGACTGAACAGCCGAAGGAACCTGATACTAATGATACCTTCCTCATTGCACATGCTCGTTAAGGAACCCTCTGATCACTTCCCTTCCCTTCAAGGTGAGAATATCCTGGTCTGTCTGAGATAAACATCTGACCCGCCTGACAGTTACTGTAAATTATTGAATTGACATTCTGAGATATCGTATATAATCAAGTGCTACGAGCATGTCAAATATAAGCCTGCCCTAAGGGAGAGAGCTCTTCTCAGCAAACTGCCAAAATCAGATTTTCTGCGACAGCAAGATGCAGACCCTGGGCAGCGGTGATTTGCACCAGAGCAAATGCCCCCTTGAGTGTGATCTCTGAGTAAGCTATCACACATCTCTCTGCTTCTCTGGGAGCCACAGGCTTGTCAAGGAGATCTTATGAAGTCAAATTAAGGCCTGAGGTCTTATTTCCCTCTTCTCACTACACAGGGAGCACTGTGAACACAGACAAAGGTGTCTTTTCATCTTCATAACCTCAGCAGGTTGCACACCATCTAATAAATAGGAGACCTCCAGTAAATGGTAGTTGAATGAATGAGCATATGGTTGAGTGATGCTCAATATCATGAGACTACTTAGAAGTGGATGTGAGACAACCATGGGGACCAATGCCAGGGAGAATGCTGGAGTGGGTGAACTGGTGTTCCAGGGATGCTGCTGGTAGCAGCTACGAGTCAGAGATGACCATGGATGGAATCCAGCAGAAGTTACAATAATTACAATAATAAACTGAAGAGCAATGGGTTGGGATCCCATGAAATAAACATGGGCCCAAGGACATCAAAGTCTTCATAAACATCCACCTCCCACCAACCAAACTGCCCCATTTGCACTCTATCCCATGAACCTGTCAGGAGCCTGTTAGAGGCTATGTTCCTTGGCATTTTGAATTGCCTGTATTGATGGGATCTTGAGAACAACATTTGAGGAACTTCATCTTCCCCTCCATGTTAAATACCACTTTACCTCTCAAGGGCCCAAGGTTGGTGAGTTAGAACAAATGCATGACAAGATAACAGAGTGGTACCATAGCCCACGCCCCCGAGAGAAACCTCTCAGTCTGCCTGTCACATTCTGGCCCAGGACCCACGTGAGGACGAGCATGGGTATCCTGAAAAGCCAGCCTTTCCTTACAAGCTTGTTCCTCTCCCCACCCTTCTGTTCCATAGCTTTCTTTCCTTATTAATTCTTAACCCAGACTGTTTCATTCACTTACCTATTCATTCATTTGTTCAAAAAACACTTGTATCAGCCCCTACTACATAATTGGAAAATTGCTATAATGCAGACTTTGTGCTGAGATGCCAATCTAGAATCATCCACCAGGCAGAAATCTAAAACGTTCAGATTTTTTTTTTTTAATTTCCTAGTATCCTTTTATTTGGGATCATGTAGATAAAATATCTGGATATTTCAATCCAACAATGAATAATTACTGAATCTTTCCACTAAATGATTCGCTTCAATCTACCTTCATGATGGAACAGCTTTAAGATTCAGCTCTTGCCCTCAACCTATGAAGTCAGTTAGACAAGTCTGCACATATGAAACAATAAGCAAGCAAAGCAAGAAGTTCCAAAATGTGTGAGCCAATCCGTAATTATTTGGGGATTCAGAGCTATACTAAGCTGAGAGAAGGTGGGTGGGAGCAGTTTAGCGAGAGCTGGTGAGTTCCAACTCTTCCACGAAGACGCTCAGGCAAGTTATTTTGCTTCTCTGAGCATTTCTTTTCCCTACCCTACAATGAGAGAGTTGGCTTAAATGATTTACAAAGTCAGTGCTAGCTCTGAACTCTTTGGCATGCTTCTAGTCCAGGTCATAGGAGGTTTCATGTTAGGGCACAAACTTCATCTGAGTCTTTGTAAATAAAGAAATGTAAATCCTTCTGTTCATATTTATAGATTTTGCTCTACATACAGCATGTTACAGAAATTATCTGAGATAGTAGGCCACACCTTGATTTTAAAATTGTTTGTTTTCGAGTAGTCATCTAATCCTATTATCATTGTTCTTTAATTTGAGAATTGGAGGATGCGATAAAAATACTCACTGTTAAATCATAATTACACAGCATCTACAATTGCAAATGAGTGTGAATGTGGGTGCATCCCTCCCACACAAATCCAGCACTGAGACACCAAGAGGATGGCATCTGGCTGCCTTGTTTCTAACAAAACAGAGAAATCTCCAAGAGAGGGGAGAGAATGGCAGCACGGAAGGCTGGCGGGGTGTAAAATACACATGCAAAGAGCTCCCAACAAGAGTTGCAGCAGTTACACTGAGAGCAGCCCCAGGCTAGCAATAACTTTCATCCCAATCATTTCTGCAGTCTCTCACCCCATGCCTGATATATACCCACTGCTTGTGAAGGCCCCGATCCTATCAATATGTCACATGTTATTATGTCTTCTGGGGAGACTATGTCACCAAGAACTGACATTTGTAACAAGTTTAAAGGTTCGAGTAATTTCAAAAACGCCTGCCTCCACCTCAACTTTGGAAAAACAAAATGTAACCAGACAATAAGAGCATACGGGGAAGATACTAGGTGAGTTGACTGCTTTCTCTTGTTTCCCAGGTTAAGGGGCAGGATGGAGGATTAAGTCTGGAACAGAATGCTGCCTTGTTCAAGAGGAGAGGTCTGTGAAGTTCTGCTCTAAATCCAACAATGAAGCAGGATCAGCCCACCTTCCCCACTCCTTGTTATATGTAAATATATCCTCCACTACGCCACCCACAGGCAGGTATTCATAAAGTTAACTCTGCCGTTAATTTTATGTTTTACCTTTCCAGTGACATATAGTGTCAGAGGCTGCTAGAGATTATATATATTTCCTTCCAAGACCAAGGAATTGACTTGCTCAGCCTCCCCACCTCCCTGTGACGTCAGAGAGAGAGAGTCAAGGAAATGGCAATGACAACTGAGACGCAATGGACCAAAGTAGCCAAAACTTCAAGGCGAAGCTCTCAGGTGAATGGGACGTAGGGAAGTCTTGGAATCTTGTTCCTCTGTAGCCAAGGGCATAAGAGTCCATGTCACTGAGAACCTATAAATAGTGATAAAAGGTCAGGAAGGAGGGAAGTGAGCACCAGAGAGGGCTGGGTCTGTTCAGGGAGCAAGGCCTGACTCACTCACCACCTGGAGGGAAGACGAGCAAGAGGAAGGTCATGTGCAGTGACCCTACCTGCTAGAAGAGGTGACTCAATCGCTGAGGTACAATGGACCTAGTTATATCAAAGGCCCTGCTTCTTGAGAAGGAGCAAGGAGGGATTTGGAGAGAGGGCTCAAGACCTCCACATTCTGCATCCTCCACAAGAGTGGAGACTGCCTCGAGAGGCCACATGGAGAGAGCAGGAAGGCTTCTCGCTGGCTACAGTCTACAGGCAAATATTATCTACTGTCTACAGACACAGCCTTTGATTAAAAGGAGTTCTTGGAGTACCACCAGGACGATGACACACAGGACAGAGTCCATCCTAGTACTTTGCTAGATACTAGGCAAATATTGTGTTCTTATTTGACCTTCCCCTGAAATCCATGATATTAGTATAATTACATCGATTTTATAGGTAGAGAAACTGACTCGAGGTTAAGTGAGTATCCCAAGACCACTGGACACAAACAGGTGGGCTTCAAAGTCAGGTCAGCGCAAAGCCTGCTTGACTGCCACTTGGTTATACTAGTGTCATGTGTCATGTGACATGCTCCTAACTTTAAAAACTGTTAGCCAAGAATGAGCTCAGCAAGGAGGCACCCACCACAGGAGCTTGTATCTCCATAGCATCCGCCTCCGTTATGTCTGCCTCTGCAAACCATGATCATTTGAGCTGTGATGAGCCAAACGGGGTGAACAGACAATATTAAAAGTGAAATGCCACGGTGAGATAATGAGACATCGGAAAGCTTTTAACCTCAGGGATGCAAAACTGTGCCGTTAATGCCGATGCTCATGAACACCATCTTCCTCGAGAAAGGAAGAGATTGAAAATATAGGCTATTCATTCATAAAGGCAAGGGCCAAGAGGCAGCGAAATGCCACTGACCAGGCAGCAGCACCCCTTCGCTATGAAGGGGGATCCAAATGCCACCAGCGTGATGACCCATCCATGTTCCCTTCTCAGCACAAGTTGAGAGTCCCATTTAATGGCCACACAGTGGGAATGGCCAAAGCTCAGGGCCAAACCACTGCTTCCAGGATTAGCCTCTGGGTTGCAAAGGGGAAAATCTGTGGCGTTACCTAATTTGTAAACACAGAGAAAAAGGGAATTGTCCAGGATGCTCTGGAAATCATAGAATATTAATTTAAGATGTGGTTTAAATGAGAAGTAGCAATAAAACTCGTTTTAAATCTTATTGTGGAATATCATCAAATAGATGTTTTTAACTACCCCTAAGCATCAGTAAATAAATACCATAATAATAAAAGACAAGCTCATAAGAATAATGTGCGTACAGCTATTATTCTGAATATGAGCCCTTAGTTTCCAGGGCTGAAGCTAAATAAACATGAAAAATTAGATTTGGGATATTCTGATTCCAGGATACACCCCATATGGTTTTGGGGTGGATGTTTTGTCTTGATTAAATTTCTGACACGAGTTTGTTTTCACATCATTCTCTTCCAAAGGCAGATGTGAGGGGAAAATTAACTAGTTGAGATATTCCACCAAGGTAATGGTGATTCCCAGGATTTGCAGTTAGCAAACTGGTAATGCTCCAAAATTTTTAAATAATGTTTGTCTTACAAATTATAGGACAGTAAAGATTTTTTTCAATACACCATATGCTGCCACTATCATTTTATTTTATAAGGGACATTTTTAAAACAAAAACATAAAGAATAATATTTTCTTTTTAATTGAGCATTTTAAACTCAATTTATTACTCTTATTTTTACTATTTTTCTTATTTTTCTCATTTAATCATGAACATGTGAAAAGTATCAAACTGGCATCAGTCCAGGCCTGGTATTTAAAACCTCCATGGAGAGGTTAGATCACTATGGCTCGGAGCCAGAACTCCTGGGCTGCAATCTCAATTCTCCTATTAAAGAACACTAAATACTGCTGTCTGCCTCTAACACTACCTTCTGATGGGTTTGGTATTAGAATCAATTAGGGCAATAAACAAAAACACTGTGTAATAAAAAAGGGGGTGGCTGCATTGATGCTAATTACTGTATATGTTATTACACTTAAGTCAG
Source organism: Myotis nattereri (assembly GCF_964212035.1). Taxonomy (NCBI): domain Eukaryota; kingdom Metazoa; phylum Chordata; class Mammalia; order Chiroptera; family Vespertilionidae; genus Myotis; species Myotis nattereri. The sequence continues at coordinate 27,970,138 of NC_138084.1, forward strand.
TCTAATTATTTAGATTTTAGTATCTATTGTTTCAATGGATATATATTGAACACCTACCAGCTCCTAGTATCTGTGATAGGATTTATATCTGTAGAGATAAACATACTCTTCCCTGCCACTCAAACTCACAGCACAGCCAGGAGAAAGGCACAGATATGGGCAGCAAAGTGTCAGTGTCATGAGTGCTACACTGGGCATCATAAGACGTGGTGGGAACACCGATGGGAGGACCCTCAGTCTGCAGGTAAGATCATAGGGCACTAGTGAGGGAGGGATGGACTGGACAAACAAGATGTCTTCTACATGTAGAGAATCTGAGGAAGGGGTTCTGGGGCCACAGAAATGTAAGAGAACATGCAGGGATCCTTGCATGTTTCTCACATTCATCACTCTACAAATATCCAGAGGAAATATTCATCTGTACTTTGTATTTAAAAGCTTCTCTATCTTAAAATGTGAGCCTACAAAGTTTAGAGCAGGGGTCCTCAAACTTTTTAAACAGGGCGCCAGTTCACTGTCCCTCAGACCGTTGGAGGGCCGGACTATAGTTTTAAAAAAAACTATGAACAAATTCCTATGCACACAGTGGCGGCAAAAACACTTGGCGGGCCGGATAAATGTTTTCGGCGGGCTGCATGTGGCCCGCAGGCTGTAGTTTGAGGACCCCTGGTTTAGAGGCTCCTAATTTATAATTTATGTAGAATGCAAAAGGAAATTTGGCTTTAGTCCTCATAGTTTGTTTCCTGGAGTCAGATATATCCTTAGAGCTGAGGATCCTCGGTCCAAACCATCCTGCAGCTTACACAGTGGCAAAATCTCTCCTGGTGTCCTTGACACAAGGCTACTGGTCTCTGCACCAACATGAGTTAGAAAAAAGCAGAGTGTGGAGAAGGAGCTAGAATCCTAAGTCTCACATTTACGGGATCTATGACCTTGGGCAAGTCACTTGCCCTCTCCAAGCTTGGGTCTCTGAGCCATAAAATAAGTGATCTGGGCTAGATGCTCATTAGTGTTCCTGCCATCCTCAACCGTCCAGGCCATCCAATGCATACCATTCATAACAGAAAAATGGCATTTTTAGTAACCACTGCATTGTTGCTGCGGTGGGCTTATTCTTTGCATAGCACATTCTGATGCAGGGGTAGCTGTCCAAATATGGCCCCCTTTGTCAAAGAACCAGGGATCAATCAATAAATTTAAAAGAAAAAAAAACACAGCCCTATCTGGTGTGCCTCCTAATACAGCCAAAGGTTACAGAAGAGAATCCAGCACAAGTGGAAGTGGCAGGAGAGAGCATGTGACAACTGGGAGGGGGGCGAAGGGAGGGAGGAGGAGCAGGGTTTTTAGAAGAGGAAGGACAATGTGCCTCACCAAGGTGACTCAGCAGAGGAGGAAAGTTTTCCACTGGCTGAGAGCCACCAGATCTCAGTCAGGCGGTCCTCAGACAATAGCACCTTCTGCCACACTGAATGTCATCCTTTGTGACAAAGCAGGAGACAGGGTGGGGGAGAGAGGAGGGGAGTGGATGTGGGAGGCAGGTTTGGTACAGGTCCACAAAGACTTTTTCTGAGAAAAGTTCCAAACAAAGTGTAGATCCTCCTTACTCTGCAGCACCCTGTTCTCCTTTATTTGTCAAGATTAAAGCATTCTAACAAAACAGAATGGGATAAACTGGCAAGCAGGAAGACCTTCCAGCTGACCTATACCCCTCCCCGCCCCCCACCCCCACCCCCATCCCCGCCCTCAGCATTTCCAATTCACTGCTGGGATGTAACGTTTACCAAAGGCAGAATGGTCAGAATGCCCAGGCACCTGCAGAGCCTTCCCTTCTGTTCATTCATTATTATGGGCAATTGTTACAGAATATTCTTGATCAGCCTCCATATTCTTCTAGTCAAAAGCCTTTCACGGCCCTAATAGGTGTCTAGATTCCCCTCAGAAATACTTGGTGCGGAAATGCTGGAATGGCTGGAAACGTATGAAGAAGCATTTGCCCTTCCTGGTAGCCATGGAGATGTGCTTTGATCTCTCTTCAAGGAAGGCTGTGTGTCAGTTGCGAAGGCACAGTTAGCTGACAGCCCTCATCGGCATCACCCTGGCTGCAGCACTGGGCAGAGCCACATTCTTCCTGGCTGTCCCCAGCCAGTGACTGAGGACGCAGAGGTGCTAAGGCCAGGCCTTCTGTGCCCAAGATGGGACTCCTCTAATCAACACCCTTCATTTGGGAGTTTCCCACTGACTGTCCGAGACTTCGTCGGGTTCACATGTGGTCTCAGGCTTGCCCTGTCCAGTGCTGCTTCTCCCCACATCATTTTTTACAGGAATGTCCTTCTCCCCCAATAAATCATTTGCTCTTCAGATTCTAGTTCAGCACCTGCTTCCCAGAGAACCCAAATGACATACACGCTTATTTGAAATATGACTCCTGGGGGTGCAGGTCCGTGCCTGTGATTGGAGCCCGTTACCCGGCTGCCCAGGGCTGCCCTGGCCAGCTCTTCCTCTTCAGCTGTGCAAGGTGTGGGTCAGAGCCCAGTCTGCCATCCTCCCCAACCTCCTGGAAACACATGAATTATCCAGGAGTATCTTTGAAGCTCTTCTCACCAGGCTCTCCCATTCCCGATGGTGGGAAGAGTTTATCAACTCTGTCCAAAGAAATGCTGTCTCCACTCACCAACTCCTTTCTTCCTTCCCCAACCTTTTGATGGGATGAAGTGGGTTGTCAAGAGTTCCCAGGCAGCTCTTTGTAAGTCCTGCTTACCTGGTCCAGCATCTGACGCTGGACTGAGGGAGTTGTTGCCTCCTACTGTCTTGTTCTCTGCCTGTGAGCATCCCTCCATGGGACAGAAAGAGTCGTATTTTATCATCCCACTATTTAAAGAACATTTAAGTCCAGAAATAATGGCTATCAAAAGCTTCACACCTTTTGCTGTAGCTTGTAGAAAAGCAATTTATCTGATTTATGTAAACCCTGATCAAATGGACTCCACTGGGAGGAGTCGGTGGCATTACATTATTTTCTCCGAAGGAGTCTCCTGACTTCAAAATAAGATTTTGAAAGTTGCTAAAGCTGACTTTGTCTTTCCTAGGTTTTCTTTAGTTGTTTTTTTTTTTTCCTTTTAAAGTATGTATGTCCATAGCTGCTAAGAGAGAGGATATTAAGAATCTAACACCTTCAGAGGACTCTGGCTAAAGATCAACAACCAATAACCACTCTGAGGCTCTAACTCTGGGCCCGTAAAGCATGATCGGAATGACAGCACAGTTCAAACAGACGCTTTTGAGGAGGTCACACTCAAACACTATACAGGACCTTGAATCTCTCCACCCCTCAATGTCAGAGGACACCAGACTGACAACTGTGAATGTCAGCTGATGAGAAAAGTTCCCCAACGCTAGAGCCACATCTCTCACTGTGGTTTAGTCAGTCACTGCCAACACCTCATATCCAACCCCATTCATCTGCCCCTGAGGGATGCAAGGGACATCATCCATCAACACTCTAAACACCCCCCTCCCCCCAAACACACACTCTCTAAGCCTCCATATGACCTTCCAAGTAATCCTATTTAATAAAAGGCTAATATGCAAATTGTCACCTTGGGAGTTCAACGGACCGGGAGTTTGACCACTCGCTATGATGTGTGCTGACCACCAGGGGGCAGTGCGGAACAAAGGAAGGCCCCAGCTGGCAGCCAGGAGAAGGCAGGCCCCGATTGGCCCTGATCACAGGCCAGGCCTAGGGACCCTACCCGTGCACAAATTTTGTGCACCAGGCCTCTGGTCTAATATAATTAGCAAACACTCTCGAGCACTGATGTTCTTTACAGAGCAGGCAGAAGACCAGAAGCTGACACTTCGATACTAGAATGAACGAAACAGCAACAGAAGCCACATTATTTGAAGCTGAGACACACTTCCAGTTAAAACAGCTTAAACCTCAAATTAAGAAAAGCCCACACACCTAAAGGTAAGGGGAAAAACTCAAGTTAGGGAAATTGAGGCTTTCTGTAGGGGCTTTAAAATTTTTATCAAGAGTGTTTTAAAAAAACAAGGCTCAGAAGAAAGCAAATATTAGTAAGCATGTCATGCTTTAAAAAGCGCCCCCCCCCCCCTCCCTTTCAATGCCACCATCATTGTGGGATGGGGGCATCAGTACTAATTTCGCACCAGCACAGGGGAGGGGTTGGGGAGGGGGACTAATTTTGCAGAGTGAATATGATGATGCTCTTCAACTTCCCTTAAAGGCTTTATATATTTGCCTTGGAAATTAACATTGAATATAACAAAAAGGAAATTCAAAATGGGGCATAGATTTTTAGGATGGAAAGTCAGGAACCAGTTGACTATTTGGGGACACATGTGTTGTCACCACTAAAAATTTCATACATCAGACAGAAGACTGCCAGGATCCCAGCAAAGCTGTGGCATGGCTCATGTGGCTCAGTGGTTGAGCTTCGACCCATGAACTAAGAGGTCACCAGTTTCATTCCTGGTCAGGGCACATGCCCGGGTTGTGGGCTTGATCCCCAGTAAGGGGCATGCAAGAGGCAATCAATGGTTCTCTCTCATCATTGATTTTTCTATCCCTCTTTCCCTCTCCCTTCCTCTCTCTCTCTAACGTCGATAAAACATATTTAAAAAAAAAAAACAAAAAAAAAAACAAAGCTGTGAACAGACTGGCATCAGGATGAGAAGGTAGGTCATGTGAAAGCCTGATAGAGCCTCAACTCAGAAAAGTGAAGACAGAGATGGTCACAGAAGCAATGCATAGAAACAAAGCACTAAGCAGCAGGTTGCAGTAGATTTTTTTATGTATAGTATCCTATCATTTGAGGGTTTATTCCTGTCTTGCAGGCATGATACCCTCACTCTAGCATTTGATGTCCATCAGTGACTTAGAGAAGGAACACAGCATATAATGTAATATATTACAACCACCACATAGTCCAAACTTGGATGCCATGAGTCTTTTTGCAAACCTGAGTCTAGCCCAAAGGATAATAGGAATCTTATTTAATTTGAACTGTCTGGTTACATTTGTAGAGGTTACTAAATTATGGTAGGCATCATCCTTTAATCTGGTTCCCATTGAAAATGTAGATTTCATTTTAAGAAAAGCTGAGTTTACAGAAAGAAAAGTTCCATCAAAGTAGCCTTTACAAGGAGGTAAGAAGACAAGCAATTTTCATCATCCTTAAATACAGATTGAATTTAATGCCATCTCCTCTTACACAGAAGCACGTACTTCATTAGTCTGCGGAGCTCATAATGCTGACCAGCGGGAAGGAGAAAGACAGTTGGCGTTTTCCTACAGGTCAACATTATTGACCAAGCCAAAGCTGTTAAATTAGCTGCTGCTTCGCTTCGGCTCAGTAGCTGGAAAGATGCATTTTGTCGAGGTGCTTACACACCTAGGAAAGAAGATTAATTTTGGTAATGACAGGACTGAGGGTACATAATGAGAGTGGTGGGCAGTTTTAATGAGAATTGAAAATTGTCACCATCATCATTGTGAAAAAAAAAATCATAAACTAAACCTGGAAAAATACATCCTTACAAAAGAAACTTTGGAAACATAACAACAACAAAATCAGCTGTGGCTAAAAGAAAATTCGGGGGGGAAAAAGATGTTATCTTAACTAAATCAATTAAATGCTGGATGGCTTGATCAGACTATCAAAGGTGCTAGAAGAGAGACATTTCTTTTAATCTAAATATATCTAAAGGGCTATTAATTGAAAAAAAAAACACATAAATAAAACAATGAGAAATTTTTATATATCCAAAGAAAGAAACATAGGGTTTTTTAATTACTTAACATTCTTATAATTTTTAAAAATACTCTAAAAATATTCAAGAACAGAAAGTATTTAAAAATATAAGAACAACATTGTAGCCATGTATACAACAGTTTGCATTTTGCTTCTTCCTTTCTGGCTTTGTCCACAGTTACAAATAATTTATTTTAAATGAACTTTCTACTGCAGGACAATTTTAAATTCACACAAAAAGTCACATAGATAGCACAGAGAGCTCCTGAATCCTCTAATCTAGATTCTTCTGATGATAAAATCTTATGTCTCCATTATGCATTTTTAAAAACTATGAAACCCATTGGTACATTATTATTAATTACTCTCTGGACTTTATTCTTCACTGGTTTTTCAACGGATGCCCTTTTTCTGTTCCAGGGTTTCATCAGGAATAACATGTTTATTTAGCATTGTCCTCTTGATCAGGCTAGTTTGGGGAGATGGACTCCATCTCTGATCCTTGTCCTCTGGGTTATAAAATGCAGAGGAACCTGAGCCCTCAGGTGTCATCCTTTAGCTTTTTGATGATGCCCAACATCTAGTCTTATCATATCCCACACATACCACTGACTTGGTATCAGGAAACCCGAAATCTTAAAATCCAAAGCAGTCACCACCTTTCACTATTTGACTGAATTGTAAACCAGAAAAATATTGTTGGGTCATATATTGTATTTATTAGTAGATAAATTTTGTGGAGTACTTCTTAAAGTATCTTTCCTCTTGATTAGCTAATTATTTTGTGGTAGTTTTTCTTTCCTTGTAGCTTTTCACATCATTAAGGATGAGGGCTTTTGTGTGTGTGTGTGTGTGTGTGTTTTGTTTTTGCTAAAGCAAAATGGAAGGTATGCCCACAGGGTAGGAAAAGGGAGAATATGATGGAGGGGAGTTCCTACTAGACACAAAGAGGAATTCGAAGCCTTTTCAAATGGGGCAGCGTGGAGGTAGGAGAGATTAAGAGAGAATATATGATGAATGAAGGCATGAAAGACCTAATACCCCAGATTTTTAGCTTTGTGAGAACTGATTCAAGAAGATAAAATCCTCGGAGAAGGCAGAGAAAGATGAAACAACAAACAATTTCCACTTGCCGAGTGAAGGTCTGGAAGGGGGTCCTCTAAGAGTGGTTCTGAACAGGGCGGGGTTGCAGTGGAACAGAAATGGCGGTACATAATGCAGAGACAATGAGTGGCTCCTCAGATCCTGTGTGTGGGAAGGAAAGGACCCAGGAGGTCCCTGCAATGAGAAGGTTACTAACACCAGGCAGGCCTCACAGGAGTGATCTCAAGGCGGACTGCCCAGGGAGAGGAGCAGACGGGAGCGGCAATGAGGTCTCAGAGAGTCAGCAGCCCCAGGGACAGCAGAGACGGAGCAGTGGTCAAGATGGAAAAGCTCCCTGGGAGCACTCATGGGGAGACCAGACCAGGGTACAGCAAGAACGGAGACCACCACCCAAACACTGGGCAAGATGAACGACATCTCAACCAACAGCAGACAGAGCAAAGTGGCTGGGAAGAATAATGCTCAGACCAGACACCCCAGCCCCACACCAGAATGACACACAAGTATCTCCTTGAGAAGATGGAGTCTCCAAAAGCTGCAAGGGAGCCTAACACTTAGGCTTCCCTAAATGAGAGTGAGTTCACCCAAATAATTTTCAACTAAGAGAGACTCAGTACCACTAATTGGATACTCCCACCCCCTTCTTTTGCCAAGACCAAGATAGGGGAATTAGATCCAAAAAAAGAATATAAATTCTTAATACTGAATTGTATTGATTTCAACCCCAACATAGGAAAACTAACATATTAAGTGTAAGCCTTTGGAGAATAAGCATAACATGTTTCTCTTCTTCTGTCCTTGTACCCAAATCCTGTTCATTGGTCAATTCTCACCTTCTTCATGAAACCCCGTTCAGTGACCTAACATTTCTCTGAAGCCCTCGTCCCCTCAAATGCTTTTGCATTCTAGTGATCCTGATTTGCTCTGAGGAGGTGCTTTAAGGAGGACAGAGACCATGGCGTACTCTTCCTTTGATGTCTTTGATGTCGCACATCGCCCAGCATAGAAATATGTGCTAATTGACTTATTCATTGACAAAGTAAGGCAAAGAGAGCTGGGTGAAGAGATAGCAAAGGGAAGAACTGAGGTAAGAAATGAAGCCCTCTCCTTCTAGGATGTGGAAAGTGAAGCTGATTTCTTAAAAAATGTTTTGCTCCCTCTGAGGCTTAGGCATTCACAGTTACTGAAAGTAGTAACTATTAATCACAGGAAAAGGATGAGCCAAGGTAATTCCTGGGGACAATTCACACGCGCTGTACCTAATGCGATCAATTGTCTTTGCAGCAATTAGGAGTGGGGAAAAAGGTAACAGTAAGTCTGTGGGATATCTGCCTCCTTTGTGGAACTCACGCTTCTAAAAAAATCAAATAACATTGTGTAAGTGAGGAGAAAGAAGAAAGAAAAAAGTTTCCACCAGGGTATCTTCCCTATTGTTATTCCAAGATTTCTAAGGACAGTGTGGAGGAGATACAGGAATGGCTAAAATCCATGTCTAACTCAGGTTGTTAAAATAAGATCTGATTGCCGCAAGGTTGCATTTGTTAGAAACAATAATTATTTATGGCACTTTGTTGCAACACCCTCCAACGCATATGGTTTGCTTTATTAGAAATTAAAATAATTAAAATTCATTTCCATATAAACCTCAGCAGGATATTACACCAGAATAACTAGAATACCTTCAGGGGACAGGGAACAATTCTAGTTTAGCTCTTCTAAGGCCTGACGCTTGCAATATACAATTTAAACTAATTCACTTGCGAGTACAATGTCATATTTGGAAAATGTAGGCCATCTATCCCCTACAAGCACAGGCATAAATAGTACTTCTTTACCACTTTGAGGACATGTGAAATTTACATTTCCACTGCTTGGTTTTACATTTTTGAACATAAAAGAAGACTTTCTGTTCATTAACAATACATTTGCTGTCCTTTCTTTTAACTGTGGATGTTTAGAAAGCACAGCTTTTAGCTGACTGGCTTTCTGCTCCTTCAACCAGTGAACAATGCATCAGATCATAAAAATAGGTGTGCTACTGTGGGCTGTAGAGGCACTGATGCGCTACAAATATTCCTAACCGTTCGATATCACATAGGTTCCATCAAGTCTCTTTTACTGCAGCATTTGACTGCTCAGGGAATCTTCGTGTTTTTTCATAGTGCTCCAAGCTTATTTTCAAAACTGGCCTGCTGCATTTGTATCATGATTGTTTTTGATATTAGGCTGCGTGCGGTGGACATGGGTTGCATGTATCTCCAAACCCGGCCTCCAAATCCTAAACAGCAGCTACGAAACGTGAGGCTCCAAAACTTCTCTATGCTGTGAAAATACTCGAAAGGACATCAGACTCCTTAAAAGTTGTTTCAATTAGACAGGACATTATTTGTAAGCCAGATAGGGATAATAGAATGATCACAGTTTATTTATCTTTGCATGATCAGCTTTGAAAAGATGAAAGGATACAAGAATCACAGGTATTTTGTTATCAGACCTCATTGAGAATACAGAAAATGGTGCATAGAAGAATAACTAACTAAAGCAAAACCTCTCATTTCCTCTACTCACAAAATCCTCCAGACACCAAATGTGTGGGGGTGTTTTCCCACATGACCAGAGCTCTGGACAGCTGCTGGGTGCTCCACAATTCAATTCCACACTGACCTGTCTGTGGAGCTAGCGTCATGTCCCACCAGTGACAGACACATTCCCCCAAGAAAGCCCCTGTTCAGGTGCCAATCACAAACCCGGGCCACCGTACTTCTGACTGGCTATAAATCGGAGTTCCCCTGACCCTGTCCACAATTTCTATTATTTGCTAACATATTCAGCTCACAGGACTCAGGAAGGCGCTTTACTATTCCCAACTTATTACAGAGGATATTTTAAAGGATACAAATGAGCAGCCAGATGAAGAGATGTATCAGGTGAGGGCAGGAAGGGTCCTGAGGCAGGAACTTCTGTCCCATGGAGTTGGGGGTGTCACTCTCCTGGTGCATGGATGTCTCCTTGTTGTCCACCCAGGAGCTCTTGCAATTCTTCAATTGCGGTTTTTATGGAAGATTCAACCTCCTGCCCCTCTCCCTTCCATAGATAGTCAGGGGAGGGCTAACTCGCTAACCACATGGTTGGTTCTCCTGCCAACCAGCCTCCATTCGAGACCACCCAGGAGCCCCCAGCCACCAATCATCTCATTACCATACAAAAACACACATATCACTTCAGAGGCATCCAAAGGTTTCAGGAGCTATGTGCCAAGGGTGCCAGGAAAGGGGATGGGGGACAAAGACCAAATATCTATTTCTTATTATTCACATGGGTGCACACAGATTTTTCTTTAAAAAACAACAACAAACATTTACATATGCTGATTAAAATTATGTTTGCTGGCCACGCTAAAGGGCACTAGCCAAAAGCAGTGCGCCACTGCCAGCCTAAGTAAAGAGTGATGGCAAGCTCCCTGGCTTGCTGCAAGTCTCACCAATATTCTTGCCACAGCCCAGCAATGCTGTGTGTTCATTCAACAGCGGATACCCTAGGCTGGAGACTGCCCTCCAACAACTCAGGTGTCACTCATCATGATTATTTTTAAAAATATATAATTTTATTGATTTCAGAGAGGAAGGGAGAGGGGGAGAGAGATAGAAAAATCAATAATGAGAATCACTGATTGGCTGCCTCCTGCATGCCCCATACTGGGGATAGAGCCTGCAACCTGGGCATGTGCCCTGCCCGGGAATCGAACTGTGACCTCCTGGTTCATAGGTCAACGCTCAATCATTGAGCCACACCTACCAGGCAGATATCATGATTATTACAGGAGAATTATAATGAGTAGAATATATAAAATTACAGAGAATATCAACATCTACCCAGGAAAGTCAAAGAAGGCTTCATGGAAGTGGCATGTAAATGCAGCCAGGATCTTATGGAAGAGTTTGCCAGGCACACATTCTAGACAGACAGAAACCTGCTTCACCAAAAGCTGAAAACGTCACAAGGCAGTGAATGATAAGCTAAGCAGTGGTCAAACAGGACACTCCAGGCCCAGGGAATAGCACTCATTCTGACCCAAGGGCAAGAGCCCCAGACGTGGGTCAGAAGAAGGAGGTTCTGCTCCAGATCCTACCAATCACTATTCCCCTGACCTTGACCCACACCACCTGGAGGGGCCACGGACTTGTGGGTGACAGAAACAACACTTGGAATCCAGGCGCTGGACTCCTTTGGATCTATGTTCCTGATCTACAAACTATGGGGGTTGAGCCAAATAATTGCCAAAGATCTCTGCTGTCTACATTTCCAAAGGCAAAAAGTAAAACACCACTGGCAGCAGCCAAAAAGTACACAGGACCATTCAACCCCCTGGCACCTCAGCCTCCAGCATCCTGGAAAGCAAGGAAATATGTAAAGAGTCCAATTTAACAAAATAGGCCAGAAATTAAAATCACAGACTAAGCAAGAAACCCAGAAACCCCATCTGTTTGTTAGCTCTGAGAGCAGAAATGGAGATGACATTTAAATGGAAACAGTGTCCCGCCCCGCCTCCTCCTCTGTGAAGCCCTGTTTACAGCGCTGCCCGGGGAACTCTCCTTACTTACATATTCAGCAGCCTGTAACTCTGAATTAATGGCCTTGCATGTAAACACCTTTGTCTTCATAAAACTGTTATTGGGTTAAATAAAAATATTTTCAGCATTTTTTTTTTTTGCATCCAACGCAGGCTTTGAAGGAACAAAGGAAGGACGGGGGCCGCCTGCCCTTTCCGCACAATACCTGTCACCTTGGGAATGGGATTCTCCTCAAGCACAACACTCGTGGATGGAGAATAAGAGTTTAATTTCCTTCTGCCAAATTAACTTCCTCTGCTGCTGCGAGTCATGTGCATAACGAGAAGCCTGGAGAATGGGAAGCTGGTGTGGCCCAGCAAGCATGGTCCCCAGAGCGGGTTCCATGCAAGAGCAGCCGCTCCTCAGGCCTGAACAGACCATTCATGTCCGCCCAGGAGGTCAGTGCCAGGGCCAAGAGGTGTTTACCGAAATCCAGGCCAGTTCATGCAAACTACCACCCAAAGGTAGGTAGGTGCCAAAATGCTGGCCTGGCGGGAATGCCTCCTCTTCTGTCTTTTCATGGTGATGTAGGGCAAAAAACTAAGGCTTTGGGAATCAGATCATTTGGGATTTTAATTCTAGCCCAGGCTGTCCCCAGATTGGGCATATGACTTACACTTCTCAGGGCCTCAAAGTACATCTCCTTAAATTGGGAATGGGGTCACTCAGCCCCCAAAGTTGTTGGAAAAATTAAATGATAACATGTGTATGAAGTTTGGAAGGCACTCAGTATAGTTTAATGAATTTGCCTTTCCCTTGTTGAAAACATATCTCAGAAATCTCAGTAGCAGTTACACAGCGACTTTATGAATCAGCACAGCTCATGGATGTGCAGAACAAAGACAGTGTGTTAGCATAAAACCAATAGATGCCAGAAATGTTGTATCAGAGACTGAAATAATAAGACAAGGAAGACATGCTGGGGCCTGCGTTCCCTCAGGAGACAAGACTTGCCTCCCCTGGTGATGGGTACAGGCTTTCTCACCAGGACGTGGTGGCCACTCTGACCCTCTCTGGACAGTTCCCTCTCCTAGGAGTCAGAACACATCCTAAAAAGCTGGGCCTCCTGGGCAGACACCAAAGTTGGTTTTCAGGAACTGGGGCTGGGTTGAGACTATTGTGAGCAGAGAAATCCAGGAGTGGAAAGCACCAGAAGAGAGCCCCAGGGCATGGACAAGGACCCAACTGGAGTTAAGACACAGAGACATCAGTGCTCTAGGATGTTGACCAGGACCTCTCTTCAGAGCCAGAACCAGCCTCAAAGATGAGGATGGAAAGGAGTGGGTGCCAGACACCCTCTGTAGGTTCTGTCTCTGAATCACTGCAACTGCACTCCCCTCCCATCTACAGGAGCAAAAGATTATGGAGCAGGGAGGCAGTGTGTCGTGAGTCATTGGCTTGGGAGGAAGGCCTTGGTCACTGAAGGATGGTTCTGAGAGATTGGGTGCCAGCAAGAAGAAGCTGGAAAGCTCTTCAGCTGGAATGGAGCTTATGCAATGAACCTATTGATCTCCTCTGTGTCTGAACAGCGGGAGAAGAGCATTAGAGAGGAAGGGCCCGGAAGAAGAGAGATCAGCAGAAGAGTAGTCATGTCAAGAATGCACATTCCCTGTGTGTCAGGTGAACACTGGGAAAGGTAACCTTCTGCCAGGGCCACATCCACCAGTTACCAGTTCAGTAGGGAAACCCCAGCAGCAAGAGGTTATTTGGAGGACACTAACGAATGAGGGAGACGAAAGGCAGGGGTGGTTAGACTCTTAGGGACATGCAACCAGAGCAGGACCTGTCATAGATGGTGCACACTGATCCATGAAAGGGCCTGTCTTTGGATCCCCAAGGGGAGGCAAAACCTAAATGCAACCTCCTACTCTTCATCCCCATGACATGCCCTCCGAATAAAGCATGGGTGGTGATAAAAGGGGTGGGAAAAGAGGAGCATTAAATTGGATGTGAGAGTGAAGTCTCAAACTGGACTTTATACGTGGAAATCACTAGAAGGCTGTGGGATCTGCTGCCCAGGATGCTGTTAAGGAAATAATTGAGGGCAAAGAGTAAAGAAAAATCACACTGCTTCTTGCTTTATACTCCAGCTGATTTCAGACTGTCCTACTGACCAGTGGCATCAACTTCGGCTGTGCAGTACTCGGTCTCGGTGAGTTCAAGGCCTAGAAAGGTTAAGGTCAGGGAGATATGGCTGTGAAATAGAGAGGATAAGAGCAAAGCAGGGGAACCAAACCAATGAGAAGGGTTCAGCGCCCAGGCCTAGTTCGTCCTGGTCGCCCTCCCTGTAATGAGTGGTGGGCAGCCTGATTTTCCAGCAGAGTTGGGAAGATGCCCTTACCCAGGGAGGGGCTCCACCCAGCTTATCTGCTGCAACCCACATGCTGGAATGGAAGCTCTTGCTCAGAGAGTCCAGGCCTCATTCAGCCCACAGAGGTCAGGACCAGAGACCACGAACCGCCTCCCTCTCCAGAAACTGAAGAAAACGATAAATGAGAGAGAGGGCTCTGGCAACAGACCTGGATTTGTGCTCTGCTCTGCCTCTCGTTGGCTGTCTGAGTGTAGGCAAGCAGCTCACCACTGATGTACTTCACCAACACCATGATGGAGCACTACTCTTACACATGGAGAAACTGAGGCACAGACAGATTAAGCACTGGACCTGAGTCTAAACAGTTCACTAGTGGGGCAGTCAAGTGACTCAGGTCCTTGTGAATCCATAGCTTTCTGTGACACCAAGTTGAGAAAATAATAGTCTTCCCTGAAGAGTTCTGACAACCCAATAAGAAAAAGGTTCGTTGCCCTGGCCAGTTTGGCTTAGTGGATAGAGCGTCGGCCTGTGGACTGAGGGGTCCCGGGTTCGATTCCGGTCAAGGGCATGTACCTTGGTTGCGGGCACATCCCCGGTGGGAGGTGTGCAGGAGGCAGCTGATCGATGTTTCTCTCTCATCGATGTTTCTAACTCTCTATCCCTCTCCTTCCTCTCTGTAAAAAAATCAATAAAATATATTTTTTTAAAAAAAGAAAAGAAAAAGGTTTGGGAAAAATACGCAAGTATTACAAGCCTAAGATGCTGCTATTATTCTCTATAAGCAGATGATAGTAAGACTCAGGCGGTTAAATTCACAGTTATTATTTACCCTGTTAGGTTATTTGATTCTGCCTCAGATGACTACGGCCTGCTCAGGAGAAGGAACCCAGTTCATCCCCATGGGAGAAAACAGCAGGGAAAGCAAGGGGAATTGATCAAATTAAGGAAACAGTGTTTCTTTACACAACAGGAATTCCAACTACCAAACAGCAGAGTGAAAATACCACATCATATTTATGTTCTCTAATGGGAGTTGTAAATGCAGCTGAGCACTCTAGAAGGCTGAGCTGCGGATGGTTACTTTGTAAGCACAGGCACATCCCAATCTTTTGTGTGCCTTGTTTTTCTATTTTACTATGTGGGAAACAACATATCATGGTTTTCAAAATCACGAAGTCATGTCCACAAAATACTCAGTGTCCTGGGGAAGGCAAGGCTTCCATTATAATGTGAAAATATGTGTTAAGCATTGTTCCAAGCCCTTTGCCTGTATTAACTCATTTTATCCTTCGAGCAATGGTATGATGTAAGTGCTATTATTATCCCCATTACTCAGATAAGAAAAAATGAGGCACAATAATGTAACTCACCCAATACCCACAATTATTAACTGGCAGCGGGAGGGATTTCAACCTGGGTCAACTGTCTTTGCATGGATTTTTATAGACAAGAATAAGTATAACTGGGGTCAAATTAGTTGAAGGGGCTTACAAAGGAAAAATAAATTAAGCAGGTTGTGTCTACAGCAAAATCTACCCAAGTTAAAATGGCTTCAACCTTTTTCATTAGAATTAGACAATATTTCAGCACTATAGGGCTTCTTTCTTATCTATTAAAAAGCCATTTTGATGACTGCCTACCATATGCCAGAGACTGTACTAAGCAAATACTGCATGTGATGTCTCCAGTCACTTGTTTCATTGATGGGGGCTTAAGAAAGGTGAAAAGGCGCCCAAATGTCTAGAACTGTGATTTCCCAAGAATGTTCACGAGGGAAGGAGGCTGCATTGCCTGGGAACTTGTTAAAATGCTAAATCAGCCAGATCTCCTTGGCTCACGGTTGAGCATCAACCTATGAACCAAGAGGTTAAGGTTCAATTCCTGGTCAGGGCACATGCCCAGGTTGTGGGCTCAAACCCCAATGGGGGGCGTGCAAGAGGCTGCTGATCCACAATTCTCTCTCATCATTGATGCATCTATCTCTCTCTCCTTCTCCCTTCCTCTCTGAAATCAATAAAAATATACATATATATTTTTTACACAGTGCCAAATTGTCCAGCCCCACTCCAGAAATAATGAATCAGAAACTGGGGGTGGGGCCCTGCCCTCCGGCTCCAGGTGGTTCTGATACAGTTTGAAATGTGTGAGCCGCTAACACCTGGTAAAACCTGACCCTTCAGGGTCCTTCAGCAGGTGCTGGAGATCACAGTTACCAAGGGCTCAGAGGGTGAAGCCAGGAGAAGACCAACAGGATAAGCATCTCTAAGTCAGGGGTCCTGGTGACAGTGGCCAGCTGGCAGCGCCAACTCTCCTGACAATCTCCACTTCCTTCCCATCTGAGAGGGTGGCAGACATTGTTGTGGGAGAGAACCAGACGTGGGACAGGACTGAAAAATGGTAGAATGTGGAAGAAGGGCCCCCAGACCCTGAAAAGTCCTGATGAAAAGCCCATTCCTTTGACACTAGCTTTAGGTGTCACCTGATCTGCTCTCCAGGGGCTCCCTGGCTTCCAGAGAAGACAGCCAGGTGTATCCCCAGGAGGACTGGAAGGGGATAGGTGGCAAACTAGAGGCCTGCAACCTGTGTCCTGTCAGCCAGAGAGAAATGTCTGCAGACCAAATATGGCCCACAGGACACCAACTTATGACTTCTCATTCTGACTCCAACTTCCTCACCACAAGGAAGGAAGGAGGTCAAAGAGCTGAAGTCCCCTAGTAAAGCCTCACGGAGCAAAGTGGCAGCAGGAGCGTGGTCCTGAATCTAAAAGGCTCCTTCTTCCAAGGAAATGCCACAATCATCCATAAAATGCATGGAGAGTGTGAATTTTGTAAGTGATCAGGGTTCCTCTTTTGCTCCGTAAAATAGACACAGCCCAAATTTACTACCATATAACGCTTAGGCTAACAAATTCAAGTACAAAATTTCCTCCTGTCTTATTCTTCTAGTCTAGAACAGATTATATTGCCTCGTGGAATTTTATTTTAAAATTCACTTCTACTACCTAACTGTTCTTTCATATTCTGGGAAGTCACCTAAAACTCTGTATGGAAAGAAGCAGGATATCTAATAGAAAATAAGTTTATTTATCCTCTTCCTCTTCCTCATGGCACATCCATTCTTCTCCTTTGCAGGTACTCAAGGTTACAAGTTAACCATTCTGTTAAGTTGACCAGGTAAATCAAATCACAAAATTATTTTACTAACATTTTCATGCAAATGGAGCTGTCTTAATCAACCTTGAAGGACTCAGCATAATAGGGAGCAAACCACTCACTTGGTCAGTTCAACAAGGATTCTCTTTATCTATTGAAACCAGGCTTGAAATCAAAGAGAGTCTAAAGCCGAGATGCTATTTGGGGACTCTGAGAAGAAATTTAATCATCAAATCCTAGTAACCAAAACGAGTTAATGTACCTTCAAAACTAAGCAAATTATTCCCATCTCACTGCAAATGGCCCGTCATCATAAATGTTGGCCATTAAGGTGCCCTGCGATTCTGCATGGACCACTGGGAGGATAAGGGATGGTAATGACTTAGCACTAATAAAGTGAACAGCATCCAGGAGGAGTCATGCAGATGCACAGCCCAGGCTGACAAAGGAGATGGCTACAAAGATCATGAAAACATCGAGAAGAGCGTCCCACCGTATGTGAACATAACCCATCCTATCCTGAGGGGCTGGAGAGGAGGAAGAGGGAAATGATGCTAAGTGTCAGTCCTGTACTAGGTGGTTTACTACATTATCTCGTTCAATTCCAACCTGTGCAGTAGAACTACTAGCACATGTTACAGACGAAGGAACTGAGATGCAGAGAATTCAAGTAATTCACTCAAGTCAGGTAACAAGTAAGAAGCAAAACCAGGATATGAATCAAGAACTGTCTGGCTTCAGAAATCATGCATTTTTACAAAAATAAAAGATTCAAATACTTGTTCCTCATCAAATATGTCAAACACTTTAATAGGGACTAGGGATACAATGTTCAGGGGAATAATCAAGAAATCATGCAAACAAATGTAACATCAGTATTCTGAGGACACAACGAAGGAGAGAGATATGGCTCTAGCAGAGCATCTATTAAAAATCTGACTGTGGTTAAGTCCACTGAGAAGGTCGATCTGAGGCCTGAAGAAAGGATGGAAGATAAGTAAGTGAAAGTTTTAAGCAGTGTGGAAAGGATCCTGTGGGGAAAGGGACTAGCAGATCGTTAGCGAGAGATGCATAGTGTGAACAAAGAGAAAGAGAGAGAACTGTGAGAAGTGAGGCCAGAAGCAAGGCCCTAAAGGTGCTTGTGGCTTGTGATAAATATGCACCTTTTTCCTCAGAGCAATGGGAATCCATGCAGCATGACTAGAGGAATGGCATGATCAATTTTGCATATTGCAAAGATTACTCTGCATGCAGCATGCAAAACCAGCAGTCACAGAGATATAAATTACAGCATAGGGAATATAGTCAATAATATTGTAATAACTATGCATGGGCCCAGGTGTGGCTACTTGAAATATCAGGGGGACCACTCTGCAAAGTATATGATTGTCTAACCACTATGCTGTACATATGAAACTAATACAGAATACTATGGAATGTAAAATAAGATGAGGCATTGAAAAAAAGAGAGAGCCAGAATAAAGAAAGTTAAGAGGCTACCGCTGCCCTTAGGATGAGAGACAAGAAAAGCTGGGACTGACAGGAGTCCGAGAATGTGGGGGGAAGTGGATGGATCGAAAAGATACTCGGTTGATAAAATCAAGTGAACTCGGCGATGGATTGGACACTGGGGTGAAGGAGAGGAAAGCATTAAGGATGTCTCATAAATCCGTGGCCTGTGTAACAGGACGGCCAGTGCCATCACTCATACAGAGAGGATGTGCTGGAAGAAGAGCAGGTGTTCCGGGGGGGAGATGATCCATCTGTTTGGCCACATTGCAGTTGCGATGCCTTTGAGACATCCAAGTAGAGCTGTCAAGTATGCAATCAGACATGCAGGCATGGAGTTTAGATAAGAGGCCTCAGTGGGGGTCCAGTTTAAGGGTGTTAATCACTCATCCATCAGAGCCAAACAAATCACTGATCTAGAAGAGGCGGGTGGGATGCAGGGAATGAGAGTGAGCAGAGACAACATCTAGAATCAAGCCTGGAGGAGCTCCATCATTTAATGACTGGGGCAAGGAGCATGAGCCAAGGGGGAGCAAGAATTCCCACAGTGCATTTTAAGAAGGTGCAGGTGGGGTAGGAATTGAACAGTTTAAATGCTGCTGAGGGTGGTAATATAAAGCCACAGGGGATGAAGACCTACAGACTCCCAGAGGTTCAATAACTTGCCCAGAGTCACAAACTTAACAGAAACTGAACCAGAATGGAAGCCCAAGCCTTTCTGATCCCCAAGTTTGTTCTCTTCCCCCTACACTAGACTCACAACAATAAAAATTAAGATTTCACCCTAAAATAACAATAAGCAGATCTGACTTTAAGCAAAGGTGGTATCTGAAAAGTGTTGACCAAAACAAAGGTAAATTGGCTGGAGCTTTTTCACTGAACAAAGAGATCCTAAATAATTAACCACAGACATCCTTTATTGAGTTTACTGAGGTAGAGAGCTCTGCCCTTTTAAAGTTATTTGATTAACAAAAATTCCATACACAAACAACTTTTTAGAAATAGCATATCACACTGGCATATAACATCTTCCGGAGCACTTTCATGACTGCTATGAAAATCTGGCTTTAGTGTGGGAGACAGAGGCTCCACTTCTGGGTCTGCTCTTCATGACTATATGACCTTGGTCAAGTCATTTAATCCTCAGCACCTGTAGAAAGCAGGGGCTGGATAACCTTCCTGTTATCTCTCTGCCTGCACAGCAGCATCTCATACTGTACCATTCTGTCCAACATGCAAGGAATGAAGGAACCTGGGGATTGATTGGGTCACACAGTAGCAAATGGAGATTTCAACCCAGTTCTCCTAAATATCAATTCAGTGCCTTTTACACATAATCATTATCATCAGTTTTTACAGTTCCCACATCCGCAAAATGAAAATACATCACAGTAGAGGATAGCTACTGTCTTTTCCTACCCTGCAACTACCCCTCACTTCCTCTGATGCACCACCCTGAGATTCCTTCGAGGAACTGTTGCTCTCTCTACTCTCAGTCCACATGGATTGAGGGGAGGTGACCCCTGCTGTCACTTTCCAGGCATGGACTGCGCCCCAGGACTGGCTCATCAGTCTGTCATAGCTTCCTGGCTACCATGCGTGGTTCAGAGTCAAGTGCTGGACCCAGTCCAAAGTAATAAGGCTCAATTCTATGACTTGCTAAAAGGACTGGGATTACTTGGTTAGGAAGACAAGCTTGAAGCTTGTGGTAGCAATGAGAAAGGTACGCCTGTGAATAACACCAACAAGAGCCAGAGCTGGAGCCAGAGCCAGAGAGAGAGATAGATAGATATAGATAGGGATAGGGATAGGGATAGGGATAGGGATAGGGATAGGGATAGGGATAGGGATAGGGATAGGGATAGGGATAGGGATAGAGATAGAGATAGAGATAGAGAGAATATCCTGGTGACATTGTTTGAGCCCTGGGTCCAGCCTCACCTGATAATGACACTGAAATGTCAGTTATTGGAGTCCATATATTTTCTTCTCTTAAATCATTTTCAGTTTCCATTTCTGTCACTTGCATGTCAAAGAAACTTCATCAAAACTTATGCACTGGTTCTTTACTACACTGGCTTTTCAGGGGAAATTTTCTGGCTGGAAACTCTGAATCTATTACATAGGTCATTCTCTTAGCTTACTGATATGAGGAAAACCAGAGGCAAGAAATAGGAATAGGGCTGAGGTCAATGCTTTAAGCTCAACAGCGTTTGTCAAAGGTATGATGACTTTGTGGCTAAACAATATTCCACTATGTACAGGTATAGATAAATAGATAAAGTCACATTTCCCTCATCCATTCATCTACTGATGATTATTTAGGTCTTTTCTAGATCTAGGCAATTATAAATAATGCTGCGATGATCATGCGGGTGCCGATATCATTTCGAGTGTTTTCATTTCCTTAGGATACATTCCCAGAAGTAGAATTGCTGAATCATATGGTAGTTCTGTTTTTAATGCTCTGAGGCACCTTCATTCTGTTTTCCATAGTGGCTGCATTCCAAGCACTGTTAACAGCCACAGTTACGAACTTAACTGGCTTCATCTCTTCCCCCTCCCCCCAGATACAATTCACATTCTAGGTAAAATAAGCTCCTCGACTGTATTTCATCATCACGCCATGCCCTGCTCTCCAGCCCATTTTCTGTCATATCTACAAATGCCTTTGATGGCCCCTGAGATACCCACAGATAATAACCCATGCTCCCCACTAATAATTTTCCCCACTCCCCTAAAATCACTTCTAAAAATAAAAAAATAGAATTTGATGAGTAAAGATGTCAAAATACTTATGCCTTACCTTCTGTCTGACATCTTTTTTCCTATCTGCTTGGCAAAATATTAGTTGGCCTCCAAAACTCAGTTTCAAGTGCCTTGCGTACAAGTGGCACTTTCCATGCAGAGTTCTCACAGGTTTTGCTGGGATAACACAACACCCTGATATCTCAGTAGCTTGAAACCACAAAGTTAACTTCATTCACATCACATGTCTGCTGCAGGTCTGGTCACCCTCAAAAACCAAGACTCACGGAGCAGCCTTATCTGGGATTGCTGGCTGCAGCTGCCTAAGAGAGGGAGCTGTGGGGGTTCTTGCCCAGCAATTAAACACTCAGGCTTGGAAGCAACACATATTCCTTTTGCTTATAACTCCTTGGACAAAACTACACGTCCCATAGCAAACATCTTGTGCCTAGCCCTTAGGGAGTAGAACCCAAAATTCTTGGTGAACTGCTCCATCGCTATGCATCAAGACCCCATGGTCTAAAAACTACCGAGTCATGCAGTAGTCAGACGATAGGAGAGAGAGCACCAAGAAAGCAAAGGGTGGGGAGGGAAGAGGGAAACAGAGAGAGTTTTAAAGATAAATTGATATGTAATAATTTTAAAATTCTACAGCAGTTATCATGAGAAAAATTTATAAACTTTATAGAACCTCTTTCTGTTTATTTTATAATTTTATTTTTGAAACTATGCGATGGTTTGGGGGAAGGATAGGTCACAAACGTTTAAGTTGTTGGGGCCTCTAATATTTTGTTCTGAGTCTGGAAAAGATCCCAGGAAACTGAACTTCTTAAGAGACCCTGCGGCTCTGCAACATTCAGAAGTCACAGGAATAAGTGAATAGATATCTATGGGCTGAAACGTCAGTCCTGGCCATCAGCCTTCTGGGATTTACAGCCTTGGTTTTAAAAGTGAGGATTATAAAATCCACTGAGTAGTGAACTATGACCCTTAGACAAGAAGATTGATGTAAAAGCCCCAAATACTCTGTGTGATGTGCAAGATGGACTCAGGAAATCTTAATTCCCTCCTTTCTCAGTAGTCCCAGCACCTAGCCAAGTACCTGAGAACTAGAAGTGCTTAGTAAACTCAGGGGGCGGAAATAGGAGGGAAGAAGGGAGATCAACTCTCAAAATACTTAAAACCTCAGTGGTTCAAATATGTCTATTTCAAATCATTGGGTATTTATAAAAACACTTTCAAAACAATGTGCCATGATGTGAGAGATAAAACCATGAATAGGATATCCTCACACGGCTGGTGTGGCTCAGTGTTTGAGCAACAACCCAGGAACTAAGAGGTCACTGATTCAATTCAGGAACTTAAAGATAATTTTTCAACAATGAAGGTTCCAAGATTTCCTTCTCAGATCATCAAAAATTTCAATTAATCAAAATAATGTGCTCCTCCTTCTCTGAGTACATTATGAATGAGTTTGACTGTGTTTTCTACATACCCAACTTTAAAGTGCCTGGTTTAAAGCAGTATTTCAAAGCAAAGATTCTTTTATTGTTTTGGGAGACCTGATAATACATGTGTTTTACATAGATGATAACACAAGCAGGCCTGGTAGGATTTTTTCTAACACAAAATATATATACTTTTACACACACACACACACACCTTTTCTAGTCAAGAAGCGGTGATACTCACAATTTCTCATTTGGGTAAAGCAATTTTCTTTTTATGGGAGTACGGTTTCTCTTTTTCTAAAAGAAAGCCGTGGGTTTATTATGCTCAGCCCCCATCTAAATGAGCTGAAGGGAGATTTATAAAGCAAATAAACAGGAAGAGTTATGGTTCCTTTCTCAGAACAGCTAAAAATTATGGAAAAACTCATTGACCTTTGAAGAGGAGAACTTGGTTCAGTCGGCCAGAACCTAAGTGCATTGTAAGAGGTTTCCGATTAATCCTTTAATTTAAATCCTTTGTCTGGCAAAGATGCTGGGGGCCTGCTGAATCCCATGTGTTCTTTTTGAAGCGTAACTACCTGTGACCATTATAAACAGCAGGTCTTGTCATGCTAAGCATCAATAATGTTGCCAATAACTAGAAAATGAGGGAATTGGAGGGATTAGGAGAAGGAAAACGGAGCAGACAGCTAAGGGGGAGTAACTGACTTTGCAGGGTAGCCTAGGGAGGACTCTTAGATTTTGAAGGAGGAATGGAGGAGGATGGGAAGGTGTGAAGGTCCAGGTGGAGTTCTCCACAGGGGAGGGACTAGGAAAGGGATCTAGGAAACATGCCTGCATCTAACAGGGGCACTTATTCCTTAGCTGAGTGACCAAAGATGCTGAATTAAGTGCTGCCCAAATTGTTCCCCATCTACGGTATCCACATTATGTTCCCAGGACCCACAAGGAGAAGAGAAAGTAAAAACAAGGCAAAACATTGAAACAAAATTCATGAAAGCCATTATGTTTCTTTGATACCTGCTCTTCATTTTTGTTCTGTTCTGCTTTTTCACGGAGACAAATACAGCCTGGGCTGTGGGCAAACCATTAACAGTGCAACCCTGGGCAAGCCATTTACAGCCTTCTAGCCTCGGTTTAATGGGAATAATAGCTGTGAGAACGAAATGTAATAATGCCTATAAAATGCTCAGCACACTCTCTGTGAATAGGGGCAGTATCATCACATGTGCCCACCACAGAGCTGAATTAGATCTGGAGAAATGGTGTGGTTTGGTACAGAAGCCACTGGAATGGGTATTTAAACAAACTCAAAAACAGGTTTAATTATAACACCGGAGCCTCAGTTCCCGAGATGGGGGCTAGGATTGTAGAATCAAAGAGCTCTGACTTCCACTACTTAACTACCCGGGGAACCTAGGGCAGCCATTTGACTTATCCTAGCCTCAGGTCCTCCTCTGTAAAATGAGAATAGTAGTATTTTTATTAGGGTAGAATATTTTTTAAAAAGTTTAAAAAGTGTTTAAGGTATTTCACATCTAAATCTATAAAATGTATTAATAAATATTATTAGCAGCAAAAATGACTGGGATTCATTCATTCCCTGATGCATGCAACAGTTATTGATCCAGCAGCTGGTATGACCCAGCTGAGCCTTGATGTTAGAAACTGGGTGGGGAAAACAGCCGACAAAAATCCCTAATCTCTCGGAGCCTAATCTCCAAGCTGAGAGTGCCCTGTGCGCTCAGTAAACACCTCGAGAATGTTTTAAGTGAGGACAACCTGCAAAGAGCCCTAACCCTGATTAAGATTTCATTTATTCCCAAGTTTTAGCCAAAACTGGGAATAACCCCAAATCCATTAATGGATGGATAAGTGAAGAATACATTTCTTCAGCCTGGAATACACAAACACTATCCATACAACGAAATGCTACTCAAAAATAAAAAGAATGACTACTGGACATGCAACAACATGATAAATCTCTTAATAGTTATCCTGAGTGCAAGAAACCAGACAGACAAAAAGAGTATATACTGCATAATTCCACTTATATAACATACTGTAAAAGTGCAAACTAATCTACACTGGCAGAAAATAAGTTGGAGGTTGCCTGTGTATGGTAGTGTGGATGGGGAGGGGTAAGACAAAGGATTACGAAGAGTATAAGGACATTTGAGAATGATGGATATATTCATTATCTTAATTGTAATAGTTTCATGGGTATATACATGTGTTAAAACTTAGGAAAATGTACATTTTCAATACATGTAGCTTACAGTACGTCAATTATACTTCAATAAAGCTGATTTAAAAAAACTCATTGAGCCCTAACCGGTTTGGCTCAGTGGATAGAGCTTCGGCCTGCGGACTGAAGGGTCCCAGGTTCGATTCTGGTCAAGGGCATGTGTCTTGGTTGCAGGCACATCCCCAGTGGGAGGTGTGCAGGAGGCAGCTGATCGATGTTTCTCTGTCATCGATGTTTCTAACTCTCTATCCCTCTCCCTTCCTCTCTGTAAAAAAACAATAAAACATATTTTTTTAAAAACTCATTGAACTGTTAAAAAAGAAAAAAAGATTTCATTTAACCGGGTTCAATACCTCGCCCTGAACCTTGAGCAACTCTCCGAACCTCAGTTTCTTCATCTCTAAAATATTCTAAGAATGAGAATCCATACCGATGAGAGTTCATAGGAGATTAAGAAGACAATATATTTTAATGGGCTTTACAAACTGCAATGCACAATGTGAACATCTGTTGTCATCATATGTATTCTACTCATATGCACACTTAGTGGTTAATTATTCACTAACATCACACCCAAACTTTACCAAATAAGAGAAAACACCATAACGAACCAGTCTCTTACTATGATTCAAAAAAACAGGATTTATAATGCAAAGGTCAGGCAACATAAGAAAGAGAAACAGTACATTTTATAGGAATTTGCATTAAATAAAGTTTCTTAAACTTTTACAACTCACTACAGTTATGATAGAAAATCCTGACATTTGCAACATAAATATCCAGAGATTTCTAGGAATCCCCAGATTTGTAAATATTACTAGAACCTTGAATTGTGTAGTAAAATACATTAAGTAAGGACCATTTTCCAAAATGTTCCACAGAAGTACAGTCTTATGGAGTGATCATAAGTTTCATATGTTAATTAGGATGATTCCATGTACAAATAAGTTAAATGGATGTTAGGTTAAATACAGTTTCCTAAGGCATTTTCAAACCCATTATATGCAATTTTGTTATCTGGTATAGACATGTTGCAAACATATAATTGTACTAAGAATCATTTTTTCCCTCCCTTTTTAGGACAAGTGGAATAAACATTAAGAATGTGACAGAAAATACATTGAAACATTTAAGTGATCCCTCTAGATTTTTTAAAAATATATTTTTATTGATTTCAGAGAGGAAAGGAGATGGAAAGATAGATAAAAACATCAATGATGAGGGAGAATCATTGATTGGCTATCTCCTGCATGCCCCACACAGGGGATTGAACCCACAACCTGGGTATATGCCATGACCAGGAATCAAACCATGATCTCCTGAGTCACAGCGGACAGACAATCCCTCTAGATTTTCAACAAAAAGGGCGCAATACCCAGTGACCAGTGCATAACAAAAAGCTGGAAGGGGATGTAGATACTGAATGGCCTGCTTATCACTCAGTAGCCAATAAGAGCCAATATGCTTTGGCCAATTACTACATGTCATAGACACTCATTGCTGATACTAAAATGTATTACAAATTATGTTCAAACGTGAAAAACCCAACCTGAACACTAGATAGATAGATAGATAGATAGATAGATAGATAGATAGAAAGATATAAAGTTATACCAGAACTAATCACAATAAGTGGTAGATTTCAATTATGTCCTCGGGGAGGCCAAGTTCTTACCTTGGACTGGAGGAAAAGGATGGTAACGCACTTAGAAATATCCAAAAACACTTAAAGGAAGCCCCTGAGTTTTATCACCTGCAGGAATAGCATTAGTGAATCATCATTCGCTACAAATGAGTTGTAATTCATCAAAATGGATTTGGGGGGAAAAATCCGCTTTTTGGAAATAGACTAA
Organism: Myotis nattereri; assembly: GCF_964212035.1. NCBI lineage: Eukaryota > Metazoa > Chordata > Mammalia > Chiroptera > Vespertilionidae > Myotis > Myotis nattereri. Next base: position 27,996,895 of record NC_138084.1, read on the forward strand.
GATACCAGGTATGTAGAAAATCCCAAAACCAGTTATCTTCTTGAAAATCTAAGTATTTCTAACGTCACATGAAACAGATTCCTTTGACTATCTACACCTCAGCCAACTGGAGATATTGCAGCCTCGATGTGGGAGAAGTCACCCATCTCCTTTGGACTCATGAAAGAGGCACCCAGGAAAGGAGACCTAACTACTAAAGATCCCAAGAATCCTGAGAACTGCTATTTATTACAACTTGCCTGCAATTGAGAAAGGATGCTTTGTTTACCCTGCCTACCATAAAATGCTGAGCTGGTGTGTCAGAAAGACAAATGTACATTCAGAGAAAATATTACTTCTGTGTAGGAAATTGGTCTTAGACTAGAACTGGAGAAAATGTGTGTCCAGCCAGATGTCTCCTGGCAAATAAAGACAGTACTAACGGGAATCAAGTGTAGCTACTTTTTCTTCATAGGACTATGTGAATTACTTTTTGTGTCAGGAGGACCTGAGACGATATCCTGGCCCAGTGGTGTTAGCTGTGCAAAGTTTGGTTTGTTCATTGACCGCGTAGAGAGAGTTAGGATAAAATAAGATAACAAGGATTTAGACCTGTGCACAGTGAGTAGCAATGGACAGAGTGCCAGAGACACAACTGTGAGCAAAGCAACCAGTAATCCCAGCCCTCTCAAGGTGTACATTCAAGTCTTATAAACATAACCCTAAATGAATAAATGTATGACTTTGTCAAAAGCAAAACAAAAATTTGTGCAATGCTGGAAGCATCGACAGGGGAACTATAATATATCGGACACACCAGGTTTCTTTAGCTGGGCTCAGAAAAATTTCTATTAGAACTCCGAGGAGCCAGGTATCAGCATCAAAAGACAAAATTCAGCATTTGGCATCAGCAAGAAAAGTGATAAGTATCCAAAAATGAATAAGAAAAAGTCCATGAATCTTTACAGCAGCTCCTAAGAAGCTATTAGCCAGCACTGGGCTTTCTGCAAATATTTTCACTATTCAAAGGAGGAGGGGAAGGTTCTTGAAAAGATGTGTAAGCCATCATTGGCACACATTTCAAGGGGGCTTTTTCCACTTTGAAACTGGAAAAGAAATGAGCAAAATCTCTCTATGAGACGCTAAATGCCTTAGTAGACAGATGCCATAGAGCACTAGAGTTCACTCATGAAACCACACCTTTGTTTATTCATCGGTTCATCCAGAAAGTATTTGCTTTGCAACCATCATGTTCCAGGCCTTGGACTGGGTCTTGGTTTATAAAGATGAATCAGACACAGCCCTGGCCTTTAAATAGCTCTTAACCCACAAAATAAGTTGGGAAGTAATTAAGATCCTGGGTGCTGGGTACTCTTATAAAGGTTTGAACAAAATGCTATCACAGCCCAGAGGAGAAAGCCACAAAGCAGGTCATTGGAGTTTTATGGGATACAGATAAAATAACAGAGAATTGATTCTAAGTTCACTCTTCACAAACTATCCAATCTGAAATCCATCAGCCAATCCCACTGATTTCACCTCCTGCCCTTTTCCACCTCCGCATCCACCACCATATCTTGCCTAGATTGCTACATCAGACTAACAATCGAGTTCCTGGCTTGCTTTGCCTTCTGTCCAATCACTGGCAGAATGACTTTCCAGATATACAAATCAGATCTCTTAAAACCTGTCAACAACTTCCCACTGCCATTAGAGTAGAATCCAAAAATCATAAAGGCAACCAGACCCCCGAATTCTGCCTCCCTCTACACTCAACCAGTCTCCATCGCCCCCCCCGGGTTCCATACAAAATACATGCTCCTTGGTTCTCTTGTACCTCCAGGTCTCCAGGGATGCTGTGCTCAACTCCTGCGTTAGTCTCCTCCCCCGCCTCTGCTTTTGCTGACTCCATTTAATCCTATAGTCTCAGCTGGATTCACCCATAGCATCCAAGACCTCCCCATCAAAAATGTGTCATCCTCCACAGTCACTGTTGCCCAACCTCAAGACCCCTCTTTTATGCTGTCTTTCTTGCTCATTTCAATCATTAACCCTCTCCTTCCTTACCCTCACTGACACAGTCCTGAACCATATATTATAGGACTTAATTATGTCTAATTGAGCATGCATTATATTCAAGCCTGCTTATTAAAATCCTATTTTATGCAAAATCCTGACTTAGACTGTTATACTCACTTATGTTCTTATAGTTATTCTTAAAAGAGATTGCTAAGTGTTAGCACACTAACTTCACAAAGGGGAAATGCAGAGGGATGATGATCCTGATGAAGTTCACAGAATAATGGCAGAGCCAGGCTGTCTAACCCAGGTGCCCTAAATCTAAGTCAAATCTTCTCCCCATTCCTCTGCTATTTTCCCCTCATTATGATGAGCGTATAATTCTTGAATACCCAGACAAGCTTCAGAAACCACAGCCGGCACCATACCAGTCACAAAAGCAAAGGCACAGTGAAAACGAACTGAATTCAATTCTTCTCAATAGTGTCTAAATACTAGGCATCCTGGGAATAATCAGGGGTTATTATGTTTTAAGTAACCAAAGAAGTTTAAATTTACTAAATTTCCATTTAAAGCTCTAAAAACTCCCTGAAAAGTGAGCAGGGATTTTTTTCCCCCTTCCTTTTTTGTTACATAAAAATGCTAACTACTGTATATAACATAATATATGCACACTGTCTTTCAAGGAGACACTTTAAAGGCCTAACATACGGCACAGTGAGCCAAATGATGTCTCCGTGTAACCCCTTAAGATGAGAGTACATCATTGGAAGAAGACCTCAGGCCAGCCTCAACAGCTTGGCCTCTGGGTACCATCCAGACTCTCTGACAGGTTCACCAAAGAGCAAAACAAGGAAGAATCGCTTGGGGAAATGCCAGGCATGGGAGCTCTCAATCCTCGGAGGGAAGTCATGGCCAAAATCACATGCAATATGTCTGCAAGGATTTGAGGAAAGGCACCGAACAAGACGAGAGAATCTTGTCTTAATGATTCCAATGATGATTTCTCTCCTCAGTACCCACCGTGGCCAAGACTGAGCACCCATTCAGACACCTATTTTTTAAGCAGTGTTGCCTTATCTGGCTCCCTGCGTTCAATGTCTCCCCAGCCAATGTTGCCTCCATGTGGCCATGACCATGACCTTCCTAACATCCTAATCTGATAACATCCTTCCGACTTCAGATCTTCCACGAGATACTCTGTGGCCCATAGCACTGGTTTCTGTTTTGGACCATGCATCCATATTGATAATTTTGAGGCATATACCTCCTACATGGAAATATTCAACTATTTACTAAAACATGTACATATATTATATGAACATACCATGTACACTATAAAACTTACACAAAAATAAAAGGATGAGATGGAAATAAACATAAATAAAAGTTCTAATATTTTTCCATGTACCACTGTGTCCAATTTTTCACCTGTTGTGATGGCTGCATCCTACATGGGTACACACAGGATACAATGGAAACTCCTTAGCATGCATGCAATGCTCTTTGCCACTGGACCATCAGCTGTGTCTCCATTTTCATCTCCTACCAAACTTCTATTCCAGCCGCGTGAGTCATTTCATTCTGTACTTTTATAGATGCTGACCCCTCTGCTGAAGATGGCCCTCCCTCACACCTCCTCCTAAAGAATGTCTCATTCTTTTTTTTTTCCCATTAAAATACCAATGGCATATTTTTTTTATTATTATTAGTTAAGGTATTACAAATGTGTCCACATCCCCATTAACCCCTCCCTCCCCCCCATCATTCTTAAAGACTCGGCTGAAACGTCACCTCCTCTGGGCAGTCTGGGCAGACTCCCATCAGCCAAATGCACTGCTCCCACCAGTGTACTCTGAACACTCTATTCAGATCCTAGGATGGGACAACTCCTATTGTGTTTCATTATCTGATTACAAGGCTATCGTCTCCTTTAGACTGTGAGCTCCTCAAGGATAGGAACTATGACTTAATCACCTCTGAATCCTTGGAGCCCAGCACAGGACTCACCTACAGTAGGTTCTCAATGTTTGCTGAAAAAATGAGACAAGACTCTAGGTCTGATTCTTCATTTTGTCCCTGGTAGGGCCACAATGTGCAACCTTGCAGACTTCACACTGCATAATTCTAGCAGGTGCCATCCACCTAAATTAGCACATGCAGCCTCACTTATAAATTCCGTAGTGACTAACAGAGGGCTCAGCACATAACAGTGGCTCAATATACAGTGGAACCTCATTTCTCAAACTTAATTGGTTCTGAAAGGCTGTTCCAAAACTGAATTATTTTTTCCCATTAGAAATTATGTAAATTGCATTAATCCGTTCCAGACCCCAAAATGATTCCCTGTTTTAACCTTTCTTATTTGTAGTACATGTCCATTATACTGCTTAATCTATAAATAAGCCCTTTAAAAATAAAAAGGGTGTGAAATGTAAATAAAAATTAGAAATGTACAGTAAAAAATGAAAATTTAACAATAATTATAAGCAGCCACAAAAGCAAAAAAACAAAAATACACAGTACAATATCCTGAGATTTTAACAATGGTAAACTGACTCATGTTTGTGCATTCTCTCCTTTGTGTGTCACCTGAGAGAAACATGACTGATCATACAGATATCAGCATGAAAGGGTTGTCGGGTTGAGAAGGGAATTGTTCAAGATGCGAGATGTTGGAAAAATGAGGTTCCACTGTATATGTTGGTAGAGTGAGTCCAGGTTCTCCAGAGAAATGGAACAAATAGGATATACAGAGATACAGATAATAGGAGACTCATTATAGGTGTTGGCTCACACCATTATGGAGGCTGAAAAGTGCCACCACCTGCCATCTACAAGCTGGAGACCCAGGAAAGCAGGTGGCATACCTCAGTCCGAGTCCATAGGTCTGAGAACCAGGGACACTAATGTTCCAGGGCAGAAAAAAGATAGACATCCCAAGTCAAGGAAAGAAAGAACTTGCCCTCTCTTTGCTTCTTTGTTCTATTGAAGCCTTTAGCAGCTTAAATGATACCCACCCATTTGGTGAGGGTGGATCATTTTGCTCAGTCTACCAAATCAAATGTTAATCTCTTCTAGAAGCACACTCACAGACACACATCCCTTAGGTAAAGTGGAGTTGACACATAAAATTTACCTTCACAGATAGATACCGGTGTGTGTGTGTGTGTGTGTGTGTGTGTGTGTGTGTGTATCTGAACTCTGAATAGCTCAAGATCAAGCCCTAGTCCACGTCCATGCACTACAAATGATGACAATACTTATTGCTATTACCATGATGGATAATTATAACACACAATTATATAATTATCATCATAAACAATGTCACAGTACAAGGCTATGTGGCTTCAGCCTTCACAAAATGCTTTCACAATCAATATCTTACTTAACCTTTCCAACCAAGTGGTACTATTTAAGCCTTATTTAAAAGTCCTATTTGCACCATGAGAAAAATCAAGACAGAAGAATTGAGTGACTTGCCAAGGTCACTGGCTGGTAAGTGGTAGAGCCAGGATCAATCAAGATCTTCTTATCCTTAGTTCAATGTTCTTTCACTACATCACTGCCCTGGGAGTTGCCAAGAAATGGAGGTACGGAAAATGCTAGAAAAGAGGGCCATATGAGGACAGCTGACTACCACAGAAAACTTCAAACCAGGGACAATTTGCTAAGTCGCCCTATGAACTCTCTCCTTCACATTCACATTGCTTTCATTTTTCATTTTCTTTTGCTATGCTACTTCACATTGAAATCTGAGGATTTTCTTAATTAACAAGCACCCTCTTTTAAGAACACATTTACCTCTGGGAACAGTTTGTGGCTATCAATCATTTACAAATGTGTGTAGGTTTGTTCCATGAATTGCTTTCCTTCTAGCATAAGATGCATAACTGCAGCACATGAGGGGCTGCGAATTTTGTTTGGAAGAAAAGATGGGGTCGCTTAGGAACATGAGGTTACATTGGGGATGAAACAAATCCAGGTGAGACGCTACAGTGGAGCCACAGGGGAACCTGGAGATAATACAAACAAGAGAGTGGGAGCAAGAGAGCTTGGTTAAATCCTAGCTCGTTTCCAATAAGCAAGATCAGTTAAATCCTAGCTAACTCTCAAATAAGCAAGTTTTAATACAATAAACTAAAGCCCGAGGACCATTTGGTGGGACACAGAAAACAAAAAGTAAAAAGCATAAAACTCATAGGGGATATTTTTTTCATTTATTAACTGTCAAGACTGAAAAACTGTTCATCAAAACAGATTAGTTTTCCTCCCGGGCACAGAGCCAGACATCACTTACCAGCCTCTCTTGCAGTTAGGTGTGGCCAGTGACAAAGTTCTGACTAGTGCAATGTGGCCCAGGCTGGCCCAGGATAACCTCCCATATATCACCTTCTATGCCCTTTCCCTGGCAACCTTGGAAGCCACATATTGCTCATGGTGAGGCAAAGAGGGGCAGAGCCTGGGTCCCTGCCTGGCAGCATTGAGGAAAGCCACCTGCCAAACAGGCCCACTCATTTAAACGTCCATATGAATTTTTCAAAAAATATTTTAAAGCTTCTATTGTGTTTAGCCCCAGAGAATTTTTTTCCCTAAAAGCAGCTGTCCAAAACAATATTTTTTATTGAGGTATAATTCAGATATAACATTATATTAGTTTCAGGTATATGACATGATTTAATATTTGTATATGTTGTGAGATGATCAGCACAATAAGTATAGTTAATATCAATCACCACACATAATTACAAATTATTTTTCTTTTTTGTCTTGTGATAAGAACTTTAAGATCTACTTTCTTAGCAATTTCTAAATATGCAATATAGTATTAGTTACTGTACTCACCATGGTGTACATTATTACCTCCATGACTTGTTTGTTTTATAGCTGTAAGTTTATATATTTTGATCCCCTTCATCCATTTTACTCTCTGCCCACTCTCCCTCTGACAAACCACCAATCTATCCTCCTTATCTTATGAGCTGTTTGTTTTACTTGTTTTTTATATTCTACACATAAGCAAGACCATACAGTATTTGTCATTCTCTGACTTATTTTATTTAGTATAATGCCCTCAAGTTCCATCCATGTTGTTGCAAATTTCATTATTTTCATTATTTTTATGGCTGAGTAGTATTCCATTAGATATACACATAGGTTGTTTCCATATTTTGACTATTGTAATGATGTTGCAATAAACATGGGGGTGAATATATGTTTTCTACTAGTGCATTCATTTTCTTTGGATAAATAGCCAGAAGTGGAATTGGGTCATATAATAACTCTAGTTTTAATTTTTTGAGGCCCTTCCATACTGGTCCAATCTACATTCTCACCAATAGGACACAAGTGTTCCTTTACTCCATATCCTTGACAACATCCGAACGCCTGTTAGAATAATAGCCATTCTAATAGGTGAGAGGTGATGCTTCATAGTGGTTTTGATTTGCATTTCATTGATGATTAGTGATGTTGAACATCTCTTCATATGCCTTTTGGCCTCTCTATGTCTTCTTTGGAAAAAAATTTATATTCATATCTTCTGCACATTTTTTAATTGGATTGTTGGTGGAGGGTTTTTGCTATTGGGTGACCAAAACAATTTTTAAACATTATTCTCTTCTTTCAAAAGTACAATTCTTTTGAGAGCTACAATTTCTCTGTTGCCTTTTGGTGAAGACAGTCAACCTATAGCAAGTAACAACAGTGCAGTTTGCATGGACTAAAGTGAGCAAGCAGCATTTCGGCATCCCATGGACTGGGTAGATGCTTTTGCAAAGTAGGCTTGGGAATAGAAAGGAGCAGAGAAAAGCTAGGCTCAAGAAGAAAGCTCATCTCTACTTGCTGTTGGGTGGGAGGCGGCATGTAGTTTATTGTAGGCAAAGCAAAGGCTACAGATTTCTGTCTTGGAAAACTAGGGGATGGGGAGAGAGGGGAATGACAGATACCTGGGTATCAGATCTCTCCAACAGTCATGCAGGCTAAATAGAGGGAATGTGTGGGGATTTTTGTAATAAAAAATACCATGAGGTATTCTCTTAAGCATTCTGAGTCTCTGGAAATAAATGGGAGTAGGAGCTTACAGTTAAGGTTTTACTAACATGAATAGCTAAGGAGGCTTTTGATGCCTGTGCTGTCCAAAGCAGGACTTTAGGAGATGACACCCAGACGTGAGCATAAATCAGGTTACGCGGATCACAAGGTTCATGTGTTTTGTAAAACTGCAAAACAACTACAGTTACCTGATTAATCTTTGGATAATTAGAAGCGTAATTAAGCACAATAGCCATTTTCCCACGCATTCTCTTAATCAGGAATTTATAGTCTTGTTTCTGTGGAAGCACACTCATGCTAGCCTTTCCATCCAATAAATATCTACCCCTGAGCTATTCTGCATCTGCTTTCTCTTTGAATCTCTGACCTCTCAGCCACTTTCCCAGACACTTAACACTCACAGAGTCAGACCCTTTGTCATCATCTCCACGCCGTAGAAGAAGTTATAAATCACCTTGCTAATCAGTTGTGGTGTCTTAGACATTTCAGTAGCTTTGTTACATGAAATTATGAAATTCGTACCAATACAGGTGACTTTGTTCCACAACACAGTTCTTTAAATACAGTCTCGCTTGTGTTTTTCCTTGAATACAGCTCCAAGTGTGGTTTTCAAGGAAGAAACCACTTCCCCTTATAAATTATAATGTTTGGTACCTCACTGGCAACAATATGCTCCTGGCAGGGATGATGAAACCTGGTCCTCCCAACAAAAAACAATCTCTCCTGCTACCTGCCAATTCTCCCAAAAGATGTGGATGTGGGAAACCCACTTTCTCAAAGTGCTGGCCTCAATGAGTACACACTCTTCCAATTCCAAGAAAGATCCTCAGACACATTAATGAAGTTAGTTGATGATAATGAGGATGAGGGTAACTGCTGTGATCCACTAAATGTTTATTGAATACCATACAGTGAACTAAGTTTTTGACATGCATTTCTCATTATCCCCTTGATTAGGAAATCCAATTGGCATTAACTATAAAAAAAAACACTAATTTACAACTTGTGATCTGCAAACTATCTATTGCCTGGTACCAGGACCACCGTGGACTATTAATGATCCACACAATATGTACTTTTTCTAGGAATTCTTGATACTTGCTCTATAAAAAAAAACTGCTTTCAGTCATGAGCACTGAACTAAAGGTATTTTTCTGAAACCACAATGATTAACTAATTCAGACAGTTATACATAGGCGCAGGCTAAGTTATGCAAAGGTAACAGGAATGGCACTCTCCAAAATTTCAGTGATTTACACAATTTTTTTCTACTCATGCCACATGTCCATCACCAGACAGTTGTCACACTGTTCCATATCATCTTTATTCTGGAAGCCCAGCCCTGCTCTGTAGCATTGCTGGTTTCTTTAGAAAGAAAAGAGAATGAGGTAGACCCCTGTGATAGCTGTTAAGCTTCTACTCTGAAATAGTGCATTTCATGTCCACTCACATTTCATTGGATCAAGAGGAACAATACAACATTGGAACAGGGTGGGATGGGAAGGTAGGGCCTAACACAAGTCATAAACGAGTTGAGTATTATCTTTCTTCATTTCTCCTAGCCTTAGTGTCCACACCCATAAAATGGCATTAATATGGCCAATGTTGCCACTTTCATCACAGGTTTATCAAGAGGCCAAAGAGCACACTAGCTACAAAAGGAGCTTGAAAACTTCAGAGCACTCTGCAAGTATAAAGTATATCATTTAAAGCTAATTGTTGTACTTTCCATGCCTGGCAGATTGCATAGTATATATGATGTCACATTGTTCTTCTTTTTTTTTTTCTTTTCTTTTTTACAGGTCTTTTACCTCCTTAGTTAAGTTTATTCCTAGGTATCTTAATTGTTTTGGTGCGATAGTAAATGGGATGTTTTTTTAGTCTCTCTTTCTGTAAGTTCACTATAGGTCAGTGATGGTGAACCTTTTGAGCTCGGTGTGTCAGCATTTTGAAAAACCTTAACTTAACTCTGGTGCTGTGTCACATATAGAAATTTTTTGATATTTGCAACCATAGTAAAACAAAGACTTATATTTTTAATATTTATTTTATACTAGAGGCCTGGTACATAAAAATTTGTGCACATTGTTCTTTATTCTTCTAAATAACTTTTTATTTCAGGAAGAGAAATGTTTATGACACTCTATTTATGTAGACTCCACATTCAAAAAGAGCTTAAGTAGGCCTCAATTGCTATACTTTGCTCAGACACTACCTGTAATTTAAGCTAATGCATCTGAAACTATGTAAGACCAACCCATTGAAAATGTCTTCAGAAAGGTAAAAAGGCTCAGCATACCAGATTCATAAAACATCAAAATCCAACAAAAGCAGCTTTCAAATGGGGACCATTCCTGTTTGAGTCAGACCAGGCAAAATGAAATGACCTCCCATGAATTGTATCAGAGCTGACAAAGGGTCTTGTTACCTTCTATTGATTGACTTGGAATTCTAATATCTTCTCTATGGCAGTTTCTACAGCAATCTCTGCAGAGAAGGAGTCCTTAACACCATCTCTCTGCTACTACCCCAGGAAGTTAAAAAATCTGAAAGCCTTTTTGCTTCCTTTTCCACCAAGAGAATGAATAGGCTTTTCAAGATGGCCTGGAGAATGTGTATAACATTTTGTTTTAATTTCCAATCCAGTCCTCACAGATTGTACAATATGGGTCATTTTCACTCCATTTACTCAGAGTAAAAAAATAACTTGCCTGAAGCAGTTCATAAGTATCTACTTCTCTCTAGGGCTATGGTGAGACAATGAACTCAGATCTCTGAGTCCCTGGTACCCAAGTGGTACTTGGCGACCTCTCACCTTGTCTATCAGATCATTCCAGAGGGCAATTCTGAGGTCAGAGCTGGGGAAGTGGCCATAAACTAAATTTTATCATAAAAGAATGGAGTCAGCATAGCTTTTTGCCCACCCAAAGCCATTTCTACACTCTTCTTGTTGCCATAACCCAAATTGGTTCAGGTAAAGAACAAAGATCATTTTGTCTCTGGGAAGGAAAAACCCTACTCCAGCTCCAGGGGGTGAACACAGTCAGCCCTAACCAGTGGCAGTCATCTCCCCACCTTTCTCAAGCATTGGTCTAGGGGTGGAAAGGACGAAGCCCCGGTGTGAAAACAATGTTAGTGGGAGTGCTTATGGGGGACCTTCTAGGAAGGACTTTCCTTAAACATGAAAAAACAGATCCTTACACAGAAAAGGTTTGAAACCCTGGCCCTTCTTTCCTTACTTGTTTTGGACACTGGTGAGTGGGGCTATGATAGCAGCCATCATGCAACTATAGGAAAATAAGCCCAAAGTCCAACATGCTGAGGATGGCAGAATTGAGAGAAGGGCAATTGCTCTCAATGCTGATATTCACTCAACATGGTTCTCAGTGCCTCCCATCCAGATGCCCAGTATTTGACTCCCTGGGTTCCATTCTTCTACCATAAGTGAGCTCTAATACTTTGTCATTTCTTTTTAGGTGCTATCCTTCTCTCCATGAACAAGCCCTCTGGAACTTATGGGAAGTCTCCATGATAAGAGAGAAATGAGTGAATCCTAAGCACATCACCATTACCCAAAGTGGTGATGCCCACTGGCCCACAGTTGGGCACATACACTAAGCTGAAAATGAGTATGTAAAAAAAAACCCAGTAATTAATATCTAAAATCATTCAACATAATGAATAAAATAAGGCCTCACACAGGAGAGCAGGTTTAATATCACAAATGGCTCCCAGGAGTTGGTTCTATGGAATAAAGAAATGTATCAACGAGAAGAGAATCAGAGTCCCAAAAAGTATTTGCATCAGCAATTCTCTCCTGAATCCTGCCAGCTCTCAGTATTTTTCCATGGTGAATGGAGAATAGGGTGTTTACATTTTTTTAATTTTTTTAATTATATTAATTTTATGACAAAAATAGAAAATAGCATAGAGATATAAAAATATCAATGTGATGTATTGAAATTAATAGTCATCCAAAACTGACAATAAGTAGTATGTTATTAAAGGGTGGAGAAAAGGTTCATGACCAAAGGGACAACTTCATCCTTCCAAGTAGCATGTCTCCCTAATCAACTTCAAATCTATAAAGGTAAGCAAAAGGAAAAAAAGGTGAAAAGGAGAGGTGGAAAAATCCATTAGCTAAACAATATTGTTCATGAGAACCAAAGCGGCAATGAAGTCTTCCAGGAGAGATGAAAAACAGAGGCACTGCCTACCACATACTAAGCCCTTGCACTGATCAGACACATTTCCGAACAACTGAAAAGGTCTTTAGTCAAAGCCAAAAAGTTAAGCAGGAGTCAACCATCTAAAATAGTAGAACGGAAAGGGATTTACCATTATTGGCACCAGTCGTCTTTACCTCGAGAATACCTGACCCACGTGAGAACCCAGCAATTTGAAAGAGAATGACCAAGACTGTGCAGCATTCATTCCATTCAAAACATCTACTTCCTGACTAGCAGATCACCAAGGCTCAATATATAGTTAGTGAAGATTACAGGAATTATTGGGTCCAACCAGGACAGAGAAACAACTTAGCCATCATTTCTCCTATTAGAGCCTCTCTAAAGTTAAGGAGGGAGCCAGGGAGCACCTGAGAATGAATGGGCGCAGGCATTAGAGTGCTATACACATAGGCCAGGGTCAGAGCTAATCCCTGCTCCTCTGGTATATTAAAGGAGCAGGGGTGAACAATGCTCCCCATGAGCAGGGTTGAGTACTGAGCTTGGAAAGAGGGGTTCTGCTCTCTAGAGTGAAAAGTGGGGTCACTGATGCTTAAGGCCCCTAACCCATAATAATGGCATCAGTCCATGTGCTAAAGTTATGCATCTATCTATCTATCACCTTGACTTTTAGTAGAATTTGTTAATTATTAATCCATGAATCAGTCATTAAAACACAATTGGAAACAAATGCTGACCTTGGGAAGTGAAGAAAATGGCAGTTGGGTATACACTAGTATAAAAGCATCATTCAAAAAAAGGATCCACCACATAACATTTCACTGATCTTGGAGATGACAACATATTCAAAGAAGATAACAGAAATGGATGTGTTTGTGGTTTTGCTGATGATTGTTAAATACAGTGATAGCAGAACATGGGATGTGATATGGCCTGACTGCCTTCGTTGCTTTGCTATGTTTCATGACCACCTTCAAAGGTCTTGCTTTCATGTTTCTAAGCAGCCGAGAAAAAAACAGGAGAATAGATACCCTAGGTCAGTGGTCGACAAACTGCGGCTCACGAGCCACGTGAGGCTCTTTGGCCCCTTGAGTGTGGCCACGAAGTTTCGATCGCACTGTACGTGCACGCCCGCACGTGGTATTTTGTGGAAGAGCCACACTCAAGGGGCCGCAATTTCCCTTCCACTGCCCTAGGTAATTGACAGAATTTCTTACAGGATCCTATAGGTCCAAAGTCAAGTGCTGGCTTTCCACCTTCAACCATGTCTACCAGGAACACATTTCTCACAAGTGACTTCATTACATAGCTCACTTACCTTCACAGTAGGCGGGGTCTCCCTGGACAGAGATGTAACCATTCTTGCACTCACAAGTAGCTTTTGTATTCCAGTTTTTACACTCTGAGTTTTCACCACATTTAGGTCCTTCTGCACAGAAGTTATGACCTAGAAGAAGCGCATATATTTTTACATCATAAACTAAGAGAATAAAAGACTACCAAGTCCTAAATAAAGCATGAAACATCAAAGTATGGGCCCTCAAGGGGTGAAGACATTTAACTGTGGACAGAGGGCTGGGCCATAAGGATGGGTCTGTTAGAGACTGAGCTCTGGACTCTCACATGTTCTGTCTTAGAAAGCATTTAGTTATTGTCTGCAATAGTTGACACATAAGAGTCTTCCTATCCCAGCAGCCTGGCCTTCGTACCTGGTCCCTCTCTGGGGCAATATGCCTCCTTTGGGAGGCTCCCTGGACGCTGGTCCATTGTGGCACTTTCAGTAGCACAGACTTCATGGACTCCCTGAGGCTGCACACTCCTTCAAAAGCCCTGTGCTCTCAGCTCAACAGTGTAATGGGCAGCCCTGTCACTGAGTCCATTTAGCCCAGGGCTGCAGGGATTTTGATCAGATGCCATCTATTGATATGTGGAGGACCTGACCTCTACAAACCACCAGTTCCTCTACTATTTAGGTACTGAATTACATTCTCACGGAGTACCTCTTTTCCAGCCTCTTTCCCCCTCAAACACCCTGAAATCCTCTCTCTAAAACATTTCAATTACAAATTCACCTAAAACGATAAGAAAGACTAGAGGAAAAAATCATATGACTCCAAGACTCTTTGGGAAGATTTAATTGAAGGGCATAAAATCTTAAATAGCACAAATAATCTCAACTAATATCAGTCCAGGCCAGATGACAAGGCAAATGAGCAAGAATTAAAATGACAGATAAACTCACTGGGAACAGATGTCGGAAAGAACTTTTTACCCAACACCGAAAGTTTTAAACACGCAGCAAAACCCTGCAAAGTCATTGGCGACATTGAAGATACAATTAGCGTCCATTACGAGGAAAATGAAACCCTGAGGAGTGTTTCAAGAGTTCGGGGATGGGCCAAATGATGTGTGTTTTCCCAGAGGGATCCTGAAAATGCACGGTCAAGATTGTTGGCTTTTTTTTCCTTCCCCTTTAACTGAGAGCACCAGCAATTCCCGGGCAGTCTCTTTTGCTGGGGCTCCACGCATGCTTTTATTACTTCTTCCCAGGCAGGAGCAGAGATGTCACTGCAGTGCCTACTCCTCCCTTCCCTGCCTCCTGCCTCCCACTGAAGCAAGCAGGCTCCTGCTATATATAGCCATTACTTCAAGGTGATGATGAGGGTAAACAAATTTCATGCTGCCTCAGGCACAAACTGTCCTGAGGCAACAAAGAAAAAAAAATAAAGATGCAGTGATTAGGACCTGGGCCCCAGCAATTGCACAGTGGCCTCTTCCTACCAATGTCCATCACCTTGATCCTTTTTGCATGTCCTCCCTCCTAAAGGTCCTGCAGTTCTTTCCCTAGGGGCATCCTGGATGCACCTACAGCCCACTGGGTTTAACCACCTGTTCAGCTGATTACCTTGCTCTTTCTCTAAAGGATTGGGATATTACTAGCCTTGAGCCTGACCCGAGGTGTCCAAGTCCCTAGTCAGGATGTAAGTTCTATTGACATGGTGAACATCTTAAGTCAGTCACAGCCTATTATTCTTAACTCTAAGGTCTTAGGTTTATTTCCTAAAAACAGACAAACTCAGTGGAAAGCTGTAGTCTTCACCTCTCTTCTTGATTAGTTAATTTGGGGTGGTCAAATATGAAACCACATAAGAAGATGGGCATGACTCGATAAAAAAAAGTTAGCTGCAAAATCAAGCCATGAGTTAGAACTTGAGGAAAACAAGTCCTATCTCAGCAAAATGGGTTCCACCATTATTCACATGTGCATATGTGGAGCCTATCAGCGGGTATGAAACATAATTTCATTCAAAGTCACTGACATAAAAGTAACAGAAATGTAGAATAGGAACATATCTTTATCTACATTGTCTCCTACATTTAAAGAATCAATTTGTTTAATTGTGATGATTAAAACAATTGTCATTTAAAAAAAAGTTGGAGAGCTCTCTGGATATTCCATATATATATATATATATATATATATATATATATATATAATTTCATTTTATTTTTTTGGTTAATCCTCACCTGAGGATATTTTGCCATCTATTTTTTTTTTTTTTTTAGGGAGAATGGAAGAGAGAGGGAAGGACAGAGAGAAACATCAATGTGAGAGAAACACATTGATCGGTTGCCTCTCACATAAGCCCTGACCAGAGCCTGGGCTGGGGAGGAGCCTGCAGCCAAGACATGTGCCCTTGACCAGAATCGAACCCGGGACGCATTGGTCCACAGGCCGACGCTCTATCCACTGAGCCAAACTGGCCAGGGCTGGATATTCTATAATCAGCCAACTGGGATCAGGAAGCAAAAAGCACTGTATTTCCTCAAATTCTTAATCGAAGCCTCCTCACATCTGGTAGCTCATCAGAGTCCTCAGGAAAATAAGCCTTGGAAAAACTTTAGTTTCCTCAGCAGGCGTAAGAAAGGCTTGGACTCTGAGGAATAATACTCCCCTGGGGTGATTTCCCTCAAACTAATGAGCTGATATCCACAGTAAGACAGAGAAATGATAAATATGCTAATTGAAGGGCCTCCCAGGCAAGTATTGAAAGAAGCTACAGCCACTTCATTTCCCATAACCAATAATATCAGAGTGGCAGGAACCAGCCAGCGGAAAACATACACCGTGCTCATCCCTGAACCCTGCTTTCCAGGCCATCGGCATCCCGCCTCCCTGCTCCCCTGCTGCCTGCCAGTCAGGGCTCAATCTCAATCCACAAAGCAAGCGGTGCAGCCTTCCCCATATGAGGGACAAAAATTACTTTACATAGAAATTGAGTGTTTCTCACCTTTTCATTACATTCTGTTTTAGAGTGGGGAGGGAAGGGGGGAGAAGCACTGAATAATTCCCTTAGCTGAGGCACACTGGGCTTTCCAAGGCTCCTCAGAATAGTAATTGTCCAACCCCTCCTCTTCTGGCCAGACTCGCCTCAGAAAACATGAACAGGGAGAAAAGGGTAAAAGACTACCAGAAGTCAAAGGGGAGAAAACATCTCCCACAATATTGTGAGAGACTATTATGTTTTCTGTAAAGATGCCCTGGGAAATAAGTTGGAATGAAGAGATGTGGAGTAAAATTCACAGAGAGCATAGTTTGAGACAATAGGCCTGTGAGCTCATCCGGATTGATTTTTTGTTAATCGTCATATAAATTTTATGTTTTCATGAGAAAAAGAATACCCTGCTGCCCAGATACACATGCCTTTCGCTTTCTGATTGTCCAATGTGCAAAGCAAGCCCCAGCAGGTGGACAGGCAGGTGGGATGTTCTGGGCTCCTCTCTGCCATAGGTCAACACGGAGAAAGGAGGTAATGACAGGAAGTGCTCCTGAAAAGCCTCAGTCAAAAATGTGCCTTCTTCACTCCAGTGTCTGAATTCTGGGATGGGAGGAGGAACCCAAGAGGACCCATGTACTTCAATAGTTTAATTCAACCCACTCCCTAAAAGAGGTACCCTCTACCATATGTTTTCTGAAGACATGCTCTGATTCCTGTCAAAATGTACATAAGTAACTCTCTCTAATACGCACCCCTCCAAAAAACCATCAGCGGCCACAAAAAGAGTTGGTAGCTTCCTGGCTGAGAAGGAAGGAAAAAGAAGAAAATCCTCAATGTCATAGATTAACCCTGGCTATGATCTCATCTCTGAAGCCCTATGCCTGCCTCCCATGTTCCCTCAAGCTGAGTCAGGTTCAGTGAAAGCCACCACGTTGCCAGCAAGGAGAGCCTTGCATGAGTCTGGTGTTTAATGAAATGTCGTGTCTCTCAGCATCTTCATTGGTGAAGAAGCACATGGACTCATAGAAGTGCTGGCAGAAGCAGGAACACCTGGTCCATTGTGAATGGGTCAGAGCAATGAAAGTCCTCTTGAATTTCTGTGGGATAATCAATGATTCTGCTCTAATGAAACCATACATCAGAAAAGATTTAAATAAACTGAGTCCCACTTGGCACTTCAACAAATAGCAGCTGATGGATTTTGCATTAAACTGCAAGACCTCCCTAGCAACCCTATCAGTTCCCAATAAATGCATCCCTCAGAAAATTCCATCAATTGCAAGGTCTTTCTAAAGCATCCTAGTGGCAAATACGCTAGTAACCTTGAAAGCAGAGAAATAAGGGAAGAGGCTCTGAGGGCATGGTTATCATTTCCTTGATTCTAAGAGCTATTCATGCCTATCAACATCCCAAGGTATCCCAGGAATGTTTCCAAAATACTGCTCTCATGACCAACCACAGAGAGAAAGTGCAGCCTCAGCTGAAAACAATCCACGATCAAATACAACATTTTTATGTGTCAGAAGGTGCTAGCGGAGGGGCCAGCACATTGTGGGCTGCCACCTGGATTTTAAATAAATTTGTACTGGAACATAGCCACACTCCTCTATTCATTTACCTATTGGCTGTGCTGCTTTTGTAATACAACAGCAGAGGTAAGTAGATGCAATAAAAAAAAAAAAAAAAAAAAAAAAAACCTTCTGGTCCTGCAAAACCTAGAATATTTACTTTGTGGCCCTTTACAGGAAATACTATATGCCAATGCTGTACTGAAGAAAAGATTTTTAAAAAGTAAAATATGAGGTTAAATGAGCTAACCTGCTATGCTGCTGATTTTTCTTAACTATAGAAGCTTTGAAGTAAGCCAAAAGGGATCTAGCTCCCTGACTATTTGAGGATGTGGTAAAGGATTTGTAGTGGGTAGGCTTTTGAAACAATAGCTGCCGGTTTAACTGGGTTGTTTTTTTTTTAAGGTTTCAATTAAATTTAAGGTTCTCCTAACCTCCTAATTAGACCTCCTCATGTAATTCTGCCTGGGTGAGAAGTTTCAGAGAGGAAGTGATATTTGAGCAGGGGTTTGATATATAAGAGTAAATTTTGGAAAGAAGGTAATTTCAAGAAGAGAAGGCAAACCAATTTCTCTCCAAGAATTAATTAGCAATTAGGTATTACTTACCTGAACTGTTTCTCCTTACAGGAAATATAAATGTTATATGTAAATCCATGAGTAAGGATTTACTGTAAGTCATCCTCTGTTGGATATGGGAATTGACCCATGGAAAGGGCTGAAAAAAAAAATGCTTCCAATCTCAGTCATGAGAAATGTCTATAATAATAAAAGCGTAATGTGCTAATTAGACCAGACATCCTTCCGGACGAAGCAGGGGCTGTGAGGGAAGCCCGGGTCCCGGGTGCCTGCCTGCAGCCAGAAGTCCGGGTCCCGGGTGCCAGAGGGAAGCCAGTGCCGGCAGCCCAGGGGAAGGAAGGCCTACTTTTGCACGAATTTCATGCATCGGGTCTCTAGTGTAATAATAATGATGATGATGGTCATTATTGCAGGATCATTATCATTATCATAGGAATTACTGTGTATTGAAGACTTATCACATGCTAGGCACGATGCTAGATGCTGATGCCTTATCGCATTTAATCCTCACAATAGTCCTAAGAAGGAGATGCTGTCATTATCCTCACTTTACAATTAAGGAGACTAGGACTGAGAAAGGTCATTAGGATATGTTTCTAAGTAGCAGAGCAGACTTTCAGCACTTGTGCTATTATCATCACACAATTCACTCAACCCTGATGTCCCCATGGATACTTGTGCCCTCAGCCCAAGCCCAGGCCCGCCACCAAGCCCTCTTACCTCGACAAACACTACAGCACTGACTCTCTGGGAGGATGTGATCCTTCTCTGAGCAGTTCAAAGGAGGGCATGCTTCTGTAATTTTCACTAAAACTCCACCCTGGAAGTCAAATAATAGGGAAACAAAACTGTTCATTATGTTTAACAGCCTGCAGTGATAACCAGCTACCATAATTAACAGTACTCCCAAGAATTCCACAATCATGACAAAGTCTCAAATTAAACTGATGAATTTCCTGGAGGGGAAGATACAGGTCCCTTTCTATGCCAAAAGAGCCTCAATTTCAACAAACATTTTTGAGTCTAGTCTCTGTCACAGAAGGTCACTGAAGATGGTGTGCTGAGAAATTGTAACAATCAACTATTGGGCAAGTGGGGAAGCCCTCATTTGTAGTATTTGCTGATTTCTGTGGTGCAAATACCCTGATGGTGGCAGATTTTGAACTACCAACCTGATATCACTGAACACACAGGGGGAAGGAATGTACAATGAGCTCACACGAGCTTCTATGAGCCATTTCAGTTATCTACCACATCACTGTGGACCCAAAGATAAATGACATCTTCCTTGCCCTTGATCAGCTCACAGTTTGAGAGAAAAATAAAAATTAAAAAAACACCTTAATCCAGAAACCATAATACATTACAGTAAGTCCTTAAAAATGTGATCTAATTAAGGTTTGATAATGTGCCATGGGAGAATAATTAATTCTGACCAGGTGTGGAGAAATTATGAAGATGCCACATTCCAGGGATCTTGAATAATGGAATAAAAAAAAGGAATAAAATACTTTCCCAGCAGAAGAAACAGAGGAAGAGGCAAGGTATACAGGTAAGAAAGAACTGAAGAGGGTTGTTGACATGAGTGCTAGATTTTTCCCTAGCTATAAATAAAATCACAATAAAATTTGAAATATTCAGCAGGTGAATCTTTATGACCTCACTTCAACAAAGGTAGGTATTATGAGTACCTGTATTTAGATTTGCTCTGAATTTTAAGAATTAGTCCATTAATTATTACAAAAAAGGGTTTGAGAGTCCCTTTTTTTAAATGTTCGGTTTTTCTTTCTTCTTTTGTATAAGTATAGCATATTCTCACTTGTATTTTATTTTATTTTCACTTACAGTTGACATTTAATATTATTTTCTATTAGTTTCAGGTGTACAGCATAGTTGTTAGATAATCATATACTTTACTCTGTTCCATTCTTACGAGGATGTTTAACTCAACCAAAAAGCAAGCTCAAGAAAGAGTCTCATTTAAGGCCAACAAATATGAGAGAACAGGACAGAGCTGGGAGCCAAGAGGGATGAGGAAGACACTGAGTTTTCCATCTCCAGAGACTCTATCATCCCACTGGCCCCACCATTCACTGGTTGGGCAGGAACTCCCATTCATCATGCACATCCATTCTTAGTAAGAACATAAACATAACTTTAAATGTCAAATATAAATTTAATTTCCAACTACTCATCATAAAAATAATTTGCAAAATGGCTTCTTGGCCTTTCATATCATCCTCAGCCCAGACAGTTCAGCCTCTAGCTTTCCTTGGATGTCTTTTCTTTCTCCCCCTTTGTTCTTTACACTTGATCTGCCCAAAGGCAGTTAGATCTCTTATAACGGGCCCTAAGATCTGAGAACTGATTCTGCTAATCACCCTCAGTTCACCTTTTCAGCTACATTCTATTGTGTCTCAATCTAGGCCAAGCCGGGTGGCACGCAGCCTCAAGAGTTAGCACCAGTCTTAAGGCTAGTGTGCCTAGCAGATGTACCTTCCTTTCTGCAACAGGGAATCAAACCAGTTATTACAAACCACAGGAAATGAGTGGCCATACTATTAGGAGCACAAGCTAAGTGCAAAGGAAAACACAATGCTTAATTATTTACCACTATGGCCTCTACTTTTTTATATATATATATATATATATATATATATATATATATATATATATATATATAATGAATGAGAGGCTAAGCGACTGTCCGACGGTCCGACTGGTAGCTATGATGTGCAATGACCACCAGAGGGCAGATGCTCAATGCAGGAGCTGCCAAGCTACGGTGACTAGGTCTCGGGTGATACACCCCAGAACCAGAGAGGAGGGAGCCCAATTCTGGGGTGCATCACCTGAGAACCACCCTCTCACAATCTGGGAGCCCTTGGGGCTGGCCAGGGAGGGACTGCAGGAGGTTGGCTCCAGGGTGTGTCTGGCCCCTCTTGCCCAGTCCCATCCCACCTGCCACCTTCTAATTAATTGCCTTTCAATGTGCACAAATCTGTGCACTGGGGCATTAGTATTAATATATTTATTCATTTCCTACTGCCTCTTTACATAAGTAACAGGAGTGGACACTGTGGGACCTCTTTAATCAGTTCTGGGTGCTCATCCCCCAGCTTCTGAATGCTTCGCTGCTCCTGGCTCATCCCTGCCGCCCTCAGAAGGTTGTCCCTGCACAGAGCCAGAGTTACCAATAAGTTCTACATCTCCCACTTCCAAGGCCCAAAGACAGTGAGTGACAAGCATGGGAGGCTCTTTACCCAGAGGAGAGACAATAGCTGGAGTATAATCCCGTTACCTCAAGGGACCAGGGAATGTCTGCCCTTTCACCTAAACTCCCCCCATGCTCAGTTTCTTGCCCTTCCCTCTCCTGCATCCCCCACCCTCTTGCACTGGTTCTCCTGGGAGCTACCATAATGAATCACTTGTATTGAAATCCTTAGTTTAGGGTCTGTTTCTGGGAGAACCCAAACTAGGATGCTAAGATAAATGTCACTCTTACTATCAAAAATAAACCATTAAAAGAGATCATCTCGAGGTAGTGAGATTCTGGAGTAATTTCCATTTTCTTCCTTATACTTTTCCCTCTATACTGCCAATTTCATATCTTGTGTATATATCTGCTCTTGTAAAAAGAAATATTAAAAATGCTACAGGAGACTTTTTCAAATAATCACTAGGAAAGGTTCTTTTAAGATAAAAAGGGCTTGCTTTGCTGATTAAATCAGTCAACAATGTAATCAACCTTTAGCATATTTGATGAGTACGATCATTCCAAATGTTTAAATAGAGACAAACCCCTTTGCCTGAATTGGAAAATAATTTCAACTGTGATTACAGTCACATAAGTGCCTCCAAATCCATTTAGGCCAGCCACACAATTAGGCACAAACCTTTTTAAACTTTATTTTCAAAACTACCTCTAGCAAAGAAGTAACTCATGATTAACATTTTTTAATCCTGCTGATTACAGTATGTTATATTCTGACTCTTGGAGCTCTACACTGCTGGGAAAATAGATTCTTCCACTTCTTTCTAACTTAGAGCAACCATCTCCATGTCGTTGGTGAACTCTAAACACTTCCAAGTTGCTGATCGCTGTGCTTCAACCTGAAGTTCTAATAACATAAAATTCACATCTTTAAGTAAAACAATTTGTTGCTGGCCTAAACAAATATTGCAGGGTATCAATAATTGAACAAAATTGAGCAAGACAGCTAGAAGATATTATTCATATTGATTTTTAAAAAATATATTGCCCTAACTGGTTTGGCTCAGTGGATAGAACTTCAGCCTAAGGACTGGAGGGTCCTGGGTTTAATTCCGGTCAAGGCACATGTCCAGGTTGCAGGCTCATCCACAGTAGGGGGCATGCAGGAAACAGCCGATCAATGATTCTCTCTCATCATTGACGTTTCTCTCTCTCTCTCTCTCTCTCTCTCTCTCTCTCTCTCTCTCTCTCTCTCTCTCTCCCGCCCTCCTTCCCTTCCCCCTTCCTCTCTGAAATCAATAAAAATATATTTTTTAAAAAATAATATATTAACTTCTAGAAAAACTTGGTGAAAATATTTGAAACAGGGTTGTTTTTCTTTGTTTATTTGTCTGTTTCACTGGTCTTGCTAAAGCTTTAAAATGAATCCAGGAAACTGGAAATGGCTGGATTTCCAGGCAACCTCTTGTCAACTGGGGATATATATGTGTTTGAACCACAGAACACAGAAAATTATCTGAGTAATTATTTGCTCAATTCTCCTAAGGATAGC
The DNA here is from genome assembly GCF_964212035.1 of Myotis nattereri. NCBI lineage: Eukaryota > Metazoa > Chordata > Mammalia > Chiroptera > Vespertilionidae > Myotis > Myotis nattereri. Next base: position 28,020,326 of record NC_138084.1, read on the forward strand.
ACTTGCGTAGTACCCTTTTAAATGCCTAGGAGAGAAGTTAATTCATTACATACAACAGGTGCCATAGGGCATTAGGGCTTCTATCTTGAGAAAGGCTGCCAAGGAAAGACCTGAGGCCCTCTGCTCCTATACCTATCACCCTCTCTCCCTGCTGACAACATCTATTAAATGTGTCCCCAGGTGCCCCTGTGCCCTTTTATAATGCTACCCCTTTATCAAGGCAATCAATGAGCCATTCATTGCCTGACCAATCTGGTCTTAGACGGATTAAAAAGTGATAATTCAATCATTCTGAACTTACTCTTCGAAAATTCAGAAATGAGAATTATTTCCAAGTAAGTTTAACACCATGAGAAGTGGCAGAGGAGAGGCTAAGAGCCAGATGACATAGGTTCAGATCCCAGCCAGTTTGCTGACTCGCTCTGTGACTTTGATCTCTTGTGACTCACTTTCCTCATCTGTAAAATGGATATACAAGTAGGACCTAACTCATAGTGTTATTATGATCTTTATATGACGTAAGATGTTTAAAATGTTTTAGTGTCTAGAAAATACTAAGTGATTGAAAATTTTAATTGTTGTCAATAACCCTTCTCTTTATACACAAAGTAAACATTTAGTAAATAACTGTAGAAATACAATAAATTAATGACTCTTTAAAGAGGATGAAATTATTCACAGACACAACACTCACACACACACACACACACCACTTGTGCAAAGACAGTAAGTAATGTCTGTCCCAACTTCTTTCTAAATTGTAAAAATATAACAACAACAACTAACAGTAAAAGGTGAGCTAAAGACTATATATAGGTCACCTACAATCTGCCAACAACACTGGTAAATGCTATTCCAATCATCTGGCATTTGAATTCAGGTCCATATCTTCTAGAAGTCTCCAATGGTGTCTGCCTTGATCCCCTCTGATAATAACAGGGATCAAGTCATAATTGTCACCCCACTGTTTCTGCTCAAAAAGTAAAAGGGGTTGCTAGTTGTAAGCGACAGATACATGGCAGACACTGAGATCATCAGGAGAGTGGGCAAAATTGCCTTTAGTCATCCCAGATGTAGAAGAAAAAGTAGGGGTTTTAGAATCCAAATAATTTCCCCTTCCTTAGAAGGGAAACAATTTACAGAGAACATGACATGTGTCTTACAGTCAGGGGGGACATGTGTGGTCATGTGGGATACCAAGAACAGCTCACAGTTATTGAGGACTTACTTTGTGCCAAGCACTCTGCCAAGTTCTCCACATGGTTTATCTCATTTAATCGGCACTATGTGGTAATATGCCGGCCCCACGTGGGAGACCACCCTCCAGCTCCCTCACTCCCAGGCCTGGTAGCTGGCCCTGTTGATGGAAAGATCACAGAGCCCTGCGGTCACACCATCCCTGCCTCTGCCATAGCCTCAGGAGCCCCTGCCCACAGCATCCCCGGCTGCAGAGACCACTGCACCTGCATTTCCACCAGACTGTCTGGACCCATGGAAACTCTGGCATTCCCAGTAGCAGCCAAGAAAGAGCCGCAACAGGGAAGTTCAAAGTCGTTAACCCCTGGGATCAATTCTGACCGATGAGAGACAGGAAACTGGAAAAAGCCTTCCCTCCATCCAAGTCCCCCATAAAGAACTGAATTCAAGCTTCTTGTGAGAATTCTGCAGGTCTCTAATGCCTCATTCTCCCCTGTCTTTTTCCCAGCAAATGAAATAATGCAGGTAACACCAGGGAGCAATGGTGGCCTATTCTGAGACACAGTGGTTCTGGTCAGTATCTCTGTAGATGCCCCACAAAAGCAGGCTTTTTGGCTGTTCTGATGCACCACATCGCATTGGCTCCCCCTCCTTTCCTTCCTTCCCTCTGTCTCTCATGCTTCCACTCCCGGGGGGACACCTCACTCAAGTAACTGCAAGACCAACTCCCACACTTTATCCAGCACATTGTTCAAACAGCACCTCCTCAGAGAGGCCCTCCCATCCCCACTGTAAAGCTCTCTATTCCTTTGCCTGGTTTATATTGTTTATAGAATTGTAGTGTATACTTACTTGTTTATTTCCTGTCCCCTCCACTAGACTGCCAGTGCTATAAACACAGAGACTTTGTTTTGTTCTCTATTGTACAATCCTGGTATGTATCATTGGCTCAGTGCATGTTTGGCGAATGATAATTGAATGAGATCTATGGTTCTACATATCTGATTTCAAGAAACATATAGGAGGAGGCAGGCAGGAGACAAAGGCATTTTCTCACACTGTACCAGGTACTTGGGAGGAGAGGTGACACTGTCCCCAGCTGGCATGGAAGATTGATTCCAAAACGACTCAAATCATGTTCCCAGGGCCACCTGCCACCCTCCCTGACTCATAATAGCTTCTACTTCCCTTCCCCTTCTCATTGTTTCCTTAATAGCTTTTCCCAAGGCTACCTGACCCACAGCTGACCAACCACAAGCCAACCACACAATGACAGTGGCAAGGACTTCAGTGGACCACAGAGACCCACTCAGTGGCCCACTCAGGCCACATGCTCCACTTCAGAACCCGACCTAAAAACCAACATTTCTGCCTGCAGTTCCCCACCAGTGAGAGGGATCCTATGATTGAAACTCACTCGGCATTCCCGACAGCTCTTGGTTAAAATCCGCTGGCCTTCTGCAAGGACTTTTCCTCCATAGATACATTTTGCTGTAATAAAACAGAAAAATGGGTCAGACAGTCATGCTATGCAACAAAATAACCTCAGAGGTGCCATCAAACTCCAACAGATCCCACAGAGCATAGATGCTCTGATTCTAAGCATTACAAATACCTTTGTCTAGAGTGAGACATGGGAATAGCTTGGGGATAACTGTCGAATACCCCAGTCAGACCACAGCCATAATGATGTTTGTCATGAGCCCTTCACACCAAGGAGACACAACTATTTCCATGTTGCACTTGCAGAAGGAACTAGAGAGTGAACTGATGTGGCTAGAAGTTAAAACAAAGAAGGGGTTATCATCTCCAGGGAGAACAATAGCAGTAGCTTTGATTCAGACACTCCAGCTAGAAGACAAATGACTAGGTAAGAGGGAACTCGTAGACGCTCCATTCATCAGAACCTCAGCCACAATGTAGAATGATGCCATTTTCCCTTGTGACCATGAAAAGTGCATGTCCTTAGCCTATCTGTTCCCGAGAAGCTCAGAGACAACTGAAAAATATAAGCCAAGCCCGTAAAGTGCTTTATCAACGCACTAGAGAGACTGCCCTTAGAAAGGTGAGCTTAACAGGCTAACGGGCATGTGGAACGGATAGGGCCTGTAGAAAAGTGAAAAGAGAAGCGTACTAGTACATGGAGCTCCCACCACTCAACTTACATTCCACTAGGATTCAGTCCTCGACTCAACCTGCTGACCCACTTTTAAGCAAGTGAAGGTGGATGAGGCTGAGTCTCTTCCCGGAAGAGAGAACAGTGTATGCAAATCCCATCAGTTTCAACTGAGGCCTGGCTGCCCCCAAGAAGCTGTTCTTGGTTCTTAACACTGGTACAATGCCTTCACCGTGTGCTTCTGTGGTGCTCTGGACCTAGACTAACACAGTGCATATGATGTTCTATCTCAGTGGCCTAGGTAATTACACATTCCCCTGCCAACTGCAACCCCGTGAAGGTAGGGGTTATGTCTATCCCATATTTTTCTCACCAGCCCCAAGCTCAATGCCTCTCTGGGCTTACTGTTAGTCACAATAAATAATGTTAAAATTGATGAGCCTCTAGTTGGTAGTAAAAGCCAGCCAAATTTCCTGATTCTCAGATAAGAGTTCTTTCTGCTATTCAATGCAATTTTTTGCATTTATTTTTATTTTTCAATTACAGTTTACATTCAGCATTCTTCTTTATGAGCTTCAGATGTACAAAAAAGTGTTCTCCCTGCTGCTCTAAGTACCCACTGGCCCCACACATATGCATCCCAATATTATTGATTCTATTCCCTATGCTGTAATCTACATCTCTATAACATTAAAAGCAGACACCACGGTTTCCTGAACAAAAACAGCAACGATGGCAATAAACAAGTAGAGAGTAGATATAATTTTTTAGATAGCTCCCTAACTCCCCTCATTAGATAGATAGATAGATAGATAGATAGATAGATAGATAGATAGATAGATGATAGATAATAGATGATAGATTTATAAATGATAGATATCTGTCTAGATAGATAGATAGATAGATAGATAGATAGATAGATAGATAGATAGATAGATGATAGATAGATCCCTGATCATCTTTTATGCCTCAGTTTTCTGGACAAATCATGGCTCACTGGTCCTAATGATGATGCGGATTCCCCCATTTACTTGCATGAGGAGACCAGACCTCCCAAAGCCTGGAATTCCTGTCTAATGAACTCCCACACTCCCCAGCACAGCTGCTGCCAACTTGGCAAGACAGCTCCCTCCAGAGTGACAGTCCTGCTAACTGCCCTGCTGTCAAAACTGCCATCTGCTTCGTGGCCCAGGCTGAGAAGCCAAGAAACAGACTTTTCTTCCTGATTTTGCCCCTGGCCACCCCTACAATGGTGGGAGCCCACTTGCTACCCTGGCTTAAGACACAGGCTCAAGTCCTCCCTTCCTCTGATACCCTCATCCCCAAACTCCAAATTCGGAGATGAGCATGTCTTACGGTTTACATTCACAACACACGTGGGGACACATGCAGCCTCAGATCACCAGTCTGGTATAAAAGTTAAATGTCCGCTGAACTTTATGTCCTCCCACAGTAGCGAGCTCTTGGAGCTGGGGGATGAAATCAGCATGATTCCACACACCTCGGCCATTTCACTTTGGCACTGGTGGGGACGTGTCTATGCTTATGATATCAAGTATTGATGAAATTACCTGAGGAGCTGAAACCGGTTTGGCTCAGTGGACAGAGCATCGGCTTACGGACTGAAAGGTCCCAAGTTCGATTCCGGTCAAGGGCATGTACCTGGGTTGCGGGCACATCCCCAGTGGGAGATGTGCAGGAGGCAGCTGATCGATGTTTCTCTCTCATCGATGTTTCTAACTATCTATCTCTCTCCCTTCCTCTCTGTAAAAAATCAATAAAAAATATATTAAAAAAAAAAAAAGAAAGAAAGAAATTACCTGAGGAATGCTTGCGGGATCATCACTGGAGGCCACCAGACTGTCCCCTACTTTCTCATACTCAGCTCACTTCTCTGAGGGTACCCCTCCTTCCCTGCCACTGCCCTGCATATGTCTAACATCAGTCCTCATTATGCAACCTTTTGATCTACAGCCCAAAGGCTCACTTTCAATGTCTCAGGAAATTCAAGCATAAGGTGAGTCAGGCTCCGGTGCCTTTGGCTGGGGCATTTGAGACTCCCACCAAGCCACTGTCGGCAGGAGCAGAGATGTAAATGGATACCTGAAACCCCTCCTATCACACTGGGGACCAGCAAACGAGGATATTTCACAGCCCGACCATGAAACTGAAACTCGGCGCCAACGCACACTTCTCCAAGATGTCAGAAACAAACGGACTGGGGATTTCTGCACCCACAGACCCTTCAAATGTGAACCTGATTTCTCCAGCGCAGTGATTGGAGACTTCTGCCATTTAGGCACATACTGAATAAGTGATTGACAAGTACATCATAGCAGCCCTGTCGGACGTGGGCAGGGGTTGCTCTATCTTTATTTAGGTCTTTGTGCCCTGCATGTACTCACCATCCCTTGGCATTTTGCAGCTTAGAATACCAGAATCAGCCCTCCGTGTTTCAGTATAAAGGAGGGTGGCGGATCAGAAAGGCTGAACACCCACTCACCTTCCTGCCTCTGTGAGCTCATTCACAAAGTGGACTCCAGGTACCACCTCTACAAGTCACATCCAGTGGTTTTGCTGTCAACACCTTTGCCACAAGCATTTTCACCACAAACGTTTTCACCACCTAACTGGTCATTGGCAATTTTACCATAGAAGAGAAAATAACTTTTTGATAATTCAATTTTATTTCTCCATTAATGAATCAACTACCTTCAGCTGACTTAATGTATTTAAGCTAGTTGTCAATTTCATTTCATTTCTCCACTGACAAAGTTCTCACAGTATTCCCATTTTTTTAAAAAAAATATATATACTTTTTATTTCAGAAAGGAAGGGAGTGGTAGAGAGAGATAGAAATTTCAGTGATGAAAGAGAATCACTGATCAGCTGCCTGCTGCATACCCCCTTACTGGGGATTGAGTCACCCAGGCACATGCCCTGACCAGGAATTAACTGTGACCTCCTGTTCATAGTTGGCCACTCAACCACTGAGCCACACTGGCCAAGCAGTACTCTCATTTTTATATCATATATCTTAGCCAGGATGCATCTTATACTAGAAAATGATTATATATAAGTTTGTGCAAATACTTTGGTGACCACAGCCCTCCACTCCCACCCATCAAAACCAAAAGCTTATCAAGCTGTGGCAAGTAGACAAAAAGCAGCTACTAATTTGCAACAGTCTTCGAGAGCATTAATCATTGATTCTTTAATTGGAAAATGATACCTCTCTTAATGAAGGAAGAAATTACTGTGAAAAAACAAAAACAAAAACAAAAAACAACCAAAAAGAAAAACTGCAATGCCAATAGTGGAAACAAATCAGCAAGCAAAACAAACAAAAACAAACCCAGAAGTATAACACTATGGACAAAAATTGACTTCAAAGTCAAAGTATCTTCATTTTAGTCAATGAAGTCTTTTTAATTTTGTTACTAATGTTTCATGTTGCAGTATGGCCTCTTTAATGTCCCTTTTTAATTTTTCATCCTTTTATCTTTCATAGCAAAATAGCCTTCCCGCAATTGCACGAACACAGGTGTGGCGAAGATGTTTATGGGGAAGCTACCTAGAACCCTCTGAGCAAGACACCCACATAAAACTGGTTGCTCCTCGGCATCTCCAACTCAAACACACCAAGCAGAATGTACTGCTCTCTGAACTACTTCTTCCACCTGCCTTATTTCTGTTAATCACACTGTCAGTCCCCCACCAGCTCTTGTTCAAAATCTGGCACCTTCTCCCCTACAGACAATCTGTCCTTGATTCATTTGTCTCTTGAAAAAAGAAATGCTTATGGAGTTCCTACCGTCCGCCAGTCTTTTAGCTCCACTCACATGGCTCTCTTCTCTTCTCCCTAGGCAGTACCTACCTGCCAGCCTCAACGGCACCACCTGGAATACGCTGGAATCCCACACCCACCGCCCTCCAGCTCTCCAGATGCAGCAGGGTTTGTGAAAGCACTTGTTTGATTCTGCCACAACCCTGCTTTAAAATCTTACTTCTCAGTACCAAAACAATGCAATGCTTACTGCCATCATTTTGCATGGGTAATTCCCTGTGGCAAACTCCTAGTCCTTTGTCAACACCCTGCCCAGCTATTATTCCCCTATGAAGTTTTTCCTAGCACACATGCGCACGTGCACACATGCACAAACACACGTTTCTGATGGAGTTAATCTCTCCCTGTGCTACCACTTCTCTGTGCTACCACTGTATCTTCCATACAGTGCATGCTACACAGTTCTCTGCTGTAATGAGACGGCGCATGCATCTGCCTGGACAGCAGAGGGTAGAGGAGACGGATTAAGAGCATCAGACCTGGAGCCAGACTACCTGGGTTTTATTTTGGCTCCACAAAGGCTGAGACCTTGAAAGTTACTTCTCCTCTCTGTGCTTCACTTCATTATCTGTAAAATAATCATGGGGATTACCACTTCTGGGTGCCTGACAAAGCGAAAGATCCATATGCAAGTGCTGCTGCACCCAGGGGTAAGGACAGTGTTTGGGAGAGAAACCTCAGTAAAGACAACAGAACAAATGGAATAGATATGATCATCATTCAGCACATCTTTGCAGCTTTATTTCTACTTACCCATGAGAACCCCCCTGTTATCAGATAAACTATCTCCCTTTCCCTCTGCTACCTCTCTCCTTTGTTAATGCTCTTCTCCATAGCTGAACATTTCCTCTCTGTCTTCCTCAAATCTCTGACAGTTCTCAAATCTGCCTCTAAAAAAAAAAATACAGCGTCCAGGACACCAGGTGAGTCTAATGTGCATCTAGGCACGATCAATGCCTTGAATAGAGCAGACACCCAACAAGCATAACTTCCAACCACTTCCTGGGCTGCATGTCCACAGTTAAGGGAATCTAGAAGGCTCTCAAGTTTTCCCTGATGCCTCCCAAACAAACAGAGGAACATCCTAGTATCAGGACGGATACCTTCACTATCAAAATCTCCTTGCCCTTGAAGAGGACTTCTGTTCAGAAGAGGACTAAGTGCTTTCCTTAGGCAATGAACGGAGACATGGACACTTAGACAAAGTTCTCTCCTATTTCCAATCAGATGCCCTCTTTTGTAAGTGCTGCAGCTCCTGAGGCCATGACAAGGACATGAGCACTTAATAAGACAACAGACAAAACAATTTGCTTTTGTGAACCATATGGTGCCTGTTGCCTGCGCCAGCTCAATACCTTTCCTCCGAGTCCCTAGAATACTGCCCCCACCCAAATCCAGAGAGCAGCTGAAGGAAATTTTATCGGAAAGGGACAACGAAAGTAACTATTTTCCAACCTCTCTCTGATGTGACGATATCTGAAAACTTAATAGAAAATCTACTGGCTGATGTTAGAACTCTGCTTTATCAGTCCTCATTCTCCTCTCCTCCACCCCACTGGTCAACCTGCCACAGTTATCTTCTAGAAGTTAGAAACATTTAACTTGGCTCCACTTCCTCTGGGGAGCATGCCAGGCCCACCACCCGTGCGGGCCGCACGTTTGACATGCTTGGACAGGCTAACAGTGCCCCATCCACATATTACCAGGACTGCACTTACAACCCTGGACACTGAGAATCATGCCTCTAACTTGGAAGTGAGCCCTCTGAAGCAGAGACACCCTTTTACCACATTCCAGGCCCTAGCACCGAGTAACTGCCTAACCCACATTTCTATTTTAAAAAAAAAGGAAAAAAGAAAAACCCTCTAGGTTAAAGGTCTTCAATCTTTTGATTACCAGAGGTTCCTTATATCATTTCTTTTTCATTTTTTAAGTAGTGGTCTTAATAAATTATCTGCATTACCATTTTATTAAACTATAAACATGTCAAACTACCAATCGGAGCTACTGAGAAAATGAGTGCTACCTAGAAAAATGCTATGAATTCTAGATAAAAGGCAAAAAAATATTAAGTTAGCCTGTGGATCAGTATTTAGGTAAAACTGGGTAAGTTACTAAAATGTTTTTTAAAACTTAAACTCTCCAAAAAATTAGAATAGCTAAAGATGACTACCTACACACTTTGAGAGAACAATTTGATGATATGTACCATTTGAAAATGTTAATCTTTGGGCCTCGTAATTCTACTCAGAAGAGTTCTACCTTAAGAAAATATAAAATACAGAAATGTGGTTTTTTATGCAAAACATGTTATTAATGAGTAACTTATCAGAGTGGAAAGTAGGAAACAATCTAGATATCCAACAATTGTGGAATGATTAAATAAGTTATGCAGCAGGCAAACAATGGAACGCTATGATGCTCAGCAGGGAGAGGGGGGTAGGTGGAGGTGGAAAAGGGTATGGGGGTAAATGGTGATAGAAAAAAATGAAATAAAATTTTAAATATGTTTTATACAGTTTTTAAAAAAAAAACAGGACTACATTTAAATGATAATGGTAACTCAACAAACCAGGATAAAATTTATCTACACAATAAGATCCCAATAGTACACAAAATAAAATTTAAAAACTAAAAGTTCAAGTGTTTGTTTCCAAGTAGTGGGTATTATGGGAGATTTTTTTCCATCTTTACCTTTATTCCTCTCTGTGGATTTCAGGTGTTACACAAGACACATTGCTCTCACAATTAGAAAATCAAAAGGTTAAAACACAAAACAGCTAAAAGACAAATCTATCCCATGTCCAAATAATAACTTCTAAGAGACAGCATTCACAGATCTGTCCAGGGAGTTCAAAATAATGGATTTAAAATATCTCATATTTTTTAAATACAAATTCCCAATAGTTTTTCAACTTCTTCCTCTGCTGACTGTTATATAAAATATCAAAAATTGGAAAACATATCTGCACCTACTAAAAACTATCTTTCCACTATGGCATCAGATTATAATCTCTACATCTGGGCACTTGAGCCATTCGCTTTGCCAGATGTGATTTCCAGAATCAAGAAAGTTTCTTTTTTCAGATAACTCCAAGTGCACTCTGCTGAGTAACTGGTGTGCTATGCCAACCACGAGAAAAAGGAAAATTCAAAAGTTCCTTTTGAAAGAGTTCCACAAAGATTTGGGCAGATGGATCAAACTAGCTCTCGCATTTCCAATGTCATATTAGGTGATGTGTTATTCTTGGCAAAAGCTAGACCATTATCTTTTGAATCATAATGATGTTGGTGCTTTTCAACAGAGAAATGACCTTGAAAATTATCTGTAGGATGCCACATTTCTAACCTAAACACTCCTTTTCTAAAGAAGACCATATGGTTTGATGAGAGACTGCAAGCTCTGTAATCAGACAGAACTAGTTTTACATCTCACCTTTGCCACTCACTAGTCTTGTGACCTTGATAAGTTAACTTCCCTAAGCCTACGATTCCTGTAAAACAGGGATAATAATAATCCCCCCACCGCCCCCCAACACACACACACACACACACACACACAAAATGAGGTGAGGATTCAATAAGCTAAGAGAATTCAAGCATCTAGAATAGTAACTGGCACATAACAAGCATTCTAAATGGCAGCTTTTACTCATTGCTTATCTCTATGTTCCCTTCACTATTTCACCTAAAATAGTGCCCTTTGCAATACAGAAGGAAAAGGATTCTTAAATCACTACATAACTTGGACAAGTCAACTTTGAGGGAAATTGTTTTAGTATTAAAACTGAAGTTCATCCCAACATTCATAACAAAGACCTTTTAAGTAACAGGACATCTGGCCAAGACCTCAGAATGCCAATACACTGAATTTGGCCTTTAGCATAATGATTCAGGGTGAGGGGGACCAAACACATGGAGCTTTGGAGTCGTGACTTTAGAGATCGGACCCACCCATTACAAGTTGTTTGACCCTGTACAAGTGAACTTAATCCCTGTCAACACCAGTTCCTCTATAGGGAATGAGAAGAAGTAATTAGGGTTGACGTGAGAATTTTTTTAAGTAGCGTATGTAAAGTGTCTGCCACATCACAGGTGATGAAAATACAGCAGCTCTTCTTACAATACATTTAATATTACATCAACTATGGGTATTTCATTTCATCATTTCATCAGTGTTAATCTGTTGAGGCCTAAAATATAAAAGGGAAAGTCAGTCTCAAAGCCACTCCGACCCTCAGTTAGTACTTACGTCGGCAGACCTTACAGCACTGGCCAGGAATGTGCACAGGGAGGGAGTCTGGGGAGCAGTTGAGAGGGGGGCAGGACATCCTTCGGCATTCCACAGTGCCACTCTGAGGAAGGAAGGACCGGGAAAGGAATCTCAGAAGTGTCCTCTGAAAGCTCCCTCGGGTGGACAGAGCTCACAGCTCATCCCAGAAACCTCATCAGGGAAACAGAAGCCGTGTGAAGAATACCCCGTCTGCTCCAGGACCATACATAAAATATTTCCTCTTGCCTGAATAAACCCGTGCCACCTCAATTACTTTTCTGATATACATCACTGGCTTCATTCCATCTCCCCATGTGGGCTAAGGAGATTAGGCAGAAACCAAAAAGCTTATTTTTTCAAGAACATAAATAACACCTTTTTCAAACCCTGTCAATCATTGTTGAGGCGCTAACAATCTGTTTTGTATTTTCTCAGACAACAATGGCAGTCTTCAGATATGTATCAAATAATTTCAACTGGACAGGGTTTACATATTAATTTGGGAAGAGGGCTTTCGGAATTCTCTGAAACAGATAAAGGAGCCCACTAATGATGGCTACCCTGAAAGTTCAGCAGTTTTGTCATTCTCTGAAACACATGTTGGGTACCTTGTAAAATTCAATAAAAAAACACTTAGGAACTAATTAAACCCCCTTTTAAAATCTGTTCCAGCAGAGAAAAGTTCTGAATGAAGCTGACCAGTAGGTTCTCTGAAAACTCAAAGGAGTTTTTCCTCCTTCTGATAGTCTAACCTCCAAACTCCAAACAGTGAGTTTCTTATAAAATATTCGGTCACATTAGAGTGTGTTGTCAAGGGAAAGTGAATTTTAATTTCCAAGTATTTATATATAAAATGACACTTCTACCAGTTTCCCTTCATAACTCATAGATTACTAAACAGGGCTTAGTAGAAAGGTAATACCTCTTAGTTAGTATTCTATACTGAAGAACCAGATCACACCATAGTCAGTGACACTGCCCCGTTAAAAGTGTCTTTATTTCATTTCTTTACAAAGAGTCTTACTTTGCACGTGCAGTTCCTGCAGTGATCGCCGTCCACCCAGGAGTCTTGGTCTCTATACAGCAGCCCACTCACTTGACAAGTCTTCTCGCAATGACAGTTTTCCAATTGACTGAGTCTCGTCTCTGCATAATTTAGCTGCGAACGAGAGCGACTAGGTGTAACTGCTGTAATTCCATTGCACGGTCCTAACAAAGCTAATAGCAACAAGGAAAAAAATTCAAGTAGGAGGGAAACAATGCTCAGAGCAGCTGATTCTTAGTCAGATCTGTTTTTTGTTCTGAATATTTTTTTCTTTTACATGAGGTGGAATCATTCTAAATTAAAGACATATTGACTCCCATGGTCTAATGAGCACCAAATGAGACATTAAACTGTATCGCAGGGACCTCCTGCGTGTTCAAAAATGTATGTGCTCTCAGCTCCAAGCCCACACGGCAGCACTGTAATGAATGTGTTCTCAAGGACTCATTACACTGTTTACAGGAGATCTAATGAGGAACTCCAATGCACTCACATTTATCTCCCACCTTCCGCTCCGTGTTCTGCACATACTAACCAGAGTGCCATGCTTTACAAGCTGGGAAGTCATTGCTTCCTCTCTGAGGAAAAATTCTGGCGGCAGGGGCCAGAATAGGGGAAAGTCATAGAAGAATCTAGTTTTTCTCCATGTCCCAATCCCCCAAACAGAATGTCCCAAGGATGCACTTTGGTGTTCAGATGAAAGTCAGAAAAGGCAACCAACCCCCAGGTGAGATCAAGATTTGGTGATAGAACCTTTTTTTCATTTTTCTAAGTCACCCAACTGTTGCCATTAACCAAGAGTCATAGAATCTTTGATTGGAGAGGGGATATACAGCTTGAATGTGTTCACAAGTCTTTGCACATGGAGAGTGGTGGGACACTTATTATCCTCTAAGGAAACATTTTTGTTGTTGTTAGCTCTGGATGTCTTAAACACCCTTCTTGGATTGAGTCCTGAAATCTCTCCCTTTTCCCTATTACCTCCAGTTTTGCCTTGTAACCATTCTGAGCAAGTCTACCTCTCTTCAAATACTTGAGGTTATCCTGTCCTCGTGCCTGCTCCTGGCCACAATCAGCCCCACGTGATAGGGTCCCAATCCTCTCCTGATCACCTTCCATGCAACCTACTCCATTTTGCCTTCAAAAATATGGTGTCAAAAAAACTGAACTGTGGTATGATCTGGCTATTGCCACATCCATTCTAAGGAGTAACTCAATCCAATACCAGTATTTCCCTTTCCTTACATCGAGATGCCTTGATTGAGAAACAAATATAACTTCCTTAAAAAAACCATCTAACAGGCTTTCTTCTCCTTCTCAATCATACTTACACCTTTATGTCTTGAATATCTTCCCCATCCAGGAGACCAAGTCAATCCCTGATGCCACCAAGACTATTTCTAACCAGTATTTTAGATATAATGGTTCACCCTAGGTAATGATGACTCCCACCATCCTTCTACATCAACTATGACTCCATTCCATACATGACCCTCTCAATTACTCATAACAGTGCCACTCTCTGGAAATGGAATCCATATTCCAACCTTGGTTTTTAATCACTTATCTCATCCTCTCTCTCCAAGCTTTTGGAATTTCTCATGAAAACTTATTTGTGGTCTGCATTTCATGGGTGATGCCAATGGGCAGGGAAAAGAACAAACAGGATCCTAGACCAACTACATACACTATAATCAGCCCTGAGAAAAGTAGAGTTGACTATGCCTGAAATATTGGCTTCCTCTGACTCTTCTAATATGCAGGTTACATTCCAAAAATTCAGGGTACATTTGAATCTCCAGCCTAATCATAGAGTTTCTAGAAGTTATGATAATTAAGTTCTTTGAGAATTCTTTCAGAAACAATGGGAAAAAATACTTCCAAGACTGGTGAGGTCAAGTGACCAAAACCATGTATAGGTAAGAGATAATAAAAAGGAAGTGACAACATCACACATTATCTTTACTTCATTCCATAGTCCCAATAGTTCCTACAAAAGGTAGTGATTGATGTGACCTGGGATTGAACAAGAGTTGAACTAGATCTGCATTCCTCCTAAAACTGGCTCAGAATGGGGTACCTATGAGAAGAAATGTGCCTGCCTCACTCAAAAAAGCTGGAACAATTCTAGTACCAAGGAGGAAACTTCTTAAAGATTAAAAGACCCAACAGGCAATTCTTCATCTGTCCTGGTTTCCAGAAAATCCAGGAGTTTTCTTGAGGGTCACATTGGCAATTTCCAATAAAGTCCAACAAGCTATGCTCAACCTTAAAACTCAATTCCAAGGAAAACCTCTGTTTTAATATAATGAAACTATTCTCAGGACTAACTCTTATTTACCTTCTGAACTTAGCTTTTATTTTTAATATATTTAGCCTTTTCTGATAACATTGCAAAGCTCTAAACTCTAACATAAAAGTATATCAGACAAACACAAAGACAAAAGAGATATTAAAGCAAAAAGCTAATTTTTCAAAGGCACTTAATATGTAATCCTGCTTTCCTTTTTCTCCCTGCTACATCATGTTGCAACAGTAAAAGATACAAACAACTCTGAATCAAAAATGAATTACATTTTCTGTCACTGATATTAGCATGCTGAATTTACACAAATTTGTTTTCAAGACTATTTCTACACTACCTGCTACTTTCTCCAAGAATGCCTGCAGATCCAAAATAAGATACGGTATCAAATCTACATCTCAATTCTGTTTTACCTTTGCTTGTGCGTTTATATAAATAACCATGGACCAAATCACTTATTCTTAACGATACACATTCAAAGACAGACAGCAGACGCCTTTTCTGCAGTAAGAGGCCACTGAATGGATCTAAGTCCATTAGTCATGTGGTGGATGGCTCTTTGTTTTTTTCCTTGAAATACTACTTATTTGGCATTTGCTAGATGGAAGGGGAAAAAAAGAATTCTTCTATTGTTAAACCTTTAAGCTTAATTGAAAAATCATTACTGAGCCCCTCAAAACAATGAAAGTCTCCAAATTAAATATGTTAAAAACTGAAATGCCACTCCAAATGCTGCTTGATTTGCATAAATAGCTTTGTCAAAGATTTAAACAGAAGTAATCAAGAAATCCCCTGTCTCCAGCATCTTTTCTTCCTGAGCTTGGAGAGCGGGACAGAGCCTGCCCCTATCCCAGTGCACCTGGCCCAGGTGGTGGTGCTTCCCACAATGTCCAGACTACCTGGGAAAACTCCAGCGGAAGCCAGGGAATTAGTGGTCCCTTGGGGGGCAGTTTCCCTGCACCTTCGCTGCCTTGGAAAATAGATGATTTTGCCAGACTGCCAGGACTTCTTCTCAAGCAGGCTCCTGTGTGCCCTGGCTGCTGTCACCTGGAGGTGCATGCAAGCTGTTCCCATGACCCGTCCTGTATCAAGCAAAGGCAGAGTCATTCTCCAGCCTTCCCAGCCCAAAGGTGAAAAGGAACAGCAAGCCCTCCTAGACAGACCCGACCCCTGAGCTCATCTGTTTGGTTTGGTGTGACTGGCTACCACTCCCTGTCCAGCTTGTGCACTGAGCTTGCTCTTTGCTAGGCTTCCATGGCTTCCACTCAGACCCATGTGTGGGACTTTCTGCTGCTTTCCAAGACCTCCTGGCACCTGGCTCTAGACCAGAGCTCTGACATCAATTCGCTGCCTCTGCTAGGCTGTGTGATATAAGCCACTGGGGAAGGTGTACGTTTTCTCAGGGACCATCTTTCCCCCAGAGTTGCCTATTTAACAACAGTCATTGCTTACTGAATGCTCACAGTGTGCCATGCAGCAAACTAGACTTCCAAATCTCTCTTGCCTATCTCATGGAATCCTTATAAAACCAAGAATAATTTTTACCAATTTATATATGGGAAAATTGCAGCTGCAAAAAGTCCAATGAACCCTTGAGCTCCCATCTTGATAGCTGCCCAGGGTGCAGGGGATATAGAGAACACGGTCTGCTCAATAGGGGACGTTCGAAAGGAAACTCCTCCATGAAGACCTGGCCCCAGAGGGCTGCAACCTCAGTTCAAAACTGAACAAAAAGGAAACAAGGCTTGCATAAGGCACAGAAAGGTCTTGCTGTTCAGATTTTGGCACAGTGACTAGAGGGAAGTATATTCCTTGAGAATTCACCTGGCCTACCCTGTGTTTGCAGTTTGATTCTGAGCAGTGTCTGTGATCTGAAAACCCTTAAGGAAATGGCGGGCTATAAGGTGGCCCCGTGAGGTGGTTGGTGGCAGGACTCCATGAGGTGGTGGCAGGACTCAGGTTCAGACTAGGAAAAAATCCACAGATTTCCAAGGAAAACAAGTGGCAGCAGCCAAAAAAGAATGAGTTAAGGGGCCTTTTTTTTGCCCTGACCTTACCCCTTTAAAAGCTGCTGGAAGTTCTATGCCCACTCTTCACTCCCAACTGGTACCATCCTAGCACGCATTCCTCTTGTCCTGTCTTTTTATTGCGCATTCCTCTTCTCACTGATCCCTTCATTCTCCTGCCTGTGGCATCCACCTCCCTCTCTTCATCACTCACTCCTGCTCATATCTCCTCTCTCTCTTCCTAATCCTCTCTCCCCCAACTGTAAACTCAGTCATGATTCAGCTCTCAGAATCTGAGTGTGCATCCCAGCTCTGACATCCACTATCTGAGGAAAAGTTACAGGACTTTCTTGGAACTCAGTCTTCTCATCGGGAAAGAGGGCTAACACATCAAGCCTGGCTCACAGGATGGTTGTGAGGCTTAGAGTGACAGGGACTATAAAAAGGTGAAGCATTGTAAATAACACATAGGAAACACTCAGCCAATATTGCCTAGTATGAGTTTCCTTCCAGCTTCTTCTAGATGTGGGGCTGACAAACTAAGGCCATGGCCCAAATCTGTCCCACAACTTATTTTTTTTTAATATATTTTTATTGATTTCAGAGAGCAAGGGAGAAGGGGAGAGAGAGAGATAGAAACATCAATGACGAGAGAGAATCATTGAGTGGCTGCCTCCTGCTCGCCCCACACTGGGGATCGAGCCTGCAATCCCGGCATGTGCCCTGACCGGGAATCAAATGGTGACCTCCTGGTTCATAGGTCAACATTCAACCACTGACCCAGCTGGGACCACGATTTATTTTTATATGGTCTGTGAACTAAGAATAATTTTTCCATTTTTCAATGGTTATGTTTTAAATGGTTAATTTTAAATAACACAAATATATACATGATATCCTCACCTTTGCCTCTTGGCCTGCAAAACCAGCCATGCACGAGCTGGGCCTTTACAACAAAAGTTTGCCAACTCCTGGTCTTGCTTATCGTAGATTCCAAACTATGCAGTGAAAATGGAAGCGCTCAAGTTTTCTCAGTATAATTCTACTCACAGTTTGGAAGAAACAGACATATAAATCTTCCAAAGTGTGAGGAGTTGGGGGGTGAAACGGTGGATTACATTATTTTCTGCTTGCCACTGCCCACAATTAAATATCTCTACCTCACCAAGGCTCGTTTCACACAATACTGTTCGGAGGACCAAGTGCCATGTGACTCCCGGATAATGTACGACTAAGAAAGAGAAGACTGCCATTCCCCGGGAACAGGCAGGCCCGAGAAGGAAAAGGGCATCCTGGGAGCGAGGGAGGGAGCAGCCACAATCACTGGAGACCGGGTGACATGTTTCTTGTTCCAAAAGTTGGGCAGCGAGCTAACGTAGAATTGATGGTATTGAGATCAAGCTGCTCCACATAATATAAAATAAAAGCCTCCCTCTGCCACAAGCTGGGAAGGCAAATAATTGCCTGCATTTCCCATTTCCACTGCACTCGGCGGTGAACTGCAAACAATGCTTCAGGCTCTCCAGTCCCCGCCTCAGTTTCTTAGAGAAGTGTTCTGTCTCTCCGTTCCCAGACAAAAGGCGACGTGGCCACACACCTAGTTGGAAATAACGTACTGTCTTCAGCAGCACAATCTACGGGGCCAAAAAACAGTCCTATCTCCAAAACATCTCTCCACCCATTTTTTTCCAGGTGCCACGGCTGATGGCAGGGAGCAGTTGTAGCCGCGGGTGGAATAGATTAATGTATCATTTCCACTGTTATTAAAATTCTTCCTTTCGCAGAGTCTACCGCCTCTGAGGCCCAATCTAATTCTTTCTTCGCCCTGGGCCGGAACTCATGTCCGCAACTGATAGGTATCATAACAACATAGCCACATTTTCTATTTATCCGGTGCCTTTTTCCACAAAGCTCAGGGCTTTTCATTACCAATCTAAACTTTATGAATATATATATGAAAGCCCCTAATTGTTTACATGTTTGGCTCTGCCACTCAATATGAACACCTCTGGGGTAGAATCCTGTCTTGCTCACCTGTGTCTCCTTTGTACCTGACACAGCACCTGGCAACTAGCAGATCCTCCGATGATTCTTGTTAAGAGGATGATGAAGAGTGAAAAAGATGCAGAATTATAAACTGAAGGTGCTGAAAGGCAACTTTGCCTCCCTCCCTGTGTAACTCAGGGCCAGTTCTGAAATGAATCATACATTACAAATGCAATACAGGGCCTGGCTGCGACAGTCATCTCTTCCTAACAATAGCTATTTTGCCCTTTCTGATTATTGGCAATTATTCTTACATCTGAAATGCATTAGCTTATGAGCCACCGCGGCTCTGACCATAGATCATCTCACAGTGGCACCAGTTTAATAGCCAATGGGCAAATTCTTTTGCACTCCCAGGGAATCAGCGGTGATACACATGCCTCTTTCTTCCAAACATTTTTCAAGTAAACATTTTGATTCAGCCTAATAGTATTGAAGACAGAAATAGTTATGTTCACTATAGGTAGTGCTATTTCGAGTAATGTATTGCAGATGCCAACGCTAAAAATGTTTCCATTCAAGCACATCACTCTACATTCCAGACAGCATGGCGATAGAAGTGAAACATCACAGGTGAAATTTAGATACCTACTTTTGCAGTCATCTTGGCCAAAAGCTCTTGTAAATCCATTATTCCTTGCACCAGGCTTAAGAAATCACTACAGGTTGGGCAGGCTCAATAAAGAAAAGATAACACCAATGTTGATACAGTGCTAATATAAAAAAGAACATTTTTAAAACAGTAGTTGTTTGGCTATGTAGAAGGCTTTTTGCTTTTCTGTTTAAGTGTTACTTTGAAACTGGCATAAAATCACAGAGGATTTCAGGTCTAGATTTCTCCCTTTTATTAATAAACCAACAGAAAGAAACAGGGGGAAAAAAGACTGCTCACTGAAGAGAAAGGCAGTATGACATTTTTAAGTTAAAATTAAACCCTTGTTTTTATTGAGAGGTGACTGTGAAAATGTAAATTATCATAGAAGAAAAAGAAAACTCAAATCCAGGTCAAGCAGTTTAAAGAATAGTTTTAAAATAAAATACAGCATAAGAAAACATAGTCAAAAATACTGTAATAACTATGTGAGGTGCCAGCTGGGTACTGGAAATATCAGGGGGAACACTTTGTAAAGTATGATTGTCTAACCACTATGCTGTACACCTGAAACTAATACAAAATAGTCAATGTCACTACAAGTTTTAAAAAGTTTTTAAATAAAAAAATGTAAAATATAGCAATAAGGTTGGCAACTATCAAAATTAGATGAAAGAAATAGCAATTCAAAAAAGAATAGCTTTTCAAAATATGTATAATTATATTAAACACTAGTAGCCCTGCACACGATTCTGTGCGCCAGTAGGTCGCTGCCGCCCTCCTGTAGCTCTCTGCCTGCTGCCCCGCCCTCCTTAGCTCCCCCCGCCCCCTTCCGCTTTCACCTCCCCCCCTCCCCCCATAGCTTGCTGCCCTGCCCCCTCCTGTAGCTCTCCATAGCCCACTTGTACCTCTCTGGCCCACCCTCCCGCTGATCCGTGATCTGGTCATGACATGCTTGGTTGTTACGCCCCAGGGCATAACGGCTAATTAGCATATTCCTCTCTTATTATATAGGATATCGTTCTGTACCAAACTACTGAACCCAAACTGCTAATGTAATTTTTCTTACCTTCAAGTTTTAATTCTATAAATAATACATAAGCTTTTCAGAAATTCAAAGACAGAGAAGGATTTAGTACGCTTAGATAAGGCCTCTTTCAACAACCTTACCACCTCATCGGTCAACACGGTACATAGTGTGCAGGTATCCTTCCTGACCTGATTCTCTGATATTATCAACAAAAATGTTACAAATTTACAAATGCTTTACACTGCTACTTACTGCGATTCAGGTTCGGACACTGCGTTATGTACCCATTCGGCATAAAGATGATTTTCCCATCTTGGATGATCCCCTGGGCAACAGAAGAGAAAGCTGGGGGTCAATAATACAGTTCCCAGCAGTTCACGTGGGCCTGACATGTGTTCTCTGCGGGGGAGATTCTTTCCAAACAAGACTGGGAGCCTCATTCAAAAGGTGAGTTGGCCTTAGTCTACATTGAACTACTCCAAACTGTCCTCTTCTAGGAATGTCGAAAAGTACATTCATCTTGAGAAAGCTACAGTTAGTAACCACTGGCTGAGACAAAAGACATCAGAGCACTAAGGATCCATCAATAAATATTCTTTAACTATGGGACTGAAAAGTCACTGAGGTCATAAAAATTCTCTTCAATGCCCTAATCATCCTGGATCATTAAATATTCATGATTTGCAGATTTTTTTAACATGGGAGCAAAAAGATAATAGAAACATATTAAACTAAAATGTTCCTATTGATTCGTTTAGTCACGGAAAAATAAATTTGACATGGGAAAATTTTCCGATCAGTCTTTGCTCTCAGCTACTTAAGTGACATGAGTGTTGGCTGGTAAATCTTAAGAATGGCTCAACAACTCCCTGTGAGTAAAAAGGTGGACTTTTAATTCTGTAACTTATTCAGGAAGTACAGCCCTCATTTAAGAAACTCATTGGGGCTGCTATCTCTCAATGAAAATAATGACCTGGCTTTGGAGTGTGCATGTTGAATTTCAAGATTCTGTTTCTAAGTGGGTGTTTTTTGTTTTTTAACTGATTTGATGGAAGAGATATTACAGAACAGATGGTAAATGGGGAAGCTGATTCAGAATATTGAGCTCAATCTATAAATAAAATATAGGCATAAGATAGTGTGCAAGTCTTTCAGAGGAAGTAACATTTAACACGCACGTGCTCATCTTCTAAACAGCAGATGATAATCAGTACATGCCGTTTTCTGCTTATTCTTTCAGGATAAAATATTAATTGGAAATATTAATAGAAGTAACAGGATCACAGGACCTCTTCCTCAGAGTGAGATAAATGTAGTATTGACTTCTTCCTCTTCATGGATGATGCAGTGCTTATGCAGTGCGATGAGGAGGAGCTAGCCTCACCTTGGGGAGGAAGTCCCTGCCTCTGTTCCTCAACAGGAATCAGAATCTCCTGCAGGAGAATTCCAGGAAGCAATGAATGGAGTGTAATCTGAGTGCATCCGCTTCTTTCTGGTATGAAGTTGCTCAGTTTTGCCAAAGTAAGTTCACTCCCTTAAGAGGACAGGGTATCTTTCAAGCACATTTGAGAACTTTGAGAGCAGCACGGGATTGGAAGCCAGAGGATCTGCGTTCAAGTTCTAGATCTGGGTCTGGTCAACTGGGTGAACTCAGACAATAAGATCCATCTTCTCTGAGCTTTAGATACTTCATCTGGAAGGAGAAATGCTTATGCAACAGCTAAAGATCCTCCCAGCACTTAATGAAACAAGTGACCAAATTGAAATAGATCTCCGTGCATTTGCTACCTTTCAAGGTAAATGAAAAAGGGAATCAAGGACACAAAAGGCTGTAGATTTCCACCAGAGAACAGACCGTCGTAGGAAACTGAATGTCACAGTAGAAAACATCTGTCTAATCAGGTTGAATACGAATGCATTTAGAATGACTGACTATGTGGGTTTTCCTAGGACTTAGGGATTTCAGTGCTAAACTGAGAGAGTCCCAGGCAGACCAGGATGTTTGGTCTTCTGAGGTGATGAGGAAATGGTGAAAGCACATGACCAGGAAAAGATCAGGTACATCTATTATCTGTTTGTTGCAAGATCCTAAATCATTCTTATTTTTATCAGCCACAGAAAGGCACTCAGAAACCTGGAATACATATATGGTGGTATCAATGACCTTTCCCAAAACAAATGGAAAACCCATTTGGAAAAGATACTCCACCCACTCATTCTATAGCAACATAATATAGTACACAACAGCACTTTTGCTTTTTAAAAAGTGACTGCTGATTTTGTTCCATTATACATTACAAATTGCCTCTCTCACACCTTTCTTCCACCTGCCTCCCTCCTCACCTCTCTCTTTTTCCACTATGAATCTCTGGCATGCGCTTGTGCGTTACACTGGTCATTAGGTAAAGGTCAATGATGTTGACTTGAACAAAAACAGAAATAAGGGCTGGCAGCTTCTCAGTGCCCATTAATGCAAAAACTCAAAGCACTTGGTGTTTTTTTTCTAAGGGGAGGTCATGAGGGTCAGCCCACAAATTACATGGAAATGTGTTCTTGCCAAACAAATCAAGATGGAATGTTAATTTATTTGACTGGGTCTAATTCCATACTGGATTAAAAGAAGAGTGGCAATCTATTGTGCAAACTCCAAATGTAACCCAGAGAAGTCCGAGTGCACGTGTGTATGCACGTGAAGACATACCCGTGCGCGTATTCCAGCACCTCCCCCAGAAGAAGAACCCAAAGGCGTTGCATTGAATTGCCATATGGTCTATTCAGAGCATGGACATTTGTCAGTAAAAGGGACATTTGTGAACTACGTAGTTTTCCTTACAAAACGACCCCCAAGAAGGGCATTTTATTCAGTATAAAACTACAAAGTAGCTCCATCAGCCTTATTTCTCCCAGAAAAATCATCTATGAGGATTTCTATAGATAAAAATTCGCCTTCAAGCATTGCAATTTCTCCAAAAAAAAATAATGAAATAAGGGATCAAAAGGTAGAATTTCTATTATTTCTCCTTATTTAACTTCAAATGTATCTACACTTAACACATTGTTTGCGGGTAGTTTTTATCGCGCGCTAACAGGTGGCGCGGGCCATTTTTGCCGTTGAATAGATTGATTACCGTTATATCTGGAAGTACATACATAATTCACCATTGTATGTGTTAGAGACCCAAATTTTGTCCTTTGGAATTCGTATGTATGCATGTTAGCATACCTTTAGAGCAATAAAAAAGTATAAAAATAAACGTATTTATATGTTACCCGCATTCTACCGCTAGTCTATAAAAAACGTATTAATACATGTCCCGCGCTCTACTACCAGTCAATGTAAAACGTATAAATACGTTTCCCGCATACAATGTGTTAAATGCAGCTCTGGTTGAGTGTATATTAGTTGACCTCATTTGATCTCATTTATTCAGACTTAAGCTTGATTTCATATCATTCATCAGAGCAATGTTTCTCAAAAGTTGAGTTTCTTAAGAATCACCTTGAGTATTTAACATTCTGATTCCTGGGTCAACTCCCAGATTCTGTTTTAGTGAGATAGGAGGAGGTCCAGGAATCTCCATTTTTACATTGCTGGTTTGGTGGTAATAAACTCCCGTAGTCCTTTTTTGTCTGTGAAGCTCCTGATTTCACCCTCAATTTTGATTGATAGCCTTGCTGGGTACAGTATTCTTGGATTCAGAACCTTCCTTTGCATGACTTTATATATTTCATTCCATTCTCTTCTTGCCTGATGTGTTTCTATTGAGAAATCAGTCGCTAGTCTGATGGGGGATCCTTTGTAGGTAACTTTCTGTCTCTCTCTAGCCACTTTTAAGATTCTTGCTTTGTCATTGGTGTTTGTCAATTTAATTATAATGTGCCTTGGTGTCAGTCTTTTGGGGTTCATTTTGTTTGGGACTCTGTGAGCTTCTTGTATTTGTGTGAGTTTTTTCTTCCCTATATCAGGGAAGTTTTCTGTCATTATTTTTTCAAACAGGTTTTCTATTCCTTGCTCAGTTTCCTCTCCTTCTGGCACACCTATTATGCGGATGTTGTTTCATTTTGTGTTGTCCCAAAGTTCTCTTAGGCTCTCCTCTTGCTTTTTAATTTCTTTTTTCTAGAAGCTGCTCTGCTTGGGTATTTTTTCCTACCTTGTCTTCTAGCTCACTGATGCGGTCCTCTGCTTCTTCTAGTCTACTGTTGATGCTTTCTATTGAGTTCTTTATAGCAGTAATGTCATTTTTCATTTCTTCTTGGTTCTTCTTCATTTCCTCTTGGTTCTTATACATATTGTTGAATTTGTCTTCCATACTTTTCATCCACCTTATGCCCATTTCTCTGAATTTTTTCTCTGACAGGTTGCTTGCCTCCATTGCCTCCATTTCGTTTACTTCCTTTTCTGGTGATGCCTGTTTTTCTTTCATATGTGGGTTGGTTCTTTGTTTCACCATGATCGCTCTTCTCCAGGTGTTTGGTTATGTAGTTCTCTCTCTGCTGTACTGATTTAAAGGCACAAAATACAACACAACAAGGCACAACACACAAGGCACTGAACACAAATGTATTCACGATACTAATAACCCCAAATAAAGGTGACCACCAGAGCAAAGAGAATTAGGAGATAAGGAAGAAAGAAGAGAAAAAGAAAAAAGAGAAAGAGAATGAAATAGAAGAGGGGAAGAAACTATTTATATGAGGAGAAAACTCCAATAGAACAGCCACTAATCCCAACAAATTCCAGCAACAGATCCCTAGAGATGAATGCAAACTACAAACAACAACTAATATCAAGTGAGGCAAAGGAACACAGAAGCAAAAAAATAACTGGGAGAAAAAAACCAACAGAAAAAGAAAAAGAAGAACAATCTCACAAACAAGCATAAAAAAAAAAACCAATATACTCAAAAATCAAGCAAACAACAACAAAACGACAGAGAGAAAAAAAAAATTGGATAGTGAAGAAAGAGAAGAGAGAGGTGTATATGGATTTAGAGCACGGGATTGGAAATTAGATATATAAGTAGGATGAAAATTTAATAGGGGGTAAAAAGAAGGAATAGGGAAAATCTAAAGCAGGAATAGGGTAAGAGAAACAGGACAACAAAAGGGAAAAGTGAGGAAGAGAGTTTTGGTGTAAAGGTAAAGTTGAGGTAGAGTAAAATGATGCTAAAGGAAAGATGAAAATAGAATGTAGAACACTAATCCCAAAATAAAATAAAGAGAAAATAAAATGACACTATAAAAAAAGGTAAAATGGTAGTAGTAATAATACTAGTTAAAAATAAAAATGTAGTAATTAAAAAGGTAAAATCAGGTGATGAAAAAAGAAAAAAAATCAGTTTCTTGAGTAAAAGGTGAAAAAAAAAATGTGCTGTAGTGAAGGTCCTTCAATTCCTCTACTCTTCTGTTTGGCACGCCTTAGTCCTGTCAGGTATTCAGGAGAGTGTTGAAGTTCCCTGTGATACACTGTTCCTCCGTGTTGTAAACCACAGTCCTGATTTTGAAACAGGCAGTATTTGTTTCCCAGACTGCCTTTATTTGTATTTACAGAAGTGTCAGTTTGTGGTTCAGCCCCTGGGTGGCAGTGTTTCTGGATTGACCTCCAAGGCTATAAGTCCTCTCTAACCAGTAGTTAGGTTTTGGGAGAGTTGACTGCCCCAGAACTGGTTCTTTGATCGTTACTCCCCGCTGTGATTCCCAGATTCCAAAAAAACAACTTTCCCCTGCAGTCTCTGTGAGTGACCCCAATTGGGCGATCCTATGTATTGGGTTTAATAATCAAACACAAAGATTTAAGGGGGAGAGAGAAAAAAGAAAAAGAGCCTGAGAAGGTGCATGAACTGGCAACCCTCCACCATCCAGCTCTGTGCACAGTCTCTTCCGCATGTCCTCTCTCCCCTGGCACTAAGCAGCCGGCACACTGGCAAAATCCGAGGCTGCCTTTTCGCACCCAGTCCAGCTATGGGCTTATTTTTAGAGTTCCCTTCTGCCAGCAGCCCTGCAGGACCCCTTCCACATTCACAGATCACGCTGGCCCCCACGGCCGCAGACTTTGTGGGACGCAGAGTTCCCCCGCGCGTGTTCCTCTCTCCAACCTGGATTGCAAACCGCACCTTTAGGTGAAATCTGACCTTTCCGTGAGGAGGAGCAGGGCTTGTCTGAGTCCACGCAGTCGTGCTGCTTGAGAGGATCCCTGGATGCCGTGGTTCGGAATCTCCATTTTTAAAAATGTTTCATAACTTTATTAACATCTACGTTACATACTATTAATTCATCCATTTTAGAAAGGGAATAAAGGGCTCTGATGCATATGTGAAAAAATTTTAAAACTGTTATGTTAAGGAAAAGAGACACATTAGACTACGTATTGTATGATTCCATTTACTATAGAAAATGTCTTGAAAAAAGATATAACTCGATATAGAAAGCAGATCATTGCTTACTGAGGGCTGGAGAGGGGAATGGGGATTGACTGTAAGCAGTCGTGGAGAATTTTTTGGAGTAATAGAAGTATTCCAAAACTGGACTGTGGTGATGTTTTCAGGAATCTCCATTTTTATTTTTTTAATATATGTTTTTATTGATTTTAGAGAGGAAGGGAGATGGAGAAAGAGATAGAAACATCAGTAATTAGAATAATTGATCAGCTGTCTCCTGCATGTCCCGCACTGGGGATCCAGCCTACAATCTGGGCATATGCCCTGATTGCGAATCAAACCATGATCTCCTGGTTTATAGGTGGATGCTCAACTATTGAGCCATGACAGCCGGACTGGAATCTCCAATTTTAAGGCTGTCCCCAATGACTCAGATGAAAGGTCACTTTGAAAAAAACCCGCTTTACTGTCAATCATTTGTTTCTTTGGGTGCAAGAGGGTTCACTCATTAAAAGTTCATAGTGGTGAAAACAGCATCTAAATCCAATATATCCACTGGGTAAAATCTTCCTGATTTGAAACTGAATGGCAACCCACAGAATTACTAAACTATCAACACCATGAAGGCAAATATCATATATTTTCATCTCAGTATCCCCTGCAGGTCCTATTGTAACACACAGAAAGCACAATAAATACCTTAGAGGCATCATCAAACTCCTGAAAACTATGAATTATACAATATTGAACAATATAATTTTCATGGCTATTAGTCTGATATGTAAACTAGAGATACACATCAGAATTTTAGGGGAGGTTGAGGAAAGACAGTCACCATATTTTGCAAAAGCTTCTAAGGCAATCTTGTTATACCCCCGATGAGGACCACAGATGTGAGGCCTGATCTATGGCCTGATCACCTGGTCATGTGACCTATGGAAAACCTAGCACATTAATACTTTAAGTAGCTTTCCTAAAGGCCACCTTAATCCTTGGCCTTAAACTATAGGTTTCCTAACTCCAACACCAGTGCTGGGCCACTATATAACATGTGTAAGTAATAATGTATCATTTGAGAAAGTTTTAGAGCTACAGGAGCTAACCAGATGTTGCTATAATAAGGTCCTATTATCAAAATAAGGTCCTATCTTAATTGTCTTAATCGATAGATACTACTCACTGTCCATGATGAATTATATGCATTAGATGCTAACAGTTCACTAAAACAGTCCATCAGTACTGGGAAACAGAGGTCTTTTTAAGTAGCTTAACACTCCCCCACCCGCCAACATCTTATTTAATCTATTAATTTGCTAAACCATCCATCTCCTCATTATTAGTGCAATGCTAAAACTCAGCCAATCTGAGTAGCTAAATAAATCCCTAAGATGCAGAGCCCAAATAAATAAACTTTTACTATTAATACTGATGGGAAGGAGACAAATGGATGCTTCCCCCTTTGTTACATCCACCTGTTGCCACCTTCTACCTCCCGCACTCAGCTCACCAGGAGCTGAAAGATAAATTTGCACCAGATAGGTTCTACATGGGTTTTTTGTTTGGAGAACTAATGCTCAATTATTTCCATTGTTCCAAGAACATTTCTCATTTCACAGTAAGAAATACAGGAAGATGCAATTTAAAAAGATTAGAAAAAGTATGCTATTATTACCCTTTTATGTATGGAATAACTAAGATTAAGCAAGTCCATCTAAGACTCAGAGCTTTCTGATACAAATAAAAGTAGCTTTACCACCAAACATGCTAATTCTTTTTTAAGGCTCTTATTTCCCTGCAGATCTCTGTTTACACTGAAGAAAACGGTTGTATTTTTTTGTATGCTAAAACACTGCAACAAATTGCTTTGAAAGGCAAAAGGAAAAGGGGCGGGGAGAGTTCCTGCAGGGCATGTAAATATAGGGATGAAGACATGTTCTGTTTATAAACTGGCAAGGGCCCACGCTTTGGCAACAGGCTAATGAAAAGTAAGACTCCAGGAAACTCACAAGGAGGATTTTCAAAATGCAACCAATTACGTATTTCTGCCCTGAAGACAGTTAATAAAATATTCCAGCTTGCACAAAAGCCAAGAAAGACATTTGTCGACTTTCATGATGATCAATAAACACTGTCAGCTCATTAGCATATCATTAGCTGCCCTGCTGTTTCCAGAGTCTTAATGCACAGAAATATTAATCTACAAATGTATAAGATTCGCCAGCTCTGCGCCTTGGACTTTCTGCATGAAAGGAAAAACGAGAATTAGCGATGGGAGGAATCCGGCAGAGCTGCTTTTTCTAGGTGCCTCTAAACATATGTTTACCATCTGCGGAATCATGAGAACCAGCTGAGGTAAAAAACAACAGCTGTAGCATTAAAAAAAAAAAAATGTCATCCATTTTACTTCCCAGTGACAGCTGAGCTGTTAAGGAGATGGTGATGTCCAGGTAAGGGAAAGGTTTCAGACCCAAGTTCACCCAACAGATAGAGAAATCGAGGGAAACACGGAGAAGAGTGCCTAGGCTCTGGGAAAGGCTTTGCCTTGTAAAATCCTGAGATCTCAGCTATTTTAACTATTTAGAAGCTCCCAGAAGACCAAACCCACCGAAGCATCCTGGACGCACTGCAATTCATCGACACTTGTTCTTTATTTCTTTACCCTCTGGAACTCACAGCCTCATCAGCTCAGAATGATCAAAGAGAAACTGAGTGGTAATCGACCATCCCGATAATGGAAATCTGCGACAAGATTCAGATAAGCCCAGCACTGAGAGCCCGCTATGTTCTCAAAGGGATGCTGTTTTGAGGTGAAAAAAAATCCCCAGCTTGTGTCCTGAGTCTCTGATAAAAATGACCTAATGCTAGCAGCCTTATGCCTTACGTGCCAGGCACCATCCTGTGCTCTTCAATCAGCTGCAGTTTTGTTCTTGTTGTTGTTAATCCTCGTCCGAGGATATTTTTCCATTGATTTTTAGAGAGTGAAAGGGAGAGGGAGAGACACACAGAGAGAGAGAAACATTGATGTGAGAGAAACACATGGATTGGTTGCCTCTCGCATGTGCCCTGACCAGGGTCAGGGATCAAGCCTGCGACTGAGGTATGTGTCCTTGAGGGGGAATCGAACCTGCAACCTTTCGGTCCCTGGGCTAATGCTCTAACCACTGAGCCAAAATGGCCAGAGCAATCAGCAGCACTTTTACTGTGTGTCCATAAGGACCCACCAGGGTCTAGGAATTAGGGTTGACAAGTGAGGAGTTTTTGCTTTGACTTTGCCTATGAAGCAAAGTGTTAATATTTAAAGCAGGGAATAATGCTATTTTAACCTGAAAACACATAATAAGCATTTTTTTTTTTGGAGCAATAAAGCAGGAGTGGTTGGACCCAGGAGGCAGCTTCTACAAGATAAATATTAAAAGCCTGAAGATGTGCTGACTCACCGGAGCAGGGCTGCCTCTTTTACAGGGGCATTAAATTGATCGAGATAATTTCTGTAATGAGACACTGATATATTTTTCCCAAGCCTAGCCATCTCAGCTCACCAAAGGATGGCCAGAGCACTGCCGGACATACAGGACTCTAAGGGGAGGAGGAATTTTGAAAGGTTCCCTTCTAAAGAGCCATTAGATTAGGCTACTCCTATTGGGGAGCAAAGAGATTCACATTGCTTCCTAGGGGGACAGACAGTGTGGAAACACCATCCCTTCTGATGCTTCTCCCTGGGACCACCTATTCCAGTGATGGCGAACCTTTTGAGCTCGGCGTGTCAGCATTTTGAAAAACCCTAACTTAACTCTGGTGCCGTGTCACATATAGAAATATTTTGATATTTGCAACCATAGTAAAGCAAAGATTTATATTTTTGATATTTATTTTATATATTTAAGTGCCATTTAACAAAGAAAAATCAACCAAAAAAATGAGTTCGCGTGTCACCTCTGACACGTGTGTCATAGGTTCGCCATCACTGACCTATTCCTTTGAGCCAAAGCCCTTGAAAAAGACAATAGGGTCTGCCTCCACCATGGGACATGCTGGAGTTACGTGAAATGTCACCACCATCTAACACAGTGACTGGCACATAGTAAGCAAGATCCTAAAAAAAACAACAACACGTTTATTGAATAAAATTATTAAATGAAAGTTTGGATGAATGAGCAAAGACTGAAATAAAAATGGCCTAAACTTAAATCCCACTTCCATCACTTAGACTGGCAAATAGCTTAATCTCTCTGAGTCCTACAGAGAGATTATATAATTGGGATAGTAACAGCTACCTCATTAGGCTTTTCAGAAAGGGAAATG
The DNA here is from genome assembly GCF_964212035.1 of Myotis nattereri. Lineage (NCBI taxonomy): Eukaryota > Metazoa > Chordata > Mammalia > Chiroptera > Vespertilionidae > Myotis > Myotis nattereri. The sequence continues at coordinate 28,051,462 of NC_138084.1, forward strand.
TAATTAACTGAGACAATATACGTAGGACATGGAAAGCAGTCATTCAGTGATTGCTGGCACTCTCTGCCACGCCCTTACAACCCACCTCGAAGCAAATCACTGGCAAGCCTATGAGCATCCTTTGTGCTTTCTGTCTTGACCAGGTATGTGGGCTCTGCAGCACAAGGTTCCTTACCGCTTCCAAGAATCATGAATTCATCAAGCTGGAATAAATAACAGCACTAACTGTTCTCCCTCTTTTTATCACAAACTCCTGCTGAAACAGAAATCCCCCAAAAGGCCAAAAAAGCACCTCTCGTTTCTATAATATAGTGTTAAGCACATAGGGCGCAGTAAACACATAAGAAAAAAGGGAGAAAATACATATTTGCAAACTTACTATGTCATCTGCATTACCATTCTGAGAGCTATCTCTGTCACTTTGCAATAAGAAGACAAATTCATAGCTATTACATTCACTCATTTTAAGAGTATACTGTCTGCCAACTATGTTCCTGGTACTATTGTAAGCATGTGCTGAATAAAATAGAAACAGTTATGATCAAAGGAAAGCTTATAAGAGAGAGTGACCAATAATAAACAAGCAAGACTATCCTTCCCCAGCCTTCTGAAATACTGCAATGTCTACTTTCAGCTTATGCTTTAGGTTTATGCACCTGCAGAATTATTTGTCATTATGTGAGCAACTCTACAGCTTTTAAGTTTGATATTGCCTGAGATTCTACAGTTTTCTCATGTTTGATTTGGTCTATTTTTGTCCTCCTTTGTTCCACTTCACTCTCAGCATTTATGAATCCTTATTTTTTAATTGTTTCAATATAAACAACTAGAGGCCTGGTGCATGAAATTCATGCACTCAGGGGATGGGTCCCTCAGCCCGGCCTGCGCCCTCTCACAGTCCGGGAACCCCGCGATCAATCGCATCCCACGGGGGGGGGGGGGGGCCCACCCACCCACTGCAGCCCGCCAGTTGGTGGCCTGGGCCTCCCTCTTTGGGGCGATCATGGGGTAATGGATAAGCCCCCGACCAATTGCATTGCACCCGCCTTGGCTGGCCTGGCGTCAGTGGGTGTCATAACGTGGTCATCGGGATGGTCATTCCGCTGTTTGGCCCTTCAGTTGATTTGCATATTACACTTTTATTAGTATAGATATACATCAGAATTTGAGTCTTATGAATCCAATAAAATGCTTTGACTTTAAGCACTGAGTGTAAATTACTTAAATCTGATAATAAATATTATGAAATGGAATTACATCTGCTGTATTATTATAGACAGCATTTTCTCTCCTCTTGCCTTAATTTGTGTTGGCAGAATTTTTAAAGAAATCCTCTCATTGTCTCATAATTAAATTTGAAAGTTAAACACTATCTGTTTTTTCAGTGTTAATTTATATTTTTAATATGCAAACTTAAAGTCTACAATTAATCAATTTCTGTACTAATTTTTCTGACCAAAACAAGGCCTTGTAACACTTTACATCAGATCATCCCCTATTATTATTGTCTAATATTTATTTTCAAAATACACCTATTTTTAATTAGACATTATTATGATGATGATTAAATAATGACTATTATTTAATCCAACAATGATTATTCCGGTTTGTGTATGCTCTCAACAATGTTCTCCTTGCATTATATGTCTTTCTTCACCAGTTCTCCTTGCATTATATGTCTTTCTTCTTTAATGAAGATCTATTGGTCATAAACTAAAAGTTTTATTTGTTTATAAGGTCTTTATTTCACACTCATTCTCAAATAATAATTAAGCAGGATATATACAAATACATTTGGGAGTTATTTTATTTCAAAACTTTGAAAACTCTTATTATTATATTTGGGTTTCTGCTTTTACTCTTTAAAAGACAGCTATCCAATCTTTGTTACTCTTTTACGGAAATTTTGCTTTTTCTCACTGGCTACTTTTAAGATATTCTCTGTATCTTAGGGATTCTGCTATTTCACTAAGATGTCTAGGCATGGCTGTCTTTCAATGTATCTTGATTGAGATTATTAAAATGGTCAACACTGGGAGAGACAAGATGGCGGCAAAATAGGCAGACGTGTCCCAAGGCTTGTCCCTGAACAAATAGAATGAGCAGCTGAAACGAATAACATCCACCCCGAACTGGCGAAGGAGACTCAGCTGGTGAGACAGTCTGCCCGGGAAGGGCAGAGTTCCCCAGGAAAGGTAAAAAACAGGGATCTTGGCGGGAAAGTTTGCCAGATCTCTGAGCCCAGAGGGCATCCAGCCATGTCCCTTGGGACAGGGACAGCCTCTGACTGAGGAAAGGAGATCCGCAGGACTGTTGGGGCTGGGGAATTTGAGATCTGGGTTCCATAATTAAAATGGTCAACACTTCTCCTCCTCCTTGCATCCATATCCTTGCAAAACAGTATTGCAAAATTGTTCTTCAAGAGATAGAGTCTATATCTTTACTCCTTGACTGCATTTGGCCATAGAACTTGCTTTGGGTAGTAAATTATTAGCAAATGTGACCAAGCAAATAGAGCATTGAAGAGGATTAGTGCATCCTCTCTTCTTGTACTTGAAACCTCAAGACTGCCATATGGATAAGCCTGAGCTAGACCACTAGAGGATCACAGACCATCTGCAAGAGAACTGAAGCCAGTCAACAGCCAGACTACTACTAGACCTGAAAAGAGGCTTAGGTCATTCTGCCACCTGCTGACCTGTAAATTGACTACAGACACATGAAAGAGCCCAGTAGATAGCTGTATAGCCAGCCAGACCAGGAAAATCATCCAATCAATGCAAATAAGTGTGAGCTAAATAAAATGGCTATTGATTAAGAAACCTTGATACCAAAACCAAATGAGAACACTATAAGAAAAGAAAACTACAGGGCAATAACCCTGATAACTACAGATGCCAACATTTTCAACAAAATATAAGCAAAGTTAATTCAAGAGTGCATTAAAAATCATACGCCATGATTAAGGGAGATTTATCTCTGATATTTAAGGATGGTTCAAGATATGCAAATGAATAAATGTTATATACCACAATAGAATGAAAAACAAAAATCACATGATCATCTCAATAGATGCATAAATAGCATCTGACAAAACCCAACATGATTTAATGATAAAAATTATCATCATATTGGGCAAGAGGCAGAAACTTCAACATAATAAAGGCTATATATGATATGCTCACAACTAACATCATACTCAGTGGTGAGAAGCTGAAAGCTTTTCCTCTAAGATCAGGAAAAAGACAGGGTGCCCACTCTGATATGCCTATTCAACATAGTACTAGAAGTCCTAGGCAAGAAAAAGAAATAAAAGGCATTCAAATTTGAAAGGAAGAAGTAGAATTTTCTTGTTTGCAGATAATATGATCTTATATATGGAAAATCCTAAAGATTCTATTTAAAAACTTTATAACTAATCTATTAATTCAGTGAAATTGTAGAACACAAAACCAGATACAAAAATCTATTTTGTTTCTATACACTATCAATAAAATATGTGACAAAGAAATGAAGAAATGATCCCATTTGCAATATCATCAAAAACAATAAAATTCTCAGGAATAAATTTAACCAAGAAGGTAAAAGATTTGTACACTGAATACTACAATACATTGTGTCTTCTCATGTTTTTTATCAAACAAATGGAAAGATATCCCATGTTCATGGATCAGAATAATTAATATTGTTAAAATGTCCATACTAACCAAAGAAATCTATAGATCCAATCCAATCCCAATCAAAATTCAAATGCCATTTTTTCAAAGAAATAAAAAACAACAATCCTAGAATTTGTATGGAACCACAAAAGACCCTAAAGTAACAAAGTAATCCTGAGAAAAAAGAACAAAGTTGGAAGCATCATACTTCCTGATTTCAAACTATACTACAAAGTTATGCTAATAAAAACAGTATAATACAGACATAAAAAGACACACAAACCAAAGAAATAGAATCAAGAGGTAAGTCATCAGGTGTATGCAAATGAAACCACATGAGATATCACCTCATACCAGCTAACAGGGTTAACATCAAAAAGACAATGGATAAGTTTTCACAAGGGTGTGGAGAAAAGGAAGCCCTTCTGCACTGTTGGTGGGGATGTAAATTGGTACAGCCACTATAGAAAGTGGTACTGAATTCTCTCAAAAAATTAAACTACCATTTGATCCTGCAATCCCACTTCTAGGTAGATTCATATTACAGAGTATACAGCCAAAAGAAATGAAATCACTACCTCAAAGAGATCTCTGCACCCCCATATTCATTACAGCATTATTCACAATAGCAAAGACATAGAAATCACCTAAATGTTTGTCAATAGATGACTGGATAAAGAAGTGGGAGGGAGAGATGGATAGATGATAGCTAGATGATGATGATAGATAGATAGATAGATAGATAGATAGATAGATAGATAGATGATAGATGACAGACAGACAGATAATATTCAGCCACCAGAAAGGAAAACATGAATGTACTTTGAGGGGATTATGTGAAGTCAAATAAGTCAGACTGAGAGACAAATACTGTATAGTACCATTTATATGTGGAATCTAAAAAGCTGAACTCATAGAGAGTAGATGGTGGTTGCCAGGGTCTAAAGGAGGAGGGAATGGGAAGAAGTTGATCAAAGGGTACACGCTTCCAGTTATAATATGAATTCGTTCTGGGTATCTAATGTACAGACAGCATAGTGATTATAGTTAATAATATTGTGTTATATACTTGAAAGTTGCTAAGAGACTAGATCTTAAATATTCTCACCATAAAGAAATAGCAATTACAAGATGGTGATATTAGCTAACGCTATGGTGGTAACCATTTTGCAATATATAAGTTTAACATATGAACCAATCATACACCTTAAACTTACACAGTGCTATAGGTTTATTATATCTCAATAAAGTTGAAAAAATAAATGGGAAATAAACTGAAGTCTCTAAATTCCTGGTATTGGCAGACAACCCTCTGGTTTTCATTTCCCTCCATATATTTGGCCCCTATGAATCTCCCTTTGTAGAAGTGCAATGATAAATCTTAAAAGATTTTGTTGTTTTATCCAGCATTTAGAGGCATTGTGAAGTACAAGGATTGTTAAAATATCTAGTTTACCATATTGCCAGAAGCAAAATTCTGCCATTCTACTGAAGAACAAGACTATCTTAAAATTTCATGATGTTTTTAACTTCTTCAATTCATTTCAACACGGTATCCTTACGTTTTTATAAAGTACAATAATGCAGTCATTGTACTGTCCTCTTTATAGACAAGAAAATCAACACTCCTAGACACTGATATTTGTTTCCTATTGTATACATAAACATCACCCCAAAAATGATTTAATATATATTCTGAGAATGAAAACGAACTTAAAGATAACCTTAAGAATTAGTTTGAAAAACATTGTGAGGATCATTTATATTCTGCATCATTCATACCTGGCACCACAGTGAAATGTGTGACCTTAGGCAAGTCCCATTACTCTCTGCCTCACAGAGAGTTTCAAAGCAGCTACTTCATAAAATCATGAAGATTAAATTATTTCATTCACATCAACACATAAAAAAGCACAGAAGCCGAAACCCGTTTGGCTCAGTGAATAGAGCGTCGGCCTGCGGACTGAAGGGTCCCAGGTTCAATTCCGGTCAAGGGCATGTACCTGGGTTGCATTCTCCCAGTGGGAGATGTGCAGGAGGCAGCTGATCGATGTTTCTCTCTCATTGATGTTTCTAACTCTCGATCTCTCTCCCTTCCTCTCTGTAAAAAATCAATAAAATATATATTTTTTTTAAAAAGCACAGAAGTAGAATGTAGTCCTTACTTTGAATAAGCCATGCTTTTGGTTGCGCTGACCAAGCCATAAGTTGCTTCCTGGGGGAAGGTTGGTCTCAGGAGGGTCTATCACACGTTCATAAATCCTGTAGGGGCAAAGAACACAGTTACTGATAGAGAGGCTCACTGCAGAACTGAACCGTACGCACGCTGCTTGAAGGACTCACAGCAATACTTCTGCTATGGGGAGATGGAGCCAATGTGTGGCATGTTTGAAATGACGGGTAGGTAACCTGAATGCAGACGTACGTTTCTTGACAACACTTGGTGTTATTTCACAACCTCAGGAGTTCCCTGGATGAGATTAAAAACGGGCTCCCATACACAGAGGGCAAGGAGAGACGGAAGAAAGAGGCAGGCCACTCCCGATTGATAGGTGGCAGTTCCTTTAAGCAAGAGAACTGACATAGGAGGCTTGTCTTGGGTGGCCACAGAGGAGATCTCCACACCCACCTGCCAAAATCTTAAGTTTATATAGAAGCCTTAATGGGTTTTAGACATGTATAGGGTCCAGATGCCTCAATCACACACTACGCTCTCAGGGCTACATGCTTGAGTGGCTCCTAGTATGGGAACAGTGGATGGAATGTACATTCTAAGGATAGGGGACAGGGGAGGAGCCTCTAAATTGCCCAGGCCCAGCCTGTGGGTCACCCAGCAGTCCAATCTTGTCAGTGACCTCTTCTAACACCTGGACACATTATCTGGGCCCCTCGTGGCTTTCTGTCTTCATCCTTTGTCAGGGAGTGTCTACTGTGAGCACTGAACATTCCGCTAACTCTGTGAGTAAAGTACTTTTATCCATGTTACAGGTGGGAAAGCTGAGGTTCAGGGAATGTAAAAGGGCCAGTCAGAGAGTAGTGGAGTTGGGATGAGAATCTCCAGCTGCCTGCTTCCAAAGCCCATGTACTTCCTTTTATACTACTTCTGCCTAGCTTGGTTTACTTAGCTGCTACTCATTTCTAAGGTAACCGGCTATACCCCTTTACACATGTGAGTAGCAGCTGCTCAGATCACAATAGGCTTAGTCTACTAAATCAAGCTCTTGAAATCATCATCCAAAAAGCAACTATTGAGCACTTTTATGGTCTGAGCTGCACATGAAGCAACAAGAGATACAGCAATAAAACACATATACAGCCCTAACTGGTTTGGCTCAGTGGATAGAGCATTGGCCTGCAGACTGAAGGGTCCCAGGTTCGATTCCAGTCAAGGGCATGTACCTTGGTTGCGGGCACATCCCCAGTAGGGGGTGTGCAGGAGGCAGCTGGTCGATGTTTGTCTCTCATCGATGTTTCTAACTCTATCCCTCCCCCTTCCTCTCTGTAAAAAATCAATAAAATATATTTAAAACACACACACACACACACACACACACACACACACACACACACATATATATATATATATATATATATATATATATATATATATATATATACAAAGTCCTGCCCTTATGGAACAAAAAGAAATAAGGTAAAATTTTGTGCATGAACAAAATCTTCATATATGATATGATCAGTGAAGACATATGACTAATACAGAGGAGACAGCAATCCCAGGATCTTGGAAGGTACCTACTAAACAACAGAATTATCTCTGCTGTTCTGCCCTACCACACCCCAGTTAGTCAGTCACAAATGTTTAGAATTTTGATCCCTTTAGATATCATCCCTGCCTCTACCAGCAGATCACAGGCCTCTACCCACCCCTGGCAAGGACCTCCTAGCACCTGGGTGCTGAGCAGAGAAAGGACAAGCTTGCCCGAGAACTGAACTTGTTCTTAGATGCTCAGAAGATTCTGGGTGGGGAAAGACAGAGTGATCATCTGTGAAACTCAGTGCACCCTGATGGCCCTGTCCATTCCTTGCATTCTCCAGTTCTTGCTCAGAACAGCTGCAGGAGGAGTCATCACCAGGTAGGTCCAGAGGTCTACCAGCTGCTCAGTCTTCCTTGCTGAGATGGCCCTGGCTGGCTGACCATGGCTAGAGGGGGACGGGCTCCTCCAGCAACTCTCAGAGGGAAAGTGGAAGAACGGAAAGATTGTCCAGCTATGTCAAGGCAGGTGCATGAGTGCAAGACTCTTACAGCCGGGAGCTGCCACACCACAGCCTTGTATCTTAGCCACATCATCCATGACTCTGCTATTCCCCACAGAAGCATGCCGTTTCCTAACTATCCATGCAAGGCATTCACCTGACAAGGCTCTACATATATCAGGTCCTTCTTTACTAATTATATTTTTATTATAAATGGAGGCTCAAGACATAAGTAAACAAAAATACGTTTCCTTTAAAAAGACAGGCTGGCCTCTCTCCACAAGAATTCAGCCAGTATTTTGTCTGTTAGAATGAGCCCTGTTAAATAAAATAGTTTATCAAAACTGCTTTAACAAAAGAATCTGCTAGACACTTCCTTAAGAAAAGTTTTTCCTAAAATTAGGAAGAAGACAAATTTACAACAGGAGAGAAATACATAAGTTAGAGTAGATGAGCTTGATAGAATTTACTACAGTCATTAAGAGTGATAAATATGCAGGCTGTGAAATATGGGAAAGCACGCAAAATAATTTTCACTGGGGGAAAGTAGGATGCAAAATTATTTATGCACTATGGAGATAATGATGCAAAAATTATGTTCAATGTTGGTGAATTTCAGAGGCAGCCAGAGAGAAATGAAGTCACTGTGCTGAGGGGAAGAGGCAGAATTTTTGATACGGCTGTCTTACTAATCAATTGAAAATGTTGTCACAAACTATTTGAAAACATTTGCATCTGTCAGGGTGAGAGGAATCTTCAATGTCAACACTTTTTGGTTTTACAATACATGAGATGGAGAGTTCCAATGAGCAGAGCAGGCCCTTCCTCAATGTGTAGTAAGTGCACCAATGAAAGAAGAATGATCAAAACTTAACTTCCTGACCTGCCCTGTCTTCCACAACCAGAGTAACCATATGTGACGTAGACGCAAACATCTGCGCCCACCCACTGTCAGCTAAGGCAGGGCAGTGACCCACACACCTGTGTTAAAGAGGCAAGTCAATTTCCAGTGTCACAGTTCCCATTAGGAGCCCTGCTTGATTGATCCCTGCAAAATAATCCTGCTGGATGCAGGTCCCAAATTCATTCCAACAGGCAGTCTTCACTAGAGAAGTCCATGCAGCAAGCAGAGCCAACGAACTAGATATGAATATAGCAGAATGCGGAGAGCTTAAAAACATTATATATATATATATATACACACTTATATATACTTATATATATATCACCACACCGGGGAAATCTAATCATGACGAAGTATCAGAAAACCCAATTCGAGGGACATTTCACGAAATAATTGCCTGTGCTCTTGAAAATGTCAGTGTCATGAAAAATAAAGACAGGCTGATTAAAAGAGACCCTAGAGACATAAAAATGATATACAAGACTGGATCCTAGATTGAATCTTGGGGCAGGGGGAAAAAGTCCCATAAAGAACATTAATGGGAAAATTGGTGAAATTTGAATGGGAACTGTAGGTTATATAACAGTATTGTATTGATGCTCAATGTCTTGATTTTGAGAACTGGGTGGTGTACCTTTAAGTAAATGTCTTGTTCTTAGGAAATACACACGAAAGTATTTGGGGTAGAGGGTCATAATGTTTGCAACTTACTCTCAAATTAGCAATGTGTATATATGTAAGTACACACATGTATAAACACACACATTATTATTTTGAAAGAGAGAAAGCAAAACCTGGGCAAAGAGTCTATGATTGTTTTTTGTGCCATTCTTAAAATACTTCTGTAAAATTAAAATTATGTTAAAATAAAAAAAGTTTTAAAAGTAGAGTTAAAAGCCAAAGGGTCTATAAGTTGTGTGAACTAAAAATACACACACGCAAAACAATTCTATATCTATTAGCCAAGGATACAGACAAACTTAAAGTTTCACATAAAGAATACGCTACTGTTTTCTTAAGAGAATTGGAATGGTTAAGGGGGGGAGTAAATGAATGGATGAAACAAGAAAGGATAACTACAGAGTAATGCTGATAACATATCATAAACTAAGAAATAGGATTATCACATCTGTGCTTATACCCCTGCACCAACATGCCGGAGTACATGGCCAGCATTGGTTAGCTTCCCCAGAACGCACTTTCTCTTCCTTCCAGGCTCACACCTGTGCTACATTTCCAGACTCCCCCACAGCTAAGTCTGGCCACGAAATGTGAGTGGAAGGGTGTGCACCACTTCTAGACCTGTTCCCTCCCCCAAATTCCACTGAGCATCTTTCACATTCTCCTCTCCCTTTCAGATGACTAGAGAAGACTGAGGGCAAAGAGGTGGGTGGAGCCACAGCTGAGGACCCTGGTCCCCCAAATGATGACTGAAAGGTCACCTGGCAGCTAGACACATTCAAATGGATGCTATATAAGCAAGAAATAAAATTCTTAGATGCCTGCTTGTGCTTTGGGACACAGTTCAAAGGAATGACAACTCTGTCACATGAAGAAGATATGAGTGTGAGACTTTAATGTTAAAAATCCAAGAATGTAGGGAGCAGCTGGGGAGAGGTCAATAGTGTCCATCCTATATAATAAAAGCCTAATATGCTAAGCGTCCTATCATCCGGTTGGCCATTCAACCAATCAAAGTGTAATATGCTAATGATATGCTAAGGAAGCTCAACCGCTCGCTATGACATGCACTGACCACCAGGGGGCAGACACTTTGACCAGTAGGTTAGCTTGCTCCTGGGGTCCAGCTGATTGGGTCTGAGTGAGACGGGACAGACACGCCCTAGAGCCCTCCCACAGTCCCTCCCTGGCTGGCCAACCTCCTGTATCCCGCCCCAGCCCCAATCATGCACCAGTGGGGTCCCTTAGCCAGGCCTGCACTCTCTCACAATCCAGGATCTTTCAGGGGATGTTGGAGAGCCAGTTTCAGCCTGATCCCACAGGCCAGGCCAAGGGACCCCACTGGCGTACAAATTCATGCACCAGGCCTCTAGTTTTATCATAACCCTCCACCACTTTAAACATTTTAAAGTCCTAAGTTTCTTTTCACCTTCCACAAATTTAAAAGCTAGAACAAGTGAATAGGCAAAAGGAAAAATAAGGAGTTAACAGCACTAATTTTCTTTTACTGTTTAACCTGATTCACTATAGAGCAAACTGACAAACCTTGGGATTGAAAAAAAATTGGGGGGACAAAGTATACTTTCTATGACATCCTAAAATTCTAGCCATAAATTACAACCTCTTCTGTGTGAATTATTCAAAATTCTAAGCAAATGCACTATTTAATACCTTTTACATCCTTCCAAAATATATAATCCTTTGACATTTACAAAAGTTTGACTTTTGCTGAAAGTTCATCATAAACACATAAGAGTTCAGAGAAAAGGGGCTCTGGGGGAAAAAAAAGAAGTAGAAGAAATAATTTATAATTTATTAGACTGTGTGTTTAAGCACACAATCACCAAACCTACAACAACAACAGATGCACTGCTTTTATGGTATATGAGTAAAATATAATAGGACAATGTCCCTAACACTTTCTCTCCGTTCAGTACTGGGCACTTTCCTGGTCCATTTGGGATCATAACTGGATTTAGCCAATCCACAAGTTCCTGGGGAAATGGAAATATCATCAGTCAGCAGATGCCCTCACTCTAAGTTCTTATTTCACACTGCCCTTCATACATGTTTTATACAGTAATTTTTATACATCCTGACTGCCCTACATGTTTGTTCTTTACAGATCTCTGAGTCCCTCCCCACTTGTAGGGCTCATCTGAATATACTCTCCAGAGTTTCAGGCATATGACCCTGGATCCTGGCACTACCCACTGGAACCTAAGACTCTGGTCCTGGCTGGGCCTGCTTCCCCAGACCTCCCTGCTAAAGAAGGAGGCATTGGTCTTTCCTGGCAACCCTGGGCCCAGCATGTTCACCCTCAAGCTGTGCTTGCACTCACTGACTGCTACAACCACTGAGCATCTTCTGAGGGGAGAAATTACACCCTCACACAGCATCCCTGCAACAGCTCAGGTGTCCCCCGCCCTCCTAGGTAAAGTAGCTCCTAACACTCATCACTTGCTGGTTTTACCCTTATCAATGCAAATGACTCTCCAAAATTATCTTAGCTCTTTCCTGACTGTCTGCTCCTACCTGACTGCAAAATCATCTTGAAAGCAGGGACCGTGCTGTCTTCATGTTTGTATCTCTAGCATTTGGAAGAGTGCCTGGTCAGAATAGGTGCCTACTCCATATATTTACTGAAGGAATGAATGAGTGAATGAATGCTCCCTGATACTATCTTTACAATGAGAGGGCTACAGTCAGATAGTTCTACAAGCCCTGAAGTACTATAGGAAAGACTTTATGATGAACAATTCGAAAAACTTAACACTATGCAGATGATCATGAGGGATTAGGTCAGACTTAACACTTTATTCAGATAATCATGAGGGAAATGCAGCCAATGAAAATTAGTGAAATGTGATAACCCTTTTCAACCATCTTCCTCCACCATCCCCAGAGCATGAGATTTACATAAGAAGTCTGAAAGGAAGAGTTCCGTGAACCCTTCTCACTGTTTTCACCCAGAAAGGAGAGAGGGATGGCAAGTTTGAATCAGTCAGGCAGACAACTCACTAACAGGAAAGCCATATGTACAGATGTATTTCAGAAAGAGAAAGAGAAATAGTCAGCAACTTGAAAATTAATTAGATTAAGCACAGTCCTTCTGACAAGCACACCTTGTACTGCATAATTCGACTGCATTATAATATAACATAACAACCTAAATTTTCCCCATTCCCATGTTTTCTAATACAATGTATTTACTGCACAACTATCTACAATCTAACCTCTCTCTTGGCTAAAGACACCTAATTTCCACTTCATCACGTTTCCAGGCCTTACATTCAAAGGTGCTGCCTATTAAGCAGTGTTGAGAAAATTGTGGGAATCTTGCATGCCATTAGTATCCAGTGTTATTTTAAAGGGTAAGTAGTTCATTTCTAATACAATACCATGCAAAATTAAACATCCAGTCAGCTATAAAAACTGCTTGAGAGGAATGAACAACAGAGTAGCTGACACGTCCCTTGTAAAAAAGTCAGTCACTGATCAAGGGCTCACATGAGCAATTTTCTTCACAAGGTACAACCTCCCTTTATTCTCGACTTTGGTTAAGAATGCCCTCCCTAGCAAGTGTCCCGTCTGCTTAAAAACCAGTCAATATTCTACGAAGAACTCGATTTTCTGTTAAAAGATAAAACCCTCAGAGCTCAAGACAAAGCAGACGCAGTGATTCGACAACACTCCATGTAAAGGAATATTGGATTTTTATTTACCTGGATGACGAAAGGCCTCTAAAGGGATTCTGAGGTACCTTTCCCAATTATACAGAAGAATGAATTTCCAATGAAAACCATGTGAATCGACATGTGTTCGCCACTGTTCAATAAGACAATGTGATGCCCAGATGAGATGCTAAATGAAGAGGTTTATCTTGGGCTCTGGTTGGAATTGAAGAAAAGTGTTGCCTCTCTCCCTGAAGAGGAAAGTTGTGATGACCTTCCTTTGCTAGCTGCAGCCACATCCTCACTGCCTTTTAGCTGGCACATGTGATATCAAGGCACTCCTTGGAGAAAGTTCCCCACACAGAACACAAGGCAATTCCCATTCTACTTCCCCCTCACTCACAGGTTGGTGGGTGACTTTGCACAAGAGTCAAAAAAGGGGCATAATGCACCCTTCCCCCCTTGGGCCTCATTGATGTGAAAATAACCAAGTTCTTGATTTCCACCAGAAAAACAAAAGACTTCTGTGGTGTCATCAGCATTATTCTGAGCCCTGACCTGTGTTGAGTGTTCATTCCGTGGCAATCTACAAAAATGGTTCCTCAAAGCTTACTTTCCTCACAGGAACAAATACGCTTGGCAACTGTGCATACTGATGAGCTACTTGTTGAATTTCCATGTCAATTGCCTGGCTGTTGTTAATTATGTGCAAACATGGAATACACATCACACAGGCCTTGTAGCAGAAGAGACATGAAAGGAAGTTCCCCAAAGGGGAGCTTTGCAGTCCCCGCCCACCAATCTGTTTAACAAAACCAGATAACACTTAACAAATGACAAGATTTAAAAATGTACCTCAGGTGAGGTATAGGAGAAAATCGACGGTAATGGGGAGAAGGATTATAGGGATGAATACAGTATGCCTCCAATATGTAAGAATTAAATTCCAGCCTAAATCCATGCAGAGGGAGGATGACAGATAGCAAGACTCAGACGGTTTCCAACCTGCTCCTTAGCAGCTGGCTACAGAGCTAACACAAATGCAAACAAAAAAGAGGTGAAGTTGAAATCTGGAACAAGATACCCTTATTGTGGTAAATGAGAAGGCCAAAGTGTTCAAATGGGATTGGCAAATACTGCTGGCAGGGCAGGGGGTGAACACTCTCCAAAGAGAGAAGAGATCTTCCCAGAGAAGATCAAGTCCTAATGCGAGCTGCTTCATCCACTTAGAATACACTTATCAAACTCAGGCTTTTTCTTTCATTTTACTTTTATTTATTGATTTTAGGGAGGGAGGGAGGGAAGAATAATAATTTCTTATTCTATTTACTTATGTATTCATTGCTTGATTCTTCTATGTGCTGTAACCAGGGATTGAACACCCAACCTTGGCATATTGGGAAGACGCTCTAACTAACTGAGCTAACCAGCCAGGACTCGTGCTTTTTCTTGCCTAGCAACTTTAACTCACTCCTTTCTCTCTCATCTGGAGCTGCATAACAAGGGTACTGCCCTTCTTAGCCCCTAATATCTATCTTCCACTACCTCTTACCATCTCTTACACGCTGCCTAAAGTTCATGATTCAGGTATCATCCCAAGCTGATGCTGATTGGTCAGGGTCAAAGTACAACTCATACAAGTCGTCTCTATTTAGCATTTTACCTATGGTTTGGCAAATGTGCTTATTGAATCTGCAGGAAAATACAAAGTTGGTGTTATAGGTTCAATTATAACAGATTAAGGATGATAACATCAGGATTAAAAGAGACACTACTAGGCAGGAGTTAGGGCCAAGTGAAATTAACTAATTACCATGTAAAAATGAAAGGTCCCATGCTTAGCAACTATGCTTCTCAAAGACAGAATGTGTGATCTAAGGCTGAACAGAAATGCATATTGAAAAAAAAATACTTAGCCATTTTGATCAACATGGAAGCTGTCAATAAAGGATGTTGTGATCTTAAACTGCATCATGAGAAGGGAATTATCTCATTCTACTGAGTCAATCTGCCCAGAGATAATCACATACAGTTGTAGGAATGTCTCAGATGATAAACAGACACACGTTAGAAGGAACCAAGCAAGACTGTGTGTGAGAGCTTCGCAAGCCAAATCAAATGATGAATGGCTGAAGAAACAGAAGATATTTAGTCTGAAGATGTAAAGATTAAAAGTGGCATGATAAAGTCTTCAAATATTTGAAGGACTGTTGTGTGGAAGAGGGATGAGACTCGTCCTACATAGCTAAAAGAGGGAAAATGTGTACCAACAAAGTGTAAGCTACAAGGGGGCACTTTTGAACCAAGATAAGAATTTTCTAACCATCATAAAACACAGAGGGAAGGAACCGCCTGGGGAGGCAGGGAGCATCCCATCTCTGAAGGGAATCCTGGCAGATGACAGAAGGTCACTTGGCAAGGACAGTAAACCTCTTACTCAGAGACACAGAGAGAGACTGACTGCCTGAAAAGTCATAGGAACTGCCTTGAGTGAGAACCTACTGTACGCCAGAATTTTCCATGCTTCATAATCCTTGAAATAACCCTAAAAGCCAGGCGTCACTATACTCAATTGACAGATGTTCACAAAGGCCAAGTGACTTGCCTGAAACCATTCAGTAAATGGTGAAGCCTAAATTCAAATCTAGATGTACATTTCTGCCCTGACATATCCTATCTAATAAAAGAGAAACATGGTAATTGGCGTACAACCGCTACCCTTCCCATTGGCTAATCAGCGAGATATGCAAATTAACTGCCAGCCAAGATGGCGGCCGGCAGCCAGGCAGCTTGAAACTAACATGAGGCTTGCTTGCTTCAGTGACGGAGGACTCCAACATTCCCCGCCTGCCTTGCTGGCCTCTGAGCTTGCAGTTTAAGAAACATTGTAACGAATATAGAAGCTAAACAAAACCCCAGAAACCTGCTTTCAGCAAGCCAGGATCTCAGAGCTGGAGTTATACATTGTTTCGATTATAGAACCGAAACAAACCAGATACCTGCTTTCAGGAGTGGAGGCCTAAGAGCTGGAGCCTCAGAGCTAAAGCTGGCCCAGAATAAAAAAAAAAAGAGAGAGAGAGAGAAAAAGGAGCAGTTGGGAGCTTCCGTCACCTGCCAGCCTGAAAAGAGCCCTCAGCCCCTCACCCAGACTGGCCAGGCACCCCAGTGGGGACTCCCACCCTGATCCAGGACACCCTTCAGTGCAAACCAGCCAGCCCCACCCATGCACCAGGCCTCTATCCTATATAGTAAAAGGGTAATATGCCGCTCAGCACGGGGATCAGCGGAGCTGAGAGGCCTCCCAGCACCGGGATCAGCATGACAGGGGGGAGCTCCCCAACCCCCTGATGGCTCTGCGGCTCTGTGTGTGACAGGGTGCGGCGCCCCAACCCCCTGATCGGCCCTGCTCTGTGTGTGACAGGGTGCGGCTCCCCAACCCCCACCCCCCCACGGTCCCTGCTCTGTGTGTGACAGGGTAGAGCCATAACCTCCCCATTGGCCCTGCCCTGAGTGTGAGAGTGGCGGCGCCCCAACCACCTGATCGGCCCTGCTCTGTGGGTGATAGAGGGTGGCGCCCCAACCTCCCTACCCACGGGCCCTGCTCTGTGTGTGATAGGGTAGAGCCATAACCTCCCCATCAGCCCTGCCCTGAGTGTGACAGTGGCGGCGCCCCAACCCCCTGATCGGCCCTGCTCTGTGGGTGATAGAGGGCGGTGCCCCAGCCCCCTGATCCGCCCTGCTCCATGTGTGACAGGGGGCGGTGCCCCAACTCCCCTATCAGCCCTACTCTGTGAGTGACAGGGGGGAGCTCCCCAACCCCCCTGATGGGCCCTGCTGTGTGTGTGACAGGGGGTGGCGCCACAACCTCCCCATCGACCCTGCCTTCAGTGTGACACGGGGCAGTGCCCCAACCCTCCAATCAGCCCTACCCTGAGCGTGACTGAGGGTGGCATCACAACCTCCCAATCTGCCCTGCTCTGTGCATGACAGGGGGCGGCGCCCCAACTCCCCAATCGGCCCTGCTCTGAGCCTGACCAGGGGCTGCACCTAGGGATTGGGCCTGCCCTCTGCCACCTGGGAGCAGGCCTAAGCCAGCAGGGCATTATCTCCCGAGGGGTCCCAGACTGCGAGAGGGCACAGGCCGGGCTGAGGGACCCCCCCCCTTCCCCCCCGAGTTCACAAATTTTTGTGCATCGGGCCTCTAGTTGCCTTATAATAATCTGTTGATTCAGCTCTTTAAAAGTCCAATATTCAACCAGTGGGTTACATAAACAGAGTGAGACACTGAAAAATCACTGAACAAGATTCAGAAAGCCTCTGTGTGTGTCTTACTTTTACTAATTACACTTTAGGACCTGGGACAAGTTACTGAACCTCTCTGGGCCCTCACTTTATTCATTCACCAGCTTTTAATAATAATACCTAGTGCATAGGTTTTTGATGAACAGCTAAATATATAAAACAGATCACCTAAATAAAATTATGTTGTAAATGCTAAAATGCTTTTTTAAGTGGAACATTATTAATGTTATTAGGTAAGATCAATACTCTTAACTTCAAAGAACAATCAAAAAGATAGTTTAATTTGAAGTATTTTCAGAAAAAAAATAAAAGAGAAGCCTCTCTAAGCTGCTTGGCTCCACTAAGTAGAAAAGAGTACCTAGTGTCAGCTTTATAATTTCTGTAAAATAGGAGCTTAGGGGCAGCAATCTGATAGGAAAGAGAGGAGGGCAACCACCTTCTAAATCACCTCTAGGTATTGCCACTGATGGCACGCTGAAGCCATCGTCACTGGTCCCATTTTTCCTAGAAGTACAGACAGAACTGTGCTAACAGCAGCTGGCCGCCTCCAAAATATTTGCTGAGACTCATGAGTAGGTGGTAATTTAGTGTAAACCATTTTATTCTTCATTTAGATGAAGACTTACCCGTTATGGTAAGTAAAAAAGACTGCAGCTCATAGAAAGCACACACTGATAACCAGGACTCTCAGGGTTGGAAAGGACATCGAAGGTCTTCTGAGCCAACGTCCATCTGCTGCTTGTTATATTAATGTTAAACATCCAAAAGCCATCTGTCATGCATAGAGTGTA
This sequence comes from Myotis nattereri, assembly GCF_964212035.1. NCBI lineage: Eukaryota > Metazoa > Chordata > Mammalia > Chiroptera > Vespertilionidae > Myotis > Myotis nattereri. Next base: position 28,069,688 of record NC_138084.1, read on the forward strand.
TGCGACATCCTCACACGTTTTATAGCTTCCCAGAGCAAATGGATGTCTCCCCAAAGACCTGATGATTGACCATTTCCTAACAGCCCATGTGAAATATGTCAGGGTCTAGCAGGTATGGTGAGGTACAAGGAGAATATTTTTCCCTCTCTATCTAATCCTGATGCAACCACAGAGCAACCCCGCACAAAACACTGGCATCCCCAAGATTCAGGGAAGGATCTGTATCCTTTGAACTGTTTTACATTTTTCAGGACCTTGGAAAGCAACAAGAAGGTCCCTTTGCAGTTCCCAAACGTGGCTGTATGACATCCTAGTGAGCTTTTCAAACATACAGATTCCTAGGCCCCTCATAAAATCAGACTTACAGGTGCCAGCCTGGCCCCATTATAGAAAAAAATCTCTCTGTGGAGGAGGTCAAAGTGGGGAAAAAGAGGGACATATGTAATACTTTGAACAGTAAAGAAATTAAAAAAATAAAAAGAATCTCTGATGGAGTCCCTATGTGACATTGTCTACCCTTGAGCAGCAAAGTCAGGTTAGACTGGGAGCTCCTGCCCCAGCCACTCCACACTAGTCAGGCCAGCCTATGAAGGAACCAGCTGGGACTCAGCTTAGGGAATCACCAAGATGAGTGAGAGGCACGTTCTCCTCTGTGGGGACGTTTCTAGAGGTTTTTCTGTTTGAATAAAAAACAAACAAGAACGCAAATACAAAGGAAACTCCTTTAGCATTCCAGATTTTTGTGGTTCAGATAAAGAAGTACAGGAGTTCTAACTATGCGCCATTAATAGTTGTATAGAGGAAGGAAGAGAGGGATAGAAGGGAGGGTAGGTTGGTTGGATAGTTGGATGGATGTACAGATGGACAGATAGATGAGTAATAATAGACAGCCAATTGTATATTTATTTTGACAAGAATAATATTATATCCCCGGCCTTCTGGACTCTGCATCCTAGTGTAGAAGAACAACAACAAACAAGTAAACAAATAGCTTTATAATTTCATATAGTGGCAGGTGCTATGAAGAAATATAAATGAGCTGAACTGGATATCTGCATTTGCCCCTTCCAGATAGACTCTCCGACCCTCTTTGTCTTGCTTTGTGCCAAAGAAGACTGGCAGATGCCTTCTCCTGTAGGTTCCAGTTGGTTTTCAGTCAAGGGGAAATGCCAGCAAGGGGGCGGGAAGGGATTGAGGTTGAGGTACTAGTTAATTGCTATAGAAAGGACTTAGCATGGTGCTGGGCATATGGCACTCACTGGGTAATGGAAGCTGCTCCTACTGACAACACTAGTGAAGAAGGGCCTGGACTACTGAGAGGTGCTTTCTTGTTTATTTCTTTATCCCTCTCTCTCATCTCTGTCTATAGTCTTCCCAATATAAATGTGTCAATACAAACTTGATTGTTTTTTAATAATGTTTACAGAGAGGACAACTTGTGTGCCCTGACTTCTGCTTTGCAGCAAGTACAATGAATTATTCATTTAGTTTGGGGGCTCTTTCTTTTTAAAAGTAATCATCACCTCCTTGAGAGAAAATTTTATTTTTTCCATGCTATCAGTCCTGTCAGACTTTAGAAGTTCACAATCACCAAAGAAGAGCAAAGCAATTTAGATAAAATTTTCCTGTTCTGAGGGAAGACTTTTGTTATTAAATGTGAGGCATTCAATAGTAACTGCCAGCTGTTTAATCAAAAAGTTATTGTTCGCTGTGGAGGGAAAATTGGAGTTTGGAAAACAATAAGGCTACAGTGCCAAGCTCAGAAAGTGTCCTGGTTTCAAATTCTTTTCAAACTCCGCCTGAGCATTTAAACTATAATGGCCCATTTCTGATCAGGTATTTCATGGATGATAATAAGAAAATCACTGAGATGATTGAGATCGCCTACTCATTGTCTTTAATTATCCCCTTTTGTTGTGGCCCCTTCATGTTCTGAGTACAGAGTATAGAGAGTTTTCAGAGATGTCTCAAGCCTATTATTAAGGACATACAGGTGACTCCTTTAATTTCCAAACCAAAATGAATAATAAAAGAAAAATTAAGAAGGTGAGAGAATTACAAGAAGGGAAAAATTCTGTATGCTAGTAAGAGAATAAGGTTTTGAAGAAAACTAATAGGTAAATAATAGATCTAAGAGTCAGAAGGCCTTTGTTCCAAATTCTGGGTTTTACTCCTAAACTTGGGATGATTGTCACACCTTTCACATAAAGAAAATGATGTCTGGCCTGGCCAGTGTGGCTCAGTGGTTGAGCATTGACCCATGAAGCAAGAGTTTCCTGGTTCAATTCCAGGTCAGGGCACATGCCCAGGTTGCAGGCTCGATCCCCAGGAGGAGTGTGCAGGAGGCAGCTGATCAATGTTTCTATCCCTCTATCCCTCTCCCTTCCTCTCTCTAAAATCAATAAAAACATATTTAAAAATAAAAAAGAAGAAAACTATGTCTGCCTTACATATTTTTTAGGCTCAATGAGATACTGTACAGTAATTGCTCTGAAAACTGTTGCCCAATACTGATGTGAAACTGGCATAAGTAAAGTGATATTGAGCTACCTGAAAGGTTGTTGGGTTTCCCCCAGTGACCCAACTATATCCCTTTCCTTAGGTTCACACCGTGAGATAAGCTGGTAACCTTTTTACAATTTTGCATATTTTCATTAAGTTATTCAATTTGATTTCAGTTACTTACAACCTACCTGTCTTAACTAGCTACAACATGTGCAGGAAGATAGACAAAGTCAAACAATTCTGCCCTCAAATGAACTGCCACAAGGCTTGGGACCCCACTCACCAGCGCACATGACAGGTAAAACTTCTGATCTCCTTACCTACATCCTGTGATGTAATCAGTGATTTATGGGCAACTTGAAAGCAGAAACCAGCTCTTATTTGCCATGGCATCCCTAATACCTCAGCCAGGGCCAGACACAGAATATATGCTCCAGAATAATGGTTTTCATTCTACTTATTTTTGCACTCGTGTCCATCTGATCAGTTCCTAGAAGCAGCCATCTCTCTCTGACTGCATGATTACCCAGTGGATGGACTGGCTTGGCTCTCCCTGCCTCTTCAATGGATTAATTGCATATTTAGGTTGATGGAAAAGGTTGAAATGCAAACTTTCAACTGGGACGATGTGTGGAATAATGGAAGCATTATTCAAGTCCAGGCCATGCTACATTTCCACGCATCAATGGAAATCTGCATGCACATTCCCTTTGTTTCCTTAACCTCCTCCTCACCTTCTCATCCAGAGATCATGAACAACTCTCAATGACACAGAACTGACGGCACTGCAGGCACTTAACAATTATACTCAAGAACTATCAATTAAGGGAATCTATACAAATAAAAGGGTAATATGCTAATTAGACCGGATGTCTTCTGGACATCCTTACAAACAAAGCCACGGTGGTGAGGCAAAGGTGGTTATGGGTGATCAGGCCAGTAGGGGAGAGCAGTTAGGGGGATCAGGCTAGTAGGGTAGAGCAGTTAGGGCAATCAGGCCGGCAGGGGAGAGCAGTTAGGGGAATCAGGCTGGCAGGGGAGAACAGTTAGGCAGTTAGGGGGATCAGGCCAACAGGGGAGCAGTTGAGGGCATCTGGCAGTCATGTAGAGTGGTTAGGGGTGATCAGGCAGGCAGGCAGGTGAGCAGTTAGGAGCCAGTGGTCCCGGATTGTAAGAGGGATGTTCCCTGAGGGATCAGGCCTAAATTGGCAATCAGGCATCCCCCAAGGGATCCTAGATTAGAGAGGGTGCAGGGCGGGCTAAGGGACACCACTCCCCCAAAGCATGAATTTCATGCACTGGGCCTCTAGTGAATAAATAAATAACTATGAAATCTATGGCCTTAGTAGTCTCTGCACTTCAAAGAGACTCCAGTCACACTGAACTATTTGCACGTCCGGAAGTTCCATAAACTCTCTAGCTGCTGTGCATCCTAGTCCCTTGGCTCGAGGCACCTTCCTAGCACTTACCTGGCTATGTAACACACCACAACTCAACTAAGCTGGAAAGCCTCTCTCATACTATCTTTCATCCAGTTTTATTGAAAATGCTACATTTTTTCTTGGTTTCTATGTTGCTGAATAAATGTCTGGTGCCAATCTGAATTTCTTTGCTTTGTAAGTGATTTGGTCTTTTTGCCTTGAAGTCCTGAGGATATTTTTCTTTTATTTAAAATTTAATAGTTTTATACTAGGATACTAGTATATCTTAGAATTGTCTTTACATGTCAGTTTTCTCAGATTCATGATTAGCCCACTCAATTTATAGATTTGAATTTTCTTGCATTGTAAATTTTAGTAGTTTGAGATATTATTCACATACAACACAATTTATACATTTAAAGTATATACTTCAAGGTTTTTGGTATATTACATAACTAACTTTGTTATGTTGTGGTTAAATATATATGACATTGTTTTAATTATTTTACATGTACAATTCAGTGGCATTAATTATATTCACAATGTTGTGCAACCACCACCATCCAGTTCAAAAGTTTCTTTATCACCCAAAACAAAAACTCTGTAACCATTAAGCAGTAACTTCATTTTTTCACTGCTCAGCCCCTGTTAACCTCTAACCTTTCTGCCTCTATGAAATGGACTATTTAATACATTTCATGTAAGTAGAACCATATAGTTGTCCTCTATGTCTGGCTTATTTTACTTAACTAGAGGCCTGACGCACAAAATTTATGCAAGAGTAGGCCTTCCTTACCCGGTCTGCCGGCACCGGCTTCCCTCCAGCACCTGGAACCCAGGCTTCCCTCTGGCTGCTGGCACCTGGGACCCGGGGTTCACTCACAGAGGGAGGCCCCGCCTACCCACCGCAGCCTGCCAGTTGGTCGGTGGCCTGGACCTCCCTCTGTGGGGCGATCATGGGCAATGGCCGGGCCCCCGACCAATCGCATCACACCCGCCTTGGCTGGCCTGGCACCAGTGGCTGTCATAGCGTGGTCCTGGATGGTCGTCCAGATGGTTGTTCCGCTGTTCAACCATTTGGTCGATTTGCATTTCGCACTTTTATTATGCTTTTATTATATAGGATATTTTCAAGGCTCATTCATGCTGAAACATATATCAAAACTGCATTTCTTGACATAGCTGAATAATATTCCATTGTATGTATATACCACATTTTATTTAACCATCTGTGATGGACACTGAGTTTCTAATTTTTAGCTATTGTGGAAAATACTGCAATAAACATTGACATGCAAATTTCTGTTCAAGTCTCTGCTTTTAACTCCTTTGGGCATATACTTGCAAATGAAATTGTTGAGCCACATGGCAATTTAGGTTTAGCTCTGTGAACAATTTTGGAGAGAATGTGGAGAGATTCAGATTTAGGCAAGCACGATTTTCCTAGAAAAATCAAGACACAGAGGAAGGTTTCCTGTATCCCCCTCATGATCCACAAGCTAGACTAATAGCAGCATCACCTCAGCAGTCTTACAGCATCCTTTTCCGCATCACAGTGGCACCTAGCACTCAGGTACAGGAATCTCTTACTTACCTGCCTGTCTCCCAACTAACTACACCCTGGGATCCTTAAGAACTTGGACCTTTTCTTCAGTACAGGTGGTTAGAACTTGACTCTTAACCAACTTAACTGAGTTTATAACATGACTCTGCCATTTGCCAGCAATATAATCTTGAGCGTATACATTACTGCACCACTCCTTTCTAGTTTCCTCATCTGAAAATGTAGATAATAACAGTACCTACTTTATATTGTTCTTGTTAGAATTAAGAGAACATATTTAAAGCACTGAGAACAGTGTTCGTCATATTTTAAATATTTAATATTCTTATCACTATCATCATCTCAATATCCCCAGAAACTCGTATGGGACCTAATACATAAAACACAATAAATACATAACTGAAAGAATGTACAGATGTCTCTGTCTCCTGAATTGTAACAGCACTTAAAATGCAATTGATATACAGTTCAACATTGCATTAGATACTAATGTGTATTATAATCTACTAGTCTGTGTGTTGTTTTACTAGTATGTTCCAAGTAAGACCATAAGCTTCTTAGAGAATATGATATATATTAATATATATTTAATTCTATATCCCCTATAGCATTATGCTGGCTCAAAAGAAGAAAAGGTTTGACATGTTTTGAAAAATGTACTAAACACTTAAATCTGAATATTCTGAACAGATGACTGTGTGTTAGAACACACACACACACACGAGCTACTTTCCTATGCCTCACGTTTTCCTCTCCACCAAGGAGATTCCAAGGCCACAATGTCCAGCTCTAACTCTTCTGAGTCTGGAGAATTTGGCACAGTTATTCCATCTCTCTATACAATGAAGTAATAGATGCCTCCTAGGATTTATGTGATATTAAAGTAAACTATTTCTAAATCATGGGCTGGACTTATTAGTAGCTCTTAGTACTCTTCCTCAGCCATGCCCTCCACCTTCTCCCACCTGCTTCATCTGACCAACTCCCCATCACTGATTGGGTCCCAAACAAGGAAGAGACCCAGGAGCACTTCCAATCAGGCCCGCAGATAGTTTATTCTACGTTTATTGCAAAATATCCTCACACATATCCTATGGCCCCGCAATCCTGACTGTTCAAAAAAAAAAAAATCAATGCCATCTGCTTCAGTTTTTTTGTTAGATTTAGATTTGCACCAATTGCATATATAACTCAAAATGCTCAGCAACCAGTGACATAAGATACAAAAGCAGCAATATTATATAGTCCATTCACTCTTTCCTTCAACAGATATTTACTGACTGTCCAAGGTGTGCACTATACTAAGTTCTGAAGATACAGATATGTGAAAAATCCCTGCCATCGTGGGGGAATGTAAAAAGAGAGGGAGGTACTATACAAACACATAATAAGCAAACAAATACAAGAAGTGATGAATGCAAAGAGGAAAAAAACATGGTAAAGGGGGTGGATGCAATATGGTGAGAGGGTTTCTGATAAGGCAGCATTTGAATAATTGAAGGAAGTGAAGAAGTCAAGGAAACAGATAAAGGAAAGGTATCCCAGGCAGAGCAAACAGCAAGCACAATGCCCCAAGACAGAATGCGTGTGGAACGTTGACATAATGTCAAGGACTCATGTGTGTCTGGAGCAAAGGAAGCAGGAAAGGGAGGTATAAGGGATGAGGCTGAAGAAGTGGCAAGAAGCTCCATTTCCTTGGACTTTCAGACCACGCTATGGCTCAGTCTTTTAAGTGAGATGAGAAGAGCTTTGGAGAGTTTTGAGTAGAGGACTGTCATGATCTCATTCACTCTGGCTGACGAGTTGAGAACAGATAGGGAATAGGGACATAGCAAGGTGAAATCAGGGCCACCTGCCGCAGACTACTGCGCCACCACAGATGAGAGACAGTGGTTGGCACAGGCTAACAGTTGTACAGGAAGTGGAAAGTGGTCACAATGTAGATCTATGACGAAGATAAATTTGACAGAAAGTGTGCTGATAAATTATATTGAGAGTGTGAGATAAAGCAAAGAGTACAAGATTACTCCAAGTTTTGGGTGGCCCAAAAACCCAGGGAAGAATAATTTTCAAGTATGGAATGACCAATTATGTCAAGTGCAACTGATGAGAAGATAAAGACTGAGATTGAACCCTTTGGAACTGGTGATGTGGAGGTCTTTGATAAGAGTCTTTGGTATGATGATAGGGACCCAAACCTGACTAAGGTGTATTCAAGAGGGAATGGAAGAAGAGGAAATGAAGACAGTATTCACTAGTTCTTGGGATTTTTAAAAAAATATATTTTATTGATTTTTTTTACAGAGAGGAAGGGAGAGGGATAGAGAGGAACATCGATGACACAGAAACATCAATCAGCTGCCTTCTGCACACCTCCTACTGGGGATGTACCCGCAACCAAGGTACATGCCCTTGACCGGAATCGAACCTGGGACCTTTCAATCCGCAAGCTGGTGCTCTATCCACTGAGCCAAACCAGTTAGGGCTCCTCTTGGGATTTTTACTGGAGAGGTGGGGGGTATCAGCTGTAGAGGAATATGGGATTGAGGGAAGGCTTTTATTAATGTATGGTGGGTTCGGATAATGTATTGCTGCTGCTTAAGATCATCCTGTTGCTGGAAAATCCTGATGATATAGGAGAGGGAAAATGGTTGAAGTGTGTCCTGCACAAGGGAAGGGATGGCCCCAGGCAGGAGCATGTGGAGAATACATTGTAACAGGAGATCCGGAGTCCATGGTCCAGGAGCAGGCCAGCCAGTAGAGGTGCTGATGGGTTATCTTCTGATTGCTTCTATTCCCTGGGTGAGGCAGGAAGCAAGTTCATCCACTGAGTTTATCAACTCACAGGACTAAGTGCTGAGTGTGTGGAGACAAGAGATGTAGAATGATCACCCAGAGGAGGAGAGTATGATGGCTTTGGAGTTATCCAGGTCTGGGTTTCAAGTCCACCTCTAATCTGCCTCCTACTTCTTGGACTTAGATGGGTCAACCCTCCCCAATTCTACCTCCTCGTGATCAGAGTGGAAATAAAGATCTCTTAAGAACACCCAAATCTCATAGGGTTGTTCTGAAGGTTAAATAAGACCTTTGTGTTAAGTCCCAATACATAACAAATACCCGATAAATATTTATTTCTTCCCTACTTTTTCTTTCTTATACCCACTCTCTATTTCCCCCTTTTCAACTAAAGTATATATGGGTGAGGATGAGATAAATGTCTCATTCACAATTTAGAAATTAAAGAATGGAATGATCCTTTACCTTTTCCTTTCTCTCTCTTCTAAACCCCTCAGGGCTCTTTCTAACCCTAACACCAAACCAAATCAGTCAGCCCAGCAACCAATGGGAATTTAGAACTGTCTCCATGCTCAAAGGTTGTGTGTGTGTTGAGGTAAAAGGGGGCACAATCGACATGAGGTTCTTTTCTCTTATTGAAATAACCTTATGGTATAAGCAGAAAAGAATAAAAATCAGAAGGAAAGCTATCCTCCCACATGCAGCTTTCACAAATACACAAATACTGTGCATCCTTCAAGCCCAGGCCTAAGCACATAACCATAGTTTGAGGGCACCCAGAGACCATCCTCAGTTTGCATGATGTCCAGAGAAGGGAAGTTGTGGCTGAAGGCCACAAAGTAGCAGAGTGAGAGCTAGAACCCAAGTCTTCTCATCTACTGGCTGGGATTCACTGACTTTTATTTATTAATATTTTCCTCCTCCTATTATTACTGGTAGTGATGATGATAATAATTAATATTTCCTGAGTGCTTACTATGCAGCAAATATAAATCTATGTATAGGTCCCATGTAATACTTCAATTAAACCCATAATGTAAGGTCAATTATTGTCTTTTTTTAATAAATAAGAAAGCTGTGTCCAATTAATTTAGGCACAGGGAAACCTCTGGTAAATGGAGGAGCTGGGCATGAACACAACAGGCTGGTTCTAATCTAAAGCCTTACTCACAAACCATGGTTCATTCCACCTTCTTCATTCCCACTGGAAGTAGATTCTCCCACTTTAACAGTTGGCCTGTGTCTTTGCTTCCATGTGGTCCTTATAGAAGGACCTGCCAGCTCGGCTTCAAAAGACAATTAAATTGTGGGTTTTTGCCCAGCTCTTCAATGTCATCTCCTTAAAGGCCCAGAATTTTCTCTCATGACTACCACAGCCACTTATAGCATTCCTTCCCTCATTTGTTCATTCATTCATTCATTCATTCATTCAACAAATGCCCAAACAAGTGCCCTCTCTGGGTCAGGTATCTGGCCAGGTGCTGGGGACACTGCATTAAAATAAGACAAGTTCAAGTTGCTGATGCTTGTTACAGGAAGTGAGGGGTACAGATCAGGGAGCATGAGACACACAGTAAAACTGTAAACAGGTAAATGATCAAGATAATTTCCCAAAAGTCCTTCAGTGGCAATCAAAGAGCACAAGATCACTGGTATGATAAAAAGTGATCGGCTAGGGTCAGTACGACATCCCTCTGGAAGCTGGGGCAGAGGCCTTCCAAAGCAATTTCCAGCATAAATGCCATGGCTGTTCCTTTTCAGCAAACAGTGTCAGATTACCAAGAACACAAATAACAAGATTTACGCTTGCCAATACTGCACTCTCTGAAGAGCAAAAACCAAAAGCTAAGGGATCGGCCTTTTCATCTACCTCTCTCAGCACCATTTTGACAACTTCCTCTTTTCTAACCACATAATGATACTTAGCAAAGGCCTCACTGGAGAGTCTATCTTAGCCAAGGCTAATGTCATCTCTAAATAGGGCTGCTAATTGGAAGGATCTCATCTGTATTCCACGTGCAGAGGATCTGTGGGCTGAGGTGAATGGCAAAGCAGGTCCTGCCGGCTGGGCTCCGAAGGACCACCTGTGGGTGCCATCCTCCTGTCTCCTGTTGGATATGCTTCTCCTTAACTGTGCTGGGTAAGAGGGTGAGGATGCAGGGCCCTCTCTGGAGACCTGCAGTCACCATCCTCAAAGCCTCCACTGTCCCAACTCCCACTTCACAGCACCGTTCACATGACATCGTTAGCACGCTTTCTTTCTTCCTGGTGAGGTGGACAGAAGCAAGGATTGCTGCCACCCCGGTTTTATTGACGAGAAATGCAGGACTCTGCTGGGGTCCAACCCCAGCGGGTCCAGGGGTCCCCAAAGGTGTGGACGGAGTCGGTGAAGAAGGAATGACATGGAGACGGAGTTCAGTTGATCAGCAGCCTAGCCAGCATCTCTAGCCAAGTTCTGGTCAGGATCTCCAGCGAAGTTCTGGTTAGGATCTCCAGCCATGTTCTGTGTCCATGTTCTCTTGCTAGGTTCCCCAGCCAGGTTCTGTAGCCATGTTCCCTCGCTAGGTTCTCCAGCCAGGTTCTGTCCAGGTTCTCCAGCCAGGTTCAGTCACCAGGTTCTAGTCAGGTCCTCTTGCCAATTTCTGTAGTCAGGTTCAGTCCAGGATCTTTTGCCATGTTCTGTCTCTAGGTTCTGAGGCCAGTTTCTGTCCAGGATCTTTTGCCATGTTCTCTCCAGCGAAGTTCTTCTGTCCCTAGAGAACGTTCTGTGTAGGTTCTGTGCCTAGGTTCTGTCTCTCTCTCTGTTGTTACATCTGTATTTATACCAGTTGATTCAAATCCTATCAATCTCTATTTCAAAGGTTAGGGCGTTTCTTATCTCCATTCCAGGGAGTAAAGATTATGTAGCTTAAGCATGATTGTTCATAGTTAAAGTGATTAATTTCCCACCTGGCACTTAGTTAAGAGGTTTTATTCCCTCCCTAACTTCAGGGGAAAATCCCTACCTGGGGAAACAACCTTTCTCAGAGACCTTGGTTAAAACACATAGTGCCTAGAAGGTGAGCAAACATATTAAGAACAGTATGCCATATATGCCAGGTCCCTTGAAACAGCAAGCATGGACCGGCTCCCGGCAGGACTCTAAGAGGTTAAGGAACTCACCTGAGTGTACACAGCTGGGAAATGGTGAAGCCCAGGATTGATTCGGGGCTTCTGATTTGGAACCTCTAGCGGTCAGGGTCCCAGTGGCAAATAGCCATTCCAGGTATGCCCTGCTTTCTGAAAGTTTGTGTTACATGACTTCACTTTTATGAAAGGCCTGCATTAGTACAATAATGGCTTTACTGTAATAGTGAAATTCCTCTTTGGATTTCTCTTGGTTAGCAAAAACAGGTACTAATGTAAGACTTTCATAAAGATGAAGTGGGGCAATGCAAACCTTTAGAAAGCGGGGGCTAGTCTTCGCTTTATGCCATTTTTGCTTAGGAAAGTTTTCATAAGAACTCTCTACTTTCAGAGGGCAGAGGAAACCTGTATACTGAGATGTGGCAATTTGAAAAGAGAATACAGTACTCTACTCTCGCCTAGGACACGGTTTCACTTTCTATGATTTCAGTTACCCACAGTCAAATGTGGCCTGGAAATAGTAAGTGGAAAATTCCAGAAATAAATCATAAGTTTTAAATTGTGCACTAGTTTGATAGTGTGATGAAATCTCACACTGTCCCACTCCGTCGCACTTGGGAAGTGAATCATCCCTTTGTCCAGCATGTCCACGCTCTCTATACACTGGCCACCAAGGTATGGCAGTGCGTGTGTTCAAGTCACACTTATTTCATTTAATAATGGCTCCAGAGTGCAAAAGTAGTGATGCTGGCAATTCAGATATGCCCAAGAGAAGCTGTTAAGTGCTTCCTTCTCAGCTTAATAAGAAAAGGGGGGGGGGCGGTGAGAGTGGGAAACATGTTAAGGTTACTGAGTTCTAAAGTAAGAACCAATCTCTGTCCATAAAATTGTAAAGAAGAAAAAAAAAATTTGTGCTAGTTTTGCTGTTGCAATTCAAACTACAAAAGTTATGATCACAGTATGTGGGAAGTGCCTAGTTAATACAGAAAAAGCATTAAATCTGCAGGTGGAAGCCATGCACAGAAAATGTGTTCTAATGGACAGCAGTGCGTTAAGCCAGAGAGCACTGAAGCTACATGAAGACCTCAGCAAGGAAATGAGGGACACCAAGCCAGTTACTGCAGGGAAAAAATTGTCACCATGAAATATTGTGAGTGAGAGAGAAAAGTTATACATGCATATAAGTTTTATTACAGTATATTCTCATAATTGTTTTATTACAGTTTTTAATCTTTTACTGTATCTAATTTATAAATTAAACTTTAGGTATATATGTATAGGAAAAAAACAGTATATATATATGGCTTGCTACTATTCAAGTGTCAGGCTTCCATTTGGGGTCATGGAACATAACCTCCATGGATAAGGTAATTACTATAAGATATTAAAGGAATTATTTACAGAAGTATGGGCAGAAAGTAGGTCAACAAGGAATGGTACACAACTACAGAGTTTGTACTTTTTAATAAAGAACTGGGGAATCTTTTCTTTCTTATGCTTGAAAAGGCAGGGAGCCCAAAAAAGGCCACCTGATAGGACCTATGGCTTACAGTCCTGCCGCACAGCCAACCCAAGGTAACCCCACAGAGAAGGAGCCAGAGGAATAGAGACCCTCTCCTCCCTCCTGCCTATTTTCCCTGCTGATGACATCCAAAGGTCTCTAGGTCGCAAAGGAGCCCCCAGGTGCAGCCCATGCAGGTCAGCCTGCTAGGACACGGGTCAGCCTGCTAGGATACAGAGCAGAGTGGAGAAGATAATAGAGAGAAGACACCATGCCCAGGCTCCAAAGCTTCTCCACCATCCACTGTCTCCCCCTGGAGGGAAGACTGGAGCCAATACCTAAGTACACCCCTTTCTGAAGTGATTGCTCACCTTGCAAATATCGGGTCACCTTTTTCATGTGACACTTAGCAAGCATGAGCTCTAAGGCAAGGCTCAGTCACATAATTTGTATGTTAAACAGCTTCACAGATATGGTAAAGGTTGCATGCATTTTCTTTTCTGTGGAAATCTGGACTGCAGATTTCAGAATCACCCCCAAGCCTTAAACCCATCTGCAGATGTCGACTGCATTGCGGCATGACTCTAACTCCAGAGGAGGTAAGTAGCATCCTTGCCAAGCTGGGGATCCAACTTATAGTTTACATATAGCAGGAAAAATTAAAAAATCGAGATAAGGCAAGGAGTCAACATCAGGGAACTGGCGAAGGCACGTTCTTGATCTCCCTTCAGAACAGAAAGAGCTGTCCTCCCAGGGGGATGCTGTGGAGTGGGGCTGGCAAGGGAGCTGTGAAGCTTTGAGAAGGAATCCAGCAAACCAATCAAATGGAGAAGCAGGCATCAAAAGCCAGGGATCAGCGGACCAAGAAGAGAGGATGAGGAGGCAGAGGATGTGGGAAGGCAGGCCTGGGCAAAGCTGTAATCGGGCACTGGCTGAGATGGGCCTCCATGGCACATTGTGGGAAGGGTCCTGTGTTTACAGGACCAGCCAGAGGGCCACAGCTTCAGGCAGATGAGGAGGGACCAGGTTTCCCAAAGTGACAGCCTAACAAGAGGGTTGATGGATGGCAGAGGCGGGAGCAGGATGGCTTCTCCAACTGGCTCACATTCTCCTCCATTTGATCATGGCCTTGAAGACGGCCTGATGGCAGGAAGAGCCATGTATACTAATGATCACTGATCAACCAGATACTGACATCATCTCCTTGGATTTGTCCTCCTGCTCACTCTGCTTCACAGAAGGAGAATCATCATGGTCAAATTCAGCAGCAGCAGCATGGAGGTGCAGACTGAACTCTAGGCATGGGGCTCAACTATTTACATGCTGGTGCCACTGTTCACAGCCTACCCAAGGGCCACTTCCTCCTCTTCTTTGCTCCAAAGTGCCTCAGTTCTGTGGATGGAGCAATGTGCCAGCCCCATGGTAGGAAGGATGATTGGTCTATGAGGATCAATGGTGACCCCTTCCCCCTCGGCCAGGGGAAAGCATGCCAGGGATGACAGGTAGAAGGATATAAAGGATGCACAGGCCCAGATGACATGTCCGAGCATCAACTCATTTCAGACACTATCTCCACTATACTTCCTGCTTACGGGAACACTATATGCCCCTAGAGTTTAAGCCTCTGTTATTTGCAACCAGGAGAGCCCTATCAAATGCATGAACATTGTCACTTTTCATTCCAATCTCATGAGGGAGGCATTATTATTAGCCATATGTGATGACTGAGGCTTAGAAAAGTTAAGCAATTTGCCAAGGGTCTATGGCAGTGGTTCTCAACCTTCCTAATGCCGTGACCCTTTAATACAGTTCCTCATGTTGCGGTGACCCCCAATTTCATAGTTACAAATTGAACATAATTAAAGCATAGTGATTAATCACAAAAACAGTATGTAATTATATATGTGTTTTCCGATGGTCTTAGGCAACCCCTGTGAAAGGATCGTTCAATCCCCAAAGGGGTCGGGACCCACAGGTTGAGAACCGCTGGTCTATGAAGATCATGGTGACCCCTTCCCCAACGAAGCTAGTGGCAAAGCCAGAGTTGAAGCCCAGGGCTGTCCAACTCCAAAAGCTTGTGCGCTCAGCCACTAAGCACATTGACTCCTTACCTGACCCGGGACAGCATCGGCTTCCCTTCAGCCACACAAAATAAGATGTAGCATGATTCCTGTGCTCAGAGCAACTGACCCTCATCACATACCCGCTTGAATCTTGTAACTCCCATCTCAGCACAGGCTAATTGCCATCGTTGCACCTCGATACACGGCTGAGACAGGGCACGCTGACCCAGAGGCAGGGACACTTGGCCCCTGCCTCGTTTCTATAGTCACTGCTGTGTGTGACTGGCCAGAGGCATGGATTACAGCCCACAGCAGGAGGCTAGAGGCCTGGAGGTGAATGCTGCTCCACGCACCACCCGGCACAGAGCTGCCCAGACTTCCTACAAGAAACAGAGCAGCCCCCATTCCTCCTGAATACATTCCTGCTGCTCATCAATGGTCTATCGGGCTTTATTCAGTGAAATGAAAAAGCATATTGAAGAACAATGCATATAGGTCTGTCTCATTATTGAAAAAAAAAATGTGTTTGCATATGCAAAGAAAAAATCTAGAGAAGGGAAATAAAATTGTTAATAATCACTTCCGTGGAATGGAATAAGGGCAGGGTGACGGGTATTGCATGGTTTTAAATAGCTTGCACCTTTCATATTTTTATGTTACTCAGTAGTCTTATTACATATTTTGTAATTTACATGGGGCATGCATTATAACAAGTTTTAGATATCCCATTACATAAAGCTAAAACATACCTATACTGCAAAAATTTTCACCCCAACCTTCACATTGTTCCTTAGAATTTCTCTTCTTTTAACTTCCTGTATATGTGGTTCTTTTTTTTTTTTTTTCATTTTCTGAAACAGGCAAGCACCATTCATAATTTAAAAACAAATTAAAGAAAAAAATAGGACCAAAAAAAAAGCCAGCATAGGACACTCATGAAACCCTGCCCAAAAATTTACTAGTAATTTAATGAGTTTCAGGGGAGACCCCTACTGTGGGCCCCAAATGCAGTTTTAAGAAGCACACCCACAGAATTTCATGATGGTGATATGCTCACCATGCAGTCAACACACAAACACATGTGCCCAAAAGTGCTTGCTTTCCAGCAGAGGGGGCACGTGCCCCTCATCCTCTGGGGGATGGGCATATGCTCCTACCCTCTCTGTAAATCGCCTCCACTCCCTCATGCCTGCCAGAGCTCCCTCCAACATGTACATTCAACCTGAGAGCAAGGCACAGTTCACCTGGTGCTGTGAATCACACTGGGAAATCACCAAAAGCCTTTTATAGATTAACTGCCTTCCTCAAAAAAAGGATAATCCTCAAAAGTTCAAAGCAGAAACGCTAGGATTACTTCACCATTCCATTCGCTTGATATTTAAAAAGCACATTAAAATTTACAACACACATTCCCATGCAGGTTCTCATTTGATCTTTACAATAACCCTGTATAAGCAGACTGGGTAGAGGTGATGCCCGTTCTGTACAGATGAGGAGATCGAGGCAAAGAACAAGAGGACTGAATTAATGAAATCATCTAGAAGGCTGGAATCACAAGCCAAAAGCCACAAATACAGAGCCCTAGGTCAGAGCTCTTCCATTTATACATTCATCCAGGAATCACCAATCTGTTCACTACCTGTTATGTGGCAGGGCTATAATATACATCGCAGATACAACAGTGAGCTCTCGGGGTGCTTACAGCCCATGGGAAAGGCAGACAGCAATCAAATGATCAAAAACTACTCTGAATAGCCTGGCTGACATGGCTCAGTGGTTGAGTGTCACCCTATGAGCCAGGAGGACACAGTCCGATTCCCAGTCAGGGCACATGCCTGGGTTGCAGGCTCGATCCCCAGTGTGGGGTGTGCATGAGACAGTCAATCAATGATTCTCTCTCACCATTGATATTTCTCGCTTTCTCTCCCTCTCACTTTCTCTCTGAAATCAATAAAATATATTTTTAAAAATTACTCTAAATAAAATGAACACTATTCTATAATAAAAATGTGAAACAAACAAGAGACTTCTTTCTTTTGTCATGAAAATTAAAGATAAGTTAAAGCAAACTTGACATGCTAGAACTAGCATGTACAGCGATCCTGTGGCTTAAATGGACATGATACACTTTAAAACTAAGAGAACTTGAAGTCAAAGGAATGGGAAATCCAATGCAATAAAGAAACACAGACCAGACTGCAAAATTTTCGTACGCTATATTAAGCATTGTGACCTTTAGCCTAAAACTAAAGGAGACCATTAAATGAGCGTATGTGAATATTGGAGTGGGAAAGGAACATGGTGATCATATTTGCAGTGGGAAGTCCTTGTAGATCACCCATTTGCCCAGGAAAAACTGCCATCATGAAAATTCCTCAGAATTCAATGTACTCACCTATTTCCTATGAATTCCTGCAGGCTCTAGGACAGTGATGGCAAACCTATGACATGCATGTCAGAGGTGACACGCGAACTCATTTTTTTGGTTGATTTTTCTTTGTTAAATGGCATTTAAATATATAAAATAAATATCAAAAATATGTCTTTGTTTTACTATGGTTGCAAATATCAAAAAATTTCTATATGTGACACGGCACCAGAGTTAGGTTAGGGATTTTCAAAATGCTGACACGCCGAGCTCAAAAGGTTCGCCATCACTGCTCTAGGATGTATCTAATTAGATAGCAATAAAAGAAGCAATAACAACAAATGCCCACCTAAATGAGGTCCCCCACCACCCAACCATTTACTTCACCACCAGTAGTTTTTAATGTGACCTTGTGATTGTGAAGTCACCTTAAAGAACACAGTTTACCACCTTGAAACAGGAATATCAAAATTTATATTGGAGCTGTGTAAAACCACCCGTGTAACACTGGAGACCAATGTAATGCATCTAGTTCACATTTTAAGAAATAGCCGAACGGCTCATTTGCAGTCAGTCGTGATTTAAGATTAGGGCCTTGGCCATCACACATCAGCACGGAGGCACATACAAGGCATACAAATCATAGGAGGAGGACGGGCCGTCTGAAGGCCTGACCCAACATTATCTCTGTGGTATTGGGGTCGTGAACCTGTCGATCAACACTCTAGATTCTAGGGAAAAGGGAGAGTCTTTAAATCTAAAAATAACACCACATAAGCCTTCTAGAGACTAAAGACCAACAGTGGTTGGAATATATAATGAGGCAGATCTTGATCCAACAGGAAGGTAGCCGCATGAGGTGAGCAGCATCCCCGTCTCAGAAAATAATACATCAAACTTGGCCTTTGTTTCAGTTTATGAATGGGATGCCTTACAGCAGTGATTTTCAACTGGTGTGCTGCAGGAATTTTTAAAACATGCAATACCTTACTATTTAGTCAGGGGCACCGATCTCTTTCCCCTTAGATTATCAAATAAAAAAAATAACAATAGGCAACACAACAATAGCCATCTGGTGGGAATGAGTCAAAATTATACCCATTTTTGATCAGATCAGCAAAAAATATTGTTTGTGTGCCTCAGAATGTTTGTATTTAGTTTATGTGTGCCATGAGATGAAAAGGGTTGAAAATCGCTGCCTCAGACTGTTTTCCATGAGAAGTTAAAAGTGTCACCTTGTCACACGGGGTGCTGACAAGAGGAAGGAAGAGGAGGAAGAGAAGGTTAAAAGAAGGGGGAGGGACTGGTAGAGAATAAACTGCCTAAAAGAGAACTAAGGAAGGACCTCTGATCTCTAGCTGCCCCTGACTTACTGTGAACCCCTGGACAAGTGACTTCTCCCTAATGATGCAATAGCTCACCCCCAAGGGCTATAGGAAAGATCAAGTAAATATAAACATCATCCCTAATGACACAGAAAACACTAACTTCAACTCAGTTAAAAGCTGAGCAAAAAGTCTGAGCTTCCCTTGAAGGGTGTTGGGCTTCTGAGGACAAAATGCAAAGAATTCAAGAAAAGTGTATCATGCATTCCCCAACTCCTTCCTTGCTTATGCTTCAGTGACAGCATCAGAGCTGGAGAGCAGGTGTTAGAAAAAGTGCACTGAGCCACCGAGTGAATCAGGTGTCCTGCCGAGGACATACCAGGACATAACACAGCTGTTTACCTCCAGTGGAAATAAAACCCCATGCTGGGTCATACGGGCACTCTGAGTGTCCCAAAGAAGCCAGCTGATGCCCTCCCACCCCACCCCCGTCAAGCCTGTGAGTTCCTATGTGTGAAATTCGCTGTCAGGAAAGCGATGCCCTCAGACTAATGGACATTAATGAGTACAGATGTAGCGTGACATTCCTGGGGAAGAGTTAGAGATGGCATCACGCAGGCCCTGGGAGGAGAAGGGAAATTATTTCCACTCTAATTGCCTAGGAAAACCCTCAGGTAAGGGCCCGGGCACATTAACCCACTGGTTTAATGGCTCTGGAACTACAGCCGGGAGAGGCACTCACAAGAAGTTCCGAAGGATGAACTGAGGTCCAAAAGTCAATTGGATTTGAGGTCAGAGCTGGGGAAAGAGTGCAGAGAAACTTTTTTCTTCCAAGCCTCACACCCCATCCTTACAAGATCCCCTTAAAGAAGAACAGCAGACAAGGACAGCTATAAATTTGTTTCCTTGCTTCCAACTGCTCTGGCTGTGATTATTTATAACATTAATTTAATTAAAGTTTCCATAGAGATAGATGAATTTCTTTACGGTAGTGTGCAAAATCAATTCCTTTCAATGGCAACATCAGTACCCTTGGTCTAAGTAGAAAACTAATGCATATTTGGAATTTTTTTCAATTAAAAAGTGCTCATGGCTCATGCATTTTTTTATCCCCCCAATGCTCTTTTCTAATGTGTGAGGCATAAAGGAACAGAGACAACTAATGTATAAATGTACATTTTTTTAAATATAGGTTTCATAATATGTATTGTTCTGGTTTGACTTTTTATTTCTCTTTGCTTTCCTGTAAAACAAAAATAACCATGCATATCCATCACAAAAGGACAGAGTAAAATTATAACAATAAAGATGCAAGCATCGATATCTTTTCCTACAAGGAAACATTTATTTCTCTTACAGCCTATTTCCCTTCCATTTGTCCTGTACAGACCAGGTCCATACTGATACAATACAACACAAAATGTGTCTGAAGGCATGTAAATGAAATCACTAGGAGGTTGGCTTAGAGTGAGGACACTGCTATCTTATCTTCCTCTCTATCCTAATATAGCTTGGGCCCCATGTATACAATAAAGTGCCTTCTTGTTAATCCACTCATCGCCTCAGGTAGCCAGCAAACCCCCATGTAAAGTTTTATTCTATTGTATTTCTTTCTATTTGCAACTTTGAAAGCCTGAGAGTACAGGATGCTAGGGTGAGAGGTAGGGCACTCTCTCATCATGCACTTCAATTAACTTTTCACCTCCTACCTCTGTCTGCCATTGAGGCCATGGTTAACCAAAGGTATATTTAAACCCATCAGGGAACAAGTGGAAAAAATAAAGGTTCTTGAAATGAGAAAAGGTCTTCTACTGATGTCATTACAAGACAGGGTAAAGTTAAACTTGGAACCCACCTAAGGAGGTTGAAATTAATAAGCCACAGGGTACACAGCATGGGCAGAAGTGGTAGGGGGAAGTCAGTAGAATAAAACATCCAACACAGTAATGTTTGAACAATTAACAACCACTCCCTACTTTGCCAAAGGATCTATAACTTTGAATGTATTACA
The DNA here is from genome assembly GCF_964212035.1 of Myotis nattereri. Taxonomy (NCBI): domain Eukaryota; kingdom Metazoa; phylum Chordata; class Mammalia; order Chiroptera; family Vespertilionidae; genus Myotis; species Myotis nattereri. The sequence continues at coordinate 28,090,368 of NC_138084.1, forward strand.
TTGGCTACCTTGACCTTTAGATTCATTCTCTTCCACTATTTAAATCTCTACAGTTTGGCCGCAAAGTATTTTTTCCCCTTCAGAGGACGTGTTATGTCTTTCAACAGTACAACTATCCATCATCTGCTGGCTACAGTACACTGCTCTATCTTGTAAGTCACCAAACTACCAAGGTCCCCATGGCCAGGGAAGCCTGCATGCCCACACCCCACCCATCCTCAAAGGCTGTCCACTGTCACATGTCTGGGGCAATGAACACTGGAGTACATGGTGGAGAGAACAAGACACCAACATCCCTTAGCCTCCAAAAATGCATATTTGGCATTTACTCCAGCAAGGAGGATGCAAGTGAGAATAAAAGAGATGGTCATCTAGGTTAAGTAGTCTTTGCTCACTAATAGCATGTTGCACTGTCTACCCACATTTCAATTCAGATGATTCAACCCCCCTGGTGGTCTACTACAAAAGTGGCTCTGTGAAGATGGCACGCTGAGTTGCTCTCCACAGTCCTGAGGGTGTGTGGGCAAGGGGGTGGGGGAGAGAGAAGTGCATGCCCTTTACTTAATTAAGTATCTGAGGTGCCCAGGTCAAAGTTGGAAATCACCTAGTCCTAGCCCCTTATTATATACCTAGAGTGAAATAAATAACTTTCCCGGGGCATACAAACTTAATTTCTTCTCAGCTCAAGTTTTCAGTCCAGAATACCTCTGTGCTAAAAGCCAAAATTTCAAAGTAGAAAAGCAAATAGTGCATCTTTTATTTAGGCGACCCAGGAAATTATAACGAATGAATTTTCCCACTCAGTAAAATTTCTCCTGGCAACCTGCACTCCAGGCTTTCAAAGTTGCAAATGGAAAAGACTAAAAAGAAACACAATAGAATCATCACTTTACACAGGGGTTTATTGGGTACTTGCGGCCATGCATAGCTTAACAAGCTGGCACTTTATTGCATACACGGGGCCCAAGCTATATTAGGATAGAGAGGAAGATAAGATGGCATTTCCTACTCCTAGTGATTTCATCTACATACCTTCAGACACATTTTGCGTTGTATTTTATTAGTATGGACAGGAGTCTGTCTCTCCCTACAGGCTTTCCCTCACTGCCAACTTGATACCACTCTCCCATATACACTCTTCTCTCACTGACCCTATGATTGGCTTTGTAATACTTACAACATGAACCTCATTCCAAGTACAATTCTTATGTGACTGGCACACAATCAAATCACACACTGGCAAAACTGAAGCTGCAGAAATTGTCATGCGCTCTCACTTGGGGTGGTAAGAAATGAAGAGGCTCTTCCACGTTCCCAGGAGCTCTCCCTTCTGTGATCTCCCAGACCTGATTGTCTCTACCAAGAATCCAGTAATCCATCATGTATTCCCTTGTGACCTCTACATTGTTACTTAAATTTACACACGGGGATGTCCTGTCTTCCTAGCTCGCTTGTCATATCTTCCTGGACAGAGGGTCTGGAGCTGCTGGGTTAGCTGGACAGGAGGCATACACTGGCTTCTCAATTTAATTTTAGTCCATTTGATGATGAGTCTTGGGCATGTGTTCCTGTTCGTGACATGAATAATATATCAGTGCGGGAATCAGGAGATTGAGAGTCTTGGCCTGGCTCTCTTAGAAGCTGTAACCTTTGACAGTCATTTCTTAACTTCCCTCTCCTGATTGTAAATGAAAATGTTGGTATGAAATCAAAGCAGTACATTATACATGTTGCTTAACTACCTTAGGGAATGGGAGTTCTAACAAGATGTTTGTAAATACTTCAGGAGCTCCCTCGAAAGTAAGATGCCATATCCTCATAGTTCATAATGAAAACCTAGAGCTATAAGCAGATGCTCACATCCTGGAGTTACTCTGAAATGTTAGACAGACACCTTGAATTACTGACTTGTTCAGTGACTTACAGTAAGTTTATTTTTCTGATTCTGCATATGCAAAAATTGAATGTGCTCCTCAGTGAAAAAAACAGCATGTGTTACACGTAAAATCTCATATGTTTATTGTCTAAACTATAATCACTGAGTTAACCCCTTGTCAGAGTGACTGTCAATATGCAGGGGTGCCGAGACCGGTTTGGCTCAGTGGATAGAGCGTCGGCCTGCGGACTGAAAGGTCCCAGGTTCGATTCCGGTCAAGGGCATGTACCTGGGTTGCAGGCACATCCCCAGTGGGGGATGTGCAGGAGGCAGCTGATCGATGTTTCTCTCTCATCAATGTTTCTGACTCTCTATCTCTCTCCCTTCCTCTCTGTAAAAAATCAATAAAATATATTAAAAATTTTTTTAAAAAATTATCTGTTTCCTTAAAAAAAATATATACAGGGGTGTGTGGTGGGGGGGAGGGTGTGCGTGTATGTGTGCACACTGCACACACTTGCACAGTCTGAACTAGTGAGGCGAGAGTTCAGAGCTCGGTTGCAATGTGACTGTGGGAGAGAATTTTTCCCAGCACTGGGGGAAGAGGAGGTTGGCTTAGAGTGAGGACACTGCATACGGCAAAATGTGCTACCGAAGGCTAGGTTAATGTACCATTCAATTACCAACCCTTTGAGTCCAACCCTTAGCTGTCAAGAACCTCAGCTCCACTGTCACTTCAAGACCAGATGCTGGGAGTGACTATTTGCAGTTCTCTCCACTGCTCAGCTGCTAATAGGCGCTGTCAATTCAGCCTGCACACAAGGCTCAGTCCGAGTCCACGCTTTCTCTGAATCCAGGGAACAGGGCTGGTCACTGTTGGGGGCCTGGAGGCTTCAGAATTTAAAAATGACTGAATGAATAAGCTATGAACTTCCCGATGGCAAGGACTCGGTACCCTCCACAACCTGGCAGGGATAGTGCATCCAGTACATTAATGTGATGGGTTGAGGGATCATTAAAAGTCACCAAATAAAGACAAGGAACGAAAATTCCTTTTGTGGTGAAGGAGAAAGAACATTTGGGCACTAATCGCGCATCAATGGATTCTGAGCTTTGAGTTATGGGGACAGGCTGCCGGGTGAGCTGGGAATGGAGAGGGAGAATCTGAGGAAGGTGAGGCCAGGTCTCTCTAGACTTTGTTGGAAACTATTAATATAAAGGTAGTAGGTGGAAAACCCACGGCAGTGGAGATAAGCAGTCTGGCCACCGATTGAATGATTCCTTTCATGTTTCTAGCTTGAGGTAAGCTGCTGCCCACACTTCGGGAGCTTTTAGTTAGGCCCAGCTAAACAGCTGAAGCTGAGAGAAAGGTGTCAGTCTTGGTAGCAGGCAGAAAGTGTTGAACTGCTGACAAAAATAGCAGTCGCTTTCCTTTGACAATTTGTGTAATCAGGTCAAATAAGGCTCTGTTTCTGAATTCTATCCTTAAAAAGGTGGAAAATCCTGCCACACATGCAGTGCCTCAGAGCAATGGAGGTGCCTGGGAAATTATTTCCACCTATTTTCACATGTTCTTATTATCCCCACACCTTCTGCAGCAGCTCTCCCCTGGGAAGGCTCCCTGGTGTGGCCGTGACTATGTCCTGGGAAGTACATGAGTTACACAGGGGGCATGGAGGGGAGGGGAGATCCCAGTTCAAGGTTTTGGCTCTATGCTTATTACATTATGTGATTGAGACAGAGTTGCTTATCTTCTCTGAGCCTTTTAATTCCAAATCTGGGACTAATAAAAGTGTCTCCACATGGATATCCTAAGGAATATCATGCTGAGAACATTAACTAGCCTGTTGTAAGTACCCAATACACGCAGGGTCCTTCGCCACCCCATGACAATGCAATGGGTTCTGTTCATAAGATTCCACATCTTACTGAACAACTCCAATGATCAGCAACAAAAAACATGTAGGAGGAAAATACTAGAGAGGAGCAAACTGCTCACACTGCACCGAGCTCTTGCCTTTTCTCAGTTCCAAGTCCAGGGCCAATGGTCCCCACTGATGTGCTGAAGAGCAGAGGGGCTAGAGCAGACACTTATGCATCAGATTTGGGTCCGGATCCTAGCACTGCCACTGATGAGCAGCTGAATTGCAGACACATAATGCAACCTCAGTTCCATCATTTTAAAATGAGAAAAATAACAGCATTGAATGTGGGGTGAATGAATTATGTAAAATGCTTAATTAGCACTGTGCCTAACACAGTCAACACGCAATAAATCTTCTCCATCACATCACCGTTGATCATCTAGCAGGTAGGACTCTAGCGGATGACAGGTAGAGAAAAATAAGGTAGCATAACTCTAAAGTAAAAGGAATCAAAAAGGAACAATCTTCTGATGGGATGAAATGTATAGCTTAGAGTAAAAATTCAGCTGTAGTGAAATTCATTCTCCTGGGAGGGTGGCCAGGATTAGGAGGAAGAAACCAGTATCTCGACAAGGAAGCCAGAGCTACCGCCACTCTAACTCAGCCAGTGCTGGCCAGGAAGAAATTTGTGTACTTGTTCTGTGCACTAGGCACTACCTTCTCCTTAATCTTTCCTCCTCCTTACTGGGGTCTGCTTCAGGTACTTAGTTTCTGAGGGACCCCCATTTATGTGTTGTACCCCAGCCTCTCCTCTGGCTTATCCCCTCTACTTAACCCCATGGTTTTGAAATGCCAGTCCATGCATCAAGTCTCACTGCCTGCATGAAACACTACATGTAGAGCTTGCTAAAAATATACCTTCTCAGTTTCCAGCCCTCAGGGTCTGATCCAGTGGCTCACATGGGGCCTGGTTTCCCATGTATTTTCTTAGAGGTTCCCCAATAATTCTTACATGCAATCAGGTTTGGGAACTATGTTTCTAGACTTCCTACACCAAAATCAAAATTTACCTCTTCTATGGCCCAGTCATTCCGGGCCTTTCTTTCCCCTGACCTTTCTGAAAAACTCATTTGTGTCTGGGCCCATGAATCATCAACTGGCAGCAACTTTATTTTTCTCCTCCAAGATCTTACACAAAGGACAACATGTTATGGCATGAACCAAAGTATGAAAAACTTCAAGAGAAGGGAAAGAATATTTATAATCCCCTCAGTCCATTCTTTATCAATAGGGCGGACCCTAGAATATGTTGTGGATTCCAGCTCTCCCATACTCTCCCCAACTTTCTAGGTAGAGAGGTCAAGGTAGCCAAGAAGGACATACCATGAATGAAAGTTTGAAGACAAAGAGGCACCAGAGACGTGCAGAATAAATAATCATAATATCAACAGCCACCACGTAATGAACACCAAAGGCCAAGCACCACCCTAAGCACTTTACATGGATCATTTAACATTCCCATCTATGAGAATATGTTAGTATTATTATTTCCAGTTTCCAAATTTAAAAAACTGAGATGCAAAGAAATTAACGTGCCCAAATTCACACAGCTAACATATGGCTGAAGATGGGAGAAGAAGACATCTCGTGGGGACCAGAGAATTGCTGAAGTCATGAGACCTTAGCTAGCAGAGACATAGCCTCTCTCCTCTTTATTCTTCTCCAGGCAGAAGAATATTAGGGGAGGGGAATAAATTTTGGAAGGAGAAAGCAAAAAATTGCATAGCAAGAAAAGAGCAGTGTCTCCAGGAGTTCTCAGTTGGGAATTACTAAGTTAGGGCTTTGAGGCCTCTTTCTGGCTGAGGACATAGGAGGACATGCAAGGCCCTTCATCCACTCTCCCATTTGGGCATCATATGGGTGGGGGGAGGGGGGGCAAGAGAACTACCAGATAGCCTTTGGCTCTAGAGAATTGAAGATGATGAGCTCTTAAAGGTAGAAATGGAGATGGCAGCATGAGGATGGCTTTATTCAAGCTGCCAAGCCCCAGACTACAGGGTAAAAAGCCAGTGGTTTCTATGGAAACTTTGTCCATGCACACATATTATATCTGGATAATTCTTCAGAAATCCAGAAAGTACCTTAAATAGATGACATCAAAACGGACCAAGACTCACTTCACATGGTGGAACTTCCCTTAAGACTGACACTAGTTTCTGTTCCTTGCCCTTGTAGATCTTTTCTGCAAGAGACTACAGACCTAGAGTGGGGAATACATTAAGTATCTCCTCATCAGGAGTGTTGTCTGCCCAGCTGGTATGGCTCAGTGGTTGAGTGTCAACCGATGAACCAAAAGGTCACAGTTCGATTCTCAGTCAGGGTACATGTCTGGGTTGTGGGCTCGATCCCCAGTGTGGGGTGTGTAGGAGGCAGCCAATCAATGATTCTCTCATCACTGATGTTTCTCTCTCTCTTTCTCTCTCTCTCCCTCTCCCTCTCCCTCTCCCTCTTCCTCTCCCTCTCCCTTCCTCTCTAAAATCAATAAAAATATATTTATTTTTTAAAAATAAGTGTAGTAGGGGGCTGAGTGACCTTGGATTATCCCTCCTTCTGTTGGGTTCCAGAAGGGAGGTTGTCCCCAACATGTCTGTTCTTTATTCTGGGCCCAAGGGAGCAAGTCCTGTGGCTGAACAGTTATTTTCACTTTGATGGTAACATTAATGAAAACTAACGATTCATGGGCAGTACTTGCAATACAAACATTTCTCTATAATAGGGCTCAGATCACTATCCAGAAGGATTTTCAGTGGGTTCTGGGGAGATGAAAACATTCCCCTTGACCATCATTACCCAGCTGCCCAGCTGCAAATGCTCCAATGGAGACCAATAGTCTCCTTTCTTCAGCTGGCAGTAAACCTGACCAATGACGGATATGGGGTACAGTATTTCCTTCACACCCCAACCCACCACCTCCTGTGAAACCCTCAGACCTCACAAATAGTCCTGCCATCCTCAAACAAGCTGGACGGCTCATTCCTCTGCAGAGAATGGATGGTATCAAAGATTCAAAGACCAGCCTCTTACAAAGCCTCCATTTGGAAAAGATATTTAAGCAAAGCTGTGCCTGATGAAGTGAAATAGAATTAGCCGCCTCAGTAGCACAGGCTTCTCAGATTCATTCTGAGGCTGGCTGGCTTATTCGCATCCAAGGGGAATGAACTGAACAACAATACATCATAGTTAACTGTGATCACAGCTCCATGGAATTTCTGACGGTGCCTGGAGTACACCGAGGTGCACTTACTGTTCCCCAATCTGTAATCAACCTTTTGTACGTTTGTTCCTAATCACAGGATATGGTTTCATCCTAATGAACTGTTTTCTTAGCGTTTTACAGTTGGTCATTTCAGCACATCTAAATGGCCTACTCGGTAGGTTAAATTACTATGAGGGTCCCTTGGTTTTTGTTTCCTGGCAAAGCTGAGAGGGGCTTGATTTCTCCTGTTTCCCATGGCTCGATTTCCAGGACAGATCATGAAAGATGAAAGATCAAAGGCAAAGACGTACCTGTTGCAGTCAACGTGGAGGAGGAGGTGAGAGGCGCTAACTGACAGCGCGAGCTTGTGCCACTGTCCATCTGCCATCCGGTATGGAAGGGCCTCCGTCCTGGGCTTCCCATTATGTATGTAATGATACCGGATCTCATCCCTCAGACCACTGCTCTCCAGTTCAAAATAGCTGTATGGAGAGCAACAAAAACTGGTATTATTTTTCTTCCAGACATCACAGGCAGAATCAGTCCTTGCTACTTACTAGCTTACAACCACGTTACTCAGAATCTAAAATTAGTGAAACATGACACAATGAGCTACATCCCAAAATCAATGGGACCACATGGAACCCAATTCACCTATTGTCTGAGGGGCCTTTTAGTGACACACCTTGAGCCTCTGAAATGGGCATTGATCCACTGTAATGTAACTGGCCACAAACTAATTAGCAAAGCGCTGGGCAGTGTCTCTTAAATGCCTAAAAACAGTTAGATCCCTCTTTCTATTGTCTAAAAAAGACCACGTGGAATGGACTTGTTATTTTTATTACTGCCCTTTTTACTTTTTCAAGAATTAGAGAAAAACAGAAGTCATGTTGGGTATCAGGGATTCAAATAAACTGTCATAGTGAAGACAGTGAAGAGATTAGTAAGGCTTTTTTATCTTTTACTTCTCCCTGTACAGAAAGCTGTAAGTGACCACTATTCCTAGATATGTAGAGGAGGAAACGCTGAAGCTACTCACATATGGACCAGAATTTCAAATGATCTCATCATGGAATAAAACATGCAATTGAGTTGTTTCTTTGCCCAGATTGTGATCATGTTTCCAGATCCATGAAAAACTCTTAGCACCACCACTGTGGTCGGTGCTTCAGTCATAAAAACAACCGGGACTTGGGGACACTCCTGAGACACACAGCAGGGCTGACACTTTCACAGGTGGCAGACCCATCTGTCTCCTGTGTTCTCCTGAAATGTATCATCATCACTGGGCTTAATCTCACTGTCAAGCATGGCATTGGGCCTTTAACATACACTATCTAACTTATCACTACAAAAACCTACCAGGCTGATATTATTTGTTAACCATTAAAAACTGAGATTCTGGCCCTGACTGGTTTGGCTCAGTGGATAGAGCATCGGCCTGCAGACTAAAGGGTACCAGGTTCGATTACGGTCAAGGTCATGTACCATAGTTGTGGGCACATCCCCAGTGGGGGATGTGTAGGAAGCAGCTGATCGATGTTTCTAACTCTCTATCCCTTTCCCTTCCTCTCTGTAAAAAATCAATAAAATATATATTTTTTAAAAAACTCAAAATAGAAAACAGCAAAGTCTGTTAATACATTCATAAGACTTCAAAAGAAAATAAAACTGAGATTATAGAATTCAACAGCATGCCCAAGTCAGGATTTAAACTCAGGTCTCAAGTTGATGGCCTATGTACTTTCTACCAGTTTTCTGCCCATCTCAGAGGCAGGAGAAAAAGTAGTAAGGATGGTCTCAACTGGCACTATCTCGCAGCAACTCATTCATATAAACTCAAGAACTACTCGCCTAGACAGGTAACCTGGCTCAATCCCCAGACTTGGAAGGACCTACTGCTTCTCCTCTCATCCATTGAGTTGTCCTGACCCCATTAGCCGGATTGTATTTAATCTAAAACATGAAATGCACCTTCTATGAGAACCGAAATGAATATATCATGAAACTCAGCCTCTATTATTCACGACCCCCAAATCTCACATCAGAGAAAAAGGCATATTTCTTGAGCATCTTTCACAGAGATCTTCCCAAGAGAGCAGGGCAAGGGGAAGCAGAGTTAAGACCAGCCTCTGACCCAATGCATTTGCAGGAGGCAAAGAATCAGGCCCAAGGTCAGGTATATGATTGCAGTGGGTTCCTGGGCCCACATACATACTTATTAGTAATAAGAAACAATACATATTTTATAAGACTATAAAAGAAGAAGTCCCTTAACAGAGAAGATACTCATTTTAGAAGGATCCTCCAAGCAGCTAGGACATTAGAAGAATCAAACAATGAGAGAACTCAAAGATCAAGAAGACCTTATAGATTATCTGGTCATTCATTAATTTATTCAAGACATTACTAAACACACAATGAAGGACTAAAAAAAAAAAAAAAAAAAAAAAAAGATTTAAATGTAGATCCTGTTCTCAAGATGCTTTGAGACTAATAAGGAAATAAAATATTTATCTCTTCCATAAAACACTAGAAACTGGCTTAAGAAAAAGGAACGGGAGACATATCATGAGTGACTGTCAAGTGCCAGCAGTGGGCCAAGTGCTTTCATAAACATCTCATTTCATTTCTTCAAAGGGAGATATTATTATCCCTGTATTACAGAGGAGTTCACATATGGTCAGAGATATCAAATACCTCGTGCAAGACAACACAGCTCCTAGACAGAAAATCAGCATGATTTTAAATTTGAGACCTTAACAAGAGTAACATATTGTGAGAAATCTCTGAGTTACTTTACTTCAACAAATAAGCTATTGCTGAGGGAATGAACATGACCTTGAAATGACATCAATAAATAACAATGAAAAAATAAAATAGAAATAAATAATGATGAGAAATGCTCAGAGAGGTCACCTGATGGAATCATTAAAAAAAAAGAGGCAGATCAATCTCACCAGATTTAATCATTATCTCTGGGGTTATGGCCTCATTGAGCAAGTGCTCAATGTATTATAAACAGATCTCTCTTTTTTACATTTTTATTGAATTTATTGGGGTGACATTGGTTAAATAAAATTATATAGGTTTCAGGTGTATAGTTCTATAATGCATCATCTGTATATTGTATTCGTGTTCACCACCCAAAGTCAAGTCTCCTTCTGTCACCATTTACCCCCCTTTTACCCTCTTTTACCTCCTCCACCCACCTCATTTTTTTGATGCGATTGTAAATGGGTCTGTTTTCTTAGTTTCCCTTTCCAATATTTCATTACTGGTGTATAAAAATGCAACTGATTTCTGGATATTTCTTTTGTATTGTGCTACTTTACTCAATTCAATGATCAGTTCCAGTAGTTTTCTGGTGGAATCTTTTAGGGTTCTCTCTATATAGTATCATGTCATCTGCACAAACAAATCTTTTAAAGATCACTTTAGAAAGCAACGGAGTCAGTGGTCACCTTGGGGGAATCACAAATAATCAGAAATCTTCCCTACTGTTAGGCAAATGGATACCTGTGTCTTTATGTAAGTTTCTGACAGCATCACACAATTCAGAGTGCTGTCAAACAACTTGAATGAAAATCAGGATGATGTGTTTTGTATTTTAAAAATATGTAGCTGACTGCTGAAGGGGCCCTAGGGATGACAAAGGCACTAGGCAGCTGAGTTTTATCTGGATAAAATTGTTTCATGGATGCTGGGAGGGGAATGAGACAATATTTCTGAGCAGTAACCCTCAGCTAACAGAGATGCGAGACTGAGTCATAAGAGCAACTTGGAGGAGATGGTCGTCTGGCCTGATGGCTCTGGGCTGTAGCCTTGAGGGAAGACTCAGGATTTATAGCAGAGCTTTGTTATTCAAGGTATGGTCCACAGCTGAGCAGCATCATCACCTGTGAAAAGTCAGATTCTGGGGCCCCCACTCAGACCAACTTGAATAGGGATCTGCATTTTAATAAGACCCCCAGATGATTCATGTGCACTAGAGCTTAAGAAGCACTGCAGTGTGTACACCAGGTGCTGCATGACTTCCTGGCAGATGGTCACGATGGGGGAGCAGAAGCCTGATGCTATGAACAAGTGAGTTCCAGCCCTGTTGTGCTACCAAGGAGATGAAGGTCCTGGAAGAGACTGTAAGCAAGTGCCTACTGAGTTCTCTGACCTGCCTAGTCCTTTCTTCAGGCCTCAAGTGCTTTAGGGTCTTTGAGGGGTTGAGGGAGGGGAACAGCTGGATAAGTGATTAAATCACCAGCCAGGTTGTGTGAGCAGCATTTCTCCCCTTAGCCTTGGACCTCAGCTATGTGTGATGATCCAGTGACCTGCTTGGGCTCCCAGAAAAGCCTGTTCATCCAGCAAATATTTGAAAACAGCAATGATTTCCATTGCTAAGTTCTCTTCTTCAGACTGATCTCCCTGGCGTCTTCCTTTATATTTCTGTCTTCTACCTGGAATAAGAGGCTATCCTGAACAAGGATGCTGCCTTACCCTTTTCAGATGCTTCCCCATGCTGGTCCCATGCCTTAAACACGTCATCCAGGCATAAAGATACTTTCTCTGGGCTACACACAACTGTGCCTGCATTCTAACACTACAGTGGCCTTTCCATCATCTGACCAGCAAGTGTTTTCACACAAAATGCTACTTGTATTAACATACTTAAATTTTGTTAAACCTAAGCCCTTGCTCAAACGCTGGCAGACCCTATCTAGAATCAACGGGATTGCCCACTACTGGGATAATGAAGAGAAAGCACAAAACAGTAGGGCATACTGTGCCCTACTTCACGTCAGGGGCTTCGTGGTCTATGTGGGGAAAGGCGATGGCACAATTTTTAAGTAAATACATAGCAGTGCAAAGAGCACTGACCCCAGGATGCAGAGACTCAATTTCAACCTTAAACCTGTTACAGACATCCATGAAATCTTTGGCAAATATGCCCGTGCCTCTCTGTGCCTCAGTTTCTCCCGTCCAATAAAGTGAGTAGCTCTGATCTCCTGGAAAGGGCCTCAGAATCTAAGGCAGGAAAAAGGGCAGGACAGGAAGAAGCTTCACTCTCATTGGTTCTATAAGCTGCAGTTTCCCCTAAGATCTCACTTGTATAAAAGAGACACCCCCCCCCCCCCGCGTTTTACAGAAATAGTCTGAAACAACGGAACTCAATAAGCTTCAGGGCCCAGCTCAGGTCTAAATTCCTACACTACTTTGCAAAGTGATAAACTCTATAAGAAACCAAATAATTGATTGGTCAGTTAGTTTCATGCTATCTTTGACTCTTCTGACAGGGCTCAGGTTCCAGGCTCGTTAGCAGCCTGGTGATGAGAGGACAGGAGATGGCAGATATAGCTGACATAGATAACATTCAGCCCCCCCTCCGCCTCCCCGCTCCCAGGGCACACATGAGACCATAGTTTCCAGGCCCCTTGACTCTCAGAGGGACCTCACAACTAGTGATGACCAACAAAACATGAGCAGAGGCTCTGTGTGTGGCCAAGGCTAGGGAGCTAAGAGGCTGTGCCTTACCCAGTCAGTTGCAAAGGGTCGAATAGAGGATTCTGAAGCCTTAGTGAGTGGTGGTGTCATTAAATGGAATAAATCTGGGTCCTTAATTAACTGTCTGAAGCAGAAACACCATTCCTAACACTGAACAAAAACTAAACGAAAATAAAGTGTTAACGATAATAATCCACAGAGATTTAGTGGTTCGTAGATTTAGAGGTTACTAGATAGACAACCTTAACTCATTAAAGAGAGATACAGGAACATGAAACTGAGGAAAGGCAACAACTGAGAAGTAACCATGGACACGAAGCTATTGCTAGACTATAAATAGAAAGAAATTGCAGGCGGCATGAATACAGTCATCTCCTGTCCTGTGTAACACAGATAATCTCCATTGTGTGGACTAAATACTCTGTTTGGTGAATGGTATTTTTTTAAAAATACCCACAACATCATCTCCCACCTCACATAGTCTTCTGCAATGTACTCTTAACATTCTTCCAACTGAAAGGTGGAATCTATGCCCCATACCTTGAATTTAGGTGGTCTTGTCAGTGCTTTAAGAACAAACATCATGCTTGGTGACTATTAAGGCTAGGACATAAAGCATGATGCATTTTCTATCTTGTTTGCCAGAACACTTGAGCCTGTAGCCCAGAGTCACTGTAAAAAGTGTGACTACCCTGAGGCTACCATGCTGTAAGGAAGGCCAAACCAGACTTGGGAGGCTGTCTATAGGTGCCCTGGTTGACAGCCAGCTGGTATCCCAGCCAACCACCAGTATAAACCAGACCTATGAGTAAATACACCTCCAGATGGTTTTCCCAGCTGAAAGCACACACTGTGGAATATAGACAAGCCGTCCTTCTGGACTCTGTCCAAAATCTTGACCCATAGAATCTGTGCACATAATAAGTTTGGGGATGGCTTGTTACATGTCAATAGAAATTGGAACACTATAAGTTCACATATACATGTTTTTAACCTTGAAAAATTGAAACTATAGTTTAGATATATCCCTATTAAATGCCTGGGGTCATTGGCCAATGATCAAATCACAAAGTGCCAATTTTCTGCTTACAGCTCCACAGACTTATAACTATGCCTTTTCTCCTAGCATCAGAAATGGAATTCTGCCCAAATAATGCAACTTAAACATCAATAAGTCATATCTTTTAAAATGCATGGATTTCTGTAGCTATTTAAAGAAATGAATATCAAAGGAATACACTGGTAATCTTTCTAACCAATCCATCATTTCTCTTGTGTCAAGTCCCAACATTTTGGCCTCACACTTCATGGAAATGACCACTTCAACAGTCCTTCCATACATAAGATTATCTTCTTTGCTTTCTAGCGCTAAGTTCTCTTCCAGTCTACAGAGTTATCTCAGTTAAAGATATGTCCTAATTTACCTGGACAGACTTCCCTTTATTCCCCAAATCTTTTTCCTTCATTCGAAGCTATACGTTGTAGCATAAAGAATAATCTAGAAAAATTGTGCCTGGTGTACAAGAGGCTTCAAGCCCTGCCTCAGCCACTCAATCCCTGTGTGGATGGAAATAAGACACATCATTTCACTATGCCTTCATTCTCCATCTAGTAGAAAATCATATCTACTTCATAGGTTTCTTTTGAGGAAAGAAATGACCTAACATTGGTGATTATTGGTGATTATAACGCTGGTGATTATGATTACCCTTCCTTCTTCTTTCTGCATCCCTGGAAAGGAACAGCCTCTCAGAGTTGTGATGCTGCCTTTGCTCACAGAAAGGTGTTTCTCTGTCTTCCTCTTTCCCTTGTTTAGACTTTCCCAGGTGATTTTTATTTCAGGTTGTGAACTTCCGTATCTATTCAATCCTCTTAGCAAACATCTGACTAGAGATCAATGGTGACAGCAATTACAAACTGCCTCTGTTATTGAAAATAAAACATTCACTGCTAAATGAAATGTAAAAATAAGTTTCTTTACACCTATTCAAAACAGTTCCATTGCAGCCTTAAAAAGCATGAGAGCAGCCATGCTGTCCTTACCAAAGTAAAGGCTGGCGGCTAACTTTCCCAAATGTTGACAGCCCAGAGAAAGAGCATGGGACTTTGCAAAGTTAAGATAGAAAACAATTTTTAATTGGGGGAAGAAATTTAAAATAAAAGCAACCAACAATGAGCTAGTTTACTAGAACAAAGGAGAGAATGGATCATTTGTTTTTTACTGTGAAAGCCTGCAAATACAGTTGAATATAAATATTCATTAAGCAAACAAGTAGAGAAGATGGAGCTTAGCATCACAAAGCTGCATCTTACCTTATGACTAAGGCAGAGCCTCAGATCCCCAGGAACTCAAAATTAAAATGTTTCTAAATATCAAGATTTAAGAAATAGGAACCAAAATAAAAATTATAGCTGTAGTTGTAGTTATGGCCACACACTTATGGCACTTTCTACATTTCTTCCTAAGTTTTCGTACAGACTTCAAAAGAATATTATTGTTCCCAATCAAGAAATATAAAATCTTCAGTTTTCTTCACATTCTTAAAAATGTTTTTATTCATGGTCCAAAACTAAATTAATTTTTTAAGATACTCAGTGAAATTTTTTTTCTCCCATCCTATATTCCATCTTCCCAGAACCCAATGTCCCTCACAAGCAACCACTGTTATTAGTTTGGTAGGTAATCCTTGCAAAGTTTTGTTAATAAATTTTTAAAAATAGCTTTAGATTGCCAGAAAAATTGCAAAGTAGTAGAGAGTTCTCATATATGCCAGTTTCCCCTATTATTAACACCTCACATTCATATGGTACAATTATCGCAATTAATGAACCAATACTGATACATTAGAATTAACTAAAGTCAACACTTTAATCAGATTATCTGTTTTTACCTAGTATCAGATTTTCCCCACAATTCCACCCAGGATACTACATTAGATTCAGTTATAAAATCTTAGACTCCTTGTATCTGTGATAGTTCAGACTTGACTTATTTTTTTATGACCTTGAGGATTTTGAGAAGTACAGATGAGGAATTTTGTAGAATTTCCCCCAACTGAGATTCGTCTTTTTCTCATGCTTAGACTCGGGTTGTGAGTGTTTGGAAGAAAGGCCACAGAGGTAAAGTGTAATCTCATCACATTAAATCAAGGATACATGCTATCAACATGAATCATCAGTGTTGACATTAATCTTTGTGTTAACCTACCTGGCTGAGATAGCATCTGTCAGGTTTTCTACTGTAAAGGTACCCCTCCCTCTCTTTCCTTTCCCTACTGTCCTCTTAGGAGGGAAACCCCTACATGCATTTAGGATTCATTCATGTCTCCTTTTTAATCACTGAATAGTATGCCATTGTATAGATGTACCATTATTTATTTACCCATTGACCTGTTGAAGAACATTTTGCTTGTGTATAAAAATGCTTCATGATATTTGTATGCAGGTTTGTACAAAAATACATTTTCAAATAAATTAGGTGAATTTCTAGTAGTGTGATTACTGAATTATATAGTAGGACTATGGTTAGCTTTGAAAAGAATTGTCAAACTGTCTTCCAAAGTGGCTGGACTACATTACATTCCCAACAACAATCAATGAGATTAGCCGTACATACTCAACAGCAATTGGTGTTGTCAGTTTTATTTTGTTTGTTTTAGCAATTCAAATCATTTAATCTAAGTGTGTAATGGTATCTCATGTTTAATTTGCATTGCCTTAATGATAAATAATGAGCATCTTTTTATAAGTTTGTCAGTTAAATATCTTCTTTGGTGAACTGTCTCTTCAAATCTTGTACCCTTTTTTAAATGGGTTGTTTGTTTACTCACTATTGAGTTTTAAGAGTTTTTGTATATTTTGGATATAAATCCCTTACCAGATGTGTGTTTTACAAAAATTTCTCCCAATCTGTGACTTGTTTTTTCATTCTCTTAATGTCTTTTGCAGAGCAGGTTTTAGTTTTAGTAAAATTCAACTTATCAACTTTTCCTTTCATAAATTATACTCCTGGTGTTGTATATAAAACTCATCATTGAACCTAAGGTCATGTAGATTTTCTCCTATGCTTTCTTCTACAAGTTTTATAGTTTTGCATTTTACATTCAGGTTTATGATTCATTTTGAGTTAATTTTTGTGCAAAGTATAAGGTCTTTGTCAAAGTTCATTTTTTTTACATAAAGATGTCTAATGGTTTCAGCATAATTTGATAGACTATCCTTTCTTCCAGAGGTTCTAATGCTATAAAAGCAAATATGAATATATTCTCCCCCCACATCTTTCTAACACAGATGGCTGCATAGTAGCCTATCTGTTCTACACCTTAATCTTTTCACTTACTGTAACAAGAGATCCTTCTACACACAGCTTCCTCTTTATCCTTATCGTTTTTGATATTATTTAATACGTATCCTCTCACTCAAACTTAAAATCACTTGCTTCTTTATAGCACAAATCCGGATTACAACTACTAAAAGGCCCATTTTCTCAAGGCGAAGCTAGGCTTACATACTGTGAAAGCAAGATTGAAAATCACATACAAGGGGCGGTACTAAGTGTTGAGATAAGTAAGGATCAAGTGTTGAGTAGTGAAAGACCTTTGGTATACTTGCCTTCCTTCAGGGAATTTATATACCACTTGATGAGGTAAAACAAAAACGACAGAAAAACAGACAACAATACAAGCCTGACTTTCAAAGAAAGGACGTGGGCAGGAGATCCATTCTTGAGTTGCAATTCAGAAAAGCTTCCAAAAGGAGGTAGATAAAAAGAACTACTTAGATGAAGAGAGAGAGATAGGAACGTGCTTCAAGGAGGGGGAAATGGAAGTAAGGATGTGGAAGCAGAAATGTGTCTGGTGTTCTCAGGAAACAGAAAAAGCACATGCATAAAATGGCATTTGTACAGAGCAGAGAGCAGAGGAGTTGGGCAACAGCCAAAGGGCCACATGTCAGAGAATCAATCTCTGACATATGGCTCTTATCTTACAGCCTAGTATTTCTCAAACTGCTTTCTGCTATGACAAAGAGACAGGCATGTTCACAGGCGTGAAATACTCCCAAAAGTGTCAAAATTTTTGATATGTTACCTCTAACTCTGGTCCTTTCTCCCTCCTCTCAGCAAGCACATCAAATCAGTACTCTAATGTACCCTGACTCCACTCTGTTAGATATATCTCCAGTCTAGACCTGTCTTCTAAGCTGTATACTTGTATAGCCAACTGTCTACTCAACATCTCCACATGGATCCTTCACACTCAGTAAGCTCAAGACATAACTCCTGATCTTTCATCCAAAACCTGGTCCTCATCTATTATATCCTTATCCAAATTAAAGCTAGAAACCTAAGTATTGCCTTTGTCACTTTTCTCTCCCATGACAGATGTACAGCACATCAGCAAGTCCTATTGCTTCTGCTCCTAGGTTATCTGTATCCATTTACTCCTCACCTCCTCCGCTGCTACCACCCTTATCTAAACCACCATCCTCTTTTACTAGCAATTGCATAGTCTCCAAACTGATCTACTTGAATCCACTCTGGTCCCCTCCAATCCATTATACAGCCAAAGTCAACTTTTTAAAACAAAAGCCTAACCATGTCATCAATCCGTTTCAACCACCTCCCACCCTCGAGCTTGTAATTCAGCAATGACTTCTCATTGCTAATTGAGCTTATGACTAGAATTCTTAAACCACATGCTCTGGTCCTGCCAATCTTTGCAGCTCCAGCTTATGCACTCTCCACTTTGCTCTCTGCACATCAACCTTCAGTCAAATCTTCAAATATGCCACACTCCCTCCCACCACAATGTATTTGCATATTCCACCCCTACTGTCGGGAACACTCTTACTCCCATTCTTTACCTAGTTAACTTCTACTCATCCTCCATTCACCTTTGGTGTCACTTCCCAGGAAGACTTAACTGATATGAATGCCCCTCCACCACCCAGGATTTTTTAATGGGACGATGTTCCTTTCCTTCCAAGTACTTATCTCTGCTCCTACTTATACAGAAGATCTGTCTCTCCCACTGATTGCAAACTCTATGAATATACAGGCCATTGTATGGTTTTGCTCATCATTGCATCTCAGGGCCTAGAAGATAGTAGAAACTCAATTATTATTTATGGAATAAATGACTATATTATTAAATCTGATTTTTATTAATAGTAATAAATTATAAATGGCACATCTTCAGCTGGTTATGATATATCAAACTGCTTTGACATTGAAGTTGAGAATCACTCTTGTAGAAGAAAGTTCCTTATCAAGGAGGTAATTTAGTAGAGACACCATTTAAATAATATACTATTCATAAAAATTGCTAACATTTATCAAGTTCTCACCATATGCCAGCCTGATAAGTGCTTCATGTAAAATATTTCAGTGAATTCTTGAAACAATCCTATGAACGGGAACTAGCATTATCTTCATTTAACAAGTGAAGAAACCAAGTCACATAGTTCAAATGATTTGACTGAAGACAAAGCTAGGACAGAGATGCCTGAGCCAAACCCACTCACATGAAAGACCATGAGAATCAACACAGACTTACCTGTACATAACTGAAACCAACCCCCAAACTGAAGAGTCACTGGGAAGGCTCGTAGCAAAGTTGCACTGCGAGGAGCCAGCCACTATGAGCTGGAAATAAGTGGCACAGAACAGGCCCATATAGAAGCCTCCTCTGTCCATGGTGCTGATGGTTCCTCAATACTGGAGGCTGAGTGTGAGTGCCCTAGGAAACATAGTCTGTCTAGTGATCCCTGGCTGCCTGTTAGGAAGACTTGAGCTCTCACTGAAATATATAGTGAGGTATAGTGTATGGAAAGTACATACCATAACTGGATTGCTGTAAGAACTCAATAAATTTCAACTATTAATCTTATCATTATTCAAATGTTTCTTTGACAAGGAACTTTATTTTCTACAATAATTCTCAGCTTAAATGTCATACTAATTTATGTGTCGCAATAAGCTGTGAGGTGTGTCATATATAATATATTACACACCATGTAAAAACCAGAGGTTCATTAACTTATTCTTTCATTTACTCCAAAAATAAATATTAAATCTCTATTATATGCTGGGCCCTATGCTAAGCTCTGAAATTGCAATCATAAGCAAAAACAGACATGGCCCATGCATTCATAGAGCTTGCTATCAGTAGAGAGACAAGCATTAACAATATAATCACTCTACTAAATGTAAAGTTGGAAATAGAGAAGTACTGTGAAGGAAAGTTATATGGTTCTATGACAAAGGCAGACCAGCTTAAGTCACCCTGAAATAAGGCAACCTGGTGATAAGCACCAAGTAAATATGAGCATTATAAAGTATCTCTCATGAGTGTGTAGGGTTGCTGAGAAGAACTTCACTTAGGGAAGATCCTAGAAGATGGACCCAGGTGGGTTTAAGAGGTAACATTTGTTCATAACAAGACACCCAATGGGGATGGGCTACATGTTAACTCTCTCAGTGGGTCATTACGAAGACAAGTGTAGCAAGTTCCCACCTAGCACACCAGCCATTACGAAGCTTCCTGATTTGCCATTACCCATGCTAGTAGAAATGACTGAACATTTCCATGGTGAGGTTATTGCCACTACCTATTCTGAATTCCCTGTCCCCTCCTCAAAAGTGGATACCCACACAGGTGTATTTGTCTAAGATCAATTTACCTAGGGCTAACGTATGTAAGTGAAAATTTACTAAAGCAGCTTTATCTAAAACCAAATTTGATTAAAACCACTTGGCCTTCCTATCACATGTGAACTGTTACAAATTTTACAAACATGAATTTTATGTAAGTACTAGAGACCTAGTGCACGAATTCGTGCATGGGTGAGGTCCCGAGGGGGTGGGGGCCAGGACACAATTGGCCCTTCGGGTGGGCGGTGGGATGCCCTTGCCAGCCCGGGATCCAGAACCATCCTGCTGATGTTTGCACTGGTTGTAGGGAGCCACCTGGCAGCTACTTTTATATTCTTTCTTCTTTGCAGAGCATCTAGGGAGGGGAAGTGGCCACGGTGCCCAAGGCCAACTTCCAGGAGGCCAGAGGTGCTGTCAGGATTGTGCCAGTGGCACTGGTCCATCGGTGCCTGGCCCGTTCTCCAGAGATTGGACCTGCAGGACTACTGAGGGAGTGAGTGGCTGCCACCAAGCTGGTGGGCCGCCGGGACTGGTTGGTTAGCTGAGCGGCGCTCCTGCTGTGGGAGTGCACTGGCCACCAGGGGGAAGCTCCTGCGTTCAGCATCTGCCCCCTGGTGGTCATATGCATCATAGCAACTGGTTGACCGGTCATTCTGGTCATTTGGTCATAAGAGTTGCTTAGGCTTTTATATATATAGGCTATATTAGGGAAAATTACCTTTAGTAATCTGTCTGTTAGGTAAGATGGTTTTAAAGTAATTCATTTTTTGGGCAAACATGGAGCATCTAAGCCTAATCTCTGACAGTTCATAAGGCAGATGAGGGGCTTCAGGGCTGCCTCTTGCATTTGATAAATCTTTAGGAAGCTAGTGTAGCCAGAGTTCCCTCACCTTCCACAAACACTAGTAGACTTTAAAATTCATCCATTCTCACTGCACTGCCCGAGCTCCTGTTATGTTCACAATCTCTATCATGCTCACTATGGGCTGAGGATGCTTCCTGCCATCACCATCCTCAAGTTGCCTTCATCCCAATCCCTGACCAGCTCAGATCACCCAGACATCTGAGAGGTGGAGCCACAGAGTATTTTAAGGCCTGGCCAGGTGGCTCAGTTGTTTGAAGTATTGTCCTCATACACCAAGAGTTTGAGGGTTTGAATCCTGATCAGGACATATACCTAGGTTGCAGGTCTGATCCCTAGTCAGGGAGTGTATGGGAGGCAACCAGTTAATGTCTCTCACATCTCTCTCTCTCTCTCTCTCTCTCTCTCTCTCTCTCTCTCTCTCTCCTTCCCTCCCTTCCTCCCTCCCTCTCTCTCTATTGCCCTCTCTCTCTCTCTAAAATCAATAAAAACATATCCTGAGGTGAGGATTTTTAAAAAGTGCTCCACAAACTTTAAGGGTCATGTGAGTCCCCTTGTTAACATGCAGGTTCCAATTCAGTGGGTCTGGGCTGGGGGATACTGCACCCCCAATAAGCCCAGGTGATGCTGCTTTGCTGGTCTGCAGGCCACACCATCAGTATCTAGATCTTACAAGTGGAGTACAGCTGTTAGGACGTGAAGGTTGGACTGGAGGTGAAATGCACTGGGTAGCAGGAGGCATTTCAGAGGTCATCTTCTCTGCTTTTGGAGAAGAAGGCCAAAACAGGAGACAGAGATTGACTCATATGTTCTTGGAGTCAAAAACTGTGCCTAAAACTTTTCTCTGCAACCAGAGAGCATTTGCTACATAATTTCTTTCAAAACGCCAAGAAACTTCAAAATCAAATCTCCTAAAAGATGGTGAAGTAATTGCTTTCCATACCGGGAATTTCACAGTCACATAAAATATACTCCTGCCTACCTTGGAAATGCATTCTAAAGAAGAGTTCCTCCTTTCCCATCACACCCGGAGGCCTAGAAAAACTACATTTCGTGCTAAGCATGTCCTTTAACAGACCTTGCAATGAAATATAAAAAGAAACTCTGCTGGCCTACTTAAACCACAAGGAAGTTAGATAAGTGAGGTGAAGAAAGAGGTTGGGGAGAGCAATGGGGTTAGGATAAGGCTACGTGTTGCTCCCCATCCTAGTCCTTCTTCCACAAACAAGCCAACAGGAGCACACCTTCTCATTCCAATGACTCAAGGCAGTCTCCCATTTCAGGCCTGGGAAAGACCTCTGTGAATTACTGCTTCCTTTAATTACAAAAAGCAAAATAGAGTTTTACAGGGAAGAAAACTGCCAGGCTCCCTTTAACCAACAGATTAAGGTTAACGTGACAGTAATAAGATATATTAACACCAGGAACTCCTTGGCCATAGAGAAGACATAACATCACTTCTATAGTATCCTTGCCCCCAAAATGTATCACAATCACAAGAAAATGTCAGAAATTCAAATTGAGATATATTCTATAACAAAACTGGTCAGTATTCTTCAAAAGTGTCAGTCATGAAAGATAAGGAAAGTCAGAGGAATTGTCACATTTTGGAGATTAAGGAGAAATAGTAACCAAAAGCAATGTGTGATCCTGGGCAAGATCTTACAATAGAGAATATGTGTGTGTGTGTGTGTGTGTGTGTGTGTGTGTGTATGTGTGTGGAGAAACTTGTCAAATTCAAATGAGGTGTGTAATTTGGTTGGTTCGTAGACTGGCAGCAATGTTAATTTCCTGGTTTTTATAATGTTTCCATGGTTATGTAAGATGTTCACATTACAGTACGCTAGGTGAGGGACATACTGTACCACTTTTGCAACTTCCCACTAAGTCTAAAATTAGTTCAAAAGAAAAGGTTATCAAATAAATTAGTTTGCTCGCCCAAAAGGCAGCGCCAAAGAGGCCAGACCTGTGGTTGACATCTCAATGGGAAAGTAACCTTGTTTGTACTTGGGGAAAAGGAAAAGCTGGATCCTCTAGACATTCTCTCTCAAATCTGTTTTTCTCAACAAGACCCTGGTTCTCAGCTTTTCCTCATCTTCCTCTGGCATTGGACCATTCTTACAATAAATCAAGGGAAGCCATAAAGTCACCATGATTCCAACTGTCAAGTCCACAAGTCCACTTTCTGCCTGCCACATAGTTGCAGAAAAGCAAAACCTTAAGAACAACAGCTAGAAAACAAGCTACTAAAACTGTCTGGTAGAAACTTTCTTGGGGGAGAATGGTGAGAAAGAGATAAACACAGCAAGAGGAAGAAAGTAAGGGTTCTCCTACCTGAGATTGGGTAGGCATCTGAAAGTAGGGAAGGTCTGGGGCATGCAGAGGGCAGTAATCAATTACTAAGGAAGAGGAACCCCAAAATAGTTCCATAAAGCCCACATCTCCAGCCATCCCAAGCATGGCATGAATAGGCGCAGGCCTCTATTCTAAACCTTGGGAAAGAGATAGGCAGATATGGCTCATTAGTCACAAAGATAATGACAAGCTGTTATTATTATTATTATTATTATTATTACTATTACTACTACCATTATTGGTTCTTTTCTGGGTCTCTAGTATTTGCAAGTTAAATGCAGAGAACAGATTTCAATAATGATTTTAATAAGTAGTATTGTAAGAATAGAACACACAAGATAAAGCAAGACATTAAAAACAATTTAACCCATGCCCTTTGGGCTTAGAAAAGAAAGCAGAGTGGTTATATAATAGTAATAATAATAATCAACAACCACCAACTATTAAATGCCTACCATGTGCCAGACAGCATCTCAAATCCTCAGAATAAGCCCATAGGGAAGACATTATACCTCATTTATAGAAGAAGAAGCTAACATTGGAAGATATAAAGTGATCTGACCAAGATAACTAAGATCTGACTAAGTGATGGATCCCAGATTTGCATCTGGGTTTATATCACATTAGCAATGACCTTTCTGCTCCATGGAACTGTGTCTAAGATGCTGTGCAGGACATAAAATTGCTGGCACCAGCAAAGACACACACAGACTGTTAGCACTGCATGGCATGAAGGCCTTACATGTTCTTAATGTACTAGTCCCATCACAACAGATGGCAGTCACTTAAGCAAAGTTTGTAATCTTTCACAACCACACCGCTCTCCTCACAGAAAAGAAGGTGTTTTCAAAAGTAAGAAAGATGCTACATATACACTCAGCATGAAAGAGACTGCTAGCTTATCATCAAAACCACATACTCCCCTTGTTGGCACACAGCTAAACTAATTTCCTGACCTCTTGCTGTTAGGTATGGCCATGCACTTGAATTCAGAAGAATGTAAACAGAAGAAACTGACTGATATGCAGCAGGTCCTTGTTCGATGTCATCTCATTATAACTCTGATGAGATGCCATAGGAACTTAACTCTTGTTTATATCATTTAGCCTTTGGTAAAATTAGTTTCATTACAGGTCATTCACTTAAAGTCATATAACTTATCAGTGACATTAAGAGAGGACTTCCATTATGCTGCTTCCGGTTGTCCCTAAGCCTGCCACATGCAGTCCTTCTCTTTCTGGTTGCCGGAATAAAGATGACCCTCAGAACAACCTTGAGTACCACATGTTGAGAGCAGAATGACAAAGTGACTGAAGCTTGGGTCTCTACCTTTCCACTAAAAGATCTGCCCAGGAGAGATGAGAATCCAGAAATACCTGCATCGGTCTATTATGTGAGTAACAAATTAATACAGTGCATCCCTAGCTAAAACTGTCCATGAGAAAACAGTCCCCTAAGATAAGCCCCAGGAATCCCTCTGAGCCGTGCAGAGAGCTTCCTGCCGCTTCATCTGATAGCATAGTAAGCACTGACATTGGCTTCAGTTTTACAGATGTCTCTTTGAATTTAAATCATCATATGAATTATGCTAAGTGACATAAGTCAGTCAGAGAAAGACAAGTATCACATGATCTCACTCATATGTGGAATCTAATTAACAAAATAAACTGATGGACATGAACGGAGTGGATCCAGAGACATGGAAGCATGGAACAGAGTGCAGAATCTTGGAGGGAAGGTGGAGAAGGCTGGGTGGGAAGTAATTAACCAAAGACCTGTATGCATATATGCATAACCCATGGACACAGGTAGAGAGGTGGTGAGAGGTGTGTGAGGGGAGGGGGGGGCGGGGAGGCCGCAGGTGATCTGGAGAGGGTGGATGGGGTAAAAAGAGACCATATGTAATACTTTCAACAATAACAATTTTGTAAAAATGTTTAAAAAATCATCATATGAATGAAAACAGGCTCTTCAGATCATAAGAGAAGATAAGGGGTTTCACGAAATTAGAAATTATGTATTAATCTTAACTGGTACCATTAGAATTCCCATCCTACAGATGAGGACAGAGAAACTAAAATAACCCAAAACATGATTCCTTCTCTCTGTGCTCTCAACCCAAAACCAAGGCCATTTCTTTGCAATTCTAGCATAAGCCCCTCAGGAAAAAAGGGATGGTTAAACTAAAACTGCCAGTAAGCAACAGATCCAGGTTTGAAATTCAGATATTCTGAATGGTTATAAGGTACCATCCCACACAGAATGCAGTTAACTCCCAAAAACCATACCCTCAGCAAATCTAGTTGCCTCTGCCTCCACTCAGCCACAAATAACCTAACTCGAGACCCGCACTCTCTCCCTCTCTTTTATGCAAAGGTCATGTTCACAGAGACAAGAAAATGTAAACTGTATCAGTCAAATACTTAGGAGCCCTTTCCTGCTTGGAGGAGTTTTATGGCGAAAACGTCCAGGGAAGCCAGCTTCCACAGCCAGCCTTTGGATAATTTTCCTGGAGGGTTATTACTCCTTCCAACCAATTCCTCACCCAGAATTGTGAAATAAAAATTAATTCTCCAAGAATTCACACTCACGGGCCCAGAGAGGAGTCCAGGACTCTCAGCAAAGACCTGAAAGATTACTGCAGACAGACAGAGTCAGCTGTCCCCCAAGGTGCACTCTGCCCTCCTTCCCTTAGCGGTGGAATCCCAGTGGGACACATGACCACCAGAATAAAGGCCACATTCCCCACTTCCTTGCAGCGAGGTGTGGCCATGTGACCAAGTATCCAGCCATTAGGATGTGAGTGAAAGTGACATTAGGAGGAGAGGAGCATGCTTAGTGAGCCGCCATGATCCATGGGGCAGAAGGCAAACCCTAGAGATTTCAAGGCCATCAGACAGGACAGCCTAGTTCCCTGACCCTGTGAGGTTGTCACATAAACTCTGGGCTACCTACATGCCTACATTCAAACTGCTGCATGAGAGAGTCCAACTTTCATCTTGTCACACCACTGTCATGTTGGTCCTGGTCTCTGCAGACAAATCTGTTTCTAAGCAGTATGGACTCCTCACAGCAGGCACTGAGAGAGTTCTGAGGGATTTTCATGAGCCTTGGCTTACCTTCCAGCCCTGGCTGGACAGCTCTTTCCTCTCTCTGGCCTTCTGACTGCATAAGGCATAGCTGGAAATTCCTTACAGCCATTCCCACACCTTTGTCCACAGAACGTTTGCATTAGAATCACCTGGAAACTTATTTAAAACTGAGATTCCTAGAGCAAATTCCCATGAACTCAGATTCAAGATATTTATAACAACTCCTAAAATCTGTATTCTAAAAGTTCCCCACCTAATTAAAATATTCAACCAGGTCTTCTGCGGCCTGCAGGTCATGGGGATGTGGGTGTATGTGCAGAAAAGACCTCACTACTTCCTTGAGACCCTTCCAGCATTCCCTGCTGTGGCTTCCCCTCAGATCTTGTTTTTTTTTCCTTTTGGTGAAGTATGTTCCTTCACAGCTCTATTATGGTTTATATCCCTGGGGCAAAGCTGTTCTCTCCAGCTTTCCAGGTCAAGCACCCTAGATGTGCCTCAAGGGACCATCTTTACACTGCAAACTGAACCTGCTCTCTACCCCCACTGCCTACATGAAAAGCTCATCATTCAGTCATTCAAGCCCAAGCTCTTCAAAAAATGTCAAGCATACAAGATTCCTAATGACACCACCAACCTTCCAAGCTTTCATCTCCAACCTTAACCTGCCCACCCGGCATTTGTAACTGCTCTTCTTTCTTTTTTTTCTTTT
Source organism: Myotis nattereri (assembly GCF_964212035.1). Taxonomy (NCBI): domain Eukaryota; kingdom Metazoa; phylum Chordata; class Mammalia; order Chiroptera; family Vespertilionidae; genus Myotis; species Myotis nattereri. The sequence goes on from NC_138084.1 coordinate 28,117,530, forward strand.
TTTTTTACATTTTTATTTTTTAATATATTTTATTGATTTTTTACAGAGAGGAAAGGAGAGGGATAGAGAGTTAGAAACATCGATGAGAGAGAAACATTGATCAGCTGCCTCTTGCACACCCCCTACTAGGGATGTGCCCGCAACCAAGGTACATGCCCTTGACCGGAATTGAACCTGGGACCCTTGAGTCCGCAGGCTGATGCTCTATCCACTGAGCCAAGCCGGTTAGAGCATGTAACTGCTCTTCTTTCACCTCTGGATACCTAACCAGTTCGTACCCATCCTTCAACACTCCACTCCAGCATCCACAGGATGGACCGTGAGGGTGGTTACTATCCTGACACTGGTTCCATGTCAAAGTCTGCTGGAAAATCCAGCTTCACAATTCTCCTTTTAAACAGGTGACTCCATTAACACCTCTCTGAGGTGTTTCACTCTCTACATCCGCACGCCCTGTGCAGACCTACCTTATAGGTGACTCTTGACCTAGAAAAAGACTTCCTTTCTCAGGGGAAAAAAATTATCTCATTAATTCAATCAACATATATTAGGCATTTCTGCCATGTTACTCCCTGTTATGGCCTGAGGACAGAAGATTAAATTACCTTGTTGCTAATGGCTTACATCTGCTATACTATTTGATTTCTTTCTATGAGGGATTGATGCCCATTACCCAAGTGCTCTCTGAGTTCTGATTTAACCCGTTTACTGAGCCATCCTATTGACCTTGACCTCTTCAACTTCTGCATGCCCCTGGGAGTCTTTCTGCTTGGCTTCCAACCCACTAATCTCCCTAATAATCCAACTTGTGTGTGCTCCCTGACCCCCAGAGTAGCCTCACTACCAACTCATGACCTGCTCCTTCCACTCCCATCTTGGCCTGGCTCTCTCCTCTCTCGGTTCTAACTTGGGGCCACCCAAACCTGCTATGGACCTGACTAAGCCAGTGACCCAATTAAGCACTTTGATACCCGAGGAATAAGCCTCTTTGAAGAAAAGAACTCTCCAGCACAGAGTTAACAATGTTGTATTGTACATTTAAAACTTTGCTAAGAGGATAGATCTTGGTAAGTATTCTTAACACATACACACACAAAATAAATTAATAATAATGATAATGAGGTGGAAGGAAACTTTGGAGGTGATGGATATGTTTATAGCACAAATTGTAGTGCTGGGTTCACAGATGCATGCTTATCTTCAGACTCATCAAGTTGCATATGCTAAACATGTACAGCTTTTTGTATGTCAATCATATTTCAATAAAGTACATTTTTTTAGAGAGATCAAGAGAGAAGAAGAAAAAGCATCGATGTGAGAGAGAACATCAATTGGTTGCTTTCCATACATGCCCTGACCAGGAATCAAACTTTCAACCTTTAATATATGGGACAATACTCCAACCAACCCAGCCACACTGGCCAGGGCTCAATAAAATGCTTTTTAAAAGAGAGGAAAATAGAAAAAATCTGGACCTCTTATTACTGCCTACCCAGAGAGAGGCCCTCAGCTCATCTATTTGAGGTTATTTAATAACTTTCTGATGGCTCATCCTCCTTTGCTAAGCAAGTGTTCCCCAGTGCACATAAAGGAACAAGAGAACAGCCTTGATATTTAGATTAGCAATACCTGAATCGCTCCAGAATCCAGGCTGAGCCTGTTGGTATCTCAGTTATTGCTGTCCTTTTAAAAAATTTAATTACAGCATTTGAACATTATCTCATTTTAAAGATCTGGCTACAGAGGCTCAATTAAAATTCCAAGTATCAAAGTGAGAAAAAGCCCCAAGTGGAGATAGAACTTCATCCTGAGTTTTCAATGTATGAAAACAGTTGGACATTTTACAATCATAACAAGTCCTTTTGGAGATGGACATTATTACCCTACAATCAATTCAAGATGTTTTACAATCCCTCTGCCAGGATGTGAAACCCCTGTCTACTTCATATAAAAAGCTGGTTATAAGCTGATAACGCTCCCTGCATTAGAATGAATACACCCACCCCTTCCCCAATCTCATCATAATCATGCTTAAGTTCAATCAGGCACTTGACACATCTGACTGTAGTGTGGGAGCCTGAGAACAAGATACTCAGTGATAAACCCTCCGAGAAATAATGCTAGCTAGTAATCTGTATGCTGGAGGCAGCCAGAGGAGGGGGAGAGTAGGAGGGGAGATTAATGCAGTATGCCTTTGCTTTTGTTGTCATGCCCAGAAATACCTCAGTCCCTCCCTCTCACCACCTACCTCCCCAACCCACACATCCTTCACCAGGCAAACTCTCACTCCTGCTTCAAGTTCCAGGTTAAATGCCACCTTCTCTAGGAAGCCTTCCTTGACTGTCCCTGGAAGAGTTAGTGGCTTCCTTCTCTGTGTTTCAACAGGTTTAATTTCCCCTTTTATTCATTTAGTAAGCACTGGATGGTGCCAGGAACTGTTTATGGTGCTGGGGATATAGCAGCGAAGTTTCTGCACGTGAGTTGCTTATGTAATAAAAGAGAGGAGAAACAATTGAACATATTGGTGTAAGATGATGATAAAGTTTACCAAACATAAAGCAGGGTGATGGGGCTAGAGCATGGCAGTGCACATAAAGGCTTCTCTAATAAGGTATAAACACATAAAAGGATTTGAAGGAAGTGAGGCATAAATCCTTCAGGGGAAGGGTGTTCTTTTTTTAAAAAAAAAAATGTATTATATTGATTTTTTACAGAGAGGAAGGGAGAGGGATAGAGAGTTAGAAACATCAATGAGAGAGAAACATCGATCAGCTGCCTCTTGCACACTCCCTACTGGGTATGTGCCCGCAACCAAGGTACATGCCCTTGACCGGAATTGAACCTGGGACCCTTGAGTCCGCAGGCCGATGCTCTATCCACTGAGCCAAACCGGCTAGGGCGAGAGGGTGTTCTTAGACAAGGAAAATGAGTGCAAAAGCCTTGGGGCAGAAGCAAAACAGCTGGACAAGTATGTGGAACAGCAGGGAGGCCACTGTGGCTAAGCCCAGTGGCAGTGTAGGAGGGGCAGGAGGTGAGAGCTGACAGGCAGGCAGAGGCCCAATCACACAGAGCACCGGAATTTTATATTGAACCCACGGGAAGCAAACAAAGGGTGCTGAGCAAAGGCACAACATGAAATGACTTGCCCCTCCTATAAGTCTTACCGGGTGTGTTGTAACTGTTGATGGATCTCAACCTCCCCACCAACTAACACAGCACTTGGCTTGTAAAAGGTGTTTAGTAACTCTTCAGAGATGTAGAGAGCACAGCAGGCGGAAGGCGCTGGACCAGCCGTGGTTGCACACGGCACACAGCACTGGCTGTCTTCCACGGATCTCTCTTGGGCGAGGCTCTGCCTCCCGAGTTCTGCCGCTACCTTGCATCAGGCTTTATTTGGAAACTGTTCTCCAAGCACGGAAATAAGCAATGGTTCTAGTCTTCCAAAAACTACAGAGCACCAAGAGTCAAGACTGAAAAAAGTTGCTCAAAATTTCTGTAACCAGACTTCCTGGGCCATCAAAAAGGCATTGACTACTGTCCTAGGGTTCAAGTTCCAAGGCTACTACAATCTGAATTGAGAGCCTCATCTTGCCCTCCAATAATACCCACCACACATCTTCCTAAACAGTTTTCCTGGAAAGTGCTCAAGGGAGCAGGTGGATTATCTCTGCATCCCTGAGGCACCATAAAGCCACAGTAAATAATCTTCGAGTCCCCCAGGTACTCCAAAAGATGAGAAAGGAACTTATTTTGAACCCCAGCAGTTGCTATACTTACCATATTTCAGAGCCTTTGCAAAAAGAAGTGGGAAACGATTCTTATAAATTCTCGTGGCTTTCCTCAAATGTAAAGTGTCAGGGTTTTACCAGCCAATCCATTCATTTCTGGGATCCACTCTGGCTTAAGGGAATTTGACATCAGGAAAGCCCATGAGTTGCATTTTTCATTGACCAGACAGCTCGGAATGATTTATCTAACCTTCATCTGAAACATTTCAGCAATCCAAAAAGTCTCATCTGACAATTGAGGCTGTCCAGCCCCATCTGCCTGCCTCTGAACCTTGCCAGATGGAGAGAGCACCAGGCATTGCCCTCAGTGCATCACCAAAACCTGGCTGGGCAATGGGCACCATTGCAGAATTGGACAGCAGGCACTGCCCACCACAGAAAGCCAAAGTGTAAGCACCAGTTACTAAGGAGACACCTTAACTTGGCTCAACCCCATCACACCTCACATGACCTCTTACTGCCAGTTCCCTGACACCCTCACCCATTCCACCACGTTCAGGGTTCTAAGACTCTCCAAACTACTTCTTTCTAGACCAACAGCCCAGAGTGGCCTTGAATCAATGTTGTGTGTGCATTTCCCAGTGCTGGGGGCTAATTCCAGCATGTCATAAATGCAAGAAGTTCATCAAAAGGTTGGTGGGCCTTGAGGCTTCAGCAGGGCTGAAGATACATATTGCCTGCTGGAATAGCTAAAAGCATTTCCTCAAACCTAAAGATTTGCATATATTATTGCCTGCTGCCTGACAGTGGAAGGAAGTTCCCCCAACCTGATAATGCCTACTGTACACCAAACCTTACCTTTGATATGTATATATGCTTTGCTTTAGGGCAATTTGTGTTAATAAAAAGCTAAGGGCCCAGAGATTCAGAAAACTTGGTTACTGAAGCTAGGTCTCCTCTGACTCCCCAAAATGCCACCCAAATTTATACTTCATGTCTAGTCTCTTTATCAACTTACAGCCCTTCTCCAGATTCCTGAACCCTTCTAGATGCTGAGAAACACCCCAGTATCCCAGTGTTTGTTAGAATGATAATTCAACCAAATGATATTAAATAACACTCCCCAAAGCACTGCATGATAAAAATAAGTTTGGGAAATGCTACAGATAGCAACTGTAAGGAAGCAATACACTAGATTGGTTAAGAAAATGTGCTGCGGTGCCAGATTTGACTGGCTGGGTTTGACTCCAAGCTCCATCATTTCGCTAGCTGGGTGACCCTTGACAAAGCAACCAACCCTCTATGCTTGTTTCCTCATCCATGAAGTGGGACTAATAATAGAACCTACTTCATCGTTTGTAAGGACACCATGCAACAATGCTTTTGTAGTGCGTAACACAGTGCCTAGTACCTTATTACATGATTTTAAAGAGCCTTTGATATGCTAATATTAATTGTGGTTCTCCAAGAGGATGTGTCATCTCGCTCAAGTTTATTTCATCTCATAACTCTTGTTCTGCAAGACTATCTTGTAGGCTCAGTGACCTTGGAACCTGCTGGAGGAATCCCCTGCCAGTCAGTGTTATGCGCCCTGAGGCAGGCTTGGATTACATCAATCTCTACATGTCCAACTCAGCAAGACTGCAATTCCTCACATGAAGCTTACCAGAGGTGAAAAACGATATGTAAAAATAAGGACTGGGGCCCTAGCCGGTTTTTCTCAGTGGTTAGAGATTCAGCCTGCAGACTAAAGGGTTGTGGGTTCAATTTTGGTCAAAGCCTGTACCTGGGTTACAGGCTTGATCCCCAGGCCCTGGTCGGTGCATGTGTGGGAGGCAACCAATCGATGTGTCTCTCTCACATTGATGTTTCTCTGTGTGTCTCTCCCCTTGCCTTCTACTCTCTTTAAAAAAAAAAAAAATCAATGGAAAAAAATATCCTTGAGTGAGGATTAACAAAACACAAATACATTAGGATTTTGGGTCAAAGCCCTTAAGTACCCTTCTGGGTCATATTTCAAATTCTTCAGACGTGGGCTTTGTATTCTGGCTCTGCCATTTTCTATCCACATAACTTTGGATGAATTACTCAACCTCTCTGACCAGCAGGTTCCTGATCTCAAAGATGGAAAAATAACACCTATCTTATCTTGGATGTGATGTGGACAAAAATGAGATAATGAGGTCAAGCATCTGGCACATTCTAGGTAGCAATCAATTCTGCCTCCCTTTCACTGTGTGTGAGAAGTTCAAATTCAGTCTGACATCTGTCACCATTTAAGTAAGGGTAGCCAGATCAACAGCTCCAGTTTCCAGCCCAAGATTTTTCTGTGAACAGTGCTGAAATCAATACCAAACACACTCATCTGCTCTTTTACAAAGTATAGTCAGGTCCTGAACGCTGGAAACAGTCACCGCACTTTCCCACCTCTTATTGACTTAAATCCAGATAAACTCTAGACACTGAACATACAATTACCAGAAAGAGATAGTTTATTCCTTGTTCCCAAGGACATGCATTCTTCAGATGTCCACAGTCTCTATCTATCCCGATTGTCTCCCTATCACTATGAGGCCCTGTGTTAGTTGCTGGGTGTTTTGTTTTTTGGTTTTTTTTATTAATGTAGCATTAGGAGAAAAGTGAAATGCATGTACCTATGTACAAAAGAAACTGGAAAGTTGAATTTAGGACAGATCACCCAATTTTTAAATGTTGGAAACTAATTCATGATTATTAAAAATTTTAATCAAAAAATACTCTGTCAGCCATTTCAATGTGAGCCAGCCAAATAAAGCACTTCTGCAAGCCAATGACAGGCCTTCAATTTCAACCTTTATCTTATAGCAAAGTCCATGCTCATCCACAAACCCTACAAGGCTACCACTCATAGACAGGAGCCTACCAGTATTAATGCCCCCTGCAGGCTGCACTCCAGCCACAAACCCCTTTTCGCAGTGCCTCACTCCCACACACCACATTCTCCTCCAGCTCCATATCATGCCTGATTTCTGGGGAACGAGGCTTTCCATCTCTCAAGAAAGGCTATTACTGGCTAAAAGAACTTCGTTCTGGCTGTCTCCGGATGAACTGATAACGCTTCCAATGGTGAACTGTGAAATCACACCTATCAGGCTATGATCATTGGCAACCAACTCCATCAATGAAAAGTAGGAACAAGAATCTGAAGAATTAAAAAAGAAATTATTGAGCTTATGTGTTCATTTGTTCTAAAAATTGACATAATTATTATAAAATCACAAATTAAGAAAGTATTTTGATTTCCAAGGAACAATTCTGATGGACGGGTCAACTTTCTTGGCAGATAGCCGGTGCTCAATAAGTGATTTGAACCTGAAATGATATAGCCTGTGTAACTATCACACTTGTCATTTCTGAAGCACTCTCTCCCACACTGTAAAACTGTCAAGGCAACTATTACCATTAGCACCTCACCTCGAACCACTCCTCTCCTATCCTCATTCTCAACTTGCAAAGCTCCATCTACACCAGCCCTCTGTCTATCCCTGAGCACACCAGGCAGGATCCTGCCTGAGGGCCATCAAATGTAGCGTCTCCTCTGCCTGGGACACTCGGTTTTCTGATTGTCTCATGGCTGGCTCTTCCTTGGATTCAGTTCCAGTGTCCCATCCTCTCTGGCCTATTTTCCCCACTCATCCCTGTTTTATTTCCCTGCATGACATTTATCATTTGGTTTCCATGTGTCCATATGTATCCTCTGATTCTCCCCACTGGAATGCTAGCTCCCTGAGGACAGGCCCCTTGCATGTCCTCTTCACTACAGCAGAATCCACCAATGCACCTACCAACAGATTCGAGTCTGACGATGGTTAGTATCTAATGACAAATGAATTTCAATTTGACAGATAAGTACACTGAGGTACAGGGAGGAGTCCGCCCAGGGTCTCCTGGGTATTCAGTGACAGAGCCAAGACTCAAGCCCATATCTCCTGACTCCCAGCCCAGCATCCCAGCTACTGCACCACTCGCATCTATGGACTGACAGTCTGGGTGCCTTCCACCTAGAGCTCAACAAATGAGGGATTAAATCTATCTTTCACCAGTGACAACGCTTGTCCATCCACCTTTCTCTCCACAGAACCAAATATTCTCCTGATATGCGGGTGTTTCACAATTACTAATTCCAAAGAAGGTCAAAGACGACAGTTTCTTTTTTAATTCTCTAGAAGAATTCCACTAAACTTAAATGATTTGATGCATAAATATTAATGAAATTGGGAATTTTTACTAAAAAGTAAAGGTTAATGGCTAAATTTGCTGTTTTTCCATTTCTCAAACATTAAGCAATCTAAAATCTTACATGCATATTACAAGCAGGAGCAATTTGTTCAAAACATTACCCACTATTGCTGTGATACTTCTTGTCTTCAATTAAGGTCAAAAGTCATCTGAACAGCTTCACTTCTTCTGACGAAGATTTAAAATTTACTAAAGTAGTGTGTTCCTGAAAAACTTCATTTCCTTGACATGAGATCCTTCCATTCATTTTCATCTGTCTGAAAATTGCTTTCTTATGCACACTGCAGCCTTTACCCTCGGCCTTGAAGCTGTGTCTACACTCCGCTAGTCATAGAGATAAGAAGGATGGAAACCCAGATTCCAAACCCATTTGGATGCATCTCTGGAGGGGGCACATTTTCAGCTTCTAGAGGCTTCCTTCTTCAAGCAGCAGCCTTGATCCAGAAGTAAGTAATTCCATTCACCAGTGAGTTATTTCCCGTCCTTTGTTGCCCTTTTCAGCTCTTCTCTATTTGGTTAATTTATTCAACTAAAATCTCAAAGTAAATTCAGGGAACCACACTTTGTGACATGAACCACACCACCCTTCTTCTCAGGGCATAGCACTTCCCATAGCCTGAGCCAGAACCCTGGGCATCACCTTTGACTCCTCCCTCTCCACCCTCCAACATGCTACACAGAACTACAATCAGTTCACTCCATCTCCTGATGATCTCTTAATCAACTTCTCTCCATTTGCACCATAATTATCAGACCCACTGGAATGCTAGCTCCCTGAGGACAAGTTCCTTGCATGGATGAGCATGGACTTTGATCAGAGCCAAGACTCATCCTCTTAGCTAGTCTAGATTCTAGGCAGTAGCAGCAACCTAACTGGCCCCCTGTCTCCAATTTTGCCCTCTCCATGGCATTCTCCACTAAGCAGCCCGTGCCATCTTTCTAAAACACAAATCTAATCATGCCACACCTTCACTTACATCTCTTTTATGGCTTTGCACTGACTATACAGCCATTCATGATCTGGCCTCTTGGCCAAACCTTGCTCCTTATTCCCTACTAGGTTCTCCCCACCCTCCAATAACACTGAATTTGTCTTCAGTTCTTTTAATGCACCTGATCTACCTCATCTCGTGCCCCTTCACTCATGTTGCATCCAGAACGCTCTTCCATTCATCTTCTCCTGGCTGATTTCTACTTGTCCTTTGTTGCATAATAAGCATAACTCTCAGTGGAAGGACTTTTGCATTCCTTTGGGGTAAGGCCAGGTACGCTGCCCTGTGCTCCCAGTAGTCCTCCTAGGGCACTAACCATCCATGTGTTGTGTCTCCAGCACTCTATGCTTTACAATGATAGCCCAGCATCTATCACCACACACGATACTGGGTAGGTTTTCATGACTACTTCCTGAATGTTGATAATGGAGCTTACAGATTAACCAATGCATAGTTCTAAAACTAAATCCTCTCCATTTATGTGTAGAATGTGGGGACCATTTCAAAGCAGCATGAATAGACTGTATTAGGGTAAGATTCCAATTTCAACTTTGCTCCCTTCCTTCCCAAATATAAGCAATTTAACAACAGAAAACACCTACTTTTTATGTAATATAAGCCTTATATACTATATCTCCTTGAGGAAGGAATTAAACTTCTAAATATATATAAAAGATTTAATTTCTAGAAATGTACTGCCTTTTTGAAATAAATGCATTGGGGTGGCATTAGTTCATAAAATTATACAGGTTTCAAGTGTACAATTCTCTGTACATCATCTGTATATTGATTGCATTGTATTTACCACCCAAAGACAAATCTCCTTACTGCTAATCACGCAAGGGAAAAGTTCTTTCTTGGGCTGGCTTCATCAAACCTTATGACCCTCTTCTGGAATTTCCCCCCTCACCTCCTACCCTTCATTCTGATATTCTTTGATAAATTATCTGATAGTACCAAATTATTTACATATAAGCTTAAGTAATTCATAATTAGAAAGGTAAACCTGCTGTTTGCCGAATGCATTCCATTACAGACAGCCCTTTTTGCTTATTAACTATAACAAACTCTTGATATGAAAAACCTAATTGCCATGCCAAGTGGTGAGAAGAACCACTCTTCACTTCTGAAGAACTGGGGGAGAAATTAAGAAATACTGAAAGAAGCCACGAGGAGAAGGGACATGGCATGTGTTGAGTGCCTAATAAATAGGGTGTGAGGACCCATTCACATCCTTGCTCTTGTTGACTCCTCCCAATTACTCCAAGATCCTGTAAACCAATACCTTCATGTCACCTGAAGGTTACACTGAGGTGAGGTAAATTAAGAGCAGTTGCAAAAGCTTACACTCTGGCGACTGATAAAGCCACAAATTGAACACATGTCTATCTGGCATCTAAGAGGGAAGTTCTTCCTACCACAAGAACTCAGAAAACTGAAGAATATCTTTTGAAATACAAAATTTTGTTTAAGTAAAAGAGATGCCCTCTTAGGAAGCCCAAAATGTCCTCTTCATCTTCTCACAGATCTGTGCAACAGAAGGTTTTTTCTTAGACCCCTAGATTTCAGCTTCCTATTAATTATGCTTAGATTTCATTTTATCTATCATTTAGGAATAAAATTAAAAAACAGAAAACTTACCATCATATCTTTTAGAGTTTGCGTATACTGGCAGGACATTCCATTATATTTAATCTATGTTAATTAAGCTTTGCATTTTAACAAAGCCCTATATTAACACACTTGAGTTACAAAATATAAACATTAAATCTGCAATGTCATTAAGATAGTTCAGCAAGACAGATTCATCTTTGTTGCTCTTCCAATGTGCTCTATTGGTACTATTAAAAAAAATCCATCAAATTAGAAATATCGATTAAAATTAGAGTGCCCATTCCATTACTTAAAAAAGTCTATTTCAACTGCTATTCCTAGGATGTTTTTCAATCATCTTTATACTTGTTTTCCATTTCATTTTATCTATTCACTTAAGATATCCATGGGAACCTGATTGGCTCGGTTACTAGGAATTTTGCAGGTATAGCTGTGCCAAAAAGTTCACTCTGGTTTAAGGAATCACAGCCTCTCAAACCACCCACCTCTGGCTACTGCATCCCCATCAGGTGAGAGAGATGCCTGCCTTTGCCTGGAAGGGAACTCAGCCACTGAATGAACTCTCCTGCCATTAATTCAATAATGGCCTCATCTGAGAATAGCCAGAAGCCTGGCAGAAATTGGAAACAGTGATTTCCAAAACAGTCAATGTCATTCTTCTGGATGGCAGCTGTGGGAAAGGCAGTTGGATGATGACTTCCTGTGGTGCACATGAAGGCCAAGGCCAGCATTCAGCTCCCGGAGTGCCATTCCGCAAGTTTATCAGCAGGGGGGAACTTGGCCTGGAAACTGAATACAACCATAAAGCCTGGGAGATATTCATTTCCCTCTAACCACAGAACTGGAGAGGAGTGACGGCTGCTTATCTGGCCACTTCTCAGTGTCCTGTTTTCCTTCAGCATCAAATTTCAACATCACCACCAACACTGCCACCAACGTGGCCAGAACCACCTGCACGGCCACTGCCACCAAGTCTTTTTTAATATCAATTTAAAGTTAAAAGGCTTTTCATTAGGTTCCCATTCTGTGCTAGGTGTTTTACAAATATTTCTAATACTTACAAAAATCTCCAGGTATTATTTATTTCAGCCTCCAGATACCAACACCTCTGCCCTTTTCTCTGTCCTGTGCAACCTCTACATGTAGTACATCCAGGGCAACCTCTGTGCCTGGGACAACATACGCCATGACACTAGCCATGAATTTCTGGGCAGCCCTAAACAGAGAGGAAACATCTCAAACAATCAAGACAGAAACTGCCTAGTTATTCCAATATCCATGTTCTCTCAGCCTTCACCCACCGCTAGACCCAATTTCCCAGGACTGGTCAATGAAATGGGGTACAAGTAATGCATGACATATCTAGTCCTGCTGGCTCTCAAACCTACCCAAGGGGAATTACAAAATTCTCATCACAGTGAAAGTTATTAATCAACCTCTCTCAGAATGTCATCATTCAAGTAAAACTAAAAACACCTAGGAGCCAAATAACTGAACAGTACTGCATACAAAGTTGTATCTGTATGTATCTATATACACAATAGCTACCCATTCTTTGAAAATGTGCCCCCAAAATTAAAATATTGAGTGTGGTACACAGCCATCATTTCAGCAAAAACCCAATTTCAGAAAAAAATTTTCAGCAAAATAAAAAGTCTGGGAGTCTTAAAGCACATTTTGATGTCTGTAAATAAAACCAGGTCATGCAATAAATATTTATTTTAATCACTTTGAAATTTTTAAACACTCCCCTAACTTGGATCAAAGAGGATGTCAAATTGAAATTTAAAACTATAGAAAGGTACAGAAAATGAAAACATTATATAGTGACATTAATGTGCTGAATTCAAAGTAATTCTCACAAGAAAAAGCACTCAGTAAACAGAAAATAATGAAAATAAACGAACATTCAAGAAGCTAGTAAAATCACTAAGATGATTGAAAAGGAAATAAGCAGAAATCAATGAACTTAAAATGAAAAGCAGTAGCCTTCATCAACAAAACTAAGAACTGTTTCATTTAAAAGACACCAATAGATTACACAATCCCATGATGAGCCCAGCCAAGAAAAGAAGGAAATACATATGTTTTACACTACAGATTTAAAAAAATATCACCACAAGTATAAATGTTATTACATAAAATATAATGTCCAACTCTTTGCTCCAAAAAATGCAAACATAATGAAATATGATTAACAAAATTTAAGTTTGTCCAAAGAAAAGTTTAAAATTAAATAGAATAACATGAAAGAATTAGAAAATGAACATTTCCAATAATAGAAGATTTCCCAGCCTCCCCAAAATCAAATTATCAGCCCATAATATAGTCATGCTAATTCTATCAGAAACATTTATAAACGAGGTATTACCTATATATTTAAACCAGTCCAAGCATTAAAAATTTCAAAAATCCTTGAACTCACTCACATCCCCCCCCAAAAAAAACCCTACAGTATCTCACGTATTAATGAGTTAAAATATTTTAAGTGTTTAATATTTTAGTGTAAATGTTTAGAACAATGGTTGGCATTGATCAGTGCTCAAAATAACCTTAGTTACTACTATTTTTACCAACCTACCTGTTCCATCTCAAAATCATGGCAACCTCTTTCTGGGATGCTGTTCTTCTGATCCCTTATTCCTTTCCCTTTCAGCCTGTCAAATATCTACTCACTTTTGTCCTTACACAACCATCACCCTTCCTGAAGCCTTTCGTGGTTTACCACAACCCATTCTGAGATTAACCACTACTGCCTTTATTTCCTAAACACAGCGTATTAGCATTGCATCTATAATACTCTGTGATATTTATTTGTCCCACTTCCCCATTAACTTAGGTGATCCTTAGAATAAAAATTCCCTATTAGTCACCTTAATATTCCCAGTGTCAAGCACAGTTCTGCACAATACACACTTATTAAACGTTACTGTTAAATATTACTCATTAGCTTGCGTGATGATCTAAATATGATAGATAGAATGTGGTTTCATATGAGCAAGGTCCACCAGAAGCTAGAGGTCGCTCAGAAAGATACCCGTGAGCGGTCCTTGGAGAGCAAACAAGAAAGCCGCTTGGCCCACAGTAAATTCTTAATGCAAAGTAAATGTACTGACGTGTTCAACAGAAGCAAGGCCTCAGCCAGCTGCACGTTCTCTCGGCGCTACCACCTCTCAATCCCCGGGCATTCATGCAAGTGCATTCCTCCTACCCCGGTTTCTAAGACTGAGCTTTCTCACCTGTGTTCCAGTTCCCGAATGGACAGGATCACTCCTGACGTTGACGGCTTTTGCTGTACAGTGGCCACAAAGGTGAAGTCACTCTTGTTTCGGAACAGCTGAATTAATTTCTCACTCACGTGAGGGGCTGCGTGGATCTCTCTGTGTGTGTCTAGGAGTCAAGAAAGAAGAGCGGGAGAAACAGGAGTGGGGAGGGGCGGGGGGAGAAGAAGGAAAGAAAAAATGCAGAAGAAAAAGAGGAGAGAGAACATGAGAAGGAAGAGGAGAGAAGATGCACAGTTAAAAATGCCGTGTCCAAAGGATCCAGGTTGCATTTTTCATTTCCCCCTCTTGTCAATACTTTCCATTTTCAGACGCCGGCCACCACTCCATACAGCTCTCTCATTCAATGCAAAACCCAGACATGCCATCCCAGCCACCGTGCCCACTTGTCACTTTGACGCGTTCACAACTGGCCAGGGGTGTTCTGATGGGAATTCTGACAGGACACTGAGCGAGTTGGCCTGCTGCAAACAGATTAAGTTGCTGTAAATAAAGTGAGAGGCAGGCAAATAAATGGGGCCCTAACTTCAGAGAATCCTGAGTCTAGGAGGATCCAAACGCCACTCCGCAGACTCCAAGTCCACATTTCCCATGGGCTCTGTGACCTTCTCTCCACAATGCACCTAGGGAAACCCGTCGTTGCTTTGTACCCCACCAAGATTTACTAGCGCTAATAATACCAGACAACTCCGCTTTGCCTAGAGAATAAATACAAGGCATGCTTGTAATCCATACACGTGCCTGGAATTTCTCTGCACATATGCAGTGGGTGACTTTCCTCATGAAATATTTATTCAAGTCCAGGCCTACAGGTGCGAGAGCCCAGACAGGAATCTCTCTCTCTCTCTGCAACATCCGCGTATGAGAGACATTCATCATTTCATACGCAGACTCCCCCTTGTCACGATAAACCGGGTATTATCTCCTCATTTTACACTACGCTGCCTGGCATCAGAAAGTGGCACCAAGGGAGCTGAGCTGGAGAAAACTCTTCAAAGAATGACAAATGAACAGCAAAGGGTTTAGTGGGACTCGTGGTTCCCAGACCGCGTCCTCTGACTGTGTAACTACCCGGTTATTACTCGGGGGCTGCAGGAGGAGCCTTTGAAAACACAGAGCACAAAGGCGGCACCGCTGCACTGCCCACCAACACCCCAGACCTGTGTGCGGACCTTAAAGCACCTCAGCTAAAGAGTGGCTTCTGACAAAAAGAAATCCTTGAATTCTTGACTTTAGTTTGGCCTCAGTCCCTTCATCTGCAAAATGAGGGTATGGACTAGGTCAGTGGTCGGCAAACTGCAGCCCCTTGAGTGTGGCTCTTCCACAGAATACCACGTGCGGGCGCGCATGTACAGTGCGATTGAAACTTCATGGCCACACTCAAGGGGCCAAAGAGCCGCATGTGGCTCGCGAGCCACAGTTTGCCGACCACTGGACTATGCCATTTGTCAAGGCCTCCTGAACTTAACCTTCCATAATCCCATGAGTAGTTGGTTTAAATTTGCAGCACAGAAAAGAACACCACAGTCTACCTACAAAAGTCAGGCTAGGAATGGCATGAAGGTTGGTTCTCCCAACCCAGGGAGATCACTCTACCAGCATAACCCTACTCGGACATCTGCTTTTCTGCCCAAAAGAAGGCCTTCACTACTGTACTGGTAGGTGACCTGCTGTCAGCTTTGGTCAAGGGCTGAGATAAGGAGAAGGTGTGCTTCCAGAATACCTTCTCTCTCCACTCTCCACACAGCAGCCAAAGAGCTCTTTAAAAGCATAAGTCAGAATCATTTCCGTTTCCTGCTTGAAACCTTCTAACGGTTTCCCACTGCTCCCAGGGTAAAATCCAGGCTCTTTAGCATGGCCTGCAAGGTAACATAGAAATTGACTCTTGCCTACCTCTCCCCACAGCATCACACTCTTCTCGGTTGCAAGAGGAGCTCCCCAAGCCCACTCCTGCCTCAGCGTCTTTGTCCTCTCTCTCTACCCACAGTGCTCCTCTCCCATTGTTCACATGCCTGGCCCCTCCGCCTTCAGCTCTGGCTGCAAATGCAACCTCCTGGGCCGTTCCTCCAAAACAGGCTCTCTGCAAATGTCTAACACGCCACTCTGGTTATTCTCTCCATCTCACCTTTCATAATATATATATTGTGATCCGTTTATTATTCCCTTATATCATAATCTTATTTCATATTCCTTACCTAATTTCCCTTCTTTTGCCACGAGACTATAAGCTCCATGAGGGCGGGCATATTTATTTATTCACTGTTCTATCTATAGTTCTTAGTGCCTGGCAGAAAACAGGCAGCCAATAAAAACATATTGAATTAATGTATTTTCCACTTATTTTTGTCATTTACAGTGTTACTTCAAGGAAGCACACATATTAGAATATAGGAATGTCGTTTGGAAAACTAGGGAGTCAGTGGGTACTTCTCAAGTGCCGGCAGCCATGGAATTAAAGAAAATGAGGGTCAGCGTCAATTCAGCCCCTCCTCTTTGTAGGACACCCCTCCTCCGGGTCTAATACATCCCCCCACACCTGCTCGCCCATGGGAACATTCTTCAGCCAGCTTTTCCCGCTTCTCTGTGAGAGCGACTGGCACATTGAAGTAAAGACCCCATTAGCGCTCACCAGAGTGAAATGTAAAAAAATCTATTTTGATACATTGAGACTTTATGTACATTTTCATTCTCAGAAAAGCTCTTTTGAGTAAATGTTTACCATAATTCAGCCACTAAAAAAAACACACGGAAATATTCCCACTTCTTACAGTACAGAGGTGAGCAAACTGGACCAGGTTTCAAGGGACTAATGACTGCTCTGAGTTTCGCAGACACCTCGCTGTGCCCGTAGCATAAGATTCTTTACCCCTCTGAGCCTCGCCCTCCACATCTGAAAACCGGGGGCTGAACTGCACAATCTCCGGGTTCTTTCCTAGTCTCACCATTTTGTTTAACCCATCGTAGCAAAATAGGGTACTGAGGCTATTTAAACACCCAGATTTTTTATCATTTTTCTCCTCTACTGATTTTCCAGATCACCATAAATGTACAGCTGCCAATTACTGACTACAGTGAGATGTCACCTGCCTTGCAGTAGCCTGCTTTTATCCTGGAGTTAAAAGAGCAACCGATGAAAACCAATTGAGAACCTACAGTGAATATTCTACTTCCATATTCAACCACTATAGTGTATGTTTGCTGTATTTCAGAATATTCAATTCTGCGAAAGAAAAACAACTGGGATGGATAAAGCTCATAGGACATGTTAAATATAGATAGCAAGTTAGCAACCTGTGAAACGTGTTAAACATAGATGGAATAAATGAAACGTAAGTGTGTTGAACACACATTAAAAAAGGATTGAGTAAGAGTATGACTTATAAATAGAAAGGGTGGGAGGACCAAGTCATGATGTACAAATCATGACATCTTCAGAGTGATAGCTATGTCATCCCTAAATCCGACACCCATCTTTGACACTCATCCCATTCCCACTGTGGCCCCACGTATACTCTGAGAAATGCTAAATAAAACCCACCGCTGATCACCAAATTAACAGGTGAACTACAGCTGTGGACACATGTGCTTGTCCCTGCTTCTCTCCAATAGATAAAGCATGTTGGCTCCAGGCACCTCCCACCCACTGAACCCTTTTTTTCCTTTTATCCCCCACAAACAGATACTGTAAGCTGACCCAGTCAGTAGCAGCTTAGGAACTAGTCATCCAAAATGCTTTTCTGGGATGCTGGGATGTATCATGGTCTTAGGTGGGTGAGAAGAGATTTTTTTTTTTTATTTAGGCAATACATTTCTATCTGTACTGTACCCCCTTTTTAATAACCTCAGCTCCAATCCATGTAACCACAGCATCAGCAACAAAGCTGATAGGGCAGAGAGGAAATTTGAAGATATGACCAGTGGATAAGCCAGGAATCCAGTGGGGTCTCCTATCCTCCCCCCACCCCACTTGTACCCTTTTCTGAGTGTATCAGCCTACTCCATCTCTTTCCCTTCCTTCTTCCTGGATATGTCTAATTGATTTAATAAGCGAAATGATTCCAGCATTAGAATTTGGTCTGTCTGTGAAGCTTTCTGTTTGTGACCTCTGGGGGTGCACTTGAAGTCTATCACTCATCGCAGTAATTTCCCACACAACCGCCGCTTTGGTGAACACTTTACATTTTGAAAAGAGGGGAAAAGGGAACAGAGTTCCAGATACTCGAGGTGTTGCATGATCTAGTTAAGAAGTGCTAACTCAGCAGCAAGGGTTAAGTGCTTTTTCTCTCCTGGCATGAGGCAGCTCTACCTAGTCATTTTTAAAGAAACACTAAAAATGCTAATGTAGTGATTATGCATCAGTAAAACAGTGTTGAGTGAAGAAGGAAGGAGATTCGGCAGTAGAGAAGAAATTAAACGATGGTACTTGCACCCTTCTCTAAGATACGGGCAACTTCATTTATCTTTTCCCTGATTCCTAGGGTGCAATGGGTATTATTTTCATTGTGGACAAGAATATACTTGTGTTTCCTTTGTGCCAGGCACTGTGCTGGGCACCAGGGAGGTGAAAGTAAAACTGCAATTTCTGCCTTCGAGGATGGCTTCCTGAGCAAGACGTTACCTGTGACAATGCACAAAGGAAGGAGGGAGCCTGTGGAGACTGGGAATGACATCTGTGGAGGATGGGTCTTTGAGCCTAAGTCAAAAAAGATGATGAGCATTTACCAAGCAGGAGAGAGGGGGAGAAGAGGGCCTTTGCTGAGGGATCGCTCTGCGGATGTGAACACCCACGTGCTTCCCATTATCCTTGTTGCATTTTTCTTTCTCTGCAAGCATATCGCTCACTCAAAGTCCAGCAGGAAAGCATCTACTCAACCTATTCTTTTTTTAAAATATATTTTTAGTGATTTCTTAGAGGAAGGGAGAGGGGGAGAAAGATAGAAACATCAATGATGAGAGAGAATCATTGATCAGCTGCCTCCTGCACGCTCCCTACTGGGAACCAAGCCCATAACCCGGGCATATGCCCCGACAGGGAACTGAACTATGACCTCCTGATTCATACGTCAACCACTGAGCCACACCTGCTGGGCTACTCAAATTAATCTTAAATGGAAAGCTCCAACAATTGGTGAATTGAGCAAGCAAACACAGCAGCAACCAGAAACATGACAAAACAAACACACCAGGGCAGCCCACCTCGGCTCTGACTGATGGGGAATCCAGGCAACATCTTAGCGATTATAGCATGTTTACACCGAGAACCTCAACCCAAGTCAGAATCCTGATATAGGACACGGCACAGGCTCCTGGCCTGAGGCCCATGTAAGCTGGTGGGAAGACTGGCCCCAAAAGGTAAAGCAACACTTGTTAATTTGAAATGGTTTTTAGCTATTCATTTCTGAGTACAGAGGAAATTTGCCACTTCAGAACCTGCCAAGCATCCACGGGCGAGTCCTGTTTTCAGGAGAGAAGGGGACATGTGTCCCACTGTTAGGTCCTGCAGCCTTTCTTCGAGAACGTCAGGTGTTATTGATCTAAGCCGCTTGCAAAGAAGCAGAAATCACAATGAGAAACTGGTGGGGATGCCAGGAGACTCCCACTTAACAGGTAGGAATTTCTATCTCCACTAACAAGTTCACAATAGCATCCCATTAAACCGCCATTAGTTCCAGAAGCCAGAATGATAAACAGCCAACGTGTATGGCTTATTATGCTGCCAAGTGCAAACTAACTGTTTTGCACATATAATTTCCCTTACAATACTTTATTCCTCTTCCTGTTTTACGGACAAGAAAGACTAAGGCTTACAGAACTGAAGTAATTTTCTGAAAGACACTGGGCTAGGAAGCCATGGTGCTGAGATCCCAATGTGGCAGGCTGGTTCCACACACCACTTCCCTGTGCTACATCTGCTAGTCACCCACGTGTGTGATCTCGGTGCTAGGGTGTGGAAAAGGGACAAGTCACCATCGTGTACCCAGGACCTGACACATTATATCCACTCAGGAAACATTTATGAACAGTCTATTTGTATAACACTTCTGTGAGCTAAATATCAACATCTCCCCATTTTACAGGTGAAGAAACTGAGGCACAGAGAAGTTTTATGGCTTATCCAGGCTCAAGGTAAGCAAATGAAGATAAAACCGACTCTCGCATGACACTCCATGGCATTCACCTGGCAGCCCTGCTTACTTTTGTATCATCTTCTCTTTCTGCTTCCCCAACCCCCTCGCACCCCGCACTCCAGCCACACAAGCCTTTTCCTTCTTTCCAGGCTCGTGCTCCTCCCCACCTTGGTGCATTCCTATCTGCAGTGACCTCTCTCTTATTTTCCTCTTCTTCGGGTGCAAGCTTAATTGTCCCTCCTTCGGGCTTTCTCTGACTGCCCCAGGCCAGCTCGGGTTCCCTGAATTGTTTCACTGTATTTTCGTCATCATCAAGGTTTCATGCATGTAATCATGTTATTAATGGCTACCATGCCCACTAGACTGGACATTCCACCAGGAATGGTTTCCCAGTATGTACCACCCCGTACACTGCACACTGCCGGGCACATGGTAGAGCGTTACTAGATGTCTATTACATTAATAATTAATATGGCTTGACTCCAAAGTCTGGACCACAACACAGCAAAAGAGGTTTACCAAGGACACTCAGCTATAACCCCA
Organism: Myotis nattereri; assembly: GCF_964212035.1. Taxonomy (NCBI): domain Eukaryota; kingdom Metazoa; phylum Chordata; class Mammalia; order Chiroptera; family Vespertilionidae; genus Myotis; species Myotis nattereri. Next base: position 28,138,094 of record NC_138084.1, read on the forward strand.
ACTTGTTGACAAAAAGTACATTAAAGTAATGAGCTGCCTAAGGAATAAACAAGACAGCTGAGCATCCCCAACTCCTCCATCAGGGACTAAACCTAAGGAACCCTGTGACACATGATAGTAATCAATTTTGTAATTACTATGTTATTCAATCAAAAGAGATTGCAGCACCCCCATAATTTTACTAATTAGGCAGGCCTGGTGAGGCAGCTGAGCTCTGATCATAAACATTTAAAATGCCAGTTAGGAAAAGCCACACTTCCCCTGTCACTAAGAAATTAGCAAACTGTAACCACTCCTCTTTAGGCGGCCTCCCCACATTCCAGTGATCAAGTCGCCCCCTAACCCTCATCCCTCAACCCCCATCCCAGCTGGACGCCTCTGAATACAGAGAGAGGTAAAGCAGGGGTGCCAGCTCTACCTGAATTACAGGGCAGGAGAACCGAAAAGGAAAGACTGGTTAAAAGACTGCATAATAAGACTGCATTGCAAATGGTACAAATTTCCCAGTCATGGGGGTGTAATGTATAACACGGTGCCTAGCGTGAACAGTACTGTGCTGTGTATTTGAAAGATGCTAAGAGAGTAGATGAACCTCTGTCTCTCAGCCCCGTCCATCTAGCTCAGCTCAACCAGTGTTTGAATGCCAGCTCCCCCAGGGAAACTGGGAGATCTTGGATAACTCAGCTTCCTTCCTTCATGCATGAGTTGCCTCACCTGTAACACGGTAGTAAACCCGCCCATCCTGGAGGGTTCAGTAAGGAGGAATGAAAGCATATTTGGACCATGACTAGCACACAGCTGTGCTCAATAAGTATCTCCCATCCCTCAACCTCGCTTTAGGACATTTCTAAGAAGCTTTGCAAAGGCGGCTCAGAAACCGACACCCTAAAGTGTGAGCTTTAACATTTGCCAATGTGTTCTCACACATGACGGCATTTCATGTTCATAGAAGCCCATTGGATAGGCACTGATAGCCTCACTTGAAAGGTAAGGAATTGCTGGCTTATAGAAGAGTGACTTGCCCAAGGTCCCACCTCCAATAAGTAGCAGAGACAGAGCTTCTGACCCCAATTTTGCAGCTTTTTTTATATATTTCTGCGTGGCTTCTCTAATCCCCAGGCGAGAAATAATCCTTCAGCTTGTCCACTCCATTTCCACTCCAAAGCCAGGTCTCCCCTACCTCAGGGGCACCCCGCCTCCAGGACCCAAAACTCTTCCATATGTTAAAGTTTGTTCTCTAGCATGCTTAAAAATCGGAGCAGTGGGCCCTAACTGGTTTGGCTCAGTGGATAGAGCATCGGCCTGTGGACTCAAGGGTCCCAGGTTCAATTCTGGTCAAGGGCATGTACCTTGGTTTGCAGGCACATCCCCAGTAGGGGGTGTGCAGGAGGCACCTGATCGATGTTTCTCTCTCATCGATGTTTCTAATTCTCTATCCCTCTCCCTTCCTCTCTGTAAAAAATTAATAAAATATATTTTTAAAAAAAAATCGGAGCAGTAGGCTGACCTAATTATACTTACTTCCCTTTGGGGCACAGTCCTAATTCTCAGGCATGAAAGAGATATTTTACTTGTGGTATTGGCCTTGACCTTGCCACCAGCTACTCAAATTCAATAGTAAACAGTAGGGTATCATGTTAACCGCCAAGCTAATTCATGATTATTCATTATAAATCATTTTCACATGTTGCTTCAAATGCTGTGTTTCAAGAATAAAAATCTGCCCGCATTGAAATGCACAGTAATTTTAATATGTAAGCCTCCTACAGAGATGATGTCTCATTTTAATTATTGTTTCCGTTTAATAGGTTTTCATTAAATTAGAGGATGGAACAATTACTGGGGTGAACAGCTAATGTTTCAAAGGTAAGCTCCTCGGGTTCATGGGCAAAGATGGAGAAGTAGAAAGCTACTCTTCTGGGGAAACAGCGCTGGCTACTTCTTTTCCCAGCTTCAAAACAGAGCTGGCAGCCCTCATGGTGACATGCAAACAGCTTCAGCGTGTGTTTAACTTAAGGCATCTTAATTACATAACTTTTCTATCAGGAATCCAGGCTCCCCTGTCATCAGAGTAGAAAAAAAATGCTCTTAAAAGTCCACAACCTGCAAAGCTAAGGTGTCAAACCACAGGAAAATACTCCTGATGAAATTGTCTTCTCTCTCACATGTAAGTAATTTAGTTGGTTTAGTGGATTCATCTCTGACTTTCCACCCCTGGGAAATTGGTTCAATTTCAACACAGGCTGCAGTGACCAAAATCATATTAATTAGGAAACTGTCTGAGCCTCGATGAGGAACTACTTCGGTGGCCTCAGCGATATCTTACCCTAGAAACTGCACAAATTTGGCACTTGGGGACCAAGAGGGCAGCATTACATCTCAGACAGAAGTGAAGGAATGAATGAGAAGTAGGGAATGAGGGCAGGGTGGGAGGTAAAATATGCCTTATTGGGGTCCCAGGGGTCAGAGGTGCGGATGCTTGTGATTACATTGAGGGTTTGGGGGCTCTGCACCCAGGGAGAAGGAGGGGGCTTGGCACGCTTCAAATGGGCAATTCTTTTCTCTCCAAATGAGCTGAAGGAGGACAAGAGGGCAGCTAGAGGGGATGCTTGCAGAAATAAAAGGCCTATTAGGTTAGGGCAGGCCTGGTCACTATCTATGCCAAGAAAGTAATGTGGGAACCTCTCCCTATGCTATGGGAAGGGGGAAAATATTTTCCACAACTTTCCACAACAGAGAGTCATCACAAAGCAGCCTCAGTCCCAGGTAAACCAGCAGTCACCAAGTGGTGAACAAGGTACCGTCACTGCTCACCACCACTCCATCCCCAGCTTGATACTGACCACAGGTTAGGACCCACGCTGGCCACGGCTGCTGGAGGAGGTTCTTTTCTCTATCAATGCTAGTATTCTGAATATTTCCAACAGGATTAATAATGTGGAACTCCTCAATGCAACCCTTTCTTTGCAGCTCCTTTATATTCGCTGTCCTAAAAAGCACATCATCAGCTCTTACCTCACGTGCATTGATCTAATTACACGCCTTGTTAGCTAATTAGTTCCAGAGTCACTGCCGGGGAGGTCTCCCTAGCTATCTGTCTATCTGTGCTGGTCGCAGGGTGTCTGTGCTCTCAGCTGCTGGGGAAACTGCAATTACTGGCCTTTCAACCTGAGCAGGGGAGGGGCAGTAAAGCTCTCTGGACACCTGAGACTCCGGGCTTTGAGCGGAAAGGGAGGGAGCTATGGGTGTGATTTCTTGCAGACTTGAAAAGTGACCTCTTCATTAGAGATTTTATTCCAATCAACTTAAGCATTAATGTCACTCTTAAAAAGACTCATTGGAAGTGCTGCTTGCTCCTGAACTCAACTGCCAATGGCTTCCTGGCTACTGGCTCCCTCTCCACCAATTTCTCCCTACAGCCCTCCCAAACAAGATCTACAACCAAAGGCAAAAATGACAATCCCCATTTACTGAAGTTTTTTTAAAGTAATAAAAATGTCAATTTGGGGAGAAATTGGTCTTTGATCATTCCTGCAAGTAACCTGGCTCTTGTATGTCCTAGGCCCTAGACTAGGGTAACAACACTGAGTCAGTGTTCAGTAAATTAAATAGTGTATCAAACAGTGTCTTCATGATAATTCATCTCAAAGGGTGTCTGGTAGGTTCTCAGGGAGTCTATGTGGGTATGATCTGACTTAACTAGCAGATACTCTTTTGGGCTCCCTGAACTACCCCCTCCTCCACGCCTATCCAAACCCTACCTGTCTCTCAAGGCCCAACCCAACCCCTCTAACTCTACAAAGCTTCTGGAGCCCCAACTAAGGGTGGTTTTCCCTCCCCACTTCAAAATTCAGTCATTCATCCATGCCAACACATTTGTAGAGCACATTCTCTGTGGCAGGCTCCGTACCGTGGTGAATGAGACAGACTCGGTCTGGAGAGAGACACCCAGGCAGTATTTAGTACCACTCATGTAGAACCATCTTACAGCCTGCACTGTGCCAGGTCCAGTGGCCAACTCTCTATCCTCAGCCTAATGGACCTCTGGCAACCTCGCAAACAGAGTTCTTCTCTCTCCTTTTGGAAGCACTCTGTCTTTTCACTTTCTTCCGGTTTTCCTCGTAGCTCTGGGACCATCTTAAAACTCCTTCATGTCTTCCTCTGCCTGCTCCCTGATTCTCAGGGTGCCTCTGAGCACTTCCATTTATCAGCAAGCCTGAGTGCCACCTCCATCACCACCGTGACCCTCAATCCTCTTGACTACTGTAATATTGCAGCAAACACCGTATGTCAACTTGCTTCCACTCGTGTCTTTCCTCCTCTCCTCCCTTCTTCTCTTCCCTCTTCTCCCCACTTTCAGACTCTCTGTCCATGTACGTATCAATCAGAGAATCAAGGAGACCTTTTTCAAAATCAAGTCATGTATCAATCACCTCATCCCTTACATTAAACCCTCAAATAACTGCCTGTATTAATTTCCTGATGCTGTTACAACTAATTACTGCAAACTCAGTGGCTTAAAATGACTTAATACATAAATGTATTAACTTACCGTTCTGGAGGTCAGAAGCCTAAAATGGGTTTCACTGGACCAAAACCAAGGTTGCACAGGGCCGCACTCCCTCCGGAGGTCCTAGAGGAGAGTCATTTCCTTGCCTTTTCCAGCTTTCCTTGGTTGTATCCCTTCCTACATCTTCAATGTCAGCAGCCAACAGCTCATAACCAACCGCCCTCTGCTTCCACCTCCTCTCTATCTGACCTTTCTGTTTCCATTTCATGAGGACACTTGCGATTACATTGGGCCCACCTGGATAATCCACGTCATCTCCCCACCTGAAGATCCTTAACTTAATTACATCCATAGTCACTTTTAGCATGTAAAGCAGCGGTTCTCAACCTATGGGTCTCGACCCCTTTGCAGGTTGAACGACCCTTTCACAGGGGTCGCCTAAAACCATCGGAAAACACATATATAATTACATAGTGATTAATCACTATGCTTTAATTATGTTCAATTTGTAACAATGAAAATACATCCTGCATATCAGATATTTATATTATGATTCATAACAATAACAAAATTACAGTTATGAAGTAGCAACGAAAATAGTTTTATGGTTGGGGTCACACAACATGAGGAACTGTATTAAAGGGTCGTGGCATTAGGAAGGTTGAGAACCACTGATGTAAAGTAACATTCACAAGTTCTAGGGATTAGCACATGGTTATCTTTTTTTATTATTATTGATTTTAGAGAGAGGAAGGGGGAGAGGGAGAGAAAGAGAGAGAGAGAGAGAGAGAGAGAGAGAGAGAGAGAGAGAGAGAGTAGTTGCTCTACTTATTTATCTATTCATTGGTTGATTCTTGTGTGTACCCTGAGAGGGGGACCCACAACCTTGGCCTATCAGGATGACACTCTAGCCAACTGAGCTACCCAGCAGGGCGAACATGTATGTCTTTAAGGGTAGGTGATCATTATTCAACCAACCACACAGCCTAATGCAATTTAAATAAAACCCTAACTCCTTAGCATGGCCTGAAAGACCCCTTAGACTCAGGAGGGAAGCTGGGGCTGAAATGAAGACCAAGCTTTGACTCTGGCCCTGGCTGAGCTCTCTGGCCCCCTTGGGTACCTCCACCCACACTGACCATCCTTGAGCCCCTTAAACTTTTTTGATCCTAAGGGCCTTTGTACCAGTTATTCCAAGAATGTGGACTTGGAACAAAACAGCCTGATTCAACTCTTAGCTTTGTCACCTACTGGACCTAAAACCTTGGCCAAGTGATCTAACCTCCCTGCACCTCGTTCTATAAAATGGGGCTCATAATACCGATCTCCCATGCAGGATTAGTAGGGATAACTATAAGGATTAAGTGAGTTAATGAATATAAAGAATGTAATCAGTGCTCAGTACATGAAAAGTGTTCATCATTAAAAATGCATGGCCCTGGTCCAGTAGCTCAATTGGTTAGAGCAGTGGTCGGCAAACTCATTAGTCAACAGAGCCAAATATCAACAGTACAACGATTGAAATTTCTTTTGAGAGCCAAATTTTTTAAACTTAAACTATATAGGTAGGTGCACTGTTATTAACTTAATTAGGGTACTCCAAAGGCTTAGGAAGAGCCACACTCAAGGGGCCAAAGAGCCGCATGTGGCTCTCGAGCTGCAGTTTGCCAACCACTGGGTTAGAGCATCATCCCACTGCACCAAGGTTCAAACCCCGGTGAGGGCACATACAAGATTCAACCACTGAATGCATAAATAAGTGTAACAACAAATCTCTCTCTAAAAAATCAATAAGTAAATAAAATGTAAGTGATCATTAATAATATAATCTTTGCATGGCTGACTCCTTCCTTCAGGCACAAGCTCCAACATCACCTTGTGGGGAAGCCTTCCCCAATAACCTTACCTAAAGTCAATCCTCTCCTTTTTTCCACTCTATAGTATGGCTATTTTATTTCCGTCATAGTATATATTGCTATCTAAAGCTACTAATTTATGTCTCATATAACTACTTGTTTGTTGTGATTGCCAGAACAGAGTTCATGAAGACAGAGACTGCCTTTTCTCTGCTACATCTCCAAGACCCAAAACAGTGCCTGTCACATGGCTGTACAATAAATCTTTATGAATGAATGAATGAATGAGATATATTGCTGGTTCTCTCCTCCCCGCACCTAGACCAAGAGCCCCTCAAGAGGAGGATGTCTGTCAAATTCTTCTGGTACAATTAGGACCCAACAGCGGCAGCCACACAGCAGCAGGGCAGACTCTCAGGCAATGCTTGCTGATTGATCGATATGTAAATGAGCTCTCAGAACATCTTTCAAGATAAAGGCCCCAAAAAAGAAATGATTTTTCTCCAGTCAGTCACTCAAAGATTGAGAGAGAAGGGATTCCAAAGTCACACGTTTTTAATAAGAGAGAATCAAAGCAGGAGTCCCCACACACATTCCACACCAGTGGGCTGGACAGGCTTCTATTATGGTGAGATCTTATTGAAATGAAATATCAAAAAGAATGCTATGGCCAGCTTAGGCATGAATTAGGTAGCTAAAAGCCAAGTGCTGCAGAAAGCTGTGCCAAATACCCACCACCCTGTGTGTCTCCTTTCCAGTGAAACCTGTGGTTCATACATGTTGAGGCAGGTGGAGGCCTTCTCCTATAAGGTGCCTCACCCTGAGACCTGGGGGAAAATCGTCTGGGTTGAAGCCAGCATTAGCATGTATTTGTTTATCCCAAAGGATATAACAAGCAGCCACAGCTGAGAACTGGGTCCTGCGTAGTGTCCTGGTTCCAGGTCAGCAGTGGCAAACTGACCAGTCTCAGGCCAAGTGCAGCATCAGCACGTTGGTTTAGCCCCCAGTGCTATGTGCACCCTCCCAAGCTACACATCAAAGTTCATCAGGTCCAAGATACCATGGACAATAAGATACACCAATATTTTACACACTCTAAGGAAGAAAACCAAAAGCTATCAATTATAACTTCGAGACACTATTGATTATAAGACCATCTATATATATAAAAGGCTAAGTGTCTGTCCATCCAACCGGTAGCTATGATACACACTGACCACCAGGGGGAAGACACTCAATGCAGGAGCTGCCATGACACACACTGGCCATTTAAAAATAAATGGCACCGCCAAAACCAGTTTGGCTCAGTGGATAGAGCGTCGGCCTGAGGACTGAAAGGTCCTAGGTTCAATTCCGGTCAAGGGCATGTACCTGGGTTGCGGGCACATCCCCAGTGGGGGATGTGCAGGAGGCGGCTGATCGATGTTTCTCTCTCATCGATGTTTCTGACTCTCTATCTCTCTCCCTTCCTCTCTGTAAAAAATCAATAAAATATATTTTAAAAAAATAAATAAATAAAAATAAATGGCACCATGGCCCTGGCGCTGAGGAACCAACACCCGACTTTCCCCAAGTGGGACACAGGCCCCGCTACCACCCTAGAGTGACACCCCACCAAATCACAGCCAATGCATCCAAGACCCCGTGGCACAAAATGTGACCCTCAGCCCAGCCCAGCCCAAAATGGTGGCTGTGGCTGCCGGGTAATGACGTCACGTAGCAACACCTGGCTTCTTCTCCCTAGCAACTAGCTAGCCTCCTTGGAGTTTCTTCAGCCCAGGAACCCAATTTGCTTTATAGCCAGATGCAAACATTTTACAGTTTAACCAAATGTTTGTGAAGCATTTTCCCATGCCTCATCTCATTTGATCCTCACAGAAGTCCTAGAGTAGGTAGATAGGAGACTCGGTAGAATCCTATTTTCTTTTCATTAGCAAGACGCAAATAGCGATATTAAAATCTTTCTTCTAATTAATTTCCTTTCAATGTACACAAATCCGTGCACTGTGACACTGGTTTATTACATAATTATGAAAACATGAATAGGTGTGTGTACCTTGGAGTCAATGGAATACAGTATAAAAGTTGGGAGATTTCACATTCTGTCCAGTAAAAAATTTGAACACCTGGCAACACAGAGTCCACATTCCCACAGGCAGTATGCAGTGAAGACTGGCATTGAGGAGATGGGCACAACGCATGACGCCACCAAGTGCTGGCATTCTCCTGCTAGTGCACACTGCTCAGCTGTTACCGGGCTGACCCTCTCTGCATCTGGATTGTGGCTGCTCCCCAGCACATCTCTAGCTTGTGCTAATACCACACACCTTCTATACGCAGGCCCCCTCCACACACACTCCTCTATTCCCTGCCCTCCCAGCTCCTTCCTGGTTCACCCAGGCACTTAGAAGATGCTGCTGGGCCCTGGTAATAATAGGTCTGAGGTTTGGATCCCCTCAACCTTTCGAGTGACCAGCCAGAGCACTTTTGGCAAAAATAGTCCTTTTTCCCCCAGTATAACATATACATATAGCCCTGTGTGTGTGTGTGTGTGTGTGTGTGTGTGTGTGTGTGGCATGCTCTGAAAAAATTTGGGTAACATTGCCCTGTGTCGATGTGGAATTTGGGGTCAGAAGATCTGGCCTCCACCATCGGTCCTGACACTAATTATCTGAGCCACAGGTCCTGTAATCCCTCTGAAACTCACTTTCTCCTCCATTCAATAGCAACAAAGATAAAGTAGATGTCCGTATCACAGAACCTACATGACAAATACATGCCATCAACCAATGAGCAGCTTTGAAAAGGTCTGTCCCTGTCACTTTCCTCCATCATGAGAACGGGGCACATGCAGAGACTCCGGGGGAAGGCTTTCTCTCACCAGCTTTCTCAAGTAGCTCAGAATCCAGCAGTGTCCACGGATGCATAGAATCCAGTGTGATGAAAGTAAGTCCTGAGTGAATAAATATCTTACACGAAAACCATAAGTAATTCGGAGTAGAGAGGGTTGGCCATGAGCATAAGAAGCCGTGGATTGGTAAGTGTCTCGGGATAAATTAGTTAATCCATGCGGAACGGTCTAGCCCTGTGTCAGCAGAGGAAGCCCAGAGAACAACAGTTGGTCTTTTTGGTTGTGTTGTCCAGTGAGGTTGATGTATCTTTTTTTTTTAAGTGCTTCAGCTTACTTTTCAAATTCATGATGTGAACCCACAGCTTCTTTCCTAAACTCTTTGCTGCTGCCCCGCATCGACAGGGCATAGGCATACTTTTATAAGTGGGCTTTTCCTGCCAGCATTCCCCCCAACCTCTCCACACCAATCCAGACCCCACATCTCATTAAAAAAAGGATAAAGACAGGAGAATGCACGCTTTTGATCAACCACATAGTAAAAATGTGAACATGATAGATGCCAAGATGCCTGTCAGCGTTTCTATTTCTATGTAACTACTGCTGGGGCCTCTCCTTAATTATGCTTGTATTCACCATATGCAGAGTCTGTCGGTGTGGGTCTGCGTGGAACTGAGGCTGGGAGCCCCAACCAGCATAAATACACGCCACACACCCAGTCATTCCCGGCAACTTTTTCAAAGAAATTATTATAGAGACTTAAGAATTCTTCAAAAATGTCACAATAATAACTATTTTATCTTTTCTTATGCCATGATGATGATTTGGAGCTTTGCTTTTCTTATTTCACCCAGGCACACCACAACTCATGAATAAAATATGACAAATTTGATAGCAGCTATTGGAGAGGGTTCATCCGTAACCAGAGACGTGCTTGGTGTACAAAGAGCTTTTGTATTCCGACAGCCTTTGTTTCTGGGATAGGCTTTGATCTCAAAGGACCACATGGGTTTTCCCATCTTTCCTGTCCCCCTCCCAACCTCCCGCCATTCCTGCCTTCGGCTTAACACCTGAAACCGTGTTTACTTTATCTTTTAACGAGGACATTTCTAAACAATTAGGGAACAAATCAAAACAACCAAAGAGCACTCTGCTCACGATGCAACTAGCTTGAAACCACACGTCAAACAATTGACTCAGGCACAATCAGAACCACAAACTAGTGCATAAAGTATGTAACCTGACATCTTAAAAAATCACTCCCATGACTGCACCCGCCTGGCAGGATATTTAAAGCGCTCACAAGGTGCTCTTTCGAGAATTTTCCTCTCCCCAGCAAAGGCTGCCGGGCCCCTTCAAAGTTCAGACTCTGGTCTACCTCACAAAGAAATAAATGTGAAAAGAGAGGGAAGGGATGTGTGGCTCCGCAAAACTATCACCATTTATCACGTGGCCCCAGAGACCTCAGTCCTCAAGTTTCAAGGTTTCATTTTTTAAAACAAATCTATAAGCAACTTGTTCTATCACACATGCAGCTGGCTCTCCGAGTTTCCTTCCAAATAGGATTTCTCCCTCTTTGCCTCCCACCCCCAATATATTGGATTCAAAATATTTAAAAGCAAAAAGATATCTTAAAGCCATCGCTTGCCTAGAACTCAGAGGACTGAGATTTCGACCTCCTGGATGAGCTATTTGCCAAACGTCCAAGTTGTGGGTTTGTCCGAGGAGCCTGACGGATCAATCGATGATTAAGCTGAGACAATGAAACATTTCTGGCACTCCTCAAGAAAATGAACCCTGGTATCAGCAAGAAAATCAGAATGCAGACGCTTACGCATATGTTGATTTCTTGTGTTCACTGTGCAAATGCACAGTGATAACTATTTTGGGAAATTACAAGTCTGGGTTGTTTTTTAACTTCACCCAGATACTCCAAGGTATCAGGGAGAGTTGAATTGTGCCCCCCTTCTAGCAACTAGAACCAATCTGAAGCCAAGTGGCTCTCTACATTGAGGCTGTAGGTTCTGACGGGGTCAATTTGGTCATATTGTTTTATCTAATCTCATGTTGCATTAAACTACACCTCACCAACGACTGACATGTCATGACATCAGGCAATCCACAGGTGGTTAGGTGCAGAGGAAAAATACAATTCTTCCTCCATTACCACTCCACGCCCCACACTCGGAAGCCAGACATGTTTGCAGTTACAACAATAAGCTGAGTCTGAATCTTTGGCCGATAAATAAGGCAGCAGCTTGAACACTGATGAAAAACAGCTAATTTTTATCCCCACAGGACAATACACCATAGCAGCGTTTGGCACTCTGAGGAGCTGCTCGTTTGAAGGGGCTGAGCTGAGCCTTCCTTCCGTCCTTCAGACCTGATATGTCAGAGGCCAAATGAAGCAGGGAATTTGGCAGCTGGCATTTAAATCTTTAACACACACTGTTGAGTGGGGTTAGACACCAAACTTTGGATTTAGTGTAAAAACAAAGAAGGAGGATGAAAATATCCCCAATTCAGGCGCATGTCTACCACTATCAACAGTGCTTGAAATCCTGAGAAAAAATTGCCTTTAAGTCAAAGGATCTCAATGGGGAACTCTCAGGGTCTTCCCTGGTAGATCTGGGAGCAGACTTCGGTCACTCTGAGCCTAAATGGGTCACCCCCTCTCTCCTCCATTAGCTGGGCATTCCCTTCCACGCTCCACTTGCCTCCTCCCACCCAGACCTTTGAGGGCAGAGACAGCACAACACACTTCAGATCCACTTTTCCCCAGATAAAGTCTGGGCACTCCTAGCCTGGGACATAAGACTGATCCGCATTTGTGCCAGCAGCAGTGTGCACCCAAATGTTTCTGGGGCTCTCCAGCCACAACTCTGAACCGGCTGATAGGTGGCACCCTAGACCCACCTGAGCAGCAGAGAATTAAACCCGTCGCACTAATCAAGTGAACCAAAAGGATGGGTCACACGCACTTGAGAACATTAGGCTACATGCACTCCAGCCTAAACCTTTCCTTTTAATGGATGGTACAGAAAATGTCGACATTTCTCAGCAGAGAGGAGTGTTACACCTCCTCTCTTGTTGGTGTAAGAGGGCCTGGTGGTCAGCTGAGCAGAGGCCAAGACCCCACAGGTAAAAGCAAGTCCCCATCCCCACCCCACACTCTATATATCTGGGACTTCTGTTTGGCAACTGGAAAGGAAAACGGAAGGGTTTTTGTTGTTATTGGGACAGCAGTCTGAAGACGGAGATGTCTGCTGATGTCTGCTCCCTCCTCCACAGGCCCTTGGGCAGGGTTTGAGCTTCTATGTCTCAAGGGATAAGATTACACAGGAGATGGAGTATTTTCTTGAGAGATTTTGTGGATTCTGGGTGAAGCAAGGATAACTAGGGGCCATGAGGCAAAGTGTGAAGATATTGGAATAACAATTGTCCTCCTACTTAAATGTAGAAGCACTCTGCTCCTGCAAGGGGCTGGGTCCCTGGCCACAGCAGGGGGGCAGCTCTGTCTTCAACCAACTGTTGTGGGCACCTGTTGGATACCTATCCACTAGCACAGGGGTGGGCAAACTTTTTGACTCGAGGGCCACATGGGTTCTTAAACTGGACCGGAGGGCCGGAACAAAAGCATGGATGGAGTGTTTGTGTGAACTAATATAAATTCAAAGTAAACATCATGACATAAAAGGGTACGGTCTTTTTTTTTTTTAGTTTTATTCATTTCAAACAGGCCGGATCCGGCCCGCGGGCCGTAGTTTGCCCACGGCTGCACTAGCATCTCTGTGGCCCATCAAGCACAGAACCTGACCATGGTGGCACCCTGATCTTGGACTTCCCTGCCTTCAGAATGGTGGTGAGAAATAAATATTTGTTGTGTAAGCTGTGGTTCTTGTTATGGCAGCCCGAACCAACACAGCCTGTTAAGAAGATGCAGAAGGAGCTTACCAAAATGTCAAGAAAGTGAGGGCACGGCTCCCACACCAGGTGCTGGAGGCAAGAGACATGACCATAGTCTCAGGTGGGACAATGAGCTTTAGAAATAAAACAACAACAACAACAACAAAAAACATGACCCTCCAAGACAAAACCTAAAGGAGAAGTGATAGTGATAGGGTGAAATTCTGGAGGGGAAAGAGCTTAATAAATTCATATTAGGTAAACTCAATTTGTAGTGATACAAAGACAAGATTATACATAGTATAACAGGGAGATAATGGAGTGGGGCCAAATAAGAGCACTGGAATGGTTTGGAACACCTGCTGGGAATATGAAGGCATTTAGGGTGTGAAGGCATTTAGGATATACATGAACTGAGAGGAAACAGAGCCCAGCTGAGACCTGCTAATAGGAATCCGAAGTCAGCAGCCAAGTCTCACCATCCCTGCTGAGCATGGGGGTTGGGATTCACCCAAGGTCAGGGACTACAGCAAGGCTCTGTGCCCAGTGATGGGGCAGAAGGATAAAACTCAGTGGATGCTGTCTGGAGTGATGAAAATTTTTGGAACAGCAACAGTGGAGGTTGCACCAGTGCTGCCAAATTATACACTTAAAATGGTGAGAATGGCAAGTTTTGTTATGTATATTTCATCACAATAAAAATCTATAATAATAAAAGCATAATATACTAATTAGACTGGACGACCTTCTAGACAAAGCTGGGGCTATGAGGGAAGCCCGGGTCCTGGATGCCAGGGGGAAGCCGGTGCTGGCAGCCGGGGTGGGGGGAGGGCAGGGGGAGGAAGGCCTACTCTTGCACGAATTTCATGCATTGGGCCTCTAGTAGTTATATAAAGTTGATGGAAAGGTAAATGAAGCCAGAGAAAAGGAAACGGGGGGGGGGGGGGGGGGGAAATGATAGGGAAGAGCTACAAAGAAAAATAAATATTGGAGGAAGAAAAAGAAGAGAGGAGGGAAGGATTTAGAGCTGGGCTGTCCTTCTCCAACATACACCATCACCCAGTCCTTCTCTTCCCATCTAAACACTCCAGTCTAAATATTCTCCAATGTTCTAATGACAAGGCTGCTGTACACCTCCCCGTGGTTCATCCTACTCCTCCAGACGTGGTAACCCAGTGTGTGACTGTCCCTCACACAATGGAGAGCCCAGAACCGAACACAGCTCCCCACGTGGCATATGCAGAATAGTGGCTCTTAACTAAGGGCATTTTGCCCCCTCCCCTGGGAATATTGCACAACGTCTGGAGATCTTTTTTGTTTTGTCCTAGAGGGTGCTACTGGCAACAGGTGGGTTTAGGCGAGGGATGCTGCTAATACACAAAACACAAGAAGCCCGCACCCCCCAAAAAATATTATCCATGCAAAATGACCCTGCTCTAGCACATGATCTGGACATTACATTTCTATTAAGGTGGCCTGAGACTAATGGCAGAGGTTCTTCATGCTCAGTCCGAACTCAAGTCCATTAAAAGTCCCAGCCTTTACCACATGGACTGCCCTCATCATGGGCATGTTCTTGTGAAGCTGAGCTCCGAACCACGGGGAAGAACCTCCTATTAATCCCTGTAAAATGCCAGTTCCTGCTTCCAGCCCATGGAGACACTAAGGACCCAGGGAAGGAGCTGTTTCTCCACCAGCATTTCCTAAATAGGGGACTTCAAACAGGATCTGGAATGGCTGGGAGTGGGAGAAGGAGGGTTTGGGTTTTTCCCTCTCATCCCTCTCAGCTCCTTTCCTGCCTCCCTCATTCAAGGCGATCAGGGCCTTGCCTGGGCACCCCAGGTGGGAGCAGCCCCCTAGGTGAGAGCATCCCTCCACAGGCAAAACATCCCTCCTTCATCTGTCAGAATCCTTCCTGTACACCTCAGCACCAGACACCACAGATTATTCCCTGCACCCTGAGGAAAAGAAGGCAGAATGTCTGCGTGTGTCAGGCCAGATACGCGTGTATGCGTCTTAGGCATGGGGGATTTGCTTCCCATCCTGTATACTGCGAAATATTTTAATCAAGTGAAATAGCATTAAGAGTATTGTTCTTGCCCTAGCCGGTTTGGCCCAGTGGATAGAGTGTCAGACTGAAGACCAAAGGGTTCTGGGTTCAATTATGGTCAAGGGCATGGACCTTGGTTGCAGGCTCCTCCCCGGCCCAGGACCTGGTCGGGGCTCATGCAGGAGGCAACCAATCGATGTATTTCTCTCACATTGATATTTCTCTCTGTCTTTCTCTGTCTCTTCCACTCTCTCTAAAAATCAATGGGAAAATATCCTCAGGTGAGGATTAACAACAACAAAAAAAGAGTATTTTTCTTCTATGTTTTTCAGCAGGGCTCTGTGAATCCGAACTTTCCACAATGTCTAAAAAACCAATCAAGCCTAAGGCTGACATTAAACCTCTATGCTATGATTTACTGTCAAATATGAATCTACAAAATGACAAATCTATAGAGAAAACTGCAGAAATTACATTCATTGTCATTTTGAAAATTAAACTTTCATGTTGCAACTTTTGGGGTTACATCTATTACATTATTTTCTTTTAATGTCAGTTTAAGGCAGTCTATTATTCTTTCTTGGGAAGGGCTGTTCCCTATGAGATATGTCCTTCCTCCTTTTTTGATATGAAAATATCTCAGTAAAATATTGGTGACATGAATAGATGGTAGTTATTATATTCACATCTTTACACTTGCCAAAAATAAAAGTCAAAGATTCTGTACCAGATCCTATTTTTTTTTTCTGCAAATTTGCCAGATTATGAAAACCAAAATTCCAGGAGCCATAGACTTAAAGGACTGGTCTGCTGAACAGTGCCAGCCCAGGAAGGACTGGGTACAAAATCAGACAGCATGGCGCTGGGTCAGCACCTTTCTGGTCAACATCAATTCATGAATTGACACTTTCAGGATATGTTTGTTCAGCCAGCTATAACCGCACCCATATATTAACAGCTCACATTTAAACATCTTGCCCAAAAATCCTGTGAGATTGCTAACAGCCCCAATAAAATCAAAGCATAATTGTCTGCGAGATCATAGGTGAGCTGATCAAGAACCCAGAGGTGGCCCTGGCCGGTTTGGCTCAGTAGATAGAGCATTGGCACTCCCAGGCTGCAGAGTGGCAGCAAAGCTCAGGGTGAAGTGGACAGTGTGGACTGGGAAGCCGGGCTGCCAGGACCAGCTCCACCATGTCCATGTGAGTGACCTTGGACAAGTGACGTAACTTCTGAACAGTGGGGTTAGTAATACCAGTATGCATATGCATCTCGTGGGGTGGCTATGGGGCGGAGTGGACCGGGACAGTGTCTGACGTGCAGTTAGGACTCAGGAAGTGTCGGGTCTTCCCTTGCAGCAACAGAGATGCCAAGCGGACCGGGGCGACTGGCTACGACTGGCTGCCACCAGCGTGGTGAAGGGGAACTGCTCAATGAATATTCCCTGAGTGAATGAACTCTCTCTCTCTCTCCCTCCCTCCCTCCCTCCCTCCCTCTCTCTCTCAATCTGCCTCCTAGATTAAGGCTGGTGCTTCAGGGTGGAGTGCCTCAGAGCTGCTGTTTCTTTGTCCTGTTGTCTAGCTCTGGGGGAGTCCAACCTAGGCCGCTTGAGTTTTCTGGGCTTTCCACAACTTCCTTTCTCATTCCGTCCCTCATGGTCTATCAAGCAGACAGTGAGGGGAAGTCACTTTTTCTCTCTGTGCCCAGGGAACTGCTGGGCAGAGGGAGTTGGAGGGAGAGGTCCATTAGCGTGACTGGCAGTTACCCAGCTGAATCCCATCCAGATCCCACCGCACAGCAGCTGGGTGAGGGGCCCCTGTCATTTTCACTTTCCAAGGTTTCTGAGGAGGCACTGGCAGGGGGATGACAGAAATGGAAAGGGGCTTTTACCATGCGGCAGCTCCCAGCCTCTACACCTCAATAGAAAATGCAAATACAGCCAGACAAGTGGCTGGTTATTGCCTGCAGGGAAGTTAAAGAGCTGTACACACAGCACAGCAGGAGGCCAAGAGAAGCATTCATTTCTGGTGAGCATTTGGCTCCCAAGAAACAACCGCACAACATGGTGTGTGTCCCACCCATCCCCAAAGACAGCCTGGGGGTCAGGATGGCATGGATGACGCATGAGTCCACTCTCACCCAAGGGCTCTCTCCCCTGCAGGCCTTCCTGGGCTGTGTCAGCAAGCCCTGGACGCTGCCAAGCCACAGGCATCCTCTCAGCGTTCTCAGCAACCGGTGGCCTCCCGCCCTGCCCCTTCCCAGGCAGCCCCCCCCACCCCCCACAGCGCTCTCTACAATGACTGCTGGGCCGGCCAATACAATAGCCAACACAGCGTGACTACTGAGCACTTGAGATGTGGCTACTGCAGCTGAGAAGCTGAAGTTTTCATTTTATTTAATTTTCATTAATTTAAATTTAAATACCTGCAGTGGCTTATGGCTACTGTATTGAGCAGCCCAGCTCTAAGGTGATAAAGGAGGCCTTCTTGAACTTCTGGCCCCAGTTCTGACACCTGAATGAGTTGCTGCTTCAAGAAAAAACCACACTTTCAAGAGATTCATTAATTGAAGCGAAGTCTGGCTCCGCTTCCTGGGGTTGAAGACCAGGTGCAGTGCCACCTCCAAGAGATAAATATATAAGCCCATCCCTCACATCTCCACCGCTCCTACTAGTTTACAAAGTTCTCCCCCAGACGTTACCTCACTGGCAATTCATAATACCCCAAGAAGCAAGTGGGACATGGCCCAGGGTCATGAAGTTGGTCACAGTCACGCTGCGACTGGAATCCAGGTCCAAGGCCAGAGCCCAGGCTCTTATTCAATTTTACTGGAGAAAAACAGGGCAGGGGTTGGGGGAGGAGGAACTGCCTCTTTGAAAACAGCAGATTTTCTTAGAAGAATCCAAGCAGCAAAGTGACCCCAATTTTGATTCCACAGCAGCTCATTCTATTCTCTCCCAGAGCCTGTGTCTACTAAGCTCAAGCGCTGCTGCTTAAACCAGCAGTGATTGCCCATCACCTGCTCTCCGCAGGCCGGCAAGCCCAGCGCCCTGACCGCAGCTCAGAGCCTTTCCCTTTCATTCACTCTGTCTATGGGCACTGAGCACTCCTAGGCACCAGCGCTCAACACAGAATGTCTCCTGCCTGCTTCTCAACCTGATGAAAGACCCGCACCCACCCAGGCTCAGAACATCCTCTTCTGGGATGCTTTCCCAGAAACATACACACATGCATTCATACATGCATTCATGTGCACACACACACACACACACACACACACCTCCAACCCCCAGCAGAAATATTTGCAATCCTTACAATCCTCTATATTATCTTTTCTCACACTGCATATACTTTGTATAAATACCTCTCTATATGCTACTCAACTGAGTGCTTTGCATTACTTCATTTATTTAACAAATACTGTCCCAATTGCTAGGATATAGTGGTTGAACACCACAAAGAACCTAAATTCATGGAAGATCAACTTTGAACAAATTCACATATGAATATAAACTATAATTCCTGATGGTTCCAATTCAGAGCATTGCGTGCTGCCTAGATAACAGTAGCTTCAGTACATACTTGATTTTTTTCCACTTTGAATTTTTACACTTGGACTATTTATCATGGACTGTTGTAAAGCAATACGTGGAAATAATATTAATAACAATGTTAGTCATGATTGACACTTATTGAACCTTACATGCCAATCACTCACTAATCTCTCCATAGGACTTCTATTTCTTAATCTTTACAACAGTCCTATGAATTGGATACTAGTGCCTCCCTGTTTTACTGCTGGGAAAATTGAGATTTTTTTAACAAAGAAGTTAAAGAATTTGTTCACAGTCATAAGTCATAGTCCTTTGAGCATTATCAGATATTATTGCAATCCTCCTCCTTCTAGCCTCATCTAACTGCCTCTCTCCAGAATTTGAAGCTTACTCTGGCCACCGGTTCCAGGGGCTCCAGCTCTCTCCTCCTCTTTCATTCAGCTTCAACCAACAGCCCAGTAAACCCAATCGAATGATGTCCCCATGTGGTTCAATCTGCACAACAGAATCTCAGCAGCTCATCGCCCAGGGGCTGTGAGCCGTGCAAGCCTGGCAGCTCACCACAGTGGGAAGGGACTCACAGAGCATCTGAGCCCCAGGTGCTCCCGTGGAGGTGCAGACCGCCTCGGGGAACAGCAAAGCTAAGTGGCGTGGGTGTCGAGTGCCCCTGCTGGGCCTGCAGCGGAGGACACCAGACAACCCAGGCCTGGACACGCCAATGAACTCACCACTGGCCTTCGGACATCAGGAGACTTTCATGTGTTTAGAACCACAGAGAAAAAACTGTGACCAAAGGAAGGGTTGTAAGGTCTCTGTGTCCTTCCCCTGATTTCAGACAAAACCACTCACAGCAGATCCCACTCTGACTGCTCAGGAGATTTAACACCTCCTGTTCAGTTCCCCACTCTGAACGCAGGAAGGTCCTCCCTAGGTGTGCACCGCACTCCTCACGCAGCCACGCACGGGCTCTTGTCTCTGTGGACACAGGGACACCAGCCCACCGTCACCCTCATCACACACATTCAGGGACCCACAGGCAGGCCACCCTCAAACGGCTGCTCTCCAGGCCGAGGAGCCCACGGCTCAGGCTTCGCCCTGCAGCACTGACTTCCTGTTCCAAGCAGCTTCCGCACAGCACTGCTGGACACAAATCAGAGCCGGGGGAATGCGCCCGCCACTGCTTGCCTCGGTTTCCCTTCCCAATGCTGTGGGAACACACCGTGGCAAAGTGGGCCACGCATCTGGTTTATGGTCAAAGAGCTCTGGGTTCAAATACGGATTCTGCCACGTAACGTCTCTGGGTCTTAGTTTTCTAATCTGAGAACTATGGCTGCTGTGAGGATGAAATGCAGTAAGTAGAGTGATTAAGTGTGTGAGGGACTGCGTACATTTTTGAGAATATAATCGATCAATAGACCCTTTCGCCAGAGAAATGCATATGATTTGCATGAATTTCAGGCAGTCCAGAGTCAACAAAGCTCATCCATGAACTCCAAGTTGAGATCGTGGAGGTACAACAGGTCCCTCCTAGCCAAGCACGATGATAGTTAGCTATTACTACTCACGAGATAATATTATTAATAATCTTTTACATGTATGCTTATCTTCCAACTACACTGTCACCTGCTAGAAGATAGGAGGCGTAACATGGACCTGCCTGTAATTCAGTTCCTGCACAGTGTCTTCCAGTTTCTGAGCCACCAGGTCCTTGGATGGTTTGGTTCCATGAGGAGACCACGTCTAAGGTCCCATGGAATTCAGAGAAGCCAGGGGTCCTCCTTGGAAATCCCTTTTCTCCCTACATTTCAGAGCTGCTGCCAATACACTGCAGCTCAAGCCAGAGATGGAACAGCTGCCTTCCTCTTCCCTTGGCCTGGACAACTTCAGTCCTTCCAGCTATCACACGTCCCGTGTGCATCCAATTTCCTCCCCGTTGGCTCAGCTCCACAGGCAGTTTGCCTTCCCACCCTCCACAGCAGACGAAGCATAAAGTCAGGAGAAAAGGCAGCTCACAGTTCTTCTCTCCCAGTGCCCCCTTCTCCTGTGAGAGGTGCCCAGCACAGCACAGCACAGCCCCAGATATAGGGGAAGCCTTCAGTAAACGGCAAGCACAGAGATGATGATGATGATGATGATGATGATGATGATGATGATGATGTGTGTGTCTGTGTGTGTGGGGGGGGGGTGGATTGATGAAAATGAGCTGAAACTGAACTGGAGATCAGTTCATATCAAGACACCTCAGAACGAAGGATGCTTCAGAAGACATGGATTCTAGTTTCCATTCTGCAACTAAATAAATCGTTTTTCCCACTGCGCATCAGTGTCCTCACCCTTAACGGAGAAAATGAGACTAAAAGGGTGATTATGTTTATAAGACACACCAGATGCACACACTTTGGATTTCAGGCCAGGGAGGGCCCTCGGGGGCCACCTGCACTATCCCCATGGCAATGCAGCCGGCGGCAGCAGCTACCACCAACCACTGCAGACTCACAGTCTGCCTTACAGGCTGCTTCCAGTTGCTCTTGTTGCTCACGTGGACGCTCCAAGAGTTCCTTGCCTCCTTTCACGCCACGCCATCATCTCCTGTTCTGGGGCCTCCCTGATGCCCCTGATGCCCCTGAGACAGGAGCTGTCACAGGACTCATGTGGCATTCATCTGGGCAACACAGAAGTCTGGGAACACATGCTTCACGAAGGGAATCTGGACCCAGAGCCATTGGGAGTCCACAGATACATTCTTCTCTCCTGTTCTGACTGTATGGACTGTTCGGAGATGCAGTGACTATAGATGACCTCCAGGAACACATCCTGAGAGACTGGACAACCCTTGTCAGGAAAGGTGTGCCCCGATTAGCAATGACCTCCCTCTCATATTTTTTCTCCCTCTTTCTCTGCTTCAGCCCCCATTTTCCTGACTCTGGCTTCTTAGACTTGTACTCTCCAGTAAATTATTAGTGCAGAAAGTGATTATCTTGTATTTATTGCATGCTCACTGTATGTCTGAGACTGTGTATTACCTAGGCTAACTGCAACTACAATTAAAACAATTCTCATTTATTGAGCATTTTCTACGAGCCAGGCAATGGTGTTAAGTGTTTTACATCATTACATCCTTTTTGACAATCTTACAAAAAACATACTATTTCACAGATGAGGAAACTGGGGCATGTATAAGTTAAGTGCCTTGTCCAAGGTTGCACAGTTACCACGTGGGCAGATGAAATACCCAAAACATTCCCGTTAGGTGGGTGATACTGCTATCCCCTTTGACAGATGAAAAACAGACTGAGAGAGGTCAAGTAACTGAACAAAGGTCACACAGCTACTAAGTGGGAGAGCTGCAACCTGAAGTTCTGGAATACAAAGCTTAATATGCCCCCGCCAAGGATTCTTACATGTTAACCTGTTAAATCTCTGATAAAAGAGACTCTGGCGCTAACTCCAGTTAAATCTCAGTACCAAGGCCAAAGTCCTTCTCTTCACCCCTGTCTAGTCTTCCCACCTGCCTAGTCCCAAGGGGTCAACTTCTATATACCAACTCTCTGAACTTTTCTAGAAATATTCAGTCTATTGTGCTAGCTGTAATCACTCACAAATTTTTCCTGCCCCTCCCCACCCGTCAGCTAATGGAGAATTGTACTCTCCATCTCCTTTGACTTGAAGCTTGGCTATATGACTTGCTTTGGCCAAGTAAACTTGAGCAGAAGTGACACATCTCACTTCTCACCCATAGCTTAAAGAGCTAGTGGCTGTTCCCCCTTTCTTTTTTCCCTTTGTCACAGCACTGGTCAGCCCACTGGCAGACTTGGCACTGAGTCTAAAGAGAGAAAAATGTGAATGAGTGAGGTAGCTTGTCTCTGATGGACAAGTGGCATGAGCAAGAAATAAACTCTTGATGCTGTAAGTCATTAGGATTAATGGTTGTTTATTGCCACAACACCCAGCCTTCTTGTCAATACATAAGTTGCTACAAGAATTGGGATGCTATCATAATAATACAACAATAAACTAAAAATATTTGGCATCAGCTTATGGCCGGGGACAGAAGGAAACTGTTATTAGATGCTGGGAAGATGTTTATTCACTGGAATAGTTGGCAAAGCTGTCATCTGAAATAAACTGGAAGAGAAAAATATGCCTAGTAAGCTTGAAAAACAACAGGTTATATGTGTCTTCTTGTGTTCTGCAATGAATTACATTCCCCCAAAATTCACATGTTAAAGTGGACATATTTGAAGTTAAAGATCATTACAAAGCCAACAAGTTAATACGAGGTCTTTAGGGTGAGCCTTAATCCAATACAATTGTTGCCCTTGTAAAAAGGGGAAATTAGACATAGAAATGCACATAGAGAGAAAATAATGTAAGAAGACGGAGAGAAAACAGCCATCTACAAGTCAAGGCAAGGGGCATGGAACAGGGCCTTCTTTTGCAGACCTCAGGGAAAAAAATAACTCTGCCATCACCTTGATTTCACACTTCTAGCCTCCAGAACTGTGAGGCAATACATTTCTGTTGCTTTAGTCACTCAGTCTGTGTTACTTTGTTATAGCAACTCTAGCAAACTAATACAAGGGTTGGGGGGGGGGGGGGGTTGGCCATCTTGTAGCTTAAAATAAAAGGGAACAGAGTCCAGAAATTCTAGAACTTGTAGAGTTGAAAGAGATAAGTTTTTCTATCTCCAAACAATAAAAAAGATAAAACTGAGGAATACTTTCAGCAGGCCAATCAAAACTCAGCCTGAGGCAAGGATCAAATCAAGGGTTCAGACGCTCTACCCCTTGTTAAAACATCTGCACAAATTAAGGTCATGCCAGTGCATCCTCTCAGCTGGAAAAAAACGGCTCAGGCTCTGGCTCATCCATAAGAAGCTGATAGGTTCCAGGTGATCAAAATTAATTGTGAGGGTGGCTCTTGGTACATTACACTGACCAGAATTAAATCAATGAGAAAATGACTCAGTATTATCCTTGCTTTATAGGCAAGGAGCCATACTATCCTTCCTATATAATAAAAAACTAATATGCAAATCGACCAAATGGGGGAACGCTCAATGCAGGAGCTGCCCCGTGGTGGTCAGTGCACTCCCACAGGGGGCATGCCACTCAGCCAGAAGCCAGGCTCACAGCTAGTGAGCGCAGAGGCAGTGGCGGAAGCCTCTCCCATCTCCGTAACAGCGCTGAGGATGTCCAACTGCCAGGAGCGGGCCTAAGGATGTCCGACTGTGGGGAGTGGACCAAAGCCATCAGTCAGTCATTCCCCAAGGGCTCCTGGGCTGAGAGAGGGCACAGGCCGGACTGAGGGAACACCCCTCCCCCCCGAGTGCATGAGTTTTGTGCACCAGGCCTCTAGTCTTAGATAAAAGAGACCATGACTTTTCTGGAAACAAAACAACACCAGGGCCCCCCACCTTCTATGGGGAAGAAGTTGATTGACAAGGCTTTTCAGCCGCCAAAGAGGATCATGGGAGAGAAGGTGAAACCAAGAGCCATGGGAAACAACAGACTGGAAATCTATATCCAGGGAGCAAAAGAACATGCCCACTCCCTAAGGGCTCTTGTAACAGCTCTCTCATTAAATCGCCAAAGCGTTGTGATTGTGTATCTTCCATTCTTCCCCTTTCTAAAAAGATTTAAGTTATTCTAGCCCTGTTATAACATTGTATATTGGGTAAATGAGAAGCAGATCACTTGCCTTTTTAGTTCATGGGCACCTGAAACAAGAGGGGACAAAGGAGCATTCAGATGTAAAGACCCAGCCCACAATCCTTGGCCATTCAGTCCACAGCAGTGACCGGATCGGATTTTTATATGGTCTCCCGAGACAGAGGCAGGGGTGTGAGTGCGTTTTGTAAGCTGAAAGGGACTGAACCAAATATTTGTGATGAGAAGGGAAGATGATAATAAACTGTATTAACATTCCCAAATATTTGCTGCTGTTCCCTGGGGAAGGCCACTTCCTTGCTTGGTCATGGAGGTTGCTTTGAAAAGTGACATGCAGAAGCTTTTGAGGCCAGCGTGGGCTTTGCATGCTCTCCTTCCCTCTGTCACACCCGGCCGTGTCCTGCACAAGGATGCTCGTCAGCCTGTTCACAGGCCCCAGACATCCCTTGAGTGGTTCTCAATCTGTGGGTCACAACCATTGGAAAACACATATAGCATATCATATATTTACATTATGATTCATAACAGTAGCGAAATTACAGTTATGAAATAGTAGCAAAAATAATTTTATGGTTGGGGGTCACCACAACATGAAGAACTGTATTAAAGGGGTCGTGGCATTAGGAAGGTTGAGAACCACTGATAGGGAGACACCAGCTCTTGCTGTTATTAGTCACAGTGAAATCCAGCCATACTGAGTGACACAGCCATAAATTTCCTCTGCCTGGAAGGGTCCAAGCCAATATTCCCTCAACCTCAGAAACATTTGGCTCCTCATTCTTCTCCTCCCACTGGGGCTGAGTTCCAGAGTCTGGATAACTGACCAAGACTACAGATGAACAAAGGACTGAGCAGCCCTGGCCAGTGTGGCTGGGTTGGTTTGAGCGTTGTTCCATGAACCGGAAGGTCGCAGGTTTGGGTTCGATTTCTGGTCAGGGCACATACCTAGGTTGCAAGTTCAATCCACAGTTGGAGTGCATACAGGAGACAACTGATCGATGTATCTCTCGCACATCAATGCTTCTCTTTCTCTTTCTCTCTCTCTCTCTTCCCTTCCTCCCTCCCTCTCTAAACTCAATTTAAAAAAAAAAAAAAAAAAGAGGGGGCCAGGCAGAGAAATCCAATTTGAAGACTCACAATACATTTTGCTAGGAAGTAAAGTTCATGGCTTATCTTGACACGCATGCAGGTTTGACACTATTACACAACAAATAAGACTATGTAACTGATTCCCTGGACCACCATGCTTCAGGCAGTCGTTCCTACTTGGGGAGGGAGGATTGGGTTACATCACAGGAAGTGGAGGCCTTTAGAAGAAGCAGGAAACCTCCCCACCAAAGTGGAACTTTAACCAGGCTTCTCCCCAGCTCCTTCTCAGGAAGGGCGCTTACTCTCCCCTGGACCAGATTCTTAAGCCTGACTGCCAATTAGAGTCACCAGTGGAGTTCTTACATGACTATCGAAGTCCAATGTGGGCCCCACATTAGATGCAAGGACTCCTAATCTCTTAAAGGTTGGTCCTCAGCATCACAATTTTTAAACTTTCCTAAGTGATTCTAATATGAGAGCAGGGCTGGGACCACGACCCCAGGTAGGAAATCCCTTGAGAGCAGGACCATGACTGCCTTCTTCACAGCTGTATCTCTAGCACCTAGTACCGTGCCTAGAACATAGGTGATTCTCCACGAGAAGAAAATGTAAAAGAAAAAATCTATTAAATAAGGAAAAGAAAAAATTAAATAAATAAAAGGCACTGAGTACATGAATCCTGGCCCTGAACAGGCCATTTTAACCCCTTGTTTGCCTCCTCCTATATTCTACACACACAACTTCATCTTTTAAAACTGTGATATGTTTTCTCTAGAACTGCACTTCCAATAGAGTGTCCATTAGGTACATGTAGCTACTTAAATTTAAAATACATAAAATTAAATAAAATTTAAAATTCAGTATCACCATTACACAAGCCATAATTCAGGTGCTCAAGTCACCTGTGGCTGGTGGCTACAGTGCTGCAGGGTTGCTATAGACCAGTGATGGCGAACCTTTTGAGCTCGGTGTGTCAGCATTTTGAAAAACCCTAACTTAACTCTGGTGTCGTGTCACATATAGAAATTTTTTGATATTTGCAACCATAGTAAAACAAATACTTATATTTTTGATGTTTATTTTATATATTTAAATGCCATTTAACAAAGAAAAATCAACCAAAAAAATGAGTTCGTGTGTCACCTCTGACATGCGTGTAATAGGTTCTCCATCACTGCTATAGAACATCCCCATAATCACAGAAGTTCTACTGGACAGTGCTATTCTGAAACAACCAAAATCATTTATTTAAATATATTTTATTGAATTTTTACAAAGAGGAAGGGAGAAGGATAGAGAGTTAGAAACATCGATGAAAGAGAAACATCGATCAGCTGCCTCCTGCACACTCCCTACTGGGGATGTGCCCGCAACCAAGGTACATGCCCTTGACTGGAATCGAACCTGGGACCCTTGAGTCCGCAGGCCGACGCTCTATTCAC
Source organism: Myotis nattereri (assembly GCF_964212035.1). Classification (NCBI taxonomy): domain Eukaryota; kingdom Metazoa; phylum Chordata; class Mammalia; order Chiroptera; family Vespertilionidae; genus Myotis; species Myotis nattereri. Next base: position 28,165,017 of record NC_138084.1, read on the forward strand.
TGAGCCAAACCAGTTAGGGCCAACATCATTTTTAAGAGCTGCAAGTGGCCTTGGTGATGTAAGCCAACCCTCTCCCTTTATAGATAGTAATGAAGTTTAATGGTAATGAACATAAGGACATAAATGTGGGTACAAAAACAACAACTGCATAAGATTTAAAAAGGGGAGAAGTCGGAGCTTAGCAGTAACATGTAAAAATGACATGCAAACAAACCTCTGTGGGATCATGGTCCACATAAGCTTAATAAGAATTAAGTATGTGATGGGGCTGGACAAATGACCAGGCATTTGAACAGAGAAAATAATGTCAGAAATCTAAACCAAGCCAGATTTCCATCAATAGGCAAATGGATGAATACAGAGTTATGTTTGAACTGTTATGCAGCAGTTCAAACTAATAAACTAGATGTATATGTCCTCATTGGAATAATGGTGAGTGAAATGCTAAGTTTCACAAAGATCCATACTGTATGATGCTATTTATATATTTTTTAAACCATGCAAAGCAATAGCTAATATGCACTGAATGTTCACCATATTTCCAATAATACACTGGAAATGCATTATATATGAATCAACTCTCTTAATCCAGAGAACAATCCTATAAAACAGATGATTTATAATGTTTATATCACACATGGGAAAAAGGAGCAGTTAAAGAAATTGCCCAAGGTTACACAGCCAGTAAGACTCGGAGCTGGGATTTGAATCTAGGCAGTCTGGCCCCAAAGGCTGCCCAGTCAGTCACTATACCTATGCCCTTTCTCTTCTACCTCTTCTATATGCGCACATATAAACATTTACATGTGGTAATGTATAAGTGCACACACACACATTCACATGAACTGAATATTCATCAACTATGTTAGTGATGGCCTTTACGGAGGTTGGGAGAGGAAAGGATCTGGGAGGGGAAAATAGGGATTTCAACTTATTCTGTACTTTTTTTTAAGGTTCTAAGCAAATAGGATGAAATGTTAACATTTGTCGATTCTCAGGAACAGCCACAGCATTGTTCCTTCTGTAATCCTCTGTGCTTGTCTGTATTTGCCTTTTGCTTTGCAAAGTAATTCCTTGTCAAGCTAAAAAATTCTGACTTTAAAGACCTGAGGCCCAGAGAAGTTAGGTAATATACCCCAAAGTCAACCGTGAAGACAGAGATAGAACCTGGGTCCCCAGGCCCACGGCCCCAAGCCAGCTCTGTAACCCTGTGCTGCCTTACTTGTTAACAAACTGTAGGCATGAGAACTGAGCCAGCCTAGCTTATCAGGACATCTTGGCTCCACTTCATGCATTGGCTGCATTCATGAGAAGTTGTATTTAAATAAAACATTTGCATATCAAATCATATTATTCCACTTATTTGCATTATAATTTTAGAGATGTGTCACCACAGAAAAGAATTTATTCCCAATGTGTTAAAATAAATCCCAATTAAGAATCACAGCATTCATCAAAGAGCATCACAGTCGAGGCCGATCCAACTCTCCCACAATGCTCTCTCAAGAAAACCCCGGTCAGCTGGCCACAGAGACTACATCTCCAATGGATACATATTAAAGTGTAGCCCTATGTATTAATTCTGATTTTCTGGCATGCTCCCTCTAGGCAGCCAAACAGATTACCAGGTATTCATCCACAGGTATTCAGCAGGCCCCTCTAGGGGAAAGAATCATAAAATTCTATTAAACGGAATTCACCAGCTGACAAGACGCCATCTGTCCTGGTTGATTTAAAATACCTGCCAAGAGATATTTGGCCAGCTGTCCGTCGGTTACTCTCAGAGAAGCTACATCTCTATCACATTGCCCGTATTTATTCATTCCCACTCTCCTGAGTTAGGAAAACAACTGGGAGGTGGCGTGGGGCAAAGGCAGGCTCTGCAGGTATAAACTCCTGAGTTCAAACCCGAAGTTTGCTTCCACTGACAGTGTGAGTGAAACTCCCTGGGTCTCCAATTTCCTCATCGGTACAATGGATAGGAAACTAGTGCATACACAGGCATGTTAGTGGAAGAATTAAAAGGCAAGTAAATTTTAAAAGTTGAGATAATCCTCCTTTTAAAAAAATCCAGTTTAGACAAGTTATCCATTCTCATTAGGAATTAAGTATAGCGGTAATTGCAAGTGTGTATATACTCCTTTAGAAAAAACAAAACAGAAAGTTTCCTGAACTTATATACATAAGTTTTTTTGAGTTATCTAAACTAACTTTACACTTATTTATTTGCTTATTGTCTGTTTCCACCTTAAGAGCCAGACTTTGCCTGATTTGCTCATTGCTTATATTCCTTGTGCTTGAAAGAGTGCCTAGCATACTGTAGGTGCCCACTAAATATTTATTTAATGGGAAAAACTGTATGCTTTCTGAATAATACTCTTAATAATAATGATTAGCATTTAAATTTCATTTTTATCACTTACAATCTACAGACAGTCCTCGGGTTACGTCAGACTCGACGTACGTGGTTTCATGGTTACATCGCCATCTCCCATTTATTTATAAAAAAAAAAGTTCCGTCATTTTGATGTATGTACATATGTGCTTTATGTTTTTTATTATTTATTTACCACAAGTAACGGTCAGGAATTGTTATCTTTCTTTAAAATTTTTTTACTGTTTCACTTCATTACTGCTGTGTATGTGCTCCATGTGAATGACGTGGGTGCTTATGTAGGTGGGTTCAGACTTACGGCAAAAATCACGTTACATGGCGCTGTAGGAATGGATCTCCGACATAACCCAAGGACCTACTGTAGGACCTACTGTATCCTATCTAATAACAGACAAACATGGTAATTAACCGTACCTCCGACATGCTTCCCATTGGCTAATCAGGGTGATATGCAAATTAACTGCCAACCAAGATGGCGGCTGGCAGCCAGGAAGCTGAAGCAAACAGGAGGCTTGCTTGCTCCAGTGAAGGAGGAAGCCAAGGTTCCCCACCTGCCGCTACTGGGCTCTGAACTTGCACTCTAAGAAACAATGTTGCAATTACAGAAGCTAAACAAAACCCATGCTTTCAGGCAGACGGCTGAGCTGGAGTTGCAACAGTGTTTCAATTATAGAACCCAAACAAACCCAGATACCTGCTTTCAGAAGCCGAGGTCTCAGAGCTGGAGCCGACCCTCAGAGCTAAAGCTGGCTCTCAGTTCCAGTGACAGCCATAGAAGGTTAATAAATCCCAGGGAAAAAAAAAGAAGAAGAAAAGGAGAGGTTGGGAGCTTCAGTCACCCACCAGCCTGAAAACGGCCCTAAGCCCCTCACCCAGACTGGCCAGGCACCCCAGTGAGGACCCCCACCCTGAAGGGGGTGTGACCAGCTGCAAACAGCCATCATCCCCTCATCCAGGCTGGCCAGGCACCCAAGCGGGACCCCTACCCTGATCCAGGACACCCTTCAGGGCAAACCAGCCGGCCCCAACCCGTGCACCAGGCCTCTATCCTATATAGTAGAAGGGTAATATGGCTCCCAGCACCGGAATCAGCAGAGGCGCGAGGCCTCCCGAACCCAGGATCAGCAGAGCCGCGAGACCTCCTGGCCCCTGGAGCAGCGTGACAGGGGCAGCACCCAAACCCCTGATCGCCCTGCGGCTCTGTGTGTGACAGGGGACAGGGACACAACCTCCCTATCCGCCCTGCTCCGTTCGTGACAGGGGAAGGCGCCCCAACCCCCTGATCAGCCCTGCTCTGTGTGTGACAGGGTGCAGAGCACCAACCCCCCCATGGGCCCTGCTCTGTGTGTGACGGGGTGGAGCCACAACCTCCCCATCGGCCCTGCCTTGAGTGTGACAGGAGGGAGTGCCCCAACTCCCTGATCGGCCCTGCTCTGTGGGTGACAGGGGGCAGCGCCCTAATCCCCTGATCCGCCCTGCTCTGTGTGTGACAGGGTACAGAGCCCCAACCCCCCTGATGGGCCCTGCTCTGTATGTGACAGGGGGCAGCGCCCCAACCCCCTGATTGGCCCTACTCTGTGTGTGACAGGGGGACGCTCCCTGCCTTGAGTGTGACAGGGGGCGGTAACCCAGCTCCCCAATCGGCCCTGCTCTGAGCCCAACCAGGGGCTGCACCTAGGGATTGGGCCTGCCCTCTGCCACCCAGGAGCAGGCCTAAGCCAGCAGGTCGTTATCTTCTGAGGGGTCCCAGACTGCGAGAGGGCACAAGTGGGGCTGAGGGACCGGGCTCTCTAGTCCTATCTAATAAAAGAGAAACATGGTAATTAGCATACGACCGCTACCCTTCCCATTGACTAATCAGGGCAATATGCAAATTAACTGCCAGCCAAGATGGCAGCCGGCAGCCAGGCAGCTTAAAGCAAACATGAGGCTTGCTTGCTTCAATGACGGAGGACTCCAACGTTCCCCGCCTGCCGCTGCCAGCCTCTGAGCTGCAACTCTAAGCAACTATGTCACAAATATAGAAGCTAAACAACACCCCCAGAAACCTGCTTTAGTCCGCCGGGCTTCAGCCAGCAGGATCACAACATTGTTTCAAATACAGAAGGTAAACAAAGGCCAGAAACCTGCTTTCAGCAGCAGAGGCCTAAGAGCTGGAGCCAAGGCTCAAAGCTAAAGCTGGCCCAGAATAAAAAAAAAAAAAAGAAAAAAAGGAGCGGTTGGGAGCTTCAGTCACCCACCAGCCTGAAAACAGGCCTCAGCCCCTCACCCAGACTGGTCAGGCACCCCAGTGGGGACCCCCACCCTGAAGGGGGTGTGACCAGCTGCAAACAGCCATCATCCCCTCACCCAGGCTGGCCAGGCACCCCAGTGGGGACCCCCACCCTGATCCAGGACACCCTTCAGGGCAAACCAGCTGTCCCCACCCATGCACCAGGCCTCTATCCTATATAGTAAAAAGGTAATATGCCTCCCAGCACCGGAATCAGCAGAGGCGCGAGGCCTCCCGGCACCGGGATCAGCGTGACGGGGACAGCGCCCAAACCCCCTGATCGCCCTGCGGCTCTGTGTGTGACAGGGGGCGGGGCCACAACCTCCCTATCCGCCCTGCTCTGTTCGTGACAGGGGAAGGCGCCCCAACCCCCTGATCAGCCCTGCTCTGTGCCTGATAGGGGGAGCTCCCCAACCCCCTGATCGCCCTGCGGCTCTGTGTGTGACCGGGTACAGCGCCCCAACCCCCTGATCGGCCCTGCTCTGTGTGTGACAGGGGGCAGAGCCCCAACCCCCTGATCGGCCCTGCTCTGTGTGTGACGGGGTAGAGCCATAACCTCCCCATCGGCCCTGCCCTGAGTGTGAGAGTGGCAGCACCCCAACCCCCTGATCGGCCCTGCTCTGTGGGTGATAGAGGGCGGCACCCCAACCCCCACCCCACGGGCCCTGCTCTGTGTGTGATGGGGTAGAGCCATAACCTCCCCATTGGCCTTGCACTGAATGTGACAGTGGCGGCGCCCCAACCCCCTGATTGGCCCTGCTCTGTGCGTGACAGGGGGTGGCGCCACAACCTCCCCATTGACCCTGCCTTGAGTGTGACAGGGGGCAGTGCCCCAACCCCCCAATTGGCCCTACCCTGAGCATGACTGAGGGTGGCATCGCAACCTCCCAATCCACCCTGCTCTGTGCATGACAGGGGGCAGCGCCCCAACTCCCCAATCAGCCCTGCTCTGAGCCCGACCAGGGGCTGCACCTAGGGATTGGGCCTGCCCTCTGCCACCCGGGAGCAGGCCTAAGGCAGCAGGTCGTTATCTCCCGAGGGGTCCCAGACTGCGAGAGGGCACAGGCTGGGCTGAGGGACACTTCCTCCCCCCGAGTGCACAAATTTTTGTTCACCAGGCCTCTAGTATATATATAAAAGCCTAAGCAACTGAATGACCAAACAACCAAATGACCAGTCAACCAGTTGCTATGACACACATTGACCACCATGGGACAGAAGCTCAATGCACAGAACTGGGCTTCCTCCTGTCTGGATTGGACCTGCAGGGATCGGTCTCCCCCTGTCTGGATTGGGCCTGCAGGGATCGGTCTCCCCCCTGTCTGGATTGGGCCTGTGGGGATCGGGACAAAACTGGCTATCCAACATCCCCCGAGGAGTCCCAGGTTGTGAGAGGGCATAGGCCAGGCCGAGTGACCCCACCAGTGCACAAATCTGTGCATCTGGCCTCTAGTCTAATATATATATATGCCTAAGTGACCGTTCAACTCTTCAACCATTTGACCGGTAGCTATGATGCGCACTGACCACCAGGGGGCAGACGCTCAATGCACAGGAATGGAAACATGGAACAGACTGATGAATCTCAGAGGGAAGTGGGGAGGAAGGAGGAAGGGAAGAGATTAACCAAAGATCTTATATGCATACTAGAGGCCCTGGCCTGTAGGGTTCAGGCTGAATCTGTGCCGTGGGCCTCCAACAACCCCCGAGGGGTCTTGAATTGTGAGAGGGCACAGGTCAGGCTGAGGGACCCCACTGGTGCACTAATCCATTCACCAGGCTGCTAGTAAATTTATATTTTCAAAATTAATCCTTAAAAATGTCTTGTGTCACAGATATTACATTATTACCCAATATAAGGGGTGATAATGTTTGAAGAGGAAACAAAGTCTAAGAAGTAAAGTGATTTGCCAGTGATCAATTTGTTAGTATGAAATTGGCTCATATACCTAACAGTTTCTAAAAGAATGCTTATTTTTTTATATTCTCTGCTGTCTCTCTCCATCTCTGCTTTCTTTACTGCGCTATTTGATGGAGAAGGAGAACGACTGAGAAAATAGACTCAGTGCAGATGTTAGAAGTGCTCAGATTTGGGAAATAAATACAGAGTTTATTTGCTCTATGATATACACTTAGTCACATAACCACTTAATGATTTTCCAAAACATGCCAGCGCAGGTGTTAATTTGCCCGAGAGAGGGACTTGAAAGCCCACTTCACTCCGGCAGCCTGCTCGAGTTTTATTTTGGCAAGAGCAAAAATACCTATATTTGGGAGATGCTGGTATGTGAATTGAATCACCCCACTAATTGATTAAATGCAAAGTTGCACTAAATCACTCCACTCAAAGTGAGGTTGACTCATAAATGCTCCCAGAGGTAATTAGCAACGAAGCGCATCCAATCAACAGGAAAAACAATTCAGACTTGAGCAACGGTGGGTGGCAGGAAATCTGGAAGATCAGCATTAAAGGAACCCTTTGGGTAGCTCCATCTTACTCAAATTTCCAAGCATTAAGAGCGATAGCGCAAGCTTCAAACGTCGCTTTGTGAAAATGATTACACATGGGCAGTGCTCCTGTGCAACAGAAGCCACATATTTAATTCCCGTTCATCTTTCAAGGCCTCGTTCAGGTGCCTCCTCCCTCAAGGAGCCTTCCCTGGGTTATCCAGAGAGAAGAAATTACATACTCGGGACTTTACCCATACCCCACTGCAAGCTAATTCTGTTCTCCTCCGCATTAGAGTGTCTGAGGGCATGCAGTGTCTGCCCTTCTAGACCCAAACCTCACTGAGGTCAAGATCTTCACCTTGTTCACCTGTGTCTTACACAATATCTAGCCTAAAAGCCTAGCATGCCAACAGGTGCTAAAAATCTCAATATTCTCCTGGAAGTATCCCACATTAGCCTTTGTTCTATCTTGTCACATAAAACAAGTTACTTGAAAGATACTATCTAATTTTTTTCTCTTTAGAAAATCCTAAAATAGAACTCCTGAAAGGTGGAGGGAAATAATCAACACAAAGAATTTGCACTCATGCATATCCTAATTCGCTTTTAGAAATGAAACACCAATAGACAGACACATCCTCCCAACTACGTGACAGTAAGGCACTGTTAGTCAAGAAGTACTGCTCCAAACCCTCAGATCTTCTGGGTCCCAGTCAAGGCAAATCAGAAGTATTCCAAAATGATTTTTAAAACTCTAATGTTGGGTTGGGGGAGGAATGGAGAGAGAAATCTCATGGACATGAACAACAGTATGGTGATTGTGAGGGAGGAGGAGTGGGGAGGAGGGTATTGTGAGGATAAATGGTGATGGATGGAGATTTGACTTGGAGTGTTAAACAGTACAGTTACATATGATTTAAAAAACTCTAATGCTGGTATTTAGGATGTTTTTTAGCTTACAGAAGATGGATACCAGTCTTAAACACAGCCATTCATTCTTCCTACCCCTGCCCTCAATCCCTAATACAACATAATTTGTTTCAGGCAAGAAAAAAATAAGAATCTTATTTAATTTTGTGCACTATACAAGGACAGCAATAACAAAGACACCTTAAAATGCTGGCTACCCCAAAGTAAATCCTATCAAACTTTGGAGTTTGGGTTAGAGGAGTGTTTCCAGTTAAGTGAGCTTTCTACTTAAATTTATCAATATTATTAATAGGCTACTATTGAAACAAAGGGTTACACTCTCAATATATGTCAGCTCTGAGCTGGACTTACATAATGAAATATGAGAAGAAATAAAAATTAATGAAGGAAAGAATAATAAATTTGTTTGTTACACTTTATACTTTTCAAAGTGCTTTCTCATTCACTGTCATTTACTTATTGCAGTCAGTCAGTATATTCTTCCCATTTCCGGATGAGAAAACTGATGCTTGAAGACATTAAAGAGACATGTCCACTGGCAACCCTAAGTACTCCCTCAAAGTATTTTCATTTACCCATTGATAAAAGGCAGCAATAATAGTACTTACCTTATATGGCTGTAGTGAGGATGAAATACAATAATACATATAAAGGACTGAGCCCCAATCTTCTGCCCACTCTCCAGACCTCTGCATTCCCCACTATTTCAATCTATCTCTGCAGGTTAAAATCTGGCATTACTAACACACTAGACCAGTGATGGCGAACCTTTTGAGCTCAGCGTGTCAGCATTTTGAAAAACCCTAACTTAACTCTGGTGCCGTGTCACATATAGAAATTTTTTGATATTTGAAACCATAGTAAAACAAAGACATGTTTTTGATATTTATTTTATATATTTAAATTACATTTAACAAAGAAAAATCAACCAAAAAAATGAGTTCGCGTGTCACCTCTGACACGCGTGTCATAGGTTCGCCATCACTGCACTAGACAGTTGATACCCCTAAGAAAAGTAGGCCAAAGTTATACCCTATAACTTAAAAATGTATGGACTCACATTCAATGAGTTAGGGTTGGGATTAGTACTGTTGTAACACTTCATATGTATTAATTTATTTCACCCTCACTATAGCCATATATAGTAGGTACTATTACTACCTCATTATCAATGAATTAATGGCGGTAAAGAGCTTAGGTAGCTTGCTAGTTGTTATGACATATTAACATTGAAAGACAGGATTGTGTAGCCTGCCCATATTAACTGAGTAGTGGTAAAACAATACAATCTGTGAGCCTCTCTGGTCCTGTGCTGTCCAATATGGTAACCCCTAGCCACATATGTCAATTGAGCACTTGAAATATGACTCGTGTGGCTGAGGAAATAAATTTGAATTTGAATTAATTTGAATTTAAATGTAAAATGCATATTCAATGAGACAGCAGTTTTCAAGACACTGGATACGAGTCAATGAAGGGCAGTGATCTCTGAGAGACAGAAAACAAAAGAGATGAGCCTTACAATTACCCAAGCTTACTGCTCTGATAGAGTTCCCACACTGTGGAATGGGGAGAAGGAAATGAGGTAGAGCCCAGTAATCTCCCTGAATTGAAGTGAGGAAGCTGAGAATCTGGGGAGACCAAGGCACCAAGATTTCACAGGACAGGATTCATAAGAGGAGACCCCAGCACACAGAGAAGAAAAATATGGATCTTCCGACAATCAGTATTCAGTGGAGTACTGATAAGTGCATGCGTGTGAGAAAATGTCTCAAGAACAAAGAACCACCATCTAAAAGGTAACAGTGCCCAGTATATATTCAGGACTGAGAACAGTACCTATTCCCACCAGTTAAACTTGAAATCTCATGATTTTGAGGGATTGGGTAGCGTATAGAAGGATGGAAAATAATTGGCTCTATTCTAGCTATTGGCATAGCATTGCCCTTGGTCATCTAAGAAATATTGAAAGTATGATCCAAGAAGATAAAATTGTTTTCCAGTAACTTAACTGTGTCCTAGAGCAAAAGCCAATAATATCTATAAGAATACAAAAATATCCAGCACCAATACACAGAGAGAAAGAAGGAGAATTTTTTAAATGAACCAAGTATCATTGAGCTGTGGAACAACTTCAAGCAGCCTAAGATATATGTAATTGGAGTTCCTAAAGAAGAAAGGGGGGGGGGGCAAAAAAATTTGAAGATATAATGGCCAATTTGTTTTCTAAATTTGATGAGGCTCAATAGATCACACACACAAGGAATATAATGAAAGCCCACACCAAAATACATTATAATCAAATTGTTTAAATCAGTGAAAAAGAGAAAGTCTTAAAAGCAGAGGGAAAAGTTGCATTACCCACAGAGGAACAAAGATAGGATGACAACGAATTTCTCTTCAGAAACAACACAAGTGAGAAGACACTGGATCAACCTCTTCAAAGAATTGGGGAGGAAACTGACAACCCAGTATTCTATACCCAGCAAAAATATATTTCAAAAATGAAAACAAAATAGACTTTCTTAGACATACAAAATCTGAAAGAATTTGTCACCAGTAGACTTGCACTCTAGTAAATGTTAAAGGAAGTCCTTTAGGCTGAATGAAAATGATACCAGATGAAAATGTGAATTAACATAATGGACTAAAGAAGACAGAAAATGATAACTACATGAGCAAATATGTGACTGATTTGTTATTAGCTATAGCTGTTCAAATGATGATTGTTATTACATATAAATAACAACAATGTATGTAGTATGGGGTTTGTAACATAAGTAAAAATAAAGTGTATAGCAATAATAGAACAATGGTCAGGAAGAGAGAAGTAAACTATTAAAATGTTCTTATAATATAGATAAAGTTGTATACTATCACTTTAAGGTAGACTGTTAATTTAAAGATATAAACTATAAGCCCTAAATAATGAAACAGAAAGTTATATATAGCCCACCTGATGTGGCTCAGTGGTTCAGCATTGACCTATGAACCAGGAGTTCACAGTTGGATTCCCAGTCAGGTACATGCCTAGGTTGTGGGCTCGATCCCCAGTAGGGTGCATGCAGGAGGCAGCCAATCAATGAGTCTCTCTCATCACTGATGTTTCTTTCTCTCTCTCCCTCTCCCTTCCTCTCTGAAATTAAGAGGGGAAAAAAAAGATATATATTTTAAAAATTATTAATTTGTATACTTTAAATATGAACAATATATTATAAATCAATTATACCTCAATAAAGATACTTAATCTTTAGTCTCTTCAATAAATGGTGTTGGGAAAATTGGACAGATATATGCAAGAAAATGAAACTAGACCACCAACTTACACCATACACAAAAATAAACTCAAAATGGATAAAGGACTTAAATGTACGACAGGAAACCATAAAAATTCTAGAAGAATCCAAAGGCAACAAAATCTCAGACATATGCCGAAGCAATTTCTTCACTGATACAGCTCCTAGGGCACTTGAAACTAAAGAGAAAATGAACAAATGGGACTACATCAAAATAAAAAGCTTCTGCACAGCAAAAGAAACCATCAACAAAACAACAAGAAAGCCCACTGTGTGGGAAAACATATTTGCCAATGTCATATCAGATAAGGGCCTAATCTCCAAAATCTATAGGGAACTCATACAACTTAACAAAAGGAAGATACACAATCCAATCAAAAAATGGGCAAAGGACCTAAATAGACACCTTTCAAAAGAGGATATTCAGAAAGCCAAGAGACATATGAAAACATGCTCAAAGTCACTAATCATCCGAGAGATGCAAATCAAAACAACAATGAGGTACCATCTCACACCTGTCAGAATGGCTATCATCAACAAATCAACAAACGACAAGTGCTGGAGAGGATGTGGAGAAAAAGGAACACTTGTGCACTGCTGGTGGGAATGCAGACTGGTGCAGCCACTATGGAAGACAGTATGGCGTTTCCTTAAAAAACTGAAAATGGAACTCCCATTTGACCCTGTGATCCCACTTCTAGGAATATATCCCAAGAAACCAGAAACACCAATCAGAAAAGATATATGCACCCCTATGTTCATAGCAGCACAATTCACCATAGCTAAGATCTGGAAACAGCCTAAGTGCCCATCAGCAGATGAATGGATTAGAAAACTGTGGTACATCTACACGATGGAATACTATGCTGCTCTAAAAAGGAAGGAACTCTTACCATTTGCAACGTCATGGATGGAACTGGAGAGCATTATGCTAAGTGAAATAAGCCAGTCAGTGAAGGAAACATACCACATGATCTCACTCATTCATGGATAATAGAGAACATTATAAACTTTTGAACAATAATAGATACAGAGGCAGAGCTGCCTCAAACAGACTGTCAAACTGCAGCGGGAAGGCCGGGGAGGGTTGGGGGGCAGGAGGTAGGGGGGTAAGAGATCAACTAAAGGACTTGTATGCATGCATATAAGTATAACCAATGGACATAAGACACTGGGGGATAGGGGAGGCTGGGGGACTGTCTAGGGCGGGGGGATAAAATGGACACATATGTAATACCCTTTGTAATACTTTAAGCAATAAAAAAAAAATACTAAAAAAAATAAAAAAATAAAAAAATAAAGATACTTAATCTTTAAAATCTGATAATTAAGTATGTATGCAATAACGTGGCAAATAAACTTTTCAAGTTTAAATTTTATTAAATCTAATATAGTGCAATTATTTCAGGTGAAAATTTTGCTTCCAAATTAACATACATTGTAAATATAATATATAAACTAGATGTTAAAGACTGTAAAAAATTGTAAAATATATATTAATAACTTTTGTGGCCATATTTGGACATGATAATATGTTTTATATACTGGGTTAAATAAAATTAATTATATAGGCCCACCCAGATAATTTAATTTAATTTAATTTAATTTCACCTGTTTATTTTTACTTATTTAACATAGTTACTAGAAAAATTAAAATTACAGGTACAGGTCACATTATATTTCTATTGGACTGTGCTGTGCTGCAACGTAGAACTTATTTGGAATACCCTGGAAACATGATAGTGTTCATATTTCTGCCCAATAGTGGGTAACCATCCTATGGCAAACACAATTATGCACCCCAATAAAAAAAATGTCCACATCTTAATCCCAAGGAACTATAAATGTTTAACCTTACTTGGGAACCAGGGTGGGGGCAGGGGAGAGACTTTGTAATGTAATTAAGCTGTAGATCTTGAGATGAGATTACCCTGAATTATCTGTGTGGGCCCAGGATAATTGAAGCATCCTTAGAAGTAAAGAAAAGGGGGCAGAAGAGTCAGTTCCAGAGACGACAATCTGACTACAGAAGCAGAGACAGCCGTAGGCAGGAGCCAAGGAGTGTGGCCACTGGAAAAGGCAATCAACTGATTATCCTGCGGAGGCTCCAGAAGGGACACAGCTCGGCCAACACCTCGATTTTACCCCTGACAGCCCATTTTAGACTTCTGATGCCCGGAACTGTAAGATAATAAGTATGTTTTGTTTTAAGCCACTAATTCGTGGTCATTTGTTATAGCAACAGTAGGAAAGTAATACAGATTTTGGTATCTGGAAGTGGCTCTGTGGAGTAATACAAGACTGAGTCATTTTTGAAGACCACGGTAGAAAAGCCTGACGGCCTTGAACATACTGTTAGTAGAAATCTGGGTGATCAGTGAGGACTCGGAATGAAGTACAGAGCGTGGCCTAAAAAAGAACCCCTCTATTTTCTTAGAGAACATCTAAGTCATTGTCCACAGGCTATTAGAAATATGAACATTAAACATAATGCTTATAAAAATAACACTGCCTGTGAGGGCTAAAAAGGAAATGAGGAACATATTACTGGAATTGGAAACTGGAAGACACAGGATCCTGGTTACATAGTGGCAAAAAACTTAGCCAAATTGTGTCCTGTTTTTATAAGGGAAGCAAAACTTACAAAAGATGAATTTGGACATTTGCCAGAGGGACTTCCCAGCAAAGTGCTGAAGGTGCCGTGTGGGTTCATCTGGCTGTTATAATGAGTTGAGACTTTTGGAGACATTAGGAGGCACCAGACATGAATTTAGGGGGACCAGAGGGCAGACTTTGTGATAAGCAAAATAATGATGCCCCAAAGACGTCCACATCCTCACGCTGTGTTTCCTGCGCAGACCAATTCCAGCATGCCATAATTTCAAGTTTCATCAAAAGGTTGATGAAACTTGGGGACTCAACAGGGTTGAGTCACACATGTAGTCACCTGTTGGGAATGGCTAAAGGCATTTCCCCAAACCTGAATAGGAAACTGATTGTGGCTGCCAGACAGCTAAAGGCATCTTAATCTACATGTTATTGCCTCCTACTGGCCAAACACCTGAACAGCCGTAGGCTATTCCCCAAACTGACAATGCTTCTGTACCCTTTGAAACCTGACCCTTTGAAGTATATTATCTCCACCTTGCCTTAGGACAAATTGTGTTAATAAAAGCAAGGGTCCTAGACAAGGAGGGAGCCTTCAGTTCCTTTAGCTGAAGGTCCTCTGACCCCCAGTGCCTTTCAAAATTATTATCTCTTGCCAAAACCGGTTTGGCTCAGTGGATAGAGCGTCAGCTTGCGGACTGAAAGGTCCCAGGTTCGATTCCGGTCAAGCCGTACCTGGGTTGTGGGCATCTCCCCAGTAGGAGATGTGCAGGAGGCAGCTGATCGATGTTTGTAACTCTCTATCTCTCTCCCTTCCATCTACACGCAGCCCCTTTTCCAGATTGCTGAACCCTTCTTCATGCTGGGACATGAACCCCGGCAGTTTCCTTACATGGCCAAAAGGGACTTCGGCCTATGTGATTAAATTACCCTGAGCTGGAGAGATTATCCTGGTTTACCGTAACCAGGTAGGCACAATGTAATCACAACGGTCCTTACGAGGACCTCAGTCAAATTCCCATAAGGAAGTTACTCTTCCCACCAAAGCAGCCGAGATCCCATCCCTGTGGCTGGAGCCTGGTAGGTATCCCAGAGGCAGTTTCCAAAGTGGAGAAGACAGCAATTAGAGAGCAGAGTTCTAGCCCACTACACCCACACTTGTGGGATAAATAAATGAGTGAATAGTGAGGAAAGCAGGCAAATATCCTCTTATAGTGCTCACTGGACAGAAGGCATTTCTTCTTCATTTCGTAGTTAACTGCATTATGATAAGTTTTAATTCAACTCCAAATGTCTATGTGCCATGCTGAATACAGGCCCTGGAGATGAAGGGGGAACTGGAGAGGCAGACCTCTGCCCTCACGAAGCTCACAGACAGGCCCGGCTCCCACAGAAACCCTGCGGACCGAGTGTCGGCACCTGCCCTGGCGAAGAATGTCAAGGTCACGAAACAACACCTGCGCAGATCCACAGCGAAGAGGAAAGGACTCGTCTGTATTCTCTTCACCACACCCAGCGTGCCTCCTTCAATTCCTCAGTAAGACTAAGTGGAAATGAATATACCTGTCATCTTCTCTTTTTTTAATTTTTTTCTTTATTGATTAAGGTATTACATATGTGTCCTTATCACCCCATTGCCGCCCCACCTCCCACTCATGCCCTCACCACCACCCCCCCCCATGTCTGTGTCCATTGGTTAGGCTTATATGCATGCATACAAGTCCTTTGGTTGATCTCTTCCCCTTACCCCCACCCTCCCCTACTTTCCCTCTGAGGTTTGATGGTCTGATCGATGCTTCTCTGTCTCTCGATCTGTTTTTGTTCATCAGTTTATGTTGTTCATTATATGCCATAAATGAGTGAGATCATGCGATATTTATCTTTCTCTGACTGGCTTATTTCACTTAGCACAATGCTCTGCAGTTCCATCCATGCTGTTGCAAATGGTAAGAATTCCTTTTTTTTTTTTTTTAACCTCAGCATAATATTCCATTGTGTAGATGTACCACAGTTTTTTATTCCACTCATCTGCTGATGGGCACTTAGACTGTTTCCAGATCTTTCTAGGAATATATCCCAAGAAACTAGAAACACCAATCAGAAAGGATATATGCACCTGTCAACTTCTTATGTGTCATCATGTAATAACTGAATGCTTAAGCTTTCTGCACAGTAAATATGTAAATCTCACCCCATCATGCCGGTTCAGTCGCTCTAAAACAATCCTTTTGTTATCTTCACAAAAGGCTCAGAAAACATAAAAACACCCTGGCAGGCATTTTCACAGAGGAATATCCAGGCTGCCTGACCACCACCTCTGATCGGGTCACTCCCTGCTCCAGCCTCCACAAAGCCCCGCCCCACCACCACCACCCCACCACCTCGGGCTCTGAGAGTAAAGTACAAAACCACTAACCTGGCCTCCAGGCTGGAGTAATATTTACAACAGTCGATAACGAAAACATCCCCACCCGCCTATCAGAAAGACACTGCGCCTATCAATCATCAGTCCCCCACACCCATGGCTATCAGCTAAATACCAGTTCTGCCCACAGGGCCCAGTGTGACCCCGGCCCCTGCCTACCTCTCCAGCCACTCACCACCCTCAGCCCTGCTACTCGGCTTTCTGCCTTGAGACCTTCACACATACTAGTTCCTCTCCCACAGTGCTCTGAGCCCCACCCCTTCCTACACCAGGTCTTCTATTCATTTTTCAAGGGACATAGCACTTTCTGAGGATACCTTTCCCTGACCACTACCCTCTCCCACGCCAGTTAAAGCAAGTCTGACTGCCACTCTTACTTGACAGTCTCTACGTCCCTTCATTGTTAAGTATAAACCACTGGAATTCAAGAATCCCTGTGTAATGACTGTGTTCCTCACTCTGTTTAGAGCAGGGGCTGTACCTCGCCTATGACTCTTGCTGGTAACCCTATTAGCATGTTACCTGGTTCGCAGTAGGAGTCCTGTAATGATAGCGAGTACTTCCTGAGGGGTTCCTACGTGCCAGCACTGTTTTAACCACTTCGCTTGATTCGCTTCTTGCAACAGCCTCACGATTCTTTCAGATGAGGACACAAGCAGAGTCAGGCTAAGTAATTGCCCAAAATCTCCAAGCCTGTAAATGAAAGGCTAGGAATCTGATCCTGGGCAGTCAAGCTCTGGAGACCATGCATTTAAGAAGCGCATGATACTGCCTTTGAATGCTTGTGGGATGATTTAGTGAACTGCAGTCAGATGTAGTGGGCGTAACCAACTACACAGCACCCCCAAGAGAACGGAGCCATGAAACACCCTCCGTGCT
This sequence comes from Myotis nattereri, assembly GCF_964212035.1. Classification (NCBI taxonomy): domain Eukaryota; kingdom Metazoa; phylum Chordata; class Mammalia; order Chiroptera; family Vespertilionidae; genus Myotis; species Myotis nattereri. Next base: position 28,182,272 of record NC_138084.1, read on the forward strand.
CATGATCTGTCCATTGGATGGGAGATGCAGGAATAGGTGTAGTTGTAGGTAAATATGCAGATAATAAAGAAAAATATGGCTGGCAATGGCTTTCAAGGACTTTGCAGATTCATTCCACTTTACATCCCCACCAAACTCCCCAGAGAGCCCAGCTACTGTAGCTCAGTGGTTAAGCGTCACCCCATGAACCAGGTCAAGAGCACATGCCTGGGTTGCGGGCTCGATCCCCAGTGAGGGGCATGCAAGAGGCAACTGATCAATGATCCTCCCTCATCATTGATGTTTCTATCTCTCTCTTCTTCTCCCTTCCTCTCTCTGAAATCAATAAAAACATTTTTTTAAATCCCCAGAGAAATTTTTCACTGCAAACCAACTATTTCACCACCATGTCCTGTAGTGCCCCCTCGCACCATCAGAACACCGCCGGGATATCTGAACACCCTCAGCATTTCTGAGCATTCCTTAGGACAATAACACAAGAGACACAGAGATGATCTTCCAACAAATACACGCCAGGTGAGCACCCCCCAGGCGGCCCTCTTCCCCAAGCTCTGCCCTGTGCCAAGGAAGAAGCGCCTTTACCTTGAAATAAAAATGCTTTGCTGGCATTGTGCAGTCCGGACACCTGCGTGACGCCCAGGGTAGTGTTCACGAGGTCAAGCTCAGTGATAATATCCATCTGAAGGTCGGGATCCATCCCAGAGCCCAGCACTGAAAAAGAAACAAAGAGCGGTCTTGACTGGAAATGCGGACGGCTGGCAGAAATGTGGAACAGAAATCAGAGAAGCCAGGAGTGGCCGGGAATACGAGGAAGCCAGTGATGGTGCTTGGGGTGCTCTTGCTGGGTGGAAAAGAAGGCACCTCTGCTCCATTATCCCCCTGACATTATAGTTTCTTGGTCCCTTTTCCCACCCAAACCCCCATTTGTTAAAGACTGATAATCCCTTCTCCTAAACCCTAAGGGCCTAATATAGTTCAGATTCACAATGTATCATACATTAGAAAGGTAATATAATGCTACATGTTATGTAACATCTTCAGCAAAACCCGAATCAGTACCCCATAATCAAAAACAGTATTTCTGGAGCAAAAAGTGTGACATTTTCCTCTAATTGGCTAAATAAAGACTATAAATAGCCTCATATCCATTGAGGTCAAGTTTCACCACCAAATGAGCACAGCTCAGGGTAGGTTTTGCTGTCAGGTGAGTTATGGAGAAACAGTGGGTTTCTTTTGTTTTTAATATATTTTTATCGATTTCAGAGAGGAAGGGAGAGGGGGAGAGAGAGATAGAAACATCAATGATGAAAGAGAATCATTGATCGGCTGCCTCCTGCACGCCCCCACACTGGGGTTCGAGCCCGTAACCCGGGCATGTGCCCTTGACTGATTAGAACCCAGGACCCTTCAGTCCACAGGTCAATGCTCTATCCACTGAGCAAACCGGCTAGGGTGAAACTTTGGGTTTCTGAGATTTTTTAGATCTAGGGTCTGTGGATACAGAATTGCAGCCCTAAGAATCGTGGCATCAGAGACAGATACAGCAGCGAAATCTGACGCCCTGTCACCAGTGAAGGCCTCAGCAGAGCGAGCCCTATTCATCGGGCTCAACCACCTGTGTAAAGAGGGCAATGGAGAGAGATCCTGTCCCTGGTGGAGAAGCGGGGCAGAGGGACTGGCCAAAAAAGAGGATCCCTGGGACAACAAACATACCGTGGGGCCTTGACTTACGAGTTTACGAGCTCGTTAACTCAAATTACTCTATCAACTCAATGCAAAAAATCGGTGGAGAGACAGCTGGTATCTCAAAAAACTCGTTAGTCGGGACACTCGTAAGTCAAGGCCCCACTGTACAACTCCATCCAGGGGACTCCTGACTGGCAGGTTAGACACTGACTACTGTTGGAGAACTTCAATGCACAGAAACATGGCCCTGAGTCCCCTATTGCCCCAGCTAAGAAATGGCAAATCTCTAAGGCTTTCTCAGAGCCACCCCTACCATCACCCCCCTCCCCCGGGGGAGGGCAGTTCTGCAGAATGATACACGCATGGCTGCCAAGTGACTCCCAATTATATACATGAATAAGGCCACATTAATACATTAATAAAGTCACTCGAAGGGACTGTGTTTAAGGCATTCATAAAGGCTGTGTCTGCCTACCCTTAGCATCTCAATAGTGCGATTCTGCTTCCACAGTTGGGAATGTTTTAATCAGCAGCAGCTGTCAACTTTTGTCTTAATGGTAATGCAGTCGCTGAGGCAAGATTTGGAGAGCCTGAGCCCCATGTGTCCCAGAGAGCCTCAGTGGATGTCCCTGGGGACAGCATGAGCCATTACAGCCTCGTCTGTCCTCCCTCCCTCAGCCCGTGCCCCACAGATCTGGGGAGGAAATCTACCCTCTTCGCTCTTCCCATGAGCAGCAATCAGGGCTTCTGTCAACAGAAGGTGGGTCAGCGAAGGGCCTCTGGAGCTAAAGCCTGTCACGGCCAAAGCAGACCAAGGGTTAAGTTAAAGGCAGAGTGCATAAAACTGCCTGCTCAGCTTGTGTCAGGCTTCCCCTTGCCCTCTGCCCTGAAGATTAAAGGTTTCCCCTTGGCAATGCAGCAGATATAAGTCCGGTCTAACCAGAGACCCCTCTTCCATCCATCCATTCATTCCGCATTCATTCGTTCATTCACTACTTTTTCAACAGGTGTTACTGGGGCTTACTGTTAACACGCACATTGCTAGGCCCTGGCGATGCCCGCACTGAGCGTGCATTCCTGGGGCAGGGGGTGAGGAGCGGGCAAGAAAGAGAAGATAATCTGAGATAGCAGTAAATGCTAGCAGAAAGCAAAACAGAGTAATGAAAGAGAAAGCAATTTGCATGGGGCTTCAGAAAGGATGGTCAGGGAAGGCTCTTCTGAGCTGAAACTAAATGATGAGAAGGAACCGGTGATGGGAAACCTGGGGGGCAAGTTCTCCAGGTTGAGAGAACAGCAAGTGCAAACGGAACAAAGCCGGCATGTTCAAGGACCAGAGAAAAGCCTCGTGTGGCTGGAGCGGATTGGGATGGTGGAGGGAAGAGTGGTAGAAAATGAGGCTGAAAATAGGACCTGCCTTGTGAGCCCTGCAATGGGGTGTCATTGGAGGGCTTTAAGGGGTGTGTTTAAGGGGCAGAGGAGTGGGATATGCTGATTTACAGTATGGTCTCATTAAGTGTCCACCCTGCCTGCCTGAACCTGCTCATCCCTCACTCAATTCCCAAAGACTGACTGAGTACCTACTGTGTGCAAAGAAGCACTGAGCTAAATGGGTGTCTACCCTCCACCCAGAAAGGGTTGTGGAGACAACACTAAACTGAGAGCAGCTTGGGCCTCCTGTTGAGAGTGGTGATGCTTTTCTCCAAGTGAGCTGTTAGCAGCAGTTCTGTAAGCGCCTTGAAAAGGCCGGAAAGGAGCTAATATTTCAGTTTGACCTATCGTGTTCCACACCTATATGGCAGCAATTAAATCAAGAGTGATCTCAGCGGACCTCCCTGCTGGTCTTCCTCTGGACAGGAGTTTGGAATGGATCCTTAGCAGGACATGAGAAGAAGGACGCATCCCTGTAGCCCTAGCGCCTTGCCCAGGGCCTGACATGGCAGGCCCTGAATTTAGGACCCAATTAATTAACTGATAAGCTGATGCACGATCACCGCTCTGGGTGCAATGACCTCAGAGAAATATGCATATCTGGGGAAACCACGGGAGGACGGGATGGCATTCGGGCCAAGGAAACTTTCTAAAAGGGCCGTGGTTGACTAAATTATTGGCTTCAAATCTCTACCCCTCCCCTCTTCACAGCCTTAGCCGTGTGGCTTTGCAGTTCCCTCCACTAGGGTGGGAGTGAAGTCCCCACTCTTTGACTTTGAGCCTGGCCGTGTGACTTGCTGGGGTCACTGGGAAGCTAGCGATGTCACACACGCGGAGGCGTGAATGTTCTCTTGTACCTCTGCACAAAGATGAGAGCGCATGGCCCTGCTGGTCCCCTGGTCCAGAGAGACCGAGGCAGGAGGAGCAGATACCCTTCCTGAGTCTGAAACCATGCCCAGCCAAAGCTGGCCTAGATCAGCCAACAGCAAACCAGCCTACAGACACGTGAACCAAATTAAATGTTGTAGGCCCCTGGGTCTTTGGTAGCTTGTTATGCACATTATTGTGGTACAGACGGCATGCAGGGACTAACGACCCACCATTTTGGTCATCCTTACGATGCCCAAATCTCTGAGACTAGGAGCCCTGCAGCTGGACAAGCCCAAGAGGCACCCAAACCGATTCTGTGAAACTGACAGAAGACCCCAGTGGGTGCCCGTGGATCCCTGTCCCCAAATGAGAACACAGCGCCCTCAGCCCAGAAAGTGTTGTGGAGACAACACTAAACGTGTCAACCCTATCTCATCCCCCTACTAACTCCGTGCCCTTGGAAAAAATCCCTTCCCCTCTCAGAGCCTCAGTTCCCTCCTCCAGAAAATGGGATGATCACAGCCGCCTCCCAGCCTCGTGAGGTTGCCGTGATAACTACGTGAACTCTCCCAGCACATCTGGCACGTGCTGCATGTGTCTTTCATAAGCCCAGCTCTCCAGGCCTTTCCAGCTCCCTGGTCCCACACTCCATGGACACGTCCAAAAGGTGCAGGTGGCCCCCTTGCTCCCAACCCCTCCACTTGCCTAGCGACCTGGAAAGGCTCTCGCTCTGGCTTCACTTTGTAAAATCTATACATCAAACCTATATTCACTCCTCCCCCTACAGCCTTTAAGTGAAGGAGCTTCCCTGGCTTAAGATAATTCCATTGCTCTTGTCATGAAAACACCCCACAAAAACAGAACAAGAGAAATCAGTAAAGCTTCCAGATACGGTTCTTTTCTCTCCCTTTAATTGGTCCCCCTCAGGATGGAAATGCCTCGTGCCCACAGCAGCATGTGTAAAAGGCAGCCCTTTGCACACTGCCTGAGGAATCAGAAAATGCATTAATGAGATAGCATTTGCACGGCCTCTCCTGGACCTTGCGTAGTCTGAGTGTGGGTCCCATGAAAAATAATTCTACTTTAATGTTTCTGCTTCTTGTCCGAGCATGGAGCTGCTGCCCTTTTCCAAGGAAACTCTATTAAAGTTTTCCACTTTGGCTGTAAGTGCTCTACAAATGGCTGAAGCTAAGAATTGGCATTAAGCAGGATAAAAATACCTTCTGTGGGAGAAACACGTTTTAAAAGCTGGAAGGCAGAGTGTCAATGTCTCAGAGACACTTGGGGCCTGGCTCTGGGATTCAGGACGTCCACCCTAACCTCCCTAATCTCCCAGGACACCTGCTGCTGCTATTGGCCCAGCCCCAGCCCTGCCCGAGGAGTACTCAGGGCCAGAACCTACTCAGTCCACTTCCAGGGTAACAGGCCTAAGCTCCCAAGCAAATCCTCCTGGGTCTGGCTCACTTCAAATCTAATCTGGCTCATTGTCCATGATGGCAGCTGTTCTCCCCTGGTCCATGCGGAGGGATATGATGCTGCAGAGAAGCTCCAAGACCTCACTTTAGAGCAGGATCTCACAACCACCTGGTAGAACGTGGGTCCCCGGACTCCTACAGAAGTCGTTAATACCCCCAAAGGCAATGTCCTTGCAGAATATGCTCTAGGCCGGTTCCATTCAGCCAATATTTCACATGCTCACTGGAGGCTGAGGGCTCTGTCCACAGATCCATTCAGCTCATAGTTCATCAGCAACACAGGAAGGAATCTCTCCTTTCCAGCCAGTGGCCCCTGGTCCACCTCCGCCCCCTGCCTGGCCACTAAAACACGCTGGAAAGCCAAGGGGGAGCAACCACTGAGTTGATGTCATTCACACTTGCAAGCCATTGGAGAAAGCTCGTGGACACGATGTGGTATTACTGCTATGATTTTAGCCTTCGAATTCTTCATTATTAATAATGTACCTGGAAGTCCCAGAATTCGCTTTCACCCGCAAAAGACTGGAGAACAGCACCTCCTACCTTGACTCCACTTTACTCTGTAAAACAAGTTCTCTGAACAATGGGCAGTTCCAGCAGCTTCCGGGGACACCTATCATTACATTTTCTCCTGTGTCACTGCGACTGCACTGCAGTGCTGCTTTTAATTAAAATGTGCTTGATATCATCTACTCATTTCCATTAAAAGGCAGGGACATCTGAGCAGCTCCCTAAATGGCCCACATGTTTATTTCATCTTGGACTGTTAACAGCCCAGACAACAATTGTCCCACTTGACAAATAAACTTCCCAGGCGCCTGTTTGGATCCTGATAAAGTAATCACAAGCCAGCCTCTGCTACCTCGGAGGATGGATGTGTGAAGCAGAATTGATGGTCAGGGCAAAATCAAAGAGGCTGCCCCCAGAAAGCGGCTAAGCAAACCCCCTCAAGCGACAATAAGTTCTAGTGAAAGAATTGAGATCTAATTCCCTTCCTGCCCCCTCCCCGCCCGCTTCTCTGATTCTTCGGATGAATTTTGCAGAAGACGTGGCCTCTGGTGTTGGAGTGGTGCCAACTGCCACTGGAAGCCGGGCTCCCTCAGCAACTGCCACGACCACAGGGGCAGACCCTGCCATGCTCCCCTGCCTCTGCACAGCTGTGCCCTCTGCCTGGAATGCTTTTCCCACTTTGTCCACCTGCCCCTACAGAGCCTTCAAGACCACTCTCAGTTGTCACCTCCTGATTACAGCCTTCCCTGACCACCAACCACCCCTCCCCAGAATCCATTCCTACGCTCCCTCCTCTGTATTTCCTCAAGACAAACTTATACTCCCACCACCTTCCTAGCCTCCTCCATCAAACTGTAGAATAAGAATAAAATACTTTGGGGGGATGAGAGGATAAAGGGAGTCAAACATATAGTGATGGAAGAGGGCTAGACTTTGGGTGGTGCAATATACAGACAATGCAATATACAGATCATGTATTGTAGAATTGATACCTATATGATGTTAACCAATGTTACCCCAATAAATTTATTTTTTTAAAGCTTTCCAGTTTCTATTTGGATTCTCAGCTAAATTGTAAGTTCCTGAAAGTCAAGGATCAAGTTGTTTCCTCTTCCAGTGGTTCTCCACCTTCTGGCCCTTTAAATACAGCTCCTCATGTTATGGCCCAACCATAAAATTATTTTTGTTGCTACTTCATAACTGTAATGTTGCTACTGTTATGAATCGTAATGTAAATATCTGATATGCAGGATGGTCTTAGGCGACCCCCGTGAAAGGGTCACTCGACTGCCAAAGGGGTGGCGACCCACAGGTTGAGAACCACCGAAGCAATCCTGGCGGCCAGCAAGACACTCAACTGTTTCGGGAATGAGTAATCTTCCCCACAACAGAATGTTCACAAGATGTGAAGGAGTTGGTGTGAGGAAGGGGGGAAGACCTGTTCTGAAAGATCTAACCCCTGCCCTAGCTGGTTTGTCTCAATGGATAGAGTGTCAGCCTGCGGACTGAAGGGTCCCAGGTTGGATTCCCGCCAACTGCCAAGGGCACATGCCTGGGTTGTGGGCTCGACCCCCAGTAGGGGGCGTGCAGGAGGCAGCCAATCAATGAATCTCTCTCATCATTGATGTTTCTATCTCTCCCTCTCCCGTCCTCTCTAAAATCAATAAAATATATTTTTTTAAAATAAGATCTAACCTGGAGGCACAGTCCACCTCCCAAAGGAGGCACTTTTTGCAGACTTTTCGAAGGAGTAATGAGAACAAAGGAGTTGGGCCTGTTCGGCGGGGATGTGCACCTGTGGATGTGAAATGAGCGGTGGGTGCCCTCCCCCCCCTGGTTCCTCCCCCGGGCTCCTCTGTAAGATGCCCGGCAGCACCAGGTTCTCTGCGCACAGGGCGGGGAGCCCACACTCTGCACTAGCCTCTGCCGTCCGGATCTTTTGGGGGCGCATTTCTCCCAGTTTGTTGCGGATTTTTTTTTTTTTTTTTTAGACGAACGCAGCCTGATGGGGCCTGAACTCAACAAGCAGCTGTTCTAAGCGAGATCGAGCCTTGGCGCCTCCGAAGCCTGGGGCCCGCGGATGCAGACAGGAAAGGGGTGGAAACTGTCTGTCCGCGAATAAGTCCACACACGACTCTTCGGTTAAGCAAAAGGGAACCTGCTGCCCGGTCTGTCCTGGCAAGAAGAGCCGGCGGGAATCCTAGACGCCCAACTCCAGTCTCCCCGGGCGGGCGAGCTCACTGCCAGAGGGCGGCGCCGGGGGGCAGGAGGAGGGAACTTTTGAGCCAACCAAGACCAGGCCCCTCTCCCAGCCCTTCCGGATAAACTTGCGGTCTAGCCTGGGAAGCAGGCCATGCCTCCAGGGGAGGGGACGAAGAGCGGTACAAGAGGAACAGATAAACGGACAGGGAATGGCTCCCCACCAGTTCTGGGGCGCAAAATCGGCAGCGCGTACCCAGGTCGGCTGGGTTAGGAATAAACACTCGCCACACACACACACACACACACACACTCACCCGAGAGCCTTAATTTAGCCAATTTCCTACTCCATCCTACCCCATCCCCATCTTTCCACACCTACTAGCCTCTGGGAGAAGGCAGCTGACAGCCGGTCTCCAAACCCCAGGGGGGCCGAGTGAAAGCTGAAGGATGGAGGTGCCCTTCGAGTCCTCACAACTACGTGTCTGGAGGCAGAACGAAGTAAGGACTTCAGAAAATTACGCCAATTAGCCTAGCCCCCACCCCACCCCTCCACAACCTCCAACCGCAATTACGGCGAAGGGAAAGCTGGTGTGGAGCCTGAGAACATCGCCCCGATTGTCCCCGCCGCTCCAAATCCCCAAGAATCATACGTCCAGCACTTGGGCACAGGGGCATGGGGAGGGCGGGGTAAAGGCTCCTGGAGTTCCCCGGGGGAGAGCCAGGAGCGGGCCAGAGGAGAGCGCGGAAACGCGGGTTCACACGCAGCCCGCAGCCCGGGCCGCGCCCTCCGGGGCCCCCGCAGCGCCCGCCGGCCGGAAGCGCTCCCTCTGCGGGTGCGACTCCCGGGGCTGCCCCTTCTCGGCCGGCGGGCGCAGAGAGAGCGGTTTCCAGCGCACCTTCCAAGTTCTGGGGTGCGGGCTCGCGGGCCGGCGCTGCGGTGGGTTTCCACCCGGAAGCCGGTTCCCAGCAGCAGAAGGGTGCGCTCCCGCGGCCGCGCCCCTCGCTCCGGCGTCCGCGAGGCTGCGTCCCCCTGGAAAGGGGCGCTCCTCAGGGGCATCTTCCAGCCTGGGGGTCCCACTTCCCGCCCCTCCACCTGGCGCAGGACAGCGAGGTCTGAGGGACCTGTCCACGCTGCACCGCCCTGACCCGGAGCAGCGCGGGGGTCGGCTCCAGGTCTCCCGGCGCTCGTGTGGGCGCGGGGCACAGCGGAGGGGCTCCCCCCCTTTGCCTGTATTCTTGCGAGCGCCCAGCCGTTCTTACCTGTCCTGGCGGTGCACACACAGAACCACACAACTAAGATCACATCCATCGGCATCGCTCCCGAGGGTCCCCGACACGGGGCGTGCGGAAGGCAGGAGAAAAGCGCCTGCTTCCCGAGGCGCGCAGGGCTCGGAGCGGCCAAACTTGCTAGCGGGCGGCGGGGGAGGTGGCTCGGCTGCGCCGGGTGCTGCGCTCGGGGATCGCGCCCAGGAAGGCGGCCCCGGCCGCCCCGCCCCCAGACCGCCCCCCCACGGCGGGCGGCGACGGTGCGGGGCTCCGACAGCCCCCGCTGCGGCTGCGCCCGCCTCGGAGCCGGCTCGGCCACTCCGGCAGGTTGCCCTCCGCGCGGGGATCGGGCTGTCCTCCGGCGCCCGCTAAGCTGCAGGCGCAGCCGCCGCTGCTCCCGGGAGCCCGGGCGCCGGAGTCCCAGGACCTGCGGCCCAAGGGGAGGCGGGAGGCGCCTGGCGCCCTCGGTTTCACAGGCTCCAGCCCAGGCGAGCTGGCCTCGCCGCCGTTGCCGCCTCCGTCTCGGCGCTGCGGTGGGGGCTCCCGAAGTTGCCACAGATCATCCCGGCCGAGAAGAACCGCTGAGCCCTCACGCGTGGGCTTTTCTCCGGGCAGAACCCTGACGGAGCAGGTGCCACGGAGCGCGCCCAGCGCCTCCCGGGAAACAATTAGTCGGGATTCGCTCCGGCGACTGGGTGGGGAGGGGCGCGTCGGGACCTGCGGGGGAGGATGGCTGAGTCTTGGCTCCCCACGTGCACCTCCCTGTCTGTTCTCTCCCGGGGCCTTCAGACCCGGCGCACGTGAGGGGGGCAGGGGGGTGAGGGGGGGGAGGGCGCTGTGGCAGCGGGTGTAGAAAACAGGTTCCGAAGCCAGAGCGAGCTGCGGATGGGGTCTGGGGAACCTCTCTGCAAGCCTTCCGGTTCTGCAGGGCAAATGCTGCCACATAGGGGAAATTCCTAATCATTTTATTTCCCTTGGATGCCTTTCTGGGTGGTTTTGTCAGAAGCTCTCTTCTGCGTTCATAGTCCCATTTCGGGGCTCTCCCACGGTTTCTCCAGGACCCTTCTCCACCCACCCCCATCCCAACCCCATTCTCCTAAGAGACAAGCTGGGCTTCGTGTTCTATGCGCGCGCTTGCAGGGAGAGAAGTCCTCCTCCCTCTCTGTGACCCCCCTCCAGACCCCGGCCTTCTCAGCACAGATCTCCGGGTTGTCTCACTTCCATCCAGGAATGCTATTTATAACTAGATGCAAAGCCATGAAATCAGATGACGGAACCTCTGGTTTATAGCAAAGGAGCCCCGCAGGCTGTGACGCCCCCCAGTGTGCCCACACTCTCTCTGAGAGCCCACAGCGCCCCTTCCATACACTCAACAGGGGTCCCAAAGCAGAAGAGGGGAACTTCCTGGAACAGCCCTGGCTCAGGTCCTGGGAGCCAAAGTTCCAGAACCCACTTCCCTGATAAGGATCATCTGTCTGCCCTTGTCACCTCGTGCAGCCCCTCTCACCTCCCATAGTCCTAACCCCAGGAGTCCCCACTGGAAGCCATCACCGGGCTAGCGCTGCTTATTAGTAGAGAGCGCTTTACCTGCGTGTTCTGGTCTCTGCCCTATTTTTCTGGATATTTCTGTGTGCAAGTTACTGTCCCACTTGGCCCTTTCCCGTGTGGCCCTGGGGAGGATGAGAGAGAATGAGAACAAGCAGGTCAATTCCAGCTCAGGCAGCCGAGGTCGAAGGAAGGAAACCGACCAAGAAGCGGGCTGCCCACTCCAGAAGCTGAGCTGAGAGAGTAAGAGATAAACTGATGTCCGCCTGAAAGGATTCTCCACATCTTCTGGGATTCAACTCAAGCCCAGGAGGATCTGTCTGCCTTGATTCTGTGTTTTCACCACAGCGTGGGCATCTTTTTCCCAGGCACTTTCCTGGAGCCTATTACATTTACATCTAACAGGAACATCACGCATCTTGAGGGGAACGGGCATGCCCCTCCCTCTGCAGTTTTTTTAAAATATATTTTTATTGATTTCAACGAGGAAGGGAGAGGGAGCGAGAGATAGAAATGATGAGAGAGTACATCGATCAGCTACCTCCTGCATGCCCCCTCGTGGGGATGGAGCCCACAACCCTGGCATGTGCCCTGATTGGAATCCAACCTCCTGGTTCATGTGATGACGTTCAACCACTGAGCCACACATGGCTAGCTCCTCCGCAGTTTTTTAAATAAACCTCAGCAGGAGCAGCCTTTAGTCGCTTTGAACAGTTTATTGATCTCAGACATCCAAGGATCCCTAGACATCCCAGTGACCCCACAACAGGAAAAAGTGGTCTGGGTAAGACCCTTAGAGCTCTATCTTAAAGTCTCTGTATAATTAGTTGGTCCTGTGGGATGGGGCTTTTAGCATGTTCCATTAAAAAAATAAAGCAAGACATATGTCCCGTCAAAGCTTTGCTGCATCGCACCCATTAGCAGTAACAAGGGCTAACCTCAGCAAGGTCGTAAATCTTCCCAGATAACTGAGCACTTCAATCTTCCTCCTCTAAGTGCATTTCTTGAGTGGGGACTTTGAATGTGTCAACCTGTTAGGCTAAGGTCACCTTCATAGAGTTGGCCTGGCAACGAAGGGACTACATGACTGTGGTCATTGTTGGGATGTTGTAATGGGACCTGTACTCGGTGGAAGCAGCAATGAGACTTGGTTTACGCAATGCCTTATCCCATGTCTGCCCTGCCCTTCTGAATGGCCTCCCTCCACAGTTCCCCCAGGAGCCTGGAGCTCCTTTGATCATCCCTTTGTCTCTGTGCCCTCTCCGCTAAATGTGAAGAGCCTTGGGGCTCAGCCTCCCCTGTCTCCCAGCCACACTCACTCCTAGGTGTTCTCAACCAGCCTAATGGTTTCAGCTACTGTCTGTATGGATGATTCTCAACTGTGTGTCTGCAGCCCAGCCTCTCATTTGAAGCCCAGGCTTACATACCCAACTTTTTTTTGGGGGGGGGGGCGGCATCTTAAGTGTAATATGACCACATCATCAAAATTAAAGACATCTGCACTTCAAAGAACACCATAGGAAATGAAAAGACAACACACAGAACAAAAAAAAAAAAAATGGGCAAGTCATATAACTAATTGAAACTTGTACTTATAAAACTTGTACTTATATAACATGTAAGTTATAAAAACAATTATAACTTAATAATAAAAGACAAATATAGCCTAATTTTAAAATGGGTAAAGTCTCTGAGTAGACTTGTCTCCAAAGAAAAATATACAAGCAGCCAATAAATATACGAAAAGATGTTCAACTTCATTAACCACCTGGGAAATGCAGATCAAAACCATAGTGAGCCTGGCGTGGCTCAGTGGTTGAGCATTGATCTATGAACCAGGAGGTCACAGTTCGATTCTCAGTCAGGGCACATGCCCAGGTTACAGGCTCAATCCCTAGTGGGGGGCATGCAGGAGGCAGCCAATCAATGATTCTCTTTCATCATTGATGGTTCTATCTCCCCCTCTCCCTTCCTCTCTGAAATCAATAAAAATATATATTTTTTAAAAAACCATAATGACAAATCACTTCCACCTACTATGGGTGGCTAAAATAAAAAAGACATAATAAACATTGAGAAGGAAGTGGAGAATTTAGAACCCTCATATACTGCTGGTGAGAATGTGAAATGGCTCTTCAGACAAAGTTACCATGTGATCCAGCAATTCTACTCCTGGGTACATATATGAGAGAAATGAAAACATATATCTGTACACTAAGTTGTACATAAATGTTCACAGCAGCATCGTTCATAATAGCCAAAAAGGAAAAACAGCCCAAATATCCATCAACTGATGAATGCATAAATAAAATGTGGTATATTATACAATAGAATATTTTTCAGCAATAAAGAAAAATGAAGTTCTGATTCATGCTACAACATAGAGGAACCTTGAAAACATTATGTTAAGTGGCCGAAGCCAGTCACAAAGGACCACATAGTACCATATTATTCCATTTACATGAAATGTCCAGAATAGGCATATCTATCAAGACACAACGTGCTTGCCTGGGGCTGCGGGATGAAGGATTAGCAGGTGAGGGCTAACGAGTGCAGGGTTTATTTTGGGGGTAATGAAAATGTGCTAAAATTGATTATGGCGAAGGATACAAAACTCATGGATAATCACAACATACTAAAAGCCATTGATTCCTACACTTTAAATAGGTGAACTGTATGATATGTGAATTGTATCTCAATAAAACTTTCTCAAAAACTTCCTCAATGACCATGAAAAAATATCTAATATGACTAAATAAGGACTCTTGATTTTTCCCTCTTCCCAAACTCTCTCCTAAGGGTGCCAGGCTTCAGCAGGTGCTCTAACCAAATAACCTAGAGCCTAGCCCTAGGGCCATCCTAGACTTGCTTTGCTGATACCCCATGTCTGAGCCATCAAGCCCTTCAGAAAACCTTCAAGAAAAATCCCAAATCAACCACTTCTCACCAGCCCTCACTACTCCTGCCTTCCTCCACTCCATCAGTGTCTCTTCCTGGGCTACTGCCCTAGATTCCCATTGTTCTCTCTGCCTCTACTCTTGCCCTTGACAATGTAGACACACACACACACACACACCAGGAGCCATAGTCTCCATTTTAAAACATTTAACAGACCACATTCCCTTGCTCAAAATTCCTTCTGCACTTTTCCATCATATTTTTTAAAAAATCCAAACATCAAACAAGGCCTTTGCCCACCTGCCCACCTTTCGCTCCCCGCCCCCACCCCCTGCTCACCCTAGATCAGATTTCTCACTCATCCTCAAACATTGCAAGTTCATACCATCCTCACTGTCTTTACACTCACTGTCTCCCCTCCCTGGAACATTCTTTCCATCATCTTTGTGTGGTTCCCTTCTGACATGACTCAGATCTCTGCTAAAGTGTCAGCGCCTCTAGGAGGCCCTGCCTAAAGAAGCCTCTCACTGCACCCTGTCACTCTGCCCGCTTCCCCTGCTTTAGTTCGTATAGAGCTCACGAGTATCAGCAATAATGATTTACTCATTGACACTTATCCCGTCTCCCCCGATATAAGGTAAGCCCCACAAGAGAGGATTTTTGTTCTTCTCGCTCACCACTGCTTCTCACCACCTAGAACAGGAGCTGGCACACTGTAGGCGCTCACTGATGTTTGGGGAATGAATCTATGCATGCCATGCTCTCCCAGGAGGCAGCTTGGAGATCTTCTTGTTGGCCTTCACCAACAAGCAGTCTGTCTTGTCCCACTGGCCTCCAGCTGTTGCATTGCTGACTCTATGTGAGGCAGCAAATTCCACAGAGGAAAAGCAAATAAAAAAAAGAAAAGCCTCCTTTTTTGGACCCAAACCAACTTCATAAGCGAGAGGCTGTTCCAAGGCTGAGAAACTCCCCATCTCACTCAGTGAATCCAGTCCCCTTTCCTAAGCCACTCCCTTTCGTCCATGCAACTTCTCAACTGCCTTCACACTGTGGGCACACAACTAGTTTCCTTGTAGAACGGGGGCAGGGGAGAGGAATGAGAGGACAGTGGGTGCTATTATGGATCAGATTGTGTCCCCAAAAAAATATACGTTGAAGTTTTCACTCCCAGTCCTGACTTAACTTGGAAATTGGGTGTTTACAGATGTAGGCAGACTAAGATGGGGTCATTAGTGGGCCCTAACTTCAGCAGGACTGGTGTCCTTATGAGAAGAGGAAAATGCCATATGAGGACAGAGACCTGCAGGGGGAACACCTGTGACACCCAGGGCGGACGTGAAGTGCTACAGTGGCAGGCCAAGGAAGGCCTGGGCCCTGCCAGCACCTTCATCTCAGACTTCTAATCTCCAGATCTGTGAGAGACTCAATTCCTGTTGTTTTAAGCCTTCTGGTTTGTAGTGCTTTGTTATGGCAGCTCTAGGAAACTAATAAAAGAGCAAATTTACTGGCAGAGCAGCCCCAATCGTCTTGGAACTGTGCACACCTGACCTGGGGGCGGGGGTTCATCTCCTGGAATCTGCGTGCAATCAATCATAAGGAGGGGTGAATGAGTATATCCGTGTGTGTACCTCTGTTTTTATATGAATGGATGGGTGAACTCTACGGGGAAAATGGATTCTCAACTCTAATCAACTTCAATGGCATCCAAATCAGAGGGGTCCATACTTTGCTAAGTTAACGACTGTCCTTCTCTCTTGCAGCTTCAAACACTTTCTAGAACAAAGCTAGGTATAAATATGTAGGAAGGCAAATAGAAAAATCTGCAAACATACAGATAAAGGCATCTCATAATTCTTTGGATGAAACTTTCCTAATCCATAGCATCTATAATCTCAGATGCGTTTCCAGTTTCTGATGACAAGAACCAAGGTGTGCACGTGCCAGGTTTTGTTAAGTGTTATGTGTGCACATGTTGTCCATTGCTGTAGACCCTCAAATGGGATTCAGCTCAGCCAGGCTGTCCTCAGCGGGGCATTTGTGCTTCAGGCCAGTGTGGCTGAGCCGACACCACTTCTCACAGCAGGTCTGTGTGTCAGTTGAGTGACTCTCTCTGACTTGTCTTTCCTCTTCCTTGGAACAGGGGCCCAGCAAGAATAAGCTCTTCTCATGGCACAAAGAGGCACAACTGAGCAAGTGAAAATAGGCCAGGTCTCCTACGATCTAGACTCAAAACTGGCACATGGACACTCTTTTCACAGGCTGTGAAGGTCCAGGGACAAGACGTGCAATCACCCACAGTGAGCACAAAGCCTGGCTGGGCCTGGGGGGGGGGGGGGGCGGGGTGCAGGGGGGATGGTGTTTGAAGACATGCAGTTCACCGACCATGCCTGGCGGCAAGGGAACTGGGAAATATCTCATTGTGACTAGGTGCCAAGCCTCGCTACAGTCAGAGGTGTTCCCGAGAAGGAGAAATCCAGTCTCTACAACTCTCCCTCTCTGCAAAATGTCAGTACTGGCCAGTGCAAGTCCATCGTAATTCTTCCCCTCACCTCAAGACACCGGCTGTGTAGATTTATGAAGTACTCGCAAGAAGGCAAGAAAGGAGAGAGAATGTGCATTGAGAATGCGTGGGCCCTCCACTTCTGAGCAGGGGGACAGAGTGATTTTTTTTTTTTTAATATGGTCTATCTCAAAGCCCTCAGCCAAGAAAAAGCAAATTCATGCAACCTTAAAGGTAGGGCCCAAAACTCTCCCTGTGTGTGTTTCCCCAATACCAGCATGGGGTGCAGATGGCAGGCAGTCAGAAGGCAAATTATGCAAATTGAGTATCCCTCAGAAATAACCACAGAACCCCTCAGCCTCTGCTTTCTAAAAAGACAAGGCAGAGGAACCAAGTAATGGGATACAAATACCGAAGCTGAGCCCCCTGAGCCCCACCTGCCCCCAGCACGTCCTCTGAACTCTGAGACTTTGCAGAGATCCACAAACATGGCAGCCCCTGCAGGACAAGGGTCTCCAATGAGTGCTCCAACCTCACTGAGTGTCCTTTCCTATTAGCTGGTGCCACTTCCATACATACTGCTTAACTTTTAAATATATATTTTTATTTATTTCAGAGAGGAAAGGAGATGGAGATAGGAACATAAATGACGAGAGAGAATCATTGATCAGCTATCTCCTGCACATCCCCTATTGAAGATCGAGCTCATAACCCAGGCATATGCCCTAACTTGGAATTGAACTGTGACCTCCTAGTTCATAGGTCACTGAGCCACACTGGCTGGGCACATCTAACTTTTTAAAAAGGCTGGTTTCTTGCACAATCAAACCAGTGTTCTTACTTCAAGTGTCTCCCCACTATGGTTCGTCCTTGGCACTGCGACCTGGTCAGTATTCCAAATGGGCAGGTCTGGCTCTAATGGAAAATACCCAACATTTATCTGCATACTAATTTCTGTGCAATCCTCCTGGCAGCCGTGTGAAATGGGCATCATAGTCCCAGCTCTATCAAGGAGAAAACCAAGAGTGTGTTCCTGAGAAACAAAGCTGGAACGCGAACCTAGCATCTTGTGTCTGACACCGTCGATGCCTCCACCAGGAAACCTTCTCCACTTGGTTCCCTGTGGCCTGCCAGGCAGCGTCTGCACTCTTCCTGTTGGCACTGAAGGTCTTTGACCATCATGTTCTAAACTACATTTTCAGCCTTCGTTCTCACTCCCACGAGCATATACTCTACCCTCTAATTCTGTCCATCCCTCTTTCTTGAGATGGCCTGTCTCACCCATGCCAACACTTACTTGCTCTCATTCACCTGTAAAGCTCACCTCATAGTCAAAGTCCTCTGTGTCACTATGTCACAATGTCCTGCCTAATCCTCCGCAGAAGACCTTCTCCCTCTGCACCCGCTTTATATGTTCCTGTCCTAACTCCTCCTGTGGCCCTCGGTACTTTCCACCGTGTGTACCTCCGTCTGAAAATCCCCCTCACTCTGAGAACCTGGAGGGAGAGACCTGGTCTTACCCATGTTTTTCTTGCACACTATAACATTCAGCTCTGCTCACTGTACAGAGCTGATACTCAATATTTGCTCATTCAATTTAAAAGTGCATTTATTGAGTATCTACTATGTGTCACAAACTGTTAGGTAATAGAAACATATAAATAAGTAAGACACTGAGTAGAGCATAAGAATAAATAAATGAGTGAATGGATCAATGAATGGTGAAAATGTGGATCTACACTATATTCTAGTCATTGTTTTCTTTTCATACTACACATATCTGAAGAAGTTTCCTGGGAAGTGGAATAGCGGTGGGTCAAATGACTTGCAGTATCAAAATGCTCCTAAAATTACAGATTGCACCAAAAGGCAAGAAAGGAGTGGCCCAAGCCACATACCAGCTCTGTTTTACAGAGAAGAATGTGAAAATCAGAGGCGTAAACCCAATTTTTGTAAAGCTGAGCTACTTTAAAGGCACAAGAGGAGTTCTCTGTTGTCAAGATCCCCCAGGGTGCCGCTTTTAGACAGTTATTACTCATCTCACATGCATCTCTTTGTAAATCCAGCTCCCACAAAACAAGCTGTTATAGAAGAGTTTGCATATCAGACATGCTGGAATGAAAGACGTTGGACTTCTGTGCAACTGTGAGGTTCTGAATCTCTGGTTCCAGGAGGGACATCTGGGAAGAAGGAGGAAGGAAGCATAAACAAAAGCAGAGAAGAATCAAAGGCAGCAAGAGTAACTCAGTAAGAAAATCATTGCCCAAATGAAAACCAGATGAAAGATTGGACAGCAGAAGCCAGGGGAGTTATCAGAGCAAACACCACGTGACATGCCCCGAACCCCTCTTTACCTGCCCAGAGTAGGTTGGTCCTGCTAGTGATATGTGAGCTCAAAACTTCCCACATTTTGTCAATGTCCTCACTTAGGGAGGGACTATCCAAAAGGGGTATAAAAAATACATGTGTGATATGAAGTACAGCACAGGGAAGACAGTAATATTGTGATCACTATGTGTGGTGTCACATGGGTACTAGACTTATCAGGGGATCACTTTGTGTGTATACAAATGTCTAACCATTTTGCTATTCACCTGAAACTAATATAACATTGAATGTCAACTGTAATTAAAAAAATTTTAAAAATAATTTTAAAAATCAACAGGTAAGAGATATGAAGAGAAACACACACATAACAGAGCATTTTTAAGTGAAATTCTGTGATATCTGGGATCTACTGGCATACACTCCAAAGAAACGAAGTCTCAGTTCAGCATGGGGAGAGGGCACATGAAATAAACTTGGACAAAAGTTGATCATGGTTGAAACTGAGTAATATGAGCGTGGGAGTTTATTACTCTCTCTCCGCTTGTGTGGATGCTTGAGTTTTCCAAATAAAACATTAAAAGAAAATACAACTGAGCAAAGGGACCTCAGGGCGGAAATTGAGGATGATGAGCCAGCTCTGAACTCTGGGCCCACAGGGCGAACTTCTGCCTCTTTCAGCGTAAGGTTGCGCTGTTTGGTATTTGCTGCTCAGTCTGCCTGTTGAAGGGCGGTGTATGGACAAGCCTTGGCATGTGTGCAAGTCCCATTTCCACGGAATGGACACGGGGGCTCTTGGTGCATGGTTTACAACATCAGAGGGAGGGCATTTCTTTTCCCACTAAAGGCAGCCCAGCTCATCCTGCCATCTGGGAAGCAGAAGATAGGGGGTTGGGGTGGGGGGGCGGGGAGTGTGCCATGTTCATTCGAGAACAGCAGAGACAAGCTTCATGGTTGACAGAATGAAATAGGAAAGCCCAGCAACCAGTCTCTACACAAGACACTGGGGTTCGGGGCTCATCTCTGGGCAGGAAACCAGGGTCTCCACCCACTTAAAAGAGGAGAGATGGCATTGACTGATTTGTATGTTTGTTTAAAATGCTTAGCCTTGCCCTGGCCGTGTTTCTAAGTGCTTAGAGCATCGGCTCATGTACCGGAGGGTTTCGGGTTCAATCCCCGGCCCAGGTCGGGGCACTTGCGGGAGGCAACAAATCAATGTCTCTCTCTTACATTGATGTTTCTCTCTCTCTTCCTCCTCCCTTTCTCTCTTCCACTGTCTCTAAAAATCAGTGGAAAAAATATCCTCAGGCGAGGATTAACAACAACAAAAAACGTATATGAGTGGTCTTATTACTAGTCTCTGAGTCCCTTGAGATCTGGGGCTGTTTTGTTTTTTATTCAGTTTTGCCTAGGGTCTAACTCAGTGCGGGAACTGTGCACATGCTTGCTGAAGTAAAGTGGAATTGAAGATGGACAGTATGATCATTAATACACACCTATTAACACACTGCCCAGTCCCTCTGCTCAGGTTCACTCTTGACTCTCCCTACCTCGTTGACCTTCCCTAGAAGGGGTAATGAATACTTCAGCAAACAATAGCGTATTCTGGTGGTTACGAATATGACAATTTAATTAATATGTGTTTCTTCAATAGTGCCAATCTCATTTACCCAGGAGGGCAGTTTTCCATTTCTGTTCCAGGTTTCTCCCAATAAAAGAGATCAATCCTGCAGTTACCTGAAGGCCATTGATTAAGAAAGGATGTGGGTTTGTAATAGACACAATACTGTGATCATCATGTTTTAAACACGGACATTTATTTAGGGTTTTGTGAACTCATACATTATTAGGGTAAATTCTAATTTATATCAGTATATAATAAGCAAATATAGAATACAATAAATTGCATTTGTGTACATAAATACAAACTTTGAGGTAGGGCCTCAAGAATAATGACTTCTTAAATGAATAGTACACAGTATCTAATATGTACTCTACAAGATATATATATATATGGTGCATCATTTGTAACATAATATATTTTCTTCATGTACAGTTAATGAAAAAATAGGACCTGATTAGCGAACATATCTTTATTTATAGGCAACAGTACTACATTTAGGACATTAGCCAAGTATGCAATTTAAGAATAAACCTACTCCATGATAGGTCCATAATAAAGTGCAAAAAAAGACCCCAAAAATGAGAGACAAAACGGTTCCTATCAATTAGTAAGTATCATCCTAACAATAAAATACACCTATAAGGCAAATGGTTACCTGAAGATGTATTTAAGCCGGCAGATAAATCAGACCACTGCTTGCTTTTCAGTCCATCTGAACACACTTTCTCTTTGGCTGCAGGTTGCTCAGAAATGACCGAGCAGAGACCACAATTCAAAACTACTCGGTCTTCCTGTGCAACTGAAGCAAAATCTGGGAAAGCTAGGAAGCTTCACCTTCACTAATCCTAGGGCCACTTTGGGGAGAAATTAGTACCAGGATTAAATCACCCAAAGCTTTGCTCCCAGCCTGGAAGTTTTGCTCATTCATTGACCCTGAACTTTTTTCCTTGTAAGACAACCTGCCGCACAGCATGCCCTCATGCAAGTCATCTGCCATGAAGAAGTGTGTCCCAAGCCCAAACATGGGTGTGACAGCAGTGGTATGATCTTGCCATCACACAAATGTTAAGCAATAGTTAGTGCCCAAGTCTCTGGGAAGAGGACAATGGCCGATGGCCAAGGGGACAAACAGGAAAGAAAGTTCTCAACTTCAGGCATGGGACAACCATGCTGACGGGTGGAGGTTGTCAGGAAGCACTGAGGCACATGTAGATAACAGATCTTAGAGGAAAACTCAACTCCAAACAGCAGAGAGACAACCCAACTCTGGTATCTATTTAACTCTCACTGTGTCAAATGTCTTTTTAAAGTGCTGCTCACTGGAATACACGTTGATTACACTTCTTACATATTAAAAACACATGGGAAATTTCAAAGACATTGAGGTCATTGATTTGCATTGACCACAGATTTCATGCAATAAATAAATAGAAAGGAAAAAGGAACAAAGACCAGCTTGGACACATTGATACATGACAAACACATAGCCCTAAAGACTAAGTTACTAATATGCTAGACAAGTATTTGCAGAAGTAGCCACAACACCAATAGTTAAGACATATACATGTTTTTCTCCTTTAAGGATATTACAGGGTTACTGTTTTTAACATATGGCTTTTTTTTTTTTTAACTCAGAATGGACTTCTGGCATTTGTTGGTGTTAGGAAATAATCTCCCCGGTGGAAAATACCCCACATTCTGCACAGCGAACCAATAAAGTCTTTTCTCGGCAACTTGGCTTTCTCCTCGGTTTTCAGGGAAACTCTTGAATGGCAGTTTACAACACTGTTCATTTTCTCTTTATTCATTCAATATTTTTTTCTTCCAATTGACTGCATTTTAACAAAACATGGAAACACCCCTCTGGTCACATGCATCTCCCAGCCCTCAGCGTTCCAGCCAAGTCTGCGGGAGGGTAGGTGCGCCATGACTGGGGGTAGCTCAGACACTGGACACATCTGGCAAAGAGAGCCTCGAAGTGGAACATAACTACAGAAATGGGCAAAACCACCTCTCCAAGGTAACCGTTTCCAGCTAATTTCAGAACCTTCGCCTTTAAGGAAAGTGTATGTACAACTTGGAAGTTGGAGAGGAAAGGAAAACAAATCCAGCTGCTCAGGGACCAGCTACTGGGTCCTAACCGGACAAATGGTCATTAACACCAATGGGCTGCTCCGAGCTGCAGAACACCCTGCCTGGGGGGAGGGCCCACTCTCACCAGATGCTCACCTTCAGTTTGCACAAAGCAGATATGGCAGCATCCAGATTCTTTTCATCACAACATCAATAATTAGCTGAAATGGGGTTGGCACCCAACACAAGACTCAAGCTTTAGCCAAGAAGCGAGAGAGAAAATCCAAACACCGTTCATCCTGACGCAAACATACAGATCTCACGAGAGAATGCCAACTCATTTCAGCTCTTTTCTTCAACCTCCAAGTTGGAAAGGCTGCAGATAATTTCCAAGCCTAAGTTATTCTTCCCTGTCCCATCCTACCAGGTGTCAATGGCAGAGGCGGATGTTGGATACCACTCAGCAAGATCTACTCCCATAATGGGGGCCGCTCGTCAGTATGGCTTTCTGTGGAAAGCAGTGTTTATGGCAGACAGGCCACTACGGGAAACACTGGGGCAGGTGAGGCCACAGCTCAGCTTCCTAACACTAAGTCCAGGGGGAGCTCAGTGTTTAGTCTCTGTGAGAGAGTCTAGTAAGTTCTAGCTTTGGGAGCTAGACAGAAAGAGAGACCAGGGAACAGGGAGAACAAACATGCATTGCAGACCAAAGAGATGGAAACCTCCAGTTCAAAACCCATCTTCGTTTCCTTTTCTAAACCTTTCCTCGGGGTGCTCTTGAAAACTGGAAGTTCGCATCTGTGTTTGGCACATGGCAATGATATTTGCCTTAGTAAAGGGGACAGCTCAGTAAAATGACTTGAGACTTTTTCTTTTAACAAATGAAGTCCTTTTTTAACCAATGTTACATTAAGGTCTAGTGTTGGGTCCCATTGCTGTTGAAAGGATAAAAATGTCACATCAATATACAAGATTTGAACTGAGAACTTTGCCTGAGACCCTGTAACATGAAGACAAATAAGAAAATGATTGAAATGATCTCCCCGAAAGGGAACAATTTGAGGTTTTGAAATTCTTACCATCAGAAAACAGAAACCCAGGCTACACTATTCTAAACTCACTTTCTCTACAATGATTTCCAAGATATTTTTAAGGACAGAAAACATCACTAGGGGTACATACTCTATGTGACCACATATCACATTTGAAAAGTTTCATCTACACACATTCAGGATACAAGAATTTAATGAAGTTACAGCTTCACCAACCTCTACAGACACGTGATTCACTCTCATTAGAGTGTGGTTATGAGTACTGTGAATTGGGAACTCTTAAAATTGAATTAGCTAAATGTAGTCTTAAAGGCTATACTTAATTGGCTCACTCACTACTTACCTAAACTGTATTTATCAGGAATTTCTGTAAATACTGTGACCTAAAAGCACAGTGAATATCATGGTTGTTTTCTAGTAAACTCTTCATCTCCTTGGTTTCTCTGTAACTACATTTGGAATTGACTGTGAATGAAAAAGTTGAGAGTAAAAATTGAGAAGTTATCTGTCTTTTAAGAGTTTGTTTCTTATATATAGAATTTATAGACGGACCAGGGTAAGTCTCATTGTCCCAAAGGCTGAGAGGCAAGGTATCTGCCGCTTAAAGAAGGACATGTAGAAAAGAAGAAACACTGGGCCATGACATTGAACCATGGTGCTAAATGTCATGTAGAAACTGGAATGGAGCTCTACTATGAACATACAAAATTAGGCACAACTTATAGGATGGCTTCTTGTGGAGAGGTGGAGGAAATGACCAAAGAACTCACAAATTGGGTTATTTTTTAAAAGACAGCAGCAGGAAGGGAGCTGACCCTTTGTTGAGGTCCATGTGCAGAGTGAAGTATCTGTGTCCCCGCCCACTTGAGACCGTTGTTCCACATGAAGGAAACACCCCCAGTTGTGAATCAAAATAGAAACTTAACCACCTGATGGTGCCCAAACCCGCTGGCCTTGTCTTGCTCTAATGCATGTCCTGACCACCGCTGACCCTCAAAGTGTACCGTGCCCTGGTCTTTCTGTGTCTGAATGAAAGCTCTGTACTGCTCCGCTCATCCCTATGACACCCATGAGTCCGAGTTAATGGTCCTGTGATTCTGCCATTCGGTAGATGCTTTATGGGCACCACGGGTAACACACAGCATATATTTTTCCATTGGCCAATGACACATTCCTCCTTGTGCCATCACCAGAAAGTGCTCACCTAGCTGATCCGCTCCTGTGGGGTAAAGTGCGTGCTAGCAGACCAACCCTACTGCCAACGGACACCACGGAGACAGACGAACAGCGCTTGAGGAGGTCCGTCTAGCTCTTCACTACAGCATGCGACACTAGGTCCTAAGGAACCACTCTCATGCACAGATACGAACTGAGAAGTGGGGAGAAAGCAGCAGCAAAATGGGAAGAAAGCTGGGGAAACCAGTAGGGGGAGGCAGAGAGGGAAAGCAGGATCAAGTCTGGGCCATCTCATGCCATCAGACTAGCACTGGGTGCCCAGTTCCAAATCCTTCACTGGCATTTTGAGTCCCAGGGAGGAGGTTCCCAAGGGGTCGATCATGTTCTTGTAACGCTCCCCACGGTGCTTAGCTAAGAATGGGCCCCAGTCCGGCTGCGGCGAACACACCAACTTTAGCCTCTGCAAAGAAGCCAAAGACACACAGGGTCACAGAAGTACTGCACCTTCTTCCCCAAGGTACCACCCCGCACCCCCAACTGTGTGCAATCACATTTTCCAGGTCCCCTCTTGAGCCAAGAGGTCCCCTACCAGGAGAAGCAGGTGGACAGAAAAGCCATTATTTAACCAAGCCACGGTCTCATTAAAGAGGAGACGTAGTTTGGTTCACTTGAAATTATTTCCATCACCCTGAAAGCAATATTACAATTGCTTAGGATTTGCCTTGTGCAAGATTAATAGAGGAAAAAGGACCCAGATTTTAATTACACATTTTCCCTCCAAATGAACAGAACCCGCATACTTCTCTCGACACAGCCAAACGCAATTTGCAAGGGACACGTGTGCTCTATTACTTTTGCTCTTTAGTTCCAACAGTGGGTTGCTACATCAAAATAATTGGATTTTGTTGAGCATATTTCCCCAAAGTATATAAATGGCCAGAAAAAAAACTATCCCAGCCCCAAAGAGACATTGCCAAGAGTGAGCAAAGATTTTAATTATCTGTTGACAAAAATACATGCTTCTGTCTTGGTTCAGCAGGGTTGGGCTCTTGCAGTCAAGCTGCAAATAATAGGGTGTCTCTAGTCCTTCAACTGAACTTCTCACCCAAAACATAATCTCACTGAAACATATTTTAGAAAGAGGGAGGAAAGAAAACATATTTCTCACTACATAAGAGGGAACAATTATATGTTTATTAACTATTAAAGTGAAGCTGCCTCTTATAGCTGTTAGTTTAATCTCTCCTTAATTATCCGTTTGCAACCTCTGTGTCCCAAATCAACCATAATAAATTTATATAGCCAACTCATCAGTTTAGAGAATTTCAGTCTGACACAAAAATAGTAGTGCTAAGCCATCTTTTGTTCAGGGGGGAAGAGATTTCTGGGTCAGGTGGCGGAGAAGTTCGTCAGGGACACCAGCAAGCTTCCTGGGGGGTCAAGGAGGCCTCGGTACTAACCTCCAGGGGACAACGAATAGCACTTCCTGAGGACAAAAACTGGAGATCTGCCTGAGTAAGCAGACTCCGACTCTCCCTTCGCCCACTCTGCCTCCTCCTTTAGTCCAGCGAAAACCAAGGCTGCCTCACAGCACGTGGACATCTGGCTACACATTTACTCACAGGCTCTATTCCCTTCTCGCTTCTCCCCTCCGGGCCTCCATGGACATCCCAGAGCCCTCTCTCCTTCTCTTCTCAGCCTGGCTGACCCAGAGCAAAGCCCCGACAGCTGCTCAGCACTGCGCGCTGTCTGCAGGTGTGTCTGCCCCTTGCTCTAATCCATTGGTTCTCAACCGTGGCTGCACATTAGAATCGCCTGGGAATCTTTTTAAAATCCTGATTTCTGAGCCTCATCCTCTGGATATTCTGTTTCTTTGTTATGGGGTGGGGCCACAACATTAGTAACAAAGAAACAGAATTTCTGGAGGATGAGGCCCAGAAATCAGGATTTTAAAAAAATTCCCAGGTGATTCTAATGTGCAGCCAAGGTTGAGAACCACTGCTCTAATCCAATACCCCTCACACGTGAGTGCACATTAGAGTCACCTGGGGAGCTTGTTAACTTGTAGACTCCAGGGCAGGGGTCCTCAAACTACGGCCCATGGGCCACATGTGGCCCGCGGAAAACATTTATCCGACCCGCCGGGTGTTTTTGCCGCCGCTGCGTGCATAGGAATTTGTTCATAGTTTTTTTTTAAACTATAGTCCGGCCCTCCAACGGTCTGAGGGACAGTGAACTGGCCCCCTGTTTAAAAAGTTTGAGGACCCCTGCTCCAGGGTCTCACTTCCCCAAGACTCTGGTTCAGTGGAGCCACGCTGGAGTCTCATCACCTGCATCTCCAACGAGCTGGTCCCTGGGCCAAACCCTGAGGAGCACGGGTCTGGTCCAAAATGCCAGGCCTCTGGCTCTCCAAGACGGAGTCCGAGCTGCCCTATGCCAGCATGTCTGAGCAAGTGACTTGTCATAAAGAACAGCAGCCTGGCCACACTTATCTGGTGGCCCAACAAGTGGCAGTCAGCCCCCTTCCCATCCACTCTGTATTTTATTTTTGTTTTGCATTGTAATTAAGAAATTTATCTCATCTCTACCAGCCATGCTCTGGACCTCTTGTTACATTCTATGGGATAGTGACATTTTAACCAGCCTGGACCCCGGCCATCCCTAACCCAGGCACAATGGAAGGGCAGTGATTTTTAATTTAATGGTAATAGATGCTTGGAGGGAAGAGCCTTAAACAGAGGGGAACATTGGGAAGAGGGAATCTGATGTGTGGTTAAAAGCCAAGCACTGGGCTTTAAACCATGGGTGAGAGGGGCGGAGGCACTTCTAGCACTCATTCCCCAGAGCTGTCAACACGCTGAGCGATAGCATAATAACAGCTCAGCCTGCGGATTGGCTCAGCGCCTCCATTAGAGGAATAATACATAATAAAAATGGCTTTAATAGAAACGCTGGCAACTGTAATCACTTAATCATCAAGTCTCCCTCTAGAATCAGTTTGCCGAATCTCTTGTTTCTAACGCACAGGGCTCTCGGGGCTTCTCCCTTGAGAGGGGATGCCAGGAGAGAGTAGCAGGCACACTCACCTCAATAAATCGGCCAGGAGCCAGATGCATTTTTATCACAAACATAATCGGGATCCATATAACGGAACAGGCTAGCATTAGCCATCCGAGCACCATGGACCAGTTAGGGTAGCGATAAGAGCCATAGGTCATGGGCTCCCACTGGTAAAAGCTGAAGCAGAGGATAAACTAGGAGGAAAAGAGAAACACAGGCATCAGGGTGGTGAGGTATCCGTTCATTCCACAGACACATGTTGAACCCCTGCTCTGAGCTGGATGCTTACATATCTATGATGTCACTTTATACCCATAACAACCCTGAAAGGGAAGTGTCAGTAATCCATTTTCCAAATGAAGAAACTGAATCCCAAAGAGGTGAGGAGAACTCGCCTAGCTGCTGACCCTGGGTTTGGCCTCTCCCATAGTAACGGAGGAGCGGAGCATCGCACCTGCAGGTGTGGGCACAGACAGGCTGAGAAGACAAGTTCAGAGGGCATACAGCAAGGCGACTGGTGGGTGGAGGTGGCTGGGGGTGTTTTTAAGGGGTTGTCTGTACTTTCTATAATGGGTCATCAGCTTTTGTTACAAGAAATAAACCTGTTAAGTTTATGTATTTTGTTTTTTAATAATTTTACACATATATATATGAGAGAGAGAGAGAGAGAGAGAGAGAGAGAGAGAGAGAGAGAGAGAGACATCAATGTGATAGAGAAATGTTGATTGGTTGCCTCCACAGGTGCCCCGAGCAGGGATCGAATACACAATTAAACCTGCAACCTGGGTATGTGTCCTGATCGGGAATCGAACCTGCCACCCTTTGGTGTACGGAACGATGCCCCAACCAACTGAGCCACACTGGCAGGGCTGTATTTTAATTTTTAAAACATGAATTGAATCACTACTTCTTCTTATTGAACGGGGAATGCCTGCATCCAGGAGCTGGCTATAAAGCTGGCTGAAACCCTGAGTGGTCCCCACGCAGTGCCTGAGTCAGAAGCCTGGTCCGATAATGAGCTATGGGACAGAGAATGGATGCACAGCCTCCCTTTCAACTGACTCAAGGTGAAGGGCCTCGTCACTGAATGGTGGGCTGAGAGCCAGGAGACCAAGAGGCTAATCTCAGCTTTCCCACTAATTAACTGAGGGACCTGCTATAAAACGGATATATTTCACACCCTATGCAACACGGGAGTTTTCTGGGGATGACAGTCTGGTATTTACTCTAGAGTTCCCCCTTATTTTAAGAGCGGTCAAGATTTATTTTCTGCCCACTATCTCCTATCCTGCACGCTTCCGCTGGCAATGGCAGGGAGAACCCTCTGAGGACTGGTTAGTGCCGCTGAAAAGGAACGAGGGGAGATGTGTGCTGAGAAAAAAAGCACCAAGAAGACAGAACAGGGCCCCAGCTGCTCCGGCCAAGCCTTTGGGGACACTGCCCTGAGAAGCGCGTGTTATTCCCTGGATTCGTCCTGCATCAGCCTGGAGTCACGTACCTGATGATAATGACTAAGTTCTCCCTTCCTCCCCACCTTTCTTCTTCTATCTTAAGCAGTAAAATAACTGCCCCAAAATGATTGGAGCGAATTATGTCAGGAAAGAAAACATATGGAGGTGTTTTGGGGAAATCGTGAAACACTGTACAAATGTGAGGCATCTATATGATTGCTGCAAAGCCCAGGCTGCTAGGGCGTGTGAGTATTTCAATGCAATAATAATTCAATATTTCTATTTGAAGCAACATGAGCCTGAAGACAACTGTTGAAAGAAACTGCTCTTATGGAAAGAGATGCTTTACTCTAGGCCCCCTTTTAAACATTCGCCCCTAGAGTCATAAGCTTTATTAACCCGTCCATTGGAAGTGCGGCCTAATGTATTTATGGTAAGTTGCTCCATTTCATTTACTATATAAACAGCAATACATCCGCTTATGTGTGCACATAATTCAGTGACGTGATCTGACTATGTATACAATGATTGCATGGAAAGTATTTATATAGCCCTATAAATCCAGGAAGGCGCATATAAAAATGATCCATTTTATTTCAGGAGTTTTGAAGTAATTTAAACCCATAATCTAAGCTCGTCTCAGCACACCACAAATATCCATTTTATAGAAGGGCAAAATATAAGAAGTGTTAGGCTTGGTCCTTCGACACCCATTTCCAGTTGGACAAATATCATATCAAAGTTATTTGCAATAAACTCCCCTGGGCCAAGTCAGCTTTGATAAAATGCTGCCCTCGAGTGAGGCTGGCCTCAGAGATGGTAATGTAGCCACGGAGTCAGGCCTGCCCTGAGCTTTGCTGATATCAGCCCGAGACGGCCAGCAGAGGGCTTGTGGTTGGTGATGATGCCATTGACCACTTCTGTTTGTCTGTCGCTTCCCCAGAAGGGGACTCTGGTTCAGGGTATTTTCTGGGACCTCTCCACAGGTCTCTGACAGGAGTTTTATAATGGAAATCAAGTAAAGCACAGCATAGTTGAGGGACTTCCTCAAAAAACACAGCAAGTTCCTAGAATTCCTGTTCCCTGACATTCTGCTCACACAAAAAAAGACTTCTAAAATCCCAAACTGGGATTAAAAGTGTGAAGAGCACTGGGCGTTTAGAATGTATCAGTGTGGCCTAGAAGCGCTGACTTCAATGCTTAGCTCTGCCACCTGCAAGCACTGGGGCCCTGGACAAGCACCTTCGCCTCCCCGTGCCTCAGTGCACACAGGTGCAACAGGGCAAAGAATCACCCCCAAGCGGGGTGGGCAGGAGCTTCAGAGATGGTGTTCGTGCAGTGCCTGCCTCTCATTGACCTCCACAAATAGCATGCTAACTGTTATGATGTGGTATTTCTGCAGAATATAATCAAATTCTTTGACATTTAATCTCTTCTGAGACTGGAGAGAGAGGTAAGGAGAATCTAGAGCAGATTCTAACTTGATTTTGCCCAAGAATAAGTCATGTACAGCAGTTACTGGGGCAGAGCGGGGGGCGAGGGAGAAAAGCGCAACAGAGAGGAAAATGCCAGAGGCAGGAGAGTGTTGCTCTTTCCTCCCACCAATTAGGTAAGTCCGAGTTCTTCACACACATTTCGGTCCTGAATTCAAGAGACTGGAAATTCTATCTTACTGCTTTTCAATTCTCATGCCCCAAGTCTACTGGGACTTTTCAGGCAGATAATAGCCTCTAAAATGTGAGTACAGATGGGGCCCCAGAATGCTACCTGTGTCCGTCCATGCAGAGGGAGATAAATACTGAATAGTTTTTCTGCGAAAGCGTCTGTCTTTTTAAAAGGAAGTTGAGGTATTTTGATTAAAACTCGGTGACATTATTTTTAAAAAGGGAAAGCATATTTTCTTTACAATTTTACTTCCATCCTGGCTTGTTTTCCTTGAGAGAGGTTGGTACTGTGGAGTAAAAGAAGGGTCTTAATCTGGTTTCTACTGCCACCTGCTGGGTACAGGCGGAACTACATCTGGCTTCCTGCCGCCTTGCTGAGTAGACACCCACCTGCCTTAGGCCAGGGAGGAGAAGGGGGAAATGCAAGGTCTCCGTGTAAATGTGCCTGCAGCCTATGGCACAGTAAAAGAGGTGACGGGACATGCACGTAAGTCCCTATGCAGATTTACTGATACATGAAGAGCTCTGATCTTTCAGATGAATATCAGATGATCTCAAAATGTCATCACCACACTTGAGGAAGAAAAAATAGTTCTCAGAGCAATAAAAAGGAACAATTGAGTGTCTGTATTGAGTAGTGGTTAGGAATAAGCGTTTTGCAGCCAGACTGCCTGGATTCGAACCCAGGCTGTTGTTGATCGTTGGTGTGCAATGCTAGGCAAGTCACCACACCTCTGGGCGTCGGTTTCCTCACCTGTAAAATGGAGAGGATTTAATGCCAACCCCACAGAGCTGCTCTGGGAGAGCTGAGGTGAAACACACAAAGCCCCTTGAACAGAGCCTGGACCTTATTTAGCAGTGGGGACTGTGACTGTTGGTGCACGAGGCAGACTGCTACCGTGGGAAACACTCCATAAGGATGCCCCAAACTGTGCATGAGTCCAGCTCTGCACCCAACTGGCTAAGCACCTTTAAGCAAGGTGCTTCACCTCTTTTCCACATCTGAAAGGCAAGACAATTAGTACCCATCCTACCAGCTTCCCAGGCTCTTAAGTAGGCCTAGTCCTTGTTTACGCACAAAGCACCACATACAAGGTCCCATCTGCACAATACAGCATGCGGTCCTTACAGTTAAAATGGTTGGAGTCACAAATGCCCAGCAGACTTTCCAGAAAATGTTTGGCTGAAATCCGATCATCATCTCTATGTCTTCGCAGAATCTCTGCAAGCCTGAGAACAGACAGGTGGAGGCCGAGCATGAGGTGTGGTGGCAGTAAGGGGGAGGGGCAGCGCTAGAGCCCCTCCCTTGGGTGCCCTTGGCCAGGGACAGCCCCAGCCTGGTGTCAACATGACCCCTATTATGTAGGAAACTATCAGACAAATGTTGCTGGAACGCAAGGGACTGTGGCTTCTTGATCACTGATTAACTGAAGCAACATGCAGAGGAGACACTGGTCTCATGGCCACACATAACCCCCATCCCCACACACTCTTGGTTTAGGAGGGCTTCTACACCACTCCTTGAAAGAAAAAGCCATCGAGAATGTTTTCAAATCGAGCAATTTCTTGCATTGTTTCCTGAGCTCATCAGAAACAGGTTTCTCAGACCCGTGGGCTCGCTGAGCTGAAGGGTCCTGAATGACTATGAAGCTCCCTTACAGTCGGCCGTTCTAACAAGTGGACTGGCAGCCTCAGCTTCATTCTTCTCAGTCCTTCATCCTCTGGGTCATTTATGTGGAAAGTGGCACCTCTGCCGTCCCCCCTGCAAAGCGCAGGCTTCTTCCCCGAGACCTCGACCACATGCTCCTCCCGCTTCCGAGCTCATCCAGCCCCCTTGAATTTCTGGGTCATTAATCCCTAACAAATGGGGAATTTAGAGTCTGGGGGCTCCTCTCCAGCCTTCACTCACCATCTCTCACCCTTTGCTACCACCTCCCTGTGTACCACCTGCACCAGCTGCCTCCCCCTGACCAGAGCCCCCCGCTCGCAGCCCAGACTCCTCCTGGTCCTGTGTCCTCGGCGCCTGCTCTCTGCTACAAGAAAGGGGAGAATGATGCAATATGAGGAGACAACCTCTTGCTGGGGTAGAAAGCAGAGAGGTGGCATTCCTTCAGGGAACAGAACAGTTCATTATGTTATGGCAAAAAGTCCAATGGAGCCACCACAGACAAAATAATGCATCCTGAGACTGGTACTGGCCCTTAGGTCCATGCCAAGCTCAGACCCAGAATGCTGCCAAGCCCATGGCCTGTGCTGAGAACAGTGTGGGGGCTCACTGAAGGCCTTTCCAACTCACTCTAACAGTTCTCAGGTTGCAGTGAGCTGCCTGCTCTACGTCAAGGTCAACTATAATGCTGCAGAGGGAATCACCTGACCAGCAGTTAGGGACCAGAGTTAGGGACTGTTCTGCCTCTAATTCCCTGTGAAGCCTTAGGGACAGCATTCCCCTTTCTGAGCTTTGCTGAGGGGACTGGGCCCCAGAAACTCTTAGGGCCCTTCTAGGGAGGTCAGTCCATGGTGAGGAGAGGTTCCAAGTTTCTTCTTGTGTCCACAAGCAAGAAGTGTATGCTTTGAGCAGCGGTCCTGCCCATCTGTGGATGGTAGGTTGTGTATGTCCTTTAATGCTATTAATACCTTCATTGAATGGCCTCCTTATGCTAGAACAGTGGTTCCCAACATGGGGCACATGCCTCACAGGGGGGCAATTTGTTTTTTAAGGGGGGCTATTCGAGAATGAGTTATTAACAGTGGATTTTTGCATTTCTTATCATTCTTATGGTTTTAGGGGGCCTCATATGCAGTATATAAATATATATTGTGATATATTTGCGTATTTAAGTTCTCTATGTTTTGAAACTTTATTTGCTATTTTTTCATATCACTTCATATTATTATTATTAACAGTTTCTTAGTGATTTCTTCCTCAGTACTTCAACTGTCCTTTCGTTCTTTTATTTTTCTCTTTCATGGATACCATGTTCTTTGGAAGCTTGTGTAGAGCAAGGTAGGAGCCTTTTAGGCTTTCTCCATATGAATAGGAGTTCACTTTTTAAATAAGAATTATATGTCATGGGTGGGGGAGCATCAGGATTTTAGAGATGCTTAAGTGGGGTGTGACCAAAAAAAGGTTGGGAACCACTGTGCTAGACCCTTTGGGCATACGGGAGGGGTGAAAACCAAAGGAGTAGAAGTTAAAGCTGTTTCTCTATTAACCCTGCCTCACAGAGGTCCTGAGACAAGCTTGGAATAAAGATGCTGCTTTCCTACATCTCTTAGGTAGCAGCAAGTAAGCCCTTTCATGGTCTTATTAAATACTAGAGGCCTGGTGCACAAAATTCATGCACTGAGGGGTGTCCCCCAGCCCAGCCTGCACCCTTTCCAATCTGGGACCCCTCGGGGGATCTCCTAAACCAGCAGTCAGACATCCCTCTCACAATCCAGGACCACTGGCTCCCAACCACTCACCTGCCTGCCTGTTTGCCCCTAACCACTTCTGCCTGCCAGCCTGATAGCTCCCTAACCACTCCCCTGCCAGCCTGATCAAAGCCTAACTGTTCCCCTGCTGGCCCAGTCGTCCCTAACTGCCCTCCCCTGCTGGCCTGATCACCCACAACTGCCTTCCCCTGCCAGCCATCATATGGTGGCCATCTTGTGACCACATGGGGGCGGCCATCTTGTGCGAGGGTGTGATGGTCAATTTGCATATTACCTCTTCATTATATAGGATGGAAACCTGCTTATCTACACTAAGTTCTACCACAGCAGCAGGCATAATTGTTCCCTTACCGTACACATAGGAGATCCCCACAAGCTCAAAAATGGCAATGATGACGAGGGCATAGGAAGCAGCGTATGTGTCCACCAGCTGAAACATGTAAATCCCACCCTAGCAGGGAAGAGAAACAATTGGAATCAATGGGCCTGGCTTTAGGCTCTGTCCCATTTCTAACAGGAGTCAAAGGATCTTCCCTCCCTAAAGCTGATCCAGCATGCAAGCTGGAGGCCTTCCCATGTTGGCAAAGCCGCCCCAAAGAGACTTGAAGCCCATCAACAGAAAAAGCACAGAAAATGATCTAACATCTTACTCTAAGAAGGCCAAGATCGGCATCTGAAGATGTGCATGTGAGAGCAGCCAGATCGTTTTGTTTTTGCTTTAAGCAATAGATGAACATTTCTACCTATACATCTGCATTTGATTGACCTTCATATAACCTTGAGGCATCTTTGGGCATTTCTCCTGCATCCCCCTGCATCTTGATCTCACTCTGTAAATCTCTCTACAATCGATGAGGCTGAAAGATCATCTCATGCCAAGCCATCATTTTACAGATGAAGACACTAAGGCCCAAAGTGGTGACTCGCTCGAGGTCACCCAGAGAGCAAAAGCAACAGTACACTGAGTGAGCTAACACTCCATTTACCAAGACCCTCAGGCTAGAATGACCTCAAGTGGCTGAAGACACTTGTGTATGAGGAGTAAGCAACTGGACATTTCTCTGGTCAGTAAATTTGGATTTTCTTAAAGTAGGACACACCTGCCTCGTTGGCTTAAGAAGGCTACATCTCAATTAAGAAGATGTAAGAAGTGCCATGAGTAGCCAAGGTGACATATTTCCCTCTGTGGTCAGAATCCCCAATAGCCTGGGGCCGTATGCACAGAAATACCAGTGACTTGGCTACTGTTATGAGATCTGAGCGCTAAGGGTGAAAGGACAGACAGCCACACAGTCCCCACCCCCAGTTACCTGAGTGATCATTGGAAAGCCCATGATGAAGAAACAAATGCAGCAGCCCAAAGTGAAGACCGGCTTGTGGGTACGCAGGTACTTGGGGAACTCGTCCGAGATGGAGGTCACTATGGTCTCGATGGTGGCAAACTGGAATGGGGACAAGGAAAAAGGCGTCTGAGATAGACCACACCATCCTGAAGGCTCCAAAAAACCCTCTGTGCTTCCCATAGGGACCATGGTTCTTGTATCAGGTTTGGCTTTTAGGACTGCCTTCCCTTGATGGGCCTCAAAGGCCTTGTTGGGTCCAGTCCACAAGGCCAGCGAGGGAATGCAAGCAGGATATGAGCTTTAGAAATTACCTGCAGCCCCACAGAGCCTGCACTCATACTCACCCGTCAGGGTAGCTGAAGCTGCACTTTGTATTCATGAGATGTAAATCCTCCTCCAGTTTACCTGCATTTGATCTTCTACTTTAGGAAAAACCCTCTTTGCATCCAACTCCTAAACTCTGAGCGCCTGTCAGCATGATGGGTAGTAGCCTCAGCCCCAGAGCAATTCTCCTAAAAGTGACTTGATATTATTCTCCCTTATCCTGCCCCACAGAATTTGCTTTGGCAAAATGACACCAAAGTGGTAAATACACTAGCTAAATCATGCACAGAAAATGGAGCAAGGAATAAAGGAAGAGAGGGCCGCTCCCTGGCACCATCTCATGAGTCCCTCACAAATGCAAGGTTATCCTGAGTCCTGGGACAGGTGATTCACCATCTCTACATAGCTTGAGAGAAAAATGCAGGTACCACTGCAGGCAGGATGCAGGACCCAGGAGGAGGGGGTCTTCAGAAGGACCCTGGGGCAGGGGTGGAAGAGAGGGGCTCACCATGGTGTCAAGTCCAAGAGTGAGGAGCATCAGGAAAAAGATGATGGCCCAGAACGGAGAAAGGGGCAGCCTGGTTAAGGCTTCCGGGTAAACCACAAACGCAATGCCTGGCCCTGGAAAGAACAAGACAAATGATTGCAGACAGGCCCCCTCTTCCTGGAAGCCCACCGGGCCTTCTCTCCATGGAAATCCTGAATTGTTACTTACATGCTGCTCCCACTGATTTTTGCTTGTTTGGTTGGTTGGTTTTCTTTACTCATTTCTACCCGTTTCCCCAGTTAGATCTTAAGCTCCTTGAGGGCAAGAACCAGGGGAATTAGATCCATATCTTGGGGAGCTGAGCGGAGAGGCCCCCAAATAATGCCAAGACAGAGACTCAGACCCCAAGGCCAGGCCGTGTCCCATGAAAATAACATGAAAACCCATCTTTGTATGGACGAGCAGGGGAAGAATATAATAATTGTCCTCTAGAACAGTGGTTCTCAACAAGGGGTGATTTTGCCCCCTGGGGACATTTGGCAACGGCTGGAGACTTTTTTTAATTTCACGGTGGGGATGGTGGAGGATGGTTATTGGCATTAGTTGGCTGAGGCCAGGGATGCTGTTAAGCATCCTTCACTTCATGGGGCAGTCCCCACAGAAAGAATTATCCAGCCCAAGTGCCAATAGGGCTAAGGTTGAGAACCCTGTTCTAAAGGCTAGAACACGCCCAGAATGGCTTCATTTCAGGAGAAGCCATTTACATAAAATGTAAATCCACCTAACACAGTTCAGATCTTGCCCTACAAAGGCTTGGGAATGATGGGGGTATGTCAGTCCACGGAGCATCAGCTGGGGGGAAGGGGGGCTGAAGCATAGTGTGTGTTAAGAAAGTTTGGGTTCTAATGGTCAGGCAGATCTGGGTCCAAATTCACACTCCATGACTTACCAGCTGTGCAACCCTAGACAAGTCATTTCATTTTTATGAGCTTCAGTTTTCCCATCTGTGCAATGGGAATAACAATAGTACCTCACAGGGTGGTTCCGGGGAACCGATGAGAAAATGCAAGTAAAGCACGGAGACCAAGGCCTCACTTGGAGAACATTAGCTTTCATTATGAGTGAACAATGACCTTGGAAATCAGCATTTCCAATTCAGGTTTTCCCAAGAATACCACATGCTCTTGGTGGAGGACTCTGAGCTGCAGTTTCCTCTACATCATAAAGCCCTGCCAGGGGTTCCTATCTGCCTCAGCCTCGCGGGAGGATTACTGTAACCCAGGATGGCTAATGATCAGCAGTTGTGAATTTCCTTGTCAGTAGAAAAATAAATGATAATGGGCAGAGACAATGCCAGGTAACACACAGCCCACACACGTCTAGGAACCAGAAGTCACAGCACCTGGAGTTTTTACAACTCAAGCCTAACAGCACTTTTAAACTGGAATTTATCAGGTTGCTTGTTCCGAATGATGCCGAGGGCCTTGGGGTATTTAAAGCATAAAGCCCCGAATGCCTCAGATACCCCCTGCTTTATGCATTTATTGAACACACAGCAGAGCCAGCCTCGGAAGGCTCCCTGTATGAACCATAAAAGAAAAGGCTGTATTAAACTTCAGCTCCAAATAGGTCTCGAATGCCTAACGCTGAGGAAGCAGCAGCGCTCCAGCGACAGCTGGGCCCATAAAGTGGGCAAGAGGTCTTAAATGGCCACTTGGAGGA
The DNA here is from genome assembly GCF_964212035.1 of Myotis nattereri. Classification (NCBI taxonomy): domain Eukaryota; kingdom Metazoa; phylum Chordata; class Mammalia; order Chiroptera; family Vespertilionidae; genus Myotis; species Myotis nattereri. The sequence goes on from NC_138084.1 coordinate 28,220,388, forward strand.
CTGGGGCTGGTGGCCGTGGCAGGATCCAGCCCTTGGGGCTTTACTGCTCTTTCAGGATGAAAATGATTTCATGTGTGGCCTGCTTCTGTCTCAGCTGCCTCCCTAAAGTACAAGTGAAGCATCATTTTCAGCGAACTCTGTTCTTCCAAGAGGGCAGGGGAGTGGGTTTTAAAAATACATTGTTTATATTACTTTGTAAAGTTCAGGGGTTTTTTCTCGAAAGATGGATTGTCTGAGCCACAGTGGAGTTTCCCCAGATGAGGCCCATAGGGCTGATAGAGGCCCCGGCATCTCTCCAGTCCCAGGGGAGCCAGTGCTGCCCGGTAGTGGGGTGCAGGCTCCACAGCCCCGTGGATTGGAAAGTGGGACTTGGTGAGACTTGTTCTCTCTGCATAAACCTTATCGATGGCATGAAGATAATAGTACCTACCCTCATCAGGTTTCTGTAAGAATTAAATGCGCAGATATAAGTAAAGGGCTCAGAACAATGGACACTGAGAACTCAGCAAGCATCAACCATTATTGGTCTTCCTATAAGAGGGGATCAGGGGCTCTGTGTGCCAGCAACTCCCAGAGACCTACAGCAATGGCATCCTTTATCCTAGAGTCACTTAAGACACAGCCAGGGGCCCTGGTCACACGGGGAATGGCCGCTCTGCTGGGAAACCTATTAGGATGGATGAGTTCTTAGAAGGGTAAGTCCTGGCGCCCAGGTGATAGTCAGATGACGGCTGGGCAGGCCTGTTTGAGGGTGTTCATTTTGATGAGCCAGGTCTCTGAAGTATTAGGGGTGAGGAAGCGATTCCTGGTGGTCTGGTGACCTGGCAGTTCCCACTGAATTTGGAAAGTCTAAATACACGACTCGCATTTGTGTCCATCTGCTCTGGTCTGGCCCTGGCTTCCTGCTGTGGGAGGAGCATCTTGGTCAGCCCGAGGCTGAATTCTCACCAGGAGTCGAACTCCACAGGCAGCCATGGAGATGGTGCTAACAGGCTGGCTCCCCAGGATGCTGCTTTGGTGGAGTAGACACCTGAGAAGGACGTGTCCCTTCCCTGTGCTCACTGCAAAAGGAGAGCCCAGCACGGTCTCATCGCCAATCCCACCTCCAGGCCCCAAAACTCCCATGTGGCTGAGATTTGGGGAAATGGCCATGACAAAAATGCCTCCCTCAGAAGGAAAAACAGAGTGTTGTTAGGTCACTAAAAAGAACCTAGTTTTAGCCGAAACCGGTTTGGCTCAGTGGATAGAGCGTCGGCCTGTGGACTGAAAGGTCCCAGGTTCGATTCCGGTCAAGGGCATGTACCTGGGTTGCAGGCACATCCCCGGTGGTGGATGTGCAGGAGGCGGCTGATCGATGTTTCTCTCTCATGGATATTTCTGACTCTCTCTCTCTCTCTCCCTTCCTCTCTGTAAAAAATCAATAAAATATATTTTTTAAAAAAAACAACACAAAAAACCTAGTTTTGACTAAAAACCTAAACATACTTACTAACATTGGGTCGGCAAAAATGTACTGCTTGTCTATATGCCAATCCTGTCCAGCGAGGAGGGAGTGGCCAGCATTCAGTATGGGCCCGACCCCAGATCTCCGACCTGTGTCCATAGAACAGCCGTGGGCAAACTATGGCCCGCGGGCCAGATCCGGCCTGTTTGAAATGAATAAAACTAAAAAAAAAAAGACCGTACCCTTTTATGTAATGATGTTTACTTTGAATTTATATTAGTTCACACAAACACTCCATCCATGCTTTTGTTCCAGCCCTCTGGTCCAGTTTAAGAACCCATTGTGGCCCTCGAGTCAAAAAGTTTGCCTACCCTGCCATAGAACCTCTCCTGTACAGGAGAAGCCAGACAAGCCTGCAAACCACACAGAAGCAAGCCATTCAGACGAGCAGGGCCAACTGCCCACGGCTTGGGGAGAAGTCCTAGGGGCAACTGCCCCTCCCCGGGGGGATGAGGCCCGCTGTCCCTGTGCCCAGGACCAACACACGTCAGAGCAAGCTACAAGGGCTCTTGTTGTTCAAATCAGAGGGCATGAAAACAACCCGGAAAGGGGAAGTTTCAGAGAGAAACCTGGGCAATTGTCTGATGTAAAGGAAAAGCAGAATTCCATTTGGGTTTCAGCGACACGCACCCCCAAATTCCTTTCCTGGGGCAGAAAAGAGTTCAGATGTGTTAACTAATGTGGCTTGGCCACTGGTCACAATGAGCACGATAATGTCACAAAAATAACAAAATACACCAGGTCTACCAGAGGGTGGGGCAGGACCCTCCCTGCCCCAGCTGCTCTTCGGGGAGAGAATGAGGACAGCTGGGGTGGCACAGGCACCCCTGAGGACAGAGCCCTCTCTGCCTCTCTCTTGCCCTCTCTGCTCTCCAGGGAGCTGCAGATTTTCCACCAAGAGAGGCCTGGCTCAGCTCAAACCCAGGGCACTGCTGCAGAACCAAAAGCCTGCTCTCCAGGGAGAGATCATTACCCCCTGGAGCAGGCCCCCTCTTTAACTCTTTGAGGCCCGCAATGAACCATCAGTGCCAAGGAAACATTAATTAATTACCCTTTGAGAGCCAGGAAAGATGGGCAGCCCACCAAGAAGGTGACACTTCCAGGGCTTAGTTCTCTCAGGGCTGGCACCTGAGCCATTCGCTGAGAACTGCAGTGAGCTCCTTGAAGAAAGGTAAATGCATGGCGAAGCCTCTCTGGATTATCTAGGGCCACAGTCATGTCCCTATAGCCCCTGGCATGGCCCCACACTGAGGCATCCCCTAAACGTCCGATTAGAGAATGGTCATAATGATAAGCAATAGCCACAACTAAGTTCCTTAATCCCCAAAACCTACCAAACACCCGAATTCTTTGGAGAACAAGGCTGGATGGAAATCAAGAGTTAAATAAAAATATTAAGCACACTCTCTCTCTCTCTCTCTCTGCAAAATGCTGTGCTAGGAATAAGGATTAAATGAGTTAAAAATGTAAGCTCTCTGCAAACTCCGAAGTGCCACACCAATGTTAGTCATGAACATAGGATGACTTGGGTGGAGAGTCAACATTTATTCTACATCCCTCCCACCACCACCATCCAACCTTTCCTCCCACTGGGGAAAACTGCAGGTCTGTCTTGCTGACTAAGCAGAAAGCCCTGAGAGCACATGTGACCCAACAACCAGGAAAGTGCTTCGTCAGGAAAAGGCTGCCCTGAAGGCAATGCTCTTGTGAAGCCAGCACTCAGGTCCTAGCGTCCTCTGCAAGAGACACATCCTGCAGCCACCCGTGTGCACCTCAGCCCTGCTGCCTTGCCTAATGACTCCTCTACCCACACCCATCAGGTGTGACAGGGGCAACCTTCCTTAGGCTGGAGCTGAGGTAAGAGGGGAAAGGAAAAATGGAGCAGAGGAGAGGGGAGCAAGACAGGGGCTTTTATAGCGACCCCTCTGACAAAGGCCCAGCCAGCTCTGACCCTGTGTGAGCTTCTACTGGGGATATATCTCTGTCCCTCCGCAAAGGGGAACCGAGGTGCCCAACCCTCTGTCCTGTTCCAGAGGCCAACTTCCTAGCAGAGCATAACTTAGGGTCTTGTGAGGCGAGCTCGGCACCTGCCCTGCAACAGCAGGGTGACAGCGACACTGTACCTTGGTCCGCCACGTTCTCAATGTTGACCTTGCGCTCGTTGGCCATGAAGCCAATAACTGAGAAGATGACGAAGCCGGCAAAGATGCTCGTGGCACTGTTGGTGCAGGTGACAATTAGAGTGTCCCTGGAGAAGAGATGAGAGGTGGTGGTTAGATGTGCCTGGTGGGCAGGAAGAGACAAGGGGAAGGACACAGCGTGTGCACACACGTGTCTGTGTGTACATGCTATTTCCATACATGCATTTGCTGCAGGCTGGCCTTGTTTTCTTTATTCACAAGGACAGAAACAACCAGTCCTGACCACAGACTCCCTTGGGCTGAACTTATAACCACCAAAGGCGCAAACAGATCTCCCCTAACTGCCCTGTCCTGGGGCCTCTGGCTCCACATGCTGTGAACTGACAGAGGCAAGTCTGTCCATCAGAACAGAAATTGAGGGGGTGGGGCCTTTGGGGGACAGGAACCATGGATGAGAGAAGAGAAGAAAGTGGGACCATGAAATGCCATCCAAGTATGAGGACACCTGGGATTGGGGCACCCAGCTGAAAAGGGCAAGGGGGAGCAGAGAGGAGAGAGACCAGCGCCCTCTGCTGGCAACAGGCTGCAGTTTCCCAGCCTGCCCTGTCCAGCCATCCGAGACTCAAGAGAGGTCACAGCTAGATGGAGCCTCAGGGCAAGTCACTTCTTCCCACTCTGCTTTTAAATGGTGGCAATGGCCCTGCCTCCCTCACAGCTGTTGTGAGGACAGAAGGAGATGATTTCTGCACAGCATAGAGGACGGCACAGACAACTGCTCAGTAAACAACCCACCTTGTCCGGCCCCTTAGTTTACTGATGAGGAAAGTAAAGCCCAGGAAAAGGTAATGGCTAATTAAGGGTAGGTCAGGATTTGAATCCAGACTTCCTGCCTCACTGTCCGTGTTCCTTCTGCCACACCACACTGCCTCATTTCTAACAAAGCACAGAGCAATGCTTCCCCCTTGGACGGTGTTCAGACTGATTCTCAGTTACAAGTTAGTGAGCAGCAGTGGCCAAAGAAGTCCATACACCATAGTCTGACACCACAGTTATGGGCTGGACTATGTGCCCCTAATATTCATATGTTGAATTCCTAACCCCCAGTTCCTTAGAATGTGACTGTATTTGGAGACAGGGTCTTTAAACAAGCAATTAAGTTAAAAAGAAGTCATTAGGGTGGGCCCTAGTGCAGTGTGACTGGTGCCCTTATAAAATTAGGACACATATACACAGGGGGAGGACCATGCGAAGACACAGGGAGAGGTCTACAAACCAAGGGGAGAGGTCTCAGTCTTGTCAACTCCTTGATCTTAGACTGCCAGCCTCCAGAACTATGAGAAAATTCTGTTGTTGATGTCACCCACTTTCAGTATTTGCTGTGGCAGCCCCAGCAGACTAATTCCAAAGGCTCTCTCCAGCCCTCTGGGCACACAGCATCAGCTCCAATCCCACTGCTCCTGCCCCATGTCCCTGTCACTCATTCCCACTCATCCCCACCGCTAGCTGTCCTTGCTACCTGCAAACATTTCCTCCTGCCTACACCTGTTGAAATTTGGCCCAGTCTAGATCTAATTCCTGTGAGGCCGTCCCAACCATCCTAGGCCATAGCTTAGCTACTAGTAAAGTCGTTTCTTCTAGGTTCACAAAATATCCCATACTTTATTAAAAACTAGAGGCCCAGTGCATGAAATTCATGCACAGTGGGGGGGGGGTGGGGGAGGATCCTTCAGCCCAGCCTGCACCCTCTCGCCATCCTGGACATCCCTCTCACGATCCGGGACCACTGGCTTCTAACAGCTCGCTGTCTGCCTGCCTGATTGCCCCTAACCACTCTGCCTGCCTGCCTCATCACTCCTAACCACTTGCCTGCCTGATTGACCACCCTCAACCACTCGCCTTCCTGCCTGATTGCCCCTAACCACTCACCTGCCTGCCTGATCACCTCTAACTGCTCGCCTGCCTGCCTGATCACCCCTAACCGCCTCTGCCTCAGCCCCCGCCACCAAGGCTTCATCCGGAAGAACATCTGGTCTAATTAGCATATTATGTTTTTATTATTATAGATAATAATAATGGCAACTGCCATTTAGTGAGCACCTACTATGTGCACAACATTGCTCTGAAAACTTTGCATACATCATCTCTTACCACTCAACAAAATATAATCGAATTTTATAGATGAGACAGCAAAGGCTCAGAGAAGTGGCGTACCTTACCCACATCTTGGAGTTTTAGTAAATGGTGAAGCAAACTTAAATACAAGTCTGTCTGACTCCAAGATACATCCTTCACTCGATCCTTCCTTCCTTCCTCCCTTCTGCCCCTTCTCCCTCCTACCCTCCCTTTCTTCTCCTACCTCTCCCTCCCTCACTTCTTTTCTCCCTTCTATTCTTTTTTCCTCCTCCTTTCTTTATCCCTTTTTTTCCTTTTTGTACCACCTCCCCAAGAGAATGGGCCTTATTTTCCTATTGCTTGTCATAACATGTCTAACTTTCAATATCATCTCCTGCAAGAACTGGTCAGGCTCTCTCAGGGTCTTTGGGTTCCACAGCATCCCTAACATCACACTATCCAAGCATCACCGTCCTTGACTCCCCTGAGGATCTTGCCTAGATCTGTAGGTTCCTGGGCCTGCCCACCTCCAGACATTCTGATGAATAGATCTTGGAGGGGAACTCAACATTTGCATTTTTTTGGTCAGCTTTACTGAAGTATAGGTGACAGATAAAATTGTATTATATTTAAAGTGTACATGATGATTGGATATATGTAGTCATCGTGACAGGATCCCTATCATCGAATTAACACACCGATCACCAAGGTGCTCTTTTCTTATAGGGTCTCTAGAAAAACATCTGTAGAGTGACTGAGTGACCAGACTTCAGCAGCGACTCCCACACGACTGGACCCAGGGACTGGGCGGCTGGCGGAACAACCATCCCAGGACACAGTTCCCTGCACACAACCTACAGAGGGGCTTGGCTCCATCCCAGGTGCCAGGGTCAGCAGTGCAGTCGGGTGCAGCCACCGGAAGCCAGCAGCCAGGCCTGAGCAGGGTTCACCTGTGCCAGGGCAACTCTCTGGCTCTACTAAGGTGCAGGGTGAGGGTGTGGCGTCAGTCCATTTTCTGTCCCCAGACCTTGTTCCCCCTCGCCAGCTGCCACTGTGACTTGAAAGGCTACAACGTACCTGTAGCAGTTGTTGTGGAATTTGTTGTAAGAAGAGAGCGTGATCAGGCCTCCCCAGGCAGCAGATAAAGAGAAGAAAATCTGAGTGGCAGCGTCTTTCCACACCTAGCAGGCAAAAGGGGAGAGGGGTCAAGGTCACTGAGAGCGGCTGACCCAGGCAGGGGAGTCTGCCAGGCCCCTGGCCTCACCCCTGCCCCAGGCAAAGGCGGTCAGAGATGAGATAAATGTGGCATTGATGCAATGAGAAATATCCTTTGTGCCAGATGTCAAAAAGGCAGTGAATTACCTGGCAGATTTCAGCTGCATTCTAACCAAAGGAGAGGAACTCAATAAACTACGTACACATTTCATCTTCCATTTCCTACCATGGAAAACTATACAGAAGGGAGAGCCCCTTCTTTAGCTGCAATCACTCTCAAAAAACAATTTGCAACAGCAAGATATGTTGGTGGATCCAAAATATCAACCTTTTAAAATTAACATTTCTACAGATTACAACTGCTATTAAAAATCTGAAACTCTATGGCCTCCTTTTGTAGCAAAGCTGCCTCTGCCACAGCGGAGGGGGCTTTATAAGCCACGTGCTTCTTGAACTTGGCTGACATTGCCTCTGTTCTCTTGGTGATTTCTCTTAATTGTCCCCATAAAACTGCAGAAGGCCACTCAAGAGTGTGCGCTGGAGATTCATATGACTCATACGATGGACCTGCCATCATTTTTGTAAAATTGTGCTTACAATATGCAAAGAGAAAGTTCAAAGCTGTGTTTTATTTAAAGGCAGTCATTTGTCTAGCTAAAGAACCACCTCCCAGCATCAAGGGGATATGCAGCTAGAAGAGGATAATCATAGTATTTAGTGTCCGGCCAAGGGTGTGAGAATCAAGTGTGATGTGGGACTTCTGGGGTTTCCGTACTTTTAAAGAGTGAGGGTGCCTATCTCTACCCCTTTCCTCACCCCTTTGTGCTACCTGGAATGCTGCTATGATGGCTGGAGCTCTGGCAGCCACATGGAAGCTATTCCCTAAAGATGGGGAGGCAGAAAGACAGGAGCCTGGGCCCCTGAAGACACCTGCAGCTACCCAGCCAGTGCTTGACTATCTACCATTGAGCTGCTTCAGCGCATGCAAGTGAAGTCAACTCTTACCTGGGGGTTTCCGTTATGTGCAAACTCAATCCTAGCTGTGTGTTCTTAACATTCTGGAAAAGCACATATTTCTTTAAGATGAGAAAACTCAATTCTTATTACACAGACTCCCCTCATTTGGAGGTTTGTTCTGGGAATTTTAGAGTAAGAGGTGCCTGTGCAGAATATGCAAAGAGAAGGTGCAAGTGTGTGCTAGCCCTGTGGCATGTGTTGGAAGTATTCAAATGCGTCTGGGCCCTTTAAAATAGAATTGCCTAAGTGCTATTATTTTCCAACCAGCAAAACTCCATCTCCAACGCACTATAATTAGTAACAGATAAGTAGTGTGAAGTGGCCCAAAGCTATTAAAGGGATTTCATTCTTCATTCCGGCCTCTGCTGCTACCCCAAATGTAGGACAACCATTCCCGGAATCTGAAAACCCCCAGTTGTCCACTTCTCATTAAAGATTTCCTGAGTGTGTACCATTCCCAGATTAGCAGGACCTTGTAAAGGGGACAGTGAGATGCCCTGTGGGAGGAGGTCTGACCCCTTCTGTCAAAGAGTGTCCCGGCGTGAGTCCCCTCCCCATGTGCTGTCCTCCCAGCCCCCATGTACGTCATAAATGAAACTGTAAGCCCACCGTGGCATCCGTGAGCTTCTCCCACTTAGGTGTGATGAAGTACCAGATCCCATCGCCAGCTCCGGGCAGGGTGACCCCTCGGATGAGCAGTATCACAAGCACGACATACGGGAACGTGGCCGTGAAGTACACCACCTGGAAAAGCCATGCAACAGAGGGCTGGGTGGGGCGGGCCTGCAGCGGGTGAGGAGCATCCGCAGAGGCAGGATGGGACCTGCCCCTGGACACGGGTGCCCAATGGAGAGGGCATCAGGTAGTTTCCCCAAACTCTGCTAGGGCTGGGGACACGGGAAAGTCACTGGGACCAAAGGTGATCCAGAGTGAGTCAGCCCCCACAGAGTATGGCTATGGGAGATCTCACCCCACCCAGCAGCTGAATGGACAGCTGCCTCCCTAACACCTACCCTACCCTCTGCTTGAGGCCCCAGATTCCACCATTAGAGATTAATCCTTTTAGCTTAAGCTTCCCATCCTTGTTCTTAGACGCCCTATCAGGTGAAAGACCCTGATCTGATGATCTGACACATGTACTTCAAATGGAATAGCATCCCTGGCGATGCTATTCTGAGGAGCCATGAGAGCCTGGACAAGCTATTGAGCCTCCTGAATCTCTGTTTCTGCCTCTGTAATAGGGGCAAGGGCATCTTTTTAAAAAAATAAGTAATTGTGAGGACCAAATGAACCTCTAGCATAGTGTCTGATTTATAATAGATGGTCATTAAATACAACTAAGTTCAATGAGCATTTACTAAGGGCCTACATGAGCCGGGCACTATGCCAGACATTAGATGCATGAGGATCCAGGGACTCATGACCTGGAAGACTCAGAGACAGCGTCTGAATAATGGGCTAAACCATACGCCCAGGACATGGTGATGTCCGGGGAGGGCACGGTGCTCAACCTGGGAGTTTACTAAAAGGTTCATGGAGATGATGCAGGAGCTGGATTGGAAAGGCCAGTGAGGCGAGGAGAGGGGGGAAGGCAAAGGAAGTGAGTGGGCAGGCAGATGTTTGAGCGCAAAGCACTAATCACTGTTAGGACAAAATAAAAGGTTGAGGCTAAGAGTGATGAAGAACTCCTATGTTCTTGCTTCCCATGCCCCTCCAAGGACCATGTGATCACTCCACCTTACAAGAGGCCTTGAATAGCAGCTGAAGGATGTTCCCAGATTCTGGAGGAGAGGGAGGGGCCAGAGTCAAGAAGCATTTGAGGAGTGATATGAGCAGAACGTGGGGGCTGTGGTTGGATAGGGATGGGGATGCGTGGGAGGTGCTTTCCTTCCTTAACTGTCAATCAAACCTGGGGATGGAGGAAGGGCCTGGGATCAGGACTTGGGATCAGACTAGAGAAGAGCAGGTGGTGAGACAGGTTCTGCAGTCCCACGGGCCTAAGTTCAAATCCCATCTCCCTGACTTATGAGCTGGACCGCCTGGAGAAGTGACTTAACCTCTCTGAGTCTCGGTTTCCACACCTGCAAGTGGTGATAACAGCAGCATATTCCTCACCGGGCTGCAGGAAGAGTACAATGGGACAATCCATTCCAAGTGGCACAGGCCTGGGGGCCCTGGAAATAGAAGTGCCACTTGGTCTTGCCTGGGTCTCACCAGTCTTGATAACACTGACAACCTTCAGCTCACAGGCCAGTTGCAACCCAAACATGCATTAAAAAAACACCATGTTTTTAATGCATTAAAAACATGCATTAAAAAACAGGATGAGGTTAAGCTCCCATCCTGGCCCATCAAACCCTCTCTGAACCATGGGATGGGCATGTACAACCGCTGAGTGAGCACTGTTGGCTCAGAGTCACTCCAGTCTCACCTGCACCTTCCATCCTGGGCATCTGCCTTGGGAGGGAGACATAGACCCCACCATGCACTGGCTGCACAGGCTCTCGGCCTGGCGAGGGGGCTCCAGGGTGGCAGGGACTGGAAGACACTGGAATCTCAGGGATGAGGACTGATTTGGGAACTTGCAGGGAATAGGTTGCGGGGGGTGAGATTAAGACATAACTCTTGGGATCATTTCATTAAGCATGTGGGGTAAACACAACAAAGACCCCTACCCCCAAATAGTTTACATTCCAGATGGGGAGACTGGCAACCAGTAGTAATCATAACATCATTCGTGGCATGTTAGAAGGTGATGTGTGGAAAAGGGAAAAGTAGAGCAAAGCAAAGGGGAGGGGACATGCAGGGGAGGCCTCATTGAAAAGCCCAGATTTGAAGGACGTGAGAGTGAGACACTGGCATCTGGGAGAACACTGGAGCCTGGAACAGCTGGAGAGGCCCTAAGAAGGGCTGCACCTGACCCAGGAACAGCCAGGAGGCCAGAGTGGCTGGGGCAGAGCGCAGCAGGAGAGGCAGGCAGAGGGCAGAGGACGGGGGTGCGGGGGGGGGGGGGGCAGATCCTGCAGAGCTTTTACTCAGTGGGGAATGGGAGCTGCAGTAGGAATTGGGGCAGAGGAGTGAGGTGCTCCAACACTTGAACCACACCCGGTGGCTAGGTGGGAATACACTGCTGACACCAGGGCAGAAGCAGGGGCCCCTGTTGGAGGCCATGGCTGCAATCCAGGCAGGGGAGGGTGACGGTTCCAGCCAGGGTATTTCGCAGGAGCTAGGAGAAATGCTTTGCAGGACGAGCCAACAGGATTTTTTGACCCATTTACTAATAATGTGGAATGAGGGGTGGGAAGGAGGGAGGCAAGGATGACCCCAAAATTTTTGGCCTCAGCAACTGAAAGGGTTGTGCTGCCATTAGCAGAAATGGGGCAGGATGCAGGTTAAGGAAAATGAGTTGTTTCTTCCTCCAAACCCAGTTACTCATCAAGGCCAACCTCGTTCGTTCTGGCTAGACCGGGAATGGGCTGGTCTCCTTTCTCTGCACAGCTACCTCTCCTAGCAGGGGCCTCTTCCCTCCCTCCCCTCTATTCCCACCCCACCCTCCACAGAAGTCACCCCTCCATCCTGCCTAGAAGCTCAGGGGTTGCTAGGGGCTTGGGGGAGGCAGGCCTCCCTCCTATTCCTGCCAAACTGCTTCTCTCCTTCCTCTTAAGGAAGCCCTTCTACACAGAAGTTGTTACGAAACCAAAGGCATCTGACATCTCAGGGGAAGGCTGCCTGCCCCAGGCTGCCCGGGCTGTTCCCCCAGCTGTCAGATGGGGCTGGGAGAGGAGATGCTACAGGGTGGGGCAGGGCCCTGACCAGTCTGACCGCCCCACCCCACCAAGACAGCAGGGGTCACCTCCTGACCACATGGGCTGGTGGGGAGTGAGGATGGAGGAGGCAAAGGAGAGGACATGACCCAGACAGCAGGTGGCAAGAAGAAAACCCCAAGGCTGGTACCGGTCTAACCGGCAGAGACAACGCTTCCCATTTCACTACTGGAGACTGTACAAACATGACCCCCTCTGTGGACCGGCTATTAGTAGTCCCATTTTGCTCAAGAGGAAACTGAGGCTCAGGTTCTGTCTCAAAAGGGGTTAAATATCTCACTCAAGGTCTCCCAGCTGGAGCCAAGATATAAACTTAAAGCTTTCTAACTCCATTGTTCTTCTTTCCCATTAAGGCCCCTCCATGGACCACAAGATCAGAAATGTCTGAGGCAGGGCCAGGGTTAGGAGGAAGCAAGGTGAGTGAGGCACTGACAATTCTGGGGGAAAGGGAGTGTGGGGGGTGCGAGAAGAGATTGGACAAAAATCTTACACCTATGGATGAGGACAGTGGCGGGGGGTAAGGGCATGGGGTGGGGTGGGAACCAGGTGGAGGGGAGCTATGGGGGGAAAAAAGAGGAACATCTGTAATAATCTGAACAATAAAGATTTATTAATTTTTTTAAAAAAGGAAGAAGCAAGGTGAGTGAGGCGCTGAGAGTCGAAAATTTAAGGAGGCACCAACTCTCAGGGTCCAACTGGCACCTGCAGGAACCTGAGAGTGAGAGCCGCCTTAAATTTCACACCCTAAGCACTTGCTTGCCTCACCCAGTTCTGGGCCTATGGTGTGTGGGAGGATGCGCTCACTCTGTGGATCGTGATCTTGCTGAACTAAAAGGGCCCACAGTTTGGCTTATAAATCCTGGGCACGCCTAAGTGTGAGTCAGGTGTGGGAGGGGGCTTTGTACCCATTGATCCCCTGTGCCAGGGCAGCTTCAGGATGCACCTGTTTCAGAAAGTACTGTCAGAGGAATTAAACTTGAACAGTAATGAATTACACTTGGCAGGAGTGGCAATGACTGGCTGGTCTGAGCCTGCTGGCCCGACACCTAACATCTGGCCGCAGCCTCCTCACTGAGGAGTCCTGAACAGGTGGTCAGGTGAGGCCCCACCAGCCTGGGCTAACTAATTAGTTAGCTCCTGAGGAGGAGACATCGCTGCTTAGAGATGGCAGTGTTCATGGAATTTCAGTCACAAAGGAGCTTGGGCTGCATTTGACCTTCAGGCTGCCTGTTGGTCACCCCTGCCTCTGGAATTCTACCTGCTCAAAAGGGAGTGTGAGCCCTGGCTCAGCGGTGGCCCAGGTGGTTGAGCTGTGTCCCATGCACCAAAAAGTCACTGGTTAGATTAACAGACAGGGCACATGCCCAGGTTGCAAGCTCGATCCCCAGTAGGGGGTGGGCATGCAGGACACAGCCAATCAATGTTTCTCTCTCATCCACGTTTCTCTCTCTCTCTCTCTCTCTCTCTCTCTCTCTCTCTCTCTCTCCCCCTCTCCCCCCCCCCTTGCCCTCTCCCTCTCCCTCTCCCTTCCTCTATCTCTAAAATCAATAAAAATATATTTTTAAAAAATAAAAGGAAGAGTGAGATCTCATAGGAAGCAATGAGCCAGTCTTGTCTCCAGGGCACTGAGCAAGAGGAGCTGAGCTTATTTCCCTGCAGGAGGAGGACATCGCTGCTTAGAAATGGCAGTGGAATTTGAGTCACAAAGGAGCCCGGGGTAATAAGAGGCCTCAGCCACCATTCACCCAGGCTTCCAAACCACGCTCCATGATTAACGTCTGCACGCTCCAGGGCAGTGTCATCATTTTTGGTGGTATTCCTCATTTTAAGAAAACTAATCATCAATTCCTAGTTGGCAACCTATCTCAATGAAGCAGATCTAAAAGAAAAATCTGCTCCAAAAGCCCATACAATCTACCACCAAGGGCTGCATTCTAAATTGAGGGAGGCAGTGGCTATAATACCGTCCTAAACCATCACAAAGAACAGTGTGACCCTCCGGCCGTACCCAGCGTGTCCTGAGGGTCCAGACTCCTTGTCTTCATGCCCTGAGCTTGGGTGGGAATCCCATCACCTCCAAAGGGCCAGCCGAGCGATGACTCAGCAAGTCACCAAGTATTTGCTCAACCCAGATCCCACTGCGGGACTGTCAGTGTTGGTGCTGGGGGCACATGGGGCACATGGTTTGGGGGTTGGAAGAAAGGCATGAAAGGCTGAGAGTGTGGTGGTCGGGGTTGAGAAGAAGGGATCGCTTCACAATTTTTATCTTTTTCCAGCATTGTGGTAGCAGCAGTCACAGCCTGGCAGCCAGACCAAGAGGCAAAAGGCCAGCAGCACTCATCTAGTTCAGGAGGGTGACTGAGCCATGTCAGGGAGGGCCACCCGCTGAACAGAGTGGCAGCCGACAGAAAGGAAGGAAACTAACTGTAGTGGCCCCAGGAGCTCTGTGCACATCTGTCTCATTTAAGCCATAAAAAGCCCTGAACGTCAGGTGTTATTATCCCATTTCACAGACAGGAGTGAAGTCACTCCCAAGGCCCACAGCTGCCCGGGGCCAGAATCTGAACAGCACCCACATCTCGGGACTCTCCTTCCAGTGCCCTTTAACCTGCTTGTGACACAATCACCCCTGGGTATCCCAGAGCTTTCTCATAGGTAAACCCAGTTTCTTACTTTTCCTGAAGACTTGATTCCTTTTGCCAGAGACGCATACACAATGACCCAAGCCAGGAATAGGCAGAAGGCTAGCGGCCACCTGATCTCCCCAGGATATTCAATCCCCGCAGAAATCTTCAGCACAAAGTACCTGTGAGTGGGCAAGAGAAAGGAGGGAGGGGTGAGAGTCTTCGGGATCTAATCTCCCAACAGAGTCAGCAGCTTCAAGCCAACTTGGCAACCTCACCTTCCATCAGGGACCTGACCAGATCGGGTTGTGAGGGATTGTCTGCAGAGACCAATGGGATCGACCCTATTGTTATTATGTGCTGGGGAGGCCCCATATGGCCCCAGGCAGGCTCCATACAAGACTATGTCAGCTCCACTGTCACCATGAGATGCCCCAAGAGAAGGGCAACAAATCCCACGGCATTCAGGGGTCCCAACAGAGCCCCTGCAAGGCCTTACCAAGGGTGATGTCTTTACAGAAGGCCACATCACAAACAGAAACTCTAAACTGTCCAGAATGGCTTTGGTGTGTTTTCTCTGTTGTTCTACTTTTTTATGAGAATGCATTCCAATAGTGTTTGCCTAGATTTAAATGTAAAAATCAGTCCAGGGTCTGTGTGTGCTGAAGAAGTCACCACCTGCCTGGAGATCCCACATCCCTGGCAGTAGCTGGGAGCCTGGCCGAAGGTGAGCAAATAGCTTCTCTCCTGGGGATGGGAGGCAGCTATAGGACAGTGAGTTCTAATAAGAGTCGAACCATCCCTGCAACTCTGAAGCAATCCTGTCAGGCCTCCTGGATGAAGGGCAGGGTTGGTGGTTTTCTGTGACCTGAACAAAGGCCCGGCCAGAACCCAGATTCTACGGGACTGCAGACATGACAGCCCAGCACTTTCTGAAGGCAGCAGCACCGGCCCCCACTTTCCCGCAGCCAGCTAGTGAGTGACCACCTGATAGTCTGTTTTGCAAAGCCTGGCCACACTTTTCTGAACAGGGGTGGCCATGCTCTGGGGTGACAGAGCCTGTTTCAGTCTCAGCGTCTGAGGCAACCTGTGCTCCAGAGCTTAGGGGAAGTGACCAAGGGCTGAAGTGAACTGGGCTCCCAGACCTTCCCTGAGCAATGAAAGGACCTCCCCATGTTCAAGGGTAAAGCACTTAATTCCACTGCACCTCAGCCACCTCCCTTTAAAAAGGGCTCTCGGATGAAGCTCCTAATAACATTTCCTCTTGGAAATGAAGGCTGGTCCCAGAGGACGAGTGAAAACCACAGAAAGCTGATTCACAAATATTTAACAGCACGCTCAACCCTGTGGATTATGTGGTCAGACCTCCTCTGACCACCAGTCAGACTCAGTTTCTCAGTGCTCAGGGTGAGTCCACACACACCCTCACTGCTCCTATATCATCTTCAAAGGGATTATTTCAACTCTCGGCCTCACTCCCCCTTCTGTCTGCAGGGACAACCATGTCCCCTCTGAGTCTGCACAGAAGAGAAATCTGACACAGAAATTGACGGCAACCAGACAACCAGTAGAGATATTAGTGACCACTTTTTATCACAACCCAGGGCCCCACTAATACTGCATTTTATTTTATTTTATTTTATTCAGTTCGCTAAATTTAAAGTGGGAGACACATAACAATTCGGATTTTACCTGCAACTTCACCTGTAACATGGAAGCTGAGCTGCACTGCCCACACTCCCACAGGCAGGGATGTGAAGCCGAGCACCAGCAGCCGCCCTTGCTCTTGGCTGACATCCTCTCCAGTTGGCGGTAGTCCCCACCCTTCTCTACAATCCTGCTCATCTGTACTTTGCTCATTAGCCTGGCGAGCAGGCAAACACCCCTGCCAAGGCCCTGAGCACACGAGTGGACAACCCCCAACTTGAGGCCTAACTAGAGAACATTCTTCATGTACCTTCTGCTGGGACGCTGCCTACACTGACCTCCCTTGCGAAATAACTCCATGAACTTGACTAAATCGTCCTGTGGGGGCCGAGGATTTTCCAGTGTCCCTGGACATCAATCCTCAGCGTCTCTCAACACTGATGTAGAAAGTACAAAACTGGGGGAAACTGTTCTTGAAAAATGATTTTGTTTCTTTACATCCTTGACCATGACTTTGGTTTCTGACGTTTTGCCTCTCTTTCCTTCTCAAATGCAGAAGAAAAAAACAACAACTAGTCAACAGAAGGTCTGCTTAGATCACAATGCGTGCAGGTTTTGCAAAGTGTTTGTCACAACATCATGAATTATAGCAGCAGCGATTCTGTCCCCACCAGCACTCTGCCAACTCTCACCTCCAGGCCCAAAGGCACAACAATCTGCTCTCAGAAGCCAAACCGGGGACTATCTCTTCCTCAGTGATCACTTGAATAGGTAGAAAGGGTGCAGAGGGAGGCAACCCACCCCTCGGGCCCCCACACCTCCTCCTTCTGCAAGTCGAGGGTTCATGAACTCACTGGGCTTCTCTTAGAAAGTAACACAGAGCCATCTTACTTGAAGTACTCTTCACTCCCGCTGACAAACGTCTTATTGGCCTGGCTGGTGAAGTTAATCATGGTCAAGTTGGGATAGGCAGTCATACAGAAGGTCGAGTTCTTGATCTGGATTTTGGGATGGTCAGTGATGACACAGGAATCTGTAGGAGAGGACAGGATGGAACACGGTGGCATCTATGCAGAAAATATACCCAGGGGTCTTAGCAATTGAAAACCAAAAGCCAAAAAGATTTGCCAGGTAATGAAGAATAACATCGGGAAAGTGTTAGCTGAACCAGCCTAGATGGAGATGAACCGCAGAATTAGCTTTTATGTGTCACGGACCCCAGAGCCCTGAGTCGTACAGATAACAGTGGTTCTCCTTTATAGACACTCTCCGTGAGGTTCATGCTGCACTGAGCACTTCATATGCAGGCATTATCTCACTTAACGCTCACAACAGCCTATGCAGTGGGTATTATTACCACTGTTTTTAAATTGAGGGAAAAGGCTCAAAGAGGTTAAGTAACTCCTGAAATCATACAGCTAATGAGGAAGAGAATTGGGACTCAAACCCAAGTCCTCAGAACTCCACAGAAAGTAAACGGCTTGCAGAGATTAATTTAATTAGACATAAGCAAACCTCCTGAAGAGCTACTGCCACAGAAGGCTTCCTTATACGTTCACCTTGAATCCACAGCCTGGCAGTAAGAATGACACATAGTACCTACATATGACATTGTTTCCTACACACCCATACGGGCTAGTGGAGGCGGCAACCATGCGGTGTGCTTGTGAGCCTGCAGCAGGACCTAACCCAGGGGTTCCCCGGGGATGAATTTGTTAGTGCCAAATGTCTCCTGCAAAAGCTCCTGGGGCTGAGAACCACTGCTCTTAGCGTCTTCAAAATGCCTTCTTATTCACTGTTTTGTTCTTTAGTCTAATCAAATACCAGAGAGTTCCGGGAGGACTCCGAACTGATAACTATCAAATACCGAGGAAGCATCTGTTTCCCGGCAACAGTCACCTGAATGCAGACACTTAAAGCACCATCCACATCCCTTTTCTCTCCCTAAACACAGTATTTATCTCTTGCCCTCCTGCCCAAAAGTACATCCACCCCCTAAGACTGAAAAGATCCCTAACATGCGGGCAAATGCCAAACTGCTTGTCTCCCAAACTGCCACTGTGAAGCACAAGCACGAA
Organism: Myotis nattereri; assembly: GCF_964212035.1. Lineage (NCBI taxonomy): Eukaryota > Metazoa > Chordata > Mammalia > Chiroptera > Vespertilionidae > Myotis > Myotis nattereri. The sequence goes on from NC_138084.1 coordinate 28,238,550, forward strand.
GGCAGCGGCGTGTCTGGGTCACTGCTGCCTGCAGAACCAGGTCACGCGCTCCTGCGGCACTGCAGCAGGGCTCCCGGCAGCCTCCTGCAATACCCCTTCCTGCCGCCAGATGGCAGAAGCGTGCTTCCGCGCCGTCAGGTCGGGCCTGCCGAGTCATCAGAGAGCTCTGCGGCCCAGCAACCCTGAACAAAGAGCTGCGATAATGATCATTCTAAATTGGAAGCTGTTTGAAAGGGATTCTCTTTACTCGGGCAATTATTAATAAATGGAAGCAATGAAAGGCTAGGGAGAAAAGGAGTCATTTAATTAAAGTTCTGATGAAAATTAAGCCATTCCAGAAATAGAAATGGTATTTATGTGGTTTCCGTTTTAAATGGCCCAGCTAAGCTCCTAATTTCACAGAACAGTCGCTGGTCTCACTTGGCAGGGCATGGATTATCCGTGTTCCAATACAGATACCTGGGTGGTGGAGTCCCCCTGAGGAAGAGTCTTTCTTACAGAATACTAGTACACCTTAGAGAGGATGTGTGGCAAATGGCTTCTACCCATGGACTAGGGGAGGGCTCGTCTCTGGGGCTGGTGTGGGTACCTGTTCCCAGCATCTGGATGGTGAGGCAGGGCTCCTGGGGAGTAGGTCCCTAGCAATTCTGAGAAGGACCTGAATTAAATACCTCCCTGCCATGCGTGAAGGTCACAACGGCAGCGATTCATCCCCTTCTCTCCTGGGACTAACTGCCTGCTATCACAGGGTAGGGTGATTATAGGGTTGTGAAGGAGAGGGTGAGCTTGGGAGGTTATTTGTGGAACACTGCATCGGGGAAGGAGTGGTTCTGTTTTCTCTCTCAGAGTGGCCTTTTGGGAGAGAGCCTGAGATACCCTTTGTCTGGATTCCCGACTTGTCCATCAGAGCAGTGGGGCTCTGAAGCCGCCTGTGTCTCTGCAAGTCAGACCATCATCACCTTTCTACGTCACCCCAGGACCCCAAAGGACCAATACTACTTCCGCCTGGCCCCCGTAAGGGAACATGCACGTGTGTAGAGAACAAAGAACAGAGAGGGGGTGCACGCGCGTGTGCACACACACACACATTTGCTTTTTAACAAACAAATGAAAACATTTAAAAATAAGATAAGATCTGCCCAGCCTGTCCATACGTTCCCAGGGCGGGAAATGTCCATTGTCTCTCTGTTGAGAGCTTGCATAGCTTTTCTGGTTTGTACCAGTCCACTAGGAGCTTAGCTGTGCAGTGTCTTTACTCTGCCTTTAAAGCTTCCTGGGTACTGTGAGCCAGACTGGAAACTCCACAAACCCAGAGGTACCATTCACGTGCCCGGCCTAGTCTATGTGCTCAGCTTGCTTTAAAAAAATAACAAAACACATGCATACACATACAGAACTATAAAATAAAAACATGTCCATAACAGATAATGTAGAAAAGAATGGCCCCAAATTGCCAGTGAAACGATTGTGTATCATCTTCCTATATGTCTTCTATCCATGCATATTCTCTTAAGAATAATAAAAGTACCCTATAAGTCTGTATCTTGTTTTTACATTTAACACAATATGGTGAGGATTTCTCCATATTTTATGAATATTCATTTTTAATGACTATAGAAAACTTCATCGTATAGATGCACTATAATTTATTGGAACCATAGAATTATCCAGTAATTACTGAATTTTTATCATATGTGTGTTTCTGATATTTTTCCAAGACTGGAAATGTGGCTGCAATGAACAATCATGTATAGTCCTTAACTGTGTCTCTGACTCAGACAAGCTTCCTTTTTATCCCAACCTCAGCCACAAATAGGTAGGGAACACCTGGGCTGAGGTCACCCTGCAGGACTGAGGGGGTAGAACCTGCTGGGACTCTTCGGGGGCCCTGGCTGAGCAGATAATCAGGAGTCATGAGACCCAAACCCTATTGCTGGCTGTACCTTGTGACTCACAGCCTGACACTCCCACTCTCTGAGCCTTTGAGTCCACTTTCTCACCTGCAAAACAGAGGTCATGTTACCTGCCCCTTGGAACTCTTGGGCACTTATTAGGAATAGCAGGGCCATCATTTATGAAGCTACTTTGTAGATTGGGAAGCATTTAGCATGGTAGTTAGGACCAGGGTCTTGGGAGGAGGGTACTTGGGTTCAAATCCCAGATCTACCACAGAGCTATCTCTATGACCTTGAGCTCCAGTTTTTATCACCTGTAAAGTGAAAATAATATTGCAAGCCATATGTTGGTTTATTGTTCATGTTAACACTGGTAATATGAGTAAAAGGGTTTAACATGGCTCTTGGCATGTAGTAAGTGATGCTGGGTATTATTATTAAGTGTTAAGGTGCCACACAAATATTGGTGGATGTTGTTAGTAGAAGAGAATGGTGTTGCTGAACTACTATCCCACCCGGGGGACAGCTGCAGGCACTGATCACTATGACCCGCATGGTCCCTGAGGGAAGTCCCCAGGGAAGCTCCCACAGACACTGAATCAAGGCAGCAGCCCTCCTCCAGCAGGCACTCCCCTGAAAAGCAACTCCCCTCCCTGGCACAATCTGGAGTGAACAAGCTGGGCTCTGGCATGATGTCGAGGTATTTCTCCATTCCAGGCCCCACATCCTGGGAGATGCCCTTTGCCTACCATGGCCACCGTCTTCAGAGAGCCATCTGGCAGGTGGCTTTCAGTTGTGAATCTGGGGACAGCTGCCCAGTGGGGTTCTCTCTCCAGCAGCTTTGCAGAGGTGACCACCAGGATGTGGGCAAACTGCACCCTAGTGCCTCCTACCCTTGGGTGTGCCTGGGGAACCTTAACAATACAGACTCCTAGGCTCCATCCCCAGATTATCTGAATCCATTGGTCTGGCATGGACACTAGTGACGGTTCAATCTGTTAGTTCCCCGGATGAATTTTATTTATTGGTATATCCCAAACACCTGGAGTCGTGCCTGGTACACAGTAGGTATGCAGCCGATAGGCAGCAGCTTGGGTAGAAAACCACTGCTCAAACCTAAGAATTTGTCAACATGGAGATTACATAGATGAGGACACTGAGACCCAGAGAATCTAAGAGACACTTACTCCTGCTCATACCACTGGTGGGCCCCACACCTGGGAGCTGCCGCAGACCCCCAGCCCCATTCCTGAGCACATCCAGGTAGGTGCACAGGGTTTGAACTGTGGGTATGTGTCCCTAGTTTTAACTCTTCTCCAGTCTTGCCCAAAGCCTCTGCCAGGGGAACGTGGTCAGGTAAGTATGTACGTGATCATGTGTGTGAAAATACTCCAGTGTGAACTACTGTATGTGCTTGTCTCTGGGGGCGTGGGAGGGAAGGACACACCTTTCTCTCTTAAACACACCCCAAGGGTTAAATAATGTCCAAGTTCTGCCAAGGCAAAAGAGCTGATTTGGGGGCCAGAAATAAGAGCCAGTCTGTAGAGATCACAGGATTCTGCCCTCAGCACAGCCCAGCTTAAGGGAAATGACAGATCGCCTGGGGAGAAGACACCACCTGCATATGGGGCCTGTTAAAAGGACCAGAGCCTTGGAAGGTGACTGATAGAATTAGCACCTTCCATTTGTAGAGCTTTATACTTTTTTTCCCAGCTGCCATCATCATATCCTTTCATTTCTTTTCTCCTTGCAGCAATCCCATGAGGTAAGCAGGATGAAGGACATTGTTGCTGTTTCTATTTTGCAAATGAGGGAAACTCAGACTCAGAGGAGAGAAGTTAGGTGACACAGATACACGTGTCCTTGGGGCTGGGATGTTTTATGGACCAAGAAGCCTTGCCCACGAACCAGCCTGTGTCTCCTCACATTTACGACTCGCCCTTGACCCAACAAGCTGACACTTCTCCCAAGTCCTCACGTGCCCGTGGATTTCAGGTCTGAAACCCCAAGAAACACTCCCTTGTCTCCCAGGCAGAATTCCTCTCTTCTATTATTACATTGTGCACATTTCTACCAAGGGCTTTAGTTGAAGTGCCTGTTCTCATATGAGCAGGATTTTGTAAAGTGTAGACCCAGAATCACTTGTACCCCTCCCCCAGACTCTAGGACCTCATTGCTTTTCAAATTGTACTATGCATATGAGTCACCTGGGGACCTTGCTAAAATGCAAATTTCCCAACCCTCCCTACCCCAAATCTAATAAATCAGACTCTGGTGAGCCTGCAAATCTGCATTTTTTTTTAAAACAAACACTCCAGCTATTCCTGAGCACACAAAAATTTTATGACCCCTTTCTGGGCCGTGAGCTCCTTAAATATTAGAATTAAGTATAGTTGGTGTTGTTTTTTTAAATCTCTGTGCCCCCAGCACCTAGCATAAGGCAGGCAAACACAATATGTGCTCAATTAATCTTCATTGAATGAATGAATGAATGAGTACTTCACCTAATGTAGGTATATCCAAACTTACCTAATAAAAGTCTGGTTTTATCTTTGCAGTCTGGCGTGTTCCAAGGGTTGTTGCAGGAGCCCCAGGGCAGCACAGCCACAAAGGAGGCAAACAGGTAGAAAAGTGTGTAGCAAATAATCACGTTGTAGTATATGGCTATTAGGACGGAGATGATCAGCATTGCAATGCCACAGCCTGTGGAAGCAAAATTTCCAGGGATTTATTTCATCCCAAATCCTACGGATTTCTTACAGTGGGGCAGGGTGGGGACAGGTCTTGGTTCTCTTGTACAGAGGGATACACTAATAGTGGTGACCTGTGTGTTTACAAAGGGCATCGAGGCATTCTGCCAGGAAGGGAACGTGCCAGAAGTGGTCATGGGTCATACTTTAGTGAGACCCAGAGGTGAAGTTGATCAAATAAAGAAGGAAGGAGTGAGTTCTACTGATCACCAAAGCAGGTCTCCCTTCCTGTGGCCGGAGGGAGCAATGTGAGTCTGAGGGGGCTGAGAGGCAGGGGGACTCACCTTGCAGGGCTGGGATGGCCTTCCACACGGACACTGGCCCCTGGCTGGCAAACTGACCCAGTGACACTTCTAAGAAGAAGATGGGCAACCCAGCCAGAGCCAGCATCATCAGGTAGGGGATGAGGAAAGCACCTTGGGAAGAGAGAATGGGAGTGAGAGCCCTGGGAGGCCAAGGCTGGGCATGGGCCCACTTTCCCTTTCCTTTACAGAGAGCTTTTGATGGTCCCGCTCAACCACAGGCACCCAGGGACATTGAAGACATTTCACGCTTATAAAAAACACAAGGGTTCCCTGCAAACATACTCCTTTTCTCAACCCCCACTGGATGAGCTGCTAGGATTGTGTGCTGGCTGGGTTTTAGTCTTTTTTTTTTTTTAATTTTAGTACTTCCGTGTCCCAAAATTAAGTTCTTCCTGTGTTCCACAAGTCCATGCCTTTGACTCATTGCTGGAGTCAGATTTGGTGAAATCTCATCATCTCTACAGCACCCCCACCCTCCAAGGACTTAACATTTGGGAAGCGAGACTTTGGGAGCCCTCCTTGGCTTACAACCCAAGTTACCTGGTTACCTGCACACCTTCTACCAGCCAAGGGGGCCTGCTCTGACAGACAGGTGGCCAGGCACCCATTCCTCTCCCACCACCGCAGCCATTACAGACTTCTCAACTTCCCTCTCCACATAAGAAGTCCCTTCCATTCCTCAAGGTCAACTCAAATACCTCCTCCTCCAAGAAGTCTCCCTTGTCTCTCCCCCCAGGCCCTGAGCACTTGACAATATTTATGTGGGTATCTCATCTAGACTATGGCTTTCTTTCCCTTGGAAGATTCTGTGGGGGTTTTTTGAAGGCTTGGGGAATAGCCATGTTCTCTGAAAAGGTTTGGGCCAGGAAGCGCTGCAATATGGGTCAGGCCAATTCCAGGACTAGTGGTGACAGAGCCCAGAACACTGTGCCCAATGGAATTAAGCTGATCTTTCCTAGGGCACTCTTTCTGTTCACCCTCCTCCCAACTTCCTGTCTGGGGGAGAGAACTTTCCTGTCACGGGTGGGGGTGGGGGTGTGGGGGGGTGGGGGGGGGGCGGGGATCACCGAGAGACTCTCCAGGCTAGGAAGGCTTGGTGGCAGGCAGCAGCACTGGGCTGCGGAGGAGTAAAATTAGGGGTCATGATGTGGTTTGTGCAATCCTCTTCTGCTCCTAGGAAGGGGGCGGTGAGCTCTCCACCCCACGCTGAGGGCTTCAGAGCCTGGGAGCCGCAGTGCGGAAAAGTGGGGCTCTCCGGGGCCTGGCTGGGTGCGCAGCTCCACAGCAGCTCCGGAACCTGGGCATGTGCGCTGCCCCGCAGTTTGCAGATCCCAGGCTAACAAAGCCAGGGCACTTTCACTGATCAAACTGGCTTGACTGGAACTCATCCCTTTGTGATCCTGTGTACCCACTGCCCTTCCTGTCACTGAAAGCTTTATTAGAGCACCTTCCTTCCCCCAGTTCCTGCACCCTGGTCTTGGGACTCCCTGAGGAAAACAGCAGAAACCTGGAAACCCGGCTGTGGTGCCCTTATTTGGGTGGCCACACATTTTTTTAGTTTCCAGGGCACCCAGATTGCAAATGCTCTGTAATCCTCATAAGTACTTGTCAACTTGTCCTAATTTGGAATTGGGAGGAGGGGCATTAACATATTTTTCCCTTTCAATTGTCCTGTGGTGCAGTATGTGTCCATTGTCCCTTTGCACCAAATTCCGCCTGGAGCTCATCCAAGAGACAAAAACAAAACAAAACAAAACAAAACAAAACAAAACCCAAAAAACAAACAGAAAAACAGAACAGAACAAAACTTAAGCTGCCTAACCTGATGGGGTGAGAGGCAAGTTTAACAACTGTGGGAGGGAGTTCCAGGTGCAAATTCCTATTATAACAACCAGCAGGGGCCAGCCACTGGCCCTGGGCACCTCAACATCGAGATGGCCAGCCAGGGTCCCTCCTTCAAGGGCACAGAGAGGTTCAGCAGATCCTAGAGGCCTGGCAGCTGGTGCTTGCTCACTGGTGTCCTCACCGTTTCAGAAATGCTTGTCTTTCAAAAGCATTTCTTCCACCCAGTTAGGGCAAATGAAAGGAAACCCACTTTGACTAAAGGATTTTGCTGTGCCGCTGGTGTGGGAATACTTCTGAGAGGGTTTTCAGAGCACAGCTCCTAGCCCCTCTCTGTTCACACCTGGTTTGCCAGCAGCCAGCATTCAGCACCACCCAAGTGCCCATTCCCAAGGTCTCCTGTGTAGGCTGGGATTTCCAAGTCATACTCTTAAAGCATCCTGAATTTGGTGTCCAGCACCACACAGAGTCTGGACTTCCCTGCATCAATGCCCACTTGGCTCGGGACCCAGACCCCCTCCCCACAGAACCAGGGGGGATCGAGGGCCCACCTCTTCCCCAAACTCTCTCCAGGTAAAAGCCTCTTGGATCTAGGGTGAAACAGTTACTGAAGCTCTTGCCCTCTGGCTTAGCCCTGTTGCCTCAGGGGATGGGGCTGGAGTGTGAGGAGGTTGTTCTAAGCCTCCCCTTGGGGCCCATCCTAGGGCTCTGGGTCCCTCCCCCAACCCCCAAGTGCCCACCCCACAGCGCCACAGGCGGAAAGACCGGAAAAGCCATACCTCCCCCGTTCTGGAAGGCCAGGTAGGGAAACCTCCAGACATTGCCCAGCCCTACTGCATACCCCACCATGGACAGGATGAAGTCCAGTTTGCTGGACCAGTTCCCTCGGGCCTTATTCTCATCCCCTTGCTCGTCCTCCTGGGGGCGGAAAAGCACATTGTCGGATAACAGCCCCAGGTTGGTCAGCAAGCAGGTCCCCTTCCAGCCCCCCATCCCTGCTGAGGGTCTTTCCCAGCAAGCAGGCCCCCACTTTTCAACCGAGGATGCATCAGCAAGCAGGACCCCAATTCCGAAGAGGGAATGCACCTACAAGCAGGAACCTCACCCCTCAACTCTACACTGAGACTCTTTCGGCAAGCAGGCTCCCAGCCCTGATCTGAGATCCACCTTAAACAACCCCTGAGCCCCTCTTGCCCAAATCCTGCAGTCAGGACACACCAGCAAGCAGCTTTCCCCAAACCTTGAACCAGTTGGTTGATCGCAAGCAGGTCCCTCCATCCCCAAACCCCTGACCAAGAGTTTATTAGGCAAGCAGGCCCCCAATGTCATGCCCAGAGTCTCCAGCAAGCAGGTCCCTAACCAACCCACCCCTCCCCACCCCAAACCTCTCAACACACCCCTTCCTCAGCTCTTTCTCCCTCTGGAGCTTGTGCTAAGGCCAGAGAGAGAACTGCAATGCCTGAAGCCAGCCAGAGCCCCTGCCTCCCTTTCTCTGCCAAAGCCTGCAGGCAGAATCTGCCTGGTTGGTTAATTTAGGGGAGGGGATACTTTCAGCATGGGGGTAAGGGAAATGGGCAGGAGGGAGATGTGTGGGTTAAAAAGGGGGGATAATAGAGAAGTGGATATGGCAAGAGATAGGACACCTAACACCTTGAATTCTGATCTAAATATCGCCATTAGCCAGCTATATAGTCCCCCGGGCCACTTGCTCTATCTGAGCCTCTGTTCCCATCTGTAAAATGAAGGGCTTAGAACAGCTATGCCCTGAGCACCTTCCCGCTCCAGCTTTGGGGCTCACCTCTGCAAACTCACACTAAGATGCTTTTTTTGGGGGGGGGGGCATACATGATTCTGGAATGTCTAACTACTAAACAGAAAAGCCACCTGAACTAAAACTCTGAAAATGTTCAGGACACCAGGCACCCCATAAAGCTTCTAGGACCCAGCCCCTGCATGGCTTTCATCTCCTCAGTCACCTTCCACCTCTATCCTAGCAACCCAGGATGTCCCATCCTGGTCCACAGGCCGAGGAGGATGAAAAAGCAGCTATCAGGAGGAGAGGAAGTGGTGGGGAGAAAGGCAGGTAGGTGTCAGAAAGGCAACAACAAAAAGATGGGCAGAGCTAAAAATAGGCAAATGCAGGGCTTGATCTACACTGAACATCTTTAGCATGCCCCTACATTCCTTCCCACATGGACTAGCCCCACCCCCACCTCCCGTTCTTCCAGAGCTGGAAGGGTGGGAGTTCCAGCGGCTTTTGCCGCAGTGCGGAGGTTAAGAAGACATGAGAAACAAAATTCTGCCTCCATCTGGGGTTACACTGGTGGGCACATGCTGTCAGAGGCAGTTAATACACACAGACGAACACTCCAGAAGTGGCCCCCAAAAACAAGGACAGGGTGGAAGAGCCAAAGTGTCTGTTCGTTTCTAATTACTCTAACAGCTGAGCTGCTGCATGGGTCTGTGGATAACTGTGTGTGTGTGTGTGTGTGTGTGTGTGTGTGTGTGTGTGTGTGTGAGAGAGAGAGACAGAGAGAGAGACAGAGAGAGAGAGACAGAGAGAGAGAGACAGAGAGAGTGAGAGAACACGAATGAGAACAAACACTAGAGTGACTACAAACAGAAGGGTTATATAAATCCAAAATCTCATCCAGGTGGATGTTCTGGTTTAGGCACCCACCACTGCACACATGCCTAGCCCTTGAGCCCAGGGAGGAGAGGAGACAGTGGAAAGGCAGGAGGGGACGAGCTGAGGCGGGTGGAATGGGACAGAGGAGAGGAGATCAGAGGAAGGAGAGAGACTGGGGGAACTGGAAGACGACGAAGCCTGTGTGGGAGAAGGGGCCACCGGGAATAGTTGCTTATCTTTCACCCAGGATTGGGGTTTGCTCTGTGGGGTTTTCATGCCTCTGGTTGAGCATAAAGGATCAAATGCAGAGCTGGTTCCAGGTTTGTGGAGCCCGAAGCTTATACAATTGAGGGTGGGGGGACCCATACAAAATTATGATGACAAAATTAGGTACCAGATTTTTTCTTTTTTTTAAATTTATTTTTGGAAAACCCCTGAAACTTAACTTTCAGCAGCAGGCTCCTGTGAACCCAGCTCTCATCAAATGAGTTCTCACGTGATAAATGGTAACTCACAGTGAAAAGGCTACAAAACTTAAACGAATATTTATTTCCTCTGGGTTTTTCTTCTTTTTTTTTAATTAAGAAAAGTAATTAAAGACCCAGTTATTGGCAAGTGAGGGTTGTGTCTTCGTAAGGGGGTAGGAATATATCTGCCTCAATTGCTTAATCAGGCTGTGCCCGGTTTCTGCTCCCACCGAGGCTGGGAAGGGACAGGGAGCGGCAGGTCCTGAGGTCGATCCCTCGGGTGGGGCAGGGTCATTACAGCCCTCCTGCCCTGAACTGGAGACCCCAGCGCAGTGCGAGCTTCGAAGCCCCAAAGCTGCTGTCAGCACCCATTACCTGACACTGCCAACCAGTCTCCGCATCAGCACACGTGCACCCGCCACTGCCCGCTCCCCTCGCGCGCCTGGGGAGCAGGAGACTGCGCGGGCCGAGAGCGACCTGCTTACCTGGGCGGCAGTGGTCGCCACGCTGCCAGGCAGCACAGACGTGATTCCATCCGTGCCCAGCACCACGGTGCTCTGGCTCATATTCACCCAGCCCACGGCTGGGGTATTGTTCCGCTCCAGGGTGCCCTTGCCCACACTCACGTCCGCATCCTCCTCCGGGCCCCGAAGGGCCGGAATCTTACAATGCATCGCGTTGCCTGGCCCTGCGCCCCCAGAAGGGGCAGCCTGCGCGCCATGAGTCTCGCTCAAATCCCTCAGAGCCGCGGAGGGGGCCGGCGGCCTTGGTCTCGGGCAAGCCCCCAACCCCAGGCGTTCAGCCTCACAGGCTCGGGGGTCGAGGGACTGGAAAGTTTGGGCGCCGGTGGAAGCCGACCTGGGCACACTGGGCGGCGTGGCCGAGGCTGCGGGAAGGTCCTGCTCCGGGCTGGTCCTGGGCGCGCATGAACCCTCGTGGTGGCCCAGCACCACCGCCGCCTCCAGGCTGTTGGCTGGTTGTTTATTCATTTCCCTGGGAGCACCGCAATCCTGCACATACAACGTGAAATAGGTGCAAAAAAAAAAAAATCAAGGCAGCTTTGAAATTAACCTGTGTCTACATATAGAGCTATGTTCACAGCTCAGGTCCAAACACAATATCTAGGGAACAAATTGAAATCTGGATTTTTCTTTCCTTTTCCAGGAAAAACTGCAGTCAGTATTTTTCAATTTGCCTGTCTGCTCAATAACCAGATGACATAAGGAAGCTAACGTTCTCCTCCCTGACGGAGTGGAACTGAGAAAAGAGGCAGAAATGGTTTTTTGGAGCAGTAAAGGGGAGGGTGAGAATAGCCCTACAGCCATGAGCTCTCCACCCTCTTTGGATTTCACATCACGGCTGTAGGGTGCCCATGTCCCCATCGCCATTGTAGAAAGATTCTTTAATTTTCCGCCCCATTTCCTTTGTCATTCAACAATGCACATTGCCTCTTTTTTTTCTCCCCATAAGCGATAGACAAGCTGCGGCCACAAAGCTGATGCCCTGGCACCTGCGAGGATTTCAGGCGAAATCGTTGGTGCGAATCCCAGTGATCCAAAATCCAGCCCTGCCCGCCAGGTAGCAAAGGCAGGGATAGCAGCAACAACCCAACAACAATGATAAACCACACTTAAAACACTGGACAGTAACCAGGTTTGTTATCTTACACAATCTACATTCACTCCCAGATTCCCAGATATGTAAAAGAACATGCCAAGTGCTCGCCTCCAACCCAGAATACATTCACAGAAGTCTGATATCCTTCATGGACCAAAACTCATGACTAATTTTCATTTGATTTCTCCCAATTGAGGTTCAAATTAAAAAAACTACCAGCGGTGGTTTTTCCGTCCGCTTTCTTCCTTCTCGTTATCTTTCAAGGTTTCCTAAACATTAGTACCAATAATTACTATTATACTGTGAGAATAACCATATTGTCTTCAGCTCATCCACGCACCACTCATCAAATCTTCGTGCACAAGTGCACATAGCAGAACTCCTTAATTTGCACCCATCTAAGTACCTTGACTCCAGCAAGCATTCTTATCTCATCCTCTAGGACCCCGAGCCACTAAGGCTCCTGTGGGCATCTGATTTCAGCACCGAGGACAGTGCTAAGAATCCGCAGGGTAGGTGCTAAGACTCTGCAGGGTAGGTGACCCGCCAACCTCTCAGCTCCGTACCTTCAGAAACCTCTTTTGGACCTCAGGTGATGTTCACAAGTGCAAATACTATGGCTGTGACGACTGTCCTCCCTCCTTCTTCCAAAATGCACAGAACATTTCAGAAAGAAGTATTCAAAACGAATCTGCTCCTCCTAACCCCGCAGCCCCCTCTCCGAAAAGAACGACAAAAAAGCGAACACTCACCATGCCTGACACCGGCAGCAGACTGAATAGGGAGAGAGAGTGAAGCCAGCTATTGACAAGACTGGGTTCGGCTCCAGCAAGAGAGGCGCTTTCTATATCTCCTTAGGAAAGGCGAGGTTTGCGTCAGTGCAAAGCAAGGTGCCCTTCGTTTGACATTTTCTTGATAATACAAGTTTGATAAATCATTACCCCCATGGATTCGAGTTTTAAAGGGACAACAGCCGTGAGTACGCTGGTCCGCTGTTGTCACTCGGGAGGGAGGGGGGCTGCGTGTTCAGCGTGACTCATGTGGGTCTGATTACTAAACCGAAGCCGGCGGCAGGAGATGACAGAAGTTTGCCTCTCCCTAATTACGGAAAACATGGGAAGGACACGTCCCACTGCACCCAAGGCGAGGCGCAGAGCGGATGGGGCTGCCGAGGTGGGCGCGAGGGAAGGAGTTAAATCACCCTCATGTTTCTGTCTTTCTCTGCTACTACATCCGTAGCTGCCTCTCCAAATCTGCAAGCAGTGGATTCCACAATATTACCCCCCAAACAATCGGGGGTCGGCTGGTAGCGCCACAGCTCTGCGATGGCTGCCGCACAGGGGTGCTGCTTGGATAAGGGTGTTGTAACCACCTGCGTGTACGGGGACTTAGATTCTCACTGCCCTACAACCAGTGTTAGAGGGATCCTGGACTTTCGCTTAAAAATTGAGGTCTAACATTTGCATTCCTATTTTATCTCTATTGACACAACAGAAATTCCTGGGTAAAATTACGATTGCTCTCAGTGTATTTGTTAAGCTCCTCTGAACATATTTTAAAGAAATAAAAAGGAAAATATCTTCAACACCGACCTGGTTCTTAGTCACTTTCAAAGTCAAAGGAGACTCATGTTTTCTTCTAAGCCCTCTCAATAAAAACTCACCGCAGCTAGGCCTGGTTTGGAAGCGTGACCCTCCCCCTCCTCCCCCCCCCCCCCTCCCCCGCAGCCAGGTGGCAGGGCTGGCTGTCCTGGAAGCCATGGGAAGATGTGCCGCCCTACTCCAGCTGGGTGGGGGTGGCCGTGGCGGTAAAAAGAGGGACTTTACTTTGGGTGTAAAACAATGGCTATCATCAAAACAGGGAAAACACCTTTACAAATAAGGTCTAGTTAGGAGACTAGAAGGGATTTGTAGGTAAACCGCTTCCCCTCCCTCCTTCCTGGGGGCCTGGTTCGGGAAACCCCTGGTCCCCCGGGATGGGGAGCTACAGACAGCACTCAGTCCATTTCCCGTGGCCACACCAGCATCCCAACCCGCCGCCTTAGGGTCGGCTCGGTTGCACCGGCTGGACCGCCCCCACGCAGCGGAGGGCAATGCCGCAGGGCCCGGGCGGAAGCTGCAGCGGCAGATTGTGGTGGGTGCCTGGGGCGCCGCGAAGGCCCCTCCCGCCACCTTCCAGTGGCTCTCTGGCGTTCCCACGACTCTGCTCCCAGACTCGCCCGCTGGGCCCGCTGATGGAAGAGGGCTGGGGATCCAAGGTCCGCACTGATATTGAGGGAGGACAGGTTCCCTGAAGAGACCCTCCTGGAGAGCTGCCTTGCGCGTTCCAGACCGCGTTTACTGTAGTGTTGAGTTAATATGTACTAAGTTCTCAACATGGAACCACTGCGCAAGAGCTTTCCATGAATTATCTCATTTAGCATTGACAACCTTTGGGAAACTCCCAGTTTTAAAGCCGGGGAAACGGAAAATCATAAAATCTCCTTTGACCCTAGAAAATCTCCCAGCCCCTTTCACAGGGCCGGGCAGGGCGGGGAGAGAAGCTCCTGATTCTCCCCGGAGGCCCGCTCCGCTCCGAAGGAAACCAGGCTCCTGAAGGAGACAGGGGTGGGTCTGGTGGGCTTTGGCTGAGTGTGGTCGGGAGAGCAAGCGGAACCCAGAAGCCTGGGGCGCGAGCTTGGACTCGGTGGGCCCTGGCAAACACCCTGGACTCTGGGAGCCGCGGGGAAACCTGGGGAGAGGGGCCTGTCCAGCGCTTCATTCAGAACAGATCCCAGTTTTCATGGAGCCAAACCAGGATGCGAGCACTTGAAGGGGCGGCCCAGCAGCCCTGGCTTCTGCACCACGAGGCGCCCCCCCCCCGCCCCCCCCCCCCAGGCTCCGCGGGCCCTGGGCCAACTTCCACCAGTCACGACTACGAAAAGTTCTGGCCAGTTCCCTCAATTTGCATTTGAACCACTCCCGCAAAATGCCGCGTGATCGTTGTGCTTCCACCCAGCACATCCACGTTCTGGGCGCACAGATGTCCCAGGCCAGCGCCCCGGAGCAGGGAGAACGCCCCCAGCAGCGACTCTGGGCCGAGTGACGCCAATCCCCACTCGGTCCCCAGGCCTGACGTTTAGCCGGCGGGCCCTCCCCAGCCAAGTGCGCACTTGGGTTCCTGCGCGAGGCCCGCGGTGCTTCTGGCCCGTCAGAGGTAGTTGACGCAGGAGGAATGCAGCCGCCTGGGGAGGGGAGGGCTTTGGCAGGAGCTCAGCTTTGGCTCCCTACCTTCCCCACTTCCCGCCGCAAGATTCTAGAAAGGAGGGGCCACATGGAGAGTGGTGGGAGGGTCCAGCAGCCCCAGAAAGGTCGTTCTGAATCCCAGGTGGGGGCGGAGTGACGGGCACCAGCCGGCCGCAGGGTACGTTAGGCGGGCTGGAGTGGGCGTGCTGGGGCGGGAGGCCAGGGACAGCTTGTGCACCGGGCTGTGAGTCCGTGCTCGCTAAGTGCCAAGGACAGAGCCTCCATGTTAAAGAAAAGAATTAGAATAAAAGGCTCAAGTCCTCGGGATGCGGGCCTCCGCCCCCGCCCTCCACGGCCGCCTGTTTGGAGTGATAATCAGCCCGGTCGGTGCAACGCTGCCGCCGCCGCCGAGCAGGCCGTAAATCCGCATCCATCACGGCGCAGCCATTCGGGCGGAATTAGCAGTCACTATGGCCTTAATTACTTTGTCAAAGATGAAAAATAGTAATTGATTTTGCCCTCGATCATTTTGCGCCCCCCCCCTTTGTAGATAAGCAAATAAATAGCTATTTTTCAAAACCCGTGTGCACCCCGCAGTATGGAGGAGGAAGAGGTAGTCTATTGAAAAACAGGCCATCAGTGGCAGCCCTGATGCCAGTGTCTGTCCCAAGACTGGAGAGGAGCCGTAAGAGGCGGGGAGCAGGAGAGGGCCTGAAGGGCAGACTTTCGCATTCAAGATGCTGCCCTCCTCCGCACTAGGGAAGGGGAGAGGAAGGAGAGGAAAAGGTATCTGACCCACTCCTGCTCTGGTGTGAGTGGGCGCTTGCAGCAGGCGAGAAAGAGCTGCAGGGCCAGGTTGACAGAAAAGCGAGGAAACCTGCTTAAGGTCAGCCCCCAGAGTCAGGATTTGAGGGACTCCATTCCACCCCACCCAGCGGATTTAACGTGCGCACCTGTGCGGGTGCTCAGATGGTTTTGATGTGGGAACCATAAACACCGAAAACCTCTACAGCTAATGGATGCGAGGCCTCTGTGTGGGTTTAGGGTGGCATTGCCAAGAAGCCATGCAGTATTTCTGTCCCACTTGCCCACCACTGCCCAGTTCCACTGCAGTGTCATTTCCTACTGAGAACGTGGGTTCTGCAGCACACCACCTCCTAGCTCTGCACCCACAGGGGACATTCTTGATCTATAAAATGAGGATAATAAGATTAACCTACCTCAAGTGTTGTTCAAGGATTAGATGAGATATGTATGTATGTAAAATGCCTAGACTGAGGCTAGCTGCCTGCCTAGTATGCTTTCCATAAGCAATCGTTGTTATTCAGTCTGGGAGAATCATCTGTTCGAAGCTCCTCTAATTTAGCAAATAAAACAGTTCTTTCTCCTTGGTTCAGAGGGTTTAATATGGGGAGACATGCACAGAATAGAAAGCCTTACCAAGTGGATACTCATTGTGCAACATTTCTCCTCATTCAGTGGTTTAGTCAGGCAATAATCAAGTATGCATCTTCATTAAAAGAAACTTGGGAGCATTCTGAAAAAGTGCTCAAACACAGGCTTCTATGAATGTTTCTCAGGCATCTTTTGTTTAGATTAAGGTAAACCTCAACATAAACGACAGAAGCTTGGAGCTTTGCAATCAGCTGCATTTTCCATTTCTCATCTGGACCCTGGTGTCAGGGAGACAAGCTAATCAAGGCAAGCTTCCCTCATCATAGCATTTCAGAAGAGTTCATACTTAGAAATCAGTGATTCAGCTTAGTACCTAGTCTGCGTGCAGAAAATGTACATCCAAAATTCCGAGAGTGAGACAGGCAGGATGCGTGTCCCTGAGTCAGCAGTAGTGATGATCCTCACTTCACTGCAGCAAAACACGGAACAGTGAGTGCAGGCGCAGAAGCAGAGAAGTTTAGAATAAGCTGTGAAGGACAGTCAAGATCACCTGCTTTAGGAGTGAGAAAACAGGTCCAGAGAGGGAAACTGAGTCTGCAAGGGCGCTTGTAAGTTAGAAACAGTCTAGCAGCATCTCTTCCTTAAAAAGGAAAGAGAGAAAAGAACTACGCTATCCTTTGATCCAGCAGTCCCACTTTTAGGAATCTACCCGTGGCACAGTGCAAGAATGTTTATTATGGCAAAGTTGATAAATGAAAGCCTAGGTAAAGAATATCCATATTCGGTCAATAGTATATCTAAAGCATGGGATAATCTGCAGCTGCTAATAGAATAATTTAGAGCAGGGGTGGTCTGGCCCTGACAAGGCATTAGGGGTGAGTTAATTAAATGTTTGACCAAATATAGCAGGCTAATGTTTAAGTTGATAATTTTGTATGACCCGTGAATGATGTTATAAATATCCAAATGGCCCTTGGCAGAAAAAAAGGGTTTCCTACCTCTGATTTAGAGCCACACAGTTGGCTTGGACAGATTTTCATGAAATATTGAATAAGAAAAGCCAGATGCATGAAAGTGTGTATAATATGATTCCAGTGGGTGTGTGTATGTTGTGTGTGTGAGAGAGAGGTCCAATAAAGAGTGGAAGCACACACAGTAGGTAGCACCTGGGATTATTGGTGGGCAGTCTGGGCATTGATATGGGAGGAGAGGAAAGCTGAGGAAGGAGAAGATCTAAACGAAAAAAGAAAAAGAGAGGGAAAGACTGTACTTTAAAAATGATTGTAATTGTCATATTTATAAACTTATGTAAAACAAATAAAAAGAAAAAATTTAGTACTAGAATCTACTACTTTAATTAATGAGGCTATTCACCAAACAGAGTAGTTTAATTAGGAAGTCTTTCTCTGAAGGGTAGAACTCAGGGGGAAAAAAAAGTCAGTTAATTAAGGATTCAAGTTCCCAATATTTGGCTAACCTTCTTTCTAAAGCCTCCGTGTTTCTGTCTCCAAGCTCTGCTGGGCTGCAACCAGGGCCTGATAAAGACCTTTACAGGACAAAGGCTTGAAAATATGACCATGCTCTGCTCCCCCATCCCCGTTCTTGTTATATGCATTAAACTATAAAATGAACTAAGATTATACTGAACTGAAAATTTCTGATTTCTCACTTTTCCATAATGAGAACATTGATGCTTTTCTGATAAACAACACATTCACCTTTCCTCTGCTTTCTTTTCTTATCATTCTTTGGGTAGCTCTGCTTTACCAGTTGCAAATGTTAGGCATAACTACTTAGTAAGCTCTTTAAGTCTTCTGTGTTTGTGCATCTGCTCAAATTTCCCAAACCCCAATGGGAGATACTAACTCTGAAAGAGAATTAGGTCTCAAATATATTCCTTATTGGCAATAAGAGATTTCTAATACATGGGGTATAAGGAAATTGATATTTTATGTCTACAATGTTCATAAAGGAGATTCCCTCCTTTTTTTCTTGAATGCCCCTTTCCCCCTGGCTTTCTAATACTGAGTTCAACGTCATGCAAACCTAGCAGAAATTCCCACAAGTAGAGCAGAACAGATGTGGGAAGCTTCAGCATATAAGCAGTTGATGGAGTTAACCAATGCTATTGAGTCAGATCTGAACAGGGTTCAAAAAAACACAGTGATGAGGACAATGATCCAGGAAGTGGGACCTTGAAAATTCAAGACCCTTTATACCAGTAGGAAATGCCAGGCAGCACAGATAAATTTCAGGATCTTAGGATTTTGTCACAGGGTGATACCCTTATAAATTGGGCCTAAGGGGCTATGGACATTGACACCAAATTTGGTACTGTTGGTTCTAGTCATCTGCAGCATTCAATACAGAATGAAACCATATCAAGCAATGGCTAGCCCACTCTATCATCTTTGATAGACAACCCAGAGTTAACTAATCATGATGATAGCTGTCTCCTGAGATGTAAACATTAGAGCTTAGAAATATTTTAACATCATCTATTAGGGTCTGCATTCTATTTCAGAGTGTTTCTGTTTCAGTGTAAATATCTTCCTGGGTGAGGGTAACATGAGATAGGGGAAATAGGACTTTTCAATTAGACATAAGTCAAGAGTTTGGATGCAAGTTCTGCAACTTATTAGCAGTGTTTTGGAGCTTTCACTTATCCCACCACTCCAGAACATATCGTATTAACATTTTGGTATAAGGCCTTCTAGATGTTCATGTGCACAGAGATGTAGTTTTTGTTTTTACAAAATGAATATCATGCTGCTCATAGTCATTTGTAATCTGCATTTTTCGCTTATATTGTTGATACAGCTCTGCCCGATTGTCCTGAAACCTACATTATGTTTAACTGCTGCACAGATTTCCATAGTAGAAATACTCCACAATTTAACCAATAAACAATTATTTTACATTTGGATTGTTTCAAGTATTTCTTATAAATAGTACTGCATTACAGGTCTACACCTATCTATATTTGTCTTTGGCCGTATCTCTAATTTGGATTCTTAGCATAGGTTCCTAAATATGGAATTAGTATTTAAAGGAATTGCACATTTTTGAGAATTGGGTCCATTTTATCTGGACCTGTTTTCTTTTTATGTCTGCCTGAAATGCAGACATGGAGCTGTACGTGAAGATGCACCCAAACTCTGAGCCGAGGCTGCCAGGGCTCTGTGCTTTGTTTCCATCCCTCCTTCCAACGATGCCCAGCAATC
Organism: Myotis nattereri; assembly: GCF_964212035.1. NCBI lineage: Eukaryota > Metazoa > Chordata > Mammalia > Chiroptera > Vespertilionidae > Myotis > Myotis nattereri. Next base: position 28,257,898 of record NC_138084.1, read on the forward strand.
TGTGAATGCCTCTGGCTACAAAAAGCCACGAGAACAAATATGTTTCCATAAAGGCTAAATCTGTTTTCTCTTTAGCATAAAGGAATTTTTTTAATGAAAAGAATATTATTTGGTAAATACAAATATTTGTAAATGTCACTATGCACAATATCCAAATTTTCCAACTATTAGGACCAAACAAATAAGCTCGTCTGTTTACACAGGATTTAATTAAACAGTTGTGAGAAATAATGCAAACACTGTTGAAATGTGTGCGGGATTTGTAAATGATTCCTCTGCAGTGGCAACACCTGATTCAGGGTGCTCTCTGGTTTCTGCCGATTATATGGATGATGACATGTTTTTCCAAGTCATTAACTTGGGCACAGCTTTGGGGCCAAATGAGAAGCTACATTCAAACTATTCTACGAGTCTGGGTGATTGGTGGAGCTGACAAAGGCAAGACCCTCTGTCATTCACCACTGTGGGAGCATTTGGAGAGTGTGATTATCTGTGACGACTCATGGTTCAATGATCCCATTGTTTCCTGAAGGCCTGGTTTCACTGATATTAAGAGAAAAAGGTGCACTGTGCCCCCGCATTGGCTATTCAAGGTGACACTATTAAAGACATTTCCAATGTTGTTGTTTTTTCCTTTAGAACATTATTCTGTCATACTTGGCATTAAAATGTTGTTGTTTTCTTTATAGAAAAATATAAGCAAAAAGAAGAAAATAAACATCATCCCACCAGGACTCTTTCAATTGCAATGGACAGAAACTCAACTCAAAATTAGCTAAAACTCAAGGTATCAAGTAATGGCTAGGTCAAGGTCAAATGAAGCTAACCTCAAGGTGGGCTGAAGCCAGGCTGCCCACAGCATCAAGATGCTATCTCCGAGTCTAAGGCGCTGTCTGTCCATTTGTCACATGTTTTCAGATTCTCATGTTGTAGAAGTCATGCCACTCAGAGTTTTGGGTTCCCATGCTCATCATTATCATCCTAGGGGAAAGAGATACCACTTCAGTTTGGGGAGTTTTGGGAAAGGACTTTAATAGGCCATACTCTGAGATAAGGCCTTCAGTTCAGATAGATTATTTGGGAAGGGGTCTCAACTAAGGAAGTGAGAAAAGAAAGACAGGGACAGGAGCAGAATCAATAAAGAGACTGTTTATGAGTGAGCTCCACTGTGGGCAATCCGAGTTCAGGCCCCCGCAGGTCCCTCTGAGGCACCATGTAGAGAACATGTCAGAATTCTTCTACCACCCCCTTTGAAATTCCACCAATTCAAAATTCATTTAGTATCACAACCAAGTTTTTTTAAAACAAAAAAACAAACAACATACTCCTCAAATAACTAATTACACATTAGCACCCTGGTGTAAAGTTTATCATATTGCTTTCCTCCTTATATCTAGAAGACACTTTCAGTATCCAGAAATGAGAAGCCTAGTTAGTGAAGGAAGGGAGACAGTGCTATACCACAGGCTATTGTGGTGTAGAGATCTGCATTGCCAGAAGAGAACAGGACATTTCTGGATTTTGGAGAGGTCAGAAGAGAAAAACCAGACACTGCAAAGATCCCTGAGGAAAGTCAACTTTCTTATTTTTCAACTATTTTCAATCACTATTTCCCAAGAATCACGAATAAGACTGAATAAATTTGTTCCAATTGAATTAAGTTCCAATTTCCAGTTTTTCCCCCTATGGATCTAGATCAAGCCTGTCAAAATCAAAGGCTAACATGGGCCAAATAAACAAGGTTTAAATTTATGTGGTCTGCAAAAAAACAAAAGCTTCAATTTTCATAGAAACATAGGCTTATTTTGATAGAGACATTCTGAATACAAAGGGCTGAAATAAATGAGTAATCATTAACATAAAATAATAGAACATTTTTTTATTATTATTAGTTAAGGTATTACAAATGTGTCCTCATCCCCCCCCCCATTAACCCCCAACCTCCCCCCCACCCCCCCGCCCCGCACACTCACGATCCCATCCCCCTGTTGTCCATGTCCATTGGTTTGGCTTATATACATGTATACAAGTCTTCCGGTTGATCTCTTCCCCTTACCCCCGCCCTCCCCTACTTTCCTTCTGGGGATTGATAGCCTGATCGCTGTTTCTCAGTCTTTGGATCTGTCCCTTTTCATCAGTCTATGTTGTTCTCTATAATCCACAAATGAGTGAGATCATGTGGTATTTATCTTTCTCTGACTAGCTTATTTCACTTAGCATAATGCTCTCCATTTCCATCCACGATGTTGCGAAAGGCAAGAGTTCCTTTTTTTTTACTGCAGCATAGTATTCCATTGTGTAGATGTACCACAGTTTTCGAATCCACTCATCTGCTGATGGGCACTTAGGCTGTTTCCAAATCTTAGCTATGGTGAATTGTGCTGCTATGAACATAGGGGTGCATATATCCTTTCTGATTGGCGTTTCTGGTTTCTTGGGATATATTCCTAGTAGTGGGATCACTGGGTCAAATGGGAGTTCCATTTTTAGTTTTTTGAGGTAGCTCCATACTGCTCTCCACAGTGGCTGCACCAGTCTGCATTCCCACCAGCAGTGCAGAAGGGTTCCTTTTTCTCCACATCCTCTCCAACACTTGTTGTTTGTTGATTTGTTGATGATAGCCATTCTGACAGGTGTGAGATGATACCGCATTGTCGTTTTGATTTGCATCTCTCGTATAATTAGTGACTTTGAGCATGTTTTCATATGTCTTTCGGCCTTCTGTATGTCCTCTTTTGAAAAGTGTCTATCTAGGTCCGTTGCCCATTTTTTTATTGGATTGTTTATCTTCCTTTTGTTAAGTTTCATGAGATCCCTGTAAATGTTGGAAATTAAACCCTTATCGGTGGTATCATTGGCAAATATGTTCTCCCATGTAGTGGGTCTTCTTGTTGTTTTGTTGATGGTTTCCTTTGCTGTGCAAAAGCTTTTGATTTTGATGTAGTCCCATTTGTTTATTTTCTCTTTAGTTTCCATTGCCCTAGGAGCATTATCAGAGAAGAAATTCCTTCGGCATATGTTTGCAATTCGCTGCCTGTGGATTCCTCTAGTATTTTTATGGTTTCCCGTCTTACGTTTAACTCTTTTATCCATTTTGAGTTTATTTTTGTGTATGGTGTGAGTTGGTGATCTAGTTTCATCTTTTTGCATGTATCTGTCCAATTTTCCCAGCACCATTTATTGAAGAGACTGTCTTGACTCCATTGTATGCTCTTGCCTCCTTTGTCGAATATTAATTAGGCATAGTGGTTTGGGTCGATTTCTGGGGTCTCTATTCTATTCCATTGATCTATATGTCTGTTCTTGTGCCAGTACCAAGCTGTTTTAAGAACAGTGGCTTTGTAATACAGTTTGATATCTGGTATTGAGATCCCACCTACTTTGTTCTTCTTTCTCAGGATTGCTGCAGCTATTCGGGGTCTTTTTTAATTCCAGATGAATTTTTGGAACGTTCGTTCTAGATTTGTGAAATATGCCATTGGTAATTTAATGGGGATTGCATTGAATCTATAGATTGCTTTGGGTAGTATGGACATTTTGATGATGTTGATTCTACCAATCCATGAACATGGTATGTTCTTCCATCTGTTTATGTCTTCCTCTATCTCTTTTTTCAGTGTCCTGTAGTTTTTGGCATATAAGTCTTTTACCTCCTTAGTTAAGTTTATTCCTAGGTATTTTAATTTTTTTGGTGCAATGGTAAATGGGATTGCTTCTGTAGTTTCACTTTCTGTAAGTTCACTATTGGTGTAAAGAAATGCCATGGATTTCTTAGCATTAATTTTGTATCCTGCTACATTGCCGAATTCATTTATTAAGTCTAATAATTTTTTGATGGAGTCTTTAGGGTTCTGTATGTACAGTATCATGTCATCTGCAAATAAGGACAGTTTTACTTCTTCTTTTCCAATCTGGATGCCTTTTATTTCTTCTTCGTGTCTGATCGCAACGGCTAGTACTTCCAGTACTATGTTGAACAGGAGTGGTGAGAGGGGGCATCCCTGTCTTGTTCCTGTTTTCAGGGGGAATGGTTTTAGTTTTTGCCCATTGATTATGAGGTTGGCTGTGGGTTTGTCATATATGGCTTTTATTATGTTGAGGTATGATCCCTCAATTCCTATCTTGCTGAGAGTTTTTATCAAGAAAGGGTGTTGGATTTTGTGAAATGCTTTTTCTGCATCAATTGATATGACTATGTGGTTTTTTTCTCTCAATTTGTTTATGTGATGTATCACATTTATTGATTTGCGAATATTGTACCATCCTTGCATCCCTGGGATAAATCCTACTTGGTCATGGTGTATGATCTTTTTGATGTACTGCTGGATCCGATTTGCTAGGATTTTGTTGAGGATTTTGGCATCTATGTTCATGAGGGATATTGGCCTATAATTCTCTTTCATTGTATTGTCTTTATCTGGTTTTGGGATTAGGGTGATGTTGGCTTCATAGAATGAGCTGGGAAGTGTTCCTTCCTCTTGGATCTTTTGACATAGTCTGAGGAGGATAGGTTTTAGGTCTTCCTTGAATGTTTGGTAAAACTCCCCTGTGAAGCCATCTGGCCCTGGGCTTTTGTTTGCTGGAAGCTTTTTGATTACTGCTTCGATTTCCTCTATAGTTATTGGCCTGTTGAGATTTTTAGATTCTTCCTGATTAAGCTTTGGAAGGTTGTATTTTTCTAGGAATATGTCCATTTCCTCCAGGTTGTGTAGTGTGTTGGAGTAGAGTTGTTCATAGTATTTTCTAACAATCCTTTGTATTTCTATGGGATCTGTTGTTATTTCTCCTCTTTCATTTCTGATTTTGTTCATTTGGGTCCTCTCTCTTTGTTTCCTGGTGAGCCTGGCTAGAGGTGTATCAATCTTGTTTATCCTTTCAAAGAACCAGCTCTTGGTTTTGTTGATCTTATGTATTGTTTTTTTGGTCTTTATGTCGTTTATCTCCGCTCTGATCTTTGTTATTTCCTTCCTTCTGCTTACTGTGGGCTTTTTTTGTTGCTCTCTTTCCAACTCTTCAAGTTGTAGAGTTAGGTCATTTATTCTCATTGTTTCCTGTTTCCTGCAGTAGGCCTGCAGAGCTATGAACTTCCCTCTCAGGACTGCTTTTGCTGTGTCCCATAGGTTTTGGATTGTTGTGTTTTCATTGTCATTTGTTGCCATGATGTTTTTTATTTCTTCTCTGATCTCACTGGTAACCCAGTCATTGTTTAATAGCATGCTATTTAGTCTCCATGTGTTTGATTTTTCTGGATTATCTTTGTTGTAGTTGATTTCCAGTTTTATGCCTTTGTGGTCTGAGAAGATGCTTAATATGATTTCAATTTTCTTGAATTTAAAGAGACTTTGTCTGTGACCCAATATATGGTCTATCTTTGAAGATGACAAATGTGCACTTGAGGAGAATGTATATTCTGTGGCTTTGGGGTGAAATGTTCTGAAGATGTCAATTAATTCCATCTGATCTAGTGAGTCATTTAGGATTGATGTTTCTTTGCTGAGTTTCTGTTTAGAGGATTTGTCCAGTGGTGATAATGGGGTGTTAAGGTCCCCTACTATGATTGTATTGCTGTCAATCTCTCCCTTGATCTCCTCCAGAAGATTTCTTACGTATTTGGGTGCTCCTATATTGGGTGCATATATATTTACCAGAGTTATTTCTTCTTGTTGGACTGCTCCCTTTAGTATTATGAAGTGGCCTTCTTTATCTCTTTTTATGTCCTTCACTTTGAGATCTAATTTGTCAGATATAAGTATTGCTACCCTGGCTTTTTTTTCACTTCCATTGGCCTGAAAAACCTTTTTCCATCCCTTCACCATCAGTCTGTGTGCGTCTTTTTTTCTGAGGTGGGTTTCCTGTAGACAGCAGATATATGGGTCATGTTTTCTTATCCACTCAGTTACCCTATGCCTTTTGACTGGGGAATTTAATCCATTTACATTTAAAGTTATTATTGATAAAAACTTGTTAGTAGCCATTTTTGTTCTTTACCGCTGCGTTCCTTCTTTGTTTCCTATTTTTTTCCATTTACAGCAGACCCTTTAGCATTTCTTGCATTGCTGGTTTGGTTGTAATAAACTCCCGTAGACCATTTTTGTCTGTGAAGCTCCTGATTTGACCCTCAATTTTGATTGATAGCCTTGCTGGTTACAGTATTCTTGGATTCAGGCCCTTCCTTTGCATGACTTTGTATATTTCATTCCATTCCCTTCTTGCCTGATGTGTTTCTGTTGAGAAATCGGTCGCTAGTCTTATGGGGATCCTTTGTAGGTAACTTTCTGTCTCTCTGTGGCTGCTTTTAAGATTCTTGCTTTGTCATTGGTGTTTGCCAATTTAATTATTATGTGCCTTGGCGTCGGTCTTTTCAGGTTCATTTTGTTTGGGACTCTGTGAGCTTCTTGGATTTGTGTGAGTTTTTTCTTCCCTATATCAGGGAAATTTTCTGTTACTATTTCTTCAAACAGGTTTTCTATTCCTTGCTCAGTTTCCTCTCCTTCTGGCACCCCTATTATTTGGATGTTGTTTCATTTAGCGTTGTCCCAGAGTTCTCTTAGGCTCTCCTGCTTTTAAATTTTTTTTTCTAGAAGCTGTTCTGTTTGGGTGTTTTTTCCTACCTTGTCTTCCAGCTCGCTGATGCGGTCCTCTGCTTCTTCTAGTCTACTGTTGATGCTTTCTATTGAGTTCTTTATAGCAGTGATGTCATTTTTCATTTCTTCTTGGTTTTTCTTCATTTCCTCTTGGTTCCTACACATATTGTTGAATTTGTCTTCCATTCTTTTCATCCACCTTATGGCCATTTCTCTGAATTCTTTCTCTGACAGGTTGCTCGCCTCCATTGCCTCCATTTCGTTTACTTCCTTTTCTGATGATGCCTGTTTTTCTTTCATATGTGGGTTGGTTCTTTGTTTCACCATGATCGCTCTTCTCCAGGTGTTTGGTTATGTAGTTCTCTCTCTGCTTTCCGTGAGAAGAAGCAGTGCTCGTCTGAGTTCACGCAGTCACACTGCTTGAGATCCCTTGTTTCCAGGTTAGAAGCTGATCTCTGGACGCCGGTAACAGCCACTCCAATAATAGAACATTTTAATAAAAATTATTATTTTTTCTTGAACATTAACTTACCAGACACTGAATAACTGCACAAAATAATAAACATAACTCAAATAAACCTATTTTTCTTGTTCTCCAAAAGCGAAATATTTCCTGTTGCGCACACCAAACAAGTCAGTCCAAGACTAATGACCTGGCAATCAGCTGCTAAAATATTCATTGCTAGTAGTAGTGGAGAGAAATGGTGTACCTGTGTGTAAGGCACGTAAGGGAAATGAATGCAATACGATTATAGTAATCAGTCATTAGCGAGCATTGTAGTTCATTATTAAAAACTAGAGACCTAGTGCATGAATACGTGCATGGGTAGGGTCCCGAGGGGGCTGGGACGCAATCAGCCCTCCAGGTGTGTGGTGGGATGCCCTTGTGGGCCAGGATTAGATCCATCCCACTGACATTCACAGGAGCCAGCTGGTGGCTCCTTTTATATCCTTTCTTCCTGGTAGAGCATCTAGGGAGGGGAAGTGACCACAGTGCCTGAGGCCAACTTCCAGGAGGAGGTGGTGCTGTTGGAATCCTGCCTGGTTTGTTCTACAGAGATTGCACCTGCAGGACTACTGAGGAAGTGAGTGGCTGCTGTTGGGCTGGTGGGTCACTGGATGGGTTGGTCAGCTGTGAGAGCGCACTGACCACCAGGAGGCAGCTCCTGCATTGAGCATCTGCCCCCTGGTGATCAGTATGTGTCATAGGGACCAGTGGTTCCAGTCATTTGTTTGGTGTCTGTCACTTAGGCTTTTATATATATAGATTATGTATAACAGGATATTGTAAAAATTAAGTTATGAAATTTTTATTAAAATGTTTCTTACATACTGTTATATTGTCTGGGCCACAAAAATATTCGTTGTGGGCCGCATGCAGCCACGGGTCACAAGTTTGACATGCTTGATCTAGATGGAAGAGAATCATTGATCGGCTGCCTCCTGCACAACCCCACTAGAAATGGAGTTGCAACCTGAGCATGTGCCTTGACTGGGAATCAAACCATGACCTCCTGGTTCATAGGTCAGTGCTCAACCACTGAGCCATGCTGGCTGGGCCAAAAAGCCATGTTCTTATACCACCTAGTTTGCAATGGTTAATGTAAAACTTATCAGATGAACCTTGTTTTAGCTTTTCTTTCTTCCCCCTCCCTTTGCTTCAGAGGTCTGAGGCATCAGACTATTCTGAAGAACTGGCCACCTCTGAAAGATTCCCCTTCTAGAACATGTGGACACTTAAGAAAGGTTTCTTTTTTTTGAAGAAAATAGAAGGAGAAATAGAAGTTTTGAGTCTGTGGCACACTGTGTCTTCAAACAGTTTGGAGGAATGAAAACCTGGAGATTTAAAACCATGAATTAAACATGAGTTAAACATTCCAGTAGAATGTAAAAATGGAATATGCATCACTCTTAACCTTGAACATAGTGACTTGGAGACACTGTTTATCAGTTTTGCCAATAAGACCGTGGACTTCCTGATTGTTGTTGAACTTCTGAGTCAATCTCAAATGAGGTGAATTTTGCCTATAAAGAGTTTATTTGCTAAGAAACAACTTAATAATTCTGAAATAATACAATAATAGATATCAGTACAATTAATTCACATGTTTAACCATTTAGTTTGGGGCTCTGTATTACTTGCATGAGCCTTAAATCAATTTAGTTTTTAAAAAATATATATATTTTTATTGATTTCAGAGAGGACATGAGAGGGAGAGAGAGAGAGAAACATCAATGATGAGAGAGAATCATTTATCAGCTGCCTCCTACACGCCCCCCACCAGGGAATGAGTCTGCAACCTGGGCATGTGCCCTTGACCAGTATTGAACCTGGGACCCTTCAGTCTGCAGGCCAACACTCTATCCACTGAGACAAACCAGATTGGGCAAATCAATGTCATTTTAATGAATGGTATGTTCTGAATGGTTGCTAATACTGTAGATAACCTACTGAGGGCTACCAACATGAAAGTATGGTATTGAACTTCAGGTTTAACTGTTTGAAGCATTATAAATATTCAATTTGTAACTAGGTTGTATAGGGATAGGAGACTCACTGTTATTTTTTTTAGTGTTAAATTTATTAAATCACCCTTACATTCAACAGGCATGTGTTGAAAGAGCATTGTTATTGGTATTAGTGAGGGAATGTGTTCCTTTATTGTAATTGGGCCTTTTGTATCACTCTCTTGATATTAAATTAGAGGTGCCTTGAAACAGAAATAATAAACCAGAAATGAATTATTTAAAAAAAAAAAGGAAGGTCACTTCCCTAAGGAATGGAGTCCATGAGTTTTCCATTGATAGGCCCAGAATGGAAAAAAGATCCCATGAGTTTGATGTACTAGCTGTCTTCCCCACTATTTGTTCTCTTCTTCTTCCATAATAGGTGAGTGTAGCTAAGCACTGGCAATCCATTTAAAGATGTCAGTCCCAAGCCGTCTTACAGCGTGGTGAGCCCTTGGCCACTCCATCTGGCCAATGGGATGTGAATGAGCAAAAGCCTTAAGAAGCTTGAGCATATGCTTTCCTTCCCTGCTGAGCAAGTGGTTGTCCTTGTTGGCTGGGAGGACGAGGACTGCAGCCATGACTTTGGACTGACAAGGAAGAGCCACATGTTAGGAACAGCAGAGCTGCCTGTCAGCACAGTACCTCTTATCTCTTAACTATGGTATAAATAATAAATGAATTCTTATCTAATTTAAGCTGCTGTCATTTGGGGTCTCTTTGTTACAGCAGCTTAGACTGTTCTAACTAACATACTGGATGTCTATACGTCAGTTTGAGCCCACCACAGGTGGGTGCAAGGGCCTTTTGTCAAACTGAGGCAGTGCCCATGCAACTAACTTAAGGGGAGACTGGAAGACCAATGAGCAATTTTTCTCTACTACCCTCAGACTAGACCAATCCTGCCAATGCTCTGATTTCAAACTTTACCCTCTAGAACTGTGAGACAACAAATTTCTATTGTTTAAGCCACCCAGTCTGTGGTACTTTGTTATACCTAGCAGCTCTGGCAAACTAATACACAACTACACATATTCACCAAATTTTAGATACAAAGTCCCAAGAACATCCATGGACCCCTATTGAAGGACCACTGCAAAATTGTATTTCCTGAAAATATTCCAATGCCCATAATAATGATAACATGAAAAAAAACACTGTTTTAAAGCACTGTTTCAAGGGCTTTTTGTGTATTAAATCATTTAATTCTCCCAATAACTCCAGCAGTCACAGGAAACTAAAACAGATTTTGGTACCTAGAAATGAGCTGTCACTGATGTTTTTATTGCTGTTATTTCTCTGTTATGGAGTGATCTCTGGAACTGACATCCTCCCACTACTGTGGCTTAAAGTCTGATTGATCCAGAGACTACAAATATTTTTAAAGGTAAATTCTGCATATGGCTCCAGAACTGTGTTATCCAAAGAATTAAATTCCAGTTCCCTTCTTCAAATTCTTCCTGCAAAGTAATAAGTGAGAATATTAAATAAATTCAATTTTCATCCTTCTGGATCTCACTAAAATGCATACCTTTTCCCCTTTCTCTTCTCGTTCCCTCAGCTCTACAAGTTATTTTTAAAAAATCTTTAGAGAAGAAAAGTGGCCAGATTTGTAAACCAGTTTTCCAATTACTGAGCTCTGCAAAGAAAGATGCCATAATTGCTTAAGGTAAAAGGAAAGGAAAGAGGTAAAAAAGTAAATTACCATGAGGATCAATGGTAGAAGTTTTCTGAAGACCATGGAGTATTTTCCCATTTTACCTGTCAGCACACATGAAGGAATAAAACTGCACACTCACCAGAAGATACTTGTATGCAATCTCTCTTGTGTTAGACTTTCCTTCTCACTTTTACATGCACACACACACACACACACACACACTAACAAAGAATAACATTGTCATGAGCTTCTAGCTCAAGTGAAGGATGAGTTGAAGGTCCACAGAGAAGGAGTTGACTGGCTGACAGTGTGAGTGGCAAGAAAAAGTATGGTGAATCAACATAAAGAAAGATACTGGAGGAATGGTTATCTGGAACTGGTTGACTTTAATAGGTATTTCTCACATTCTATCTTTGATTACAGACTCCATCTTAAGAGGCCAAGGAAAAAGGCTTATGGACAAGTGGTCCAACAACTGACCTTTGAATATCTTTCGGCTTATCTAGTGATTTTTTTCCTTGATTGAGTGAAGCTCGCTAGCCAGGGGCTTTGTGAGCACAAGGGTATTTTGTCCTTTGACCCAACAATGGGAATTCTTCCTGAAGTAGCCTTCTAGAACACACTAAGTTGCTTATTTTTAACTCTCTTCACTGGCTTAATGTGAAGAAAAAGCCTTTCCAATTGGGTTACTGTTTGACTTGGTTTACTTTTCATATACTGTTCACACTGTATGATATATGCTTATGTATTCAATAAACATTTATAGGGCAGTATCTCTAGTATCCATAAGAATATAGCAATAAACTGGAAATATGCAGCCTCTGCCTTCTTTATCTTTACAATCTCTCTGGGAAGAGGACTATTAGGCTACTGTGCTAGAATATGATGAAGCTTATTTTAATAACAGCAAAAATTAATTGAATGATCAGAAACCAATTATAAAGTACATTACATGCATTAACTCATTTAACCCCTGTGACAATTAAGGCTAATAAGATTCTTATCCCCACTTAATAGATGAGGAAACTAAGTCATAGAGAGGATCAATAACTTGCCAAAAGTTACTAACTAGTAGATAGTAGAGCTGGGCTCTGAATTTAGGCAGTCTGGCTTCAGAGCTGGTGCTTTTAATCATCTATATAATAAAAGGCTAATATGCAAATCAACCAAACTGCAGAATGACTGGTCGCTATGACATGCTCTGACCACCAGGGGTCAGATGCTCAATACAGGAGCTGCCTCCTGGGATTGGGCCTAAGCTGTCAGTCAGACATCCCCCAAAGGCTCCTGGACTATGAGAGGGCATGGATCAGGCTGAGGGACCCCCCACCCCGAGTGCACAAATTTTGTGCACCGGGCCTCTAGTTATGCTATAATTAAAGAAGTTATAGAAACTTAGGGTCAGGGATGAGGGTTCTTTAACCTGGTACAGGTATTACAGGTGGTGACTCTGCTGATTCCTGAAGGATGAGCAGGATTTCACTTGGGAAAGGTGGCTATATCCAGCATAAATACTTTTAGCTTCAAGTAATGCCCTGTCAACTGTTGCATAGCAAGAGGGTGTTATTTGTCTACATAAGAAAATGTCTGGTGGTAAGAGTTCCTAGCATTGGTGCAGAGGTTCCAGGAAGCCTGGATTCCAGTCAGTATCTCTTTCTTTTCTCCCACTGGTCTACAGCAGGTCCAGGCCTCACAATCAATTTTCTGGGAAAGAAAGGTAGGGGAGATTGGGGTTGAGAGTTTTTGCTTGTATACCTTCCTATTATCAGGTAGGGAGAATCCTTCCAGGTGTTTCATTGTGACTTCCTCGTACAAATAATTAGTTGAAACGGGATACTATGTCCACCTCTAGACCAGGTCTTGGGCCCACTTTCCCTGAGACCAAGGATTTCCAGGATTCTGTAGGAAAAATGAAAAGAGTAAATTTTGAGTAGGTAGCCAACAGGGACTGCCAAAACAGAAAATAGTATTCCAGATAGAGGGAATCATATGCACAAAGACTTGGCAGAAAACCAAAGCATGACAAAAATGAGGAGTGGGAAGTATAAGTGGAGATGAGCTTGGCTGATGGCAAGAGATGAAGCTGGAAAATGATGGAGAGCCCAAAGCATGAAGGGCCATGTATGAGATCCTGAGTTTATACAGGGTCACTGCTGTTACAAAGATCATTCTGGCAGCTCTGTGAAGAATATTTTAGGGAACAAGAAATATCAGAGGCAGGGAAAATAGGTGAGATGGTGTCCTGAGCTCTTGCAGAGGCATGGTGATTGGAGAGAGCTGGGCTTCAATATTTCAGAGGTAGAATAAAAAATAATGACTGAATTTGGGATTGAATGCCTGATGACTATTGTCTTCATTTCCACTAGTAAAAACAGCACCAAAGTCAGGACTGCTGAAGCCAATTTCAGGGATTCGTGTTTACTATAGCGAGTTGGCAATTACTTCAGAAGAAATCCATAAAATCCATTTCGTTTTTGTAAATTTGAATTTTATTTGTTATACATATAAGTCACATCAAACAGTTCCATAAGGCTTTCAATAAGAAGCTGCAATCCTTTGTCCCAACTCACCCCCTAAGGTTGCTATTCTACATAGACATCTACATAAGCTTTTAGCTGTTTCTTCTAATATTTATCTCTAGGGTTTCAACTAACATGATTATTCTGCTATTTCTTGACTTCTAATTATGGAAGACAGGATTCAAGTTTCTACCCTGTTTCACCTCAATTTCCATCACACATGTATATACCAGTTCCCTCCTCCTGGCCTCTTAACATCATTATATCATAATTTTAGCTTAAAATAATATTAAGCATTTGCTTTATTATGGCTGTGGGAATATTACTCATAGATGAGACATGTAGAACATGATTGCATTTTCTCCCTTGTACAACTTTTTTGATAATAAATTTCCTACTTTTCTGTTAATCTAAAAGTAAATTATTAATTCTCCACTAAGAATGTAAATATTATTTTAAAAAATAAATTTTATTGATTTCAGACAGGAAGGGAGAGGGGAGAGAGAGAGATAGAAACATCAATGATGAGAGAGAATCATTGATTGGCTGCCTCCTGCACTGCATGCCTCACACTGGGGATGGAGCCTGCAACCTGGGCACATGCCCTTGGCTGGAATCAAATCCAGGACCCTTCAGTCCACAGGCTGATGCTTTATCCACTGAGCCAAACCAGCTAGGGCTGTAAATATTCTTTCAACATATTCTAACACATTAGCTTATCTAACATCACTTTTTTTTTCTTGAATACATCCATCTGTGAGCCTTCAATTCTCTTGTTCCAATGTGGACTGGTTGCTCTCTATGCCTGTGTATCAGTTAGCTATTTCTGCATAATAAATCACCCTAAAATTTAATGGTTACAAACAATCATTTAGTTAGCTCACAATTCTGCAGGTTGGCATTCTGGGCTGAGTTCTGCTGGATGGTCCCCCAGGTCTCAGCTTGATTCCCTCAGGCACCTGCAGTTCACTGCAGTTCTGCCTGCTCGGGTGGGGAGCTGGCTATTGGATGGCGCGCCTCATGATCTCATCCTCCAGCAGGTTAGCCCAGATGTCACGGTGGAGATAAGGATCCAAGAGAGAGAAAGGAAAGCGTCAAGGCCTCCTGAGGCTAGGACTGGAACTGGCTCACTGTGACTTCCATCACATTTTATTAGCCAAACAAATCACAAGGCCAGCCCAAAGTCAAGGGGAACAGAAACAGAATCCAAGTCTTGGTGGAAGAATCTGAAAAGTCACTCTGCAAAGAACATGGACACAGGAAGGTCACCAACTATGGCTATTAATTCAAGCAACCTATCCACCTGGGATCTCTTTTCGCTATCATCCTTGGAGTTCTTGTGGTTGTTTTTGTTTGTTTGTTTGTTTGTTTTAACCTGGTATTGGATCCCCTGTATAACTGTCAGACTTTGGAAACCAAGACAGCTATTTTAACCGTGTACGTGTGGATTGAAGGGGTGGCTTAGGTGGTGCTGGTATCTGAGGGAGGACAGGAAAATTGATTCTGCAAGTGCTGGGAAAATTGCAAACTGGATTCAACTGTTGGCTCAAGGAAGGCACTGTTTCAGCCAGGGTGAAGACCTGCCCAAGTGATGCTCTCAAGAACTGCAAGTAGACTGGAAGCAAATAGGAGGGAGCAGGTCTTCCTCCAGCCCTCAGTGTCCCTCTAGTAAAACCCTCCCCATCAGCAGCGCTTCCCAGGGAGCCAGCTGACCAAGGTGAAAGGGATTTTCAGAATCTTGGCCTCAGCATCACAAAGCAGAGTATAGAAGAATGGATTTGCAGCTATGAGACAATAAGGTACTAACTGGCACACCCCGATTTTATCTCTTTTGATTTATTGTTGACCTGGATACCACCTCTATCAACAAAAAGCAACAGAGACATGATCATATTAATTGGGAAATATGGTAAATGTGCTTCAGAGGTTGTGGTAGATGGTGGCACTAATGTTCCCCAAGGACTCTTGTGTAACTTTTCCCACATGGAATTTGGGCTTGGCCACTTTCTATGTTTTGCCAATGTGAAACAAGCAGAGGCTCATGCCCTGAGTTTTGTTCTCTGGCTGCTAGGAATCCTGAGACCACCCGGTGGAGAAGTGAAGGCAAGCCTCCTGGATGGTGAGTGACCACATGGAGAAGCTGTACCATCCCAGCAGAGCCTAGCCCTCAGTCACTCCAGCTACCCACTGACTACAAATGGGTGAGGTTGGTTAATCCCAGTGGAATATCCACCCACCTGAGCCCAGCCCAAATCACTGACACACACAACTGTGAGCAAATAAAATGACTTTTTTTTTTTTTAAAGCAACTAAGTTTTTGGGAGTTTTGTTATGCAAGCAATAACTGACACATGGATGGTACATGGAAGTTTTCTCTGTTTCCTTTGCATTTATAGATCACACAGAGCAAAACTATGCTGTTTTTGTTCTATGTGGCTTTGTAAGTTTACACTTACTTTTATTTCTTCATTGCCATTTTAGCATGGTTTTGGGAAGTAGGAAAAGTAAACATACATGTCACTTCCATCACATTTAACTGGAAGTCTCTATCCACTTTCATCAGCCCAAGAGATATTTATTGAGTATCTTGTAGGTAACAGCCCCAAGCATTTGTAATGCACTCTCACTTAATCTTTACAATAACACTCTGCATTAGGCACTGGTTTCCCCCTTTAACAGATAAGCAACCAGGATTTAATAAGGTTAAGCAATTTGCTGGAGGTCATACAATTAGTAAGCAGCATTTGTAGTTAGAATTTGTGCACAAAGCCCCAAAGGTTCCAATACACTTTGTTGAACCAGGAAATAGGCAGTAGAGATGCAAAAATTGGGAGGGATGTAAGACCCATCACTGAGTAGACTTGACCTGACAACTGACTGGATATGAGACATGAAGAAGGAACAATGTCTGATAATGCCACCTCCTGTTGATGCGCCTTTGATCCATGAATGCTGATGGAAAAGTTTGCTTCCAGGGTCTATCTTGGATATTTCTCTTCCTTCACCTCTGCATCTTCAGACTGAAGCTCTGCAGAGCATGGTTGTCAGCAATGTTTACATTCTTCTTTTATTGGGGAAGATTGGTTGGTGCTACTTACAGGACATTTTCCCAGGGTAAATGGTAGTTTCTGATTGTGTTCCTCGGTGGTGGGTGGGGATCTAAGCCCTGTGAGGCTCAATATGGTTAATGGCTGTCGAATGGTTACAACTCCAGGCATTGCTTAGAAACTATTCCCAGGAGACTGCCAATGTCTTTTGCACTCTGTGTAAGGAAAATTAAGTGCCAAGAAAAGTGTGTTCAATTTAGATCCATCTGGTCTGGGTTGCTTCTTTCCCTTCCTATTCTCCAGGAAAGAGAACTATTCAAAGAGACTTTGTGATCACTTTAACCTGGTAGGAAGTGGGGATGTTTCTGGCCCAGCATTTGAAGAACAAAAAGAAAGATGGTTCTAATTATAATTGGTAGTATTTTAAGCTCAGAGCAGAGCTCATCATCCAGGGTGCTGGCTACTCAGGATATAGAACAGAACTTGGGAGGAAAGAAAGGGTGTCTGGTTTTGAGAGCATTATGTTTAGAAGAATGAAGAAGTGGCCCTTGCATGACAATGGTCTGTTTTGGTACCTGCTAGCCAGCATGTGAATACCAGAAGCTTCGATGAACAATGTCACTGTATTCCAAATAAAACCCAAACCATACATTCTGGATTTCCCAAGGGCCCCCACTTCATATACTCCTTCTGAGTATTAAACCATGAGTTTGGAGTAACTAGTCAGTGAATCTATAAACCACCTAGGTACATAATAAAAGGGCAAATCAAGGGTAAAATACATCTTTTTAAAATAGTTTTAGTGAGTTGTGATTGACATACTCTAAAATTCACTCATTTTTAAAGTATTATCAATAAGTGTTTAATCACTTCATTGAATTTAGTAAATTTGCTAAGTTGAGCAACCATCACCACTGTGCAGTTTCACAGTATTCCCATCACTCCTCACAGTTCCCCTGTGCCTGTTTACCATCAATTCTCATTCCCACCTCCAGCCCCAGGCAATCACTGATCTGCTGTCTCTACAGATTTGGCTTTTCTAGAAATTTCACATAAGTAGAATCATAGAATATATAGTCGTCTGTGTTTCCCTTCTTTTACTTAGCATAATCTTCTTTGAGAATCATCAACATCATGCCCCGGTTCATTAGTTTCCTTTTATTGCTGAATGGTATTCCATTGCAGTATTCCACTTTTTTTTTTTTTTAAATCCATCACCAGTTGGTAAACATTTTGATTGTTTCCATGTTTGGCTGCTATGACTATTGCTACTATGAGCATTCCTGTTCAAGTCTCTGTGTGGACATATCTTTCCATTTCTCTGGGCATGTACTTAGGAGTGACATTTGCTGGGTTTACATTATTATTATCTAATCAAGAGTTGTTTATATTCTTTTGGAACTCATTTTAGTAAATCAACACTGCTCATGGTATATGAGTTAGCAGTACAATACTCTTGCACCCACATGCATTTGGAGCTTCCGCAGTTGCATACATCAAATCATAGGTATAGGCTTCTGACTTCATGATATCTCTACTGGGGTTGTACCCAGACATTTATATATTGCAGTATATATTATTTCTGATATTATAACAATTTTTTAAAAATCAAAGGTAGCTTATATTATTTATGAGTTTCATTTCAGGATAGTAAAGAGGGTATTATATTTTTTATAGAAAGGGAGTCTTGAGACAGATTGAGAAGGACGTGATTTTAAGGGCCCTGATACCTGTGAGTTTTTAATCCTGTGCTTAAAGAAGCTTAATTACAAAGGCAAGTAGTCATCCTGATTCGAAGCAAACAGCAAATGAAAGCAATTGTCTTGCACCAGTTGCTTTGATCATCAGACTGTGGCCCAGTTCTTTCAGGCCAGAATCAGAGATGGAGCAGGATAAGCAAACCCAAGAGAACCATTATGAAAAGGTACAGAAAGACCTTCAGGGTCTAATACTCACCCTGGGTTCAGAATGAACCACAGACTCACAGGCTGACCCAGCAGGCTGGGTCCTGAGGGACCCAAGCAGTCCAGCTCCACACGTACAAATGCAGAGAGAGGCCTGGGGTGAGGGGGGGCGGGGTTGACAAGCTACAACACAGCCAATCTGCTCTGGGGGATCAACCTAGGAGCCTGACATTAAATGTCTCTCCCATAAGATGTTCTTTACTAATTTAGAGAAGAGACTGAGCCCTGCAGGTGGTGGTGGTGGTGGTGGTGGTGGTGGTGGTGGTGGTGGTGGGGGATGTGTCTGTGTGTGGGGGTGGAAGGCTGAGACTGAGAGCACAGAGGACAGAACTCAGTTTCCTTCCTTCCTGCTCAAGCAGCTCTGGTCCATGCTTCCCTTTCCCGCCCCCACCCCCTAATTAATGTGGTCGACTTTCCCAGGGTGAGAAGGCAGCACTTACCTGTTGTTACTCAGGCAGAAGTGTTGGAGAGGTCTCACCACCTCCATCCACTTCAAGTGGTTTATCAAAGCATGTCTGTGGTACTTGACTTCCATGGAGTCGTGGGAAACAGTGACTTCCATCCCATTCTGTGCTTTTTTGCCCCCTCCTTGCAGGGACTGGAGGTAGTTGATTCACCCCTTGTTCTGGCTCTGCACCTGGCTCTGTCACGCGCTTAGCTCTCCTGGGCTCCCATACCACTAGAGCAGCAAATTTAACTCTGGGAGATTAGGCCATGCAGGAAGGAGACCCATACATGGTCCTGGGACCTCCTCTGGATCACCTGTAAGTTTGGTGTGGGCAGAGAATCCCAAGGTTGGGCTCAGCACCCCAGGGGGGTTACCCCTCACTGGAAGGGCATGTGGAAGGGGCAGGAGTCAGTGTTGTTTTGTCACCTCAGGTGAGGTCATCATATGACTCTGGTTTTTAGATTTTGAATTTTTTAAAAACACAAACCCAGACCTTGGCAATATATTCATGCAAGTGCTTGTTATCTGTAAAGGAAGCGTCATTCCAAAGGAGCCTGTGGTGTCCCATGGGGGTCCCTTGAGTCACAGAGACTGGGAAGCGCTCCTAGACACAGCAGCACTGTGGCCTCACCAGGGAGCGGGAAGCAGGCTGGGACCTGGGCAGCACCGAAGCCTGGCCTTGCCTGTTGGGCTGCCCACATGGTGGAGGCCCAGGTGCCCAAATGGAGCTTGGCAGTACTTGTCCAGTGCTAGGCACCACCCTTCCTTACACCTTACGTCCATGGTAGCTCCAAAGCTGTCCTGAGGTTGCCCAGTTGTAAGCACGCCAGAAGCAGACACTAGGGCCTTTCCGTGCAGCCTCCGTGGGGCTTGGGCTTCAGCCTGAGCTGCCGTCTGATAGTAGCATAGGGCTGGCCTGATAGTAGCATTGGGCTGGGCCTCCAGTGTCGCAGGAAGGGGAGGGCTGTGGAGAGGTGAGCACCCGTGCAGCGCAGGCTCTGTGGCCAGGGCAGTCTGCTGTAAAGGCCGGGCCTGCTCAATTTGTTGTCTCCCAACTACTCACTACATTGCCGGAGTCATTTTCTCGTGTTTATGACAGAGGAATCACTGGCTGTGGAAAAATTACTGTGTAGCAAACAACGCCTTATGACTGGAGGTGAGAGAAAAACAAACAGCAGGCACTTTGAAATCTGGCTTCTTTAGGGCTTCTGTAGCAAATTTGGATAGTGGCTGGATTACAGATATTTACAAAAGAAAAAGAAAAAAGAATAATTATCCTGGTTTAGATAAGAGGTGCACATCTAGCTCTTGGGAGCCAGAAGTGTGTATCTTGCAAGCAAATCGCAGTACCTGTCTGGGCATCAAGGAAACTGAACTCAGGGCTTAAAAAAAGACATGATCATCCTCCCTGCTTTCAAGAACTAGAGCAAGAAATTATACATGGGTTATTGAACTAGAGCAAGAAAAAATACTCAGTTACGTGCTCATGGCTGATTAAGCACTTTCCTTGCACACAGATAGATTACAGAGAAAGCAATAAAGTATGGAGAAAGTTAGGCAGGACAGAAAGAGGTAAGGACCACAGGCCTTGTGTTACAGAAAAACCGGAGAAGGACCAAGCAACGCTTAGAGAGATGGAGTTACATTTATTATTATTACGCGCGCGGGCCCAGAGGAAAATGTCTCTCAAATTCTAGGCAAAATCACACAGGAAGTTTCCTGTATTTATACCATTTTACCTCCTTTGTCTCCCAAATATGGGTTTTTTCCGGTTCCCTTTGCAAGTCTTAAAGAGCCCCTATGTGCTGGGGCTTTGAGACTTCGACCAAAGGCTTGGCCTGACACCAGCACTGATAACTTCATCTGGAGAAGGTTTAATGGCCTCTCTGAAATGGGAGTAGTCTTATTTTCCTTATTATTTAAGCCAGCAAGCATTACAGAAGCCAAAATGCAGGGTTAAAATTTCAAACAGCAGTTTTTATATAAGATGTATGCTTCACTTGGAGTCCAGTTGTGTCTGCATTTGCATCTGATCCCTCAACTTCCTGTCTTTGTAATCCTCCGATCCTCAGTTTCTCATCTGAGTTTTTCATCTGAAGACTCATAATGCTGTTATTAGATGAAATCCATGAAAAGTGCTTAGAACAGGACCAGGCATATGATAGTATCTCATCCAACATTGGTAGTTAGGTGCTTGACCACCAATTTTCATATATGGTAGCTGACTTGTGAATTAGCTAATTTTTATAGTAGGGTAGTGGGATTTTGTCACTGCCTACAGGCTAGGTTACCCAGCTCCTTTCCTTCTGTTGTGCACTAACATGAACTTGGGCATTTTTCTGTAGGGACACGCTCCATTTCAGGATGTGCTTCTATTCCATAAAACTTTAAATTGGGCAAGATCCAAATATATCATCTTGTCCAGATGATTTAACTTTTTAAGTGTACAATTTAAACGTTTTTCATATATTTACAGAGTTGACCAATCATCACTATAATTTTAAATCATTTTCATCACCTCCCACAAAAAAAACCTGTACCCATGAGCAATCATTTCCCATTTCCCCTCCAACACTTCCTCTCCAGCCTTAGACAACTATTAATATATATTCTCTCTGACGATTTTGTAAAAATGAATAATAGAATAAGCAGGCATTATTATTACACTTATTTTAAAGATGAGGAAAATGGTGCTCAGAAAGCTTTTAAAGTAATGTGTTCAAAATAACACTGTTAACAATAAGAGGCAGAGCCGAATTTTAAACCCGGGCTGTCACTCTTCTTGTAAGGTTTCCCTATTAGAAAAAACTAATTACAACTAAAACCCTAATAAAGGGCCTCTGACAAGAGAGGAACCTGCTGATGACATGAACTAGATTCCAACTGTCATGCCTATTGCTTGTCACATCTGTTGGTAATTTCTCTTGGTGTGACTGGGTTGATTTGCAGTGGGGAGGACCCAGCCACCACAAAGCATCTGGGCTGCCATGAAGTCCTGATCCTTTTTCTTACATCCAATTTTCCACTTGGTTTGGCTAGGGCAGGAGGATGTCAAATTCTGTGGCAGAGGTCAGTCCTATAAGGTGTTTGTCTCTATTTACATAATGCATTGGAACATTTCGAGGGGGGAAATCCATCTTCACTGACATCAGCCTTGGGAACTCTCCCTGGATGGGAGAGAAGCAATCCCAGCCTTGGATTTCAGTGTTAGCCACTGACAGAGGTCTAAGTTTGCCTTTCCAATCAGGCGTATTTATTTACATGTGGAAATTCCCAGTGGGAAGCTGAAGAACACAACTTAGGAGTGGTCCCCAAGTGGGAAATTGAACAGTACACTGAGCTCCTTTTATTTCCATTTAATTTACCATCAGCATCATTACCATTATTTTGTTAATCATTTCACTAGCAATGATGTAACTGGGGACCAAGGTAATTGCAGCCAAATGGGGAAGCTGCTTCTCTGCAGTATTTAGTTAGCAAAGACTTTCATTCACCTTTTAGGGGGTGGGTATAAGTTCTTTCTTTTACTCATGGAGCCTAGAGCTGCTTTAAAATGCTGAAGATATTAAGTGCCCCCTGGAGCTTAATGAACTCTACACTGGGTTGAAGAGAGCTTTCTGTAATTTTCAACTCCCTGCTGCCTGAAACTGTATCTCACTGCACAGGAAAGTGGCTTCCTGAGACACTAACAAGGCCAAGTGAAACAGACCACACGGGCCCCAGGGTCTGAACAATATGGAGTAAATGATCAGGACTTTGCACTCAGAGACCTGGCTCTATTATTTGATAGCTGTGTGACTTTGGGTAAGTTACTTGTGCTCTCTGAGTCTCTCTTTTCTTATTCAAAAGAAGGTAATACTATTTATCTCACAGGTTGTTGGGCAGTAAATAAGATAAGATGGGTAAAAGACTCAGGGCATGCCTTGGCGTATAATAGGAGTTCAATAAATGTAGTTTCACCCTAGCTGGTTTGGCTCAACGGATAGAGTGTCAGCCTATGGATTCAAAGGATCCTGGGTTTGATTCCCCGGGTTGCGGGGTCAATCCCCAGTAGGGGTGTGCAGGAGGCAGCCAATAAATGATTCACTCTCATCATTGATGTTTCTATCTCTCTCTCTCCTTTCCTCTCTGAAATCAATAAAAATATATTAAATAATAATAATAATAATAAATGCAGTTTCTTTCTTTAAAAAGTGCTGGCGTGGAGGACTTTTCTTCTGGGTCTCAAGATTATTTGGGAGCCAAGTGGATGGAAAGTTTTGAGGAAGTAGTGACTGGATGGGAGGTACATTTTAGTTGGCAAGAAGGAAGAGCTTGGGGGGCTATGAAGTGTTCTTGATGGGACTCCGTCTCCATGCTCACCTTGAGACCCCAAGTCTTGGTTTGAAAGCTAGAGATCCTGTGTGACCTAGCCCAGCCTGCTCTGTACTTCACCCTGTGCCCCTCCTCTCAATCACTTGTCCTATCACTCTCACAGACTTCATTTCCACTTATGTGCTGGGCATCCCCTCCTCAGGGTCTTTCCATAGGCTACTGCCTCTGCCTTGTCTGCCCTCTTCCCTAGCCCCCTTCACTTGGCTGAAGTCTCCAAATCACCTGGCTCTTGGCTTCTTTGTCATTTTCTCTGTCATGTCCTTGCTGGACATGCCCCTGATAGGCTCTGATGGACCACTCTGTGCTTCTCTGCACAGCACAGGTTGGTTTGTAGCCAAATGGGCTTCTGTTTGTGTGGGATTTTAATTTAAAAGACCTCCCACCACCAGGGAGTTTTTGAAGCCTGGGTCTGGGAGTACTTTGTTTACACCATCTCCCTAGGAGGTGTTCAGTAATACCTGCTGAAGAAACCCTTGGGGTAAATGAATAGGGGTCTTTGATGCTGACTGCTGAGCACTCTTCTAGGTGTGAGGATACAGCTGTAACAAGGAGTCTTTATTCCCCTGAGCGTACAGCCTTGAGAAGGGACAAATAACCAATAAGTATGCATTAAGGGGCCTCCATGTTACCCAACCTTGCTGAGCTGGTCTGCACCTGAGCTATCTGTTACCTCATTCATTCAGCTGACAAACACTCTGAGTGCCTAGAAGTGCCAGACTATAAACTGGGAATTTCAAAGCAAGACAATCTGTTTTCAAGATTTAGCCAGACTAATGGGAATGTCAGCATGAAGAACAACGGAATTATGTTGTTATTGCTACCCTATATAATAAAACCCTAATATGCAAATGGACAAAATGGTGGAATGACAGGCAGAACGACCGGTCGCTATGATGTGCACTGGCCACCAGGGGGCAGACGCTTAATGCAGGACCTGCCCCCTGGTAGTCAGTGCACTTCCACAGGGGGAGTGCCACTCAGCCAGAAGCTGGGCTCATAGCTGGTAAGCTCAGTGGCGGTAGCCTCTCCTGCCTCTGTGGCAGCACTAA
Organism: Myotis nattereri; assembly: GCF_964212035.1. NCBI lineage: Eukaryota > Metazoa > Chordata > Mammalia > Chiroptera > Vespertilionidae > Myotis > Myotis nattereri. The sequence goes on from NC_138084.1 coordinate 28,282,051, forward strand.
GGAGCAGTGAGCCGGTGGGCAGTAAGGAGCGAGGGGTCCCAGACTGCAAGAGGGTGCAGGCTGGGCTGAGGGGAACCCCCCCCCAAACACATACACACACACACACACACACACACACACACACACACACAGTGCACAAATTTCATGCACCGGGCCTCTAGTTAGTAAATAATAGCTAATCTTTTTTGGATCTAAATATGTACTAAGTCCTTACAGATAAATCATTTCATTTAACCTAACAGTACCCCTTTGCAGTATGTGTTATTTATCTCCATTGTTCCAGTCAGGAAACTGAGGCAACACAGCACTTCCTCAAGGTGTACATAGTGGAGCCACACCGCCTCCCCACAAGGGAGTGATAGGCAGCCTGGCTGTGGGGAGAGGCAGGCATGTCCCCCAAGCCTTTTGACTTTCTGGCCCCCAGTTCCAATGGAAATTGACCTTTCTCTTAATCAGACGCCTCCCTGTATTAGTTTTTTAAAGTCATGGTGGCTACATCAGGGAAAGATTTTGACTCATCTTCCTTGGAATCTGAAAACCTGGGCTCACAGTCTGACTCAGCCACTCAGCTGAGGGTGGGGAAGTTGTGTTAGTATTACACATCAGATTCTCTGCTGTGCCTCAGTTTCCTCCTCTGTAAAGTGAAATGATCAGATTACAGCAGCTGTAAGATAACTTCTATGTCTGCAACTTATTGATATGAAAGATAATACACATTAGTGGATCCAAAATAATTGAAGACAGAGATAAAGGCCCCCGTAGACAAGATACAGGAAGCAAAATCCTTAGGGAAAAAAAAAATATTGATATATTGGACTATTTCCAATTAAAAATTTCTCTATCCTAAAAGATACCATAAATAACATTAAAATAAAAACACCTGGGGAAAAGTATTTGTAAAACACACAGAGACAAAAGACACCTGCTGAGACCCGGGGTCAGCAAACTGCAGCTCGTGAGCCATATGCAGCTCTTTGGCCCCTTGAGTGTGGATCTACCTAAGCCTTAGGAGTACCCTAATTAAGTTAATAACAATGTACCTACCTATATAGTTAAGTTAAAAAAATTTGGCTCTCAAAAGAAATTTCAATCTTTGTACTGTTGATATTTGGCTCTGTTGACTAATGAGTTTGCCGACCACTGGCTTAGACTACATAAGGAATTCCTCAAATCAATATGAAAAAGTTAACCCAGAAGAAAGATGAGTAGGTCAAGAGTAGGCAATTTACAGCTAAGAAAATTCAATGTAGCACAGAAATATGAGAACACACTCAAATGTACTAGTAACAAGGGAAATGAAAACTATAACACGAATGAAATGCTGTTTTTCATCCACTGGATTGTAATACATAAATATTCAGTATTACCAATGATTGGCACACATGTAAGGAAGCAGTGACTTTGTTGGTGGGAGTAGGAGGGCAATTTGACAACATCTGGTAAAATGTAAAACATTCAAATACTGGGAGTCAGCAGTTCTCTTCCTCAGTATGTGCCTTAGAGAAGCACCCATACCTGCCTTGGGGAAGGCACATATGAGAATGTTTCCCTCAGCACTGCTTGTCATCACTGGGAAACAAAACAACAAAACGGGAGGAGAGGAAGCGGCTTAAATGCCTGTCTACATGAACCTCATTAGTTCTGTTACGTAATAATATGCCAAAAAAAATAAGAGTGTGGTGGAGTTATATACTAACATGGAAAAGTCCATAGGATATACCAATGAGTGAAAAAAAAAGTAAGTTGTGGAACAATACAGAATATGATACTATCAGAGGAAACAATAATCAATTGTTCCCATAGAAACTGCATAAAAGAGTGTCTGGAAACAAATGCCAAATTGACAACATGAATTAGTTCTAGGGAAAGGAAGAGAAGAATTAGTGTTGGGGAGGCCTTATCTATACTGGTTAGGTATCTTTAGAAGGACAATCTAGCTCGGCTGGTGTTGCTCAGTGGTTGAGCATCGACCCATGAACCAGGAGGTCATGGTTTGATTCCTGGTCAGGGCACATGCCCAGGTTTTGGGCTCAATCCCCAGGAGGTGTCATGTAGGAGGCAGCAGATCAATGATTCTCTCTCATCATTGATGTTTCTATCTCTCTCTCCTCTCCCTTCCTCTTTGAAGTCAATAAACATATATTTTTAAAAAGGACAATTTATTCATGCCATTATATGTAATCTTAAAGATTAGTTTTTACAGTATTAAAAAATATTAGTGGTTGATTGCTGGCAGGTTTCCCTTTTCCCAACTTCTAAGGGAATAGAATTCCTATGCCATAAATTATAGGTTCATCCTGAACCAGTCCCTGCTCTCACCCATCCCCCAGCACGTGCCTTGCCTGGTTCGGCCCTGAAATGATCCTGTGTCCCCCTGCAGTCTTAGAGGCCAGGCACTCATCTTCTGCTTTCAAAGATCCCATTAGAGTTGTTCACAGTGCTTTGACATTTATTCAGCCAGAGCTAACTGCAGGGCGATTCTATGATTACAGTGGTATTTATTTTTATATTTTTTTCAAAAAAGAGAAAGGTTGAACATGTAATGTTAACATTCAACCTTGTGTAAAAACATTTCAAAAACTTTGGAAATTGATTTTTTTTGTGGTGAGCAACCTGGAAAACATTTGTTAAAAGTTGCTTTTGTTCAGTTCAACTAGTTGGCAAGAGGTAGCATGCGGTTAATTTAGAGCAGTGGTTCTCAAAGTGTGACCCCCAGGTAAGCAGCAGCAGCATCACCGAGGACTTGTTAGAGTGCACATTGTTGGGCCCCACCCCAGACCTGCCATCAGAAACTGCAGATAAGTCCCAGCAGCCAATGCATTAACAAGCCCTCCAGATGACTCAGGTGCACACTCAAGTTCGAGAACCTCTGATTGACATGGCTAAATGCAAGCTGCCTCTGGGAGAGCTGGTCTAGGAATCTACAAAGTATCAACCTGAATTAAACTCTAAGTTTCTATTCATCCTTCAGATGTCAGCTGAATCATCATTTTCTCAGAAAATATTTTCTGATTCTATGCTTACATAACCCCACGTGCCTCTTCCTTCTGCATTACAGGTGTATTTTACACTTATTTTGTGATTATTTGATTATGAATTGTCCCCCCCCCACCACCACCCACCATCATCTGCTTGAGTATATATACTACAGTGCCAGGCACATAGCAGGCACTCAATAAATAGTGGTAAATGAATGAATGAAAAACAAATCTTTCCTAGAGAGTTTCTCCCTGCCTTTTCAACACAACCCACAATTTAATAATAATGAAGCTTTCGTCATCAAAATTATCACTATTTTTCCAGATTTGAAACCTTGGTGACTTTTTAAATCTGTCACATTCATTCATCTCCAGATACCAGCCATTTGCCTAGTCCTGTGGATCCTCCCACTGGAATGTCTTCCCTGCCCATGGGCATTCCCTGCCAGCCCTTAGCCAAGCTCTCATCGGGGCCTCTTATCTCTCAGTCAACTCCAACCTCAGCCCACCCCATCAATTTTATTGAAATATGGTGCTCACTAAAATTATAGGTTACAACTATAGTGTTTGATTGGAATTTTACTGTTTTCAAGGTGCTTTTACAAAACTATATTAAAATAGTAGCAAACAATTTAATGGCAGCTTGTGTGCCAGGCACTGAAATGATTCCCATGACTATGAGGAAAATATTTATTACTTATAAATCCAGGGCTAGAGGAGTCTAATTAACTGGTACATGATTACTCAGCTCCTAGGTGCAGATGCAGAATATGACCTCAGATTCTGTGACCTCTCCTCTGTGATAACACCCTCCATCTATCCTTTATCTGTAAGAGCTCCCATATTGGGGTTCCATACCTGGTGCCTCCTTGTCCCTCATCCACGTCCCTCCTTCTGCTGAAAACCATGCAGTGAGAATGAGGCTCTGAACTGAAAATAAGTTGGGCTCTGACGACAGACCTGGGTTCAAATCCAAGCTGTGTGATCCACAGCCAATTATTTACCCTCTCTGAACCTCAGTTTCTTTCTCTGTAAAATAAGGAAAGGTAAAATTATGACCTCATAGAGGTGCTAAGAGAACTAAAACAGATAGTTCACTTACTAGCATACTCAGAGTAAGCTATAATCATTGTTAACTATTATTATTTCTAGTTCTAGTTCTTTATATATCAAATCTGAACTCTATCCTACTGTCAGAGCTGCATGTAAACTGGGCTACTCTTTTCCTCTCTAACTGCCTTTCTCTCTTTCTTTTTTTAATGTTTGAAAGCCACAGAAATACATTTTTTTAAAATTTTTTAAAAAAATACATTTTGTTGATATTTTTACAGAGAGGAAGGGAGAAGGATAGAGAGTTAGAAACATTGATCAGCTGCCTCCTTCACACCCCCTACTGGGGATGTGCCCACACCCAAGGTATGCCCTTGACTGGAATCAAACCTGGGACCCTTCAGTTCGCAGGCCGATGCTCTAGCCACTGAGCCAAACCAGTTAGGGCCTGCCTTTCTCTTTATTCTACCAAGATGTGTCTTCCTGGAATCCTCTCAGTACATATCATAATCATTTTCATACTTCTAATTATAAAAAAGATGGATGCTCTTTGAAAAATGAAATCAAACAATACACAAAACTACAGAGCAAAGGAAATTTCCTGACCCCACCCCCCAGAAATAACCAGTTCCTTATATCTTTGTGTATTATTCTGAAATCTAATTTCTTTCACTTAACAATATTGAATAGACATATTTCCATGTCAGTGAATACAGATCATATCATTATTTATAACAGTTGCATAGTATGGCATCACATATGTTTTCTTGATGGAGTGTATTAGTTAATACTGCTCCATAACAAATCAGCCCCAAGCTCAGTGGCTTAAAATAGTTTTTATAAATATTATATATAATATATACTCTATGTAAATGATACAGATCCTATATAAATTCCTTCTAGAGCAGTGGTTCTCAACCTTGGCTGCACATTAGAATCACCTGGAAATCTTTTTAAAATCTAATTTCTGGGCCTCATCCTCCGGAAATTCTGTTTCTTTGTTACTAATGTTGTGACCCCACCCCATAACAAAGAAACAGAATTTCCGGAGGATGAGGCCCAGAAATCAGGATTTTAAAAAGATTCCCAGGTGATTCTAATGTGCAGCCAAGGTTAAGAACCACTGTTCTAGAACTATAGATGGGTATATACATCACATGTCTGAAGATTGGCCAGAGGTTGGCTGACGTGGGCTGGCCTCAGCTGAGCAGTACTGCTTTATTTCATACCTGCTCTGTCTATAGGTTGGCAAGGGTGGCTCTCCTCAGTGTGTGTCTCATCCACTTTCTAGGGCTAAGGAACCAACTGGGACATGCTGTGGAGTTTACAGAAACATAAGAGGGAAAGCAGAAAACACTTGAGGCCTCTTAAAGATTAGGCATAATGTTACTTCTGCCCACAGACCACTGCCCAGAGCTTACCACATGGCCAAGTACAAAGTCAGGCAATGCAGAAACAGACTTTGCTTATGATCAAGACATGTGAGTTCAGATTGGGGTGAAGAGACCAACAATTCAATCTATCACACAGATAGTTTGTTTCTATTTTTTAAAATTATGAGACATTTTGAACCTCTTTAAACATACACTGTTGTTTACTTGCCCAAATTTATATTCTTGTGATAAATTTCTAAAGTCAAATTGCTGTGCCAAAGGGCAATGCATTTCAAATATTGATATATATTGTTTAACAGTATGCTAAAAAGGATCATATAAACATTAGCAAAAATAACAGTGTAAGAGAGTGCTGGTTTCCTCATACTTTTACCACTACTAAATTTTGTTAATTAAAAATAATATCTTTTTGCTCTGATAGAAGAAACGTAACTATAGTTTATTATTAGTGAGGTTAGAAATATTTTTGTCTGTTGGCCTTTTTTTTATTTTTGAATGATCTCTTCATGCCCTTTACTCTTTTAAAAATAAAATCAGATTGTCACAAAACTAGGATGAAGTCACAGATAGCTTCTCTTAACTCAACCTTTGTGGAATTCTGTGTGCTGTTAACTCACCACCAACCCCTTTCCTAAGGCAGAATGCAATTAGCCAAGTTGGAAAGAAGGCAAAGCATTGAAGGGATTCATGCCCTTCACTCGACTGGGAAAAGCTATGGATATGACAGTTAGAAGGTCAGAACCTGGAGCCAGTCTTTGTGAATGGTGACAATTCCTGCTCCTGAGGATGCTGACTCAGAAGGAAAAAGCCTATTGCAAAACCACTGCTATATTTTTTGATGACAAGAGAAAATATCTATGGGCATGGGCATATAAATGGTTTCTAGTTAAGGGTATTCATATTTAAATGTATTCACATCTAAAATCACAGTCCCAGTTGGCAGGTTCTGGTCAGGATGGCAAAACCTAAATCATCCTAGTGTGGCTGGAAATGCTTTGAACTCAGGAAAGAATGTCAAGAGACCCTTCTTTCCCATTCCTTTGCCTTCTTCCATATCACTTGACAGGGAACCTGAGAGTCAAGGACACTGGCATGATTGGGCTGCAGGGCAAGTGGTTATGAGGATAACAACAATGATAACAACAGCTTACAGGCATATAGGAATTTCAGGTGCCTGGCATTGCTCTAAACACTTCGCTTATATGTTAACTCATTTGAGTCTTGCAACAACCATATGAAATAGGCATTATTATTATTATTTTTTATAACCTTTTTAATTAAATCTTTATTGTTCAGATTATTACATTTGTTCCTCTTCCCCCCCTCCCCATAACTCCCCTCCACCCAGTTCCCACCCCACCCTCCTTCCTCACTCCTCACCCACTGTCCTCATCCAATGGTGCACGATTTTTGTCCAGTCTCTTCCCGCACCCCCCTCACCCCTTTACCCCCAAGAATAGCCAGTCCACTCCCTTTCTATGCTCCTGATTCTATTATAATCACCAGTTCATTCTGTTCATCAGATTATTCACTTGATTTTCAGATTCACTTGTTGATAGATGTGTATTTGTTGTTCATAATTTGTATCTTTACCTTTTTCTTCTTCTTCCTCTTCTTAAAGGATACCTTTCAGCATTTCATATAATACTGGTTTATCTTATTATTATTATTGTTATTATTCCTATCTTATAGCTGAGGAAGTTGAAACAGGAAGTTTATATTTGCCCAAAGACCCACAACTAGTAAATGGTGGAGCCAGAATTCAAACTCAGATCTGACTAGAGTCAGTGCTTTTATCTCTTTGCTCCTGCAGGATGCTGACTGCTATTACATGAGAAAGGAAAGTTAGGTTTGAGGTTAATAAGGTCTCTACCTCAGCCTTGAGATTAATAAGGTCTCTACCTCAGCCCTTCTCAGGACCAATAATATGCCAATCTACATGGTTGGTTTTACAGAAGAAATTAACCATGCAGCATTTCCCAAACATATCTGAACCTTTACAATTTTGTTTCAGAAAAAAATTTTAAACAACGTATATTCCACAGACCACATGCTATTAAATACTAGAGAGCTTTTGAATCAGGGCTTGCATCAGCTCATTGAGCCAATTGCTAAATTTTCAGGGATTATGAAACCTAGTTGTTAAACTCAGTCATTATTAAAAACAAGAGGCCCAGTGCATGAAATTTGCGTACAAGTAGGGTCCCTAGGCCTGGCCGGCAATTAGGGCCGATCTGTGGGGCAACCAGCAGGGTGATTGGGGGGGGAGGGGTCCCCGCTGGCACCTGCCTTGGGTGCCTTGGAAGGTCCTGCATTGAGCGTCTGTCCCCCTGGTGGTCAGTGTGCATCATAGCGACTGGTCGTTCCGCCGTTCGGTCAATTTGCATATTAGGCTTTTATTATATAGGATTAAATTATATAAACTTACAATTAAATAAATTATATAACCAAGGTAATGAATACTCAAAACTTACCACTTCTTAATTATTTTACTACACTTTAATATACTCTATGCTTTTAAGGTTATTTATGTCTATAAGTGTCTATGTCAGTGTCTACATGGTGGAAATATCTGTATGCTCTTGAGCATCTCTTCCTAATTCTATGTTCAGTGACATCATTGTTGTAGCTTGAAATCAGCCATGGTGAGTATTTATACCACTGAAATTGGCAAAGGCTCTGAGTCAAAGCTCCATAGAGGGGAGGAGTTCTGTTTTTGGAGAACTAGGTGTTAAACATTTAGCAGCACCCCACTGCAGACACATATGCTTAAAATATTGATGTCACTATAAGTGCAATTTTTGGAAAAATGACTCAATGTTTTTAAATTTTGGTCTTCTATTTCTTAAGATTGCTTTGAGGGTTACCTAAACTAGACTGGATTATATCAGGGGTCCCCATATCTCTTTGCATATCAGAATTACTAGACTCCTGAATGCCACTCAAGACCTATAGCATGAGATTCTCCTTGGAAGGTGCCCAGGGACCTGCACTTTAAATAAAGCTCCCCTAGAAATGCAGACCTGCATTTGGGAACAAGTGGTTAAAACCACCAGCAGAAAAAAATATGTAGACTTCTGGGCTAACAAACTCTGAAGAGTTGTATTCTCTTCCAGCTGCAGCATAAGCAGCAAACACAAAATCAAGATTTCTCTTTCCAAAGTGTGACTTATTACATAGCTGAGGCAGAGAAAGGCCCCCCGCCCCCACGAGAGTTATTTGGTGTCTATATTCTCTACAGCAGCAACTTTCAACCCCTTTCATCTCATGGCACACATAAACTAATTATTGAAATTCTGTAGCACACCCCAAAATTTTTTTGCCAATTTGACCCAAAAAAAGGTACACTTTTGATTCATTCACCCGGGTTGACTATGGTGTTGGCTATTGTCATTTTTTTATTTGACAATTTAAGGGAAAAGAGGTCAGTGCACTAAATACTCAGGTATTGCATGTTTTAAAATTCTGGTGGCACACTGGTTGAAAATCACTGCTCTGTAAGTAACTTGACAAGGAGAGGACCATTTTTATAGGCCATGCAAAGGATGTGGAAAGAACTATTATGACATCACACTTTGTAATGCTCTTTATTATCACAAGCTGTCTTGCATCCTCAAGACACCTGGACCACTGCAGGCTGTGCTAACCCTCTTGCTCATCATCCATACCTGAACAAGGCCAATGGAAAAAGCTGACATACTGCATCAGACCTGTGAGCCAGACATTCCAGACCATGCTCCACTTCTATCCAGCCCAATTCCACATCCCAGACCATGCCCCACCTCTATCCAGCCCTAACTCCACATCTCAGACCATGCTCCACCTCTATCCAGCCCCAAGGCAACTATCCAAGGGGTCAGATGGCACTAGTTTTAGTTCAATTTAAAATGTTTTATTACCATATAGACCAAATCAATGGATACAAGGGATCATAAATAAGAGTCCCTCTATCCAGTCCTCTGTAACCTAACTCCTACCCAGAACGAACCTCTTTTAATTTGTTAAACAATTTTTAAAAATTTTCTCATGGTCACTTTTACATCCCTAAATAATGTTTATATATCTACTTTTTGGTGCATCCATTTTAGACACTGCTATCTTTCTCTGATAGAATTTTGCTTACTTTTACCACCCTAAACTTCCCAGTATCTATTACTCTTATTTCCATAGCTAGAGGCCCAGTGCACAAAATTCATGCACAGAGGTGGGGGAGCCCTCAGCCCAGCCTGCACCCTCTCCAATCTGGGACCCCTTGGGGGATGTCAGGCCTAAACCGGAAGTCGGACATCCCTCTCACAATCTGGGACCACTGGCTCCTAACTGCTCACCTGCCTGCCTGCCTGCCTGATTGCCCCTAACTACCCGGCCCCCTCCCCACTGGCCTGCTCACCCCCAACTGCCCCCCTCACTGGCATGGTCACCCCTTACTGCCCCCCCCCCCAGCCTGGTCGCCCCCAACTGCCCTCCCCTGCAGGCCCAGTTGCCCCCAACTGCCCTCCCTTGCAGGCCCGGTTGCCCCCAACTGCCCTCATTGCCCCTAACTGCCCTCCCCTGCTGGCCTGATCACCCACAATCGCCCTACCCTGCCGACCATCTTGTGGTAGCCATCATGGACCACATGGGGCGGCCATTTTGTGCAAGGGCGTGATGGTCAATTTGCATATTAGCTCTTTATTGTGTATATATATATATATACATATATATATGTATATATGTTATTGTAAACATTTTACATTCACTTTTATCAATTATTCCATCAACACTAGGTTGTTTCAAGTTCTCACTTCATAGGAAAAATTTTAGGGTTTCTACTTTCTTCTCTGCTTTTCTGCAACAACCCATTTCCCCTCCCAGCTAATGTCTTCTGTCTCTACATTATTAATGCTAAATGGATTTCTGTGAGAGGCAATCTGCCCAACCATGCCTGAGATTTTGAGACTAAGTGGCTACTGTGATCTTTCTGGCTCAGCATATTCAGGATTGTCATCAAATGCCAGTCACAATCAAATGGCAGGAAACAGAACACAATTTTGAATTCCCTTAGCTATCCTTTTGTCTATTTAAGGAAAAGACAGGCTTTTTTTCTTTTCTGGATCACAGGAGTTGTCTCATTAAACCAAATACCATAGAACAGCATGAGGATAGGGGCAGAGGAAGGTGTAAGGGGAAGAAATCCTATTAGGGTTCCCAGCAGGAGGGTCATTGGAGACACACACACTAATGAAACAGAGACCTGGGGCTCCATTCATGTTCCTGTGATTTCAGCTTCAGTTTCAAAGAGGGAAAAATGTGCTGTTTGCTTTCAGAAATCACTCCAAGGGCACTCAAACCACACAAAGATTTTGTTCTTTCAAAAACGTTAAGGATGGAGATGAGGATAAAAATACCACTTAAAAAAATCCTTGCTGTTACTAATGTTATAAAACTATTATCCATATGTATAAGTAAGGTTTTAAAAAATTATTTGATCAAGATTTCTCATTAGCTAAAATATTCCTAATTATTGACATTAGTTTATGAAGTTATATGTTGAAGATTTTTGGAGTCACTCCTAATTTTGTCCTTGTTTCCTTACTGTTTAATTCATAAAGAAAATATTAAGTTTTATAAACAATTTGATTTTAAAATAGTGTATCGTGTGCAAGCAATTTTCACACCTATCATTACCCTTTGCCAATTCTAAAATATACCAAATTATTTACTTTGTGAAAAGGATCAAGTGCAAGTAAATTAAAAACTATTTAAATGTGCAAATGTTCACTAAATGATCCACCCATATGTAAACCTAGGGTTTTTATATGGGGTCAAAACCATTTGATGGTCTTAGGCTGTGAATTTTAAAACATCAGTGGTTGGAAAAAAATAAACATTTAAACATGTACTAATCTATTAGAGGTGTCTTAATTCAGAAAGGCAAAATAATTTATAGATAACGAAATAAGTAATTAAAGAGGAGAAACTGCCATAGTATCATTGGTTAATTATAGCGAACCACCAGTCTAGATTATTGGCCAATATCCTTCAACAGATATTGACTAAACTCCTACTATATGCCAGTGCACAATACAGCAATTAATAAAATGAACAAAAATCCCTATCCTCCTGGAGCTCACATTCTAGTGGAAGGAAAAAGAAATAAAAAAGACAAACTGGTAAAATACAGATAGTACACTAAATAGCAATAAGTGCTAGGAGAAAAGGAGGAGGGAGGGGGACGGAGGGGGAGGGGGAGTATGGGTTTTACAACTTTAAATTGGACAGAGAAATCTCATTGAGAAGTAACTTTTAATGACATTTTTTTCCCAAAAATAATATTTAGTAAGAGTAGTGTTATTTAGCATTTTTGCAAATCTCTATTACCTGGTTTAGTAGAAAGGACACAGCTGTATTCTTATACCTGCTTCTGCATTCAGTCTGTTTATGTTTTGGTTGAGATTCATAAGGAAAATATAGCCTCATATAATCTTCTTGAATACTAAGTCCAAGCTTGACAGGTAGTTTCTTAAAGGCCAGTGGCAATGTGAAACCTAAAACTATCAATAAACTTTTATTGTTTCATTAGAATCCAGTAATTTATCTTGTACTTTGAATGGATATTTGTGACATTACACATTTTTTTTGGGGGGGGGGGGGAGCAGGATATTAGTTCTTTGAGTGATGCAGATCTTCAAAATGTTGATTCATTTTGTCATCCAGGATAAAAAAAATCACCAGTTGTTACTGCTGACCAGGTATAGAGCACACTACCACAAAATACAGCAACTTAGCATACTGAATATTTCAAGCTCAAGGAATGTGAGGAATGAAAGATGACCTTTTTTTTTTTCTCTTTTGTTAACTCTTATGACTTGTTGCTTCCCTGTAAACAGGTGAACCCAGTGTTCAACAGCCACCATGAGAACATATATTTGATCTGTCTGTATGATTCCTCTCACCTTCATGAAGGACTTTCTGACCTTCCCCTGAAGCCGCTCATAAAACCCTTCTGTGAGAGGTGCCTCCCTACACCAGCAGGAAAGAAGTATCTCCGAAAATGAAGGGACAGAGAGGAATCTGAATGATCGGGCCTTGCTAAGTTTGCCCCTATTTACTATACTGACCACACCTTTTCCTGTCACATCTTCCCACGACTTGACACTCTTCAGCAAACCTGGCATAAAAAGTCAGGTGCAACTGTTTCTTCAGGTCTTTATTTCCTTCTGAAGGCTCATGTGTCATGTAAAACTTCTATTAAATGCATTTCTCTGGCTAATCTTTGTTACAGAGGTTCCAGTTGAGAGAACTTAAAAGGGTAGAAAAAAAATATTTTTCCTTCCTTGTATGACTATTCTCAGTCTTTTTAAGAGCCAGCAAGCTCATGGTGGTGGATACATGTTTTCCAAAATTCTAATTTGAAAACCTGAATCTTAGTGAAAAATTCTATCGTTTTATTTGAACAAGCTTACTCTTTTCTTTTGCAGGACAATGGCTATCACCGATTGGATCAGAATTATTTGCCCTACGCATCAGACATAAATTCTTTAAGCAATAAATGAGAACTCCATGACTTATTTGTTCCTGGCAGTCGGGGCTACTTTGGACCACTTGTGCAATGCTGCACACCTGCAGAGTTGTTTTCTTGGAAGATTCCTTCCAAAATGCTCTGTTCAGAAAATACTGCTCTACTCAAAAGAGATGACTGTTCTACTTGAATGAACTCCACATATTACAACATTATAATGGTAATGCTCACAAAGTAAAATAGGAAAAAAAAATTTCTTAATGGAAATAAAAGAGAATCCTTGGGACAGAGTAATTTGCTATCAATAAACGCCCATCTGTCACAGCATGAAAGGACATTATGTTACCTCTGTCAAGGGTGACAAAGTACTTATTTTTCACAGCAGTTCAATGGCAGAAATTCCAAATGAAGAGCTAATATTTGGACTCTGAAATTTTCATAAAATGTTTAGGTACACAAACTATGATTGGGCTAGTTATAGTTAGGAGAAAACAATCAAGAGCCACTGGGTAAAAACCCCATGAAAATTAAACAAGAGTTTTGAAGAATAATCATTTTTGATAAAACTTTTTCAAGTAGCAGAAAACAATGGTTATGTACATACAAGAAAGAAAAACAAAATAAAAAATTAGATAGTTTTTGTTACTTTAACAATCTATTAAACTTCTTACAGGCTTCCTTATTTTTGTTTTATCACCCCACCCCACTCAACTTTGTTCATGAAGCCATTCCAAGTACTTTGAGCTGTACTATCTGCACCATACATTTCCAGTAATGGTCTGAATACAAATTCACATTGAAAACAAGCTGGCTGATTTAACCCAGTGAAAAGAAAAATCATGCTCATGAAGAATAACTTAAGAGACTATGGTCTGAAACACCATCGTTTGACGGGTTATAAGTCTAGTTTTCTAATAAAGACCAAAAGACAATTTCTTTTCAATACAATTTTTGCTATATTAAATATTAATTTCAGTTGTAATCTCCCCACCCATTCATGTATTAGGCTAGTTTTTAATGAGGTTGACAATTCTCCAACTGAACTAATGTAAATGTCATATATTCTTTGGAGGGATTCTTGACTATGATGATGATGACACTATCACTTCCATGGACTGTTTCCAATATGGTAACTACTGATCTAAGTAGTTGAAATGCATTAACTCATGAATTGGCACATTCATGGAGGGAGAGAGACGTTAGGAATGTGACTAAGATCACATAGCAAGTAAGACCCAGAACCACGGCTTCAACCTACACACTGACTCCAGAGCTCATACTTCTTACCACTGTGGCCTTGCCTCTGTTTTGTTTTGAAACAAACAAAACGAAAAAACAAAATGCCAGTGATTTAACTGAAAAGAAGCATATGACTCACTTCTTTAAAAATCCCTATTTTTTTTAAAAAAACAATTCCTTTAAGACTTATCAACATCAAAAAATCCCAAACAACCCAATTTAGAAATGGCCAACAGACATATGAACAGATGCTCAACATCACTAATCATCAGAGAAATGCAAATCAAAACTACAATGCGATATCACCTCACACCTGTCAGAATGGCTATTATTAAAAAGTCAACAAATAACAAGTGTTGGTGAGGATGTGGAGAAAAAGGAATCCTCCTGCACTGTTGTATAGAAAACAGTATGGAGATCCCTCAAAATATTAAAAACTGAACTACCATAAGACCCAGAGATTCCACTTCTGGGTATTTACACGAAGAAAAGTAAAAAACTAATTTGAAAAGACGTATGCGCCCCTATGTTCATGGCAGTATTATTTACAACTAGAGGCCCAGTGCACAACACTCGTGCACTGGGGGGTGGAGGGATGTCCCTCAGCCCAGCCTGCGCCTTCTCGCAGTCCGGGACCCCCTCGAGGGATGTCCGGGGCTCTCGCAGTCTGGGATCCCTCACTCCTTACCGCCCACCTGCAGCGGAGGGATGAGAGGCTCCCACCACCACACTCTGCTCGCCAGCCGTGAGCCCGGCTTCTGGCTGAGCAGTGCTTCCCTTGTGGGAGCACATTGACCACGAGGGAGTAGCTCCTGCGTTGAGTGTCTGCCCCCTGATGGTCAGTGCGCATCATAGCGGCCAGTCGTTCCACCATTTGGTAGATTTGCATATTAGGGTTTTATTATATAAGATAGCCAAGATATGGAAGCAACTTAGGTATTCATCAATAAATGAATAAAGAAGATGAAGTATATACACACAATGAAATATTACTTAGAAATACAAAAGAATGAAATCTTACCATTTTTGACAACATGGATGGACCTAGAGGGTATTATGGTAAATGAAATAAGTCAGCTAGAGAAAGATAAACACCAGATGATTTCACTTATATATGGAATCTAAAACAAAACCAGATTCATAGATACAGAGAACTGAGGGTTACCAGAGGGGAGGAGGGCAGGAAGAATGGGTGAAAATGGTGAAGGGGGATGAGATATAAACTTCCAGTTATAAAATAAGCCACAGGAATGTAGTGTACAACACAGGGAATATAGTCAATTACACCATAAGATTTTATGGTGACAGATGGCTACTAGACTTATTGTGAGGATCATTTTATGTTTATAATAAATGTTGCATCACTATATTGCACACCTTCTGAAACTAATGTAATATTGTATGTCAAGTACTTTAATAAAATTTTTATGCTTCTGATTTTATAAAAGGCCTTAATATTTTGAAATGTCATTTTATAATGCTAATGGCTGTTGTATACATTTTATTAAATGTTTTCTATTCTGCGTTTCAAACTGAGTCAACGATAAATGACACAATTGTAAAGAGTGATAGATCAACAGTTACACATTTAGCTTTGCACAAAAATCTAGTTCGAAGAAGGCATTATGTTAGTAAATAAGTACACATTTATCCCAAAATTTAAAAACTTTTGTGAAACCTATAATAAACATATTGAAATTAGATTTCCTGGGCAATGCTAGAAAATTAAATGGCTAAAGAATATTTGCAAAGCTACAAAATGAAAACTACAGCACTACAAAATAATCATATGATTTGTGTGATGCGCTTTTCCATATTTTAGTCCCTTACACTTGTCTTGAATCTATTATATACTGATATTCTAACAAATACTCCTCCTCAGAGAGGAAATCTGCAATAAAATGTGCAATGCCTTCTGTGTAGTTACTGGTTTAATAAAACATTACCCAAATAACAACTAAGTACTGTTTAAAATTTATAATAGGAAACTTTAAACAATAACAAAGACCATGTCTGTTCCATATGTAGGCCAATTTAAATGATTTTCAATAAAGCTAAACTTAATGTAGGGGTCACATTTGGTTTGGTTAAATCTCACCAACTAGACTTCCAAGAATGTGGTTATGTAGCTGGATGACTAGGACCAGTGGATTCCCTTCCTTGGCTGTATTACATTGGATTCCTGCCACAATTCTACTGAGGAGACTCATTAGGAAAGGATCAATCATCCATGTGCTCACATAAAACTGCTCCCCCTACATCCACAACGCTCCCACCCCCACAAAAAAAACCCGGAAAGTTAGTTGTGCTTTCATGGCTTTTTCACTGGAGACCATAAGTTTGAGTTGAATTATTCAATGTCAGGGTCACAATGAGAGAACGTGGATCTTTCTTATTCTTCTGGACCGTGATCTTTCCTTTCAAGGATTCACCTACAGGAGAAAGGCAAAAAGTATGTTTAAGAATTCAAGGAAAACAGTCCTAACAGAAAAGTAATAATGTACACCAGTACTTCTGTTTTTTTGTTGTTGCTGTTGAGATGTTTCACTAATTTTCAAAAACTTTTAAATTGTCAAATTTTTGAGAAAGAGCAAAACTTCAGTGGTCATGTGGGATTGGGGAGTAGTTTTATTGAACTCCTGAATACGAGTTCCTATGGTGAATCCTGAGCACACAGAAAGATACAAGATACGGTTCCTGCCCTCAAAGAGTTCATATGATGTCCAGGTAAAGAGAAATAGCTACACCAACAATTATACAACAGGTTTATGTCTAAAGTATGCTGAGAGTGAAAATTGAGGATGGCTGAAAGGCAGTAAAAGGCATGTTTCACAAGAATTTAATAAAAGAATGACCTGAGGGCTAAAATCATGGTTAACTTAAGGAGTACACATGGAATGGCATTTAAGGGAGAAAACACATGTTATAGAGTGCCTTCAGAACATGACATTCTCAGGTACAGAAAACTATAGCTGAGAAAACATAAATTTATAGAGTCACATGACAAGGCTGTTAGCCTTGAAGGTGCTAACAGTGTAAATGGAAAACAGAACCTACACAGGTGAAACAGTAAACACAAAAAACATTACATACTTGTTTTAAATGTAAAAACTGATTCCCTAAAATCTTATAGAGTATGCTCCAAATTTTATTTTATTCCAAAATGAAATTATATATTATATCTATGTGCTTTTCTGAGTATAAATACTTCTCATTTAAGTTTTTTTTCACTTATTTACCAAGAGCTAATTAAAAATAACAAAAGAGATTATTAAGTTGTAACTGATCGCCATTCCCTGCTTTAATAAGAGTAAGATCACGCCCAATAGCAGCAGGTATAGCTTCACCATCTGGATGAACACACAAAGAGTCCATATAAAGTGACTAAGAGGTCTATATAAAACTACCCAAGGACTGAATAAATATTTTACTTTTTTTTTTTTTTTTAACTGCAAGTCCCCAACATTAAGAGATAATAAATCTGGATGTTTTTCAATATGGTAGTGAAACAGCACCATAAAACATATCAAAACCATCTAATAGTTATATTTATTTTAGAGTATAAAGATATCATTACTGACACATTCTATATATCCCACAAAAATGGTAAAGCTGACATAGTTTTCCATCACTAGACATATCTATCCTATCTAATAATAGAGAAACATGGTAATTAACCATAACTTCGCTACCTTTCCTATTGGCTAATCAGCGAGATATGCAAATTAACTGCCAGCCAAGATGGCGGCCAGCAGCCAGGCAGCTGAAGCAAACAGGAGGCTTGCTTGCTCCAGGTGAAGGAGGAAGCCAAGGTTTCCCGCCTGCCGCTGTCAGCCTCTGAGCTTCCACTCTAAGAAACAATGTTGCAAACATAGAAGATAAACAAACCCCAGAAACCTGCTTTCAGCCAGCCGGCCTCAGAGCTGGAGCTGAAACAGTGTTTCAATTACAGAATCCAAACAAACCCAGAGACCTGCTTTCAGCAGCCAAGGTCTCAGAGCTGGAGCCGGCCTCAGAGCTAAAGCTGGCTCTCAGTTCCAGTGACAGCCATAGAAGGTAAATAAATCCCAGAACAAAAAAAAAGAAAAAAAGGAGAGGTTGGGAGCTTCAGTCACCCGCCAGCCTGAAAACGGCCCTCAGCTCCTCACCCAGACTGGCCAGGCACCCCAGTGGGGACCCCCACCCTGAAGTGGGTGTGACCAGCTGCAAACAGCCATCATCCCCTCATCCAGGCTGGCCAGGCACCCCAGTGGGGACCCCCACCCTGAAGGGGGTGTGACCAGCTGCAAACAGCCATCATCCCCTCACCCAGGCTGGCCAGGCACACAAGCGGGACCCCCACCTTGATCCGGGACACCCACCAGGGCAAACCAGCTGGCCCCCACCCGTGCACCAGGCCTCTATCCTATATAGTAAAAGGGTAATATGCAAACTGACCCTAACAGCAGAAGGACTGGGAATGACTGGTCACTATGACACACACTGACCACCAGGGGGCAGATGCTCAATGCAGGAGCTGCCCTCTGGCGGTCAGGGCACTCTCACATGGGAGTAGCTCTGCTCAGCTACAAGCCAGGCTGATGGCTGCCAGTACAGCGGTGGTGGTGGGAGCCTCTCCTGCCTCCTCAGCAGCGCTAAGGATGTCCGACTGCAGTTTAGGCCTGCTCCCCGCTGGCAAGTGGACATCTCCCAAGGGCTGCTGGGCTGCCAGAGGGATGTCTGATTGCCAGCTTAGGCCCAATCCCCTGAGGGATTGGGCCTAAGCCAGCAGGTGGTCATCCCCTGAGGGGTCCCAGATTGCGAGAGGGCACAGGCCGGGCTGAGGGACCCCTTCTCCCCTCCGAGTGCACAAATTTTTGTGCACCGGGCCTCTAGTCTATATATAATAGAGAAATATGCTAATTAACCAGGGCGCTGTATGTAACGAGTCGACTGGACAGGAGGAAGTTGCGTGCATAGTGTAGTGGGCGGGGTGGCAGGCGTTGGCAGGGGCCTCCGCCTGCCTGCGCTGGGGGAGGGCCTGATCAGCAGCGGCCACGGCTGCTTCAAGGGCAAGAGAGGGAGGCAGGGCCAGGCCAGCAGCGGCTGCGGCTGCTCTGGGGCCTGGGGACCGAGGCAGGGCTGAACTGGCCACTCGAGGTGGGCAGCGCCACGCGATTTTGAATCACACTCTGGGCTCCTAGTCTTTGTGATAAAAGAAGAAACCCTATTAACTAAGAATTCAATATCCAGCAAAAATCTTTTAAAAATTAAAGAAAAATAAGGTCTTTTTCCAGAGAAATAAAAGATAAAACTTTTTCCCAGTAGACCTGCACTACAGGAAATGTTAAAAGAAGTTCTTCAGACAGGAGAAAAATGCTATCAAAAAGAAGCTTGGATCTACACAAAGGAATAAACAAACAATGCCCAAAACATTAGGTAAGTGATAAATATAAGATTTTTTCTTCCTTTTTCAAATTTTTTAAAAGGTAATTGACTGTTTAAAGCAAGAATTGTAACAACATATGTGGGATTAAAACATTTAGGGAAATGTTTTATAACAATAGCACAAAATATGGGAGAGGGTAAATGGAAGCCTATTGCTGTAAGTCTTAACCTCAAATTAAGTGGTGTAATATCATTTGATGGTTGTCTGTAATAATCTAAAGATGCAGGCTGGAAACTCTAGAGCAGCGGTTCTCAACCTGTGGGTCGCGACCCCTTTGGCGGTCGAATGACCCTTTCACAGGGGTCGCCTAAGACCATCCTGCATATCAGATATTTACATTACGATTCATAATAGCAGCAACATTACAGTTATGAAGTAGCAACAAAATGATTTTATGGTTGGGTCACAACATGAGGAACTGTATTTAAAGGGCCAGAAGGTTGAGAACCACTGCTCTAGAGCAACCATTATAAAAACAAACCCAAGAGGTATGGCTAATTAGTCACAGGTAGAGATAAAATAGTAAAGAATGTTTAATAATAAAAAAAAGAAGAAGAAAAGAGGGGTAAAAGACAGAGGAGATTAAAAAAAAACAAACAAATGGCAAACAATAGAGTCAAATTCAATAACATTGGTAATAATATTAAATGTAAACATGTCCAACATACTTTATAAAGATATAGGTTAAAAGTAAAAGAAGAAATTCTATATAAACATTAATCATAAAGAGGTTGGAATGGCTATAATAATTTCAGACAAAGTTGACTTCAGGAAAAAAAATATAACCAGAGATAAAGAGAGACATTTCAATAGAATAAGTTGTTCAAATCATAAATGACACATCATAAATTTTTGTATGCACAGAGCTTCAAAATGCATGACACAAACCTGACAGACCATAAAAAAAAACAGAAAAATATACAATTATGGCTGGAAATTTCTCCTCTTCTTTGTTGATAACTGTAATAATTAGATAAAATCAGAGAGAACATGCAAGACTTGAACTATTACCAACATGACTCGATTGACATCTATAGAACCAAGATAGATCATAGCTGGGTCATAAAACAAATCTTAAACAATGTACAGAAAGCATACATAATATGTTCTCTGACCAAAACGTCTATTCTGACCACTTTTAATTAGTATTCTATTGGATGCCCTAGTAAGGGCACTAAGGTGCACGAGAAGAAAAAAAGAAATATAAA
Organism: Myotis nattereri; assembly: GCF_964212035.1. Classification (NCBI taxonomy): domain Eukaryota; kingdom Metazoa; phylum Chordata; class Mammalia; order Chiroptera; family Vespertilionidae; genus Myotis; species Myotis nattereri. The sequence goes on from NC_138084.1 coordinate 28,302,849, forward strand.
TTAGAGAAAAAAAGACATAAAACAATCTGTATTTGTATATCACATTTCTTATATATAGAATATCTTAAAGCAATATGAAATAAGCTACTAGAACTGTAAGATGGTTTAGCAATGTCTTAAGATATAAGGTCAATATAAAAAATTTAGTTTTATTTCTATACATTAGCAATAAGGGATTAGGAATTGAAATAAAAAACCAACATAGCATTTACAATAGTATCATATAAATATACAATACTTGAGATAAATGTCACAACATATGTGCAAGATTTAGAAACATAAAACTATGAAAGAGTGCTAAAGATGATCTAAACTAAATTGAAAGACACATTTTGCTTATGGATGAAAGACCCAATATGGTTAAAATGGCAATTCTTCCCAAAGTAATACATACATTCAACACAATCCCAATCCCAATCCTAACAGGGGTTTTTTTTTGTTTTTTTTTTTGGGGGGGGGGCGGGGTGGTGGTGGTGGAAATTAACAAGTTGACTTTAAAATGTATATAGCAATTTAAGGGTTCTAGAATAACAAAACCAATTTTGAAAAAGAACATACATCTAGATCAATGGGACAAAATAGAGCCCAGAAACAGACCCATCTACACACATATGGTCAATTAGCCAAGGTAATTAAATAGAAAAAGGACAGTCTTTTCAAGAAATGATGGTGGAGCAACCTAATACACATTTGGGAAAAGATAAACTACTAATATTAAAATTAACATAAAATATACCATAGACCTAAATTTAAAAGGCCAAATTATAAAAACTTTTAGACGAAAACATACAAGAAAATCTTCGTAATGTTAGGGTAGCAAAGATTTCTTAAGATAGAAAACTTCAAAAAACATTAAGACCATGAAAAGAAAAGCTGGGAATTGGAATAAATATATTAGCAACACATATATTTGACAAAGGACTTGTATCTATATAAATAAAGATTCTGACAACTCAATAATAAGATGACAAACAACCCACTTAAAAACTGAGCTAAATATTTTAACTGAAACATCACACAAAAAAATATACGAATGGCCAATGAACATATGAAAAGAGGCTCAACATTATTAGTCATCAGGTAAATGAAAATTAAAAGCATAACATCACTGCATATACATTAGCATGGTTTAAATTAAATGAACTGACTTTTTTTGTAAGTGTTGGCAAGGAGGATGTTGAGCAACTGCACATACAGTGGTGGTAGATAATGTTAAATAGTACAGTCATTTTGAAAAAAAATTGCCAGTTTCTTATACAGTTAAACATTCACTTACCATAAGACCTGATAATTCTACTCCCAGGTATTTTCCCAAGAGAAATGAAAACATGTCTGCACAAAGACTTTTAGACGAATGTTCATAGCAACTTTATTAATAATGACCCCTAACGGAAAACAATCCAAAAGTCTAGCAGCAACTGAGTGCATAAGTAAATTGGAATACATACATACAAAGGAATACTACTTGTCAATAAAAAGGAACCAAGTACTGATACACAGATGAAAGCATGCTGAGCAAAAGAAGCAGGAGTACATCCTGTGTAATTCCACTTATATAAAATTCTGAAAGAATACTAATACTTTAATATTAGTGATGCTAATTAGTAATGTTACTATACAGTAAAGCAGACCAGTGTCTGCCTTGCTCTGGGTACTGGAATTGGGGATGTCCACACAAGGGCTCAATAAGGAAACTTTTTAGAGTGACGGAAGTATTTTGTATTTTTTACTAGAGGCCTGGTGCATGACATTCATGCACTGGGGAGGAAGGGTGTCCCTCAGCCCGGACTGCACCCTCTTGCAGTCTGGGATCCCTTGGGGGATGTCCATCTGCTGGCTTAGGCTCCCGGCGGGTATTGGGCCTAAGCCGGCAGGCAGACATCCTTCTCGCAGTCTGGGGCTCTCACAGACCAGGACCCCTTGCTCCTTACTGCCCACCTGCAGTGGAGGCAGGAGAAGCTCCCGCCACCGCCACTGCGCTCACGAACTGTGAGCCCAGCTTCTGGCTGAGTAGTGCCCCCCCCTGTGAGAGCGCACTGACCACCAGGGGGCAGCTCCTGCATTAAGTATCTGCCCACTAGTAGTCAGTGTGTGTTGTAAAGACTGGTCGTTCTGCCGTTCGGTTGATTTGCATATTACCCTTTTATTATATAGGATAAGGGTGGTGTATATATTTGTCAAAACTCATCAAACTGTACAACATAAATGTGAATTTTTATTGCATGTAAATTATAGAATAACAATGTTTTAAAAAATATGGTGCTTTAGAACTAAACACAGATACATATATAATGTAGAAAAATTTAAAAATCTGTTAGGAGATTCAGTACATGGCAAGTTGGGCATTTAGAACCAGTGAGGAAAAGGATTCAATAAAAACGTGTAAACATAGTAATGTTATATTTTAAAATATGAAACCAAAGTCAGAAACCAAAAGGAAAAGGTTGAAGATTTGACAATATGAACAAAAATTCCATAAAGATACTTTAAAGAAAGGCAAACAAATGAAAACAATGTTACTTTCACTTCTTAGAATAGCAAAGAATAAAAAATAAGTCTGAATTTTGAATAAACTCCTTATGATGTATTACTAAAAGTGGGACACCTTAATAAAAGGCACAAATGTATTCATTTTACTCTGCCATTGTCATCAACATTGGGTGTTATTAGAAACCAAACCATCTCCGTAAGTCCACGTGGTGGCCCCATCAGCTTTGCTAGCCTCCCTCAGAGGGAGATGCCAAAAGAAAATACTACCTGTTGTCTTGGCTCCCACTTCAATAAGATACTTTTGTTTATTATTAAATAAATGAATAAATAAAGAACATAAAACAATTAAAAATACCTGATATTGAGATAAACAATCATCAGAATTGGATTGCTTTGATTTGCATGTCAATGATTATCTGTGGTGATGAGTATCATTTAGAATGTCTAACCACTATCTTAAAAAATCCTTTGTGATCTGGCTGTCATGGCTCAGTGGTTGAGTGTCGATCTATGAACCAGAGGTCAGGGTTCGATTCCCAGTCAGGGCACATGCCCAGGTTGTGGGCGGGAACTCTGACAATGCATGTGCAGGAGGCAGCTGATCAATGGTTCTCTCTCATCATTGATGTTTCTATCTCTCTCCCTCTTCCTTCCTCCCTGAAATCAATAAATATTAAAAAAAAAATCATTTGTACATTTATTTTAGGGACTTTCTTGTTGATGTATGTGAGGTATTTTTACAAATATTTCCATTTGGTATGTATATGCTAATGATTGCTCCTCTTTGATTTAAGTTGCCTCCGAAGTGTTAAAAATATCTAAGTTGGCTTGTTTGTAAATGTTCTTTCAATCCTTAGTGTAAGGATCAAAGAGGAATGTTCCAAGTGCTTACAAAGCAGGTTTTCAAGTTCATTTCAGGTTTAGAGGATATGCCTACAAGAGCTCTGTGCATTCCTCAATTTAGACATAGAGCCCAAGTCAAGATAAACTATTAATGGATATTTTTGTTAAATTTTCACACAAAAAATTTTAAGCATCACTATTAAACAAGCAAAACATCTGAATAACTTAAAAGGCAAAACATTGCCTTATAATCTCAGTATAATTTTCATGTCTTAAAGTGAAATACAAGTAAAATAGCTAGTTTTACAATAACCTTAATTTCAAAATGAGGGTGCAAATACCATCTATTTAAGTTAATTAAATAGCAGGAAGGGTCACAGTAATAAATACATAATTCACACTGCTGAACTCCCTTCAATTGTTTAGGACAGTGTCTGTAGCACCAGAATAGATCGGAGTAATTAATCAGTGTCAAATAGATATAAAATGACTGATGTTGTTGAGCGTGTATACTGTGGTGAGAGCTGCAAAAGACATTCTCTATGGAGCTGAGCTGTACCACCTTGTTTAATCATCGGCAGACGGCTATTAGGATACCACAAAGCAGTGCTGCAGTTCAATCAAGAACAAAATTAATTTCATTTCATGTGGTTTAAATTCAGTGGTTTTTAAAAGTTATTTTCATTCAGAGCAATGACATTTCATTTCCCCAGAAGGAACAAAAAAATTCATTATTGTCACTAGTAAAGCTCAAAGTTAAAAAAATGAAAGAAAAAATAAATGGATTCTCCATTTAAAAACTTACTAGGTATATACAGAGAAAGAGAAATAGCCTGATTTTAATCATATTTCCAAAGCCAAATAACACAAAAATGATCTGGGGTTTTTAAGTAAACACTGCCACATAAGTTTGTAAAATAAAATTGTACATTAGTATTTTTAAAGGAAAAAGAAAAACATATAACCGGACTTTAATCTTAAAGTAAATGTTCTCTAACTCTTTTAAGAGTATTCATTCTTATTCTCACAATGCTGGAAGTGCTCAAATGTTTAGAGCACTTCTTTTGGGATTTTTTTTTAAAATTACATTGTAAATAAAATGACAAACAAAACAAAAACAAATTAGACTCATTATTATACAGTTCCATTTTGCTTTTAGCCAAATGTAGAATCTTAGTCTGGGAAAATATTCACATTGTCTTTTCTTACTTTTTTATTTTTTTTAAATTATAAAACATATTTATTGCTTAGAATGTTTATCTTTTTTTTAAAAAATTGTATTTATTGGGGTGACATTGGTTAAAAAAATTATACAGGTTTCAGGAACACAATTCTGCAATACACCATCTGTATATTATGTGCTACTGCTGATTTTGTGTGGATGCCTTTATCAGATTGAGGAAGTTCTTTTATTTCTAGTTTGCTTTAGTATTTATCATGAATGGAAATTGAATTTTATCAAGTGATTTTTCTAGTCATTGGTGTGATCATGTGTGTTTTTTTTTATTCTGGTAGCTTGTGGATCACATTAAATGACTTAAAAATACTGAATAAGCCTTGCATTCCTGGAATAAACCCCTCATATGGTAATGGCATTGTTCTTCTTATAATACTGCTGGATTCAACTTGCTAGTATTTTGTTGAGGATTTATGCATCTATATTCATAATGGGAATTGGTCTGTAGCTTAATTTTCTTGTACTATCTTTGTCTAGTTTTTATTATCAACATAATACTACTCATAATTTTAGCTCTCTTTATTTGAAAGAGACTATATAGATTTTGGTGTTATTTCTTTTTTAAGTGATTGGGAAAATTTGCAATGAAGCAATTGTGCCTGGAGATTTGTTTTATGGAAAAGTTTTGATGCTGGCTACCTGTTTTTGTAAATAAAATTTAATTGGAACATAGTCGCATCCACTCACTTACCTAATAGTGTTTATCTGCATCTACTAAATTCAACTTATGCATCAACAGTGAAATAAAAACTGTAGAATTTTATGAAATATTTTAAATGTATAGAGAATATAATGACTACCTGGGACCCACTACTTAGCTTTGTCAAATACTAACATTCTCCTACAATTCCTTCAATATTAAAAATAAACAGTTCAGATATCTGGCACTGAACCCCCTCCATAGCCTTCCCTGACCTTCTTTCTGTCTTTCCCCAAAGGTAACCACTACACTGAATTCAGCGGTTATCATTCTTAAGTGTTACTTCTTACCTCTACTATGTGTGTATGTATGTTTTTAAAATTCACATAAATGGTATATCGCAGGAATCATTCTGCCACTATTTTTCTGCAATGTTGCTTTCGATAGACACACATATATGATTTATCTACTATATTTTATTGTATGCAACTACCAAATTTATCTATCTTCTACTGGTGGACATTAAGGTTGCTTCTAATTTTTCACCTCTACAAACCACTGTTGTGAAAGTTCTTGTACACAGATTGTGGGAAAGACTGTCAAAACACATGCCTAGAAAAAAACTGTGGTTGTAGGGATGGATCATGTACTCTTAACTTGATGGTATCAAACTGTTTTCTAAAGTAGTTGTACCAATTAAGACTACCAGCAGCAGAGTATAAGTTATATTTGTCTACATTATTGTCAGCACGTGGTGCTGTTAAATTTTATGTATTTCCCATCATAATGATGAATAAGAAACAGTGTCTTGTCGTTTTAGTTATCTTTTTCCTGAGTTACTAGAGATGTTGGACAACTTTTCACTGAAATTTGTTGTACATTCAGCTTTTCTAAGTTGGGGAAGCTTTCAGAAAACGGAAACAAGAAGACTTATGTAATAAGCTGCTTAAATTAAAAAAAAAAAAAAAAAAAAAAAGGCTTTATAACCAAACTCCAACTTTTGGAGCTAAATGTGTAATATGGAAGAACTATGGGTGCTCATATAAGTAAACGACCAATGAGATATAAAACAAAGGAGGGTAGAAGTGACCAGTCCTTGAATACTGTAGGATTTGAGGAGATAGAGACAATTGAGTGAATTCCAGACAAATATATTTTGAATATGCTACCTACTGAAGAACATTCTCTTCTATTTATACTTTACCTTTATGGTAGTATTACTCTTTAGTCAGTTGGGAAATGAAAATATTATATTTTCTTTTGGTTATATTTGCAACTTAGTAAATACTAGTTATTGTTAAAGAAAAGTTTTCTGAATTCTTCTGTGGTACTCAAAATAATAAGTACATAATATGTGACATACATTTTAACTGGCAGATATTAGATGTAAATATAAGTTTTCTTTTAAATTACTTCTTTAAAAGAAATCTTACCCTTAGCAACAGTATGGATGGACATGCAGAATATTATGCTAAGTGAAATAAGTGAGTAGGAGAAAGATAAATACCATAGATTTCACTTATATGTGGAAGTTAATTAACAAAATAAACAAATAAAACAGAAACAGACTCATAGATATAGAGAGCAGACTGACAGCTGTCAGATGGGAGGCAGGTTGGGTAAAAAAGATGAAGGGATTAAGAAAAAAATAGACAGTAGTGTGGTGATTGCCAGAAGGAAAGGAGGGTGGGGTAGGTAGAAGAGAGTAATGGGGGGGATAAATGGTGACAGAAGGAGACTTGACTCTGGGTGGTGGACACACAATGCAACGTACAGGTGATATATTATAGAATTGTATACTTGAAACCTGTATAACTTTATTAACCTATGTCACCCCAATAAATTCAAAAATTTATGTAGATGGTAAGCTCCAAGAACATCTTATTTTAGCATCTATTATACTATTATACTCCTTCAAATAGAGTGGGCACATAAAAAGTGGTTGTAGAATGAATGAATATTGTATGCTTCAGAATAAATAAGACACTTTAGCCCCTTTACATTTCTCTCTCACCTGCTTTAACTGAAAATGGCTTTTCCAATAGAAATATTGTTTGTTTCCAGTGTGTTTCGGTACTCTGGGGGCCCGTAGAGAACACGACCTGCAATGGTGGAGTTCAAAAGTATCTGATGAAGTACAAGATATTTAATATCATGGTACATTAATCTACTACATCAAATACAAGCTCCAATTGCTTACAATAGCAAAATGCTTATGATCAAACACCTTGGGGCACAAAAATAAAATGCAATGTATTTCACATAATTAATTCTTATGAGACAACTCATAATACTTACCCTGTTTTGGCAATTCCTCTCAAAATATATATCAAAGTAGCCAGCAATTGCCTGTTTTTAAAAATAAATGAAATAAATAAATAAACAAACTAATTACATGACATAATTTACTATTCAGTCTTTTAAAACATGGCAAATAAAAAACCATTTCAAAGACCAGATACCTCTTAAACTTATGGCAGGTCACCATTTTTTCTGGAAAAGATGTTATAAGTAAAAATAAAGTAATATAATTTGGCTTTTCCCCACAGAAACAACACAATAATAAAGGTAACAAGGCTAATCAAATAATCAATATGTTTTAATAGAGAAATGATCATGGTAGACTACTGAAAGGTGAGAGACTATAAGGAGAGAGAGGCTCAGCAGCCTTGTGGGTCCAGACTCTCCTGCTGCCATGCGAGGTAAGGCATCCTGGACCCTGTGGTACTAGTCAGGCCTCCAGACAACGGCAGCAGCTCAAGAGACCCAGGAGGGACCAGCAGAAAAACTAGTAGATAAGTCCAGTCCAAACTGCAGAATCATAAACCATAAATCTAAATGATTGTGACCTCAAAGCATTAAGTTTTTGGGTATTGTGTTACACAGCAATAAAGAACTAAAACATACTTTTATACAAAGACAGCTCATTAAATTTCTTCTGATATTATTATGCATCCAATTTTAAAGCAAACCATTATGAATATTTTTGCAATGAGATTATGGAATATTTAAATATTGCTTTTTTTCTTCTGAAAATAAAATAAAGATCAGTAATAGTACTCAAATAAAACTTATGTTTAAGCAAATCGCCAAAAGAGAAACTCGAAGTAACTCTAAGGGTTACTATGATGTACAAAAAGGTCTCGAAAAGAAACTAACATTCAGATGAATATAGAGTTTTCATTTATTTTGTTTAAACTTTAAATACCATTCCTTTTTCTTTCACTACTGGGACTAGCTTAACTTAACCTATTTTTACAACTGGCATTAAATAAAGCTCTTAAAGTGTTAAAAACAGGACACTGCTGCTTTTGTTGGGAACGTGAAGTTTTATTGATCTGTAGGATTAATATGGATTGAATCCAAACCAAATTCAATATTTAACCTTCAGGTTCATTATACTTTAGATACCAAAAGAAAAATCGAAACACTATTTATAATTCTGTCAAATAGGATTATAAAGCAACGTAGTGTTCAGCTACAGGTTATTACAGAAAACCATGTAGCTAACGAGAACATTTCTAAAATATATAACCTTTTTTCCAGCTGATTTCCTGATACTTCTCCAATGACTAATTTAACTGTCTACTTAAATTTATTCCTATGTCTATCATGTTCACCACTATATTCTTCATGGCCAGTGCAGTGCCTGGCCCATAGAACACAATTCATATTTGCTGAGTGAATGTGCTATGATATACAATTTTATTACAGTACTTATCATCTATATTTTAGTTTAGTTTGCCCTATTAGACTGTAACTTATTTATAAGCAAAGCCTATGAGTAATTTATATTTTTATGCCCTTTACCCAGCACAAATCTGTTATACAGCAGGTTCTTAATAAATTTTAAATTAACTTTTCTTAGTCTTTAGTTTCTTAAATTAACTAGTCTCATTAGATAGTGCACTTTATAAAATGATTGGATAACTACACTTAGATGGACCTAATAATTTTCAACTTTGAAAAAAATGGAGAGCGTAGATCAAATATGAGGAAGAAAGAAAGCAGAGGATACCTAATTCTATGTCTAAAGCTGCACAAGTCTCAGGCTAACCCCCTGAACTACACAGCTCAGGTGAGATCCAAACCAACACAATAGAGGCTGAAAAAATTGAACTAAAACTTAAATCACTGGCACAAGTCCTAGGATTAAACCTTGAATAAACGTGTGTGAAAAAAAAAACCCAAATCAAGTGGAAAAGGCTTAGAGAACTGAACTAAGATTTGAAAAACCTGTACAAATCTAAGACTAATTCCTTACGTGCATATACAGAGAGACCCAAAACAACGTAACATATGCTTAGAGAATGACTAAGATTTGATCCACTCTCTGCACAGACACTATTGACAAAACTTGTGTTTTGACTTGAATTGGTCTGATTGCCTGCAAACACTAAACATGAGCATTATCCAGACAGTTATAACATTATGAGAATCCACATGACAAAGGATGTACAACATCTAATAGAAAACACAGTGAAATGAATCAGAAGATAGGAATTCTCATAGAAAAATAGAAACTATCCCATCTAATAAAAGAGAAACATGGTAATTAGCATACGACCGCTACCCTTCCCATTGGCTAATCAGGGCAATATGCAAATTAACTGCCAGCCAAGATGGCGGCCGGCAGCCAGGCAGCTTGAAACTAACATGAGGCTTGGTTGCTTCAGTGATGGAGGACTCCAACGTTCCCCGCTTGCTGCTGCAGGCCTCTGAGCTGCAACTCTAAGCAACTATGTTATAAATACAGAAGCTAAACAAAACCCCAGAAACCTGCTTTAGTCGCCAGGCTTCAGCCAGCAGGATCACAATATTGTTTCAAATACAGAAGGTAAACGAAGGCCAGAAACCTGCTTTCAGCAGCGGAGGCCTAAGAGCTGGAGCCAAGCCTCAAAGCTAAAGCTGGCCCAGAAAAAAAAAAAAGAAAAAGAAAAAAAGGAGCGGTTGGGAGCTTCAGTCACCCGCCAGCCTGAAAACAGCCCTCAGCCCCTCACTCAGACTGGCCAGGCACCCCAGTGGGGACCCCCACCCTGAAGGGTGTGTGACCAGCTGCAAACAGCCATCATCCCCTCACCCAGGCTGGCCAGGCACCCCAGTGGGGATCCCCACCCTGATCCACGACACCCTTCAGGGCAAACCAGCTGGCACCCACCCGTGCACCAGGCCTCTATCCTATATAGTAAAAGGGTAATATGTCTCCCAGCACCGGGATCAGTGTGACAGGGGGCAGCGCCCAAACCCCCTGATCGGCCCTGCTCTGTGTGTGACGGGGTAGAGCCATAACCTCCCCATCGGCCCTGCCCTGAGTGTGACAGTGGCGGTGCCCCAACCCCCTGATCTGCCCTACTCTGTGAGTGACAGGGGGGAGCTCCTCAACCACCTGATCGGCCCTGCTCTGTGCATGACTGGGGGGAGCTCCCCAACCCCTTGACCAGCCATGCTCTGTGCGTGACAGGGTACGGAGCCCCAACCCCCTGATGGGCCCTGCTCTGTGCGTGACAGGGGGTGGCGCCGCAACCTCCCCATTGACCCTGCCTTGAGTGTGACAGGGGGCCGTGCCCCAACCCCCCAATTGGCCCTACCCTGAGCGTGACTGAGGGTGGCATCGCAACCTCCCAATCCGCCCTGCTCTGTGCATGACAGGGGGCGGCGCCCCAACTCCCCAATCGGCCCTGCTCTGAGCCCGACCAGGGGTTGCACCTAGGGATTGGGCCTGCCCTCTGCCACCCAGGAGCAGGCCTAAGCCAGCAGGTTGTTATCTCCCGAGGGGTCCCAGACTGCGAGAGGGCACAGGCCGGGCTAAGGGACCCCCACTCCCACCCGAGTGCACAAATTTTTGTGCACCGTGCCTCTAGTCTATATATATATAAGGCTAAGCAACTGTCTGACCATCCGACCAGCTGATAGGTATGACGTGCACTGACCACCAGGGGGCAGACGCTCAACACAGGAGGAAGCCTGACTCCTTGCAGGGCTGTGTGATTCCACCTTCGACCATGGGTTATGTTGCTGCTGGGGCACTGTCGGCCCCAAATCTGACTTACTACTGAGCTGCGGTGACTGCAGATGCCCTTCGAGCCACAGCATCACCCCAGGTGCAGCCAACCGGGGAGGGACCATGGGAGATTGGCTCCAGGGTGTGTCTGGCCCGTCTCACCAGGTCCCGCCCTGCTGGCCACCTTCTAATGAATTTCCTTTCAATGTGCACGAGTCTGTGCACCGGGCCACCAGTCCTATATAATAAAAGGCTAATATGCAAATCGTCCCCTCAAGAGTTCGACTGCTTGCTATGATATGCGCTGACCATCAGGGCGTGGCGCGGAATAAAGGAAGGTCCCAGCCAGCAGCCAACCGGCAGCCAGGGGAAGGAAGGTCCCAGCCAGCAGCCGGAAGGCCCCAATTGGCTCTGATTGCCAGCCAGGACTATGGACCCTAGCTGTGTATGAATTTTGTGCACCGGGCCTCTAGTTAAAAAAAAAAGAAACATAAGGAATATTGAAAACTAAAAAATAATGGAAACAAAAGAACTCCCTGGGCTGAATTGCAGAATGGAGATAATAAGGAAAAAAGCAGTGAGTTTTAAGATAGATCAATGGAAATTATTTAATTTTAAAAACAAAGGGGAAAAGTTTGATATAGAATGCACAGAGTTGCAGGGAACTATAAAGCTAACATACATGTAATTGGTGGTCATGATGGAAAAGATAAAAATATTGAAGCAGGAAAAAAAAAAAAACCCTTTACATTTCTATATCCAGAAAAAATATCTTTCAGGAATAAAGGTAAAATAAAGACATTTTCAAGTAAAGGAAACAAAAATAATTCACTGCCAGTGGACTTTTTAAAGGAAGTTCTTCGGGCTGATGGGTTACAATACTAGAAGGAAAACCTGAAACATCAAACATAATACAAGAACAACAACAGTAATAAATAATTGGGTTTTACTTTTCCCTTCACAATACTTATAATTGTGTAAGGCAAAATTACAACATCATCTGGTGGGGTTATCAATTTGCACATGTAATCATAAAGATCAGTGCAGTAGGTGGAAGGGTAGGAGGGAGGAAAAGTGAAATCCCACCAACATATGTAAGTGTTTACCAGTATAAAATCTGGAACTGAAGAAGGCTTTTAAAATGCTACACATAGGCAGACTTAATATAAGGGAAATTTAAAACTTTAGTATCAAAATTGAAAGTCAAGAAATCTGAGAATATTTGTAATATATATAAAACAAAGGGTCACGTGTTCTTTGTAAATTAAACTTCTAAATTAGTAAGAAAACAATATGTCAAAAGAAATTAAGACAAAGGACATTTCTGAAAGGAAAATCAACTGATTAATAAGCATGTGAAAAAAGATGTTTGACCTATTTAGAGAAAAGTGAGTAAATTGAAACAACCATTTCCTTGATCAGAACTTTTTAAAATGATAATAACCACAGTTTAGTGGGAAACATGGCACTCATTGTGGGAAAATAAACTGAAATAACCTTTCTAACGGGAACTTAGCAATACATATTAAAAGATATAACATTTGATCAATAAAAACAAAAAGACAAAACATCTGTATTAGAAAGAAGTCATACATGAAATAGTACAAATGATATAATTCCATTTATAGACAGAATATTCAAAAACAGCAAAACTTATGGTATTGTAAGTCAGTATATTAGTTACCCTTATATAGGGATAGAAACTGAAAGGGGTTACATGGTGGGCTCTTGGTTTGCTATTAATATTCTTAAGCTGAGTTGAGTACGTGGTGAATATTCTTCTTTGGGCAATTTTATCACACTACACTTATGATTTCTGCATGTTTTATGTTTTCTAAGTGCCATGTTTACATAATGTATATATTCAATGACCCAGGAATTCTAAAATGTATTCTATGGAAATTATTAAGTATGCCTGCAAAGATTTAGCCATAAGATGTCAATTTTAGCTCAAATTTTCAACAATAGGTGACCAGTTAATAAATCATAATATCTCTATACAATGAAATGCCATTTGGCCATCAAAAGTAATCCTATAGATAAATATTTATTAATTTGGATAAATAGTCACAATATACTATTTTATAGTTCCATTGGAAATGCATCATAACATCTTCAGCTCCTCATGCAGTTCCCTCCTAATGATGTTTGGTTGAGGGTAATGTTAAGATCAGTTCCCCAGCACACATTAAGCAGAAACACGAGGAACATTAGGAAGAAATTCACCAGAGATTAAAAATTATGTGCAACCCTGGCCAGTGTGGCTCAGTTAGTTGGAGCCTTGCCCCATGCACCAGAAGGTTATAGGTTTGATTCCAGGTCAGGACACACATTTAGGGTGTGCATTCCATCCCGGTGGGGCACGTAAGGAAGGTAACCAATCAATGTGTCTCTTTCACATCTATGTTTATCTCTCTATCTCTCTCTCCCCTTTCTCCCTCTCTGGTATCAATTAAAAAATAATAATAATAAATAAATAAATAAAAAGGTATGTGCAGATAATCTTCTTGTCGACTAACATTCATATAACTGAGACAGTGAAAGACTCTTACTCTGAAAAACCAAAGGGAATTTCCGGTTTAAAAAATTGGTAATTACCCTCAAACACAAGCAAGACCTAGAATGCTACTCAAAGAAAACAGTTTTTAAAATATATATATTTTTTGCTGCATAAGTCTTCTTTAATAATTAAAATAGAAATTAGGAGAGAAAAAAAACCTTAACCTTGAAACATAGTTATATAAACCAATTGAACTATGACTAGTGTTTTTATTTCTGCAAAGCCATTATAACCAAATATGTCAGTTGATTTGGGAACAAAACTATTTTGCTTCAGAATATGAATATGCCACCTTTCTGTACTTATAGTTTCACTACCTTATTATCATCATGCCAGGGTATCTCTAGATCTTTTAAATGTTAATTCCAATAAACTTATCCTTTCTCTGTGGGTGTCATTCAACTATAAGAAAAAACAAACAAACAACAAGCATAGGAAATTGAAAATGAAGACTCATAGACAATGGTAATAAATAACTGCAGCACAGCTTGACATGTGCTTGAAAAAGATCAGATATGTTAGAAGACCTGACCACAGAATAAATTCCTCTTTGTTCCACATACATATCTTGTCAGGGGCAAAAGGAACATCTGAGGGGAAAAAAGCATTAAAATCAAATATCTCTAAGAGCTGGGTTAATCTGCAAAGACAAGGTCACAATTAAATAAAGTTTCACTGAATTATACAACAGTCAGAAAAAACTTAGTTATAAAGCCCTTAGATTGAGAGAAGGGAAAATAAGAACAATACTGATGATGATGGAAAAAAATAAAAAACAGAATGAAAGGAAAACACATGCGTACAGTAAATTTCTTGAACAGCTTGATCATACTTGTAATTTGTTGAAAATCCTCCATAATTACTTTGAAGTACATAGGAAAATAAGACATGTAACTTTATTGTGCATCTTAAATATTCCTAACCATCAGAATACAGTTTCAGAATGATCGGTTCGTCTCTTTGTGCACTGCACAAAAAGGGAAAAAAAAAAAAATTCACAGCATTTGTAAATCGAATCATTTAAAAATCTGTTTTAAATCACAATTTGCTTGTTTATCCAACACATATAAAGGTAGATGCAGCTCGTTTTAAGAACAATGCTCATTTGAAGAACAATTATTTGAAAAAAAAAATGAATTACTTTCTCATGTATTTTGGTGCAATGAGTATTTCTTTAAAGAGAACGTATTGTGTATGTGTGTGTAACAGGATGGCAGCCAATGAAATAAGATCAGACTAGACCTTATGAGAAAGAAGGAAATTAAAAATTATCATTATCACTATCACCTGCAGGGAGTAATTTATCATTTCTGTTCTTCATTGGTATCATGTTCCAACAGCGTGTGGTTACAGCAGATACAATTAGGCAGCTGTCCACAGAAGTAGGAGGATAATGTGCTTTTGATGGAGTTTATCCAAGCATGGAGACAGAGTGCTTGTAATCCATGCAGCAGAATCACTATAACAAAAATACAATTCATTTTTTGTGGAAGTATTTCTTTCAGAATCTTAAAATGGAATTCAAAAGCCAACTGCTAGGTCTAAAGCAAGTAAAGAAAGAGTAAGAAGATAATGCAAAAAATGATTACTATAGCTTATATCTCTGTATATAAACCAACCAAATGAAACTACAAACAAAAGACATACAAGCTACTGCAAAAAAACATGAATTCTGCTAGTGATGACTGGCATTAAAACTAAGAAAGCATAATCAACAAATATGAAAATTATATATTAGAATTTTCTCCCAATATTAATTATACCTTAAATTATGAACTCTTTCTTCTTCAATTAATTTTCTATTTTATCCCAAGAGAAAATTTGCATCTTTTCTTTCTTTCATAATTCCTCTAGGGAACAATACACATTAAGTGCCATATACTTCTCAAGGGATATTGCCAAATTGAGTACTTTAGAAACAGACCTAGCAATATGGGAAGTAGCAAAACAGACAATATGTCTAAAATTTCTTAAAGGTACTTTTACTGAAAAACTCAATGTAATTAATTTTTATCTACTTGAAATATTCCCAGATTATAAATAAATTTTAACATTTATTTGGATCACTCCCTTGTAATTTCAAAATTGCTTATTATAGTGATTTTAGGAAGCAGAAGGAATCACCTCTTTAGAGCCTAAAGCAGTACTTTAATCCTAACATTTCATAAATTGATACCTTACATGCCCTAACTACTCTACATTTCTTCCTAGCTATAAGCACAAGATATTGTTTTATACATTTTATATTCATTGATATTTACCAATATTTTCTCTTTTAAATATAGCTGTGAAACCAACACCCAGATCAAGAAATAGAATCTTCAGCACCCTAGTAATCCCCCTTATGTACTTAGCTAATCCTAGGAACCTTAACCCCCGCAAGGCATCTACTATCCTGATTTTTTCTTTCAGCTTTACTGAGATATAATAGACAACATTGTGTAAATTTAAGGTGTGTAATGTGTTGATCTGATACACTTACATATTGCAAAGTGATTATTATCACAGTGTTAGCTGACACCACCATCAGAATCAGACAATGATCAATTTTTTTGGAAGTGAGGACATTTAAATCCATTCTCTTAGCAACTTTTAAGTATATAATATAGTATTATTAACTATAATCACAGTATACCCTAAATCCCCAGAACTTATTCAACCTATAACTTGAAGTTTGTACCCTTTGATCAATGTCTCCTCATTTCCCTCAGCCACTGGTAACTACCTTTCTACTCTCGGTTTCTGTAAGTTTGGCTTTTGTAAAAGATTCCACAAATAAATGATATCATATGGTATTTGTCTTTCTTTGTCTGACTTATTTCATTCAGCATAATACCTTCAAGGTCCATCCTTGTTGTCACAAAAGCAGGATTTCCTTCTTTTTATGGCTGAATATTCCATTCCATCTATATGCCACATCTTTATCCACTCATCTGTTTGACACTTAGGTTGTCTCCACATCGTGGCTACAATGAACATGGGAGTGAAGACATCTCTTCAAGATCTTATTTTAATTTCCTTTGGATATATACCCAGAGTGGGACTGCAGGATCATATGATAATTCTATCTTTAATTTTTTGAGGAACCTCCATACTCTTTTCCATAGTGGTTGCACCAGTTTACATTCCCAAAACAATGCACAAGGGTTCCCTTTTCTCCACATTCTCACCAACACTTATGTTATCTCACTACTATCCTGACTTCTAAGAGCACAGATTAATTTTCGCTATTGTATGCTTCAACTGAACAGTTATTTTCACTGTTTAGGTAGAATACCCAGGCATCTGCTTAGGCAGTGAGGATATGGAGGTGACCATAGACATGATGAGACTGCCCTGAAGAGCCTATAGGAATCCACAGCTGAACACAAGACACTGAACAAAAAACATTATAAGTATGGTGGGTGGTATTACAGGGAGTGCAGCAACATTTAATAGATGTATTAGAATCTACTCTGTGGGATTAGAGAAGGCTGCCTAGGGGAAGTAACATTTAAACTGACATATAACAACTAAGAGGGAAATAGTTTAGAGAATGGGGAAGTGTTATAGACAGAAGACCTTAGGGAGGAAAAAAACAGCACAGTGAAGAATTTGGCTCCTGTAGTGGTGGACTACATAAAATATAATGACCCTTTTGCTGAGAGCAACTATAAGAACTGAAAAAATATAAAATACTATGTGCTTGAAGGCATCAGAGAGATAAATTAAAACATTACCAAGGTAAGACTCAGCAAAGAAAGAAATAAAAAAGAAAAAAATGAGACACATTCAGGACTGCTTTTGCCTTACAGGCATTTGCCAGTTCAGAGGAAGCAGCTAAAAGACTACCTGTGCAACCCTTTTGACAGCATCACATGGGTAGGAATACAAAAATGGGGCCCTCATATTCTCAGTTTGGCCCATCCCATATCCATGGGGTTGGATGCTGAATAAAAGAATGAGAGTGAGAAGAGAAAAGAAAATCAGACTGCACACTATGGTGCAGACTTTGGGGAGAGGTAGGACATATCAGTTGTTAAAGAAAAGAGCATTCTGTAATAGTTATGTCATTGTCATAGTAACCTACAAATTAAAAATGTGACTCTGCAAAACTGTAGGCAGAAAGTGATTTTGCTTTGAGAAACAGCTGATTTGCATAAATGCAGCATTCTGAAAGAAGATCTCATTTTTCCACTACATTAGGATATTCAAGTATACGAAATAGGTCAAAGAGTTTTCACTGCATACCTTTGCCTATAAAAAAAAAACTAGTCAGTTCAATCCTGATGGAGTAAGTAAATTCATCTATGAAATCACACAATACTAAATCCTCAAAAGCAAATGCATGTTAAAAATAAACTTGAACAAACAATTCTTTCTTTAAGGCAAGACAGGAAAGCGAATGGTACATTAATTAGATCATTTTATGAGCATTTTGTATGTGCCAGGTATAGTGGTAAATGCTTTTACATATTATCTCATTTAGCACTCAAAATAATACCAAGGAAGTAGGTACTGGTGTCATTATCTCCACTTTTCACATAAAAAATTTGAAGTCCTGAGAAATCAAACACCTCTTCTAAAGTCATATTGGTAAACTGAGCCCATCAGAGCTAAAGCTTTTAATCACAGTGCTATATTATCACTGTTTAAACTCTCCTCTTTGATTTTAATCACTTTCAGAAAACTCCCTTATATTTCTAAATTAGTCCTTTTCTCATTCAGTCTTCTAGAAAAGCAAAAAATTGACTGGTTTTGGTAAATATTAAGTTATGAGACAACTGGTATATATAATACAGTTTATTTTTCCAATTATTGACTCACTTTCCCATGAGGACTAGTCCTTCCTGTGAAAATATATATATATATCAGACATCTGGAAACATAGGTACTTTAGGATTTTTAGAAAATCTGGATGGCAATATTTACGATGGTTTGTACCAGAGCATTAAATCAAAGGAAATCTGAACTAGGAAGATTACTTCCTTATAGGTCATTACACTAGGGAAAGTGCCTGAATCAAAGAGGAAAATATCTGGTCAAACTCACATTTATTATCACAACCTAATAATTCTAATTGACAGTCTCTGAGATAAGTCTAGGGAGAACTCCCCTGTCATCTCTAATCAAGAGTCCACTCTTATTGATTATTTGATAAATAAACCATTCTTATGCTTATTGCTATGCTTGAGATAAGTATTTCAGTCCTGTTTGAGTGTGATTATTTCTCTCCTAAATATTTTGACCCTTGACATTCTGATTTCAAGTATAACCCTATACATATCTATAATTAAAATATGGTTATAATGTAGCTTAAGAATTTCAACATTCCACTAAGATTATATTTTAGAAAAATTTGATATTCAAGTCCTTTTTAAATATAACTCAATCAGTGTTAATGAATCAATGTTAATGAATTTTTTAAAACGCAGATTCAATGGGGCTATAAGCTGGGCTTTCAAAAGAAGATTAAGCATGATTAGCTTATGTTTTAATTTTAAAACACAAAAAGGCCATCAAGAGTGTTAATATTGTAAGGGTGTGAAGGAAATAATGATCACAGACCACTAAAGAGATAGGAAAACTGTTGTTAATTTGGATAAAGAAAAAGCAATTAGCCAGTGACAGCATTTTGGAGACAGAAATATATGAACAAAGATGCTGCATTCTGACCTAAAAGACACCCTTGGATCTATAGAGTCAATGCACTCCCCATTAAAATACCAATGGCATATTTCACAGACCTAGAACAAACTCCAAAAATTCATCTGGAATAAAAAAAGACCCCGAATAGCTGCAGTCAGTGGTTCTCAACCTTCCTAATGCCACGACCTTTTAATACAGTTCCTCATGTTGTGGTGACCCCCAACCATAAAATTATTTTCGCTGCTACTTCATAACTGTAATTTTGATACTGTTATGAATCGTAATGTAAATATCTGATATGCAGGATGTATTTAGGTGACCTCTGTGAAAGGGTCGTTCGACCCCCAAAGGGGTCATGACCCACGGGTTGAGAACCACTGGCTGCAGCAATCCTGAGAAAGAAGAACAAAGTAGAAGGGATCTCAATACCAGATATCAAGCTGTATTACAAAGCCACTGTTCTCAAAACTGCCTGGTACTGGCACAAGAACAGACATATAGACCAATGGAATAGAATAGAGAACCCAGAAATCGACCCAAGCCATTATGCTCAATTAATATTTGACAAAGAAGGCAAGAACATACAATGGAGTCAAGACAGTCTCTTCAATAATTGGTGTTGCGAAAACTGGACAGATATATGCAAAAAAATGAAACTAGACCAACTTACACCATACACAAAAGTAAACTCAAAATGGATAAAGTACTTAAACATAAGAGAGGAAATCATAAAAATATTAGAGGAATCCACAGGCAGCAAAATCTCAGACATATGTTGTAGCAATATATTTACTGATACAGCTCCTAGGGCAATGGAAACTAAAGAGAAAATAAAGAAATGGGACTACATCAAAATAAAAAGCTTTTGCACAGCAAAAGAAACCATCAACAAATCAAGAAAGCCCACTGCACGGGAGAACATATTTGCCAATGTTATCACTGATAAAGGTTTAATCTCCAATATTTACAGGGAACTCGTACAACTTAACAAAAGGAAGATAAACAACCCAATCAAAAAATGGGCAACGACCTAAATAGATACTTTTGAAAGAGGACATAAGGAGGGCCAAGAGACATACGAAAACATGCTCAAAGTCACTAATCATCCGAGAGATGCATATCAAAACAACAATGAGGTACCATCTCACATCAGAATGGCTATCATCAACAAATCAACAAACGACAAGTGCTGGTGAGGATACAGAGAAAAAAGAATCCTCGTGCACTGCTGGTGGGAATGCAGACTGGTGCAGGCACTGTAAAGAACAGTATGGAGTTTCCTCAAAAAACTAAAAATGGAACTCCCATTTGACCAAGTGATCCCACTTCTAGAAATATATCCCAAGAAAGTAGAAACACCAATCAGAAAGGATATATGCACCCCTATGTTCATAGCAGCACAGTTTACCATAGCTAAGATTTGGAAACAGCCTAAGTGCCCATCAGCAGATGAGTGGATTAAAAAACTGTGGTACATCTACACAATGGAATACTAGGCTGAGGTAAAACAGAAGCAACAGCATGGATGGAACTGGAGAGCATTATGCTAAGCTAAATAAGTCAGTCAGAGAAAGATAAATATCACATGATCTCACTCATTTGTGGAATATAATGATCAACATAAATTGATGAACAAAAACAGATCCAGAGACAAAGCAGCATCAATCAGACAGTCAGACCTCAGAGGGAATGTAAGGGAAGGTCGGGATAAGCGGGAGAGATCAACCAAAGGACTTGTATGATGCATATAAGCCTAACCAATGGACACAGACACCAGAGGGGTGAGGGCATGAGTGGGGGAGTGGGGGAGCACTGGGGGGATAAGGACACATATGTAATACCTTAATCAATAAAGAAAAAAATTTAAAAAAAAAGACATCCCTGGAATGAGGCTAGTAGGTGGCTTGATAAATTTTAGAAAAGTGATTATTTATAGACTGAACAGTACTAAAGATAGCCAATATCCACTTCACGTACCCCTAAATGGGCCCATGTTCACTAAATAAAATGGAGGGTACAATCATCTGTACTATTTAAACCATTATTTCTTTCACAGACTCTTTTTTAAAACATGAATAGTTAATTTAGTTTAAGTTATAATTATTACATGATGCTATTCCATTGGATTTGCTCTTTAATTTTAAAAAATCATTTGTACTTTTCAATTAGAATTGACATACATTATTATATTAGTTTCAGGTATGCATGCCAGTGCTTAGACGTTACATAACTTACCAAGTGATCTGCTGTTAAATCTTGTACCCATCTGACACCTTACATAGTTATTAGAATACTAAAGCCCGGTGCACGAATTTGTGCACACTGAAAAGAAATTAATTAGAAGAAATACTAGTATTTTAATGTCACTATTCACCCTTTCTCTATAATAGAAGTGTCAACCAAATTCATGATCGACAATGACAGATTGAAACACACGCGTGTGACTGGCGCCAGGGAGAGCTTTATATATATTGTGCATGCACAAGTCAACTTAGCCTTTTATATATATAGATAAACTTGCTAAATTAGACCTGCTTTCTGATTTAGCTAAACTTTTTCCAGCCTGGTGAGGCACCCTAACTTCTCTTTCAGGTAATTGTCAGCAACACAGCAGTAAATATCAACACGAAGCAGATTATTGTAGATCACACAGGGAGAACAAAGAGTAAAATATTTAGCTGCAGCAGTGTTTGACTATATTCTGTGCAGTGAGAAAACCTGGTCATTTTCAAGGTCTTACCATTTCTTACTTCTTTTCAGTCAGGCCAAGTTTCTAAACTTTCTAAATCTCCGTTTTCTGGCTAATGAAAAGAAAATAGGATTCCACCGAATCTCTTGTCTACCTACTCCAGGACTTCTGTGTGTATCAAATGAGATGAGGCACAGGAAAACGCTTCACAGAGATTTGGTTAAAATGTGAAATGTTTGCACCTGGCTATAAAGCAAGTCATGTTCCTGGACTAAAGAAACTGCAAGGAGGCTAGTTGTTGCTAGGAAGAGGAAGCCCGGAGTTGCTACGACACGTCATTACCCGGTGCCCACAGCCACTGTTTCCAGGCTGGGCTGGGCCATGGGCAACATTTTGCGCCATGGGGGTCTCAGCAGTGTCGGCTGCAATTTGGTGGGCTGTTGCTCCAGGGCGGTGGCAGGGCTTGTGTCCCACTTGGGGGAAGTCGAGTGTTGCTTTGTGGGTGCCAGGTCCGCCTTGCTGTTTCTCTGTAAATGACCAGTGTGTGTCATGACTCCTCCTGTGTTGAGCATCAGCCCCCTGGTGTCAGTGAGCATCATAGAGACTGGTCAGATGGTCAGACATTTAGCATATTAGCCTTTTATATATACAGACTAGAGGTCCGGTTCATGAAATTTGTGCATTGGGGGGGGGGGGTCCCTCAGCCCAGCCTGCACCCTCTCCAGTCTGAGACATCCCTCTCACATCCGGGACTGCTGGCTCCCAACCACTCGCCTGCCTGCCTGCCTGATTGCCCCTAACTGCTTCTGCCTGCCAGCTTGATCACCCCCTAACCACTCCTCTGCCAGCCTGATCACCCCTTAACACTCCCCTGCCAACCCGATCACCGCCTAACTGCTCCCCTGCCGGCTTGGTCACCCCCAACTGCCCTCCCCTGCTGATCTGGTTGCCCCAACTGCCCTTCCCTGAAGGCCTGGTCCCCCCCAACTGCCCTCCCCTGCAGGCCTGGTCCCCCCCAAATGCCCCCCCCCCCCTCAGGCCTGGTCCCTCCCAACTGCCCTTCCCTGCCGGCCATCTTGTGTGTTGGAGTAATGGTCAATTTGCATATCACCTTTATTAGATAGGATTATTGACTATATTTCCCATGTTGTACTTTATATTTCCATGACTATTCTATAACAACCAATTCTTTTATATTTTAAATCTAAAGTGTGTTTATTGGGATGGTTACCCGTTTGTCAGGGTGCTTTTAGTGCTGCTTCTTTCTGAAGGAGCACCCTCTATCAGCCTTGCTTTTCCTCCTGTAGGCTGAGACAGGACAGTGGAGCAACCAACACATAAAACTACCGTTTGTGCATGGCTAAAGGTGGTGATTTTATAGCATCCTGGGCACTGCACACCCATGAAGTAGAAACTGAGACTCTGCACCAGGCCCTTTTTCTTGCGTTTCCTTTCTCTCCTGGAGAGGGATGAAGGAGATCCTTAGCAAGGTGTCAAGAGGAAGCTGTCACCGCTGGAAAGGCCAATTTGTACTTCTTAATCCCTTTACCTTTTTCATCTATCCCTTAACCACCCTCCCATCTGGCAACCTTCAAAATGTACTCTGTATTTATGAGTATGTTTCTGTTCTGCTTGTTCGTTTATTTTTTTTACATTCAATTGTTTATAGATATGTACTATGTGTTGTAGCATACAGTGAAGTTCATCTTTTTTTTTTTTTTTTTACCTCAAAATATCCTTTAATCACAACAAAGACCAAAAACACCCCTTTGCGCTGTCCTTGGGAAATCAAGAAAAAATGAACTCGCTTTTGTTTTATGACTCAACATAAACAAGACTTGCTGGAAATAGTGCTCATTGCTTGCACTCCATGCCAATTTACACTCTTGTTAGATCAGTCCCAATCCTACAGTCAAAAGTCCTTGTTAGAACAAGAAAAACCACTCCTCTCAGGACTAAGCCCCGAAGGTGGAAGGACGTCTACAGTGAGAGAACTGCCTGCTGTTGGAAGACTTCTTGCTAATGTGCTTGAAGATTTTGGAATTCTCCACTTTCTTGGGCTTCTGGTAGCTGAATCCACCGCCGCCCCCTCTCTTCTTCAGCTTGCCTTCATTGCTGTTCACATTCAGATCAACAAAAGGAGGCACCTTGAAGCCAAATGACAGAGCAATGTGAGGCAAATTTAAGTTAACGTTAAAGATTTGTTCCAGAGAATGGGAGTCATATGCTCGAATGTATGACTTATATGCTTCCTGGGCTGACTTATGAAGGAAGTAGATCTTTTCAATCAATTTTTCAAGCTGAGACTGAATGTCAGAAATTTTGGGCCAGGAAACCTCAAATTCACTTAATGGGACCTTGGATTGCTTCAGGTAACAAAGGAAACCCAATTCTTCAGGACGCAAAATGAGCAAGGCATGCCCCCTTTCGTTTAGGCCCCTGGCAGTTCTTCCCACTAGATGAATGTATTCCCTGGGGTTATCTGGAGGGTCATACTGAACAATCCAGTCGACTTCAGCAATGTCCAGCCCTCTAGCTGCCACGTCCGTGCACAACAATATCCCCATATCCGCATTGCAGAACTGGAAGAATGTGGTTGTATGCTTATTTTGATTCGGCCTTCCAATAATGGCCAAGACAGGCAAATCGATGTAGTTCAGCAAGTAATAGTGGTATTTCACAGACATCAAGATAAGAAGAAGACCATGAGTTTCTTCTTCCGGTTCTTCTTAAGGAATGTGAAGAGCAGGAGGAATCTTTTCTCGGAAGGACAAACAACATATCCCTGCTCAAGACCATCCACTGTTGCATTAGTTTTATCATCATCAACACTAACATACAATGGCTTTTTCAGAGAAATCCTCGCCAGGTCCTCAACTCTTTGAGTTTGTGTGGCAGAAAAGAGCATGGTCTGCCTGTGTGTTGGCAGAAGTTTAATAATTTGCTTTAACTCCTCTTCAAACCCAACATCCAAGATACGATCAGCCTCATCAATAACCAGACACTGCAGGTTTTTATACATAAACCCTGGAGTATTCTGCAGATGGTCCAGGAGGCGGCCTGGTGTGGCCACAATGATGTTGATCCCATTAGCAAGCTTCTGTGCCTCAGCAGACCTGTTGCTGCCGCCCATTATCAACCTGTATGTGTGAATGTGGTGTGTCATCAGCTCTTTAAGAACACCGAAAGTCTGCATGGCCAGTACCCTAGTAGGGGAGAGAATAAGAACTCTGTTCCTGTCAGTCCCCGGGGCAGGCTGGGCACCTCACTCTCCTCTTCCCCATCGCCTGGCTTCCCCACACTGGTTTCGGTTTCTTCAGGGGCCTGGGCACCTTCCTCTGGCTCCACTTTGTCTTCTGTTTTTGCTTTATTGGTATCAGCCCCAGTATCATCCACCATTTTTCTTTTTCTTTTTTTTCTTCTTCTTAGATTCTGAATTGGGCGAGTGCACTGCTGCTTCCCCGTTGATTAATATGGTAGATTTCTTGGGGGACTTTTTAACTTTTACATTTTCCACTGTTTCTTGGGATATATCTCCATTTTGAGCTTTTGACAGGCCCTTATTCATAGATGGCTTTAGGGATTTTTTAACTTTTCCACCTCCCACTGTTTCTTTACATGTATCTCCATTTGGGGCTTCTGACAACATTCACAGACTGTTTCAGGGATTTTTAATTTTTCCACTTGCTACGGTTTCTTGAGACACATCTTCATCTTGAGTTTCTGACAGGCTCACATCCCAGGCCCCCTGCAGCTTTAGGTTCCTCTGCTGCAACTTGAGGTTCCGCTTCTCGATCTTCCTGCGCAGCTGAAGTTCATCATTTTCATTGATGTACACTACTCCATAAATATATTATTACTTATCCATTTTACTAATGATGAATTTTTTGCTTGTTTCCAGTCTGTAGCTACAATGAAGAATGCTGCAATGGACATCGTTACTCATGTGCTTTGGTGAACATATGAACACATTTCTTCTGTTTAAAGACTTAAGATGGTTAAGCCATAGGGTAAACATGTGTTCAGCTTTGGTAGCTACAGCAGGTAGCTGAGTTGTATAGAAATAATTTATCTCAATGGAGTACCTTTGCCTCATCATTCTTATGCATTTCTTAGAATACTTTCACTAGTATGATTGTTTTTAAAAAATCCAACTATTAAAAATTTCAAACACAGACACAAGTATAGAAGCTCTAAGTACCTATATTCAACAGTATTTGGCACACTTGCTTCATCTATTCTTCCTCTGCCCCCTGTCCATGCCCATATTTGCTGAGCTATTTTGAAGCAATGACTGACATCATGTCATTTCTCCCCTGTATACTTCAGTTTATATCTCTAAAAAGTATGGACATTTTCTTATATAACTCAATGCTTTTATCACATGGAATCAAATTCTTAATAACTCTTTGGTTTATCTAATATTCATAAGGTGAATTTTAATATGTCTCCCCATTAATGGCTTGTGAAAGAACTGTCTGCTTGGCTTGTTATTATATTCACAATGCCTTGCAACTCTTAGCACATAATAACACTCAAAAAAACAGAATAAAAGAAGAGATTTAAGTATTCCACCACCATCTAAGCCTAAATAGTCTAAAGAAAAAAATTCAGGACCATGCTCTAGATCAGGGGTGGGCAAACTTTTTGACTCGAGGGCCACAATGGGT
Organism: Myotis nattereri; assembly: GCF_964212035.1. Classification (NCBI taxonomy): domain Eukaryota; kingdom Metazoa; phylum Chordata; class Mammalia; order Chiroptera; family Vespertilionidae; genus Myotis; species Myotis nattereri. Next base: position 28,329,607 of record NC_138084.1, read on the forward strand.
TCTTAAACTGGACCGGAGGGCCAGAACAAAAGCATGGATGGAGTGTTTGTGTGAACTAATATAAATTCAAAGCAAACATCATTACATAAAAGGGTACGGTCTTTTTTTTTTTTTAGTTTTATTCATTTCAAACGTACCGGATCCGGCCCGCGGGCCGTAGTTTGCCCACGGCTGCTCTAGATCCTATGGTCATTCATACAAGGAGAAACCTAAAACTGGTTATAGAGGTAGAATGACATCATTAGAAATGCTCTTCCCCTTCAAGACATAAAATTTACTTTATGGAGCCTACTGAAATATATACCAGATGTCCCACTAAAATCTATGATGCAAGTTCAACACAAGTCTTACTATTTCTAAGCAGCACAGATGTGATTTAATAATTAGTTTCTTTAGCTGATTAGCTTTGCAAGGTCAAAATTAGGTCAATATACACCCCAAAGTACTAACAACTGATTTAATACTCAAGAATGAGTTTGGAATTAGTAGGTTTCTATTGACAGAGATTTTCTAAAAGCCTTGAAAGAGACTTAAAGAAAACTATTACAAAGAAATAGGCTCATTTTGATTTTTTTCTTAAGCCATTGGAAAATTTTAAAGCTTAATTAAAAAGTAAAATGAAAACAAAGAGTGCTATGAGTAAGGAATCACTAAAAATTTGAATTGTAAACGTTTAAGTTTCTTTTCATAACATCTGCATTAACCTTAGAAAACAGTAACTCAAAGACTTATTTTTACTCCATTCAAAGATAAATTTATCTTTTGAGTACTTATCAAGTATATGATTGAAAAAAAAAAAAAAAAAAGAGGCCCTAACTGGCTTGGCTTAGTGGATAGAGCGTTGGCCTGCGGACTGAAGGGTCCCAGGTTAGGTTCTGGTCAAGGGCATGTACCTTGGTTGCAAGCACATCACCAGTCGGGGGAGAGCAGGAGGCAGCTGATGGATGTTTCTCTCTCATCGATATTTCTAACTCTCTATCCCTCTCCCTTCCTCTCTGTAAAAAATTAATACAATATATTTTAAAAAAAAAGAAAAAAAAAGAGGGGAAAAAAACCAAAATGAGAATTGGGAGGTAACATACAATTTATTACTGGTTCACTAATAATTTTTGTTTTTTTACTTACTTTTCCTAACTTTAAAAAAGACTCCTGTTTCTAGTGAAGATGTAAGAGAAAGAAAACACTCATATTTTCCATGAAAACCATCAAATAGCCTTGGAAGAAAATAAATTTAAATAAACAATTTTCAGAGCGGGATGAACCCTTTCTAGTTGAGCAGACAGAAATAGTGGCTTTCATAACTGAGGGAATTTATCCAATGTTGGGTCCAAGGGAAAGGAAGAAAGAAGGAATAAATGAATGAATGACCATAAGCACAGGAACGTTACTTGAATAAGGAGAACCCAGCCCATTTTTACGGCCAGGTCTGGGCTAATATGGTGCACAGGAATTTAGAGAAGCCTGAAAGGTAGAGCTAGTCCTTTCTGCAAACTGAGAAAGTAGATGAAGCTGGTGGCTATGCTCCAAAAGCAGGAAGAGAGAGGTCTCCTTCAGCACTTAGATAACAAAGCCAAAATCATCTGCAACTACACAGTTCACCATCACCTTTAACATCACATTATTATTCAACTCTCTGCTATTCCAGAAACTCTTTCCCAAGAAGAGATTCTTTGTTTCAGTCACTCAAATAAACCTATTTATATAAACAAGAGACTTTTCAACTAAACCTGTGAGTAAATACATTTTCTTAAGAACAGATGACTCAGCTAGATTACTTATTCTTCAAAATTCACTCAGAAAGCCAACCCTCACAATGTCCACCAATTCTCAACTAGATAAAGAACCATGCCAAATCCAGACCAGCACCTTTCCTCTCCCTCTTACCCCTTGCTCCACACTGAAAGACCCACCAAAATCAGGTCTCCCAAACATCATAAAATCCCGACTTTGTCTTCTTCCCTAAAACCAGCTTTATTCTGATGGTCTTCCCAGGAAATTGGCAAGAGAAAGAGGCCTAAACCTGAGCTTAAGACACTGGAAACTAACAGTGGTACAAAACTCTGACCAAACTCAACTCGAGTTTAGATAAAAGAATCAGCCCTTTATTCTACCTACCTGGCAGGTGAGTTTAGGCTCTTCCAGGGAAAAATATTAGCTACTACAGTCTGTACTAGTCTTTTATACTAGTCTTTTATACAATGTCTAGCATAAAATATAAAATTACAAAAACAAAACATATTGCCCATAAGTAAAAGAAATAGACTTACAGATAGCTGAGGGAATTGGTAAATAGGCCTTAAAAATTATAAATAGGAGAAACCAAGATGGCGGCATAGGTTAACGCCTGAGATTGCTGCCTCGAACAACCAATCAAAAATACAACTAAAAGATGGAACGGACATCATCCAGAACCACAGGAAGGCTGGCTGAGTGGAAATTCTACAACTAGGAGGAAAGAGAATATCATACCCGGACTCAGAGGAGACGCAGTGCTGAAGTGAAATACTAAGGTGCGGAGTGCGCGCGGAGCGGGCTGGCAGTGGAGGGTGCAGTTGTTGTTTTCAATCAGGAGGGAGTTTCAGATTCTGAGCTTCAGATCCGGTCGAGTCTCTAGTGACCCAGACTCAAACAGGAGAAGCGGGACTGTCTGGCTTCGGTCGGAACTTGAAGGCAGCTTTCTCTCCGAGGTTTGCAGTGGTTGCTGGGATTCTGTGAGGCAGAGCCCCTAGGGACGGAACTGAGAGCAGCCATAACTGCTCGCTCTGGCCACCCTGAAGATCCCCGGGGACCCGCCCCACCCAAGCCCTGCGCAGAGCCATTTGCCAGATAGCCTCAGGCAAACGCTAGATTAGCACCGCCCTAGAGATCCAGCACAGAAGCTCTCCCACTGCAGACACAGCTGACTCTCATAGCCAGTTAGCCTGGAGGTCAAATCACCCCCGGTATTGCCGACAACAATCAAGGCTTAACTACAACAAGACTGTGCACAAAGACCACTAGGGGGTGCACCAAGAAAAGATAAAAAAAGATAAAAAAAAGACAAAGAAACAGGATGCAAATGTCAGAAATGGAAGATATAGAGCTCAAAACCACACTTTTAAGGTCTCTCAAGAACTGTCTAGAAGCTGCCGATAAACTTAGTAAGGCCCTTGAAAAGACTGGTGAGACTGCCGATAAATGTAGTGAGATCCTCAAGAAATCTAATGAGACCCTCGATGTTGTGATAAAGAACCAACTAGAAATTAACACTAGATTGCCCAAGGAAGTTATTTTGACTGTTTTTTAATTTCAATTAGAAAAACAATTATGTATATAAGGACACAATGTCTTAGAATTTTGTGACTTTTTTTACAACATATGAATGAATTTATTAATAATTGTAGTTACCTCCCCCTCCTTCATTTCCAGTATATATAGATGTGTTATACCTATATTGCCCAAAAGCAGTCATTTTGACTGCTTGGGGAAATTATGACTCTTATTATTGAATTGAGTAAATTTCTTATATGACCAGGTCAGCTCTGTATTGAAATAACAGTTTTCATTTTTTTTTCAATTACCGTCACATGATAACATACAAGTACATGATAAATTGTCGATACTTGATAAGTTGCAGTTGCTCAATTAGCTAAACTAGTACTTGTTATTCGAATCTTTATGCAGTGATACTTGTTCTAATAAGTTGTTTATTGTATTTCTTTTGCGCCCTAAATTCATGAAAGAAATGTCGAACAGAAGTGAGTTATTGGAAAAGCTAAGGAACATAAGTGAAGAGTGCTCCGATATTATTCTTTCACGATGCAGTCATTTTGACTGCTTTTGGGCAATCTAGGTATATACTAAATTTCAGTCTTTCTAGTGTTAAGCATACACTGACTGAAATAAAGAATATTATACAGACACCCAACAGCAGACCAGAGGAGCGCAAGAATCAAGTCAAAGATTCAAAATGTGAAGAAGCAAAAAACACCCAACCAGAAAAACAAAATGAAAAAAGAATCCGAAAATACGAAGACAGTGTAAGGAGCCTTTGGGACAGCTTCAAGCGTACCAACATCAGAATTATAGGGGTGCCAGAAGATGAGAGAGACCAAGATACTGGAAACCTATTTGAAGAAATAATGACAGAAAACTTCCCCCACCTGGTGAAAGAAATAGACTTACAGGTCCAGGAAGCGCAGAGAACCCCAAACAAAAGGAATCCAAAGAGGACCACACCAAGACACATCATAATTAAAATGCCAAGAGCAAAAGACAAAGAGAAAATCCTAAAAGCAGCAAGAGAAAGAAACTCAGTTACCTACAAGGGAATACCCATACACTGTCAGCTGATTTCTCAACAGAAACTTTGCAGGCCAGAAGGGAATGGCAAGAAATATTCAAAGTGATGAATACCAAGAACCTACAACCAAGATTACTTTATCCAGCAAAGCTATCATTCAGAACTGAAGGTCAGATAAAGAGCTTCACAGATAAGGAAAAGCTAAAGGAGTTCATCACCACCAAACCAGTATTATATGAAATGCTGAAAGGTATCCTTTAAGAAGAGGAAGAAGAAGAAAAAGGTAAAGATACAAATTATGAACAACAAACATGCATCTATCAACAAGTGAATCTAAGAATCAAGTGAATAAATAATCTGGTCATCATAATAGAATCAGGGACATAGAAAGGGAATGGACTGACTATTCTTGGTGGGGAAAGGGGTGTGGGAAGAGACTGGACAAAAATCGTGCACCTATGGATGAGGACAGTGGGTGGGGAGTGAGGGCGGAGGGTGGGGCGGGAACTGGGAGGAGGGGAGTTATGGGGGGAAAAAAGAGGAACAAATGTAATAATCTGAACAATAAAGATTTAATTAAAAAAATTATAAATATATTAAGGAATATAGGTTTTTAAAAATTGATATAACTAGCGAAAAAGATGAAAAATGATAACTCAAAAAAATTAAAATAGAAATCCTGGAACTAGAAAACATAGTATTTAAAATAAAATATTTATTAGCTAGCAACAGCAGAAAGAATACAGATTAAGAAAACAACAGTGAGCCTGGCTGGTGTGGCTCAGTTGTTGACCATCAACCTATGAACCAGGAGGTCACGGTTCAATTCCCAGTCAGGGCATGTGTTCCAGTTGCGCTTGATCCCCACTAGGGGTTGTGTAGGAGGCAACCAATAGATGATTCTCTCTCATCACTGATGTTTCTCTCTCCCTCGCCCTTCCTCTCTCTAAAATCAATAAAAACATTTTTTTTTAAAAGGAAAACAACAGTGAATTAAAAAACAGATGAATTGAAATTATACAAATGCAAACTGATTAAATGGGCTTTCCTTAAATTTTTTTTTTTTAATATTTGGAAACAGATTAGGCTTCTTTGAAATAAAATCTTTTTTTTTTTTTTTTGAAGGGGTAAACTTTTTTTCTTCCTCATGGAATATTGGCTATAAAACTTAATGACAAACTAATTTTTCCTCCAGAAAATACCTATTTTCTGTGCGCCCAGTCCCAGACCAACCTGTAAATATCTCTCTTCATATCGTTACATTCATACTGAAATGTTCTTAGCACCTACCTCCTTCCTCTCAATTAAGTGCCTTTTCAAGACAAGAACAGGTTTTATGTTTCTTTTGTGTGTGTGTGTGTTCATCCACAGATTTCTGACCAGGCACATACTCAGCATTTAATATTTGTTTAACAAACCGAAATAGCCATTAATATGTTTTATTAATATACAAAATTTAAAAGTTGCAATAAAAAATTAAATGAGTCAAATGCCACTGTACTAATATTTATGAATAGAATCTAAAATAAAAGAGTTTACTGTAAGAGGTTTTTAAGTACAAATATAAAAATGTCTACTATTCATAAGGTACATAAATGACTAATCACTATGTTGTACACCTGAAATTAATATACTTTAACTATAATTTAAAAATAAATTTAAAACAGTTTTAGAAAAAATTGTTTTTAAGTCTCCTGTTTTTTTGGTTTAATTCATTGGTTCATCTTTAACACCTGTAGTAAAAGAAAAATGTCTAGGAAAAATAACATTCTTTTTTAAGTAAGGTTTAAAAACATTAATGAAAGTTTATACAAACTGAACACTGTGTCAGTCATTATCCCAATGCAGGCTAAAAGTAGAATAAAATAAAATATAATGCTGAAGTTAAGATGTAAAAATGATTGCTTTAAGAGATAATATAACAAATAAAACTCTTTACATGTCAAAGTTATTATTTATGTACATGAGCATATAACCTGATAAAACTATCCTAAATCTTTTCATTTTTAAGGTGAACAACGCATTCTAGAAAAGGCAGTATAAAAAGCTAGTTAATATATACCTAAGATTATAAAAAAGGACGCTTGTCTCTATCTTTAAGAAGCTTAAACAGATGCTAATATAAATGCTGATGGGACATAAAGAGAACATTACAAAATTACATAAATGACATTAAAAATAAACTAGAATTCACAAGATAAAACATGTTAGTTCCAAATTGTATAGCCTTAGCCATTTGCTTTTGAAAACCTATAAACTTTCCATTAAAATAATGGACTTTATTGTTCATTTACTGTAAGGTTAGGCAGGCTGATATGACAAAAGTCAGTTGCTAGCTAAGCCTTCATATATCACCATAAAAGCAAAGGTGAAACTGTCAATAATATAATATAATATAGTAGCAAATGCTCAGAAATTACTATGCGTTACTAATATTCATTGGAAGATTAGCCCTTAATCATTATAGACAACCAAACTCAAGACATGTACATATAAATATCACATGTTAACATAAAGTTTGTTAATGTACAGCATTAAATTAAGAATGCTATCAAACTTATTCTTTGGTGGGTGTATGTGTGTGTGTTTTTGTGTCTGTGTTGGGGAAGGACATCATTAAAGATTCGAATAAGCTTAAGGAAGTTGCCTAAAAACACTATCAGTCTATAGCACACATGCTATTGAAATTAAATGCAACAGGGGTGTTCTTAGGATCTTGTTAATTTGAAAAATCCAATTTTCTCTAATATTTTAATTAAGCCACAATTTTAGAATCCCATTAAGAAATAAATGGGTATGTATATACTTAAAATGGCCTTAGCAACTCTGAGACTTTGTCCTTCTTATTTTAAGCTACGCATTCAAGTTTCAAGCACAAGAAAAAAACATTTCATATATTTGAAGGTTGGTACTTAGCAATACAAAACTGGATACTTCTTTCTTCACTTCATCTAAAAAAACCACACCTCTTCCTCCCCAAAGTAACTTCCTCCAACTTTTACCAGGCATTGTTTTTATTTTCACTAATTCTTCTAACTACTATGAGAAAGTTTCAATTAGGCACTCATCCTTTTTAATACCTTTGTTATGAATTATTCCCAAGTAACCAGGGAATAATCTATCATTCAAAAGTAGGCTTAGAGATTAGGTTTGCATAATAATTAGCTGCAGACAGTCATAGAGGAAGAGTGTAAGGAGTTGGCACCAAAAATAGCTGGAGTGGATATGGGTGGATAGTTGGGACTCACAAATAATGAAAATGTACTAAAAGCATTAGGCAACAAACTCTTATTCATGTCAGGCTCACATTAGAGTAATTATGCTGGGAAGGAAAGGAAATTTCTAAAAAAATGTCTATGCTTAACCAAATAACTATAAGCTTACTCTGAAAGTGTAAAGAAAAAAAATTCAAGGTCTACTTTTCTCTGCTACAAAGAAGGTATGTGACTTATTTTATCATATAAATCTGTCAGTCCTATCGCTGAGGAAGAACACATTTTGATCATACACATTCCCATACCCTTTCCCTTCCAACAACTGATAGACTATTGGCCAACAGTAAAATTTTTCAAGTCTGTTTTAAATGTAACTTCCAACCTCGTTTTTTCCACACCTAGAAAATCTCATTCATAACATTTCTTTATGCTCCTTTAAAAGTTTGTACATTCCACTAAGAAGGGGTTTTTTTGGTCAGAAAAGAGTAAGGATATTTCACAAGTAAAACTTTACAGTAATTTTTTCTTCACCCATAAAATGGGGAGTAATAATAGTACCCACTTCAAATTGTTATTATGAGGACTAAATGAAATAATGCTTTTAAAGTGATTAGCACATTGCCTGATATTCAAGCGTCAATGACTCTGAGATATTATCACCATGGGAAAACAATTTATATTGACTAGTTATTTCACAGAATAATCTCAGAAGAGTTAACACTGACTGTTAATTACTAAAATTTACATCGTCAGTGCCTGGCATGCACCCAATAAATATGGTTTGAAACTATACATTCCTCTCAATGTGAGTTACTCAGCAGTAATCAGACAAATACAAATCTACTCCCACTTCCTGATACCTCCTCCCAAACTCTAGGCCTGATTCATTTCCAGAGTTTTATACTAAAACCATTCAGGCAAGTTAGAAATAAAAATCTCTAATAATAAAAGCATAATATGCTTATTAGACCGGATGTTCTTCCTTCCAGACAAAGCTGCAGCAGCAGAGGCCCCCAGCTGCAGAGGTGGCGGGCAGGGGCCGGGGTCAAGGCCCTTGCACAAATTTCGTGCATCGAGTCTCTAGTGTAAATATAAAAGGTTCTTTACACCTACAAGATAACTTTGTTTCTGATTCTTTTTCTTATGGAACTCTGATTGTATAGGGACAAATGCAGCAAGTACCTATTTGATACATTATTCTTCAGTATAAAATTTTTTATAATCTTTGGATTAAACACACTTCATTTTTTTTGTTTTGTTTCTATTTTACTCTTTCAGAATAAAACTAAGATCATCGAAAGATAAATGCAATTATTTAACATAAAGCTTCTTGTACTCTATCTATAACACAACACTATTATAGCTAAAACTACTTTCCAAGACATATTGATAGCCAGGGAACAACATAACCTAGGTTCAACCAAGCAGATGTGCTAAATGAAGATGTGTGTAAGGAGGAACTAGACAGCCTGAGTTGGTAGGAGAAGAACAGGTAGTAGAGTTTTATTCATCTGGGGTTGTCAGTGGTGGCTACCACTTACTGAGTGGGTCAGGAGCATTAGAGTTGGTAGCTTGGTAGCAGGCCAGTGCTGTGGTGTAGTTCTAGTTGTTTTTAGAAATTTAAAATATACTCTTTTCCTTTAGCTCTCCCAATATGTCTGGAAATTATCTCATTCTTTTTAGTAAAGAAATCCCTTTCTGCTTAACTAAGCTGATTTGGACTCTGTTGTCTCAAACTAAGAACGCTGACCAATATCCAGAAAATAAAGAACATACCAATGAAACTCAATAAACTCATCTGTCTATATAAATTTCAAAAACATACATAACTAAAAACAAACACAGTACTTAAAAGTCTTCATTATAGTTTTACATTTGTGAAGGTAACTGAAAGTAGATTTGAAACAATATTATTTAATAATACTGGTGATATGACAACTAATTTCTATGTAAGAATCCCATGCAGGATTGGTCAGTTGTTATTAATCAAGCAGTGGCAGCAGTGGGGGCGGGGCCCGCTGCCAGCAGCCATGGGAAGAAAAGCCCCAATAGGCCCTGATCGCCAGCCAGGCCTAGGGACCCTACCCGAGGGGTCCTGCCCAGATTGCAAGAGGGCGCAGGCCAGGCTGAAGGACACCCGCTCCCATGCATGAATTTCGTACACCAGGCCTCTAGTAGGTAATAATGAATAATCTATTAAGAAAAATCATTATGTAAACATCATTTCCTAATACTTTCTCTTCTGAACTAAACTAACTTTTTAAAAGTCTACTGGCCTATTAAAACAGATCTGTTCAATAGCTTAACCAAGGCAAAGATAGACTGTCAAAGGCAATAATCTTTTTCATTTATCACAAGAGTGGCAATTAATTTATTAGCTTGACAATCAACTACACTGCTAGTTATATTCGCAAAAGTCAAATGACATAACTTACCGTGCACAAGGATGTCTTTGTGATGTTCAGGGTAAAATCTGAAGAAAACTCCAAATCTGAGACAGACGTTTTATGGCAATCTATATGCTACCCATTAAAAGAGTGAAGAGAATAATTTAGTAAAAATAATAAAAACAAAACAAAAATACAGATAAGTACTTCCTTTTGTGCAAAAAAGATTACAGTAAACTAATGTTTCAAAAACTTTAATCATTTACAACCCACTTTTGGGATTGTTTCCAAATTTAAGGGTTACTAGCACTATCACTTAGTTCATTTTTTAAAAAAATCAAATTAGTATTATTTACTTGGACTTCTTGTAAGAATAGTGTAGTGGCTCAAATCATGGCTCTGATGTGGTAAAGTTTTTTCTAAAACATAATAAAGTACTTTCAAATAAAAAAATGTTTCCAATTAAAATTGTGTATACCACTAGTGGAATACATTTGCTAGAAATTGTGTGATAACAGTCATTTCTTATAGGGAATGCCAACTTAAAAACATATCCTCTCTCTATATAAAAAGCCAACAACAAGAACACCATAACGACCAGAATGACTGGTTACTATGACGCCCACTGCAGCCAGTGAACCTGCTGATCAGGGGGTGGGGCCAACCAGCCAACCTCATGCAGCCCCTCCTCCCAGCCTGCCCCACCTCCGATGGGCCCCCACCACCCCTATTGGCCCGTAGCTCCTCCCGTCAGCCGGCCCCACCCCTGATTGGCCCCCCCACTCTGGTCAGGGGCAGGGCCAGCCAGCCAATCACCCATGGCCCCTCCCCCAGGCCGCTGGCCCCTGATCGACCCCCCCACCCCATTCAGGGGTGGGCTGGTTGGCCCACTGCCCACAGCCCCTCCCCCCAGCCAGCTCCACCCCCGATCGCCCTCCCCACACCAATCGGGGTGGGGCTGGCCAGCCAACCTCCCACAGCCCCTCCCCTGGCTGCTGACCCCTGATCGGCCCCCTGTACCCCAATCTGGGGCAGGGCCCACCAGCCAATCACCCACGGCTCCTCCCCCAAGCCAACCCGGCCCTGATCAGGCCAATTGGGGCGGGCTGGCCGGCCAACCTCTTGCCTTCTCCTCCTCCCAACAGGCCCAGCCCCAATTGGGGCAGATCGGGTCTGGGCCGGCTAGACCCCACCAATGCACAAATTCATGCACTGGGTCTCTAGTCCTATATAATAAAAGCCTAATATGCTAAGTGTCCGGTCGTCTGTTTTACTAATCAAAGTGCAATATGCTAATGATATGCTAAGGCCGCTCAACAGCTCACTATGACGTGCACTGACCTCCAGGGGGCAGACACTCCGACTGGTAGGTTAGCTTGATGCTTTGGTCCGGCCGATCGGGACTGAGTGAGACGGGCCGGACATGCCCTGGAGCCCTCCCTCGGTCCCTCCCCGGCTGGCCAACCTCCTGCATCCCTCCCTGGGCCCAATCGTGCACCGGTGGGGTCCCTTGGCCTGGCCTGCGCCCTCTTGCAATCCGGGACCCCTCAGGGGATGTCGAAGAGCCAGTTTCATCCTGATCCCAAAGGCCAGGCCGAGGGACCCCACTGGTGCATGAATTCAAGCACCAGGCCTCTAGTATATAATAAAAACCTAATATGCTAAGTGTCCGGTTGTCCAGTCAACGAATGAAAGTGTAATATGCTAATGATATGCTAAGGTCACTCAACCGCTCACTATGATGTGCACTGACCACCAGTGGGCAGATGCTCTGACCCGTAGGTTAGCTTGCTGCTGCGGTCTGGCCGATTGGGACTATGCGAGATGGGCCGGACACACCCTGGAGCCCTCCCATGGTCCCTTCCCGGCTGGCCAACCTCCTGCATAACCTCCCTGGCCCTGATCATGTACCGGTGGGGTCTCTCGGCCTGGCCTGTGCCCTCTCACAATCCAGGACCCCTCAGGGGATGTCAGCTGGTTTTGGACAGATCCTGCAGGCCAGGCCAAGGGACCCCACTGGTGCACGAATTCGTGCACTGGGCCTCTAGTACTAATGAAAAGAACAGAGTGATTTAGAATTCATTTTGTAATGGCAACTGAAGATAAGTTTGTTAGATATTAACAAACCAACTATGAAGATTCAACTAAAAAAAAAGTCAAATATTCTCATTTTCCCAAACTGCCCTGGTTCAAGTCCTTTTTCATTTATTATGGAGAGTAGATGGAATCAGTTATAGTAGTGTGACCAGAGTATGTTGTAAGATTAACAACTGACTTTACATGCGTAGATTATAACACTGTAGACACAATTCATATGATTATATACCTGAACCATTACTCTATTTTAGATAGTTTTAGAAAAATTGAAAGTTGCAAAGTGGCTGCCTTTTATTTGTAGGGGGTGTGGGAGCACAGAATGAACTGTATTTACTTAAACAAATAAATAACTGATTAATGTTTAAAAAAAGAGAAAGGGTATACTTTTTAAACATCTTCATCTTTCAGTCCTAAATTCTGTATTTCTGCTATTTATTCATAGCATTTTTTGGCACTAAGCAAAGAGATCCCTAGGGTGAGAAATTAGCCCTTCCCTCCCCCCACGTAATCCTCTTCCTTCTGCTCAGCCTTAGGGCTGAGTTGGCTATAACTGTACACTCCTACCCTGAGCCAAAGTATCCAAATAAATCCCTTACTATCAGTACTAGAGCACTAAACAGTCCTATAATCATGAACCAGACTGTATTTTTTTCTTAAAAGCTGAATGCAATTTTAATAAGCTTGCTCTTACTGAAAAACTTTACATGTTTATTATTCTATGCTAATTTTAAATACTTTATCCATCTAAGAGAATTGATAAACATTTACTGAATATCTTCTTTGTGTAGAAAACAATTTTTGATGTTATGAAAGTAACAGTGTGAGTAAAAAGAGGAAACAATGTTTGAACCAAACACCAAACAATCTATATTTATCTAATTGAAACAAACAAATTAAGGAGTTGTAAGAAAGGCAATATGTTATTATTCAACCCATGTAAGTTTGACATAGCAAAATTCATAAAACTGGATATTTACAAGGTGAAAAATAAGATATTAAAACACTAAAGAAATTAACTGAACATTCTAAACATAGTTTAGTTCAGTGGACAAATTCACTGTACTTACTCTGCAAGGGATAGAAGAAGTCTGAGTAGGACAAGCTAAATTGTGTGGAATATATAATATGAATGAATTATCTGGCTATTAAAGGGAAGCTAGAATAAAGCCAGGAGGTGGTGATGAAGCAGAAATGACTATATAGCAGGACAGGACTTTTTACCTTCACTAAGTCAAAAGTAAATCACTCAACCCCTGGAGTATAAGGAACTTCAATATATCAAGAGAAGTGATTTCAAAGAAATGATATAGTCAACTGGTACATATTATGACTTTAAGTTGTTTTATACTGATTAAAATAGGAAGAATAATTACTGTTTGAAATCTCACATATAAAATCAACATTAACTTCAAATACTAATCTCAGAAGTGAAAACTAAGAAATGTGGCAATACTATTAGAGAAAATAAAATTGGTAGAACACCTACCTTAATACTGTAAGCGTCTGAAATAAGAGTCTTTGGATCTAAAATTTCCACAACAGCTTCTGGAATAACTGCTTTCTTCATGCAGGACATGTTGAAGCCATAGACATCATCCCAAAAAGCAATTCTATCAGCATGTTTATTCACATCACTTACTGCCACAAGGCTGATAGTGCAAATATCAGGGTAGACTGCAAGAAATAAAATATCCAACAATTTAGCATTATCTCCCTTTATTACAAAACAGAATTTTAAAAGGCTAAATATAAGTATCAAATCCATCAGTATGGCTCACTAGCAATTGATTACTAACAGTGGGGGATTTATGAAGGTATAGCTCATGGAAAATAACCAAGTCCCATCGTGTAGCTCCCTTAAAAAAAAAAATTTCCATTATTGTGATGGTAAGATTAAAATAAGGATTTCACCAATGGGTTGCTATTAAAATAATTAACAGAGGATGGCATAATTAGGTAATCCTGAAATGAACATATTTATTAATATTAAACTTAGAGTATGATGACTTTTAAAAGGTACTAGATCTTTATATATAGCTTTGGAACATGCAGAGAGGGACAAATCATTTAAAAAGATAATATCTTAAAAATTCATGTGATGGAATATTATAGTTGTGTAGAAGACCACTTCATATCACTGAGGGGATATATTCAAGGAATATTTAGGAGGTCGAATTCATAGTACTTTAAGACTGGCTGGCTATGGAGGTGAGGAATAGGAAAGAGTCAAGGATGACAGTTTTTAGCTTTATAACTGGGCAGAATGTGGTACTAACCATTATAATATGGAATAAATAAGGGCAGATTCAAGAGAAATATGAGAGTTTAATGCTTATGACACAAACGGGTAAAAATATCCACCAAGCAGCTGAATATAGGTCTGAAATTCAAAAGAGAATCTGGGCTCAAGATATAAATTTGGGACCATGAGCATATAAATGAAAATTAAGTTATGGGAGCTCATGAGGTTCCTAAGGAGAATACATGATGAGTAACAATTTAAGAGATGTGTAGAAGAAAAGGATATTGAAAAAAAATGGCTGAGAACCTGGGGTCACAGGAGTAAGAGGAAAACCAAGTGTTAAGAGCATTAAGGGAAGAGAATGATTCAGGAAGAAACTCTCCTCTGATAACAAGGATAAATCTTTATAACAAAAATTTTTAAATAATACTGATTTTTATTAATAAATAAAAAATGAACTTTGTCCTTCAAATGTATCAACATGAATTATCACATTATCATAAATTAAAATATAAATCACATTTTCCTATAACAACAAATTGAAAGCAAGTACATATGTACCAAAGAAATGCACAAAAGAAGTAATTTTATGACTATCACTTAGCCTTCAGACTTAAGCAGTAAAGAAATAACTTTTTCTTTCCCCCAAACTTTGTTTCTATCCATAGCCTTAGGAATTTTATTATTCAGTGACAACAGCACTAAATTATCTTCCAAATAAAGCCCATGATAAGATCTGCTGGCATTAAAGCAATTGCTTCTTCCACACCTGACATGTGAGACTCCAAGAATAAATACTTGGTGCTCTGCCACTGATAAGAAGTTTCTCCAGTCCTCCTTACAGAGGCCTGTCAGGCAGATATGAGAGCTGGGCTAGTCTACTTCCATGTAAATTCAGATACTTCTACTCTCCTCTACAGACTTGGTAAGCCTCTTGCCTGTGCTTAAATTTTGGATACAAATTCTTCCAAGTAACTGATTTGTTATTGAAAATGCTAACTGAGCAAAAATATCAGCTACATGAAAGTATGTTTAGTTTCTTACACCAGATCTTTAAGATAAGAAACACTGAAGAAACAGAATTCTGAAGCAACTTTAGATATTTGGAAACTTCTTTATGCATTCTTTCTGGGACTCAGTATGACAATAGGAGAAGCCTTCCTACATTATGCTGTCACAGACAATCCTATATAATGAAAGTGTAATATGCAAATCGACTGAACAGCAGAACGACCAGTTGGCGGGGGGTGGGGCCGGCAATCAGGCAGCGCCAGGCCAGCCAAGGCACATGCCAGCAGGCAGAGGTAGGGAATGGCAATGTGGGGGTGGGGGGGTGACCACCAGCGGTGGCAGAGAGGCGACCGGGGGCCCACCCAGCGGCCTCCTGCAGAGGGAGACATCCCCTGAGGATTCCTGGACTGTGAGAGGGTACAGGCAAGGCTGAGGGACACCTACCTCCCAGTGCATGAATTTTTGTGCATCGGGCCTCTAGTACATAAATAAATGAGCATGGCTAATGTTCCAATAAAACATTATCTACAAAAACAGTCAGCAGGCAGGCATAGATACCTCTGATATAGAGAAATGGATGAGGGAGGTATCAGGGCCACCATATTGTACTACTTCAGAGAGTGCCACTCACACTGCAGTCTATGGGAAATGAATATCCTCTGGAATGCACAAATATTCAATTCACTTAGCATGGTTCATAGAGTCCTTCTATTTTAGGATATTATTTTAAATCTTAGTGAAATTTAAAAAATATCATCTCTTTATCAGGAGTTGGCAAATGACAGGCCATGGGTCAATTCAGCTCACTGCCTGTTTTTATAAATAAGTTTAATTGAAACACTGCCATGGTCTATGGCTGTTACTGTGGTAAAGCTGAGTAGTTGGGAGAGAAACTGTGTGGCCTATAAAGCTGAAAATATTTACTATCTGCCCTTTGGTAGAAAAAGTATGCTAACTTCTGGCTTTGTATCTATTAAGCAGTATGATCCTATACTAATATAATAAAAGCCTAACATGCAAATTGACTGAATGGTGTAACGACAGGTGGAATGATTGGTTGCTATGACGCGCACTGACCACCAGGGGGAAGACACTCAATGCAGGAGCTGCCCCCAGCCTGCAGGCCCCAGGCCAGCCAAGACGGGTGCCAGCGAGGGACCCTCTGATCGCCCTGCCTGTCTCCCCGCAGAGGGAGGTGACTGGCAGTGGCAGTGGCGGGCAGGGCCAGCAAGTGGGTGGTGCCAGGCCGGCCAAGGTGGGTGCCAGGGGGGTCCCCCAATCATCCTGCCAGTTGCCCCACAGATCAGTCCCGATTGCCAGCCAGGCCTAGGGACCCTGCCTGTGCACGAATTTTGTGCACTGGGTCTCTAGTTTACTAATAATTATTTCTACTAAGAATTAAGGATAACTTTTTCATAAGGAAAAAATGGTATCTCACTAAAAGTAATTTTGAAAGTTTTGAAAATATGTTGATAATAAAGAAATAAAGAGGAATATGATTTTACTTTTTCTAGTGGTGAGCTAATCATATTTCAAGCTAATCACATTTCACAAAAGTACAGAAATATCACAGTTTTTATATCTGTTAGAATTTAGAAATGAAATTACCTTTTAGTTACTAAGTTCTATGAGTATTCATAAAGGACTTGTAATCAGTGTTATAGGTGTGTTTGGTTCTATATCCACCTCCTCACAGCTGGCTAAAATGTTGGGCCACCTGCCCGAATCCTGACTAACCCTTTACCTTCACATTCTGACACATCTGTCATTTGATTTTTGTCAGATAGAAGCATAATTGAATAATTATTCCTCCTTGTAGGTGAAATTAACAAAGCGCTGATTGGACAAAAGCACCCTCTTAACAGACCATTTATAAATTCACAGCTTTGACATCTGTGTCCTTCTCGATTCATTGCCCAGAATTCATTTGTCACTAGAACAGCTCACATTGTGAATAGATAAAGGTGGGAAAGCCTTTATCCCTTAGAAATGCCTCACAAACTTTTGGACACTAAAGGGTAAGACTGAGCTGCATAAAGAAACAATTCTAGTAAACACTAGCATCATTACTTGTATAGAACAAGAGAGTAAAAAGTTTAGAACTAAAGAAGATAAAAATAAAAATAAACTGTCCTTTTTGTAATACCTATATATAAAAGCCTAAGCGATCATCCGACCAGCCAACCGTCTGACCAGCCGAACATCTGGTAGCTCTGATGTGCACTGACTACGAAGGGGCACACGCTCAATGCACAGGCATGGAAACATGAAACAGACTGATGAATCTCAAAGGGAAAGGGGGAGGAGAGATGGCGGGAAGAGATTAACCAAAGATCGTATATGCATACTAGAGGCCCGATGCATGGATTTGTGCACTGGTGGGGTCCCTCGGCCTGGCCTGCAAAGATTGGCTTGAAACCGGCCCAGTGTATGAATTTGTGCACCAGTGGGGTTTCCTCAGCCTGGCCTGTGGGGATTGGGCCAAAACCGGCTCTCCAACATCCCTCAAGGGGTCCCAGATTGTGAGAGGGCACAGGCCAGGCTGAGGGACCCCGCCGGTACACGAATCCATGCACCGGGCCTCTAGTAGAGAAATATTTGATTGAAATAACAGTCAATTATAAAATTATTGATAGGCAGAAGAAAAATGTAGTTCTAAGTCACTAAGTCAGTAAATATTTTGGGAGTTGAACAAGCCTAAAAACTGATTTCCAATTTACATAATAAGGGTATTTTAAAACACTTAAGACTTATTTGGAAATTGGAAACATTTTCCCATCATTAATTTATAATAGTGACTAAGCCACTAAAACTTAGCTAGGCTAAAATGTACTGAAAAATTATGTACTAAAAAAAGTATAAGTTAGTATTACTACAATATCACTGGAAGAAAACAAAATAATAAATCTGAGCAAAGAAGATCTGATGATGAGGAAGCAGACAGCGAGTTCTGGAAACACTAAAGGAAACCTCAAAGCACTATGAACCACTGCCATTAGCTGATGGCACACTGACATAAGTTATGCAAAAGTCAAGTGCTATGTAAAATGCAGGTATTAATACCATGATTGCTTAAATTCATTTCCCACTCGAATAAGGTAAAAACCTAACACTAATCTTTGTTTACCAGCTGTAACTCAGGAGGGAAATTGACATTTATTGAGTAACTATGTTATATCAAGCCATTTAGACTTTTGACTGATTCTATAAAGGTGGATTACAGATTTTTTTACAGATAAGGAAACTGAAGTTCACAAAAATAAACTAACCTGCTCAAATTACTGGTTTAATTAGCTAACCAGATAACTAGTTAATTGACAAACCAGGGATTCAATTTACGATCTATCTGCAAAATCTATGTGCTTTCCATTATGCCACATTTATGTTTTTCCGAAGGAAAACAGAGAAAGAGGAACCCCATTTTCCTAAGGACACTTATTGAAAGAGGAAGAGGAGAAACGGTTGAGAAGAACTGGAGATTAATAAGATTTCAGGGCAAAATGAAGAAAATGGAAATGTTCAGCTTTACTCGGCCTGAGTTAAAAAAAAAATGAGATGGACAAAAAGAAATACTAAAAGGAAAGCAATTAAGCAGAAATTAGAAAGGAGGACAAACTGTACTGCTCAGTTTTCCAGCAGCAAGGACAGCATATTTGCAAATCTGGAATTTATAAGAGGCCATTTTTTAAAAGTGTAGATCAGGCTTCCAATCAAATTACTAGTACAATATAAAACCTTTGTGTAAAACCTTTGAGAGGCACAGATCTATCAGAGAATGGTATATATCTTTACTCTATTTTGCTGCCCCCTTCTGAATTACTTGTGAAATTCCCTGTTATGAGACAGGGCCTGCTTCCCTCTACAGAAGCTGAAAAATGACAGAAACTTGCTTTCCCTCGCTCCCTTGCAGGTGAGGCATGTACACAGAAGCTAGGCCCCACTAATGACATGCACCTAAAGCTCTGTCTACCTTTCAGAGGCCACAAGGTCTACTGTTAGCGAGATCAGCATTGCAATGTGTCAGCTAGTCCTCAGCATTAGAAGTGGTATCACTTCTAAATCAGTAGTATGAGATAATTTTAAGCATCGTTCCTAAGTGTATAAACTTACAGCCTGGTTTTATCCTTCTCACGCAAACTTTTAATCTACCCTATTGTCTTAATAAGTTCCTTTTCTGTTGAACAGCCAGGGTAGAGTTCTATTTCTTCCAACAAGAACCCTATTTATGCAGAGGGAAACATACATTGTAAATAAATTCCTCAAACTGGGCTGTTCCACTAGTTTTGGGTTCAAAAGGCTCTGATGTGGGGCTTGAACATACATTTTTAACAAAAGGTCCATAGAGATTGTGTTGGTCTGTCAATATTAGAAAACAGTGAGCTAGGAAATGGCTATTTCAGTAACTTTATGTTGTATTGGACATTGTCCTCAACTTTATAATCTCAATGGTTATAACTCAAAGAAGGTATATATTCTGAAGGACTCCATTAAAACTTTGAGCTTAGATCTGACTGTGTGTGTGTGTATGGAGGAACCTTTCATTTTGCTTGTAATGAAAGGCAGTGAAAATGACTTTCTTTCCTAGTAATGTGGAAGATGTCTCCTTTAATGGGCCCCTAAATTTTCTATGAAGCAATTGTGATCTCAAAAAACTACTACCAGCTTTATGAATTAAGAAAATGAATTATTTCTACTCAATGAATACTCAAGTTATTGGCTGACTATGTTTTTATAAAGGTTTTATTTACTCTATGCCATTATATATATGAGAATAAAGTGAACCCTAATATAAAAGTAAGCCATGGTCCCTTCATGCATATATGGGTCTTCAATATTCTCCCTCTCTCATAATTCAATCATCTTTCCAAATTCTTTGCACTGCTAATTGCTTAGTAAATCTTTCCATTAGGAAAACGTAACAGAAAACTCTTTTTGCAATAGCAGAATGTGCATCTAGTTGATTTGGTGATACTCATCAAGGCATATTCAAATGCACAAAATAGGCAAAACCACTTCATGTTACTCACTTGACTTCTTCTTTTCTCTTTTTTTTTTTTAAATATATTTTATTGATTTTTTACAGAGAGGAAGGGAGAGAGACAGAGAGTTAGAAACATCGATGAGAGAGAAACATCGATCAGCTGCCTCCTGCACATCTCCCACTGGGGATGTGCCCGCAACCAAGGCACATGCCCCTGACCGGAATCAAACCTGGGACCCTTCAGTCCGCAGGCCGACGCTCTATCCACTGAGCCAAACCGGTTTCGGCCTTCTTTTCTCTTGATTGTGTTAACAAATAACATTCAACAGCACTGCTTAGGCAGGTAATGCTGACCTCTTTTCAGTATACCTCCAGATTATCTTAGTGCTAATATTAGTCATAAAAAAATATAGAAAGAGCTAGACTTATGAGCCTCCATTTTACTAGTAACCCTCTGATGCTGGGAAAAAGCTCTGCCACTACTTCAACTACAACCTCATTATTCACATGCTCTAAGTTCTTAATGAATTTCATCAACAATTCAATTTAAGTACATTAAGTTGCTGTCACTCCTTCAGTAAGATCAATGAGTATCACCGAGGGAGGTATGGAAATAGTTTTCTGAATCTTCCCTAGAACAACTCAAGGCAAAAATCAGATTCAATAAAATACACTTTTAGTAAGGAAATAATGAATAGTGAAAAGAAAGATCCAGCAAATCTGAGATTTAAAAAAAAAAAATCAAGGCCTGACCACTTAATATGTGTCATCCAGGTCACATTTGTTTCTAAAACCTCAAAGAGCTATTGTGAGGTTTACATGTAATAACATAAGTAAAGGTAGAGTATATTATTTGGTAGCTTGTATAGACAATCAACAAATGGTAATATTATTAATTTTTAGTCATGAAGTGTGGTTCTCACTTTTTTTAAAAGCCACTGCATTTATAGAATGATATAGCTAATAAGTTGCAGAGTAAAATATATCTAAAAATTCTAGCCAGGTTCATGTCAGAGACCAGGGACATATCTTAAAATGGTTGCAAGAAATATAGTGATGAGAGCATTTTGAAAAAAGAAAGGCAATCCATTTAAATGTTATTAAAAAAAAAAAAGGACTCTACTATACTGGAGAATTTTCTCTGTTTTATGTTTTGGCCTTATTGATTTCTATTATACCCTTACTACCAAAGTAATTTCATAGACCACAGATCAGCAAGAGGCATAATATGGTCCAGTGCTTTATGTCACTACTTCCAAATATCTCCTTTTCATCTATTTGTATATATACTTTTAGCACTTGTACTCTGGTCATGGATACCATTTGTTGATCCTGAAGCTTTGAGGAAGAGAAGGTGCAGGGAGATATGAATGAAGGGAGACCGATGCTATTCAATTCAGTTTTAATGATTCAATTCAGTAAACATGTATGATGTTCTACCTATGCTGCAGGAGCTATGGAGCTCACTGAAGAGTCAAAGATGAGCAAAACATAGTCTCTGCCCTGAAAGAGAACATTTTGTTTGTATACAATTCTACCCAGCAGAAGGTCTATAAAAACATAATCTCACTCTGAGTAAGCAGAGTTAACATGATTAAAAGTTAATAAAAAGAAAGCCTTCCAAATTTATTGGGGTCCATTTAAAAATACTGATTGGGTATGTTATGTATTAACAACTTAGTAGAAACCAGTCACTATTTAAATTTCTCACTAAATCACACAGAAACCAGGTTTATATATTTAGTGAAGTCATGGAAAATCTGCCATTAAAGTGAACAATCTCCAATCTAGAATGCAATATTCTTTTGGAAAAAAGAAAACTAAATGTCATAAAGATTAAAAATAAAAAACTTTGTGACATTTTGACTTGAGAATCAAAGAACTTCAAAATCTAGTCCTTAATGTTTTTACAAAAAAGTGTTCTTGAGAATATCATTAACTTTGAGTCCTGCATATCTAAACTAATGAAAGGGTAATATGCTAATTAGCGAACATCTTCCAGACAACCTTCTGGACATCCTTCCGGACAAAGCCGCAGCAACTGCAAGGGCCAAAGCTCAGGCAGCCACGGAGGCTGCGTGGGCCCAGGCTCAGGCAGGCAGTGGCAGCAGCAGTGGGGTCATGGGGGCAGCGCCTTCCCCTGATCCACCAGGTCGCCTCCCGCAGAGGGAGGCCAGACTATGGCTTAGGCTGGGGGCCAAGGCACAGGCAGTTAGGGGCGATCCGGCTGGTGGAGGAGCAAGTTAGGGGCGATCAGGCCAGCAGGCAGAGGCAGTTAGGGGGGGATCAGGCAGGCAGGCAGGCAGGCAGAGGGGTTAGGGGTGATCAGGCAGGCAGGCAGGTGAGCGGTTAGGAGCCAGAGGTTCCAGATTGCAAGAGGGATGTCTGACTGCGGATCGGGCCTAAACCGGCAGTCGGACATCCTCCGAAGGGTCCCAGATTGGAGAGGGTGCAGGCCGGGCTGAGGACACCCCACCCCTGTGCACGAATTTCGTATACCGGACCTCTAGTCTTATATAATATTCTACTATCAACAGTATACTGAACGAATGTCTTATAGCTTCATCTAATGGAAACATCTTTAATCTCTATTGGGAACTTTCTCAGTCACGCATAGTTTATTTGAAATCTAAAAGTTCTTTTGGTTCTGTCAGACTAAAATAGGTTATTAAAACTAGAATTTTATACTTACCTGATCCTCCTTTTGTCAAGTATTTGTTCTTTGCATAAAGAACAGAATCTAACATAGATTCGAAAAGAAGAAAATAACCCTGCAGAAAACAGGAAAAAAAAAAAATTGAGTTTGGAAATGTGTAATATCCTTACAGAAAGATCAGTTTAAATATCTGCCTACTCTTTTAATAAAAATATATATACTTTGTCTATGCCACAAAATATTCTGCAAAGTTTGAAATTATTTTTTGTAATAAGTTCTCTACATAATAATTGTTAGAAAACCAGGCCAGGGTATAAAGTGAATCCAGAAAATTTATTACGGTAGAATCTACTGAACCATTTTTTATCTGAGCTTCTACTTTCTAGACTATTGTTTCTTTCTCATTAAAGAAATGTTTCAGATGGAAATTGTTGACAACACCTGTAACTCTCCAGAATATTGCAAAATTAATCTAGAGTGGTTCTTAAGATTTTGCTCTCGGGGGACGTTTGGACACATTTTGATTGTCACAAATGGGGATGGGGTGGAGGGATGCTACTGGCATTTGGTAGAGATAGACAAGGATGCTGATGAGCATCCTATAATGCACTGAAAAGCCCCCATAACAAAGAACTATTTGGCCCCAGATGATATATCCTGGTTGATCTGTTCTGGTCTAGAACATCATTTTCCAAACAGTTTTCATGCCCCAGTGACTTTCTCTTTGGCTAAAAAAAAAAAGGGGGGGGGGGAGTGGGCGGGGAGAGTTGGCTTTAATACAAGAGATTTGAGAAAGACCAGATGCTAGGGATTCATAGTGCACATTGGCACAATAAGAGTTCTAAGAAGTGTTAAGGTAAAGAGCACTGAGGAACATACTTTAACCACTCTTTGACTAGACACCTCTTTTTTTCTATTTAACAACTATCAACACCTTGCACAGCTAGTGTTGTTTGAAACACAGCCCCAATACACTCCAGATTTTAGAGAACAGTAATGAATCCTCTGCCAAGGTAGGAAAATCATAGGTCAAAAGAAAAGATAACTTGTCCCTACTGCTATCACAAGCACAGTGCATTCTAACAGTATGCTATGGTTTATTAAATAAATGACAAAGTAATCATAAGTGAGAAGTTAATGCCAGTTTCAGTTAGTCTTTCTCCTTCTAGGGGCCCATCCGCCAACAGCCCTGATAAGCAAGGAAAATTAAGTGCTCGGTGCAGAGCTTAGCACATACTATATCTATTGGTTAGGGTGAACCAATATGAATTTTACCCTGATGTTAGCATTCTAACTCAAAAACTGTTCTCACTCATTTGCTTTGTGTACAAATAACTGTTTGACAGGATAAATACAACTGTCTTTAACAACAATAAAGTTTTTTTTTAATGGTTTCTCTAGAACAAGAAAATGCAAATCCGAATGGATAATCTTCCCAAGAGATTAACAGCACATTTAAATTACAGAAAACACAGCTCTCATGCTTGAATCACTTATGAAGGAAGCTAATTAAATTGCCGCTAGCAACTCTATTTTGGCATTTACCCCCAACACACTAATTCACTGATAAGAAAATAATTGCCTACAAAAGAAAGATTTTGCAACAAAGCTTTTACCAATCTATTTACATTAGGAAAATTAAGGATTTGGTGGAAAGTCTTTCTCTAGATAGATTTCTTCAGTAATATGTCTAACTCTTACAAGTTAGTTCCCCTTTAACATCATTTGTGTATTCAAAGCATAAGAGATTTTTGGAATTCAAATAAATCTTTATCAATCTGACATGACATACAGATCTATGCACACAAATGCTAATAAATAAGCATTCATCAACTGACTAAGGTGAATAATAATTTATGCTAAGAAATTATTAAAAGAGGAGGCATCACCCTGGCGATTTTTGCTCAGTGGTTAGTCAGCCTTCAGATCAAAGGGTTGTGGGTTCGATTCCAGTCAAGAACATATTACCTTAGTTGCAGGTTCCCTTACTGGGGTACCTGGGGAGGCAACCAATCCATATATCTCTCTCCTATCAATGTTTCTTTCTTTCTTTCTCTTTCTCTCTCTCTCTCTCTCTCTCTCTCTCTCTCTCTCTCTCTCTCTCCCCCTTCCACTCTTTCTAGAAATCAATGGGGGGGAAAAAAAAACACATCCTGAGGTAAGGATTTATAACAACAACAACAACAACAAAACAACAAAAGAAGAGGCATCCATTTGCCCTACAAGGAAAAGATCAGCTGATAAAACATGTTAATAGGCTGAAAAAAAAAATGGTTCCTATTTGTAAGAGTGCTGAAGGTTTAAAGAAAAAATAAAATAAATTCACATTTTGGTACAAATTAAGTACTCATGATAGGCCAATCATTTTTGGAAGGGGGTATTAAAAACTGTTACTGATTTGGCACTGTGTCAAAACTGTTTCTAGTATTACTCTTTCAAAGCAGTTAGCTAAATCTAAGTATTTTGCTTCCATATGCTCAAATACCATCTTACTTTCATGCACTACAAACCAAAAAAAAGTCTTTAATCAACAGATTAAAGTACATCCTTCTAGCAACACATTCCTTTATCGCATTGAAGATAAAGATATTATTAGCCATTCATCAGAGATTAAATTACATTGTATTTTAAATTGATATTATGATCAATACCAATGGTATAGTGGTTGAGAGGATGGATTCCTGGATTTAATCCCAGATGAGCCCCCTTTTCTATTGGCTAAGTTAACATCATTATGCCTCAGTTTCTTCATCTGTAAAGTGACAGTGACAATGACATTGTATTTCATATAGTTGTTGTGAAGATTAAAATGTTCATACATGTAAAAGGTTTAGAACAATAAATTTTACTAGCCCAGATGAAAAAAATTAAGAGCTATGTAAAAAACATATTTGTAAAGGCTAATCAGAATTCTGAAATTATGCTTAATATTAGAGAATAAAGGTTTACCAGACTGTCCAGATTGATGTATTAACATTTATTTAGTGAAGAGTCTTATATTACAATCCAGAGTAAGAAGTAAAATTCCTTTTCCCCCAGGAGTTAATCAGAACACATTTTCTTGTGTCACTTCTTTTTTCACATCAGCCAAGACTATGTGTATGTATATACACACCAAAATATGTAGTAATATATATATCTATAGATACATCTGCTAAAAAATTATTTAAAATTAATAAAATTTTAAAAACCCTGTCAAAACAACTTGATCAGTTGGACACATTAGAGACAATTCCAAGATTCTTCTTAAAAAGATAATCCAGGGATTTTTCCCCTCCCCTGGGCTAAAAAATCAATTTTACTTAATACTCTGAACTGGTATTTATAGCTTAAGACTTTCCCATCCATTTGCTTTCATTTAATAAAATAAAAACCAATAGGCATTTTCCTACTTACCCCTTCATGATTACCTTAGCTAAGATTAGAATCCTGATAAGATAATATTAGAGATGGTTTCTAAAGTTCTAACTATTTAAAACAACCTAATTTTCAGACGAGAGAAATCAGTACTAGAGAGGTTAAGTAACTTATTTTAAGTCATGTTGATGGAAAAATAACACTGGACAATTTTTTTGTTGTTCTTTTTTTTTCTTTTTACTTTCTTTCTTTCTTTTTTTTTATTATTAGTTAAGGTATTACAAATGTGTCCTCATCCCCCCCATTAACCCCCAACCTCCCCCACACTGGACAATTTTTAGCATCTCTTACAAAACAGTGGCCTTAAGATTCAATTCCCAATGCTGCTAAACTCAACAGTGAGATAGACTGCAAACAAACAGAAGAAAGGAATCATCATCCCTGGCACTAAAAATGCCTTCTCATAAATGCCATGTCTTTGCTTCTCATTTTTTAGAATCAGCCAACACAATAGGGTCAGAGAATTTATGAAAGTAAATGATCAAATGCTCTTCCTGATATATATAAAGAAAGCATTCAGCACAGTGCCTGGCACAGAGTTAACACACAGACCATATCACAGAGCTCTTTAATTTGGTGGAAGTCACTATATAGGAGTCAACTACTAGAAGGTAGAACTAGACTAAGCTATATAGAAGAAGGACACAGCAAGTCTTTTCCATTTTTTTATCATTTTTGCTCTTCACTGGTGTATAATTAAAAAATACTGCCTGGTCGGCATGGCTCAGTGGTTGAGCGTCAACCTATGAACCAGGAGGTCACTGTTCAATTCCCAGTCAGGGCACATGCCCGGGTTGTGGGCTCAACCCCCAGTGTGGGGCATACAGGAGGCAGCCGATCAATGATTCTCTCTCATCGTTGATGTTTCTCTCTCCCTCCCTCTCTCTCTCTCTCTCTCTCTCTCTCTCTCTCTCTCTCTCTCTCTCTCTCTCTCTCCTCTCTCTCTCTCCTCCCTCCCCGCCCCCTTCTTCTCTGAAATCAATAGAAATCTTTAAAAAAAAACCAAAACTTTCGTCTGGTGGGTGTTGGTCAGTGGTTGAGCATTGACCTATGAACCAGGAGGTCACAATTCAATTCCTGGTCAGGGCACATGCCAGGTTGCGGGCTTGTTCCCCAGTAGGGGGCATGCAGGAGGCAGCTGATTAATGATTCTCTCTCATCATGGATGTTTCTATTTCTCTCTCCCTCTCCCTCTCCCTTCCTCTCTGAAATCAATAAAAAAATATTTTAAAAACAAACAAAAAACACAATACTTTCCTCTAGAAAGTATGTGTTTTGCTTTCTAAAATTAAAAATTTCAAATAATAGTGGTGATGACTGTTAAAGTTCATTGTGTTAAATGTCTTTATATGAATCATCTTATTTAATTCTTCCCTAAAGCACATTATTATTTCCATTTAACTGATAAGAAAACAAAGCTTAAAAATGTTAAATTACAACTTAAAATAAGAGGACTTAAAAAACAGCTCATAATCATGGAAACAGCTGAATGAGCCAGGATGTGAACCGTGGTGTAAAAACACAGGCCAAGTTCTGAATCATTATTTTATGTTGCTTCTTAAATTGATTTGCTGGATTGAAAATGAGATTTAGTATGTGCATTGTACTAGTTATAATTAAGTACTCAAATGTTCTGAAATAAAAAATTTCCCATAGAGTATATTAAACAAGAACTGAATTTACAGTAGATGTATGATTCATAGTATTTCAAATTGATAGTTTAGTTGGCAACTATTACCACCATTTCATTGTAAAAATTATCAATTTAGGAAAATCAATTGAAGTACCAGAATATATGTAGAATCAATATATATTTGTGAGCTAAATTAATATGCCTAATTAAAAATATTAACAGATGAGAAGATTCATATAATATTGTTAATGGTTATTGTCCTTTCTCTCAACTTTCCACTTTGCTAAACTTCATTTTACTATAGGCTCCCTCCGTGACAGTATAGCCTTTAATTTCCTGGGAATTGTCCTTGGTTCTGACCAAGTCATTCATTACTGATACCAGAGGCTTTGTTCCAAATGCCCTGCTCAAGACTGTAATTTCACAGGCTGCTGCTTCACCTGTAGGGGTGCCATCTGGAAGAGAATTATAGTTGGTATTTTCTCCCATAATGCTCATGGGGCATTCTTCTGTCCAAACTGACATTTACTTTTCAAAATTAAAGTTTGCATTTACACTTAAAAAAATTAATTACTAAAAAAGGAATACATTGATTAAATCTGAGCTAAAAACATTAACATTAGTCATTAAAATGAGAACCTTATTTCCCAGTTCATATCTTCTCGTAATAAACTTAACTTGTGATATCTTCAGAATAAGTTTCTTTTGTTGTCTTAATTTTTTCCCATTCAAATAACTGAATTACTGTTATACCCTTAGGTAGAATTAACTATTTAAAAGAGCGAGGCAAGGGAGAAGCACAGGTACAATGAAGAGTGAATCTGTAGAAAGTTTAGTAACAAATAGTCAATAATCTCAACTTAAAGATAAAAATAAAAGATTGCTTCCAATAAATAAACAAGCCTACAAAATCTAATTCCTAATTCTTAGTATGTTTCTGAAGTATAATCAATATTCGGTAACATTTTTTCCAATACTATTATAAATTCTATAAGATTTACTGTAGATAGAATTTTATCCAATTTAATTAGGACTACTAGTCATTTGTTAGTGGAAAACAGTATACTTTAAGTAAAAATATATAAATGCAAATTTGTTTAACAGTACCCTCTGAGCATGGATCGACTGTTTAGAATCCTCACCATCTTCCTTGCATAATAAACCTCACTCAAAATGAATTGTAAATAATTTCCAGTTTGGGTTATTTTAAAATAGAAAAAGACTTATTAACCAATGTCACCCCAATAAATTAGATAAAAAGTAAAAAAATAACAGAAAAAGAATTTGAGGCCATTTGCCAAGTGAAGAGTCCCTGAATTTAATAACTCTCACCCTCCCACACTTACTTTTTCAGAATTTGTTTTACTGATTATTTTATTCAACATTTTTTACAATCCTGTTCAATATCTATGTTAGTATTAGCTGATTTTACATAAATAAGCAGGTAAACAATGCAATAAGCTCTTGGTAAATGCATAACCCAACTGATAGGACAAAACAGGAACAGCATACTGAAGGTAACTTATTAAATTTTAATGTTTAAGGTAGCCATAAGAATCTAACAGGTGTTTTACAAAATTAATGCAGAACATCAATTCAATTGCATATCCATGTGACAAAAAATCCATGTGATTTCACCTTTCAAGGAAAGTGTTCTTTGACGCCCAAGATTAGGTTAGGTGGCCCTTATAATATCATCTAAATTGGAGGATGTTATTAACAATGCATAGAAATTAGATCTTTAAAGCAGGGTTTCTCAATCCTGGCACTATTGACATTTGGGGCCACATAATACGTTATTGTGGGGACTGTTCTGTACATTGTAAGATGCTTAGCAGCATCCCTGGCTTTACCTGCTGGAGGCCAGCAGTACTCTCCTCCTGTTGCTACCCTTTCCTTCCCCCATTGTAACCTAAGATGTTTCCAGACACTTCTACTGCTCAAATAACCACAGAAGCGCAAAATTGGACAGCCTCCCTCCATGGAGAACCACTGCTCCAGAGATATCCAAAGAAGTAATTAGATAAGCATTTTCTCCCATCTACAGTGCTATTAGCTAAAAATGTACAAAACTTAAAATTTTACAGGATGTGTCTGATCTTGTCGATCTCAGAAGATTTTATAAGGATGTAAAGTTACCTCTTTTTATTTCACTATTATATTTATAATAGCCTTAGATATTGAACACCTGAATTGCAAAGATTTTTAGTGATTTCCCCAGTCTATAATTTGATGCTTTCATTTTAAAATGTACTGATGCTAACCACTTCATCACAAATATAATGAAGCTACATGAGTTTTAAAAGTAATTATGCAAAAATAGGTTATTAAAAGGAAGATTTATATGCCTAGTTATATATGTATGCAATAATGTAAACAGAACACATTCATATCTGTTTATAAATGCTTAGAATAGTACACAATTCTAGTACACAATTAATTAGAAAAATGATAGACTAAAGGGCCAAAAATATTATCTCAGAAAAAACACAATACCTCAGAATAAAAAAGAAGCCAAGCTTAATCAAGATTAGATAACAACCCTAAAACACATAAAAATATCTGATGTGCCTGGCCAGTGTGGCTCAATGGTTAAGCTTTGACCTATGAACCAGGACCTAGTCATGGTTTGATTCCTGATCAAGGCACACGCCTAGGTTGCAGGCTCAATCTCCAGTAGGGGGCATGCAGGAGGCAGCCAATCAATGATTCTCTATCATCACTGATGTTTCTGTCTCTCTCTCCCTCTCCCTTCCTCTCTGAAATTAATTTAAAATTTTTTTAAAAAAATCTGATGCAAAAACTGATTATTGAAAAGGGAAGCAAACAATTCCTATAGGTAGAAACTGCATTATTATTCTTTTAGTACTTAGTAAAACAAGCAAACAATAAATATTTAAAAGACTAAATGATCCAATGGACAATTATATAACATTTCACCGAAGGATTGCAGAATACACATTTATATTCTAAGTGAATGTGGAACATTCAATGAGACATCATATGCTGAGCCAAAAAACAAATCTGAACACATTTAATGGAATGATAACATTTATAGTATGACCTATGATATCAACCAAATCAAACTAGAAATCAGTAACAGAAAGATATATAAAAAATTTCCAAAAACCTAAAATTAAACAACATGCTTCCAAATAATTTGTGAATTAAAGCAGAAATCACTAGGGTAATATTTTGCATTTAATAAAAACAATTGTGGGATGTTGCTATAGCCGTCATAAAGGGAAACCTGAAGGTTTAAGAGTGGTGGGAAAAACAAGGTATAGAAGAAAAATATGTAGAGTATGCTTACCTGCACTAAATATGGTGGGGTTTGTAATCTGTTTTGTTCACTGCTTTATCCTGCCTAGGGCAATGCCCAGCAAATAGCAGCCACACAATATTTGTTAAATGAATGAGTGTCCCAAAGGGTGGGACGACACATACATATTTAAAATAGATTAAAATATTTCAGGTAGGATACACTAGAAACTAGTAACCGACTTTATTGGCAGATTCAAGGTAGGTCCTGAGTGGTAAGAAGGGGCAAAATTTGTAACTTATACGTATTATTACATAGTCCAAAACCAAATTTTATGTATATATCACAAATATTTGTCAGAGCAGCTCCTACTTCATTATTATTTCACTAGTCACTAGCTTCAATGCAAGAAGAATGAGAATAATGGTAATAACTACCAATTATTAAGAGCCTATTCTGTGTACTTGCTATTGTCCTGCATGATTACTTCCTTTTCCTCCTCTCATCCCTTACAACATACAGTTCTCATTTTTCAATGACATGGACTTGTGGAGAACATAACTCAGAACAAGAGCTAATTTCCTCTGCATATTCTTCGAAGAGTTTGAAACACATTTATTAGTTTAAGTCGTTCCTCCACTAGATGGCTCACTTAATCAACAAAAGACTGACCAGTCAAATTAGCCCTTTTCCCCAAAGCTAACTGTCCAATCAGCAAGTTTACAAAAAAAGAAAAAGTAAATCACCTGGAGATCTTCCAAATGTACATGTGGACCTTACTCTAGAATCACAGAATCAGTTTCCAAGGACAAGGGTAGAGGATGAATCTGTTTTTCTAAAACAACTAGCCTGGCGCACAGATTCATCCAGGGCATGTCCATCCCGTCTAGACCAGTCCCAATCAGGTAGACAGGGGCCAGCTGGAGAGGGGACGCGGGAGGGCTCCAAGGCCAATCAGCTGGACCCCAGCAGCAAACTAACCTACTGGTCAGAGCGTCTGCCCCCTGGTGGTCAGTGCGCATCATAGTGACTGTTCGAACAGTGAAATGAATGGTCAAACACTTAGCATATTAGGCTTTGATTATATTGGACTAGAGGCCCAGTGTACGAAATTCGTGCACTGGGAGGGGGTGGTCCCTCAGCCCAGCCTTCACCCTCTCCAATCTGGGACTGCTGGCTCCCAACCGCTCGCCTGCCTGCCTGCCTGATTGCCCCTAACCGCTTTTGCCTGCCAGCTGATCAATGCCTAATTGCTCCTCTGCCAGCCTGATCAATGCCTAACTGCTCCCCTGCCGGCTCGATCGTCCTGAACTGCCCTCCCTTGCCAGCCCGGTCACCCACAACTGCCCTCCCCTGCCGGCCCGGTCGCCCCCAACTGCCCTCCTCTGCAGGCCTTGGTCACCCCCAACTGCCCTCCCCTGCCGGCCATCTTGTGGCTGTGGGCACTGCCATCTTTGAGGGCGGGGCAGTCAATTAGCATATTCCCTCCTTATCGACTGTGGGTGCCACCTTTGCAATGGTGTAAGGGTCAATTAGCATATTCCCTCTTTATGAGGTAGGATTCCCAACCTCCACGGTGGTTGATAAAAATCATTAATTATAACTGGATATTCTCTTTAAAATACCATTACACTATTAGATAGCACTTTATTAAAGAAAATGATGTTAAGGTACCCATATATAACAGAGTGATTCTATAATGCTTATAAATTATATACTTTTAAGGCTACAGAAAAGATGAACAACATTAACAGTCTGATTCAGAATTTAAGAACAAGGTCTCATTCCATTTCCAGCAACAATGCATTTCAGGAGCTAATAATCCTCTAAGTACAACAAATATGATAGAAGAAATAAAAAGAACATCTTGTTAGATGCATCAGTAAGCTGGCTTTCACCTTGAGAGCATTTGCTAAACCTAGTGAATGAACATAGGAAAACAGGAGACAAAACCCCAAACTGGATATCCTTCAAAAGTCAAATGGTTAAGCCATGGTGCATCCATATCATGGAATACTACTCAGAAATAAGGAACATACTATTGATAGATACCATAATTTGGATGAATCTCCAAGGAATTATATTAATTTTAAAAAGCCAATCCCAAAAGGTCACATAATACATGATTCCTTTTGTACCACATTCTTTAAGTGACAAAATTATAGACATTGAGAACAGATTTCTGGTTGCCAGAGATGAAGGTGAGAACTGGAAGAGGTAGGTGGTGTGGCCATAAAAGGACAACAGGTGGGATCGTTATAGGGATGGAACTGTTCTGTATCTCAATGGTATCAATATTAAGATCCTGGTTGTTCTACTGTGTAATAATTTTTCAAGATATTCTCATTGACAGAAACGAGTAAAGAGTATAAGCGATCTCTGTATTATTTCTTATAATGGCGTGTGATAATCTATAATTATCTCAAATAAAAGCTTAATTGAAATAAAAATTTATAAAACAGATAATCAAATGCAATATGTGGACCTAACTCAGATCCTGATTCAAAAAAATGAAGTGTAAAAACAAAATAAAATTCATGAAACAACCAGGGAAATGTAAACACATACTAGATATTAAGGAATTTTTCATGTAACATGGAATTGTGGCTACACTGGTAATTTTGTTAGGCTTCACAATGGCATAAGGAATATATGTATTTTAAAAGTCCTTATTGGTTAGAGATAGCAAGAAAAGGGTAATGGCATGGAGACAGATAAAACAAAAAAAAAAGGGCAAATGCTAATAAGTTAGATGATGGGTGCATGAAGTTCAGTGAAACATTCATTCTATATTTTTTTACATTAAAAATGTTCCTTAGTCAACTGTTTTTATAATATTAAAATTAAATGCAATGGCTTTGCCTTTACTGTATCATTATCCCAGGTACATGGCAATACGGGGGGGGGGGGGGGGGGGGGGAGGAGGGGGAGTGCAAATCATTTAAGGTAAAACCCAGGCATCAAAAAATTTTCCACAGATAATTTCCTTGGAAAATAGATAGCATAACATTAAAGAGTACTAAACACTCAAAATACACAAGAACAAAGCACCATTAGTGAGGGGCAACAGAAACAATAGCACAAGCAGTCCTATGTCCAATACTGCAATCAAAAACACAAAATGTAAAATAAGTATGTTATGATTCATTAAATGAAAAGAAGCTTGAAGATAATAATAATAAGCGAGCAAAATTTTAAAAGAACCAAAAAAAATTCCTAAAACAAAATTGAAATAAAAAACTCAATGGATGAGTTTAACTAATTATTAGAAATAACTTTAGAGCCCTAGCTGGTTGGGGTCAGTGGATAGAGTGTCAGCCTGTGGACTGAAGGGCCCCAGGTTCAATTCTAGACAAGGGCACATGCCCAGGTTGAGGGCTCAATCCCCAGTGGGGGGCATGCAGGAGGCAGCCAATCAATGATTCTCTCTCATCATTGATGTTTCTCTCTCTCTCTCACTCTCCCTTCCTCTCTGAAATCAATAAAATATTTTTTTAAAAGAAAAAAAGAAATAACTTCAGAAAGAATTAGTAAATTGGTGGACTGAAATGAAAAAAAATTATCCAGAGTGCAGCCCAGAAAGTCAAAACATTAGAAACTATAAAAGAGGTTAAGAGGCATTAAAAAATCAACACACTGTTTCATGTACAAAAGAGTAGCAATGATGACTGTCACTGGCTCCAGATTGGAACTTAACACTACATTAAATCTGAACATTTCAAAATCTCCCTGAAACTCCAGCTATTTGGCTAAAATTATGTTTATTCAAAATTTTCAGCGGTAATGAGGAATGGCTTCTTGGTGGTAGGGCTGGCAGGAGATGGTGGTGGTGTAATTTTTTTTTTTTTGGCGGGGGGGGGGGGCGTGGGGAAGAGGATGGGCAGGAGAGAGGAGACTGAGTCCGCAGGTCCCTTATCCATAATTATAAAATAAAACAGATTATTTTTAATTTTTTTGATAAATTCATTTAATGAAAATATATGTATCAAATACAGTTGTTGGTTTTTGTGTGCGTCTTTTTTTTAAAATATATTTTTATTGATATTAGAGAGGAAGGGAGAGGGATAGAAACATCAATGATGAGAGAGAATCATTGATTGGCTGCCTCCTGCACCCCACTACTGGGGATCAAGCCTGCAACCTAGGCATGTGCCTTTGTTCAGAACTGAACCTGGGACCCTTCACTCTGCAGGCCAACGCTCTTATCCACTGAGCCAAACTGGCTAGGGCTGTTTTGTTTTTTCTAAATATATTTCTTTTATTGATTTCAGAGAGGAGGGGAGAGGGAGAGAGAGAAACATCAAATGAGAGAGAATCATTGATTGGCTGCCTCCTGCACATCCCCCCACTGGGGATTGAGCCCACAACCCAGGCATGTGCCCTTGGCCAAAATTGAACCTGGGACCCTGCAGTCTGCAGGCCAATGTTCTATCCACTGAGCCAAACTGGCGAGGGCTCAAATATGGTTTTTTACAAAAGTTTAAAACTGTCTAAATGATTAAAATTTTATCTATGTAGAAATACTATATACCTTATCTTTGTCAAATTGGCATATCAATAAGTCAAATCAGTTGTCAAATAACATTAGTTTTACTTTACACATTTAAAAATAAATATTCTGCTTTGACTTATTTCAAAAGTAAATTACAATAAGTCCTTACTAGTCTTTGGAGTCTTTTACACAAACATATTTAGGTCTCTAAAACTTAGAAAGTAGAAAAATAATACAGTAATTCTTTATTATGACTTTAAAAAGAAAAAAAAAAGTTGATTTATGCTTTTTCAAAAAAGATTATGAATGGCCAGTAAATAAGGGCTATTTCAGAATCAAGTACCACAGAAAAATTACAGCTGCTTTTAAAATAATGCCACCATTCTGCCATTCATCAAATAAAATTAAATGCAGAAAACTGCTATCTTACTGGGGTTTTTTAAACCAATAAAAGCACTTTTTCTACCGATACTTACCATCCACTCAGATATAATAACATCCACTTTTTCTACAGGAAGATGAACTTCTTCAATCTTTCCTTTAATTAGTATGATAGTATCTTCAAGTTTATTTAGTCTGAAAATTACCATAATGAATTTAATTAGTATGTTAAACAGATTCTGAAAACTAGTTAAATTACATAATTTCTTGACAACTTTTCAAATTATTTTGTGGAACTGAAAGTATATTCAAAGTTTATTTCCTGGGCATATAATTACTTTTTGGTCACTTCATGAATGCCCAGGATTATTGTTAGTTAATAATGCAATACAGTGAACCAATATTTAAAACTTCATCCTGAGCCCTGCCGGGTGCCTCAGTTGGTTGGAGCGTTGTCCCCTACACCAAGAGGTTGTGGGTTTGATTTCCGGTCAGGGCACATGGTCAAGGCACATACCTAGCTTTCTGGTGGTATGGTAGGCAACCGATTGATGCCTTGATATCTCTCTCTCTCTCTCCTCTCCCTTCTCTTTCTAAAAATCAATAAAAACATATCCTTGGGTGAGGACTTAAAAAAAACTTCATCCTGAAAAGAAATTCTAATTTTATCAAGAATACATGTCAATAAAGTTACTAGGTCTTTTGTTTAAGGGAGCGGTGGAGACAGACAGACTAGCCAACAAAAGTATGTTTTAAAGGGAAGTGTGTCATATTGAAGAGAGAATTAGAAGCCAGAAGCCCTCACTTTGAATCCCAGATTCTCTAGCACTTGTCAGCTAAGTGATCTTCAGCGAATTATAATAACCTCACAGAACCTATGTGCTCATGTGTAAAAGAGAATAATGATACCTGCCTATCCATGTCACGACTTACTATGAGGATCAAATATTTATGAAAGCTATATATATCTTCAAGCACTACATAATGGTAATGATATCATCATAATAACAATGTGATGTATGCTGTATAAAACTTGAAATTGTGCTCCAATCATAAATTAATTTTGTCCAATGGTGTTTGTAATATGAAATAAGTAATGGAGTTAAAGAGATCATATCAAAATGCTAAAAGCAAGCTACTAAATTTATAACTAGTTAAATAAATTCTTAATCATCAAAGGACGTATATGTCAATTATAAAGGATTTTTTTTCCTGCTAACAAAAAGGAATTTCCCATCTCAACTTCATCGAGGTATTTTTAACATAAAATAAAATACATTCATTGTAAGGGTAAATTTTGTTGAATTTTAAAACTGAGATACTTGGGTGGCCTCCATCATCATCCATATATAGAACATTTCTATCTCCTCAAAAAGATTCATAGGTGCTCCTTCCCAGAAAATCTTCCTATCTACAGGCAACTACCGATTTTCTTCCCTTCCACTATATCTTAGTTTTGTATTTTGAGGAGTTTCATATCAATGGAATCATACTGAATGTATCCTTTTGTGTCTGGTTTCTTTCAACAGGCATACCTTTTAGATTCATACATATTTTTGTGTATATAAGTAGCTCATTCTTTTTTATTGGTGAGTAGTATGTCACTGCATGATAAAATACAATTTTATTTATCCACACCACTGTGAATGGAATTCTGGACTGTCTCCAGCTTTGAGCTATAAAGAATAAAGCTGCTATAAATATTTGTGTGCAAGTAGAATTGCCCTATCGAATGGCAGTGTATAACTAATATTTTAAAGAAACTGCCAATTTGTTTTAAAAAGTGCATGTACAATTTTACATTCCCACCAACAATATATGTGCATTCATGGTTATTCAAATCCTTGTCAACATTTAGCATTATTAATATTTTAAATGTAACTGCATGGTGAGATTTCACCATTGCATTTTCCTAATGACCAAACATATTTTTAATATGCTAAATGGTCATTTTCCTGTACTGTCTTTTGTGCAAATTTTTTGCCCATTTTAAAACTCGGTTCAGTTGTAACATTATTATTTAGTTTTAAAGAGTTCTTTACATGTTCTGGATAAAAACCTTGTCAGATTTATGTATAGTGAAATGGAGGTGGGTGGGATTCTAAAATAAAATAGATTCATTATAGTTCTTGTTAGTTATGCATATTATAACATATTTTTATGTTTCATACACTTAATGTGTGTTATATTTCACACAAAAGTTAAAAAAAGGATGCCTATATCATATTTAAGTTTTTTCAAGGGAATATTTCATATAATTCTTTTTGACAAAATTGCTACAATTGCATACTATTGACTGGAACATTTATTAAGGCTTTAACAGTTACAAACACTTCAAAGAAAACAAAAGCAAGCTTCTTAAAAGAGAAAACTTTTCCCATTGCCTAAAAATATCTTCAGAATGCTTATGCAGAAACAAGATGTGCTCTGTAAGAGGCCATCTGCTCAGGCTGTTTATTGTCTCCTACAAGTCATAATCCTATTTGCATCAGTAATTACTTGTTCAAATATAAATATAGCGGGAAAGATTAAGATTTCAGGGAATACACAGAAAATAAATGACAAAGGCCATAATTCCCAGTAATTCTGTATTAAATAGCTTAATACAGATATTATTTACATAGATAACCTCTTTCATGAGACTATTTACCTTAATCACCATCTAATATCTCATTCATGAAAAAAACTATAGATTTTACTTACTGTTCTCAAGCAGCTCCTCACTAAACCTTACTTTAGCATAAAAACATTCTAAATGAATTCTATCTCTGGAAACACCTGCTCAAATACTACCATAGCTTTAATCTATAGAAATATGACATTGCAATAAAAAAGGTACCTTAAGTAAATCTCTTAACTAATCCAACAGGCAAAGAAATTACTAATTTTTGAGTGTAAATTTGTTAGAAAAATCAACACTTTCCTATCTCATATCGAGATCATAGGTAACTGTCAGTTCTTCTCTATCCTCTCTTATGTCTTCGTAACATAAAAACATCTCCCCTTTCTTTAATTTAAAAGGGAGGAGAATTGGGTAGGGAAGTAAAATTGGCTGCACTAGAGAGAATGAATGACAGAGAGCTGTGGAAGGCAAAGACAAAGAACAAATAACTGAGTCAGTTACATGTAGATGCATTAATTCAGGTGGGAAATGTAAAAATGTGAATTAAGGCATTCACACAGTTATTGGGTAATGGTGCTATCTATTCCATATACCTGAAGCCATCAACCAAGATAAACTAGGATGACAGCATATTTAAAGTAAACATGAAGATTCCTGATGTGCACCTGGTATCTGACATGGATTTACACTACGACTGGTCACAAAGCAAGTATGTGCTGCCTATGTGACCAGCCCTTTGAAAACTATGAACTCTAAAACTCAAGCCAACTTCCTTGGGAAGAGACATCTTACAAGTACCTCTGAAATTCACAGGTACAGAAAAAAGTACATCTGTACTCTTACAGAGAAAGAGGGATTACTTGGGAGCCTGTACATGACCTCTTTCGTGATGGCTCCCCTTTTCTTGCTGCCCCTGGACTATATCCTTTGCTGTAATAAATCTTAGCTGTGAATACAACTTTATATTGAGTCACTGAGTTCTTCTAGGGAGCCACTGAACTAGTTAGGTAGTCATGGGACCCCCCAAGACAGGACCACTGAGTGGACAGGATATTAAGGAGTTGGTAGAGTGGGAGAAGAAATGATTTTAGCTTCCCTGTAAGGTGTCTTGGCAACCTTCATTAGAAATCTGTGTCTTCTGAGCAGCAAAATATTTTTGTCATTTTAGCCTCATCAGTGGTTCAAAATTCTGTTCAGTTTAAACTCACTTTTCTGTAATTTCTATTAAATTTAGAAACAAAGCCCTAGCTGGTTTGGCTCAGTGGATAGAGCGTCGACCTGCAGACTCAAGGGTCCCAGGTTCGATTCAGGTCAAGGGCACATGCCCAGGTTGCATGCTCAATCCCCACTGGGGAGCGTGCAAGAGGCAGCCAATCAATGATTCTCTCTCATCATTGATATTTCTATCTCTCTCTCCCTCTACCTTCCTCCCTGAAATTAATAAAAATATATTAAAAATATTTAAAAAAATAAATTTAGAAACAAAATATAAAGGAACATCCCTTACTTTAAGAATTTTATCCTGATATATTTTGGTCTCTTGTTCCCCATCATATATATATATATATATGTGTATATATATATATATATATATATATATATATACACACACACACACACACATATACATATATATAATATCACAACTTTTTAAATCATTATATTGTTACTTTATTCTTCTAAAAAGCCTTTACTCACCATCTAGCATTTATCAATTTGCTAGGTGTTAGGGATAAAAAGATTAAGAAGATAAAGCTCCTATCCTAGAAACTAAAGAAGGACACGTAAGCATAACAACAGATCAAAATATTCTCTTGGCTTTTCTTAATGTTTCATTTCTAACAGTATCCTAGACACAGGCAATATAAAATATTTCATCTTTAATGTCATACTGAGATTGAAAATACTGCATTGCAGCTACATGATAGATCAACCTTCTTACGAAAACTCCTCTGCAATAACATTCAAAAGTCTGAATGAGCAAGTCCATGACAGAGCTGAAGAAAAACAACCAAAATAATACTAAAAATATTACCAGAAGCTACCTCTGCTTCCTGAGCGTGAAAATGTATAATTATCTGGCGATTGAATGGCTTTGCTATCCTTAGGTAAGTTTATGTTTCTGAAATGATCATTCACTGCAGAGTTCCAACTATGACAGCAAGAATAAAAAACAATTTCTCATTCCTTCTGTGTATCACATTGAGTTCTATTTGGTCCTGCTAATATAACACCTTTGAACATCTATATTCTTCTTTATACATGTCTGCCACCTCAGAACTATAAGTCTTACCTTCTTTTTATTTATATTTAATATATACTATACATATAAGCCCTAAGATATATACATACATATATATGTATATATATATCAGTCTATTAAAAAAACAAAACTTACTCCATTCTAAACTCATTTCTTTAGAGATGTTAGATCTCTTTTCTAAACAGAGAAAAGTGATAAAAATGATTTTGAACACAATTCAAGGATTGTAAATGGAATACTTTTAAAAGAATAATGAAAAATGCATTTAAAAAGTATCCACCTTTTAGCATGTCAAGTGTATTTAAAGATGTAACCATATGGAGTTTTATTGAAATTCTGCTCTGTACAGATTTCTGACAGAGAAAGAAGCTTCAGAAGAGCTAAAGACAACTCACAGTCTGCTAACTGAAGAGCTGTTTTCACTGAATGATGGTAGTTCTAGGAAGCTACAATCTATAATAATAAAAGCATAATATGCTAATTAGACTGGACAGCCAAATGACCTTCCGGACATCATTCTGGAAGACCTTCCGGACAAAGCCGCGGCAGCGGGGGCCAAGGCAGAGGCGGCTGCAGTGGCAGGCGGGGGCCAAGGCAGAGGCAGTTAGGGGCTATCAGGCAGGCAGGCAGAGGTGGTTAGGGGTGATCAGGCAGGCAGGCAGAGAGGTTAGGGGCAATCAGGCAGGCAGGCGAGCAGTTAGGGATGATCAGGCAGGCAGGCAAGGGGTTAGGGGAGATGAGGCAGGCAGGCCAGTGGTTAGGAGCGATGAGGCAGGCAGTCTGAGTGGTTAGGGGTGACCATGTAGGCAGGCAGGCCGGCAGGCCAGAGGTTAAGAGCCAGCGGTCTTGGATTGCAAGAGGGTTGTCTGACTGCTGGTTTAGGCCCAATCCCTACAAGGGGCCCCAGATTGCGAGAGGGTGTAGGCCTTGCTGAAGGACCCCCACCTCCACCCCCCCTCCCCCGCACAAATTTCATGCACCGGGTCTGTAGTATACAATAATAGACAACTGTAAGAGACTTTGAGAGCAGATTTCAAGGGAGGGGAGTGAGTACAGCATAAAACTGGCTAAAGTTTAAAATTTTATAGTATAAGGGAATGGATTTAATCTTTATAAGAATCTTATGAGAGATTCTACCATGAACTTTATAAATGAAGGAACCAGGATTTGAAGAAGTAATTTGCCCATTATTATAAAGCTAGTAAGTGAAAGAGCCAAAATTAGAAATTAAGTCATGTGATTCCAGATGCTGAGAGAAGTATGCTATGCTGCCTCCTAAAATGGTAGAATAATGGGCCAGTATATCCTGGTGATATTAATAATAAACTGTTTCCTGCATATTCTTTTACAGATGCATTCGCAAACAGAATACCAAACGTTAATTAGTGTAAATTTCAAGTTTTTGAATGGAAGACAAAGAGATGCTTATGAACACAATGGAAATAGCTATCTTTCCACAACATAAGAAACAAAGGAGAACATTGCTGAAGAAACGGTACAATGTTGACTTATCCAAACAAAAAGGCGTGATTTTCAAAGTCTATAAGTTCTAAGTAAAATCAAACTATTGAAAGCAACAAATTGACTATGAAGATGGACTGTGGGAGCAGGCTGTCTGGGATCTAACACTGGCTCCATGACAAATAAGGAGAGTGAAACAAAGTGGAACAAAACAATACAAAATAAAATGAGTGTTATCACTATTCTTTTTCTTTTCTTCCATAAAGAAACTAAAATGAGAGCACATCTGATTTTGCCTTATAGAAATAAAAAATGACAAATTAACACATAGACACGGTCTTTCATAAAATGAGAACTTATAATAGGAATTCTTACCATAATCTTATTATCAACAATACATTTTTGATAATCCTCTAAAACAATCTCTTCTTTGGGACATGGTACTCATATTGTTTGGATAGCAATGCACAAGCAAGCGAGGATGCTCTTTATGGCCCTCCCAAAATGATGATGTTATACTAAATGGTAGTATAAGAACTAGAAAAATTTTTTTACTAAATTATAAACTGCATATATATATATATATATACACACACACACACACACACACACATATATATACTCACATGTATATATATAAATAACCACATATGTATATGCATATTCTCCAAAATGAAAATCATAACCACAAACCTATATCAATGAATAATCTAAGCAAGATCAATATAGTTTTTTTCATTAACATTAATTTGGCACTTGTTAATTAACAGTAATAGTAGCTAACTTTTGAATACCTACTACGTGCCAGGGAGTATGCCAAAAATTTGTATGTATACTTCATTCATAACTTATTTACCTTATTCCTAACCAGATGAGGTAGTCATTATTATTTTCATTTTGACAGTGAAACAATATTTCAAAAAGGTTACATATAATGTAATCAAAGTTCAAATGGTAGAGCAAGAACTTGAATCCAAGCCTGACTCAAGCCATGTGTTCTTAACCACAAATCTATACTTTTATATCATGACATAAATCCAAAAATTTAAACATTTTACATAATCATATTTAAATGTTATACTACCCAGAAAAGATAAATGTTATTCAATTTTAAAAAAAGAACATAAGTATCAGTGAAGATCATTTAAGAATCGCTGTTGGGGGTCTAAGGTACAGTGCAGCATGGTGATTACAGCATTAAGTACTTAAGCTTCCTAAGAGAGTAGATCTTAAATGTTATCACCACAAAAGAAAAATGGTAGGTATGTGACACAATGGGGATAATTAGATAATGCTATGGTATAATCATTTTGCAATACATAAATGTATCAAAGCAACACACTGTATACCTCAAACCTACACAGTGCTGTGTGTCAATTCTCAATAAAGTTGGGCAAAAAAAGAATAGCTAAGGGGCCTCCTATTACTTATTTATCCTGAAAATTACTTGTAAGTTCCAAATGTAAGGTGCTTTTGTTAAGTACATAGCTAAAGAAATCTAGTTCTATATGCTGTAGTTCAAATAAGGGTCTTTTTATTAGGACATAAGCCAATCGTAAAATCAATCACCTAACTAACCTCCTCAAAGAGAGGAAATATTTTTAGAGAACAAAATTAAGTTTTAGAGGAAAAATTAAATCCACTCTACTGTGTTTGTAGCCATTTTGGAATTTACATATTTTAATGTGAAGGAATCTAATACCATCAAAAAGAAAAGGATACCCTTAGGGTTTAATCTAATTGCTGTTTATTAAAGGAAATATTACTGATATGAATATTTAGTTCTGTAGAGTCCTCTAACAATATTATCATGTATGCAAATTACTTCTAATTTTATGTTATAACTAGAGGTCTGATGTACAAAAATCATGCAAGAGTAGGCCTTCCTTCCCCAGGCTGCCAGCACTGACTTTCCTCTGGCACCCAGAACCCGGGTTTCCCTCTGGTTGCCAGCAGGCACCCGGGATCCAGGCTTCCCTCCAGCCGTTGGCTTCATCCAGAAGGACATCTGGAAGGATGTCCGGTCTAATTAGCATATTATGCTTTTATTATTATAGATTAGCATACATATAGCCAAGACAGAAAGTTATATAAAAATAATTTTCATCGCCCTGATTACTTTGGCTCAGTGGATAGAGCGTCGGCCTGTGGACTAAAGGGTCCCAAGTTCGATTCCGGTCAAGGGCATGTACGTTGGTTGCGGGCACATCTCCAATAGGGGGTGTGCAGGAGGCAGCTGATCGATGTTTCTCTCTCATCGATGTTTCTAACTCTCTATCCCTCTCCCTTCCTCTCTGTAAAAAATCAATAAAATATATTAAAAAAAATAATAATTTTCATCAATGAGAACAGTGAAAAGATTATTCATAGATCACACATGTCTAGCTCAACTTAAAATCTTATTATTCTGGAATAAATTTTTACTAAAAGATAAATGTCTTGAGTCTGCATTAGACAGCTACTAAAAACAAGAAAACCTGTTAATCATCGAACTTAAAAATAATCTTAAGCCAACCTTTAAAATGCATCTACCTTATGATATCCATTGCCTGGTAAAGGATTTCAGATTGATCAACTCCAAGAACCTT
Organism: Myotis nattereri; assembly: GCF_964212035.1. NCBI lineage: Eukaryota > Metazoa > Chordata > Mammalia > Chiroptera > Vespertilionidae > Myotis > Myotis nattereri. The sequence continues at coordinate 28,374,598 of NC_138084.1, forward strand.
CTTTGCCCCGGCTTTAGCAGCAAACATAGAGAGAATTCCAGTTCCACAACCAACATCCAAAACTACCTAGTGTGATAAAAGTTAAAAAACAAACAAACAGATGTTATTGAAAAGATCTAATATTTTAAATTCTATTTATATAGTATGTCATTTCTGACTAGGAATTGATCATTAAATTTTAAAACTTTATCAAATATGGTAATTTCTAAGGATATCATTAAAATGGGTTGTTTTACATTTATAACAGTGTATCTGGCCATAGTCTGTTGCAATCAGACACAACAATGTAAATTTAAGAGGTGTTTTATATGAAATAAGTAACTTCCACAGACTTCTGAATAGAAAAGTATCTTGCTTTTAATTTCCTTATTATACGCATGCACTAATTTGGGTTTAGTAATTTAACAGAAATAAACTATCTCAAGTTTGAATGGCAGGAATTAACTTAAGCATGATAGCCTGATTCAACAGAATTAAAAATGGTCACAAAAATCCTATATAATAAAAGCCTAATATGCTAAGTGTCTGGTCAACCAGTTGGCCATTCAACGAATCAAAGCATAATATGCTAATGATATGCTAAAGCCACTCAACCGCTTGCTATGATGTGCACTGATCTGGATCAGACAGTTGACTGGTCGACCAGTTGCTATGATGTTAACTGACCACCAGGGGGCAGTCGACCAGTCACTATAACGTGCACTAACCACCAGGGGGGCAGATGCTCCGACCAGTAGGTTAGCTTGCTGCTGGGGTCCAGCTGATCAGGACTGAGCAAGACGGACTGGACATGCCCTGGAACTGTTCCGCAGTCCCTCCCTGGCTAACCAACCTCCCACATCTCTCCCTGGCCCTGATCATGCACTCTCGCAATCCGGGACCCCTTGGGGGATGTTGGAGAGCCAGTTTTGGCCCCATCCCACAGGCCAGGCTGAGGAAACCACTGGTACACGAATTCGTGCACCAGGCCTCTAGTCACGGATATAAAATATCACACATCCCCTCCATTTCCAAAACTAAATATTGAACCTATTTTAATAATAGTTACAATAAAAACAAGTTAACATCTAGAATTCAGTAACTTGAGAATTTAAGTTTTAAAAATGATACTCATTATCATTTGTAAAAGTAATAAGAGAATTTTTATGCATATACAATGCAATGTTTTTGTTTCCCCTTTTTACAAATGGAAGCATATTATGCCCATTGTGCTACATATTGCTTTTTTTTAATTTAACAATATAACGATCTTTGCATATCACTTTTTAATTTAACAATATAACGATCTTTGCATATCTTATGTAACTGGACTCCATATTATGGCGGTAACATAATCTACTAATCCAGTTCTCCATTAATGGGGCATTTGAATAGCTTTTGAAATTTTACTATGACAATGCTGTAAGTAACCTCATATCTAACCCCATTCACACATGAGTAAATCTACAGAATATATTTCTAGAAGTGAAAATATTGTCAGAGAGTATATACATATTTATAACCCTGCTTACCATAACCAAATTGCCCCATCACAGGGCAATTCTACTCATGAAGACTCCAACCAGCAATGTCTAAGTGCCCATTTCCTCATAGGTGAGACTAGCCCATGGAACAGATAAACTTTTGTATTCTGCCAATCTGGCAAATGCAAAATAATGAGATCATAATTTCCATTACTGTGGAGTTTAGCATCATTGTATATATTGTAGTGCCATCTGTAGTTCTTCATTATGTGAACTATCTACTTATATCCTTTCTCCATTGTTCCACTGAGTTACTAGTCCTTTTCTTATCAATTTTCTAATCAAATATTTCTTACCAAGTCTTATCAAATAAGAGTTCTTTGTAAATCAAGGAGATTATACGTCTACAACATGACTTGCAATGGTTTTGCTCAGTATATATTTGTTTTTGATTCTGCTTACAGTGATTTTTTGCTATGAAGAAATTCTTTACTAACAGTCAAACTCATTACTCTTCTTTTATGAATTCTGGATTTTGATCATAATTAGAATGATCTTTCCCATGTTCTCTCCTATTTCATCCTTATACACTTCCTTCTAATACATTTATGGTTTCATTAATAGTTTGTTTTCTTATCATGGTATACGCTGAGGTATGGTTCCAAAATTACTTCTGTTCAGAAGGCTAACCAATTATCCCAACATGTTATTAAAGAGCCTGTTTCCCCTACTGATTTGACATATGGTTGCTATAGTCTGAATGTTTGTGTATGCCATTCCTCCCACCACCAAAATTTATATATTGAAATCCTAAACCCCAAGGTGGTGGTATGAGAAGCTAGGGCCTTTAGAAGGTGATTAGGTCATGAGGACAGAGCCCTTATGAATGGGATTAGTAAATTTATAAAAGAGGCTCTCTCTCTCTCTTTCCTTTCCTGTCTTTCTAAAAATCAATAAAAACATATCCTCTGGTGAGGATTTAAAAAAAAGAATTACCTCTAAGAAAAACTGCTTAGTGATGAAAGCTAAGTACAAAAGGATATATATTATACACTCCAATTAGAGTTTGTATTCTTTTGCAAGACTATCACACACAGACACACACACACACACACACACACACATACACACAATATATATGCCTATATACATATAATTCTTATTTAATCCTCATTTTGTAAATGAGGAAAGTGAACTTCAGAGAGGGAAAGAAACAGGTCCAGGATCATGCAGCTGGTAATTTGTAAAGCTAGCATTCAAACATAGATCAACCTGTTTCTAAAGCCTACAGTATTTTAAATTATATTTTTAATTGTATCTTAATTATCTATCTATCTATCTATCTATCTATCTATCTAAAAGTCTAAGAGACCAAATGACCAGTCGAACGGTGGCTATGAAATGCACTGACCACCAGGGGGCAGATGCTCACCGCGCAGAATCGGGCTCCCTCCTGTCTAGATCAGGCCTTTGGGGATTGGGCCTGCAAGGATCGGGCCTATGGGGATCAGGCTGAAACCTGCTATCCGACATCCCTGGAGGGGTCTTGGATTGTGAGAGGGCACAGGCCAGGCCGAGGGACCCCACTGGTGCACGAATCCATGCACCAGGCCTCTAGCTTATTATATCTAGCTGGGAATTAGATAAGGGAGGAAATAAACTAAAACTTGATAGAATCAAAGAGGTACAAATGATAACAGAATAAACTAACACATAAAATCATGGAGGAATTTGATTCACTTTTTCTAAAAAAAAAGAAAGAAAAAAGTGAATTTTAACTGTAGGTAATAATTAAAAGCATAAAGGAGGCACCTCACTGTGAATTTTTTCAATGGACCACAAATGGAATTAATTACAAATGGGTGATAACACAATTAAATGCCACCCAAAGTTAAATTAAATCTGAGAAGCCATATGGCCTCCACAGGAGCTGTGAACTGAAACAATATTAAGAAAGGAATGAAGGGAAAGTGGCAGGAAGGGAGGGATGGACAGAGAAGGGAAGGAAAGGAAGAAGGAACATATTTTTAAGTATAACATTTTTTTGAAAAATAAATCTCTTCTTGCACTATCTATATATATATAAAACCCTAATATGCAAATAGACTGAACTGGTTTCTATGGCATGTGCTGACCACCAGGGGGCACGCACAGAACATGGCGGGCATTGGCAGTGGTGGGATGGTGGAGCAGGTGAGTGGGGATGCCAGACCAAGGCGGGGTGCTGGTTGCTGTCATCGGGGTGAGCCTCTGGTGGTTACTGAAAATTCTTTGCTCTTGCATGCCACGGTCCCACAGGGTGCTTGCCCATGCTGCTGTCAGCGGGTGCGAGCTGCGGCTGCTGACTCTGATTGCTCCTCAGGGCTTCTCCATCTCCCCCTGCTCCTGAGCGGCGATCGGAGCAGCAGCCACCACTCACACCAGCTGATGGCGCTGGCCCTACTTGCACCCACGCCTGGCACTGGCCCCAATGGCTCCACGCTGTCAGCTGGTGTGACTGGGGCTGGCGCCGTCAGCATGTGGGAGCGGCGGTGGCGGAAGTGGGGCTGGGGCAGACAGGGGATCGGGGGCCATGGTGGGAGGGGCTGGGTGGGAGCATGGAGCATGGGCCAAGACCCCACCCCTGAGCCCACTGCAGCCTCGTGCCCACAGTTTCTTTCAAGGTGCACGAATTCATGCACTGGGCCCCTAGTGTAATATGATATAGAAGCTAGTGTTGTGAAAATAAAGTTTGTCTACCTAATGGAGATAAAGCAAACAAAAACAATGGTAATAAAACTTAGGAGAGCCCTATATCATACATTTTAAAAGAATTATATTTAAGTAATTTCTTGAACAGAAACTATATGACCTATATAAAAAATAGTGTGACTTAAAATATAACTAATGAATGCCACCCTAATTACTCATTCTATTTCAACATAATGGTACTAAAGTGTAGTGGCATAGGGTAAGGGCACTAGACTAGGACTAAAACACTTCATGTTTGTTTATTTTTAATGGCCTATTTTAGGAAAGTCAATTACCCTATTGGCGTCAAGATTCCTCATGTGTGAAATGGAGGTAAATGGAATACTGTATAAAACAATGAGGCAACATGTTTGAAAGTAACCTATAAATTAGCAAATGCTAATTAAATATACGGTAGTATATTTTCTAAATCTGTACCCATAGTATAATAGAAAAGTATCCCAAATCATTGAAAAATATGAAACCCCTAGATGTAATATTTTTAATTACATAAAATCATCCCTTGAATGTGCTTTAAGAAGTTAGAAATTGATGCATGTAATATTTTACATTATAGTATATTTTTGAGAAACCATAAATGCCAAGCAAAACTAATTGCACATCAATAAGTTAAATAAAAGCATCTTAAGCAAAGAATGAAAGAAATATACTCCCAACTTATTAATAAGCTCTTTTCTGACTTTGGCAGATTTATCTTCAATAAGAGCAGCAAACAGAACACAAGATAGTAATAAACATTCTACGTTTTCCTCAGTCATGTATTTTGTCTGAAAATATATATAATATATACAACATTTCTATACTATTACAAACAAAAAACAAGCAGCAGGAAGTGACTGTGTATAAGGTCTATGAACCCAGTAAGATGTGCTCCACATACATAGAAATATTCGTAGTTACGTAATTTTTCAGTGTTTAATCTTGTGATCCTACTTACCTTCACTTAAGTTCTTATGTTATATATACATATCAAAAAGTATTAAGAGCTCTAACCGGTTTTGGCTCAGTGGATAGAGCGTCAGCCTGTGGACCCAAGGGTCCCAGGTTTGATTCCGGTCAAGGGCATGTACCTTGGTTGCGGGCACATCCCCATTAGGGAGTGTGCAGGAGTGTGATCGATGTTTCTCTCTCATCGATCTTTCTAACTCTCTATCCCTCTCCCTTCCTCTCTGTAAAAAAATCAATAAAATATATGTTAAAAAAAAAAAGTATTAAGAAAAGATAAGTCAAAGAGAGACAATGATGGTGCTTTTATTATAACAAAAATAATATAATTTTAGAACCAAAAGGGCTTTAAAAATCATTTTACAGATGAGGCTCAAAAACACTCACCACTTCTTTAAAATTATTAAATAGCTAGTTCCTGAGAAGCCAGGCAAGACTAGTGATTCCCAGACCAGTACATGCTTAATTTCTATCTACACTAATAAAAGAGGAAAATGGTAATTGCCGTACGGCGATACCTTTTTCATTGGCTAATCAGGGCTATATGCAAATTAACTGCCAACTAAGATTGGCAGTTAACTGCCAACAAGATGGCGGCTAATTTGCATATGTAGGCACAATGCAGGGAGGCGAAAGGGAAAGCAGGAAGAAGCCCCCTGCCACTGACAGTGATCGGAAACCCAGGGGGGAGCTACGAGCTGGGGGGCAGGGCAAAGGCGGCCCTGGGGCTGCCTTTGCCCTGCCCCCCAGCCATGATCGGAGAATCAGGCGCCTTTGCCACCCTGGCCAGTGATAGCAGGAAGTAGGGGTGGAGCCAGCGATGGGAGCTGGGCACGGTCGAAGCAGGCAGTCCCAGGAGCTAGGGGTCCCTTGCCTGGGCCTAAAGCGAAGCCCACGATCGCGGCGCCCCCCGCTGCCACTGCAGGTCCCCGCTGCCCGGGCCGGAAGCCTAGGCCAGAGGCGTTAGGCCTGGGCAGGGGCGGAGCCTGCACCCGCGGGGAGCTGGGGGTCCCCTGCCCAGGCCTGACACCTCTGCCGGAGGCGTCAGGCCCGGTCAAGGGGCCGATCCGGTGATTGGTGATCGGAGGGTGATGAGGGTCAACTCCTCTGGCCGAGGCATCAGGCCTGGGTGGGGGGCAGAGCCGGAGATTGGGGGGATATGATGGTCCCCTTGCCCAGGCCTGAAGCCTGGGCCAGAGGCGTCAGGCTTGGGCGGGGGGTGGAGCAAGCGATCAGAGGGAGATGGGGGTCCCCTGCCCAGGCATGATTCCTGGGCCAGAGGCCTCAGGCCTGGGCGGGGGCCAGAGCCAGTGATCGGGGGGAGATGGGGGTCCCCTGTCCAAGCCTGACACCTCTGGCCGAGGCATCAGGCCTGGGCAAGGGACCGATCAGGCGATCGGAGGGTGATGGGGGTCAACGCCTGAGGGCTCCCAGTATGTGAGAGGGGGCAGGCTGGGCTGAGGGACACTCCCCCCCCACCCACCCAGTGCACGAATTTCGTGCACCGGGCCCCTAGTGTTCACATATTAAGAAAAAAAAATAAAATTAAAATCTGAGCATAATCTAACTATAAATATAAAGCAAAATTTCTAATGGTAACATAACTGCTTCACTAAAAACAATCTGTTTTAATTGATTTCAGAGAGGAAGGGAGAGGAATAGAGAGATAGATACATCAATGAGAATCATTGATTGGTTACCTCCTGCATGCCCCCTACTGGGGATGGAGCTGGCACCCCACCCAGGCATATGCCCTGACTGGGAATTGAACCATTCATAGGTCAACACTCAATCACTGAGCCACAATGGCTGGGCCGAAGTGGTTTTTTTAGACACATATATTAAATAAAATTTTTCCAGCACTTGCATGTAAATAGAAAAACTATTAAAAAATTCTGTCTTCCTCAGCGGACATGGCTCAGTGGTCGAGCATCAACCTATGAATCAGGAGGTCACAGTTCGATTCCCTGTCAGAACACATGCCCAGGTTGCAGGCTTGATCCCCAATAGGGGGGATGGGGGAGGTAGCTGATCAATGATCAATGATTGTCTCTTATCGCTGATGTTTCTGTCTCTCTCTCCCTTTCTCTTGCTCTCTGAAATCAGTAAAAATATATTTTAAAAAATTCACAAGGAAAAACAAATTATACAAATTTCAAACATAAACACACAGTGTGAAAGATCATCTTTGAAATAACCTGAGGCAGTATGAAGATTAATTGTAAAATTTAAAGTGCCTCACACAAAGGAGCAAATAAATGAAGTCTTAAAAGAAAGCACATAATATAAATTCTACCTTACATTATTTGTCCCTACACACCAGTAACTTCGTAAGATTATTAATTTTTAACTAAATAACAAACTGGAATATTAATGAAAAGTGTGCTTTGGTATGGGGTTTATCAGATATTTGAAATTCACAAGAAGCACAGTAAATAAAAAATATGGTTTAAGCAATATTATCTGGATAACCAAAGTTTAACTAAGCTATGTCACTGTAATTAATGATTTCAGTTAAAAAAAAGAATACAGTAGGTCCTTGGGTTACAGAGATCCGTTCCTACGGTGCAACTTAACTTTCGCCATATGTCGGAACCCACCTACATAAGCACCTACATCACTCACATGGAGCGCATACAAAGCGGTAATGAAGTGAAACAGTAAAAAAAAAATTAAAAGGAAGATAACAATTCCTGACCTTTACTTGTGGTAAATAAATAATAAAAAACTTAAAGCACATATGTACATACGTTGAAATGATGAAACTTTTTTTTTAATAAATAAATGGGAGATGGTGACATAACCATGAAACGATGTGCATCGAGCCAAAGTAACCCGAGGATTGTCTGTATGCTGAATGACAACAGTACCAATCAGCATTTCTGTTATCAGTATTCTGCACCACAGAGCATCATCATAAAAGTCTCCCATGAAATAAAGCTGGAGTACACTAAATCAATGGCTATCACAATAACTCAAGAGAGGATTTCTACTGGCCAACATCTGCATGAAATGTACAATTCTGTAGCCTATAACACTCACTTTGTCTTTGAAGATATGTGGATTTTGGTATATAAAATCTCGGTAACTTTCTGTTCGTATTTTGTCCTATGGTGGAGAAAAAAAAACTTGTGTTTATAGAATAGTCTAAACAAATAAAAACATTTTTAGAAAGTTATTTGGTATTTTATTACACATTATTAGTTTCCATAGCTACTTTCTGCCTGGAAAACCAAAATTAATTTTATTTTCCTAAAAGAAAACAATAAGAACAGAAATAGCAACAAAACATACACAAAGTTTAAGAATATCACTGAAAGTCAAATAAAATCTAAATTCTTAAAAATGTACACATTTTCATCTTGACATGCATTATCATTATAAGACTTCAACCTTCAACTGATAGTTAAAGTTAATAGAAGATAAACATGATATTTTGCTCCTTTAAATAGGTTCGGAATCTAGAACCTGGCTCCCTGTATTAGAGTTATGGTAAAATATCGAAGAAAAAAACAACAAAATAGGTAACTGTAAAGTTACATATGAAAAATGAAGCTTAAAGTAAATATGGTATTTCTAAGAAAGTCATTTGTCAGCACCTATCTGATTTATAATCCTGTCTTGCTTCTACAAATGTCTGTAGTAGGAAATGATGCTTAAAAGTAAATCATTTGAGCCCTGCAGCTCACATGCTGAGACTTCTGCACTCTGGAGTCTTACATGACCTGTGACAAGGCAGGTACTGAATGCTAACATTTATGTTGGTTCCTGAACAGAGCTGATTTCCTTTTAAATTACCTCACTTGAGATACATACAAACAGCAAAGTAAGCAGCAAAGGGCTCTGTTGCCAAGTGAGTAAAATGAGAATGAAAAAAATATCTCAAACTAGAAATTCTAATTTTGGGTTTCACACTAGGTAAATTAAAACAAAAAATAGTTACACAAAATACTACAATGTAAAATTTATGTAAGGCACATAAGCCCCCAAAAAATTTTATGCCAATATTATGATTTAAAAACAACACACGAAACATTTAAAGGAAGCTTTAAATTAAAAGAAAAGTTGTTTTACTTAAATACTGGATCTAAAAAGGGGGAATTCCATAATTAATTCCACACTTTTTGATGGTTATTACTAATGGCTTTTTAAACATTTTAAATCAGGTTTGTTAAATCTTTCCCTGAAAGATTTTAAGAATTACTAAAAAAAAAATCTGTTTAAATACATTTACACATATTAACTAATTTTAAAACTTAAAAAACATAGCATTTCATACGTTTGTGCCATTTTTATACCCTTCTTATACCATAAGCAGTAATTTTTGCTGACACAATAAAACCTACAAATGGGAACATCAGTCAAGAAGCCAGTCACTTGGAACCCCTCACCAATCACATTGCTTCACCACTGCTCCAACTTAATCACTACCATCCCAACTTCTGTCCTAAGTTCATGCACTGCTGCTCTGCTCAACTATAATCCTTCATCCAGGCTCTTTCTATATATCCATCTGTTACTGTTCATATGCTCGCCCTGGTGCCATGAAATCCAAAGTATACCTAACATAGTACCTCAGACAGAGCAGTTTCAATTTAATAACTGAAGCTTTAAAGAAAAATCCACTGAATACGAAAATGCAAGCATATAAGACTAGCCCTCATAACCATTTCTAAAAATACATTCCATCAAAAGAGTAGCACTTAATTTCAAAATAAGGTACTAAACAGAAATTTAAAAATCATCTTTTGCACCAACATATTGAAACCAAGAAACACACAAAAAAAGAATAAAATTAGAGCTCCAACACTACAAAGCAAGATTGTGTTTTAAGACTGGTAAGAGTCATGGAATTATTCCTATGACTATTTAAAAAAAAATTTTAGACCCTTCTGGGTAGCTGAGTTGGTTGGAGCATTGTCACATACACCAAAAAGGTTGCAGGTTTGATCCCAGTCAGGGCATATACAAGAATCAACCAATGACATAGAAGCATTGAACAGATCGTCAAACCTCAGAGGGAAGGCAGGGGAGGGTTGAGAGAGGAGGGGTGAGAGATCAACCAAAGGATTTGTATGCATGGATAAAAGTATAACCAAAGGACACAGACAGTAGGGGGTGAGGGCATGTGCTGGGGAGTGGGAGTGGCCAGGGAGAGGTCAATGGGGGAAAAAGGAGACATCAACCAATGAAGGCATAAATGGAGTGGACCAATTAATAGATGTTTCTCTGTTTCTCTCTAAAAGTCAATAAATTTTTTTTTTTTTAAAAAAAGATCTTTTAGTTACTGATATATAGTTACAAGTATCCAGGACAGAGTAGTGGAAATAAGTGCTCAAAGTGGAATTCCCTGAATACTGTGTTAAAGACACTCACATGTACTACCTACTGGGAGTCTTAACCTTATCTGTCTGAAAAATGCAACACAATTTCTATGCCAAAGGCATTAAAGGTTTATGGCATTCAGATTGCTGGGGTGATGTAAAAGGACAAACATGGGCTTAGATTAACTACTTTAAGGAAAATATTCTAGACACAATAAAATTAATTTTAACAACCATCACAAAAAAAATGAAGTGAGTTTCTTTTATACAATTTCACTATGGACTTAAAATAATATATTAGTTCTAATAAGATAACCATTATTAACCATTATGCTATGCCATTACCCAAGTGACAACAAGAAGCACAACCATGACATGACATGTGATTACTAAAAAAAAAATGACATGGCACTGCTTTAAAAAAACCTTAAGTAATTAAGTTACTATTAATCAGCAAGCCGTCACTCTTTGAATCTACAAAACTGAATGAACAAAATATATACATTATTAAATCCCCGGGTTATTTCAAATGTATATGTTTTAGGGGAACATAGTCTTGAGGCTTCCATAACAAAACAATCTTTTGAGGAATCATTCAGAAAGGAATTATTTGTTTGTTCGTTTCAAGAAAAGGTTGTGGATTCTAAAATTCAGAGAGATAAACATCTAAAATTTTCAATAAGTTTTATATTTCAACATGTTTTACTCTAGTTAGATATTCTTAGTTTACTAAATGGAAAAATTACATCTTACTAGTTTACAATGTATAGTATAATACATGATGAAATATATAACTAGAAATCTATTTCTAGGTATAACTAGAAATCTACTTGTATTTTATGAATACATTACTATTACAAAAATTAAAACCAGCCAAACTTAAATATCTGATTTAAGCAATTTAGAAAATTTCTCTATATATCAATGATTTCAAATGTAAAAGAGTTATGCCATAACAATTGAAAATTACTTATAAACTTTGTACCATGGAATTATTTGCCTAAACTGAAGTCAGTATAGCTAATTAAAACACTAAAATTAATCGTTTCCTTTGTACACTTTAAGGCAAATGTATAATTTATTCATATTTAATAGTTGTTCTTGAGAAGACTAAAGCAGTTGTTTTTTACCAATGTTCTATTTAAAGCAAAAGTAATTTCATAACAAAGATTAATAATGATCTTAAACAGAAGTTAAATGACTTTGATGCTTCTGCAATCTTTCTAATCCAAGATGAGCTATCAAGCATCAAAGAGATTTGAAAAACAGTTATAAAAAAAAAAAGAACAATAGAAACCAGTTTCCTATAGCATATGTATTAAGGATTTGTCTTATTAAAATTTTCCTTAATTATGGATTTGGTGCATTTGTGCTCTTTTCTAACCTTTAGCATTTCTTCATGTATCCCATAATGCCCGTATGAGCTGAAATAAACACCATCCTCATCCTCCTGAAGGTCTGCAATGGCAGTAGTAGATGCCGACCAGGTTCTGACATCTGCGTTCATCACAAAATCCTGAGCAAATTGTCTGTAATCAATTTGAAATACACCCTTGAGACAGGTTTATTGGACCATGAAAAAGGGAAAGCTAGAGGTTGAGGAAGAGGAAGTGGGGGGGCAGGAGTGAGTAGAGTGTGATGAGCTTTCTAAATAATTCTATCATAAGCAACTGAAAGCTCCCCCTGCTGGATCTCAAGCAATGGCATATTCAAACCCAGTTGTAAAAGCATTCCTTCTGCAAACCACAAAGCCCTGCCAACTGCAGATTATAGCTGTTTATATCTTTCAACTGAATAAAATAAGCACATTACCTTTATTCAACTTTATTATTCTTAATATTCCAAAAGCTTATTTTAGTAGCTAAATCAATGTAATACTATATTTCGACACTATTACTATTAATATTATTTAAAACCTATTATCTCATCAAAGGGTTATATGTGCAGAAAGTGGACCCAAATTGAGATTTACATAAACCAACACCATCCACTTCAGCTCTAAAATTTAGTTCCCTCTCTGATCATATAGTAAGAATCTGTAAGGTATGCATGTGAAAGAAGTGTAAAAATGCAGAGAGTAGAGTTATTGGTGGTTAATAGGTTACCCAGCATAAAATCTCAGAAACAGGCAAGGGAAACTGCAATCAGCTATGCTGTCCTTCCTACTCAACATTCTGGCAAACGATCAAGTGGGTACTCGGGCAACAACTAAATTACAAATCCAGAAGGTAAAGCTAGAGGTATACCTAGTAAAAAGGCCGAATCTCAGGCCCTACTTGAGACCTCCTGAATCAGAATCCACAGTTTAACAAGATCCCCAGGTGATTTACATGCACATTAAATTCTGAGAAGTACTAAGCCAGTAGATTGCTAATTTACTCACTGGAGAAAACCATCATAATTGTCTGGTATTCTGATTAAATACTATACCATAATTATATTTTGATTCTTTAAAAGCAAACATTTTAACCCCGTATTCCTCCCAAACCTAAAAATATTAATCCCACCACTTTAAAAGCCTGGGAGAAGAGCCCCGGCCAGTGTTGCTAGAGCATTGGCCCTCACACCGAAGGGTTGCAGGTTCAACCCCAGCCTCCAGGTTGGGGCATGAGCGGAAGGCAACCAATTGATGTGTCTCCCTCACATCGATATTTCTCTCTCTTTCTCTCTCCCCCTCTCTCCTTCTCTTGCACTCTCTCTAAAAATCAAGGGAGAAAAAGATCCTTGGGTGAGGATTAACAACAACACAAAAGCCTAGGAGAGGAAAAGTAAAATGGAGAAATCTATTAGAAATAGGGTAATTCAAAGGAAGGCAGCATCAAAGAACAAAAACACTTAAGACAACACTCCCCAGAACAATTATCATTAGTATAAAATGATAAAATATATGAGAACTTTATGTTAATCAACAACATCACAATGTATAAAAATATTGTTGCATTGCTGTAATATATTAAAATTAAATATCTACATTGTACTTTCCAGTATATAAAATGCCTTACCATATCCTATCTTATTATTAGTTGTATTATTTTGGGGGGGGGGGGAGGGGGTCTAAACAATTTTTTATAAGACTGATAAATTACCTCATTCTTTGAAGATCCTCACGCGCTTTAGCTAATGCAGCTTCAGCAGACAGTGCCCTGGCTTCCATATGTTTCAATTTTTCAACAACAGAGGTATTTTCACTGAGTCCATTGGGGAATGAGAATGGGACTGACACTGGTTCATAAAGATCTTCTACATCTAAAGATATAAATGGACAATATCAGGACATCTTATAATAAATATATAAATATGTTAGGAATAAATACATACATACTAAATGCCTATTATGCAGCCACTTGAAAAAAATTAGTAAAAGTACTTTAAATCAATGTATAAATCCAAACTGCTTCCATTTGAATTTAAAGAGCATGCTGTTAGTCTATGTTTTTCATTAGTTGGCTAAATTAAAAACATAAATAGGCATTAATTATACGGAACCAAATACCAGAAGAAACAAAAAAGTGGAAGGAAAAAAACCCTAATATTTATTGATTATTAGCTACCTTCCATGTACATGCATTACATCTCAGTTAATCCTCAAAGGAAAGCTAAATTGTAAATAATTATCCCTGGATTAATGCATGGGGAAAATAAATTTTAGAAAAATTAAGCGACTAGCCCAAAGTTATACAGCTGTTTAATGAAGGAACTAAGATTCAAACTCATGCCTGGTTGTGGTCTGCTGGATTCCTCCACTGAAAAGTTTACATCTCCTTTGTAATTAATAAATTGCTTGGGCCCTGCTGGTATTGCTCAGTCCTTAGAACATTGGCCAGTGCACTAAAGGGTTTTGGGTTTGATTTCCAGTCATGGGCATGTATCTGGGTTGCAGGTTTGATCCCAGGCATGTGGGAGGCAACAAAATGATCTCTATCATATCGATGTTTCTCTCTCCCTCTCCCTCTCTCTCCTCACCCCATTCTCTCCCTTCCACCCTCTCTAAAAAAAAAGAAAAGAAAAAAAAAAAGAAAGAAAAATCCATGGAAAAAATATCCTCAGATAAGGATTAACAAAAATAAAAATAAAAATAAATTTCTTGGGACAACACTTTGAACTATGCAAATCATGTTCCACTTTAAATATTTGTACACTAGTAACCCTCAAAACTGTCAAGGTCATCAAAAACAAGGAAAGCCTGAGAAACTGTCATAGCCAAGAGGGGCTTGAGGAGACATAGCAGCTAAATATACTGTGTATCCTACATGGGATCTTGGAACAGAAAGGGAGAGTAGGGAAAAACTAATGAAATCTAAGTGAATAAAATGGAGTTTACTTTTTCTTTAAGTACAGTATAATATTTGACACATATTCCACAAAGGATGTATTCATCTTACCAAACTGAAGTAAAAGGTCATCTTCTAATACTGGCTTCAAATACTCTTCTTTTTCCCAAGGCACTGGATTACATATGGAATTCATATACTCAACTGTAGGATTCTGGATGTAAAATTAATTGCATGTTTTTTCAATGCATATAATCATAAAATTCCCTTAGCAAAAACTAGGAAAATTAGACAAAAAAGGAAATCATGCTGACATTACACAAAATCTCTATTTAAGGAGTCTATGTTCAATTGTCATTTCCTTAACTTGATTGGATGACTGCTTAATCAATGGTATCACTGCACAATTTTATATTGTTGGGATCTGGAGGAAGTGGCAATATAAATACTCATTTGAATAGAACAGAAAGAAGAACAAAGTATTTGAAAAATAGAACAAAGAAAGCAACCACAGTACTTGAAATCGCACTAGAAATTATTTGATTTTCAGAAACCTTCAGTATTTCCCTTTATCTGACTCTGAATTACTTTTTTATATAACACTGATGATTCATCTCTTAGATGCAGTTAAAAATGACACTTATTAAGTATGGTGTGCATCCATTTACTTCAGGGGTGGGGAACATTTCACCCTCCGGCCTCTAAGGCTCGTGAAATCATTTGGTCTGGCCCTGCCAAGGTATTAGGGGTGAGTTAATTAAATGTTTGACCAAATATAGCAGGCTAATTTTTAGGTTGATAATTTTGGCCCACGAATGTTATAAATATCCAAATAGCCCCTGGCAGAAAAAAGGATCCCCAACCCCTGATTTACTTGGTCCTGTATACTGTGGCATTTCCTAATGTCCATGTTTCCAATATGATGACTGACAAATTTAAAACAGTTTCTTGTAAAGTAGTTCTTCGTATTCTTTTAGTCACCACTGGTAGCAGTATTTCTTTAGTTTAAAAACAAAATTGTAAATTAAGCATCAACTTACCTTAAGCCTAATAAAATTTATTAGT
Organism: Myotis nattereri; assembly: GCF_964212035.1. Taxonomy (NCBI): domain Eukaryota; kingdom Metazoa; phylum Chordata; class Mammalia; order Chiroptera; family Vespertilionidae; genus Myotis; species Myotis nattereri. The sequence continues at coordinate 28,390,417 of NC_138084.1, forward strand.
TTAATGTATCCATAGAATTCAAGTCCTAAAGGGGGAAAAAAGATAATTTACCTATTTTAACATGAGTTTTGTTTAATTGACCTGTTTTATAGAGGCTTCTCTGGTTAGACAATAAAACATTTCTGTCCTCTAAATCAGCAGTCACCAACCTTTCGGACCTCATAGACCACTGGTTGGCAACTACTGCTCTAAACTAAAACTTATAATATTTTTAATTTCTTATTAAGAACTAGAAATAGTATTTTGATACTTCTGAATATTGTAATTGAGAAACAGCTAGCATAGATGACAATATTATTCTTGCATTTCTAAAATATGGAAAATTAATTTTTAGAACTCTTCTCATTTCTAAGAGCATTACAAATCAGGAAACTTAGGTAACAGACTTTGCCAAGTATAGGGCAGTTGATATTAGAACTGAAAGTTCCTACATCCCAGTTTTTACAGTGCCTATCAAATTATAATTTAGCCAGAATCTGGAGTATACGAAGTATATTAGCTTTAACATTACGTTAAATGATGCATATTGAAAAACAATGAGGCTTGTTATCTGGTTCTCATATATTTCCAGAAATGAAACAGCATTTAAAACAGGGGAAAACAGCCTTGGCTGGTGTGCTCAGTGGTTAGAGCATCAGCCCAAGCACTGAAGGGTCTCGGGTTTGATTTCCAGTCAATAGCATATCTAACAGATTGCTCCTGGAAAATGTTGTATAAGGAACATAATGGCATACAAAATGTTTTTATGTGCATAATCTATAATAATAAAAGCATAATATACAAATTGACCAAATGGCTGAACAGCGGAACGACCGTCCAGACGACCTTCTGAACGAAGCTGGGGCTGCGAGAGCCAAGGCAGCAGCCAGGGCGGCTGCAAGCGCCGAGGCAGCCGGGGCTGCGAGGGCCTACCCTTACAAGAATTTCATGCACTGGGCCTCTAGTAGCATATAAAAACCCCTATGTGGTAAGAAAAAAATCCTATATAATAAAAGCCTAATACGCAAATTGTTCGACCGGAAGTTCGACTGCTTGCTATGATGTACACTGACCACCAGGGGATGGCGCAGAACATGGCAGGAGTCAGTGACATGGTGCTGGCAGCAGGTAGCAGTGGAGGTGCTGCTGACCCTAATGGGCCCTGATGAGAATGGGACTGCAGTGGGATGGTGGAGCAGGTGAGCAGGTGGAACCAGGCCAAGGTGGGTATGAGCAGGGGCCTGATCGCCCCGCCGATCACCCCACAGATGGCATCCAGTGGCGGGGGGCAGGGCCGCCACCCGGCTCCCAGGTGCTGAGGGAGCCAGGCAGGGGCCTGGCCCAGATCGATCACCCCGTAGGTGGGATGGTGGAGCAGGTGAGGGTGCGGCACCAGGCCACGGCAGGATGCCAGGCTGGGTTACAGGGCTGCAAGGATGGGGGCACAAGCTGGGGCCCGATCCCCACAGGCCACCCCGAGGGACTCCACCCGTGCACAAATTCATGCACTGGGCCTCTAGTACAAAGTTATATTTACAGTATGATTCCAAGTCATAATTTAAAAATGCATGTTAAAAACATGAAAAAAATCCAATGAGACTAAGTTATCCATGCCTTTCAAAAGTAGTTGCACTTAAATTTATAAACATATTATGTCACATTTATCTAATGTCCTTTGCAGTTGTTAGTAAATACAGGGGCCAAAAAAATAATTCTGTACGTAATTTTAGTGGAACAGTGCAGGTCTTCTATGTCCATTTAAAGAAGTGGAAAGCTTTATTAGTAAAATAGGTATGATTAAATGCAAGTCTCAAAAGAATCATCTAAATATTTTACTTACCACCTTAATTTCATCAATCCTTTTTCTATAATCTCTTACCAAATTCCTTATAAAACTCGACCTTGTATGCCTTGAATTTCACATGCTTTTTCACATAAGTTGTCTTTTTTCATAATGTTCCACCTCCTTTCCCAAGTCCACCTTTATGCTTGCTCTCATTAATTCTAATATATTCTCTTACTTTCCTTAATTCTAATATGATAAAAATGCAATCATTATATTGACTTCCTTTTGAGTTGTGAAGTCAATATAAGCTTACAGTGAAATCCTATCTAGAAGAATCACTTATATTTAATCTTTCCTCTAAGGGCACTGCCAAAAAAAGACAGGTTGTTACTATATATTTCACTATTGTTTAGAAAAAGAAAGGTCTGGAAAAACAAAGTTTGAACTTAAATTTCACAACTAAAATTTTCCTTATTCTAAAAAATACTCACCATGTTTATGGACCATGGTATCGATATTAAATTGATGCTCAGACTTACAGTGCGAAAATGTTTCTTCAGCAGATGTAAATAACCTGAAAAATCAAGCAATAAATAGCTTCATGAAAAAGTCCCCAAGAAGTCTAAATATTGATTTTATGTTAAACATACACTCCCTTTACCCCCCGGACCTGCTGGTCTCTAGTTTTATTCCCAATTAAGAAAAAACATTCTCTGTAGTCAGGAACCAGGACTTCGCAGTGGTTCTCAACCTGTGGGTCGTGACCATCGGAAAACACATATAGCATATCAGATATTTACATTACAATTCATAACAGTAGCAAAATTACAGCTATGAAGTAGCAACGAAAATAATTTTATGGTTGGGGGTCACCACAACATGAGGAAGCGTATTAAAGGGTCTCAGCATTAGGAAGGTTGAGAACCACTGTAGGGAATCAGTTCTTCTCAGTTCCATTTTACACCTAAAACAAACCAACTCCCCATTAAATGTCAAAGGTAATTTATTTGCCAATTAAAAGCACCGAATTTACCAAAAGGCTTTTAAGAAAGAGAACTCCCTTTGTTAGATTCCATTTCTCTCAAGATATGAAAATTCCCTACATAAGACTTTTCTCTCCTCTTACGTGTCAATTCCGTTTTTGGAGGCTTTGAACTGGCAAAGCTCAGAGTACTTTCAGAAATAAAGCATACAATGTAATTTTACAGCTGGCATATTCCCTAAGTGCCGTACTTCAAAGGTGACCTTGTAGTGTTCCCAAAGTACGTGCATTACCGACACTGTGAGGACCAAGTCTCTCGGTGATGTGACCTGCAAAACTGAAGGACGCAAAGCAGGCACACACAGCACAGAAGCCGTGCGCCTCTTTTCTATGCCTCGCACAGCGCCATGCAGCAATTAGCTCTCAACAAATGTTTACCAAGACCCGTCCTTTTTGCAGTATTGTTGCAGCCTGTCACAGAGAAGTCCATCCCGATGCTCCACAAATGTCACAGTGCCTGGAGGATATGTAGACATTCTACAGCTGCCCCAATGAGGCCACAGGTGCAAACAATGATGAATCCAGAGGCGCTAACCTACCACCAAACCAGCCCCATGCCCAGATTTAAGGAAAACTGGAAAATGTTTATTCAGGTGACCCTGGCCGATGCCACACAGGCCTCTTTCATGCCCACATGCCAGGACAGCAGCCAGAGTCAATGCTTGTGGAGACGAAGAGGCAGAATTGTACGTGGAAAGAACGTGGGTTTGGATAGGACAAACCACAGCTGTGTGACCTTGAGCAAGTTACTGATACCGGAGTTTTTTTTTTTAACCTAAGTGAAAAGGCATCAATTCCATCCCCTTCAACGGGGGGGGGGGGGGGGGGAGCGGGGAGCCCTACCGAAAAAGGGTTACTCTTTAAACTAGAGGCCTGGTGCACGGATTCGTGCATCAATGGGGTCCCTCAGCCTAGCCCAGGGGTCGGCAAAGTCATTAGTCAACAGAGCCAAATATCAACAGTACAACAATTGAAATTTCTTTTGAGAGCCAAATTTTTTAAACTTAAACTATATAGGCTATATAGGTAGATATATTGTTATTAACTTAATTAGGGTACTCCTAAGCTGGCCTTTGCAAAAAACGTCCTCAATCTGATTGAGGTACGTTCGCTGAGGTCGACCCCTTCCAACTCTCCCATCCACACTCGTCTATCTGAAACAAGTATACAAGACGAGTGTGGATGGGAGAGTTGTAAGGGGTCGACCTCAGTGAAAGTACCTCAAAACAATGTACCTCCCCCACGCTGTGTATCCCAGCACCTCGTCTCCCGAAACCAACTTCTGCGCATGGGACACGAAGTTTCAATCGCACTGTATGTGCACGCCCGCACGTAGTATTTTGTGGAAGAGCCACACTCAAGGGGCCAAAGAGCCACATGTGGCTCGCGAGCCGCGGTTTGCCGACCACTGGCCTAGCCTGTGCCCCTCTCAATCCAGGACCCCTCGGGGGATGTCAGACTGCCGGTTTGGGCCCAATCCCTGCAGGCTGGCCTGAAACTGGCAGTCCAGTTGAAAGTGGCATCAATTCCTTCTCCTTCAACAGGGGGGGAGCCCTACCGAAAAAGGGTTTTAAACCTCTTTTCAACCTTTTTTAAGAGCCTACCGGGCGGGCACCACACCATTCCCACTCATCCCGCCTGGCTGCGCCTGCTGCCTCCTCTGCTCAGTAGCACTACCCGAGGTGGGCGAGGCTCCTGCCACCAAAGCTGCGCTTGCCAGCCGTGATCCAGGCGTCTGGAGCCCGACAGCCAGCTGAGTGGTGCTCCCCTGTGGGAGCACACCAACCACCAGGGGGCAGCTCCTGTGTTGAGTGTCTGCCCCCTGGTGGTCAGTGCACATCATAGTGACTGGTCGTTTGGTCACTTAGGCTTTTATACATAGAGATGGTTCAGATGAAGTACTGCACCTGAGAAGCTCTCTGCTGGTCAGGGATCACAGAACGGTAAAGCTGGAAGGGTCCTCCCGAGAGATTATTGTTCAGTGACTCTGAAACCTGTTATTGGTTAGAGTCACCTGAGATCGGGGCCTTTATAAAAAGAGAGATTCCTGGGCCGCAATCCTGACCTAGAAGGACCATGGTGCGGAGTTCCGCATCTGCGTTCTTTCCTAAGTGTTTCAGGTGACACAGGTACACAACCAGTATTGGGAACCACAGATCCAGTGCAAAACCCTCTCGTGTTACACACGGGAAACCGGCCGCCGAAGACCAGCCGGCTTCCAGGCCATGGCTCCTTCCTCCATACCACCTGAGGTCTCCCTTCTCCAAACCACTGGCGGGAGAAGGCGAGGGCAGGGCACGCGGACCCACGTGGCCCGGGCACCACCCGCCGCGGAGCGCACGAACCTGTCACAGAACAGGCAGGGCGTCTGCTGCTTGTCGTGGGGGAGCTCAGCATCGTCCTCGTCCTCCCAGGCGGCCTCGTCCCCACTGTCTGACAGGTCCGGCAGGTCCTCCTCGTCCTCCACGGCGCCCCGGCAGCCTAGCACACGCAAAAGTCAGCCCCGCTTCGGACGCCACGGCCCGCCCGGCCCCGCGCACGAGGAGGAGGGCGGGGAGAGGCTCCACCGCAGGGGAGCGCCGCCCGCGTCCTGCTCCCCGGCACCTCCGGCATCCCCCTCACCCCCAGCAAGGCCCCACCGCCCGGGCTCCGCGCCCCGGAGGCTGCAGCGGGAGGAGAGGGTCTTTCACCAGCCCCTGGGCGGCGCGGGTGCTGAGGGGCCGGGAGTACCCACCGGTAGCGCCCGACGCTCGCGAGCACATGGCTGAGGTGCCCCGGGAGCCCGCGTGCTGGGGGCGGGGACCTGGCTGAGCGGCGCGCGCGGCCGTCGAGGAACTCTCAGACCGGGGCCCAGGAACGAGCGCGCGCACGCGCGCAGCAGGGAAGGAGTTGGGGGCACTTCTCGGGCGCCTGGACACGCGAGAGCGCGCGCGCGGGCTCGGGAGCGCTTCCGGCCCCGACATGGCGGCGCTGGTCACGTGGGCTGGAGGGCGTGGCGAAAGCCCGGGTGGGCGGGGCTGCGGCCCGAGCTCCGCCTCCTCCCGCCGCAGTGTTGTCGCAGTGCCACCGGAATCAGCGCGTTGAAAAGAGGTTTAAGAGTCTCAGCCTTGGACAGACTTTGGTTTCTTCCTCCGGCTGCCACAGGCTTTAGCCGAAGGTGCTCGCCCGCAGCCCTGTGCCCAGAGGTGGGGAGACGCCGCAGTGGTTTTGCAGTGGGCACCCCGCCCTCCGAGCTTCCCCCATTCTGGGTTCGTGGAGGGGAGAGCGGCCCGCGGCGCCCTCTGGTGGCGGAGGAGGCAGAACACAGGCGGGAGCCGGACTCCTCTGGTTCCTGGGCTCCTCCCGCCCCCCATTCCCCTGCGGTGAAGCTGGGGGAGAGGGAACTGCGGGAGCCAGCGTGGGTGTACTACAGACCAAAGCCTTGCAGGCTGCTGTAGGGATTTCAGTCTTGAATGTCCAGTGGTTAAGTGAGAACACGGACTCCAGAGCCAACCTACTTGGTTTGACTTCTTCTTCTGTCACTTTTCCATGGAAAGTAACTTCACAGGGTGATCTGACCATAAATCCCTAACTGGGCAAGTCAGGTTGGGTAATCAACCCCAGGCATGGGCTAGTAACTTTTAGTAAAAGGTTCATCTTTGCCTTAAGCAAGCCCTGTCCGTTGTTTCTGTGCGTCTGGGTTAATACACCTTTGAAATTAACCATAACCACCCTCAAGAAAGCACAGAACCTCGCTAACTATCCTGTAATCCAATCCTGGCCTTGCTTTTTCCCACCTTTATGTAATCTTCCTTACATTCCCTCCTTAATTTTAAACGCATAAAAGAAACTGCAAGACTGTTACTCTCCGGAGCACTTGAGATCTTGTTCCCCAGCCTATGTCATCAGTTTGGCTCAAATAAACTTATAAAAGTTCTCTACAGGTTTGGATGTTTCTTTTGTAGACACTGCCTAATTCTATGATTTTGAGCATGTTACTTGACATCTCCCTACCTCCATTTCCTCAACTACAAAATGGAGATAATGCACTAACCACAGGGTTATTGTAAGGATAAAAATGAGTTAATACATGTACAGTGTTTGGACATAATTGTTAACTTTATCCTCAACAACGGTAAGCAGTTGACCTGTTTGGTTAAGCAAGGAAGTAATACTGTCAGATGTATTTACTTATTTATTTTTATATTTTAAGTTTTTATTTATTGATTTTAGATGGAGAAACATTAACTTGTTCTACTTATTTATGCACTCATTGGTTGATTATTGTATGTGCCCTGACCAGAGATCGAACTGGCAACCTTGGTTGTATCAGACAACACTCTAATCACTTGAGCGACCCGGCCAGAGCTGTCAGATGTGATTAGTACAGCGATTTTCAACCTTTTTCATCTCATGGCACATCAACTAATTACTAATATTCTTCGGCCCACCAAAAAAAATATTTTTTTTGCCTATCTGACAAAAAAAAAAATAGGTATGATTTTTTTTCCTTTCTTTAATCCTCACCCAAAGATATGTTTTCATTGATTTTTTTAGAGAGAAACATTGATGTGAAAAAAAACATCGATGGGTTGCCTCCTGTACACATTCCGACTGGGAATTGAACCTGAAACCTCGGTGTGTGTCCTGACTGGAAATCAAACCCACAACCTTTTGGTGTATGGGGCAATGCTCCATCAACTGAGCCACCCGACCAGGACAAAATAGGTATAATTTTTATTCATTCACATCAGACGGCTATTGTGTTGGTAGTTGTCATTTTTTTATGAAGGAAAAGAGGTCAGTGCCCCTGACTAGTCAGGTATTGCATGTTTTAAAAAATCTTGTGGCACACCAGTTGAAAATCGCTGGTTTAGAAAGTAACTTTCTGGCTGCTGTGTGGGAGGAACACAAACCTTTCTATGCCTCATGTCTTTCTTCCCTCCCCCATCATACCTATTCAAACCATAGACTGCTTCGTTAGGTGAGAGTGGGCAACAGTAATTTCGGTAGGTAATGTCCCAAACTCTAATCCCAGAGGCTAGCATGCTTGTGGCACATGCTTCTAAAATGAAATTGACTACCATGGCTTACCAGGTTCTACATAATCCTGCCGAATGTTCCATCTCAACTCAACCATTCATCTTGGGCCCCCTCCTCCAGCCTTTTCTTTGGACTCATCATTTTCCCACCTCAAGGCCTTTGCTAAGAATACTCTGTAAATAGGTAGGCACTTTTTGTCTCAGCAGAAAGTTCCTCACACCACTATTTCTAAAGTAGGATCCACTGTCATTCCAGCAGCCTCCTGTTAAGTTTCTTAGCACCTACCATTTGCTTGTTTTTCTCTCTTTTTTTTCTTCTTTGTTACCTACAACACTGTTTGCACCATGAGGGTAAGGCCATGTCTCTATTTCATTTCTCTGACACATAACATGTGGCCTAATTCATAATAGGTAATCAATAACATGAATGAAACAGATGCCTTGTATTATTATGAAACTCTTCTGCATATACTTCTGTCCCTTCACTGTAAGCTCCAAGAGGACAGAATTCATCAACTATTAAGTGTGAAGCCCCTTACATCGTAGGGCATTGTCAGAATAGTTGCTGGCTCGGTTGGGATAGACTTTACTGTTCACTGATATATCTGCACTGCCTATGTGCCCCATGGCACATAGGAAGTATTTAATAAACTGAATGAATGCATAAATTCAAGGCCTTTCATTACCAAGGCCCACCCATTTTTTTCCTTCATTTTTCTGACATAAACTCTCCAGCAAGACCCATCTTCTCCCTGTCAGTATAACATTTGAAGGGAAGCCTACAAAACCCCTTAGTGACACCCGATCGTTCAATGTTAACAGTTAAAACAAAAAAGTAACACCGAGTTTAGAGGGGTGACTGGACCAGAATCTTGTCCCTTAAAGTTTGTGCCTCACCATAAAGCTGGGCTTGGGAGGGAGTAGCTCTTTTCTCTGCTCTAAAGATGAGCCCAGATTCTCCCCTATCTTCCCACTCACTATTAAGACCATAATAGAGTGTTGAACAAGGCCCAACAGGTTTGTGGGCAAGGAAATAATATACAGAGAATAACTTAAAACTAGCCACTGGATTTAACTGCCATTACTTTCGGCCTTGCTTCTTGGAGCCCACACTTGTTGTCATCCAAAGACACAGGCTCTTCAGAGTCTGGCCCCAAAGGAACCCCACCTGGCAGGAAGAAGATGGCCCATCTCCTTCCTAAAGCCCACTGGCCCCGGCGCGGGTGGGGCGGGGGGGGGGGACACACCCACTGGCCTTTATCTTCCAGGGCCCACAGAAACTGGAAATGTACTTGGCATCCTGTAGACCCTGTAAAAATTGACTGAACCACTCAAATAACTTTGCTTCCCCCGGCACAAATGTTAAGACAAGTTTCACCACCATCCTTTGTTCCAGGATGGAAATTATCACCGTGTGCTCCTCTTCACGTTGACCCTTCTGCCTTTCCCCTTCCTTTTCCGTAGTTTTTAAGTTGCAGCACTTTGAGAAGTACTTTCACTGCTATGTGAACATTTTGTGGTTAATCATTATAGGGAGAAACCCAAATATTTTTGTTTAATTCACACACAGCACGTACTGATCCAGCAAAAGTTCACTGCAGCTTTCTGGAATTATACAAACAGTGGATGCTCTTACAGAGTGGTTAAAAATACACATCCTGGGATCAGGCTGACTTGGGTTAGAATGCTGGCTCTGCCATTTCCTAGCTTCAGGTCTTTGGCTGTGGCCCCTTGGGCAAGGCACTTACTGACAGTGAGTCTCAGTTCCCTCCACCTAGGATATGAGGATGACAGTGTAACCACAGAGCCTGGTCCTATCCTGTTTCTAACAAGACCCGGAACCAAAGTTTAGACCTGGAATACACCATTTACGAGTAATACTTGGGAAACACCACTCACCAGCAACACCTGTGAACCCTTAACTGCTCCTCCTTAAAACCCACCCAGAGTCCGGGATGGGACAGATTTGAGCCTTGCCTCCTGTCTTCTTCCAGCTGACTTGCAAATAAAGCTCCTTCCTTTTCTTAAAGAAAAGCCTGTGCCATAGTTCAGCTTCTGTGTGCTGTGGGCAGTGAACTTTTGTTCGCTAACAGCAAGTACCACCTATAACCATTGCAAGGATTGTTTGGAGGGTTCAAGGACAGACAGATAGCATGTGTAAAGGCTGACACTTAGCAAGCACTTGATAAATATTAGCCGCTATTATATCATCCCATTGGCCAAAATACTGCATATTACCACTGATACTTGGGCATTTCCTAACAATCTAAGAGGCACCCAGGATTTGTCCATTTATTTTTATTCCTCTATTTAATTAGGAATTATAAAAGCTCAGTTGTATAATAAATTTTATTATATATTCTAAAGAAGTAGTAAGGCACCATGTTCACTGACACAATTATATGCAGTCAGCACTGAGTATCCTGGAGACCCCAATGTCAACAATTTCAGAGCAGAACTCATCTGCATGCTGCGTAAGGTCTGCACTGCGGCCGTCACTCTGCAGACAAGCACTTCAGAGCTGCCTCCGCACCAGCGGCATCAGATTCACCAGGGGAAACTCACACAAAACAGCAGATTCCTGTGCCCATCCCCCCAAAATATTGGATTCAGAAGGTCTGAGTCAGACAGGGCCTGTGAAGCCCCATGTTTGAAAAGCTCCCTGGGTGCTGTACAGTTGACCCTTGAACCACATGTGGGTTAGGGGTGCTACCCTGGTGCAGTTGAAAATCCACATATAACTTTTGACCCCCCCAAACTTTACACTCTGCCCTTCATAGCCACAGGTTTGACACCCACAGATTCAAGCAACTGTGGATTGGAAACAATATTTTCGATCTGAGGTTGGGAATCTGCAGATGTAGAGGGCCAACTGTACTAATAGTGTACCGTTGACCAGAAGACTTCCCAACAACATAAACAGCACAATAATACATATTTTACATGTTATATGTATTATATACTGTATTCTTGCAATAAAATGAGCTAGAACTTGATTTCCCCACCAAAAAAAAAAAATAAGCTAAAGAAAATATTAATAAAACATAAGGAATAGAAAATACACTTGCAGTATTTATTGAAAAAAATCCCCATATAAATGGAACTGCTCAGATCAAACTCATGTTGTTCAAGGGTCAACAACCAGGCTCCCAGCTGCTGTGGCAGAGCACAATCATTTTTTAATTGGACCCGGATGGCTGAAAATAGTGAAACCCAGTTAAAGCATGCTTTTTTTTTTTTTTTTTAGACCTTTAAATTAGCGATTAGGTGATGGGTGCTGAGTTTGTCCAAAAAAGCATTTCTCAGGTGTGATCATGGCTTAAGAGAGCCATCGGCTTTCCCCAGGTCGTGGATGGCCTTGTTCTCCAGCAGTTCCTTCTTCTTGTCACTTGGTGTCACTGCGTTGTTCAGCATCGCTCGAACCACAGTCACCACTGGTACAGAATGCCCACTGGCCCAAGATTCTGGTAAGGAGCCAAAAAATTTCCTAATCAACCATTCACCTGGACGAGATTCTTGTCTGTCACATAACAGAACTCTAAAGAGAAAACAAAAAAGCAGAGGGAAAGATGGTAAACTGCATTCAGATTCAGACCAGAGAATGTGATGGACTAAGCTGTGTCTCCCCTAAACTCATGTTGAAGCCCCAACCCCCATTCCCTAAATTCATGTTGAAGCCCCAACCCCCAGTGTGACTGCACATGAAGACAGTGCCTTTAGGGAGGTAATTAAGGTGGGACCCTAATCTGATAGGACTGGTGTCCTTACAGAAGGGGAAGAGATATCAGATCTCTCTCTCTCTCTCTCTCTCTCTCTCTCTCTCTCTCTCTCTCTCTCTCTCTCTCTCTCCATGCCCACACAGAGGAAAGATCATGCGAGGACACACAGGAGCCTATCTACAAGCCAGGAAGAGAGACCTCACCAGACACTAACCCTGATGGCACCTCGATCTTGGACTTCTAGTCTTCAGAATTGCAAGAAAATGAATTTCTATTGTTTAAGCCACCCAGTCTATGGTGTTATTCTGTTATGGCAGCCTGACAGACTAACACAGTGGGTAAAAGGTTTAACTTGGTGCATGGAAAGGATTTCTTAAAAGAAGGCAGCAAAAGCCACTCAGGAAATTCCACACTATTCTGAACCTGGCACCAACTGTCCCACCCCTTCCTTCAAAGCCAAAAGGTGGGCTCTTCAGAGAATAATCCACCCTAGACAACTTCTTTCATGTCTTAGGTATCTTAGTTGTCAGCCTCTTCAAATGAAAACTCCCTTCCAGGGAATAGCCAGCAGTGGTGTGTTCTTAGGTAGCTTGAATACTCACCCAGGCCTAAATATGGAGTAACGATCAAATTTTAATTCTTCCACCCTATCTTCCACTTCTCCCTGTTTAAAAAAACACACCACAAAAAACAAAACATAGCTTTAGTATTTAATCAAGACCAACTTACTATAATGCTTGAGAAAGAGTAACTGGGTTTTGAAGATAATCTGCTTCTGTGGGTCTCAGTAGAACTGACCCTTAAACAACATGGATTTAAACTGTGTGAGTGGTTTTTCTCAATAGACTCCCACAATTCAAACTCACTGCAAGGCTTCAAGGAAATCCACATATGTGAGGGGCCAACTGTAGTTATACATGGATTTTTTACTACATGTGAAGTCCCACCTTGTTCAAGGGTCCACTATACTTGTAAATGCCCTTATCCAGATTTATCCTTAACTTTCCAGAGAGTCTGGGAAGTTAAGGAAGAGATCATTTAATCTTGACATGAAGTAATTTTTAAAAAAGAAAATGCACTGAATGAGTGAACGTCTGCATAGTCACCTAGCTTCTCATTTGACTGATACTAACAGATCCAGAGAGAATACGTGACATGTTAGCAGTTCAACCATAAAGAATAACCTCCCATTAGTCCAGAATTAATGTTACAGGCTTGCAGACATAAACCTTTTTTGGTTTCCAGGTAATTCCAGTGGGTCAGCAGATCCACAGACCCCCTCTATATTATTCATTTCCTAACAAACCCCACCAAGAAAGGTGGGGTTAGAGACAGTGAGATTACATCTAGATAATGCTTTAAATAAAATTTGTTAAACAAACCATGAATTTTCATGCCAGGCATCTCCATGAACAAAAATGTCTGAGGAGCTCAGTAACAGGTACATCTAAAGGACTGATGAGTTAAGCAGCATGCTCTCCTCCCCTTCTTGGCCTGTTTATACCATTCATTTGGCACTTAGCCTGTCACATTCCATAATCTTAGGTAGCCTTTTTTTTAAATGTTTCATCTTTGATGGTCTTATGCTTAAATATTTTCTTTTTTTTAAAAAAAAATACGTTTTTACTGATTTTAGAGAGAGAGGAAAGGAGAGCGAGAGAAACATTGATGTGAGAAACACCAATTGGTTGCCTCCCACACGCACCCCGACCAGGGATTGAACCCGAAACCTAGGCATGTGCCCTGAGTGGGAATCGAACTGGCAACCTTTCAGTGCTTAGGATGATGCTCAACTACCTGAGCCACACCAACCAGGGCAATCTTAGGTAGCTTTTTTAAAATATATATGTTTTCTATGCCATAGATGGCTAGGTCCATATACAGTAGGCCCGTGGACTGAAGGGTCCTGGGTTCAATTCTGGTCAAGGGCATGTACCTTGGTTGCAGGCTTGATCCCCAGCCCTGGTCGGGGTGCATGCTGGACGCAACCAATCAATGGGTCTCTCTCACATCAATGCTCTCTCTCTGTCTCTCCCCCAACTTCCACTCTCTCGAAAAAATCAATGGAAAAATATCCTCAGATGAGGACTAACTAACTAACTAACTAACTGTTTTCTAGTTTATTCACAAAGTTTTGCCCCCTTCACCTGCTATCTTAGAACATTTTATTACCCCAAAAAGAAACCCAGTACCAAAAGCACTCAGTCCCACCCTTCCCTCTGAGCCTTAGCCAACCACTAGTCTTTGTCTTTATAGATTTGCCTATTCTGGACATTTCATAAATGGAATCATACCTGTTGTGTCCTTTTGTGACTGCCCTCCCTCATTTAGCATAATGTTTTCAGGTTTCACCCGTGTTGTGGCATATATCATTCCCTTTCGTAGTTGAATAATACATTTTGTATGTATATACCACATTTTATCCATCCAGTCATCAGATAATGGGTATTTGGGTTGCTCCTGGCTCTTAGGAATAACGCTTCTATGAACATTCAGATAGAAGTTTTTATGTGGACACGTTTCTCACTTAGCTTTTTACAAAGATGTGCTTTGTCTCTGCTAGCAGGGTGCTTAAGCGTTAACCCAGCAGGCTGAGGCTGCTATCTCAGAAAAGCTTGCTTGCAAGGTTGGCCTTTGGCTTGGGAACTTGGATTTCAGGAATGGTCCCATCATTACCTAATTCAGTGGTTCTCAACCTTCTGGCCCTTTAAATACAGTTCCTCATGTTGTGACCCAACCATAAAATTATTTTCATTGTTACTTCATAACTGCAATTTTGCTACTGTTATGAATCGTGATGTAAATATCTGATATGCAGGATGGTCTTAGGCGACCCCTGTGAAAGGGTCGTTCAACCACCAAAGGGGTCACGACCCACAGGTTGAGAACCGCTGAAATTGATATGGGTCGTTTACTGTTCTTACACTATTTGTACAATGTGGTTTGTGCAGAACACTTGCTTTCCTTCTGGAAGTCTGTAATTGTTTCTAAGCTGAGGGTGCCTACGGGACTGACCCCCATGAAAACCCTGGACTCCTGAGCCCAGGTGAATTTTTCTGGTAGACAATACTCACAGCTGGAGAAATTAAGCACAAGCAACTCCACTGGGAGAGAACTCTTGGAAGCTTGTACCTAGTTTGCTCCAGACTTCATTCCATGCATTTCTTCCCTTTACTGACTTTGCTTTATAGCCTTTCATTGCAATAAGTCATAGCTGGGAGTATGACTATATTCTGAGTCCTGTGAGACCTTCTAGCGAATTACCAAACTTAAGGATCTTCCAAAACAAGCATATTACAAATTCCTTGAGGACAAAAACCATACCAATAAAATATCATCTACTTTGGAAAAGTTTAAGAATCACTGCCTCAAAGTCTCTTCTAATGTTAAGATTCCATGCTGATCATTCAAGATCAGAGCTGCTATATCTCATTTCAGGATTACTGGGTCCTTCCAATCACTCTGTTTACTAAATATATCCCGGCAAACAACAGTCCCTATACCTATAAAAATGTGTAATCTAATGCAATTAGGGCATTTTTGTAATATTTAGCATTCTCTATTATTTAGCACTGCCAATTATCTAGGGTTCTCCAAAGTATATATAAGAGAGAAACACGCACAAACCTTAACTTGCAGATATAAAAAATTGCTCGACTTGTCAGCTCCTTTAGAGGACAGCAGGTTGAAATGTTTGCACCCTCCAGCTTTTGCCAGCTCTGCAGATTTCAGAACATAATCTCGATCAACACGAACAAATCCCTCCTGAGGGGGGAACAGAAATAAGTTATTTCCAAAAAGCTGTGAGTTCATCTTAAAGATTACTGCTCAGCCTGGGTGGCAGGCTAGGAGGTCTGACGGGGGGAGAGGGGTGATAGGATCTAAATAAAATGCATCTACGCAAAGCATGAATGTTGGTCTTAGACCTTGGGAAAGGCTCCAAGTGTGATCCTCAGGATAGACTACCAGCTTTAGCAGCAAGGCCAGGCCGCAATGAAAAACCAAAGCCCGTGGGTGAACTGTTGTTTTTCTTGTTTCAAAAATTTAAATAAAAATTAAAAAACAAACAAAATGGCATTGAAACACAGACACCAAACAAATCATCAAGGAGCAAAAGTAACAATGATATCAGGTTGCAAGACTGTTTTTAGTCACACAGTTCTTTGTCTTTTAACAATTTTACACCTTTACAGTCCTCTCTGTTGTCTCTATTCTGTGTCAACTCTAACATGGTAGGGTCTCAAAGCAGGGCTGAGAACACTGCCCAGGCACTATGAGAACAGTCTATTTAATTCCCAACTTTGTGTATGTTTTACATATTAGTAAACAGTGCATCCTCCATTTTTTTTTTTTTTTTTTTTTTTTTTTACTAACAGGTGCATAATCAAGAATGTTTGGAAATCCCAGTCTAGACTCAGTCCAATGAGGGTAATGGTTGGGTCTTTCTTCTTAATTCGCATCTCAGCATCAGTACATGCCCAGCATCATGGTAGGTGCTCCAAAAATACTTGAAAGTAGAGAAAAGGCAAACCCAATTAGAAAAGAACTAAGAGGCAATAAAAGGAGGAGGGGAGAGAATGGTGCAAACAATAGAATATAAGACTCATTTCCAGGGCCTCTTAAGGACACGTGCCTGTCCCCAGACAAGGAAATTCCATGTAGTAACGCTTCCTGGGATCACCCAAAATCTGGCATCCTCAAACTCAGACAGCTGATGAGAAGTCTAAGGTCTCCTGAATCGTAACTCCAGAGGTACCCACAATTATGTAAATGAGGTTTTATGTCATAAGGATTGTAAATCTGAAGGCTGACTGCTGCCCCAGTGATTTTTTAAAATATATTTTTATTGTTTTTGGAGAGGAAGGGAGAGGGAGAGAGAGAGAGAAACATCAATGATGAGAGGGAATCATTGATTAGCTGCCTTCTGCACACCCCCTACTGGGGATCGAGCCCACAACCTGGGCATGTGTCTTGACCGGAATCGAACCCTGGACCCTTCAGTTTGCAGGCTGATGCTCTATCCATGGAGCCAAACCAGCTAGGGCTGATCCTAAACGTTTTATTTCATATGGAGATGTTAGAAACACCACCTGAGGAAACATCACATCCCCCTGCCCCCCCTGCCCCCCCCTCCTTTACAGAGCTGTGAAAACAAGGCTCAGTGATCTGATGAACTGCCGGCTAATCAGTGAGACAGCTGAGAGCGGAGCGCACATTGTGGACTCCCTGAGCAGTGCTCTCTACTATACCCATGTGCCTTCTTCGCCCACACTATCTCCAGAGAACAAAAATGACTAACTCATGCTTTCAGTAGGCAGACCAGTGTCCCCTCCGAGATGTCTGAGCCCTAATCCCCACACCTGCGAGTATGCTAGTTTCCACAGCAAGATACAGATGACTGCGAAAATGGAGAGAGGGGATGGGGGGAGGGATGGGTGAAAAAGTTGAAGGGATTAACATATACTAGTTGCCAGATACAAAAACAGTCATGGGATGTAAAGTATAGCATAGAGAATGTAGTCAATAGCATTAAACATTGTATGATGTCAGATGGGTGCCAGACATATCAAAGGAATCACTTCATAAGTTATGTAAATGCCTAATCACTATGGTGTATACCTCAAACTAACATAATATTGTATGTCAACTGTAACTGAAAAAAAATTTAAGACTAAAAGGGGAAATTGAGATTACAGGTAGAATTAAGGTTACTAATCAATCAGCTGGCCTAAAATTAAGATTATTCCGTATTATCCAACTGGGCCCAATGCAATAACAAGAGTCCTTAGAAGTAGAAAAGGAAAGCAGAAGGGGTTTGAGTTATTCAATGTGAGAAGCACTTGATCCCCCACAGCTGGCCTTAAAGATGGAAAGAGGGGACCATGAACCAAGGAATGCCGGAGAAACTGGTAAAGGTAAAGAAACGGATTCTCCTCTAGAGCCCTCTCAACACCTTCATTTTATCTCAGCAAAGTTCATGCTGGACTTCTAACTTACAGAACTGTAAGACAATACATTTACATTGTTTTAAGCCACTAAATTTGAGGTAATTTGTTACAGCAGCTGTGGAAAACTAATACCTGGGGCAGGGCAGGAACTGGGTGGAGGAAAGCAATGGGGGAGGGGGGGAGGGGAACATCTGTAATACTCTCAACAATAAAGATTCTTTTTAGAAAAAGGAAGGAAATTATCCTCAAAAAATTAAAAATGGAACTCCCATTTGGCCCACTGATCCCACTTCTAGGAATATATCCCAAGAAATCAGAAACACCAATCAGAAAGGATATATGCACCCCTACATTCATAGCAGCACAATTTATCATAGCTAAGATTTGGAAACAGCCTAAGTGCCCATCAGCAGATGAGTGGATTAGAAAACTGTGGTACATCTACACAATGGAATACGACACTGCAGAAGGAACTCTTAATATTTGCAACAGCATGAATGAAACTGGAGAGCATTATGCTAAGCAAAATAAGCCAGTCAGAGAAAGATAAATATCATATGATCTCACTCATTTGTGGAATATAATGAACAACATAAACTGATGAACAAAAATAGAGCCAGAGGGAGAAAAAAATATTCTAGAATATAATAGAAGCAATCCTGTTATTTGCAGATTTTTAATATTTCCTAGAACTTTTGTGATATCAGACTATGTTAGTACAGTTTGGGTAATATTATTATACTTAAAATCCTTTTATTCTTGAAATATTAATGTTTATTGCATGTAACATTATCATATTTAAAATTGTTTTTTGAGATATTAATGTTTATTGCATGTAACATTATTATATTTAAGATCGTTTTTCTTGCCCTAACTGGTTTGGCTCAGTGGATAGAGCATTGGCCTGTGGGATGAAGGGTCCTGGGTTCGATTTCGGTCAAGGGCATGTACCTTGGTTGCGGGCACATCCCCAGTGGGGAGTGTGTGGGAGGCAGCTGATCGATGTTTCTCTCTCATCGATGTTTCTTTTTTAAAAAAATATATTTTATTGATTCTTTACAGGGAGGAAGGGAGAGGGATAGAGAGTCAGAAACATCGATGAGAGAGAAACATCGATCAGCTGCCTCCCGCACACTCCCCACTGGTTATATGCCCGCAACCAAGGTACATGCCCGTGACCGGAATCGAACCTGGGACCCCTGAGTCCGCAGGCTGATGCTCTATCCACTGAGCAAAACCGGTCAGGGCACTGTTTCTAATTCTCTATCCCTCGCCCTTCCTCTCTGTAAAAAATCAATAGAGTATATATTTTTTTAAAAAGTGTTAAAAAGATCGTTTTTCTTGAAATATTAAGGTTTACTGCATGTAACATTATTATATTTAAGATCGTTTTTCTTGAAATAAAAAAAAAAACTGAAAAAAGGAAGGAAACTAATACAGAATTCAATTTGAAAACAATAGCCCCAAGCAAACATTTTTAACTTTGTACTGAAGTAAACCATAAAAGAAAAGTAAACATATTGTAAGTATAGAGCTTGATGAATTTTCATAAACTGAGCACTACTCTGTAACCAGCTCCTAAAACCAAGAAATAGAGCCCAGCTGGTGTGGCTCAGCAGTTGAGCATATACCATGCACCAAGAGGTCTCTCTCTACTTCGATTTCTAGTCAGGGCACATGCTTGGGTTGTGGGTTTGATCCCCAGCAAGGGGCGTGCAGAAGGCAGCTGATTAATGTTGATGGGATATTTCTCTCTCATCAATGTTTCTATCTCTCCCTCTACTTTCCTCTCTCTAAAAATCAATAATATATATTTAAAGAAAAGAAATAAAACCTTACTATCACCCCAAAAGCCTCTCTTGTCCTCCTTTCTCATTGTTCCCAGCACAACAGCCTCATTTTTCTGCCTTACGTTAGGGAACATAAACTTAAGTCTTAACTAATGAATGAACACCATCTCTTTTTGTATCTATACTTGGACATTCTACCCTGACTTGAAGACCTGTCCTACATACTGATTTGAACGTAGGTTATTGCTTTCTTAAATCAGTGTGAAGCAACCCAATTTTAATTCTGAGCACATCCTAAGAGAGGGATGTGATTCTCCTCCGAGCCATCCTCCGAAATGAGATTTTACATGTGCTGATAGTGTGCCAAGAAAAACAGTCCAAAACTACATAGAAAAATTCTAAAACACTCACTTTCTCTTCCAGGTCTATTTCTTCCCCTCACTGTAATTCACCAGAACTCTGATTTTAATAACAGGTTCGTTGTTCATAGTAAAATGACATAGTTGACTGGTGAAATAAGTTTCTTTTTGTTGTGGCTGTGGTTTTATCACTATTTCTTGGAAGGTGCATTATAGTTGTCTCTGTTAAAATGCTTTTCTTTCATCAGCTTCTTTAAAAAGAAGGGAAAGATTCAGCCAATCACCAGTCTCTAGACCGACGCTGTCTCTCTCACTTAATCCACAGCCAGTAAAGGGATAATTTGATTAAATTGAGACCCTAATTTATTTGGCTTTAGTTCTGGATCAATCTCTCCTTAATAGAGTGCTGTCGGCTCCAATTGTTTGATGAAAATTAAAGTGACATAAATACCATGGGACTTTTTCAATCTGATTAGTCAGCTCAGGCACATCAATACCACCCCAGCCATCAGACTCTGGCGTCCTTCCTTTCACCGGCCTCGCTAACAACTGACAACCGCTCCTTGAAGGAGGAGCACCCACGCTGCTTCGGAGACCCCCACGCTTAACCCATCATCCCTGCTCAATGGGCCCGCTTGACAAGGTGCCCATACCTTTCTCCATCGCTGTTCTCCGGACAAAGCTAAATATTGTTTTATTAGCAACCAATGGCTGTTAATCCAAACCGATTTCACAAATCCTCTGAGCCCTCAAGCTGATTATAAATACGCATTTTTCCAGGCCCACAAATTTTGAATTTCACTTCCCCCACCCTGATGCGTGCCTTTTTAGCTGGTGAATGAAATTCAAAAGCAACAGAGTCAATGGCTTTCAAGGACTTAGAAACCAAACGTAAATGTGGATCCTGCCAACTGATTCAGAGACATCCGCACACATCAATTTCTTTGGAGTGAGGAAGATTCCATTGATAGATAGAAAGGAGACATCTTTAAAATCTTACTAACACCTTTTCTTATTCTTTAATGGCACAAAAAAAGAAAAAAAAGAAAAATAAGCTACTCCATATCCCAGAAACACAATTTCTGGAAAAACTGTATTTAGTTTCCCTAACCATAGGGCAGCAGAAAAGACGTCTCTTCTGAGAGCAGGAAGTCCATTATGCTACTGTGTCTTTATGATTCCAAAGTCAGTGTAGGCCACTCTAAGCTAGAAATCAGAGTTCCTTCTAGAAAAAGGAATTGATCAAATACGTTCCCACTCTACATTTCCTTTCCCAGTACCCACTTGAAAGAATAAACACATGTAAAACGACTCAGCAGAGGTATCTTCATAGGCTCCACAAACATCAAGGGAGACAAACTCTCCAATTACTATTTATTCAAATCTTATTAAAATCCAAAGCTACTAAATATTTCTTCTAGTCTTCTTTACCAATGCCTGAAAACTGGGAACACTGGCTTAAGAACAACTCTCCCTAAAACAGAGTATTTCAGCATTGACTGATGAAACCAGCAAGCATGCCAAAATGACTCTAGGTCAGGGGGATCCTTTTCCAAGAAGGGCAGATCTATCGTTCTATAAAGGGTCCCACTTAGCCATATTTTTGCTTCAGATTCTTTCCCCTTTACTCCAACCCTATCGATCAGACTAAAAAACAGAGATGCTGATGAACAACAAATGCTATCATCTGACACCCCAGCTGTTTGTATCCTGGAGGGCACCTCCGTATTTGATGTGCAGTGGAGGAATCAAGATCTTGGTTAGAGGAAGAGCTCTGGGTAGAAAAATGAAGCCAAACAGGTACTGAGGATTCATGAGTAAATCTCTATACTCTCACAGAATTTTCCCAGTTGGGAATTTCTTTTCTCTGTGTTATAAAAATCAAAGAATTCTGCAGGCCAAATGGGCTTTAGTGGTCACCTGACTCTCAGTACAGACAAGGAGGCAGCGGTCCACAGGAGCTAAGCACACACCTGAGGTCCCACAGCTACCTAGTATCCAGAGCCTATGATCTGGGTCCCTCAAACCACCTAGGACCTTGTCACTTCACATGTCCCCTCCTAGACATCAAATAAAACAGTAGAAATTACAATAGGGGTGGGCAATCTTTTCCTGTAAAGGATGGGATGGTAAATATTTTCAGATTTGCAGGCTTCTGTTGCAATTACATGGCTCTGACACCATGGTGCAAAAGCAGCCATAGATAATAAAGTAAAGAGAATAGCTATGTTCCAATAAAACTTTATGGATACTGAAATTTGAATTTCTTATATTTTCAGGTGCCACAACATATTATGCCTCTTTTGAATTTTTTAATCATTTAAAAGTATAAAAGCATTCTCAGATCGGGGCTGTACAAAACAAGGGCTGTATTTGGCCCACAGTATGTAGTTTACAAACCCTTGGGTTAAAAATTGGCAGCTTACTTTTGGTCACTATCACCTTAAACCACTTAGCCCTAACTCACTTCTGAGACCATCTTTGCCTTAGTAGTCTTTCTCCTGCTTACTTATTCATTATGTTTGTCTTTTCTTTTCAAACAGATTTTGGAAAAGAAAAGATATTGAGCAGCCTGAGAAGTGGGAAACCAAATCCATCTAAGAAAATGTTCTAAATAGGAAAGACACCCAATGCCTCTGATTAAAATTGCATTACACAATTTGGATGCAATAAAGCAGTTTCTTCTTTCCCTATGAGATTTGCCTTATGTCATGAAAATCAGCTGCTCTATGCCTAATGCAGTGTTTTGTTTTCTGTTATTTTTGCTGAGTCACCACCAAAATCAGGTTGGCAATTCAGACAGAACAAAACTTTCTGAATGCTTTTAGAGGACACACCGCTTGTGAGTGTCCCTGGGACAATGAAGACTGCACTAGCCACCAAGCAGGAACATGACCCTTTCTAGGAGAGAGAATGTGCCAAATCCTGGGACACTTTTCAGCACAGAGCTCAGAACCCAGCTGTCTTCCAAAGTGGACATGGTAGAACTGCAGAAGATTTGGAAACAGATCCCTACTGAAAGCATACATGGAATTATTCTTTAGATCACCAGGAGGCCCAGAGAAATACAACTGAGACTAACTCCTTAGTTGATATACACCAATAGTTCTTTATTTTTTTCTTTATTGATTAAGGTATTACATATGTGTCCTTATCCCCTTATTGCCCTCTCCCCCCCCCCCCCATGCTCTCACCCCCCTGGTGTCTGTGTCCATTGGTTAGGCTTATTTGCATGCATACAAGTCCTTTAGGTGATCTCTCTCCCTTAACCTCACCCTCCCCTGCCTTCCCTCTGAGGTTTGATGGTCTGATCGATGCTTCTCTGTCTCTAGATCTATTTTTGTTCATCAGTTTATGTTGTTCATTATATTCCACAAATGAGTGAGATCATATGATAGTTATCTTTCTCTGACTGGCTTATTTCACTTAGCATAATGCTCTCCAGTTCCATCCATGCTGTTGCAAATGGTAAGAATTCCTTCTTTTTTACCACAGCATAGTATTCCATTGTGTAGATGTACCACAATTTTTTAATCCACTCATCTGCTGATAGGCACTTAGGCTATGGTAAATCTTAGCTATGGTAAATTATGCTGCTACCAATAGTTCTTAAATATGTGTTCTCCTAATGATTCTGATGCATGGACCTGTTTATAAACCCACAATAAGCCCCATGGCGGCACTGTGGTCATGCATATTTAATGGACATGTTTAGCTCCAGCAAGTAAATTCTGCTAGAGGGACAAAGTATAAGTAAGATGTATTAACACTTGCTAAAGATCTACGCAGTAAGCTATGACTTCTAACTATGTAGTAAACTATGACTTCTAGATAAGGGCAATGCAATTTAGAGCACCATTAAAAATAAAATAAAATGTGCTGGAACAGTTCTGCGTCAGTTAAGGCTGAATCACCGCTGGGGTTGAATCATTGTTGGGGCTGAGTCATCACTGGAGGCTAGCTGAATCGTGCCTCTGTTCTGAAGTCCTATCCCAGAAGTTTAAAGCTTGGCACAAAAATAGGTTGAAGAAAATCACTCAAGTGAGAGAGAATGCTTTAAGTTGAAAATATTTATAGAGAAAAATTAAAAAAGCTTACTGCTAATAGCATGAGCTAGTTACTTTTATTCTGCTGTAACGGGTTTAGCCAGGGGATGTAGTGACAGCAATATTTGCAAGATGATGTAAATACGCACACAGGCCTGAACTCAAGGATTACTTTGAAGGAAAGATGAACTTATCACTGCTATTCAAAGTACAGCAAAGGCGAGGGCAGCATATGAAATTTTCAATGATAAGAGCTTATTTACAATTAAGCACTGCAAATGTAAAGAAAAAAGAGTAAGTAAGAAAGGAATCTTTGACAGTACTGGCCAATGAACAGGGATACGGATATATTTCTTTCTTACCGCCCCGGCTTTTTTTCTGGTGGTGCCCAGGCAACAGAATCCAACATCATGACCTTGGAAGGCAGAAGCATAGTCGTCCAGCTTTTCAAAGTCCACCACTTTTTGATTCTAGACAAGAACACAGCTGAATAGAACTTGATGTCATTTTTTTAAATAGCCCTCTACATTTAAAGAATAAATTACAGAGCATTAGTGAAGAGTCTGACCACTTAACATCAAATTTTGCAAGCTCATTTTCTCCCACCTATTAATCTGAATTTCAAATCAACAATGCACTAATACAGCCCTGGTACACATAATTGGACTAGGGGTGATCCAGATCTCTAAAGTCAGGTTCCATTATAATTTTCTCTTTGGAAAAATAAGACACCTGTCTGCATATTACCAAGAGGGATACCAATGCAATGAGGTATAATGTGGGTTAAGGATGGTGTTTGGAACCTCACATACCTACATTGGAGTCTTGGGCCTGCTACTTCCTAAACATGTAATTTTGGCCAATTTATTTTTATCATATGCCTCAGTTTTTCAGGAGTAAAATGCAAATTATAATCTTTCCTTCAGCCCAATCCATGAACCACCTGCACTAAAATCAGCCAGTGGGTGGCTTGATAAAAGGGCATATTCTTAGGTCTCACACCAATACTTCTGAGTCAGAAACTGCTCTTTTTTAACTAGCACTCTTAGAAATTCTCATGTTCACTAAAACTTAAGCACCACCATCTAACCTAAGTTTGTTGTGAAGCTTAAAAGTGAAAGTTTGAGAAGCTTTCATCCATCAAATTGGAACTCAAATGCTTTCCTTCCCTACCATCTCCTCTTTCAAAAGGATCTTCCTGGCACTGTACACAGCGCTGAAGGAACATGTTTGCATTAAGTGCCTGACCAAAAGATGCGCCACCAAAACTAGACTATCAAAGCACAGACTCGATTTCAGTCCCTAATTACCAGAAGTATCGGGCACACCCCATGAAGCCAGACTAGGAAGGCTACATGTTACTGCCTGCAAAGATGTCCATTTTAAACAGAAAAGTCCTGAGGGACCAAAGACATATGCAAAATGACCTCAACTTGGACTTGCAGGAGTCAAGAACATTTATTTGTGATACCATTTGTTATCCAAAATGTTCCACCTGTGAAACCTGTGGGACCAAGTTCTTTTATTAGGGGGTCTCAGGATTACACTATAATTTACTGAGTTTCACAAATAACTCAGGACTCTCTACGAAGCTCAGACTTCAAATATTTAGGGTGTTTACACCACACTCAAGTCTGGTGTGTTGTTTGGTTAGCCATGAAAGTGTAAGTGATAGTGAGGGGAAGGAATATTTCACTTACAGACACAACACTGCAGCCCTGGGAAGTCAGGCTGGGCAAATTCTTATATGTGAGCCCTACTTTCAATGCCAGAGGCTGTTTCTGCTGTGCAAAGCATTTCCTGATTCACTGACAAGGTTAGTGTGGAGTGAACAGGGAGACAAAGCAAGCGAAGTGGACTGTCTCTAGAACTCAGATTGAATGACGCTGAAAGCAATGCTGTTCTGTCTCCCCAGCTCCCATTGCAATCTAGGCCCTGCCTTAGACTGCGAGGACTTTGCCCAAGGCTACACAGTGAGGGGAGGCCCGCCTGAACTTACAACCCAGGTCTCCAGCTTCCAGCAACTGGGCTCTCACAGGCCGACCTTGGCCACATTTTGATCACCTCTTGCAGCGCCCACCACTAACCGGCAATGTTCAACCTTAAATTAAACACGAAATTCTGTCCACAAAGCTGAATCACTGCGGGTGCATTTTGAGTCTCAAATACCCACCACATTTTTATAAGCTTCCTCATCAAAGGTCAGCTTCCTCCGGCCAATGACTGTGACCCTGGAAAACAGGCGCTGCTCCAGCAATTCCTTTAACAGCACTTTGCCTGTTTCCCCGGTGGCGCCCAAAATAAAGACGGATTTATTCTGCATCCGGAAGTCTTCCCGAAGCTTGGGCAGCGCCTCTGTCGCAGCCATGCTACAGAAATAACATCAACAGGTGCGGATCTTAGGGTGTGTAAGAGATGGTCTGGCTCACCCTGGGGAACAAGGAATGTGTGTTCATTCTGGAGGAAGATAGTATTATTCTCCGCGGTCTGGGCCCCGGGGAAAGTGCTGAGTCACCTGCAGGGCGGGGTGCCAACCCACCGCTCGGAAGGGCCCACAAACTGCTGGCACCAAGCGGCCCCGTTCCCCCTTGTTACCCCAGGTTCGGATCCCTCCTTCCTCCGCAACAGGGTGCGGGGCCCAGCTCCGTCCTCAGAGCAGTGGGTTACCTGGAGCCGGGCCCCGGCCCCGCGTCCTGGCATCGTAGCAGGAGCAGAGCGGCCACCAGCGCCGCAACCGCAGCCACTGCCCCCGCGCTCAGCCCTGTTGGCAGTTGCATCCGGGCATCCCTCCTTCCCAGGGGTTCCGCGTCCCCTGGCCCCCGACTGTGGGCGCCCCTCCCAGATCCGCCTTGGGGGTCGGCGGCGGCCACGCCCATGCCTACCCGGCTTCTTCTTCCTGGTGACTCCGCTGCGTGGCGCCCTCGCCCCGCCTACAAGGGCGGGACTTGGGGGAAAATGCAAAGTTCTCACTGCAGCCTGGATGCTGGTCGAATGGGCGTGAGAGCATGTGCGCTGCACAGGGGGCAAGGGATGAGGCCCTGACACGTGCAGGACCCGCTCCCCTGCGTTCTTCTTCACCCCCTGGGCTGACCTTACCTATATTTGAGGTCTCAGCCAATAGACTTGACTTTCTCTGGTCCCTTTCTAAAACCTATAATTTCAGTTGGGCATTGGGCATTTTCATCTCAAATTCACCCATGTCAAAATGTAAACCTTCCCACCCAACCACCCCAAAGAAGAATAAAACAAAGCTATTCCTTGCCTTTCCCGGGTGTCACTATTCCTCTGCATTCACACGCTCCTCACCTCTCCCCTTTGGGCCTCCTGGTGATCCAGACCACAGTAATCATCAGCCTGGAAAAACCTTGCTCTGGGAGGTAAGACACCACATCTATCTCATTGCTGTAACCCCAGCTCTTGGGACAGTGTTTAGCACTTAATAGGTGCTCAAAAAATTCCCTTGCATGAAAGAATCTCTCTATAGTCTATACCTTATATATGAGACCTAGTAGGAGAGGAAGGGGTCACCTTGTCAAACATCCTTACTTGACAAATGATGCTCAAGGATGCGGTATGACTCGTTAAGTCTCAGGCATATTCTTTAATGGAGACAACATAGCAAAGGGTTTTAAAAAATAAGGGAAGGAGAAAACATGGCCCCTAACTCGTGGGCAAAGTGCCCTGCCCACAGCACACCCCTGTCCTTCAGAGCTCATCTTTCCCATATCATGCCACCTCAGAGGACAGTTCCCTGCTGAGCGGAAGTCTGCTAAGGTGGCATGTCTTCTTTCCAACGTGAGGGAAGGTACATAAAGGACATGAGGGTCCCATGCAGAAGACAGTGAAGGAGCACCAGGTAGGGCAGAGGGTTTATTCAAGACAGAGGGCCGGATGAGCAGGGAAACCACACATGGCATGATCTCTGAAGTCAAGAAAAGGTGTAGAAATGGTGTATTCATGTCCTTGGGCTGCCATAACAAATTACTACAAACTAGGCAGCTTACAACAACAGGAACTCCTTCCCTCACAGGTCTGGAGGCCAGAAGTCTGAAATCAAGGTGTTGGGGGGCCATGCTCCCTCTGGAGGCTTAGGAGAGAATTTTTCGCTTCTTTCAGCTTCTGGAGGCTCCAGGTGTTCCCTGGTTGTGGCTGCAAGACTCCAATCTCTGCCTCTGTCTTCAAATGGTCTTCTCTTCTGTGTGTCTGTGTCTTTTCTCCTTTCTCTTATAAGGATACTTGTCATGCATGCCCTAACCAGTTTGGCTCAGTGGATAGAGCGTCAGCCTGAGGACTGAAAGGTCCCAGGTTTGATTCCGGTCAAGGGCATGTATCTTGGTTGCGGGCTCATCCCCAGTAGGAGGTGTATAGGAGGCAGCTGATCGATGTTTCTCTCTCATCGATGTTTCTAACTCTCTATCCTTCTCCCTTCCTCTCTGTAAAAAATCAATAAAATGTATTTTTTAAAAAACATATCTATAACAAACTAAAAAAAAAAAAAAGAAGAAGAATACTTGTCATTGGATTTAGGGCCTGCCCATATAATTCAGCATGATCTAATCTGAAGATCCTTAGCTTAATTACATAAAAAAAACCCTTTTCCCACACAAGGTTACATTCACAAGTTCTTGAGGTTAGGAAAAAATATATATATATATATATATATGTATATATATATATAATGGGGGGGGACACTATTCAACCTACTACAGATGACAAATAATACAAATGTTAATCAAATTCTAAACAAAAGGGTTGCTTGATGAGCTACATTTAGTGATTTAGTGGGTAGAGACGGAGCTAGAAGTAGTATGCAGAGAGCAGGTAAAAATAGAAGAAGGCTTTTGGTTGAAGCTCTTGTCAGAGTAACCTATAGGATGAAGGCATGGGCCAAAGCAGGAGAGAGGAAGAGGTAATGCATATGAGAGACCTTATAAAATAACTATCATACTTGGTTACTTGAAGTTCTCTGCAACAATATGGGAAGAGCATAGAACTTCAAATGATAAGACCCAGGTATAAGCCCCAGCTGCTACATTGACTACTGTACATTTGGTCAAGTTTTTAATTTTAGTCTCCTCATCTATACATTGGGGATAATGGCAACACCAGCATACTGCACAGATTTATGGTACAGCTCAAATTAAATACCAAATGTGAAGGCCATATAGGTTGGTAGTTAAGTATATAGGCCATGGCACCAGTCCACCTGGTTTAAAATCCTCACTCCGTCACCAGCTAGCTAAGTAAGTAACTTTGAGCAACTTCCTTAAACTTTCTGTTCCTTGGTTTTCCCATCTGTAAAGTATGACTGATAATTATTACCTAAATCATGACGTTTTTGTTGGAGGGTTAAATGAGATGATCTAAATGAAAGCACTCAGATCTAGTATGTAGTAAGCATGGAATAAATATTATCTTGTTATGGAAAATAACTTGGTAGGTATGTAAGTACTATGGCAGTGACTTGTAAATCTGGCTCCCCATGGGCATCTCTTGAAGCTTTAGAAAAATAAAGATGACGGGGCCTTGCCCTGGTCCTACTGAATCAGGATCAGTGGTTTTTAAAGCTCTTCAGGTGATTCTGCCGCAAACAGGAGAGATTCACCAATGCAGGACATGTTATTAGGATCCATTTCCTGATAATATTCATAAGGAGATAAACATGGTCTTCGCCTCAGGGAAACCGTATAGTGACCTGCCGCATCCTGAGCTTCTCTTCTTTCTGTTTTAGAAGCACTTATATAACCCTTAGTACCATTAATCACTTTGTAAGGATTCAGTTGTTTAACGCCTGCAACTTCCTTATGAAGCAGGAATTATTTTTATTACTGATAAGGAAACTGAGGCACAGAGAGGTTAAGCAGCTCACCAAAAGTCACCCAGTTAGAAAGTGGTAGAATCAGCACTGGAACGACAGTCTTCTGGCTCAGAGAACTACACCAAACAGATTCTTTCAAAGCTGTCGTGTCTCTCAAAGCATGTCACCTCTTTAAACCTCCGTTTCCTTACCTGTAAAGTGAGGATTATAACATTACTGACTTCTTAGGAAACTTGTAAAAATTAAGCAAAGTGCTGCATGTAAAGCACTCAGCAATGTCTTTAGTTCCTACTGAGCGTGAAATGAAAGTCAGCCATTACTGTTAATAATTTTAATATTATCACTAATCACTCAGTTTCATGGAAACATAGTACAGGTTCCAGCTTAAGTCTAAGAATCTGAAACACCTGAGCCTGTTTGTCCAGTGGCCAGGGCAGGACACCTGACTCAAGCCAACGTGGGATCTGACACTTGCTTTCACATCCTGAGCCTCTGTTCCTGCCCAGTGGCCACCCTATAGTGCACAGGGAGAACTGGGAAGCTAACGGGCCATTTCTTGTGAACAAGCAGAAAGCTCTGCAAGACATTGAAGAACAAGGGCCCTTTTAAGTAAAAGAAAAGTGAATGCTTACGTTTTCTTCTTCCCAGAGAACCTGCTGCTTTAATTTCTCAAGGAATTCAGAGTCTTGGAGAGAGAGAGAGAGAGAGAGAGAGAGAGAGAGAGAGAGATCAATGAGAGCAGTTTTGCCAGATTACACACGTGACACATACTTCCCCAAAACACCTAAGTGTGTTTTATAAGTTGTGTGAGTTTCTAGGAACAGAATTGGAAGGAAATTCAAACTGGTAAGGTTCATTACAGCCTAGTGCAGAGGTGAGCAAACTTTTTGACTCGAGGGCCACAATGGGTTCTTAAACTGGACCGAAGGGCCGGAACAAAAGCATGGATGGAGTGTTTGTGTGAACTAATATAAATTCAAAGTAAACATCATTACATAAAAGGGTATGGTCTTTTTTTTTTTTAGTTTTATTCATTTCATAGTTTGCCCACGGCTGGTAGTGGGACTGGGGAAACCCAGGTGACAGAACTTTTTATAATTCCTGACACAAGCACTGATTAGAGTAACATGCAGAGAGGGAAAACAAAAGTTTAATCTGTAAGAGTGTGTGTGTGTGTGTGTGTGCAATCTGAAAATAAATCCAGATTAGGTTTCCTGGAAGCATCAGCACTCTTAATTACTTTCGACCGCAGAGCACAAGGGGGCGCCAGAGAAGGTGGACTATTTTGTTTACCCTGGAAACCACTAGTGTCAGAAAATTCTCTCTGATTTTTTTCTGTGAAGACCCTTACTATTTAGTTCTCTTAATTTTTTTTTTGAAAAATGAAACAACTATGTGTGTAAGTTTACTGACTAATACTTTTGGGCGAGGTGGGTAGCTCACAAATGAAAAAGATAAAATAAGTAAGCAATGTTGGAGAAGACAGACGGTAAAGGAAATTGCTAGTGATGAGTCCATTCCTTTGTCAAACATTGATTAGTTGCTTTCTGTGTGCCTACTAGTTAGATGCTATGGGTGCAAAGAGAAATGAACCCACAATTTTGTGTTGAACTCATTAATAACATCAGAAGTAAAACTTTTCATAATACTTTATTATTTGCAACTCTCCTTATCCTCTTCATCTATTCACCTATTAACATCTTCAGAGGAAGTCTGTGTAATAGTTAAGCACAAAGGATTTGGGTTCAATTCTCAGTTCTGCCACTTTCTACCTATTAACCTCTCTGTGCCCTAGTTTCCTCATTTGTAAAACTGGGTGATTATAATACCTACCTCATTGGGTGCTGGGAAGATTAAATGAGAATCCATGCAAAGTGCTTGAAACCGTGTCATATTTAACAGCTCAGTGTCTATTAATTATTATTCAGATACTACCCATCCTTGGAAATCCAGCTGAAATGAGAGAGGGAGAGAAAGTGAGCCTTTATTTGATAGAATTATTCAGGCCAATAGATTGTCTTTTGTTTCAATGACTTGCAACAGAAAAAATCCTGACTGATAGAGCAGCTATATTTCTTACTGTCCTAATTTGTGTCAGTTACTGTACTAAGTGCTTTCCATATTTTAACTGTTATCTTTTAATCATCACAATAGCTCTATGAGGTAGAGATGAGGTAAATACTAATATTATTCCTATTTTACAGATGAGGAAACTAAGAGTAAAAATCATTAAGTAACTCATCTAAGATCACACAACCAATAAATGGAAGAATTAACACTGGTCCAGACTCTGGGGCTTCTCTGACCCCCAGCTTTGTCAGGACTACCACCTAACAGACTCCAGGACTCACTGGCCACCAGAGGACAGAGGGATAAATATGAGGAACACTAGCCAGGACCTTTCTTCTCTTTCCAGGATTGAGAGTTTCTTTCCACTGGTCATCCTCTTAATCTTATCATTGTCAAACCTTCTTACTTTATAGTAAGAATGGGTCCCAGAAAGCAGAGAACAGGTTCTTGGTATGTAGGACCTGATCCTGTCTTTGGCCTTGGACCATGCTGCTACCTGACCCTCAAGGGTTTGACCCCTAGCCCCAGTTCCCCTTGATAGGTGGACTCTGGTATGGGGATCTGCACTTGCTAAGGTTTCCCATCACAGGGGCTAGGACAGGAATTATCTCAACTCCTCTGGCATATGAGGGTATTGGCCTAATCACGAGGAATTCCTTGCCCTGATTCCTTCCCCACACTCAGAAAAATAGCTGTCTAATTTTGTTTAAAAGAATGTCCTTAGTGTGCATAAATAAATAAGCATCTTTATAACAAAACAAACTGAAACAAGCAAAAAAGTGTTACCACTATGCTTATTCCTATCATCATAGAGTGAAGGATATTTCCATTGTGTAAATTGTAAATTAGTAGACAGCTACACTACCTTTTGTGGAAAGAAGTAAAGGCCAAAAAAACTTTTTATTTAGAATTCTTAACTGACACAGGAGGGAAAGAAGAGAGAGTGATTAAAAATTACTAAGAATTTGATCCTGGTGTTTAGTTATATAATAGATTTAGTTATTTAATTGATTGACACAGGAAACCTAGTGTAAGGACTTCATTTTATGATCATGAGTTTAAATACAGATGTACTGTGTTAAAATAAGAAAAGACATGCATATGCAAGTAGCCATAGAAAACTGGATTCCTTGCATTTATTCATGAATGAAGAAAGTAGAGGTGAAAACTTTGAAATAAGACATAAAGGACTCAGATGTTTAATGAGTCAGACAACCTGCTTCAAGGAAAATGTGGGGTTGGAAACTCTTCGTTTTATGACCTAAGAATCCCTAATATTTTTGCTAGTTGAGAGTAAGCAATTTGGGAGATAGGGCAAGTTAAGGCAAAAATAAGGAATTAGGATAGAAAGGTAGTGATTATGAGATATTAATTCTTTTTTTATTAATTAAATCTTTATTGTTCAGATTATTACATTTGTTCCTCTTTTTCCCCCCCATAACTCCCCTCCTCCCAGTTCCCGCCCCACCATCCGCCCTCACTCCCCACCCACTGTCCTCATCCATAGGTGCACGATTTTTGTCCAGTCTCTTCCCGCATCTCCCACACCCCTTTCCCCCCAAGAATAGTCAATCCATTCCCTTTATATGTCCCTGATTCTATTATGATCACCAGATTATTTATTCACTTGATTCTTAGATTTACTTGTTGATAGATGCATGTTTGTTGTTCATAATTTGTATCTTTACCTTTTTCTTCTTCTTCCTCTTCTTAAAGGATACCTTTCAGCATTTCATATAATACTGGTTTGGTGGTGATGAACTCCTTTAGCTTTTCCTTATCTGTGAAGCTCTTTATCTGACCTTCAATTCTGAATGATAGCTTTGCTGGATAAAGTAATCTTGGTTGTAGGTTCTTGGCATTCATCACTTTGAATATTTCTTGCCATTCCCTTCTGGCCTGCAAAGTTTCTGTTGAGAAATCAGCTGACAGCCGTATGGGCATTCCCTTGTAGGTAACTGAGTTTCTTTCTCTTGCTGCTCTTAAGAGTCTCTCTTTGTCTTTTGCTCTTGGCATTTTAATTATGATGTGTCTTGGTGTGGTCCTCTTTGGATTCCTTTTGTTTGGGGTTCTCCGTGCTTCCTGGACTTGTAAGTCTATTTCTTTCACCAGGTGAGGGAAGTTTTCTGTCATTATTTCTTCAAATAGGTTTTCAATATCTTGCTCTCTCTCATCTTCTGGCACCCCTATAATTCTGATGTTGGTACGTTTGAAGCTGTCCCTTACACTATCTTCGTATTTTCGGATTCTTTTTTCATTTTGCTTTTCCGGTTGGGTGTTTTTAGCTTCTTCGCATTTCAAATCTTTGCCTTGATTCTTGCGGTCCTCTGGTCTGCTGTTGGGAGTCTGTATAATATTCGTTATTTCAGTCCGTGTATGTTTAATTTCTAGTTGGTTCTTTATCATAACATCGAGGGTCTCATTAGATTTGTTGAGGATCTCATTAAGTTTATCAGCGGCTTCTAGACAGTTCTTGAGAGACCTTAAAAGTGTGGTTCTGAACTGAATATCCTCCATTGACAGTTTTGTCCTGTTTCTTTGTCTCTGTATTTTTTTATGCTTTCTTGGTGCACCCCCTAGTGGTCTTTGTGTGCAGTCCTCCTGTAGTTAAGCCTAGATTGTTGTAGTTAATAGTGGGGGGATTTGACCTCCAGGCCAGCTGGCTGTGAGAGTCAGCTGTGTCTGCAGTGGGAAAACTTCTGTCCTCTAGGGAGGTGCTAATCTAGCCTTTGCCTGAGGCTATCTGGCAAATGGCTCTGCACAGGGCTTGGGCGGGGCGGGTGGGTCACTCGGGCTTGGGATCAACAGGGTGGGCCAGAGCGAGCAGTTATGGCGGCTCTCAGTTCCGTCCCTAGATGCTCTGCCTCACAGAGTCCCAGCAACCACTGCAAACCTCGGAGAGAAAGCTGCCTTCGAGTTCCGACTGAAGCCAGATAGTCCTGCTTCTCCCGTTTGAGTCTGGGTCCCTAGAGACTCGCCCGGATCTGGAGCTCAGAATCTGAGACTCCCTCCTGATTGTAAACAACAACCGCGCCCTCCGCCGCCGGCCCGCTCCACGTGCACTCCGTACCTGAGTATTTCACTTCAGCACTGCGCCTCTTCTGAGTCTGGGTATGATATTCTCTTTCCTCCTAGTTGTAGAATTTCCACTCAGCCAGCCTTCCTGTGGTTCTGGATGATGTCCGTTCCGTCTTTTAGGTGTGTTTTGATTTGGTTGTTCAAGGCAGCAATCTCCGGCGTTAACCTATGCTGCCATCTTGGTTCTCTGAGATATTAATTCTTAGATAGTAATCATTTAAAAGGAGGGATGTGGTTTGAGGATAAAATGGCAGCAGCAAGGTTAAACGGTTATCTCTGTGTTAATTGTTCAACAGTTTGATAAAGTTAAAAGTTACAGCCCAGCTGGCATGGTTCATTGGTTGGGCGTGGACTTAAGAACCAGGAGGTCACGTTTTGATTCCCAGTCAGGGCATGTGCCCAGGTTGCAGGCTTGATCCCCACTAGGGAGCATGCAGGAGGCAGCGGATCAATGATTCTCTCATCATTGATGTTTCTCTCCCTCTCTCTCTCTCTCTCTCTCTCTCCCTTCCTCTCTGAAATAAACAAAAACATATTTTTAAAAACCCCACAAATGTGGGTTAGCTTTTCTTTTTTTGTGGGGGAAGATTTTTTTAAATGTATTTTTTTATTGTTGATAGTATTACAGCTATCTCCCATTTTCCTTCCTCCACATCCCCACCCCCCCCCCCCCCCCACTGCCCCAGTGCTTTTCTTGACCACATTGGACAACTTTGGGAGCAAAATACTTGAGAACATTACATACTTGATAACACTGGTCAAAAATCCTTTTTGTTTGCTTCTTCCGTATAGTCATACTGTAGGAGCTAAACACACACACACACACACACACACACACACACACATTGACTGATAGATATAGCCACTCTACCCTTAAAATTAGCTTGTTTCCCTCAGATTCCACAGCCACCCTCTGTTCTAGGCTCCATCTCTAAGGGCAAAGCAAGGTTTTATTTTTGTGATGGAATTGACCTAGAGCTATTAGATCTGGGGTCTCATACTGGTTTTGCAACTTGCCAGCCATTTGGCCTTGGACAAATCCCTTAGTCTCACAAAAGCTCCATATCCTGGGGTGTAAGCCCCAGGAAATATTCTCCCAGTTTTTTTGTGAGGATCAAATAATATGGTTATGAAAAGACTGGAAAACCAAACATGTATATAAGGGAAGATACAAATTGAATTCATATCATTTCAGTAAAAGCAATTTAATCATCTCATTTTGATGACTGCATTCCTTATATTGATTGGCTTGTGTGAGTAGCGTAGGATTTGGCTGAATGCAAATTGGAAACACTTTGGAAGAAAGCAATTTGGTTGACATTAAGTGTGTTCGTAGGACAACTTGGTCACAGTAATATTTTAATTAAGAAAACCTAATTTTCTCAGTTATTGGTTTTACACAAATGGTTATTTTTGTTTACTCTGGGAGAGTCTTTTTACATCTTCTAGCATTTTTGTCATTTTAAAGAACCCAGAGTTTTTATTCTTTTTCCTGTTTAAGTGAATTTTAGGGATGGCTTTGAGTTGGATTTTTTAACTGTTTGGCCATTTGTCAAAATGTGTTTGCTCTCAGGAGATCTGATTAACATTGATTCATTATTTATAACTGGGAATTCATAATTAAGTAATAATAAAAATAAATTGCCAGAACACAGTCAACTTCTCAGCTCGATAAATATTGCAGCTTCTCTTTCAAACATGTGAACTCTTGGAAACCAGCTGCGTTGGGGTCTTTTTACCACTTTTATGCAATTTACTGTTTAGAGAAAGCAATGAAGGGAAGAAAATCTTGAGTGCAGGGGAGGAAGCATTGAGGATTCCAGCATGGACAAAGACACCATTATCTGCTAAGAGCCTTCTAAAACCCCATTTACATTCAAAACTAGCAGGCAAACTCAACTGTTGAAGTGGAAAAGGGAAGTTTGGGTGGGAGGAAGGCAGTGAAGGGATTCATAGTCTTGATGCTGTAAACTCAGTCAAAGCACAAGAGGGCACTGCAGTGCTAAATATCTCAGCACCAACTGTGAAATCTTACAGACTGGCACCGAAACAGGATGCTAAGGGGAACTTCTGTAATACGAGCAGCAATAAAAAAAGATATATTTTTTAAAAAATTAAAAATAAAGTCGAACTCATAGAAACAGTAGAATGGTGTTTGTCAGGGACTGGGAGGTGGGAGGAATGGGAAGGTTGGTCAAAGGGTATAAACATTCCATAAAAATGAAGGTTTTGGGACACGGGGCTCTTGGGACAATGATTAAATGAGACAATGTATGGGAAGCACCTGGGATATCATAGCTGCAACATAACTGATAACAATTATTATCACCAAATTTTATTTTCACATTACTTACCATTTCTGAACAAGACAAGTAATACACAATCTGATTACAACAGCAAACAACTCATTTTCATCCTCATCATGGGTGAAAAGTATAATTAGGTTAGCTCTGCTACATTCATTATCATGATGAAAAAACCATTTCATGACTATGGAGATATGATAATATAACTCATTCAAATATAGAAATTAGAGTTCTTACAGAACCACAACTAATGAAATTGCCCTATTATGTGTAAGGTGATGTTAAAGAAAGATTTATGAGTAGAGTCTGGCAGATCAAGAATTTTTCTTGTCAAAACCCATTTTTTCTTGTGAAATACAAGTACCTGATTGAATAACAATAGTAACTAGTAATGATAGTGGTGGTCCTTACTTTTCCAAATGACAAGACAATTCATTTCATCTTAACTGAAAAAAAAAATTACCTGGGTATCCAATAGTCATCCTGCCATGATGTCAATCATAATAATATTCTACAGATAAATCACTCAGCAAATAAATGTTGCCTGGTGAGAGTTTAATATATGTTTACTAGAGACCCCGTACATGGATTCGTGCACCGGTGGGGTCCCTCAGCCTGGCCTGCAGGGATCGGGCTGAAACCGGCTCTCTGACATCCCCCAAGTGGACCTGGATTGTGAGGGAACAGTTCTCGGGCGATGTACCCCGGGAATCAGGCTCTCTCCTCTCTAGTTCCAGGTATGTCCTAGCCGGTTGGCCGGTCGGTGGTCGCTTAGGCTTCTATTTCTATCTATCTATCTATCTATCTATCTATCTATCTATCTATCTATATTGATTTCAGAGAGGAAGGGAGAGGGAGAGAGAGAGAAAAACATCAATGGTGAGAGAGAAGCATTGATCAGCTGCCTCTTCCACACCCCACACTGGGGATCGAGCCCGCAACCCAGACATGTGCCCTGACCAAGAATCGAACCATGACCTCTTGGTTCATATGTCTAAGCTCAACCACTGAGCCACACCAGCCAGGCCCTGGTGAGAGTTTAAAGAAAAGAGCACCAAAGACTCAAAGGAGTCACTGAAGCTCCCTGATCCACAAAGATTATTGTGCGAGGCCCTGGTTGGTGTGGCTCAGTTAGTTGGGCATCATCCTGTACACTGAAAGGTTGCTGGTTTGAATCCCTGTCAGGATACATGCCCAGGTTTTGGGTTCCATCCCTAGTAGGGAGCATGCAGAAGGCAGCTGATTGATGTTTTGCTCTCACATTGATATTTCTCTTTCCCTCTCTCTCCCCACCTCTTTCTCCAAAAACAAAACAAAACAAAAACAAAAAACCCACAAGAAAATCTAACATTCAATAGCAGTAAGTATTCTGTGGGCTCAGAAAGAGTTCTAACCACCACTAATGTCCTGGACAAATTCAGTCTGAATCAAGAAATCATTTAGGAATTGAAAAGTGGAATGATTTAAGGTCATTCCCAAATTGTATATAAACAATCAAAAAGAAGAGAATGAAGTTATCTGATAGTAGTTTAAGTTTCTTTTGTTGATCTAAAATACACTATGTATGTACATTTTAAAAATATTACTTTTTAATTAAAATATAGCATTCTGCCTCATATCCTTTTTTGGCACAAATTCAGCTAAATATAAATAAATGAAGTAAAATAAACAATAGTAATTTAACGTTAAAATAAACACGTGCTTGTGTTAAAATAATTACATATGCTTTTAAAGAAAAAAACACATCCAAAATGCAAGTATTTATTTGAAGATAACATAGTTTTGGCAATAGTTTTGTTATGCTGATACAACAAAAAATAACCCATATGCCCGTATGTTACATTGAAGATGATTTGCCATCTTCCCCAGTAACTTTAAAAACATCAGACTTAATTAACTCTGCTTATTATAAAATCACCATTCAGTTTCCTAATGTGCTACAAAATCACCATTTTAAATGTATTATGGTTTTGTATTGAAATGCATGCTGCAATGATCTGAGTTGCAACAAAAAGGAAAAAATGTGTTCTTGGTAGGAAAACTAGTGATTTAAATCCAACCTATTCTAATAATAATAATGATAATAATAATAGTAATAATAATAAAATCAACCCTACTTTAATTCAAAGAGAAGAATGGTTATCAACTGGATAACTATGGTTAGTGGCCATATGCATAACTTCATCTGCAAACCAAATTCCTCCGTTTAAAATTGGATCGCTCTTTCTTTTGGAATTGCATGGAGATCACACATTTTAGACAGGGCCAACATGAATTCATTCGGTTGGTATTACTCTCTTTCCCTGGGATAAGAAGGACTGCCAGAGAACATTAGTTCCTTCTGTGGTCATGGTTTAAAAGTGGAGTAAATTGTGAGTAAAATATGCCAATTGTCAGAAACAGATGCTTTAAGATGGGTAAGTCATTCTTGACAAGGTAATCAAAGCTCTTGGGATGATGATATGCCCTTAAAATATGGATTCCAGAATTTAAAAGTTGGATGAGCCTTTAAGTCATTTAATTCCTTCTGCAGCCTTTGTTCAGATTAAGTTAGAGACTCTTCTGAGCTTGTAAAACTCCCCAAAGATGAAGATTCTACTCCTATCTTACCAATTGATTCTAAGTGCTTGCT
Source organism: Myotis nattereri (assembly GCF_964212035.1). Taxonomy (NCBI): domain Eukaryota; kingdom Metazoa; phylum Chordata; class Mammalia; order Chiroptera; family Vespertilionidae; genus Myotis; species Myotis nattereri. The sequence goes on from NC_138084.1 coordinate 28,430,011, forward strand.
AACACAGATGTTTAAGTCCTTTCTTAGAGTTCAAAATGAATCTGATATTTTTTTTTGTAGTGGTTCCCATAAATGTCCAAATATATACACCATGCTGTTGTATAAACAGCTTTGAACTTGAGATCCAAAGAGCTGGACTTGACACGTCATATCTGGCCATCAGCAAGTCCTTTATTCTTTCTGGGGCTCAGTTTCCTTATCTGTAAAGTAAAGCTAAAAAATCCTCACCTATCTCTGAGGAGGTTATGAGAATTTAATGAGCTAAGGCATATGAAAATATGCAATAATTATAAAGCTTCAGACTGTTATCTTAAGCCTTATGATATGTAGGAAGTTTAGAAAGAAATAAAGATTTAAGATTTAGTTCTTAAGTGATTATGCTACTAGGAATTTTGGTTATGATTGTTTTCAGTACATTAGACATACTACTCACTCAGGGGTTTGACCCCTATGCCTAAAATCTACAAAATTTCAACATCTATCCATTGCTCTTAGAATTTTTTCAAGCACTTTGTGAACTGTGAATCATTGTACAAATTAAGCTGTTACTAAAATGACTAGTGCTATTATACGAAGAGCCAGTGAGCCACAGGTTTCAGAAAAGCCTGAGGCTAGATTATTTAATAAGGGCTGGGCTGAGGAATTTTTTTTTCTTTGAACCTACAAGGCATATCCTTTATGAATAAATCTGATTTCCAAGACACTTGACTAGACAGAGGATCACAAGATCCCAACATGCTAGTAGTCAGCATCCCCAAGGTCAAAAGACCATGGTGACCAGCAAAGTAGCAAGAAAAGTATTTACTGTGTTATATAGTGCTTCACAGTTTTCTAAGCTCTTCCACCTATTACAAACCAAATGTGTAATATGACCCTCAACATTTCAGAGGTGGCAACAAAAAGGAAGGAAGGAAATATCAGGAGTTAAACCACTTATATATCTTTAAGCAAAACTTATGTATCTTAAAACAAACAACAGTTTAATGTAAGTTCTTAACTCGTCTTCAAAGAATAATGCTTTGGCCCAGCCAGCATGACTCAGTGGTTGAGTGTTGACCTATGAACCAAGAGGGCGCAGTTGGATTCCTGGTCAGGGCTCAATCCTCAGTGGGGGGTGTGCGGGTGGCAGCTCATCAGTGATTCTCTCTCATCATTGATGTTTCTATCTCTCTCTCCCTCTCCCTTCCTCTCTGAAATAAATAAAAATAATGTAAAGTACACAGATGTATATCAAAATGAGCTATAACAATAATATCCATCAACAGATAAAGCTATGCCATTTATACAATGAAATGGAGATTTGTGCCCATGCAGTATTCACCCCTCCCCCGATTTCTAGTTGTCTGTAGGAAAATATCACTCATTCTAGCATCCATGTACTTTGGGTGGTATTGACCTCATGCTTTGGTCTTGGGGTCAGCCCTATGTGTCTGGATAATCCTGACCTTTGTTGTTATTCATAAGTGGTCCAATCACAACAAAACTTAGAACTTTTGTTTGGAGGTTATTAGAAGCATCTTTCTTCCTAGGATGGGAACTAGCCCAGCATCTTGCTGACGATCATCTTAAGACTAAGAATGAAGCCAATCTGATGATAAATGCATCCAATTGGAAGAGCAGAGTAGAGGTGTGTAGTGAAAAGAGGTGAAGCCTAATCCATCTCAGGGGTTTACAGTTAGGAAAGCCAAGACCTATAGTGCTTAAGCTACTTTGAAATTGATTTTCTTTTCTGGCCACACAATTCATTCTAAATGATGTATTTACAACATAAAGTACTTTTGCATCATATATTACATAATTGGACACACACAATAACTCAGTGGAGTGGGTGTTAAGTGTCATCTCCATTTTACAGAAGAGGAAAGAAGTCTCATAGGTTCATGACCTGCCTAAGGTCCATACCAGGTAAGAGTTGGAGCCAGAAATACAATCAGGTGTTCTAGTCTCAAACAATTGCTTCCTATCTATCATGCCATGCCAAATTTGACATGCCAAATTAAGGGCAGATTTTTAAACTTTCATGACCTAGGCAACATATAAGCTTTTGCAACTATTAATGTTAAGACATGATAGGCACATATTACAAAATTTAGAATCTCACTTTGTGGTTTTCAGCAGTGGTTGGATTCCTTAAATTTTTCATCTTTCGGCCATATGGGCTCTAACCTGTGGTGTGGGTATGCTTTAACTTTCACTGAGTGTATTGCAGTTCTTACTCTGTACTATACGACAAGGCAAAAATATGGATCTTGAGTTATATGAAAGTTGGGTTATACACATCTCATGGTTAGTGCTACTAGTACTAATGTTAAGAGTGCCCAGTGGAAATATTTGAATTGCTCTCAATTTCAAAGCATTATTTTTATTTTTTATTGATTTCAGAGAGGAAGGGAGAGGGAGAGAGAAATAGAAACATCAATGATGAGAGAGAATCATTGATCAGCTGCCTCCTGCACACCCCCCACTGAGGATTGAGCCCTGACCAGGAATTCAACTGCGCCCTCTTGGTTCATAGGTCAACACTCAACCACTGAGTCATGCTGGTTGGGCCAAAGCATTATTCTTTGAAGATGAGTTAAGATCCTACATTAAACTGCTGTTTGTTTTAACAATGTTTCCCTAAAAAGCCCATTCTTCAATGTCATTGGTATGGGATCTTATTGTAATAGAAAGGTTCAATTGATATGCATTCATTTGTTTGGCAAAAATTTATTGAGGACAAACTATGTATCAGAAACTACTAGAACTCAGTTACATCTATGAATAAAACTATACCCTTGGGTTACCTGTTCATTTATTTTAATTCAGTCAGCCAGTTAGCAATTACTGAGTGAGCATTGGGACTATGAGGGATTTAAGATGTGGCCTTTGTCTTTGATGAGCTCACAGTAGAGTTGGAGAAAAAAATGGAAATACTGAAACATTAAACTATTTAAGAACAATTAAATTATATGTCTGTAGCACTGAATCTGTTTACAATTGGTAGCCACACAATGAATATCACTGTGGGCCCAATTTTCAGGAAAGACTTCAGAAAGCTAGTGGAATATGAACCCAGTAAGAATAGGGGCAAAAATTCTTATTTTCCCTAAAAAAGGGTTCTATTAGACCTACCTCCAAGAACCTGGCTCTAAAATAAGCTTGATTTAAGCAAGGAGTCCAGCTCCTTTTAGTTGGTGTCAGAATCCACAAAATAGTAATAAAACTAAAACCTTGTTCATGGGTGGTTATGATTTTTCAGTCATATGATATATGAGATGAAAAGTATTTTTGTATCTGTTAGAATGCTTTCTGTTTTAAATAACAGAAAATCAATTTTAATTTTGTTTTAAATCAAGGGTGGTGAACCTTTTTTTCTGCCAACGGCCATTTGGATATTTATAAAATCATTCGAGAGCCATACAAAATTATTAACCTAAAAATTAGCCTGCTCTATTTGGTCAAATATTTAATTGATTTACTCCTAATGCCTTGGCGGGGCCAGACCAACTGATTTTGCGGCCCTTAGAAGTCCCAGCCTGAGGGCCGGTTATTCCCCACCTTGGTTTAAGTGATACAAGGAATGTATTCTCTTTCTTAAATTCCTAGCTTCAGGCACATCTTAATTAGGGCTCTACTTTGTTTCTCTCTGAATTTCTCTAATATCTCCTTTTGTGGGTAATGGTTTTATCTTCAGATTGGCTTCCAGCATTTTTCAGAGGATGGCTCTGAGACCACTCTCATCAGAACAGTCTATTCCAGATTTTCCAGTCACAGCCTGTAATGATTACAGGGCCTTAGCTAACTACTCAGTAGAGCCCAAGTCTGTTTGTTCTTATTCCAAAGGCACCTGGAGGGAAATCGAAGTCTGAGACTCTGTGATGTTTATCTCAGGTCTCTTTTGCCTGTGTCCTTCCTTCAGACATTTGACACATACACCATAGTCTTCACAGGGGAATCTATAGAGGGAGAAGCAGGTGGAAAGCGAACTTGCAGACAATATCATCAGGATTTTTATTGCAGCAACATAACTGGCTCTGGCTTTGTTAGAAAAAGCAAAGAAGTTCCTAAGATAGATATGTGGTACTCACAGAATTGACAGGTAGCTGCAGGACCAGGTCAGGAGACAGTCAAGGAAGCATGGGAGACCTGGAGGGTTAAGCATCAGGAACCAACCCACAGGTCTGGCCACAGCAACAGTCGTCCAAAATCTGCTCTACAATGCAGATGACTTCCAACTCTCCTGAATGCTTGCACTATTTACTCAAGATTTAAAGCCCCTGGGAGATGTTGCCTGATCAAATGGAAGTCACATGTCTGTTCTGTTGTACATGGGATGGAGAGGGGAATATGGTACTTTGGGCTTCTGGGATAAGAGTTAGTTACTACCTCCTACCAAGACTACACACAAAAGGGAAGTGTCCAGGAAGGAAATAAGAAGTGGAACTATAATTCAATAGCAATCAATCAATCAATCGGTAAATAGGCAAAGAGCTTGAATAGACAGACATTTCTCCAAAGAAGACATATGATGGCCACCAGGTACATGAAAAGGTGCTCAACATCTCTAATCATCAGAAAATGCAATCAAATCCACAATGTGGTGTCAACTCACACTAGTTAGGATGGCTATTATAAAAAAAACACACAAAAAATAGTAAGTGTTAGCAAGGATGTGGAGAAATTGGAACCCTTATATCATATTGGTAGGAATGTAAAATAGTGCAGCTTCTATGGAAAACAATATGGAGGTTTCTCAAAAAAATTAAAAATAGAACTACTCTATGATCTAGCAATTCCACTTCTGGGTATATTCAAAAAAATTGAAATTATGATCTGGAAGAGATATCTGTACTCCCATGTACAATGCAGTATTATTTACAATATCCAAGATATGGAAACAGTCCAAATGTCCACCAGCACACCCCCTACTGGGGATCAAGCTTGCAACCCAGGCCTGTGCCCTGACTGGGAATCTAACTGGTGATCTCTTGGTGCATGGTCCGATGTTCAACCAACTGAGCCACACCCACTGGGCTTTATACTATTTTTGATCATTTGACCCTTTACTCTATCTCCAGCACTATGGTAGGTGCTGAGAATACAGCAGCGAACAAGACAAACATGCTCTGTGTCCTCGTGGGACTTACAGCCTGATGGACTTAGGGCCAAGGGCCATATGGTGATTACAATTTTTTTTTAGTCCATTTTTACTGAATGTTCTTTCTGTGCCAGGCCTGTGCTAGGAATATGAGGATTGAAAAACAAAAACAACAACTCATCCTTGCTTGCAGAGCACTCACAGACACATAAACAAGCAGGTAGAATGATGCGTTAAAACTGCTAGCACCCAAGATGCCCTTATAGAACTACAGGGCCCAGATAAAGCTGCTACTACTTCTCACCGGGAAGGTGGAAGTCAGAGAAAGCCACAAGGAGACACTGACATACACTGAGCTTGAAGGACAGAGTGGACTTCCCCAGATGGATCTGCGAATGCTGGGTTGAGACTTACTCCTCGTGCTTAACATTGGACCATTTATGATATGTAGCTTTAGAAAATACTCAAATAAAAACAACTGCAGCAAAGTAGGTTTAGGCTTAATTTGGTTCATTTACAAGCATATTTAAAAATTAGCTTTCCTCCTGATTTTGCTAAATGTCCCCAGTGAGACCCAGTCATCAGTTATGTACCACTCTACACAGAAGGTGTTTGTTGACAAGTTGGCATACAGAATATCCCACTTATTTCCCGATTTTAACTTTATCTCTCCTAAACACTGTTTACCAATACTGCTTACCAATAAGCAATGACAGAGTGAAAGAAAAAGAGAGAGAAAGTGGGGGCAGAAGGGGGGCAATGGGAGAGGAGAAAGAGAGAGAGAGAAAGAAGGAAAGTGGGAAGAAGAGAGGGAGGGAGGGAGAGAGGGAAAGAAGAAAAAAGAGAAGGATTGAGATTGATTCCAGGGGCACAGTTAGAGCAACGGTTCTCAACCTGTGGGTCGCGACCCCTTTGGGGGTCGAACGACCCTTTCACAGGGGTCGCCTAAGACCATCAGAAAACACATATATAATTACATATTGTTTTGTGATGGATCACTATGCTTTAATTATGTTCAATTTGTAACAATGAAAATACATCCTGCATATCAGATATTTACATGACGATTCATAACAGTAGCAAAATTACAGTTATGAAGTAGCAACGAAAATAATTTTATGGTTGGGGGTCACCACAACATGAGGAACTGTATTAAAGGGTCGCGGCATTAGGAAGGTTGAGAACCACTGATTTAGAGACTAGAATCCAGTATAGAAGAGACACTAGTTAAAAACACACACACAAAAAACAAACAAACGAAAAAACAAACCAGCATGGCCCTGCATCCAATAAAGTGTGAGAGTAGCATTTTGAAAGTCAAAAGAATAACAACCAAATAAACTGAGAGGAATAAGTGAGAACAGAAAGGTGATGGAGCAGCACCCGCAGAGAAGACCTAATTCCAAAACCAGGCAGAGACTGGGCTGTTACTCTACTTAACAGGAAAAAGGGTGAAAACCTTTATCCCTGTGCACACAATCACCTGAAAATAAAGATTGCTTCAGCTGAGGGAAATTAGTCAAAATGGGCAGTTTGCAGAGAAAGAAAATGCAATTTCATATCCTGTGTTGTGAGCAGGCTGAAACTGTCTCCCCAGAGCCAGCTGAGACTGTGTGCTGAGGGTTGTTGGCTTTAAAGGCGACCATGGCAGGTGGTTTCCTGGCCCTCGATCAAGCCTTTGGCCAGAACTATTTCCCACTTTGTTAGTAATTCTATTTGTCACTGGCTCTGGTTCCACTAAAACAACATTTTCCAGCTCTTTGCAAGAGAGGAGTCAGAATAGACTCCTGGGAAAGATGACGAGGCCATCCTATTTCTTTCTTGCTTTTTAAAAATTTTTTATTTAATCCTCACTCAAGGATATTTTTTCCATCGATCTTTAGAGAGAGAGAGTGGAAGGAAGAGAAGAGGGGGAGAGAGAAAGAAACATTGATGTGACACTGCTGGTGGGATTGCAGACTGGTGCAGGCCCTGTGGAGAACAGTATGGAGTTTCCTCAAAAAACTAAAAATGGAACTCCCATTTGACCCAGTGATCCCACTTCTAGAAATATATTCCAAGAAATCAGAAACACCAATCAGAAAGGATATATGCACCCCTATGTTCATAGCAGCACAATTTACTAGAGCGAAGATTGGTAAACAGCCTAAGTGCCCATCAGCAGAAGAATGGATTAAAAAACTGTGGTACATCTACACAATGGAATACTACGCTGTTATAAAAAAGGAAGGAACTCCTACCATTTGCAACAGCATGGATGGAGCTGGAGAGCACTATGCTAAGGGAAATAAGCCAGTCACATGATCTCACTCATTTGTGAATATAACGAACAACATAAACTGGTGAACAAAAACAGATCCAGAGTCAGAGAAGCATCGATCAGACCATCAAACCTCGGAAGGAAGGCAGGGGAGGGTCGGGGGAAGGGAGAGAGATCAACCAAAGGACTTGTATGCATGCATATAAGCCTGACCAATGGACACAGACACTAGGGGGAGTGAGGGCACGAACGGGGGGTGTGGTGGGAGTGCAATGGAGGGAATAAGGACACATATGTAATACCTTAATCAATAAAGAAAAAAATATTTTTTAAAAAGAAACATTGATGTGAGAGAGACACATCGACTGGTTGCCTCCGTTGAGCCCTGACAGGATTGAACCCGTAACTGAGGTATATGTGCCCTTGACTGGGAATCGAACCTGAGACACTTTGGTCCACAGGCTTTCACTCTATTCACTGAGAAAAACTGGCCAGGGCAAGGCCATCCTACTTCTGCTTGCTATGGCTGACTCCTAGAAAGTTCCATTCCTTGAAATGTCCGGGTCTCAGGCAGCTGCACGGGACTTGATTTTCAAATAGAGTCCTGGGACCATCAGTTCCCCAGGGGTTTGCCTTTTAAGCTGCAGAGTGACAGGCATCAAATGATACCCATCCTGACACTGGGAGCCCTTGGAGAATTTTTACGTTTCACAGCTGAACCAAACTTCACAATGTGCCAGGGAAGAATTGGCAAAAGGTTAAGCTAGAGCGATGGTCTTGAAATTGGAATACTAATGATGACCTCTAATGAAGCCTGACAGTACAATCTGTTTCTCATTGTGGCTTAAGTGCCGGCTCCCAAGCACACCCCAGCTTTCAAGGAAGGGACAGACTGGGATAAATGGGCCCTGCTGGTGAGCAGGCCTGAGCACAGCTGATCTTTCAGCCCGGATTAAATTAATTAGAGTGATTCTCTCAGCCAAAGAATTAGGCTTTTTATCTGTCGTTATTGTATTGTTTATTAATCTCCAATGAAGGCTAATTGGTATCTGGGCTTTTGGGGGGCGAGGGATCTTGGAGTGATAGGAATGAAATGGTCCTCATTTGGAATGGGAAGAACAGGAAGGGTTGTTTTAGTACTAGATGTGAAATGAGCTTGTTAATTTATCAAAAGGCGACAACAGCCCAAGGCAAGAACAGTAAGGCAAAATGAACCTAGATGGAGCAAGGTTTAGCTGGGCTGGCTTTGCCCCACATTAGTAATCGATGGAATAGTCACTAAGCATGGCATTGTGCCAGGGCATTAGAGGGGCCCATTCATATGCCATGGTCCTCAAGTAGGTACACTTTAATGAATGAAATGCTGAGTCCTGTTCCCCAGACGAATCTGGAAAAATCTTGGATACTCATCTAGTTTGAACTCTTATTTTAACACTTAACAAAGAAATCACAATCAGTAGTGATGAGGTTTATCAAAGCTACGCTATTTCTGAGACTGAGAGAAAGGTGCCAGGCCAGGCTGGGAATGTTACAATGTCAGTTGGGTTCAAAGATAATTTGATCTTTTTTGTTCTCTGCTTTCAGTTTTACTCTTAGGGCCGGGATGAACTTGGAAGGATGACCCTTGGGGCTGGGAATATATGAGAGGAATATCTATCTATAAACATCATCTTGAGACAGCACAGCCAGCGAAAGAGACAGCCAATGTTCTGTTTGTATTGGTAAAGGCTTTTCAGCTTGCAAGTGACGGAAACCCCATTGTCCTTTGCCTTCATGGCCGCTCCAGAGAGATATATTTGAGGGGACATTCCTATTCTGAAAGCTCTACTGCTTTAGCAGTTCTCTCCTACTGGTTTGAGATCTGGCATCCACAGATTACAAAACAAGCTGATCAATTTCAAGACATTATTTTGCAAGCTCGGGATGTCTCTGGCTGTTACTCTGTTAGTATTCTGCCTGTGACTAAGTGGACTAAGGCCCAAAGTCAGAAATCTTGTCTGTGATCCTTGCACGTAGACACCACCTTTGTGGTGTCCGTCTCTTTGCAATAGTCTTGCCACTCTATTTCCCACTCTGATCATTAGGTGGCACCTTGGCCTCTGCTATGCAAAATAATAGCCTGAGGTGGGAAAGAGTTGATGCTCTTTTGCCTCCAGACTGCATCCAGTGGATGGCTGTTCACAACAGAGCCAGATAGGGGGTGCACAGGACTAGAGAGGTCAGGCTCCCCTGTTCCGTGGTTACACCCAGATCCCTATATTGTTTTCTATTCTGTATTCTGTCTCCTTCTTTCATTTGTACTATCTATAGGGTGGATAAAGGTTTCAGCTTTCTCCACTTTGGCCATGGCAGGAAGAGTATCTCAGTACTGCTCGTGGTCCCGGGCGCCTACAGCTGCGGCCTGGGCGAAGCCACCCGCCCATGGTCCCCTGCAGCTGCGGCCAGCCCGGGCAAAGCTGGCCCGGGTCCTGGGTGCCTGTAGCCAGCCAGAGGGAGGGTAGCCTGGGTCCCGGGTGCCTGCGACCAGCTGGAGGAGGGAATCCTGGGTCCTGGGTGTGGGGCAAGGCAGAGGCAGTTAGGGGCGATCAGGCCAGCAGGGGAGCAGTTAGAGGTGATCAGGCCAGTAGGAGAGCAGTTAGGGGTGATCAGGCAGGCAGGCAGAGGTAGTTAAGATAGATCAGGCAAGCAGAGGGATTAGGGGCGATCAAGCAGGCAGGCAGGTGAGCGGTTAGGAGCCAGTGGTCCCAGATTAGGAGAGGCAGTTGGACATCCCCCAAGGGGTCCCAGATTGGAGAGGATGCAGGCCAGGCTGAGGGACACCCCCCCCTCCATGCACGAATTTCATGCACTGGGCCTCTAGTAATGATATAATTGATAAGATGCACATACAGAGCTTAGTATAAGATTCAGCACAAATAATTACATTTTAGCAATCCTTTTGATTCTTTTTTTTTTTTTTAAATAGAAGTTAAGTGTCTGAGTACAAGTATACTTCTCTTCCTCCCTCTTCTCCTATGCTGACTAATGGTAATTCCACATCACCCCCTGTTAGTAAGCACTCGGCATATATAAGCTCATTTAAGCCTCAAAACAAACCAGTGAGGTGGGTACCATTATTATTCCAAGTTCCAGAAAGACAAAGTAACTTGCCCAAGATAACATTTCTTGCAAGGAGTAGAAGAGAAATTTTGTGCATGGACTCTTAATTCCTGAGTAAGAAATACCAAAACCAATCGCAAAATTCTTTTACACCAATTTATTCTGTGGAAAGGTTCAGAAAATATTGACCCAAAACTATGAAGCCCTTTACATCATAAGACACATATCTAGCATTCTAATACCTAGTGAAAAAAAGAGTTGAGGATATAAATTTAGGAACAATGACAATGACGAAGATGAGAGCAAACACATATAGCCCTTACTTTGTATCAGATACTGTTCCAAGCACTTTATATATGCTAACTCCTTCAATTTCCACAATAATCTTTTGCCAGATGGGTCCTATTATTATTCCCATTTTTCAGAAGAAGAAATGGGGCAGAGAGGTTTAGTGACTCATCCAGCATTCTACACAACTTGTAAGTTTTGGGCATGAGATTGAAACTCAGGTAGTCTGACTCTGAGTCCAGTCCCCCTACCCACCATACTACATTGTCCTGAATGGTGCTAACACATAGCTGGTAATGTTGACTACTGAGAAATTCATCCAACTTCAATAACCATTGCATGACAAACTAAAACTTCCCAAAAATTGAGGCTACACAGTCTTTAGCCTTATCTTAAGAGTCTTTAGCCTTATCATCTTAAATATATATATATATTTAAGATGATAAATCCAGTTGCTGTGCATATCCTATTCCCATTGGCTAATGAATTCTTATTCTCTACCACCCCACTCACATATTTTCTTCTTGTTTTTTATCATTCTCATATACACATATATACACCTTCTTTAGAAATACTCAACCACTATGTTGGTCTTTCTGAATTATTCTAACTCTTCCCACTTGAAACTTGTAGCTCTTTGAGCTGCAATGTGCCTGAAACAAAAGACAAGATCGGTTGAAAACCATGAGTGGATTTTCTTAGAAAATGGCATGCTTCCATCACAGGGCTGCTGTGAGGATCAAAGCAAGAACATGCATGATCTCAGTTTGAAAATTCTCAGGACCTTCAGAAACATAAGGGATCATTGCTGTCGCCATACTAAAAACAAAAGCCAAGCTCTTTTCCCAAAACAATTGTCCCAAACACAGAATTCAATGAGAAGGCAGGGCTTGTGGCTCACAGTCTTTATATTGTGTTGGACTTGGAGTTTTTATGTTGTTGTTAATATTTATTTCACTGGGTTGCATAAGACTTGCACAAGCTCGTGAAGACTGTGCAGTTAGATTCATTTATGGATTGGCCAACAGATGACACATTTTTTTCCAGGGGAATTTGCATTTGCCATTGCAATCATTGAATTCACTGCTCAACACATGAATCAATTCCTCAAAGAAGTCTTTGTGTTGTGATTCGGATTAAGAGTATTTCTTTCTGTCAAAGCCAGGCAAATTCTGTCTGAAATGGGTTTCTTTTTGTGGCACACTCACACACAAAATAGTTGGTAAAAAGATGCTAAGATAATCCTTTGGATATCATGACCACACTTGAAACCAATGTGCCCTTTGGTCTGAGTAAAGCCACCAAATTATCTCTGGACATCAGTTTTCCTAGCTACAAAATGGGGAGGGTGGACTAGGATTGTGTGATCGATCCGTTTAGACTCTAATTGTTTATGTTTCTGTAATTATTCCCTTCCAAGGTGCTCAAAAAATTAAATAGAAGTGCACGTAGGCCCTAACAGTGGGTAAACCTTAATGCTCCAAAAGGAGATGTGAGGCTTCATTGTAACCAAAAACATATACCTCTTGCCCAGTCGGTGTGGCCTGGATTGCGGACTTAATCTCCAGTGGGGGGCATGCAGGAGGCAGCCAATTGATGATTCTCTCTCATCATTGATGTTTCTATCTCTCCCTCACCCTGAAATCAATGAAAAACATATTTTAAAAAATATAAACCTCTCACTTTATAGTGAACAGTATTTTCAGATATTTTATTTCATTTGATCCCTATCATAAGCCTTTGAAGTAGCCATTTTCATTTTATTTCAGTTCCACGATGGAACTGAAACTCAGAGTGAGTAGGAAATGTTTCTTCCAAAATTCCACATTAATGAGTGGCAGTGAACTCAAATTGTAAGTTTGGAGTATTGTAATCTCCATTATGCCTGGCAATTTAATAGGGTATTTTTACTCCCTCCCTATGGTTTGCAAATGTTGGCACTGAAAATTGTGCCATTGACCCATATATTCTCTCATGAAAGAATAAGAAACGGATTGACTACAAAAGTTTGAAATCTTACTGGGCCTAATTCATAAGCATTGTGAAGACAAAAGTCCCATGACAGAACTGAATGCTGTATCTCAACTTTCACTCACTCATTCATTCATTCTTTCATGAATTCAGCACATATTTGTCATTTTTAGGCATGGTGTTGGGAGATACAGCACTGAAGAAGGCCAAGTTCCCGCTCTCATAAAATGTATAACAGATGAGAATTGCTGTGAGTGCTCCGAATGCTACAGGAGCACAGAGAACAAGCTCACGAGTGCCGGCTTCCCAGAGGGCATAGGGTCTAACTGAGGCCTGGGGAAAGGGGCGGCGATCACTGGCTGTGTAAAATAATCTTACACAACCTTTCCACGTGGGAGATGTTCCATGTAGAAAGAAGACCATGGGCAAAGGCATTCTTGCTTTGACTTTTGTAAAGATATTGCCTCTTTAAAATGTTTCCAAGATTTAACATTTTTTTCTTTTTCTTTTTCAATTATAATTGACATACAATATTATATTAGTTTCAGGTGTGTGACATAGTGATTAGACATTTCTATAATTTACGGAGAGATCTCCTGAATAAGGTTAGTACCTTCCTGACACCATACATGGTTATTACCATATTATATATTGACTATATTTCTGATGCTATACTTTACATCCCCATGACTGTTTTTATCTCTAACAATTTGTACTTAAAAAAATCTTTATTGTTGTGTATTACATATGTCCCTTTCCCCCCCCAATTGACCCCTTTTAGCCCACAATTTGTACTTCTTAATCCTTCCTCCTTTCACCTATCCTCCCAACCCCCTCATCAGTGGCAACCATTAATTTGTTCTTTGTATCTATGAGTTTGTTTCTGTTTGTTTATTTATTTTGTTTTTTTATATTCCATATGTAAGTGAAATTATATAGTATTTGTCTTTCTCTGTCTGACTTTATTTAACTTAGTTTAACACCCTCTAGGTTCATCCATGTTGTCCCGAGTGGCAAGATTTCATTCTTTTTTATGGCTGAGTAATATTTCATTTTACCACATCTTTATCCATGCTAAGATTTTTAAAGTATAAAAATGAATGAGTTCTGTCATATTAAATAATATAAAGGTCTACAAAAATAAGTTAATATTCTCTTTATCTCCATTCTCATTCCATTTCTATCCAAACAATATGAATTATTTTTGTATATAGTCTTCCTTCCTATCATATTGTTATGATGTAGCTAATTTGTTTTAATATGCTTGGATCCAGACAGTGTGCTATTATGTATGCATTAGTTGGTTTAAATTACAAACCAAGAATAGTCAGTTGCCCTAATCCAGATGTGGCTACTAAAACTGCTTCAGCAATCTTCATCTTTGATTGACACAAGGACACTTTGTTGATTTGTACAGTAAATGTCAGAAGTGGGCTTTTCACAAGTGAAGTTAGTAGCTTGTTAGCATGATATATGTTAGAAATGGGCTCTCACTGATGAAATTGGTGGTATCCAATTTACATGGCTTATCTAAACTCTTTTAGAGATACTCCACTGCCCTGCATGGATGGAGTTTAAGACTCATTCAGTTTATAGCCTACTCCCTTTGGGATGGTATCTGAGACTTTATTCTAAAGCGTTCTGGTCCTATTTGTTTTGAGGGATTTCCAATGCCCTGATATAGATCATAAGGGAAATAGAACCCTGCCCCTATAGTAGTGTCACATCTGGCTCAAGGGAACCTGTCATGTGAGATAGTGATGAGTAAAACAATGAAAAAACAGAGCTGGACTTAATTGTGCTTCCAGAACTGGTGATATGACCTGTTTGTGCTTGTTGCTAATACATGTTCATATATGCAGCAAAATAGAGACTTATTTTTATTGTAGCCCAGTAGTGAGATTGCTGGGAAATGGCTACCTAAAACTTTTAAGAGTTTAATATTATTTACCAACATGACCCTAAGAGTGGTCATGACTAAAATGACCTAGAAAAGTTCACAGTACACACACACACACACACACACACACTTGTAAAGTTTAAGAAAAGTAAAAATGTATCATATCAGATTCATTTCTCTATTTTTTAACAAATATGTCATGGTCTATCTGGGTTAAGAGACAAAGAAATAACTTTGTTTAGATGCTGAAAAATATTCTGTAGAGTAAATACACTAATTCATTTTATCACTTACTATATACCACTATTAGTGAATCATTTCAGTTTTGTTTTATTTTTGTTTTTATAAGCATTGCTATAATAAGTGCCCTTGGACTTAGAACCTTACTATTGATGTTTTCATTTCTATTGAATATATTTTCTAACGTACTATTGCTAGGCTAAATGGAAGTTTAATACATTAAAACAAAATCTATTTCAATATATATTACCAGATGACTTTCCAAAAGTTTCTAGTAATTGACAAATTCCCACATCTTATTAGTTTATGGGAATGCCAGCTTTCTAGCATCCTCTTCAATTCACAACAGTATTGCTCATTTTATGTTTTGCCAATTTGATGAGTCAAAGTGGTACATAGTCGTTACTATATTTGGCATCTTCCTGACTCCTGAGATTAAGCCATTTTTTTTTCTTGTGTTTTAGGACTTTTAGGTATCTTCTTGTGCTTTTTAATTTTGTCATGGTGTATGGTTCCATGTTAAAAAAAAAAAACATGGCTTTTCCTTCATGGCCTCTGGGTATCCAGATTAGGAAGGTCTCCTACATAACTGGTTTCTACAATATATTTTTCTACATTTTCTAAATTTCCAATTTTATTTTAAAACATTGAAATATTTACTGCATCTTTAAACATTCTTTTTCCATAAGATGTGAGTTAAAGGGTCTTTTTCTTGCAAGAGGACAGCCAATACTATATATAAAATGAACCATTTATTTTTACTGATATAGTATGCCACATCTTATATTTTAAGTTCTCAAATGCACCAGATCTTTTTAAAGATTTTCTATTTGGCTCCAATGCTTTGTTTTTCTTTTATTTTTCTATACTCTTGGCAATCCTATACTGTGAGAACAGTAGACTTACAGTGAGTCTCACTTTCCTTAGTTCTTTATTGTTTATTAATAAAAGTGAATTAATCAAGTGAAAAAAACAAATTATTTAAATTTTAGAAGCTTATTATTCAGGTGAAAAAAAAAAAAAACCCACAAGTGAAAACAGGCAATAAACCAGCTTTGCCTAACTGAGCAACTTTGAAAATCTCCTTTAATTCCCTCAACTTCAGTTTGTTCATCTCTAAAACGAACATTTATAATTGGCACCTACTTCATAGGTTAATTGGAAGGAGCTAAGGAAATTAGACATAGAAAATAGCTTATAAAATCTAAAGGGTGTTACCAATGTCAGTTATTATTATTCACATAAGTTAATATGCGGGAGCCTATTTCTTAGTGGCATATGTCTGAGTATGTAAGCATGAGGACATAAAGTGTCATGAGCCTGTTCTTGTTTCTCCCACTCGGAACAGAGGAACAGTTGACAAGCATTAAAATCACACGCATTTTCAAAGCCCTGGAAACTAATTGGGAGGAACTATAGAAAACAAATGGTGATGATGAACAATGCAGAGTGGCAAAGCTGCCTCCCCAAATCCCCATGTTAAATAGACTTAAGCATCCCACATTGTGGCCTCGCCTGCAGAGGATTCTAAGAGGATCATTCCCCCATGGCAGGCTGGGTAAAAGGTGAAGGGTTAACAGGCCAATCCCAAGACAAGGTGTTGGCCCAAATTAGGTGTTTAGAACATTTGCTGAAGGACTTAGTCTGCTGGGTTTTTATTTCCAACAGCAAAAGTATTTAGGGAACAAAAAAAGACTTTTGTGTGGAAGAATTCAAGAAATTTAGTTGGGTCCCCTCTTCTTTATAGGAACCAAAAAGGTAAAAAAATATCTCCCTATTTAAGGAGACAATTACAGATAAAACACACTAAAGCTCATTTTGTATTCTGAGAATCAGCATCATATTGGTATGACTTCCTGTTCAATACTCTTCCTTGAAATGACTCTTTCATTGAGACCAAGCAGAACCACCAAGAAGTGCATATAGTTGCCTGGTACTCTAGAATCTAAATACATCCAATATATGTTTTCTTTTTCTTTTTTACTTTTTAGGGCAATAATTCTCCAATGAAATCTAGGCTTGAGGCAAGGGCAGGTAAAGGAAGACAAATTTAGAGTTTGACGAAGGAAATGTAATTGTACATCTGCCTCCGCCCCTAATCCCACATATTCCAAGGCCAGAAAAATGTCTTCAGCTATCCTGCAAAATACTTAAGCATTGGCTTTGGCTATGTTGTTATCCAAAGATGGACTTCTATAGCAATGAGATCATACATCTGAAAAACAGCATTTTTGAAGGAAGAGAAAAACATTTCCTGAGACATTTGTTTAACATACTCTGAAAAGGCTCCTGGTCACTCTAATCTAGCACCAGAATGCTCACATCACTTTTCTGAATTCCGAAGATGTTGGCATTGATGGAATGTAAAGGATTCACATTAGCAAATTCATATGAAACTGGCACCAATTAAATGTGTTTACCTTAATTTTGCAAGGATAGGCCCAGACACTTTTAAATGCCACTAGCATTTTAAAAACCAAACTACTGCACATGAAACTAACTTCAAATGCTATAAACTACAAAATTTAGAAAATTAAGTGTATGGATCCAGATAAAAGGTCATTGGAGGATGGGGGGGGGGGGGAGTAATGGTGGCAATTATTTAATCTACAGAAGGAACTGCCAATAGAATTCTTTTGGATAGCAAGATGACTAATGCATTTAAATAATAATGGCATACAGAAAACAAAAATGTGAGTCACACACCTTCTGCAGGAGATAAAATAAAATGCCACAAAAGCAACGACAAGCCTGAAACCCCAATCACATGAAATTCTTCTCATGTGAATCAACACAGTTTGTCTATCGGTTGCTCTGTCATGTAAAAAGGGCATTTCATAAAAAAGCAGCTAGTTCAGCTCAGTGACTGTGACTTGAACCTTACCTTGAGGTAACCATCATGCTTTGGTAGGAAGAAGTGTTTTCTATGTACTTCCCAGGGTATCGCACAGAATATTAAAAAGTCATGTATTCAGGGTCAAGAGTCAATAAAATTAATAATTTTTACTGCTTCATCAAGGATATTTGTAAGAGTGCCTGAAACTTTTTATTTCCTGCAAGTGTGCTAGGGTGCCACACCTTGATTTGTGCTAAGCTGCCAGATCACCAACGTAGCTTTTGCAGCATCGGAGCAAATGTCCGCATGGTGGGGAAAAGGAAGTAGCATTTTAGTATAAAGAGGAAATAGTTTTGAGCATACAGACCCACTCTGAGAACCACGGAGCCTGACTGTAAGTTACATGAGGACAAGACCTGTGCAGTTGTACGCTGGAGTGGCTAGCATTGGCTTGCAAGAGCTAATGGTTAACTTTTAAGGTTGCATGGCAGCTAATGTTACATTGGCTGTTTGATATCAGCCTTGGCAGGAGTGTTTACTCCACGGCAATCAGCAGGCATTACAAATCAAGGTCTTCCCCACTTCCTCCCCCCTCCCTCTGCCCCTGCTGCTAGTTAAACATCTACCAACACACCTCGGTCTGTGTCCCTGCTTCTGTGTGAATCGGCATCTCCCACGGTGCCTGCCACGTTTACCTATTCAATGAAAATTTGTTAAATAAATAACAGTAAAGAAGTAAGTCCACTAATGCTTGATTGCCTCTGGGCTAAGAGATTATTCAGTTCCTTAATTCCTTTTCTGAAACCCTTGGGCCAGATATGTTTCCTGATTCAGATTTTTTTTAAAAAAAATCTGAGAATGATAATATCAAACATATAGCCCACATTTACATAAAACCCGCAGCAGTGTCGACAACAGCATCTCAATGAGATGAAAAGGTTATATAAAGTCTCACATCAGTTCATGCCAGGTTTTTCTGCCAGGTAAGTTAGGGAACACAAAACAAAACCCTTTGGTTTTCTGAGCTTGGAGGATTTCAGAATTGCAGAAAAAGAGTGTGGACCTCTCTCAGGCTTTGAGCTGACAATGCCGGGAATTCGGCCCTGTCTGGATGGAAACCGCCCAGGGAAAGCCCATTTCCACAGATAGGCTGTACAGGGTTCATGCTCTATAGGTGGGAAACCAGGTCATAGCTTGGGCCACATAAAAACAAAAAAAGATGGGCTTGGAGGCATCTGTAATACTTTCAACAAAAATTAAAAAAAAAAATTAAAAAGGTGGGGGAAAAACACACACAAACGATGGGCTAGGTGGGACTCCCAGAGGGCGTTGGCCTGACGGAGAGTGGAAAGGCGGCAGTAGGTGGAGACTGACAATGACTGCAATTCCCCCTCCCTGTCCCACTGCATCTTCTCAGGCCCTCTCCCTGCGGGGGAAAGCAAGCCCCTCTCGCGGTCCTGTGTCTGCCTAAACGCCCAACGGCCGGATTTATTAACTTCATATCTTAGCGAGGACTTCACGCCAGACCCACCACAGGCCTGAGGGTGGCTCCCGCTGGGCCCCCAGGATGAGGACAAACGGTGGGGCTAAGAGTGCAGTGGCAGCGTGAATAGGGCCTGAATCAGGCCGGGCCTAATAACGCGTTTACTAACACCTGTATGAGTCCTCCATCACTAGGGGTGAACTGCTGTCGGACAAGCCATAATCCCGTAAGCTTTTCATTTGCATCTCCCTCATTAGCTGATTAAAACTCGAGGCAGGCAGGTTTCTGCAGCTGCTGGGCCCATTCCTTCACACCGCCTGCCTGGGTGGTTTTGGTAATGAAGTCATGTGGGTGGATGTGAGGTTCATATGTATGGAAGGGATTAAGAGTCTTAGAATTTGTGTGAGCCGATGTTGCCATATTCTCTCTACTGGAGCCCAGTAATTGGATGGGAGGAGAAATGGCAGACCCATTAGTGTGTCTGTTTACTCAGGAGCGGGGTGCTAGAGATTCAATTTTGCTTTCTTTGGCTCCCTCGCCTTTGTGAGGCGGGCCTGCTTTGTCTCCTCGGGCCCTGAGCACCTCCAAACCCCAGCCCCGCTAAGGCGATTCTGTCACAAAGGAGGGACAGTGGTGACTAGGGGCCTGGAGAGAAGAAATGCAGGCCCGGCTCAAGTACTACTTGAAGGCAGTCCCATCCCGCGCAGTCCAATCCTGGGCTAGAGAGCAAGAGATAATTGAAATTTATCAACACTTCTGGGTCTTTTCTTATTATTATTTTATTAGTTCTCCACATTTGGGATTAACCATCCTCAGCATCAAAGGGTCCGCAGGCTCCTTATTTGGGAAGTGAGCGGTTAGACATTTCAGAGGCTTCACAAAGCAATTGTTGTACTTGCCCGGTTTGCATAATTTTAATAGAGGAAAAATAACACGAAGAAAAAATCCATTTCCTGTGCTGTTTGTTCAGCTGGAGACAGAGCTCCTTGTGCCTGATGATGTAAGAGATGCTCCATTGTCTCGCCCCTCACCCCGACAATGAGGGCCCACTAATGTCGTTAACAAAACCGGACCAGGCAATTCTGAACACTTTGAAGCTGAACATTGTCTCCAAAGTGTATGGGGCGCCGCAGACAGAACGATGTTTATTCATCAGCAGACTTGGGGTTTGCAAAGTCCAGAGACTAGGACTCGCACCAGCAAAGAGTGAAAAACAGAAATGTGGACTGATCACCAGGCCAGGAGCTTGAAGCTGGAGAATATAGGGGGGAAGTGTGAATTTGGGAATTTTCGTTTTCTTTCTTAAAAATATTGGAGACATAGAGGAGAATATGTCAACTCTAATTTTGTGAAAGTTTATCTTATATTTTTAACTTTTTTACATTAAAAGCCACAGCACCGTTCTATTCGGGTGGCTCTGATGGTTGGAGCATCGTTCCATACACCAAAGGGTTGTGGGTTTGATTCCTGGTCAGGGCACATAGGGGAGGCAACTGATTGATATTTATCTCTCACATTGGTGTTTCTTTCTCTCTCTCTCTCTCTCTCTCTCTCTCTCTCTCTCCCCTCCCTCTCTCCCTCCCTCCCTCCCTCCTTCTCTCTCTACAAATCAATAAAAATATGTCCTCAGGTGAGGATTAAAAAAAAAAAAGCCACAGCCACAACCCCATTCACAAATTCTAATGTGAAACTTACTGTGCCAGTCATCGTACCACTTGTTGAAATATTCCATTTCAATTGCGTTTATGTTTTTAATGTCTTTACTGAAGGAACAAATTAAATGCAATCAAATGCAAGACTGAATGTCTGAGTTAGGTCATTTGCAGGGATTTTAGTGGAATCTTTTAGTGAGATTAAGGGATTCAAATGAGACCCTGATAGGCAATAGCAGAGAAACACAATACTAGTCATTACTAAAGTTTCCCACAGTAAAATCAAATTTTTTTTTTAAAAAATGAACAAAATACAGCAAGCCAGAAAACCAAATAAACAAATGAAACACTACAATAAACATCCTATGTGTATGCTTATGTCGGTAAAACAAAAGTTTTCCATTTCTATCCCCCTCTGCCTTTATTATTTTAATCATTTTTCCCACTCCTGGTAACAGTGTCAGTAAAGTGACTGGATCCCCAGTGCGTGGTGCTGATTCAGCTAACATTTTGGAGCCCCTCCTCTCTGCTGTGTTTAATTTAGAGTTAGAAAGAGCTAACCCGCCGAAACCGGTTTGGCTCAGTGGATAGAGCGTCTGCCTGCGGACTGAGAGGTCCCGGGTTTGATTCCGGTCAAGGGCATGTACCTGGGTTGCGGGCATATCCCCAGTAGGAGATGTGCAGGAGGCAGCTGATCGATGTTTCTCTCTCATCGATGTTTCTAACTCTCTATCTCTCTCCCTTCCTCTCTGTAAAAAATCAATAAAATATATTAAAAAAAAAAAAAAAAAGAAAGAAAGAAAGAGCTAACCCAATAAAATACACCAGATTTTAACCACAACCCAGCATTGACCGTCAGGATTAAAGGAAATCTGGTTAGAAAGATAGTGAGGAAGAGAAAATAGGGGAAAGTTTTATCCTGGCTCAAATAATGATCTTGAAGCCAGAGATTCATTGGATCTGAAGAGTAGAATGATCCTTAAAGATCCTCAAATCCAACGATGCAATCAACATTCTAAGTCAAGCAGGTCAAACTGCGGCCACAGGCCGCATTCGGCCCACAATGAATATTTTTGTGGCCCAGCCAACATAATGGTATGTAAGATGCGTTTTAATAAAAATTTCTTAACTTAATTTTTGCAATATCCTGTTATACATAATTATTAATAACGAACTACAATGTTCGCTAATGACTGATTAACTATAATCGTGTTGCATTCATTTCCCTTCCGTGCTTTCTGCGCAGGCGCACCATTTTTCTCCACTAATACTAGCAGTGAATATTTTAGCAGCCCATTGCCACATCATTAGTCTTGGACTGACTTGTTTGGTGTGCGCAACAGGAAATATTTCGCTTTCGGAGAACAAGAAAAATAGGTTTATTTGCGTTATGCTTATTAATTTGTGCAGTTATTCAGTGTCTGGTAAATTAATGTTCAAGAAAAAAATATTCATTTCTGTTAAAACGTTCTATTACTTTATGTTAATGATTACTCATTTATTTCAGCCCTTTGTATTCAGCATGTCTCTATCAAAATAAACCTATATTTCTATGAAAATTGAAGCTTTTGGTTTTTTGTGGCCCACATAAACTTAAACCTTGTTTATTTGGCCTGTGTTAGCCTTTGAGTTTGACATGCTGCTCTAAGTCCTCTCTTAGCAAAAATTCGATGTAACCCTCTAACTTGTTCCAAACATTTATGACCCATCACATTCTGAAAGTTTGTAATCCTGATCTACAAGCTGATCTTCTGGCCACTTTGCATCCCTCTCAAACTTTACATAATCTTTACATAATATATTCCTCAGGGGAAGGAAATTAACATTTTTGAGCACCTTCTTACTAGATAGCAGGTGCCATATAGCTTAGTATGCTAAGTGGGAATAATTATTCTCATTTATATAAGGAAACTGAGGCTCAGAGAGGTTGAACAGCTTACCCAAGGACACTCAGCCTCTAAGCAGATGAGCCACCCTGGTCTGACCTCTTGCTCCGTAACAAACCATTCCAAACTATGTGGTTTAAAACAACCACCATTTTATTATTTCTCACGAGCCTGTGGTTTGGTTGGAGGTGTTGCTGGACTGGGCTGGTGTGGCTGGAGCCAGATGGTCAGGGATGGCCTCACCCAGGTTTGGCCTCAGCTGGGATGGCTGGGACAGCTGGCCCTGCCTCTACATCATCCTTAAAGAGGCTAATGCATATGGCGGCAGTCTTTCAAGAGAGGGGGAGCAGAAGCTGCAAGGCCTACTGAGATCTAGGCTCTGAACTTGGAGTGACTTCCCATCATTCTAGTGACCAAAAGAAGTCACAAGGCCAGCCAAGGCTCAACAGATGGGGAAACAGATTCTGCCTCTTGATGGGAGGAGCTGTAGAGAATGTTTGGCCATTTGCAATTGAACACATGGCCTCTCGTCTATGCTTTCAACTCTGGAGTCAGTCCATGTTCAAATCCTGATTTTACCAGGCATTAGCTGTGATGCCTTCAGAAAGTTAACTTACCTCTTCCTGTCTATTTCCCAACCTGTTAAACAAAGATAATGACAGGACCCTCTTCTGAGGGTAGTTATGAGAATTAAGTGATTATAAATTTTTCACTTAGAATACTGCTGGTATAAAGTCTGCACAATACTGTAAGTATTAGTGACCATTATTATTGTTATTATTCTGTTGTTGTTAACTGATATGGTGTACTATCTACCTCAATATTTATTAATGTTATGTGCTATGACCTGGGGACATAAAATAAAGGAGTTGGGTGGGAAATATTTGATATTTATTTACCACCTGTTTATGTAGGCTCTACACTAGGTGCTTCACATGGAGTATTTAATTCTTACAAGAATCCAATACCATAGGTGTTATTCTCCCTGGTTACAGGTAAACTAAGGAGAATAAGATATGGTCTCTTATTTTTCAAAATGCTCATACATTAGTGTGGAAAACATTACTCAAAAAATGACATCTGTTTTGTTCTTTTACAACACACTCATGCATATTATTAACTCACTAGAATTCAACATTTTTGTTAGTAAGTAACTGAAGATACTGATGTGCAGAGAAATTAAGCATCAGAGAGATCCAAAGCTAGTATGGAGAAGTGCCTGGATTAGGTCCGATGTCTTCAGCCACTTTGCTGTGGGCTCCTCCATGATGCCCAATGTCTCACTTATTTAAATCAGCAAATGTCATATGAGAAGGAAAAATGTCTCCAGAAATTGTTAAGAAACACTTGACTACGTGAAGGCAGAACATTCAAAAGAAGCACAAGATGGCTGTCCCTGATACATTCTGCACCCTGTTATAAGGCTTCCAGGTATTTACTGACATCAGTTTTGGATGTGGTATGCCTATTAAGCAGATATGGCAACACTAATGCACCATGTCCTTCTCAGGACTAGATTTATAGAGCCCAGTTCATAGCAGGAAACAGTTCCACAGCCGGCTTGGTTTGTAATCAGTTCACAGATGCAAAACATGAATCGAAGTCCAGGATGGCCAAAACTAGAATAGCTTTAGAAAACGGGGACCCTCCACTTAGTTGACAATTACCTCAGATCTCAGTCAAGGCTAGATTAGCACAGGTGGCTCCTTTGCATATTGGAGAGGACCAATATAAGCCATCAGAAAGAGCAGGGGCTGGAGCCAGACAGACCTAGCTTTTGATCCACACCCCAGGCAAGTCCTTCACTCTATGAATCTTGGTTTTCTCATCAATAATAAAAACACGTTTAGAGAAGTGTAGTGTGGACTGTGTGAGGTCCTACCCATAAAATTCTGACCACCGTGCCTGGTACATGGTAACCTCTTCCAACTGGTAAAAGATGAATTCATAGTACCCAAGTGAGGAACCCAAGACATGCTCAAATCCTGCCCTGTAATCACCCCTTCTTTGGAGGGGGCTACACACATGAGGAACAGAAGTGGAATGGAAATCAAAGTTGAATTTTGGCATCAGCTGCTTGCACACCCTTGTCCCGAGTTCTGGGAAAGCTGTACGTGGTTTTAGTTTGAGGATGAGGCAGAGCCTTTGCACTCTCCTCCCAAATTTAAATTTCAGAATTGTCTACCCTCTGGTGGATTCATGGAGGAATAAGGTCAAAGAAAAGAGGAAGAAAAAGTTGGTCAGGTTTGGAAAGAGAAAAAGTAAAAAGGAGACAGAGGAAGAAGATGCAGAAGGAGGAGGGGGCAGAGAGAAGAAGAAGATGAAGAGTTGGGCCCATCTAAATGTGCTGGGCCCTGTCTGGATCTGCTCTTCACACAGAGGTAGGAGGAAATGGTAGGGGGTTAGTAACACGGTGACCCTGTCTATTGGTAACCATGTCCTATTCAATGTTTTAGATTCTCATCATTCAGATTAGCAGCTCTTCATCCCTTGACAGTGGCCATGGAAGAAGGTGAGTGAAGGCAGACCCAGCATTGAGACACCCAGTATTGGAAGACTCACCTACTCTACAGCACATAATTGTAATGACTGTCATTGATGGTGTTGCTGTGGTTATATTCCTGTGATTCAGTGTCCCCACTATTAGAGAAGAGGAAACTGAATAGCGAGGACAATGGTTTCTTTCAGCTCTGAATTAATAACAGTAATATTTTAGAAAAACTATACAGAAATAAAAACCTATAAATCAAAATTTACTTTATTATGCTAATAATGCATTGAGAGATAGTGTGGCATAAAAAGAGCGCAAAGGGTCATACTTGGGCATATTATTTAACCCTTCTGAGTCTTAGTTTCCCCATCTGTAAATAAAATTAATGATATCTCACACCTGCTAGAATGGCTATCATCAACAAATCAACAAACGACAAGTGCTGGAGAGGATGCGGAGAAAAAGGAACCCTCCTGCACTACCGGTGGGAATGCAGACTGGTGCAGCCACTTTGGAAGACAGTATGGAGTTTCCTCAAAAAGTTAAAAATGGAACTCCCATTTGACCCAGTGATCCCACTTCTAGGAACATATCCCAAGAAACCAGAAACACCGATCAGAAAGGATACATGCATCCCTATGTTTATAGCAGCACAATTGACCATAGCTAAGATTTGGAAACAGCCTAAGTGCCCATCAGCAGATGAGTGGATTAAAAAACTGTGGTACATCTGCACAATGGAATACTATGCTGCTGTAAAAAAGAAGGAACTCTTACCATTTGCAACAGCATGGATGGAACTGGAGAGCATTATGCTAAGGGAAATAAGCCAGTCAGAGAAAGATAAATATCACATGATCTCACTCGTTTATGGATAATAAAGACCATTATAAACTGATGAACAAAAATAGATACAGAGGCAGAGCAGCATGGAACAGACTGTCAAACTACAGCAGGAAGGCCGGGGAGGGTTGGGGGGCAGGAGGTAGGGGGGTAAGAGATCAACTGAAGGACTTGTATGCATGCATATAAGCATAACCAATGGGCACAAGACACTGCAGGGTAGGGGAGGCCAGGGGAAGGTCAAGGGGGAAAAAAAAAAGGAGACATATGTAATACTCTTTGTAATACTTTAAGCAATAAAACAAAATAAAAAAACCCAAAACAAAAAACAAAACACACAAAAAAAACCTAATGATAACTACCTTCCAAATTAGGGAGTTTTAATGAGCTAATCTATACTAATAAAAGGGTAATATGCTAATGAAACTGGAGAGACCGGACATCTTCCAGACATCCTTCCAGATGTCCTTCTGGACAAAAGCACAGTGGCTGCAAGGCCAAGGAGGGCCAGCGGCTAGCAGTGGCAGCAGCAGCGGGGTGATGGGGGTAGCACCTTCCTCTGATTGCCCACCTGGTCGCCTCCCACAGAGAGAAGCCATGGGTGGTGGCAGCAGTGGGGCAATTTGGGGTGGGGCTGGCCGCTCACTGTCCCCAGATCTGCCCATTGGGGTTGCCTCCCACAGAGGAAGGCCACCGGCTGTGGTGGTGCAATGGGGGACGGGGCTGGCAACTCTCCACCCACGCTGTCCCCTGATTGGCCTGCCTGCCAGTCGTCTCCCACAGAGGGAGGCCAGACTGTGGCTTAGGCCCACTCCCCATGGGAAGCGGGCCTAAGCCATCAGTAGGACATCCCCTGAGGGCTCCCAGACTATGAGAGGGGGCAGGCTGGGCTGAGGGACCCTCCCCCCCCATGCATAAATTTTCATGCACCAGGCCTCTAGTATGAAATAAAGTCTTGCATGTGGTCAAAGTTCAAGAAATGTAGTTATTTTTATTACTGAAAATATGATATAAGATTATTTTATCAATTCTGATCTTTATTATGCTATTCAATGTACTGCCATTTTTTCAGCTTTAAATTTGTCATTCCTTATCCACTACCTCCCATCATCATTCTGTTCACCCACAGACCATGCCCAGTTGGAGCCCTGTAATAGAAGTAGCTTCAGATTCAGATTCAGGAAGAACTAGAATTTAATTGAGGAGCTATAATTTTAAAATTTTATGACTTGGGGCCTATAATTTACTTTCTCTGAACTGTCTTCTTACTTAGTTAATAATTCTGTGGCAAAATTTCTAGTTGCTGACCCCAGTATCCATTCTCTTCCTTTTATCTAGGCATACTGCTGCCTAAGTATAAGACTACATTTCCCATCTTCCTTTGCAGCTAGTTGTGGTCACATGTCTAAATTTTGGCCAGTGAGATATAATTAGGAGTGTCATATAGCCCTCCTTTAATTGTTCTTATTTCTTGGAACAAAGGTATGATGGCTGGAACTCAACAAACTTCTTGGCCCCTGGGGATGACTTAACAGAGAGCTAAAGGAACCTAATTCCTGAGATAGTAGGGTTCCCATTCCAGCCCAATAATGTCTACCTCTGAACATCTCATGAATGATTTAAAATAATTATCCTTGTTTAAACTAATCCTATTTTGAGTTTTCTGTCACCTGCAGTCAAACCTACATAAGATAACGAATGTTGAAGTTATTGGCATATTATAGGCACTCAATAATTTTAGTCTCTCTCATCTTTCCATCAAATCCACTCCTCTTATTTTAGTGAGAGAGCCTTTCTTAAATTCAAATATCAAACAAGAAATTCCACAGAGGTGCTCACATTATCCCCATTTCAAAATCATAGTTGGGGTTATGAGGAAGATCAAATGAAATAATTCTGTAAAAATATGTGTAAAACTCTATCTAAATGGGAAGCATCAAGATCTTTCTTGCTAAGGCCACACCCCTTCTGACTACCCTTATTCTTGCTCTCTTCTGCGGAATCCCAACCCCTCCTCGCACATACCTCATTTTCCAGTGACACAAAACTGAACACCTGATACCCAAGTCTCAAACTTTTCTACTGATGGCAGAGAAGAATAAGCACAGGCCCAGGGATATCTGAAAACAAAGCCTGAGCAGCCTTATGGAAATACCCCAAATTTCTTGGAAGCATTAGATCTTATCTCAAAAAATTAATTTGGATTTTAAATATCCTCCTATTTACATTGATAAGAATATCCTGTTTCAATCCCTCGACTTTGAGTAGCCTATGGCTTTGAGAACTCCCCAGATCCAGGTCTGGAAAGGAAGCCCAAATTTTCCATATCTTTGTGCTGTTTCTTCTGCCTGAAGTGCCTTTCCTTGAACTTGACCCTCATAGCCTCCTCTGTAAAAGTGCTCATGATTCCTTTAGGCCAGTGGTTCTCAATCTTCCTAATGCCGCGACCCTTTAATACAGTTCCTCATGTTGTGGTGACCCCCAATTTCATTGTTACAAATTGAACATAATTAAAGCATAGTGATTAATCACAAAACCAATATGTAATTATATATGTGTTTTCCGATGGTCTTAGGCGACCCCTGTGGAAGGTTAGTTCGACCCCCAAAGGGGTCTCGACCCACAGGTTAAGAACCGCTGCTTTAGGCAGACCTAGTCACTCTAACATGTTGTACATCCCTCCACTGTAGTACTTAAGAGATTATTTCTAAACTGGTTTTGTGGGTGGGGACATTCAGAGTGGGATGGGCTTTCTTTTCCATTAATCTACAATATCCTCCAGGGAAAGGACTGCAATTTTGTACCATCATCACTACTACAATTACCCAACCCCCCTCCCCATTAGAGCCTAGCACTATGCCTACTCCATAATAGATGCTCATTAAAGTTGAGATAAAATGGATAAATGAATGAATGTTCAACAAATAACTCAAAATTAAGAGGCAACTTTGTGGGCCTTAACCTCAAATTTCACCCACATGCACTGTCTAGTTTGACTGGGGTCAATGCCAGCAGTGCCCTCTCCCATGTACGTGGCTTACCACACTTCTAAATTGGGCCCTGGATCCTTCTACGTGGACAATGCAAGGATAAAGGCAACTACCTCTAACGCAAGTCACCCCAGCCACGAAAATCCACTGCCAATGTCCCAATGGTCTCCGAAATGTCAATACTACGAAGGTTGACGCTAAGCTCCGCACACCCCACATTATCAAATGCCCGTTTGCTTCATGTTTTGTCTGGACTGTCAGCACCATTTAATGCTGAGCGGGTCCCTTATCTTTATTGATCACTTAATTTATCTTTTCTTAACTTCCCTTGCACCGTCTGGTGCCGTGTGTCCGTCTGTTGAGGCTGTCATGACTGGTTTGCTCTTGAAATAATAGGGGCAGCAGGTGGTGTGACTAAGTCGACCCTTTGCAGAATGGGGGACCATTCCCAGTCCCTGTCTCAACCTGCCAGTGTGTCTACACCCTCCCAGCTGTTCCACATTAAAGCAGTCAACTGTGACTTTACAGTCCGAGTTTTACACAACTGTTTTACAAACCGGGAAGAAGGTCTTTTGTGGCAAATCCTTTGTCAGGAAGTACAAGGCGGGTGGGGGGAGAGAAAGCCAGTTACAGACTGGGTGCATTTTAATAACTATGCAGATAGATGCAGACTTCTTTACTTTGGTGAGAAAGGGCTATGGATGGGAGTGGGAGGCTGACTGGCAGGAGAGAGAGAGCAGGCTGACTACTTGCTCTTGGGACGATTTAGTAAGAAGAGCAACTGCTCTTTGAACACTAGCTTCAGCTTCAAATGGACTGTATACTCCATGAAAGCCTTCATTCCTCTTGTAGAGTGAAAATAAGGGCAGTTCGTTAGAGCCCTGTGTCCTGAGGTCAGTACTCTGGGGACAGGTATTATGCAATTGAGAAAATAGCAAGAAAATGATGCCTTTGGGACTCAAAAGCCAAGTTTAAGATTTGGGGCTTGTAATCACATGTGAAAAGAAATGAGACCAAGTGAAAAGAGCACAGAGTTTTGATTCAGACAGATCCAGGCTCCAAAGTTAAGTAACTTTGACATGGTCAGTGTTAATGATATGGAATATTAAAATCTCTATTTCTTAAAACAGAACTCTTTCAGCCTTGCTGATCAAGGAAAAAAGAGGGAAGACACAAATTACCAAAATTAGGAATGAAAGAGAAAGCATTAATATATACCCTATAGAAAATAAAAGGATAATAAGATAATATTATAAACATCTTGTGCCAAAAATGTTGATAGCTTGAATGCAATGGACAAATTCCTTGAAAGACAAACTACTCAAGAAGAAATAGATGATCTGAATTGTCCTGCATTAAAGTAATTACATTTATTATCAAAAACTTTTCCACAAATAATACATGAGGCCTAGATGGGTTCACTGGTGATTTCTACCAAATAGTTAAGAGAGAAATATGACAACTTTATACAAACTCGTGCATAAGATAAAAGAGGAAAAAACATTTTCCAAGTCATTTTTTGAGGCCAGCATTACCCTGATAGTGAACCTAGAGGAAGACATTATAGGAAAAGAAAACAACAAGCGAATATCCCTCATGACACAAAAATTCTTAATAAAATTTTATCAGAATCCATCAATATATGAAAACTATCTATCATGAGAAAACAGAATTTATCCCCAAAATTCAAGGTTGATTCAACATTTAAAAGTTAATCAATCTAACCAATCAGGTAAATGAACTACAAACAAAATGCCCTATGGCCATATTAATAGATACAAAAATAAATTGACAAGATCCAGTATCTATTCATGATGACATTTTTGGCAAGAGAGGAATAGAAGGGCACAACCTCAACTTTAAAAAGGCCATTTATAACCCTCTATTAAAAAACTATAGTTAACATTATATAAAAATTTTAAAAAATCAAAACTATAGGAACAAGGTCAGGGTTGTCAGGGGCTAGCATGAGGTAAGATTTTGGGGATAATTGGAATATTTTATATCTTGGTTGGTTGTTGGTTACATGACTGCATATACAGTAAAACTCACTGAACTGTACATCTAAAAAGGGTGAATTTTCCTGGTTGGTGTGGCTCAATGGTTGAGTGTCAACCCATGAATCAGTCCACTGGTTCAATTCCCGGTTAGGGCACATGCCCAAGTTTTGGGCTCTATTCCCAGTAGGGGGCATGCAGGAGGCAGCCAATCCATGTCTCTCATGGATGTTTCTATCTCCACCTTCTCCTCTCTCTAAAAGCAATAAAAAACACATTTAAAAAATAAAAAAATAATGAATTTTATTCTATATAAGTTGTATCCCAACCAACCTGCTTTATTTTTTAAAAGTATGATGGCTGATGCCTCCTATAAAAAGCTTTGAAACAAAACTAATGTACAAGTGAGTTAAGGCCACCTTTTAAGGAATAAGTATGCTTATGCATTTATACTGTTACAGAGAACAGAAAAAACATGAAGAGTTTCCCAATGTTACACGAAAATAGCCCAAAACTGATAGGTCAACTTCACAAAGATAGCAGTTAAAGAAAACTCCAGTATTGTAATTATAGATGGAAATATATAAAATATTAGCAAACCTACTTGAGCAATATTTGAAAAAAAAATACATTAGAGCCAAATAGGATTTATTCTAAAATTGCAAAAAATGTTTCAATATAAGATAATCAGTGTACTTACATTGATTCCTAATTTTGGAAGAAAACCTCAATAAACAAAAGGTAATAATGAACTAAAATCTCAATAAACCAAAGGTAATTATGCAACTAAAATAGAACATTATAAAGAATTATTTGAAATTATCTGAAATACCAGAAGAAATAAAATATAAAGTAATAAAAGTGGAGATAAAGTTACAATTAATACAGATTATATAATTGTCCAGCTGGAAACCCCCCCCCCCCAAAAAAATGCAAAGAAATCCTATCATATGCTACCACAAGGATGAACCTTGAGAACATTATACTAAATTAAATAAGCCAATTACAAAGAGATAAGTACTGCCTCATTCTTATATGAGGTATCTGAAGTAGTCAAACTCACAGAAAGAGAAAGTAGAATGTACTTACCAGGGTCTGGGGGGAGGAGGGAATGGGAAGTTGTTCCATGGACACAGAGTTTCAGTTTTGCAAGATGAGAAAGTTCTAGAGATCTGGTGCACAACGTGCATTTAGTTAACACTGCTTCAGTAAATTTTATATTATGTGTTTTTACAATAAAAATACTATTGGAACTACTTAGAATTTTTTCTTTTAAAAATAATAATCTATGATTGGAATGCTATAGAAAATTAGCAACCAGTTAGAAATGTAATGGAAAGACAGTGCCAAAATGACAAAACCAACAATATAATACCTTGAATAAACCAAAGCTTGCAGAACCTAAATAAAATAACCATAGGCCCTAGCTGGTTTGGTTCAGTGGATAGAGCATCAGACTGTGGACTGAAGGGTCCCAGGTCCAATTCTGGTCAGGGACACATGCCCGGGTTGTGGGCTCGATCCCCAGTTGGGGGCGTGCAGGAGGCAGCCAGTCAGTGGTTCTTTCTCATCATTGATGTTTCTCTCTCTCTCTCCCTTCCTTTATGAATTCAATAAAAATATAAAAAGAAAAAAAGAGAGTGTGTTGTTAATATTGAAAAAAAATCATAAAACTTTACTGAGGAACTAAAACAAAAAACTTGAATAAATGGTGAGACCTAGCATGTCCTTCAATGATAAGGCTGATTATTATAAAGCTGTAAATTCTTCTCAGAAGTAAATGATATTTCAATAAAAATTCCAAGGAAAAAATAAAAATTTCAATTAGATATTTTAAAAGTACATCCAGAATGTTAAGCTCTGAGAACAGTCTAGAACACTTTAGAAAAGTATCATAATTAATCAGTGTGAAGGGCACAGGGTTAGTTATGCTAGATATTAGATATCAGAACATATTATAAAACTACCATAATTAAAACAGTATGTCATGGTGTACTTTCATTTTCAGAAAAGACAGGAAACTTTTCTGAATTAAAAGGTCAAAACCATACTTAAGCATATAATAAATTTAATACGTGATAAAGGTGACTTTTCAAAATAGTAAGGAAAAGGTCTAAGGTCCATTATTCAATAAATGAAGCTGGGACAACAGGTTCATCACTTGGAGGAAAAAGTTACATATATGTTTATTCCTTATTATATATCCAAATACACTTCAAATGCTTTAACTATTTAAATGTGACGGGTACATATTCAAATAATCATAGAGTGGAAAAGGGTAATTTTCCAGAAGAGCCCTACTGGCAATCTGTGACTAATTCTCAACTCTTTCTGAAATTGGTGTAGAAAGAATATAATTGGCCACATCAAACCCCAACATGAAGATCCTTCCAGTTTTAAAAGTCTAAGATTCTGTCAGGAGTTCATTTAAAACAAACTCGCAATGCTCAGGTTGGTTGGTTGCCAGGGTCAATGCACAGAGAAGTCTCCTTACCCTAGTCCTTTTCCCCTTCAACTCATCAGTGATTACAGATGCCAACTCTCTATATAGCCCCTCCTCAGCTCTATAGTAGGGAAAATAAACAACATAGAGTCTGTGCCCTCAAAGGATTTATAGCTTGTCTTATAATAAGAATTGCTCTTCAAAATGATCATCCCAAAGATAGTGCGATCCAGAATTATCAGGAAAGGTTCAACTGTGTTTCCTTCCTTGGTAACAAAGTGGTGCCAAAGCTGAGAGACCATCTCCATAGAAATCTATGACCTTCTAGAGGGCAGAGCCCAGCCTTATCCATTGCTATATCCCCCCACAGCGCCCAACTTGGTGGATCTCCCAACAGTCCCTCCACAAATGTTACATGGAATGACAGAGGAGCTTGACATGTCATCTTAAATGCCAATAAGCCCTTTTGACTAGTTTCAAAGAAAGCCCAATTTGTATTAAAAAAGATTTTAGACTTAAACAATAGTCAAAATTAAATACTGCAGGAGAAACTAAGATGGCGGCATAGATAAACACCGGGAAATAGTCGCCTCACACAACAATTGAAAAATATTCCAAAGGATGGAGCAAACATCGTCCAGAACAACAGGAAGGCTGGCTGAGTGTAATTTCTACAACTAGAAGAAAAGAAAAGCACGCTGAGAGCCAGAGGAACTGCGGAGGTGAAGTGCAGAGGTACGGCGGCTCGCGCGCACGGAAAGGGGGTGGCACCTGAGGACGCGGCTGTCTTTTTGAATCACAAGCTCCCGACTGCTCTGAACTCCGGTTCCGGGAAGTCTCTGGGGACCCAGGACTCATACGGGGAGAAGCTGGTCTGTCAGGCGGCAGCGGGCGAACTTGAGGGCAGCTTTCCCTCAGAGGTGCTTGCAGCCGTTACCGGGACACTGAGACGCGCAACTCCAGGCGCGGAGAATCACCATAGCTGCTTTCTCCACCCTTTGACTCCCTGAGACCCCGCCCCACCCAGGCTGCGGCAGAGGCTTGTGCATGTGAATGTACCTAACTACAGCCCAGCCAGGCAGACCCGGAACTTCCAAGAGAAGGCCCAAGGCCCCGCAGCGGCTTGCATTGCTTCACAGCTGAGCCTCTTCGAGGCTCCGGCTGTGTGGCCTCAGGCAGGGGCTGAATTAGCACCTCCTTAGATCCAGGAGCCACTGTACCCAGTGGTCAGAGGGGGACCATTCTCCCACTTCAGACACAGCTGATTCCCACAGCCAATTGGCCTGGAGGTCAATTCCTCCCAGTGATCCTACAACAACCAAGGCACCAAGAGTGCACCAAGAGTGTCCACCCCAGGTAACTGGGGAGGCTGAGCCACTGGGCCCTACAGGACACCTGGCGCGCAGGGCCACTCTATCAACACAGGGAAGCAGCCAAAATGCGGAGACAAAAAAACAGGTCACAAATGGCAGAAACGGAGGAAAGCAAATGACTGGATATAGAGTTCAAGGCCACGTTTATAAGGTTTGTCAAGAATTTTATGGAAACCGCCGGTAAATTTAATGAATCCCTCAAGGAGTATAGTGAGACCATGGAGGACATAAAAAAGGACCAACTAGAAATTAAGCATACACTGACTGAAATAAAGAATAATTTACAGAGATCCAACAGCAGACAAGAGGATCCCAAGAATCAAGTCAAAGATTTGAAATACAAAGAAACAAAAAATACCCAACCGAAAAAGAAAAAAGAAAAGAGATTCAAAAAATATGAAGATAGTGTAAGGAACCTCTGGGACAACTTCAAGCGTACCAACATCAGAATTATAGGGGTACCAGAAGGAGAGAGAGGGCAAGATATTGAAAACCTTTTTGAAGAAATAATGACAGAAAACTTCCCCCACCTGGTGAAAGAAATGGACCTACAAGTCCAGGAAGCGCAGAGAACCCCAAACAAAAGGAATCCAAAGAGGACCACACCAAGACACATCATAATTAAAATGCCAAGAGCAAAAGATAAAGAGAGAATCTTAAAAGCAGCAAGAGAAAGACAGTCAGTTACCTACAAGGGAGTACCCATTCGACTGTCAGCTGATTTCTCAACAGAAACCATGCAGGCCAGAAGAGAGTGGCAAGAAATATTCAAAGAGATGAATAGCAAGAACCTGCAACCAAGATTACTTTATCCAGCAAAGCTATCATTCAGAATTGAAGGTCAGATAAAGAGCTTCACGGATAAGAAAAAGCTAAAGGAGTTCATCACCACCAAACCAGCATTATATGAAATGCTGAAAGGTATTCTTTAAGAAGAGGAAGAAGAAAAAGGAACTCTTACCATTTGCCACAGCATGGATGGAACTGGAGAGCGGATAAATACCACAGGATCTCACTTATTTGTGGAATATAATGAACAACATAAACTGATGAACAAGGACTGATCCAGAGACGGAGAGGCATTGATTGGACTGTCGGGCCTTGGAGGGAAGGTAGGGGAGGGTGGGGGCAAGGGGGAAAGATCAACCAAAGGACTTATATGCAAGCATATAGGCCTAACCAATGGACACGGACAACGGGGGGGGGGGGGGGTAGAGGGTACACATATGTAATATCTTAATCAATAAAAAAAAAAAAAATTAGATACTGCAATAACCTTGATTTTGTTATACTAGTATCTCTGTTTTCACTCTTTGGTCTCAGCTCTTTTGCTTAAAAATTTTCTGCATTTATTTGCATACTTATTTATAGGTGTTTCAGTTGAGATAATAGGCATAGCATTCAATTCCTCTGGTGTGTTGATATTTTAAAGTAGTGGGATGCAACGTTTATATAACATTCCTAATTTCCAGGTTTTTTTCCTGCTCAAATGTGAAGGCCAGGCCCTTAAGAGATAATGATCTAAATAATTTTCACTTTGAGACTAAGTTTAAAACTCAACCATCTATAAAAAAAACTCCTTTACAGATTTTCTTTTTTCCAGGAAAAAAATCTGACTCTCCTGATAAACCTGCACACATCCATTTATTATAAAATGGGAGTTATGCAATTTATCCTATTTCTTTTTGGTTTAAGCTAAATAACTTTGTCTCTGGTTCACAATTGTTTTCTCTATGTAATTTTTTTTAACCTCTCATTTTTGAATGTCTTACAATTTTATTTAAATTGCCTCAGAATTTCTCTGGAAATTAGCAGGTATAGAGTACTAAAATGTAAACTGATTAAATTAATAATGGCAGTTTAAGGATAGAGTCCATTAGGTCCTTCCTCTCTTTTCTCTCCTATTTTGTTTAATTACTTAGATCTTGAAGTCTTTCAAGAGCTTTGATTGATTTCTTTTGAAACCCATGTAGTGATATAATCAGATTGAATGCTATTTATTCTTTTTCTCATAATGAAATCAGAAATGACTTCTTTGGTCCCCAAAAAAGAATTTTTATAACAAAAATAAAAAATTTAATAAGCAACCAAAGCCAAGTAGCAGGCAATAGTATTGTCCAAGAAAATACTAGTATGAAAATCTGAAATTCTCCTCGAAGAACAAATATTCAAAATGATATACAAGACAAAATATTGGCACAACCCAAATAATAAGCAACATGTTTTCTTACAGACAGTATCACAAGCTTTAACCAATAATCAAAATCTGGGGTTCAGGTGTACCCCTGAAGACGAATGTCATCAAGCATGATCACATTTCCAATACACCCCTGCATCAGAAATAAAACAATGTGAGAGAGCCGCTGAAATGTCTACCATCACATTGTGGAAGTTGGACTTTCTCTAAACATCTTCAGTTAAAAGTTCTCCAGTTGGCATTATTTACTGTGGGCCGGGCAACCACATAGCAGGACCCGTCACCTCAAGGACCCAGGGTGTAAATTAGAAAGAGTGCACTAGTGAACGGAGTTTGGTGGTCGTTTGAGACCCTGATGGACATTTGTCTACCTCACAAAAGCCTCCGTACAATTGGACACAATTCGTCACAACTGACAGTTTTTCCTCTGAGGAGGCCCAGATCTAGAATGGCACAGATGTCCTAGTTTTTCTCCTTTCTCAGTTGGGATCACAGGGACAAAATTCACCCAGCAGATTCAACAATTCCAAAGCAGTTGCTCTTTTTCCCTATCTCTCTGATGTTCTGAACAGTTTCCTTAGCTTGAGAGAAGCAGCCCCTCGGCCATTGCCAGACCCAACCAGCAGGAGGAGACCTACAGGGACACAATCATTTTATGAACCATTATAAAGGCTCTAAAAACCACAAGCTGAGAGACCATCTCCATAGAAATCTATGACCTTCTAGAGGGCAGAGCCCAGCCTTATCCATTGCTGTATCCCCCGACAGCGCCCAACTTGATCTCCCAACAGTCCCTTCACAAATGTTATATGGAATGACAGAGGAGCTTGACATGTCATCTTAAATGCCAATAAGCCCTTTTGACTCAAGTCTCCCTTACACTAGTTTCAAAGAAAGCCCAATTTGTAGCCAGACTCTACAGCAGGGTCATAAGAAGGTACAACTGCAATAAATCCTTATGGCAAGCATCATCAAACTCTTGTGCTTTTTTTTTTATTATTATTCCCAGAAAAAGGACAGAGGAAAACAAAAAAATTGTTGTGTAGGCACCTTGCAGGGAGTACAGTTTCTATATAATTGTCTTAAGAGTCATTGAAGCTGTCCTTTAACAACTCACAAATTATCTCCTGACAACTTGAAATAATAGATCTTTTTGTTAAAAGGAGAAAGGTTACGGAGACCAAAGGTTAAACAGGTCTTTTCATCATGATAAATCACTGGTTAATGAGGTCACTATTGTTGGGTATTATAGCCATTCCCTTTAATGCCATTACCTCCTGGTTGTAAAGCTGACACTACTAATGGCCTGCATTCTTTGAACTTTTCCACAATATTGACTGGCTTTTCTGAGCAGATGTTCCTTGGATGTGATTGCAAAAAGGTCTACAATTCTTAGTCATGGAAAGAACTTCAAGAAAGCTTATGGAATCCAGGCAGTCTAGGCATTTGCAGAGAGGCAGTAAGAGGCAGCATAAAGACAAGAACCAGCTTTAATTCTGTGATAACCACATCCATTTGCTGTAAGTACCTGAGGAGATACAGTGTGGCAACCAGCACTGGAGAACTTAATGAATGGTCATTAGTTAGAAAGAAGGTGATGGGTGCAATTAATATTTGGGTTACTCCTTATGCATTGCAATAAAATACATCTCACTTGATCCTTAAAAAAACTCTCTAGCCCTACTCGGTTTGGCTCAGTGGCTAGAGCGTCGGCCTGCAGACTGAAGGGTCCCGGGTTCGATTCTGGTGAAGGGCACATGCCCGGGGTTTCAGGTCCATCCCCAGTAGAGGGCGTGCAGGAGGCAGCCAATCAATGATTCTCTCTCATCATTGATGTTTCTCTCTCCCTTTCTCTTCCTCTCTTAAATCAATTAAATATATATATATATATTTAAAAAGTGATCACTAGTCTATTAAAACAAAACAAAGCTCTAAGTTCCATATCTGATTATCCCTTTTAGACGGGGGGACTGAGAACCTGTGGAGAAATCGTTTTCCTAGGTCCTTCAGATATTAGATGATGAGGAAACGCTAACTCCAAACCTTGTGCTCTTTCATACAGTCATTACCACCAGGAGAAGTAAGTAACGAATTCTGCATCAGACTCTGTAGTAAGCATCAGTGGCCACAGATATTTCTTTTACAAATGACAATTCCATGACAGAGTAGTTCTCCATTGTACTTGATGACTGAACAGAAATAGAACTATATTAATTCACAATAGAAAGATTTTAGAGATCAGTTACATAGGGAACAGAGGCCCCGAGGCAGGCAACTAAGAAACACTCCAAAGTAGAAAATGAATGAATTATAATCAATACCATATTTTTCATTCTTAGGGCAGAATGGCTTCCAGGGCCCATTTTCAATTTTTAAATCACAAAATCTCTCTTCCTTTGTTTTGTTGTTGTAGCATTGTTTTTGTTTTTATGTGGATCAAAAATGAAAAACTGGATTAGTAATCCAGATATATAGCTAATATGAAATCAAATATGCACAATGCCCCCCAGATATACACAATTAGTATTGTGCAGACAGGACATCCAGGTATTTTAGCATGAATCATACATCCCATTCAACATCTGATGTCCACTGCCCTTGTGAAAGAAGAAAACAGTGGAACAATGCAATTGCAGTCATGAGAGAGCTGATGAGCACTCAATAAATATGAGTGAATTAAACTGAAAAATGTGTATAGGTTTATACTGTGCTTGTTTCATAAAAAAATTGAAGCATTGAAATAATTGAAATGTTTTACTTTTTGAATTGTTGAGAAAGAACTTTCCTCATAGGGAAATGCAAGAGAAGAGTTTATGTCAAGTATACTTGTCACTCATGAAGGGCAATGACTAGTTTTATGCACTTTTCTACCTGTCAGATAGTAGGCATTCAATACATGTTTATTGAAGAAATACATAAAGATACAAATTATGAATGAAAACTTTACAATACACCTTATAGGTAATGGCGGAGTACTTTCAAGTTCCCTTTTCAAAGCTGGTTCACTTCAAACACTTAAATTGTCATTACAACTCCCATGGGTCATTTACGTAGGGAACGATTTTGTCTATTTTGTCAGATGGGAAAATAGATTCACAGAGCAGACTGCAAACTGCCTAAAAAGGAAATATTGATGTCAAAAGGCAATCATTTTTTTTAAATTGCAAAATTTTACTGTCCAAAGTAAAGTTGATAAAGTTAATGCAAGAAGAGGCAGTCTTAGTTGTCTGCATTCCTGAAAAAAAGGAAAGAGATTTCCATCCTTGGAAAAAGAGTCTTCCCTTTTGCACCACAAAGGGTAAAACATGGTGTTGAAACATTAAGTTAATCTCCCAAGTGCTTTGTTCTGAATCACCAAAGACTCTGAAATAGGAGGAACTCTGGATGTCTGCAATCTCATATCAAAGCCTTAATAATTAGCTGTTTTCCACCTTTTTTTTTTTTTTTAAGAACACAGCCCTGGATTCACAGGGGGGATTAGGCAAATGTTAATTAGTAGGGCTTAATTTCCAAACCAAAGCTCAAACCAGGCCTATTCAACATTGAGATGAAATGTGAAAAAAGTCAGAAACACTTCAGGGTGTTTTGAAATACAGTATATGGATATTAAGTCCTGTATTGGTGAAGCAAAAATTCTGCTTAATTTTATTTTCAACACATTCAGATATCACAGAGAGTATGAATTGAAGATTAAACCTATTCTCTCACTTTCAGGGTTTATAGAGCCCCAATTATTAAATTAACTTGAATAGGTGATTTCAAGAACCTGGGCACAGGTCAATAGACAGACATAAACAGAGGATGGCAATTTCCATTTCACTTGAACTTGTTAGTGTTGGCTGGTATCATTATTTCCATTTTAGCCGAAAAAACAGGATCTGAGAAGTGAAATTAGAGGCTAGTATATAAACCTAATAGGTAAAGACTCCTGCCTCTCTGCTTCCATGATTCTGGAACTTTTCCTGCTGACAGCTCAGGTTAGTGATCAGCAGTATGGGATTATAATGTCTGCAGTGCTTTAAAATGCTTTAGTATAATTGTGTGATAGTATGGATGGGCCAGGTAACTTAACTGTTACTCCAGGGGTGGTCAGTTCACAGGTTGTCAAGAATACACTCTCCAGGAGCCGTCATCTTAATACTATCTCAGAAATGATGCACTCTAGTGAGGGGCAAGGCATTCTTGATCAATAGCTCACACTACTGCTAAATTGCATACATGGTGTCAAAGGGGGATATTATTAGTGAAACTAGTATCCTGCTAAATAGTGCAAATGCAGCTAGAAAATGGGCTCTCATGGGTGGAATGAGAGGCATTCAAGACATAAAGATGGCT
This sequence comes from Myotis nattereri, assembly GCF_964212035.1. Lineage (NCBI taxonomy): Eukaryota > Metazoa > Chordata > Mammalia > Chiroptera > Vespertilionidae > Myotis > Myotis nattereri. The sequence continues at coordinate 28,471,375 of NC_138084.1, forward strand.
AAAATAGTTTGGGGACCCTTCCCATGAACAAGGTATAAGAATCCACTGCTTCTATATTTCGAACTCTTTAGGAATGGCACCACAGGGGCAAAGGGGAAGAGACCCAAAGACCCTGAGAAGCTTGCTTTCAAGGAGGGGTAGAAGACAAGTACATAATCCATCAGACCCTCCTGACTCACCACTGTTTTCATTTAGTACCTATGTTGGCCATAACTTTGTCCCAGTCTATAGGATAAATTCTTTTTTTAAAAAATATGTTTTTATCGACTTTAAAGCAAGAGGAAGGTAGAGGGATATATAGAGAGAAACATTGTTGTCAGAGAGAAAAATCAATTAGTTATCTACTGCGCACCACCTACGGAGGACTGAGCCCTGCAACCAGACACGTGCCTGGACTGGGAATGGAACCGGCAACCTTTTCGTGCATGGGACGACACGCAACCAACTGAGCCACACTGGCCAGGGCAAGAGAATACATTCTGACCTTCAATTTCTCAATCAAAGGAATCCAGGGCACCTTAGTCTAAAGTTTAGGGTTAGAGCATCATCTCCATCCTGCTTATCTAGTCCTGACCTTGGGCTGTCGAAGTTTGATAACTTGGCTTCTGCCTTCTTCCCTGGGACTTGGTAAGTTGGATGCGTGGATGAGTATCTTCTTCAACTGTCATACCAAACTCAGGGTTTGTGTCCTGCTCCTGAAACACAGCCCAGTGGGTGAGGTCCACTAGGATAGTACATCTTCATCAGTTTGCTCAAGGCAGTCTCAATTTACGCCTATTGATACAGTGTAATTCTTAATAGCATTCACTCTAAAAATGTCCTGGTATGCATAAGAAATTATCTGGGCACTCTACGTGTGAGAGAAGATAACCTCTTCTTCAGCAGTACATTCCCAGTAGTTAGCAAAAGGTCTGGCAGAGAGATGGGGTTCATTATGCGTTTGCTGAAAGAATGAATGAGTAAATGACAGAATATGTCACAGTGTGTCACCTGGGACCAATCTTCCTTGATATTATTTCTGCTGATTTAATTTGCAAACATCCCTTTCCTTGCCTTTCAAATACATTATTACATTTTCTGCAGCCTTTTAAATTAGGCAATGGGTTGAACACAGTAAGTATGATTAAAACCATAATTCAAAGTGATAAAATATTCTAAAACAAAACTTCATTTGCAATCTTTGGAAGATCCTAGGGAAACAACTCATTAGTATAAAAACTGGTAAATAAAGAAAAAGAATTCAGCACTGATCCCGCCTTTCTTATAAGACTGGCTGTATCTCACCTTAAGCCATCAGGCACAAGAACTCTAAGATAGTGCCATTGGGGTGAATGTTAAATTAATTAAACAAGGAGGCCATTAGACTGCAGTGGCTCTAAGGCCATGGCAGTCTATATCAGCAAACCAAATCTAAGCCTATACATGCCTCGAGGTTATAAAATCAAAACCCAAGGACAACCAATCAGAAACAGCCATCACAGCTTTAAGCTATAGCCAATCAAATAACTAACTCGCTGGTCATCTGCCTCTCCTTTACAAAGGCCTTTCCTCTAGTTCCTGTGGGCAGAGTACTCCTAGCCACTTCAGGTTCAAATGGATTTTTGCTCAAATAAATGCTTAAAGTTTTTAATATGCCTCAGTTTATCTTTTAACAGGAGGGAAAGACCACATTCCTCCTGACATAAGAAGTCAGGACAGGCTGCATGGAGGAGGAGGGGGCATTTGAATCAGAACATGAAGAGAATGCAGAAGGTTGTGACAGATGGAAAGGCAGACGATAAAGTAGATGAACAAACAGGCAACCAGTGATAGAAGCTACATGGGCAGGGGCAAAGGCTTGGAATCAGGTGAGCTCACAGCCTGGGAAGCTTGAAGGAGATCTAGGAGGTTGACTGAGGGCAAAGAGAGCTCACCACAGCTTGTGTAAGTGTTTTGTTTTTTTCAAAGAACATGCCGTATCCAGAACTTGCCTTATCAATTAATGTATCATTGGCTTGTATAGATCTGGCTAATGCAGGCTCTTTTCTACTCTTCCTTCCTCTTGACACAGAGATAATACCTATCAGCTCCCAATATAGACCATCCTCTCCTCAAATGGGGGGGTGGGGGGAATATTAGTTTCCTTTCCACGAAGACAGCCACTGTAATATTCCCCCGAATGTATAGGACCCCAAGTTGAAGGTCAGACTAAAGAGATTGCAATGCCAGGTGCATTTTGCCAAGTTCCCCCAGCCTGCAGGCATTCCTGACCAAGGCCGCACCAGCTGCGAGCCTCTTCTGAGGAGTGAGGCTGCTCAGGCTCCCTTCATTTATCAGGTTTCCAAGTGAAAGAAGTAAAATTTGTAAAAAATGCTCGTTTCATGTACACTGATTAGCATAAAATTGCTCCTTTGTCTCAGCAGCTAGGGAAGACAATGGTGCTGAGAGTTCTGGCTGGGGAGACTGCCCCTCTCCCTCCACCCTGAGCTCAGCAAGACACACCCAGGGAACCAGCATCAGCCACACTTCCAAGTGGAAAGGCTAAAGGCTGGGTGGGGGGCTGAGTGGAGGATGGGGTGGGGTGAGGGGTGGGGGACTCTGGCCCAAACTCTTTCATCTTTGGGTGAAAATATAAAACAGGACCTGGAGAACTTGGATGGGACCAAAAATATTCCTCCCCAAAGTGTGGTTTCTGCATTCCTTTGGGAGTAGTTTAAAATATCAGACACTTCGTTCACTCATTTATTCTTTTCTATTTATGCAGTGGTTACCATGCTCCAGCGCAGAACCCTGGCATCTGAGAAGGAGATGAGAAATAGCAAATTGAGTGATTGCTTTTTCCAAGAAGAACTTGGGAAAATTCATTGGCCCTATGATGCTGAGATCGAAGTACATATACTTGATTCTAAAATGCACAATTTTCTACATTTTAATCTCTCTCAAATGGGGATAAGTTCTATAATGAATAGCACCCTAAAGTTAAAAATGGCAGGAATTTTCTTTCTTGGTGCCACATAAAATAATGATGTCTCTAATAATTGAGGGAATCTTGGATTGGATAAAAGTTTTACAGTGAAAGTCAATGAAAGAATGTTTGAAATTGATAAACAAAAAAGTCTTGTATTGACAAGCTCTGGTCTCTTAAAGGAATTTTCTTCCCCATCCCAACCTTCCACAGGAATATTTTCCAGGAGGCAGAATTGTATCTTATCAATCTGAGATAATATACATATTATCTTTGAGAAATGAGATTGTATATTTAAAATTCCCTAGGTGTTCCTGGTCCCTAACAAAACAGCCTAGAAACAGAATCAATCTTAGGCAAACAGACTTGGTTCTAAATTGCATTTCTAGTACTTATTATACCCCCTTCCCCTCCCTCCTTTTTTTTTTTTGAAGCTTCACTTAACCTGATCTCTAAAAGGCAGATACATGTTCCTAAGGTTATTGGGAATTAAGTGAGATAAAGCATGGAATGTAGGACATGCTCAATGAATGTTGCTTCCCTCTTTATACTGGAAGTATAGCTCAAAAAAAATCCCATTCAATCTACAAAACTTGCCCATCAGATCTGAGGAACTGATAACTTGAGCAAGGTCACACTGCTGGTGAAAGAGACAGAGCTGGGATTTCTGAACAATCTAGTGCCCTATTTTCTATATAACAGCCACCTCCATGAAAATCCTCCTCACAGGCCACAAGCCCTGGTCTCTGGCTCCTGAAGAACCACGATCCATTCAAAAAACGAAGCTCAGAATAAACAAATCCAGCGACTGACGTTAAAATGACTAGGCTATTTGTAAGACATTGATTGAATCTAGCGAACATCTGTGTGAGTTATTGTGTTAAAAACACAGGGGTCATAATTAGCTCTGATATGATCCAATGCCTGTGACCCTCTCCCCTTGACATCCTCTGGGGGCCACCAGTTCTGGCCTGACACAGCTGCTCTGCTACCCCAGTTTGCAGCTATATTGACACAGCCATTTTCATGGTAGGCCTGTTGTAAATTTGTTGTTACATGGTGCGTCTGCCCCAAATTGCACGGTGTACGTAAATTTTTGTGTGTGTGGTGGGGCTGGCACGGGGGTTGGGGGGGTACCGGGGCTGAATGGAGCGTGTGATGGGGCAACCCGCAGGAGACCTAACCCTGATAAATTGTTTACTTGTTAGTGATGGGGCTCAAGAGCGGGCCAGAGGCTGCAGGCTCAGCGGGACAGACGTAGAAGGTGGACCCACGCCAATTACCAGCCATTGTGGTGTCCCATCCCATGATTGACACCAATGTCTCCCCTCTCACCATGGGTCCTTTTACTATCCCAGACCCAACACAAGCCCCACTGTGCTAATACCACGGTGTCTTCAATTTCCTCGGCAGCCAGCAAAAATTAACCTAGGCCTCCAGCCTGGAGAAGACCCAAGGCCTTTATTTTATTATGCATTTTCCCCCCATTTTTCAAGGATGAGCTAAAAAATAGAGGTTGCTAAGGCCAGTTGGGCAACAAAGGAAGCAAAGGGACAAACATTATCTTTGGATGACTGACTTCAAAGTTAATGATCTTCCCCACTGAATCGTGCCCTCCGCTCCTCAATGAGGTCTTTTCCATCAGATAAAGAAGCGCCTCTTTAATCCACTAACACTTCTTTGTCCCTTTGTGGCGAAATGATCATTTCATCAGTTTCGGGGGACTCTCTGGCCGGAGAGTTTTTTTAGCCTGAGTGATTCAGAGGAGGAGAGACAGAGAAGGGTATTTCTCTACTTCATTTTTCCTCAAGTGACGGCTGAATAACTATGCAAAAAAATTAAGGCATAATGACCCAGCAACAGTGACAAAACCTAATTAGTCACGGAGGCCACTGGGTAATGAGCCGCAAAACCCGGCTCTTGAGTGTGTAATAACTGTATTTTTCTCCATTTCTTCCCCTTTAGTCACAGCCTTGTGTGGCATTTTTAACAAACTAAAATGGCACCAGATGCAACAGGGTTCAGACATTTTAACTTGAATTAAGAAACCATATGTTCCAATGAGTCATGGTCTCTTCTTTCCCACAGACCAGGTCTTCCATCTGTGAGGTAGCACTGCGGTGGTAAGGCAGTGGTGACCACGGGGACAGTCACCCCGCCAAGATGGCAAGGTGTTGGGGTTGGGAGTGGGGCCTCCAGAACCCTCCCTCGACGGAGGTTCAGTTCCCGTGGGTGTCCTGGAAATTCCAGATGTGAGGCTCAGATACTTGCCCTAAGCATGGTGAGAATGAGAAGCTAAAGGAGGAAGAGCCAGCAGGAGGGGTCAGAGGTGGGAAGGACTCTGTGTCCAAATAATAGAGTCTGGGATGCTGAAAACTGCCTTTAACCATTTCTGAGGAGGTATCACTCTCAAGAGGTTTAAGACACACATCAGCCAAGTGAGGCTTCCAAAAACCTTGGGGTGTAGGGCACGTTACCTCCATCTTTCTGAGACGAATACTCAAGGATCAGAGGTTAGGGAAATGCAGGAATCAAGATTGGAAGCCACATCTGTGATCATTATCCCAGTGTATTTCCTATGGTTTGCTGTCATGATTATTACTGTTAATAGTAATTTCTCACCCTTAAAATTAGAAAAATTTAAAGGGTGAGAAGTTTATATAGCCTAGTTTGGCATGATATCTCTCCTCAACCCTAAGGTCGAAAGTCAGTGAGGAAAAATGTCCTTAATACATCATTTTTATTTTGAGCAGGGCATTGTCCAAAAGTGTTAGCTTTTACAGTGTTTCTCTTCTACTTCCATGAATATCATTTTAATTCGAGCCATCACCAACTTTGGGTCTGGGATTGGGCTTATGAAACAACAGGCATTCCATACAGTCTTTGTTCTCTGAGAGATGAGAAGGCCAGCTTTCCTTTTGTCCCTCTCCAAACCCAGCAGACCAAGACAAAGTCTCCCCAAATGAATCCAGGTCCCTGTAGACCTCAACAAGGACCTCATTTCCTCCTGAGCCTCTGGCCATGGAATCCCATAAGGAATCTTGAATGAGGAATCCCGTGTGGAATACGGAGTATAGGAGTAATCAGAGAACACAGACACCGGTTTGGACAAAGACTGTGTTACCTCCTTGTGGAAATGTTAAAGTAGCATGCAGCATGTCAGTTTGGCTCAGTGGATAGCGTGTTGGCCCACAGACTGAAGGGTCACAGGTTCAATTCTGGGCAAGGGCATGTGCCTCAGCTGCAGGATCGATCCCAGGCCCTGGTCAGGGTGCATGCGGAAGGCAACCAATAGATGTGGCTCTCTCACATCGATGTTTCTCTCTTTCTCTACTGCTCCCTTCCACTTTCTCTAAAAATCAATAAAGTGCATGCATTTAAAATAAAAAAACTCAACATGAATTCTGTCCCTATAACAGAAACAATATTTGAAATAAAAACACAAGCAAGAAAAAAAGCACAAATAAACAAACAAAAAAGACCAGGACTGGCTATATAATTTAGGAGTTTATATAACATAAATTATGTTTTTAACTCCCCATAGAATTGTGGCACAGCAAAGTCCTGGTGCCTGGGACTGCATAACGTGACAGCTCTTTGTCTCTCTAATCCAGGACCAGCTGCATAATTTGCTGGGCCCTGTGCAAAATGAGAATGAGGGATCCTTTGTAAAAAAAAAAAATTAGCCCTAACCGGTTTGGCTCAGTGGATAGAGCGTCAGCCTGAGCACTCAAGGGTCCCTGGTTCGATCCCGGTCAAGGGCATGTACGTTGGTTGCGGGTACATACCCAGTAGGGAGTGTGCAGGAGGCAGCTGATCAATGTTTCTCTCTCATGGATGTTTCTAACTCTCTATCCCTCTCCCTTCCTCTCTGTAAAAAATCAATAAAATATATTTTAAAAAATTAAGAATTAAGAATAATTCTTAAGAATTTCAACATGGCTACCGCAAAGCATTAAAACAAGTGCAGAGCCCTTCTAAGCACGGGGTCCTTTGTGACTGCCCAGGTCACACATCACGAAGCCAACCCCACCAGGAAAGCCCATGCACCGGCGCCTGGGGGTAAAGGCAGGCACCCGACCCTGCAAACAGTCCAGCCGAGGAGGCCGCCTCGCAGCATTATTCCAACTTCTCACTCATAACTCTTCAAAGTTGCCTCTTTCTTCTCTAAACTTTGAACTTCAGAAAGTCTACTTCACTGTCTCAGAAGTACTGCATGTAAACTGGGGAGTTTCTCGAGGCAGACAATGCCATTTCTTCTTGACTCTTCTCCAAACTTTCATCTATTCTAGTGCAGGCAAGCTTGGCTGCTCTGCTCATTGGGCCTTTTCCTGTGCTCAAGTCAAGTCATTATCCTCTTTTTATATACTGCACTTCGTGCCCTTGTGAACCTGTTGAAAAATAGTGAAAGAGAGTTGAAAAGTACCACTGGCTCCTAAAAATAGTGCTGACTACGAGGCAGAAAGGGGGAACTCCGGTTTTATTCAGTGCTAAAGATAACACCACCAGAATGATAGACTCCTCCGAATTGTTTGTCCCCACTGGCCATTGTCCCTTGGGCACTGAATGAGCCTCTTAGCAGCTCTTGAGCGCCTGTCACAGGTAGGCACCCAACAGAGATAATTCCCAGCCTATGCTTGACTGCCCCTTTATAGACCCTCACTCATGGTTCTGAAAGGCCTCAGACACTGTTGAATAAACTCCTACTCGCTTCCATAAACTTTTTCTCCCACTGAATTTTCCGGGGATGTGAGCAGCTTCCCAGCCTCACCAGAGGATGCTTCTGAATGCACTCCTGTTCTGAATCAAAGCCTGACAGCCAAGCTTCTTTCCAAAGCAAGAGAGAAAAAGAAAAACGGGGCCATTGGTCCCCAGGAGAATCTCTGGGCTTTCTCCTGCAGGTGAAGGCCAACTCCCGGCAGCTCTGGCCTTCATCCTGCTCTTCTCCTGGGTTTATTTATTTGGGTTGCAGGTGACTTTTTTTTTTTAATGAAAGAACAAAAGTCTCTATCTGTTGCCCAAGCCCTGACTCTTTTGGTTTTGAAAAAGAAGGAATTCCCTTTAGGACATAGAGACTATGGGGCACGCTCGTCTTCAGAATGTCCTAGAAGAGCATGGCTTTAGAGCTGTGCCAAGCTGCACTGGAATCCAAACTCTGTTGCTTACTGATTGTGGGACCTTGGGCAAGTCACTTGCCTTTCTGATCCACGTTTTCTCAACTAAAAAATAGGGCTAATAACAACCTATCTCACAGGCTCTTTTCTTTCAAAGATTAAAACAGGTCATGTATGTCAGGTATTTAGCATGATGCTCAGGAGGAAACAGAGCTCAATAAAATGTAGAATTGATTCCTATCTGATGAATCTCTTTTTCTTACATTATTCCTCTCATTTACTAGATTCCAAATAGCCCTTTTAGGCCAGTCCTTTGCTTCTGAAGGACATTTTTCCACCTTCCATTCAGATCTTCCTCCTTAATACTTACAACCCAGCTCTTGAAGATGTCCCAGGTAAACACATTTGGTTATATTTCCTCATTCAAATAATGGAATGGGAATGAATGTGACCTCAAGGACTGTTTGAAGGTCATTGAAGCAATGGGCATGAGAATGCTTGGGAAGAAAAAGAACTTTTAATCATTGTTCTTTTAATTCAGTACTCTTTGCTCACCATTTATTTCACTCTGTGAAATAAACAAAGTGAACATTTTGTCCCCCTATTCCAGAAAGATTGAGAGATCCTTTTAGCCAGAAAGAGGAAAATGAGTCCCACAGTAGGGCAGCCTTCTCTTCCTTCCCTGTCCCTCCAGCATTTCCACTGAAACATCATCGATAGAATAGTTTTGAAATATCAAGCACCAGCAACACTTCCTCCGTGAAACCACATGGGATTTGATCAGCATGCTGATGAAGTATGGATCTTCAAAAATCAGCAGGATTGGAGGTTAGAGAGGAGCACATTCTTTCTCTTAACAAGAATAAATACATTTGTGCACAATTCTGGTTGTCTCCCCCCTTTTAGGATTAGCACAAAGCTCCCTAATGAGGCAAAGTACTAGGAAAAACTGTTCAAAAGAAATCCTGCCCCACTTCTAACCCACCACCAGAAAGAATCCATTACTCTGAAACATTTTTCCTTCAGTTTCCAAAAGCAGGACTGCTTTTCAGTAATCACTTACTCATTCCACAACCATTTATTGAACATCTACTCTGTGTCTAGTCCCGTTCAACATGTGGGGCTATAGAAATGAGGCAGGAACAAATCCCCACGGCCAAGGACTCACTGTCAAGGTAGGACAATGCGACTATAGGCAAAGAACTCTAAGACATAATTTTTTAAAAACCACTATGGCCCAAAAGAGGCGCATGTAAAATAACATGGAAGGTCAGAAGAAAGGGAGATCAGTTCAATTTTGAAGAGTAGGGAGGAAAGAGGAGAGGATTGGGAAAATTACCTTGAATTGTGTCTTAAAAGATATAAAGTTGGATTTGTCCTTGAGGAGATTGTCTGGGAAGGAGACAAGCTTTCAGTGAAGAAACAGTCAAAACTCGGAAGTGTGAGATCAAGGGGCAAGTTCAGGAACCAGAGACTTAGCACATGTCCATCCAATGTTCAAACAGGACTGAGCTCCGATAGACAGGGACCTTCATTACACACAGCTAGTGGGCTTGTTTGGAGCCACTTTCCTGCTTTTGGTTAGATTCTACAAATGCTCACCTCCTTGCAAATTATATAGAACTCCACCAGGAAGTGTGGGAAGCCAAATCAGGGTGAGACTTGGTCCCTGTCTCCCTCCCCCCAGGGGTCAGAGCTCTACTTCTAGGTCTGCTCCTCCCCCCAAACCAGTGTTAAAATCCTCTTTACTGAATTGAAATTATCTATAGATATTATCATACATGAGATAGTCTACCTGCACATATAATTTCAAAAAAGCAATGTATGCTCTATCAGTGATATGAAGGAGAAATAAAAGGGAAATAATTTATAATAAAACAGCATGCGTTTCAATATGTAAATGCTTGAGGAGACTTAGACCAGTAATCTAAGTGGATCAGAAATGCTCACTCACAGATAGAAGTGGTGTACATGCAATAGGGATAAAAGCAGACTGGCACAGCTATGTTTCGTTAGACTCAAATGCTACACTCATTGTTGCCATCAGTGGATGGAATTATCTGAAATGGTGACAAACTCTTGGCCAAAGGGTTTTCATTTTCTTAACAATGGTTGTTGCATTCCTGGTTAAAAATGTAAAAGATTATTTGGTGTCTATATGTAAAACATAATTAGGTTTGAGCTTTGGATAATTATAAACACGTTTCTAACCTTGAATGTCTAGTGGAACATGACAAAATCTTGTGGGTAATAGGATAATTACTCATTGTCTGGGACTACACGATGCATTGCCCCTGCACAGGAAACAACAATGTTCCTCTCCAATCCATGTGATGACCAGTCCTCATATATGTAAACAGGAAATGACAGTGGTCCTCTCCAATCAATGTGATAACAGTCCCCACATGTGTAAATTCCAAAAATGTCTCCTAGGGGCAGTGCCATCCCACTGAGGATCACTGGTTTAGAGTTTAGTTGAGGAGCGAAGGTTCACACTCCAAAAGACAGTCAATATGATAAGTAATTATCTATTAAATGTCAAATCAGTCATTCAGAACAGACATCAAATACTATTCAAAGGAGGGCAAGAAAACTGTGGGTTCAAGTCACCAAGACGTTCTTCACAACTAACCATGTCAGAAAAATTCTAGACTTCGAAGTCAGACAGACCCTCTCCAGAATCTCAACTTTGACTCTTATTCCCTGCGTGAATTTGGGTAAGTAATTCAATTTCTCCAAGTCCCCCTTTTCCTACCTGTAGGATGGGAGTAATGATACCTACTTGAAAGGCCAGTAGAACCTGGCTGGTGTGGCTCAGTGGTTGAATGTTGACCCATGAACCAAGAGGTCATCTATTCCTGGTCAGGGCACATGCCAGGTTGTTGGCTTGCTCCTCAGTAGGGGGTGTGCAGAAGGCAGCCAATCAATGTTTCTCTCTCATCAATGTATCTATCTCTCCATCTACCTTCCTCTAGCTAAAATCAATAAAAACATATTTTTTAAAAAGACAAGTAGGATTAAATGAGATTGTATGTGTAAAGTAGTTAGAATACCTAAATCATGGGTGATGTTCAACTTTGCATCTATTATTCTTTTATTTAATAAAATAAAGCAGTCATCTTTTCCTGTGCTTAGTGACATACATATCCCCCTTCTCTTTCTTTCTCATTCTAAATATGATTTTTCAGAAGATTGTCTCTTTCATTGATTTTATCACTGAACTATTGCTTCACTGTAAGTCTGTCTCCTCTCTAATTTGGCAATTTCTGTTTTTATCTGCATTATTTCGGTCGGTATCACTTAGTATTCTACCAGGAAAGTAGAAACTACAACAGTTATGTGAACAAAGAACATTTAACTTAAGGATTTAAAGTATTCAAAGACTCAAAGGGCAAATTGGACTCTAAGACGGCACAAAACTAATAAACACAGGAAGTATATCCCCTCTTCCTCCTCGGGCTTCCCAGGCCCCCTCTAATCCCTCCCAATGGGTTTATCCAAAGAGAAAAGTGGATTGCAGAATCTCCACCCCAGCGTCACAAAGCAGGTATCGAAGGATGGGCTGGGCGCTGGAGAGCTCAGTAGCCAGCACACCTTCCTGTGCTCTCCTGTTCGGTTTTCCTTTCTTTTTTTTTTTTTTTTGCATAATTTTTATTGAGATATAATTCACATGCCATAAAATTCCCACTCCTAAAATACACAATTCAGTACTTTTCCACATATTCACAATGTTGTGCAACCATTACTACTGTCTAATCCCTGAACATTTTCATCACTCCAAAAGGGACCCCATGCTGTTAGCAGTCACTTCTCATTCCTCAATGCTCCAAGCCCCTGGCAATCACTAATCTACTATGTGTCTCTGCGGATTTGCCTTTCGTGTCTGGCTTCTTTCACTATGCATAATGTTTTCAAGGTTCATCCATGTTGTAGCCATGTATTAGTACTTCATTCTTTTCATGGCTAATTAATACTCCATTATATGAATATACCACATTTATTTATCCACTCATCAGTTTATGGTAGAGGTGGTGAGGAGAAAGCAAAAGACAGACATAATCTAAAATTCCTCAGGAGGGTATCCCCTGCCCTTTTCATTCATTACTAGCATTGTGTTCCCAAAGGCTGGTACAATGTCGTCTACATAGTAGGTGCTCAGTAAATGTTTTAAAGAAATAAATGGAAATTCACCCAGTGTGTGCGGCTCAGTGGTTGAGCGTTGACCTATGAACCAGGAGGTCAGGTCATATGCGCAGGTTGCTGGCTTGATCCTCAGTGTGGGACATGCAGGAGGCAGCTGATCAATGATTCTCTCTCATCACTGGTGTTTCTCTCTCTCTCTCTCTCTCTCTCTCTCTCTCTCTCTCTCTCTCTCTCTCTCTCTCCCTCCCTCTCCTTCCTCTCTGAAATCAATAAAAATTAAAAAAAAAAAGAAATACCATGGTGTCCTAGTCAAAATATGTGCCTGTCAAGAACAGAGACTCTAGTAATCCATTTAAGTAAAAGTGAGTTTAATGTGAGGATAAAGGCAACTTTCCCATAACCCAATTGCAGAATGTGCAGCAGGGTCTCATGAGAACAGAAAAATTAACCTCTTTTCCCCTGGAGCCATGTGTATCTCTCACTTGGGCTCCTTTGTTCATGTCTAATCTATTCTTCCTCATTATAGATTAATTTCTCCTGCCACGTTTTAAATTTCTATCCTCCCAAAATTCCACTCTGGGTAGCTATGTTGGCTACCTACCTGCCCGCAGCTCCAGCTGCCCACATTGCCAATGACTCTGTCTCTGCCTAAATTTCAAACTCCTGGGAAAGAGGCTCTAATTGGCTAAACTTGGGCCAGGTGTCCACACTGGTTTAAGCAGCTGTGACTAGGCTGTACTTGTGCTGTATTTGTGCAGTTCTTTGTGCTCCCTCTTCTAGACTGTGAGTAAGACGGGTTTTCTAAGGTGAGGCACTGTTTGGGGGAGGAAATGGTGATGCTATGTAGGTCATGGCTAAGTACAAAGTGAAGGAAATTGCTTTTCACCCTTTGAAACTTTAGGCTATCATCCATTGTCCTATGCAAATGCCTTTAGGGTATAAAACACCACTATAAGCACAGAAATACCAGCAGTAAGATGCTCCGGTGATGCACTGCTTTTCAAGCCAATATTTCATATGCATCTAGCCTCCAGGAAGGAGATTAGGCTGTAAGGTTAACCACTTAGTTCTGGCATATACTGTACAGCATCCCCGGTGCTTCTAATAATTGGCATCTCCTCTCCACTACCCATGGGCACTCTCAGACTAACCATTTGGGCCCATGATCAGGCCCATGATCAAGCCAATGATCAAGATCAGAGTGCTTCCCTGACGGAGAAGTACAAATAGCCATCTCCTTTCTGAACTTCTCCAGGATTCCAACTTCTAGGCACATGCACAGAAGCACATAGGAACCAATGTGTTAATTTGAATTAATCAGCTGTGCTGAGGCAGGAAAGAAAATGGTAGCTTTCTGTAGAATACCCACCTGAAGCTGATGGTCTGGAATGGTCTTCAGACTCTTCAAAGCTCCCCTAGTGGCCTGAAGGGGACAAAGCTACCTCCCATGCCTCATCTTGTTTTCACAACAGAAGATAATCTGGTGTTTGTTTTTTACCATTTGGGCCACATGAAAAAGTTTAACACATGTCAAGTTACAAAATTAGATCTAGAAAAAAAATAACCTAAATATAGTATATTTTAATACTTGTTTGTATGTATCATTCTGATAACAGTGAATCAAAATTCAAGTTGACTAGTTTAAAAAACACACACTTGCATTTCCTCATTGTGGCATTCTGTCCTTTTTGCTTAATATGATGATAGAACCCTCAAAAACCATAATGTGAATAAAGTTTTACAAAATGATATATTAGTGAAAGCCTCTAATGCCAAGTTTATATCATATTCATCCCCAAAATGTCTATAACCTGTTGTTTAGTTTCTAAAAACTTAGTCAGTCTGGAATGGAATTTAATCCTGAAAAAAACAACAATAAAAAGACAGAGAAAGTCCAGTTCTTTCCTCAAAACACTTTTTAAAAATTCTTTTTTAAATCTTTAAAGGTTCAGCCTGTTGGTTAACTAAGAGAGTGCCCGGGTTGATTGACAGTATCTGTCAGAGGCAATGAACTCCACTTGGACGTTGCCTTTATGCTGGTGTGTCAAGTTGTTCAACTGTGACCCTTCCATCTGTTCCAGCTAATCTGAAAGTCATTTAGACCCAGTACCCCATTCATTTGAAACACAGCACATTCTCCTGTTAACACACATATGCAAAGTTGTCTGCTGTCAGCAACCTATGGGTTTTCTTGAAAAGTCTCGCTTACAACATCTGTATAAACATTTACACAACAGAAAATCCATTTATTGACCATTACTGCCTCCCTAACTTAATTTTTTCAGACATTTCTAAGTATAGAGTCATTTTTGAACAGACATTAAAAAGTTTACCTCCCCAAATTAACTTTCAAGGAGGAACAGTCAACTGATTTTGATATTTCCAAAAAGAAATCATTGTGTTGTGTCTTAAGACTACTTGAGAATTCATTATCTTATTTTCAAGGATTTGGGTAAACATGAAAATGTTTGCATACTTTTTAAAAGCAACTTTGGGAGGAAATAGTCAAGTCCATCAGATCTACTGAGTCAGAATCTCTGGAAATAGGGCTGGGAATCTGTATACTCAGAAATCCCTCCATGTGATTTTGAGAATCAACCAGGTTCAGAAACAACTGGTCTAATTTACTGACACTTTATAGAGAAGCATTGCATTACTCTACTTTCTTATTTGTATGACTCATATGACTCTATTAAATAAATTACTTAGCTTAAAAAAAGAGTATAATGAATGAAGAAAACAGGAAAGGTATTTGAGTGATTTACACAGATATTTCTTTGCATTATGTGTAAACTGAAATTGCATTTGGATGTAACCCAATAGGAACACTCATATTATGCTAAATGCATTAAGACTTCCTTTGGTCCGAAACTTTTTAAAAAATTGCTTTGCTTTATTTCAGTCTGGTTCCTTCTCTGAACTCTGTCCAGGTCTACCCTGTATATCTCAGGTCTGGCCTCAACCCTGACATTGAATCTCTGTGTGACCTTGAATGAGCCACTTCTCTTCTCTAAGACTTAGTTTGCATGAGGAAGTTAGAGGAGATAATCTCTAAAGACCCTTCTAGCTCTGACATTCTCTGCACATCCAAAACAAGTTCTATATGCATTTAAAACAAGTTCTATAGATCCTTTCCTCTCTGATAAAAATCACCTCTAGCCTAGAATATTATCTCCAACCATACACAATTGGGGGCCCACAAAGGTACAAACTTCTCAAGGTATTTTAAGAAAGTATTTCTAAGCTTTAAGAGCTTAAGGAACACCCTTTGTGAAATGTCCCTAGAATTTAAATTTGCATCACTAGCTCCAAAAGTTTTTTCATTGATCTGTTTACAAAATATGCCACTCTCTTGTTTGAGGTTATACTTCTAATATTCAAAGGCTCTTTTTGTTACATTCATGAACAAATCATTTAATCTCCTCAAGCTTTAGTTTTTTTAAAAATCTGTAATGTGGAAATGAATCTGCTTAAGCACAAAAGAAGAGAATTCTTAAGTACAAAAGGAGATAAGCACTTTCTAAACTGTAAGTTCCACAGCTGCCATCATTATTTTTATTATAATTATTACTACTGCTGCTGCTGCTCATAAGTTGGTCCTCTTCTGTATCACTATTGTGAATAAAGTACCATCCGATAAATTACTGTTTTTGGACACCTATGGAGAAAAATGGAAGGGAATTGCAGACATGTGTCAAAAGTTTTTAAAACATTCAGAACGTTGGGCACAATAATTTGACTTCTAAGGTGGTGTCAAATTATGTATCCTATCTTTGCATAAAGATGTTCGTCAAACTACCATTTTATAATGGCCCATATCAAAACCAATGTGATGTCCATGAGCAAATCATCATCCAGGCAACATTGAAATATGTAGCCATTCAAAATGGTGTTTTGGAAAAATATTTAATGACTTAGAAAAAGCTCATGTTATGTAGTAAGGAGTAAAATAAAGCAAGATGAAAACTTGTGTTTAAATATTATTGCAATTTTGTGGCAAAATATATTGTCTAAATGTATCTTAACGAAAAAAGATATATGGAAGTATTTTTCAGTGACAAGCATTGGAGTATAGATAACATCTGTCTTTTATTTGTTTCTGTGTTTTCTAAATTTTCTTTTAAACATGTATTGTTTATCTTTCTACAAACTGCAGCACCTCCTTCTCTCCCAAATTTCGAATCACATATTCATTCACCCAACAAAAGCATATTGAGTATCTATTGGGTGTCTCCATCCGCTGTTAGGCAAGGTGGAAATGCAGAGGTATATAGGGCATGGTTATAGGCTTTAAAGAGCTTGCAGTCTAGAAGGAGAAATTGTTCCTTAGAACAGTACAAATGAATTGCCAAAGAAGAGAGAAAGTTCCTGTTGTTATTTAATAAACAACCAATAAGTTCTGTATTCAATCCCACAAGAATTGCTATTGAAGTAATAAGGAGTTGATAGAGGTATTTTAATCTGATTAGCATCTGCATAAACTCATCAGAAAATGGAGAGTATTTTAATTTCATTTTTACTTACTGGAATGCTCTTTTCAAATAGATTGGGGTTAGAATCTTCCATTTAGATGTGCACTTCTAGAGCATGGGTCATGAACTGCAGTTGCTTATACTGGCCAGGCAGATTATGCAGATATATCTGTGGACATTTCTGATTGTCACAACTGGCATCTAGTGGGCAGAAGCTGGGGATGCTGCTAAACATCCTACAATGTTCAGGACAGCCCCCACAACTAAGAATGTCAATAGTGTGAAATATGAAGTGAGGGGGCTATTGAGATTGATTGCTGAGAAATAAATCTGGGAGATGACACTTGTCATTGATCCAGAGAAAATCTTCCCCAGGAAGATCTAGGGGCAGAATGGGCCAAGCAGGGGAAAGAGCAGAAGCAAAGGCTCTGGGTGGGAACAAACTTGGTATAGTTGAGACACAGAAATCAGGTTAGTTCTGCTGCCCCTTGCCTAGTTCATGATGGAACTTGCTGGATAAGCTACATGAACTGAAACAAAGAAATTTTAAAATGCTAATAGGGTCTTAATCCTCTGGTCTAACCCTCATTTTACAAATGGGGAAACTGAGGCCGCAGGAGTTAAAGTAAGTGGCAGAGAACTTAGATCTGGCTCTCAGTTTTGTTCTCTTCTTGGGCATTCTGGTTTAACCATCACTGATTTTCTTTTCTATCCTAAAAGTCTGATCTAATTGTTCTTCTAAATACAATTTACCATATACTAGTAAGTACTTCACGTATGCTATTTTATTTTTTAAATATATTTTTATTGATTTCAGAGAGGAAGGGAGAGGGAGAGAAAGATAGAAACATCAATGATGACAGAGAATCATTGATCAGCTGCCTCCTGCATGCCCCCTACTGGGGATCAAACCTGCAACCCAGGCGTGTGTCCTGACTGGAATCAAACTCAGGACCCTTCAGTCCGCAGGCCAACGGTTTACCCACTGAGCCAAACCAGCCCGGGCATGCATGTTATTTTAAAAGTGTTCCCTATAAAAGTGTCCTGCATGATCCATTTATCACCATGATACTCTAAAAGGAGTATAAGATCCCTGCTTTACAGATGGTAACGATTCAGAACACAAATCTAGCCTGTGTTCATGGATTGGAAGAATTAGCATTGTCCATACTACCCAAAGTGATCTACAGATTCAATGCAATCCCTATCAATATTCCAATGGCATTTTTTACAGAAATAGAAAAGATTCTCAAATTCTATTAGAACCACAAAGGACCCCAAATAGTCACAGTGATCTTGAGAAAGAAAAACAAAGATGGGGCCATCACACTTCCAGATTTCAAACTATATCACAAGGCTATAGTAATTAAGAGTATGGTACTGGCATAAAAACAGATACACAGACCAATAGAGAGGTCAGAAATAAACCCATGCATATGCAGTCAACTAATCTGTGACAAGGGCACCAAGAATACTCAATGGGAGAAAGATAGTCTCTTCAGTAAGTGATACTGTAGTGAAGAAAGTGGGGTATGTTCTTAAGAGCCAGGGAGGGACTCTGCCTCAAACTCACCATCTACTTACTCATGCTTTGCATTCCTTAGCCTGAGTCAGTCTCATATTCCAGAGTGAAAGAGCAGGCTGCAAGTTTAAGTCTCTGAGATTGGCAACACAGAGCTTTTTTTTTAAATTTTGTTTTATTGCTTAAAATATTACAAAGAGCGGTACATAGTCTCTTTTTTTCCCCTTGACCTTCCCCCGGTCTCCCCTACCCTCCAGTGTCTTGTGTCCATTGGTTATGCTTATGTGCATGCATACAAGTCCTTTGGTTGATCTCTTACCACAACACCCCCGCCCCCTGCCCCGCAGGATGTATACTCCTCTGCCAGCAAAAGGGGAGGAGGGAGGGAGGGCAGAGGGTGGGAGAAAGGGAGGGAGAGAGAGTGAGAGAGAGCATAGAGCTGCTAAAGCTGGAATAAATATCAGGACATCCCAAATTGACACCTTTTCCCCTTTTTATCCCAGAGTCAGAACAAAAAGGCTCTGTCAATACTGGTAGAGTTGAGTGAAATTGCATTTGGTTGTTTCACAGCAGGATAATTACATGTCCTAGAGTGTCTGGGACAATGCTAGTTTATGCCCATTGTCCCAACGTAAGTATTCCACTCTCACAATTGTCCCAGGTTGGATAATGCATTCTTTGCTCAGGAGCTCTAGGGTCCATAGGCCATAAGCGCAGGGCATCGCCGGGTGCTATCTGGGTGAATCTCAGCCTCTTTCTAGCTAGACTCTGTCTAGGGGGCAATGACCAGACAAAACAACACACCAGCAATTGGCCAAGTAAAGGAAAGATTCTACTAACTATTTGTCACCAGATCAATAATACAGCCATCGGGGACATTTATTGCTTTTACCCATCTATCATTCATTACTACACCTTTTAGTCTCTCTTTCATTCCTCTACCTTCTGGGAAATCTCCCTGACTGTGCTTAGGAAATCTCACTCCCGTTACTATTAAGCCAGGGTCCTCAGGGATGGACATGTGACCCACGCTGGTCAATCACAGCATTTTAAGTCCTTGGTCACAGGTTCAGGAATAGGCATGTGACCTAAGCCTGATGGATGAGAGTTCAACACTGGATTGCCCACATGTGAAAAGTTTTTCTGCTACAGGATGACTGATCATCTTGAAAATCAATTTCAGGATATTTTGGAACCTGGTTGGATTGCTGAGCAGTTAGGAGAGAGCCTGGTCTCATGGGTATCTTTCCACTCTGAGAAGAAAGCCTGTCTGAGAATGGAATCAACACAGAAGAAAGGCAGAATAGAGAGCTGGAGAGGAAAAAAATGCATCCTAAGAACATTGTTTGATTTTCTCTACCCAAAGAGGCCCCAAACTAGGATTTCCCTTAACATTTAGTTGGGAGTGATAAACTATTAAAAAATCAGTAATTCCGCCAAAACCGGTTTGGCTCAGTGGATAGAGCGTCGGCCTGCGGACTGGAGGGTCCCGGGTTCGATTCCGGTCAAGGGCATGTACCTGGGTTGCGGGCACATCCCCAGTAGGGGGTGTGCAGGAGGCAGCTGATCGATGTTTCTCTCTCATCGATGTTTCTAACTCTCTTTCTCTCTCCTTTCCTCCCTGTAAAAAAATCAATAAAATAAAAAAAAAATTAGTAATTCCATTAAAAAACTAGTAATTCCATTGTGACTATTTGGGGTCTTTTGTATTGATTTTTAGAAAAAGAGGAAGGGAGAGGGAGAGAAAGAGAAACGTTGATGTGAGTGAAAATGGATATGAGCAAAATATCAATTGGTTGCTTCCCGCACACCTCCTACCAGGGATCAAGCCCTCAACCCTGTCATGTGCACTGACCTGTAATCGAACCAGTGACCTCTTGGTGCATGGAACAATGCCCAACCAACTGAGCCACACTGGCCAGGGCAATAATTTAATTTTTAAAAATCCAGTTTAAGTTGAGTTACTATCTCTTAAAGACAACAGTGAGGACAGTTCTATCTAATAGAGTACAAGTAAATTATAACTCTCAACCATAAGCCATCAGTAATATAAAAGATCTGGATCAAGCCCTCCACATATACAGTCTTGTAACTGCTAAAATGTAAACCAAACTAGGGACCGTCTATGTCATTGTCAGAGTAGGACACTGGTCTGACAACAGGAATTACCACAGGGGGCTTCCTGGTTCAGAAAGAAAGTTCTGAAATACTGGGTTGAAAATATTTGAAAAAGTTTCTCTCCCACAGGACTTCTCAGAGCCTTTAATATGCTAATGACACTGTGAACCTCCAAGTAGGGATGTGGTCTTCAGTGTTTACCAAGCTTATTTGATTGTAATCAACCTCTCCTCCAGCCCCCTATCTCAAAACTTCTAAGTGTCACAGTTGTTAGCTAGTTACCTGCAGCATAAGGACAAGTGTTGCAAGATGTCTAACCCAACTTCCTCATTGTACTGATTATAATAGTGAAATCCAGAGAAGTTGTTTTGCCAAAATCCCATCATTGGTAGTGGCATAATGAGAGCCATAACCCAGGCCCCCTAACATTCTGTCCAGGGTACCTTCTACTAAGGGATGTGTTAAACATCTAAAAAGAAAACACTAAATGTCATCTTTAAAATAAAGGGAGGAAGTTTCTCCGAAGATGACTTTATTGAAGAGAAACATTTGCAGCTTATAGAACACAGCAATGAGAGATGCGGGAAGGTGGACTTTTCCTGTCTTTTGTTATTGGCATTGACCTGGAGGCCCTCAGTTCTCCTCACAAGCTTAAGGGGCTTAGATCAAGGGCAGATTTTGAAATTGAATTTATTCAGATTAAACAAAACCTTCAGTGAGAGGATTTACTCCCCACAAGCTGTTGCCAAGTTGGGGCTGTCCAGGCCAGGCCCATTTTCCTGAGCTATAATCAATTTGTTCCCAAGTTCCTGGCAGTACCCGGGCAGCCAGTTTCCAGGGACATTCAACATTCAGAGCTTTCTCAGCCTCTTGGATCCTTTTCTATTTCTCCAACATTGTTAGACAGGCTCCCGGTAGGCTGCAGATTTTCTACCATTGTACAAGGAGGTGATCTTAGAAAACACAGCCAGAGATGCAGAGTCTAGAAACAAGTTCCTTTCTCGGTTAGCATTTGACGAGTCACAATGAGATTGATCCTGGCAAACAGGCCGTGTTGTCCTAATAAACAATCCAGATGACAGGGCAGATGAGAATCCCGGGTTACAAGTAGTTGTGTTTTGGGGATTTTCCTTTTAACACCATATCCCTCTGTTTGCTAAATGCTAATTTCATTCTCCAAGTCGGAAAAGTTGGCAGTGATGTTGAGAGGTCTGGATGTGGCAGAGATAACAGTCACAGGTATGTTTCTCAAAGCGGGTGCTCTGCCTTCAGGATACATTATCCACCCTCTATGTCAAACATGCTCAGCCTTTAAGTCTGAGGTTCTCTAAGCATTGGGAGGGGCTCAAGCCTCAAGTTTCTACTTCATGTTTATATTTTTAAATGAGCTTTTATTGCTTGTTTCTTATTATAAAAAGAAATACATAAGTCCTTTAGAAATACTGGAAATATAAGGCAGAAAGAAGGAAATAAAATGATCTGTAATCTCACTACAAAGAGATAAAAGGCATTGACATTTTAGGCTCCAAGTCTTCTCATGTTTAAGTACCTTAACCGAATACTGGCGAGAACAAACTTTGAGTTTAGTTCGTAGCCTGTGTGGTTCAGCATTGCATCAACCTCAAAGAAAATACTTATAATTTATTGAGCTACGATTTAAAAAATTTTTTTTTAGTTTTTCAAGCTGGATAGGTCTGAGAAACCCATTGAACAGATAAGAAAACTGAGCACCAAAGTGTAACTGACTTCCTCATATCAACCCGGCAGCTCAGTGGTAGAGCAGGGATCAAGAAAATCTTCTGGTTCTCAATTTGGCATATTCTTTTCTTCACTGTACCAGCTGTTTCCATGTAGAAAGAATTGTGGTTATAAAATTCAATTTGAGTAAGAACATTTAGCTATGTTGACCTCAAAGCATTGAGGAACTTGTATGCACTAATTATTTGGCATTATGGAGAAGGAAATAATCTCTACATACATACAAACTTCCAAACTATGAAAGGTCAGCTTTTTTAAGCACAAAGACTTTTATCTGAATAATAGCCAATTTCAGGGGAAATTATTCTAAATATGCCCTTTTAAAGATAGTCACATCTAACAACACTTAATCTCATCTTGATGACCCAAAGCTATAATTATGAGCACCCGTTTTTATTCTGTGCTATAATACAGTGAGACCTTCTGGGATTGGTAAATTGTAAAACTCTGAATGGCTCCAGACTGCTAAGCTTTCATAGTTTTATGTTTGCTTTATATGGATTTTCTGTCTCCCCCTTTACAATCAAGCTGTCAGCTATTATTCTTGTTGCTCCCCGTATGTCTGAGATCCTCTCCCCATTTGTTCCCCATCTGCTATGCTGCTTCAATCACTTATGTGCTGCGGAGGCTGATATTCATGTTTGTTAGAAGTGTCTGTAACGTATAAGAAAATAGGCTCTGGGTGAGTAGAGGGGGATCCCTTAGCTATAAAGTTAGTGAGCAGACTTAGGGACATCTATTTTAATTGCTCAGAAGCTATTTTAAGTTTGTTTTCTCTTTAGATTGGCAAATAATGTCCATATAAATGATACAGTATAGTATTTAAAAGCAGATATAGCCGAAGCTGGTTTGGCTCAGTGGATAGAGCGTCGGCCTGCGGACTGGAGGGTCCCGGGTTCGATTCCGGTCAAGGGCATGTACCTGGGTTGCGGGCGCGTCCCCGGTGGGGGATGTGCAGGAGGCAGCTGATCGATGTTTCTCTCTCATGATGTTCCTAGCTCTCTATCTCTCTCCCTTCCTCTCTGTAAAAAATCAATAAAATATATAAAAAATAAATAAATAAATAAAAGCAGATATAAGCAGGCATGAAGAGTTCAGACATCCCTTGCTCATTTATGCGCATCAGTCTTTCCTTGGGAAGAGATCAAAATCTCTAGGCAACACCGTGGGTCTTGGGGATGTTTTCTTCATTTCTTTTAAATTTCTGAAATCACTTTCCAACATAACATTGGTCTTTTCTTAAACTGAAGTGGAGAGCAAATGGGAACACAGCAGAGGCATCCCTCTGGGCCTGACAGGTACAGAGCACAGGCTCCTGGCCCCACGGCCTCCTTCCCCAGGCCTGGTCCCTGGCACCAGGGCTGTCCTTCCCCAGGGGCTCCTATCCCTTCCCCTGAAATACAACCTCAGCCCATGTTTCACTTGTCCACTTGTTGCTCCTGTCTCTTTAAAAAGATTTACTTTTCACAGGTAACTCTGATCTTGCAAGTTAAAACAGATTTCCCTTCATCCAAATTCTAAAATTCTCTCAAGTGATCCGTAAGACTGATTGTCCTACTCTATTACTACATTTTCTCCCAGATTCTAAATTCCTCAAAATACACTCAGCAAGAGTAGACGAGCAAAGGAGACAGACTAGTAACAGCTAACCTCCGAGCTCACGTGATGCTGAGATCATTTTAAAAGCCACCATTGGAGATGGTGCTGTGGGAGCAGCACGGGCTGTAAAAGCCAAGCGATTTGCAAAATTATGCCAAGGCAAGGAGTTACTCAATGCAAACACCTGCTCCGGAGTGATTATCAAATTATCCGCCGCGTAACTACGACCCTGCCAGTTGACTTCCCTTCTCCCCCACTCACCCCCGCCCCCACCTCCACGGTCATTTGTATTTACCAGTAAACACCCGCAAACCCACGGCACTCTGCGAAACCCAAAGGCCAAATTAAAGGACGCAGACTGGAGTTAATGAGGGGTTGTGATAACAACGGCCCGGCAACGTCCGAAGGCGCATTCACAAGCGGCCAAGGACTTCCGCGCGCGGGATCTCACTTACAGTTTGAAATCCCTGCACGCTAAGGCTGTTCCCTGGGAAAGTCGCCACCGATGAGTTTCCCCAAACAATGTGTAAAGCTGGAAAAGAAAAACTGAGGTTAAAATATCACCCTAAGCTTTCCTTCTACTTCGCCTTCCCCTCCCCACCCAACCTCCTCCAGCCACCACCACTACCACCTTTCTTTCCAGCTGTCAGTTTTTAAAGTGTATGTTTTAATTTTTCACGGTTGAGCACATCCAAAGCTGTGTTAAGGGGCATGGGATTCTATTCTTCTCTAAAGTCTACATGCAACCCTGGATTACCACAGCTGGCTCTGCTAACGTTTGCAAAGTCTAACTTACTATCTGAGACTATTTCCAAGGCCATTGTGAGCTCTGTTTCGGGCACGAAATCCTCTCCTTGTAATGTAGACCATCTTAAATGGTCCTTTTGTGACGGTGGTCTCCACCCTTAAACAAATGCAGGGCATATTTTCCCTGATGGGTGTCCCAAGGAGAGCTTGGGAAGAAATCGTTTTTATCTAGGCGGTTCACCCAGACACACAGACTTGCTTGTTACCGTATTTAAAGAAAGTGGCCACAAAGAAATAGTCATTGGATTTACAATAGGGGAAACCTAGTATGCATTTCCAAGGGATCACATTTTGGGGAGAATTACAGAATAATTACACATATGCTTAGATCACGAGCATTCAATGAAGCGGACAGCATTTTGAGGATTTAAGATGTTGGGGCTGTGGTCCTCTCTAAGAAACCGGGATAATTCAGACATTCAAATGCAAAACCGCACCATTTGGAGAGTGTAATGCGGTCTGTTCTGGTCACTGTTACAAATTCGGAAAGGATCCCCTGGCTGCAGACATTAGAGGCACTTAATACTTAAATCTGTTTCCAAATGTAAAGCATAGAACAAAAGTGCTGGGCATTAATGAAACGTATCCTAACACTGGTGTGCTGACACATTTCATTAAAGTGTCACTTGGGGAGAGTAAAAAATAATGACAAGAGCTTTGCTGTAACTTGATAAGGTCCTCAGATGAAATATCACTAACTATAACACATTAAACATCCATTTTAACACTATCAGGGTTTTCAGATGGGGCTGGAATTAATTTCATGCTTAGCGTGTTATCTATAAGCAATTACTATAAATGAATCTCTTTTAGAGGTCTGCATGCTGATTGGTTATTCATGTTAGTTTTATTTTAACCATCAGGAAATCAAATATTGCTGGAAGTTACTGCAATTATCTTAAGAAAAATACTTTAAATACCAAATCTCTTGTTTATTTATAAGGCCAACCATTAGTTAATTCCTGAAAGAATGTATTGTCTGTATTTTTAAAAATATACACTTTTAACATTTTTGTTGGGTGACTGGACTGGAAAAATAGTTTTCTACTGAACTCCAAAAAATTAAAGTGTTCTTCCAAGTTCAAAATGCCTTTTATAATTAGAAAATGGATAACAATAAGAATTCGACAAATGTAGACCAAAAACTCAGCATTTTATGGCTTCAAAAAAGCCTTCCAATTTAATGTTCTAATTTAATTCTAAGTAGTTTTCTATTTTGGAAAAATGTCCCTGTGTAAATACATCTAATTTGTATTTTCAGTAAATTTTTAAAACTTCTCCTAAGATCTTGTGTCCAAAATCTCAAAATCAGAACTTTGCAACTTTGGCAGCCACCTTAATACTCTTAACAAATGGATTTATGTAAGGTGTTTTTCAACATTAATAGATTTGTTTGATTTTTGTAGACCAGTCCTCTACAATGTGGTGAGGCAAGGAATTCTCCCAAGCAGAAATCGAGTTGCAAAGTCACACAAAACAGCAGAGATAAAACAGAGAAATTAGTCCGAAGCAAAACAAGAGAACAGCACAAGAAACTCGGAGCTGGCAATCTCGCAATGTGAAAGGTTAATCACAAGATTTAAAATCTAATCTTGCTTTCAAAGGCAGCTCATGTAATTGCATACATTGTCAAGGGACATGAGAACAGTGGGAACAGGAAAAAAAAATTTTTTTTTTAAACAAGCGGGCTTGATATAAGCCGTAAATTTAATATGGAGAAAGGCAAAAAATTAGCAAGAGCAGGCTCAGACTTCAGTAAAGGGTCAGCGCGGGAACCGAGACAGTAGAAATGGTCACAAAGAACCACTTCTACAGAAAAGGGAACCTTTAATTTTGGACAAATATGTATTCCAATGGGATAGTCCCCAAAGACCTTTGTGCTTCCATTCCATTCATTCATGTTGCCTGACAAATATTTATAGGGGGGTCTATCGTGTGCTGATATTGTGGGAATACAAAGATAAATCCGACACCAGAGGAAGGAAGTCCTAGCTCCATAAGGCACAAAGAACCAAGCGACAGTTAAGAGATGAGAGAAATAATTCCACAGAGGGGACGGCACTTAAACTACGCCTAGAAAAATGGGCAGGAGTTGGCCATAAGCAGGCGAGAATGGCAAGGCACAAATGAGACGGGAAAGCATGGAGTACGTGCAGAAGGCACTGACGACGTCAGGCTGAGTGGAAGCTCATTCCAAACCCAGGAGCAGTGTGAGCTGGAAAGAGAGATGGCATTGAGGTATGGGGCCTGGAGGAGTCTGACTTGATTCTATGGAAAGTGGGAACTCACTGGAGTTTTGGGATCCCAGGAACAGTATGATGCTTCGGGTGTTGGAGAAGGTGAATCTGTGTGGGGCAGTTGAGAAGAGGAAGAAGAAAGCAATCTCAGCAGAATCTATTTCAGGACAGTAAAAACGTAGACCTTTGGTTCTTGGGCTAGAAAGTACCGAAGACATATCTATGAGTTACGTGTTTCTAAATTTCAAGACTGCCACTTCTTGCTAATTGGAAAAGCAGTAAAAGGTGCCACTGAGAAACATGTAGTTTATCAAGGAAGGATGGAAGGCCCCAGCCAGTGGGTGTTACTCAGACCAAATTCACCCGTTTCCCAGGAGAGAGGCGTGTGATCTTTGGGTGCGTATTAAATGCCAGGGACGGAAGAGATAATACCTACCCCTGAGGAGGTATGGAATTCCCTATCACAGCAGGAATATGGGTACATCTCAGGCCTAACCACGACATACAACTGCCAGCAACCCCATGAGCAGCCCCTGTTGCCCGGAAGTGTGCTAACCAGGACAAAACAACCTCCTCATTAACACAGGGAAACAGGCCTCACCGTGTCAGCAAACACAATGAGGGGTTCTCGGTCATAACTGTATGGTGTTAGAGTTTGGGGGAGACATTACTAAAGGGGATAATGTACTAGTGAGTAAAAAAAAATTCTGGTTTGTTTTTGTAGTTTCTTTATCTGTCATATTTCTATCGTATTTTATACTTTTTAAGGTGATTTTAAATATGATATTTTTTCATTTCTCCCAATAACCCCATTATTTTGTTTTACAGAAAGAATTACAGACACCCAGAGAGGATGGGTGGCTTTGGCTCAAATCGCACAGAGGAATGAGCACCCAGAATCCAGTTTCTAGATTCCCCCTCCACTTCATCATCTGGCCTCCTCCTACTTGTAATCAAGAAATGTTCATTCAGCATCTCTTCCACAGAAGGCATGTTTCTAAAGCCTCAGGTTTTTCTGGGAGTTTTAACAAAAAAAATCCCAGCAGGGTTTTAAAGGTGGAATGAAATCTAGCTCGTCTTTCCTACACAGAGCCCCCTGGTGGCAGGTAAAGTAACAGTTTTGAGTTAGGATGTCCTGAGTTTTTAGGATCTGACTTTACGGAAAGATGAGAATACTGAAACATAGAAAATAAATTGTAGAAGGGTTCATCTAATCCAGTGCTCTTACTTGGCATCGTATTAAGAAACTGATGTTCAGAGAGGTCAAGCAATAAGCTCATGGCATCCTGAGCTAGTGCTTCTTTCCAGGAAGAAAGGCACCCCTTAGCATCTTCCTCATTCCCCTTTCTCTTGTGGGTTAACAGTCATGCCCCTAGGCAGTGTCTCCTTAGAGAGCATAAGCTCCTTAGATTTGCATAAATAATTGTACAGATGGACACCTCCTGGCTCCTGCTCTTACTAGTTATGGGACCCATGTGACTTCATCCCCTTTACCCCCTCTGAACCTCAGTTTCCTCATTTATAAACTAGGAATAGAAATCATCTCCACCTCAGTGGGGTGTTTTTTAAGGGTTAAATGAAATACTGCAATGACACACTTTGCGCAATGCCGGGAGCCGGTCCATGCTTGCTGTTTCAAGGGACCTGGCATATATGGCATACTGTTCTTAATATGTTTGCTCACCTTCTTGGCACTATGTGTTTTAACCAAGGTCACCTCTCTGAGAAAGGTTGTTTCCCCAGGTAGGGACTTTCCCCTGAAGTTAGGGAGGGAATAAAACCTCTTAACTAAGTGCCAGGCGGGTAATTAATCACTTTAACTATGAACAATCATGCTTAAGCTACATAATCTTTACTCCCTGGAATGGAGATAAGAAACGCCCTAACCTTTGGAATAGAGATTGATAGGATTGGAATCAACTGGTATAAATACAGATGTAACAAGACAGAACTTAGAAGACAGAACCTACACAGAACCTAGAGACAGAAGAACTTCGCTGGAGAGAACATGGCAAAAGATCCTGGACAGAAACTGGCAACAGAACCTAGAGACAGAACCTAGCGAGAGAACCTGGCTGAAGAACCTAGAGACAGAACCTGGCTACAGAACCTGGATAGAACATGGCAAGAGAACCTGACTAGAACCTGGTGGCTGAACCTGGCTGGAGAACCTGGACAGAACCTGGCTGGAGAACCTAGTGAGGGAACATGGCTACAGAACCTGGCTGGAGAACCTAGCAAGAGAACATGGACACAGAACCTGGCTGGAGATCCTAACCAGAACTTGGCTGGAGATCCTGGCTAGAGATCCTGGCTAGGCTGCTGATCAACTGAACGCTGTCTCCGTGTCATTCCTTCTTCGCCGACTCCGTCCACACCTTTGGGGCCCCCTAGACCTGCTGGGGTTGGACCCCAGCAGCACAAGCCTGGCACATGGTAAAATCTTGATATGTGGCAGTTGTTTCTATGCTTAATCTGCCTTGGTACATCCAGAGCCCTTAGCCCTAAAGTTTTCCTCCTTAGATCCGGAAAAATAATTTTCAGAGGACGTGAGTGCTTTTAAAGATGGTTCCTTCTTCAAGATGAAAATGGCTATCACATAACCTCTGAGACAGCATCTCAGTGTGCCCAGGGAGCCTGGTTCTTCTCCCAGGGTTACCGAGACTGGCCTTTCTCATGGCAGAGCCAAAGGAATTTACTTCCAACCCCTTCTGAATTCACCTCAGCTCCATGGGGACCAGGGGAGAGGAACAGCGACATTTTCCGTAGCCCTCTATCCCTCCCCAGCGGGGGCCCATCTAAGTTTCTCAGTTAAGAGGCATTGTCAGCCCCTGTTACCTTCAGTTGTCAGTGGAAATGAATAAGGATGCCTGCTCCCTCCTCCTCCACATAGTTGTTCTGAGGATCAACTTTCAGTATGTGAAAGTGCCCTGAAAACAATGATTATCAGCAACATTGCTGTGAAGTCACCATTTGCTATTTCACCTGATTTATTGGGTACTTAGTATGTGTGAATATGAGAAACAGGATGGGCGTGGCCCCTGCTCACTTGTAGTTTACAGTCTGTGTTTCTTTAGTTTACTATTATTTTTATTGTTGATTAAAGTAAGAATAACTATAACTTGTATATAAGAATAAAATAACAATTATCAGTAGAATGCCTATTGTGGATTAGATGTTTAATTTATAAACAATAATAGCTCCTTCATTTGAATACCCAGGTAGCATGCAAATATCATGTAATGTAACTCACAAGAAACCAATAGGTAGGTATTTATAGAGAAACCCTTTGAAGCTGAAATAGTGTAACTTGCTAAAGGCCTTATTTCAAATAACTTTCAAAACACAGTTCCAGAAGCTAAATCTAGCATTATTTTTATTGTGCCACTAATAACTACACCATTAAGATTTTTGTTTGCCTTTATATCATGTGGGGATGTTGTGTGGAGCAATCCTGAATGTTACACATGAAAAATTTATCATAACATCACTTGATTGGCACTTCACTCAGTCTGTAATTTTGTATACCTTCAAAGACTAATGTTTTTTGAAATACACCAGAGATGACAAAATAACAAAAGTTTAGGATACTTTCAAGATTATTTAGAGAATTAAATCAAAGAAAGTGCTGGACATTTGTTTTTATAATAAATATGTTGGCCCAAACTTCTCTTCTGCACCCAGAAGTTAATGGAGCTCATCTGGACAGCATGCATTTAAAAGAATGTTTGCTATATCTGTGCTCAGAATCTCAGATGTCTGTGGTACCTACCACAGAATATGACCTCTTGTGCCCATGTAATTTTTAAGAGCACTCTCTTTTACTCTCAAAATAGTCCAGGTTGGGACAATAAATTATACAACAATCGTACCAATAAATCATGGCAGAAAAGAAAATGTCCCATCTTCTTTGAAATTAAAAAATAGAAGTAGAATATTGGACTAACCCTCTTATTATCATAAACTACCCTGAAAACTGGACAGAATATATGAAACAATTACTTTCATACACTGGACAGCAGTCAGCTCAGGAATGTGAGATAAGCGCTGTGACTGTCCCAGATTTCTTTCCATAGGCATTTTTGAAACCTCAGGGCAGATATGGAAAATCCAAGTAGAGCGAAGTAGTTTCACTGACCACAGGAGATAGAGGTCATATTTAAGAGAGGATGAGACAACTAGAATTTGTGGGGGGAAGTACTGGGAAGAAGAAAGCTAGACAGTGAAAGAACTCTAGAAATTTGCACAGGGCCCCGTGAGTCTTTGGCTGAATATTGAGCTGCACATGCAGGGAGCAAGGCTCCACAGTCTAGGCAAAGCACTGCTGATGTGTTATAAGCTGAACAGCCATAGGACCTAGGCAGGGGACATTAGGTTCTCTAGAGTGGTGAGACCTGACAGATTGCCAAGGACATTTAAGAGACTCCAGTAAGATAACTCCTTAAAAGTAATGCTCAATTATCCTAAGGGTAAAAGGTTTTTCTAGTCTCACACTAATATAGCCTTAAAAAAAAAAAGCCTACATCATCACAAACAGGTGCATAACATATTGTGCAACAGGAATTTTTCAGCTCCATTATAATCTTATGGGACCACCATGGTGTTTGTGGTCCGCTGTTGACAGAAACGTCGTTGTGTGGCACATGACTGTGATGTCTGCCACTGATATCAATATAAAGGAAGGAGAAAGCAAAAGAAGTTCCACCCAGAGACCTGTGCAAGCCAACACGAGTGACACGATATAGTTGATGAGCTCTTTGCACCTTTCTTGTCTTCAAGTGAAAACTGGAGCCATGAAATTCCCATTTGGTTAACATTTAGATATGGCCATGCCAAGCTTTCAGGACCATAAGCATGGAAATTGATGAAATTACAGTCTGTTCAGGGAAATAATACGGTGATGAGAGAAAAAGCCTGTGCCACGATCCTGGTGGCAGCTTGTTAAAACAGGTGAACCTTTTCTTCCTTCTCTACTGGAAAGCATCCCTTAGTACAATATGCCAAGTAGATGCTCGGGGAGAGAGGTCAATGGGGGGAAAAAAGGATGACCAAATAATTGAGATATTTTTAAGGGCATGTAAGTCAGTGAACATTTCATTAGTATCATTTCAGCGATTTTCTGCTCTCACAGAAGTAGCCAAATTGAAATCACATCCTTCTACTTAATAAGCAAAAGAATGTGATTATGTTGCCATAACATTTAAGATTTGAGATGGTCATGTGACAGGCATGAAGGAAGTCAGATTTAAAGAATCTAAGTAAAATTAACATGGCCCTTTCCCATGAATGCTTTTCAGCAGAATACATTAAAAAAATAATCACTTCTTTATGAGCTACGAATAGCCACAACTTAATTTTCAGAGGAATGCATTTCTAGCATGTGCTATGTTGAAGTGATTGAAAAAAGAGTTGCTGTAGCTCATCATGGAGCACTCAACTTTCATCTTAAGTACCATCTCCCAAGGTCAAGACTACAGAGTTGTATCAGTTAGTTATTGCTGTTTAACAAATAAGCCCCAAACCTTGTGGCTTAAACAACAACCCTTTATTCATTTTCATGAGTTACACTGATCTGGATGAGATTTAGCTGATCTTGACCAGGCTCAGTCCTGGTCAGCTGGGATGTTGACTGTGGGCTGATTGGTCCAGCATGGCTTTGCCGGGAGTGACTTAGCTCTGCTCTCACATGGTAGCTCGCCCTCCAGCAGGATAGCCCAGTTTATTTTCTTGGCAATGACAAATTCCAAGATAAAGAGTAGAAGCAATCAAGGCCTATTGAGGTCTAAGCTCAGAACTGGCATGTGGTCTCTTTACCACATTCTATTAGCTCAATATAAGACATTCAAAGGGTGGGGAAACAGTCCATCTCTAGAAGGATGGACCTGCAAAGCAACATTGCCAAGGGGAAGAATAGATGCCTCTATAATTATCTAATTGAAAATGGATTGCCCCCAATTTACAAACAGATTGGGATCCAAAAGCATACTTGTCCCCATTGTTTAACTCTAGGGACACATATTCCTAAGGTAACAAATGTTAGATTCCCAAGTTAATCAACCTATTATTCCACAAGATTGAAGAAACAACTATGCACTGGTGATATAATCTAAAAATAAATGATGTCTAGGAAAATACCTAGGAAAATACCAAATAAAGAGGAAATAAACAGCATTAAATCAGAAATTACTTTTTATTTCTTAGATAAAAGTGCCGTAAAGAAGCAAGTTTTGTTACAGGAGGATGATGATAGAAGTATTTGGACTCACCAAGACAGTAAGGGACCTGTGAGAAAATTAGGAGTGCCCGGTCCCCAAGCCCTTCTTTACCATCTACCACTCCCACCATCCCCTACCCACCAAGCACCTAGGGTAGGTTCCAAGCTCCCACCCTGAGAAATCTCATTCCAGTACTTACTACTGGGACAAACAGCTGGAGTAATGTTTAAGCTGGAAGCTTTGATTCCAATGAAGATATTTTTGTGATGATGCTAA
Source organism: Myotis nattereri (assembly GCF_964212035.1). Classification (NCBI taxonomy): domain Eukaryota; kingdom Metazoa; phylum Chordata; class Mammalia; order Chiroptera; family Vespertilionidae; genus Myotis; species Myotis nattereri. The sequence continues at coordinate 28,504,580 of NC_138084.1, forward strand.
AAAGAACTTCAGTTTACTTAGTGCTTAGAACTTAATGCCATTTGTTCCTTTTCTTGAAATTTATTTTTATTTTTTAAACATTTTTATTGATTTCAGAGAGGAAGGGAGAGGTAGAGAGAGCTAGAAACATTGATGATGAGAGAGAATTATTGATTGGCTGCCTCCTGCATGGCCCACATTGGGGATTGAGCCCACAACCTGGGCATGTGCCCTGATCAAGAATTAAACTGTGTCCTTCTGGTTCATAGGGTGATGCTCAACCACTGAACCATGCCAGCTGGGCTGAAATTCATTTTTTATGATGTTTCAAACATACAAAAAATACAGAGAATCACATAACAAACACTTCTGTATCTACTGTTCAGCCCTCTCCCTTCCTCAGAGGACACATGCAGACTCAGCTCCACGCAGTCATTTCTAGAGAAGTTAGTAATAGTTTGAGATTATTCAGTCGGGTACAGCTCATGTCTCTTCCCCCTGTGGTACTATATACTCCTACAGTTAGGCAATAGGTTAAACATAAACAATGACAGCACAGTGATTGTAAAAATGACAACATCACACTTCAGTTATTTTAATCCTGTCATTTTATGAGAACATATGGCGTTTTTATGTCTTTAACACAGTGAAACTTCATATTAAGTGTAACATATAATTCATACTTCAATATTTTACTAAATTTGAATACCTTTACAATTAAAAGTATTCTTTTTAATTGTTACTTTAAAGCTAAAGAATTAACTAAATCTAAAAAAATAGTTTCAATTATTATATGACTGTTATGAAAACTATTTTGTCATATAAAGGAAGAAGTATTAAAAAATGATCCATTCTGGGTGTCAAGCACAGTAAGTGCCACCATTTGAAATACTGAACTATGTACGTACTTCTGCATTTTTGTCTCTAGTCTAGATCTCTCTTACCAGCTCCAAATTGATATATTAGAGAGGCTGCTTGATAACTACTTGGGTATCCTACAGACAACTCAAAATGAGTCATGTAAATGGACATATTGATTTTTCCCCAGCCTGTACCTCTTTCTAGCTTTTCAGTAAATGACACCACCATTATATATCCAATTATTAAAGCTAAATCCCATAAACACTGTTGATACTTCCCCTTCCCTCACTTTCCATATTCAAATAATCCCCAAGGGATTTCCACTAGTATCACCTTAGCGCAAACCATCTAGAACCAAAAGCTTCCAGCCTCCCAGCATTTGCACCCATCTCTTCAATCCATGCCTCCCATGAAGCCCCTGGACCAGGTGATGTTGACTCCTCAGAATCTTTCAGTGACTTCCCATTGCTGAGCATCATTCCCTGGGTCTGCAGGCCTGAGTTTCTTGTCCAACATCATTTCAGCACCCTTTCATCCCCAGTCACTCTCTGCTATCTACAGAGGGCTTGTTTCTGATTCTCAACCCCCACCCCAATCTTTTCCCCAATTCAGAACCTTTTCACTTGCCCTCTCCTTGTCCAGAGAAGCCTGGAAGACTTTTACCCCAGGTCTTGGCAAGGGCTCATTCATTGTCATCCTTCAACTTATAGTTTAAATGTCACTTCTTCAGAGCAGCCTTCATTGATCCCATTTATACCCATTATCAACTTCATAATTATAGTATTTATTTGGATCCTGGTTAATGGTTTACCTCCCTCATTATAATGTAAGCTCTAAGAGAACAGGTTTGCTTGCTCACCACTGTATCTTCAGTGTCCAATGCAGTGTGGACACACATTGGGTACATAGGAAGTAAATCCTTGCTGAGAGCTGAGAGTGAATCAATGAACTCTCCCTCCCTGCTCTGCATCTATGAGATTGCTGCAGAAGCTGCCATGCTCTTCTGAGACATGTTCCCACTGGTCCAGGACAGTACATCTGGCTCACATTGAAGCACCAAGCCTCTGCCTGTGGATTTTGGAACTGGGGTTGAGAGAGAAAGAGAGCTAGCTATTCAATCCCCCTCAGGTAGATAAAGATCCACCATAAAAGCTCAGGGGCCACCAGTGACTTTGTTTTCTACCATGTGAGTCAGAAAAACAAAGACAACAAACTGGCAGGGAGACAAATAAAGCAGAGGAGCATAGAGCAGACAATCAAGAGACGAGAGCACCCTGACGGTGTCACTGTGCCTGGTCCCAGGTGTCCTGGGGCTCCACTGCGGCCTTGTCCTTGGTGTCCACTGGACATGGCAAAATTCACATGGGACATTTGAATGAAATTACCAAACAAATGGATTAAATTATTCTAAAATACAGTACATAGAATGTTGTAACTGGAAAGACCATATGAGACTTTGAGACCATCTGTGATTTTGAGACCGTCTGTGATTGTTACACAAGTCTTTCCCCTAAAAATTTCCTCCAATCCTCAAATGTATGAAGTTCTTCAGAAACTCAAAATCACAGATAGAAAGTTGAGGGTACCTCCACGACACGTGGAGAGAGCAAAACCAATGGATTGTGTCAATTAACACTGACAAAGGAATCTGGTTTCTCCTTCCAAATCCTTTCCTCACCAAGGCCTTCCTGCCTTGGACAGGAACATTTTACAGAAATGTCAGCACCCCCAGGCTCCACGAGGAAGGATTTAAATTATATAATAAGTCAGTAAAGGAACTTTTAATTTTTCATCTACTCATTTGAAGTCAAAACATTCCCAAACAGCCCTAGCAAGTTTTGCCCAGTGGATAGAGCATCGGCCTGTGGACTGAAGGGTCCCGGGTTCAATTCCAGTCAAGGGCACATGCCCGGGTTGCAGGCTCAATCCCTAGTAAGGGGCGTGCAGGAGGCAGCTGATCAATGATTCTCTCTCATCATTGATGTTTCTATCTCTCTCTCTCTCCCTTCCTCTCTGAAATCAATAAAAATATATATAAACAAAACATTCCCAAACATAAAGTAGAAATGTTAGCAGAGAGTGATTAAAAATCACTTTCCACATTTTGGATTTAAAATTAAATGAGAATGATAAGATACACTGAGAACTAGTTTCTCTCATGACCTCTACCACACACTCTGTGTCATACACTCTGTGGTTTCCTAAAATTTAGCATGCTTCCTTAACTAGTCCCCCCGGCCCCTCGCCTCTTGCCCCCGCCAACTCCCCGACCCCCAGCACCCCGGCTGCTGCGCACACACACACCACTGATACACTGATACTGGGACTGAACTTCAGCAAAGAAACAATTTGTCACAGCAACAGCTGAAACAAGAAGTGTCAGCAAGATAGATTAGACTTATTACAGGCTCCACCACTCATTAGAAACACGATGACTGTGCCCTCATCTTACAGAAATGGGCTGTGGAGCCAGAACCAGCCAGAACCTGATGGCCATGCAAGCCCACAGCACTCACTCTCGCCTGGGCCATTGGAGACAGCCCAGGCCCACCGACCGCACTGCTCTCGGGCATGACCACCCTGCCCATTTTGCCCTGTTACCAGCCTCATCAGACTCTCTTGATCCCTGTACAATCCAAACATCGCACAGCAGCACCATCATAATTAAGGAGACCTACCAAGGAACAGTTTTGCTCAAAGAATTGTTTTTTTCAATTCCTTGTTGCACCCTCATCAAGGAGGACCTAGAGCCCTGAAGAGTGTGCCCACTTTCCTCATCTTTAATTGGCTGAGATTTAGAGAGAAAAGAAACCAGGGGAGGAGAATGGGAAAAGTAGAGTGGAAAGTACATAAGCTTGGGTCACTTATCACAGACACTCTGCTACTGATGAGCTATAACCACAGGCAAGATGTTCAACATTCTGATTCCTGAGTCCCTGGTTTCTGAGCCAGAAGTCTGCATGCAATCCTTCTTCTCCTCATTATTCAATCACCCCCATTTCCAACTACATCTTTAACATCTGCTTCAGTTGAAGCCTCTGTTTATGTCCCTCTCTGACTTAAAAATCACTCATTGGCTTCGCAGTGATTATAGCATAAAGACCCACCTCCAGAGTCAGCATACAGCCATTTAGGATCTTGTCCCTAGAACTGGAATAGGAAAATGATTGCAAAACCAGCTGGACTTAGCATTGATCCCTCTGGATTACCCCACATCTGGCTCCATGGCCTCAGGGTGCCATGGTCCACCTGCACAGCTGGATCATGCCCATCTCTCAATACCAAAATGCCCGCACATACTGTCCCCCTGTTGGCCTCAGGATCCCTTTATAATCTTAAAAGTATTGAGAACTTCAAAGAGATTTTGTTTATGTACATTATATCTGCCAGTTATTACACTATTGAAATTAAAACTAGGATATTTTTTAAATACTTGTTAATTCAATATTCTAAAAACTGTGACTTATTAACATAAATAACAGTTGGGTGAAAATAACTATATTTCCAAAATAAAAAAATAAAGGAGAAGAGTAACATTGCTCAGCATTTTTGCTAATCTCTCTTAATGCCTGGCTCAACAGAAGACAGCTGGATTTTCATAGCTACTTCTGCACTGAATCTCTGGCAATATCGCATGTCATGCAGCCTCTGGAAAACTCTACTATACACTCGTGAGAGAATAAGAGTGAACGAATCAAATAGTATTATTAAAAAATAATTTTGAGCTTCTGAAAGACTCTTAGAAGCCCCCAAAAGTTTTGAGATCACATTTTGATCTAGTCTGTGTGGAATGAGTTCAACTTGTCAAGATCAAGGACCATGGGAAACGGTGGAGCTGAGGACACAGCTATTAAGTCAGGCCGACTTGAATTTGAATCTCAGCTCTGCCACTTAGAAGTGTAAGCCCCAGGTTGCTCACTTCTAAGATGGGAATAATGCCATCTATTCCATGGGGTTGTTGTAAAAATAAAACAGGGTATATCTGTGCTTGCCACCATGCCTAGTACATGATAATTACTGGGGAGTGGGGAGACAGGGATAGGGAGAAGGATAGAGAGAGTCACTAAATAGCTTTACAAAGTTATGTGCTGTCCTGACACACTTTGGCTTTTAATATCTAGTTTGAAAGAAAGGTAAAAACATAGATAGCATATTATAGCATGGTATGGCATGGTATCCTATCCTATCCTTTCCTATCCTATTCTATTGTGGAAGCTCCTGCAGCCAGGCTGGTAGTTGGTCAGCCACTTGTCCTTAAGTAAAGGAGATTACCCTTGATGATATGGGTGGGTCTCATCCAGTCAGGTGAAGGTCCTAAGAGCAAAAACAGAATTTTCAAAGAACAAATTCTGCCTTAAGGCTGCAGCATCAGTTCCTGCCTGAGTGTCTACCCTACAGATTTCAGACTTGCCAGCCCCCACAAACACATGAACCAATTCTTTTTTGTTAATCCTCACCCAAGGATATGTTTTTCATTTCAAAACTGGCAACAGTCTAATTGAAGGCACACAAATACTGAACAAAATGATTCTTGATGGTTGCAATTCCATTGCTTCATGCCATGAGCAGAGCCTGGACCAGAACAGTCATCAGTTTGAAAACAGGCATTGACAAAATAGCTATTCATTTCTGTGGATTCTTTTGAAGTTTGAAAATGAACTGTATGTTAATAAACACTGACTTTATTCTCATGACCAGCTCTTCCTTCCCATCTTAGAAAGAAGCACGAAAAGTAAGTCAAGGCTTTGATTCAACTTCTGCAGGGCTTAAAATCACTAATCATATCTTCAGGTTGGCTACTTTTCTGGCCTTCTGTCTGTTTCCCACATTATCAGTCATAAAACTGTTCAAGGTCCAAGTGTCACAGCTAGTTTCCCAAGTGGCATAAAAAGGGCAGTGCATCAGGGTGCACCCTACTCTCTAGCTGCACTTAGCAACTTTGGGGAGAACCCCAAAGGGGAGAGTTGGGGACATGATCTAAAGTCCCAAAGCAGGCTGAGTCCCCAAATCCATGACAAGGGGAAACAAAGTACACAAGAAGGCAAATCCCAAGCGAGGTTCTAGGGCTCAACAGCAGAAAGGTCACTGATGTCTCCCATTTCCCAAGAGTCCTTGGTTTCCAGCATGGTTAGGGGGTGGATAGGATCATATGAATTCTGGACACCGCCTCTCTCTCCTGCACTGACTTATAGGATATGCAGCATCCAGCAGCAAAAAACTACAAACAAGGCTGACAGGTGTGCCCACGACAAATGTAAGCTTTCCCAGGCAGTCATTCTAAGAAAGCATTTATCAGTCAGAGCCAAAGGGACAACTCCAGCAGGTGATCCTTTCATTTCCCACTAATTCAATTTGTGTAGAAATAAGCATAGCTCATTCCCTAAATCTGCCTTTCTCTGGAGGGTAACTTGATATGGCCTGAAATTGCTAACTTAATTCCCATCTCCGGTTACAATCAGGAAGCTATATTTTTACTTGATTAAAATGCAGAAATCTGAGATCTGGAAAGGACCTTAGAATATAGCAAGTTTAGCCTGTTCGTTTGATGGGGAGGAGCTGGAAGGCCACAGAGAAATATGCACATAAAACAGCTCAGCTAATGAATTAGTGGGGATCAGAAACGACACTGTGAGATCAATCCAGGATGCTCTAGCAGGCTGTCCACAATGTGTGGGGTCAGGCGAAGGTGAGGATGGATGTTAGAGGGTGACAGGGTGTTGCTCCCATAGAAATGGCACCGGTGATCTGATCCAACCACTTCCAGGAAGCCCTGGCAGCATTTCAACCTTTGCCTAAATACTTGAACTGATTGGAGTCTCACCATTTCATTAAAGAGACCCCAAAGAAAAGTTCTTTTTTTCTTCTTCTTCTCATAGAACTAAATCTGTTTTCTTAAAACTTCTACACATTACCCGATGGGCTCTCACCTTGGCTAATCATTCGGCTCACCTATGGAACTTCTACAAGGTCCTGATCACCAGGCTATATACCCGGCCAAACAAAATAGAATTTCTGAGGGTAGAAACCAGGGCTTGGTAGTGTCTAAAGCCCCTCAGGTGGTCCCAATAAGGAGCCAAATTTGAAAACCCCTGCATTTGGCTCAGCTAGGAATGCCAGGACAAAGTAGTACAGACTGGGAGGCTTAAGCCACAGAAATTAATTTTCTCACTGTTCTAAAGGCTGGAAGTCCAAGATCAAGGTGTCAGCCGGTGTGGTTTGTCCTAGGCCTCTCTCCTGGGCTTGTAGATTGTTGCCTTCTTGCTGTGTCCTCCTTACACGGCCTTTCCTCTGTGCATGCACAACCTGATATCTCTCTCTCTCTCTCTCTCTCTCTCTCTCTCTCTCTCTCTCTCTCTCTCTCTCTCTCTCTCTCTCTCTTCTTACCAGTAATATCAGATTAGGGCCTCACCCTTATGCTCTCACCTTTACCTCCATAAAGGTCCTATCTTCAAACACAGTCACACTGGGGATTAGGACTTCACAGATTAATTTGGAGGTGGGGTGGGGTATGGTGGGGTCAGGAAGACACAATTCTGTTCATAATCGTTCTGCTCATTGACTAGAACTGGTTGAGTTAGAGCCCTTTACCTGAAGTGCCATAGCACCCACGTGTGCCATGAGATGTCAGATTGTTAGGGTGGACAGTTGGATTCCAGGGCCATTAGAGGCCCTGAGACAGCTGCCTCTGGTTCTAAGCATGCTTTGAAACTAGCACCACTGAGCAGGGTCAGATGCAAGCAATCTCATGAGCCCCAAAATCAGCCAACAAAATGAGCTATGTCTAGCCTTCATTGATCCATCTGATGAACTGAACCTGGCCAAGACTCTCTCCTATGGCAGACAGCTACCTCACAAAATTCAGTGCCTAAGGAGCACACAGCACAAACCAAAGAGACGGGCTGGAGGCCACAAGGTGCAGCTCCCGGGGCTGGCCTCTACCCTCCCTTTACATACATCAGATGGCCTGTTGTAACAGATGAGCTGTAAAGGAGACAAAGAAGCAGCAGTCAGTGGCCTAGAGAACAATCAGGAGATCTGGGGGCCTTGGAAGCTCTCTGAGAAGCTTGTTAAAAACATACATTTTCAAAACTATCTGCTGGAGTTTTCAGTATGAACATAGACACCCCAAAATTGTTTATTTTTTAAAACAAGCACCCCTAGTCTTGTTATTATCAGAGAAGCCAGGGAAACACTGCGCTAGAACTTGGCCCTTTTAAACATGCAAGCATACCTCAGAGATTCGGCAGTTCGGTTCCAGAAGACTGTAAAAAAGCGAGAATTGCCATAAAGCGAGTCGTAATTTTTCTGCTGGTGGAGGGACTTGCCTTTATTAAAAATAAAACAAAACACAACGCTCATGGAGCGCAAGAAAACACGGGATGCCTGTTTCCTTTCCAGGGCCCTCACCTCCAAATACCCTGAACCTGAATCCCCAAGGGACTTAGCATTTAGAAGTTCATCATCCAAACTTCTTGTTTGTTCTTGGGACCTGTTCTAAAACAACCCACAGTTTCGGCTTTGAGCCAATGAACCAGCTCTCGCTTCATTCTCAAAGGCTGAGCATGTCTATCATCTCTTAAACTGGAGGTGCATCCACTAAAACCATGTGGAATTTATTTTAGCACATGTGTGCTACATCAGGGTCTTGGCAAAGAGTTTGAGCTGGAATGAAAACCAACTAACAACCTAGTGGGCATCCTCAAGGGCAGACATAACAGTAACACTACTAGCGAGAGCTCGTCACCCAACTTTCTTAGCTGATTTAGCTCCCAAAGCACATGGGTCATTTTCCCTGAGTCTCAGGAACCCAAAGGGTTCTGATGCTGGCGATGTTAAGATGGCACTTCCCCTGTGGCTGGGTGTCCTCGAGGCTGCCTCTCCCAACCCAACCTGCTCCATCTGACTTTTCAAACTCTGTGTTCAGAGGCTCTTCCTAGATTTCCTTACTAAATGTTCAAAACTTTCCCCATCCATTGGATCAAAACGGGAAACTTCTTGCCCTCTCTGACACAAATCATTTTAGGTTTTGACCACCTGATGGGTATTTGGGGTTAATTAGAAAATCCCCATCAAGAGTTCAGAGGCCAGTATCAGCTGTCAAAATCCCACATTCCCCCCTCACCCCTCTTTCAAGTGCAAAACAACCTGTGTCTGAAGATGTGCGGGAGATAAAAGGGCGCACAGCAGCTCTGGGGGCTTTGACTCAGTCCCATTCAGGGCCCCACCGCCATGAATACGGCAAAACCTCAAATGAAAGTTTTAATCTCCCCACTGCATTCAGCCTAAGGAGAAAAGGGCTTCCTTTTAACAATTTCCCCCTTAAGCCTTTTGTGTTGCAATGCTCCTGAAAAGAAGCAGAGATCTCACTCCGACCGGCGAGGGCTTTACGCCAAAGAAAGCAATGCACCTCAAACCCTTTGTGCTGAAATTAGAAGAAGGGCTCGCCGGCCCCAAGCAACCGGCGCAAAAGCAGCAACCCGTGGGGACTCAGCGCGCGGGGGGCAGAGGGTGCCCGCGTCCCTGCAGGCGCCCGACTCTGGGCCTAATGGCAAGAGTGTGAACACACCGTGGGCCGCACTGCTCCTCAGAACCGAGGAGTCTGGGGTGGGAGTACGACAAGGATGGCTGATTTCCCAGCCGGGACACCGGTCTGAAACGCACCAACATCCGCTTGTTTTTACACTGCGCCCAAGAGAAGGAGAAAGAACAACTCCAATCCTCTCCAAGTCACCTTTTGGGGAGAACCTCGGACCGGGGTTCACAGGACCCTGGCTGATGGCTGGGAAGCAGATCCCGGCTGCCTCAACGTGCCTACTTTTTTTTTTTTTTTTTTTTTTTTTTTTTTTTTTTTAAAGCTTACTTATTAGAGAGAGGACTAGAGAAATAGAAACATCGATGAGAAACATTGATTGGCTGCCTCCTGCACGCCCCCTACTGGGGATCGAGCGGGCAACCAAGGGCCCTTCAGTCCGACGGCCCACGCTCTATCTACTGAGCCAAACCGCCTAGGGCTCGGCGTGCCTACCTGTGGGCGCAGACTTGGGGCCACTGCCAGAGCGGGGCGCCTCCCTCTGCAAACGTCTTTGCGCGCAGCGCTCCTCCCCGGCACCCCGCCTTCCCGCGAGGACCCGAGCGAGCTTGCGTCTTTGCCTGCCTGGCTATTAACCCCTTTGCACGCAATTAACGCTACCCGGGTGCGGGTCACAAGAAACGGAACCCCTCAGCTCTTCTGTCATTAAGAAAACAAAAAGTTTAAAGAGTATAACGTTCCCTTCTTTATTCTTCCAATGGGCTACCCTAAATGTTTGAAATTGGCACCTGTTACTAATTTAAAACGTGGGGATTAACCCCGGAGACGGAGACGCAGTTCTGAGCCCAGCACGGTTTTATTAGCGCCTTAATTTGGTGTCGCTGAATTCTGACAGCCCAGTGAATGCCACCTTTTCAAAAGAGTGGTTTGTTGTTGTTTTTTTGTCCAAAGACACGAGTTCAAAAGGTCCTAAGAGACCAGAGCGCCCGGCTTTCCGCGCGAGTGGCGCACGGGGCGGACGGAGCCGGCCCTACGGCAGCCCCGGCCTGGCCCCCCCTCCCGCCTCCAGAGCGGGGCACGCGCCCCTTCCCTCCGCCATTCTGTCTCCTCCCTTGGACAGTCTGCATCGCCAGCCTTTTCACCATTTCTGAACATCGTTTTTATTGAGGGTCACAGCCGTGGAGCCGTTGCCCCTGTCCATGGCCAAATTGTCTTTGATTTTATATTTTTCTTTTAAAAATCTGTTGTGAAACGCCTTCCTCCCCGCCCCCCCCCCCGTTCTTTTAGGTGGGGTGACTTGGAGTGTAGTCTTCTGGACAGTGAGAGGAGGGGGGGGGGGTGTTTCAAAAGATGTCTCCAACTCAGACGTTTGCAGAAACAGCGCTGAAAACGCGATAGGGGGTGAATCAGAGCCAAATAGTACTTCATGATTACATATATCTGTGTTAAATGGCGTCTATCACTTTTTTTATATATAAAAAAGCACATAGGAACACTTTAAGATTCCTTCCTTTTCATTTGCCACTTGCCGAATCAAGGGCTGTAGAAAATGCTCTGTTGATCATTTTAAGTTGTGAAATTTTAGCCAACTTCTCACTCCAGACACAAGCACACATACATACACACTTCCAAAATGAGAGCAGGAATAAATGATGGTGATCAGTTCCTCTACATCTATGTTCTAGCTGCAAGCTCAATGTTTTAAAAATCAAACAAACAAAAACAAATCGACATGGCTTTATTAAAGCGTTTCTAAGTTCCCTTCCAGTTCTAATGCTCTAGAAGTAGCGTTATTTCTCAATTTCTGGTAGTTGAAGTGAAAGCATATCTTTAAAAAACACACACCATAGCCGAAACCGGTTTGGCTCCGTGGATAGAGCATTGGCCTGCGAACTGAAAGGTCCCGGGTTCGATCCCGGTCAAGGGCATGTACCTGATGTTTCTCTCTCATCGATGTTTCTAACTATCTCTCGCTCTTCCTCTCTGTAAAAAATCAATAAAATATATATTTTTAAAAAAACACACACACCATAATTAGCTGGATGATTAGATGAATGCAATACAATTTAAGTACTAATTTTAATACTAATAAGTACACACTATGGAAATATTTTTATACAAAGTGATATTTCAAATGCACAAAGATTGCTGCTTTTAAAATAACTCTCATGCAAATTTTCTGTAGAGTGAAGACTTTCTAATAGGAATAAACACCCCCTTATTAATCTACTTGTGTGTCTGAGTTTTCTTAAACCAGATTTCTTTAAAAACCAGGCATAGATTTCTCATGCACAAGGTATGGCTATATTAACAGTGCACTAAAATTTACAATTTTCTAGAACCAAATACAAACTGAATAGGTTGGATGGCATTTCTTTTGTAAATGAGAAAAAAAGGGAGCTCTAAATGTCATTTTTATAACTATGTCTTAGAATTTAAAATCATGTATGTTTTTTTAAAGACAAATTACATCTCTTCTCATTAGGGAAAATTAGAAGAGATGTAAAACCTAGAGATATCTCTTGAGCAGTGAAAAAAGTCACCCAGAGAAGATAAAACTATTTTTAACTCCACTAAATAAACGGGTGTCAAATTTACGTTGTTATGAAGAGGAAATAATCACATTAAGATATTCTACATTTTAGCTGAATTATGAGTAATGCCTCTTTTGTGTGGGTCAATTTATGTGGCTCTTTGAGGGAAAGTTTTCATTTGATTTTGATGCTTTCCGTTAAGTTTGAAATTTCAGTTAAGCTAAGGTAGAAGAGGAACAACATTGTAGGATATGGTGATATTTGAGTTTTTATTTTTCTAACACTAAAATCTCCTTCAGAAATCAGCGATTTGAAAATTAATTTGTGAGCCTTGTTACAAACCGTCGTGCTATTTCTCACAAAAATATTTTCTTGCTTGTCTTAAAGCAGAGACAGCCTGGTATAAACCACCTGTTGTGCTATCCACCTACTCCGATTAGACAAGTCTCTTGCCTCTGTGGGAATAATGACCACATGAATCACTACTTTCAGACTAACTGAACCTCAACACCACAGTCAGGGTAGTCTTTTCATGCTCACAAAGTCAGCAGGCATCTTGCCTCTCATAAAGCCTCAAATCTATCAAGCACATGCAGAATAATTCACATCACTGCCCCTGAAACCCTTTGAAGCAAATAACCAGAAAAGAAAAAAAGAAGATTTGATCTCAATTTAAACATGTTAACAGTAACCCTATATTATTCCAGATTTTATCCAGCTGTTTTGGATCTTTAATGAATTTAAACAAGAGAGCAACCCTGTTTTAAGGATTAGAGGATATAAAGGTTCAAAAGGAGTCAAACCCTTTTCTGAACTATGTATCTTCTACCCTGGCTTCTTGCTTGGCAGACTTTTAAGATTCAATGCCATTGATTTCTTTCCCACTTTTCTTTCGCTGCAATGATCTGACTTCCTTATAAATACTTTCCAAACCAGATCTCTCATATTCTTAACTATAAACATTATAGGTCACACAGGGTGGACTCAAAATCATTTGTCTCACAGGGCACTGGGATTTACTTCTGATGCCATCCATAATCATCTATGTCAGGCTCAATGAAAGAGGGCTTATTTAGTTTTATTCTTTTTTAAGGAAGACACGAGAAAGAAAAAAAATAACCAAAATATGACCACATTTAGGGTTAAGTTGCAACCACTTAATCAAATAATTACATCCCTAAAATGTGTGAATGTGCTTAGTTTCCCAGAACTACAGAGAAAAAGATATTCTCATGGATAAGAAAGCATAATGTCCAATAGGAGCTGATTCTGCAGATTAAGTTCAAATGAAGAGCCAGAGGGAGATATAGAGGTGCAACAGCCAAAAAAGAGAGGTTTGCAGGTGAATGTATAGAAGTGAGCTGTTGGTACATAGCAGTCCTCACTCTAACTCAGTGGTTCTCAACCTGTGGGTCGCGATCCCTTTGGGGGTCGAACGACCCTTTCATAGGGGTCGCCTAAGACCATTGGAAAACACATATATGATTACATATTGCTTTGTGATTAATCACTATGCTTTAATTATGTTCAATTTGTAACAATGAAATTGGGGGTCATCACAACATGAGGAACTGTATTAAAGGGTCGCGGCATTAGGAAGGTTGAGAACCACTGTTCTAACTGCTGATTAGAAGGGAGTCTGTCATCATAGTGGGATGAACCAGACCCCCCAGAAGATACTGCTGGGGCTACAATGAAGGGTCATGGTAGAGTGTCCTTAATTTTGCAGTTAAAGTGTTTGGAAAGATACACTTCTTTTGTCATGGGGAGGGAGAAATGAGGGTTTGGGGGTAGCAGTGGAGGGAAATATTTATTGAACAGTGCATTATACAGGTAAGCATCACATGAACTCTCTGATCCCCATTTTTACAGATGAGTAAAAGAGTTTGGAGAATTGAAGTTTCTTTTACAAGGAGACAGCAACTGCTTGGTGGGGCTGACATTCTGATTCAAGCCACTGTTTCCAAAATATCATGCTGCCTCTCTACTCAAGAGTAGGAAGGCATGTTTTAAGTGTTCATAGAAAGTATCCATATATATATGAATGGAAAAAGGTGCTAAGGCCTCTGCCTTTTCCTATTATCTGTTCTTGCATCATTCAGTTCAACAAGTTAATACCTTTTTCATTAAGCATCTTTTACTTGACATCACTCCAAACTATATTTAGTACAGGTTAAATGCCTTAGTTAAGGTCTCACAGAAACAGGCAATTAGACTGGAGTTCATGCTCTTAATTAAGCACCATTCTTGACTACTTCTGCTGTCATCTTGCAAAATAGGTGATCTGGCCAAAAGGAGGAGAGAATATTGCATAAAGATGATTGGACAAGAGGATGTGTATCTCCTAACTTAATAGGAAATATAGTATTTGGACAAGATTCTAGAGGAGCAAGAATAAATCACCAATGGGAAGAGAGCAACAAAGATGGAGACATCCAAGAAAATGGGATTGACTTTCTACAAAACAAAACAATAACATCCATACTTATCTGTTAGATACTTATCTGTTAGATTAAGAATAAGTGGGACATTACAATACCAAAAAATAACATTCATTGTTAATATAGAAAATATGAAAAAATAGAAAATAAAATAATCCATACTAGTAGTCCCATCACCCAGAGATAGTCACTATTTTTGTAATATAAATTTATATCTACTATATAACATACATGTATAGGAACATTTTAAATAGAATTATTATCGTAATATAATTTTTTTAAAAAAATTATTCCTAATTTTTTAAAAAAATACTTTATTGATTTTTTACAGAGAGGAAGGGAGAGGGATAGAGAGTTAGAAACATCGATGAGAGAGAAACATCGATTCAGCTGCCTCCTGCACACTCCCCTTTGGGGATGTGCCTGCAACCAAGGTACATGCCCTTGACCGGAATTGAACCTGGGACCCTTTAGTCCACAGGCCGACCCTCTATCCACTGAGCCAAACCGGTTAGGGCTCTTAATATAATTTTCAATCTTGTTTTTAAATCACTATTATTATGACAAGTACATTTTCCATGCCATTATAAAGTCTTTGAAAACACTCTTCTTAATATTACATATCATAATTTATTAAACCAATTCCCTATAGTTAGGCATCTAGTAATTTTATTTTTGCCACTATAAGTGCTTTAAAAAAGTCTCTGTGGACATTTCTGATGATTTTATCAAGATTAAACAACACTTTCAGGTTCTTGATACATACTGCCATTTTGTTTCCAAAATGGTGGTTGTCATTTACCCTCCATGAATAAGATGTAAAAACAATCTTTCACTGCTGGGTAATAATATTAAAATTTTTTTTCTACCAATGAATGGAAAGGGAAAGAATGTTATTATTTTATGTTCCTTCATTATTACGTTGAATATTTTGACATGTCTTTTGATATTTTTATCTTTTATAAATTATCTTTTATGTCCTTTGGGTTTTTTTGGTTTTTTTTGGTTTGTTTGTTTTTTTGCTATTGATATGCTTGAGTGGTTGATTTTAAAGAGTTCTTTATATATTAACAATAGTAAATGATTGTGTGAAACTATATTTGGACCTTGTTTTTCAAAGTCCAGGCCAAACTATGCATCTTTCATTATGGCTTTCCTGACTCCTTTCACCCTAACTCAAGTCTCCTGATTCTAAAGTCCTAACATAATATTCCTTCCATACTAAATTATGCACTGTTTGCAGCCCTTTAGAGTTTTTCCTTTTGTCTTCTATGGTAACTTTCGTTAGGAGAGTTCGTACCTTTTAACAACTACAAAGATGACCAAGTTGGCACTTGAGTTTTCAGTGTCTTTAGCTCTGACACAGTTGTATGTATCCCCATTTACCGGTGACAGAACTAGGGTTCAGCCCAGATTCCTCAGCTACTATGTGGTTATCCTAAGCACTCGACCAGGCTTTCCACTCCTCCTGTAGTGCTCCTTCTAGTGTTCACGTTAGCATGTTTACATTGAAATAAAACCTTTATCTTACTTTAACATTTTCTCTCAGTGTATTTTAAACATCTGAGACACAACTCAAAGAGCTCATGAAGGAGACTGATAAGAAATAGAAGCAAGTCTGATATTTTGGATTTTTTGTAAGAAAAATAAACTCTTTTTTCTTTCTAAACATATGACTGTAATGATCCTTCACCTTTACAGTAAAGAATATAAAATTTCACCTCAACTTGATTTTATGGGATATACAGATATACTAGTGTGTGTGTGTGTGTGTGTGTGTGTGTGTGTGTGTGTAATTTCCAGGAGTTATTCTAAAATCACAGCACAAGTCAACATCAACAGAAAGGAAATTAAACAGCTTTCAACATCGTGTTTCTCTCAAATTTTGCTCCAGAATTCAGGTCTTTACAAATCACGTGGATGTTCTGAATAAATGGCTTTATTTTTCTTTTCAATAGAATGGGAACTTATTCAGCACTCACTCATAAAAAGCTTTTATTATAAAATAAAATCTCTGAAATGGAAAGGACCCCAGGGATAGCCTAGAATCTGATGGAGAGAAGTCTGATCCACGGTGTATTACTTTCTGTGCTATCCACTATGAATGGCTGGGAAAGGGACAAACAAGGAGGAGGAAAAGGTCCTATGGAAAGGTGAAATTCATGCCTCCTCTCTGGAATTGGGCAGGTATGGAATCTAGAGAGGCCTTCAAACTTCTGAAGAAAAGACCTGATTTGGATGTCATTAACATGGCTGGACTTCCAGGCCTTCTAAAATGGTCTTTTATTTCCATGCGAATATTGGAAAATGCCCTTCCTAAGGAGGTGGGAGCATGCAGGGGGAACAGACCTCTTTGCCTACATCTCAGCTCATTTACATGCTCTCCAATGGAGGTCATATCGATAGGAGACCCCACCTCTGTCAGCTTTGCGGGTCCCTTAACCTGAGAACCTTGAGGCCCATTGAGAGCTATTCATACTTGGCAGATTGATTTCTTCAGTCATTTTGTCATAGTAACTGACAATTCACTGCCATTCAAGTGTATCTGGGAGCACAATGCCCACATAAATATTGTTGGCAATTCTCAGCATATCCCTTTGTGGAAATGGTAGGTTAATTTACTTCTGCCGCTTGACTTTCTATAGCTACGTGGCAGAAGATCATTTCCTCTGCAACCATAGAGGGAACAGACCCAGTTGGGCTTGATTCAAAGAAGCACAGAGTACAGAATCCGCCATCAACGCAGAATGAAGTGAATCAAAACTTCAAACACAGGTTATTCTCAGGGGGGGGGGGGGTAGGTGATAGCACTCATATTGTTGCTGGAAAATAAAATGTCCAAGGAGCATGTGGCAGAAGGCATCGATGAGCAGAGAGAGAACCAAATCACAAAGAGCTTTGTGCATGCCCAATGACGAGGAGTTTAGATTTTAACACAAGGGGCCTTTGAAATACACCTGTCCCAATGAAGCATTTACTATGTACCATGCGCTGTGCTCAATGATTGTGATGTTCTTTGTCTAGTCAGGGGTAATCAAAGACGATGTCACTGTGGAGTTGATTTTCCACTTAGTTCCTTGTGATAAATAGTGAACCAAGTTTATGTATGGTGAGGGGGGGTGGAGGATAAACCTTTTGAAAAATTCTACCATGTCTGGAGTCAAAAGACATGGATCCACTTCCACATGGTTTCTTTATCTCTCTAAACCCACCTCCTTCTCTCTGGTGCATGTGTGTAAATATCATCTGCCAAGTCTCAATGTAGAGCTTTATGACACAAGCTTTTTTAATACCTTAAAGAAAGGAAGTACTATCTAAAGCTGTAATCTGCTCCATTTTTCTCCTTTCTGTCTTTGGAGTGTGTGACCAGGAAACTTAAATATCTGAAGGAGCCCAAGCTCTAACAGAAGGGAGCCCCAAGCCTTCCAAGTCCAACACCCCCTATTTCTGAGGCCCATGTAAAGGAGAGTCAGGACTTTGGGGGAACTTTGAAGACAAATTCTAGAAATCCAGGTACTTGGGCTTTACCTTGGGGGAAGTTACTTGATCCTTGTGAGCTTCAGTTCCCTCATCTCAAAAGTGAGGATAAATGGAGTCTGGTCAAGATGGTGGGGTAGGTAAACACAGCACTTGGAACCTCACATGATCACATTAAAATTACAACTAAGTAACATAGGCATCATTCAGAATACCTGAAATGTAGCTGAACGACGTCCTATCATAAGGATATGAAGAAGAAGCCACTTTGATACATGTAGGAAGGGTGTAGACACAAAATAGTCAGGCAGTTAAAAATCAGGAGGGCAAAAATAAAATAAAAAAATCAGTAGGGCTATCTTGGTTGCGGAAGTCCTCCCTGAGGAGCAAGGTGTCCTAGCCCTACACCAGAACCTGCAGCCCAGGGTTCCAATGCTGGGAAGAGAAATCCCCGTAACATCTGGCTGTGAAAACCTGCTGAACTGTGGCTGAGTGAGACAGAGGGCCGATGGAGTTCCAGGCAGTTTGCCTTAAAGGGACTGCATATGGACTTACTTGGACTCACTCTCTCTGAGTTCCAGCACTCTGCAGCATGGATATATGGGGAGGAACTGAATTGTCCGGATCAAAATGAGGGCTGAAGGGGCAACTTTCTCCCAGGCAGAAGTGCTACAAAAGGCCATTGTTCCTTTGCTGAGCACTTGCCCTACAAGCCAGAAGGCACCATATCTGAGTCTCCATCATCCTGGCTCACACTGTTCACCCAGCCCTGGTGATTCTCTGAGATCCCATTCCACTCAATTTACAGGCCATTCCAAGCTTTTCTAGTGGCTTTTCTATACAAAGAACTTTCTTGGCTCATGCTTTGGACTTTCCTAAAATCTTCCAAACAAGCAGCACCTGGCTTCTGCATACCCCATACCTCTTGCTAAGTGGCCCAAGGCCCAGTCTAGCAACAGCAGCTTTGGTTCACAGTGTGGCCTCTCCCAGACACCTCTAAGCCCAGCCCAAGTAGCAACCATTTTCAGATTGCTCTGTAGCTCATGCTGGGTGGCCCATAGCAGGGCACAGATGGTGGCTGACCTTAGCCTGCACCTCCTGGGAGGCCCCAGAGCCAGTGCATCCAGTAGACAGCTTCAAACCCCAGAATATTACAACCCAACCATCTCCCCAAGTGACATACTCGAGGAGTGGACTCAAGCTGACACCAAAGCCACACTGAAGCAAGTCCTGCTTAGTAGGGGCAGTCCCTGCATAGCAGCTCCTTCTATATAGTCCCAACCTGTCCTCAAAACCAGTTGGCCTGGGGGTGAATCCTTCCCAGTGATGTGCCAATAGCAATCAAGGCTCAACTACAACAGGACAGTGTACCCTGCCCACATAGGGGAAGTACCTGGAGCACCCCGCTCTGGTGACTGGGGAGGCCAAAATGAGGAGACAAAGAAACATGCTACCAAACGAAAGAACAGGAACTATCTCCAGAAAAAGAACTAAATGAAAGAGAGGCAAGGAAACTATCAGATATAGAGTTCAAAACAATGGTTATAAGGGTGCTCAAGGAACTTAGCGAGGATTTCAACAGCATAGAAAAGGACATGAAACCATAAAAAAAAGAGTCAGGAATGAAGGATACACTCACAGAAATGAAGAATAAATTACAGGAAATCAACAGTAGAGTAGATGAACCAGAGAATCAAATCAGCAATTTGGAATATAAGGAATCAGAAAACACACAATCAGAACAGCAAAAAGAAAAACAATCCAAAAAATGAGGATAGTGTAAGGAGCTCTGGGAGAACTTGGATTGTATAGTCAGAGAGATACCTTCCTACCATCTACAACTGATCATAATATAGGTTAGAGTAAGCCAAATGCCTCCCTACTCCAGTGACAGGCTCTTGAAGAGCTCTGTCTTCTTCCTCTATGATTAATCTCTGTATAATATCAAAGCATGGAGCATCAGCAGGTGCTGAATAAGTGCTGTTACTTAGCAAATGATTCTCAGTCTGACAGTGAATACTGCAAACTCCTTCATATCAGACCCCAAAAAGGCAGGCACCCAGGCACTGAGTTAAGAACAAGGAGGCTCCCTGGAACCTGGATGGCACTTCAGTGTGTGGAATGAGAAAGCTGGACCTTTTCAAAGTATGAATGTTCGCTTCTGTGAAATGGGGAAAATTCTACCCAATTACTTCCTGTCTAATTTGTTAAAAATTAATTGCACCAAATCTGAAGTAATCAGCTCCATTAAGCACCCTGTACAAGGACAATATTTGTTGTTGGTTTTGTAAAGGGACCAGTAAGGTGAGGAGGGTAGGATGGCAGGGCTCCAAGGAGAGAAAATCTCAGTGCTGAGATGTACAGTCAGAAAAGAATGTTTGCAGATAGAAAACTTTTTCTTACAGAGTGCACTTCCCAGCAGCCTTCTGGCTGGCTCGCTAGCCAGAGGCTAGAACTGTTTCCAAACGAGTTCTGCATAGACTTTTGAAAGAAAACAACGTGGGCTCTCTGCTGGCAGCTGTTCAGGCTACTGGTATCTTGGAAGTACAATTTTTTTCTCTTTCTTTTTAGCGAAAGACACATTTCTGGGTCCCCAGACACTAGGAGAAGAATGTTTTTTGGGGTTTTTTGTTTGTTTTTTGCAGGTGGGCATTAAGTAAAAGTATCCAAATTCACACTATCATTCACAATTTTCAGGCCTGTTTCATTGTGGTGTCAACTAATAGAAAGATTAAACCATGATCCTCTACATAAATCTCTTCCCATGTGTTTATTCATAATAATTTTTAAAAACTCAAATGACAAGACTTGCTCACCAAAGCACAGGAAAGCATTACAGAGTTAAAAAGGAAGGACCCCCACTTTCTCGACCCATTTCAGCAAATGGCTCACTTTCATAGTAATTCAGCCACTCTAGCAACAAGCGCTGTTTTCAACTGAACTATTATTGATGAGCTACACCTGGCATTTCCATTCACTCATAAGTATTATAATCACACCACAAATTTTTCATCTGACATAAAGCTTGGTGAAATGATTCTTAACCCAGAAACCATCAAAATAGCCACTGAGATGTGAGCAGGCTGGAAACAGGAAGGCAGTTGCAAAGAGAAACTCAAAGACTCAGCAATGTTTCCCTGAAGATGGAAAACTGTGCCATCGAGCCAGGACTCCCCATTTCTCAGAACCCTCACTGTGAGGTGATAGGCAGAACACAGAGAGAGTTCAGGGCAGTGAAAATACTCTGCATGATATTACAATGAGGAATACATGCCATTATACATTTGTCCAAACACACAGAATGTGCAACACCAAGAATGAACCCTAAGATAAACTATGGGCTTTGGATCATCATGATGGGTCAATATAGGTTCATCCTTCATTTTTTAAAAAAAGTACCATTATGATGATGGGGGAGGCTATGCATGTGGTGGGAGCAGGGAAATCTCTGTATCTTCCTGTTCATTTTGTTCTGAGCCTAAAATTGCTCAACAAAAATAAAATATTAAAAAAAAACAAAGCTATTGGAGGCTCCCCCTTGTTAATAGGAAATGGGAGAATATAGACTCCAAAGAAAGGGGGTCCGAGGCTGAGTGGAACCCCCAATGCAGCTGAATTGCATAGAACAGCCTTTCCCTTTCTGCTGTATTTGGCTCTTGTTCCCTGATATTCCTAACTAACAGACCATTTTCTAATTGTCATCTTGGTCATATTCAACTGAAGGGAAAGTGAACATAACATTTGTTGAGCACCTTCCATAGGTATTTCTTTTATAGCAGGATGTTTTCTGATAACATTTGGAATTAACCATGTAATCAATATAGGAGTCCTCAAACTACAGCCTGCAGGCCACATGCGGCCCACCGAAAACATTTATCTGCCCCCCCCCCGGGGGGTTTTTGCTGCTGCTGCCTGTCCTGCTTAGCAGCCGACTCGTCCCGGGCCCACTGTGCGCATGTGTGGAATGTCTGAGGGACAGTGACCTGGCCCCCTGTTTAAAAAGTTTGAGGACCTCTTAGAACATAGGATTTGTTCTGCTATTGTTTTTAATGTATCCCCACCTGTAACTTGTAGAAATAGAAGCATTTTGAGCCAGCATGGCAGCTTCATTTGAATGGAACTGCTGCTTTCTTTATCACAACAATGGATGACGAGGGAATAAAGGTGATAAGAATAAGTAAGAAGTACCAAAAATAATAGCTCTGACTCTATGAAAGAAAGTGCTTTATTCTTGATCAAAAGCTGGATATAATCAAAGCTGGATTTGCTAAGTAATGTTTACCGCAATATTTAAAATTTCCTTTCTCTTAGTGAAATTTCCGTAGGAAAAATAGCTTTGAGATTGAATATCTGAAACCCATGACCCCTGAGCCCCTTTCTTCCATCCTATTACTGTTTTTATCATGTGCCTTCTTAAAATAACCCTGATCCCCCCACCATCACATACTGCACTGTGCTCGGCAGGTGCTTTTTAAATAAATAAGTACTCTGAGTCAAAATAGGTCACAGACGGCATGACGTTTAAAAACCAAGTTACTTTGTTTCTCTATGGGACGGCAAATAGACCTGAAATTCTTCTGAGAAACACCAGTGAACCCGAGTAAATCAGAACTCAGCCTATCTACTTCCTGAAACGATGATGTCCTTTGACCAGAACCTGAACCGAGGGGGTGATTTCCCTCGAGGCAGACCGCCTGTGCCTCCTCTGAACCCGCTACAGCCATCTGGGCCGAGCGCTAAGCTCCCGAAAGCAAACACCAGGAAAGGGCCCCCGAAGAAGGTGGTCTTTCCTGGGAAGAGTTAAACGGGCCCTCGCTCAACTCCAACCCTTCTCACTCCAGAGAGCAGCCCTGGGAGTCCCCGAGGGGGCCTTTGCTGCTCTGACTTCTCACACACTCCGTCTTTCAAATGAATTTAAATCTTTTCTTGTCCAAATCCCTACAGAAGAAGAAGAAGAAAAAAACCAACCACTCTGCAGTTTTTCTACTATTATGCAAATAGATTAATCAGGCAATGCTCCTGTGAGAATTAATTTATACTGAACCCAACGAGGCCTGGACGCTTGCTGACTGAACCCCCAGGCCAAAGCCTTAGCTAGGTAGCACCTCATATTATTCCTTTGACGAAATGTGAACTGACATAAATACTAAGACTCCCTTTCAATCCGATTACCCCGTTACCTCACATCAATGCTACCCCAGCCATCAGATTCTGGCGTCTTTCCTTTCACCGGCTCCAGGGACAACAGACAACTCCTGCTCGATAAACAAGCACCCACGCTGCCACCTCGGACCCCCACTCTTAACCCATCATCCTCACTCAATGGGCCCTATTCGACAAGGTATTTTATTCTGTTTGTAGGAATCAAGGACTGAAACACAGTTCAAAATCAGGCCTGGCTGTGGCTGTTCATTCAAAGCTGCCCTTTCACACAGTCAGTTACTAAGAGCCCCTGGAAATAACACCCCTGAAGTATCCACCCTTTAATAGACGTCATCCCCTAGGGACGCTCCCCCATCCCCTCCGCTGGGCTCCCTCCCTTACAGCTCATGAACTCTTTTTAAAACACACACAAAACAAATAGCAGCACAGGTTCCCTGGGCTTATGCGACCTGAGGCTCAGTCTAAATGAACCTACATTTTAAACCATACCTTTGTACTAAACTCATGTTGACAACCACTAAATTCTTTCCATTGCTCTGCATAGAAACTTTTAAAAAAGTTTATTTCTCCCCCATCTCTCCCCCCACCCCCAAACTCTGCCCATTTATAAAGCTTGGCTAAACAATCCACCAGGTGGGGGGAAAGCTTTTCTATGTGGGCAGCTCGGTTTCTGGAAGCCCTACCTTGGTAATTAGATTAACAGGCAATATGTGAATAGTAGGGACCACAACAGACCCCACTCCCTTCATGCTTTATGCCATTTATTGCACATAATTGATAGCAAAATATCTTGACTGATGGCAGAAAAAACTATGGATTTGTGAGCAACTCGCTGTTGAAAATGGAAATGAGGGAGAAAAAAAACAAAGCAGGCTTTATTTGTCCAAAGCAACCTCAACGCATTGTAGTACTTGGTTTTTGGAGAGAGGGGCAGAAGTTACATGTGATCATAAACTGGGGCTGTTGGTATGTTTGTTAGCCTTGTAGTTAGTTAGTTTAAATATTTCTGTGCCTCCTTTGAGCACTATGTATATACAATAGAGGACAGTGAGCTTAGAGGCAATGCATGTCTTTCTGAATCGAGGAAGGCAGAGGTACCTCGGTAACCGCTGTCCCTCTGAATTTGAGAAGCCCTTTGAAACATATCCTAACTATGCATATGAAGAAACTATTCACGCTGGAGAAATAAGAGAAAGCAAAATAAGTAGTAAGGTGGAAACACACACTCAGCTACCTATGGAGAAAGTTATGGTTTTACCAAATACCATTCATATTTTTTTTTGTGAGGCAATTTGCTTTCTGTCATGCCAGAGGGGGACATCTCTGTTTTGATATAAAGTAAACTTACATTTAAAAGTAGAAGAGGCATTGAGCGAACATATTAGAATTTGTGAATTAATTTTCATTAAAAGTGACACCCTCTTCCTTTCACCCTAACGTTGGTGCCTTTGCCCAAATGTCTAAAACTGGCTGCTTAGGCCTAGCTGGTTTGGCTCAGTGGATAGAGTGCCAGCCTTCGGACTGGAGGGTCCCAGGTTCGATTCTAGTCAAGGGCACATTCCTGGGTTGTGGGCTCTGTCCCCAGTAGGGGGCATGCAAGATACTCTCTCATCATTGATGTTTCTTTTTTAAAAAATATATTTCTTTATTGATTTCAGAGAGGAAGGGAGAGGGGGAGAGAGAGAAACATCAATGATGAGAGAGACTCATTGTTGGGCTGCCTCCTGCACGCCCCCTATTAGGGATGGAGCCCGCAACCCAAGCATGTGCCCTTGGCCGGAATCGAACCTGGGACCCTTCAGTCCACAGGCTGACGCTCTATCCACTGAGCCAAGCTGGCTAGGGCCATCATTGATGTTTCTACCTCTCTCTCCCTCTCCCTTCCTCTCTGAAATCAAAAATATATACAAAAAATAAAATTAAAATAAAATTGGCTGCTTAATGCCCTCCAAGTGCAGGTTTAGTGGCTATTCAGGAATATTTTTTTAAAAATTATTGATTGATTTTGAGAGAGAGAAACATCGATTTGTTTATGCATTCATTGGCCATGACCAGAGCTTGAACCCACAACCTTGGCATATTGGGAGGATTCTCTAACCTATTGAGCTACCCACCAGGGCTTTAGGAATGTTTTCATACCATATTTTCACTCAAAAATAAGGGCAACGGCTTTATTCCTTCCCCTTGGCCTGGTTGTTCACTGTTCATTCAACAAACATTCATTCAGTATCCACGGATTGCGGTGTCTGCAGTGGCAGCTCTCAGTGGCATTCGGGATGACCAGTGTGATTAAAATCCTCACTACACGCCCTTCCTTTACCTACAGGAATCTTCTGCAAGCTCAGCTCTACTTGGAGTCCTGTCCCTCAACAGGAACACCTAGGAAAACTAAATTCATGAGCCTAGGGGACGCAGCCTCTAGTCACTCTCATTGTTGCTGCCTTTTTCCCGGTGACAAAGGTTCCCAGGCTACCCTGATTGACCCTTGCCCCCTAAGTTCCCGTTGTGACCCTTTGTTTCCTTGTCCTCTAGTCCCTTCACAGATCACCTGCCTGCCCAGAACCAGAATTACTCCAAACATGGGATCTTCTTTACTGTAACCCAGCGATTTTTCAACCTTTTTCATCTCACGGTGCACATAAACTAATTTCTAAAATTCTGTGCACACACACACAAAAAATAGTTATAATTTTGATTCATTCACACTGGATGGCTATTGTTGTGTTGGCTGTTATCATTTTTTTCTTTGACAATCTAAGGGAAAAGAGGTCAGTGCCCCTGACTAAATAGTCAGGTATTGCATGCTTTAAAAATTCTTGCAGCACACTGGTTGAAAATTGCTGCTCTAACACAGTGGTTCTCAACCAAGGGCAATGTGGGCCCCCATGGGGACATTTAGCATTATCTGTAGGGTGGAAATAGAATGGTTGATTTTTGTAAACTAAGGAAAACTTTATCAGTTGCTAAATGCCCTCTGGATGTCAGTTTGGCCTTCATGTAGAATGATCTCTTGATCCCTGCAGTGCTTCACAGCAGAAGAGGGCTCCAGACCTGGAATTTAAAACACAGACTAGTCTTGTCAACCTTCAAAATCCCGACTTTCTTCAGAGGATGGTTCTGAGTCAGTACAGAATAGTGGCCATAGGTTCTAGGGTCAGACTGAGTTCCAGGCCTCAGCTCTGGCATTTATCTGTGTCAGGATTCAATCAGCAAAACAGATAGGTGACATTATATATGTGTATACATATGTCATATGTATACATTACACGCATACTCTACACAGTAAGTCCTCACTTAACATCATCAATAAGTTCTGCAACTTTAAGAGAAATGACATATAATGAAACCTATGTAACCATAGGCTAATTGATATAAATAATAGTGAAATTCCTAGGGCATCCCATCAATGCTACAATGAAATGTTTTTCGATAACCTGCTGTTTGTATGAAGAGAGGCTGGAACCCACAAACACAGTCTGGAAGCTCACAAGAACAGACTGAAATCCATGACAGTCCGCACAGCCTCTTACCTGTCGTTGTAGATGTCCTCCTGCGTCAGGGAGGTGAGCACACAAACCTGGCCCAGGAGTCAGAGGAGCTGGGACGGTGGACACCTGCTGCCCAGCGGCTGCCTCACACCAGGCAGGTGAGCCCGCTTATCAGCCACAAAGTGGCCACTGCTTCCCTCCCACGCTCCAAAGCCCTCAAGTCTATTTTGTACCCACCTTACCTGGGATCATGTTGGGAAGAAAATTCTGAAAAATGGACCTCAGCGTAGGCAGGCTGACACAATGCAAAGCCAACATAGTTACATTATTAAATTTCTCTAAGTTTCTCTGTCTTCTCTAGATAAGTGGAAATAGTAATAGTATCTACCCAAAGGGGCTGTTTTGAGGATTATTTTAAATAATACATGGAAAATATTTAACTCAGTACCAGGCATATAGTAAGTACTCCATAAAGCTATCACTATCATTGCTGTTATCGGTTTACATGCTGACATCTAAGAGGAAATCAGGTGTAGGCTTACCTCAGAGATATTACGGGGTTGGTTCCACACCACCACAATAAAGCAAGTATGACAATAAAGCAAGTGGTCATCTTTTTGCCTGTGGAGGGTTTTGCGTTCAATTCGTAAAAAGTGCAACACCTATGGAGCACAATAAAGCAAAGAGCAATAAAGTGAGGTGTGCCTGTACAGGACTAAGATTTTAGCTTCTTGAAGGGAAAGGGCACTACATATCCTCTGTATCTAAATATATCTAGTCACTGGCCCTGGCTGGTATGGCTCAGTTAGTTGGGCATTGTCCTGTGCACTGAAAGGTAGTTGGTTGGATTCCCAGTCAGGGCACATGCCCATGTGGCAGGCTCAATCCCCAGTAGGAGTCGTGCAGGAGGCAGCTGATCAATGTTTTGCTCACATTGGTGTATCGCTCTCCTCCCATCCCCTCTCTCTAAAAATCAATAACAAACAAGCAAATAAATCCACTGTTCTAGATACACACACAAACACACACACACACACGAAGCAAGCAGAGAGAAAGTATATGCAGAGGTAAGAAAGAGCCTGCCATCTTAGAGGAGGAGAGAAGAGATCAGGGAGACAGTAACGCTGTAGAAAGGTGGGGGGCTGGCAGGGGCCTGTTCCTTTTTTATCTTAAATGCAATGGGAAGATCCAGGATGGCACAAACTGTCAATCTTGTTAATTCCAAATGTTCCCAGACCTGGAACATTGCCTGCTAGTACAAGGCAGAACCTCAGTAAGTATTTGTTGATTGAAGGAGAGAGTGGGGTGATAAGATCTGATCTATGTTTCTAAATCTCTCTAGCTGCTGTAAAGTATAGCCCCAGACTCTCTTTGATTCTTTTAGTAACATGACACTTGCTATTTATTTTCTTTCTTTTGGCAGCCCTTCCAGTATTTGAATATGGCAGTCACATCACATCCCTCTAGGTTTCCATTTCCCCAGGCCAACAGCCTCAGCTTTTCGGCAAAAGAACTTCTGGGATGATGGAAGTGTTCTATGTCTGTGCTGTCCAATAGAGTAGCCACTAGTTTCATATGGCTTTTGAGCACTTGAATATGGCTAATGTGACTGAGAAACTAGATTTTCAATTTTATTTTTTAATTTAAATTTTCTAACGAATATGAACTTGCCAGACAATATAATCCCACATATATACATTTATACAATAGTCCCTGTCTAAGAACCTAAGTGAGGGTTGGGTAGGGATTGCCCGTGCATTAATCAAGTACATTGTAAAAACTAAACGTTCGCTTTATTTAATGCTGTGAGGCCAGGTGTTAATACATACATGGTAAGCTGAGCTTGGTTCCCAAGCTATGGAATTTGACTCTCTATTAAACATATTTAGTCTACTAGCATATTTGCTAGTAATATCCACTAATGGCCAACAATAACAACAGAAATCACCACCTAATCATTCAAATCACAAAGAGGACTGGCTCAGGGAATATAAATGAAGATTAGACAGTCTTCTGACAAAATCTGGGAGCTTTCCCATCTGGTTACATTCTAGAGAATCAAACAGCATAAAATGAAGAGCTAATACTGATAAAACTTTGGTGTGACTGTGGAGGGTTTTGCTTTTTAAGAAGAGATTAGAAGGGAGACCTGGGAGTAAATACACTGAATTTTAGAGCAGGAAGGGTCCTTTTAGTTGAGGCAGGAGAGTGCTCCCGGAACCTGAAGGGTTTACACTCCACACAGTCCCAGAATGCACACCTTGTGCCAGGCATCAGGACACAGAGTCCACAGATACAGTGGTTCCCCTCAAGGAGTTCATGGTCTACAGGAAAAACAAACATGTCAACTATTTCAATAGGTACAGTTGCCAGAGTTAGCAAATAAAAATACAGACTATCCAGTTAAATTTAAATTTTCAATAAGCAAGGAATACTTTTTTAGTGTAAGTATACCCCATGCAAGAATTGGGACACGGTTATACTATGAACAATATTTGTTGGTTTAAAATTCAAATGTAATCGTGCATCCAGTATTTTGTCTGGCAACTCTAAATATAGGGTAATAGATTCAATGAGTGTTAAGTACTTCAAGAAAATATCTAAGAGACAGACCTCAGAGCACATGTCAGAGAAGGATCACAGAGGAGGTGAGGCTGAAGCCAAATCTTTTCCAACTAATAGATGTTAGCCAGGTAAAGAGAGGACTTAAGGATTTGGCATGCACAAAGACACTGGGATTTGGGAGGGAATACTTGGGGACATGCAAGTAGCTCAACAGGGATAGAATAAATAATAGGTAGAATTTTTATAACTGTCTGGGAGAAGAGCCAAAGTCAGAACCCAGAATAGCATTATTGTCTAAGTGATAAAGAGAGAAAAGAGAACTCGTGAAGAGAATAGAAAAGAGCAGTCTGAGAAGGAAAAAGAAAACCATGAAGCCAGGAAGGAGGGAGAAGTCCACAGTAACAAATGCTGCAGGCAGGCCAAGTAAGATAAGAGAAATTCATTGACTTCTGACTGGTGTGGCTCAGTGATTGAGCGTCAACCTGTGAACCAGGAGGTCACAGTTCGATTCCTGGTCAGGGCACATACCTGGGTTGCAGGCTCAATACCCAGTGGTGGTGGTGGGGGAGGGGTGGGGCGTGCAGGAGGTAGCCAATCAATGATTCTCTTTCATCAGTAACATTTTTATCTCTCTCTCTCTCTCCCTCCCTCCCTCTCTGAAATCAAGAAAAAATATGTGTGTTTTTTTTTTAAAAAAAGAGAAGTTCATTGACTATGCCAACATGGACAGCATCAGTGATGTTGACAAAAGCCATTTCAGTGGAGTGTGATGGCAGCAGGTTTAGAAAAGTCATGGTGAGAATTGAAGGAAGCAAAGGTAGGAATTGCTTCCAAAAAGTTTGGTTGTGGAAGAAGTACCATGCTTAGACCTGGACAAATAGGGAACTAACCTGGGCCCTGAACTGTAGAGAGACTGGCTCCTCTCTAGCTCCTCCCATGTCCAAGGGCCCACGGGGACAGGCTCACCTAGAGACCATACACTCCCTTTAAGATCCTGGAATTCTTTGTTCAAATGGAACCAAGCCTGTTTCCAAAGACTGTGTAAGCCTCTTCCTAAGTCTCTCTTTCTGAGGGTGGACCATGTCACTAGTGTGCCCATCTCTAAACCTGAGGCATGGACAAGGCATGGCTATTTGGAGGGGACTGGGGGGTGAACGGATCTTGAGCATGTAGACCAGGTGTCCACATCTTGGATACATAGCCCTTTATGACGTGGGATAGAGTTAAGGTGGGAAGTGAAGTAGGGTGCACCTCAGGCTTCCATCTATAGTCTGACTCAAGTCTCACAAAAGTCAGAGGAAATCTGTTAAGAAGATGTAGTTAGAGATGGACATAAAGTCAAGAGAGGGTCCTTGGAAAATGAGCACACTTTTAAAAAATCTTGGTAAAGGGCATATCAAAACTATAGACAGAATAATGGAAAACAAGGCCCCTGTATCAATCAGGAGTTCAGCAGCAAATATTTCCAATGGAGAGACCACTTGGAGAAGTGTGGGCCGGATTAAGGAAATAAACAAGGGATATAAATAAATGCACCCAAACACTAGCAACAGTGGAAGGCCATTGTGTCCGCTTATATCCCTAGGCCTGAAAGGGCAGAAGGGTGGCAAGACATTGCCAGAGCCCAATGAACTTGGGAGCTGAGGCTGCAGCTCATCACAGAAATGCAACAAAGCAACAAGAGGGTGGAAAGAATAAATATCTCAACCTTTCTCTTCTCCTGCCCTTAAGTTGGTGCCACTGCCTCCCACTGACTGAAACCAACAAGAAGAAACCAGACAGCCAGGCATCCTGGGGTCAATGCATTCCCTAGAGGCCAGCCTCCTAAGGCAAAAGCAAGGGAAGAAGGAGTCGGAAGTAGACTTGAGTGTGCACACAGAATAAGCAGGAGAGGACTTAGACTTAACGCAATGGGGATGGGAACAGAATGGAGAGTAAGTTGTCAGGAAGGAAGTGGAGGGCATTTCTGTCTCATGGCCACCTCTTCTCTCTGCAGTTTGAGGGGAAGGTTAATAGTGGATGAGGGTGAGCAGGCAAGGGATGTTTTGATTTTCCTTCTGCAGATGGGAGCTGGCAGTGGTCTTAAGGCCTTTGTGCAGTATATGTAGCACCCTAAGATAAGGCTATTTGCCCCATCCCTTCCCACTGGTAGAGAAATGTCACATTCTCTTAGGTCGCCATCTCCTTTCCCTACACCGACTAAGCAGAACTGCAGAGCAGGTGAAAATCTCCAGGGGCATTTCCTCCTCTTTTTCCTGCAATAACTTCTAGGCCCACCTCAGCCTCAGGTCAGCAAACCTCCAGCAACTCAAAAGCCCACACACTTCAGACTACTTCCCTTTCAAACACTGGCTCATAGCTCATGGTTCAAAACTGATAGATCTCTCTTCTGACCAAGTCAAGGCTCCATGCCTGTTAGAAGAAAACAAATTTTCACTACTTTAATGAAAGAACCAGCAGCCTTGCCTGTAATCCATCCATGACAGAGACAAAATGAGCTAAAGAATTTGGAATGTTATAGAGAGAAGTTCCCCCACCAAACCTTCTCCAAAGAACAGACCCTAGATCTACAAATGACTACTCTTCCTTCCTGTTTTAAAGAAGAGAGAGAGAGAGAGAGAGAGAGAGAGAGAGAGAGAGAGAGAGAGATTCTGGTTTAGAGAAGAAAGCCTCAGTCCATAGGCAAGCATCTTTTTCCCTTGTGGGCCCTTAATTGTTGGACAAGATTAAGTTTTATTATTAATACAAGTGCCAGGAGACAGCTTGACAAATTGGTAGAAACCTTGCAGCACCACTCAACATAAACAGGCCCATTCTTTGTAAAGTCCACCATTGTCATAGGCAAGCATCTTTTTCCCTTGTGGGCCCTTAATTGTTGGACAAGATTAAGTTTTATTATTAATACAAGTGCCAGGAGACAGCTTGACAAATTGGTAGAAACCTTGCAGCACCACTCAACATAAACAGGCCCATTCTTTGTAAAGTCCACCATTGTTCCAGGTGTATGTGTGGTGGTGCAGGGTAGGCGCATTCATTTCTGCAGGATTACCACCCAGCTCACTAGACCACTATCTCCCTGCACCCAAGGGGCCACCTCCACCTGACCATAAAACCAGCCTCACTAAGAGGCATCTGCTCCCATCCCTGAGTCCTTGGGGATCAGAAGGAAGGCGGGGTAAATTTCATATTCTCTCTCTTCTTCCTCCCACCGTCCACAAAACCAGCAGTATCAGGCCCAGAGAAAGATCCCATACGCTTTCCCACTCAGCACCCATCAGCCAACTTCACCTTCATCCAAGCCTCTCTATCCAACAAGAACCTCGGACGCATAATCGATAGTTCCAGCTTGGGGTGAGGGAAGGGAAACAAAGCTGGGGAGTGGGGGTAGTGAGGAAGGGGGTTCATTGTGGGGCCCTGATTGGTAATTAAAGCAGCTGAATGGCATGGCGACAGCCAGGACTCTGGGAGCACACCAGTGGTGCCATCATTCCTGTTGTACACCTGCCGTCGGGCCACACCTTGTGGCAGGGCCAGGACTGTAAAGGAGCCTCGATCAGAGAGGCATTAAGCAGGGAGGCATGTGGGGCAGGAAGTGAGGAACCAGGCCTCAGGGATCTGCTCTCCAAATCCAGTGGCTCTCCAGCCGGGAGGACCAGAAGCTGCATCCTCCCTAAGCCAATGGATTTGCCTAGAAGCCTCCAGCTCACTCCACTCTCCTTCCCTCCACTCAGGGCACACTCCTCACTCCCAGAAATGCTGTCCATTGGGTGGTCCAGCCCAGGTCAGAGGCTGGGAGCAGCTGAGGCTAGCTGAGGGGTGCTGGAGACCCGAGAGTTTTTAAACCTTAGGAGGTCAGAACTGAAAGGCTCTTAAGCACTCGTTAACACAATCACTCCTTTTACACACAGGGACACTGACTTGCCTGGAAGACAAGGACTTTTCCCAAAGTAAAGTGAAGTGGATCCAAATCTGAGTTAAAAATATATCTAACCCTGAAGTCTCAGAGAAGTAAGAAAGAGCAAAGGCAATATATATATATAGTGTGTGTGTGTGTGTGTGTGTGTGAGAGAGAGAGAGAAAAAGAGAGAGAGAGAGAGAGAGAGAGAGAGAGAGAGAGAGAGAGAGAGAGAGAAACATCAGCATTTGAAAAGAAGTAAATTTGCCAAACAAAGGGGTGTGGAGGGGGATGATGGAGAGGAAAAGCACTCAAGGATTGGCTCACCAAAATTTAATTTTTATTCTTTTGATGGGTTTTGGTTGCCTTTGCCCACAACTCACAGTGTGAAGAGCCCTGGGCCGAAGGGTCCAAGCAGCTAGCTAAACTACGACCAAGGCAGCACTGCGCTCCACCCTGCTCTACAGAGATCCTCTTTCTTCGGGTTAAAAAAAAGAAAAAGAAAGAAAGAAAAAAGAAAACACAAAACACCCACAAAAAAACACAACACACAGTTAACCACCTGTCAGGGCTGAGGATACAATGAGGCTCCTGGAAAAAGAGCTTTTCATGCATGCGTAATATATTTGTTCAGCTATTCACTTAATGAAGCTGATAAATGTGATGCAAGACAATAGTCAAGTTAATCTATTTAGTAAAATGTTTTGAGACTTTCAGGCTACGTTAAGGAGGGGAGCTGCCGGCGATATTTTCATTTAAATGCGCTCATCTCCCCTCATTGGCTGCACAAGGGGGTTCAGGCAATCTATGTGAATATAATTTCTTATAAATGTGTCTTTAATGGGTTTAATTCACCCTTGCCAGCTGTTTTGGGGGCTATTTTGTAAGAGCAAAACAAACGTTTCAGGCTTGCAAAGCTAGTTAAAATTAGTTTCGGTCAGCGAGGCCAAGCTATATTTCCTGCAAACCATCTGCTTGATTGGCACAATAGAAGGATTTTCAAGGAAAAGGGGGGTGTGAGTGTGAAAGGAATGGGGGTGGGGGGAGATGCTAGAAAGGGCTGGGCGGCCGGTAGCTCCTTGTGGCCCATTCTAAAGGTGAGCCCTTAGCGGTGTCTTAATAGAGCGGCTTGCCTGGACACTGGGGCGGTAGGACAACTCTTTCAGCCCAAGCCTCGCTCTCCTCCTTTGCCTAGCGTGTCGGCTCTCTCTTTCCCCCTA
Organism: Myotis nattereri; assembly: GCF_964212035.1. Lineage (NCBI taxonomy): Eukaryota > Metazoa > Chordata > Mammalia > Chiroptera > Vespertilionidae > Myotis > Myotis nattereri. The sequence continues at coordinate 28,538,733 of NC_138084.1, forward strand.
AAACCACAGAAGCCAGGCGGCGGGTGCTCCCCCCTCCCAACCCCCCACCCCAACGCCGCTACCCGGTGTCCTGCCAAACTTGCAATATCCGCTCTGTTGGAAGCTCCAGCCCGCTATGCGAAGTAGAACCGCAGGGCCCAAACCTTCCCTAACTTAGTCACTGCATCTTTTCGGAGGACGGGAATCTCAAGCCGCTCTCTATTTTGCAGCGCCTTTCACCTCCCTCCTGGGCCAGCGCTCGCCAAGGGCGCTCCCGGCTCAGCCCACTCTGAGGAGGCTCTTGCGAGCAACGAAAGCGCAGCGCATTGGGTTGGGACGCTCCCACTCTCCCCTGTCCTGGGGGAAAGAATCCCTCAGAAGCGGTTCTGAGAGCCCTTCCTGTGGGTCCAGGGAGCCCCCCAGGAGTCCCGCCCGCTCTGCTGCGGCCTCCCGGGCCCAGCAACGCGCTCACGGCACTGGCTAGGATCCGGATAGGGCCTGCGATTCTCTCTTTTCCTCCCCTGACTTCTTTTCCCTTGAAAAAGAAACAGTCAGCCCAGTGCTGGGATAGAGGGCGCGAGTGACTTCTCCGACATAAACTTGAAGATAACGACATTACAATGAATGGCAGGGCGCACAACCCATGGGCTCAGGTCAAACCGCATTAGTCACAGGTCTTAGCCGCAGCCGCCGCGCCGCGCCGCGCGGCCCCTAGGCTATCCAGGAGTTTCAAAAGACGCGTTCAAGGAGATCACGGAAAGTAAGATCCTTTCGTCCCATTTCTGGCTTCCTTCGCATTTATTTTGCCTTTTCACGGGCGGCCAGCCCTCTCTCCCGCCCTCCCTGTTCGTCTTTGGCGCCTTAGGAATGCTTGCAGACCGCTGGAAGTGGGGTCCACGTGGGTCGCAGTAAGGGGTTGACCCACATTCCAAAAAAGAGAAAAGAAAAAAATGTCAGCGCCCCCTTTCCGAAGAAGAGAAGAGGGCAGCGGTTAGTCTGTAATGAGGTCGAGTGGCCGTGTGTGTGTTTGGGGTGGAGCGTGTCAGTGGGCAGGATAGTAACTGTAATAGCTATTCCCAGGAGAAGGTCCCAGCGGGAGAGGAGGCCCAGGGAAGGGGGGGCGCTAGGAAGGCCGCAGGCTGGTTTGAGTTCTCACTGCTCCCCAAAACAGAACCCTGCAAACACAGACTGTATTCTGATCTCCCGAAGTTGATCAAGCACTTCCTAATTGAGAAACCCAGCACCTGTAGTTGCTGCTCCCCGGAGGGAAGAAGAGAAGAAAGGGGAAGGGCAAAACGAAGGGGATGGGCGGCGGGGGGAGGGAGAGAATACAAAAATACAGAGTCCTTCATCTGCCTTCCGGAAAGCAGCTGGGGAGGATGGTGGTGATTGTGATGGAAAAGTTGGTCTTGTGGCAAAGTTAAAGCTCAGGTGTTCACATGCTTTAGATTTTTCTCCCTTACTTTACTGGAAAACTTCAAAAAAAGGTAACTCTTAGAGTTCTTCATAGACCTCCCTGTTCCGGGTTCTCCAATGAACTGGAGCCATGTACTTTCCCTATTTAAATAGTCACTTATTTAAAAGTCGTTCCTTGCCCTCGGCGTTCCCGCAGCCCAGGACGCGTCCACTCGCAGTCAGGGGCGCAGACACTCCACCCTTGCACCGCCTTCCAGTCCTGATTCATGCGGCTCCAGAGCCCGCCCCTCAATAACTTTTTAATTTGAATCAAGGGAGAACTTCAGCAGGCTCCGTTTCTGCCTTAATGTGATATAAATCGCAGATGCACTTTTATTGAATGGTTAAAGCAGCGACATGGAGATCATCAACAAAAAAAGAATGCCTCGAACAAAACCATCCGGAGAAATAAAGCTGGTTAATAAGATTTTTGAGAAAGCTTTGTGTTAAAAAGCAAAAAGGAAAACCAGCTGAAGGTGACAGTTAGTTCATGGTTAATAGGATCAGGGAGGCCTGGCGAGGCTGCACACTTCTCTTGGGGGAGGGTCAGCCTCCCTGCGGAAATGAATGGGACGTTTAACGCATCTGTTACCTCGCAGAGCGGAGAAACCAGGGGATCCAGGCTCAGCGCCCCTTGAGAGGACAGGGAAGGTCTGTCCGCAGGAACAGTCTTGTCTGGGGCCCCAATCAAGGATGGGCTTTCCTGATGTGGACCGACTTTCTTGGGAAGCGCGGCCTTCGCTGTGTTTTCGGGCGTTTGTACACGGCAGTTAGTTAAGAAGCTGCAAAACCTTGACCAAGTTAAGCGCCCCTACACGAGCAGGTAGGGCAACTCCCTATCTTCACTACTGTGGCTTTAAAGTTCAGGCTGTAAGTGAATTCCAACGGAAATGGTGCAAGGCTCCTTGGGGTTGTAGAACCGCCTGCGTAGCCCTGGCCGGACTCCGGCCGCCCTGGGTTAGGCAGCTTCTGGCCCAGGAAGCCCTTTGCAAGCGGACACCCTCCGCGGAGAGGTGCTCCCTTCTGCCCGAACCCCAGGCGAGCTGGTTGGTGACACCCCTAGAGAAAAGTGGCTGAAAATCGTTTTTCAAGTTGCTGGGAGTTTACCTAAGGAGACTTTTTTGACTGCTCAGGTACCCACCAACGTGCTCAAACCCAACGAGTTTCGCATAATGAAATAACTCAAATCAAGACCTCTCCTCTCCACTCCTAGAAGCCAGTAGCCCCTAAGCATCCATTTCAACCCCCCACCCCCACCCCCACCCGGGTTGTTAGAGCGGCACCCCCTCCACCCATTGACTCAACCCACCTCTCACATCTGTTTTGTGCCTCAGCTGCAGTAACGTTTAGGACTAGAGACAGAAGAGGGAGTATATTTTCATGTTCATTGCCTTGAAATTTTCCGTTGCTCTCCCCCCCAAAGAGGGAGGATTATTTTACTGATTGCCTGGAGGTGAATTTCTATGAATATTTATTGATTTATTTTCTAGGCTCAGCAGGGGAGCTGCAAATAAATTTAGTGCGTCCTTTAAATAATTCCTTTTCTATGAGGCAAGATGTCATCTGAAACTCCTAAATAGGCATTTAATTAGCCCGGCGTTGCTTCGGAACAAAAACTCCCGGCCAGAGCTTTGGGGATGCGCTGTCTTGCAAAGAGGCGGTTGATGTGCAGAATTGATGCGCGCCGGCCTTTGTTGCCGGCCCATTGTGCGGGCGATGCTTATGAAGACTAATCCAATCATAAATTGCACCCCTGCGCCAATCAGAGCGCCCAGAGCCTCTGGCGAATGAAGCTCGAGTGGAGAACTTTGTTGAACTTCATTGTCAGAGCTGTCACTTTTCAAAGCGCTTTAACGGGCGGGCCCCTATAAAACCATCACCTCGACGGGAGGACCAAGGAGGACTCGCAGGCGCCCAAGTGGCAGCGTTCGTTATTTGGAGACTTTTGCGAAGCCCAAGAGAGAGGGTACCGCGGGGGCGGGAGGGGCGGGAAGCGAGGCATTTACCCTTCCGCCACTGGAAGAAGGGTTATTACGCCCGCCTCGCGCCTAACATGATGTTCCCTGGGCTCCTCGCGCCCCCCGCCGGGTACCCCAGCCTCCTGCGCCCCACACCCACCTTAACGCTGCCCCAGTCTCTGCAGTCGGCATTTTCCGGACACTCCAGCTTCCTGGTCGAGGATCTGATCCGCATCAGCCGACCCCCTGCCTACCTGCCCCGCAGCGTTCCTACGGCCAGCATGTCGCCCCCCAGGCAGGGGACCCCCGCGAATCTCACAGACACCGTGGCCTCGGACCTGGGCTCCCCTAGTCCGGGCAGCCGGCGGGGCGGATCGCCGCAGACTGCCGTCTCCCCTGCCAGCGAGCCTACGTTTCTGAAGTTTGGAGTGAACGCCATTCTCTCCTCGGCGCCCAGGAACGGTAAGTGAGCGCAAAAGCCGAAGGCCCGGCCAGGTGCGAAGTCCTTCTCGCCTCAGTTTCCTGTACGCGGCGGGTACCCACGCACACACCGGCACACCCGGGTGCGCGCGATCCCGGAGGCCTCACGGGAGACTTAGGTTTGGCGGATTCCCGGGAAGAAAAGTCTCCAGGCTCGCCCCACTCTCAGGATGAACTTGAGCTGTTCAGGCGCCAGGAGCGCACAGTTCTCTGGCGCAGCTCAACTGAGCGCGCGCTGCTCGGCGTCTGCCTTTTGGCCCTCCAGCCTCAGGGAGCCAATGTTTTTTAAAAAATTTTATTTTAACCCAAGACAATATATTTACTAGCTTAGTTGGTATATGGATCTGCAATTCTTATCTCACTCCTACCTATTTCATTAGTGCCTAGGATAAGATGGGGGGGGGGGGGGAGGAGGGAAGAGACAACTCTGAGGACTGTTTTGGGGAAGAAAGGAAGAATTTCCACAAATAAGACATGTTAGGAAAATATTAGATTTTATTCTGTCAACACATTGAGGAAGATGCCTTTGAAACCAGCCTAGGGGTTAATCATATCCTGTATTCAATGAGCAGAGTAATCAAGTGCGTGATCAAATTCCCTTTCTGTCTCCCTCTCTTGTCCTCCTCCCTCCTCTTCCAGAAGCATCCCCCGCCTTGCTCCAGAGTGGCCCTCCCAAGACCTTCGCCTTTCCCTACTTCGAAGGTTCCTTCCAGCCCTTCATCAGATCTTCGTATTTCCCAGGTAGGTCTCGCCCCCCCTCCCCTTCGCGAGGCTGAGCGGCGCCCCAGTTCCAGCCCGTCGCTCCCTGCCCCGAAGCCATATTTCTCTGTCCACCCCGCGGGGTTATGCTCTGGTTCAGAGGTTGCGAGGCGTACAACATTCACGAATCCGTCGCGCCAATTTGATGCCCTATTTAGCACAAGCGGTGACTGCTTGACACTTTGCACCAATTCCCTGCTCTACAAATTAGCAGGAATTGTCATGGTCCCAATTTGAGGCGGTTCCCTCCCCGGCGAGGAGCTGTTGGCATCCCTTCACGCCGCCGTTTTCCCACAGAGTCAGTGCACTTGGCCACGATTCCCCACAAAGGTTTCAGCACCATGACCAATTGGTCAGCTCCTCTGGGCAGCCACCCACAGACCGGCCCTAGTCCCTCCGAACTACCCAGAGACACCTACCAGCCGGGGCTAATTTCCTTTTAAGACTCATTCAGGGCTCTGGGCTTTCCACGAGACCACATGGGGTGCCCTCTTGTGTGGGATGCCTGGGGTCGCCCTGGGTGAGGGAGGCTGGACCCTCCCACAACCCCAAAACTTCTTTATCTAACCTGATTTCTCAACCTCTTCTCATAACAACCCCCCCCCCCCAGGCATATTTTTTAAAAGGACCCTTAGGCTGATAAAATAAGTCTGAGGGAAGCCCGGAATTGTTCCTCGTCTAAAAGAGAAGCACCTTCAACAGGTTCCACGAGGTTTTTTATCCTGGAGCCTCAGGGGTGGCTCAAAAACTCTGCACCTGGTCCAGACTCTGAAGGCCACCGAGGAGCCCCTATGCAGAGAGGAGACGGGCATGGTCGGTGGGGGATGGGAAAGCCAGGACCGCACTCCCAACTATCAGCCAGAGAAACAAGCAATTGCTTTTTAAAAGGGGGAGAGAGAATTCACCAACCACCACCACCACCACCACCATTCATGCTGCGGCCGATAATGGAATTTGCTCCCTTTCTCTCCCAACTCAATGCTCTAACAAAAACAACCCGAGCTTTATAAATAGCTTTTCATGTCCATTTAATGAAAATGATGCGGGAGAGAGAAGCCTCTGCCATCAGTATTCTCCCAGTGGTCTTGGCCTGCAGTTGTGTTTAGTTTGAAAGTGTAAATCTCTTTTGTCCCGGTAATATATGGCTTTCGCTGCTTGTCCTCAGTCTTTTTCTGTTAGTTCATTACTACACAATTACCATTCACGCTTCATTAGAGGCTCTGTTTCTTTTGGGTCCCCCCCCCCTCCCTTAAAGCGAAACTCTCCCCCTTTTTATCATGCCAATACCCATTGGGAATCGGTCAATGTGCTAATTAGCTGCCACTTTTCATGTATTCCGGCCGAATTCTTTACGTTTTGTGGGGGAGGGGAGGAAAGATTAATATTTTTTTAAAAAAAGATGAATACTGATTGGTTTTTTTTAAAAAAAATCCAAAGAGGATTTTCTCCTCGCTATCGAATCAGTAAAGCACCTCATTTTCATCGAAAGAAGGCAAAAGCCGCCGAGGTCATAAACGCTTAAGAGGGAAACCCAGTGGCCTCAGCTGGGCAGTTTATTGTTGTGATTTATTTTTGCTGTTGCTGTGTTAGCTGATGTCCGCAGGTTTGTTTCCCTGAGACCGTTGAATGGAAAAAACCGCAAACAGGCTATTGTGGGAGCTGTTTTCTGTGTTTCCGTAGCTTTACCTAATCCGGGTTTGCACGGTTGAAAGGGGACGTTATTTGGGCGGAAAGCGCCTTTCGCTCTCGAAGGTTTGCGGGTTCATGGCCCGTTCTGCGGGGGGGGGGGGGGGGGGGGGGGGCGGGGGGGAGAAGAAAAGGGAGAACTTTAAAGAGATGAAGGGGTCCGAGAGAAAACCCGGGGTGGTGGCGCTGGGGAGGCAGGTGCCCCGCCCACTCACTCCCCGCCCCCCGCCCCCCGCCTTCCCCGCGCAGCGTCCTCCAGCGTCGTGCCGATCCCCGGGACCTTCTCCTGGCCGCTGGCCGCGCGCGGCAAGCCTCGCCGGGGCATGCTGCGCCGAGCCGTGTTCTCCGACGTGCAGCGCAAGGCGCTGGAGAAGATGTTCCAGAAGCAGAAGTACATCAGCAAGCCCGACCGCAAGAAGCTGGCGGCCAAGCTGGGCTTGAAAGACTCCCAGGTGAGAGCCCTCCCCCACAGCCCCGTCCTCCCGAGCTCCCTCCTCCCCCAGGAATCTCACAGTTTTCTGGAACCCCTTAGGTCCCCTTGTGCAGAAGGGGAAAGTAAGGCCTAGGGAGGGAATGCGTGCAGGACCCAGCTTTCTCGGGGCTGCTCGGGACAGCCCACTCCTCTCCCCACCCTACCTCCCGGGACTCAGCGTCCCCCCTCCAACCCCCCCCCCCGCCCTCCCACCGTCTGGGCCTGGGACCCGTGGGTGCGGCGAGAGGCGCGAGGAATGGAGGCGGCAGTGAGGGGATTTCATGCTGAGACCCACATCAGGGGATGGGGGACAGGAGGAGAAGGACACAGCCCCGCCCCACGCCCTCATCTCCGAGGAAGTGTCTGCGCTCACCTCGGCCTCTGCCCTGCTCTCCCGCCTCGCACACCAGGTGAAAATCTGGTTCCAGAACCGACGCATGAAGTGGCGGAACTCCAAGGAGCGCGAGCTGCTGTCCAGCGGGGGCTGCCGCGAGCAGACCCTTCCCACCAAGCTCAATCCGCACCCGGACCTCAGCGACGTGGGCCAGAAGGGCCCGGGGGACGAGGAGGAGGAAGACGAGGGCCGGGCCAGCCCCCGCCACCGCCTGGCCTATCACGCGTCCCTCGACCCTCGGCACCTGCGCGACCCGCGACTCGCAGGGCCACTGCCCGCCTCCCCCGCGCACTCGAGCAGCCCGGGCAAACCTTCGGACTTCTCGGACTCCGAGGAGGAGGAGGAGGGCGAGGAGGAGGAGGAGATCACGGTGTCTTAGAAGCCCCCCTCGCCCGGGGTACTGTTTCTAAGTGCTTTGAAATGGGAGAGGTGGGTGCAGTGGGGTGTTCACTTAGTTCCCGCGGTGGACCCGTCGCCTTGTCCAGGGCGCTCCAGCCCCTTCCATGGCCCATGGGAACCTTTCCTTCCCAGGCACCACCCCTCAACAGCCCTCTCCCCGCAAGTTAAATGTAGGCCTTAGCCGCAGCCTTAACTTGTACACAAGGGCTCGCCTCCATCTTTCCTGCAAGCTATTTTAAACACGGTGGGGGGTTCCCTCGCAGCCTGGGTTTAGCTGGGAGCCAGGCCCTGCTGGTCCGTAGCAGCGACAACCCTATGAGGTGGGAGACCCTGTGAGGAGGAGGAAACCCAGGTAGGAGCCGCAACAAGCTTCTAAGTCCAAGATCCCTGATTTCCTAGATCCCTCCACCCCCCTGTCTGGGGTAGCAAGGGCCTCCTACCCAACTCCAGATCCTGGTAACCAGTCTTCCCATGACACTGCCCTGAGAAAACTCAAGAATTTCCAAAAAGAAAGAAAGGTATAACATTAACCCTGAGTCGTTTCTGTCGTATTCTAAACACTCTCTGGGCAAAGAATTGAGTTCCCTAAATGGGAGGAAAAGTCAGTCTCTATTTCTGTATGTGTGTGTTAAAGCTTTTTTTTTTTTTTTTAAAGAATTTCTGCATCCATAGTCTATGCACCAAGCACTCTACCTTGTGCCCTTGCATTATTTCTGGGGAGATTTCGCTGACCTGCAAAGCTCCTGAGCACTGGGCATGATGAACAGAGAGAGACCCACAAGCCTCTTTGATATTATTTTCTTTACCTAACGTTGCTGTCTTTGCACAGCTTTTATGAACTGTACACTATTTTGTACACATGTATTGTATGGATATTTTATACCAAGGTTATTGTGAGTGACTCGAAAGGACTGACTAGATTTCCTTCTCTCTCTCTCTCTCTCTCTCTCTCTCTCTCTCTCTCTCTCTCTCTTTGCAATGGTTTTTAAACTTTAAAAAGGTAGCTGTTTAATTGCATAACTTATAAAGAAATATTTTGTATTTTTAACATGTACAGATTTTTATATATGTATATATGTATCAAATGAACAAATGCCAAATAAAAAGTAGACTGCATCCAAGGCACAAGTGATATCATTAAGTCACAGAACGTTAGAGCTGAAACAGAGGAAGTGTCTAGTCTGAGTGCTGCAGGGATTTACAGAAGGTAGGCTGATAGTCAAGAGGGAAGGCACATGTCTAAAGCCACCCAGCTGCTCAGTGGCCAAGCTGGAACTGGACCCATCTCAGACCCCCAGGCCAGCACCTTCTCTGCTTCCCTGTCCCACAAAATAAGCATATTTGCTATGGTTACAAGTAAAGAAGCTCCAGTAAAGTACTAACCAGTTGAGTGGGCAATATTCTTTCTCCTCTTCTCTAAGGACTGAAATGAGGGACTAAGAGAAACCACTGAAAGTGTAAGTCGTTTAAGTTTGTAGTGGTTTTCCTTTCTCTCCTTGAAAGCATAGTTCCCAGTCCCCAGAGAAACTCACAGTTGGTCTTGACTTTTGTGTATGAACTGATTTTATTAGGAATACCACCCACGGGCATGACTGGGGTCCAGATCCAGACTCTGGGCCCCCTCCCCACAAGGGAAACTGAAGTTCTTTCAGAGAGGAAACAACCTAGAGAGTTCAGATCATCAGGCTATAACCCTGCCTGGAGCTTTTGCATCCTTTGAGAGATTGGTTTCTGTCTCATCAGCCACACAGACCACTTTCTTTACTATCATAATCCACACCCCAACAGTCAGGAAACATGTTAAGCTTAAATTTCAGTAGTCGGGATTATATTTGAAGTGTGAATATATTCTTTTCACAATGAACTCTTTCCAAATAACACCTCCATGCTGAGGTTCTCATAACCTCCCCTGCTGAGCCTGTTTCTGTTTTCCTTATTCTTTATCATCATGGGAATTTGAAAAAAAAGACTTTGTTGTCATAATTTTTTAAATTCAAGAAACCTCCCACACTTTTCCTTCCATAGGAAAGTGCCGAGCATGGTGTCCTGCACAGGGTCGGCCTATGTATGTCCTTTCAGGCAGGAACCTTTCTGCTCTGAGTCACTCAGGGTATTTCTCCTTCACTCTGCTGTTGCTCTCAGACAACCAGAGATGGGATCCACGTCCCCTCCCTGCCAGCTCAAGCCTGCCATTTTAGTTATAGTCAAAACCATCTTCAGACATGAGCTGGATTAATGTCTGCATCTGGAGGCAAGCCGTGTTCATTGCAGCATTATCCACAATAGCCCAGAGGTACTCACATCCATGTCACTCACTATTTATAGTAGCTTCCTCAACCCAGATGTCCATCAAAAGATGAATGGATAAAGAAAATGTGGAATACACACACAATGGAATATTATTCAGCCTTAAAAAAGGAAAGAAATCCCATCACATGTTCAACAGGTGAGAACCTTGAGGACATTATGCTAAGTGAAACAAGCTACTAATAAAAAGACAAATACTATCCGATTCCACGTATATGAGGTATCTAACATAGTCAAACCCATAGAAACGAAAAGGACTGTGGTTGCCCAGGGGTGGGGTGAGTGGAAAATAGGAGAGTTGTTATTCAATGGGTACAGAGTTTCAGTTTTTTAAGATGAAACAGGTCTAGAGATCTGTTACACAACAGTCTGAATCTAGTTAGCAGTACTGAGCTGCAACTTAAAAATTATTAAGATGGTAAATTTTATGAATTTTTTAAATCTCAGTTTTAACAAGTAAAAAATTAAGTAAAGTGGAAAAATAACTTACATGTTAGAAGAGATAAAATCCAGCAGTGGCCAAAATTATGGCATGTAAGTGAAAAAAATTTGAGGTAGCAATATTATCGTAAGACAATGTAGAATTCAGAGCAAGAAACATTATATAGCAGTGGTTCTCAACCTTCCTAATGCCGCGACCCTTTAATACAGTTCCTCATGTTGTGGTGACCCCCAATTTCATTGTTACAAATTGAACATAATTAAAGCATAGCGATTAATCACAAAAACAATATGTAATTATATATGTGCTTTCCGATGGTCTTAGGCGACCCTTGTGAAAGGGTCGTTCAACTTCCAAAGGGGTCGTGACCCACAGGTTGAGAACTATTGCTCTAGAGTCTAAACCATGGGTCTGTAAGTTATAATCCTTCAAATGAGTTGAAGGATGACTTAGGCCCATGATAGAAAGAAAGAGAGAAAGAGAGACACTCAAATACCTCTCTCCTCAGATCCAGACCCATATAGTCAACAGCCTTTGGATATCTTGGGTGTCCCAAGAACTTGTTAAATTCCACATGCCTAGGACCAAGTGCCATGTCTTCTAGTTGCAACATTCCATTCAAACAAAACAACAAAAATGAAACCCCCACAGAAACAAAAAACCCACTTTTGTCCCTAACTCCATGAATGCCTTCATTTCTCTTGCTCAAAAATTAGAGACCCAAGTGTCCTCCTGTCCCCTCCCTCTCCTTCCCATTCCATACAAGGAATCAACCACTGAGCCCTGTCCCTGTATGTACTTTCTGGTTTTCTTTCCATTCTCATTGGCACTACCTGAAAGGAAAGCTATTCTTCTTTTTCTTTAGAGTAATGTACCATGAGCTGGATATGATGATTAGCATTTCATATACATTATCTCCTTTCATCCACATTATGACTATTTTCAATCCCATTTTCAGATTCAGAGATCTTCCAGTTATGTCCTCTCCCCAGCACTAGAGCATCTGAGAAGGCTTTGTGGAGACATCTGCTCAAAGCCTTGAAGGATGATATGATTTTTATGGGGTAAGAAGCGGGAAGCATATACCATATCATTTCAAGAAATATCCAGAAAGAGCAGAAGGAAGAATGTATCTGGGCCCAGCTGGTGTGGCTCAGTGGTTGAGCGTCAACCTATGAACCAGGAGGTCACGGTTTCGATTCCAGGTCAGAGCACATGCCCTGGTTGCAGGCTCAATCCCCAGTATGGGGCGTGCAGGAGGCAGCCAATCAATGACTCACTTTCATCATTGAGGTTTCTATCTCTTTCACCTTCTCCCTTCCTCTCTGAAATCAATAAAACTATATTTTAATATATATATCTGGAATGTGGTTGTAGACAGTGATGGTGTAAGAAAATGTTTTTACTTAGAGGCAATAAGTTAAAACAAACAGCTACTAAGCAAAACATTCCCAAAATGCTTCTTTTCCCCTTTTTTCAAATATATATATATATAAAATAACAAAATGGCTCCAGAGTCCTAGTGTGCTGGGCATAGTGCTGCAGCTTTCATTTGCTCTGCACCTAATTTTACTGCAACCCTGCATAGAAGACTCAATATCTGCCTCTGACACAATGGGAAACTGAGGCTGAGTAACTCCCCCCCAATTCCCAGAAGGCAGAGAGTGTAGCACATTCTCTTCCCACTAAGGGCAGGGGCACCATAGAACCCAAATCTCCACCCCTTCCCACACCCCACTACTAACTTCAGACTCCACAGGGAGTCCTCTTGGTAAATAGTTACTTCTTCTGGGAAAAGGTGTCTTTAGCTGAATTTGGAAAGGCAGTACTAATTAACTATAAAATGGCTGTCCTCGCTTAAGACCTACCTAAGTCTAAAACTTTACACTCTCCAAAAAAACAAAATATTTCCTCAATTTTGAGTTGATGGTTTTACTTTAAAATAAATTAAAAAAGACTTTTTAATGCTGATGCGAAAACAAGCCCAATTAAGTGCAATATAGGATCCCAGACGAGATCCTGGAGCAGAAAAAGAACATTAGGTAAAAGCAACAGCAATCTGAATAAAGTGTTGACTTTAGTTAATAATTATGTATTATAATCATGTGTTAAGATGGGTTTATTGATTGTGACAAGTGTAACATGAAATAAGATGTTAATATTGAAGATGAGTGATTAGTACCCAAGATACTCCCTGTACTATCTTTGCAGCTTTTCTGTAAATCCAAAATTATCCCAAAATAAAACATTTATTAAAAAAAAAAACCAAATGTGTTTGTATAGTTAGTTGTATGTGTTTCTATGTGTTACTAGGGAGAAAACACAACCACATTCTTTATAGTTTAAATGACAAAAATACTATAGAGTAAGGTGCTGATTAAAAGGAAAAGTAAAATTTAAATTCATTCTTTGGTAAACCGAACAATGACAATATGCATGCCACCCCCTGCCCCAGCTCTGTGGGGCTGACGATTCTATTATTTACCCTGCTCATCCCTAACCCCCCACCTCCCACCATCAGGGGTAAAGCCTCCTGGAATTCTTCTTGGCACAAACATCTTGTTTTAGGCCCATGTTTAGACTGGGATTAAAATAGGATTATTTACACCACATAGGCACCCCAATGGGAAAGGAAGGCCACCCCTACACGTTACTAAACTTTTCTGTAAATACCACTCCCCAACAATCACTAATAAACTAAGCAAAGCAGATCAAGGGGCGAGAGAGCTGTGTTTTGGTTGTTCTTAGCAAAAAGTTTCCTATCAGCAAGCAGCTGCCTCTAAACTCATTCTCAAGCAAAAAGGACTCATTTGCTGGGACTGATGATGCAAGCAGGGCTAACCTAAGGTTTGTATTTTAAGAAAACTCACCTTTTAAAGCTGTAGTTATGGGGAAAATAACCAGGACTGAACAGTTACTAGTTATTGACAAGGCCTTGAACAGGCTAGTTTTCAGAGGCCTGGTTTATGGAGACATATTTGAGGAAATAGGTTCTCATACAATGTTCTCACATCAGTGTTCTTTGCCTTATATGCCCCCCTGTGTTCATGCAGGGTTATTCACCATAGCTAAGATCTGGAAACAGCCCAAGTGCCCATCAGAAGATGAGTGGATAAAAAAAGCTGTGGGCCGAAACCGGTTTGGCTCAGTGGATAGAGCGTCGGCCTGCGGACTGAAAGGTCCCAGGTTCGATTCCGGTCAAGGGCATGTACCTGGGTTGCGGGCACATCCCCAGTAGGAGATGTGCAGGAGGCAGCTGATCGATGTTTCTCTCTCATCAATGTTTCTAACTATCTCTCTCCCTTCCTCTCTGTAAAAAATCAATAAAAAAATATATTTAAAAAAAGCTATGGTACATTAACACAATGGAATACTATGCAGCTATAAAAAGAAGGCTCTCTTACTCTTTGAGACAGCATGGAGGGACTTGGAGAACATTATGCTAAGTGAAATAAGTCAGTTAGAGAAAGAAATATCACATGATCTCACTTATATGTGGAATCTAATGAACAGAATAAACTGACCAACAAACTAGGTCCTGAGGCATGGATGCAGGGAACAGACTGACAGATCGCAGATGGCAGAGGGAGAGGGGATGGGAAGAGATGAACCAAGCAACTTGTATACATATATGCATAGCTCATGGACACAGACAATCGTGTGGTGAAGGCCTGGGGTGGGACAAGGGCTGGGTGTGGAGGGGTAAAGGTGGGGGTGAAAATGGAGGACATCTGTAATACTGTCAACAATAAAATACATATTTTTTTTTTAGAAGAAAAGAAGGAGAAGCAGCTCCCACTGGTTTAGGGTTTGCTGCCCCTAGGCCCTAGCCTCAGGTTTACAGCTCTATCTCAGCAGGAGGTTCCTCCCTCAGGGAGGATCTGCCTGGCGCTGTTCCCAAAGGCTTGTCACAGCAACCTAGACTCAGGCCAATGCCCTTATTATCTCATTTAACTGCAAGTCCCAAGGGAGGATGAGCTCTCACAAGGATGAGTCAGTGGCTGGACAACATAGAGCAAATCTGGTTCCATCTCTGCCTTGCTCTCCTCAGTTGCTTCATCCTAAGGCTGATCTCCAGATGACAGCACCAAGTCCAGGTTACCTCCAGACATGACAATAGTCAGAGGAAGAGGCATCAGGTCTGCTCTGAGAATCTCTCTTAAGAGCTAAGAAACTTTCCGATAAGTCCTCCCCTCTGCAAAGGCTCCTGCAAGTATGACATGTTTAAGGACCAACCACCTAGGAAACAGACTGGGTTTAACTTTAGACTATATACTCCACCCGGAGTGGGGAGGAGGGGATGGGGTCATCCTCCTTGAATCACATCACCCAGTGGGGGAGGGGCAGATACCTGTGCGATATCAGGGTTCGGTTAGGAAGAAGCAGATGGTAGATGCTGAGAGGGACAGAGCATTTACTGCAGGTGGATACTGGCAGGTTCATTTTATAGATGAGCAAATCGAGGCTCAGGGAATAACAGCTTGCCTAGGAGCACGGCTTGCAAATAGTGGAGCTGGGATTTGAACCCAGTCTGTACAGCTCCAGAGCCTGTGGGCCTCTTCACTTCCGTAGTCACCCAGGAAAGGAAGCCAGGACACACGGTTCTTGTTCTGGCAGCACCATTAGCTCAGTGTGTGTTCTGAGACCATTTCTCTCTCCTCCCTGAGCCCCACTTCCCTCTTCTAAGTGTAATAATGCCTTCAGGATTTCACATGCAGAGCCCAGGCGGACCACCCATGATATGAAGGATGTGAGCACCTAGGCAGCTGCAGGTCCAGGGTGGGGTGCAGTGAATCCGGCAGGCCCTGGGTTCAAGCCCTTACTCTGCCCCTGATTAGTGAGACCTCTGACAAGTCCCTTAACTAGTCATTCTGTAGAGTGGGGATGAGGATGCCAATGTCACATGCTTGTTACGTGGATCACAGAAATCCACGAAGGCAAATTACTTGGCTTAGGAAGATGCCTGGAACACATCAATTCCTTCTCCTATTTTCTTTATAGGGAATTTGATTTCATTCTCCAAGCATGGAGCAGAGGAAAAAATACCACACTCAATTTTTTAAAAATATTTTACCTAAATTAGAGGGGGAAAGGGAGAGAGAGAGAGAGAGAGAGAGAGAGAGGGAGAGAGAGAGAGAGAGAGAGAGAGAGAGAGAGAGAGAGAGAGAATTTTGAAAGGTGAAGCCCATGGATTGGCATTGAATGGCATTGCTTGGGCTTTGCTACCCCCTCGTGGCCACTGTGAGGAATAATGGGCCTGTAATTGCAGCCTGGATTGCAGGAGCTGGGCGAGGCCCTGAGAGCAGGTGGGACTTCTCTGAGGGAGGCAGCCAGGGTAGGAGCCCATAACCCAGCTCTCCAGACCCCAAGGCCCTGCCTGAAGCAATCCGACTTCTTGAGTGTGACAGAAGCTCCAGTGACCATCTGGACTCACCTGCCCAGCAGGGTGGGGGTCCCTCTGCAGCTCCTGTGTTAGGTGGTCCTCCAGCCTTAGCCTGGGGCTCAGATGCCTCTGCTCTGCATCCTCCCCTTGTGGACCCAGTTCCTTCCTCTGAGGGTCCCCAGCCCAGCCTCTGACACTGCAGGGCTACAGGAGTGAGATCCGGAGGACCAGGAAGACGGAGAAAGTGCTTCATGGACGTCGACACTCTGGGTGCATCACCTCTCTGAATCCTGCAAGACAGATGGGTTAGCCCGGGGTAGCGGGTGCTTTTCCAAAACCTCATTGTGAAGTACAACACTCACAGGTACAAAATTTAAGGCAGACTCACTCTAGGAGGGGTGCCCTAGGTGCCTCCTCCTCGGGACAACTCTGAGGGAGCAAAGTGTGACCCCTAACTGCCACCGTGGGCACTTGGGGCTCCATCCCATCGGGGAATCTCTAGGAGCCTATAGCACGTGCCTCCCACTTGTCCCATAGGAGGCAGGGAAAGCAGGGCACTGTCCCTCACTCCTGTGCCTTATTGGCTGCAGGTTGTCTCTGGGGCACTAACTCCCCTGTGAACGTGGACCGAACAAGCGTCTGTGGCACTGGAGGGAGGACTCAGGCAGGGAGAGAGATGGAGGCTGTCGGCGCCAGCTGTCCACTGCAGGCGCAGGGGAAGTCAGGGCCTGGACTGAGGTAGCAGCAGTGATGCATTTGGCTCATTGAGCCCTGTCTGTTACTGATGCTCCAAGGTGGTGGCGGCTGGTCACAACCTCAAAAAAAAAACTTAGAATGGGAGGGCTAGTCTCCACTGTTACAGCTGGCCCGGAGCCAGGACCACTCTCCAGCACCTCCTTCCTCAGTCCCCTTTCTGGGTTGCCCTCCCCCTCAGCCGGCACTTCGTAGGCCTGGATGACCCAGACCTTCACTTCCGAGGGTTCTCAGCAACTGGTTCCTTGGGCCTTGTGGGGCTGTGGTGGCTGCAGATACTCATTCACAGTTGTTGCCAGGCATGGAAAGGGCAAGAGGTATCTCCGAGCTCCAGGCGTGCTCCTTTCTGCTCACATGCTGCAGCCCTCGCTCCTCAGCATAATCAGGGTCAGTTACCTGTCACTCTGAGTGTACGGTCCCAGTGATCAGGGAGCTGGGGTAGTTTTAAACTCAGTGGTAGATGAGACCCTCTTCCCACCTCCACCCGTCTGCCCCTCCCACATCAGGAACAAGCACCTCTAATTTTAGAGCATGCAGTGGTAGGGATGGGAAGCAAGAAATCCCCCAGGTGGGTTGCTGGAGGGGACCACTCCTCATTCCACTTCCCAAATCATGTACCCTAACTACGGGCACTTGGACACCAATGATGTCTAATGGGTGAAAATGTCTACATTTCCTGCAGAACAGGGCCCCATCACAGAATGTTTTACCCAAGCTGGTGTCTTAACTGAGCCTTTAACAGGGCAGTTCAACCTCCAGCTTTACAGCAGGAACCACTAGTGGGATTCCACTGTCACGTGTCCCGTTATTCATAATTCCATGTGGGAGAGCAAACATGTGTTAGGATTATTTGGAAATGTTTATTCTATTCTATTTTCTTGAACTATTTGTCAATTTTCTCAACAAGACCACACTGTCTTAATGGTCTTTATGGCAAGTCTCCCTTCTGGTGGAAAGATCTCTCTATTCTTGATGGGCTGAGCTTCACTCTTTGTATTTCTTTTTTTTAAAAATAATAATAATTTTATTGATTTTTTACAGAGAAAAAGGGAGAGGAATAGAGAGAAACATTGATGAGTCCTAACTGGTTTGGCTCAGTGGATAGAGCATCAGCCTGCGGACTGAAGGGTCCCAGGTTCAATTCCAGTCAAGGGCACATGCCTGGGTTGCAGGCTTGATCCTCAGTAGGCGACATGCAGGAAGCAGCCAATCAATGATTCTCTCTCTCCCTCATCATTGATGTTTCTCTCTTTCCCTCTCCCTTTCTCTCTGAAATCAATAAAGATATATATATATATATATATATATATATATATATATATATATATATGTGTGTGTGTGTGTGTGTGTGTGTATGTGTGTGTGTGTATGTGTATATATATAATTTTTTTAAAAGGAACATTAATGAGAGAGAAACATCGATCAGCTGCCTCCTGTATGCCCCCTACTGGGAATGTGCCCACAACCAAGGTACATGCCCTTGACCAGAATTGAACTGGGTACCCTTCAATCAGCAGGTCGACGCTCTATCCACTGAGCCAAACCAGTTAGGGCAACTCTTTGTATTTCAATATACATATTAAATCATCTTGTCCATTCCATAAAAACTATGTTGGGCTTTTCAGTGGGATTGCATCAAAACTATAGTCCATTTGGAAGGAACTGACATCTTTCCATCAAGTCCTCTAATCCATAAACATACCCATTTCTTTGGGTTCTCTTTAATTTCTCCCAATAATGTCTCATAGATTTCTGTGAAGAGCTCTTGCACATCTTACATTGCACTTATTCCTAGGTGTTGGATATTTTTGATACTCTTAAATTGGAACTTTTTAATTTTTTAAACTTTCGGCTGCATATAGATGTTCAACTGATTTTTGTGTACTGCTTTTATATCCAACACATTTATCCAACTTGTTATTTTTAATTCTTTTGGATTACCTAAGTACATGTGAAGAAAAACAGTCTAATTGCTTCCTTTCCGATCCTCATAATTTTTTTCTCTTGCTTCTTTGCACCGTCTAGGGCAGTGGTTCTCAACCTGTGGGTTGCGACCCCTTTGGCGGTCAAACGATCCTTTCATTAGGGGTAGCCTAAGACCATCCTGCATATCAGATATTTACATTACGATTCATAACAGTAGCAACATTACAGTTATGAAGTAGCAACGAAAATAATTTTATGGTTGGGTCACAACATGAGGAACTATATTTAAAGGGCCAGAAGGTGGAGAGCCACTGGTCTAGGGTCTCTACGTGACAGTGAAGTTATGTGATGAGAGGAGGCATCCTTACCTGTTTCCTAATCAGAAAGAAAAAATATTCGACATTTTACCATTAAATATTGTTTAATATAGTTCTTGCTTTTAAATGTTCCTTGTAAATATTGAAGACATGTTGACTGCAGCCTGTGAGACCCAGCTAGGCCACGCTGGACTCCCAATCCACACAGACTGAGAAAATGTTTGTTGCTTTAGGCTGCTAAGTTTCTGGGGGAACAAGTTACACAACCAATGCGGAAGGGATGTGTAATCCTCCCCTCAACGGTGATGTTAGGAGCACCGTGTGGCAGAAAGGGCACAGGTTTCAGAATCAGGTAGACCGAGAAGTCCACTCCTACCCTATGAGTTATTTGAGAAGTCCACTCCTACCATATGACTCATTTAATATTCGTCATCCAGTTTTCTCCTGGAAAATGGAGATAACATCCCCTCTTAGAGGTGCTGTGATTCCGTGTGATAGGGTGAAATTCTCAGTACAGTGTGGCACACAGTAGGTCTCTATATGCACAGTTCCCTTCTTTTACAAAAGTCCTATCATGCCCTTTACATAAACTGATCATATTTCATAGATGCCATCAGAATATATTGTGTAGCAATGGGGTAGAACATGCTATGGAAAATCTTAGAAATTCAGGACATCTTGTTGCCGAAACATGGCACAAGCTCCCCTTCATTTTTTTTTTGACAGGCATTAAAACTGCCTGTGCGGACCATCCGGATTCTCTCTCTCCCCCTGGTTGGGCCACTGCTGTGCATGACGATGAGTTAGATATCACACGTCATTAGCAGTGGAGCCAGCTGTGTAGGATCCATTTCACTGGGAACCCACAGGCCTCACTTCGAACCAAGCCTTGACAATTCTTGTTGCTGCTGTTAGAAGTAAATGCTAAGACGTAAGGTAATCTCCCACTGCCTACACTCTCTCTTCAATGGATGTCAACAGCAACATGGAACTGGGCCCCCAGTTTAGAAGCTGCCCAGTGAGGCAGGATTTGGGTTGGAACTCCAGATCTTACCTCTTCCCTTATAGGATCCTGGATAAGTTGTTTTTTCTGAGCCTGTTTTCTTTTCTTCTGTAAAATAGGAATAAGAATATTTACCTACCCAGGGTCATTTTACCGATTGTATTGGGGGGTTGGGAAGCATTTGGCAATTAGTAGGTACTCAATACATTTTTTAAAAAGTCTTTCTTGTGCCAAGGGGTCAAAGAGTGGGCTGGCGGGAAACTGATGCTGCTCGTTAGTGTGGTCTAGGGCTCAGAGCACAGGCATCGCCTGGGAGCTTGAGTCTCGGGCCCACCCTGGGCATGCTCACTCAGGATCTGCATTTCTACAAGATCCCCGTGAGTAGCAGTAACTGAGACGAGAAACTGAAAGGATGTAGGATGTTGATGACATCGTGGCAAGGGTGGGTCTGCAAATGTTGTGGGCTCTCCCTGTGTTTGTTGCATCTGAATAAGAATGACTTCCTCCTGGCATGAAACTGAACTCCCAGGAGGAGTTGCTCCAGCACAGAAAAGCCAAACCACTAATCTGAATAAATAAGCATCAATTTTATTGAATCATGAATAATTTAAGACTGGTACAATCATCAGCTTTATTCTCCATGACGTGGGGCATGAACTCCAGCAGATCACTGGCAAATCCAAAAACCTCATGACAAATGAAAATTAAATAGGGAGAGAGGGAGGGGAGGAGGAAGGGAGGGAGGACGGAAACATACCGTACACAAAATACTCAATTCCTAGTTTTCTCTTTAAAAATGGCTAGAAAAAATTCATCAAAATGCAGCACTTTAATCGATTATTTACAATTTCTATGTTACAATGAAAAAATGTACATCTTATAGAACATATTTCATAAACTGCTCCACTGTAAAACAACTAGATCAATACAGCAAACCTCCCGTTGAATATCCACAACGTTGGATTATTTTTTCTTCTTTTTGAAGTAGATTCGCCACAATCAAATTTGAATATACAGAATTCTGAAGTTTAGAGCATCAGCAATTAAATAAAAAATGTTCCCAAGATACAACGAAGGTGTAGGCAAATCCCATTCCTGGTCCCCCCCACCCCCACCCCCCACCTTAAAGGAAAAGGCATTCCCATCTCATTTATGGCCTGTATAAGTCTTGGCAGTTTGGGAAGAAACTTTTGGCTTCCATTGGTAACTCAACATAAATGTTGCATAGAATTTCATACATTTCAAAATCAGCCTAACTGTAGAAAAAGGCAAAATGGAAGCATTTCGGACAGAGCCCTAAATGAGCACAAAGTCACTTTGTCAAAGGTGAGTGACACGAATAAAGTAAAATATGACCAAGAGGAGAAGTGTGCACATCAGACAACCCTGCTTCCGAAGCTCTGGGAAGGTCACTGAGTTGTGAATCACACAAGGGCTACACTACTTGGAATCACTTTCACTAGTCAGGCAGCACCAGGGACGGAGGTCTCGGTTCTGAGCCTGGACCCAGTGGGAGGGAAGTCTGTGGGACAGGGGAGAAGAAAAGAGGTGTCAGAGAGAGAGAGAGAGAGAGAGAGAGAGAGAGAGAGAGAGAGAGAGAGAGAGAGAGAGAGAGGGAATCTCAAACAATACTGGCAGGTGTCTACTCACAAGGTGACTGGGAAAACTGCCCATGAGGAACAGTCAATTCTACCTCTTCCCAAATTCACAGTATGAGCGTAAGGTCATCACTGGGAGATACATTGAGAAGGACCACTCTTCGGTTGCCCAGAAGGCTCAGGGTTTGGCCTGTGGTCACAGGCTAACTATATGGTTTAAGGGTTTTATGAAAAACAGAACAGAACAAGACACACTCACACACCCAGATGATTGATGAAAGCTTAGCAGACGAGAGTCCGAGTTTGCTGAGATTAAAACCGGGACAGTGTTGAGAGGTTTGTCCATGCACCAGTTAGTGGGAAAAATTCCCCTTTTCCTTTCGAGGAGGGAGAAAATGGTTCTCCAATGCAGTGTGAGCAGTGTCAGGTCAAGCTCTTGTGGTAAAATGAAAACACAGAGAGATGGACCTTCAGAAATAGAAATCTAAAGATGGAATAAAAACCCTGATCATTGACAGAGATGCCCCCACTGGGGTGGAATATTGATTCTCCTTATAAAACAGAAACAAACAACTGAAAGGTTTACCACACTCTGTAAGGAAGATACCAGTATGTTGAAGACACGTACTAGCATGGCATGTACCCAGCAACATCACGTAGACCTGGAGGAACTTCTGCCTACGTGTTAGCTGGAGACTGTTAAGAACCTAAAAAAATGGATCTTTTTTTTTCTTTTTTCTTTTCTTTTTTCCCATAGTCACACACCCATACAAATGAGTCTTTTGGATGAGATAAAAGTCACAGCAACGTGAGTTCTCCTACTGAGTGGGATGACTTGTTAGCCCTGTTTGCTCTGATGGGGAAAATAAAAAAACGGACCCCAGGCAGGCACGACACTCACCCATGAACACGGTTAGTACAAAACCAGTAAGGCATCGCTTTGGGAAGGTCAGCACCGAAGGTCAGGCAAGGCCGTCCGACGAAGCCCGAGGCTGGGGCACCCAGGAGGGAGGGGCCGGGCTGCCAGTCCCTCGTTGAGTTGCATCACGTTTGTTCTGAGAAAAGTGCAAGTCTTTCGAGAGGTGACCTCACCACCCACCTGAGGTTGGAGCTGGCACGCTGGAGGGGTCGACGTGCGTTCCGAAGCCTCGAGGACAAGAAGGAAAGGCAAGGTCCCGGCTCCCCCACGTGCTGAGGATGGGGTCCCGGTCCACTCCACAGGACGTGGTGACCCAGGCCCCAGTGGGAGGCGAGTGTGTGGAACTGTGAGGATGGGCAACTGAAAACCAAGACTCAACTCCAGCGGTTCTCACGTTCACCAAAGGACTGATTCTGACGACGGGTGGACGGGGTGGGGGGTGGGGTGAGAGGGTGGAGAAGGGAAGGAGACAAATCTTCAAAATCAAAGAGTCAGAAAGGGAGAAACTCAACCTCATTCTCAAAGGGGTCATCAGTTCTCCAAAGGAGACCAATTCTCACCGGACACAGTGTTTGCAGAAAAGAAACCTGATTCATTTCTAAGGAGACAGACACATGCTGTCTGCCCTGGCAGGTCCGCTCGGGCACATTCTCACTCCTGCACGCACACGCGTGGGCTCACCGGAGGTGACGGGGGGAGGTGTGGCTGGACTGGGACAGGCAAAATACCTCT
The DNA here is from genome assembly GCF_964212035.1 of Myotis nattereri. NCBI lineage: Eukaryota > Metazoa > Chordata > Mammalia > Chiroptera > Vespertilionidae > Myotis > Myotis nattereri. Next base: position 28,561,695 of record NC_138084.1, read on the forward strand.
CGGGGAAGGAGAGCACCATTTAGGAAACAGAACAGAGCAGAGAGCACGAGGTGTTTTCTCCTAAGGTTTCCCTGTGCGTAGCTCTGACGTTTGTTGTGTGACAAAGCAAGTGCCTCGTTAGCACCAGTTCTCTGTGGCCGGTTGGGTGAGTTGGCATGGACATGAGGGTGCTGGCGGCCAGACCCACTTGGCAGGGTCTGAGTGAGGGGAAGCCGTGCTGTCGGGGTTTCAAGATTTGCTCCAGTCTCTCTGTCTCTGGGCAGCTCGTGGCAGGATGCTGTTTGGTTTCAGAACTTCAAGTGGGGTTCCCATGTTTAACCCTTTTCGTTTCAACGGTGATGGTCCTTTCCCGAGAAGTATCTTCAGTGACTTGGGGAGGTCACAGCAACAAGGCAAGAGCAATGATTTAAATGAAACCGAAGATAGTGCATTTCTCACTGTGGAAGGAAGCAGCCCCAGGGGGCTGGCCCGGGATGGCTGCACCCAGGTCTGGGCGGGAGGACCGGGGGGTTGGTGTTCCTGCAGCGCTCATGCCGGCCGGGCTGGCTCAGGAGGGCATCTTCAGGATGGTGCAGAGGAAGGAGGCGAAGTGGGGCGAGGCGAGGAGGAGGTGGGCAGGCGCCATGGCTGGACCCTGTCACAGAGTTGACTCCAGGGACGAGTCCAGGATGTCGTCGTGATGGCTGTTGCTGTTGGAGTCGCTGTCGTAGCTCTGGGGGCTGGAGTAGTTGGCTGCCTCCTGCAGCCTCATCAGCATGTTCATCTGAAAAAGGCAGAAAGCATGAGCAGCTTTCTGGCCAGTCCGCCACCACCCGCCCTGGCCTCCTGCGAGCTCACGCCTGCTCCGCTAGACTCACCTTGGGACTGCAGCCCACATGGGCTCTGGACCAGGCTTCCAGGGTTCAAATCCCGGTTGCACCACTTATAGCTGCGTGACCTTGGACAAGTACCTTAACCTCTTTTGTGTCTCGGTTTCTTTATTGGTCAAATGTGAGTAATAATCACACCTGCCCTTTAACGTTATGGTGTGGATTGAGTTAACATATGTAGAGCACTGAGAACAAAATGGAAAGTCCCCCATCAATCTGACACTTATTTTTATTTGGGAGGGGCACATCTTACTCAAGTCTGGGTAAAGGGGCCAGTCATGCATCCCTGCTTCTGGAACATGCTCATCAGTGCCGCTGACTTCCAAAGCATGGAATGCCCCCTTCGACGAGCCTCAAGCTCATCTGTGCCCCACCGGCTGTCACGGCCTTCACGGGGAGCGGGAGGGCAGCGCCAGGAACAAGCAGAGCCACGGAAAACAGAGAGACCTGGATTCCAATTCCGGAATCTTTGGACAAATTACCTCATCTATCTGAGCCACCAGTGCCTGGTCTATAGATTGGAGAGAACAGCAGCTCCTATCCCCAAGGACTCAAATAGGGAACAGAATGACATAATGTGATGGGGCCCTGAGACTAGGGCCTCGCACATAGTAAGTGCTCAATGAACGTGATATGCCGTCACCACCACCATCACCACCACCACCACCATCATCTTAAAGATAACAGTTTCAAGGTAGTGTTCTTAAATCTTCCCTGACAGATCGTCTTTATTGTTTTTTGTTTGGGAGTGGAGGTGTAGAGTGAACAACTACTTTTATTTTCCTTATAACTATAAATTGTGTGTGTGTGTATTTTACATTTTGCTTAGAAAGTAAGGTAGGAAGGCAGGGTTTCTCTGAGCTGAGGCCAAGACTTGGTGCTGCTGGGCATGACATCCAGTTGCCTCCAGCCAGCGGCCCCAGGATGCCTAGCAGTTTCCCTGGGTGAGTCTGGCCACAGACAAACCATGGGCTGGTGTCCACAGTCATCCCTGGGAGCAGGGAGTGGGGGTGGAGGTCAAATGCAGTCAACCACCCTTTGCAGCTGAGATTACTTATTCACTCATCACTTCTACCCACAGCACGTGGTCCCGCATACACACAGGTGTGGCCTGTGCTCTCGGAGGTCTCAGTCCCCTGAGAAGAGAGACTAGTAAACAAGATGGATAGCCTGGGCAGAGGGCATGGGCTTGGGAGGAACACCCATATCTAACTTGTCACTCTGGGAGCCTGGGGTTGGAGGGAGCCCTCAGGTGTCACCTAGACACCCTCTGTGTTCAATCAGTGATACAGAGAGTTCTGGCTGAGCAAAGGATGTCTGGGAGCGAGCCGCCATTCTTCCCTCCAGCCACCGCGCATTCTATTTTTACGTAAGACCTCATGAGCTCGCACCCACAAAAATGTCCCCGTGACTCTGGATTTGAGCAACGGTTAACGTTAGAAATGGCTTCTTAAAGTTTGATCTTTTTCTCTGTAAAACAGTTACATCCACTTAAAGTATAGTTCCTGTTAAAAAAAGCCTCAGCAGGACCAGAGCTCCACCCCTCCAGTCTGGAAGATGGCAGATGACCCAAAGCACCGTTCTTTTTTAAATCCAGCAAATCAATTAGTCAGCACTGGTTGTCTTTCCATCCTGCCGCATCACTTCTGAACATTTCCTTTCACTAGGTAATGCGAGCTATTTCTCTGATGTGCTTCTCCCTTTGCTTTAGCTGCCACAGGCGCGCAGGGCTCCCGGCAAGGCATGAGAACGGTATTTCACCAGGGCAGGCTCTGGCACATTTGCTTTCACCACATTTCATGGGGCAGTTGCTTCTTTAGGTCTCATTCTGCAGGATGACTATGCAGGCGTCTCATATTGGCAGAGTGACTACAGCAAGTCCTCGAATAACACCCTTTCCTTATGCTATAGATGAGAGGCCCCAGGACCCTGATTCTTACTTATATCAATTAGCCTGTGGTAACTGATAGACGTGGTTCTATTCCATGTGGTTTCACTTAAAGTCACAGGACCTACTGAGGAGGTTAAGTGAGAACTTAGCTGAACTGCAGCGTTACCACCAGGGGCCCAGGTTCTGCTTAAAGGATCTTTATGGCTTCAGCAATGACAGCGTCAATAAGCAGCTCAGACAGTGTTAAGACCTAACTCACCTCGCTGGCCACGGGGCCCATGGTCAGGCCTCCTGCCTGCGCGACTGCTGGCCTGGGCTTCTGCTCCTCACCCAGCTCTGCCCCTGCTGTTACTGGGGGGGAGGTCGCTGGAGCAGGACGGCACATGATAAAGGTGGCACTGAACCCAGAGGGCAGAGTGGCACAGGGACAAGTAAATTCTCACCTTTGACCTTCTGCCACAGACCATTTCAGAGGGGTTCAAGACATTAGCGAAAAGCTAAAACCATAGAAGAAAATCCTGGCAGACGTGTCCCTAATCTTGGGATGGGCCCAGTCACCCAAAGCAAGGCTGGGGCTCAGTCGCCTGTTTCCAGCGGGCCTTGCTCCCAGGAGACAGTAAGTGCTCGGTGACGGCTGAGCTGCTCCGGGAGCTGAGAACTCACCAGCGGGTCTCCTTCAGCGTCGCTGGGGGGCATCTGCTTGCTGGCCGAGCCCTCCCGAGGCATGGAGTAGCCGTCGAAGCCGACATCCTCGGGCCGGAGCTGCAGCAGGGGAGGCCACTCATGCTGCTGCGGGCTGGCTGCCCAGGGGTAGGTGTCCATCACCCACTTGGCAGGGTCCTCCCAGGGGGCCCGCCTTCCGTAGAGCTACGGGGAGGCCAGGAAGGAATGGTTAGGAGGGGCTCAGACCTCCTCTGCAGCCCTGTTTTTCAGCTTTCTGAAAAGTTCCCTGAATGCAGTGTTATGCCTCCCCTGACAGGGTAATTCTACTTCCAGAATGCTACTGTAAGGGAGTCATCCAAGGTGCAGAGTGGATGTGCTAGGACCGAAGGCAGCATGACTCCGGTGTCAGAAACACCGGCTCTGGAGTCAGGTTGACGGGCTCACGCCTCAGCTCTGCCACTGACTCACTGTTACCCTAACTGAGTCTGGCTGATCTACCTGAATGGTGGCCAGCTTCCGTGGTAGAAACAGTCCCAGCACAGCCAATGCCAGACTACCAACACGACCTCACTGAATGTGGAGCTGGAAAGAGGGGCCGGCTATCAGCTCCAGCGCCCTCCTGCGTTACTGCCAGATCTAGCACCCTACTGCGTTACCGCTAGCTCCAGCACCCCCCTGCATTACCACCAGCTCCAGCACCCCCCTGCATTACCACCAGCTCCAGCACCCTCCTGCATTACCACCAGCTCCAGCACCTCCCTGCATTACCACCAGCTCCAGCACCTCCCTGCATTACCACCAGCTCCAGCACCCCCCTGCATTACCACCAGCTCCAGCACCTCCCTGAATTACCACCAGCTCCAGCACCCTCCTGCATTACCTCCAGCTCCAGCACCCTCCTGCATTACCACCAGCTCCAGCACCCTCCTGCATTACCTCCAGCTCCAGCACCCTCCTGCATTACCACCAGCTCCAGCACCCTCCTGCATTACCACCAGCTCCAGCACCCCCCTGCATTACCACCAGCTCCAGCACCCTCCTGCATTACCACCAGCTCCAGCACCCCCCTGCATTACCACCAGCTCCAGCACCCCCCTGCATTACCACCAGCTCCAGCACCCCCCTGCATTACCACCAGCTCCAGCACCCTCCTGCATTATCACCAGCTCCAGCACCCCCTGCATTACCACCAGCTCCAGCACCCCCCTGCATTACCACCAGCTCCAGCACCCTCCTGCATTACCACCAGCTCCAGCACCCCCCTGCATTACCACCAGCTCCAGCACCCCCCTGCATTACCACCAGCTCCAGCACCCTCCTGCATTACCACCAGCTCCAGCACCCCCCTGCATTACCACCAGCTCCAGCACCCTCCTGCATACAACCACCTGGAGAATTCCTTCTGCTGGCCACCAACACCACAGGCAGAGGTCACAAATGACCCTGTTCTGGTAAAACCTCATTTCTTGAGGAGGGTCTGACTCTCATAGTCCCTCTGTAAACTTTCCAAACAGCAGACTGTTAACAGAGGTTACATGTGGGTGGTGCTTCTCCCCGCCCATATATTTCTCAATTTTTTCCATATTAACTAATTTGCTCTTAAAAGGGAAAACGATATTATCACTTAATTTTGTAAAACTGCTACCATGCCTCCACACTCCTTTCTTTAAGCTTTAATGATAACACGATTTCAGCGGTGAGTCTCAGACAGGATTCTGTGAAGGGGGCCTGTGCGAGTGCGTACGCATCTGTGTCAGAGAGAAAGGGAACACAAACATGTGGGGACATCTGGGATCGAAAAAGGCTGTTCCAGAGTAGGAACATTCCTGCAATTTTTAGAAACTTCCCCCTCCAAGGGCCTTCGCCGTGGAACTGGCCTGCTTTGCCCGGGCCAGACTTCACGTGGGTGAGGCTGCACCCAAGCCCCATTTCTGACCGCTCCTGCTTCTGTCTCCGCCCTCCCGCCTGGAGGAGACGCTCAGGGCGGCAGGACCACAGAGGCTGGAAGGGGGAGGTCAGCCAGTCCTCAGAGGGGTCTGGCCTGGTGGTTTTCAAATATGTGCCCTTCTCCCCTGACCCCATCACTGAAGAATCTGAGGAACTTTTGGGCTCCACAGAAGACAGCCTGAAAAACACTCTTTGGGCCCAAACTTTTCAGAGCACAGATGGGTACCCTAGAGAAGGGAGACTTGCCCCGGTCTCAGAGCAACCGGTAATCTGATAAAGCGCCCGCGACTCCCTCCGGGAGGTGGGGGGAGACAATGACGACACAAAGACCTTTCGAGTTACTCTGTAGACGAGACACTTTGGCAAGTGTTTACAGTGACAACTCCAGAGGGGAACAGGGCCGGGGCCTGACTCATCGGACAAATGTGCAGCTGGCAAATGCGAGCAGCATCGGCAAGAACAGGAAGTATTTTACAAGCCTCCCCACTTGCCGCTGGACATGTTCCAGTCCGGGTGGTGAATGGCTGGGTAAGGACCGTGGCAAGTACAGGAAACACTGTGAAGCGTCTTGGCCCCCGTGCAGAGCCTGTGGCAGCGCTAAGCAGCAGCAGAGACAGTGGATAGACAGGCAGGCAAATAGGACATTTGCTTTCACCACGGCACACATTCGGGAAGAGCCTCCAGGCAGTTACACACTCACACCCCACTGGGAAAAGACTCCCGAGTCAAGACTTGCAAAGGTGTCTGGTATCCACTAGGGGGCGATGCCACAATTCCTCTGGGAGAGGATGTGTCTGGTGGAGGGACTGTCTAGCGGTCAGTGGTGGGCCTGATCTCAGCAGGAGCTCTGGTCCCCCTCCCTCCACCACAGGCAGCCCTGCCAGAGTCCACCCTGGGGCCTCGACCTCTTCTTAGCTTATAACCTCGGCCAAGAGCTCACCTACTCTGAACCAATGTGCTGCCTTCATGGCCTCTCTACTCACCTAGCAGGGCCAGGTGAGGACTAAATGGTCCCGTCCGGTGCTCAGCACATAGTGAGCATGGAATCAAGGTGACACGGAGGAGAGTAAGGAATTTAAAACTTTTTAAAATAGAGGAATCCTTTTGTCAAGTGAAATCTGACGCAGAACTCCACTACCTGAACCACAGTACTTGGCTCCCCGAACCAACTGAGGCTTCTGGGAAGTTTGGACAGTACGCAAGTCAGGGAAGTAACCGAGGAGTCAGCTAGACTGGGCTCCAACGCTGGCTCATCACACCCCAGAGTCAACTTGGGGTAAAGCTCCCGGGGCCGTGGATTCCTCACCTGTCAGGTGCTCTGAGCTGTTAAAGCTACACGAGAGGCATGTCAGGCCGCCAGCAGCGTGCCCGGCAAGTAGCAAACCCTCAAAAAACAGTCAGCAAACTTTCCTTCCCAACTAGAGGCATAAGAACACACCAGGTTTCCCGTGAATCAGCAGGTTCCCTGGGGCCTCCAAGGCTCAGCAGGGAGATGAGGTCGGAGGGCTGAGACCAGGGGCTCATTTCTGAGCAGAATGGTAAAATGCTAACTCCAGCCGCCTCCCCTGGTGGCTCCCAGGCTCTGGAAAGATTGTTCTTCAAATGACCTCCCAGCACCAGGAAGGGATGACTTTTCCTGTCCGTATGTCTTATGAGATGGAGGCATGGCTCTGGTTTCCTGCCCTTTTCAAGTTCTTGTCTGAGTGCCTCTGAAGACCCTCAGTGTGGCTACATGTTACCGACAAGCAATCAGACACTCGCTAGGCTCAGCCAAATGCATGGAAATGACACACAGCCCTTGTACTGTCACACGCACGCGTGGGGCACGCACCCTCCGTGACCTCCACAGGCCTACGGCAGCGTCTTGTGTCTCCCAGGACCGAGGAACAGAGAAGCCCTGGGAACCGGCTGCTAAACTGGTTGCTGACTGTTCAGCTGTGCGTGACACATGCTCATCACGGAACCCTGGGGGCCAAGCCCAGAGCTTCTCAGGCTGCCTCCAGGCTCCACAGTAAAACTTCCATCTATGGCTGAGCTCCTGGAGCTGACCCTGGGCTGAGTGAGATGGGACGTGCTGCCTCATGAGCCCACGGTCACCGGGGAGGGGTCCCAGGCAGGGAGGGAGTGCCATGGCCGCCCGAGGGCGGAGAGTCTGGGATTCCAGCCAGAGGCATGGACTCAAATCCCAGATTTTTCAAGGTTGACTCTTATGACCCCTTGGCAAGTCACTTATTCTCCTTTGAGACTCAACTCTTCTCCTTTGAAAAATGGAGATAAAAATATCTCTATATTCCAGGACAAATGCAGGGCTTGAACCAAATAGCAGATATGAGAGGACTTCGTAAACCGTTTCTTTGCACTCACTATGCTGAGGGCATCACAGCCAGGATGAATTTACTCTTTGCAACAAGTCTTTGTGGCACAGGACTGTCATTCTCCTTTTCTATCCACGAGGGCACCGTGGCACAGAGAGGCTGAACGACTTGCGTGGGGTCACACAGCTTACAAGAGGCAGAGCCAGGACTTACAGCCAAGTGTGTCCCTGCACTGTGCCAGACTGCTGGCCTCACAGGTGAGGGAGGGGCTGTCACCTCATGTCAGTCAGAATCCCGGAGGGAGGAGATAAAGCCCCCTCATCCGGACACTAGAACAGTCCCCCTTCCTCCCCCCTCATTTTGCCGTGTCTCACCTGGAGTCCTTCCCTGACAGCTTCCAGGAGATAGGGGATAATTGAGTAGTTCCACAAGTCGGTGAACCACACCCTGGAGCCATCCACGTCGATGGGGCATGACAGGAAGAGCCGGGGGCCTGGGGACCAAACAAAAATCCATCAGAGCTGAGTTGGGGAGAAGCCAGGAGAAGCCATGATCTAAGCATCCCTCCCAATTTCTGAGTGACAGCAGAAATTCCACCTGCCGGTGGCGGGCACAGAGCAGGACACGTGGGCTCTCCAACACCCCTCCTCCCGACCCCCAGGATCTCTCTGCCCCAGGAAATCACCCAAAAGAGAGGAAAGGCTTTATGGAGAAAGATGTTCCTCGTGGTATTATTAGTCCTGAGCTTTGAAAATGCAAACACACTAAATGTCCAAGAAAACAGAAATGGTGCCGCGAGTGATGGCGTACCCGCACGTGAGTCTTTTCCAGCCTTTAAAAATAATTCTAAAACTGGAGCAGCAACTCAGGACGCTTACGAGACAATGTGAGGTGAAAAAGAAATGAACGTGCTGTAGGTATACTCTGATGGCAACTAAGTAAAATATCTATGTGTGGACAAGGGCAAAAAATCAGCTCAAATTAAAATAATCCTGTCAGGAGGGTGGGATGATCAATGACTTTTTCCCTCTGTTCTAAATTCTTAAGCTCCAGGAATGTTGGTAACGTTTTACTTTATTTTTAAAGCAAAGCCTTCGGGGTTGGGCACTTCACTGAGCTGGCAGTTTCCACATCGGCCCTGGCTGGACCATCTCTTGCTGCTGATCAGCCCTAGGGCATTGGGCAAGGCAAGAGGGGCAGAGACACAGCAAGGGATGTGGGCGAGGCAGTCGGGGTCTGCCTTGGGCTGGGACTGTCCCCTCGGCCTCCTTCTCTGTCCACATGAACAGAACAGAATCCAGCTGACTTGGGCCTGCAGGGTGCTGCCCTGGCCAGGGCCCCCGGACAGTCTCCGAGGAGCCGAGCTCAGCGCCGCCCTGAGCCAGCCCACCCACCGTTCTCGCCTGGCTGCCCACCTACCTATGGTGACGTCTGAGGAGCTGTGAGCCTCCAGGAAGCGGTTGAGGTGATGCCAGACCTTGGGAATCCAGTCGATGATTTTCACCAGCTCCACATTCCGCACCCGCCCACTGATCTCCGTCTCCATGAGCTTCCGCCTCAGGAACCGGCCAAGGAAACCCTTCACGGGCTCCGTGTGGTTGGCACAAAGCACCCACCTGGGGGACATCAGGTTTTCAATGATTACGACAGTGAAGAAACGAGGGCTAACCTCAAGACTCAACGTGCACAAGAACTAGACAGATGGTGTGTATGCTGACTCCCTGTGCAAACACTGCATGTATATTAATTCACCTTTCCTCACAGCAACCCCATGACACAGATATTATCGCCATCCCCATTTTACAGATGGAAATGTGAAGGCGCAGAGAGGTTATGTCCAAGATCAAAGAAGCAAGTTAATGAAGAGCTAAGGTTAGAACCAAGACAGTGCAGCTGCAAAGTCTGAGCTCTAACCACTGAGTCTGCTGCCTCTTGTGCTTGTGTCACTGTGCTGGGCCACAGAGCTGTAAGAATGACTGAGACACATTCGTCCCTGTTCCCAGGAGCTCACAGTCTTGTCGAGGAAGTAGATAAGCAAACAGAGGAATTGAGGCATGATGAAGCCCAGGGAATCAGGGAAGGCTTCTCAGAGGAGGGGCTGTCTGGGCTGGGACTGGGAGAATGGATGGAGCAGCCACATAAGCAAAGGCAGGAGCAGGGGGGAGGATGGCAGGTGGGAGAGCTCGCTGAAGCATTTGCAGAGACATGGGAAAAGGGGTGGGTATTTGGGGAAACTGCCAGAGGCCATGTAACCAGACTTTAGACTTGACCTGACAACCCAACGAACCTGGATGCATTCTGGAGGCGATGAGGAACCACTAAAGCACTTCAGGGGGGAGGATTTATGGTCAGATTTGAATACTAGGACGCTCATGCCACTGCCACTGGCACGGAGGATGAGGCCACTCTGCAGGCAGTAGTGCCCAGGGATATGATGTGGCGTGGCAGTGGCGGGGGAAGGAGGAGGAGGAAGGACTTGAAGCATCTTTAGGAGAAAGCGTGGACAAGACCGGGACAGCCTGGATGCGGAGGGGAGCCACGATCTCATGGGCCTGGAGGAGGTCACATTTCCCAGGGAATGACAATTGAGGCCCACTTCCCAGAGATCTCCCTTAGGGATGCCTGCAGAGTGGCCAGTGAGAATTGGCGAGGGTGCCATCCCAGGACACAATTCTCATCCTCATCTAAGGGCCAGCAGGAGGCGAGGAGCGCTGGGGTCACCAAGGGGTCAAAGTAGGGCAAAGGGCGTTTAGCGATGGCACCACAAGGCAAGTGGCAACCCACGTAGGCAGGACAGTGCAGCAGCTCTTCCCACACCCAGCAGGGAGCCCCGCGTGGTGCTGGGGCAGAGGGCACATGGCAGCTGGAGGCAAAGGCCCACAGACCCCCAGACAGCTCTTGGGGACAAAGCAAGGGCTTTCATTGCTCATGTTCACCTGGGCCCCCTAGAGACGTGCCCCTGATGTGCCGGGGAGGCGAGTGGCCTGCTGTCCCTGCCCGAAGCTGCCTCCCTGTCTCTGCTACCCCAGGACTTCGTGACCTCACACGAGTCATCTAATTCTCCCAGCCTCAGTCTCCCCATTTGCAAGCTGCGAATGAGAAATGTAACTACGTGGGGCTATCGTGAGAATGAAGAGTGAAGCTGGAAAAAATGCTCCACACGATGCCTGGCACAGATCTGGTACTCAGAGGGTGACACCTTACCTGAAGTTGTGATGGAGCTGCAGGTTGGGAGTAGAAGAGGTAGCCTGGTTCATTGTGCCGATTATGTAAGGGCTGTGGGGGACACAGAGGAAAGAAGAGGATTTTGTGAGGCAAGCCCAGCTCCGGACGGGCCTACAGGGTCCGTCCAGGAAGCTGGCTGGCTGCCTCCCAGCCCCCCACGCTGACCCCGGCCATGTATGGGCACAGGTCTGTGCAGCACGCCTCCCCTGTGGCCGTTCTCCCGGGGCCAGGGCCTGGAGCTGGCCTTTACCATCTGTGGTCCTTGCAGCTGAGCAGCCCATTGAAGATCTCGCCCAGGGAGCTGACATGGTGCAGGTTGTCCAGGATGATGACGAGAGGCATGTCCGCAGCGTTGTTCTCACTGGCGCACTGGTCGGCAAGGTTGGACAGGTACTGGCGCAATTCCTGCATGGGCCAGGGAAGGGCGGGATGCAGCCGATGAAGAGCACACGCTCAGAGCCTGCACGTCGCCCAGGCCAATGCAAGGGGCAGGCCCTCCATGGGCAGCATGCCTGCCTGCTGCAGGGGTCAGCTTGGGTGATGCGGGGAGGACAGAGTGGGGAAGGCCTGCGTCTTTCCTTCTGGCTTTCACTAGGTAACAGAACTCCTTCAGCTGAGGGCCAGAGCACAGCAGCGTGGAGGTGCCCAGGCCCGGTCTGTATCCCTGCTCTACCACTTCTCTATATGTGTCGCCATTTTTCTTGGGTAGTTCTGATTGTGCCAACCTCCCAGGAAGCTCCAAAGGGCTCCAGAGGTGCCTTACACACCTCTGTGTGAGCTGCATACGTTCCGTATAAGGTGCTCTTCCACGGCGCCTGCCTGAGGGCCATGTATGCAGAGCCCTCCATGAATAATATCACACAGCATCCCCGTAAGTGCCGCTGAGAAGCGCTGTAGCAGACAGACATCCAACAGTGCAGGGGGAGGTGGGTCTGCATGCACAGGGGCCTTGGGAGGCCTGGGTGAAAGGGTGAGATCTGAATTGAACTGTGAAGAATGGCTGGGGGATTGGCTGGAGCTGGGGCCAGAACACAGCTCAGTGTGCCCGGGGAAGGCCTGTGCTCTAAGAAGGAAGAGAAGAATAATGGTGCAGAAGAGGAAAGGGCTGAAATGGAGAGTTAAGGACCGGCCAGAGGACCCAGGATGACTGCCTGGTGATGTCACCATCATGCTGGCATGACCTAGAGCGGGGCACAGCTGAGGGCCTCACACAGCCGAACTTCTATAGCCCACAACCCTCTGGGGTGGGTACTATGCGTAGCTCCCGTTTACAGAGAGGGAAACTGAGGCACACCCAAGTCAGGTGACTGCCCTGAGATTGCAGAGAGGGCAAGCGGCGGGCTGGATTCAGACTCGGTGCCTGTTCAGTGTGCTCCTCACACCCGGCACTCCGGCATGCCAGCCGCCGCCTCCTACGAACACACACATGCCCACGTCTCCCTCATAAGTCACAATGCAGCTTCGGCCCAACTTTTTGAGTTACTAGTAATTTTTCCTTCTTTGAACTCCTTTCCATCTGGGTTCTTGGCCTCAGCCTTACAATGACAGGGCTCCTGGGCCTCCCACCCCTACTCAGGCCTTCGTGATACAGAGGGTGAGATGCCTTCTGCACGAGGTGCCCAGCCGGGGTCCTTCATTCACTGGTCCTCAGCTCACACCGAAGCTTTTGACTCGGAAGCTCGGACCACTTCTCTCCAGTCCTGTCCCCACATCCAAGTCACCTGGAAACCTGTGAATGGCCCAGGTTCCCGGCCCACACAACCTATTGGAACAGGGCACCAGGGAATGAGGGTGAGGAAGCCCCATCGGCAGGGATGCCAGGTGATTCCTAAGATGGAAGAGTCCTTTCCAGTTCACCTTGGACTCTGGCCCCTTTGCAGAGGGCCAGCCAGAGGGAACTATCATTAACTCCACTGTGCGAATAGCAAACAAGTGTGAGAAACCCCTTCCCAACCCGCGGCTGGGACTCAGTCAGACCGTCCAGTGTCTCCATTGCTCCCTGTGAGGCAGGGCCAAGCCTATTTGCTGGCTCTGGAGTCCAAGGCTTTGACTTGCGCTCCAGTCCACTTCTCAGTACCGCCTGAGTGACCTCAGACACATGACCACCTGCCTCAGGCCTCAGTTTCCTCCTCTGGGAAGTGGGGACAGCAGCAACTGGTCCCTTCATGGCGAACAGCTGTGAGCTGTGAGGCGGCCAGCTTGCGGTCACGGGGCAGTCTGTCAATAAGAACTATCATTCTTGTTCCAAAAAGGGTTTTGTTTTGGAAAAACAATAGCATCACCAGGCACATGATAAATTCTTGGTAAATTGAAGTGGACTTAAGGAACTATTAGCACTGAACATGTGGCTCATAGTGGGGAAGCAAGAAATGAACTAGATTGACTTACAGGTGAAATTTAGTGGGAAGTTTTGGGTCAAAGCCTTACTTCCTAGCCCCATCCTGACCTTCACTGGGCTCTCATAACCACCAAAGTGAGTGCACAGAAAATGCTGCTTTCCCATCAGGGTGGGGTGACATCAACAGTTCTGAAAGGGCCCAAAGGTGAGCCCTGGCTGGGCAGCAGCTTCGGAAAGCTCTCCTCACCTTGCTGGACTTGTGGTCCACGTTGAAGGTGGCGATGACCCCGTCTGTCAGCTCTCGTCCCTCCCGAAGCACCAGGTACTCGGACAGCCGGTTGGCCAGGTAGGTCTTCCCGGTGCCGCTGGGGCCGGAGAGAATGATGCGCCGGTGCTCCACCAGCAGGGAGACGTAGCGCTGCAGGATGGGCTTGGGGATCAGGGACTCGAACGCCAGCGAGTCCAGGCTGTTCTCCGCGAGCCCTGTGTGGGAGAGGAAGTGTCTCAAGTCCTGCAGAAAGGGGAGCTCTGTGTTTGCCCAGCTGGCCCTGCCATGACCGGAGGCCACCCCTTTCCTGGGCAGTCCACTCACTGAGGCCCTGGTGCAAACTGCCGCCGCCTCCTGCTCAGGAGCAGCCTGGGCGCGGGCTCTGGCCCTGGCTTGGCTGACTTTCGCTCACCTTTCAGACCTGGGCCCCTGGCCTTTGTCTGTTCTCTGCAGAATTCCTAAGACTCTGGGCTCGGCTTGTCTGTCTGGATTTGCCAATCGATGGCGTTTGCGTTTGCCCAAACCTTTGCCTCCCCTGTCTGCCAGCACCTTAGGGTTCCTTCCTCACCCTGCTCTCTCCTGAGTGCCAGGCGCCACTGCTTCCCACACTCAGGTGCACCATGAAGGTAACAACAGTTTTATTTTAAAAACAAGCAAATGCAAAGTAGGACCATCTGATTTGGGGATGTGAACCCTGGCTGTTCCGGTGTGTAATGGGGGCTGTTGTGTGTATGGGGGGGCTGTTCCGGTGTGTAGTGGGTGCTGTTGTGTGTGTAGTGGGGGCTGTTCTGTGTGTAGGGGCGGCTGTTCCAGTGTGTAGTGGGAGGGGTTTTGGTGTGCCTGGTACCCTTTCTACCTTCTCCTATAGAACTCTTTCCTCTTATGGGGAGCTCAGTAAGATGGTTTAAGTATGGCTTGCCCAGCCCCTGCACCCACACAGGTGTGGGCTTATGATTAAGTTGAACCAAAGCCTCTCCCGGTCACAAGGACGGATTCAGTGATGAGTGTCTGACTCACGGTGGGGCAGAACCACCCCGAAGAATTTTTTGTCTCACTATTCCAAAAAGACAACCGCTTTCTTCTAGGTTTCTAAGTTAGAAAAATGAATCAGGGCCATGGGGGCCATGCTATGTGCAGAGAGCTCAAAAAATACAAGAAACTGAGGCAGCGTGGTCCTGGTGCACTGTGGGAACACTGGAACCCAGCTGTGTGGGAAGTGTGCCCTGGGCTTTCCAGGTAAAGAGCCTTTACGTTTCCGTTTTTGCTAAAGCTGGTTTGAGTACGTCTCTGTCACTAGCAGCCCAAGCCCCGACTGTGGAATTCCACTCGCCAACAAGGTGAGGCTGCCTGTGAGGTTCAAGCAGTGCCTCACTGCTTGGCACCAGCAGGACCAGGTCTGCGCTCCCAGGTCTAGGATAAGCAATGCCGGGATACCTTAGGAAAACCTACTGATCGGGAAACAAAACTTGCACCAAACACCCCCGAAACTGCACTGTTAAACTACAGGCAAGGTCAACTGCCCTCGAGGGAAGCAAGAAACAGGACAACCTGCAGGTTGCACTTAGTACCGTGTTGATTGGTCTATTCTTTTAGGTGGGTCATCAAATATAGGAAAAAGGGGTTTTGCAGTCAGATACATTTGTGTCAGCCTGGATTAAACAGCCTTGTGAATGCCCAGAGATAGGACATGAAAGGATAGAGCCTTGAGTGTATCAGGACGCTCCTGTCCCCTGCCCCCCAGATCCAGATGGGGATAATGATGCAGTTTCCCAGAGTTATTTGGACATGAAATTCCCTCTCCTCCCCCCAAATACTCTGTGGGCCTGGAGTTCCATGGAACACTCTTTGGCTTGGGGCTCAACATCTCTGGGTGATGAGGCCATCGGAAGCCCCGGCAGCATCGTGCGTGGGCTCAGGGTGCCCAGAGCGAGTCCTCTCTAGCCTACAGCAATGCGTGGCTTCCCCATCTGTAGGATGGGACCCCATCCAAGGCTTGCTGGCAAGAGTAATTCCTTGGCGTTGGTGGAGCCCCATTTCCACAAGGTTATTAAGATTCCATCATCTCAGAGTCATCAGGCTAATGGGAACGTTTATTCTATAATTTCAGCAGTCAACTAAATTATTTGTTTCCGATGGTGGTTGAAAAAGCTAAGGACGGTTTAACTTGCTTAGGTAAGAATAACTGTGGTCAAAGGGAGAAAAAACACAGCAACCCACATCCATATGCACAAACAGCATTGTGGCCACAGTATGCCGAGCCAAGTCTCAAAATGAAGAGACACACACGCAATTCCTGAAAGCTCCGGCCCCTGCATCCGGGGAGTTACCTTTGACGGTCACGGAGATGGTGGTGTTCTCTCCCACCAGGTAGCCACAGGGCAGCAGCTCGGGCGTCTCGGAGGTGTTGCTGCGCTTGACTTCCCCGATGCTGTAGCCCAGCACACTGTCCGAATTCAGCCCGAGCTGACTCACTGGGTCGACGTGAATGATGTATTCCTGGAAAAAGTAAAACAAAGTCTCCATCAAAGATGTGGCTAAAAATCTGCCCATGACTCATGTTTTCATTGGGTGATTTACAATCATCTGCTCTTCTTTCTCAGCTGAAGCCTGAGTTGAAATGGGCTGTGGAGCGAGGGCAGAAGGGCTCACGTTCTACGGCGTCAGTGCCTCACTGTCACGGGCACTGTGAACGTTTAGTCTGGGTCAACCGAGCACGGAAAAGTCAGGCTGCTTTTCCTGAGCTCAAGTCTCAAAGGCATCGAGACCTGTGAATGGTGCTGGGAAATTTCTGACAAGAAATCTCTCCACCAGCCCCACCTTTTGGCTCAGAGCAAAGGCCATACTGATGACAAAGGGAGCAGAACCCAGGGCTGCTAGAAAAAAAGCAGCTCCTGGAGCTTTAAACAGGAAAATGTGTTCTTCATTGGGAGAATTCCCTCTTAGGTGAGTGACCCAAAGGTTTAATTTAGATCCACGAACTTGGAACGAAGAGCCATGGGCTGCGGGCTCTGAGATGGCCAGACGATGGCCAAGGTGGAAGCCCAATAACAGACCTCCACCTTCAATGGTCTCTTTCCTCACATGTGACACCCACACGTTCTTCTCAGCCCAATGTGTTGTATTTCTAACCAAGGATGTCTCACTGCCCGTCATCAGACATACGGTTTTGGCCCAGGTAACAGGATTGGGCTGCCCTTGGCCTTGAACACCTGCCTACTCACATTTCTATGGACTGGCCTGTGAAGAGGATATGCAATTTTTGGTCAAAGAACAGAGTTTTCTCTGTATGAAGTCACCTGACTAGATGCTAGAAAGAGGCCAGAGTGAACTAGTTAAGTCAGAAGCAAGACCAGCCGAAACCGGTTTGGCTCAGTGGATAGAGCGTCGGCCTCTGGACTGAAAGGTCCTAGGTTCGATTCCGGTCAAGGGCATGTACCTGGGTTGCGGGCACATCCCCAGTAGGAGATGTGCAGGAGGCGGCTGATTGATGTTTCTCTCTCATTGATGTTTCTAACTCTCTATCTCTCTCCCTTCCTCTCTGTAAAAAATCAATAAAATATATTTTTTTTAAAAAAAGAAGAAGCAAGACCAACTCAACTGGACCAACAGAATCTGATTTTAGATCCATGACTTTGGGCAAGTGACCCAACCTGAGCCCAACCTTCTTCGCCTTTAAATGGGAAAATAATAGAACCTTCTTTACAGGCCTGAAAATAAATCGGGGTGATGTAAGGAAAGTGCTTGGTAGGGTCTCAGGCACAGAAAACGTGGGTCATTAGTACTTCCCTGGGGAGATGACTAATGAACACTTATGGCTGTTGACTTGCTTCAGGACAATAGAAAGAAGTGTGCTGAAAGCTTCCTTCAAACCACACTGAATTTCAAGGCTCACTTCAGTACTCTTTGCTCATTTCTCTTGTGGTAAAACCCACTCCAATGATGTGATTGGAATAAATACAAAAATAACTATGCCAACATCCTTGACACTGGCCATTGACCAGATGTTAATGTCTGTGTAGCACTAATCACAGAATGAAGTGTAGGCAAGGACGTGGGCAAGTCGATCAAATAGCTGGAAATAAAGAATGGAAATCTGATGTTTTAGCCACAGCCAATGAACACACACTCCAAAGCAGATGCAATCGGACGAGTCTAAGGTGAAGGTAGATTTGGACAAGAGCAGTTCCCTGTCAGGGGTTCAAACAATTGCTCACTGCTGGAGAAATGACCCTCTGGCTCACCAGTGACGGCCAAGGGCCGTTGGAACAGTCTGGTACGTCAGCAGTCTATACTTACCATCTTCCTTCTGATCATTTGAGTGCCAGGGGACAAGTCCCAGCAACATAAGGATGTGGGAGAGGGGACAGGCCTGAGAAATGGCCGGGTTCAGGACATGAACCATCCTTCCCTCCCTAAGCCCAGGCCCCGCTTCAGGCAGACTGCCATAGCCGTCTGTCTCCTTGAAACACTTACTTTGAACAGCCGTCTAACCACCCCATCGAGCACATCCCACTTCGTCTTGCCACTCACTCCAATGCAGCCAATAAGAAAGATGTGTGGCCTGGAATCCTAAGGGTAAGAAAACGTATGCAGGTGAAAAACAGGTGGACCTTTTCTGACACGGGTTAGCAAGGACCCAGGCTGTCCCAGAGCTCCACCAAAGGTCCGAGAGGGGAATACCAGTCCTATTTGTTTTAACATCAGGTATAATTTAGACTGAATGCAATAGTCTTAACACCTTCCCCTGCTCTATTGCTAAAAATGCAATCTGTGGGGCAGGAAGGGAAGCTCTCCTTTCTGGAATCTAGAACCTTCTACTGAATGCAAACCTTGTCCAGTACGCAGGTCACATCCCTTGCTTGGCATGCTCTCCCCTCTCCTGTCTGCCATTTTTCCTTTCCCAAACATTGGTGATAAACTCACCTCTTCCAGGAAGCTTTCAATGATTGATTTACCGGGCTCAGAGCTCACATTACTTTAATGATTCTGTATACAACTTATATAATGGCATAGTCTGTATTGTTTATTTTTAGGTATTTCTGTCTCATTTGTAAATTAAGTTTGTTGTCTTGCTAGCTCTTAAACTCCCTCAGGATAGACTATGTTTCTATTTTTTTTGTTTGTTTGTTTCTTAAATAATGTGCATTGCCTTTCTTTTAATTAAAAGTGAAAACATAATTGAGAAAACTTTAATAAAACTCTGGGAAATTACAGAAAAATCATCTCTGCCCACAGGGCTCTGCATAGTGGAGGCTAAGTAATTATATTGATTACAAAGAAGCTAATAGAACATTCCATTCGGTTGGGTTTAAAAATATCTGACATGCTCATAAGGATGTAGAATTACGTGAGTGGCAGGGGGCAGGGACGGGTGTATCTGGCAGTTAAGCACAATCAGCAGAGAACAGAGCACCAGTCTGCAGCGAGATGACCTGGCCCCATCGCTTGCTTTGTAGCCTTCAGTAAGCGATGCTTGGGCCTCAGGATTCTCAATTATTAAATGGAGCTAATTACATCTGGTCAACCAACCTCATCTGGCTTCTGCGCTGATCCAGAGCCATACAATTTTTTAAAGTGACTCACAAACTTTTATAAAACATGAAATCTATATGTTCATGCCGGTAATCACTAGAATACAACACATTCGCAGCTATCACCTGCATGTGTTCTAAGAATGAACTCCCCCCGTTGGCAGTCCATCGCTCCACCAGTGAGGCTCTGAAACTGGAGTTCGCTATTGGAGCTTTCTGGGCTGAAATGATGTGAGAGCCGCTGGCAGCCCTCAAATTCCCTGAGACTAGAGAGCCAGCATCAAGTGGAACCCCTGGCGAAGGCAGGTCTGGCTGCAGACACTTTGCTTGGGTGGGAACGACAGGTTCCCCGGCTCTCAGAGACTAAAAGAGACACATTGGCTGGAATGCTAAGAACTAACACAAAAAAACTGAAGGGGACTCAGTGACTCATGCAGCCTCGGCCCACTTATCTGTGAGATGGTCATTCACAGCATGACTTGGATTTAATCAATGGGTGCTTTACGGTATCTTCCCTTCTTTTTCAGCCGAAGCCCAAGTTGAAATGGGCTGTGGAGCGAGGGGGAAAAGAGCTGACCTTCCTTGGGGTCTCTGCCTCACTGTCACAGGCCTGTGAACGATTAGCCTGGCTAAACACCAACGTTGATGTTCAACCCCACTTCTACCCCAGAATAGTCCCTGCTGGGGACATGGCCTCCTGAGGCTCTGGAAGAGAACGAAAGTACTCAGAAAACTCAGATTCCACATCCCAGCCTTGGTGAGTCCGGATATCCCACCCTTCACTCTTAGCCACCTGTGTGCTCCCTGCACTCGCCCTGTGTCCCTGGATGTCTGCTCCACTGCATAAACTGGTGCTCTCAGTCAGCTTACTTCTGTACCTTCTGTGCTAAGTGTGCTTAGCGGCCTTTGCCCAGCTTTGAAGACATATTACATCCAGGAAAGCCATTGCGGAGTGATGTTAGTGATTAGTGAGCTGCGTGAAAGTGAAGGTGGGACCACTCTTTATTAGGCTTTCCAAACGAGAGAGGGCAGGGCTATTCTCTCACGTCAATTGTGTCAATATGCTGCTGGGATTCTGGTTAGTTAAGGAAAGCATTAGTGTTTCCACATCCCCTTAGGTGCTGAGGTCATAGGGTTTGATGAAGAAATCGCTAAGCTAGGTAGTGCTACCTGGGGAAAGGCAGGCAGAGCGGGGAAAGGGATCCAACTAACCTCCTTCCACTTCATTTCCTCCTGAAAGCTGACAACTATCTTAACATGCCTGCCTCCTTCCTTCCGAGCCGAGCATTCACCAGTGTCATCCAGCAACATGTCTGCGAATGGAAAACATCAACAGCCTTAGGCACATGGGCAGCAAAGCCGGCCTCCCGACACCCCCGCTGCCTGTCGGCACAGCAGCGGGACAAACCAGGTGTCGGGGTGTGGGGGATGTAGGGGTGGCGAGGAGGGGAGGGGGCGCAATGAGAATGCAACCACAGAAACCAACGGTGGACCAACCAAGGAATCAGCGGGCTGACGATGTGCCTTGCCAAATGGAAGTGCGAGGGAGACTCAACCAAAAGAGCAACAGCAGCGTCATGGATAAGAAATCAAAGCGTCAGCCTCCATATGCTTACAGAGAAAACCCAGACCATGTCCAATAATTACTGCGCCAGCCTGGAATCCAGCCCGCAGGCCGGAAGATCACAGACCAAGCCATGCCCCAAGTGGGCGCTGCTGCCGTGGGGTTTGTATGCAGCGTTCAACTCGCAGGTCAGCCTCTTAAAATGGATCAAACAGAAGTCAGCATGGTGGGCGGGGGGAGCCAAGCTCATGGCTTGGAGCACTTGAGGTGCCGGAGCAAAGCATGACAGCAGTCTAACGGCTGGGCTCATGTTGGTAGCAGACGCACGCCTAGACACACACACACCCCGAGTGCACGCACGCCTGCTGCCTCCCCATTTGATCTGTTGAGCTGCTTATCTTGGGGCTCTGGCTTAGAGACCGGGTGCCGGCTGCAGGCCTGTCCTGCCCCAGCCCTGTGACCCACTCACCCAGGCTGGTTGACTCAGTGAGGTTCAGGCTGTGCTGGGAGAGGCCCATGGACTGCCTCGGGGAGGCCGAGAGGGACACCTGGGAGGGCGCTCGGCTGCAGCCGCTGCCTTGAGACTCTGACTTTAGCCGGTCATTCTCAGCTTTCAGCTTCTCTATTTCACTCTGCAAAGTGTAAAAGAGAAGCTCATTGACTGGGTGGAGAGAATGCGGGCAAGCCTTTTCTGGAGGAGGGGTTTGGAAGTCCCCTGCAGGGATTCAGTGGGTAGCTCGGCCGAGGCAGAGTCAGTTACACCATCAGGGAGATTCCGCAGTGTTTGCTGCCTTTGCTGCATACACAGACCTGTGGGCAGGGCAGGGTCCATCCTTTCAGAGAGCTGGCCTTTGAAAGGCCTCAGAAATGTTTCCCAAAGTCTGAGTGGTAAGTGAAAAGGAGTCATATCTAAGTTTGAGCAATTCTAGGTTTGACACATTTGCTCTCCGGGATGGCGGTGTGTGTGTGTGTGTGTGTGTGTGTGTGTGTGTGTGTCCCATTTAGAAGAACCCGCAGAGATCTTTCATTCTATGAATATTTATGAAGAACCTATTATGTGCTAAGCATTCCCAGAGAAAGGGATGCAAAAAAGAATAGCTCAGAAGACCCAAATGCCTTCAACCTGCGGCAGAAGATGAGAAGGTTGTAAGAACAGACCTACAGGACCTGGAATGGCTTTGCAGAGGAAGAGGCCTCAGGCTGAGCCTTAAGGGAAGGGTCCATGTGATTGTGCAGAAAGATATCCCGGTGGAGGGACACCATAAGACAGAACTTCCTGGCATGCAAAGGGGGCAGAGACTGGCTCCCTCTGGCTGGTGAGAAGAGTCTGGAGAGTAGAGCTGGTGATGGTGAGTGGGGGTTTGAGAGTGACAAGATGCTGTAGAAGGCCTTGAAGGCCAGGTGAAGGAGACTGCGACTCACCCAGGAGGCAACAGCAGAGCCACTGGAAGTCTCACACGAAGGAGGGATAGGGTTCTCTGATATTTTTTAGCAATATGTGGGAGGAACTGACTGTAAAGAGAAAGGGACTAGGAGAGCAGAGGGCTGCCTCCAGATGCTGATGTGGCTTTGGGGTGTCGCAGGAAGCAGACACCTGCCAATCCTTCCCAGATAGCCTTAGGCTCCGTCAGTGCTCCTGGGTGCTCACCTGCATCCTGTTCATGGCCTCCCGGAGCTGGTCGAGCTGGTGTGCAGAGCTGAGGGCTTCAAGGCGGATGTCCGTCAGTTTCATCTCCTTGTCTCTCAGCTCATTCCGGAGCTGCATGACCGTCTCCGCCTCACTATCCATGCACTCCGAAATGCTAGGGAAAGAAGGATGTTACTGACAAAGGTGCCCTGAGTTCACCTCCTTCCTGGCCTCCACTGACCCCTGGCCCATGCCCGTAACCAGCGGCCCCATGCTTCCTGGAGATGACAATACCAAAAGCCCCTGAAATTCACAGATTTTATGGCTTCTCTACTTTCTTATCTTTGTGGAGCTCTGGCAATCAGAACGGTTTTGTGTGTTTCTTTTAGCAAAATTCCAATAATCTAAGGATAAACAGAGCCAGCAAAGGGGAGTAGTAACCTTGCGAGTTTGACTCCCCACCCCTGCCAATATGTACACAGCTGGGCCCCTATAATGACACCACATGGCCCTTGAGATCTAAACCCACTCAGAGAAACGAGGTCAACTGTCTGTTTTAAAGATTAGATACTCCAGGGTCAGGCAGCTGACGGGTGATTTTTATTTGCCATAAAAAGGAAGAAACCGAAAGATACCGGTGGATGGAGTTAGTTCTTTTAGCCACTAAACCCCCCCACTATGTGTCTAGAGAGCAACATTCTTTCATTCCCCTGCCCCCAATGCTGCTTAACAAGCTCCTGGCAAGGAAGAGCAGCATCTCAGGGGGTTAGAGAGCAGAGAGGACCATGTGACATGGAAGTCAAAGCTGTATCTGAAACGTATGCAGCAGTGTGGCTGTCTTTCCCAGATACACCCCCTTCAAGGGAGGTGGGACCCTGTGGAGTCCCTCTTTTTTAAAAGGTGGTCCTTCTAGGCTGGGCTCCTTATTTGATTTAGTTAAGTTTGCTCTTCAGATACCTGGCAAGTCATCCCAGAGTGGAAGATCATAAAAGTCAAGAGGAATTGTAATGCTAGAAAAGATGGTTCTATTAAAAACAAGCTCTGTTGATTTCAAAGATCAGAGGGTTTGGAGTGAGGGGCGATCCAGAATAGAAAGCTTTGACTTTTTTGGACAGAAGAAGAAAACAAAACAAAACAAAAAACCCAACAAAACCAAACAACCCCAAGTTCATACAGTTACAAAGCTGAAGCTGATTATCTCTGAAAGGCATGGGGAACATGTGGTCTCTGCAGAAACAATCCCGCAGCCCGTCCATAAAACACAGGGAAGGGATCTGGGGCCAAGCAAAACCTGACCTGTAAGAGTGGTTGAGGGTGTGGAAATGCTAATTGCCAAAGAAAAACCATTTATAATCGTTAAAGAGATATAACTGTACTTCGGGGGCAGAAAGGCTAGAAGGAAAATTAACACCTGAACAGCCAAATCTTTTTGTTACTGGTTTCTTGGCCTGTCCCTGAACTATTTTGATTGGAGAGATACAAAGAGAGTAAAACCACCTCCCATTTTTAAGCGTTGTCAGCAGCCAAGGAAACTTCTCCGCTTCTAAATCTACTGAAACCTCCAAAGAACTCCTGAAAATGTTATAATTATTCCCTACGAGAGACTCAAGGCCAACAGATTTGGGACTAATGGGGCTAGAGAGACAAAAATATCTTTAGAATTCAGACCATCGCTTCCCACCTAAGCTCTGTGCTGTGAATAGCTGGGGTTTGTAAGTAAGACTTAACTATAGTCATGCTTTTTTTTTTTTTTTTGGTTTGGGAGTTTTGCAGGGGGAACTATAGTTTTCGATGCAAATGGAGTATAAAGTCTGAACTCAACTCCACTGGGACACTGGTCTCAGCCAGACCATGCACAGATCTCGAAGGCTCCCATTCACGGCAGAGAGCAGTCGGCCTTGGTTCACGCTGGGTCAGTCTGGTCCGCCTGTACCCACAGCCAGGCACTCTGCCCCAGTCTCCTCCACATGGTCTGTACCTTTTCCCTAGAAAGCTGTCCCAGCAAGAGAGACAGTCATTCCTCAGCACCCACCCGACTCTGTGGAATATAGAGCATGGGTAACTGCGAAGCTCGGACAACGATTCTGCAAAGGGCAGCAAACCAAAGTGAAGGTCTGCACAAGGCCCTCCCATGCTCCCTCCACAAGGGGCCGGTTCTCAGAAACACACACTGCACGGCCACAGGGAGCGATGGCCTGCAACACAGAGATGATGGTGAAAACAAGGTCTGCAGCAGCTCCGAGAGTGGCCCCTGTCCCCACTGCTCGAGGCGGAGCCCTGCCGCCTCGGTTCCTTCTCACACTAGCGCCGTGGGGTCACTCCCGGCACTCAGTACAAGTTTGTTCACTTCAGGAACCACTTCCTGAAGCTACCAGATGTATATCGTTTCCACACGTTGTTCCAGCACATTCCTGCTGTTGTCCGGAAGGCAGGCTGTTGGCAGGCCTAATTTTAAACGCCTCGAGTGTGGGAAACTGCCTTCCCACAGCGCCATTCCTGTCACCCACGGGGTAGGGCCTTTGCTGAGTGCCGACTCCTCCGCGTTTGGTTTCTTCTTTGAACCCCCTCTCATGCCTAGATTTGCACATTCTTACAAACCCTTCAAGGTTGGAGAAAGCATTTGTTTCTGCCCAGCCTTTGGAAAAGTAAACAAAACAAACAAACCTCTCCTTGTGCATGGATGCTGTGGGGTGTCCGAAAGCGCCGGAGAGCCGAGTCTGCCCCGCCCAATCCCCGTGGGAAAGTGGTTTGGAGCGCGAGTTCTCCAGATGGTCTGGGGGCCCTGCAGGGCCGAGGGCATCATTGCCACTCGCCTTCATCTTCTTGGCCGCCCAGCAGCACTGGACCCAGTTAGTGCTCCTGCTTCCAAACAGCTTCTTCTCTCTGCTCCTGGGTTTCCTCCCACCTCACTGGCTGCTCTACTTTCTCTTCTTCAAATGTCAGTGAGCCAGAGCTCAGCCCTGGTCCTGCTCTTCTCCATCTCCATTCAACCCCTTGGAGAACCCCTCCAGTTTCCCAGCTTTCAACACCAGCGAGGAGCCTACATCTCCGGAGTCTCTACCTCCACGAACTCTCAGCTGGTTGACATCTCCAGGTGACTGTCTCCTGGGCATCTCAAACATCTCCATGTGCTTCCAACTCCTCTTCCAGAATATATCCTAAATCCACCCAGGACTCCCACTAGCATCAGTCACTCATTCATTCCACCGAATATTTGAATGTCTGCAAAACCAACCATGGAGCTTAGCCTGTAGATTTTTGGGTGGTGGTGGAGGGATGGTGGGGGACAAAGCAATATAACCAAGAAGAATGTACATAACAGGTTGGTGATATTTGCAATGGTAATAAATGAAATGGGAGCGGGGAGAGAGGATGGCGGTGGGGGTGTTGTTTTTTGCAAGGTGCATAGGCAAGGCCTTATGATAACACTGAGCAGACACCTGCAGGAAAGGAGTCTCTTGGGGACAAGTGCACCAGCAGAGGGCACAGGAAGGGCACAGGCTAGCGGTGGGGAGGGTGACTGGAGAGTTCACAGGAGAGGAAGGGACGAGGGGGAGTGCACTCTCAGCCTCTTATGTGATCTCCCTTCCTCCACTCTTGCCCCCTATATATTCCTTATTCACAAAGCAGAGACTGATCTTTGCAAAACACTATTTCAGATCTCACGTTCTTGCTTAAAACTCTCCAACATCTACCCATCACATGAAATCAGATGCAAACTTCAAAGCCTCACATGCAAGAGGCCCCACCTACCTCTGTGGCCTTGGTTCCCTGCCCATCATGTGGCAGCCACGCTTGCCATCCCCCTGATTTTCAGACCTCCAGGCCTGTTTCCACCATAGGCTCCTTGTGCTACTTATTTATCAGGTCAGGAAGGCTGCCCTGCCCGTTCCCTCTCCCTCCCGGCACACCAGTTTCTCATCCTCCTTTGCAGGTGGCTGACCCCGAGCCCTGTCCAGTGGACTGTGGGACGAGGTGACATGTGTCTCTTCCAGACATGGCCCATAAAACCCTCCTGCACCCTCCTCCCCCTCCTGCACAGCTGGAAGCACACAGCACCCAGCCGAGGACTCCGGCCCCATGGGACAGCCAGCCCCAAGTGGAAGAGACCCGGTGCCTGCATTGCCTTGGCAGGCCACCTGCTGACTACGAACATTTGCACTGAGCTTGGAGGGAACCAGAGACAAACATTCAGATGTGCCCTCTGAGCTTTGGGACTGAGTCTGTTACAGCAGCTCGTGTTCCTGACCAGATTGCACCAGCGGTTGCTCCTGCCATGCAGGTCTCAGCTGAAATGCCATCTCTGCAGAGGCCCTCTCCTGACCACGCTGTCATGATGCTCTGTATCCCAACACACTGTTTTCATCCCAGCATTAACCCTCAGCACTGTCTGATTTTCCTAATTTGCTCAGAGTGATGTGTTGAATGTCTATCTCTCCCACTGGTACATGGATCCACCGGAGCAGGAATGTACCTGTCCTGTACATGGTTGTAACCGGAGCCAGGAAAAGTGCCAGGCGCAGACAGAAGCTCGGAAGTGAAGTGTACTGTGTCCTGTCCCTACTACCCCCTGATCCCCAGGGGTGGGAATCTGGTTAGCATCCGCCTTGGTCTCTGTGGAACATCTGGAGTAGTGCCCTGCTGACACAGGTTGTTCTATACAAAGTTTAAATCCAGAAAGAAAGCAGAGGTGAGGAGCTCCTTTCCTTTCTGCTCCGGAACGATGGCATATGTGGCAGCCAGACAAATGGTCCTTTACCTCTTAGGCACTCAGCAGCTCAGAAAGGACTGGCATTCTCAACCACTGGTCTCATCCTTCGCACAGGAGCACAGAGCCCTGGATGGTGGGGGTGGGGGGTGCTGGAGTCCAGGCCTCAGTGCCCCTCCCACGCCCCCTGCTCAGGTTTACCCTCACCCATGACAGAAGTGCATGTGTCTGCAGCCACCCTCAGACCAGGTGCTCCCCAGGGACAGGGCTACTAATCTACTTAAGTAAGATGAAGGCCCCTGAAGGGCCCTGCTTCACTGCTGGGCGGGCCCATGCGGAGTTTCCTCCTCCACGTGGTCTGTGCAGCTGGCGAGCTACAAAGCCTGGCCCATCCTCTTGCCCACATTTCCTGCACCCACCGGGGAAGCTGGCCTTGGGACCCTTGTGTAGTTGCTGTCTCCAGGGGGCTGGCTGGGTGAGGGGCCTCAGGGACGGCTCCACAAACCTGGCCTCCTCAGGTTGGAGGACGGAACAGGAAGAAGGAAGCCCTTCACGCACGGTGTCCGACTTGGCCCCCACAAGAATCCAGTGAGGTAGATGTAACGAATCCCATTTTCATCAATGAAGAATCTAAGGTGTCTCACTTCAGCTCAGTGGCCATTCGAACCCAGGTTCAGTGGCTCTCTTCTCGTAGGCACTGTCTCATCTTGTGGACAACTGTCTTTGCAGATGACCTGAGCTTCATTCAATTCTTTCTCTCCTAACCAGGTCTCTAACAAAAGTCAGCCCCCAGGGGCAAGGGCATCTTCCTCACTGCTGCAGGAAGCCAACTGCGCCACCTTCTAAGGGGATACCTCGGTCTCCCACCTGGCTCTGTCCCATGCCATTCCTGACCTGCTCTTGCCCTTAGCATCTGGGCTTATGCTTTTAGATGGGGCACAGGATGTTTTTAGATGGACTATGACCAGTGAGTGCTCAGTGGAAATCATGGGAGGCTGGTTGGGCGAGAGCAGCTGACTGGTCCCTTCTATGTAACCAGTCACCCAGTGGAGCAGTGCCTAAACCAAGGCTGAGCGAGCAAACACGCGTCTCACTTAACAGAACCAGCTGTGTTCCCAAAGAGCTCGGAACAAATGCACTCATTTTAAACTCACGAGGGGAGTTCAGGGTGATGAGTCATTTTACAAAATACAGGTCCTTTGGTAAAGAGAACTGCCACTGAACCTCTCCATTTTTTTAAACTTCCAATTTCTGAGTGCTGACCTCTGAGAGTCAACACCAAATTACGGTCAAAGAAGAAAAGGGTAGCCCTAACTGGTTTGGCTCAGTGGATAGAGCGTCGGCCTGGGGACTGAAAGGTCCCAGGTTTGATTCCAGTCAAGGGCATGTATCTTGGTTGTGGGTACATCCCCAGTGGGGGCTATGCAGGAAGCAGCTGGTTGATGTTTCTCTCTCATCGATGTTTCTAACTCTCTATCCCTCTCCCTTCCTCTCTGTAAAAATCAATAAAATATATTTTAAAAGAAAAAGAAGAAAAGGGTAATCACGCTAAGCCTTGTCACCCTAAAGAACCAGAACTTCAGCTAACACTGCCAATGCTTATAACACCATCTCCTCATCACAGCAAGATGGTTGTAGCTCTTTTATATCCATTTATCTTGTTCAATCCTTAGGGTGAGTAGACAACTATTTACCCCAATTTGATAAATAAATGGAAACAAAATGAGGTTAAGCAACTCGCCCAAGGCCAACCTACTAATTACCCACAGTGATGTGGCCACCAGAACAAAAACCCGTTTCTTTTCTCTTTCAGCCTCTCCAGTCTTAAATCACTGAAGGGACATGCCTAGTCCTATGAAGGCAAGACATCAAGGATCCCAAGGAGCAGAGGTATCACAGCCAGTCTGCCAGTCACTCCTATTTGAGAAGGTTCCGAAGGGCCAAAGACATCGTCTGACTCCGACAGACAGACTTACAGGGAGTTGGAGTGGGAGGTCCTGAGCAGTGGCGTGGAACCCGAGGAGCCGTTGTGCGGTAACTTTGGTGAGGAAGGCAAAGAAGAGTCCGTCATCTCCTCGATGTCTGAATGAGAGGACGCCGACTTGGGGGACTTCTTCTTCCCGAACGCTTGCTTGAAGGAGCTGCGTAACTGAATAGACAAGACCATCAGCCTGGCAGGGGCCGCGGCCAACACTCAGGCCTACGCAAAACGGGGACATGCAGACCAAAGAGCCATTCGTTCTCCCATGTTTTCCTCCCACTGTGAAAAAGGTCCCCAACAGCTCTCTCCAATCAGTGCATTAGGGGAAGAAGAGTTATCTGGTGTGGACAGCTCGAAGGACTGGCCCTGTGGGTAACATTCCATGCCTACTCTCAGGTCAAGACTAGATGCCAACAGCAAGACAGAGCCTGGCTCAGCAGGTGAGGTCGGGAGGATGAGGGTACACAGCAACGAAGCCGGATGCTCAGACAGGGTGACGGATGCGGATGAGGTTAGTCATATCAATGGATGGGTTAGCTTGGTATCTGGTATTAACAGTCTTGCTTACCTCATTGACCTGCCAGAGAAAATGCAAGCAAAAAATGGGGAAGGGGAAGGAAAAAAGACAATTTTTAACAGAGAAAGCCAGTGACAGGGAAAGCTTTGGACTTTTCAGACACGACATGGCTAATTATAAACACCACACACAGAGGAGGTTTCCAGTAAGATCACAGATCTTTCAAAGCATAAGGGGCACCTTCCTCCATTATGCAAGGAAAAGGATAGCGAGTCTGGAAGTCCCTACAATCCGAGTTCTTCCAGCTTCTCTGTCTGGTTGAAATGACTGCCCCCACCTTCTTGTGCTGATCATTGTTTTGCCTCTCATCAGTCATCTCTCTAATGCCTTAATTTTTCTGGGGGGGGGGGGGGGCATGTCTTGTCTTTTCCCTCAGCAACAAAGGGTGGTTGTACTACTGCACTGGTCCCAACATGGCTGTATATCTCTCTGATATATGTACTTAGGAGCTCCTGCTGTCCTTATATATACATGAGATAACATAATAGCTGGGAATTAGACATCCCACTGTGTTACTAAAAATGGATATTTTAACCATATTGGAAAAAAGAAGCTGGTATATCACAAATTCTCCAAACCATGAGGTGGATCTGAGAATTCTAATGGGAACATAAGGAATTAAAGTGCAATGTTTTCTCTGAGAGCCATGGTAAGCATGTAATTTTCTAGGCCCAAAATAAGATCTTTTAAAAAGTAATCTCCTTTTCAGAAAGTCCCCTTTCCTTCTGAAAACATAGTCTGGGGGCTTTCTTGGCCATTGAGAAATTCAGAAATGGGCCATTCTGAAACAATTAATGGAATTTTTCTTCCATTAATGTTTCATTTATAACAAACTATATGTCCAGGTTGGGGGTGAATCAACATCCCATTCCCCTCTTATTCTTACTTCTGGTCATATTTCCAGAGAGTAGTTATGGAAGCAGAAGGATTTGGCACATAAGCCATCAACCTAAGCCTTTGCCTCTACTTCTGGTGAAATGCCAGATGGAAGAGGAGATTACAAAATTTACACAGAGGTAAGCTCGGGGATTATCTGAGGATGCAAATTATCCATCCTCCTCAATGGCAAGGATAACCAAGAGTAATAACTTTTAAAGCAAAATAAGTAAGTTTTATTTCTTAAACTGAAGAAAACGAGTAGTCACGATTTTTCATAGAAAAGAATCCTCCCTCACCACTTTGATAATCAAATCAGACCATATTTCTCAATAGCATATTGGAAACAGCAACATGAACTACTTCTATTTGTTTAACTCATAACAAATGAGTTGACCAAAAGCCATTAGTAACTTAAAAAAAAATTCCATCAGAATGATGAGAGGGTCACACTAAACCAGCCTTTTAGCTTGGAGCACAAGTCATCAGTAACCAAAGTGATTATTAAATCTTTAACTATTCTATTCCTAGACCTTGCCAACCATCCAAGATGACACAAAATGAGTGAGAAGTGTATGGAGTGAATGAGGACACCAAAGCTACTGTGAAAACACGATGATGTCAGCATGGACAGATGGGGCCCTCTGAGTACTGGCCAATGTCAGGTCAACTTGGGCTGAAGACAGGAACTCTGCTGCCTCAACAGCAGAACTAAAGACTGAGTTGGGAGAGCAGAGTGGGACTTCCCCAGGAGAATGGGAGAAACTGTTCAAGATGCCTCTATACAGACAGTCAAGGAGCTCATTGGGACCGTGGAAACACGGAGAATCGCTGCATGGGGACCCTTCTATTATACTTGACATTTTGAGGTATAAACCCCAAGATCAGAACCATTCACTTACTGCTAACATCACTGTTATGCAACTTTCACTTACAGGCCATGGTCAAAATTTCTCAAAGAGAAGGGTGGTTTAAAGCTACCATGAGCAATTGTATAAATAAATAGATAAGGATTATGATTAACAATGGATAATTAGTGGTAACACTCCAAAAAATACATTGGAACTAAGAAACCACTTAAGAGTAAATTTGCTCTAGTACCTGCAGGTTTCTGGCCAACACGTGATGAGGAAGAAATGACACATATGAAATGAGAGGTGAGTACTTCACATAAAGTCTCATGAACACAGTAAGACTACAAGGTGGTGGTGATTTCGTAAATCCTAGTGTTTGGCTGAGCACAACACTGATTTTAGTAGAAACCTATCCACAAACCACTCCTTCGGATCTACTCCCAAAGGTCGACGTTCTGAAGTTAAGAGCAAGCCTGGGTTGAGACTGGCTCTGATAGTCAGTGCATGAGAGTCTTTGGATGTACACTCACCCAATTCTTTCTCTTCTTTTTCTTTGAATCACTTTCTATGTTGCTGCCCACGCTGGAGTGGCTGGTGGCGCTATTGATGCTGGACACGCTGTCGGAGGAGTGCTGCCTGCGGATGCGGAGGTCTGCAGACTGGGAGGTACCATTTCCTGCAGACCCAAGGTGGGATATCAGCAGCTGCTGCCTCGAGCCCATTCCATTTCCCAGGGAATAACCTCACACCGAAATCCACACACCTGAGGACCACTAGGTGATTCTGTTAGATATCACCTTCTTTTCCTCATGGATAGTATTAAGGCCCTTGAGCAGGTAGGTGCTATACCGTTTGGTCAATTGAGCGGGGGCATACTCTCTCTCCACTTTACCTAAATATGGGGAGGCTCAGAGAGAATCCCCCCAACACCAGCTCTATTAAGCTTTAGACAGGCATAGAAATGAGTTTGTGAATTGCAGCGGTAGTCACCTATGTTTTTAGCGCCCCTCTGCTCACTGCACTAGCCTCCTTTCCTCTCAGGGACATTCCATACGCAATTTCCTCTTCCTGGAATGCTCTTTTCCCTCCACTCTGCCTGGCCAGCTCCTCCTAACCTTCCCATATCAACTCTATCATCAAGTTCTCAGGAAGCCTGATGTCTGAAACACCAGTGGTACCAGGAATACCATTGCCTGAAGTGTCAGTGATTCCAAAATTAAGTCCGCAGACAGTTTTCCTCATGAGCACAGAACTACACATGCAGCCTGGTTTTTAAGAGCACCGTTTCAGAGTCAGACAGACGGGTCTAGTCCCACTTCTGCTTCTAACTACTCCAGGATCACCTCTCGCCTCTGAAACAGTGTTCCCATCAGCACCATATGGAGAGGACCAGGGTAGCACTCATGTGGGTTGTGGGAAAAAAATGAGATCATTCATTATATAACTGAAGCACTGAGCGCAACGCTCAGAACACAGTTCGCCTTCACTATGACTTCTACTATTACTGTTAATGCCATTACTGCAGGAGGGAACTCATCCTCACGTCCACATTGCCCTCCAACTAGGAGACACACAGACAAAGCAATTCACTCAGAAATATTTTCCTGGACAAACATGAGATGAACTCATTTCAGGTTGCCCCACATCAGTATGGAAATATCAAAGCATTAGTGAAGATAAGGGCTATGAAATATTGTGACACTTTGCCAAAAGAAATACATTTTCTCCCATTTTTGAGATATATCAGAGAATAGGATGAGATGGAACAGCTACCTCCCCAGAGGGCAAAAGTCACCTGATGAAGTATCTGCCTCCCAGGACCTGTCCATGGACAGGACACCCAGCCCCGGGTAGAGAGCTGCATCACTCACTGTTAGGGGAGGGCTCCTAGGGGCAGGCAGGCAGTGTTTCTGTACCTACCTTTGCAGTTGAGCTCCGGAGTGTTAATTACTCCATTAATGGCAGCCTGGGCAGCTGCATTCTGTTTCTTTAGCAACTCAATGGTTTTTCTTAACTCATTCAGTTCGGAATCCTGAGGAGCAGAGAAAAAAATACTGGTTGTTCTAAGATCATTCTCTGTAGCCTTAGCTGGTTTGGCTCAGTAGATAGAACATCGGCCTGCAGACTGAAGGTTCCCAGGTTTGATTCCGGTCAAGGGCACATGCCTGGGTTGCGGGCTCGATCCCCAGTGTGGGTTATGAAGGAGGCAGCCAATCGATAATTCTCTCTCTTCATTGATGTTTCTCTCTCTTTCTTCCCTCCCTTCCTCTCTGAAATCAATAAAAAATATATTAAAAAATCATTCACTGTATAGAGTTCAACTGAAGTGCAAGTTTCAACAGAGGATGATAAGGAATACAGGAGTTCTAAAAAAACCTTTGTCTCAAACAGGAGGTTGGGCCAGTTTTCAGCATAGGTATCTGAGCCAAGAAACCAGCAGGAATAGGACCATGACAATCTGCCCTGATACATGTACCACCTCTCCATCTAGGTCGTATTTTCACTCAACATGACTACTCTTTAACAACTAAAGAAGTACACTAAAATCTATACAATTATCCGGAATGAAAGAGAATACTATTTTTAGGTGTGTTGTTCACTCCAAGTAGGGAGGGGGGGAAAGCATCCTTTCTGCTTTACCTTCTGCTCAGCCGTCATGGTCAAACTCTGGAGCCTGATTGTCATGTTTCCAAGACTCTGTTCAAAGGCTGCCACGAGGTGAGCCTGGAGGGAGAGACACAGCCCTGTTACATTACCTTATAAGGTGAGCGTGCCTAAACAGTGCCAGCCTTACAGACTGAAACCCTCAGAGCACCACATGAGTTATCCCCTGCCCAATTCTTCAGCCTATTGAGCCCCACTGCCCAGTACCCTTTGGGATACAGTTATTCTAGCTTTTGTGTCTCAAACGCCTCATGGTTCTTCCCACCTCAGGGCCTTTTTCCATGCTTTGCCCTCTGCCTGGGATGCTCTAGCCCCACTGCCTCCTGTCTAACAAGTTTTGCATATCCTTCTCAAGAGATCTCAGCTCACGCTGTCATGACACCCCCGATGGGGTTGGTTCCTTCAGACTCAATCTCAAAGGCACAATGGACGGTAGTATCACAGTCAAAAATACACATGCTCTTGTGACTGCTGCTTCACGTCTCTACACAGCAGGACAACCTTCTGTTCATCAAACACCAAGCTCACCGCAGAGGCTCACACTGAGCATGTTTGCAGAACGAATGGACAAAGTGGTTGGCATATTTTGCCCGTTATAATCTTCGTTAATTAAAAGCCACAGAAAGGCCCATCTGCTACCTCCTTAGTTAGAGAGCCCTTCCCCTGCTCCCCCAGGGAATTATGCCCTTCTCCTGAGCTCCCCTGCACTCTTATATACCTCAATTAGAGGAATATAATGGCATCAGTTGCATCATTATTTTCTATATTACTAAGACAGTCTTAAAAATGCTACCAATTATAATTAAAATATGCATCCAATTTTCAAAGATGTTAAAATGTTTAAAAAAAAGTGTATGTTAGAATTGAGAAATGTGATGTTTTCCTATCTTCCCCCTTCTCCGCAACCCTCTTCAAGGGGAAGATGTGACTTTGTGTTCCAACACCAAACCTTCTTCCTTTTCCACAGGGCAGCAGGTGATACACTGACTGGCTGACTGAGGATCCTGATAATATTGTTAAAACAAAGAATAAAGAATGGACAAGTCATGTAATTCTATTGGCCTCAGTTTATTCATCCATAAAATGGGAGCTATAGCTTCTTCCCAGCGTTATTATGAGCATTAAATGAAACAATGTAAGTGAAAATGGTCTATAAACTATTAAGGAAGTGTGAAACACAGGAATAAATGGACCGGGGGGGGGGGAGGGGTGAGAAAGGAAGAGGCCTGGGAATGAGAAAACGGCAAAAAATGCTATCAGAATATAGGAATAGGGAGATCAAGAAAGGGTCCTCGGAGAGGGGTGGGTGGACACACAGAGGGACACAGAGGGTTACAGAAGGAATGAGAAGGATACTTGAGAGTCTTGGGAGAAGTTAATACTTGATCAGTTGGAAAATTCTAGAAGAAAAGATGGGTGATGCACACTGTGAAGAGTAAGAGCTGGATACAGCTTTGTGGGGGAGGAGTCATTGCCCTAGGCTGGGAAGAGGGCCTGTGGACACTGCAATTTAAGGAGGAGAGATTTGAGGAGTGAGTCAGAGGCCTCTATCACCAGACCTCATCAAGCGAAAACCATGGTGAGAGATAAGATCGTCTCTAAGATCACCGCTGAATCTTTTTTCCAACAGCCATAGGGTCTGGCAGGGAGCAGGGCTATTGGTAATAGAAATGCTAAGTGGACTAGCCAGTTTCTTTCTGATTATATGCTCTCTGTCTTAAAAACCAAGAAAATGCCTTTGCATTTTAAAATAAAGAGATGTACTTTAGTTTGCCCTGGAGAATGTGGCAAAACCAAAGCCAATTTAATTCAAGACAGTCACACAGTGGATGAAGGAAGCCGTCCAGGACATGGACGTACTAGTAAAAAGAAAATGAGTGTTATCCATGCATTTCAAAAGAATGTCAAGATCACATTTCAATGACTGGATTTCCATTTATTTCAAAACTTTGTTTGATTGCCACCCATGATTCTATTCATGGGCATTTATATCTTCTATCCAATAAAAACCAAAACCTGACCCCATGAAGACTGCCAGAGAGAAAGTGTTTCTGCAAAGCTCAGGAAGAAACCGCATTTGCTCTGAGGAACCAGAGGACTGTTTTGCTGGGGAACGGAAGGACCGACTTTGTGTCATGAATGCAACTATGAAAATACGGGCTGAGGTTGTTGCGAGCCTGGTTCAGCACCTTCTCATCCAGCACCGTCTCACATTCCCGGGAAAACAAACACAAGCGATATAAAAACACCCAAGAAGGTGGCTCTGAGTAGTTTGCCCTAGAAAAACAAACACAGTTTGGCCTGTGGGAGAGATGGCAGACAATAAAACACCCTGGTGGTGTGTGGTAAGGCTAAATATTTACTTTAAAACAATACTGGATTCACTGGCCTTGCGAGGAGCAACACACACTTTTAGAATAATAGTAATGTCAGGGCTCTCACGCTGACTCCTCTGAAACAGAGAGCAGGGTTTCAGTGGCCCAAAGCAAGGTCCCGTGGAGCATGAGGTCATTGGAAGAGTGAACCCAAGTTCATTATAAGTAAACTAGAGGCCTGGTGCACGAATTTGTGCACAGGTGGGGTCCAGCCAGCCCCACCCCCGATTGGGGTGGGGGAGGATCAGGGGTGTGGCCATCCATGGGAGGGGCCCTGGACGGTTGGTGGGCCGGCCCTGTCCCCTCTGGTCGAACTCCCAGTTGAGGGGACAATTTGCATATTACCCTTTTATTATATAGGATTACTATCTTTTGACGATTAAGGGTCAGTAATTGACAGCTGTAATTCTTACCTAAGGGAGCAGTTCTGAACTTAGGAGGGGGGCTGCTGTTAAATCTCACATATTTGGATTATACCAGGAGATCCTGGCTTGCTGGGTCAGAGGTCGGTTCTGGATTCAAATGGTGACCCACATAAAGAGTCCACCCTCAGAAAAAGACTTCTGCTGTTTTTCTGAATAGGATCTAAGCCTCAAAACCCAGATCTCACATCAATTTCCGAAGTTCTTTTGAAAGCATTACTCATGGTGGATGATGTAAAAAAGATAAAGAAGGATTACAAAGCACACAATGGCCTAGTATGTTAGGGTTTTGAAAGAAAATTGAAGATTTCTAGAAATGTAAGAGAGCTAAAAAAAAAAAAAAAAAAAAAGAGCATAAGTGACCACAATCACCAAATACTGAGCTTGTAATCAAGGCCCAGCACTGTGTGAGGCACCATGTGCAGACTTTAAAGAGCAATAGTTTCCTTGAGCAGCCTCAGGCTTGAGCCAGGAATTACCTGGGCTAAAACTCCAGCTAAATATTAATTCCGGGTACTGACTCAGCTTCTTGGTCCAAGGAAGACAACCTTTTGAAACTACTTTTTACTTAACGGCATGCCATGGGGTCATACAGGTTGCTTTCTGACCGGCGCGTACACATGTATTTGTGGTCTCAGGCTGGGCTGTGCATTCCTGGGTAGGAAGTACCTTCCAAACCTCAGGCTCTGCCTTCTGAGCTTCAGCCCTGCAGCAGGAGTCCTGTACAGACTGGTCTGATGGGGTAGGAGATCTCTGTGTCTATTCTAACTCCCATAATTCTATAACCCCATACAGGGAAGTTTTCTAGGAGTAAACCTGACCACCTCACAGCTCTGCTTAGAACTCACTGAGAAGGCTCCACTAACAGCTGAGAGCCTTTGTGATGTGCCCTGACCATTGCCTTTCATTGATGCCTCCTTTCTTCCCCCCTTTTCCTCCCCTCCACCTGCCTCTTACCCCTATCCAAGCCATAGATTCTAATTACACAAAACAACTTATATAATCTCCAAATGCACCAAGATCTTTCACCTTGGGCTTTTGCACAAATTATTCTTTCAGCATAATGGTTAGTATGCTGTCCTCCCCATGCACCCTCCCCTATACAGTATCCATCAGATGTCACCTCCTCCAGGAAGCCTTCCTGGATCTCCTCCTGCCCCATAGAGAATGCGTTATGTGCTTCTCCCACATATTCCCACAACCTTTTCTCTTTATCTCAATCATAACACTTATCATGTCATAGCAAAAGTGTTTTGTCTTTCTGCTGTACCAGACAAAGAACACTGAGATGACAGTGACTTGCTTGCTTTGCTGTTGAACCCACAGTGCTTGGGGCATAGTTGGCACTTAAACAATTGCTGAATTGAATGCCGGTTGGCAGTGCCCCCTGAACACGTAATTGTGTATGTTATAATTACAGAGCAGTCAGCTATTTACTTGGGAGCCTTAGATCCCTCCACCTTTTTTTCCTTAGATGAGAATTTTCAGAAAGAGGAAGGGAAGAAAATGAACATTTCTGACCACTTAATATATCCCAGGTACTGGTCACATGACAACCCTGAGAGGTATTATCATCACCCATCATTGAGAACAGCAAATCCAAGCGCAGAGGGTAAAGAATTTTCCCAAAGCACAGAGCCTGCAAGTGTCAGCGCCGACATTCACACTCATGATGCTAAAGTCTGCATCCTATTTATTACACCACACTGGTTCCATGGTTCTCCGGGGCAGGAGGCCTTGAGGTAATGCTCAGAAGCGGGCAGGGGCCACCTCCCCTCCCGATGGCTGCTGCCCTGGGTCTATACTCACATTTGCTGTCAGCTGGGTGGTCAAAGCTGAAACCTTTTCCTGGGAGGCATCCAGCTCCCGCCGCAGTTTGCGAATCTAAAGGGGACAGGGGACAGGGTTACTTGCTTTGGGAGTCCGTTTCCAGGTTGAGCTGGGTAAGAGAATTGATGGCAGTGAAAGTGGGAATCCAACCAGCAAACTGTTCCTTACCTCTGACTGGCATTTTTCTTCTGGCTGTAAAGAAAACACAGGGAGGTTAGAGGATCAAATCTAATCGGAGGAACAAAGAGCTGCGCAGTCCAGCCTGCGGGGACCGCATTTAGATGAGCCCAGCAGTCTGGAAGATTTATTCGTTGCTTTCCTGGGGTATTTTTCTGGCTAGACTGGTTCGATCAATTTGACTATCTGAAAAGGCCAAAAACAAACGGCATATTATTTTAAGAAATTAGGAAGAATTGGAACACGCTCATTGTTGTGAGGAGCCCCTGTCCCCGTGTGGAGACAGTGACAGGGTCAGGGGCTCAGGACAGGGTGTGGTGAGAAGGGGATGAGTCAGGGCAGGGTTTGCCGGATTTAACAAATAAAATATCGGACAACCAGTTAAATTCTATTACTATTATTATTGTTAATTATTATTATTTTTAGTTTAAGTATGCCTCATGTCATCTTGGGACATACTTATGCTAAAAAATTATTTGTTGTTCACCTGCATTTCAAATTTAACTGGGTGCTCTGTATTTTACCTGGCAAACCCCACCTGGGAGTAGGGAGGCCTGCACATAAGTTAACTCTGCCCCAGTTCATCCTCCCTCTCATCTCCCCAGGGCACTGCAGACAGGAAGACGCCTAGACTTAAGGGAGGCCAGGAGCCCCTGCCAGCCAGCCTGTGGACATCCCAGATTATAAGGATAAATGTGACCTTTACCTTCCTGCTGCCCCACCTCGAGTTCCCCAGTCACCTATGACCCTGAGGAGTAAAGGTGAAGCCTGTGGGTCCTCTTACTGGCAGAACCTTCCATGCTGGGCCCCATGTCTGAGGTGACACGGCTGTGCCAGTGGGAGAACAAAACAACCTCCCTCCTCCCGCCGGGGGACCCCGCTGCAGGTGGAACCTTCCTTTCCCTCTCCCTGGGTTCCCAAGGGGCCCAGGAAAGAAGCTCCCCTACCCCTTCCTGCCCTTCTCACCACCCCCACTCACACGTCTCCAGGGGAAGCAGGGACTTGGAAGCCAGGCAGGCGAGTGAGAATCACTAAGGATCCTATTTTGTCCTTGGGTCCTCCCTGTATGTCCTAATCCAAATTTATTAGTGATAAACCCATTATTTTTTCAAAAACAGCATCTGACTCTGGTGCCTACTTCTCTATTCAGAATACAAATGGGGAGGATTCATTAGACCCCGAAGACCCCACACCCATCAGCTGGGGCAGGTTCCTGTCAGTCTCCCTTCACTCCCTGCTCCCCACTGCCCTCGCCCCTGACCCTGCCCAAGAGCCCCCGCCCTCCCGGCTGGCTCCTACAACAGCAACTAATTTTTAGGCACCAAACTGTCTAATCCTTGCAGTAACTCCATAAAGTAGGTTAGTTTGTATTCCCTCTGGGGCTCAGATAGGTTTGGTATTCTGCCTACGTCACATAGCTCATCTTAGAAACACTTTCAGGAGAAGGTCTGGAGATGTCCTCAGGGTCCACTTTTTCCTCCCAGATAATATTTCCTTATCCTTCTTTGCCTGTCTGCCCATCCATCCATCCCCATCCTCCTGCCTAATGAATATTTATTGATTTCCTACATGCACCAGGCACTGTTTAAGAACCTAGGTAACAGCTGTGAGTGAACATGAACAAGTCCCCTACCTCATGTTACTTACTTTCTGGTACTAATAACTAGCATTTACTCATTAGTGCCACACGTCAGCAATTGTTCCAAGCACTTTATATTCAGTATTCATTTAACCCTCATAGCAACCCTTGGAGTAGGTAGTAATACTAGCACCTCCTGTTTGGCAGATGAGGAGAATTAGGCACAAAGAGGTTAAATAATCTACCCATGGTCACAGCTGGTAAGTGGTAGAGCTGGGATTAGACCCAAGAGTTTCATAGTAGAATGAAGTGTTTGCACTGCCTGGCAGTTGGAAGGCCATCCCTAGGCTTTCCTAGTAGATGATGGCTTAGACAACCCTTCCCAACGTTACTATACAGAAAGCCTTTAAATTGAAAGCCGGGACTCTGTGGTGAAACTTCAGACAAGACAATCAGCTGAAGAAAGAGGTACTTTGGAGTTGGAGGGGTGAGGTGGGTAGGAGCAGAAGAGAGTATCTCTAGTTCCTTCGAATCAAACCATGTCAACAACCACAGAAGTCTTTGCTTGCCATAGGCCTAAGAAAGAACAGTCAGGCCGTGGTCTCTTTAATTTGATTCTGAGATGGCCTTTTACTTACAAGGGGCTATATATAGTTTGTCTTGCTCTGTAGCCCAGAAATCTAGCCTTACCAAACATAGAATTATTAAGCAAACAAACAAACAAAAACCAGCACACCTGTCCTCCACAGAATTAAGGGCTAAAGAACTGTCAATTCTCAATTAAAGAAAATATTTTTTCCCTATAGGAATTCCCAAATATTTATGTGCATGGCTATAAAAAGTAAGCACCACAGAACAGAACCAATCTAGCACCATATTTGATTACATTTGGCTTCGGTCACTAACAGTCTCATTGATGGTGAACATGTAGGAGTGCTTACTCTGTGCTCTGTGCATTGTATTTATTGCTTTACATGCATTTTCTTATTTTATGGAAGCCTATTTTTATGAACACCTATTGGGCACCAGGAATAAAAACAGAAAAATTTCTTGTCCTCAAGGAATTTATATTGTAGCAAAATATAATCTTCAGAACATTTAATCCTCATTACAACTCCAGAAAGTAGGGACAGTTCTTCTTTCTATTTTACAGATAAAGAAACCGAGGCAGGTAGATTAATATACTGTTCAAGGACTTTCTTTTCAAATTCTACCAGCAGGTGGCTAAGGCTTTTCACACATTCTAACTCGTCACCACGCACAGCACAATGCCACTAACAAAGCAGCCGATTCCTGATTTATTGATTGGCACGTTATAGTCAATAGCTGTTTGTAAATTTCAAATCTTGTTCCCTAATTAATTGGTTCCCTTATAATGGAAATACTCTCTCCAGGAAAAATGCTGATATTTTATCCTTGACATATTTGATAAAGGAACCCCAGCTCGTATGATCATAGCTACACAGCATGGATTTATACTCACTGTTGAATAAATGGACGATGTGCTGGAAACCAAGGAGAGCGAGGATCCATGAACTATTTTTAAAAAAGGAAAGAAAAGATGAATTACATAGCTGGCTGCTATGAAACCAAAAAAGGGGGGAGGGAAGGAGAAACAGCATCATAGGGCACTACCAGGCTCAGAGCAACTTGACCTCACCTTGACCTGACCTTTCCTGGTTTGGCTATAGGTCAGCGTCAAATAAGGAATAGTTTGTTAGGAGA
Source organism: Myotis nattereri (assembly GCF_964212035.1). Taxonomy (NCBI): domain Eukaryota; kingdom Metazoa; phylum Chordata; class Mammalia; order Chiroptera; family Vespertilionidae; genus Myotis; species Myotis nattereri. The sequence continues at coordinate 28,603,701 of NC_138084.1, forward strand.
CTCAGTCAATTTTCTGTTACCACATTTTTTCTACAACCTTCTAAATACTTTTGCCCCCTGACTATCAAAATAATACATGATTACTTCATGAAAATTTTCAAGGACAGAGAAGTGCTAAGAAACAAATCCAGTAGAGCAGGAGTTCTCAAACTATGGCCTGCGGGCCAGATGCAAATACAAATATTATATTTGTTCCCGTTTTGTTTTTTTACTTCAAAATAAGATATGTGCAGTGTGCATAGGAATTTGCTCATAGGTTGTTTTTTTCTGTTTTTTTTAAAAAAATATATTTTATTGATTTTTTACAGAGAGGAAGGGAGAGAGATAGTCAGAAACATCGATGAGAGAGAAACATCGATCAGCTGCCTCCTGCACATCTCCCACTGGGGATGTGCCCGCAACCCAGGTACATGCCCTTGACCGGAATCGAACCCGGGACCCTTCAGTCTGCAGGCCGACGCTCTATCCACTGAGCCAAACCGGTTTCAGCCATAGTTTTTTTTTAAACTATAGTCCGGCCCTCCAACAGTCTGAGGGACAGTGATCTGGCCCCCTGTTTAAAAAGTTTGAGGACCCCTGCACTAGAGTAACCAGCATGGTTCATAATTCTATTAGCCAGGGGCAACCTGTTACGATTCCTTTCTTTTTCTCATGTATTCATTTAGGGTTGAGATTGTGGTGCTTGTGTAGTTTATACCCTGCTAGCACCTGCTACTTGTATTTGAAGAAGAGGAGCTGATTATGGCCATAGCGAAACCATTCTAGAAGAATACTTGCTTACAAACATATGTCTAGAAAACACAATCCAGTGAAATATAGATTCTGTGTTAGATTTCTATCATGTCCACCAAGGGACAAGCAAGTGGTGTCGTCTTTTCCGTTTCTGACTGACACTTTTTGACGTAGGACCATCCTCATACCCCCTTAGCACCCTGCCTGCCCTCGGCCCAGGGGAGACATCCTAGTAGCCACTTTCATGACATTTTACAGCCTGGTCTTTTCTAGGACAAGGCATTCTGGCTGACGTCTCTGGTGGGAAACCAGTCTTTAATGACATTTTCTTGGTTCTCTCTCCACAACTTGTTTGAAAGAGAGAACTAGGCATGTGGCGACATCTCGGACCTTTTCATTGGGCGAAGCTTTCCTGGCCAGGGTGGAATGCTCTGCCACAGCGCCATCGCCTTCGGCCAGAGAGTGGGAGGCTCGGGAGTAACTTTCCACGTGTGCTCAGCGGCTTTCACGTACCAGGATTGAACTCAACTTGAATCAGCAGGTGCAGAAGCTACTTGCCCACAAGATACCCGAGGAACAGCTCAGGGTGCACTCAGGTGCCTCCTCCAAGTGGTTCGGAGACTCTGAGTCCTGCACGTGGCTCTCAGCATGCCCGGGAGAGTGCTTGGCCTCCTCAGAGGCTCTGCCCATACCTTCCCTTTGTTCAGGATGCACCTCATTTCTATCTGTCCAAACCTTCACGATCAGCGCAAACCCCTTCTCCATGAAGACTTTCCTTATTGCCCTGACTGCCACCTGGATGGGCCCTCTCCTTCTGAACCCACAATGCTCTGGGCTTGCCCTACCTGCCCCCTTCTCTCTTAGCAGGTGCCTTCACACTGAGGTTGCCCCTGCACCACCACTCACAGCCACCTTTCTTAGAGTTCTAGATCTTTGCCTCCGTTCTCCCTCCATCCAGGACTCATCTGACTCATACCCCATAAAAAATCAGTTAAGGTGTTAAAGGCCAATAATGGCTTTCAGTGTTAATACGTCCACACATTAACAGAAGTTTCTCATATCCTAATTTAGGGACCTAATTGTTCCAGAGGGTAACCTACTTCAGCCCCACGGCACAAGCAGCAGCAGTAGCAGCAGCAGCAGCAGCAGCGGGAGATTATACTGGAGGTCACGCTGGGGGCAGAGATGCAAGTAACATAACCCCTTAATCACACCTTTCAGTCACACTGCCCCGCCAGACACCTGCTCCAGAAGCCTGCACAGGGCTGCTGAATGGCCTCTGGCTGCTGGAAAATGGAAGTTTTCCTCTTATATTTCTCCACCTCATGGACTCGCTGACAGCCTGCAGCCATATCTCCATGGAAGCTGGGGCTACAGGCAGAGAAGAGCACATCTGGCAGGGTTCGGGCGGAGGTACTTACTTTCCTCTGTAATTAACCCCTCTCACTTGGTCAGACGCAACAGCAAAGCTGTGGTCGAGAGAAAGACTTTTGCCTTCCAGAGTCAACCACAAACTGAATGTGGCTGCCCTGGACCACTGCAGCTGGCCCTCCTCTAAGTGAACTGGGCCCACAAGTCGGAGCCCACATTGTGCGGCCTGGATACTCTGGGACAAAAGGCCTGTGAAAGTCACAAAGCCGAAACGGCAAAAGCAGGCCATGCATTTCCTCTCTAAACTTGTACCGCCAACATTTTAAAGCTACAGGGAACCTCAGGTCATCTCTGCCATTGTGCAATCTGAAACTGAGAGAGACTGTCAACTGCTCAAGGTCACACAGCATTCAGGGACAGGATCTGCTTGCATTGCCCTTAAGTGACCTGTTGTTTTTTTTCCACTCCAAAGACATCCATTTTCAAATGCCGCCCGCCTCTCCCTAAATGTAGGCTATTAAAGTTGACTTTATATGTGCACAATGCGTCTGATGGAAATGAATTTACCTGAAATAACTTTGAAAGGCTGTATGTGGGCCATACCTATATCTAATCCACAGGGTTATCATACCCACTTCCTTCAAAATGAATGATGGTTAGTAAATCCCACAAAATCATTGCACAAGTACTTGTGCTAATTCTTCCTAAATTTCTTTCCTGCTTTCTGGCATGTGATATACCTACTGACACTCTTATAATGAGGTTCTAAAGTGAGATGTGAATTTTTTTCCAACTGTTTCTGCAACACTGTTAAAAACTCAAAAGAGAGGAAAAAAGTCTCTCCCCAGTGAAATTCAAAACGTAATTGCACTCAGGTGGAATCTAAAAGTAAAAATAAATGAATAAACAAAAGAAAAAACATAGATATAGAGAACAAACTGATGGTTGCCAGGGGAAAGGGAGGTTGGGGGGCAAAGAGGTTAAGATGTACTCGTACAAATTGGCAACGGAATGTGACCTACAACATGGGGATTATAGTCAATATATTGACTTGGGGGGGGACACTTTGTAAGTTATATAAATGTCTAACCACTATGCGGTACACCTGAAACTAATATTAAATGCCAACAAATTAAAAATAAATTCTAAAAAAAGAGATATAAAGAAAAAAACACCATCTACTTGTACAAGTCTTATTTTGTTGTTGTTTTTTAACAACTGTGGAAGGGATAAAATCAATCTGGTGCCAAATTTCCCCAAAGATGGAAGTGCTATGTGTTTAAAGCACATCAACAGCAGTTTCTTCCTCTTCCTCACAACTTTGACTTTCCCCTCTGCATTCAGTTCCACGTCACCATGAATCATGGGATTTACAAAAGTCTAGACATTGCTCGTGGGCAAGCACCCGTTGTCAATGCCACTTTGCCATGCAGATGTTCCACAGTTCTGCTGTCTGACTCCAGATGGAATAAATAAAAGCGATCTGATGAGGATGCCGTAATGGTCCTAGACTTTTATGAGGCGACGTGTGCTTGTTTGGACAAGTTTCGGTGCTGCACACGCGTTCACTCAGGTACACACACAGCAGAGAAGATGAATACAGCACAGGACACACTCCACCTGCAAGTCGTCATCAGGAGGGCTGGGGATGCTCCGTGGCCACGTGTGGCCAGCACACTCAATATTATAGGAGTTCAAGACAAACTGCCTCCTCTACACCTTACGGTCAACATATCCTCCAGTATTGCTGCTCTGAGTGGTTACAGCACCCATTTCTAGCTCTTAAATCCAGCGAAACTCCCTCAGCCCCCCATCCTCTGTTCCAGTAGGTTCCCATGTATGATTTACAGACTTGCACCTGCTCAATGAATGTCCCTGGATGCAACCGATACATAAATGAGGGTGGGTGCATAAATGAGGGGTGAGAGAATTAAGTTGCTAAAGGGATTAATAGGCAAAACAGAAGCCAACATCTTGCATTTCCCTCTTGACCTGTTAGGGATTTCTGAAACAATCACAGGTTTGTTTGAGCTTTCCTACCAAGAGGATGCTGGGCACATATCCCTACTCTCATGGAACTGGGAGCAGAGGGAAGTGCCTATGGCTCTCCTCCCACATTCTGTTCTGTCACTGACAAGACAAAAAAGGGCACAACCAGAGACATAGCCCTCAGCTGGGGCTGGACTGCCAGCTGCCAGGACACTGGTGCAGAAGCCGAGTCTACAGGCTGTGACGTGCAATAACATCATTGGGTTAACATTTGTGTATATCATCTCATTAATCTCATAATTCTGTGGGCTGAGTACTATTAGTACTCCCACATTATCAGTGAAAAAACAGAGGCAAAGAGAGGTGAAGTAATTGCCCAAGATCATACACCTAATAAATAGTGAAACTGGAATTCAAACCCTGGTAGTCTTACTACACACTCTTAACCATTCATTAGTAGTGAGTCCTGCCTCCAGTGTCTGACCAGTTCACCCTGGGGAAGCATTGGGGGGAGTGGGTGATGCCCCCCCCCAAAGCATTTTGATAGCTGTTTCCCTAACTCACACCTTGAGTGAAGGAACAAAGGGAAAGAAATAGGAATCGCTGGCAAAGTTGCCCACAGTATTTTAATCTTAAAATTCTGATTTAAATGATTTTAAGATAAAAATCTAATCCAAAATATTCCCACTTGGCAAGCAAAGAATGAAAAAGGCATCACTGAATGCAATAAACTTGAACCACTGATGCCTGAATAACAAAGCAGAGAATTCTTGAGAGCAGCAGAGAGGCATAGCTGCCCGGAGCCCCCCAAAGTCATAAGGGTCGTTCGACCGCCAAAGGGGTCGCGACCTACAGGTTGAGAACCACTGTCATAAGGGGCCATCAGCTCTGGGAAACAAACTCTCCAGGAATGCGCTCCTCCAAGATGGGGAGCCAGTGGCTGAACCTCAAGATGAGGGTGCATGCCAAGAAGCTATGGCCCATGTCCAAGAACGAGAAACCTAGAGCAAAACTCAGTCAGCTCTAAGGTTCACAGTGATTTTTTAGTAGCATCTTCCCTCGAGTCCTGAGAGTTCAATTAAGAGTCAGACCCTACTATTCAGTTCTCCAGCACGAACCCCCCCAGTAAGTGGGGGAGCTGGAAGCACTCACAGGTGGACTCTTAGGCCAACGAAATGAACTTGACATAGAGGAGAATTAACTATACACCCCCTAACCTGGGAGACGGATGGCCAGTCTCCTTGCTTACCTTCTTCAAACCCATCCCGGAAGGAGCCTGAGCGGCTCATGGTTCTGCTCTTCTCATCCAGGGACATGGAGCTATTCCGGAAGCGGCTGTCGGTGTACGGGTCATACTGCCCATCGGCATTGGAGAGGCTGTGGGTCCTCAGCATGGTTGGGTTGGACAAGCTCATCTGGGTGACAGTGGTGGGACTCGCTGGAACAAAAGGAATGGAATCAAAAGGTTGGGAATTCATGTCTTTGTTCAAATCCTGGACGGGGATGACGAGGAGACTGCTCGTTATCAGCCATATCCGTCCCCGCCAACTTCTCTCTCTTGTCTATTTTCTAAAAGGTGGTCACATCAGCATTTGAGTTACACACCGAGAGCTAAAAATAAGGGAGGGGAGGTGGGTCAGTTCCAAAGCAGGGCTCTGGGCCTCAGCTTTCCAACTTGGCACGTTCAGACAGGCTCGTGTCACCTTCCAGGCATGAGCTAATTACTCCCTGGGCTCATCTGGAACAATTCTCTCCAAAGCCCAAAGCCCGAAATAGCCCCAGCGGGCTTTTGATCAGATGGGAAGCGTTTGTGCATGACAAGAAACTCCTGCCTCAAAGAGTTATGGCTGGGAAAGAACAGTATGAACACGGGTCTCGTCGCCTCGGATGGGGAACACTGAATAAGGGAGCCTCAAGAGCTTCGGTGCAGAGGCGGCACATTTACCTTAGCCGAAGATAGCTTTCTTATTAAAATCCAGTCATTTTAGTAATGTCCAATATTTCAGAAGTATCCCTTCAGTTAACTGAGAATGCAGAGTTAAATCAGACTTGATTCCAAGCCACACCTGTCCTTAAAGACTGAGTTTATTGCTCACAATAGTACTCAGGAAAGGCAGGGCGGCCTCTCAAAGGAAGGCCCCTCCTCCCTCCCATCAGCCTTCCAAGGCTCAGCTCCCATCCTGCCACCTTCATGCGACCTTCCCTGTAATTCCCGCCAGGACTGACCTTTCCTTTTCCTAACTGTAAGTGGTACTTGCTACCTGATCATATTCCGTTTCTACATGGTTTCCTATAAACAGAATCCCCTGACTTGTCAGCAGGGACCGTGTCACACATTCTTTTCCTTTCCCCACTGTGCCCGTCAAAGCATCATGTCAGGAGTGGGCACTTCCAAGAATACTTGTTCAATCAAAACATGGTTTTTATCTCTAGCTTAAGAAAGCATGAGGATGACCAAACATGGGACACGTTCTTTTGTTTTTTTAAAATATATATTTTTATTGATTTCAGAGAGGAAGGAAGGGAAATAGAAACATCAATGATGAGAGAATCATTGATTGGCTGCCTCCTGCACGCGCCACACTGGGGATCGAGCCCACAACCTGGGCATGTGCCCTTGACCAGAATCAAACATGGGACCCGTCAGTCCGCAGGCCGACGCTCTATCCACCAAGCCAAACTGGCTAGGGCTACAACCTACTTCTTTAGGTCTTAGAAATAGGGTACATATTTCTCAAAAATGGGATCAACCACAGAAAGACTATTACTGATTAGAGTATCAGAAACTTTTCCATTTCCTCTAGTTCCTTTGCTGTCAATCTCCTGTAATCAAACTGCATTGCGGAGGGCTGGCCAGACCCTGAGCGGGAGGAGATCACACGTCTATGATCAACAGCTCCCTTCCAAGCACAAGCTGACCTCTGCTCCAGGGAGCCGATCAACACAGCTAACGACAAGCGGCTACTCACCAAGCTGAGAGAAGTTGAACCTCGTTCCGGAGGGAGAAGTGACGCTGGAGCCGGAGGAGAAAGGGGAATTGGCAGCCGTGTCCTGCAGGCCTCCTGCAGAGTGGGACCGTAACCATTCTTTTGCGTCTTCTTGTGTGCGGAGCTGGGAGGTGGGGGTGTACCTGGACAGACGGAAATCAGGCTGGATTAACTATGAACGACGCTTATAGATAATGAACTCCGGGGAGCTGACGAGGAACACATATCCAAAGTTGATGTTTAAAAAAGTCCGATCACTATATATTCCCGAAACCTACCAAGTTTTTTTGCTACTTGGCCTCCTTTAGGGAAAATTGCAATTCCTGTCAGTTTGAAGGGAACACATAAAAGGAGCAAGGCCGGTGAACGCTCAGAAGAGCCGTCACGGGGCGTATCTGTAACATGTTGATTCATGACAGTGTCATGTCCAAGCCCCCACCCTGACGGCACCGAAGCAACCAAACAAGCTGCGGTTCGAGCTTGGAGGATTTTAGTTAGAGAGCTCAGGGCATCAGCCTTCTAGAGCACACACAGGTGGCCATGAATCACGGCACGTCAGAAACCAGACACGAAAAAGTGTGAGGACAGTGATGCCACCGCAATCTAGCATCAACACGTCTTCACAAAAGGAACCCCAGTCGTTGGGTTTCACACAGGGGAGGGGCTGCAGAAGTCCCGCAGTCCCCCTCCTCATTGACATTTTTGGTAATAGTTTATCAAATGTCTCCAATGGGCTGAGTGCCTTCACAGACGTGATCTAAAATCACAGAATTTCGCCCTAACCAGTTTGGCTCAGTGGATAGAGCGTCGGCCTGCGGACTGAAGGGTCCCAGGTTCGATTCTGGTCAAGGGCATGTACCTTGGTTGCGGGCACATCCCCAGTAGGGGGTGTGCAGGAGGCAGCTGATCGATGTTTCTCTCTCATCGATGTTTCTAACTCTGTATCCCTCTCCCTTCCTCTCTGTGAAAAATCAATAAAAATATATTTAAAAATAAATAAATAAAATCACAGAATTTCTAAATCACTCAAGTGGCCACAGAAACCTTAGATTTACAAACAGATTGCCATGAGGTAGCTACTGATTAAGTCAACCCCGGGATTCTTTTGGCTTACGAGAGGAGTTGTAGGTGTGTTGGGGTTGGATGTGTGTGAATGGAGGGAGGGAGCTAGAAAGGGAAAGTCAGAGTGAGAGGGAATATAAAATGTGTCTTCCTTCATGTTTTCACTCTAGTTGATGGACATGTAACTTTCTAGGTCCCATCAGTTGCTTGTAGACAGCCTGCCACATATCCCTATTCTAATTAAAAAAAAAACAAACACAATTTTAGAAATCCAGAGCTACATAATTTTCATAGGATAGGTCTGCTCTAGAAAGAAATATATCCAGCATTCTGAAATGTCAATATTTAGAGAGGTTGGCGTCCTCTGGGGGCAACAGTGGGGCATCAAATCCAACTCATATTAAAAGTGGCTGAAACGGAAGCATCTAGATCGGTTGCCAACAATCTGCCCCGCCCAGCATGATGCACCCTGTTAGGTACAAAAGGCCTTGCCAGCTCCCCTTTCTCAGGCCACACTGGTGAGCCCCCTCCCACAGGACGTCTGCTGGGGGATTTTCCAGTACTGTGATTTTTAGATTCCTAAAATTGGCTTTACTCGGAGCTCCTATAGAAAGGAAGCATTGATACCTACCTCACATTACTGTTCAAAATGCTCTCAGCCTTACGAGCTACAGGTTATCAACTACAGACAGACATGACAGTGTTGAAACATTTCATCTCACGTTCCATTTTTTGCAAAAGCACGTAATGCTCAGTGCAGGGTGAAGCTGATGCTACAAAGAAGGAGGCATTTAGAGAGCAGGAGAAATGACAGCTGCAACCACGAGATGTTTAGACCACGCGGCAGGCGTCAGAACTGAAGTTCCTTCGATTGGCAGAGTGAAGTAGATGGTGGAAGCCATGGTGACTTATAGCATCTTGTTTTATCAGGACTAGCATCCAACTGAGCCCAAGCCATGACTTACAATGAACGAGGGGACATTACTTCCTCATAGACTTTTCCTTCTCTCACCAAAAGCTGATCATACCGATGTCTTGTTGGGCACCGGAAACTGACGCGAATTTTGATTATTATTCAGATGAGTGCAAAGTATCCGTCCTTAGTAATTTTCTATGGGCCGAAAGCTAAATATTTTTAAGCTTGAGGGTGATATTTCCTTCCTCCTTGGCTCGCGTCCTGGCTAACAAATCAACATGCTACAAGTCAAGTCCTTTGTCTCAGAAGGCAGCCTGTGAACTGCATGGTCATGGTGACATGCTCAACGATTAGACCCCCTGGCCCCGGAAACAGCAGGAACTGCTCTCTGGGCTTCACGGGGATGTTGTTCATGACACGGTTTCACCACATTAAGCCCCCAAAAGCACAGCCTCTGCTCAAGCAAATAAACCAACGAATGGACAGATGAGAATGAGAGGGTGTGAGGGCAGCGTTCATCCAAGGTCTGACTGCGGTGGCCAAAGCGGGGACCCCAGCCCAGCCCGAACCCCCACCAGCCAAGCCCCAAAGCCACACCACATGGCATGGATGCAAGGAGGAAACACAGATACCTGAGTCCTTTCTTAGGCAAAGTGTTCCTATCAAGGTGCGGGTCACTGTAGGAAAGTTAAAACAAAAATGAGAACTTCAGAGAAGCACAGAAAAAGCAGGCGGTGTGAGGAGGGAAAGGCTGAGACGGGGCTGACGAGATCTGTGGAAAGAGACTCACTTCACCAGAGGCGCTCCCTTCTCCACTGGCCATGCAGCACCTCCACGGGAAACCAAAGAACCCCAGCCCTGGCCTGCGCTGACCCAGTGCAGACCTTACCCCCAGAGGCCTGAGGCACTCAACCCCACAGGTTCAAAGCCACACTCGGGGGCTGCCGCACCTTGAAGCAGAGCCCGTGCCTTCCGCCGCCCCGTCGCCCATCTCTGCACCATCACTACTGCTTCGCGGAGAGAGAGATGCCAGCTTCTCTGCGCCCCTAACTCGGGGCCACGCCCAGTGCCACCGGCAGTGACTTCAGTGAGAGAAGGGACTTGTAGGAGGGTTTCAAGAGGCCTGCCGTCTGCATATTTGGAATTCACTCATGAATTCCAGGTCCCTCTCCGTTCCTGCAGTCCTTATTGGACGTAGCTAGGAGCTGAGCCCTGGGCCCGAGTCGGGGCGTGTTACAACTTGCTGGCTGATAAAGTCAAGGCATTCAGATTTCCAAAGAACCAGGGTTTAAAGGCTTGGTCTGTGAGTCTGACAACAACAAAGTTTTTGCTGTTGATGGGGTGAAGGGGGTTTTCATTAATTTTTTTTTCCTAGCACGAAACAACATCTGTTTGTTATGTTTGGCTAAGCCATGCCTCCCCCACAAATTTCAGGTCAATATCCATCTCTGAGGCCCACCCACAGGGCAGCTGGGGGCAAACAAGCCTCTTCATTTATAAAGTCTCAGCGCGCCACAGATTCTTTTTCATTATCGTTACAGGAAATGGGCACAGGGAACACAGCAGCCTGCAAAACAGACGGAGCCAAACTGCAGCAAAGGACTTGGAAAGGGAGAAGAGCCAGCTGCGTGGGGAGCGAGGGGAGCGAGGGGAGCGAGGGGAGCGAGGGGGTGGGAGACAAAGGTGAGGGCCAAGCTGCGCGGTGGGTGGTAGATCATTTCTGGACTCGGAGGGGAGGGGAGGGGAGGGGAGGGGAGGGGAGGGGAGGGGAGGGAAGGGCGGGAAGCAGGAGCATGCCACAGGAAGGCTGAGATGCAAGTGAGAGCTTCTGCCGCCCCAGTTCAAGTGCAGGTTTGCGGTTCCTTCCCAAGCTGGGAAGGGAGGGGCCAGCCCAGCCCGCCTCTGGGGGCTTCAGTGGACAGCTGAACAGACCCTCACTGGCATGTCCGGGGGTCACGTACTACACCGGAGCCACGAGCACAAGCGGAAGCCTCAGGCCAACAGCCTCACACAAAACGTTTGGCTTAACACAGAGGGGCAGAGGGACCTGGAGGCTCGGTGGGGTCCCGGGCCTATGATGTCATTACCTGTCCTGTTTCCTGGGCAAAGTACTTCTGCAGAACTTAGGGCTAGCGGCAGGGGAGGAGAGAGGGCTAGAAGTCCAGGCAGGTAGAAAACAAGAGAAGGAGCATTAGACCGGAAGAAAGGGGAGGAGTCGTTATATACAGTGATTTTTCTCATACCCAGGGAGGCAATGGACACACCACGTGGCAGCGGGACCCGCAGCTCTGGGGCGCTTCTGGTTTCCTGATCTCCTCTCACTGGCCAGCAGCCCCTCAGTAGGAGGGTGTCTGCCATGAGGACCGCGAAATCGAGCCCACTGCCTAAAGAACATCCTGCCACACCCCCCGTGGCTGCAGCCGGCCACCCACTCTGCCTACACAATTACAGAGGGAGGAAAGAGAACAAACAGAATAGGATGGAAGGATTTCAAAGGTGGAATGCCATTTCGGATGGATGCATTAAATCTGCCCCCACGAGACTTCCAGTGGCTCCAAACACTGAGAATAACCACAATGAGAAAGGTAACAGGAAGCAGAGCCGAGTTTCATTCTACCCCAAACTGGCTTTCCTACAGGAAGACATCGGTGATAAGAAAGAGGGCCGTCTCCCAGGCAAAGGGGACTTGCCACTTGGGATTCCTGACATAATCCTTTGCCTCCTGAAAGGGTGTCTTTCTGAGAGATACAGGCAGCCAGACGCACGCCACCAACCTTTCGGACAGTGTGGTCTTCACACTGTTGGTTCGCACAAAGGGAGCCAGGGAGTCGTCCTTAGAGGAGGCGAGGAGGCCCGAGGAGGAGTTGTGGCTCGGCCCGCCTCCGCTGCTGAGGGAGATGTCGATGGACTCACAGCTGGTGTGCAGGCTGCTGACGGACTGGAAGCCCTTGCTAACTGCTGAGGAGCTGCTGGCGTTCGTGCCCCAGGTGAGGCTGTTGGAGGGGCCTGAGTGTGCTGAGCTGGGGCTGGAGGCTAGCGGAGACGGGTTGATGTCCACATTCTTACTGTAGAGCGGACTGCTGCTCCCGCTGCTCAGGGCGCCGCTGCCCGAGGGGGACTCTAAGTTACCTGGCTGGGTCAAGGTGGCATGAGGATTGGAGAGGACCACCGCGTTTTTCATGTTTTCAGCTGTGGCCATGGGCACTTGCTTGCTAGGCTTCCCACCAAAGAGTCTGTGAAGAGACAAAGGGTTGTTTGGGTTGAACACCCAGAGCCAAGGGGCTGCGAGCTACTGGAGTCGGGGGCACAGGGACAGGAGCCTGGGAGTCCCTGGGGGAGGGCACCGTCGTTTCTACTGAAATGGCTCCAGGCATCCAGGGGACAGGGCTCGGTGCATCACGTGAGTCTAGCCTCCAGTTCTACCTGCAGCTGAGACCTGGGGAACAGTTTTCTGCAGGACTATGCATGTTCATCCAAGATCTCGCTTCCCTTTCTTTCCAAGGGTAGCTAGAAAACTGCCCTGGCCCGGGAAACATCTAGAAGGAAAAGAGCTGCCTTCATCATCTTTGCATCCATGACCCCAGGGCAGTTTAACTCCGGGGATTTGGCCGATTAGATCTCTAAGCACAGCATGCAGAGTCAAGAACCTGAGTCTAGATCTGGATGGGGCCGGGGGAAAGCATCTTCACAGGCGAGCCCCGTCTGAAAGATGTGCTCTGAGGGCCCGAGTGCTAGCACCACAGAAACCTTGCCGAGTTCACAGGGCGCTAGACCAGACTCTGAGTGTGAACTGTGTCTCTGCGACAGACACACAGAAATGCCATTCCATGTCACGCCCCTGCTGGTGACCAAAACAGTGCTGTTAGAACACAGGCAATGGCACACACGTCTCCCTCTTCCATTGGCGGAGGGATACCTGGTAGAGGGGCAGAGTTGCTTTAAGTCAGGGGGACGGTACACGCTCCAGTAACGCAAGTAATTCCATCCACTCAAACTCTGCCTTTCCCCAAGCTCCTCAGTGCGGTGAGTTTGTTCTCTGTTTTCTCCAAACAGTTCTTACAATTCTCAATTATTGTGAAAACAAACAACCGACAGACCATGTAACCAGTCCTCCCTGCAATATCTGGTGACAGATGAGAAACACTTTGGCCTGGTGACCATCAGAGAATGAAATATCCGACTGCACAATCGTGGCTTTAGGATGCTTACACACTTCCAGCAATGGCGACCTCACTATGTCAAGGCGTGGCTCATCCCAGGGCCAAGCACTTCCAACAAGAAAACCAAAATAGGATCCATCTTCACGTTTGCTCATTGCTCCTCATCCTGCTCCGTGTAACTACACAGAAGAAGGCTGCGTTTTCCTTGAAGAGAGTTATCACACTCCACCTAAGGCCTACCTTCTCCAAACCAAGGCACAATGAGAGCCCTGAGAGCGCCTTCAGGAGTTAGTAAACAATGAAACTGCCAGGCATTGGCTGAAAGGTGTTCTGTGTTGAACCTAAGAAGCTGCTGCATTCTCAAGCATTCTATTACACTAGCCTAAGGGTCTAGTAAAATGCCTTTGTAGTCAGTCACTAAAGGAAATCTATAATACCAAAGAGCGAATATTACATAGAATACTTGAGGCAAGAAGCAGAGAAAAATTTCATTTACAAGGCAATCTGTTAAAAGAACAAAGAGCAGCCCAATAGAACCTTCCCCTGGAAAAAAAAAAAAAAGTAATCATTACTGAAATTCTAATAATCAAGTCTAGACAAAGAACTGAGCTGCCTCATTATACCTTTCATGTGGAATGCTGCTTCTGAAGTCTCTTCAAACATTCCGATCCATCCCCAAATATGTACATGTGCACATAATTTTTGTTTTTTTCACTGCTCGGTTTTCTGTCCTTGAGACTTACTCTTTCCTACGACAAGAAATTCCCTGGGAAGGTAGAATAAGCCCTGTCCTATGCATATGCAGTTTGAGGATGGTCCAGTGGACATGGATATTATAAGGAGATACTATGAACAGGCAACAACCGCACACATTTAAAAGAAAGTTTAAGAAAAAAACAGCAAATCATATTTTCATGCAAAAATTTCCATCCAGGGTGGAAATGTGAGAAAATGTCTTATTCCTATTACCTTAAAAGGCAATAGGAAACCAATTTCTCCTTTTTAGAAACACTTCTGCTTTAAGAGGCTTTTTATTTTAAGGAAACTAAAATTTCAGAGACTAATGCGGAATTATACATGCAGTTATAAATAAGTATGCGGAGAATATTGGACTATTTGAGTGAAGGATCTGGCCAAGATCACTGTCTAGCATAATGATGAGGAATCTCAGCCACAGAATTAACAAGACAAGAACTTTCTGCTTCCCTGAGCTACCCATCCAGATATGGATGGTAGCTAACTTTTATTGAGTACTTACTAGGGGCCAGTATTGCTACACAAGATTAATCTCCACAAGAACTCTCAGGTGGGTATTGGTACCCCCATTTTACAGATGAGAAAACTGAGGCATTAACTGCTAAGAAAGCTTACGTGGCGGCTAATTAAGGTGAACCCAAGATGTGAACCCAGGATGATTGATTGCAGGGGCTTATGATTTTCAACCTAACATAGAAAACTAGTTGACTGCAAAGCTGCTAGAAGCATCTGACCAAACAAGTTTATCCTAGGACTGATAAAGTGGAGAAAACAGAGGTTGCTTTAACTGAGAAACAGGAAATTATGAATCCAGGACACCATTCCATATATTCCAGTTCTGCTCAGGGCCACTTCCCCACCTACCTGCGGAGTGTGGGAGAGGCCACGTCAGGGTACTTGGCGCCCGGCTGGAGAGTGGCCTGAGCCGCACTGGACACAGGCTGGGCTGCTGGGTTCACCTTCACTGAGTTACAGGAAGCCACGCTCTCATTGTCAGATGAGATGCCTTTCTCTTTGTCCGTCTGGTTGACCAGACCCGGCAGAGAGCTGCCCAGGGCTGTTTTGCAAGGCTCCCTCAGCTTGGGCACCGGCAGGCCTGCGGACTTGCTGCTGATGTTGGAATCGATGCTGCTGGTACTAGACCTGTTCCCAGCCCCGTTGCGGCTGGTGGACTTACTGGGCCGCGGCAAACTCCGGTACTGCAAGTTTGTCCGGGAGCTTAGGGACAGGTACCCGTCGTCCTGGTTCTGAGCCCCGTCCATGCTCGTCTTCCGGCCAGTGGACCGACCCACAAGCGCCGATGACTTTGGGATTTTGCCCAGGGTGGCTGACCTGCTGGTGACAGTGGCTCCACTGGCTGTGATCATGGCCAGACCGGCGGCCGAGCCACTCTGCTTCTTGAACCCAAAGCTGTTGGCATTGGCAGTGGGCGTCCTGGCGCTGCCGGGGAGGGGCTTTTTGGATTCGTCCCCACTGCTGCGGCCGGCGTCGGACGGGGAGCGCTTCACCTGGGAGGCTTTGGGAGAGAGCCTTCCTTTCTCGGACACCTTCGCATCGTCAGTTTTTCCTGAGAGAGAAATTGGCAAAGTTAACCTGCAAACCGAGAAGCCAGCTCATCAGCTCAGTCTGTTTAAAATCCTCCCCTTCTTCAAAGAACTGGCTCACTTTCCTCTTGGGGAGAGCAGCGCCTTGGGAGGCAGAAGACAGCTTTTTAGAAAGACAATCTAGTCTACCACTGTCACTGGGAGCCTTTTAGGAGATGTCAGAGATTCTACTCACTTGCAAAGCATCTGAATTTACCCAGAGCAAAGCCAAGCCAGCCAATCACCGCTGTGTCTGGGGAAGAGACCCTGACTTTTACTGAACTTTCTCCCTCTGTCCATTAAAACGATGTTCCTAACACTTCCAGGAGGCACTCCTGACTTCCTGCAAAAACACTTCCCCCGTTTACACACACCCTTCAGTCATGGACAATATCAACTCCGCATACCAACTGTTTATAAACACTTGACCGTGTGCCCTTGAGGGTTAGCTCCTGCCCAGCACACGGTCACACTCGTTCACTGTGGCCTCAGCCAGGAAACCATTTGCAGACTTAAGCCCTCACACTCACATATTTCCATCTGGAAAGAGGAAGAGCTGTGAACCTGTTTGAAAGAGGATTATTAGCAGAGTCTACACCAGTGATGGCGAACCTATGACACGCGTGCCAGAGGTGACACGCGAACTCATTTTTTTGGTTGCTTTTTCTTTGTTAAATGGCATTTAAATATATAAAATAAATATCAAAAATATAAGTCTTTGTTTTACTATGGTTGCAAATATCAAAAAATTTCTATATGTGACACGGCACCAGAGTTAAATTAGGGTTTTTCAAAATGCTGACACGCCGAGCTCAAAAGGTTCGCCATCACTGGCCTACACCCAGAGAACAAATACCTGAGCATGTACAGGGACTTAAAACCACACACACAATTCCTTGCTAGAGTGACTGCGGTTTTGGTTTTCAAACTGACACCTGTGGATGCCAGACAGCGTCTGCCTCTCACTCACCGGTTCCCGGCGTCTTGAGCGTGCCCGCCGGGGCAGCCGGCTTTGTCCTCGGCATGGTGATGCCCACCTGGGCGGTCATGCCTCGCCGCCACGAGCCCGTCTGGGAAATGACGGGGTTCTTCTTGCCCGACGTGCTTTTGTCAGACTCATCAGACACGTCCGAGGGATTCCGCCGCCACTTGGACCCCGGCTCCATCTTTATGCCGCTATCTGACCCTCCGTCGGACTTCTTGACATCATCGCCCGACCAGAGGGAGTTCCTCTCCACCTGCGAGTGCTTCTCCGCGTCGGTCTGTGGGTGAGACTCCGAGTTAGTCCCTCCCAAGCCCCAGGTTAGAGTGACCCTCACCACAGAGCAGAGATGCCAGTACACAGGACTAATTAAGGGGAGAATAGTAACCCCTTGAAAATGATCGGGCCTTGGTACTCTGGCTATCTTATTAGAAAGCCTGATTTTTGGGGTCCAAGGAAAGTAAAGAATGTAAATGTCCTACAGGGATGTGAGGAAGGAGAGTACAAGGGGCCAGAAGATCACGAGGGAAAGAGCCCCATAGAGAGCCGTGAGCAGACGGAGATGTGGCGAGAATTCAGCCACCAACTCTGCCACTTTGGCGACAGACCTCCTCTCAGTGGGGCAGCCTGATCTCTAGCCAGCATCCAGCCTCCTGGCTGTTTCCCTTTGTTCTGCCGGCTCCCTATCACTCCCCTGGCAGCGAGAGCTTTGAAGCTCGCGAAGCGCCTGCCTGCCTAACGCTCTGAGCCAGTGAGCGAGCAGGCGAGCAGGCGAGTGTGGCTGCTACTTCTACAGGGAGGGAGAGGGGCTGAGAGGAAACACATCCTCCAAAGCCATTCCCCCCAAGCTCACAGCCGGCGGTGCTTGCTCCTATCCCAGCTCCATGTCTGTGCCCCATCGCCTTGCTCCTCCTGTGGGATTCTCAGACCGGGGATATGATTCGCCAGCTTTCTTTGGAAGAGCCCTGAACTGCTGGCATGGAACCCAGGAGCGGGCAGAAGTGTGATGTCAATGATTCACTGGGTGAAAAGGCAGGAGCTAAACAGATCGCCTTGGGGGCCTCCCTCAGGGTGGGGCCAGGCCAAGGAGATGCTGGTGGGAGAAGCCATGCAGAGAATGGGGACGGGAGGTCAGCCACACTTTAGGGGGGCCATACTAAGACAGAAGTCCCAGAGAGTGGGCACCATCAGCAAGGCAGGAAATCAAAATGATCACCTGGCCAGAATCTGGCCTAATGCCTGGGATCCAAGAGTACACCTTCCTCCACAAAATACACTGGCTGGGAGGGATAAAGTGTAAATACAGACGAGCAGCCCACACTCAATTGTCTCTCTGTCGCCACCACGGACTCCTCTCTCTCAACCCCTTCACTCCCTATGAATTCCACTCATCCATGACAGCCACATGACGAGTGCGTTCGGTCATTCCTCAGCACATACTGAGTTCCTGCTGCTGGCACCAGGCACCAGAGACATGAAGAGGGTGAAAACCTCTCCAACTGTGGGGAGCCCCGCTGTGGCGAGGGACAGAGGGAGACTTCCGCCCTGAGCACAGAGCAGGAGCTCCCAGGAGGCTGGGTGAGGAAAGGTGCGAACAGGCGAACACAGGCCTTCCAAGCCACTGCGCGCTGTAACAAAAAGATGTCATCTGATCCCGGCGATTACCTGGTGCAATAGGGTAAGTAGGTAAGGAGTGCTGTCTTCATCTCAGTTTTACAGGTGCGTGGAAACTAAAGCCACGCACGCCCTGTCCCCCCGCGCTCCTTCCTCGGAACAATTCCAGGATACCCATTCAACCAGGATCTCAGTGCCCGCTGCTTGCAGGCACCCACCGCACAGGGCCTGAGGATCTGTGGGTAAGACTGGTTCCACACTCCTGGAGCATACAATCCAGTGAAAGAGGCAGAGATTGCACAAATAACACAAGCAAATGACTAGTTGTGAATTATGAAGGCTGTTATAAGGATGAGGTGTCTGAGAGAGAAATACAGGCATTGTCGTAATTTAGATTATGAGAGCAGGGACAATGTTCAGGTAAGGCCTGTCTGAAGAAGTGCCCTAAAGAATGAAAAGAAACTTGCTAAGAGAAGTGTTTAGGGAAGAGCATGAGCAAAGGCCCTGGGCATGAAAGTGTGGCTCAGGAAGCATTCACCTAAAATGTTTGCCCGGGGCCACTCCCTCCCAGGCAAGCTCTGGGGCACTGGGAATACTACAATGACCAAGGTCAAGTAGAAATCATTGCTACCTTGTTCAGATACATTGTAACACTTTCCAATATATTCTAAGAGGTACCGAAAGCTTAGCATGTACCACATCCTGGGGTTCTGCATTTGTTCTTTTAATAGTCATTCCTATGCCTTATTTTCCCTAATAAAATTGTAGCAGTAACAGTAACAACACATTTTATTAAGCACGTACTGTGTGTTGGGCACTGGGCTAAGGTGCTTTACATGTGTCATTTAATTTAATCCTCACCAAAAATCTCTGAGGAAGTTACAGTTCGGTCTCAACTTGACATAAGACAATTGAGGCGCAGAGTGGAAACGTGTCCAAGATGACACAGTGAGGAAGTGGAGGTGCAAGGATTGATTCCACAGAGTCCACGTTTTATGCCTTTATGCCATGCTGCCTTCCTGGAGAATAAGCCCAAGGACACGAGGCATTTCTGCTTGCCCAGCGGCTCCTAACACCATCCCAGCACGCAGTGGATTCTCTTTCCATACTGGCTCGCTAGTTGTTCCCAGCCCCGCCTCCTGAGATGCTCCAGCCTAGCCTCTCGGGTGGGACCCCCCAGAACCCCGATTCCGCCAGTGGCACAGAGAGTGCTCGTAGCCCTGGCTCAGGGCTGTGGCTAGAGTCCCCCTCTGTAAAAAACGATCACCCCATCACCACACCCTCATAACTCGGGCCTGGCGGCAGCCTCCCCAACACTGCTCTGCACACTGGGCGTCTGCCTGGGACACTGCTGCCTTCAAGTTCCTATCTGCTTAGCAAGCCCTCCCTGAGCCACACGCCAGACCGTCTGGTGGCTCCACTAGGGATCAAAAGATGAAACGGTCCCAGCCTTTCTGTTCCCAAGGCTTCCAACACAAGCCAGCTGTATCCCCACCCCTAACCGCCCCCGCCCTCCAGCCCCGGCCCCAACCTCTCCATGCCTTTGTCAGCTGTTCCCATCTTGAGTGGCACCTAATGTTGGAAGGATTTTCCTATGGCCCCTACCTGGAAATCCATTTAGTCACTCAACATCCAGGTGGGGAAACAGCCATACAGGAGAGGGGAGAGGCCTGAAGACTGGAGAGTTCGTGACCCAGGGCCCACAGCGGGGAGGCCGATCCTCAGACTGACAGGGTGGAACCAAGGTGGGGCTGAGCAGTGAAGGTGGGGGGACGGGGTGTGGGGGGGAGGTGGGGGGGAGGCCCGGGGCACAGTCGGGGGGAGCACATGGGCTGGAGTCGGGCAGACTTGAGGTTCAAGGACTGGATGCTGCCACTCCTTTGCTGTGTGTGATCCTGCAGGAGGTGGCTTACCTTCCCCAAGATCATTACCTTGCATATAAAACAGGGGGCAAGTAATCCAGAGGAAATTAAGAAAGAAACAAGATAACTTTGAGCAGCTACCGAGAGCCAGGCACCGAGCGAGAGAGGTCAGGTAAAGCGTTTCCAGGGCACCCCCACTCTCGCCCTGCAGGATGGATCTATTTACTGTCATTTCATGGGAGAGGAGCAGAGGCTTGGAGAGGTTGGTTAGCTTGTCCAAGGATGTCCACACTTTTTCCCTGACCCACAACCTGGTCTGGCTGCCCAGCTCTCCCGGAGGAAGTCAGTCAAGGGGCTGTGGCATCTCGGAGGGGAGTGTCTGCCCAGGCGCTGAGAAGCAGCGCACGATGCCCGAGGCGGATACCTGGGCAGGAGTGCCTTGGCAGCGCACACTCAGGGCTCAACATCCTGGAGGAAAAGTCACTTAGACAGGGCCTCCACCTGCCAGGATCGCTCCTCCCCATGCGCCTCCTGTGCTTCCAGCAGCTAAATGAGGCCGATCTCAAGCTTTCCAGACCACACCGTCCTGTTCCTTAGATGTCCTTCCTCTTAGCTATTCCTCAGAGGCTTTTGAACCTGAAAACCTAGAGAAACCTGCTTTCCCTGGGACACGCTGAGCTGCTTCTCCCTGACTCTCCCCGCCTTGCCTGGGATACTGTGCTGCCCACCCACCCAGGGAACCAGTATGTGCAGAACCGGAGTGAGCCCTGGGGAAGGCCGGCCAGGCACATCTGCCCGCTGCCTGCTGCTGAGGGGGAGGAGTAATGGCCCTTCGCATCCCCCCGAGTGGTGCAGAGAGGATGGGGAGGCTGCATCTACATGGATTCAAATATTTGGAGATGCTCCCTGGGCAGGAACAAAGGGGTGCCACTAAAAATCCACTTACAGAGACCATTGCAATAGGAATCTTAGTAACTATTGGTGCTTTATTGGTGCAAGTCGGTGCTTTATTTCAATTCCTATTTGCTGGGCTTTTATTTAAATACTAGAGGCCTGGTGCACAAAATTTGTGCACAGCGGGGGAGGGGGGGTGCGGGCGTGTCTCAGCCCGGCCTGCACCCTCTCTAATCCAGGACCCTTTGGGCGACATCCTTCTCACAATCTGGGACCGCTGGCACCTAACCGCTCGCCTGCCTGCCTGCTTGATCGTCCCAAACCACCTCTGCCTGCCAGCCTGATGCCTCTAACTGCTTCCCTGCCAGCCTGATCACCCCTAACTGCCTCTGCCTCGGCCTCTGCCACTTTGGCTTTGTCCGGAAGGACATCCAGTCTAATTAGCATATTATCCTTTTATTAGTATAGATTTTAAACACAGGTCATTTTAAGCAAAAACAACCCAGTGGATATTAAACCCTTTATTTATTTATATTTTTAATTTTTTTATAAAAATATATTTTATTGATTTTTTACAGAGAGGAAGGGAGAGGGATAGAGAGTTAGAAACATCGATGAGAAAGAAACATCGATCAGCTGCCTCCTGCACACCCCCTACTGGGGATGTGCCTGCAACCAAGGTACATGCCCTTGGCCGAAATCGAACCCGGGACCCTTCAGTCTGCAGGTCAACACTCTATCCACTGAGCCAAACTGGTTAGGGCAAGGATATTAAACCCTTTAAGTCCCTTGTAATTAACTCTCTGATCATGATCAAGGGTCATGTATTTTTGAACCTGTTCTGATGTGACCTGAGCTCGATGAAAGCAAAAAGCCGGTCAAAGAGGGGAGAGGCCTGGCATGAACTGGATTCAAGTGCACCTGACAGGAAAGCATTTGTGGGTCCCAGATGCTAACTCTGTGTTGCTGTGGAAAATAGATTCCACCCCGGCTTTGTGCAGAGGGAACACAGACCAGGAGCTTCCTCCAACAGTTTTTTGTTGCTTAGTGTGCGTCTTAGGAGCAAGCCTGTTCCCAGCTGGCGAGTAAATAAAAGAGAAACTACTGATTTCCTGATCCTCCTTGCCTCTCTCCCTCCTTCAGTCCCCTCCTCTCTGCCTCCCTCCCTCTCTCCTCTCAAGTATCCCCCACAGCCTGCCTGCCCCTGAATGCAGACACCCGGGGGTCAATTCCTTGGTTCTCCATTTTAGTATCTAAGGATGCGTGGAAGCGGTTGTTATTTATGTTATGTATGTTATGAAATTAGGATGAATATCAAAGAAAAAACTGGTGTCCACAAGGAAAGGAGAACCAGGGGACACTGTGACGTTTGGCAAGTGGAGGCGGGAGGGACACAGGTGGTCTGGGAGCTTGTAACATGTCTAATCACTGATTGAACAGTGATCACTCTGAGGCAGTGTGACTTAGGGTTTTTTGGGGGGTTTTTTTGAGGTATAAGACTCATATAATGAAGTTTGAAATCATAAGTATACAGGTTGAATAAATTTTATCAGTTTAACTTACATAACTACGACTCAGAAATCAAGCTACAGAAAGAACATTATCAGCACCCCCAAATCTTTGTGCTTCTTTCATCTGGATAGTTCCCCCCACCCCTGCTAACAACCACTAAAACCCATCCTCACTCTCCAACAATAATTAGAAATTCTGGCTAAACTGAAAACTCAAGAAGTCACAGGCAAACTACTTAGAGCAGCGGTTCTCAACCTGTGGGTCACGACCCCTTCACAGGGGTCGCCTAAATACATCCTGCATATCAGATATTTACATTACGATTCCTAACAGTAGCAAAATTACAGTTATGAAGTAGCAACGAAAATAATTTTATGGTTGGGGGTCACCACAACATGAGGAACTGTATTAAAGGGCATTAGGAAGGTTGAGAACCACAGACTTAGAGGCTACACCTAATACATGGCATCAGGCAGTGAACACTCCTTTCTGTGGGGCCGAATTACTCCCACACTCTGACACATCTGCAAAGAAAAGATGCCTTTGAGAGCAAAGAGATTCCAAAGCAGTCCCTATCTGTACAGAGTGAGAAATGCCGAGAAAGAAAGCAGATGAGGAAGGGAGTGAACAGACACGGAAGGGAGTGAGCGGAGGGGGCAGGTCAGCTCTGCCCTCCCAAGGTCCCTCTGGGAGACTCTGTCTGGATCAGACCTTCCACGGGTTCCCCAGAAGCAGTGGCTGCGGGTGAGGAGACCCATCATGGAAAAGATTACAGCCCCCATATGCCAGGGCCATGACTGACCAGACCTTGTGCTGCTCAGGCCCACCTTGGGGACCAGGCGTGAGGATGGCACTTGGCTTCGCAGTAGTGAAATGGGCCGACTAGGCCCAAACCCTCCCTCCGACCACTCAGGAATGCGATGAGGGTGAGTGAATGGACCCCTGGGAAACTGCTTGCAAAGCAAAGACAAGGTGGCACTGTATTCAAAACAGAACAGCTGAGCGTGTCAGGTAGGGGTTGAAAACGCAAGTGTCTCAGGGTGAGGCAGCTGTGCACCCTGGGGCCTGGGTGCAGGGGCAGAGGGGGGCACACCTAGGCATCGCTGATGGTTGCCATTGGAGAACCTAGTTTCAAAGAGGTAATATCTTCTAATTTTTTTTTTCCAAGAGAAAAGTTGTGTTAAAATAACACAATTTATAAAATTTGACATGGAATTCAGTTTCAAAGAAAAATAATACCGTGGGCCCAATAAACCACATCATCAGGAGGATGTGACCTACACCCGGACAGTGCCCAAGCTCCGGTCGGGACGTCCTGGTCCTCCCATCCGGGGCTTTCAATCTTTGTTCCCACCTCATCATTCTCAAGGGATCAGACACATGCCTGTGGACGGCTAAGAGGGGACACACACTCCAGGTTAAGAATGGCCACTGAGTCAGCGTCCTATCGTTTTAAAAACAGATTATGAAACTGAGGTCCAGGAAGGAAACATGATTTTACCAAGGCCACCACAGTGAGAGTGGTGAGGTCTCCCCACTCCCATCTCCAGTGCCCTGAGCCTGACCCCCTCCCCTGCAGGCAGAGGCCACCGTTGGGGGACCAATACACAGGCAGTGAGCAGGAGATTGGGCCCTGTCTCATGAATCTGGGGATTCTGCTCACCCCTGATGGCCCCCTGGGCCCACAAGACCAAGGCTCTCTGCTGGCAGGGCCTTTGGGGGAGCTTGGGGGTGGGGAACCTGGTCCTTACCTGCACATCCAGGTTTTTGCGAGAAGAGGCAGGTGTGTTGGCATAGGAGCTGATGGAGGAGCTGGTGTTGATGTCATCAGTGCTGAGGTTGTCTATGGTGTCGCTGATCCCGCTGCTGACGGAGCTGCTGTCATCCCAGCTGCCAAGACAAACACATACTGAGCATCAGAACCTCCCGCTGCGCCAGCTCAGGCTGCCGGTGCCAACATACGCACACCATCCCCAGGCTCCCTTCGCCAGCTCAGGCTGCCGGTGCCAACATATGCACACCATCCCCGAGGCTCCATGTGTCATGAAGCCCCAGACAAAGCTCTTTGCTTCTGATGTGACTCATCTTCATGGGAGCCACCATTCTTGCTGTTTTGAATGGGCAGCTGGGTCCAGTGGCTGATACAGACCTTCCCCGAAGGGCTGGGTGCTTCCCTGAGCAGAGGTGGCTAAAGACAGTACCCAGTTCCTATCCTCAATTTCGTCTCGGGAACATTGTAAAAGCCAATGGCCACTTCCCAGGCCTCTCGGCGGAGCAGGAGCCGTGGCTTTGGAGACTAGAGCCGAGAGCGGTGCAGAGAAAGATGCAGTAGCAGCACTCTCTTTGGGCATCAGAGTCAGTACGAATACTCTGGACTCCACTCCTGCCTTTCACTCCAAGGCAACGAAAGGCAGCAGGAGCCTGAGAGCTCTACTTGTAGCTCTGCCTCTAATCATATCCCAGGGTACATCTAAAATAGAATCCTTCACTGCCTACCTCTCAAGTCCATCGAGACCACCCGCACCCCTGCCCAAGGCAAGTGTCTGGGAAACGATTCTTCTATTTCGTCCTTGCCATCTCCCACACCATCATGACATCTAATCCCCCGCCTGGTCCTGCCGTCTCGGCTGCAATGTGCACCTGCCACCCCACAGTTCAAGCTGCTACCGACTCTGCCTAGGTTACGGCCAACAGGTCGCTGGGCTCTGTGCCCACTTCTAAACACGCCATTCTCCCCATGGCAGCCAACTGAAACGTAAGTCAGGTCCTGCTGCCCCACTTTCGCATCCTCCAGTGGCTTCTTGGGCACTGAAAACCCACACGCCTGCTCCGGCCCTCAAGACCCTCTGCCTGCCTCCCTCTTTAGTCCTGCCCCCACCAGCCTCTCCATCACTCTCTGGCTCTGACCACATGGGCTCTACTCCCTCTAAGCCAACAGGGTTCTTGTATTCAGGGCTTTCCACTTGTTGTCCCTCTTCCTGGGCACTTGCTGCTGCCTCCTTCTCATCTGAAGTGTCACCCTCAGAAAGGCCTCTTTCCTGTCTGTCTAGGTACAGCCCCCCCCCATGTCCCCCAATCCACCAAGCCTGCTGCATTTTCTCCTCTGGTTGCAGGTGCATCGCAGGTGATTTAAACTCATGGGGCTATAAAAAAGCCTCCAACACTGCTCTACTTGATCTAGAGAAAATAAAAGCAAGCACTATGGTTTCCTATCGTACAGGTAGAGAACCTGAGGCTCAGAAAGGCCGGACCACTAGTCAGTGGCGGAGCAAGACCAGGATCTGGCCATTATGACTCTGAAGTCAACCTCTTTCCTGTGACACCAGGCAGCATTCCTTTTTTTTTTTTTTTTTTTTTTGAGAATTGTTCCTTAATTTATTTTTTATCCTCACCCAAGGATATTTTTCCATTGCCTATTTTTTTAGAGGGAGTGGAAGAGAGAGGGAAAGACAGAGAAAAACATCAATGTGAGAGAAACACATTGATTGGTTGCCTCCTGCACAAGCCCTGACCAGGGCCTGGGCCAGGAAGGAGCCTGCAACCGAGGTACGTGCCCTTGACCGGAACCGAACCTGGGACCCTTTGGTCTGCAGGCCGACGCTCTATCCACTGAGCCAAACCTGCTAGGCCAGGCAGCATTCCTTATGGTAATCTTCAGGGCACACAGGCACACGGCACGGCTCACTTCCCGGGAGGAAGCCAAGGCTTACGGGGTGAGGCACCAG
Organism: Myotis nattereri; assembly: GCF_964212035.1. Lineage (NCBI taxonomy): Eukaryota > Metazoa > Chordata > Mammalia > Chiroptera > Vespertilionidae > Myotis > Myotis nattereri. The sequence continues at coordinate 28,629,846 of NC_138084.1, forward strand.
GTTCACCTTCATACAGCAGGCATGGTGAGCCAGCAACTACTCCTGTTCTGTCTGATAGCAAAGCGCTGACTTAGCCACTGTACCCACCACTCAGGCCTCCACTCGTGTCTTGCCTCGGAAATGCCGGGTGGGTGAGGCCCACCCCCAATAACTCAGAAGTTCTAGTTCATTCCAGCAGCTTACTAGTACAAGGTGCCTCCCTGAGCTCTAAGGGGCAGGCAGGATGACAGAGGCTTAGTGAAAATCTCTTTTCATTGCCTTTCCCTCCAGCACTCCTATTTGGCTTCCAAAAGCCCACCCGGAGGGTCCCACAGAAATGAGGGGAAAATGTGTGCCTGGGCCCCAAGTAGAAGGATAAAGGTAGGAAGCCTGAGGGCTCAGAAGGCGCTGTATTGTGAAGTCACAGGGTCCAGGAGGTCCCAGGCTCCAGGGTCTTAGTAAATGCCACGCATGTGATTCCACTGCTTTGGTCTGGCCTCCATTTGGTTCCAAATCCTCCTTCGAGACCTTCTCCAAATCCCCAAGCCCACCCTCACTTCCCTGAACTCTGAATTCCCAATCTCACACATTTGGATTCATTTCTATACACTCACACCATTTTCTAGTTTTTTCCCTACGGAAAGGCCAGCCCTACCTTCCAAATCTGTGCAGAGGCTGCCCGGGGATGGCAGCTGAGTGCCTCTCAGGTGTCAGGCATAGCACAGGGCACTTTGCATATATTATACATCTCTCTCCAGTCCCCATATCATTCCTGCAAGGCACCTATTATCCTCCCCACTTAACAGATGAAGAAATCAAGGCTGAAAGAATAAGTATCCTGACCAGTGCTTTTCAGCCAATGTTGCTTTGGGTTTAAAATGCAGAACTGTCTATCGATTTCAGAACATGTGCTCCTCTGGCCTGGGTCACGCCTTTCACAACAAGGCCAATCACGGAGCACCTGCCATGTGCCAACCAGCCAACATTTGCACGAATTCTCGCCAACTCTCCTGTATACTCAGAGGTGGCCTTGCCTCATAATGAGGAAACTGAGGGTGTGAGAATCATCGTCCAAGGTCACTCTGCAAAGGTAGGGCAGGGCTGGGGGTGAAACGTTACCTGACCCCAGACCACCTCTTCCCCTGCCAGCACCTGCAGGGTGACGCTGCAGCGAGGTCAACCTCGCCTTGTGAGTCACCTCTCCTCCATCTCCAGGCACTAGTAGGTGCTTCTTAAATGCCTCTTTACTGAACTCATGTGCAGAGAAGAGATGGGGCACGTTCTGATGCAAACTCACCACCAGGACTGGATTGGGAGCCCAGGTCCCTCACCACTTCATTCTTTCACAAATCACAACTCTGTGCCTCAGTTTCCTTAGGGGTGACACGTGTATGATACCACCTAGGCTGGGGAAAGCATGACATAACAGATGGAAAAGGCCTCAAATCTGCTCTCACGATTAAATGAAAACCCCGAGTCTTTCACTGCACCGGCTCTGCAATTAGGAATCTAATGCATGAAAAATTCCTGTACTCTGATGAAGAAGGACTGGTGGGAGAGGTGTGTGGCTGGTGAGGAGGCAGGACAGAAGTTGGTAACAGGTGCCCATGAACCCATCCCCAGATTTTTTTGCTTTGAAATTGTACCTGCTCTTCCTCTGTGGCCTTTCAACACCAGGATATTATTCCAGTGGGGCCCGGGGCACTGATCACACACCTGACTCTTCCCCCTCAGGACCAGAGCATCATGAGGCTTATCCTTGTAACCGAGCTGGCCCTGAAAGGTAGATGTCAGTGATCTGCCCCACAGAAGAGTGGGAGAGGGGCGACTGCTGATGCGATGACGGGGCAGTGACACCCAGGGAAGCCCATGCTGGGCAGAGCGGCTTCAGTGTCCCCTGAGCTGCCCGCATGTCAGAAACCAGAGCCGTCCCCACCCTCGGAAAGCCAGCCATGTCTCCTTCACTTCTGGGTCTTTGGGACACTGCGAAGCCTGTCTAGATATAAAACCACTTAGTTTCAACTTGTCTTTCCGCCCCAAATTCAGGGTATAAATGGTCACGAGCCACCAAGGGTAGGTCAGTGAGTCCCGAGATGTATTTTAAGGAAAACTAGCTCCATGAGATGCTCTGTGGTGAGGATGCTGCCTTAACGAGGGGACGTGGGCACGCTGGCTCTTCTGTGCTCCTCGTAGAGATCCACATTGTACGTGTACCTCTTACTGGCTATGAAGTCCTGGAATGATCTCTTTAATGTCATCTACAATAGTATTGCCCAAACTTATATGACCACACAGGAGACGCTGAGAAGAATGAAAACACAACTCTGGAAAAAGTGCACTTATAGCCAAGAGCTGTCAGCCGTCAGACACTCCATCCTCAGCAGCCCGGAAGGCAGCGAGCAGAGGGAAGCAGCATCTAGAGGAATGGCGCCCGTGGGCTCCTGCGTCCAGCTGTACCTAAAGCAGGAGCACCCCTGGGAGACCAAGCTGTGAGAACTAGTCCTTTCTTTTGCTCAGAACTGGTTTGCTTAGTTTTTTTACCACTTGGTACACCCATGCCAACTAGTGGGGAATTGCAATTTGTTTGTAAAGTGGCTCCAGACGTGTGGCCAAGAGTCAGACAGGAAAAATGTGGAAGGCATGCAGAACCCATTCAGGCAGCAAAGACATTAGTGGAATCCAGTCAAGTGGCAAAGGAAATTAGGTGCAACCCAGAATGGGGAACGAAAGTCCATTGACCCAAGTCAGGCGATAAATGTTGAAAGAGGTACAAAAAACTGATTACAACTTCAACTTGAAAGAAACCCAGAGGGTGTGTGTTTACTGTGTGGTGAAATGAGACTCCAGCCCAGAGGCCGGAGGGACCCCAATGACACAGCAGAAACAATGGCTGTGTTTCCAGGTATGGCTCTCAAGCGGTCATTCTGGAATACGAGTTGGCCATTCCTGCCTCATGGTCTTCAATCTGACGGAGCAAAACCATAGGCCGGTCCTGGGCCCACCTGAGATGATAAACCTACTACTCTTAGTTAGGAGAAATGATGTTAAATCCTGGAAAGGTTTAAAAGGATGAAGAGAGATGATGAAGTAAACCACAACATTAATACTTAACTTTTGGATGAAAGTTTTCTGGTCATTGGGATAATCTCTGTATATTTATAATATTTAAAGGGGTATAAGACATACTAGAGAATTTGAAAAACAGTCTTGTGATGGCAATTTTAAATGAGTACTGATTTCTGATGAGATTTTTAAGATAAAAGATTTGAAATATGCATTCAGACTGTAAAAAGAATGGGAGTGTTTGAGATAATGTATGACATTTGTGACTGTGATGGATCTGTAAGAGTTGGCTAAGTGCTTAGAAAGATTTTGCTTGTTAGGCTGGTAAGTCCACTCTGTCAGACATATGAAGAGCCCGCGCAAACCAGGTTAGCTAAATTTGTGAACACAGCCTGAATTATTGAAGAAAACGATGCAAGTTTGCACACAGTACTAATTGTTTAGATTCAATTTGTTCAATCTGAATGGATAATCAAATAAGAAGTGGCCATCCTCTTAGTTTGTGCAAAACCACTGGATTTATAGGTGATATTTACAAGAGAGCATTGGTTTAAAAATTAAAACTTCAATAAACCATATAGTAAAACCTGATTAACTCTAAGAAGCTCTTTTTGAGCACCAAGCATTCCGCAAGACGTGTGGGAAGATGTTAAATGAGCTTTCACTTTCAAAATGGATGGCTTTTGCATGAAGGACCACAGGAATCGATGAACCCAAGAAAGCATCTCCCCTCTTCACTTCCCCCAACTCTGGCTCACCTTCGCTCTGCACTTGAAGACTGCCAAGGCTACTCCAAAGACCTTAGTGGAAAAAGCCTTGTGCTCCACAGCCTTGAGAAACAAGCAGAAGACCCCAGGGCCTGTGCCAGATCAGGCTCCATCAGAGGAGACTGAAAGGGCTGTGGGACACACAGCTGCTCTCCCTGTCTTCTTGTTCTTTTTTTAAATTTTGAGACAGCATGTCATGGATATGCCCTACAAATTCGTTGGCTGAGGTATTTGGAGAAACGGCAAGAAGATGCATCCACTGATTCCTCACAATCATCAACACAAGAGCACCATTTCCCAGGCAGGCAGATCACAGTCATGAACCTTTTTCTCTACTCAGTAAAGTGTCCTCCATCGGTCCAACAGACAACGGCACAAATGGAGTTATAAGCAATCAGATCTGAAAATGACGTCACCTCCCTTTAGCCAATGGTGGGAAGAAGGAATTCCATCAAATGTTTGCTATTTTTCCTCAAGACTCGGAAACTCAGTATTTTGGATCCTGAGGCAGGGTCCTTGAATGGAGGGATTGAGCCAGTAACCAAGGTACGTGCCCTTGACTGGAATCGAATCCGAAACCCTTCAGTCCAAGGACCAATACTTTAACCACTGAGCAAACCGGCTAGGGTGGACAAGTCAATGTTTTTTATTTATTATTTTAATAGACTTGTAGAGATTTCAGATAGGAAGGGAGATGGAGAGAGAGAGAGACTGAAACATCAATGAGAGAGAATCATTGATCTGCTGCACCTTGCACGCCCCCTACTGGGGATTGAGCCCACAACCTGGGCGTGTGCCCTGACTGGAATCCAACCTGGGACCCTTCAGTCCGCAGGTCTTCGCTCTATCCACTGAACCAAACCAGCCAGGGCGCAAGACAACATTTTAACCAGAAGCAAGGCTCTCAATTTGTCTACTCCTCTTGGAAAAATACAGATGAGAAGAGAAAAAAAAAAAAGTGACCAGGAAATCCATCCAAAACGGGAAAGGCCCATAAAACCAGGAGAACCAGTTTCAGAGTCTTCCAAGGGATGCTGACATCACTGCGTCAGGAATTCAAATGCCACTCAGAGGGCTTAAAGCACAACGGGAACAGTCCAAACACAAGCTAGCTGCTACGGAAGCACAGGTGAAAGAGTCATAAATTATTCCGGCTTCTCACACCACACTCCCTGTTTGCCTCACTGCTGCGGGAGCCAGCATTCCACAGAACTGAGCAGGGATTCCACAGGACTGAGCAGGGAAACGTGCTTTCGCCAGGCCCCCCGAAGCACCACCTTTTTTAAATCTCAAACTCTTCTGGGAGTAGGTGGATGCAGCAGGAATCCGTAATGGTCTTGAGTGAGTGTGGTATTACATTGATAATTTCATCTCCCATGAAGCAAAAAGGCAAAACAGAACCCCAAGGTTAGAGGGATGATTAAACGGATTTTTCCACTAGGATTTACACGCCCAGCCGCAAAGATTCTGGCTTTTCTGGGAACAGGAGTGAGTGAAGGTTCTGGAGGGTCATTACACTTCTCAGATGGACTCCCCGCGAGATAATGTTGTTTATTCAAAGGAAAAACACGCTAAACGATGTTGTAAAAAAGTCCGATGGCAGATATCGATTGGTTCTCTGCTCACTAATAAGCCGCAGCAGGTCAGTAGAGATGCAGTACTGTAACTATGGTTCTGAAAAGCAATCTTCACAAAGCAGAGCCCCCACACCCCCACCCCCACCCCCCTCTCCTGCTCCAAAGACTCCATGTGCTTCCAGGAGGCCCTAGTGTCCTCAGAAACAGTCTGGGCCACCCCGTCCCCTTTCTGCCTCTTTTCTGGCAACCAAACGCACTGCAGAGCCAAGGGCTGTGTCCAGGCCTTACCTGCTCACTTTCCCAGTTCTGCGCCAGAATCCCAGTAGAGCCCATTTACACCGCTGTCCGTGCCCCCTGCCAGACAGTTGTATTCAGCTGCAAAAGCCCAGACTGGTGGAACTTGTTTTCTGGCTATTGTTCAAGGCAATTGTTCCTTCCAAACCCCAGGGCCCAGGCTGGAATGAGATCCTTCAGTGTGGATGAGTGAGCAAGCCCAACCACAGGCTCAGCAGTAACCCAGAGGAAGGGAAAGGGTTTGGCTACCTACAGTTCCCACCAGACAGGTATGTTAACTATTTCCTCCCCAGAAGGTTCTCTCCAGAGCATCATCTCTAACCACTGCTGGGCCTATTAGGAAAACTCACTTTCAAAGAATGCAACAGGGCTCCTGCAGAGGCCCACCTTTCACTGTCTCTCTGGGAATGATAATCATATCATAGCCAACTTTAACTGAAGTTCAAAGTTGTGCCAGACTCTGCTAATTAGATGCCTTGCATTATTTCATTTAATCCTCACAACTCGATGATAAAAATAATGACGCTCAATGTGCCAGGCCCTGCCACTTTAGTTTCTCCCAGGTACTGTCAGGCTAATACTATATCCATTCTACAGATGAGATGGCTGAGGCTTGGAAAGACAGGCCCGAAGGCCACACAAGTAGGAAATGCTGAAGCTGGGACTCAAACATAAAACCAAGAGTATTCAACTGTTGGGGGCAGAAATAGAATGTTGGGACCAACTATAATTATAAGAAATATTAACCGTGATTGTTTTGTTCTGATAAAAAAAAAAAAAAAAAAAAAAAAAAAAAAAACCACATTCCAACCTGGCTGGGAGTTGCAAGCGGGACCTGGGAGCTAACCTGGAAATTTGGCAAAGATTAACAACCTTGTTGCAGAAACCAGAGGCCTCGGGCCTTTGCAAATCCCCAGCCCTTTGCCTTGCATATAAAGTGCCCATTTTGCATACCTATTCTTATTCCTGCAGCTGGCTTATGGTGGGGCAGAGCAGATTTTTGTGGATGACCTGCTGCTCTCCCATACTGCCAGCATTATCCGAATAAATGCTCATACAGGATTCAATCCTGTCTCTGCTGAATTGGCTCAAGTAGTGACAGGTAGACAATTGATAGTCTGGTTATTTATTCATTTGACATATTTTAATGAACACCAAAAGAAAAAAAGATACAGTTACTCAAATAAAGCCACCACTCTCCAGGGTTCACCTCTGGGATCAGCCTACATGACTTGCAGTTCTGGTGCAAAATGACTCAGGACCTGAGCTCAAATTAAACCATGGGCCAGAGGTAGACACTAATCCCAGTACATGGAGTCTCCTCTAGCAGGGCCAGGGTACCTCAGAGCCCCAGAGGCTCTGGATCAGTGGTTCTCAACCTTCCTAATGCCACGACCCTTTAATACAATTCCTCATGTTGTGGTGATCCCCAATTTCATTGTTACAAATTGAACATAATTAAAGCATAGTGATTAATCACAAAAACAATATGTAAGTATCTATGTGTTTTCCGATGGTCTTAGGCGACCCCTGTGAAAGGGTCATTCGACCCCCAAAGGGGTCGCGACCCACAGATTGAGAACCGCTGCTCTGGATGGAGGCGGCACAGGCTCTGGAGAGAAGAGTAAAGCAGATCTGTGTCTGAACTCTGGCTCTGTCACCTACTGTTATGACAACAGCCTCTCCTCCAGGCTCAGGGCTCCTTCTGGGTGATATGGTGCTAGTAACACCCAGCCCTCGTAGCCTTTTGTTGGGACCAAATCAGAATTCCAGGCACACAGGAGATAACCGGCTCCTGTCAGCTGCAGTCCAGGACCCAGGGGACCCACAGGGACTGCAGGAAGGAGACGCAGGCCACACTGTGAAATAGATGATATCGTTCAAGTGCAAAAACTTGCTTCTTTCTGCCATAAATGGACAATGTCCCAGGGGAGAGGCAGCTTCTACAGACGGTGCCAGGTGCAAGGCTGATCGTTTGGGGAGGAGAGAGGGACCCCCGGCCCCATAAAGAGGACTGGAAGGGGATTTAGCAGCACTCAGAACGCCTGGGTTGAGTTTCACCCCAAGGCACCTTTGTCCCATTTTGGTAACTCATTCCTTGAGCAAGTAGGTGGTCCCCTGAGTAAGCGTGAAATTCCTCCCTTTGGCTTGGTTGGGATGGAAACCCCAGCAGCGCTGGTCCAGATGCCTTAGACCCTCATTGTTACAATAGGCACCAGCCAGTCTGCTGACCTCAGTTACACAAAGCCCTCCTCCTCCCCGGCTCCTTGAGGGCTCTCCTCCGGAGAGGGCTGCTGACATTCGGGCCACTGCCTGACGCTTTTGCCAAAGATCTCCACAAACCCACCCTGGTGCCCTGTTTACCAGAAGATACACGGACCCTCGGCATCCACAGAATTCGTCGTATTTTATATAGCTAATGAAAATAACAGGCAACATTTACACAAGGTGAAACCTTTTAACAGGCACCTTGCTAAGTACATTACATACATAATCCCACACACTCCTCCTCTCCATGACCCCGTAAGGCATAAACTATGAATGTTCCCTTTTCATAGATGTGGAAACTGAGACTTACAGAGGCTAGGTGACCTGCCCAAGGTGTCAGAGCTAATAAATGGAGCTGGATTTGAACCTGGATCTGCCAGATTCCGAAACCCAAGCTCTTCTTAACCTCATTCATTCAACCTAAGAGCAGAGGGAACGATGCTTTTAAATAGATCCTGGTCATAAAAGAACGCAGAACTCCCACTTGTTATCCAAAAAGCCCAGGGTATTTTTTAATGCAATCATTATTCTTAAAACATCCCCAATTAGTTAAAAGGCAAGGGGTAGGGGAGAAGAATTCCAGACAGGGCACTGGCTGGCTGGCTTAGTCTGGACAGATGGAGGGGGGTGTGGAGCCCCAGCACTCCCATTAACTCTCTCCCCTGCCGCCCCTTACCCCCCAATACATTTTAGGGGGTCTGGTAACCTGAATGCACAAAACAAAATGCAACAGCCTCAGGGCAGCCGACAGAGGTGGCTGTACCCCAAAACCAATCTGGCCTCACTTTGCAGTTCGACAGGGGCCTGCCCCTTCTGGGGCAATGGGGTAGGGCAGTGGTCGGCAAGCCACGGCTCGTGAGCCACATGTGGCTCTTTGGCCCTTTGAGTGTGGCTCTTCCACAAAATACCACGTGCGGACGCACATGTACAGTGCGATTGAAACTTCGTGGCCCATGTGCAGAAGTCGGTATTTTGTGGAAAAGCCACACTCAAGGGGTCAAAGAGCCGCATGTGGCTCGTGAGCTGCAGTTTGCCGACCACGGGGTAGGGGAAGGAACTCAGATCAAGAAACAACCACTCAAACTTAGTGTCACAACCCGAGAGCAGCTCAGCCCTAGCTAATTAGCCACCCCCAGCACACGTGAGCAGCCGGTGCCAAGTGTGGGTCAGCATGAACATGCTGGGTGTACAACCTCTCCCTCCAGGACGCCTTAAGTCCAGTTTTTCAGGAGGCAGCCCCAGAGTCCAGGGCACAATCCCAGCCAGCCCCAAGGCTATGAACTTTCCCAGATTTGATTTCCGCTTTAGGCTTCCACCCCCTCTGAACTGGGTATAAGCACAAACCCAGCCACAGAGCTATCCATCTGCCCAGGAGCCTCAAAGAGCTCAGAGACACCCAGGTAGGTACTGTTGCCAGAGTAGAGTTGCTTCTTAATATACACCCGCCTCCCACCCAGAAACCAGCAGAGTCTGAGCAGCCGGGGCTGGTGAACTTTGGTGAGTTCTTCACAACAAATAGTGCCTTCACCCAGCTGACCCACATTTAAACTCGCAGATTAAACCATCCCAGCCAACTCCCATGCCCAACAAGGAAGGCAGAGTGGTGGAGGGGACCTGGGTTCAACCCCTGTGCCGCTTATTAGCTGTGTGACCTTGAGAAAGTTACTTAACCTCTCTTAGTTCCAACTGCCTCACCTCAAAATTAAGGATAATATTGCCGGTTGTGCAACAAAAATTAACTGAGACATTGTCTGTTGGATGCCTGGCAAGTAGTTAAGTGGTAAAGAACATTGTTTTCTCCTCCCCTTGTCTGGGCTAAAAATAAAGTTCCTCTTTGGGCAGTTTTATAGCAGCCCTAACAAACAAGTACTCATATTTAAATCTCCCATGCCATCTCTCCTGGAGCCTAGTTTCCAGAAAATACCCACCCAGTCATTTGTAGTATTAGTAAAATCAACCACAAGTTCTTAGAGTCCAAACAAAACCTCCAACTGCAAGTCATTTTAATCAGGGTACTGGGAACCACTAGCAGTTCTTGTGTGGCAGAGGGAGGGGGAATGTGGGGGCGGACAATGCCTCTGTCCAGCTCCCCCTCCCCCGAAAACCTGAAATAAGGACCTAAAACAGCTGGGTGATCAACACTCACTTTTTCTGTATCAGTAGCCTAAGTTGATAAGATGGTCTGGGAAATATTGGCGTCACCCAAGTGACCAGGTGGACCAAGGGCATTTGGGTCATGGTCCAGCTCCCTCTAAAACTATAAAGGTAAGAATGAAAGGGGATGGGGGTGGGGGAGAAGGGTGCTGAATTTCCTGACTTCCCCAGCACTGAGCCCCCGGGGACTTCAGCAGCTGCAGCCACTGACTGCTCTGCCCGGCTTTCTAATGCCCTTCGGCTTTCTAATACCATTCAAGGAGCGACAAGACAGGACATGCACCATACCCACCCTCAAGCCCCAGAGTTTAGGAAATCGTCCTACCTTGTAAGGTTCCTAGGCCAGAGCATTTCACTACATTGTGGTCCTTGGAGAAAGTGGACAAAGACGCTGAATGAATCTCAGGATGGCAGCTCGTCAGCGAGCTGAGCCAGCCCACTTCACGCCAGGGAGTCCCAGGCACCCAGCTACTCTGCTACGAAAGAACCAGCTAGGAGGGGGATCACCATTCTGCAGCCCAGGAAAGAAACCCGACCCACCAACAAAATTAACCCATAAAATGCTGAGGGATCCAGAGGTCAGGCCCCCGTGGTAGTATCAAGTCAGCTGTGAAAAGTTTCAGCAAAGCAAAAGCTAACACCAAGCTCTGAAACTGTTACCGTAAAGCACTGAGTACAAGGGCCCTCCATATGGTCCCAGGGAGTCTGCAAGGGCAGATCAAGTTGAATAAAATCTAAATGTGAGAAAATATTTTAAATCCCCTTGGACTGTACCAAAAGGTTGGAAAAGTCTTCTCAGTCAAAAGTGCTACTTTTAATAATGAGACAAACATCACTAATGACAACATTTCTTAGCTCATGACATCAACAACTGAATGCAAAGCATCTGATTGAAACGATTAGCCTACAGAGATGCCTTCTGGATCCCAAGGAGAAAGACACCTACTTGCACAGTTACGATGACATACGTTTCTTCCTGGTGATGTCAATTTTGATGCAGTGCCAACAAAAATGTGCATTAATTCCTCATGCTACTTATTCACTTTTTCTTTCTTCTTTTTTTTTAAAAAGAAGCTCAGTCTAGGCATAGCTACTTTAAACATTATGGTACAGAGGCTGAGAGGGGAGTTGGGACAGGACATAGTCCCAGTGCTGGGATGGGAAGGGGTTGCACCAACTAATCCCCTATTAAAACCTGTAATCAAGGAATTCAAAAGGAACTATGTAAACAGATGCCATGAACAATGAACAACTGTTTTACTACTGAGAACTCAGAAGCAAAATTATGTTATAGCCACAAGCTTTTATTTCAAAATGAAGAAGGATTAAGATGCTCTCCAACAAACCTATCCCTCTCTCCCAAAATCCTACCAGTTGGCTCCTGGCAGCTTTCAAAGACTTTCCCTGAGAAAGGCTCTCCCCCTGGCCTGGGCCACCTCTCTGGTAGGCTGGGGAGTAGGGTGTTGGGTGTGCATGAGTGTGTGCGAGTGTGTGTGTGTGAGTGCCTGTGTGACCTGTTTGGGGAGGGAAGCAATAACTGGTTCCAAGCAGGGTCTCTGTGTGGTCAGCGTTTGCTCAGCAAACAGAAGCCTCTCAAAGGGAATGTAGAGCCATTCCTCCCCCACCCAAAGGGGAGGAAGTAAAAGGTCAGCGGTCAGCTCAGAGAGGAAACAGGGTCGAGTGGTGTGGCGCTTCCCAGGTGAATGCAAAAGCAAACGTGTCCAGGAGCAGAGATTGTAATCTTAAAGGAGTCCCAAGGGAAGTTAATCATTCATATCTCGTCCCTGGGGCCCTCCCCTACTTGAAAAAAGTGCTGCAGCATCTGCAGTAGGGAGTGGGGGGCAGAGGCCAGGGGGTGAGGAGGGGTGAGTTCAGGGGAGGCAGGTACAGTCCAGATTTATTGAGATAAAAGAGTCAGGACAGACCCAAGTCTGGCTGACAAAGATGCTTTAAACCATTCCTCTTACCTTCTACATGTCTCTGGAACTGAATTTATTTTTGCAAAATGACTAGTTTGAGAATCTGACTGACCTCTGGGTCAATTTGGGTGGAACAGGATAGTAACTATGTATGTGAAGACATATATATAAACACACACATATACACAATATACATAGTAAAAAATTCCCACTGTTTGCTACAATTATTCCTTGGTTTAAGCAAATATCTATATATATGAAAGGCTAAGTGACCCTCTATCCATCCATCTGTCTGACTGACCGACCGGGTACATATGACACGCACTGGCAATTTAAAGATAAATGTTGACTCACGCATGCACGATACATACAAATTTCTCGCTGGCACCAACCGCATGCGTGTTTTAATTTTATATACACACTACAATATACATACTATTTTGACATGTAATTTTTAGCAGTAATGTAATTATCGCATGAATCTTTCTTCTAATTAATTTCCTTTTGATGTGCACAAATCCGTGCACTGGGCCCCTAGTAGTATATAACCATCCAGATTAATTGAGAATCTAAGAATTAATTAAAAGAGAATCTAAGAAATGTCTGTCCATTCATTTATTCATTCATTTAACTAACTGATGTTGACTGGGCACCTGCGATGTGCCAATCACTGTTCTCAGTGATGAGAATAGAGACATGAACAAAACAGACAAAAAATTCCCTACTCTAATCAAATTTATCATTTAGTGGTAGAATTATAAAATAAATGAGATGAAATGTCAATTATACAGTATGATAGTGATAAATGCTAAGGAGAAAAAATAATATAGGTAAGAGGATATGATTTGTCAAGGGTGGGGAGGTGGTGTCTGAAATTTTCCATAGGGTGACTTGGGAGCTGGTGTTTTGAATATGTGAGGTTCGAGCCTACCAAGAAAGGAACCAATCAGTGCAAAGGTCCTGAGACAGGATACAACTTGCACATTCAACCTGAGAACCCGGAGCCAAGTGTGGCTGGAGCAGAGTGAGCAGTGAAGCACAGGGGAGCCTAGGAGGTCAGGTCAGAGAGGCTGGGGGAGACAGGAAGATGCCTGAGGAGAGCCTGGCAAACCCCTGTAAGACTTTCAGAGAGGATGCACCTGGGTGAATACATGGAGTTTATTCTTGTATAAAAGTTCATGGAAACCTCCTACAACACTACATATATAATCTTTTTAATGCACATTTTTACAAGAGGGGGCTTGATTGCACAAGACAGTATACTTTGAAGGTCTCAGCCCTCTTGATGTGGTTAAAAGTAAGAGTCACACATCTGCAATGGGAAATGCTCTAAATTCTTTGAGCTACAGGTTCATGGCGCTGGGGCTTTTCCACGCTATGAAAGGTAACACTCAGTGTGACTAAGAGATGATGCAATGGGAGGAAAGAAGAAGGAAGGGAGGTCACCAGCTCTATGAGAGAAGATGCCCTTTGGCCCTTTTCAAAGAGCCAATCTTCACCTGTCCTTTAGGACCCTGGCTTCTACACAGGCTGAAGACTTTCTAGAACTCATAACATTTTTCTCCATAGAAGCAAAGTTATTGAGGATATTAAAAGTCCCAGGTTAACTCATAGAGCCATTTTTTAAAACCAAAAAGTAACTGATAGACTCTACCCAGGTATCAAAGAGTAGAAGAAAACTTTATAAACAGAAAACTACTGAAATTAGTCTAAGAAAATGTCCACTTATTTCTAATGAATACTTTTATCAGAACGACACTAATGAGGATACTTTGCTCCTTCTCCTCCAACACTACCAGCTTCTCCCTTTTTTATCAGCCAAAAACCACATCAACCCTTTCATAAAATAAAGTTGTATGTCCATGTTCTGCACGACCCTGCTGCTCTTTGCTCCATGTCACAGCAAAACACCGGAAAGTCCTGTGCCCCATTCTCACGTCAACCCACCAGACTTGGGTCCTCACTATTCCACTAAAACCACCTTTAATTTCTCCCAAGAACATCAGTGGCTTATTTCTTGCCCAGGCCAATGGTCAGTTCTCTATTCTTACTCTGAGTTTTCATCAGATGCAGTGCCCAGGGCTTCTTGCTTCTTGAATGGGTTCCTTCTTGGGCTTCCATGCCTTCATCTGTACTTGGTGTCTTCCTCCCCCCTGTTGGGCCTCTCGCGTTCCTTTGCTCACCTCCCCTCACCTCTCCTCTCCAGACCTCTAGGGTTCTGTCCCTAATCCCTTCTCGCCTCTACCTAGTCTTTTCCTAGGGGATCTCATCCATGGCTTCAAATACTAGATATAGACGAACAACTCTCAAGTTGGTTTCTCTGGCCTGGCCCCCATCATGTACTCAACACATCTAAAACGTAATATACCTTATACTAAACTACTGCTTCTGTCTACTGGTCTCTTCACATTTCATGGGCCCTGTGCTGTGGTTCCCTCTGCCTGGATACCCTTCCCCACATATCCTCACGGCTGCCTTCTTCTCATGCTTCAGGTCTGGTTGGAATGTCACCTCCTCAGGAATTTCTCCCTAGACTCTGGTCCAGTTACTTTCCATCACAGGATACTAACTTCAAGGTACTTACCAGTCAACACATTACCTTGTTTTTTAATTATTATTAGGGGAAGGAGGGTATTTATTGTATTTTCCCAAAACTAAGCAAGCTCCTTGAAGACAGGAGTGCTGTCTGCTTTTGTTCTGAGCAATCTCCTCCCAGTGCCCAGGGCCCCTCTGGCCGACTGGGCACAGCAGGACAGAACGGGGATGCGAACATCCTGCGCAGTCTCCCGGGGACTCTGGACTGAAGGACTTTAGCTCAATGGTCCTCAGGCTTTTTATTTGGGCACAGACCCATTTGAGAATCTAATACTTCCTGGCTTGGCCCAATTTAGATAGACTCTCGGGTCTGTCTCCCTATAAAAACAACGTGTACAGACAACATTTTGCACACAGTTTAGGGGGATCCTTGGTCTCCCTGAAGCCTGGTGAAGGGCAGCTGCTTCTGTCTTATGGCACTGACTTCACACAAGGGCTAGTTTCACTTTGATACTGAGATCCTTCGTTTCCTTAATTTGAGAGTCAGTCTTACACGCACATGGACGGCTTTCTCCTGGCTGGCTAACAACAGGCCAACGAGAAAAGAAGTGTGTGCCTGCGTCTCCTGCCCTTTCTCCGTCTCCTCAGCTCCTCCCTGGGCTCAGGACTGACAGCGGAAGTGAGAAGCCCATGCTCCTGTGAGGTGATGTGAAGACTCTCTGCTCCCCCTGGTCCTGCCCAGCTCATTCTTTGCACTGACACAGATCCCGGGGCCTGCCCAGCATTTCCAGGGAGGAGGTGGCACTGTCCTGGCCTGGATGGATGAAGAAGAAGGGGAAGGAGCTAAATGATGTGGGAAAATGAGAAGCATCGCACTGCGGGCTGTGGAGTTCTCCTGATCGTGGTCTGCAGGAGACAGTGGGAAGGGCAGAGATACTCCCGGACCTTTGGCAAAGTCTTCAAGTACAGGCATGAACACCAGGGAGTTTGTGTTTCTAACAATTGTTAGAAACTTGGCAGCTTCAGGGTAGAAAATGAATGAGATTCAACACAACAGCCACTTGGAGCCTGACCTGTGCTGGACATTGGCAAAAAGGGGGCAATGGAAGACCAGGCCCAGCCCCGGTGGAGCTGGGTCCTCAGAGGAGACGGGCGAGTAAGTCATGCTGGATGCTATGGTAACAGTGACGAAGGAAATAAGCGGCGCTAGGAAAGGTCTCGGGGGGCACTTCCTTTAGGGAGACTGGTCACAAGAGCACCCGAGGGAGTGGCATTTACGCTAAGAAGACAGAAAGAGATGCGTTTCAGCTCCGAGTGCTTTATCCTGGGAAGCTGCGGGTTCTGTTACCTTCAACGGGTCAATTCTTGGGATTGCCTGGAGCCCACACTTGTGGGTTCTCACGCGGGAAAGCACACACACTCCTCCACCTCTAAACAAAAGGCTTCATTCACCGCCAGGAGGAGTAGCCACGCTATTATCCATGTTGACTCCCCTCCCGTCCTGACCTGAAATCGGAGGCTTGTGAACAAAACCCTGGACAGAGGGGCTGGAGGCCGTGGCCACGTCTTCTGCCTAAACTCAGCTCCTCTGCCCCCAGCCCAGCACCAGACGCCTTTCCTCACAGGGTGCCAGTCGACGCCAACGTTTCCAACCAAGGACACGAGGCCAAAGTTACTTTCAACGATAACAATAATCCAGACGTAGAGGCTTTAATGCCTATAACTCTTATTTAATTCTCAGGCTGTGCTAATATCATCATTATTCTTAGGTTGTAGAAAACCAAATTGGAACCCAGAGAAGTGAGATGATATCCTCACGGTCACAGGACTGCCAAGGAACAGACCGAAGCCCATGCCTTCCGGGTCCCAGCCCCTGTTTTCCAGGAGCCCACAGGGCTTAGTAGCGAACAGCTCCAGGTCCCTGTGCCAGCAGATGACCCGGAGACATTAAGGGGGCCTGGGGCCATGAAGAGGTTATCCCCACACCCTGCAGCTACTTCTACTGCTTCTGGGCGTGGTCCAATTTAGATCTACCCTTTTACCAAATGCCAGGATATTATGGCCTCTCCTAGATTTGCAGTGACTGTTTTCTTTAAAACACTGGCTGGGTGTTGACTTTTGTGTGCCAGGCATTGTGCTGGGGAAACAGTGATGGGCAAAAGAGAAAAGGTCTCTCTGTCCCCTCAAGGTGTGTATGTGGGGGGAGATGAGTAGGGGGGAGGGGGAAGTGGGGAGAGTAACAGGCAGTCAAATGAAAACAAACGCATTTCATTCCAGACCATGATACACACCATGAGAGAAAAGGATGGTGAGCTGTGGAGCACACTGCAGGGGAGAAGAGAAGATGACTGTCCGTGCAGTGAGAACAATCTGTGCCCCGCGGCCTGTGCAGGAACGCTGTGCAGGGCTGAGAGTTGGTAATCTGGTGAGAATGTACAACTTTGTGCCGAGATGTAGCTTTTTACACAGTGAGAGCTACATTATCTCATAAAACCCTATCTCAAACAGCTTTGGCTGACAATAGCAGCCGCAAAGATTCCCGTGTCATTGTCCCCATGGCCAGTTAGGAGTAACAGCAGATTAGAAAGTTCATCTGGTATTTAGGGAACAAGTGAGAGCTGGGCCTTCCTGCATCTTTGATCATGGTAACAAACCTGGTGATTTAGAAGAAAATAGAAAAAAAAAACCACAGAAAAACAAAAGAGGCAAATCCACATGGTAATCTGCTCTTTAAAAAAGCAAAAAAGAAAAGAAAAAGCAAATTGAAACTAACAGCATGGATATCAGGAGCTCTATTTTTGTAATGGTGTCATGTGTGCATAGGGAGAATCATAGAGTTCAAATATTTATTTCCGAAGCTGGAGTATTATCTCTATTGAGATGGGTGGGTAATGAATAAAATATTTCTAAGACATTCTTTGGTTTCTTCTAAATGTGGCTCTAGCTGCAAGTGTCCTGGGCAGGGTGAGATAATGGAGGCGGGGGAGGCGGGGCGGGGTGGGGAGGGGAAGCATGTACTAGTAGGTGCTACTCACGGGCAGCCTTGAGCAGATGTGACCTAAGCCAGCAGTCTGGGGACTCCGGTCTCCCATGGGCCCCGGTCAGCAGCTCTCATGCCCTCTCACGCCGTTGAGCATGCCGCAGAGCACTGACAGGGCGTCGGTTTGGCCAAGTCACTTCCAAAGTCTGGCTCTCAGATTGCCTGCCTGCGCAACGAGTGCCAGCCCAGAGGTTCTCTAAGACCCCTCCAAGCATGCAGGTTTTAAACCCTTCCCACTGAAGTCCTTTTTCAAGAGGAAATTCATTTGCCCTATGAATGTGACTCCTGGTCCATGAGTCCCCTGCTGGGGGCTGCCCTTGAGTTTACTGTGGACTTTCTAGGTGTCAGGTGTTGTGTCAGATCTTGTAATGCCTCCTCCCACAGAACTCTTCCTACAACCCTACGAGGCTCAAAATCTGTTCTGTACCGTAGCTTTGATATTTCAGTGTTTCCCTTCTGAGTCTAAAGGGACTATAAAATAGGTTCGCAAAACCTTCCACAATCTCTAAACCTCAATCTTGTCTAAGTCAAAAGAAAAGAACTGTTAGTTTGGCAAAGAGCCCACCAACTCTGTTTGCCTAGTGGGGAGGGTAGCTGCAAAGTTACAGACTCGTTAAGAATTAAACTCCTTCCAAAAAACAGAATTCAAGTCCTTCCACTTGACCATTAGTCTCTAAGAGAAACCTGTTTTGAATGGAGGAAGAAATGTTGCTCTGGGTATTGAAAACCAATTGTGTGCCAGAATGTACAATCAAAACTCATAATACCCCAGTAAAATAGATTTTATTATTCCCAACTCACAGGTGACCTACAACTCTGAGAGGTTATGTAAATTGCTCAAGGTCACATGGCTAATGAGTGCTAAAGAATAAGTCTGCCTGATTTACAAATCAGAATCCTTCTTGGGTTTTTTTAAGCTCTCATTTTTAAAATATATATTTAAAATGTTTTTATTGCTTTCAGGGAGAGAAAAGGAGAAGGAAAGAGAGAGAGAAACATCAATGACGAAAGAGAATCATTGATCAGCTGCCTTCTGCACGTCCCCTACTGTCATGGGCTCTGCTTCGTGAATCAAAACTCTGCAGGGATCAAATCTGCAACCCGGGCATGTGCCTTGACCAGGAATTGAACTGTGACCTCCTGGTTCATAGGTCGATACTCAATCAACCACTGAGCCACACTGGCCAGGGCAAGCTCTCATTTTTATTGAGTTTTTATCATGCCATCTTCTATGCTAAATTCTCCGATCTTATTTAATCCTCTGACAAGTCCTATGTAGTGGGTATTATTATCCCGATGCATATGAGAATATTAAGAAGCAGTGGGGTAAATAACTTGTCGAAGGCACACTGCTAGTGAGACCCCACGAAGTGGAATCCATGACTGAAACCAGCTGAAGCACCTCTGAATTTTTGCCTTGAGTCTGGTCCTTGGCACATGGAGGATAGTTTCCTTCACTTTGCCAATAGCCACCTGACCAGTCAAGTATTGAGAGTGCACTGGCAACCATCTTTACCTAGGGGCCCCTTTCTTCTTCCCTTCCCCTCTCCCTCTCTACAACAGTAGGTGACGCCATGGGTAGGTAACATCCTGGTAGTTCCTAGTTCTGTAAATTCATTTAAATGCAGAGAGAAAAACTCTCATTCAATTCACAGCACAGTACAAACAAACACTACATGTGTAGGTTCAGTTGCAGGCAGCTAGCTGGACCCAGACAGAATCTCCATTCTTCAGCCAACCTTCTCCCAAACGTGGCACCAGGAACAGTGCAGTATGGATTCAAAAGTGTGTGTATGGCGCCAGGCAGCCCCATCACCAGTAGTGAAATCATACTCAAGGCTCTGTGCTTCTACAGGGACTCAGGGCATCATCTGTACACACAGACGTCAGAATTAGAAGGAAAATGTAGAATACGGGCTTTGTGTGCAGCCCACACTAGTGTGCATGCATTTAGCTCCAAGAACGGTCTTTGCATTGCTGTTTATAAGCACAAAAGGGCTGGAATTCACGGAACATCCATCCATAGGGAAAAAGTTCATCAAATTGTGGCTCTTCTATAGAATGGAGTACTGTGTAGCCATTAAAAACGATGTTGATAAATCCTGTTATAAAAACCATGCTTGTGCTGTCGTGTCAAATTACAACAGTAGATTAGAAAACACTTCTCATTTTTTAGAGGGTGTATAACGTAGCAGCGAAAATTGGGGACTATCGGGTACACTCCCTGGCTCTGCCACGTCTAGGTGCCTGGCTCTGCACATGTGGCTTAACCAGTGTGCATCTGCTTCACCTTCTGAATAGTGGGTTCTTACTCCTAGAGTTATTGTAAAAATTAAATGAATCAATACACGTGAACAGCTTAGAACAGTACCTGGTTCATAGTGAATGGTCAAGAATTTGGGTCTTTCATTTTATTTATTTTTTAAATATCCATCCAAGGATTTGTTTCTACTGATTTGAGAGAGGGAGAGAGAGAGAAACATTGATTGGCTGCTTCCCATATGCATCCTGACTGGGGTTCGAACCTGCAACATGTGGGGTGCATGAGACAACACTCTAACCAAGGGAGCCACCAGCAAGGGCCCAAGAACATTTGGTCTTTTAGAAAATAAATTGTGCTTACACGAATAGGAAAAAGTCTAGCAGTCACCAAATTGTTAAGGGTTGTATGGCATCATAGCCTTTTACTTTCCCCCCTACTGTTTGCTTATCAGCATTTTCTAGTTTTCCATAAGAAAACAAATGTTTGGCTTTGTCTTTAATGAGGAAGAAAATCACAATTAATTAAAAAAAAAACACCCCTACGTTCTAATGAGAAACAGAAACCTCACCAGCCCTTGTTTATTAGAAAAGCAGTGGGTCAGGCCAGGTAGTTACAAACCGTATAGCGTTTCCTGGTCTTTTCTAGTTCAGTGCCCTAATAGCAAGAAAGAATCTGCACCCCAGCCCCGTGGTCCTGAAGATTCAGAGGCAGGGCTGGGGAGAGGAAGAGAGCAGAGAGATGGGAAAGCCTGATTTTATTCACAGCAATCCACTTGGTTTAAAATGTCAGGAAGTTTAGAGGATTAAGGGTATTACAGCCGCTATTCATAAAGGTGTTTTGTTAGAGCGTCCAAATAGCAATCTGGTGAAATAAGCCTTGCACAGCCTTAAATGAAAGCCTGCTACAGTACTTAAAGTTTCCTAGAGAAGGAAAAAGACCCCCAGGTATTCATTTACCTCAAGAGCAGCTGCCTGGAAGATACTGTAATGTATCCTTGTGCAGCCAATGCTACAAAACAGCTTACCCGTCGCCCAGTGAGGAAGTTCGAGCCCAGATCACCGCGGGGAGAGCTGCAATTAGCAGTAATGAGAGGCATGTCTGCATTCTGATAAGAGCCACAGCTGTACACATATTATAGGCTCGGGCCTCTTGCCACAGAATCCAAGGACACTTAAAACTGCTGGAGTCTAAGAGGCAGAAGGCATGTTCGATTTCAAAATTCACAAATTAAACAAGCAGGAGTGCCTGCTACACTTATCTCACAACACATCTGGGATGGGAAGGTCATGGGAAACTCTGGGGACCAGAGGGGAGTCGCTGTTACAGAGCTGGAATGAGCACACAGGCGCTGTGCCGTGTAAGTCCATGGACACGTGTTCCCATGTTCGCTCTCACACGCGGGGCAGACAGTCTTGTAAATGAGGCTCTAAATCAAATGTCTGAGGCACAGATTCCACTCCCCCCTCCCAGTTTCTCATGAGATCATGGAAAGTGTCTCAAGAGAGAAGACTTCTTCACCATTAGGGACGACGATGGGGTCAATGTGAGAAGTGTTAGGGTGGAGAACAGGTGGGGTTTGGAGATAGGCTGAGCGAATTCTGGTTCCTCGAACCGGCTGAGCTGTACGAACGGGGGCTCGTCTACCTGTCTGAGCAGTTTTCTCATTTGGTGGTGGTGACTACACAGGTCCTTTGCCCCTCAATATGTTTAGAGGGTAGAAACGGTGGCAGGTGTGTATAACGTGTGTGGTGCTCTGATAAAATTCAGGGTACTATGGAAGCAAACAGGAGGGTCAGCTGGCCTGGTCTTGGGGGTTGGGGCGGTTAGGGCAGGCCTCCTGGAGGAGGTGACACAATGAGACCTCTGAAGGATCTGAACCAAACTGCAGGTGGGATGGAGTCGAGATGGAGGGAACATCGTAGACACAGGAACCAGTCTCCGCAAAGGCTGTAAAGCGAGAGAGAGGATAGTTTCGGAGAAACGGCAAGGAGTTCAGTGCGGTTGCAGTGAGGGGGAAAAAGAGGTAGGAAATAATGAGGCCAGATTTCATAAGCCCAGTAACAGAGTTTGAACTTGACCCTGGGGGGCATCAGGGAGGTCAGATGCATTCACTGCTGCTGTGAAAGCCATGGGAAGCCAGGGTGCAGATCTGCCAAAGAAAAATCACCCCAGCTCTGTTCACTCCCAGGTCAGAATCTCCCTCTCTTGCTTGCATTTATCTAATTTCTCTGACAAACAGCATTTTGAAAATTATTTGCACCGCAGGGAAAGCTCCAGGTCACAGCAGGGTCTACCTCATGCTCGTCTGTGCAGGTTCTAGGGACTCTGTTCAGACACCACCGAGTTTCCCAGCACCCACCTCCATGCAGTTTACTTTCAGTAACCAAGTCCCAAATCTTACACACGGCTGGCTGGCTGGTGAACTGAGGTGCCCTTGAAATCTGATCTGAAAAGGAACTGAGGGGCCACATGGCTCAATCCCCTCATTTTATGGGTGAGCTCAGATGAAAAGCAAGTCCTTTGCATGAGGTCACAGAGTTTGCTGACAGGTGAGACCTCAGACCTCCAACCCCCAACCCATGCTTTTGCTTCACCCCCCCCACCCCCCGCCCCTCCGTTATGGGCCAGGACTTCCACATTCCCACCCCGCTGTCAGGATCTCACAGAGGCCTGTCCAGCCACGAGGGGACAGGGAGTCTCATTTGTCAGCAAACTCTGCAGGAAGGAAGGGAAGAGATGGTCCGAGAGGATGAATGTGATAAGAAGGGAAGTAGTGAGAGTGATCTTATCTATTAAAAAAATGCAGCAACATCACAGCAGGTCGAGGAAAAGAATCAACTCTATTTACGCGAGGTGCTTCAAGGTAATGAAAAGTGCTCCCAGCGTTACCCTATTTGGAAACAGTTATCAGATGCCAGGGGATGAAGCGTGTGCAGACACACACACACTATTCCGTGCAAATGGTCTAGCTAGCAAAATAACCAGAGGGGGAAAAAGATCTGAGCAACTTCAATTTTCCACTGCTACGTGGATCAAAGTCACGGCAGCAGCAGAAGAAACACACACGTCTAAATTTAGGCATCGCCCACTCCGGGGAATTTCTTCCCAGGGGCTGCTGTGTGGACACAGCCCCGGTGTGAATGATTTTCCTCTGAGCCTCTCTATCTGGGCCTGAGCAGGGCCTGAGGGTCAGGCGGGAGGTGCCGGCTGCCAGCCTGCTCTTGCTCATGTCCCTGAGGTCTCGCCTAGCTGTCAGGGGGCAGCGAAAGCTCTGGGAGTTTTTGGACCTCAAGAGGTAGCTGAGGAGAGGACAATGAAGATGAAAGGGGAAAAAAGACAGACACACATGAAGACAGAAAGATACACACACACACACACACATTTTAGTGGAAATGAAAACTCACTGTGAGAGCAAACAGAGAATTTCAGTGTAAATGTAAAGAAGGAGGCCTACACTTTGTAATAATCTATTAGTTTTGGTCGATTGGTTTCGTGTGTACCGTCCCCACTGTGATGTGAGCACACTGAGAGCGGAGACCACATCTGTCGTGCTCACCACTGTATCCTCAGCACCTTGTTAACTGCAACCCCACAGTAACTAGTGAATAAATATGAGAAAAGTAAATGAGGAGGCCTAGTAACGGAAAAGCAGACCGACCGACTTAAGCTTACAATACACAGGTTGCGAGTTCCGAACTCCTGTGCTGTTCCCTTGTCTCCGCTGACCGTCCCACAAGACTGGCAGCGCGGTAAAGCATAGTGATGCTCTCTCCCCATGCTGCAGACACGAAATATTCTGACAGATTCTGAACAGCAGAGTAAAACAAAGGGTCCAAGGTGAGGGGCGGGTGTGGCAGACAGTTGCTCTGGCCCAGGCTGATCTTGGAAGACCATCACAGCAGGAGCCCCAGCACCCTGGTGGCCACCACTCCAGGCACCTGTTACAGCTGCTGATCAGCGGGCTCTCACACCAGGCCCGATGTAGATAAGAACCAAATGTGCCTTACCTTTCAAAGGAGAACTGATTTCCCCAAGGACTGGCTTTTGTCGTCCAGCCAACCTGTCACACCTATCTCCTCCTGGTGACCGTGAATACACTCTGCTGGCTAAATTTAGACGCGGAGGGCCTTTTCTGAGCTGTCATGTCACTGCAGAGAAGGGCAGATCAGTTTCCTCGGTGCAAACAATACCACTCACCCGACCGATGCGGAGAGATGAGGCCGGGCGACAAGGGGCTCACAGGCGCTCTCATCATGGCCCTACCCCTCCAGGAAAACTTCCACATCCTGGGCATATGGGCAGCGGGTCTCAGTTATTTATTTATTTATTTAAATGTATTTTTCTATTGATTTTAGAGAGGAAAGGAGAGGAAGAGAGAGGAACAGAAACATCAATGATGAGAGAGAATCATTGATCAGCTGCCTCCAGCACGCCCCCTCCCGAGGATTGAGCCCACACCCCAGGCATGTACCCTTGACAGGAATCGAATTTGGTACCTTTCAGTCCACAGGTTGATGCTCTATCCACTGAGCCAAACCAGCCAGGGTGCGAGTCTGACTTTAAAGACTTCTAGGAAAGGATGTGCCAGCATGTCACTGAGTAACCTAGTTCCTCTGTTTCAGAAAGCTTGCTCCTACAGAGACCTTACCAACACTTCCTGTGAGACAAAAAGTAACTGCTCTTTGGAGACCAGGGTTCTAGTCTCAGAGGCACCTCCAAACACGTGCAAATTCTTTTAGGTTTTTGTAGCTCAAACCCCTCAGCTGTAAAATGAGGATGCCTGGCTGGGTTGTCATGAGGATTAAATGAGTACATTTTGATACAGTGCCTGGTCATAGTAAGTACTACATAGATCAGGGGTCCTCAAACCACGGCCCGCGGGCCACATGCAAATACAAATATTGTATTTGCTCCCGTTTTGTTTTTTTACTTCAAAATAAGATATGTGCAGTGTGCATAGGAATTTGTTCATAGTTTTTTTTTTAAACTATAGTCCGGCCCTCCAACGGTCTGAGGGACAGTGAACTGGCCCCCTGTTTAAAAAGTTTGAGGACCCCTGATAGATGTTAGTATTATTACATCAGCTCCTCCAGCTGTCTCACCTCCGGCAAGTGCACTTCTCCAAGCCTCACTTTAGGTCCCTGATGTGAAACATAAAGCTCACACTGACTCCATTTACAGGAGTTTGTCAGGATGGACTGAGGCAAAATCCTTGGAGCGTTGAGCCCACTGCTGGGCACACAGGATGTGCTTTCCGTGCTCCTCTCTCCCTATTGAAAACCTGCCGCTCCGGGTGGGAATCCTTCCCCCTCGTTCCGTTGTTACAGAGCGAGTAAAAAGAAGCAAGCCACTTGAGACGGAAATCATTCCCAAATATTTACTGGGCTTCCAGTATGACAGTTCCTCCCCAGGTCCTGGCTGTGAAAGTGTTAAGGCAGACAGAGGGTCTCTGTTGTCTGAGAGCTCAGGGTCTAGAGAGAATGAACCAGAGGCACATCGGTTCCTGCCCTGCCTGGGAGTGGATTCTTCCTTCCGAATAACAGCTATCATTTATGGGGATTACCACAGGTGGGCCTCACACCGACTCCACCAGGCAGGGCCTCTTATTATCTGCATTTCCTTACTCTGGGCCATTTATTTGGTTGGTAAGTGGCTGAGCTGTGATCTGGCTCTCCCGGATTATTTAGGTAAGAGGGTATTCCACAGCCTCGGCTCTTCACCACGGCATCACAGTGCCTCGGGTTTAAGGTCTTACAGCAAAAGAAGCATGCGAAAGCCCTGGCTGATTTGTCTCAGTGGTTAGAGCGTCAGTCAAAACACACCATTGGACACCTAGGCTCACCATGACCGGGGAGAATTCTAGAGGATAAAAAAAAGCATGAGAGAAAAGAAAGGCAGATGAGAAACCCCGACTGCCTAAAGCCCATCTGGTGGCATCCAGAACAGAAGCCATGGCCAGTGCAGGCCAGGATGGGGGCTAATGCCCATAATTTGAAAGGCAACCTAGTGGATTTAGATGCTATCTTGTTACGGCACCACCTTAAGTTACACCGAGGCAGCGGCAGGGAGAGGGGATTTATGAGAACAGCAAGAGGGAGCCACTCTTGGAAGGAGGTTCTGAAAGAATTAACTGTAACCTGATCAGAACATCAAAACACCCAGCGTTTGAGCCCATTGTTTTATGTTCCATTAGCGCGGGTGGTCATTTCCTCGATGGCAGCCGGAGAGCCCTGGCCACGGTGCTGCCAGGCTGGGGTGGGGTGGGGGGGCGGGGGGGGGGGGTTGCAGCAAGCTTCATGGGAGGAAAGGCCAGGGCTTTACGTGTGTGAGTCACAGGAGGGAAACTGAAGCACAGAGAATGCTTAGGTGACACTGAAACATGGATTCTGAAACTCAAGGTTCCTCCTAAGAACACGTTAGCTGGGCAGGCTCATGCTTGGGCACCTAAAAAGAACAAATGCAGCCTAACCGGTTTGGCTCAGTGGATAGAGCGTCGGCCTGCGGACTCAAGGGTTCCAGGTTCGATTCCGGTCAAGGGCATGTACCTTGGTTGTGGGCACATCCCCAGTAGAGGGTGTGCAGGAGGCAGCTGATCGATGTTTCTCTCTCATCGATGTTTCTAACTCTCTGTCCCTCTCCCTTCCTCTCTGTAAAAAATCAATAAAATATATTTTAAAAAAAGAAAGAACAAATGCAGCCTTTCAGGTGCTTTGCAGGAGGATGTAGTGACAGCTGTTTCTGGGAGTTCCAGGGGAGCTTCTGGATGGGGCTCCCTCCCTGCAGTTCAAAGAGCCCTGGGGTTTGAGAACCACTTTTCAGGGTCCGGGAGGCCTGCCAGCGAGGAGGGCTAGAGGCTCACCATGACCGGGGAGAATTGTAGATGTCTTCTCTTCAAGCTCTCCCGACACCCCACGGGCCCTGCATGCCTTCTAGTAGCTATTAGATGTTATTAACAATAGGACAAAACCAGAAGCTAGAAAGCCCAGATCCAATAAATTGAACGGTTGTTTTTCTCACTGA
Source organism: Myotis nattereri (assembly GCF_964212035.1). NCBI lineage: Eukaryota > Metazoa > Chordata > Mammalia > Chiroptera > Vespertilionidae > Myotis > Myotis nattereri. Next base: position 28,656,725 of record NC_138084.1, read on the forward strand.
AGAATGGAAGCAGTGGATCCTAATCATTCAAGATGGTCGGTGACAATCGAGAGCTCTGATCGCCTCCCTGGCCCTCGGAGGCGAGTGCGGAGCCACTTTCCACCACAGCCCTGGCGCGTCCCTCCACCAGGAGGAGCGTGTGCGGGCAGGTGGGGATGAGCCCCTCGCCTCTCCCACCAGGAGGGCCCAGCTGCCTCCTCCTTGGAGAGGCACAGGCAGAAACAGGTGTGATTCTTTTCCCGGTTGGACTCACGTGGAGCTACTGCAGAGATGGAGGGGGATGGCTCAGGTAGAACAGGAGAGGCCGTGTCCCACACCTGGCCCCGTGTGTCACTAGGGAGGAATGCAGTCATTTAAGAATATGGAGAGGGCTTGAGTGGGGGCCAGAGGAGCTGGGTTCTAGTCCTGCTTGCTGTGTGACTCCGGACAAACGATCCAGCTGCTTTCTGGCAGCCGCATCATCCAACATGAGGGGGAGGTGCGAGTTTCCCCTCACAGGTGGGCATCATGTGATATGAAACATCAATACGGGTCTCGTTTGAATCTAGTCCCATCAATGACCAGCTGTTCCCCCAGCTGTGATACTAACCTCACCGGGTGATGGATGGTGTGGACGGATGCACAGCACACGAGAGCACGGGGCACAGGGAGGCCAGGGCTTGTCCTTGTCCACTCTGGGTGACCTCAGAACCCTCTCTCCCGGTGGCAGTCAACATCTGGGCCTGCTCTCTTGGTGCCTACTGGAGGGCTGGTTGCTTAGGGCAGAAGGCATTTCCCAGCTCACTTCCTCCCAGCTGCCCTCCAGTTTACAGCCCATCTATGGGGACACCCGGGCCCCTGGGTGTTTGTGTAGTGTTTAATCATTAGGAGGTGGCCTGTTCTAATACCATGAGCCCAGGGCATCGACAAATAAGTCAGCTATTTGCCTCAGTCTATCAGAGTCTGTTTTCAGAAGGCTTTTCTCCAAGGACATAGGGGTGACCCCTGACGTGGCTGGGAGCCGGGAGCCGGTGACTTCCTAAGGGTGAGGTGTTAAGTATCAGAGTGAAACATCTGCCAGCCTGGAAAACACACCCTGGGCCTTCAGAGAGCACCCCCATCTGGCCCCCGCTTTCCTCCTTCCCTCCCTGCCAAACCCGGGCTACGCATTCTCCTCACCACTGAAATCCCACTTGTTTTCCAAGATCCATGGACAGTGCCCTCCTTCAGGAATCCTTCCCAGACTACCCTGTGCCAGACTCTCTGACCTCTGGACCCAGGGCACTGATATCCCGGCCCGCACTGCCCTTTCCCTCAGCTACTCGTGACCTGGTGAGGACACCAGTGTCTATGAAGAAGGCTCTACTCTAGGTCCCTAGGTCCCCAGAGCACGACCACAGTACCCACAAGTCCCCCGTGGGTGCTATGCCGAACCACAGGTCACCTCAGGCAGGCCTGCCTCTTATCTTTATTGAAGAGCTACCGTGCTAAGGGTGGAACCAGTGCTGAGAGTGAGAAAAACCAGTGTTCACAGTGAGAAATCCAAGGCCTTGCCTGGGGAAACATAACTGAAACTGAAGTTTAGCTCAACAAGTCTTAACTGCTCATTGATAAATAAGATAACCCACGCCTTCAACTTAACATAGAGAAAAGAGTCACGGTTTTGTTAGGAGTTAAAATAAAGGCTCGCACAGGGTCCTTCCGGAGCTCCAAGGAAGGAAACTTACTGAGATGCCTTGCAAGGTGGCATTGGAGCTGAATGCTGGGCGGTGTGTGTTGGCCTCGCAAAACAAGGCCAGGGGCGGGCATCCCACGGGTAAAGCAAGCAGACCCGGAACACGGCAGCACGTGCGGGAGAGTGAGACGAGTTAGGTGCTGTGGCTAATGAAGAGGAAGGTGGGGCTGGTGTGGCAGCAGGGGCCAAGCCTGGGCGGGCGACGCCAGAGGTTTGCACTTTATCCTGCCTCTGACTGGGGTCACGGGATTTTAAGCAGGAAAGCGATGCCCAGGGTCGGAGCGATATTTGGGGAGGGTCACTGTGGCTGTGCTGGAGATGACATGTGGGGGGAGCAACAGGAGAGTGGCAGCGAGAGCAGGGGACCAGTGCCAGGATCATGGGCCGTGAAGCAGATGGATGGAGAGAGAAAGGAACAGCTCTGGGCTCCAGGGGAGCTCCAATCTGTAAGGGGGGACTGACCTCCTGGGCACCAGAGTGGCTGGGTCATTAGCATGACAAGTGCTGCCTGTGGACGCAGGGCTCCCCTGCAGACTTCCTGCAGGGACATTCAAGGCCAGGGCCCACATTAGCTCTACCAGCTTCGGCTTTGCTCTCTAGCCCTTTATTCCAGATCATTAAGAGCACAGCCCTTTGTTTAAAGTGCGAGGCAAGGCCATTTAATTGTCCTAGCTAGACACCCTGCTTTACTCCCCTCTGTGCACCCCTCCGCACCCCGGCACAACCCCTGCAAGGTCAGTACCCCAGGCCCTCCCACGGCAGCTTCTTCATCCCAGAGCATGAAACATAATCAGTGCACGCTCTGCGGCCCCCTCCAATTATGCCTCTGATCTTGACTTCCAAAAGCAGAGCTGAAATTATAGCCTGGCTCAGAGAGACCTACGAATCCACAGGGTCATAAACCCTTTCAAGTCCCTTTTCAGGACCTCTGCGGGGGATTTTAACAGGTTTGCACCTCTGAGGCTGTTACAGGAGGTTTGCTGGCCAATTCCAAAGAGTGGGACCTCCTGCCAAGACGCGGACTGTGTTGACTATCCCAGCTTTTGCCAGTTACTCACTGGGGTCTCAGGACTTGAATGATATTGTCTACTTCTTCTCCCACCAGAGTTCCCCAGGAACTGGAGAAGCAGAGGTACAAGAGCTAATGAGACCCCCCCCCTCCCCCCCGCAAAGCAGAATCACAAAGAGAAGGGTACCTTGAGGCATGGAAACGATGCAGGAAGTGGCCACAGCGCCTGACCTGGGCTGAAAGGACCCAGCCTTACATCCAGGCTCCCCAGGCCTCCCTTCCCATCTGCAACCAGCATTCTAACCACTCACAAATAAAACTTGCTGCCACTAACAGGGTATTCAGGGGGCCCAGGCACTGAGCTAACAGGGTCCGTACACTGTCCTCATTCACTGTCACAGCAGCTCTATGAAGTGGGCTCATTTTTACGTTACAGATGAAGACATGGGGAGAGTATGGGGGTCAGAGATTTGAAATAATTTCCCCCCAAAAGGTAGTGGGCTGGGTCAAACCATTCAGTCTCCCACAGGAAAAGCTCCTGGATACCGCCAATCCCATATCTGAAGGCAGGCTGGGGTCACAGTTAACTTACTTTGAGGACTTTATGAGGACTGAGTGCGATGGTTCGCCATAAACCACGGCACCAGGGTTGGTCTGTGTCAGCCATAGGAGTTGTTGATTGCCACAGACGCCCCATTCTGATTGGTCAGTGTGCTGTTCTGATCGCTAAGTGCCCTGTTCTGGTTGGTTGGGGCCTGCATTGCAGAGCGGGACAGTCATTCCTCATTCATGGTGTATGTAGTGCGTACCCCTCAAAGCCAGGCACAGTCTAGAAAGGAGATTCACCTGTTTTACTGATACTGATAGTCCAGTGGGGAGACATAACAAAAAATAAATAAAATAAAAAATAAACACAAATGCAAACAAGGATGTGAAATAAACAGACTAAATGCTCTAAAAGACACCACGGGGAGAACTTCGTTAGTCAGAGTGGTCAGGGAAGGCGGCTCTGAGCGGTGGCAGATGTTTGAATTGAGACCCGAAGGAGGAGGGGTGGGAAGAACATCCCTGGCAGGCGGAATAGCGAAGGAGTTTCCTGTGGGAGACTGAATGGTTTGACCCAGCCCACTACCCTTTTTGGGGAAAACGGTTCTGAAGGGAGACAGGGTCTGGCAGGTTCAAGAGACTGAAGGGAAGCATGAGTCGGGGTGGATAGGGATTAGGACATGCCCTGCCTTGGAGGCCATGGCAAGGAGCCTGCATTTCAGTCTATAAACAGTGGGAATCCACTGGGGTGAAGGGTTAGGCAGGGGGCAGGGGATCAGATACCCGGGGAGAGATGGGGAGAAGATCACAGGGGCTGCTGGGCGGAGAATGTACACATGATGCCACGGAGGGGACCGTGGGCCCAGTCAGGAGGCCACAGTGGGATCTCAACAAGAGACAGCGCGGCCTGGGCCCCATGATGGCAGGTGAGAGAGCAAAAAGGGAAGAGGCTGGAGAGAGCATTCGAAGGAACTATGCCCGAGACTTCCTAATGGACTGGAAAAGGAGAAAAAACCTAAATATCCAGTATGTCTCATTAAACATTCTTAGGATAATAATAATAATAATAATAATAATAATAATAAATTATTATGCTATCAGCCATAGCTGGTTTGGCTCAGTGGATAGAGCGTGGGCCTTCGGACCGACCGACGGGTACTGGGTTTGATTCTGGTCAAGGGCACATACCTCAGTTGCAGGCTCAATCCCCAGCCTTGGTCAGGGCGCATGTGGGAGACAACCAATGTGTCTCTCTTACATTGATGTTTCTCTCTGCCTCTCCCCCTCCCTTCCACTCTCTAAAAATCAATGGAAAAATACCCTTGAGTAAGGATTAACAACAACAACAAAAACGCAACCAGAGAACAAAGCAGAAGTTAAAGGGAAACCCTGGAGGGATGAGAGGCCCCCAGCCCCCAGGACCCAGTCTGGGGTAGGGCCGGAGGGAGCAGGGCAGGGAGGTTTCCCAGAAAAGGCAGGGCAGGGGCCTGTCCTGGAGCTGAGTGGGCGTCACTCAGATAAGGAGAGCCAGGAGGTTATTCCTGCTTGTTCCTAGAGAGAGCTAGATCCGTGGACTATTCACCACGGACTTACCTGCCCTTTAGGAGACAGGCAGCACGTGTCCTGGAGAGAATGCTGGCTCTGGAGTCAGACAGACCTGGTTGAAACTGGAGCTCTGCCACTCACTGCCTGTGCCCCCAGCAAGCAATGTGGACTCCCTGGCCCAGGGCTCCTGCCTGGCTGAGTCCTTTGGGAGGTTAAAGCCAATATGCAGAGTATCCAGGAGAATCCTGGGACACAGCAGGTGCTCACGAAGTCAGAACTGTTGTTGCTGACGATGAGTGAGTCTCAGACTGGGACCCCAGATGGCAAACTGCCCAAAGTCCGGGAGGACTGCCGGCAGCCTCCCAAGCGACCGCATCTCTGGTGCACCCAGGGCCCTCAGGAGTTGCTCCCACACGATAAGAAAACATGGACCCCTGCAGCAGAAGGCAGGGCAAACCTGGAGATCCACCCTCATCTCCCCACAGAGTGCTCCGCCAGCAAAGCCAGCTCTGGCTGACCAGACAGCACCCAATGTGCTCCCACACTCCCCTTCTTGAGTCCACCCGCGCCCCCGTAAAAGGTGCCGTGACCGACTCCCACCCCAACCCAGATGCCCTGTGGTTCTGCAGCCCATCTCTCCAGGCCTTCCCCACATCCACGTCCCAACACCCCAAAGCAGCAGCCAGGGAGGATGCTTTTTAAGCCTCATTTTGCCACTGGGGAAACCGGAGGGCTGTGCGTCCCTCTCCCCCAAACTCAGGGCAAGCTAACGGAGAGGCAGCGATAGAAGTCCTGGAGCCATGCAACCCGTTTAATCTCTCCCACACAGTCTTGCACCATCCCTCAGAACATCCGTCTCCCTTCAGATCTCCCTTCAGGCAATTTCACAGGACTGAGCACCGTGGGGTAATGAGGAAGATAAATCAAAGCGCACAGCACAGCAGACGAGGAGAAACAAGGAGAAACAACGGGGCAGCAGCCCAGCAGACAAAGCCGTCTCCTAAAGCCGCCTCCTCTGGGATGGTACAGAGACGGAGAAATGCCAGGGGCCGCCAGGGAGGCCACTCCTCACTCCCCCGGGGGAAGGGGGCTGGAGGGGGAGCCTGCAGGTCACCAGGTGTGATCAGTGTGACAAAGGCAACTCCTAGCCTTTCCTGAAGGCTGTGGCACTGAAGTAGTTAAATGTTCTTAAGAGAAAAACATGACACTCCTTGCTTCAAGCTTCCCTACTCTTCTCCTAAGTCAGGGTTCCCTCAACAACGCAGGGCCTGGCTGGAGCCGGAGCCTGGGGAGTCAGACCTGAGAAGAGGGGTCTTACGGGTCAGTGGTCCTGATGCCATCGCCTGTGTAAGCGAGGTTCCCATCTAGAAGGATGGCACCCATCGAGCCCTGAAGACAAGGAAGGCAAGCGCAATGGTGGAGGGCAAAGGCTGTGTCCAGAGAGAGGCAAATTCAAATCCTAACTTCACACGGAAGCTTTGGGGAAGGGATGTCACCTTTCAGAGTCTGTTCCTTTATACGTATCACTCATGGTTTCCTTGTATAAACCCAAGTGCTGTTTTGTGGTGCAGAAGTCTGGTGTTGCCAACTGCATGAAAAATCGCAGGACAGGGAAGTCCCTCCAAGCCCCCCACCGCTGCCCGGTCCCCAGGCTGACCGCCCTGTCCCGGGACAGGCTGTACTGATTTAAGAAGCGATGTATATCCAAGTCCAATTAAATCCTGAGTCAAAACACCCACCCGAATAAATGCAATTCACTGCTCATCAGTCACTTGGAATTTTATCTTGATGCAAATGAGACCACAATTGCACGTGCTTCCACTCCTAGTATAGTTATGGTGACACTCCACGTTAGAGCAAGAGCCTCTGCAGTGAATGAAGGAAGACCTCCTGCCAGGCATCGGAGGGTCCCGGCCCCGCACTCTCATTCGCGGCTCTGTCCGCCTGGGACTCCCCCTTTTGGAAGATTTCATCTGGTCCTTCAGCTCTGGGCATTCTCAGCCCCTGCCCCAGCACCCTCCTTTCTCGCCCTCCTCTGGGGGCAGTGAGGCTGAGAGCAGGCTTAGCTCCGAGGTGCAACGAGGATGGACACCCATGTCTCAGAGAGGTCTGCCACGCGCAGTAGTGGGGGCCCTTGGTCTGGGTCTGCACACACCAGAGGTCTTGGGTGAGAACACCACTCCTGACAGAACCAGCACAGGGTGCCACCTGTCACTGCACATACCAGAGGCAAAAGTTCCTGGGGTCCCTGCGCTGCATGGATGAGCTACATTTGTGAGCCACTCCGTTTACTCTGCCCTCCAGTGTCAGACAAGACCACTGACTCACCAGAACTCAGGGACCTTAGGATCAGCTGGTCTGACCCCACAGATGAAGAAATGAGGGGAGGGGGGACATCGAAACCAAGATGTTCGATGGGGCAGAGCCAGATCTAGGACAAGGTCTCTTGGGTCCCAGAGCACTGCCTCCCTTATTACATGGGCTGCATCCATAATAATCACCAAAGAGATCACGTGTGCTCTTATGCAAGCTACTGGGCTTCATGCTTTCCAAACACTGCGATGACCTTGCTCCCCGAAGCCTGGAGGACAGCGAGTGGTCCCTGGGCCACTAGCTATCTCCTGGGCCTTGATGTCCTCATTGGCAAAGTGAGAAGGCTGCCCCTCATGATTCTGAAGGCCTCTCCCCCCGCCTTGCATCCTCAGCTTCCCACCGGACTGCCTTGGGAGAGGCCGCCTTGGGAAAACACTCTCCCAGGCGCGGTGACCTTGAACAGAAACTTCGGCTGGCATAGCTGTGCAGCAGGACAATCTTCTAAAGGTTACACTGTAACCAGGACACCTCTCCACAGGCCCGTGTGAGGGCCGCCTTACACACCGGGCTCATTTCAATCAGCTCTTACATTTCAGCAACAGAAATCCGGGCTAGGCTGCTCTTCAGAAGTGACAAAGGATATTAAAGGAAACAAAAGAAAATCCCAAAGGGATGATGAGATAAGCAGGCCTATTTGGACACTTGGGTAATGTTTCCAAAGGATCTTTCAAATCATCACCGACAGGAAAGGAAACCGCCTGCGTTTTATTATGACAACAGGTTCCCAATGTAGGGCTGCAGTTAGCCCCCAGGGGTACTCCCCGTCCTTCCGGCTCTCAGGGCACCGGTGAAAGTCTCCAGAGAGCTGGCACCTCGAGTTGTGAGGGCTTATTTAGGGCTTCTCTCCCCTCTATTTGACTTCAAGTTTCTTGAGAGCAGGGAGCAGGGACTACTTCCTATTCATCTTTGGATCCCCAGAGCCTACGCATAGTAGGTGCTCAGTAAATATCGGCATTTTCTATTTCTGTCACATATCAACTCTCAGTCCAAATGTTGAAATAAAACTGACCCATAGGACTGTTTAAAAATTCCTTAACCTATTCAGTCACTATCTGCTCACTCTCCCCCCAGAGGAGCTACTAGAGCCCATCAGTCAGATTGGGTGGCACAGCTCCTGGCATCCGAGAGGTATATAGGAAATATGTAATAAATTACATGATACAGAGTTGGCTAAATAATGGGGGCTTGGCATTAAGTATGTCATAAAATGATAGTCACTAATGCAATTCATATATTTTCTGCTGTCATACCATACGGGCATATGGTAGAATTGTATATACTTCTCTTCAGTTTTGAATTTAAGTGTAGCCATGGGACTTCCTTTGGCCAATGACAAACAGATGGAAGTTACAGGGGCCATTCCAGCAGGAGCTTTAGGAGACAGTGTGTGGCTGACCATTCACCCTTTCTCTTTGCCATGGGGATTGTCAATGCTTTAAACAGAAGCCCCTCTGACACCTGGGTCCTAGAGTGAAAATGATGAACATACAACACTGCCTTCTACTAGTCTGCAGTGGACATTCATGGTGGGTTTTTTTTTTTTTTTTGGAATGTTTGTTACACAGCACAACGTATTCTACCCTGACTGAAGCAAAGACTTGCCCAGGTACCTGGATTGAAACACATGATGTTCTTTTCTGTTGCAGGGCACAGGTGCAGTCAGAGTCTGACTTGGGCGTGGGAGCCTATGGTTTGGGTTGCTGGGGGAGAAGCACCCCATTTTGGCTTTCTTCTTTGACCTCTCATTCTTGCTTTCATACTGCTAGACATCTTCTCACCCATACTTTGAACAGCCACCAAGCCTACAGATTACTTTGAAACAATTATTGAAAAGGCTACATTTTTTGGAAAATGTACTTTGGAGAGTTGGGGGAGTGGCTGTGCTCCCTGCCCCCCAACTGACCACCCCCCTCTCTCCTCTGCGTATCCCAGCAGGGGCTCTGCCAAAAAAAAAAAAAAATAACTGGGTTAGGGACCTGCTGCCTCAGCTGTGGCTCTAGAGCAGCGGTTCTCAACCTGTGGGTCGCGATCCCTTCGGGGAGGGGGGGGGGGTCAAACGACCCTTTCACAGGGGTCGCCTAAATGCACCTTGCATATCAGATATTTACATTACTATTCATAACAGTAGCAAAATTACAGTTATGAAGTAGCAACGAAAATAATTTTATGGTTTGGGGTCACCACAACATGAGGAACTGTATTAAAGGGTCGCGGCATTAGGAAGGTTGAGAACCACTGCTCCAGAGTGTAACCTGGAACAAAGTTATCAAGTTGGGCAACATTAGGAAGTGGACGCTCCTGATCCTCGTGGGGCCACTACACTGCTTTCTTTCTTTCTTTTCTTTTTTTAAGTGAAAACACTGAATGGACAAGAAAGGAGACTCCACCGACTGTTCTTTCTCTTTTCTTTACAAGCCCCTAGGAGAATTCCTTTGTGGCTGAAGGTGCAGCTGGTTTGCTTCCTGTCAGCACCGGCCCTCTGTTCAGCACAGGTGGCCCCTGCCCACCCAGTCCACAGGAAGCAGCTCTTACTTTAAAAGGAAGCCAGCAATTCCAGCAGAAAAGAGGCCCCTGGGAAAGGCCAATGCAGTAATTATTACCCTGTTACCTCGGAAATAGAGATTTGCCTCTAAGGTTCCTTTTATGAGCTTTAAATGAAAGGGACGTTCACTCCCGCCTGCTTTGCTCCACACAAGCAGGAGGGGAAAGAGAAAAGGTGGGGAAAGAAAACAGAATGGAGATCACTGGTGCTGGGTACCATGCTAGAGGCATTTCTCTGTCCCCAGAAAATGAGTATAACCCTTGAGTGCAGGACTAAGAAAATGCAAATGCAAGGAGAATGAGAGAGGAAGGACCCAAGCAAGGAAAGATGAAGACAAAATAGTGTGGGAGAGATCAGGACGGGGTGGGGGAAATAAGGCAAAGTTCATTTTCACTTAGGTCAGTAGGAAGCTCAATGCTCAAATATCCAACCATGTAGCACCTATGGCTAGTTTATCTGTATTCTCAGTTTCCTCCCTTTTCTACATGTCATATTCTAACTCACACTTCCCCGGGTTCTTGTGCTTTCCTTTAATACACAATTATTCTTTCATTACATGTGGTTACTCTAAGCTGTTATGGAAAGGAGAGGGCTTGTTAATTAATTGACTGTAAAGAAAAGAGAGGCCAGGGGATCGAACCCAGGGAGCCCTGGATGACTTGCAGGTCCGAGGAATCATCAGAATGTTTTATTTTTATTCAGTACTTTACAGAATAGGCTCACCACCTTCACCTCGTGCACATCTCACTGTGGTCCCGTGTCCCCCTGGCCAGGTAGCAGAGTGTATCCACGGGTTTTGGAGACCAAGCCATGGACATTCAGGGGGGGTGGGGGGTGGGTCATTATTCTGCCCACCACAGGTTTGGCAGGGAGGCGAGGGGAGAGGTCATTCCCCCTGGGGTTCCATCCCGCCTGTACATTCCAGCAGGGGCTCTGCCTAAGAAATGACCGGACTGGGGACGTACTACCTGGTAGGGGAGTGAGCTCCACCTGCAGCCCGGGAACTCTGGCCTGGATTCATCTCCTCTCTGCGGGTCGGGCCTGAATCTGTGGCTGCACTGCTTGGTGCCAGGAGGCCGCCTTGTTCCACACAAATCACAGTCCTGGCTAGGAAGGAGGGCTCAGCTTGGCAGGCTGGCCAAATACCAGGCTGCATAGTTACATCCTCACACCGTGGGACTCCTGATTCGAGCTGAAAGTGGGACAGCTCTGGGTGCCATTGCCAGGGCTCCACATGCCAACAGAAAGGCAGTGCGGTGACTCCTACTGTGAGCACAGTCTCTACACCTAGAACGTTCAGGGTTTGGGGGCAAGGAAACCCAGTAACAAGAGGGAAAAACAGTTTCTCCGTCCCGCATGGCATCATGGGTGTCTTGGCATCATGGAGGGCAATTTATATTTTTTAAATTTTTGGTTATTTTTTGTTAATCCTCACAGGAGGATTTTTTTTTTTTTTTTTTTTTTTTTTTTAAGAGAGAGAGAATGGAAGGGAGGGGGAGAGGCAGAGAAAGAGCAACATCCATTTGTTGCCTCCCGCATGTACCCGGACCAGGACCTGGGATGGAGCCTGTAACTGAGGTACTTGCCCTTGGATCGGAATTGAACCTGGGACCTTCAGTTGTGGGTCGACGCTCTAGCCACTGAGTCAAACCAGCTAGGGCACAATTTACATTTTGTTCAGGTCTCAGGTTGAAGCTTCACCATGCAGCACTAGTTATTTTGTTATTTTTATCATTACCCAAAGTCAATAGAAGCCACTGGCTTTCAGTAAGAGTTCTCACGGTTCAGGAGGAAGGTACCAAGCAATTCCAAAGTGCCCCTGCTCCAGCGCATGCGACAGCCTAGTTTCTGGCTTTCTAGTGCTTTCAATGACAGTTCCATGACCCAGGGGTGCCATTTAGGGGGAGCGTCTAGCTGCCTGTGCCCACTGCAGGCGGAAGCAGGAGGGGATGACAGAAAGGGCGTGAGCACAGCCATGACTTGCAAGAACAAAGGAAGAGACCGGAAGTGGAAACTTCCCCAAGGCTGTGCTTGAAGCTGTGAAAGTACCAACTCGCTGGAGTTCAAGAACTTCTGAGGGTGCTGAGGGGACAGACAGCGGTGCATGTAGGAGCTGGCAGGAGTCCAACAACGCTTTTGCTTGTCTGGGATCCCAGCCCTTCGGTGTTCCTGGGGTGTATTTCTTCTTCTTGCCAGGCTGCCTGGCCAGAGACCTCCACACCCAAGTTCTCTTTGCTTGTTATCTAGGGCCCCTGACGTGTAATAAGCCACCTCTATGGGTCCCCTTTGATCCTCCCTTCTCAGCTGCTGGCTCTTGTTGGCTGGAAGTAGCCACTGATGACTGTCGGGTGAAAAGTGGAGCCCCGGGTGGCAGCCCTGAGGGAGTGACAGGAGATCAAGGGCAGACGGGCCTTCCGCCATTCGAGTTTACTTTCGTCCTTTGCTGTTTCTCAGAAGCTGCTGGTGACATCGAGACTCAGAGACTCACAGCTGACCTGGTCTCTATCTCCCAGGCACCGAAGGTACACACTGCTATCAGTTACTTTTAATAACCCTGAAGGTACCCCGGCCACATCCTACTGCAAACAGCTGAGGTCAGGGGGGTAGGTCAGCGCCCTTCAGGCTGTTCTGCAGAGCAGCGCGGCTCAGGTTAATGGTTTTCCTGTTCCACGGGAGGTGACCTGCCCTTCGGATGCTTGTCTTCCCTTGGCTCAAGTCTAACTGGGCCTCATCGCCAGTACTTTTCCTACTTCCTCTGTAGAAGCAATCTGTTGCTTGTGTGTGAATCCTTAAGGACTGGGCTCTTTTTATAAATAACTTCCTGGAAATCTCTCAGCTCTGGGACCTTCTTGTTTCAGGTTAAAAGGAAAGGATTCTGGAAAGGTGCTGGGTTCTCTGCATTTTCCCACTCATCTAATTTATTTAAATAACATATTTCCAATTGCGGGGACAAGAATAGGCTTGCCTAATCTGCAGCCAGCCATTTCCATACGACCTTTTAAAAGAATAATATATCTGCACACCATCTGTGATAGTCTACCTTGATATTTCACATGAAATAGCCCACACTATCCTTACCCTAAGCAATATTTGTAAAATCATGGTTTGATGTGATAGGTATAAGTTTGTTTTTTTAATCCTCACCTGAGGATATGTTTTTATTGATTTTATTCTACTACTAGAGGCCGGAAGGATGTCCGGTCTAATTAGCATATTATGCTTTTATTATTGTAGTTTTTTTTGTTGTTGTTGATTTGAGAGGGAGGGAGGGAAGGAGGGAAGGAGGGAGAAAGGTAAAAAGGGAGAGAGAGCACGAGAGTGAGAGGGAGGGAGGGAGAGAGTGAGAGGGAGGGAGGGAGAGAGAGAGAGAGAGAGAGAGAGAGAGAGAGAGAGAGCGGAACATCGATTGGTTGCCTCCCAACAGGTATCAAGCCTGAAACCTTTGAACCACCCGACCAGGGCATAGTGATAAGTGTAATTATTAAAAATACTTCCCTGTCTGCCATCTACAATTATTTCCTATCCTACCAATGTGAGCCTCCCATGTTGGGGGACACTCATCTAGAATACAGTTTGGGGAAGAGATTTACATGAAGAACTTTGCAGAAACAAATCTAACACCATTTCAACTGAGCCAAAGGTGAAATAATAATTTATCATTATTCTGTTCACAATAATTTTGGAGAGTAAGGAAACTTAACTTATTCTAGAATAATGCAAAATATTTCAGTGCCTAAAGGTCAATACTTATATGAGACAGAAAATTTATAAGCATTATTAAATTCCATTTTTTAAAAGCCACCTGAGTTCTTTCTTTAAAAGTTGGTCAGTTAGCCACTTAGTCTCACATCTGGGGAGAACCAGAAGACATTGCTGTCCGCATGGTCCCAGCACATAGAGGTTGGACTAGAAAAACATAACAGGCGCTATCATCTTTCCAGCCCCCACCCAAACCCTCCACTCCAAAAGCAGAACCAAGCTCAGCTGTGATCTGTGATAATTCCATTAGCCCTGCAATGAAGCATTAAATTAAACTGCCTAGTGCAGATTCTTCTTTTGCTACAAGGGGAGACGTACCTTGTAAGGCCTGCACTTCATGCTAATGGATTTACTAACCAATTGCGTGTTTACAGCAGAGCACAAACAAGCAAAATAATTTGGCGAGATTGTGAAATCTCCAGTGGGAGTGTCACAACAGCTGATTTCCCCGCCGATAATATTTACTCTAAAGATTTTATTTCTAGAGAGCTTTACCTTTAGAAAGAACCCTCCCATGGTTCATCTTTCTGTGGAATCTCCAAACCACTCCTTAAAAAAAAAGTAATTACAGGAACACAACTGACTCGAGCTGGCACTGGCGTGGAAAGCCTTTTGTCATCTCTGGTACAAATCACCACCCTGGACCCTTGGGGATGGGGTGGAGGGGGGGCCGTTAGACTCTGAGAAGCACAGACTCCAGTCAGCGGCAGAGCGCGGGCCAAGTCCCCATTCCCCACACTAATGCAGCGCTCTCTCCATCAGCCGAAGCTTCCCAGCCTTCCCGAGAGAATGTGAGGACTTTCCTTCAGCAGATCCCCTTTCTGGGGGTGCCTTCGGTGTCTGCCTCTTTAGTTCGCTGCCCTAGTCCTCTGAAGCCAGAGAACCACAAAGTCCCCTTGCAAACAGTATGCTCTGCTAAGAGAATGACAAGAAGCTGGGCTTGTGCTGCAAATACTTGGCTTTCCAACACCTGGGGGTTAGCACCCCTCACATCTAAATTCCACGGTATGTCTCACCAGCCCAGGTGTGGAAAGAGGTTGAGTACGCCAGAAAAATCCTGGCACAGACAGGTCACTGAAGGTGCTGACATCTAGAGGTACAGCACAGCGGCCCTCGAAGGGGTCTTGGGAATCACAACGGCCCAAACCTCTTCTTTAATAATTGCTCACGGTCACAGAATAGGTTTGCGTCAGAGTAAGGACTAGAAACTTGGATGCCAAATATCCCTCTTTCTCTTTTCTAGTGTTTTCTGAAGCTCTTTTCGTCTCTGACGGTAGCAGCAATGAAGACCGGTGACGCCCTATAACCTCAACTGCTCAGGCTCTAACCTCAGGGCAGGTGTGTAAATCTGAACACTTAAGCCTTACCTCCCATTACCAGACAACAGGAGACTGACGGTGAGGCCAGCTCAGCCGAGGCCGAAGCTCCCGTCTGCACACACACCTGTGCATCCCGAGGGACCCTGTTCCAAGCTGCAATGCCTAGAAAGCTGCCAAACAGAGGAAGGAAAGCAGATCCCGGGGGCCTGCTGAGCTGACAAAGAGGCATAGCAACAGTCAAAACAACAACGAAGGACTCCAGCCTGAACTCCCTGCGCTCTCGCTCTCAGAAGCACCATCTGATGCAGAGCAGAGCTGGAGCACCCGTCAGCCCTCTCCTTCCTGCTGTGCCCGCTGCTCACCCCAGGCACGGCTTCGGGCCTCCAACCTCCACGTGGGTGAAGCAGTACCCATTCGCTCTTGATGTCACCACCCTCATTTCTCGGGCCGCTGTGGAAGGACCCCTGCACCTGGCCAACCCCAAGTGGAGCCGCTTACCTGTCAGCGTCTCCGAGGCCCAGGGAGGTGTTTCTTTGCAGGGTCTCCCGCACTACAGCCATCCCATCCGGGAGCCGGTTCAGGCGGCGGGTGTAGAGGCCAAGTCCGCCATCGGTCATGTACCTTTAAAAGAAGAGGAGGATGCAAACGTATGGTCAAAAGCAAGTCTCGTACAGTCTCATCGCTCATATCCAGGGAAGGCACTGAGGCTTCATTGAGGCTCCGTCACTGATTGCAGCCCAGGGCTCACGCGGCCGCCGAGTCAGCCCAAAGGATCACCAGCTCGCTCGCAAAAATAGAACTCAGCTTAATTAACCCAGACTCACAGGAATCCATGAAGCAGAAGGGAACTAGTGAATAAAATTAACTGCCAGATGTGTTCATGACATTCTTTTTAATGTCAGCTATTATACAAGCAGGTTTTATTTTTTTACCCAAGTACTGTGAATGAAACTGACAAGTCATAAGTACATCATAGGAAACAGTACAGAACAGGGCCCTGGAGAATGCAGGCAAGCTTTTGAGAGAGGCGGAAAGAAAGGATAGAGGATAAGAGAGGCACCTCTGCCATCACAGGCAAATCGCTTCTCTGGGATTTTCCTTTAAAGGATGGGGGATATCACAGCCTTCCCGCCTCACAAGGCAAAGGTGGGGATTAGTGAGATGAGGCCTATGAAAGTGCTCTGTAATGTGCAGTGGAACCTACAAAGGAAAGACATCATCAGGGTTCTCATCATCTGGAAGTATCTACGATGGTGCATTCACCTTTGACGCTGATGTCTTCAGGTGATTGTCACAAAGCTCTCTGAATAACACGAATGCTAATGGACTGCTCTCCAGATCTCTCGGTGATGCCACAACACTATCTTCTGATGAAATCGGTGTTGTCCAGGGAAGGAGGGTGACCCCTGGGACTTTCTGTATAGATGGATGACTGTCCATAGACTAGACCAGTTCCTGAGTCATCAGTAGGAGGTGGTTCAGGTCCGAAGCAGCTTTACACCTCTACCTTGGCTCCCTCACAGAATCTAACACACACACACACACACACACACACATTTTGTTGTTGTTAATCCTCACCTGAGGATATCTTTCCATTGATTTTTAGGGAGAGAGGGAGAGCGAGGGAAAGACAGAGTAACATCAATGTGAGAGAAACACATCTATTGGTTGCCTCCTGCACATGCCAGACCAGGGCCCGGGCTGGGGAGGAGCCTGCAACCAAGGTACATGCCCTTGACAGGAATTGAACCCGAAGGCCCACGCTCTATCCACTGAGCCAAACTGGTTAAGGCCACAACATCTAATATTTTAGCTTTAGAATATACAGGTTAGATCAGCCATGGGCAAACTACGGCCCGCGGGCCTGATCCGGCCCGTTTGAAATGAATAAAACTAAAAAAAAAAAAAAAAAAAAAAAAAGACCATACCCTTTTATGTAATGATGTTTACTTTGAATTTATATTAGTTCACACAAACACTCCATCCACGCTTTTGTTCCGGCCCTCTGGTCCAGTTTAAGAACCCATTATGGCCCTCGAGTCAAAAAGTTTGCCCATCCCTGGGTTAGATCCTAATGGTTTTCAATTCGTGTTTGGGAACTTCTTGTGACATATTCTTAGAAAACGGAATTATAAGGTGCTACGGGGGTTGCCCAGAACCAGGAAGTTCAAGTTAGGGGCAGAGAAGAGAGTGCTCAAGGGAGCCATCTGGGGCGAGAAGGAACTCCCAGGACAGGACAGAGAACTTCCCGTAGCGCAGCGTCCACAACACCCTGCCTGAATTGAACTCCGATGTCTCCCCTTGCCCCCAGTTATGACATTAAAGACCACAGACAATGCAACGCCAACGTAATGGAAACTGTAGGAGTCAGTCAAACCAATCGTTTGTGGTTGTGCCAACCACACAACAGGACAGACTGAGCTTTTCATTCAACTGTTTCATATTAACGACAAACAGCACTCTGTGAATAGACTAAAAACCACCGAAACTGCCCTCCCAGTCCACTGTCCTCCTAATTTTGTTCTTCTCAGGGAGGGTGAGAGGGCCATGAATCTTGACTAGTCTAAGCCAATCATAGGCCTTCTATACGCCTTGCCACTGACTAGTTTAGAAATGGGTTGTATGATATAAATTTGGCTAGTGAAGTCATGTCTGCTGGAGACTTCTGGGAAAGTTTTTCCACTCTTAAAAATGACATAAGAGCCCAGGTGGATGGCTCAGTTGGTTGAGCATCATCCTGTGCACCAAATGGTCACCGGTTCACTTCCCAGTCAGGGCACATACCTGGGTTGTGGGTTTGGTCCCTGGTCGGGTGTGTAAGGAAGGCAACTGATCAACTTTTCTCTCTCACATCGATGTTTCTCTCTCTCTCCCCCCTCTCTCCTTCTATCTCTCTCTCCCTCTCTCCCGAGGAAATAGCAAAAAGATGGCTGTCTGCAAGCCAGGAGGGCGCCCTCACCATGAATCGAATCTTCAGACACCTTGATTTGTAAACTTCCCAGATGCCAATAGTGTCTGAAATAAATGTTTGTTGTTTAAGCCTAAATAAACAAATACCACTTAATTTTGTACTTTAAATGGTGAATTTTATAGTATATAAATTATATGTTAATTTTAAAAAAGTGATGACAGCTAGAATTAACTAATTCTTTGTGTAATTACTTTTTAATGCTTGCCTCTCCCATACAAGATAGTAACTTCCTTGAAGTCAGGGACTATTCTTATTTTGTTCAACTCTGTATCCCATGTGCCTAGCACATCCTCAGTGCCTATTAAATACTGTTTTTGTTGAATGAGTGAAGCCCCAAAACATAGTCATTGGGTGGGGTTTAGCAAGAACTTGTTGGAAGGACACCAGGTTTTCCTTCTTAAATGTCAGCAAACTTGATATCTAAGACACATGGCAAGGCAAAGTAAATGACCTGTCAGTCTGTCCACCTGTCTGTCCATCCTTCCACCCACCCATCCAACAGAGGTAGTGACTCGTGGTCCAGCGGTGGGCTACATGCACACATCCTACAACTCGCACATGCAGAGAAAACCACCTACACCCAGATGCAGTAACTTTGCCAGAGGCTAGACTTGCTAGGGCAAATGTCCTTTCAAGGACAATTCAGTGGAAGCTCTTCAAAACACAATCTTGCACCATTAAGCAAGGCAGTTAATTTGATGTCAGTAAAATCCTTTCAAGCATATAGATAAACAAAAAATTTTCAACTGGGGAGATCTTGTCAAAGGACAAGCTAACTTTAGCATTCACTTCCCTGCCGGATTTTTATTGCCGGTGAAACAACACACACAGTTGGGCAATTACACGTACCCGGGCATGTAGACGAGGCCCACACACAACACCCCTGGCTTTCTGTGAAGGGCAGAGCACAGAGCCTGGTCAGCATTTCCGAGATGGGACATGGAGACGTGCTGCAGCCCAGCCCGGCAACACCCAGTTGCAATATAGTTTGGTTGAAAAATGACCACCAATGACAGTGGGAGGGCCCTGGAGGGTGGGACTGATGTGATAACTTGGCTTGTCAACTGAGGCTGGGAATTCCAATTTTGTTTAGACAGAGATGAAGGGAAATGGAAGGCTAAATCCAGATCCTCTACCTTCTTAAATGCACCTGAAAGCTAGGGAGCTGAATGCAACTCATCTGATAATAATTCAGTTTTACTGCAAATCTATTTCATTCATTCATGAATGTGTGTGTGTGTGTGTGTGTGTGTGAGAGAGAGAGAGAGAGAGAGAGAGAGAGAGAGAGAGAGAAGAGAGAGAGAGACAGAGAGAGAGAGAGGAAGAGAGAATTTACTTCCAGAGGTTTGTAGAAATATATTCAATATATTAAATCCTATATTTTTTATAATACTATTCAAAATAAATTCTGTTGAGTGTTCTCATTAGCAGACGGCATAGCACTGGGGATAGCTGTCACTAGAACCAGCCTCACATTCAATAATCTAATTAGACATACTTATTTCTAAGTTATTATCCACCGATTACAACAGTCTGATTCACAAAAAAGCTTGGAACATATTTTTCAGTAACCCTCCAGCCTCAATACAAAGATACATTTTTTTGTTCAACCCAAGTTTGCATAGGAATTGTCTACAGAACAATGTAAACTGTGTTAATATAAACTGCCGTGATCAAGTTAATCATAATTTACAGGGGAAAGAAAGCATAATTTACAAGGGAAGCCATCACTGGCATGTTCCTCTGAAACACCAGCCCTTGCCCAGCAGTTAGAAAGGCTGGTGTTTCTGAAGGCTGAGGGGGAGAGGAGGGCGGGAGTGATGGCTGCACCCCATCTTGGGGAGCTTTTGGGAGGCGCACGTAGAGTGGAGATGAAATAACTTGCCTGAGATCACAAGGAAAAGAACCAGCCGATCCAGGGACTGAATCCTGAGCCCTGTGCTGGCTTCCTTCTCTTTGGGGGAAATAAATAACTAGTGCTGGAGCCTAACGAGGTGCTGGTAACATCCTAGAATTTGCTCGACAGGGTCCTGCCTGAGCGGCCAAGCAACTGAAGGATTCCATATTCTCCTCCGGATTTCGGCAGCGATGGACGGAGGGGGCTCGCTGCCTTGCCTTCCACCGCTTCCACCAGGGCTGGGATGGAGAGCAGGAGCTTCTGCTAAAGACACAAGGTGTCTGTGGGGTGTTTCCCTTGCTGCTCGAGGCTGGGGTGCTCCGGGTTGGCCAACGAACATCAGAGCTAGAAACGGGGCTCTGTGGTCAGACAGACCTGGGTTCCACGTCTCCTCTGCTCCTTGCCAGCAACGTGACCTCACACAGGTCACTACGACCATGAACTAATGGATACTGACGCTTGCTGGGCACTGAGCAAAGGGCTTCTCGTAAATCATGGTATTTGAGCTTCAAAAGAATCCTCTCAAGTGTATTATTCTCTCTAGTTTTCTGATGAGGAAAATGAAACTGGGGTCAAGATCACAGGGCAAGCAGGTGGGTTCAAATCTCAGCTCTGTCACTTTCTGGGTATATTTTCTTTGAATTCCAGTTTCCACATCTGCAAGATGGGTGGAACTACAGACTGGCCTCACAGGGCTGTGGTGGGGGAAAGACACAGTGCGCAGACAGCCCAGTGCCGGGCACGTCGGGAACGCTTATCACAGGGCAGGGACTGCATTCCCGTCTCCCTCTTTAGTTCCATCAACACCAGGCTCTGCGCCAGGTACAGGGATGGAAAGACCCGGTTCTAGCCCTGCTCTGGCATAGCTCAAAGCCTACAAGGGGCTCAATCACAGAACAGGTAACCACTCCTAGGTGAAGAGCAGTATTAGAGATGATGTACACCAGGCCCTGAGCACATGGGGAAGGTGCCACAGAGGGGTTCGCCAGCCAGAGGAGAAGCATCCATCTAGGTACCTGGATAAGATGGACAAAAGCAAAGAGAAAGGGAGGGGAGGGTAAGTTGGGGGAAGGGTAAGCAGTTCACCGTGGCTGGAACATCAGGAGCAAAGACACAGCTGGGCTGCGTGGGGACTGGGGCACAGTCAGGAAGGGCTTGCATGCCAGCTGGGGTGGAGACCTCTGCCTGCAAACCTGGGGCACGATGAAGGTACTAAGCCAATGAGTAGCAGGATCTGGCTTCTGTTTCAAAGGGAACCCTCACTCATGTCTCCATTTTTGGTGAGCATCTTCTCACTGCTCTTCCCTTCTACAGATTTTTCAGGATGTACCATCTGCCCGAGTCCTCCCTGAGTCACCCCAGGCCTCTGGGGAATGATCAGACTTGCAGGGTAGACCTCACCATCCCTCCAGCCAAGAGAGGTCTGTGGGGGTGACGTACCTATGACAAGACATTTCTCAACAAAATAGGTGCCTCCCCTGTGACTGACACTCGCTACAAAGGAGTTCTCGCATCTCATAGGACCTGTTAGAACAAATGCACTAGATTCTGAGTCCAACGTTCAGTTCATAGATCTCTCCTCTTCTTTAAATTTAATGGGGCAACAATGAGAAACCAGTGGGGCTGGCCTTGTGCCTCACCTTGGGAAGGAGGGACAGGCGGCTCCTTGTTTTCAGGGTTCACAGTTCAACACGGCCTGCGAAGGTGACAAATGGACCTTCACTGACCTCAAAAGAAACCACCTTCCTTCAGTCGGGAACTGGGAAGGTGAGAGGGGACGGGAGGGTGAGAAACACGTACTGCCCTGATCTAGTTCAGCGCATTGCTAACAGAGCATGACCTTAAAAAAATCTAAGAATCCCTCGGATGCGAGAAATGAAAGCAGTGCAAACAGGAGAAAGAAAAACATCAAGCCTAGACGAATGCTTTTCTTTAAAGACACGTCAGCCTGTCTATGTTTTCTGGACACACTTTTGGTTCAACTGTGAACATTGTAAAGAAAATAGAATGAAAGAAATATGTAAAATTTCCCTTGCCAATATCAATATAAAAAGTGAACACTTATATCAACACATACTTTGTGACGCGAGGTTGAAAGAAACAATGTGGGCTGACGAAAGCCTTGAAGTTGAGCCTCTCACCAACATCCAAGTCCCCAAACAACACCAGCTCTCACAGTGCTGCCCTCTACTCCTCACAATGCGGCCTGACATTCATTCTCCAAGTTCATTAGGATGTAAATTGAGTTTCCAGACAAACCTGTAAAAGGATCCCTTTGGTTTAGGGCCTCTTGGAAGTCAGATGAGCAAACTTCACTCTGGGTCACAGAAGGACAAATGGACAAGCTAGTCTAACAAAGCCGCCTGAATCTTTGTGAAGAAAGCAGATCTTTATGACGGAAAAGAAGCTGCTATGTTTGACTCAAGGGTAGAAGAGAATGCATTTAAAATGCAAAAGATGATCGGGGCAAAACTGGACTTGATTTGTCAGTGCTAATTATAGAACCACCACACTCCAATTTAGGTGAACACTTAAAATTTTATCAAGGAAACACTTGGGAAAACCTCAACATTTTTAGGCACAAGAACTTGTGCAAATATGGCATATTTCATTTACCCCTGTCCACTGCCTCCACCCCCAATGACAAGGACAGAGACCCATTGCAGAGTGATTCTCATACCCTCCTCTAGGATATACTTAATATTTTTAATCCAAATAAAGGTGAATTGTGATCAGAGAACATGGTGCTGCTTCTCTGCGATGGGTCATCCCAAACGTATACACAATGAAACAAAACCAACAGCAGCCTTTGGAGAGAAAGCCCAAGTTGGCAGGTCTTTCCCTGTAACAACAGGACTTTAACATAAATAACCTGGGATGGACAATACAGATACTCGAGAAACATTTGTTTTCACGTCTCTGGGGACTCCGCCGGCAGAGGGGAGACGGGCCTAGCGAACCTGAGCAGTTTCCTACCTTTCTGCTGGATGCAGAGCTGGGGCGCCTGGCAGCCCTGCTGGCTCTTCAGTTCATCACCACGCTGGGATCTACTCCTTTTAGGAGGATGTGGGAGCTCAATTCTCATCTCTAGCAGGCGCTTCCCTTATTTGCTCAAGCCTGGAACTTCCCCCCGTGGCCATGCCAGGAGCCACCTTGGCCCAAAGCACAGACCAGGACCATGGCAAACGCTGTCACTGCAGGGGAGCTCCTCCAATGGCCCTGAGCCACCAACCGGGAATATCCACAGCTCAGGGGACAGCGGCCCCTGCCCTGGCTGGTCTGCACCTCCTTTCCATCTCACGGAGTCCTGGCTGGAAGCAACCAGGTGGCAGGGAAAACCCGGAGTGTTCGCTGATCCCGGTGTGGCAGGAAGTCAAGCTGCCACAGAAGGGACCGGGCTCAGGAGGTCTGGAGCCTACTCCAGCCAGCCAGTGACAGAGCACACAGAGCACGCCTCCCAGGGGAGCACTGCACCGACTGACTGTTGCTAAGCTAGTCAGACAAGAGCCCAGCTCCGGCAGGCCATGGGGACAGAGGCAGCTGCAGGAGAAGGCAAGCCTGAG
Source organism: Myotis nattereri (assembly GCF_964212035.1). Lineage (NCBI taxonomy): Eukaryota > Metazoa > Chordata > Mammalia > Chiroptera > Vespertilionidae > Myotis > Myotis nattereri. Next base: position 28,679,963 of record NC_138084.1, read on the forward strand.
TGAAGGAGGTGTCACAGTGTCTCAGGGCCTCCTTGATGCCTCACTGGGAGGTGGGATGTGTGCCACAGACTTCATTTCCTAAAGGTAAGTGCTGCAAAGGTACACTGCTGGGGTCACGTGCCTGGCCCTCTACCTGCCACTCAAAATCTGGACCAGGGGCCAGCAGCTTCAGCATCGCCTGGCAACCTTGGAGAAGTGCAGTATCCCGACCTCCTGAATCAGATGCTTCAGTGCAACAAGCTCTGAGTACACGCAGAAAGTGGGAAGCGCTGGGCTCTGTATGGGGAGCAGATGACCCACAGGGGAAACTGAAGTTCTTCTGTGTAAACTTACCGTGTCCCCTTTCATTCCTATGTTTTATGTAGATGTCATAGTTTACACAATATTTCCGTAGCATGGCAGGTCTTGTATTTAAAAACACGTCCAATAGAGGAACAAGCTCCTTATACGACCCAAACTGTTTTGTGACCGTTATCTAAAGCAGAAATTCTAAATCTTAAGGTAGGGGCCCTTTTGGGAAACCCCTGAAAGCGATGGAAACCATCTCACATATTGTCTGAAACATGCATCCAGTGTGAGTCAGGTTCACAGACCCCTCCCCAAACTCCATACTCGGGGGACCCTCTCCTGAGCTAGGGCAGATGGTAGTCCTGGCTGAGATGGGCCTTTCAACACTTTCTGTGAGTTTCCACACCCCAAGGCTCTGGGCTGTTTGCTCTGAGCTGACTCAGCCGTGCCCAGGGCATTGCTGTAACTCACACGTCACCCTGAATTTTTGCACACAGGCTCAACCTCACCACCCAACCTCACCACCGCTTTGGGTTTGGGCTTGCTCTCTCGCCAAACTGCTTGCGGAGGAGGGATTGAGCAAGTGGGGAAATTCCTGCCTGGTGATGAAACACGCTGCCAGGGTCTGTGTGACTTCCACAAAATACCAGGTGGAATTTCACACGTTTAACAAAATCCCACATGGCACTCATTTCCATAGCATTTCGGTTTATCCTCCTTAAGTGTCTATGCACCTATCAACTCCAAAAGTGTTTTAATGTAAAAAAAATCCACCATGTTTACTAATAAAACACACAATCACACAGAGAGCCAGGGATTATAACAAGAGTGGATTGATCATTCCTATTTGGATCGATACACACGCACACTTTTCAGACGAGTCTGTCACTACGCCTGCTTGAAATGGGAGCGACAGAGGCTGCACACGCGGGGAATCTGACAGCCCCGCGTCTGGAATGTGGTCTGGCCCCGATTTTCTTTATTGTGGCTCCACTGTCAGCGTGGCGTTGCAGCCGCGCCTCTCGCACCAGCACAGGAAGCTTTTTGTCCACCCACTGAAAGATGAAACACATGCTAACACACAGGAGACAGTTCTCCAGACAAAGCCCCTTTAAGCTCCTTCCTGGAATGAAATAGATGGTGAAAGGAGGCTGATGGCCGGCCAGGAATTCCCAAACCTCTGGAACACACCTGAGTCACCTGGGGAACCCGAGGAAGAGAGGGCACACTTCCAGGCCCCAGCTTCACAGAGGCCGGATGTTATTAGGGCGCCCAGACCCTGCTCTATTTTTTTTTTTTAGAGCTTTTGAGGTTTATAGAGAAATTGCCCAGAAAGTAGAGCTCCCTTATACTCCCTCTCTCCTACCACCAGTCTCCCCTATTAACATCTTGCATTAGTGTGATGCATTTGCTAAAATTGATGAACTGATATTGATGCATTATTTGATATGAATGACTACATTAATTATTAGTAATGTCATTAATAATATTCATACCTTATTATCAACCAAAGTCCATGGTTTAGATTAGGGTTCACTGTGTGTTGTATGCGTTTTGGCAAATGCATATTATGTATCCACCATCACGGTATCATACAGATAGAATTTTATTACCCTAAAAATGCCATCCTCCCCCTATTCATCCCTTCCCCCAAACCTGCATTTTCCCTCCACTGATTTTTAGAGCAAGTTGAAGAGAGGGAGGGAAGGAAAGAGCGAGAGCGAGAGAGAGAGAGAGAAAGAGAGAAAGAGAGAAACATCACTGTGAGAGAGACACATTGATTGGTTGCCCCCCCCCCCCCCACATCCATGGGGTGTGGATTAAACCTGCAGGCCAGGTACGTGCCCTTGACCTGAAATCTAAACTGTGACCCTTCGGTTACTGACACTCTTAACCACTGAGCACCACCGGCCAGGGCCAAACCAGCATTTTGACAGACGTGCAAATAATTCCTTGCAGGTAGTGAGGATCAGAAATGCTGACTTAAATCTTGAGACCTGGATGGAGGAACTGTGAGCCAGACTGGCCTCAGTTTCCCTAACAGCCAAATAGTCACCATAACATAATTTTAAATTTCAAATCCTCACCATGACTAGTCTTGGCCCTCTATTTAAGGGGACAATGTGCATGTTAACAGCACCTGATCTCTGAGGGCCCCTCCATTTCACATTAAGGCTTGAGAAGCATTGTGAGGATTCCAAGGTTTGTTCTAAAATATCAATGAATTCATGGTCTCACACATACAAGCCTACAGGCCTCAGAAGAGTGCAGCTGTGGACGCCCAGATGAGGAAGCATGAGTGGGCAGCGCCCGGCACGCTGAATGCAGAGACTGGGCAATGTGTGGGCGGCGCAGCAGGGGCGTCATGAGATGCCAGTCCCCTGGAAAAGCCCCCCCCCCCCACTTTGTCAAAATATCCTTCCTTTCAGGCACTTCTCATCCACGGAGACGTGCTCACCGGCCGGCCGGACGCTGCTGCACCTTATCATTCCTGTGACTCCAGACGCGCCTTCCCAACCCCAAAGTGCTCTAGGACACAAGTCCACGTTCCCCATGAGGTCAGCGGAATTTATGATGGTTTTTAGGATTGTGTGTTACCTTTCATGGATGACAAGCACCCCAGGGGCGGGAGCCAGACACCCAGTGTCTCCTCGTCTGGTTTCATGGAGACACCCCCAGGTCACAACCATAGTCACGACCCGACTGGCGAGAAGCCAGCTGGCGCTCCGGTTTGGGCCCCTGCAAGTTCCGCCTTGTCCTCTCAGGGCTGCGGCTGAAGGAACCGTCAAGATGCACGGAGAACATTGGGCAGGAAGGTGACTAACCCCTTCTGCAAACTGAGGTGCAGAGCGGCCTCGGGGGCATCTCCCAACCCCAGCCCGGGTTTCTGGAAGCAGCCGAGGGGCTGCACTAGCGCCACATGCAGGCTGTTGCCCTCCAGATGGTGCCTGTTTTGAGGCATTTGTTCAGTAAACATTTATGCAGCCCCTACTGTGAGGCAGGCCCTGACTCTGTGCTGGGAATGAGAATCAGACTAAGTCCTTGACCTCGAGGCGGGCTCAGTGTCTGGGTGTGGGAAACAGGCCTGCAGATGTTGCATGGGGTTCAGCAAGGGGCAGAGCAGGGCGAGGCCAGAAAGGGCTGCTTCGAGGAAGGAACCCTCAAGTGGCACCTGGAAGGGTGAGCAGGTGCCCCTGGGGTCGGGGCAAGGAAATTAGAGAGGTCACACAAACATGCCAATGCAGAGGACCTACAATGCACAGTGAATTCACCGTGTGGCCTTAGATGCTAAATTTCTGCCAGGTAACATTTTCATTAAGAATATCATTATTCTGAAAAAAAAAAAATGAGTATCATTATGCAGGACACTCATTCTAAATGGGATTCAATGCACCTACTACTAAAGATACTAAAGAAATATATAGGCCTCTGCCTTCAAGCATGGGGGCTAAGCAAAATTGGGTGACCCCAGGATGCTCAAATTCCCTGCCACTAAATGCACAGACACAACAGCTGACGACACAGGAGGCCTGACCCTGCGCGCTTTCCCACGTGTTCACGTGCCCGGGGCTCAGAAACAGAACCCAGGGGCCTGGGGCCTTGGCTCTCCGCGGGAGTGGGCCCAGCTCCAGGGTGGAGCTGGAGTTTGAAAGAGCACATTTGATGTTATAAATTTACCTTTTAAACCAAAGGTAAAAACTGTTTCCTCCTAGAATCCCAACATGTATGGGCCTGGATGGTGCCACTGGCGTTTTTGAAACAGGGGCAGGCGCAGCGCCGACTGCGAGGACGAGCATGTCCCTCCTCACAGCACGACGGCTGCTGGAGGTGACTTGGGCATGAGACACCCAGAAGCCACGTGGCCAAGCACCCAGGCCCAACAGCTCACTTGTGCACAAAGAGCAGCACAGGGTGGTGTCACCGGGAGCGACAGGGCCCCCCCCCTCCCCCCGCACCCCCCACCCCCCTCCTGGCGGCAGCTGCCCCACTCTGGTGGGAAGGGCAGGTTAACGGGGACCTGAGCACAGGCCAGTGGCCTCGAGAGCAGGAAGGAAGAAACCGGTTGCCTACAGGCTACTCAAATTACCTTCCACCAGTGCAGTAGGAACTGCAGTCACAACAGCTGTCTGGTGTTCACAGACAAAAAGAACAGGGTTCCTGACACGTTTCCTCACTGTTCAACTTATTCAAATGCTTGTACTTGCACAAGGATGGGATTCCGGGCAGCTGACGTCGTCCTTCAAATGGGGCTGGGCACAGCTGGATTTCCCAGACCCTGCACAGCTGGAGTGAGCACATGCAATACTGTAACGCTTTTACTCTTTAAATAACTACCGTTTGCACTACACGACCTACAGAGTGTGACTTCCACGAACAGCCTGGGTGGTGTGCAGATGCTGAGCTCATAGCGATTCTCAATTGCCACAGTCCACTCTGCCTCCCACTCCTGTACCTTCCACGTCAGAACCTGCAGCAGGGAAAGGAGGTGTGCACAATTTCTGTGTTTATTTTTTAATTGATTCTAATTTTTATTTATTTTTGTATTAATCCTCACCCAAGGATATTTTTCTCCCCATTGGTTTTTTGAGAGAGTGGAAGGGAGGGAGAGAGACACACAGAGAGAAACATTGATGTGAGAGAGACACACTAATTGGTTGCCTCCTGCACGCGCCCCAACTGGGGCCGGGGATCGAGCCTGCAACCGAGGTACATGCCCTTGACCAGAATCACACCTCAACCCTTCAGTCCACAGGCTGACGCTCCAACCACGGAGCCAAACTGACTAGGGCAGGTTTTTGTGTTTTTAAAAAGGGGATGTGGGTGAGATAATTTTCAGAATGAACAGCTTTGATGCCCTGCGACCACACCCAGCCTGGCGCGACCTAGGAAAGCCTGACTTGTCCAAGAGACCTCTTTCTCCTGAACACAACACCCAGCTCTGCTCCATCAGCGTCGGAGCCTCGGTGGTTCCTATGGGAACCTGGATACCCTGAATCTTAGACCAGGAAGAACTTTTAAAGGTCAAGACTCAGCCTTGCACCTCACACAGAAATCGCTTCTGCAACATGTGGACACAGGTTCCCAGATTCTACTTGATTACTCTCAGGAACAGGAGGCTCATGCCCTTGCAAGAACAGCCCAGCCTGCTTTGGACAGGTCTGCTTTTCAGCATGTTTTCCTTTCACTGGTTAACGGTCATCCCTGTGTTTAGGAAATGAAAAACTGAAGTCTAACCTCCACCTGCTGTTCAGGTTTGGCCTCTGGGATCTGCCCTCTTCTAAGAGTTTTCCACATCAAGCAGACTTGTTTCTACAAATATTTCTATTATGTTTTGGGTTTTGAACCCTTCACCTTCCTTGTTCCCTTTCCTCAAACAAACCTCTGCCTGACTCTGCTCCCCTTAAAACCTGGCACAGAGAACAAAACAGACTTTGTCTAACTTGTAGATAGTCTGTTGTTTCCCACATTATTATCCATTAATCCGGTTAAAGGTTAGGATTTCTAGAGCTCTCTAGGACCTAGCTACAGTACATCTTTGGGTCTCAGAACCTAAAACCCAGCAGGGGGCAGCACCCAAAGGAAAGGAGCTTGGACCTCAATGGCTGAGTCCTCAAGTTTCCCCAAACTGGCTGCACCCTGCAGCAGCTGTATGACCTTGGACAAGTGACTTCTCTCATCCTCAGTGTCTACGTCTGTACAGTGGGGGTGATAACATGTTATAGGCCTCCTAGGGTTTCTGTAAGGATTCAGTGAGATAATACTTGAAGGTACCTGCCATGTGAAAAGCCCTCGACAAATACTGGCTGCCATTATGGCTATGAAACACTACTCTCCCTCTCCCTTCATTCTACACTCTCTACAGAGCATACGCAGTACATCTGGCAGGAGTTAGAAATGCAGGGGTAAATTACACCATCCCCCTGCTCAAGGGTATCTTGGTCTCGGGGACTGTTATACAAACAGACAAGGCCAAAAAGAACTGGGAGTATGAGCAGGTGTTTGGGAACCCAGAGGAGGGAGCCCCATGTCTGCTGGGGTCGCCCGGGAAGGCTTCCTAGCCTCGGCAGATCCTTAAAGGACTGTGACAGGTGGATGGCAACTGAGTGCAGAGTGGTTGATAGAGAACAGATGCATGTACAGGCACAGAGTTATAAGAACATGGTTCTGCATCAAGGAAGATGTCAGTGGTCCAGAGTGGCAGGACTAGGATGCCGGGGGGAGGGGGGGGTTCTGGGCCGTGAGGGGAGGAGGAGATAAACAGAAATGAGCCTTGGCAAGTGGATCCATCACTCATTAGTCCCTCAAATAAAAGGGAGGGCCTACTTTGTGCTGGGCACAGGAGATAGTGGTCAGAAGACAGACAAGGTCTGTGCCTCCATGGAGCTTTCACACCAACGTGGCCTTGTATGTCATGCTGAGCAACAGAGGGTTAGGACATAGCAGGCTGTATGTTCCAAAGATGACCACAGCAATATCTCCTGCTCCATCCACATGATCTTCAAGGTGACCTTGCCACCCTCCCATTGAGAAAGAGGATCTGTGTCCCCTCCTCCTGAATCTGGAGAGCTGACTGCTTTGATGAACCCAGTCTGGTGATAGTGACACTTGGTGAGGTCTGAGGGTGGGTGATAAAAGGTGATGGAGCTTCACTTTGCTCACTGTAACACTCACCTTTGGGAGCTCTGAGGTCCCAGGTAAGAAATCTACCCTTCCTAGGGCCTCCATGCTGTGAAGAAGCCACGTGGAGAGGTCATGAGTGTCCTAGCTTTAATTTGTCTCAGGCCAAGGGTCAGTTATGTGAGTTGACAAGCTCTGGAATGACCTGGACCCCCAGGCATCAAGCCAGCACCAGCCCTGGTGGCTCCCAGCTGAGGCTCTAGATGAGGTAGAGCAGAGACCAGCCCTCTCATTGTACCTGTCCTAATTCCTGATGCAAAGACCCCATGAGCATGCGAACATGGTGGATTCAAGCAGCTAGGTTTTGGAGTCATTTGTTAATCAGCAATAGAAAATAAAACAGAGTTTATACGGAGAAGGCAATGTGGAGCCAGGTGATAATGTGATCAGGTCTACACTCTAGAAAGAATTTTCTCACCGAAAGGTGGGACAGATCTGTTGGATGGGCATTGATATCAGAGGCAAGGAAAGCAAGGAAGGCTTGACTGCAGTCCTATGGGGAGAAATATGGGACTAGAAAACATGGCAGGAAACGCCAAACAGACAGGATCAGCCAACTTAGTGCCGGCCTTCCAGGGACAAGGGAATGAAAGGTCTGAGAGCCTTCCAGGTTCCGGCTGTGGAAGAGAAAAGGATGTGGAAACACAGGAGGAGAAACGAGTTTGGGGGTAAGACGAGGAGCAGATTTTTAACATGATTACACAGCTTTAGTGAGAACCCTGAAACACGGTGGCTACGCTCCTGTGTGGTGGTCAGCCTGCTGCCTAACCCACCCGCTCCATGACCTCGGGCGGGTTACTGCCCTCTGGCGGTGTCCTTGTCCGGAGAACAGATGGAAGACCACACAGGTTAGTTAGCGAGGCTGAACTGAGACAATGCATACAAAGTGCTGCAGACAGGGTTTGGCATTCAGAAATGCCCAGAAACGGTAGCTGTTCCTATTCCTCCGATCACAATGATCGTGATTACTAACTAGCTTGCAGATGTGGTCAGAGGCTAGGCAGGTTCTTTGAATCCAGAGGGCCCGGCTGCAGGATATTAATGAAAGCTGTTCCCACGGAACCACACACGTATCCCTGGTGAATGGTTTATTCAACCGTAAAGTCTGTGTCAACTTCCACAATAGCTGCACCAGCTTGCAGAGGCGTGAGGGAAGCCAATCTGTGAGCGGTCCTCAATTTCGTTCTCCCTCCCTCTCTCCCAACGCCATGGCTGAGTGGTTTTAATTAACAACTCCCACAGAGTTAAAGCAAAAGTCACTCGATTAATAAAGCTCTCACTCGCCACGCATGGTTCTCAGGTCTCCAGGTGGCGCTGAGCTTGTAATTGTGTGTTTTGTTTGGGTTCGCAGTGGGTGGGGGGCTCTTGAGAGTAGAATTTCCTCGGAGAAGTTCAGGTTCCCCATCTGCAGAGGCTGGAAGCGCAGGTGGCGGACACACCCAGCTCCACGAGCTTTAACAGCAAAAGCCGTGCTGTGTGTGTGTGGGGGGGGGGCGGGGGGGGCGGCGGGGGGGGGAGGCTCCTTGGTCAGGCACCATGCGAAACGGGCTCCAGAGCAGAACCTTCCTGCCTCCGACCACATCACTGGTTCTCATTTCCGACATCCAAGGAACCGGTTTTGCCCCCATTTACTTTCTGCACAGGCACCCAGGGAATGTTGACACAAGTGTTTCTCAGGCTGCAGTAGAGACCTGGGGTGTTTAATTGAAATGAAACACATAATAATGCTTTCGAGGCAAAGAAAAGTATCCGCCTTGGCCGCGGCCCCGCCAGCCTGGCCATCCTGTGGTCCTTGTGCAAGCATTTCCCAAGCATTTTCAAGCTGCCATGCGACGCAGCCCTCTGCGCCTCACCCTTCGGAGCGCCTCCTTTTAGCTCTCGTTACGGCTCCTTAAGATGGCACGGGGTTTAGCCAGGGCCTCCGACGTCCAGAAGGCGCCCATTCTTCCTTTCTGGCCTTGCCTCCCACCCATCAGAGCATGGGGTCTAGCTACAGTGAAAAGCCGCACTGCAGAGTTCTTGGAGCAAGGGCTATGAATTCTGCCCGGTTGAACACGTGGTTCTAGCACAAGGGTGGGCAAACTTTTTGACTCGAGGGCCACAATGGGTTCTTAAACTGGAACGGAGGGCCGGAACAAAAGCATGGATGGAGTGTTTGTGTGAACTAATATAAATTCAAAGTAAACATCATTACATAAAAGGGTACGGTCTTTTTTTTGTTTGTTTTATTCATTTCAAACAGGCCGGATCCAGCCCGCGGGCTGTAGTTTGCCCACGGCTGCTAGCAGTTACTACCTGTGTGACCTGTTCAAGCAACGTAACCTCTCTGATCTTGGTCTCCCAACTGCAGAAGGAGAACGAAAAACTGCCCCTCTCTCAAAGAGCTGGTCTGAAGAATGAGTGAGACATTACACGTGAAGAGTTCAGGCCGGGGCCTAGCATATAACAGGGACTGCAATGCAGTTTCGCTGCCAGGAATCACAGGACGGCTGCTGCGGGCCAGGCCGAAGGGAGGGCCTGTGTTAGCAGGCACTGCTGGGCCACTTCTTCCTTCAGAGCCAACACCACATTTATTCTCATCCCGTGTCTCTGACAACTTCACCCTTTAAACTTCGCTGCTCAAGTATGCGAGATTTCTGGTTTCAAAACTGATGACCGGGCGATTACAAGCACAAGGCTCTGGGGCCTGGGACCCGGATTCCGACGACACAGCAGAGGGAAACACAGACCCCCGTCTCCCACGCGTCCCAAGATCAAGAAATGAATGGGGGCTTGATTTACAGCTAGAAGACTCTGGGGACAGACGTGGGCCTCTCCTTAGACTGGGACTCTCATTTCACTTGGGGTCTCGAAAATCCTCAGCCCTCCAGAGCTGTCCATGCCGGGGTGTCTGTCTCATTCCTTAGCTAATTCGGGATTAAGAGGAAAGCTGGAAACCTCCATTTCTCAGGGAGATTTCTTATCAGGACCCTGGGGATTCTGGAAGGGATGCCATGGTTCCTGCAAGGCTGCACAGAGTTTTGCTTTGTGGTCACAGCCCAGGCAGGATGCGGCAGCTGCAGCCCTCGCAGATGTTTCTAGGGGCTGATGTGCTGCTCTTCGTCTCTGGGCCGCAGGTCAGCTCCCTCCTGACCCAGATGACTCATCCCCACCGATCATCCTGTAAGGCCTGCTTGCAGACGGTGATGGTTGATTTTATGTGTCAGTGTGCTAGGCCATGGTACTGGATATTTGGGCAAACACTAGTCTAGATGTCTCTGTGAAGGTACTTTTTAGAGGAGATGAACCTTTAATTCAATAGACTTTAAGGAAAACAGATTATCCTCTACCAAGTGGGTGGGCCACATCCAATCACTTGAAGGAAAGAATATCAGTTGATATTCCCCAGGGAAGAGGGAATTCTACCTCCAGGCTGCCTTTGGACTCAAGTTGTAAAATTTCCCTCTGGAGAACCCCAATACACAGACCAATTCGGGCCCAGTTGGCAGACTTGTGGTCACTGTACTCAGGACTAAGAAATAGCATGAGATCATCTCAGTGAATATTCTAAGTACAGTGAAGGATTGGGAAGGCAAGTGGATGCAATAACTCTGAGAAGCTGAAGGGACTACCATTCTCTGTGTCAAACTATCTCCTTTCTTCCTCACCACACACCTGAGGAGAAGGTTACCATTTAACAGGTGGAAAACAGGCTCAGAAAAGGCAGCGACTTCCCCAGGACACACAGATGGCAAGCAAGGACGGCAAGGCCAGGTCTTCTGACTCCACTTCTGTCTTCCATGACCCCACGACCCCCGAGCAGCATCATGGGAGGATCTTGAGTGCTCAACAAAACTGCAGTTTCTTATCTTGATCTGAGCACAGGCACATATGGCCTATTATTATTTTTTTTGAGTCTTTCAACATGGGCTTACTGTCCCAGGGCCAAATCCTCCCAACCTCATCCAAATGTTTCTTCTCATATTCACCTCAACTCGAACTTGGTATCCTCCAACCTTGCCATCATAAATCTGTTGAGCGGCTCTGTAGCTGCTGCCCCTTGAAAAATAACTGGGAAGGGTATTTTTTCCCAGTGATTTATATGCTTATGATAAAAATTGATATATATGGACTGGGAACTACAGGAAAACTTAACAAAACTGTGCAAAAGCTTCCCAGGGCAAGGGGACCTCAGGGTCCCACCGTGACACCTCGGTTCTCCCCATTCCTGGCACATCTGCGAAGCACTGGGCAGAGAAAGAGGAGCCTGCAGACAACAACAGGTCTGCAAGGGGTTGGTCCTGAAGGAGGCGACAGACTAGCCAATTAATGTCCAGCAAAGTGACAGAGGCACCGAGTCACACTGAAATTCCAGGGCGCCAAGAGAAAGCAGCAACAGAATGCCAGAGCACCTTCTTCATCTCTTCCATGGGCTTAAAACCATTACGTAACAATTTTCCTTATTCGTAAAGTGTAAACAATGTCATGAAAAGCTAGGGTCTGGGGGTTACGATGCTCAGCGTACGGAAGGGGTGCCATACGCCCCCGCCACCCACCGAGAGCTACAGAGCTGGAGGATGTTTCTCCTGTCTGTGCAACTACTTCTCAATAAATGCGAGCTCACAGGTCCCAAGTTTATCTTGAGGAGAACCTGTAAGGACCAAAAGTGAACCCCCAAAATAACGAGAACCAGATGGGGCAGCCCTAAGAACAAGTTTCGTCTGTCCTACCCCAGAGCACAGCCTGGGGCCAAGGAGATATTCGTTAAATGTTTGTTGATTTGAAATAACTAAAATACAGAGTCTCTCCATAGCGTTGATTAATGAACCCAAGGTGGAATCTCCCTGTTAAACACCCAGGGCCAGCCTGAGTCATGCCCACATGTCCCCATGTTGACGTTGCTTACCAATGAAGAGCCCTGCGAAGGGCAGGAAGTCTACCTCGACAGGCAGCAGGCAGTCCAGAGGGTGGGAAGGAAAGGAAGGAGTGCCTTGCTCAGTCTGACTCAGCACAGCAGGGTTTGCAAACCCAGCGCAGCGACTGTCTGTCGTCTGTCTGTCTGTCGGCTGGAGTGTTTAGGGGTATTCGTATTTGTCATGTGAGTGTCAGTTACAGTCTCATCTCAAACCCCATCCACTGTAAGGACAGGGTGCCCCGGGGCTGGCAATGAGAAAGGGTGGAAGAGAATGAAATACACCGAGTGCTCTCACTCGCACCTGGCACTGAACTAGGTTGTATGCGTACGCCGTGTCCCATTTAATCTTGGCGGCATCATCTTATCATGAGGATGAGTGGAAGGAGCTATAACACCCAGGCACGGTACCAGCACTTCGCATGTGTTCGTTATCTCATGATAGCAACTCCAGGCATGTTATTCTCATGTGCAGATCGGGGAAGCTGGCTTTCCAGAAGGAGGAAGTGAGGACATAAAAGGCCCCCGCTGGCTTGCTCTATTCTCAGGTCCCCCCTGGACCCCCCACATCATGCCTCTCAATGCTAACATTTATTGCCACCCACCTTGTGTTAGAATTAAGTGCTGACGCACAGGGAGCCTCCCCCACTGGGCCCCATGCTCCTCCGGGGCAAGTCTAGGAAGGCTGTGGGATTGGGGTTTTCCCCAAACCCCCGGAATTACAGTCCACAGGCTGCTCTGCTTAAACATTCAGCCAGCCCTGGTCTGGGGCTGGGCTGGGCGGTCCCTGAGGCCTGAGACAGTCAGAGGGACTGGGTGGGTGTCAACAGGCAAGAGGGAACACCGGAAACGGACTGAGGGTGCTGAGGACAAAGGTCAACTACTTCCCAGCTGGTTTCAGCAGAGGCTGCAACCCGGGAATTGTCCTTGTCTCTCTGACACCTTCATGCTCCTTGTCAAATGACCCCATGTCAGGCTGAATCAATGTGAAAAGTCCCTCGAACCCTCTGTTCCCAGGGCCTTGGCCTTACATAGAGCCACGTCCCCGCTCTGTGGACCCTGATAGCTGCTGACTGAGCTCACCGGCTCCCGTCGTGATTCTCCAATCCTTCCCAGGCACCATTCTCGGGAAAACATGCCCCATGTCCACATGTTCTCACGCCCTTGCTCTTGACCTTGGTCAGCCTGGCCACTTGTTCACCTTTCAAGATGCTGTTGCTGCTAGTGGACCTTATGGTAGTGACATCCACCGAGGGCTCCATCCAGGCACAATCTCACAGGAGCCCCACAATGCCCTGTGAGAGGGGCCCGGGGTATTTAATAGCTTGCTCCCGCACACAGGCTAGGAGTGGTGTTGCCAGCCCCAGAATCCAGCTTGGGCTCCACAACCACACTCTTCCCACTGCCCCTACCACACATTAGGCTCTTTATTTTCTGTCAGTTCTCCCTACAGAATTCACTGATTTCCCCACTGATCCCTGCAGCTCAGCACTCCTGTCGTGAAAGACATACTTCCTTTCCATGAGCTCCTGTCCAAGGTATTAGAACTTGGGGACTGGGTCTTGTTCATTCCCCTTGGGCTCAGTGCCTTTGGCATAGTCTCTAGTACACAACAAACTCAATAAATACTTTCAGATGGAATTTTACTGCCTTTTGCCTGGAGCCTCCTCGGAAGGCAGGCCAAAGGAATGGCTGCCAGGTCCCAGGAGAGCCCACGCTTTGGAGAGCTTTAGGACCAGGAGGGTGTTGGCAAGGATCGGAGGGTGAGCAGCCCCTTCAGGGCCCACTTCATTTCTCCATGGGGCTGTTGGCCAATAAGTCTTTTTCTCAGCCCCAGTCTCTGCCTGCTGAATCCACAGTCACCACCAGCGGTGAGGGCAAGTGAGAGAATGCTGGACACTCTCTCCACTTTCAGGCATGTTGTTAGTTCCGTTGCTCTTTCTCCTCTGATAGAAGTGCCTCTCCAGCTGCCGATAAAGGCCAATAGATTCCTCACACTCTGTAAGTCACGGGGGCCCACTGTGGACGCAAGAAGAAGCGGACCACTGATGCCTCCCCAGCCGTCGGGGACGACCGAGAACTGGTAGCCGGAGCCATTACTCTGCCACACTGCCCATGTCTCACGACATCACAACCACGCAGGGAGAGCTGCCACTGGCTGGGCAACACTTGGAGAAATCAATCCTGCCCCATGCATGACTCCCTATTCTTGCTTACTCTCCCCCCAGAGCTGTCTGTGAAAACAGGGCTCATTGTATTTGCCTGGGATATTTAACACCAAGGAAAATATCGGACAGGAAGTGGTGTTTATGGTTTCTGTGAATTCGCACATTGGTAAGACCTGTCAGTGAGAAACCACTGAGGAGAGAAGAGGGAAATAGAAAGACCCCTTGACTAGGGCCTGGCCCAACCCCATCTCCAAAGTACTGGGCTACTCTGGGCCTAGAGGCTTCTTATTGGAGAGAGAGAGAAAAAGAGAGAGGGAGAGAGAGAGAGAGAAAGAGAGAGAAGGAGAGACTTTGAAGAGGATGGCAGTGCATTAGGGCCAAGTGACTTGCCCAAGGCCCTAAAGATGTGTCTTCAGTGCTGAGTCTTTACCCTCCCACATCAGGTAAACCTTTCTAACCCCAGAGGCCCACCCGGCAGTTGGCTGACTGGCAACCTGGAGTTCATAAGCCTTCCCAGAGCTGCACAAGCCAAGACCACTTCAGAGGAAACCACCCAGAGAAACAAGAGCCCCTTCTGTCAAATCCCAGAGCTGCCCGCCACGCCCTGCGGAACCCGCCGTGACCTGACGCCTTCCAGGACGGCCTTGCCTAAAATCATTTGTCTTGGCTCCCGGGTGCATTTTTGGCTGTTAAGGAGTTTCTGGCTTCCTCTCCTTCCTATCAATTTGCCAGGAACAACAGACTGTCAAGGTCGTTTCAGGTCTGGCCTGGGAAGGCCATGAGAAACAGTCACCAGATAAGAAAGCCTTTCGTGCTAGCGGTGCCGCACGTTTGATTCACAGGCTGCCTGCTGTGTGCTCTGCTGAGTTGGTGACAAACACCTCGCACATCTGTCCCATCGCAGTCAACGGATGAAGAACAGAGGCACTTCCGTCTCCATGACCCCATGGAACATGGTCCACTCTCCGAGCTGCCTCTTTTCTCCTGTACTGTCACTGTCGGGCTCATTGGGACTGAGGTGGTCCAAGGTCTGGAATAATGGGACAGTATAAGACAGGGCCAAGGAGAGGAAGAGTATGTGGCTGGGCCCCAAGCTCAAGGGGCTTCCACCTTAGGCACATATTCATCCAGAGGCAGGCGACTGGTCTTGGTCTGCTGAAGGCCAGGTGTAGCGTTCATTCAGCAAATATCTGTTGACTACTAATTAAGGAACAGGCAGGCACTGGGCCAGCCAATGATGATACGCAAGCATCTAAGATAGATTTGACTTAACCTTTAAGAGTTTGTAATGGGTATGGGCTCCTTTCCTCATAATCAGTGCACTGAGACCGTCTGAAAATGCTGTATGGGTGCCTTGTTTGATTTTAAACACACACACACACACACACACACACACACACAGATGTTTATAATAATGCTGAGATAGTGCTACCAGTGCTAATGATGGGCATGTTAAGTGCCACAGGAGCCCAGAGGAAAAAATCGCTGCCTCTACTTGGACAGAATGAGGAAAGGCCTCCGCAAGGAGGTGACCTGATAGGCAGTCATGAAAAGGCAACCCAAGCACAGAGTGCTGCACATGTAAGTGATGTCTGGAAGCATGAAACGCCTTGCTATGGATTAAGCATCATGTGTTGAAGCCCCAACCTCCAATATGATGGTTTTAGGAGGTGGGGTTTCTGGGAGGTGATTGGGTTTGATGATGTCATGATGGGATTGGTGCCCTCATAAGAAGAGGAAGACACACCAGAGCCCCTCTCTCCGCCACGTGAGGACAGAGCAGGCCGGGAAGGAGGCTCTCTGTGGAGCCCCACCGTGCTGCATGGCGATCCTGGACTTCCCGCCTCTAGAATTGTGAGAAATGAGTCTGCTCTGAGCCCGCAGGCTATGGTACGTATTTCGCTAGGGCAGCCCAAGCTGATAAAGACATACCCTGACATGTTTATGAGCTACCAGAACTTCAGCAAGGATGGGTTCCTCAGCTGCTAAGGCACTGAGTCTCCCAGCAGGCACCAGTGTACACACGGTCCCCGTTGACACAGGAATCCCTGCCATGCGGCAGGGACGACGTCAGCCATTACAATGTCAGCATTGAAGCCCAACTTGTTCAAAACCCCACTTTCTCTCCCACACCAGACTACTCAGCAGGCTACGTTCGGAAGACAAGCCAACTATTACAATGTCCATTTCCTCGGCCCGCAGTCGTAAACCGATGTAAGGACTCTTAGAGTTAAAAGCAATCAAAACCACAGCGTCACATCCTATATTGGCCACTAGGTGGAGCTATGTGTCGAACCAAAAGACACCAGAGGTGAAGCTGATTTCCCCAAGAGTTCTGCAAATAGAACCATTGGGTGTCACAGCTGGTGGTGGCAAGTGATGTAAGCCCAAGGTCCTGTGAGGGTAGGGCTGCAGAACAGAGCATTCACAAAATAATTATTAGACACCCATTTGTTCTAGTCTCTGAGTTTAGAAAAATAATGGGTACTGTTTGCCTTCTAGGACCTACATGTTTGGAGTAGGAAACATACGTGCACCCACATGTGTGCACACACACTGCACATTTCTTGAGCATCTCAGGCTCTGTCAGGTGCTTTTCAGGTCTTATCTCTAATTCCCAAAGATTAAGAACTTGTTCCAGTTCGGGTGGCAGAGCCAGGACTAAAACTCAAACCTGTTTGCCTCTAAGGCCACGCTCTTTCCTCAACACCATCCAGCCCCTCTCAAACAGTTTCCCACACAAAGTGAAAGGCTCACCCACAGGGTTGGCTGTAAACCAAAGCCACCAGGAACGCACGAGGCAGAGCTAACTCTGACTGGAAAAGTCAGGAGGCCATCACAGAGGTGGTGTTTATTTTAGGGTTAATCCGATGGGCTTGATGGGAAAGGAATTCCAGGAAGGAAGTGGCATGTCCTGATGGCACAGAGCTTTGCAAATGCAGGGAAGAGCCTTCTGTGATGGATAGCAGGCAGCCTAGAGCAGTGGGGCGTGTGGGGGTGTGAAGAGGGATGTGGCCAGGGCTAAGGCAGAGAGGGTGGCTGAGGGAAGGATCATAAAGAGCCTCCCGCGTTCCGTTAAGACGTTGAGATGTGTTCTCACAGGCAATGGGAAGCCATCAAAGGGGCTTGGACAATTATCTGGTGCTAAATGTAAATGGTCATTTTTTTCCCAGGAGGGGATGTATATTCATACTTTAGAAGATTATACAGCTCAGTGCCTCCTTGGAAAAGAAAAACAATCATCTCTCCAAACATATGGGTGCTAAGTCTGTCCCCTTCATTTTATTCTGCACCATATGTCACCCTGAATGCTTAGAAGATGAGTAGATGGGTTGACTTCACAGATCAAAACTTAGTAAGAAATATCTTCATCTGTTATTTTAAACTTTTTCCCACTCACTACAGCCAAAGCCCAATTTACTGATCTAATAAAGGTGGCAACTTGTAAAGTACTTAGACACGACTGGCACACACCGGGAGTTAATTTACACACACGTGCACACATTCCGCACTAGGTTCTTATTAATGTCATTTCAGCCCCACCACTGGTAGACCTGAATGATACAGACAGACATACGTGCGTACTGTACAGTGGAGACAATGCACTACAAAAAATAGCTGTTACCCCAAGTGGAAGTATGGTACTATTTTAAAAACAAAGGTCATAGGTTTTCAGAAACTAGAATTTACTTCCACACCAGGCTTTCTAAATAAACTTGCTGTAAACTTTTACAAGAACTCCTTTCAAAGACCCTCCTCAGGGGTTTATATATTACTCATACATCAAGGCTGTCTCCACTAAGCCAAACACATATCTGGATGAAGACTTGAATCATTTCATTGTTTCCAAGTGCCTGGCTGTTTGAGGTTGATAAGATACCTAGACCCTGTCTGAGACTCTGTGGCTTTATCAGATTCTATAGGCCTGGTGCACGAAATTTGAGCATGGGGGTGGGAGGGTGTATGTGTTGGGGGGTAGCGGGGTCCCTCAGCCTGGCCTGCACCCTCTCTAATCCGGGACCCCTCGGGGGATGTCGGTGTAGGCCCGATCCCTGTGGGATCTCTCTCGCAATCTGGGACTGCTGGCTCCTAACCACTCACAGGCCTGCCTGCCTGATCACCCCTAACCCCTCTGCCTGCCTGCCTGCCTGATCACCCCTAACTGCCTCTGCCTGCCTGCCTGATGCCCCTAACTGCTCCCCTGCCGGCCAGATCACGCCTAACTGCTCTGCCTGCCTGCCTGATTGTCCCTAACCACCTCTGCCTCGGCCCTGCCACCATGGCTTTGTCCAGAAGGATTTAAGGAAGGACGTCTAGAAGACATCCAGTCTATCTGGTCTAATTAGCATATTACCCTTTTATTTGTATAGATTTGCCATTAATCAGATGCAACCTCACAGAGAAACCTAACTATAGAAGGTTAAGGACCTTGTTAATGACAGTGCTTCCGGGCACAGTGAAGCGAATGGTGTGCCCCGGGCCACAGAGCTCACAAGGGGCTGAGCGGGCTTTAAGCTCTCAGTGTCTGACATCTCAGGCTGTTTTCTTTCCACTACACTGATTGCCTAGGTCAGCGGTTCTCAACCTGTGGGTCGCGACCCCTTTGACGGCCGAACGACCCTTTCACAGGGGTCGCCTAAGACCATCCTGCATATCAGATATTTACATTACGATTCATAACAGTAGCAACATTACAGTTATGAAGAGGCAATGAAAATAATTTTATGGTTGGGTCACAACATGAGGAACTGTACTTAAAGGTCCAGAAGGTTGAGAACCACTGGCCTACGTACTATGACTTATTTCGCAGATTCTGAAGCAGAGTCTAAATGACCAGTCCCTCAATATCTACAACCCTGTCATAGTTATCAAAGGAAAAAGGAATGAGTCCAAAGGACATTCAATGACTTGCCCTGGACTCAGCATGTGAAGCAAACTGATAACGTAGCCCCCAGAGCAAACACTAGCATGCATTCCCGCAGAGTGGAGTCATGCTTAGCTCACATTCTGGAAGGTTACAACCAGGAGGAGCTTTAAGTGCCATCTGGGCCATCTCTCCTCCTTTGGGCGGTAAATTTCCACATTAAGAGAATGCGAGAGGAAAAACCAGACCGGAGTTCTCTAGTTTCAGTAATCGGGTGGTTTGCTTACATGTCCGCACTGTTATCTACGCTTGCTCTGAGAGCTAGCTCACTTGGTGAAAAAATGTAAGCTTCCCAGAGCAGGAGCTGAAAGGTAAACATCCCTGCCTGTTAGCAGGAGTGAAGGCTCTGGTTTGAGTAGCCAAGGAAACTAGGACTTTCTCACCAAGGGTCAAGCTTTGCGTGCTTCAATGTCGCCACCTTGTGGAAACTGTCAATACTACATCAAAATCAACACTGACCATCTATTGGAGCGTCAGAGACAGATCCAACAGTAAAATAAACTCTATTACAGGATACAAAAATCGCAAAGTAACCTGAAAACTCCTTGGTCATATATGACAGTGAGATGTGATAATGATAACCTTGAGGCCATGCTGTATTCCAAAAGTCTTCTAATTATAATGAAAAGATTAAATCACAGGCAGCTTAATTTTAGTAATAGGCATAGGTTATTGTTGGTTTACAAAAAACTAGAAACACAAAACGATGCTCTACAGTTAACGCGATCATTTCATAGAAGTCCATCAACCTTCCCAGCCATTCTAGATGGCAGAAACTTGTTAGGTTATAAGGGTTTGGTGGCTCCTGTCATCCAAATTTTCACTACAGGATGGTTCTAAAGTAACAGGCAGAAAGCCAAAGCACCTCTATGTCTAAACTTTTAATTAACTCAAAGAACATTTCTAGTCAGATCAGTAGAGCTAAGCAAAAGTAAATTAATTTTGAAATAAATTCCAGTTGTGCTATTTCAATACAGCAATGAGATACTGGGCACGATGGTGCGGCACAGTGGCTAAGGAGCAGGACCTGGGCTCTGCCTCTGAACTACTACAGGGCCTTGGGCAAGTTAATTAACTTTCCCGAGTCTCAGTTTACTCATCTATAAAATGGGGATTGTGATATCACCTACCTCAAAGGATTGCTGTGAAGACAGAAGAAGGTAATATACATAAAGCACCTAGCACAGGGCTTGGTACATAGTGGGAGAATGAACTATTATTCAATTATGCAACTACTGACTCAACCATGGGTTCTTGATCACTGTTCATGGAAATCAGTGGCACAAGTGTTATGCCTGATTTTTACTGTCAATCATTTTGGCTGCTAGAATGCTAGAAGAGGGAAAGATCTTGGAAAACTTCCGTGCAAGTGAGGGGGACAGATTAAGTCTCAGGCGAGTGGAATACACAGATGCATCTTCGGTTCACACAGCGATCGGGGAGTAGAGCCAAGAACAAGGGGAGGCCTAGGACTGCACATGGTCATAGCGCGGCTCAGGCAGCAAGCAGCTCATTACAGAGAGGCTGGGTCTGTTCTGTCGCCCATGAATCCATGTGCTCTTCAACTCAGCAATATCTATAAGCTCCCAGATGTACAATGCACTGTGCATTTGGCAGTGCACAGGCCAGACAATGTCCTTGCTTCCTGGAGCTTATTATTGCAAGCAGGAGGGGATGGGGAGACCATAAAATCTAAACAAATAATCAGGATAATTTGGAACAGTGATAAGGTTTCAGAGGAACATAAGACGGGGTGATGGAGAGGACAGGGTAAGGGGCAAAGCTACATAAACTACTTCAAGTTGAATGGTCCAGGTGGGCTCCTGCAAAGAGATGCCCGTTGAGCAACAAGAAGGAACCGGCCATGCAAAGATGTGGGGAACCGAATCCAGGCAGAGAAAGAGAGGGTGCAAAGGCACTGTGGCAGGAAAGAGCTTGATGAGACTGAGGACTGGGAGGAACAGCTACAGCAGGGGAAGCAGCGGGTGGGGAGGGTGGAGAACCGTGCGATCTAAGAGTCAGGTAAGAGCCAGATCCCGTAGGACCAGGTAGGCCATGCTGAGGAGGCTGGACTCCACCCTGAGTGCCAGGTTTTGATTAAAGAACTGACACCGTGTGGTTTGTTGTCAAGTGTCACTCTGGCTACAGGTGGAGCCTTGCTAGAGCCTCCCAGTGAGGACTGCCAAGCCTGGACCACGGCCCAAGTCACGTGATTCTTCCCAGAAGGTTCCCCTCTGCACCACACAGCCTTGGACGTGGACCGCAGAAAGTGAAGTAGGCAGTTTGATGGGCTCCAGAGAACTTAAAGTGCTGCCAACACAAATAAACAAACACACACTAGGTGCCAAGCCTTCTCCCGCTCTGTGAAGAGAGAAACCCCAAGGACTCACCCGCTGGTGATGTCATCCGTCCGGATGTTCTTGCTCAGGACGTCCCCATCGCTCATGTAGCCGGGGGCGTCCACGCTGAGGCCTTCCAGGTCCATCTCGTCTCCGGCCTTGTCGGAGATGTCCACGTGGCACACGCTGCTGCCCCTGGACGCCAGCTGCCTCCTCAGAGGGGCAGGGTACACGTAGCGGCCCGACTCGGTGTTGATGAACCGGCTGGCGTTGGCTCGAGGCGGGTACCCGTTGCCCATGGAGGGGGCATCTCCTGCTTGGAGCCGAGGGCTGGACTGGCCGAGTCTCCAGGACAGAGGCGTGGGCCTGCCCGTCAAGCTGAGGATACTGCGCCCGCTGACCTCCGTGGTGACGTTGGTGTCAAATGTGGTTTCTAATGTGCTGAACACATAAAAGCCGCCTTGGGTTAGACCCACTGCGCCTAGAATCCTTTGCAGTTTATATGCTCTTTAATGTTTTTAAAATCACGAACGATCCCCCGTACACAAGACAGGATCAAACACCAGGTGCCCGTGGACCACACTCTGTGAGAACGGAACAGCGGAAGAGGTGCACCCACACCGCATTCGGGAAAGCCCGGTGTAGGCTGTTCCCACCAAAACACGGCACAAGGCACTCATGACCATGACCTTGGTTCAGTTACCGTAGCTACTGGAATCGTCTTTCTAACCCAGGAAGGGACATGGAAAATGCTGCCCTGACAGCAATGGGCACAGAGGTCCCCCGCTGGGATGCCGCCTCACAGCTCCCCCTTCCAAGGGCAGGACGCACCTGCCCCCGTGCAGCTCCTAACACCAGACCTCCTTCCGTCAGCCCCTCCTGACCGAGCAGGCAGGGGCAGCCTTGACCTTCTAACTCTCTCAGGTTCATTTCCCCACACATTGGCTTCTACATTTTGCCCCAAATGACAACTGAACCTGGGGCAAAAGGCTGGAAAGAGTGGTACGTGCTTAGGCTTGAGATCACATCACTTGGGGAATATACCAAAGTGCAAGGGTCCCTGGCACCGGGAAGACTCTTTTGCAGTCCCCTGTGCTTCAGCCCCAACACGGTCAAGGCAGGCGGGGCACCTCCTCAGAGCTGCGTGGGGTCTCCCACTGCGCAGAGCGAGCGGGAGTCTTGCCGGCAGGAGAAACCACCGAGCCGTCCCTTCTGTCATCATCATCCTAGTCCACGCCAAGGAACCCACAGTCAGTCTGTTTCAGTGATTATGGTGGAAACTTAGGGGCGTTTCGTATCTAATCACAGAGTCCCAGGGTCCAATGCGTGGCCCCATGCAATCAGAAAGCTAAAGGCTTAAGGGGCCCCCCACCAACGCCAAGTTCACTCTCCTCTGGAAGAATCAAGTTGTTTGGTGTCTCCGCTGCATTTGTTTCCCTCCGATCCTGCCCTGCAAGCAGCCTCACTATTTGTAGGCTGGGGTCCCCCTAAAGATTGGGCCCTGGTCTTACTTAAGATGGAACCCACGGTGCTTCATCTCGAGCTGCCAAAACAGCGGGCAGCAGGGAAGCCCTGCTGTCTCCTTGCTAGTTCACTTATCAAAGCGACTGAAGCTGAGAAGCAAAGGAGAGCCTGGGAGATGAGGCGGCAGTGGGGCGGCAGTGGGGCGGGGGGGCGTTACCTAGGACATGGCCTTGATTACCAAAGCCAGACACAGGCCGTAAATCGCCATCCTGCCAAAAGCTTGAAGGGTGTCCTAGGGTTGCATCCTTTTCAGCTTCTTGCTCAGCAATGAAAGCAACCTGATAAATGTTTCCAAGGTAATGCTAGATTTCATCCAACAAAATCACTGTTCAAACACGACCATGCATTTTTATAAAGGTGACCTTACATGTCTTATACGCGTGCATGACTAACAACATTACAGAGTAACGACTATCAGAAGACGGGGCAGGAATTCGAGTTATTCACTTTATCGCTCAGGTCAAATGCAGTTCACCTGCTCGTTTCGACAGCACAGCGTAGTTTTGGGAAATGCACGCAAAGTGGAATTTAAATGGAGCTGGCTGAATGGACTTAGCAGCCTCCTACTTTGGGGAGGAATCTGTCCATACTAATTCTTGCTACTTACACTTCCCTTCTGCCCGCTGCATGGCATTCTTTGTCAATTCCAGCACATCTGGCAATCAACGTTATTTATTCCGTTATTAGCCAACTCAGTGGCACGAACAAACACAGGAGAAACCGTGTGACCATCAAATTACCAGCTAGTTCAGTAAAGCAATTCACACTTCAGATACCTGTGTGTAACCTGAGTTCCCCGTAAACTGGACATGGTCTCCTCCAAATTCTGCCGCAGATCGGCGATGTTCTTCACTGTCCGCAGTCGCCGTGCCTCGGGGTCTTCCCCTGGAAAGATGAGGGTTAGGACTGCTTTAATTCCCCGCTAGATGGTGAACGTCATGGGAGCAGGAATTGTGTCCATGATGTAACCGTGGCCCACGCTCAGGGCCTGGCTCACCACGGGTGCTTCAGAAGGATTTGAGAAAGAAAGAAAGAATGAATGAATGAATGCACGCATGCCCAAAGGAGAGTGTTAAATCCAAGGAGAGAAGTGCTGCTTCTCCCTCTAAATCCCTCCTAAAATAAGTGATGTCTAGCTCGTGGGAGAAGCATAGAAACTAGTCTGAGACGTAAATACACTGCCACACTGATTCCCATACAGACCCGCGCACATGAGGCCCGATTCCCAGGAGCGTTTTCAGCCCAGGTGAAAGTGGGTGAGACATTTTGTTTTCTCGTCCATCGGTGACACACACTGCTGTCTACCGGCCCTACATGACAAAGGGACTTGGCGAGGCTAAGAGATCTGTGCTTATTCATCCCATGTCTACCGAGAGATGTCTGTCTTTTCTTTATTATGTCGTCTTAAATTCTGGCTCTTCTACTCACCGGCTGTGGTATCATGGGGAAGGTGCCGACCCTCTGCATCCTCCTGATGCCGCCACCCTACAGTGAGGACAGTAACAGAACTGACTTTGAAGGACCACTGTGGGGACTAAATGGCACAGGGCTGGGGATCCCAGGGCACAGTGCCCACCACCAGCTTCAACTCATGCCCATGCCCATTGGTGCTGCAGAGCAGGCAGCCACCAGGTAGACTCAGGGCCTCGCTTTGGGAGACAAGGGACTTCCGTTCTCTGGGCACGATTTTCCACAAAGTACGTGGCCCCGGAGGGGTCAAGCTGGCACGGATGTCCCAGGAGATGCAGGCCACACAAGGCAGAAGCCATGTGCTCTCTCACAGTAAGCAGCCTTGCTTCGGCGCTCTGGCTGTTATAATTTGTTTGGGAAAGAGGAACAGGGGAATGACCACATAACAACGAGAGGGACCAAACATCTTTCCCCCAGAGAAACCTCAGGGGCCGCTGAGAAGACGGAAGAGCCACGATCAAGGGTCTTTAAACACCTGTGACCATTTCAAGTGTGAAGCAACATTTTTAAAGAAATCTCCATAGAGAACATGATCTACAGGGGCAGCAGCAAGTGGAATCTACATCAGATGCTAAGTAGGACTTCCAGCGTTGTCATTAGCAGAACAATAGGCAGCTAAGAAATGTCATAGGATTAACCTTCTTTCTGAGACAGATGACAAACTCCTTCAGTTGTTCTTAGCACGGTGGTGCCCGGAGGCTGGGGAATGGATTAAATAACAGTTATGTGACTTTTTGGAGGAAATTTGCTTTAGCAAACTCTGTATACTTGGATATGCAAGTGTTTTCAATTTTCTCCCTCTTTTTAACCAAGAAAAATTTGGAAGGCATTTTTTTCCCTACTCTTATCTGAAAAGTGGTCAGACGTATACTTCCCACCCAATTCTTTAAAATACATCTATGTAGGTATGTGTTTTTGAATGAAAGCAGTGATGGAATGGCCCTGGAGGAATGTAATTGCATCGATCTCCCGGGCCATAGTGAAACATCTGCTGCTGCCGGCGTGGCCACATTTCATCTAAGCAAGGCTGCCAACAAAGGTAAGATCCTACGGACAGCTCTAGGCCCTGCAGCCAACATTTATTATGAAACTAATGACCTTCATTAATTAGCTTAATCACACACAATAAGTCTAATAATTATTGATCCATGTCCCTATTAATGACATGGTTACTTGTGCTAACTCTCCTTCAGAAATTCAAAGATCTTTGAGATGGGATGGCATTTCCCCTTTGCATTCAGTAGCCCCCACACATATCTATTGATGCCCAAGAAATATTTATTGTCCAAAAGATGTTTGGCCAGTGCAGGGCTGAAGAAAGAGCGTGGGCTTTGCATTCCAAGAGATAAAGGTCTGAACCGTGGCATGGCTGCAGATTAGCCACTTGACCTTGGACAAGTCACCTATTCTCTCCAAAGGACATCTGTGAAATGGAGATAAAATCCTTCCTTTCGAAGGGTAGGAGGGGGATCAGATGAGATGACACATAAGATATGCCTGGCACAAAATGAGGGCTTGTTGGATTCTACTGTCCTGTCAATTCTGCCTCCTTGTGTGTATAGGCAAATGAGACAGAAGACAAACTCCTTCGATTGTTCTCAGCATGGTGGTGCCCGGAGACTGGGGAATGGATTAAATAACAGTTATTTTATAACTGTTTATAACTGTTACTTTATAACTCGCACATTTGCATCCTGGGAAGATGCCTGAGTGTAAGATTCTCCCCAGCTCTCAGACCAAACAAAGTAATAATACACCTGGTAGCCATGCTCTAGTGTAGAGAGCAGGATCCTTTCAGCTCACGTAAAGAGATCATACAAATTAAGCTATTCCACGTCTACCTGTGCCTTTCGCGTCTGCCAAGGGCAGCCCTCCCTCCAGCCATTGGCCATGATGGAGAGAACACCGCACATTCTGACCCAATAGGGCTGTGGTTAGAGATGTCGGGTGAGGGTGTTGAACATGGAAGGAACCTGGGATTCTTACTTGGAAGAGGAAGGCTTAAGGGACAAGCTGCTACATGGCAAAGATCGTCATTGTCTGTGGGCTTTAGGAAGCTGGATTCTATCCAGGGATTAGAAATGTAAGAATAAAGAACCCTGTTACCCATTAAAGCCACAAAATATGGAAAGGCTGCTTTAGGAAGGAATAATCTTCCCGTCACAGGAAATACCCAAGCAGAACCTGAAAGAGGAGTCATCAGTGAGTGACAGAAGGGATTCACAGGCTGGATAGTAAACAAACAGGAGCGTGTGGTTCCTCCAAACTCTGCAATCCAAGATGCGGTCTTAACTGTAAGGCTATGTACCTGACAAAGCACCTCGGGAAAATCCACCCATTTGCATAAGCATGGGGAAGGACTAAGCAACTGATCAAACAGCCTCATAAAAGTCCATTCCTAAATAAACGCACCGTTCGTTTTCATTTCAAAGGATCAGTTATGGAAAAGTTAAGTTCAACCCTGTTGCCACCATGCAGCGTCTCCACAAAATAATTCACCCCATAGTCACACACGCGAGGAGTCCTACTGCTTGGATGTAAAGACCCATGAAGAACTGTTCATTAGCCACCAGCACCATTTCACTGAACGGGGGAGAGGCTTGCTCAGGCCCGACTGGCTGCACAGGGCTGTTCCCCGAAGCAGCCGACAGCACTCAGGATCTCTGAGCTCTCGGCTGGTTTCACAGGCCCGAGGCAGCGGAGCCCTGGGCAGAATAAAAGCTAGTGATCACAGGCTGCTATTGGATCACATGCTCCAGAATGTGTTATGCAGAATGTTCTCTGGTGGCTGCTTTTCCAAATGTGACTTTTGCTGAACCGCATGCCTGACACGCATCCACACTGCTCCTCGGGACACACATCTGATCCACGCGGGGCTCTGAAGCCTGGCCTCGCTCTCTTGATGTGTGCACATAAGAACACGAGCTGGGATGTGTGTGGAGACCTGAGCAGGCATCTGAGCTCCACACCTTCCCTTGGTCCTTTTCCTGGGCTATCTGTGCTCACCCGTGCATGCAAGGGAGCTACAAACCCCAGAGAAAAGCAAGCAGAATCCATCCCGCATGTGGGGCCCCAAATGATTGGAGGATGGATCGCTCACAAACGGCTTGAGCACTCTCTGCCCCATTGCTGTGCCCAGCTGGCAAAACCAGAAGGAAATAGTTACATCATTCAGATGATCGCTGGAAATTAATCCTCGGAGCTACTGGTGAGATGGGTAAGATTCGATCATATGGGCTGCAGACCAATGCTGCAGCTGGAGTGGCTATTTAAATGATGTGGTCAGGACAATGAGTCTAATAAATGGATTTCAAACACAGATTCAATAACACAGATTGAATAACACAGATTCAATTTTCAGTGCAACTCTGGAAGTGGTAAGATAGGAGAATAACAGTCCCTGCTAAAAGTGTTTACCACTCATTTCCCTGGTTAGAAGTGGCTGGAACCCAGCGCACAGTGGTCGGGAAGAGAGACAGAGGTGGACACCCAGAATGCACTGCAGCAGGCATTCTAACTCAGATGCTAACTTTTCTCCTTTAAATGAAGACTGAAGGTGTAGCGTTAATGTTTGTGGAATTAATTCCATGACAACTGTGGATTCTATGTTTTTATAGAATGCCCCTTTAATCATCATGGCCCGTGGTCGGCAAACTGCGGCTCGCGAGCCCCATGCGGCTCTTTGGCCCCTTGAGTGTGGCTCTTTCTAAGCCTTAGGAGTACCCTAATTAAGTTAATAACAATGTACCTACCTATATAGTTTAAGTTTAAAAAATTTGGCTCTCAAAAGAAATTTCAATCGTTGTACTGTTGATATTTGGCTCTGTTGACTAATGAGTTTGCTGACCACTGGTCTAGGCTATAGTTAAATAATTTTTTTTTTTGGTTTTGGTAAAAGCAGCATACTGTAATCTTTCCAGTTAATAGAGGATGCTGAGAACAATGTTCAATCGGTGTTTCCATACAGGAAAGAAAAAAAAGGGCAGTATTTTGAGTCCCAACTTTTGTTGGAAAGAGATTTTCAGAGTAAACAAGGTGCTTCAGAGTTCAGTGTCAGAGCAGCCCAGTGCCCCCACACGCATGAAATGGGACGTATCTTAAAAGATGCTTTGCCAACAGGTAAGAGACTTATGTGCAGTTCTAAGGAGGAGGGAACAGACTGTGTGAGAGACAGAACTGGAAAGAAAGAGAAGAAAAATAATAATAAAAATTATAAATTTGTTTAGCTCCGTGGTCAGCAAACCACGGCTCACGAGCCACATGCGGCTCTTTGGCCCCTTGACTGTGGCTCTTCCACAAAATACCACGTGCGGGCGCGCACGTACAGTGCGATGGAAACTTCGTGGCCCATGCGCAGAAATCGGTATTTTGTGGAAGAGCCACACTCAAGGGGCCAAAGAGCCGCATGTGGCTTGCGAGCCGCGGTTTGCCAAGCGGCAGTTTGCGGACCACTGGTTTAGCTCATCGATCAATGCCACAGCAAACCAACTTCGAACCATGCTGGGTTCATGCCCTCCCAGCAGGCGGTCCCACAGGAGGCCGCGCCGCCGAGGGACACAGAGTTTCTGGGGCTCCACACTCACCGGTGAGTTCTTCCAGGGCAGGCTGTCCACTCTTGGAGTAGTGGCTGGGCTCCGTGCTCACCCCCGCGGAGCTGGACTCGGCGGTGACATTCCCTTCGGTGTCTGTCTGGGACCTTCACATGCAAACCAAAGCAGAGATGCTTGTCACGAGCGGTAACTCCCAGGTCTGGACCCCTGCGCTCTTTCCACAGCCCCTCCCCTCCTCCCCAGCCCCTCCTGCAGCAAGAAGCGTTAGGATGGAGCAGACCAGCAGACTGACGCTAAATAATTCATTTGCGCATGTGGAGCAATGTCCTAGAAACAGAGAGAGCCACCAAACTGGAAAAGATGAAATATTCATCGCCCAAATGGAGGGTCTGCTCTCCTGCACTGGGGAACACTCCTCTGTGTCCCCATCGGGGCGCTGGGTCTGGCAGGGAAAACGCTGGAGAGTACTGGGTGGTTCGGACCATTTAGTCAAAGCCAGACAGCGACTTCCACGTCACCAGCAACACCAGCAAGTCAAGCATAAGATGACTCCACCGGCAGCCCCCTTCCTCACCCCACCCCACCCCACCCCACTCCTCCTGGCATGGGCTCTCTGGAAAGGTGACGGTGACACACCAGTCAGGACTTCGTGCCAAGCAGGTGTGTTTGCCCTCCAGGTGCCTGATTCACAGCTCTGATCTGCTGACATGAAAGGTCTCATTGATCATTCTTTCAACATTTGACTGAAATGTGTACTTCCCCAAACCTTCTCCAGGCCCTTATTTGTCAAGACAATTGAGGCAACGGCTTCATGCAATGTGTGCTTGCCCTGACTGCCCCTGTTCATTTAGGGCATGCAAATGTATAGCGGCACTCAGATGCATAACCCCGGGTGTAACATTATTAATTCATTAGCACCCTGAGCTAATTCACAACCAGGCTTCACTGTCTATGAAGAAAGCGTTTGCCAAGAACGAGAACTGTCTTAAATGTGGGGGACGTGCTGATAACCCTCAAGTCATCTATCTAGTCCTCCTCCCTTTGGCCTGGAGCCATCGGTTCCCAGTTCTGGTCATCTCTACCTTTAAAGAGTTTTCATATTCCCAGCGTTCCTCTCCATCCGCTGGCCAGAGTCCCAGCTCTCTTCATCTCTGCCTCGGCCCCATGAGGGCTTTGTAAACAGGTACGCTGCCTCCAGCCTGGGGGCTGTACATGGCAGCCAGGTGTAGAAACCAACCCACAGATTATGTTCTCATTGGTATGCACACTATTTGAAAGCTTTTGAATTAGTTTCAACATTAAAAAATTGGGAGATTTCACAAGAAATAGCTGGAATTCTGCCTTCTCCAGTAGAAATAAGGAACTCTGGATTGAATGAGCTCCCCCTGCCGGTGACACGTGGTGGCTGCTCCATCCAGAGGCCTGGAGTTCCCTCCGCCACAGCCCGGCTCATCCGGAGACTCCCGTCTTTTTATACTGCCTTTGGGGCCCAAGCAGGAGACTGGCTCTCTCCTAGGCTGTCCCTAGGCCTGCTCCTCTCCCACACCATCTCCACTGTTCTCTGTGGTCCTGATGTGACCACATCACCCTCTGATCAAAGGCCACCAATGGTTCCCGTTTCCCACAGAATAAGGTCTACACTCCTTACTGCGGCAGAAGGTGCCCTACGCCATGGAAGTCTTCCTTCACTCCCAGCCCCATCTCCTGCCACTCCTGCCCTGTGCACACGGGCCTGCCCTCTGCCCCACCCACCCGTGGCTCCTCTCCGTCCCCAGATCCTGCCATGTCTTTGGCGGTGTTGCCTCTGTAGTTGTTGTGAGCTCTGCCTAAAGGCCCCGCTCCTCTTTCTTCTTTAGTTTGCTCCTAATCTGCCTTTAAGATGTAGTCCCGAGTCATCTTGAGCTGGAAGCCCTCCCTGGCTTAGCCATCAGCCAGATGATCACGCCACCCCGTGTGCGTGCCTACAGCACGCCTTATTCTCCTGAGGCCTGCTCGTTACACTCTGATGTAATTAATAAATCTTTCCTCAACTAGATGGACAGCTCTGCAGGCGAAGACTGGCTCTTTGACATGTGCCCATAAGAACACCACTTGTTAAGTTCACACTCTGAGCAGGCACTCAAGGCAGGACAAATGCATTGACTGAATGAATGAGAAACGTTTAAGTCTAGGACGGTGCTGGGCAGCGGGAAGAACATCACACTTGGGGCCTGACCCTGTAGCTGGCTTCAGGTCTGGAGTCCGTAACTTGACAGCCATGCACAGGGGAGTAAGTCACTTCACCTCTGAATCCCCGGGCCTGCATCCGTATAGTGGGAACAACGGCAACCTCTCCTGGCTACTACAAAAACCACATGTGGGACGACATAGAAGTGATAGAGGCGTTCACTGTTGCTTCTACATTGATAAACCAAATTCATTCTGAGTGATTCCTAAAATGATTTATCTTCCTTTCATCCCCTGGTAAAATCACTAACATGGAGAGGATATGGGGAGAGCCCTGTAGGTTACATACAGCGAGCCATCAAGTGCAGAGAAGGATTTAACACATAAAGGAAGTCTGCACCATTTTAAAAACCTCCTTGATCGAGTCTCTCACTCTAGAGATGGAGACAATCAGTCGCAGAGATGCGTGATCTGCAGAGCGGAGACAGTGCAGTGGCCAGCAATGTTCTCTCTCACTGAGCTGAGGAGTTAAACACTAGCTCCCCTGGCTACTAGCTCTGTAACTGAGGGCAAGTTATCTAATTCCTCTAAGCCTCCGCTTGTTCAGCTATAGAACGGGGATTTCAAAAAAAGGTAGGCAGCTCATAGAAACGTGGGGATGAAGAAATGAGCCGAGGCATGAAGAGCTCTTAGCTGGGTCTCTGCGCACACGTGGTGCTCGCTCAGCGGTGGTTCCTGCGGCCAGTCCCAGGACCACACAGGGTGCTGCAGGAGGGACAGAGGCCAGGGGTCCTGGTTCCATCTCAGCGCTTTCCTTCCCAGCCTCTGCCTGGCTCACCTAAAGAGCAAAGGCACCTCGAGGGGCAGAGGGACATCAGACAGGGGAAGCTTAACGTGAGGCTTGACAGATACACAAGGAACACAAGGAATTTTCTCCTTCCTCCTACTTTTCAGACGCTTGCTCTTTACCATTAAGAGTGTTTCCTCTCATAAAAAAGCTTGAAATGTTTGCCCTGGACAGTGTTCTCAGTGGTGAGAGTGCCAGCCTGTGCACTGCAGGGTAAAGGGTTCGATTCTTGGTCAAGGGCACGTGCCTCGGTTGCAGGTTCAATCCCTGGCCCCAGTCGGGTGCATGCAGGGAACAATCAATTGATGTGACTCTCTCATGTCGGTATTTCTTTCCCTCTTTCTCTCTCTCCTGCCCTCCTCCCCGCCCATCTCTCCTTCCCTTCCACTCTAAAACCCAATGGGAAAAATATCCTCAGGTGAGAATTAACAAAAACAAAACAAAAAAGCTTTACATTTTTAAAGAAAGGTTAGCTATTTTATAAACTTGTAAATGATTCCAGACCCAAAAACAGGGGGGATAGGACTGATGGTGATCAAAGACTGCCATATATTTTAATTTTGAAAACTGTTCAGAGAACAACTGTATTAAAAGCTGTGCGTGCAGACGAGTGCTGAGTCGTTATCTAAGCCTTGGCCCTCTTCTCTGGACTGTTAGCTGAGCTGATGACGTGATTTAATAAAAAGATGACTAGCTCCCAGTTACAAGGTTCGGGCGTGACCCTCAGGCCTGACATTGCCTCACTGGCTGGACCCAGCTGGCTTTACTCTGAAACCACTCCAGGCAGTCTTGCCAGCAGCTATTGGCAGGAGTGCTAACAATCTCCTAGGACACCACTCAGGCAGGGAGACGGGAATGGGCACGAGTCTAAGCCTATGAACGGCCATGTACACACGTGTGCATCTGTGCACTGGCATTTTATATACAAATATGTGCCTGTGCTCACACTTACATGTGACTGTTGATGTACTTCCACATACCTATGGGCGTATGAGTGTGTGTGTACAGCGGTGTATGTGTATGTACTTAGGGTGGAAACTATAAAATGAGAGCCTAGGATATGGCATTCAATCATTCAATCCTTAGTCCCCTTTGGTATGTAGAGGTATCGGTTATCATCCAGCTGTGCAGTGTGGTCAAGGACACGACACGTCCGAAGCTCAAGATCGATCAACTGACTACTGTGAGCACAGCTCTGGAGCTTCCTTAGGATCAGGGCTAGGGGAGCTGCCAGCCGCTGGAGAGGACTCCTCCACATGCACCAAGTAGTGCCTGGCCAGTGTCTGCATCGCGCAAAGGCGTGTGGTGGAGCTGGGCAGCCAGAGGCTCTCACGGGGCCAGAGCCACACAGAGCAGAGCGAGCAGCGCCTGGCTCCACGCATGTTTCTATGGGTGTGTTGCCATCAGAGTCAGAGACCGAGGGACAGATAACAGACAGAAGGACGGTCGGATGCAAACACCCAGGCTTGTCTCCTCAGTACACCCTGGTTCTTTCCTTCCAGAATTGGCCCCGCTCGCCGCTCCCCGTCTCCCTCTTCCTGCTCTCTCCCCCGACACCCCAGCACACAGCAGGGACCGGAAACGTGCGTACTCTGTGTGCTGTGGTGAGAAACGGCATCCAGGACCACACCTCTGTGAGGAGAAGCCTCAGCTACTCAGCAGGGTGGCTTCTGGGTTTTTCATTTTTAAAGTACATTCAGGATGAGCTGATGTTGAAGCCTGCTGCATGACACCAAACCACCCCTCACGCATCTGCTCATGCTGCTCCTGCTTCTGAAATGCACCCCCACACACACACCCCTATCCCCACTCTCCATCCCCACAGGCCTGGTGCACTCCTACTCATCCTGGGTCAGCTCAAATTTGACCTCCTCTCTTTAGCTTTCTCTGACCCTCCCCAAGCCCTGCTGTATTCATTGTTCGCTCAAGCGCACTGCCTGTACC
This sequence comes from Myotis nattereri, assembly GCF_964212035.1. Classification (NCBI taxonomy): domain Eukaryota; kingdom Metazoa; phylum Chordata; class Mammalia; order Chiroptera; family Vespertilionidae; genus Myotis; species Myotis nattereri. The sequence goes on from NC_138084.1 coordinate 28,713,752, forward strand.
TCTGTGAGAGCTTATCCCTGGTACCTCAGCTGTGGACCTAAATGTTCCCAGAGGGCAGTCCTGGTTCCTGCCCTCGGTCACCTAGAAGCCACCAGAAAGGCCCCCTTTGTCCATGGCCCGGGGAGGGCGTGGCGGCTGCTCCTACCTGTACAGGAACGGCGCGACCGTGGCAGTGTTGGGGTGGCTGTACTGCTGCTGGGGCTGAGGTAGCTGAACACTGACGGTGTTGCTTCCTGTGGTCTGGGTGGTCCCGACGGAGCCGCTGACAGTCTGGCTGCTGATGCTGTGGTTCAGGGTGGTCCCGCCGGGGCCTTTGCCTTCCGAGGACGCCAGGCTGGAGGAGGAGCTGGAGTGTCTGCCGTCCAGCTGGGGCTTCTGCTGGGGCAGCCCCGAGCTCGGCTTCCCACCCCGGCTCCGCTCCCCGTCCTTGGAAGGGGCAGGGGCACTTGGGGACTTCCCGGGCATGCTCTTCATCCCTGGTTTTGGTATTCCACTGAGGGAAGGGGCCGCGGCCTCCTTCTTGGCACTGCTGAGCTTGCCCCCTTTGGGGATGAAGCTGGCGATCTTGGAGGACTTTTTTGGCATCTCGGTCGCGGCTGCCCCGCTGGGGTCTTCTCTGGGCCCCTCTTTGAGCTCCGGCCTCTCCGTCACAGAGGCTCTCTTGGCAAGGTCCTTGCTTTTCTCCTTGTCCTTCTCCCGCTGCTGTTTCTCCTTCTCCTTCTCGTTGCCTTTCGGGGAACTCTTCTTGGCGGTCAGCGCCCGGCTGAACGTTCTCTGGGCAATGCCCTTGAGTGCGATCTTGGGGCTGCTGGACGCGGGGCCCGCCGTGGAGGGCGTGCGGCCGGTGGTCTCCATCTCTTCGCTCTCTTCGACGCTGGACAGAACCTCCAGCCGCTCACAGCTCGTGTCCCGAGACCCTGGGCCCTCCCCTGCCTTGGAGCCCCCTTTGCTGTTGAAGAGTTTCAGCTTTTCCAGCATGGACTTCTGGGTGTTGGGCGCTGGCTTCAAGGCTTCGGGGCTGGGCCTGGGGGCCTCGGGCACGGGCTGCTTGACCGAGAGCATGGACGACGTGGCGCTGTGCTTCACGCTGATGGACTTGCTGCGCCAGGGCTTGGTGGCCGCGCCGGGCTGGGGGATGGCCGAGGAGACACCGCAGTTAGCAAGGGTGGAGCTGCTGCCACTCTCGAAAGAAGCAGGTGCACTTTCGCTCATCCCGGGGTGGGAGGAGGCGGGGCTGGCCAAGGGCTCTGCGGAGATGGGAGAGAGAAGGGAGACTGAGTTACACTGGTGGGCCTGCCTCACTGACGGCGCGGAGGGTCGGCCATGGTGCCTCAGCCGCTCACTCCCGGCCCAAGTGCCTCAGAGCCCCACTCCCTGCTCTGTGCGTTACCTGAGGCTAATTTCAAATCCTTCCTCGACTTCCTCCTGCTCTCCATCACTCACAGTTCACATTTCCGCACGTGCTGTGCAAAGGCACGCTGATCTTAACATCAAATGTGCATGCACAAAGCACAATTAACACTTATATTTATGGACAAAGAAACAAACTCACACCTGCACCCCCACTGTGGTGTTGTAGGAAGGATGCAGGAAATGTCTACCGCTTTGGAGTTATTCAGCCCACAGCACCATTTCCCAGTTACGAGAAACAATTGAGCATTATCTAACCCAACTTTAAGAAAACAATATAGCAGATACATTAACACAGAACAGGCAAAAAAAGAAGAAAAAGAAAAGCCCTGGCCAGTGTGGCTAGTTGGTTAGGCACCCTCCTGTCCTACACATCAAAGGGCTGCCGGTTTGATTCTGGGTCAGGGCAAATGGCCAATACACAGGGGGCATGCAGGAGGCACTCAATTGATGTTTCACTCTCACATCAATGTTTCTCTCTCCCTCTCCCTTCCTCTCTCTGAAAATCAATCAAAAAAATAAAAATATTTTTTTGGAGGGAAAAAAGGAGTAGAAGAAAACCAAGCATCATCTTCACAGAAGGATGATTACCCACAGAAGTTGCTAAGTCCCATGACAGCAGATCCGTTTTCCCTATGTTTGGCACTTTTAAAGAGTTACAAACACGATTCAGACTAGACTTAAAATAGGAAAGACTTTTCAGCTTAGCGTATAAGCTGTGCACAGGGCTTCATTGTCGCGGGTTATCTGAAAGTCAAGGCTTCCCCCTTGGCGCTCAGGGGGGATGTCCCCAGCCAGACTCTGCTCAGAAAAGCCTCAGCATATTTCCAAACTGGAACTGGAATTTATTCTGGGAAGGGCGGGTTCCCAACTGGAGTCCTGCTCACCACCAAGGGGGCCCATATCACGGACATGAGCAGCGCCCTCCTCAGGAACAGCCAGCACCACGCAGCCCTGGCTGTGAGCAAGGGGGGCGTCAGAGCCAAGGCAGCAGGAAGGTTCGTGGCAGCTGAACCCCGTGCCCACCCGCACCCGCTGCGCCTGCCCGCCCGCCTGCCCGGTGCACGGAGCAGATGGATGCGGCACTTCAGACCCCAGAGCGCACATCCCTGTTTGCAGTCAGAGTGACAGGACTTACCGAGCGGCAGCCACTTTCTCCCGAAACAACTCCCTGTGAAAAGCTCTCCTACCAGAGAAGCTGTCCTTCCAATTGTCACAAGTGTTTTTGGTTAAACTGCTCATGTTTCTAATTAGCTTTTGTCATCCGTAACTGCTCCGGTGCCCAGAAGCCGGCGGGATTAACGGCTGCTTCTTCTGCTCTTTCTTTCCTTCTTTTCTTTCTCTCTCTCTCTCTCTCTCTCTCTCTCTCTCTCTCTCTCTCTCTCTAATACCTATCTTCCGCTGCCTTCTAGCAACAGAGTAAACTGTGTACAGAGCGGCTTTTTATGATTTAAAAGTCAACGGCCGCCCAAGAGGAGTGAAGGCAGCCCCTGTGTGGGACACGCGCAGTGCGGGGGGGTGAGGGGGGGGTGTGGGGGTGTGTGTGTGGGGGGGGAGTGCTGGGGCAGGGGAACGGCTTCCCTCGCTCTCAGCTGCTCAGGGAAGCCACAGCCCAGGGTGATCCAAAGCAGACCTCCCAATGTTTTAAAACACATACATCTTCCTGACTTACTGGGGATTTGGGTTGGGATGGGGAGTGGGGGTGGGGTGCTGCACAATCCTCCCTAAGAAAACTCACGGGGCGGTGCTGGATCTTTTCCTGGGGAGGCCGGAGACTGGCTCAGAGACAGGCTCATGGCACCCACCCACACTGCCTGCCTTCCGAGCTCTCGCAGCCTGGCGCTGCTTCCAGAGGGCCTCGGGGTGTCGGGACACAGTGTTTGGCACACAAGCGCGCGGTGAAGAGGGGGTAACTGCCCAACTTTAGGGATGAGGAGACTGAGGCTCAGGGAGGGCTAACGACAGACCCTAACTCATGCAGCTGGAAGCGAACGTCCCAGGAATGGGAGCCCAGGGCTCCTGACACAGTGCTCCTGTGGGACCATATCACGGCGACCTCCTTTGAGGAAGAATACATTTCAACAACAGCACGTGAAGGACGAGAGTGCTTTCCAGGCACCGCCTTTTCTATTGCTTAGGTGTGTTTATGACATCTGAGGTGAGGCCTGAGCCAGCCCAGACACTGGAAAGGAGGCAGCCTGTACCCCAGAGGCCGGCTCTCTGGAGGAAATCCTAATGCCCTTCCAATGCCCAATTCTATTTCTCTTAGGACAGCTGTTCTACCTTTATCAGGGGAGGCTGAGACCTGGGCAGAGCATTCATTCATTCATTCATTCATTCATTCATTCAATATATCCATTCATATCAATAGTTACTCATTCAATGAGCACCTTAGTATGTGCAGACACGGTTCTAGGCACTTGGGATACAACGATGACAAACAAAGATCCCTGCCCTCCTGGAGCATACATCCTAGCGGGAGGAACAAATGACAGTCAACGCCATTCATGAATCCATTGTATCATCTGTTAGGAAATAAGTGCTCAGGAGAAGGGCACTTTGGGAGCAGGTTGCAACAGTCTTACAGGAATGACGACGTCACATCTAGAGGCACACCGCTCTTCCCCAAAGAAGTTTTAGGCATATTCCCCGCCGACCATGCACTGACCATACACACATGAATCACTGGGCCGTCTCTGCTCCCACGCATTCCTTGGAACTCATAAGGCTCGTTGGAAATGGTTTCGATGAGAAATGCCCTGACCTAGCATCTCTGTGTATTTTTTAAAAAATGTTTTTATTGATTTTTAGAGAAGAGGAAAGGAGAGGGAGAGAGGGGAGGGGAGAGAAACATCGTTGAGAGAGAAACATTCATAGGCTGCCTCCTGCACGCCATCTACTGGGGATTAAGCCCAAAACTTGGGCATGTGCCCTGAATGGGAGTCGAAACAATGACCTCTCAGTGCATGAGGCGATGCTCAACCAAATGAGCCACACCAGCGGGGCAACATATCCATCTGGAAATTAGCCAATAACTAACTAGCTAAGGACTGACCCAGAGTTAAACAGACCCCGGGTTTGTCTAAGTGAAATGTGCAAACTAACTGAAGATGCTCGTCTCCCTCAGGAAAGATGTGTGATGGAGGGAAAGGGCTCACACAATGTAGGCGGGACAGGCACTCACAGAGTCACTTCTCAGGCCCTGGTGAGACAGCTCCCAGAAACTCCTACTTGTCTTTCAGACCCCAGCTCAGTGCCTTCTCCTCTGCCACTGTCTGAGACCCTCCAGCTGAAGGAACTGTCTGGCTTGCATCACATGGAACTGCTCCCTACTCTGTGTTTTCCTAGGAGACTGCCCATACCTCCCCATAAAAGGATTCTGGAGGGCCACCTACTTACACCAGGCACTGGAAATACAGAGTTGCACAAAGTGCAGCTGCTGCCCTCTACGAATTCACTGTCCAAAGGGGCAACAGACCTCAAAACAGAACACAGCAATCACATAAAGGGCTGTGAGGGCTGTACAAGACCCAAGGACCGGGATCCACCAATTCTTCCTGGAGGGTTTGGGAACCCCTCACAGAGGAGGTGACTCGAGTTTGTCATGCTATGGGCTGGTTTCTTATTCCACTGGTCTGTGAGTTCCTCCAGGACAGACACCCCCGCCCCCTTCCCGATTCATCTTTGTGTCCCAACACCTGCCAGAGCCCCGGAAATGGTTATACAGTTAACCCTAGAAAAACAGCTGAATTTCATGTATAATTTTGACTCCCCCAAAACGTAACTACTAACAACCTACTACTGAGGGGAAGCCTTACCAACAATGTAAAGTCCATGAACACATATTCTGTATGTTTTATGTATTATATACTGTGTTTTTACAATAAAATAAGCTAGAGAAAAGAAAATGTTATTAAGAAAATCACAAGGAAGAGAAAATACGTTTATAGTATTTATTGGGGGAAATCTATGTATCAGTGGGCCTGCACAGTTCAAATCCGGATTGTTCAAGGGTCAACTATACATGGTTTCTGAATTATTGGTTGGTAGTTTTGACATTTGCAAGTTATAGTTAACGCAATGGGAGACACAAGATTTGTGATTAGTCATTAGGGTTTTATTAAAACTTCTCAGTCTAAACTCAGAAAAAAAACAAAACCCCACACCCCAGGATCAGGGCTTGGAGCTTCAGAACCCCCCCTTCCTCCCCCCATTGGCCTTTAGCCTGGGCTCCCCTGGTTGTGAGATCCTGGGGGCATCTGAAGGACACTCATTACTGCTATAAAGGGAAGCACCTGGAGATGCCTGTGCACTTGCTTTCCAGAAGTTCCCTAAGCAGGACGACAAGGCAGCTGAGGTTCAGATCAATACTGTCGCTTGTGTCATGGCCTAAATCGCCGTAATCGTGAAGGGGGCTCGGGGTCCTGTGTGGTCTGCCCAGGTTTACTTGACACGACTCTGTCACTCACTTTAGATGCTGGTGAAGTGGCTGGTGGGGCCTGCTCCTCTACCTTTGGAAAGCAGCCATCTTTAATACCAGGTGCTGAGATTCTGAGCACAAGTTTTCTTACCAAGCTTCAGAGTTTGTCATCAACAAAGGGTGTGACCCTAGATATGCCATTTTGCCCCTCTGTGCCCCAATCGCCCCACTAGTAAGAAAGAGGATGAGCTGTTTCCCTAGAGTCCTTTCAGCTCTATTTCTATCCCATCTCAGCAGGTCTCCACGCGGCTCTGTGCGGCGGGGCCACAGCCAGGCCTGTCCCTCTGGCCCATGAACGCAGACCACTCACCAAGTTCTACCATCACCCTGAGCTGTGACACACAGGGCTTCTCCACCTCCAAACAGTCCCCTCCACAGTCCTCTCAGGATGTTTACTATAAATGGAGAAACCTGGTCCAGGTATAGTCAACCTTGGAGGAATTGCTAGTGAATTCAGAAATGCTAGTATTGTATGAAAGCAAGCATGGAAAAGAGAGGGTGGGATGAGTCCTTTAAAATTAAGAGCACTTCTCTCTCTAATGATGGAAAGCTCATTTCTTTTCTCATGTCTGGGAACCTTTGTTAAAGCAAAGGCATCGAAGAGGGAGGAAGGAGAAAAGCCTGAAAGAACATCAGTATTTCCCCAACACTGCCATGTGGGCCTCTGACGGAGGTGACCTTGTTTTACAGGGCACATGGGTGAGCACTTTTAGATTTTAAAAGTTACATATTTATCTTATTGCATATTAGGAAAGATAAATAGCCATCTATAAAGTTGCAGTTTCATGAATATTAAATGTAGATTAAATTTGAGTTGATTTAAGGAAAATAGGAAACAAACAAATACAAGTGGTTCACAGATTTGGCAAAAATTACATGGAAGGTTTGTGAAAGACTAAAGTTGGGGAAGCACTTTTCCATTAAACAAGAAATATTTATGTTATATTAAATCTTTTTAAATGTAATCAACCAAATAGAAATCAAATCAGGAGGCCCAAATAAAGGAGAGGTACAAAACTAATCTAAGATGGCTACTTTTAGAACTTTATACATATTTAAGCATGACATTTTGCTGAGAATGGCCAGATAAGGCAACATGACTGGGCTTTATTTAGCCAAAGGTAATTTTTAAAATAATTCCTTTCACAAGTTTTTGATTACTAAACATAGTAAGAATGACAGTTTACATCACACCCAACAAGTCTCAAAATACCATAAGACAAACTGATAAATACCAAGACACCCTCTTAGGATGTACAATGAACTCTGATAGGTGCTGATCACAGGGCCCCAGACAGACTTTAAGTCCCATTAACGGACCTGCAGGCTGCACATCTCGGCCTGAAAAGACCAGCTTACAAGATCCACCCACCACCAACTGACAAACCACAGCAAGAAGAAAAAGTCTCATTTGAAATATTACAGACAGGATGCCTTTGAAGAAAGGCTTTTATTTTGCTAATTTTTTAAGGGTTTAGGGAGAGCGTGAATCCTCCTTTAGGAAGGGGAACAGCTTGGTTTTTCTGGCAACCAGCCTTCACCTTCCCAGACAGTAACCGAAATACTTTGCAAATGAAAATACTGTCCACCACAGATAAACAAGCGTGTCTTCCTCTCTCCCTCCACGAGGGCCAACACTGGCCCTGGATCCCTCTGTCCCCAGCATCTTAGTTCAGATCTGAGTTAGGGAGATGTTGGTGGTCTGGTCCCAATGCCAGCAGGTACTAAGGAGGGGTACTCTAAACCTGCGGATCCCACCTCCCATCACCCTACTGTGATTGCAAACCTGCCTGGGGAGGTTTCCCTGCCTAAGTCTTCCCTGTAATCTTCAGGAAAAGGCCTGATAATTGGGCCTTGGAAAATGTTTGCAATTTCCTATAATTTGTTAAGGTGTCAATCTTGAGCATTCGAATGTGTTAGGGTAATTGAAACCAGTTGTGTGTGTGTGCGCACACGTGTGTGTGTGTATGTGTGTGTGTGTGTGTGTGTGTATAAGTACATAGACTCCAGGCACATAGACTAGAGACTGTTTTCAGAGCTGCTTAAGTCAATTTCTTTCCAACCCTGTTAGCCACCAGACCACAGAGCCTCCCTCGATCCACTCAGTGGTGCTGCAGGATGCCCTGAGCCTGGTTGGAGAAGCTTTCTCAGAGCTGTTGTGACCAATGTCTACTATTAAGGGCACAGGCTTCAACACAGTCTTCTCTCCAATTCCTTCTTGGAGAGAACCCTTGGAGGTAGGAAGAGAGAGAAGGAAGGCATGAGAATCACAAGGACAGTGAGAGGGCATGGAGTGAGAAGAAGCTGGGCTCTGGGTCCATATGCTCCGAATCTTCTTGTGTCTACAATTCCACAAGCTCCTGGAACAACCGAGTTAGAATAAAGATAGTGATTTATACAACCAAATCTTTTCTTTGTAAGTTGTTGTTAATTCAACCCCTGCCAAAATCCCAATGATTGTGGGTTGTTTTGTGTGTGTGTTTTTGCAGAAATAGAAAAATCCACCCTAAAATTCATACAGAATTTCAAGTGACTCCAAATAACCAAAACAATCTTGAAAAAGAACAAAATTGGAGATCGCATAAGTCCAGATTTCAAACGTACTACAAAACTACAATAATCAAGTTTGTGTGATACTGGCATAAAGACAGACATATAGACCAATGGAGTAGACTAGAGAGCCCAGAAATAAACCTTTGCATATATGGTCAAATGATTTTCAAGACTATTCAATGGGGTAAGGAGAGTATATTCAGGAAGTGGTGCTGGGAAAACTGGATATTCACAGGCAAAAAAAAATGAAGTTGGATTAATACCTTATACCACATAAAAAATAACTCAAAATGGATCACAGACTTAAAGAGCTAAAAGTATAACGCTTTTAGAAGAAAAGAGAGGACAAAAGCTTCATGACACTGGACTTGGCAGTGATTTCTTGGACATGACTCCAAAAGCAGAGGCAACAAAAGAAAAATAGATAAGTTAAACTTCCAAAAATTAAAAACATTTGTGCATCAAAGGGCACTATGAACAGAGTGAAAAGGCAACCTATGAAATGGGAGAAAATACTTGCAAATCACATATATAATAAGGAATTGATATCCAGAATACAAAAAGAGCCCCTGTAACTCAACAACACAACAAACTGATTAAAAATGGGCAAAGGACTTGAATAGACTTTTCTCCAAAGACGATATCCAAACAGCCAATATACACATGGCAAGATATTCACATCGTCAATCATCAGGGAACGCAAAACAAAACCACTATGATATACCACTTCATACCCATTAAGATGGCTATTAAAAAAACAAAAACAGAAAATAAGTGTTACTGTGGGAATATAAGGTGGCACAGCCATTGTGGAAAACACAATGGCAGTTCCTGAAAAAAATTAAACAGAATATGATTCAGCAATTTCAATCCTGGGTAAATACCCTAAACAAAGTAAAAGCAGGGACTTGAACAGATATTTGTACACCTACGTTCACAGCAGCATTACGCACCACAGCCAAAAGGTAAAAGCAACCCAAGTGTCCATCAATGGATAAACAATAAATATTGTTTGGATAAATGAATGGATAAACTAAATGTGGTATGTACATACAATGCAATGTTAATTCAGCCTTCAAAAGGAGGGAAGTTCTGACATGTGCTATATCATGGATGAACTTCAAAGACATGCAAACTGAAATGGACCAATCATGAAAGGACAAATACTACGTAATTCCACTGGTAAGAGGTACCTAAAGTAGTCAAATTCATAGAGACAGAAAGTAGAATGGTGGTTGCCAGGGACTGGGGGAGGATGGAATGGGGAGTTATTGTTCAATGGGTACAGAGTTTCAGTTGGAGAACAACAAGTTTGGGAGATAGATGGTGTAATGTTGTACTACAGTGTGAATGTACTTAATGTTTCTAATGATTCTGAGAGAGAGAAACATTGATGTGAGAGAGGAACATCGATTAGTTGCCTCTCATATGTGCCCCAATCGGAATCAAACCCGCACACAACCTTTTGGTGTACGGGACGATGCTCCAACCAACTGAGCCACCTGGCCGGGGCCAGGACATTGTATTTTTAAATGGCTAACATGGACAATATTATATGAGATATATTTTATTACAATAAAAAATAAGAGTTGTATTTGGCTGCAGGTAACAGAATTCTGACCACCATGGCCTACACAGGTGAAGGGTTCACTACTTTATGTCCAGTGTTTAGCATGGGTGTTGCATATACAAAGGGCTCAATAAATGCTGGTTAATTCTTTTTAAAGTTTCTCTGTTAGTTTGATGGTTAATGAATCACATGAAATTGTAAAGTTTTCAGTGCTATTTCATTCTAGCTTGAAAAACAATTGCATTAACGGACTAGTAGTCCTCTAATAAATCCTGGCAGGCACATAAATTACACCACTTGGCTTTTTCTCCATAACTTGGCTGTCATTAACTCTTTGGTAGAGCTCTTTCCTCGATTGGGATGCCTCACTGCCCCCCTCATCGCTTCACACCCATATCCAACCTTTGCCCCCAGCCCCCCTTCCCTGCTATTTCCTCTGGGAAACCAGAAGCCATGCCTTTTCATCTAAAGAGCCACAAGGCCCTGTGGGGCTTCTCTGGGGTCCCTGACCCTTGCTGCCCCGCACAGTGGTTAGCAGTTGCACTCAGCTTACTTACAAGAAGGGCTAATGCACTAATAGGTGCCCAGAAATGGCTGTTGAAAAAAAAATCAAACAACTAAAATCTATTACTCACACTGGACTCCTCCATATGGTTCAAAATTAAAATCAGGTGTGCCTGGCTTTCCCCTCTTGGCTAACCGTGCCAGCTGTTCTCTTTAAAGCTAAATGAACTCAGAAGACTAGAAACCTTGGTGATGTTTGTGATGCTTTCAATGATCTTTTTTTTTTTCTATGTATGGTGGAAATCTTGCTACACCGGCCACTGCAAATGTCATGTACGAGTACTCCAGTGTCTGTGCAGGTGTGACCCATATCAATGTGCAGGTTGTAGAAGCGTGTTATCATAACAATGAAGCTGCCTCTTTCTGCACAACCGCAAATTTCCCTGCTCTCCTGGCGACTTTCACCCAGGAGGCAGTGGGAAAGAGGCCCTCGACAGCTGGGGCCATGGTGGTGGTATTTCTTTTTAATACATGACAAGGTAATTCTTTTCCTTCAGTGGCTTATTTTGGAGAAAACCAAGGGAAACGAGGGGTAATGAGGTCACTCGCTTCCCTGTTGGTAACCAAAGAGCCGTAAAAGAACATAAGGAAGTATCATTTTCCTACACAATTTCCACTGCCTTTCCTCCAGTTTCACGGGGCACGTTTTCAAACCCCTCTAACTGGCATAAAGAACCGGTAAAGTTGAGCAAAGGCTAGACTTGCTGGAAGCATTCGTACACAGCCGGGCTTATGTTTCACCTTGCAATAGCAGCTTAGAAAGAGAATACATTCTTAAAATCTCCCCCTCCCTCCCACACACCCTGTACCTCAAAAGGTGCCCTACACATATTTTTGAAATCTTCCCACTCAGCTGGATAAGGAGACATTGTCCAACTGCTGACATTTCAAGGAAGATAACTTAAAAAAAGTGTTCCTGTTCTTTATCTTTCATTTCTTGAAGCCAGATCACCCATGAAACACCTCCTTCCTCTCTTTTGAACTTATTTGCTCAAAATCCCAAGCAATGTTTCAGGAGAAAGCTTTTGTTCTAATTGGTCGAGCCATTTCTCTATCTTGTACCATATATGGCTGTGAAAAAGTACAAAACTGGCTGCAGAAAACCTTCTCCCTTTTTTCAAGGGTATATGAAATTTCAGAGATTACAAACACTTTTCAGGGGGCCGGGCTCATTCTTGCAGGAGGTCACTGTCCACGCTAACAGCTCTTTGGCAGGGCGCAGCGGTTGCACACTATTGCCAATCCATCCCTCTAAGACACAGTGAGCTAAGGAGTTCTGCAGGCCCCTCATCTCAGATCCCAGCCCAACCTTCCTGCTTTCTCCTGGGGCAAAGGCCTGACGCTGCGAGATAGGAGCCTCCAAACCAATGTTAAACCAAAATGCTTTCCACTGAACAACACAAGTAATAGAGAGAAGGGACTCTAGGGTCATACATGTTTGGAAGACAGAGAGCTAAATAGAGGCGTACCTTGTTTTATTGTGCTTCACAGATTTTGCTTTTTTATTTTTTTCCAAGTTGAAGGTAATACCCTCTCCTCCCCATCAAAAGAATTATGATTGCCTTATTGCAGTACTCTCTCTACTGCAGTGGTCTGGAAGGGAACCCACAGTATCTCCACGATAGGTCTGTAGTAGTCAAACAGTGTCCTTGCCTGCAGGACTTCTCAGAGTCTTTAATGTGCTTGCTTACACTGGAAATATCCAAGATGAGAATGGGATGGTGTGATTCCTTAAGTGTATTTTTGCTGCCATAGAACTGATGTTATGGAAGAGCTTAAGGAAATAGCCTATTATGGGACGCAATTTGGTAAACATGGTCCTAATGGAGAAAATGGGCACAAAACTCAAATGAGAGAAGACAGCTGTTCAACAGGCTACAGCCACTAACCAGGAGAGCTATGCACGGGAGAAGGAAGAGGACCATCCCCTGTTACTTCCCGAGAAGTTACAATCTAATAGACTGTGGAAGGATTTCATGATATGCACTCTGGGCATTAAACATCCTTAATGTGTACCTGTTCTCTTTTATTTCAAAAGCATTCATGGGAGGCTCTTCACTGAAGCCCATGACTGCATGAAAACAGGAAGCAGGCGTCTGGCTGCACCATGATATGCCCAAAGAAGAGATTTCTATCAACAGTTAGGCTCACTGCGACTCAGCCCTGGGACATGGCAGCCACAAACACTGATGTGTTCTTGGCCTGTATTAATAGAAGAATCACATTCGGAACAAGGGAAGTGAGCTCTTACCCAGCTGTGCACAGCTCGGATATGGGCTGGAATAGTGAAATCTTCAGAATTTTGGACATGGGAAGGCTTCTTAGAGATCTGCTATAAACTCACTCATTTCCCAAAACAGGGACAGAGCCTTAGGCAGGTAATGCCTTCTCTGGGGTCTTGCAGTTTGTAAATGGCATAGCTGTTGTTGAACTTGGGACTCTGCAGCTGGTTAAAGAAAGTAGCTTTGCTGGTCCTACTCCCCAACTCACCAATTCAGAGTGTCTGGGAGGGACCCAAGTGGCTGGAGTGCTAGCTGATCCCCAGGGGACTGTCGTCCCTGTGGAAGTGCAAAAACCAGGTATTTAAGAATTTCAGTCTTCCTACAACACTGAGAAATGGTAGCTTGCCCAGGACCAGAACTAGAATCTGAGCATGACCCTAATCACTCTCAATAAGGAGCAGCCAAAATGATTGAGACATTCAGTGTGGAGAAGAGAACTTAGGATAAGGCAAGTGTTCCAGGAACTCATATCACCAAGGTGGCTTTCCTGTCTCTTTGATTTTTCTGCCCGCTGACCCTGAACAGAAGTAAAAAAAAAAATGGGCCCATGGTTCATGTCGGCTCTGAACAAGCGTTTGTGGATAGTGAGAGGCCAGGGATCCATGACAGCAATGGGGGTGGGGGTCGAGGGTTCCACGGAGAGACGCAGGGACAGCCAAGGAGGAGCCAGAGCTGGGGAAGGCAGTGTTCATAGCAACTGTGGAAAAGGGGAGCAGGGCCAATCTGTTTTTATATGTTCTCTGCTTCACTTCTACCAGAGCAGCTCTCTTTACATGCAAGATTTTATTTGACATAAGGTTTCCATAGGAAAAAACCTATAACAATATTAATAATTATATGTTAATAAGAATAATAGCCAACATATATGGAGCCTGCACTTTGTGCCAGACACTGTGCTAGAAAGCATTTTCAAAAATATGTTTTTATTGATTTTTAGAGAGAGCAAAAGGGAGAGGGAGGGAGTGAAGGAGGGAGAGAGAGAGAAACATTGATGGGCTGCTTCCCACACGCACCCTGACCAGGGATGGAACTTGCAACCTGGGCATGTGCCCTGACTTGGAATCAAACCGATGACCTTTAGGTGCACAGATGGTACTCAATCAACTGAGCCACAGCAGCCAGGGCTAGAAAGCATTTTTATTGTATTGACTTTTCATCAGCAAGATAAATCCAGTGAGGGAGGTAATAATGATGGTTCCATTTCACCAATGAGGAAACTGAGTCATGGGGCTTTAGCAGGTTACCCAAGATCAAACAGATTAGGGCCAGCCAACTTTAATTCAAGTCCACACTCTAGCTGCTCTCCTAGTCTGCTCTGCCTTCAGAGGAGACAATGAACTGGACTCTCAATGCATGGGCTCCTCTCTTGGTACAAGATACAGCATTTTCATCAAGTCTTCTGTCAATGGTTTTCAGAGACTCGACAGCAAAGTTCTCTGACCTTTAACTCCATCCCTGAGGAAAAAGAGAATTTTTCCCTCCAGGAGGTTCTTTTAAAAAATGGGGCTGTCAAACACTAAGCAATAATTTAAGTATGGTTTTTGTTCTTCAAAATGTAGAATGCTGGCAAAATGTAATCTTTCTGCTATTATTTTTTCTGCCAATCAAAATCAGAAGCCAACCAAAGACCTAACTTACTAGATTTCTCGGGGGGAATCAATGCAGAAACTGAGAGTTGAATTGGACTATTATTCACTATCTGTGATTGTATTATGCCAAATGTGCAGAAACAGAAAGAAAAAGAACAGTCATTTATCTGGATTCTGCCAAGAGTGCAGACACTCAGTATCAGATAGATCAAATGATTTCGGGCCTTCGTGGATGTCACTGATCCACACAGCGCTCTCCCAGACTTCTGAGCCTTTTCACCTGACAGTTGTCTTCTTAATGAAAAAACAGAATTTTTCTTCTGAAGAAACAAAATACAGCGAGGTAGAAAGTGCCCCTGGAGACTGCTCACAGGCTTGATTCACCCAAATCGGGAAGCAATTTCCTCCAGGTGTCTGCTTTGTTTTATGCAACAGGCCTGGCTGTGACAAGCTGAGGGTAGACTGTGATTCCGTAAATGGCGCACTCATCCTAGTAACTCTTCTGTGAGGCTAAGACATCTTTTAAAAACGAGACAATTGTGATGAGGCGGGAAGCACGCCAAGGTCACTGCCATATTTTGCATGGTGCTCCTCGCACCACCTGGAGAAGTATGCAACAGCAGCACTTTGTGGATGAGTTCAAGTCCAACTGAATAGCTTGGTACCCTGGAGTGGGTTACCTGGGCTAGCTGAGCTCAGTTTATTCATAAGTGAAAATAAAACTAACACCAGTGACGATCACTTACTGAGTGCTGATCAGGTGGCAGGTACTACTGTACTGTGCTAAGTGCTTTAAATTATTTCATTTAACGAATTCATTTAATTAGTGATTTCATTCATTCAAACATAAGCAAGCTATGAAATGGATTTATTGCAGCTCAGACACGTTAGCAGCTTGCCTGATGCCATGACTAGCGATTGGTAGAGCGAGGCTTTAAACACGAAGGCCTGTGCTCCTCATCCATGGACTGCACTGCGGGGCGATGGTGACCAGAGCGTTCTGCCTTCCCCATGAGGAGCAGAGCAGCAATGATGGGAGAGCACCCTGCAGAAAGCCTACACACAGATCTTCAATCCCCTACAAACATTGAGCTTTCTCAGAGTGAGGTACAGCTGTGGCAAATGTTGGTGGAATTGTCTCCCATAAGCAGAGGGGGACCAGGGGACCCCCTAAAAGCCCTCTCTGACCCAACTCTATAGAGGAAGAGACAAGTGTCCTTTCCATGGCCCCGTGCAGTCTAAACTCCCCAAATTTTGCAAGGAGCTCCCCACAGCACTGCCCAGGCAAACTGCAATCACTGGCAAGCTCCCTGCTCCTCTCCCCAACAGGGCCCCGTGTGCCTCGTCCACCTCACCAGGCTCGCTGGAGGCAGCCCAGTTCACACACAGCTCCGCTGTCTGCCGTGATGACTCAGACACTCCTGGCAACATCTGCTCTGTTTCCGTAAGACTCAAAGGGCTCTTCACATGAGTGCGGGTGAAAGGGATTCAAGGGGCTTCTCACCCATGCGCAGGGCTCTGAGACGTAATGTGGAAACCAGGCTCGCTCGAGAACCAGCTTGGAGGATTTAATGTGCACTTACTCATGCCAAAGCTCATTACACGCTGTACCAGGGGATCTCTGTCATCTTGAATAAAAAATTCTGGAGGTACAGTAACCAAGGGTATGATTCGGGCTCAAAGTGATTTGGAGATGTTTCTCCTCGGAATCTTAAAAGAACCACAACATGCAGTGTTTGTTCCTCCATCCATCCTACCCCATCCCAGCCCTCCAACATTGTGGACACGTCCATTCCAGGAACTTTCCCAGATGCTGGAGATACAGCAAAGAATGCATGGTCTACGCCTTTAAGGGGTTCTAAGTCTTGGAGGTGAGAGAGACCATCAAGCAGAAGTAACAGCGAAGTGTGAAACTGTTGTGATGGGGGATGTTCATGGAGCTGTGGATCACAAAGTGGTGACTTAACCCTGGGAGTCAAGAAAGCCATTTGAGCCAGGGTTTCCCACCTCTGCATAGAACATTTAGAATGTAATTCTTCACAAAGCATTAAAAGGAAATGAAGTGTCTAGAGACCCAAAACTAGTGATTCCAATCAAACTCCGAAGGACAAAATCCCCAGATTCTCCACTTGATCAGGGTAAAATCTGGTCAGCCAAATGCTTCCCTGGTACTAATCACAATCAGTAACTTCAGGGGCATATCCACGGTACCCAGGCACAATGAAAAACGGGACACACATGCAGTCAGAATGTTGTTCCTCCTGCTCACCCAGCATACACATACTCTCTTCATTCAGCACCCTAACTGAATTTATCTCCACACTGAAGGATCAATACTTACAGTCCCAGTCCAGGCTGGAGAAAACGGGACTACAGACTTGACTCTCATTCTTTCCCAACTCTAGCTGACAAGCCAAAAGCAATGTTGATGATTTCAAATAATATCACTGACTACTGATCTAGTCTCTCCCTGCTATCAATCCAGACAACACAAGTTCAGGGCAAATGGCTAAACTTCCTCTATCAAGAGACACATATCGCCGTGACAAAGATGAGAATGAGTGACAGAGACCCCAATGCAATTTTATACTCTCAATTTGGGACTTAAAGGAGGAAATGAAGGCAGGAAAAAACTAATATGAGCTCCACACTGGCCAGGACTGAGCTTGGTATCTGGTTTCTGTCCTTAATCTTCACAACCGCCTCCTGAGGAGGGCAGCATCAAGCCTGTTTCACAGAACAGTGAACTCAGGCTCAGGAAGGTTAAGTCACTGGCCTGACAGCACACAGCTGGTGAGGGCCAAGGTGAGATTCAAGCTGAGTTCTGTGCAACATGGAGGCTAACAGTTCGTTGCCCTAACCGGTTTGGCTCAGTGGATAGAGCGTTGGCCTTCGGACTGAAGGGTCCCAGGTTCGATTCCAGGGCATGTACCTTGGTTGTGGGCACATCCCCAGTAGAGGGTGTGCAGGAGGCAGCTGATCCATGTTTCTCTCTCATCGATGTTTCTAACTCTCTATCCCTCTCCCTTCCTCTCTGTAAAAAATCAATAAAATATATTTTTTAAAAATAGGAACTGAGTGCTATAAATGGCCATTCCTTGGAAACTAACAAGAAAGTAGGCTTCTGTGTTTGGGGTATCGGGGTGGAATGGAGAAAACCTTCACAGAGAGCAGCTGGGGAAACAGTTCATGGATCTCCCAGAAATCCTGAGCGAGGTTACAGGCAGACATCGATCAGATCTCCCAAGAGCAGGAAGGTCTTTGCAAGGACCACTTACCTCTCAGTTACCCAGGCATTGCCTCTGTCTGCATCAAGGGCAGCCCTGCATCTGCTCCTCCCTGCCTTAGTCTGCTCTCCTTTACCTCACATCACCCCGACTTCCCTCCCCAACTTCTCCCTGTGAGGGTCGCAGCCCAGCTCATCCTCCTCTCATCTCCTCATCCTCTGCCCTTACAGGTATTAGCCCTCTGTGCCCACCACAAGCCTGAAACAGACTCAGCTTACCGTAAATGATTTTCTTCTCTAGGACAGAGGTCAACAAACCAGGGCCCAAAGGCCAAATCTGGCCCACCATTAATTTTTGTAAATACAGTTTTATTGGAACACAGCCATGCTCATTCATTTACATATTGCTTATAGTTGCTTTCTCACTATAATGGTAGAACTGAGCAGTTGCAACAGAGGCCCTATGACCCGCAAAGCCCAAAATATTTATCATCTGGTTATTTAAGAGAATGTTTGCTAAGCCTGGCTCAAGAATATGAATTCCTTCAGGCCAGAGATCCTGTTTCATTCATCCTTTTATCTCCAGCACCTGATAAGAATAAATGTTACTTAAGTGGGTGAATGTATGCATGAGGGTTAGAGGAGCGTCATTAGGTCAGGAACCTAATACAGTGATTATTGCAAAAAGGATAATCAGAAATGCTCTCAACAACCAAGAAGAGAGAAGCTAGCTAACTGTGTTTTCTAGTTAAGCCAGTTAACAGCAATAACAAAAGCCTTTTATGTTTTAATGTTCATTGATTTGTTTTGTTTATTTTCCCTCAAAAGCATGTTATTCCATTTGCCTTCCTCAGTAAACTTGGATCTAATTGAAAACTCCATGTGATGCTTCAGGCTGCATTTCTGAACATCAGTGTCCATTACTGAAAATCAAAGATGTAGCTTTTAGATGTACGGTGATCCATCTTCCAGTTAAATGCAGAGTTATTGTTTTTTTATATATATTCCAAAAATATAAACTTATTTCTCCATCATTTTAATTAGTAATAACAGCTCAATAACTTATTGAGCATATATTGTGTAAAACTCACTGTGCTAAGTACTTTACTTGGATTGCCTAATTTGCTCCTCACAATATCAAAGAAGTAGATACTGCTACATCCCCAATTTATAGATGGGAAAATGGAGGCCTGGAAAGATTAAGTAGCTTGTCCAGTGTCAAAGGTCAGGTACACATCTTCTGGCTTTAGTGTCTGAGCTTAAATAATCACTCTATAGCTCATTCACTCATTCATTCACTCTACCAACAAATGTTGATTTGAAGTCTCTACATACCAAGTTCTGTGATGGCAATAGAGAGAGGAGAACAAGGCCCAGTCCTCGCTCTCAAGGAGCTCACCTGCTTATGGAGGACAGACAAGATAACGATAAGGCATGGGGAGGATGACTGGGGATTAAGGTCAGGGTGCCATGGGAACTCAGAGAAGGAGTTTCACACCCAGTCCCAGGGGTCAGGAAAAGCTTTCTAGAGGAAACAGTCTAACCTGGAACACAGGAGAGGAATTAGAAACTTGGTGGGAAGAATGAGGAATGAGGAGAGCAGAGTACATTTCCAACAGAGAGCAGATATGTGAGATATGTGAGAGCATACGTGCCCTGCACGAAACTGTTCACTGCTCCACGTGGCGGAAACTTCACATGAGAAGGCAGGCCAGCTCACAGGGGCTTTGTAGGCCAAGGTGGCAAGTCTCCACCCTCCAAATGGTCAAACAGAGAGGAGAATGGTAATAGAGTGTTCCAAGGTCCCTTCTAGAGCAGGATAGGGAGCATCCGGCCCGTGGGCTGTATCATTTGGTCTGACCCTGCCAAGGCAGCCACAGGCGTGTCTCAAAATTCAATAAATCTAGCAGCTTTTTTCATAGAAACATAATTTTTAAGTTGACAATTTTGTATGGCCAGCGAATAATGTTATAAATATCCAAAAGGCCCTTGGCAGAAAAAAGGTTCCCCACCCCTGCTCTAGAGGTTCTCTTGACTACAATTTTTCCCCTCTCAAGAAAAATCATTTTCTTCTTTATGAAAATAAGACAATTTCTTATTTGGGATTTCCCCCTACCTGTACCCTGCCAAAAACTAACCCTTGAGGGACTCCATGAAACCATTAGACTAGTTGTGCCCCAAATTTAAAGCACTGAATTGGTGCAGCAAATCTGTGTCCTATCTTTGAGTTAAATTAAATTATTCACTGGAGGGACTCAGCTACCAAGCTTTGGAGAGGGAGGAATGTGAAAAAAAAATATGATTTTAACAGCTGGTACCAGAGTTCCTCTTAGAAGCTTTGTTTGGGAAATACCTTGGATCTAGGCCACTCCAACTGTAGAAGATGAGGCGGTCGGGGTGGGGTTTGGAAGGAGACAAGAAGACAGAGATAAATTGCTCTGTATAAGGAAGGGGAGGGAGAGATGGACACTGAACAATGCAGTAGGTCCAATATTCCATTATAATCTGTTTGTATTGCAGCACTGTAACCCCTCCATGGCCCTAAACCTCCAGGAAAAATCTACTATGCGCCCAAAGCTTTATGTCATTCTTTTGAGGATCGAGTGAGTTGGGTTGGTTCCAATGGGCAAGAGAGGGATATTGTACATGGAATGGTAAGATACATGATCTACAAGCTCAAGTATTTCAGCAAAATAGGAACTAGGAACAGATACTAACCAATAGCGTGCTTACTGCTCAAGATCATTCTTCAAATTAGGAGCAGACCTGGGACCAGAGCTGGGGGTGCGTGCCTCCCTCCCTCATGCCTCCAAGTCCTTCTCTCAGGGAAGGACAGGCACAGACTCGGCTGGCACTGGGCATGGGCTCCCACAGGCAGCTCTGGCTAAACATTCACATCTGACCAGCTTACCATTTGGAGAGATTCTGACTCTCCCTGCAAGAAAGGGAAGAGCTCCACCAGGATGTGTGTGAGCGTGAGAAAGCCAGTCACAGACCCAGCCAACAAGAGAAGATTCACCTGGGGTGGTCAGCAGCAAAGCAACAAGAGGAGGAACAGAATTCTCCAAGAATTGCCAAGGACATGGATGGAAACAGCATGCTGATGGCATATTCCTAACTGAAAGGAGCCCCCACACCCACGTTGATGGGCAGAGAATAAGAAGAGCAGAGAAAGGAGGCCCTTTTAGGTTCTTAATACATCTCCAAACACAAAAATACAAAGTGTACAAAAGTGATGCTTCCTTTCATTGCAATAAAGATCAAATTAGGCATCCAGGGCAGGGTGATTCAAACCTGCTGTCCATAACAGAGGGAAGGAGAGAAATGCCAGTGATTCTGCAGCTGCCTGGCCGGAGTCCTGGAGAAGCCACTGTCGCAGCAATGCTGATGCGGAAACAAGCCAACTTCCAGAGCAGGACTTAAACCAAATAAACCCGAAGGCTATCGATTTAGGAGGTGAGCCTTAAAATAGCAGTCAGGAATGCGTGGGTTCCATGGGACAACTCAGATGACATGCCCCATCCCCGCCTTTAGTAAAACTGTGCACTGAAAGTGTCTGTTTAGTTGAGTTTCTGAGTTGCCAATATGTTTTCAGGTCAAGGAAGTCCATCTGGATGCAAACATACTTGGTGAGCAAATGCACAAAGGGATGCACTTGGAGGGGCAGGTAGGGTACCCAGAGAAGTCAGACAAAATTTGGGTCCCCAGGAAAACCATTCCAGAGTTAGGAAGAGGAGTACCCACAGTATCATGCCCCCAAGGTGAGGATTTCCAGTGAAACTAATGGGATGGTCTTCATGAAGATGGGTATTTGAAATGGACTCTGAAGGATGCATTTTCTTTTAAAAATATATATTTTTTTATTGATTTCAGGGAGAGGGAGAGAGGATAGAAACATCAATGATGAGAGAATCATTGATTGGCTGCCTCCTGCATGCCCCCTACTGGGGATCGAGCCAACAACCATGGCATGCACTCTCCTTACTGGGAATCAAAGGAACCGTGATCTCCTGGTTCAAAGGTCGACACTCAACCACTGAGCCATGCCAGCTGGGCCTTTATTTTAAGGAGTGTCTATTCGGTGACGGGTTATGGGACACAGCCATGAGCAGTGACCAGTCTCATGGGGGGATAAGGAGAGTCAGGCATTCTGAAATATTACAGTTAAACGCTGTTTTGTTTTGTTTTCTGTTTCGTTTAATTAACATTTTAGTAACCAGCAGCACAGACGGTAAAGTCCAAATGTGATTGATTAGGTGGAATGTAAATATTTGCTCAAAGCTGCGGGTATTTGAAAGCAGAGCAGCCCTTCTCAAGAGATACAGAAATGCATGAAAATCACTTTTTTTTCCCCCCTTTTTGCAGTTCTTCCCTCTACACGTTAAGAGGGGGGGGAAACATCCTAGGGTCCAGATCTCAATTTCATTTCCATTCTTTTTTTTTTAATTACAAAACCAATTGACCCTAGCCCAACTTGCCCTTGAGAGTTCACTAATCAAAACACACACACACACACACACACACACACACACAGTTCACTAATCTTTATTTAATGAGATAAAATTCAGAATCACTGCCAAATGGACATTTTGTTTAAAAATTAGAATGTAAGCACCAAAACAAGTTCCTCAGTGGAGCTCTACCTTGGCAGAGGCTCAGTGATGAAGACTCTGCAGCCCACCATCTCACCAAGGAGATCTGGCTGCCACAGTGGCTGCAGGAGTCATCACGTGCTCACGAAGGCAGAGCTGCCTTTTGCTAAGAGCCATTGAAACTCCCTGGGGTGCAGCTGGTCCAGGTCTACGTCACCAGAGCTCCATCAGGGCCCTTGTGTCCACAAGTACACTTGTCACTGGATCCTGGTGGGCCTTCCCTTCTACTGTGAGCCCACCACCATGTCAGCAAAGCTCCTTGGGCAGAACTGTGTGTATCTCTCCTATCCCAGGCTGGGATTTCTCACTCCACAGTGCTGGGAAAATGTATTTCTACCCTGACTGGCCTGTGTGGGTCCACTGGGTCATTAAAAAGATTCTAGTACCAATTCCCATGTGTGAGTGTATGTGTGGGGGAGATGTTCTCCACCTATCTAAGCAATTCTCCATCATCAACTGGGTATCCTACAATTCAACTCAATTCTGACACTATCTGCCTGGAGATAGCATCAGATCCCACAGGTGAAGGGCTCCCACAAGACTGCCCCTTCCCTCAACCTCAGACACCAGCTGCCAACCCAGATTGCCACCTGTGCTTCTGACTGACTGGCAATAGATTGCAAGTTCCCATGATCCTCTTTCTTGGATTTAATTAATTTGCTAGAGCAGCTCACGGAACTCAGAGAAACATTTTACTCACTAGGTTACCAATCTACATATATAAAAGCCTAACATGCAAAGTGTCCCCTCGGGAGTTCAACCGACTGGGAGTTTGATTGCTTGCTCTGATGTGTGCTGACCACCAGGGAGTGATGCAGAATGAAGAAAGGCCCCGGCTGGCAGCTGGCAGCTGCTAGGGACCGTACCCTTGCACGAATTTCGTTCACTGGGCCTCTAGTTTATTATAACAGGAACAGCCAGATGGAACAGATGTGTATGGCAAGCTCTCTAAACCAAACGCTCCATTACATAGGCATGACTGATTAAGTCATTGGCCATTGGTGATCGAACACAACGTCTAGCCCCCCACGTCCCTTTGAAGCCAGGGGGTAGGACTTAAAGTTATAACCCTCTAATCACAAGGTTGGCTCCACTGGCAACCAGTCCCGTCCTTAAGGGCCTTCTCAAAGTCATTAACCCAATAAGACTCCTCTATGCCACTCATCACTTAGGACATTCCAAGGGTTTTAGAACCACTATGCCAGAAAAGGGAATACAGACCAAATATATACCCATTATAGATCACAATATCACAAACATCCACTGTCCAAGACAGATTTGGAATTGTCCAGGAGTTTGCACAGTGAGATGACAGTGCAGAGCACTAAATAGACTGAGGAAACCTGGGTCCTAATCCCATTCCAGCCACCATCTATTTTTTCAATAAGGATTTATTGAACATGGCAAAATGTTACCTCCCCTCAGAGAACTCAGAGTCTAGCACTGATTTGCTGGGTGGAACTGAGAAAGTCATTTTGGCTGCTTCAGACAGACACATGCCCACACTCATCTTTCATTTCCTTGACCACGCCATGCTCTCTCTCACACCCTAGTCACTGGGCCTGTTCTCTCAGTCTGGATACTCTCCCTCTATGCAGTTAAGTCGCCATACATCTAGTGTCTGCTGGTTCTGGCCAGAGCTGCCCCTCCAGCGATTAGTACAACCCCTCACCCACAAGAGGGGCTCAGTGAGGGGTGAACTTACTCAAAAGTAGCTTCTATGCTAGTATGCCGGTTAAAACCAAAACACCAACTTTGGAATCAGATATCCTAGTTGAAATCGGAAATCTGGCCCTTGCCAGCTCTATGATGTAGGCGACTTGTTTAATCACACTGAGCCTGTTTTTGCATCTGTAAAATGGAGAAGATACCTCTGACACCTCCTGGTAATGGTAGGAAGGATTCAGTGAAGCTATGTATGCGAAGTACCTAACACATAAGAATTCCTCAAAACCAGCCGCTCCCGTCACCATGATCTTCATTATTATTGTAGCAATGACTTCCTGGTCACAGTCTGTGGCCTCACCTACACTAAAAGCAGGTCCTCAATCATTCACAAGGCAGACATTTATAACATCTGCTTGTTGACACACATAGGGCTTTATGACCGTGATAAAGAGTGGGAAGAAGAAGGTGATGGTAGCAATTACTTCCTCTGATGCCATGATCTGTGACCCTTTGATGGAAACCCATAGAGGAGCCGGAGAGGGGGATACCCGCTCAAGCCTGCTCCTGAAGGAATGCACTTCCCAGAGGCTCCACGGGATCCCCTGACCACAAACCACCAAGACCTGCAAGACATTTTACAGCCAAGAACCTCCGCCCTGCCCCCCGGGAACCCGCTGGCTGAGGGGATGGAGAGCCGCTCCTGTGCATTATATCCACTGGCAACTCAGAGTCACAATTGGTTTTTATCTGGATCAAAGGCAAAAAGATACACATCTCAGCTGTCATTTGAAATTCCCAAACCTGCACCAAAGGCTCTCTCCACTGAGGTTCCTGCCTCAAAGCTGCTGGCTGCCTGGGGCTCTCCTGGAACTGGGGCAGCTTCTGATTTTGGGTTCCCAGAAAGAGGCGGCTCATTCTCCACCCCAGGGACCATCCCATCGGAACTGGATGGAAGTAAAGGGAGAGGAGGACCAGAAATTCTCTTCTCTGCTGCCTTTGCCGCAAAGGCAACACCTTCATTTTAATCGAGGGGAAACTGAGGCCCAGGGAGAGGGAGGCACGTGACCAGGAGCACTGGGCAGGGGCGGGGCTGAGGTCAGCACACTGGCTTGACTATGGCATGAAAGCGGCGGTTTGTTTCAACCACTTTAAGATATAATCCACATGCCCTAACCCTCACCCACTCACAGTGTATGATTCCATGGTTTTGGTACAAACCAGCACCACCATCTAATTCTTAAAAATTACAGAAGAAAAAAAAAAACAACACAAAACCTTCGTACTCATTAGCAGTCACCTCTTCCGCACACATACCCAGCCCAACTGCTACCCCTGGCAACCACACATCATCTACTTTCTGTTGACATAGATTTGCCTTTTCTGGACATTTCATATAAATGGATTCAAAATAATTGGTCTTTTGTGACTAGAAAGCCACTCTTAATATATTCATTCTTATTGATTTCAGAGAGGGAGGGAGAGGAACATCAATGATGAGAAAGAATCATTGATCGACTGCCTCCTACACACCCCACAGTGGGGATTGAGCCCACAACCCTGGCATGTGCCCTGACAGAAATTGAACTGTGCCCTCCTGGTTCATAGCTCGATGCTCAATCACTGAGCCACATCAACTGGGCTAGGAAGCCACTTTTTAATGGCAGACTCAACAGCAGACCCTCTGGTTGCTCACTAAACTACTACCCAGAGCTGTGCTGTCAGATACTGTAGCCACTACCTGTGTGTGACCATTTACATGAATTAACATAGCATATATTAAACGTCTGTTATCAGTTCCTCCTGTCACCAGCCACATGTCAAGTGCTTAAGAGCCACCCAGAGCTAGTGGCGGTCACATTAGACAGCACAGATATGGGATACTGCCTTCCCTGCAGACAGTACCTAAGTCCAGATGTGCTCCCTGCTCCTCCTGGAGTTGGGAAGTTACCCTCACAGGAGAGAGTGAGAGCCAGGAACAGCTCTTGGGAGGGGGAGGGAGAGAAGAAGGGAGGGAGTTAGAGCTAACCCCTCCTCCTGCCCTGGCCACCCCCACCTCAGTGCTGCTCTCAGTGCCAGGGAGCTCCCCCCAACTCTCCCCTCCAGGCCTGAAAAGCGCTCTGTTTAGTTAAGCTCATCCAAAAGGCAGATATGCCAAAGCCTTTGGACGCACTTCAAGGAATCCAGCCTCTACCTCAGCCCTTTGATGATTTCTGGAGCGTTTCATGCCAGAAGGTGATCTGAGGGGCTCCTTAATGAGGCTGAACAGTCCTAACCAGTTTCCGGCCAGCAGTGGCTACTTCATGTGCCAAGACATGACCACTAAGGCTGACGACACCCCAAGGCCAGAGCCGTGGCACCCTGGCATGCTCAGGCAGAAGGGGACGCAGAAACCGCCACCCCCGCATCACTCCAGGCCTTTCCTGGGGTTGTTCGTCGGTTCAGCTGCCGTGCCTTTCCTCTATTGACCAAAGATGCTTCAGTCACCAGCTCCCACAAACCGGGCAGCAGGTTGTTTTAAATTGTGGGTTTGGGTGGATTAAGATGATCAGAGAGCCCAGACTAAAAGATGACTGACGGACAAACAACAAAAAAAGGAATTACATTCAGAAAAAAAAAACCCTTCACTAATCAAAGGGCCTTTTGTTCCAAAAACACTGTGCAAAAGTCATCAATCATGACCTTTTAAAGTTGTTTTAAAGGAATATAATTAAGTTGGCTAATATCCTTTGGTTTAAAACTCTGCTGAACGGTATATCTGCTTTCTTCTACTTTAGTAGCCAATTTATTTAAAAAGAAAGACAACCTAACAAATGCTTCTTCCGATATGTTTGCTTGTCTAAATCAATGCTTTTGTCTTGAACTCCCCCTTCTCAATGAGTGGCAATAGGGGGATTTCAAGAATCAATAGGCTACATTTCTAAGATACAGGAACAAAAGATAACCAGGTGGATGGATATTTACTAAACTCTGATAAATGTTCACTTGCTAACAAGCTGTTCTTTTAGTGAGGGTCACTGTGTTTTTCGGTCCCTTGGTTTTCAAAACCATCCTTCAACCAACATTGCCCAGAAGAGATGCAGCAAAGCAAGATGTGGTTAGGTGGTTGCTTTAGACATTTGATCTGAGGCAACACACCAGGAGTGGAGAAGTGGCTCTTTGGGGTTCCCAGTTCAGCTGTTCATATGTTCTATCTCATGTCATCCTCACGATAGCTTTATGAGGTTGGTGCTATTCTCATGTCTATTTTGGAGCGGAGGAACTGGAAGTTGAGAGATGTCAAATAATTCATCAAATTTACATGGCCATCAAGCGGAATTGCTGGGACTAGACCCCTGGGGTCCTGACCATTTTCATCACATGACAACTTGTGCCAGTTGGTATGAAAAAAAAAAGTAAAAGAGCCTGGGTATCTGAGGGTCAATGATCCCAAAGGCCTGAGAACAGGCTTAAGCAGAGCCGGGCCTGTTTTGCAAGATGTTACTTTCATAGGTAGTTCCTACCTTGGCCAAAGGGACCTCATAAAGCAAGCAGAGGTTGTGTCCCCTCGATGAATGGATTATATTTGCTAGTCAGAGAGACCTTCTGTGAGACTAGAGTAGCCAAGGATGTTTCAGCCACTCTCCTACTGAGAGCTCTCAGAGCCACACACCCTCATATTTGTAGGGAACTATAAGTGTGTCTTAGCTTATCTTTTACGAGCTTAGAGTATTCCCATTTTCATGCGACCGCAGTGACTACAGACTATTAGTTTGATAAGTGAAATCAATCCATAATATATATTTATTGGCCCCAACTTAAATACGGTATAGTGGTAGATTGACTGCAAAACCAGCCCAAGTCTCTGTCCCTCTCTGCCTCACATATGCTTTGTAATGCGACTTTGCAGCACCTCCCTCAATAGGCAGAATTTTTGCCACCCCTATGCATCTGGGCAGGCCATGCGACGTGCCTTGGCCAGCAGAATAAAGCAACAAGAACTGAAGCCCCTTTTCAGAGCTTAGACCTCAGGGCCTTGTACACTTTAACCCTCTACCTTGGAACTTATCCACCACCAAGAGAAGAGCCTCGACTAGAGTACTGGAGGATGAAAGATCAGGTAGAAAAAACTGGGTTATCTCAGTACAGACCAGCCAGCATCCAGTCAACCACCCAGACAACCTCTGACGCGTGAGCAAGGCCAACCAAGATCACCGGAGCCTGGCACACCTCGGCAGAGCTGTCCCGTCAACCTATAGCCTTTCAAGAACTAACAAATGGCTACTATTTTTTAAACTATATTTTAATTGATTTCAGAGAGGAAAGGAGAAAGTGAGATAGAAACATCAATGATGAGAGAGAATCATTGATCAGTGCCTTCTGCACACCCCACACTGGGGATCGAGCCCATAATGCAGGCATGTGTCCTGCCTGGGAATCGAACCATGACCTCCTGGTTCATAGGTCGATGTTCAACTATGGAGCTATGCTGGCTGGGCCAAATGAATACCTGAAACCATAATGTTTAGGGCCTGGGGAGATAGGTGTCAACAAGCCAACTGTATCAAGGTTGGAGGGTCCAAAAAAAGATTAACTACCACAAGCTTCACTATTACTTACCGTTTCCTAGGCAGTAACAGGTTCCATGATGCACTTGGGAAAATAATCGCTATTTCTGAAGAAAGGGCTTGAGACAGAAATGGCTCAGAATCGGCTAACAGAGCAACAGCTTGGAGGCAGGCGGCCCTGGTTACAACCCTGGTCCCAGCATGTATGTCTACATGGAAAAGTCACTCTCCTTCACAGGTACCCACTGGTATTGACTCAGAACCAGATGCATTTAATATTAGGCCCCTGGTTCCCTAAGCAGGTTTATTACAAAAGTGCCAGAGCCTGGTTTCTTCCCTGTAAGGTGGGCTCTCTCCCTGGTTTTCCCTAATGAAGGAATGCTGCCCCCTTCAGCATGTATGTGAAATAGGTTTTTGGGAAAAAAAATCCTGCATGGAGAACTGCCTGTAGTTATTTATAGCTGGCTCTTCTTAGGAGAGGGCAAGGAAATGAATCCAAGTGTTAAATGGCTGCAACCAGCCATGAATAACTCCTCCCTCAGTAGTCATGGCTGCTTCCACATGGCGGGGATCCTAGCCGGTGGCCTTTCTGATGGTCTCGGAGCATAAGCTTGGCAAATTCAAGACAACTTATCTGAAATTAAGGGAGAAGTCTTCCCTAAGTGCGTACATGGAGTCAAAGAAGTCACCACAAACTGTACACAGCCCACTATCTGCATGAACTGCAGCACAATCAAGAATCAAGGGCATTTTTGGAATGAATGAAGACCTTCAAAGGAGCCAATCCGAAGGCAGAGCGTTGGGAACTTTAATAAACTGTGGGGGATACAGGCCAGTATCAGGCCTTCCCAGGACCTACGAAGACCACACAAACTCTATCCTGTGCTTGAGACCATCAATCCTCTATGTGCAAGGGATCTTAGAGTCTATTTACTCTGACATACCTACTGATATAAAACTTTACCTCTAGTAACCTCAGCAAGTGATGAGCTAGCCTCTGCTCGGTTCCTCTGGGCTCAGGGAACTCCCTACTCCCACAACAGCCTGTTCAGCTGTGAGGAAGGTGAAATGGTTACTATTACCATCATCATTATTATTATTGATGGAGCCAATGTTTGTCTCCTTGTAATTTTTTTTAGTTCTACCCTCTGAGGCCAGAGACCAAAAAACACTGGCCCAGGATACAGACCTTCATTTGAAAAGGAAATTGTTTTTTCTCCATAAAACTGTTCCAAAGACATCCTTTGTTTCTAACCACTGGGTGGGAGAGTGGTGTTCTGAGCACCGAGGACCCCTGCAAACTTGGTCCCTGGGTCTCACTTGATGAGGTTCTACCTAATCCAGACAATCGAGTCCATCCCTCCTTTACCCTCCCTCAGGGCACCTAACCTTCCTGCTAAGCAGTTACCACAAAGCGTAATGAGACTATCTGCGTTTTGTCTAATATCTGTCTCTCCCACCAGACTGTAAGTCCCACGAGGACAGAGACCATTATCTCGTTTTCATTTTTGAATATTTAGTGACTAGTATGATGCCTGAGACATAGAAGGCCCCCAAAGTGTGCTGAATAGATGACAGATTGAGTCTGGAGGACACGATGCATAATCAAGAGGGGAGACTCATTGACTGCATGCCATTCAGTCTGGTTGAAATGAGGTGCCTCTTGAAAATGAAGCCAAGTGTGTGTAGCTTTCCTCACAGCAAAACTCTCCCAGTTTAAAAGAAAAAACTCTCCCAGTACCTCCAAGGACCCTCCTCCTCCGAGCCAGACCCGATTCTTGAATCCCCCAGCTGGCAGCGCTGAGGGGAGGGGTGGGAGCCTTGTGAAGACCACACGTAGCTCTGGCTTCCTCACCACCCGGAAGTTTTCCACCATGCCACAAGAACCTGACCACGCCCACAGTGTGGGCTTCTTCAGGCCACAGGCATTGTGACAAACTGAGGAAACAAATGTGGGGAAGGCCCTGTCTGGAAGAAAAATATTTAGAGTGTGAAGTCTTTTATTTTCTGAAACAGAGTGCCCTGAGAAAGCCGGGTTGGACACCAAGGCTCTGGTCAGAGGTGTGATACAAAACCTGGGCAGTAGAGGGCAGCAGAGACTCACAACGTGGACACGCTGTGACCACTCACTCTCTTGGTGATGAATATTCTCTTACCCCTCCTCTGACATCCTCATCAGAAGATGGGTCCCTGGTACATGAGTTAGAATTCCTGGTATTGGATTCCTAATGAATGGCACATATTGAGAGAATCATAGAGGCACGCGGCAGCTGAAAACCTGGCATTTTATCATTTAAAGGTTCATTTAAGCCCGAGGAGCCATGTCCTCAGCACAGAGGCAGCCATGTATGTGCTCACAGGAAACTCCTCACTGAGTTGTTGCAGCTACAGACCTGTTCGGCTGTGTGGTTCTGGAGTCTCTCTAGTTCTGACCAGCATCCTGTTCTTGTACTTTGCATTGTGAAAAGGTAATTCCTAAAACATGTTTACCTTCTCATGCTGATGAACACTGTCACATACCTCACTTGGAAAAGAAAATTACTTTTTAAAAAGAACATTTAAATCAATGACTAAACTCAGCCCAGACTGCAGATGACACCTGGATAAAAATGACTAGGAGAGCATGCAGAGATGTAAATACTTCCCCTACCAATGGGCCTTGAAATTAAACTGAATCCGTGTATCTGTGACGCTTCTCATAGCAGACGGAAGCAAATGAAATGCTCTATCAGATTTATCACCTGGAGATCGGAGGAGCATCAACTAGTCATCTTCCTGACACAAGACAAATCAAAATAGATTTCATCTTCCTAAATGATGTATTTTCTCTCTTTCTCCCTAACATAAAAAGCCAGAGAAAGAATATATGGCAGAACCACAGCTCGCACATTGGCTGGGAAACACACCTGTAGTTACAGAAAGGCAACCATGGTTATATCCTTCTCATCCGGAGCTAAGGATGGCATTGCTATACAGGTTATTAATTTCACACATTAAAGGGATTGATGAGTCTCCTCTCACGGCTCTTCTGAATTACACAGGAGATCAAGAAAATGGTTTTCAAAGGTGCCCAGAGAGACTGTCCCAGATACAACTGCTTTTGCCTTCATGGACTTTAGTGTAATGGTAGAGGTTAAGGACAAGGTCTAGGATGGAGTATCGGAAGAAGGGTGCACCCCTCGGGCTCCTCTCTAGGTACTTTCCTAGGGCTCACCCTTCCTCTGAATGAGAGAGTCTTCTCATACCGAGTTAACACCAAGCTCTTCAAGGGATAAGTAGGGCAAGAGCCAGAAGACGACTGTCCAATCAGGGGAAAGTGAGCTGACCCTCTCCCTGGGAGCACCCCCTTGCATTGTATTCCTTCTGCTACCGTCTCTAAACCCCACAAGGATACTCTCTTTTCTGTATTTTCGGCATGGAATCAAAATCCTTTTCCTTATTTACTATCACCTCAACAAAAACAAGGCAGCCTTGACATTTTAAAAAACTAAAATCAGAACTTCACTAAAGATTCGTGAGGCAAGAGGACAAAACCACATGAAGACATGAAGACCTATGGAAGTCAAGTTCAGTTTACAGTAGAAGTTGCTAGTTCTGAGGGTGAATTTAAATACACGTACAGAAAAATTTACATGCAAATATAAATGGTTTCCTATTTACTCAGCTCCTGCTATATACCAGGTAGTAGTCTGGGTGTCTTCCATTCCCCAACACAACACACTGCATGGGAGAGCTGAGGACCGAAGGGCAGTTAGAAGGCGGCCAAGCAGCCCTTCCCAGGAGAGGGGTTCTCAACCTTCAGTGCTTTGAGAATGACAGGGGTGTGAGAGCAGCCTGCGGGCTCTCACTCAGAAATCTGAATTAGGACAATGTTTGCAAAGCCTCAGGATTTGGGATTTTAGCAATGACCTCAAGAGAAGATGGTGTCGATGGTCCATCAGTCATACTTTGAGAAACAACAGTCTAGAATCCCAAATTGACTGTCGCCCCAGGTCATAGGACTGGAGCTTCAGACTTAACAGAGACCTACCACTCTGGACCTGTTCCCTCTGAGGTCACATGTAGGCAGACTGCATATACTGTGGGAGTGGGAAAACGCGACTGTTGAGGCATTATTTTGGAGAGCGGGGCCGTGTGTTTTGGGTCTTTTCATCTATTCAGCCAGACAAAGTGAATAATTTATTACAAAAGGAAAATGGTATGACATGCAAACTAGAACAATGAAACCTGCCTTTACTCAGGAGGCATTGAGCTCCACCCACTCAGTGAAAGGGCGCCATCCACAGAAAGCAAACGAAGTGAGGATACAACATCTCAAAAGATCAGAACTTGGCAACTTTTTCATGCCACGCCAAGGAAACCCACAATGTCATCAACTCCAGCTATCAGCAAAAAGTTACCCCCTTCATGGAAATGTCTATGAGCAACAGAGGTGACAGATACAGAAAACTTGAATTGGGCTATAAAAAAAATTAGAAAGCATCACATCTAATTTTCTCCCATCACATGGACTACATCAGCCTGTTGCCACTTCACAGGGAAATGCACTGAATCTGAGAAGTGAGCTGACTCGTGTTGGAAAAGGATGAACAGAAAGAAGCTTTTCCCCTTCTGCATGAGAATTTGACCTTGGGCTAACCTGGCAACACTGTTCCTCTGGAAACTTGATAAAGACAGAATGCCTGCTGTTACTAAGCAACATTGCTCCTGGAGAGTGAAACCCATCTGGACTTGGGAGAGCTATAACTGAAGTCTAAGTCCTTCTTGGGGAACACATCATCATTTGTGACTCTACTAATCGGGCTAGGCCTTTGGGAAACCCTGGAAGCTATGCATATGGAGCTGTTATAAGAGGTCCTGGCTCCTGTGGGCATGTGGGTTTTAAGCTAAAGTGACTCCTGCACCTGCCCTATGACAGTCTGGTACCCTCACACCTGAGCTGTCACCTGAGGTGGGAGGGGGCAGCAATATCACCTGGACGGCGGTGCGGGCTGCTGCAAGGACCACTCCAGTGGAACAGAAACACCTGCCCTGCCCTGCCAGCTACCTATGATTCCTACCTATGTCCTCTGGTGGAACAGAGCTGTGTGTAGCCTGGAATGCTCTTCCCGGGTGACTGAGCAGATGTCCTGGTGAGCATTACATTTGCCCAAAGCCACACCCCTGGGAAATGGCAGGGCCAGAACTCACTCAGTTAGTTGTCTGCCTACAAGCTAAATACTTTTTTTTTAACTAAAGGACCATAAACCTTTTCTCCCTGGATAACTATTCTGGCTCAAAAGATGGGTGCAACTTCTCACACATACTAGGCTTTTTTTCCCTCCTATGTCATGTGAGGTCCCTAAGTTTGGTAGCTTCTAATTCATCCTGCCTGCCTGGCCTCAACAGCTTGCCTAGTGGTTCACTGAGTTCCATTTCCAGACAATCCCCCAGAGACTTCTTCAGGTTCAACGCTACCCCCTAGCTCAAACGTCTAGGCTGGCTTTCTAAGTCCTCAGGCTCCAAGGGCCTCTGGTTGGAGGGTATGGTGACTCCACAGCTGATACCTACAGAGATGATCACCTGCTGAGCTCTGACGGGCACCATGCTCTCCCTGGCCTGGTGCACAGCTCTGGAATGGCAGAGGTCTCCTGATGACCAAGGGAGGCCCTACCCCAACAATGAAATGATCTTGCAGAAGTTTCCCCTTGACAGGCCCTGCATAGGACAAGAGTTTATTAATAGAGTGACCTCAGCAGATGTCCTCTCAGATTAGCTCCTGGACCAGAGCAGCAGGATGAGTCATTCCTCCCAGCCTTCCCTTCCTTTTCTATCATCAAAACTCTGGAGAGAGAAATCATCGCAAATGACATCACTTCTCTGAAGCCCTCCCCAAGCCTTCCGGTCTATGTTCATCTCTTTCCTCGCAACTTTGAGCGTGTCCCTATTACAGAGCACCACCACCCCCTCCTCCCTCCCACCCCCTGAGGCTATGAGACCCTGAAAAGCAGTCTCAGTTCTCTCTGTCACTACAACAAGCAAAATGCTGGACATAAAGAGTGACAAAATGAACAGATGAAACAACAAGAAACAGAGGCACCCCAACCCATAGTCTTTTCTGTATGATTCGGACCACTGAATTCATTCCATCTCATCTAAATTTATGTCAGGATCCTGGCTAATGGCAGGGCAAGGCAGCTTAGTCATGGTTACATCTCCCGATCACTAACTCAGATAAATCACTTGGTTCACCAACCACAAAGTGACAAGTTTATAGAGATTCTAGATCAGTGGGCCTAATGTGGCTCGGACATGACATCGTGCTGAAGGCTGTAAAACTCCGTCTCCAGCCATGTCTGACTCTCCCCTTCCCAGTGACAGGCCAGAGTGAGCAAAGAGGAAGGGAGGGCACAGAATGAAGACCGGAGGAAGAAACCTACCAGGAAGCACCAAAGGGGTGCACATCTGACAAGGCTTTGTGGCCAGTGAAACCTGAAGACGTCACTCACACTTCACAGTGACATGGTGACGGATAACCCCAGGCTCACTTTACAGAAGGAGAAACCAAGGCCGGAGAAGGAGAAGGTGAGTGCCTTGAGTGAGGCCATGGTAGCCAGCAGAGAGAGAGCTTGATCTCAAGTTCAAGAGCTTTCGTGCCCTGCCAAGGTCACTGGTTGTAACTCATAGCACAGGTCAGTAAAAATGGCCAGTGATCTTGTCTGAAATTCAAATAGCTTCTTAAAATAATTTACTTCATTTCAAGGAGTATTTTCTGCCCAAGGGAACGAAAATAAAAGTGGTGTCAAGTGTGTACAGAAACAAGTCCCCTCATACACTGTTGATGGGAATTAAAAATAGATATAACCTTTTGGGAGGGAAATTTGGCAATGTTAAAACAACTGTAAAATGTGCATATCCTTTAATGCAGCAATTCCACTAAAACTGTTGTATACATGCAAAAGAAATCTACAAGGATGTTAATTTTAGTACTATTTACAATATCAAAAAAATAGAAGCGACCTAAACCAAGTACTACAAATATTAAGGTAAATTCATATGGTTGAGCACCATGCAACTATTATGAAGAAAGAATGACCTGTGAAAAGCTTATCCTTGATTTGTTGATTTTACTTATAAGATTTTAAAAGTCATATGCACATGTGTGTGAGAGTATGTATGTATGCAAGTGTATATTACTCCTGTAATAATTAAAGAAACTGTTACTTATAATGCACTTAGAATAGTACCTGGCAAATAGTTAACATTAGGAAAAATTTAACTACCAAAAGATGATAATATAGACATGAAGAAATACATGTCTATAGACATGTATATATGTCTATAGACATGAAGAAGCTACAGTGGCTATTTCTGAAAGGTGGGATTATGTAGGTTTCTTTTTCTTTTAATAAATTTGCGGTTTGAATATTATTAAATAATTTTTATAACGAAAATATAATATATAATAAAGATACACTTTCTATAAGATGAAGAAAACCATATTCTTCAGAAGAAAACATCTTCCACATGCACAGAATTCAGTCTAGGAAGACGATACATTTCAAACCCACCTGGCGGACCACCTAGTTCCGCAACGTATTTGCTATCTGGCAGCGTTAAACCATTCAGAGGATGTGAGGAAAGAAGAGGAAGAGAAAACAGATAACATCACAAATACTGAAAAAGACAGGTAATTCCTCTCCCCTGAAAATCTGCGATTCTGGTCTGAAGCCCAGAGCCACTCGGAGCCAACAGAGGAAGAGAACGGCCACCGGGCGTCCGGCATTCCTCGACCTGCTCTGCAGCGCGACCCGCTGACACCTCCCCAGGCCAGGCAAGGCTGAGCCTGCTCGTGCCTGCGGGAGCGAGGGGTGGAAACCACCGGGGGGCCTCACCGGGAGACCCAAAATGACAACCAGGGAAATTGCCGGGCTGTCGTGCTATACAGGAACATTTCTGGTTTTTATGTCTCGGCTGTGTGCTTGGTCACTTCATGGAACGAGCTAAGGAATTTTGGGTGAAGTATGGCTTTTCTTCCATCTCCCATTTCAGGTGACAGTTTGCTGTAATCAGAACTAAATTTATAGATGATGACAAGAGGGGGACTTACATGTCTGGACAAGAAGTCTTGGGGAATCCTTTAACATTTCCCCACAAAGTATAAAGCACTCCAGGGCTTTAAAAAATTGCCTGTTACAATGTCCTTTTATTCCTCTCAGTTCCTTTTAAAAAATGTGACTGTGTGTTGAAATATTTTTGTCATTTATTAACAGAATATTTGAAATTCTCACTTGACTTACTTATGCGATTAGATCAACTGGTAGGCGTGGAATTCCCGGGTCAATGGGTTACATATAAAATCTGTGAGTTGGTTCACCTAGGAGTGGAATGCCAGAACAATGCACCCAGGGCCTGACTGACTCACATGAGGGACAGGTGAAGAGATTATATCACAAACCTCATCTGAAAGTGGTCCGGACCTCAACTGCAGCACCAGCCACAATGAAACGCAATTTCTCTGCTCACAAGTGTGTGTCTCTCTCCAAGTGAAGGATGCTCTCTTATGGCCAGGTGGCTGAGTTATTTCTGTTCCCTCGTCATGCACTATATTTTGTGTGTATGCTGGCTACCTCATAAGCTGTGATCAAGATCGGATTCAAGGGAGAACAGGGGACCATGAAGAAAGGAGGAGGAAATACAACAATCACACTGACTTTTCACCCCAGGATGGTGAAAAAGTTTCAGTATAAAAATATCCAGATCGTCCCTAAGCCTGCTTTATCCCAGATCCCTCACACCTGGAACCATGGTCAATTGTTTTTATCCTTCGGAATCCTTAAAAGGACTTTGTGAGCGTCAAAGCTCACCAAACTTTCTCACATGAATTACCCCACTGCATCCTCATTACAGAGATCCAAGGGCTCGGGTCAGAGCCAGAGGTCAAATCAGAGTTGAACCTGGATATGAATTCTAGGGCTCAATGACCAGGAAAGACAAGTTACTAAATTAGTCTTTTATCTGTAAAATTGGATGAGTGATATTTACGTCACAGCATGTTTATGATGACCAAGTAAGAAAGTGAACATCCAAGTCCCTGGGAAATAGTATGTGCTCAATAATTAGGTATGACTTCTGACACCAAAGTCCACCCCTCGGGCAATGCCTAGTCACAGCCACAGTCCTTTAAGGGGCCTCCCGGCTCTCTGGCTTGGTGCATACATGGCAACCCCTGCCCAGGACAGAGGTAGGTTGGTGGCTGTCTCATCACTGATGGATAGCAACTGGGCGGGCTGCCTCAGTGGCCCTGGGTATGTGGTAGGGACTGGGACACGGTTCCAGCCACCAACTCTGCATCCTCCCACACCTGTTCCATCCACAGGACTTTCTCTTTATTTCCTCCATTTCTTGGACTATGGTTTCACAACCATCCTTCATATTTTTACATGACAGTTTCTCCTTAAATGATCATGAGACAAGGGTAGGTTGGCCCAACAAAGGGTACAGGTTTCCCTAACATCTTCCCAACTCTCCCTCTAGCTCAACCTGAACTTCTCAAACTAAACTTTACTGGGTCAGGCCTCCAGCCTTTCCTTTCTGCTTCCATGAAAAGCACAGTATTGATCATGATTCTGGAATCAAAGTGCCTGGGCTCACTTCCCACTACACCTCTCACTATCTCTGGGTGACCTCAGCAAGTACTTAACTTCTCTCTGCCTTGGTTTCATCCTTTGTAAAATAGGAATCAACTTAGCTGGTTTGGGGGGAATTCAGTGAGGCACATAGTAGGTACTCATAAAATGCAGCTATTTATTTATATATAAAAACCAAAACCTTTCTATATATTTTATATGTGTGTACACACACCGAGACATAATATATGGTGAGCATTCTGAAGGGTACGCATAGGGCGGTTTATATTAGAATCCCTCAGGGAGCGTATAAAGGAGAACTTTTATTTGATACATACTTGTACCAGTTTAAAAGCATATATTATTTTTGTAATTTAAACACACTTTTAAAAAGAACACACTTTTAAAAAGAACACTCTTGGGCATTGTGAAGAAAGGAGGGAGGGGAGGGGAGGAGAGGTTGCGGGGAAGAGAGAAAAGAAGAAAAATGGTTTGCTTGCGGCAGAAGCCAAGGGCTGGATCACAGCCTTGACTGGGTGAGACAAGACTGGTTATAGCTTCACTGCTAGTTGCAGATTTCCCAATGCCGTGTCTGGGAAACTCCTGCCGTGTGTCCCTGTCAGCCTTAGAGAAATTCCCTGTGCATTCTCTCGGGTGTTCTGGGAGGAGGGACACCCAGCTCCACTAACCAAGTCATCCTGACTGGAGGGGGGCGGGGGGTGAGGATGTTCTGATTTCATCCACAGTCGGAGGGCTGCCCAGGCACCAGGGGCACTTCAGGCAGTGGGAGGAAGCTCTCCTGGGTCTCAGGAGAAGAGGGGCACATCCTGGACAAACCGTAGGAAGCAACCATGAGGTAGGAAATGCTTGTAAGAGCCCTGAGCATGTCCTCCCAGCGAGTCTAGACCATGCTGCCTGGGAGAAATGAAGGAGAGCCCTGCCTAGTGAGAAAAATCTTCTAAGCTGCCTCAGTTTCTCTGTTTCTCCCATGCCTAACGAGACACACACTGAAGCAAGCAAAACTTTGTTTCCCTGGCTCTGTGCAAGAGCCCCCACCGGGCCACTCACGTTTTATCTCCATTCTACAAGCTCAGTGCTATGTATAGTAAAAATCATCCCCTTTTTTGGTAAACGTTCCATCATCAGAACACTAAGAGCAATGCTGCCTACTCCTTATATGTAGTCAAGATCTTCATTAAGCCAATCCACATTTCTGACTTTTCTCAAAGGGTGAAAACTCCTTGCAACTCCCCTCACATCACTCCTGACGGGTAAAAAGCTTTATTAGCTCACAAAATGCACAGCCCAAGAAGCTTGCCCTTCTGTACAACCACCAACTCTACAGAGCATGCTCTAGGAAACTTTATTTTTAAGTTGCAAATCTGCATTGCTTTTATCTGTAGCCAGGTTTCTTAAGGGCCCCACCCAGACCAATACAGCTATTCTCGCTGGCAGTGATGTCTCTTAATGTCTTTGCTAACAAAGTTCCTGCCAGGCAAATATGCCCTATGACCTGTGCCCACCACCCTATCAGCAACCCTGCCCCAACTCAACTCCCCCAAAGGAACTGGATCTGCTCTAAGAAAGATGACAAAAAGGACCCCAAAGAAGGTGACTCACCTTTCTCATGGCTGCTTGGCAGTGGGGGTGGGGAGGTGACTGGCTTGGACTTGTCATAGTTGTTAAAGCTCTGACTGCGTCGGTTGTTAGCAGCGGCCGCCCCTCCACGTGTTTTGGCGTCGCTGCCTGCAGCGGATACCCTTGTGGTAGGACCTGGAAGTCTAAAATGCAAAAGCAACAGAGTCACAGGTTCAGTCTCAGAAGAACAGAAGTGTCCCAGGAGAAGGAACCGCAACCATGCGGGAGGCAGAAGAAACTATTCAAGATGCGCGGGTCTGTGGAAGTTTGCCGATCAAAGGATTTAGCGGAACCACTACAAATCAACAACGAGGCCAATAGGGACCCCAGGAAACTCCAACAGCAAAACGAGAGCAGTTTTCCTTTTTCCTTGAAGCAAAGGGAGACAATTTGAAGGGGAAAAAATAACTACACGAATATACTTGCTGATTAAAAGTACAAAGCTCATCTTCCCTTTTTTCTTGAATGCATATTTGTACTTTATAATGGGGCCAATCCATGCCCTCTCTAATTCTATCAAGCGTGGAACGCAAAGGCCCATGAAGGCTCCAAACTGTTGGCCTTGCGTGTGTATCGCTTCTGGGAGGTGCTGAAAAGGGTGTTTGCCATAATCCAGACATATATTAAGCAAAATATAATTTATAATAATTAGAAAGGAAACTGCTACCACTCAGAACCCAACACGTCTGCAATGAAAATGTACAGCCTGGCTGGGAACACTGTTCAGACACACATTTTCCTTCAACACCTGACGACCTGTCTCCATTGGCATTACTCTGGGGCTGAGGCCCGGCTTCTCTGTGCAGTGGATGGAGCAAATCATATGTTCTTTCTGTGAAACCAGGAGGAATCTGTTAGTCTAAAGACGCACACACACACTTTCCCTTTAAATAAAACACCTCATTTTGGGAGGTTCGGGGAATAAACTCAGCAGGCCTTTCTGCAGTGTGTTTAAAGATATTGTGGCCCATTCCCCAAAGAGTTAAGGGTAAGACCCCACGTCAGAATTTTGGTTGAGGGACCACTAAACAGGCTGTTTCCAATCATCAAAGCTGAAAGATGAATAAATGGTGAAATATTTAGTTCTATCTTTCTGGTAAAGCCCACTTAGCTGTGTCTAAAAGCCACTGGAACCCCAGCCGACTAGCATTAGATCTAGTGATAAGTCTGAATTTTCAACTCATAAAACTTTCAGCTTTCTCTTTCCATGCAAGTCTGCAAGCACCAAAGAAGTCTGCAGTCTGGAAGCATTTTAGATAGAAGCAGGCAATCACTTGAAACTTTTCCTTGTTGGCCAAGCAAGAAAGATGGTTGGGGGCAAATGGAGAACATGAGCTGGTGTGAGAGGACTATAAATCTGTACAGTTAAGAAGCTGGCCCAGTGCCCTGCCTGGGAGCTGGGAGAGAAGGAAGGGGCTGAGCTCTTCCCCCAGACGCATCACTTCCCACTGCACTAGGAGGGCTTGCCCCTCTGTTCATTTCCCCTCTCTTGTTTGGAGAAGATATTCACCCATAAAGACAGGCCTGGAGTGGGCTGCAAGACCAGCAGTGCCAGTGCCTGTGCTTGGGAACCAGATGTGGCCAGCACAACTGATCGAGGCCTTGGTAGCTCTTGGTTCTGCTTCCAATGCAAGCAGCATCCTGCAAGTCCTCCACGTCAGTGCAGAGTAGACACAGCCGAAGGTAGAGCTTCTGTAGGTACAGACGTGGGCTCCTTTGGGCTGGACTCTGGAGGAGTCTTTATGCCCAGATAGGCCATCACTTGTTCCAGGAGGATGACACAGCAACGGTATTAAGTGGCGCTGGGTACCACGGGTCACAGCATTCTACTCCAGTGTGGAATTTGCAAAGAGCGGGGAAGCAAGAAGCAGCGAGGAGGGAAAAGGTGCTTTCCTTTCAGAATTGTTGGGGAGTCCCCACTGCCCTAACCTGGGGCTGAACTGCAGGTTTTTCATGGCAGCACAGGGCCTTTGGAGAGGCAGGAAATCAAAGTATTGGATGGGATGGGTACAACCTAGAGTTAGGTAGGCAGTCTGGTCCTCTGTGAGGCAGCATGGAGAATAGATAGAACATGGGCTTCTGACATCGGACCAGTCTTTTAACCTCTCTGAGATCTGTGTTTCGTGTCTGTAACTTTGGAATGATAATAAACTACCTGATGGGAATAGTTGTAAACTTGAAATGGGATTTACTGTCCAGCCTGTTGTCAGGACTCAATGCATGTTGGTTCCCCGAGACCCATCTTTCCAGCCGAGCATCCAGATTCATAAAGGAATTGGGCATTGCCATAAAGGACACATGCTATGGTACAAAAAAGGATCAGACAAATTAAGGAAATAGAGGAGTCTGGGTTAAAGTATCAGAAGAGAGCTAGACAAAAATCATCGTAAAGAGTCCGAGATCAACATTTCCAACGAGCAGGATAGGCTTGGGCAGGCAGGACTTGCCATCTCCCTAGGGGACATTCCAGAAGAGAATCTGCTTCATCAAATGTCCGTGACTGACTGAGACCTTATACTTGGGATATCTCTGACCCATCTGTGGGCCCCACTCCCCAGAGCGAAGCATTCCTGGCTTTGGATAACAAATACAGCTTTGGTAAGGGGAAGAGATCAACCGAAGGACTTGTATACATGTATATAAGCCAAACCAATGGACATGGACAACAGGGGGATGGGAGCATGAGTTTGTGTGTGGGGGGGAGGTTGGGGGTTAATGGGGGGGGTGAGGACACATTTGTAATACCTTAACTAATAATAATAATAATAATAATAATAATAATAATAATAAAAAAGTTAACCCAGAAAAACAAAAAAAACAAATACAGCTTTGGTTTTTCCATGGGACAGGGGTGGGTGGTGGTCATCACCAGGTGCTCTTCACTGAGTCAGGGCTTACAGGCACCCCTTTGATGGGAGCTGCATACCCTTTGAATGGCTGCAGAGTTGTGCTAAGGGTACTGAGACATGGAGAAGGAGGTTTTGAAGGCCTCGAGGGCAGCTGATATAGCAAATCAAGGATGGTTGGCACATATTTAGCCATAGAAAGCCACAAAGCTCAGGCCAATGTGTCACCGTCTGCCCCCATCACCACTGCACCCTAGTCAGGACAGCTCCCTGAGCTTCACCAACTGGAAAACTGCGATGAAGACCTAGTAATTTCTTCCACGTTTCAGAGGAAATCGATGTCAACAATGAGCTTAACAACTCGGGTTCGGCTGTGAATGGGTTTGGACAGTTGCTGCTCCAAAATAAGCCTCCTCCACCTCTGAAATGTTTAGTAACGTCCACCTCACACACACAAGCCACGAATGAAGGTGTGGTGAATGGAAAGTACAGAAAAGGGCTTAGATGGATTACCCCCGAGGGAACCTAAACATTCTTTGGGTTTGAGTCCATTTACAAACCAAATTAACTCAGACTGAATTATCAGTCCACGACTTCAAATACAGGCTTTTAAAGCCAAAGGTGACCGTGAGAACCTAAGATACCTGAGCAATCACAGGGAGGGTACTAGACTTTCTACAAATTGAAGAATGGGTTTGCTATGGTCTGATTGTTTGTGTTCCCCAAAACTCATCTGTTGAAATCTACTGACCAATGTGATGCTATTAGGACCTGGGGCCTTTGGGAGGAGGTGATTAGGTCATTAGGTGGAGCCCTCATGAATGATATCATGCCTTTATGAAAGAGGATCCAGAGAACTAACTTGCCCCTTTCACTACATGAGGACACAGGGAGAAGTCAGCAGTCTGCAACCCGGGAGAGGGCTTTCACCAGAATCCACCTTGCTGGTGTCCTGCTCTCGGATGTCCAGATGCCAGTACTGTGAGCAATGCATTTCTGTTGTCTATAAGCTACTCAGTCTGTGGCATTTTGTTATAGTAGCCCAACAGACTAAGACAGGGTTCTGGCTCCATCTTGTCCAGACCTTAAGGAGTTAATTGGCCACAGCTGACATCTAA
The DNA here is from genome assembly GCF_964212035.1 of Myotis nattereri. Classification (NCBI taxonomy): domain Eukaryota; kingdom Metazoa; phylum Chordata; class Mammalia; order Chiroptera; family Vespertilionidae; genus Myotis; species Myotis nattereri. The sequence continues at coordinate 28,757,500 of NC_138084.1, forward strand.
ATTACATGCATATTGATAAAAGAATATACAAAGTTCAGAAGCAACTTCAAAGGAAAATGATAACCTTGGAGGTTGGTGGATGGCTAGGAAAGGTTCCAAACAAAAGCAACCCGAGAGAAGATGTGGCACCTGGACTGGGAATGTGAGTAGAGGGCAAGAATGTAGGGAGTCAAGGTGAGACGCAGTGGTGTTATGCAGAGAGACGCCTGTAAAAGGGAGAGGAAAGAAAGGTCGGGTCCTAGCCAGTTTGGCTCAGTGGATAGAGCGTTGGCCTGTGGACTGAAGGGTCCCAGGTTCGATTCTGGTCAAGGGCACATGCCCAGGTTATGGGCTCGATCCCCAGTAGGGGGTGTGCAAGAGAGAGCCAATCAATGATTCTCTCTCATCATTGATGTTTCTATCTCTCTCTTCCTCTTCCTTCCTCTCTGAAATCAATAAAAATATGTTAAAAAAAAGAAAAGAAAAAAAAGAAAGGTCTGCTGTGTGTTGGGGCTTGGGGAACAGAGTGGGAGGAAGTGAGGCTGGAGAAGCAGGCGGGGCCAGAGTATGTCAGTAGGAATCCTGGACTTTGTCCTGCCCCCCAGCAATGAGGCATTAATTATGGAGTCTGAGAGTGGAGTGGAATCACTGTCTTCTAGTTCACAGTGACGGGAGCCTGAGCCTCTGGCTAGCATTTTGAAATTCATTACTGTGAGCATCCTTATGCGCCAGGAGAACTCCTACCAAGCCCCAGCCCGGAAGCAGCCGCTGTCTGCACGTTAGATTCCCTCTGTGCTGAAGAGCTGGGTCCCGCTCCTGTGGAACAGCTGCAGGTACCCCAGCAGATGCTGCCAGGGTGCCCGCCTGGCTGACGCGAAGCAGAGAGAGAGGAGCATGGCCAGCCAACCCTGTGTCATTTACTCCCCGCAGCGGTGATAGTGCCAGCAGGTTCCAGTGGCTCCTCGGGAAGAGCAACTCCAAACCTCATGATCATTCCATGTCCAAACACAGGTCCAAAGTGACAGAGGATACAGATGGGTTCTTTCAAACATACACATGTGGCTTTTTTAGAAAAAAATTAAGTGTAAAGGAAGTGGTGGAACAAAGAGGCGGAAGAAAGACCCTGCTGCTATCGGAGCCGTGGTCAATTTCTGCAACATGTGCAGAGCCCAGCAGGCAGGGCGGTAAAGCCAGGGTTCCTGGCACGTAACCTGCGAGTGCATCCCGGCTCCTCGCGCTGTACGTGCCGATGAGAAGAAAGCTGTTCTTCCCCCCAAAACCACTTCAAAGGCCGGGAGCAGAAGATGGCCCTCCCAGGAAGGATGGCAGCTTGTGTGCACATGCTCGGGGCCGTGGGGGAACTGGGGGTCATAATCAGAGATGCTTTGTGCTAGACAAGATGATTAAATGCTAAATCTCTCATCTCCATGGCATCTGCTTTTCAGCAGCCAGGCCGAACTTCTAGCAGCCCAGATTCCTCTCTGTAAGACTGTCGTGTAGAGATCAGCTCCATGGGACTTGCTGGAAGTGGCCTGGTTGCCTTACCTACCCCAGGTCGACCCCAAACACCAGCATCAACACATCTGCTAGCTATGGTGCACTGACTGCATCCAAATGTTAAAGGTTAGAAATGACTCTGTAAACCACAGTGCAGCGTGAGGCAGGATTATCCCACGTCACCAATAAGGAAACACGGGTCATGGAGAGTCAATGATCGGCCTGGGCACCGCAGGCAGTGGTGAGCATGAGCTTTCTCTCAGTTGAAATGAAAAGGTGCACTCAAGCCACTATGCTTCTCTGCCTCCCACAGGTAGAATGAGCCCAAATATCTGATGCTCACCAGGGGTGCCGAGAGACGGTAACAGTGGTCAAAGGCAGGACTACATGGAAACCCTTCCCTCCTGAACCAGTTCCCTCCCTAGGCCCTTCCCTGCATCCAGATTTAAGGATGCAATGATAGGACAGCAAGCACTGAGTCCAGAGAACTAGCTAATGAGCAAGCCCCCTTGTTATTTCAGAAGAACGAGGTGCTATCTCCATGGTACACAGGGCATCTAGAATCAAAAATGAGATACAGCTGCCTTATTGCTTTGTCTCCTCTGACCAGTTGGAGTCATGCTTCAGGTCTTTGTAACTCAAGAGAAAACCAATTGCACATTAGTAGTTTTAACAACAACAAAAAGCACAACACACATAAATGAGATGCAGGTCAGGTGGGATCAGGGTGAGGACAGAGCAGGGAGCCAAACTCATCATAAAACCACTGCAAAAACCACCTAGACACTTGCCTCTCCCTAAGTCAGAATGGATTTTGATGATCAAGCAATCAGCCCAAACCAATGAAATGCAGAAACATTACACACTCAACCTCATTTACACTCTGTCCCTCCCCACCCCACCCCTTCACACACATACACACATACACACACACACCCCAATGACCCCGCACCCACTCTCAGAACTCTCCCAACATTAGCCAAAGCATGTTTGGTTTTCTTGAACTGCAAACATGAAGTGGGGAGAGGGGCCAACAGGAAACATAGCAGGAACAAAGGAAACAGTGGGTTGGGTTGAAACCATGCTTTGCAGGACACAGAGGAAGTCTAACCTAGAGATCTTTTTCTGACCCAGAGTGAAGCGGATGATTTTGCTTTGAGATGAATCCTTGGATGATGCACTGCATGATGGGAAAAGAAAAAAGTGGAAGAGCTGAGTGAGGGGAGAGAAGATACATTAGACACACAAATAAAGGACGGCAGTCTTAGAATAATGCAATGCTCTGGGTTTTTCCACTGCCCGCCTTTCCCACAATATGCAACTTTCTTTCTAGGTCTAACTTTCCTGATTCCATGAATTTCCAATGTGAAGAAACTGCTACCAAAATTACCAAAAAACTTTTGAGGTTTTCTTTCTTCTTCTTTTCTCTTTTAAACACCAAATACCTTTTTCTGCTACCAGTCATGATAAGGCACTTTTCTCACAATGAGATGCTAAAGCAAGGGGTCTCTGACAGGTAAAAAACAAACAAAACAAAAAAAACCAAAACAAACTTTTCACTTTTCTAAAGTGGTTAGATGCTTCTACTTCACAGGCTTTTCTGGGGGCTTTTCTGATGAATGTCCTGAATGTCCCATAAAGTTGACCCCCCCCCCCCGCGAAAAAAAAAAAAAGGGTATAGATGTTTGCAAGTTTTGCCAATCTTGAAAACTTTTGCTCTCATTGGCGTAAAAATGATCATTTAAAGTATTATGAGTGTACGAAGTTTTGGGCTATGGGCCATATATTTGTACATCTGAAGAATCTTGGTTGGGATTAGTAAAAGGAAAAGTTAAACTTATGTACTACCTTATGAAAGATGGAAATACTTACCTTTTTTGAATTCATGTTCCTAAAAGGATCTGAGGTGAGAAATACAATGTTGGTGCCATTAGAAATACAATGTTGGCTCTATCAATTAAGGAGAGTTCTGTGGCCAAGTTTGAAGAATACTTTCTAGACTCCCTTCTGAAGTGAAGGGAGAGACAGAAGAGAATAGACAAAAATGAAGGAAGGAAGGGAGGGTGGGAGGGATTTTCTGGATTTTCCCTGAACAGCTGAATACTGATACTATGCAAGGTAGACACAGATGGAGAGAGAAGCAAGTCCTGGGTACTAGGCTCCTCTCCTGGCCTCTAGACTATAGAGGAGCTTTGACAGGTAGAATGTGGATCAAGTCCTCAGCCACCACATAGAGTAATGAGAAGAGCTGTGGTAGACAGGCAAAAGTGTCTCCATGTGGCCATCATTGAAACTTTGCTCTGATTCCTTCCTGCTAATGTTGCATATGTCCCTGGCCAGCTAAAACAACTCCTCTTCGCAAACATCATAGTAAAGTTGCCTAGTTTTAGTATTTCTTATCCAAAGAGGTACAGTATGTAGGCATGTTCATATGTGGCAAAATTCGAACACGGGACCAATAGAAACCTAGCATTGGGGGCTCACATATGACATTGATGATCAGGGACTCAAGCCATTACCCCTGGGATTTTGGTTACTACAGGCAGAATTTGGGGAGAGTAAGACAATGGAACTGAGCCAATGAAGCAATTTTACTATTTTTTACACTTATAGCCAGAGGGCTCGCATGGGCTGCCATGTCCCTAGGACTAGAAAAGAAGATTAGAGGAATGATCAGTATATAACGATGAAACCAGTCATATGCAGAAGTAACTCAATTGGGACAGGACAAAGGATGAGCGAGGAAGGATAGCAACTCCAAGACCAGCCCCTGTCACCACCATGATGGCAGGAACCCTCTGCAATAAATGGATATGAAAACCTGGCTTCAGTGAGTTTGGCTCGTCATTAGGTAAAGCATTTATTAATAGTAGGATGTTTTTCCTTCCTGGGAGGTGGGTGACCTAACTGGAACATCTGGTTCTTTTAAGAAAACAAACGCCTACCATGGAAATGGCTGCCTCAGGCTGGCCAGGTGACACAAGCCCAGTGTTTCTCCAGCCGTGTGCCTTGTAACCCTAGGCTGTGAGATGCATTATGAAATAAGAGTTCTGTGGCCACGTTTGAGGAATGCTTCCTATGCCCTCTTCTGAAGATTCACAGAGCACACATGTCCCTCTCTCCAGCTACCTCATCTCAATCAGTGCCACCATTTCCCTTGATGCTCAAGCCAGAAATCTAGGCTTTATCTGTGAATCTTCCCTCATTCGCTCCATAGTCACTCTATCTGTGGTCCCATTGGCTCAGCCTCCAAAATATGACGAGTTGGTTCATCTCTTTATGTGTCCCAACACCTTGACCCCAGCCACTATTCTTACTCCCCATGATGGGTGGCCTCCCCCACTTCTTCCCCCTGCAGCCTCACTCTCCAAAGATAAGCAAGGTGGCTTTTTTAAACACTGCGAATGAAGTCAAGTCTCTCTCCTGCTCAAGACTCTCCCGTGGCTTCCTGCCCCCTTTAGAATGAAGTACAGACTTCTTGCCCAGCTTAGCCAGCACTGTGTGACCCGTCCTCGGGGCCATAGCACTGCTCAACTCCAGGGGCCACCACTCACACGTCCTCCACATGAACAGTGGCAGGCCTCTGCCACCTGTAACTTCCCACCTCCCGGCACCCATTGCACTCCAGCCACACCAGCCTCCTTTCTGCTCCTCCACCTGCCAAGCTTCTATCACAGGGCCTTTGTGCCAGCTGCTCCCTCTGCCTGATCTATTCTACACCCATGCTCTGCGAGGCTCACTCCTTGCCAGTCATATTTCAACTTCGGTGTCATGTCCTCAGAGAGACCCTCCTATCAACCTAACCAAAGTTACCGACCCAGTCCGTCTGAATCCAATCATCTCGTTGTAACACCACCATCTGATATTTTTCTTCCCCCATTTATGTGCCTGCTTCCTCCCATAGAATGTAGAGAGCAGGCACCCTGGCTATCTCACTCACCCTTGACCTCCCAAGTGCCTGGAACAGTGGCTGGCACACAGAAGTCATTCAAATACTAACTAAATAAAGGTATGTTCCACATTCAAGGATCTGAGAACCTCAATAACAGTTACAACAACTTAACCCAAATTATTTCCCAATTTCTTCTCCCATAGGACCCTTCCCCCAGCAAGTCATCACCCAGGTAATAAGCACCCTGCAGAATCAGTCCTGCTTATGCGGTCATCCAGCTCAGCTGGGAATCTCTGATCTGAGAATGGTCCCCAGGGCAGGGTGCAGAGGCTGGCTGCCTGGCTGGCTAGTCTTCCTTGGGAGTCTAGGCATCTCTGCTAGCTCACAAATCCCCATAACATGAATTGGACACAATTAGATAATTCATGAGGGGGTCTGATGTCCATCACATCCCGCACTGCTGGTTTTAACAGCACAATCGGGAACCAGCACTTCTCATGGGAGCATGAAACCGTCTGTGAGGTACCTGTTGTGTGTGAACTGCTCTGTGCTCTGCCTAACTTCAATGGGCAGCTGAGGGTGTGAAGGTGCGGGAAGCCCTGCGCTTATGAATGCTAGTACTGGGGCCTGGAAGCAAAGGCCTATGCTCTTTAGCACAAATTAAATGAGATCAAGTAATCAATTTGATTGGTGACACTGAGGTTTGATAAAGGTTTACGACTTAAAAACAATCATTAAAGGACTTTTCTCTAACTTTACTATGAGTTAAAAAAACTTTCTAACTCCTAATCTCCTCTTTTTTTTTTTTTTTGCCATTAAAACAAATGCTCCACAAGGTGATTTGCAGAACTGTTTAGGAATACGCTTTCCCACTGTAACACCCTATACGGAAACTCCCCTGACCCTCAGCTTGTACGTCACTCTATGGTGAGTTTCACCGGCAAGCATCAGTCCCTAAAATCCGGGACCTAGTCCTACAGAGCAAAGGGCCACAGCCGACATGAGTACTACCACTCTAGGGTCAACAAAACCCAGCACATTCTATGGGAACTGCTCCCAGCGGGGATGCTGGTCCCCAGGAAAGGGCTGTTGCTGAGGACCACTTGCCATCTTTCTTCTTCGTTCCTGACATGTCTCTCCTGGCAAAGCAGAGCTATCTGCTGGAGAACTATGGCCTCCAACAGGGAATATTACTTATACATATAACACCGAACACCCAGCGTGTAGGGCAGCCATGGGCAAACTACCGCCCACGGGCCGGATCTGGCCCATTTGAAATGAATGAAACTAAAAAAAAAAAAAAAAAAAAGACCGTACCCTTTTATGTAATGATGTTTCCTTTGAATTTATATTAGTTCACACAAACACTCCATCCATGCTTTTGTTCCGGCCCTCCGGTCCAGTTTAAGAACCCATTGTGGCCCTCGAGTCAAAAAGTTTGCCCACCCCTGGTGTAGGCAAACACGCAAGAGAAGTTTGAAGTCTATTTTAGGGGCTGTTTACTGCAGACAAGCGAGTGTGTCACAGGCCAGAGTGAAGGCAGGAGCAGCTACTTAGCTTTGGCTGCTGGCGATTCTGACTTTAAAACAGTACACGTCACCGCCAGGCCCAGGAGGCCGCCTCCGTCTCAAGGTCGTGCTAACTCCTCACTAACTATCAGTAGTTCTCAGCAGGAAGAAGCTCACATAAATACTATGTGCAGCACAGGCTAGAATTTGGTCGGTGGGAAGGAGGAGCCCTGGAAAAACAGAATTATCAGTTGGCAAGGAGCCCCCACCTGGACTGCATTTCGGCTTGTGCTTTTGACTGCTGATGTGGTGCTGGCTGGTGAGGCTGGCACAGGGCTTGGGGAGTGGCTGGCACCTGTTGCTGAGGAGTGCCAGCCTGGCACTGGAAGGGGGCCCCGGCCGCCTGGGACACAGCTGGAGGCAGTGGCGAGGAGAGGTGCTGCTTCTGGGGCTGCTGCTGCTGCTGCTTGTACCGGGAGAGGCTGAAGAAGAGGCCTAGGATGGCCTTGAGGTTCCCATTCCTGATTTCTGCGGGACAACAGAGAGAGCGGTTAGAGGAGGAGTCCTTTCTTACTCCGACCCAGTGGGCTGCCTCAGCCCTCACCTGAGTGGCATTCCTCTAGGTCTAGGATATGACAGATTTCCTGAACACTTGTGTCATTGGCATCAAAGTCAATTAAAACCAGGCCTAAACCACAAAGAAATTAGCTTATTTTCCTGCTGGCATTAGAGTGGATACATGAGGCAAGTTGCAACTGGATGCCTGCAAGTGCCAGGCGGAAACTCTCAGTAAGGGCGGAGCCTAAAAGGTAAGCGTCCCCAGCAAGCCTATGCTTGTTCCAGGGGCTGGGCGATGATCGGGGACACAGAAGCCCTCCGGCAGTGGGGAAAACTCACTGGTCTTTGCAGGGCACTGCCAAGTCCGTGTTCTGCACTTTGAGCCGGTGCTGAGCTGCCAAGTGGCTGCTGCCTCACTCCCAAGTCCTCCCACTGCTCTACCTGGTCACCCTGCCCTCCAACACATGGCTCTGGGTCTCTCTTGTCCACCGAATAAACAACTTCAATTTGGGATGAATGGGGGGGATAGGCTACAGGACATACTTCTATGAAGAACTCGTGCAAAAACACTCCTCTATTAAAAGAAATTAGAGCGCAGTGTGGAGATAAGACAATTTTTATTCCAGATGGAGTTTTTCAGATGTTAAAATGCATTTGACTCAAGACATGAATAAAGAGCTGCAGAGAAGGAATGACATACTTATTCACAGGCAGAGGCTGTGGGTGTGAGGGTGTTTCTCCCAGGGCAATCTCTTCTTGTATGCAGGGCCTTTAACACCAGATGCAACAGCCAGGGTCTAAACGGACACTGAGGGAGAAGGAAGAACTCTGGGGGCTCCCTCTGCTTTGCTTTGACCCTAAGCTGAGGGAGTGGGGCTGGAGGAAGGGAAGCCTCACCGCATAGGGAACGCCTTCCCCCCAGGTTAGCGGCAGGCTGGGGAAGTGGCTGCTGATAGAGAAATAGAGTTTCCTCCAAGGACCAGTTGAAGAGCAGTTGAAGAGGCCTCCCATCCCACTGAGCCAAACCGGCTAGGGCCAAAACTTATTTATGACAAGAACTACTACTAATTAGCATGTCTTGGGTTAAGCTTTCTGGGAGCAATCTCATTCAACCCCTACAACCTGGGAAGTGAGTATTACCACTCCTCTCTTACTTAAGGGACGCAGCTCAGGGAGGTTTTATGATCTCCCGAGGTAATAACTGCTGGAGCTGGGATTTGAATCCAGGTTTTTCTGCCTTGAAGCGTGGACTCCTAACACTGCAGAACTTGGCTTGCTTGTATACTCATCATGTGTGGTGAATTGAAAGGCACGCCAGACAATGTTTTAGTAAGCTAGCTGGTGGTCATGTAAGTACTCTTTATTCTTCTTCTGTAAGTATTCTTTTGTTATGGAATGTGTCAAACATTCCATAATACATTTTTTAAACCCTACAAGCAAAACAAAGAAGAGAGGAACTTGCAAATCAGCATATCCAGGGCTCAGAGGTTGTTCGCTGCAAAAGGTTGGCGTGTCCACGTCAGCATCCTCATAACCTACCAACCCAGCCCATGGTGGACCAGGGGCCAGCTTTGTCACATTCTCCGCCTGCCGTGGTCCTTAAGGCATTTATTCTGCATAATGGTTTGTTGCATTATTCCCTAAAACATCTTTTTACTTGTCGAAGAGCACAATGGCCCATAAACACACTGTTTTGGGGAGTCAGAAAGACCTGGGTTTAAATCCCCACAGTCTCGCATTTATAGACTGACTGACTATTCACAAGATTCAACTCTGAGCCCCAGTTTCATCTTTAAAATGGGCGGATGGGTGCTGCACCTCTCGCACCAGGTTGTTAGGAGAAATAAATGAAGAATAAATAAGGAAATGAGGGCACAGCACCCAGGACACTGCCTGGCTCATCCTTCCCTCTTTGGCTCAGAAAACAGAGTCACTCTACCTGCAGCCTCCTCAGAACTCAGCACAGGAGCCACTGAAGGAAGCCGGGACCGCTGCCCATCCCCCTGTGCCACGCACAGGGGCCAAGAAGGAAGCCAGCCACGAATAACCTCATGTTAGAGAAAACTCAATGGGGAGCTTCTATCTGCTTTTTTTTTTTTTAAACAGTCTTTTCATTGAGGTATAATTCACATCCAAAAAATAAAATAGACAATGACTTTTAGTAACATTCTAGTTTTAAACTATATCCATTACCCTGCAAAGAGTCCTCATGCTCATACACATCTCACTCCTGCACTGTCCCCAGGCAACCGCTCATCTGCTTTCTGTTTCCACAGATTTGCCTTCTCTGGACATTTAAATAAATGGAATCATGAATGATGTAGTCCTTTACAACTTCACTTAGCATAATGTATTTAAGGCTCATCCATGTTAGAGCACGTATCATTGGTTTCTTTATATTGCCGACGACTATCCCATCATATGGATGTACCACAGTGTTTATCCATTCTCCAGTTGATGGGCATTTGGACTGTTTAATTTTCTTTTCAGAACACGAAACTCAAAGAGTGGTGAAGGATCTGTTTGGGGTTGAAAGCCACCCAGTTTATGCTATGGGTGGTCATGAACAGACAGTATCCAAAATAGCTAGAATTGTGTTCCTCCCAGAGTTCTAAATGTCATCTGTCTGTTTCCTGGGGCCTGGGACACTGGCTCCGCTGGAAGCCTAAAAACAAAACGTCGTTCTGCCAGCCCACAAAAATGTTTCCCTCGTGACATTTCCCAAGGCTTTGGAAAAAGTATTGCTTTGCATCTGATCAACTATCCTCACACTCGCTGAAATAATATAGACCTAGAGAGAGTTGACTTATCCAAGGAGACAGTGGCTAGCTTGTGTCTAAACCAACACAGGAATCCTGCTCTCTTTTCTCCTCTGGTGGCCGCCCCATGTAAACTGAAGAACAAAGTACCCAGCTGTATTCCAGTTTCCATCAGAAACCGGATTGCCTTGACTCTCTGGGTTCCGACTGATCTCTTTGTTCCCATTAGCTGGGACTAATCTGCATAGATGCTATAGGGAATGTGGCACAAAGGGTAGAATAAATAGGAGAGTTATTTTCTTTCAACATTATTTAAGAGAAACCACAGGCCTGATTTACAAAGGCACAAGCACTGGAATAATCTAACACAAAGAAACCTGCTTTGTAGGGAGGAAGGGACTTGGAGCCAAAGGGAGCGTTGCCTCTGACCGCAGAGTTGCAGGATCCCTATTCAATCGCCTTAAGGCACGGTGGGTGGTGTAAGGCTCGCCCAACTGATTGGGGACTGTGGGTTGTGTGGCATTATTCCTCCAGCTGGGCCCTCTCCACAACCTACATTCACCATGTAACTTTCCACCTGACTCTTGCAGCCCTGCTGTGTACTGTCAATGACTCTCTCCACAGGGGAGTGGCTCAAGCGGGTGGGAGCAGAGCCCACAGGCCCCTTCTGGTGAGGGGCAGCAGCAGTCCCACGTGCACGGCCACTCAGGTGATGTGGGTAGGAAGAAACAGAAAAGATCCACTTGTTGCTTTTATGCGAAAGGTCCAGAAAGACCTCCTTTCTGGCTCAGGATGAAAGAAACTCAGCATCTACATCTGTGGACATCAGAGCAGGAAACCCAGGTCTGAGCTCATCAAGTCAGCAACCGATTTCACTTTAAAAGCATACACTCCTTCCCAGAGGCATCTGGAAGGGTTTTCCTGCCTCTGTTTCTCCAATCTGCAAGATTTGTCCCCATTATATTACCTATGCCCCATCTCATGTCTAGATTTCTCTGCACCTTCCTTTGGTCTGCTGAATGCCTCTGCATTCTGTAAAACCCAGGGGAAACATCACTGCCTCTCTGAAGCCCCCTTGACTGCCCCAGGCAGAGCTGATCACTGCCTTTCTTTGGGGACCATTGGACTCTGTACATACCATTAGCACAGCTCTCTTATTAATAGGAATAAAGGCTAGTTTTGTATGACTGGCTGGACTCTCTGTGCACTCCAGTGCCTAGTGCTGTGTCTGGCATATAGCATGTGCCCAGCAAACATTTGGTGAACGAGATAGGATAAGCCATAGCTCCGGACTTCTGCTTCTCCAGTACAGGAAGATGGGCTCATGGCCAGGTATTCTTAAACTCCCAGGGATAAAGGCCTTACTTCCTCACAGGGACAGGTTTACAGATGGCCTTGACAGGTGGTGTGTGGGTTGGGGAGGGGTTGAAGGGATCTTGAAAAGCACCCAGGGCAGGGTAAGGCCCAAGCTCACAGGACTCTGGCAAGTCTCCAGGAGCAAACGGATGGGTCCAACTTTTGGGAGCACCAAGGGGGCAAGGAGGCCTAGTCCAGGGTCTGTGCTTCACACCAGCAGCATCTCCACCTGGCTCACTCGGGCCTGTAGCCTCCACCCGCAGGCATCTGCTGTCTGTGCCCTGGAACAAAGGCTCTCTGTGGTTCCCTAAGAGGCAGGTCAGGGCAGGACCTGAGCTGCTGAAATGCTTTGAGGACAGGTGCATACACCCTCCTGGGTCCAAAACCAGCTTTAGTCACTGGGAAGGGGTGGAGATGCACCTACGGGGCTTTCCAACTGCTGATGTTATTTTTCATCGGGAGGAGCCTTAAGGCACTCAATCGTCTTCAAAAGGAAAAGAAAAAGCATTAAAACGACATTATTTCTTTAAACACTATAATGCTTTCTAGTACTTAAGCAGGTGGTTAGAAGTGTGGGCAACAGTGAGCAGTAGGAAAGCAGGAGGCCTTCAAATCAGCAGACTGAGAGGCTTGTCCACGGCTGACCTTGGGGCCTCCCTTTCCCCACTGGAACTTAACCTCTTTGGGCCGCGCTTCCGCATCTGTGCGAATGGGATAATGTGAATACTGACCTCATAAGGTTGCTGGGGACACTACATAAGATAAAATGTTGTGGCACTTATCTCAGTGACTGACACAGGGTGAGTTCTCAATCAATGGGGTCTATTCCTATGATTTAACAGTATGTCATGTGAGATTCCTGTAACCCTAAAATTGTGAATAAAAGGCTCTAAGTACCCTTGATTATAAGTTCAAGGACTTGACAAAGGTTGGGCCCAGTCATTATCCCTTCAGACCGTACAAGTTCAGAATCGGTCTTACCACCAAATACCATCATCATGATCCTTTACTTCCCCCCCCCCCAAATCAATATAAATAGATCTAGATGGGAGAATGTCATGAAGGGTACGGGAGGTTGGCAATGGGAGACAGTCACAGAGACAGGGTATTTCCTCCTTCACCAAGGAGCAAGAAGGTGGGGTCCCTGTACTCCATGCAAAGGCAAGGAGGCTCTAAAAGAATCACTGCAAGTGGGAGTTCTGGCTTTCTAGTCCCCAGTTGGACACCTGCTTAGCAGAGACTTGGCAGATCTGCCCCTTGGCCACCTGAGTGAGGGGAAGCTGAAAAGAGAGATCATATGGTGGGGGATTTCCCGATGACAGGAGGCCTGTGCTACCTAGTGCAAGTGGGAGACTGAGCCCACACATTCCTGCTGGTTCTATGGTGGAGCATGGAAGGATCATGAGCCCAAGGTCTAGAGCAGGGGTCCTCAAACTTTTTAAACAGGGGGCCAGTTCACTGTCCCTCAGACCATTGGAGGGCCAGACTATAGTTTAAAAAAAAAAAACAACTATGAACAAATTCCTATGCACACTGCACAAATCTTATTTTGAAGTAAAAACACAAAACGGGAACAAATACAATATTTGTATTTGCATGTGGCCCGTGGGCCATAGTTTGAGGACCCCTGGGTCTAGAGCCTTACCAGAACCAGTGTAGTGTGGAGACAAAAGTGGCCTGAATCAGGAGGGTGGTACCTGAATGCTACCAGCTGGAAATGAGCTGCAAGAGCTGGTCAAATCTCACACACACCACCAGGCCCTGGGAGCAGCATGGGAGGGAGTGTCTGGTCAGCAGGGAGTGCAGAGACTCCCAGCAGGGACAGTAGCAATTATCCAGGAGGGGACAGCACCTTCGCCACCAGCCCAATTCTGCTTCTCTGTGCTCTCCCAGTCCTGGAGGCCTGGCCTGGGAACCAGGGAAGGGAAAGAAAGTCACTTTATTATGCCCCACCCCCTTCAACCTCCAAAGCCACCTGCACTGGTGGGGGAAAGAGCTTTGAGGTTGAAGTTTAAAACTGAACAGGACTGAGTCATAAGTATTGACATAGGACTGTTCTAATAATGAGCGTGACTGAAGGGTTATAAATTCAGCCAAAATATCATTACGTGAGTCTCGACTTGGCAGGAAAGATGGGGAACAACACAGAACAGTTGGGGCAATTACCAAAATACCATAAACCCAATAACTGATACCTCAACACACTGGTTATAACTATGCCTCTCTATGCCCAGACTCACAGGGTACATTCCAACATCGACGAGGGGCGGAGGGCAGAGTGCCTCTGCATGACATGCCGCCATGGTCCAGCAGAGTTCTCAAACTTTTCTGTTTTTTTGCACCTGTGCATGGCATAGATTTTATCCATCTGCTGTCCCAACAGACACCGTGAACATGAGCTCTGAAATCACACAGACCTGGGTTCTGATTTTGACACTAACTAGCTACAGGGCTTAGGGATGCCACTCATAATCCCTTTAAGACAAAGTATCCTCATCTGTACACTCAGCTTATTATAAATTCCAACTTCAGTTGTGAGAGCTGGAGCCAACACACATAAGAGTCTTAAAGGCGCAGTTGGTATTATTCATTCAACAAATACTTATTGAGTAGATTCTCTATGCTTTAAGATATAGAGAGGATGAGGCAGGTGGCAGGCAGGTAGGTAGGTGTGTGTTTGTGTGTGTGTGTGTGTGTGTGTGTGTGTGTGTGTAGATGAATGAGGCAGAAGGCAGGGCAATGGGTAGATAGATGGCAGAATGGCCAGGGGTTCACACTCCGAAGAGCCCTTTCTGCTGAGCAAGACTCAGTAAAGTCCCTGCTGATGCTCTGCTGGACGGGCTCAGGCCTGTGGTCCAAACACTCCCAGAAACTGGGAGGAGCATGTGCCTGCCATCTACTGGCCAGGACAAGGACTCTCTACCAGGAGGGAACAGGTTCCTCAGAATGGGAATTTGCATCTCCCAACCTATCCATGGAAACACCAACAATCAATCACCCCATACCCCAGCCATGTGCACGCCACGTGTCATTCCACCTGCATCTCAACCCGGGGGAAGAGGGCTCACATCCCAGAGACAGGGAAACCCACCAAGAACCCTCCTCTCAGAGCTGGGAATAGTCCTCACACTCTACAGCTGCTTCAGAGGCCTCTGGCAGCAGTGTGACCATGCCTGACCCGGGACAGGTGAGGCACACTTGAGTTCCCACGGGGGTATTCCAACAGCCCCACTCAGAGACACGAAACACCCACGAGGCACCAGTGGTAGCCAACCCCTCCCCAACACTGGAGGAGTCTGCAGCTCAGAAACACAGCCAGGAAAAGCAAGCTTTCACTGCAGAGCAGAGCAGAGGCAAGAAACAGGTCCCAAACGGAATCCATCAGCAAACTTACCTGCTCCATTGGACTGCTTCCTTCCTCATGCTCCCCCCTCCCCGCCCTGACCACTGGAGCGGATGCCAACCTTGCTAAAGAAAAGTGGTGTCATCTGAAGCCCAAACTGCTTTACCTGTTCTGGGAAAAGTGGAGGCAGGTGCAGCCTAATGAGTTTGGGAGGATGCCGGGGCCTATGGCAGCTTTGGAGCTGGCAGCTGCTTGTGTTTACAAATAGGAGAGAGAGCGAACGTTTCCAGAGCAAGATGTTGCCCGAGGAGGCTGAGAATTCAGACCAGCCACCTCCAGACCAATAGCAAACCACCAGCAAACACGAATGTGCTAATTAGCCACCACATTTGAGTTAATTAAAAACTAATCAGGATGTCAAAATGTAGCGTCTCATTAATACATCAAACACTTTTATTTTTTTAACCTGGGAAAAGTACTGCTTCTTCTCATACAACTAAGAGATAAGGATTCGGCCTTTCTCCCTGGGAACTGTGCAGTTTAAATATGTTCTGTGGTTAAGTGTTCTCTCTCCCACAGATAAGGCCCGGCTTGATAATTAACTGACCTGCTCGTCAGGTGACTAAAATCAGCACTGGTTGAGCCCTTCCCCGAGAAGCCGCTGTCTTCACTACTCCCCGCCGTGCCTTGCAGACATGGCCAGTGTGGTAGAATTTGCATTCTTGGAGGGATTCTTTAGGATTTCAGAAAGTTGGCACCCTCAGGCCTAGACATGCACTGAGATGCCTCCAAACCAGAAGGAAAACAAAACCAGAAGAGCCCACCAGCGTCTCTTGTCTTTAGTGCATTCATGTTGTCAATAAGAAACAGGTGGGTATTTCTAATGGGGAAAAGACAGACTCGTGACAAGCGCTGACTCACCTTCTGCAGACAGCCCCTGAATGTTTATTCCCTTAGCTGCCAGGAAATTCAAGCAGGCATCTATGTTTTCAATCTAGGAGGAAAAAAACACAGTAGACACTCAATCAGTGCTCAGCCTTCTCCAGAGCCATCTCTTAACTAGAAATGAAGTGCTATGTCAGAGCGAGGGTTCAACAGGCATCGCTGAAGTTCTCGACAAGGAAACACAGGAGGACATGAATGGATGCAGGTCAGGACTCTACTTTGTCTGTACTTGCACAGGAAAAGGTTACCTAATATCCCAACCGCCCAGAGCCAAAAGTCGAGGTCTTGGATTGCTCACGGCTGCCAAAAATAACCAGGGTGGAATTGGAGCTCTTCTGTTGATCACTGTCACCAGTGCAATCCTGAAAACTTGAGCAGCTGCCCGAAAAACGGAGGTGGGGACGAGGTTAGCAGACCCACCCGTCTGCCAGCAGCTGGGAGAAATTTCTAGCCACCAAGGCGGCCAGCAGTCCAATGCACAGTGAATGGGAGTTTCAGCTGGAATCTGGGTAGTGTTTACTCACAAAATTCTCAGGATGGCAGGCATTGCAAGATGACCAGGGAGGGCAGCGACCTTGCTGAACCCCTCTGACCTTTGTGTTTTCTGTGACATAAAGGGGCACACCCCAAAGCCACCTTTGCCAGGGCTGATGCCACGGCCAAGGGCAAGCCAATGTCCAGCTCTCACAAAAGACCCATTAGGTCATCTCCAAAGGTCTGATTTGACTTCAGTTGTCAGGTCTAATTATTTTTTGGTCTACAGGAAAATGTTCGGGCTTGATTAATATCAATGGTGACCATAAGTAAAGGCAATTGCTTTTGACTTGGCACAGGGATCTTTGAATTTCACGAAATTTTTATGTCACAATGGAGATCCCCCTCACCTCCACAACTACCCACAGCCTACCTGACCTCCTCAAAACTCTACACATTCTTATGAACTCAAACAAGTATTTAACCCATGGAATTAATTTTTCATTAATAAATGGCTGTCTTTCACAGTGTACATGTAACCATCTGCCTTCCCTCTCCCCAAGCAATATCCTGATGATTCCTTCATAGCCACTGAGGGTGAAGCGTCTGCATGTTAAGGGCTCTAATTGAAGTAGAATCTGTTCCAGGCTTCCAGCAGTCTTCCTGAAAGTCATGTCCACCCTCCCCCTGATGTCAGCATCCTCCTTCTCTACCCTCCGTCTTCACATCTTCCAATGCTTTAAATTAAGCGTTGAGACACCTGAATAAAACTGCGCCCATTTCAGAAGAATCCATCAACCATGAGTCTGAGGAGTGACACCAAATTAAAAGAGACCCACCAACATATTTAAGAGAAGCACTGCTTTGCTACCACACTGTAATTCCATAGATATTTTCTTCCAATGAGCATAAGAGCATTTACTTGTCCCATTCACAGAGTATTCAATGCATACACTATCATTTAAAGTAAGTAGTAACTTCTTGCAAGGCTAGCTGTGGTATGCTTCAATTCAGCCACCTACTGGGCTTTCTTTTAATGTTAAAATCTATTAAAGGAATGAATAATTATAAATAGGTTACTTAGAATATTTTTTCGTCCTGTCAATTTTTTAAAGCCCTGTTACTCTTTTAATGCATTCCATAATTTAGATGGGTAGTTCTCCACTGGGCGGGGGAGAAAGGGAGAGAAGGAGCAAGGATTTGGTTCCTCAGGGCACATGTGACAATGTCTAAGAATTTTGTCCCTCAGGGGACATGTGACAATGTCTGAGAATTTTGTCCCTCAGGGGACACGTGACAATGTCTGGCAGCATTTTGGGTTGTCACAATGGGGGTAGGGGGCATCCTGGTATCTAGTCCTGAACACACTACACTGCATGGGACAGCCCCACAACAAAGGATTATCCAATGCAAATGTCAATAGAGCCATGATGGATAAACCTGAGTGACATGATCTTTTCAGTCACTCATCCAGCCAACATATTGCTGGGATGTCTGCTCTGGGCCAGGCACTACGCTTGACTCTCCTGACAGAGGCGGTCAGAGTCCTCCTCCCTGTCCAGCAGCCCACATTTCTATGTTTCTCTTTAAGGTCCACAGAGACATTCCACACACCCCTACATCCCTCCATTTCAGGGAGAGTCAGAGCATATCCACAAGGGAAGCATTAGGAGCTTCCCTCATTAGGTGAAGAGAGTAGGCTAAGGGCACTGAGGGTGTTTTCTCCTAAGAGGTGAAGCAGGGAGCAATATCCGATGGCCAGATTGCACTCCCTGAAAATGTTAAAACCAAAAATAAGAACTTGGGTCATCATTTAAAAGACGATTCATAAGCCCATCTAATGCCCTGAAAATTTCCCCCCTCCATTATGAATTCTCTGCTCACGAAGGAGCTCAAAAAACATTCCTGAGCCTCAAATCCACACTTTAATAATGTTTCATTGAGGTTAGAAATCACTCCTGACAAGGCAGCCGAGACCCACACGCTTTTCATCTGCACCCCGGGAAGAGAGCGGAGCCGGGCAGCAGAGCAGGGTCAGCCCTGGATTCCAACCTCCTGGCTGCGCTTGGAATGAGATCAGAAGGGGAGAAAGCTTCTTTGATCCAGGCTCTTGTGATTAAATTTCACCTTAACGTTTTCTTCCAAATACTGCCCAGGTAAACAACCCATCTTCATATGCCATGAGAATGCAAACTGCCACCAAACCCCGAGAGGGGACCGGCCTGGTGGCAGGAGCCCAGCTCTCATACAGTACGAGGGCGGCCGCGGACTCGTCTTTAACGAGGCTCATGTGTGATCCAGACACGCAGTGCGAGATGAGGACCCGGTTCAAGTTGGGAGGCAGAGCAAAGGAAAAGGCTCTTAACCAGCAAGTATGTAAATACAGCCAAGGCTGTTCATTAACACATAGCGGCCAATATAAACTACTTTCCAAAATTAGCTGAAGAAATGTGTGCTAAGTTTGACATTCCAGTGATGTTGAGGGGGCAGGCTGAGGAGGCTGTTGTTCTTGTTGCCATAGCTCTGGGATGGAGATCCTGGGGTTTACAGCATTAGCTGGGGCGGAGGCTGGAAGCCTGAAGGTGGAACCACGATGTGGCTCAGAGACCCTGGGAGCAGAAAGATGCTGGATGAATGAGGAGGTTTAGACCAAGATGCACTTCCAAAGGCTTCCCTTTGTTTGGTGCCATATGTGGCCTCCACCCCGTGTGGTCCATGAACACCCAAGAGAAAAGGGCTGCAATGAAGCCTTTCTCCCTGTCTCAGCCAGAATCTCCATCCCGAAGTTGAATAGTTTCTCAACAGTCTCTGAACTTTAGACTTGGCAGGGCAACTTCCATGAACTATGTATGTTGCAGCCTTTGTCTCTCACATCCAGATGTAGATCTCCACCCAAGATAGCCAGAGAGCAAGGAAAACCAAAACAAATGCCAAATAACTGGAAAGAGAAGGAAGGATAAGAGGCAAATGGAAAACTCAACATTTCAATCATGATTAAGGCTGGACTGGGTCTCACGATAGCATAAAATATGCAAGTCTCAGAAGCGCGGCTGTATAGCTCCTTGGTAACTTAGAGACTGATCAAATACCATCTGTTGTGGCAGTTGTCATGGCAGCATTTTTCTCTGAATACCAGCGTAGCTGAGTGCAAAGCACATGAAAATGATGGATGCAAATGAAGACCATGGGCACCACCACAGCCCAGGGGAAGAGAGGGCTGCGGGCACACTGAGTAAATGGGGTGCTAGTTTGTATGAGTTAAGAGTGTCTCCTGTCACCAGGGAGTCCCTTGGAGATCTCCATCCAGGGAGGGTGAAACTGGGAGGGTAGGCAAACAGCTGCTGGCTGAAGTCAGGCATGGTCACAGCCGTTTTTAAAAATCATGAAATGCCTAAAGCTTAGGCAATGGGAGATCCAGACCCGACAAGGATGAGTGAGAAACTTGTAAGTTCTGGGACTGAAAGCACAGTGCAGTTTCTTCATGAGCCTCATAGATCAACAGAAACTTCCTTTCAGATGTATGTGGTCCTCACACCTGATTTTGCTACTTGCCAACAATATATATCTTCATCACTCATCCATTCGTTTACCCATTTCTTCGCCCACATATACCGAGCACCTACTGGGAGTCAGACAATGTGCTGGTACTGGGTATATAGTGGTGAATAATAGATGTAATCCCCACTTTGTAGAACTTACGGTCTAATGTAGGGGCACTGGCATTTAATAAATAGTGCACAAGTAACATCTGTCATATATTAGAAGACTTGCCTGGGGGATGGGGGGCAGGGAGAACTTCTCAAGGAAGAGATAGCAAGTGGGTCCACAGAAACAGGGCTTTTTGTCTGTTCTGTTCAATGATATGGCCCCAAGCACCTCAAGTGGCATGGGACAGGTTGTAGGTGCTCAAGAATATTTGTTGACAGAGGGGAATTTGAGCTAAGACATTGGAGTTCGCTGGGTATCCAGAAAAGGTTGTACCTACCATAGGAAACCTAATGTTTGAAAGTTTCCAGGCAGCAGGCAATGTACCACTTTGGAGAACCAAAAAAATGTCGAAATGGCTGAAGACCAGTGGGCAAAGGAGAGCAATAGAGAGGACGCTGAGTGCGAGCAGAGGGCCAGCCACATGGGGCTGCACCCAGAAGCTGTCTTGGTGAAGGAGAGAAAGCAGGGGTCCTTCCAGTTCTTAGGGAAGCCTTGTCACTGCCCCCATCACCATGGCAACAGCAGGGATGCCAGGGATGGCTCAAGCAGTGTCCAGAGACATGTGGGCTGGTAACAGAGACAAGGAGGAACAGAAAAGGAATGTCAGCATCTGTGGTCACAGGTACTAACCAGGAAGGTCTGTTTCATATCTAACCTTTCTGACACTCCTTCCTCTGCGCTCTCCAAAAATAAATATAGAAAATAAATCCAATCATGAAACCAAACCAAAAAGCAAAATGCACTTTGGGGGAACACCTTCCTAAATGCCTGTCTTACCTGTTGTCTGTCTCTTTCCTCTGCATTCCTGGGGGCCACCACCTGAGGCATAATTTGCTCAGCTTCATTTTTATTGTGTGTGTGTGTCCACCTATGTCAGGGTTGGGGCCCAGCATCATCATAGGATCACACGGCTCATGGACCACAATGTGGTCCTGGAGCTGCACGACCCCACAGGATAGAGCTGGTGGAGTCTGACACGATAGTTGTGATCTTAGAAGGGAACCCCAGAATAAAGGCAATGTATGGTGGCATTTCAAATTCTCTAGGTGGGAGAATATTCAATAATATCTCCTCTTGTAAGCCCCACAGACTGCCACTTGCTTGGCTGATGCTTAAAGCCAACATTGTCCAGCAGTATGGGGGGGGGGGGGGGGTTCCATACCTTCTGTCCCAGCTTGGGCCACTGAAGCATCAAAGCTTCCAGCAAATCAGCTCTAGCACTCTTGGTGGCTTTGAAGCAGAAAGCTTAAGAACATGGGACTTGGGCTGGATGGGGCTTGAGTCCTGCTGTCGGGTCTGCTTAAATTTGGCAATATTATCCACCGTACCTTTTATAGTACTTATAACTTCAGCTTTCCAACAATGTTGTCAAGAATCCCTTTAAAAGACATTGTAGGAGTCTCTCTGCTGTTATAGCAAATGGGTAAGTCCATATGGATACAAAAATTCTCTCTAGAGGAGAAAAAATATTGATAACAAGAATCTAAAATTCTTCCAGTGACTGTCTTTCCAACTGCCTAGGATAGTTCATGTTCTTACTGTTTTCTGACTTCTCAATTTTTCCCTTGAAGCAAAGAGAGAAGCCTAGGAATGGAGTTATAACTAAAGGTGCAAACATCAGTCCTTATTCTGGAGGCTCCCATAATACGCCCTCATGGTTGAGCTCTGCAGAGTATCCCCTTGAAGAGATGGCAGTTATTAAGAGGAGGAAACTCCACTGGGGATCGTCATTGTCAGAGGGCTAAATGAATGCCTTTGTGTGAGAACATAACACAGGCTTTGAGGTCAGACAAACCTGGATTCAAATCCTGATCCTGCCATTTACTAAATTATGATCTTCAGCAAAGTGGGCTAATCTGTAAAATGGGCATTATAACAACCAATACATAGAGTAGTGGTTGTCACTAACTGAGGATATAAGTGTGATGCTTAGAAAGATCCAATCACCGGCAGTTTTTGTACTGTATTGTCATTTTTGATGAGAATGTCTCTGAGGAATAGTTCTAAGGTCATGACATGCCCAAAGCTGTGTCTGGGGCTGAACCCTTGGAAAACAGAGAATTAGACCAGCTCCTCTGGGCTGCCTTCCTTTCCTGCTCCTGGCTTTCCTCTCAAGCCCTGCTGTCCAGGACTCCTGGGCCTCTCCATCATCCGATGTCATACCTGCCCCTCACCAACCTCTCTCTTGAAAAGATACTGATTCATTCTCAACAAGGCAGCTCTAGGAGGAGGGGAAACAGCGGTGAGAAAAAAGCGTGGTCCTTCTCTCATGGAGCAGCCAGCCTCCAGGGCAGGGAGCACTGTAAACAAGTATCGCTCCACCAAACATAGCTCACAAACATGATAAGCGCCAACTTACACCTATCGAGTTGTAGGTGTAAGCCTGACAAGCCTGACACTGACTCACTATGCTCTTTTTAGAAGGCCCAGGCTCTTTTTGAGTCATTGCCATGTGTACATGCTGAAACCCATAAGCCATCACAAAGAGGCAGCAGAATATAAATGCAAAGTAAAACGAAACAGCAGATCCTGGATATTCCCCACAGTGCAGTGAATCCTCAGTTTTGGAAATATCACTAGAACATATCATTTCACCCACAAAACAAATACTCAGAAAGGAACAGGGGAATGGGGTAATTTGTAGATGAAGGCCAAGAGCTAGACGTGCTCACCAGCTTGGTGACTAGTTCCCACACACAAGCTGTGCAATTCAGTTTTGTGACTCAGCCAGTTTGCTGTCCGTAGCTCATGGGTCTTCTGAGTTGCTCATGGTTTTCTACTCTGCAGTTCCAGGGATAGCAGGTACGGAAGTGCAAGGCACGTCCCAGAAGCATGGATTATCAGGAAAGCAAAGCCAAGCAGGTAAGTTTGAATGTTCAATACTCAATTCAGAATCCTGCAAGACTTTGCCCCCCCCCCCCAATGTGGTGACAGCCGGAATGAAGGCGACAGCTCCAATGAAGAAGATGACAGCTCCATCATCCTCTGCCTGTGTTTGTCACGCCATAGTGTTCATTTCCACAGAAGATGTAATCCATATTGCCCTTCCCTTCTCTCTCCAATTCCTGATGTCCTAGCAATGAGTAGGTGATTATTATATGCCAGGCACCTCTAGGACTTTTCACACACATTATCTGTATCTGTTTTGTGTGTTGTTCTTTTTTTGTTTTTGTATCTCAAAAGCTGTTTGTGGGTATGGCTAAAGAGCTGAACCCCAATTCTAGACCACTGTTGACCATTAATATATAATTTGGGAGATTTTTGCAAGTAGTAAACAAAATACTTTACACCAAGAAACTAGATTTGGCAAATAGTTTCATATTCTAAAATCTCTGATGAAGGCAAAGAGCTACATTCTAACTAATCCAGAATTATACAAGATTAAAGAGAATTAAGAATGTGATTAATATTAAAATCATTCTCATCTCTGTTTACTGCCATAGCTGGAATGTCAGAGGCATGGCAAAATCCACCGGAAGAGAAGAAGCTAGACAAGGAAGGTTTCTATTACAGGATATACTGAGCTTCCCAAGATACAAGGTATCTGATGCACCTGTGAGGAAATGGTGACAATTTCTCACTTGTCACATAATGCTAAGCTCTGTTACTCTTTCCATCTTTGTCAAATATTCAGTTGAATCAGATAAAATGGCAATTGTTATGTGTAAAGCATGGCTAAACGTTGGCTATTTCATACGGTTCTACCTATATATCGATGTGTTAGGAAGACACCCTCTTCTTAAAGGCTACAAGTAAACTGCTGGGTGATTATAAAAATGGAGTCATTTATAGACAAAGCATCAGTAAATTCTGAAACTCAGAAGAAAATCTCTGCAAGGCTCTCTCAAAGGAGTCTCGCAAGCCTGATGATGACATACAGAAGAAAGGATCAAGTTAGAAGAAACACCCCATTGCCCTGGCCGAGTGGCTCCACTGGTTGGAGCATTGTCCTGTACACCAAAAGGTTGTGAGTTTGATCCCTGGTCAGGGTGCATGCAGGAGACAATCCCAGTCAGGAGGGGACATGCAGGAGACAACCAGTTGATGTTTCTCTCTCACAATACAATACGTTTCTCTTTCTCTCTTTTTCTCTTAAAAAATCCATAAAAACATATCTTCGAGGGAGGATTACAAAAAAAATTTTTTTTTAAAGAAACCCTCTTTGGCAGGCTAACTACAAGCCTTTTGCTTTAGCTTCAGTTAGGGGACCAGGTAAGGTTTAATTCCAAGTTGACTCAGCTTAAAACCTCCATGAAAGGTAGCAGGTTATCCTTACAATATTGAAGGAAACCCAGGTTGCATGCCTTTCTCCACAGGCCTTCCTGTTCCTACAGGGGAAAGTGGGAGAACGATGAGATTTGGTTCTGGTTTGGCCACCCCATCCAACCCTACATGACTGCTACCATGCTCACGCCAATGTGGGAATCCCTGTCACCCATCAAATCTACTCCATAGGAAAAACCAACTCATGTCAAAGTGCTATCATTTGCATTGTGAGTGGAGGAGAAGAGATTCCTGGCTATCTTTGGGCAAGGTACTTTATTCCCTGGAGTCTCAGTTTTCCTTTCAGTAAAATGGGTATACTGATTTCCTTCTTGAAGGCCTCTAAAGGCCTCTAAAGACACTAGTATTTGCACTCTTAAAAAACCACAAAGCACTGGGCTAGATTATTTTCCATACATTATTATTTCAGTTCATTTTCACCACTAGAGATGGGGAAATGGAGGCACAGAGTGTCTTCCTGAAATCGCAGTTGTAAAGTGGCAGAATTGGACTTTGAACACTTAATGGAAAACGTTTTAAAGTTATAAACATGGAGATTGAACAACCAAAAAGCAAGAGCTTCACTAATGCTGGAGAAAAATAACCACTGTTTGGTCACTGTCCTTGCCCTTGTCCTTCAGCAGTGTGACAAGGCAAGTAACCAATACATCCAAACCAAATCCAGTCTTTACATCAAAAGGACAAAGGACACTTCACAGAGGAAGAAGTCGCTCCTCGAACATCCTTTTGGACATGTTTTGTGGAAGATATTTATGTTCTTTACAGTGTTTTAAATCGTCCGGTGCAGGAGGAGATATTTAAGGCAATATAAACACAGGCATTATTTCAAACTCAAAATGTTCCCAAAACAGGTATCTTTCAAGCCAACATGACAGTGCTTATGATTTCTGAGGAAATTCATGACACTTATAAAAACAGAATAGCTTGGGGCTGAAAAACCTCAAATGTGTGCAGAGGGCAGGGAAGTAACAAATGACTGAAATGGTCTGGGTATAAGGCAATAGGGAATGGTGGGGAGCATGACAAAGACACCCCATACCTACCTCAAGGGGCAGCTGCTACCTATTTTTCACCAACTTTTGCCTGGGGAGTGACAACCCAGGGTTGCCAAGTTATCAGATCTTTTCTTTAAAAAGCTAGAAGAACCATTTTTATGAGGTATATGGATCTTCATCTAACTATTGGCATCTGTTTTGTTGTTGTTGTTTTTTTAAACTAAGGGACCCGAACTAAGCTTGTTGGCCACCACTCTCTAACTTTTTGCTTAAGTGGAAACCTTGGCTCACACATTCACCTACTGATCAGCTTCCAACATGCAGACGCCATAGGCTAACCATACCTTAACAAAGTGCAAACAGGAATTCATTGCTAATTCTGTTTCATGAAAAATAAATTAAAATAAACACACATACAGAAGACACCCCTTTGATGCTAGGCTGAACCCTCAGAATTCCATCAAGACATATGCAGGGAGGTGGATCCCAGCATGAGGCCCAGATGGCTTAGATATTAAACCATAATCTACAGGGTTCTAAATCACCATCCAATTTTCTCTTTCAGCTCAAGATTTGTAGCTATTCTCCCCCTGCCCATCCTCACATTTGCTAAGCTCTTTAACCTTATTGACACCATGTTGCCACTCACAACACCTCAGTCCCAAGGTAAGTGTGATGGGAATATCTGGGAGCATCTACCAGGTGCCAGGTGGTGTGGGCAGATGGACAGATGCGATCCCACCCTCAAAGAAGTTCATGTCTAGTGGGATGCAGACAGTTAAGTACATACAATGTGCTGAGCTAAAGGATTGTCACTGCAGTTTTTCAATGGAGGACCCAGGGTCACAGAGGTTAAGGGAGCTGGAAAGGGTCGAGGGGCCCATGCAAACTCTCAGACAAAAGCACGTGCACAGTTCAGACCGATCAACTTAGATCTTCCTACAGTTCCAGGCCAGAGGATGTCCAAAGCATCCTAACCTTTCCAAAAAGCAACTGATGGGCTCATTCAAAATATTTAGTTAAATTTAAACAATCCCTCTAGCAACCTTGTTAAATTAAAAACATTTTAAACAACTTTGCAAACTAACATAAGTTTAAATGCATGTTTTTGCAGGCATGTCTCAGAAGAGGCTTTTTGTACTTGGCTCTAAGACAACGTTGGCAAAATGTGGTCACCAGACCAACAGCATCAGCCTCACTCAAGAGCCTGTTAAAAAACACATTTGTAATACCTTAACCAATAAAGAAATTTTTAAAAACTGCAAATTCTCCGGCTCTTCCCCAGAGTTACCGAATCAGCAGGGACGCAGCAACCTCTTAGCGAGCTCTCCACACTAAAGCTGAAGAAGCATAGCTGGAGGCTTTGCCAAACCAAACACTTGTTAATGAAAATAATGTCATTTTGGTATCTTTTCCAGACACCTTGGTGACTAAGTTAAAATATAAAATTGTGAGAGAAGAGATAGTTTGAGAGAATTTCTTGGCTTAGGATGACTCAAGTTTCTCTAAAGTATTTAAAAAGTAAATAGTGTATTTGACATTAAAATTTGATACGTAACATCACCCGCACTCTCTAAGAAGCTCTTGGGTAGCTGGACCCTTAACTGTTTAGCTCATTCATCAAAGAAGCATTAGCTTAGCACTTCCCCTGTATTTAGCACCAGGTGCTGGGAAGATGGAAATTTTTATTGAACTAAGAGATGAAAAAACCACTTATATGTATTTCAAAAATTTGATACTATTAAACAGTATAGATGATAAATCTTTCACAAAATTTATTCATATATCATATTAATTACAAGACAAACACATTCTCAGGAAACATAGTACCCACATGTGAGTTTACATTTGCATCAAAGAGGTCAGGAATACCTGTTATTTACTTCTAATTACCAGATGAAACGGCACTTGCCACTCACATGACAGCTCAGTGCCACTCACATGACAGCTCAGTGCCACTCACATGACCGCTCAGTGCCACTCACACTACAGGCAAAGCTGGGCCTCTGTCCTTCCTGCTTCTCTACAATGGCTCTTCTCTGAAGAGTTCTAACAATGGAGACAACCTGCAGTCAGCTTAGAAACCCAAAGGCCTCACAGTAGCAAGATGAACCTCTGCTATAAACCCAGATAGCTTACCATCTAATATAGTAAAAGTTACTTTGCTTGAATCCTAGAGCGTATGAGTTTCCTACTACTGCTGTAACAAAATGCACTTCGTGGCTTAAAACAACATACATTTATTATCTTACAGTTCTGGAGATCAGAGGTCCAAAATCAGTTCACTGGGCTGACATCAAGGAGTTGGCAGGCTGCATCCATTCTGAAGGCTCCAGAGGGATCTTTCTAGAGGCCACCTGCATCCTGCATCCTTGGCTTGTGGTCCCTTTCTCTATCTTTAAAGCCAGCCAGCCAAATAGCATGCATTCATTCTCTCTCTCTCTCTCTCTCTCTCTCTCTCTCTCTCTCTCCATAATCACATCTTCTCTCTCACTCTCCTATCTCCCTCTTACAATATCTTTGTGATCACATTGAGCCCACCCAGAGAATCCAGGATGGTCATCCCATCTCAAAATCCTTAATTATAACTAAAAAGTCTCTGTTATCATATACAGTAACATACACAGGTTCCTGTAGGGAATAGGAGGTGAACATTCCGGGAGTGGGATTGCAGCACATTGTTTAGCCTATCCCACTGAATGCATACTTTCTGGGCATGAAAAAAAACCTTCTAATGCACAAGTCAATAGAGTATATGTGACTTGTAAGCAGGGAAGGGAACAACCATGGAGAGGACACTCATCATGAGCAAGGTTTATGCCAGGTGCCTTTTGTGCCATCTCTCATTCATCCCTCCAACAACCCCAGGAGGCATCTGCCATTATTATCCCCCTCTTACAGCTGAGGAAAAGGACTCCTCGATTCAGTCACTTGCCAGCACACATGCCCAGTATGTGAGGTCCAGATCTGCCTGATTCCAGAGCCTATGCTTATTCTTCACCCCAAATCTGCTTCCCATGATGTAATGAATTATCTCAAGGCTCAGCCCACACCTATATGAGGGGCTAGTATAACAAATGTAATTTTTGTACCTCCACATCACAGTCAGCATTTTTTCCTTCTTCAGCTGATTTCCTTACATGTGGAATAGCCTAACCGTTAAGGGAATGGACCCTAGAGCCAGGCTTCCAGGGTTCAAACCTTGCTTGTCACTTAGTAGCTGTGTGACCTCAGACAAGTTACTCAACCTTTTTCTGCCTCAATTTCCTCATTTGTGAAATAGAATAATGGTTTTATGAAGATAAAATCAGTTAATGCAGGTCAAATGTCTAAAACAGAAACAGTGCCCAGCTATAAGTGTATATGATAACTGTTTGCCATTATTATTATCATTATCTATAATAATAAAAGCATAATATGCTAATTAGACTGGACATCCTTCCAGGCGACCTTCCAGATGACCTTCTGGACAAAGCTGGGGCTGAGTGGGAAGCCCGGGTCCCAGGTACCAGAGGGAAGGCAGTGCCGGCAGCCAAGGGAAGGAAGGCCTACTCTTGCAAGAAATTTGTGCATCAGGCCTCTAGTTATTATATAAAAACATGGACAGAACTGGGGCCAATGACAATAACCCTAGGCTCTCCAGCAGAAGGGGAAAAGATACGATGTTGTTTAGCATGACTCACAGCCCCTGGCAGAGTACAGAGCACAGAGCACAGCAGAGACATCAGGGTCTAAGTTCTCCAGACCCTTTAATGGAATGAACAGAATATATTTCTCATTCCACAGGGTTGTTATGAGAATAAAATGAGTTAAAACACATAAAACACTTAGAAGAGTGCTTTGCCATTTTTATTATTAATATTAATTTCTGGAAACTATAAAAATGTCTAAAAATACTTACCTCAAGCAACAGAAAAAAGTCAATAAACTGAAAATTAACTGAAATGTCCTATTTGGGTCCTCTGGATAAACCAAGGAAGAAAGGAATTAAAAGAACGGAAGATACTTTCAGAACAGTGCTCAATACCCACTGCTTAAAGGCCATACAGAACTACCAAGCTAATACCCACTGCTCAAATCACTGCTCAGCTATAGATAATGATGTGAGAACAATGGTATGTTTCAGTCCTCTAGCCACATGGCCAAGTCCAGGCAGCTCCCTCCGTGGTCTTTCTAGCCACCCATCTACCCATCCAACATTTGTTAAATACCTACCATACGCCAGTCATGCAAGCCATGGGTGCTTACTCAGGACATCCAGGTGAAAGACATGGTGTCTCCTTCAAGAATGTAAGTACACAGACAACCACAAGAGAATGTGTTATGAGAAATGCAGGCACAGGACACCAGGGGACACGAAAGACAAGCGGCACCTAAGTATCTCAAGTACTTCAAGTAACAATTGACCTGAATATTAAAGGTTACGATATCTAGGTGGGACAATTGTAAGGTCTTCCTGGCAGACTGGACAGCATGCCACAAAGTACAAAGGCATGAACGCACACAGCCTTCTTGGGGCACCCAAGTTCTAGTATGTCTGCGGTATAGAATCCGAATGGCCAAGTGGCAAGAGATTATAGTAACTGGATCATGAAGGCCCTTCCCTCTCTTGTGTGGTCAAGTATTTGGAGAAGGAAATGGGGAATCAGTGATGGGGTTAAATAGAGGTGTGACCAGGGAGGCAGAGAGACAGATGTGGAGGCTGTCACCATCTTTGAAAGGCAGTGATGGTGGATATATCACCTTGAGTAGGAAATAGTGGGTGCTTCCTGCTGATCTCGGCCCTGGACACTTTCCACTTTGCTTTAAATTCAAAGTGGCCTGTGGGCTTTACCTCATGCCTTCCTGGAGCTGTAACATATGTGCACCCTTAGGGTCATGTAAAAATAGGCCTAGGGGCCCAGGGCAGAAGCACCTCAGCTGCCCAAGGATCTCATGCACTGCCCAGGCATGTGGCTGGCTTTCTGGCAGCTGTTGGGAGGGCTCAAGGTCACGGGGCCCAGAAACCTGATCGTGTTGCAGACGGCCTTCCCTTGGCCCAGGAGGCTCCGTGGAGATACTTAGGTGCCACTTGTCTTTTGTGTCCCCTGGTGTCCTAGCGCTGGGCTCTTCACGGCCATCTCAATAAGCTGCCTTTCACTAAGGGCCACCTGCCCTTTTTCTTGAGTTCCTATCAACAGGCCAACTTGGGTCCCTTCCATAAATAATCAATTTCCCCCCTTCTTGCCAACTCCTGGCTAAACCCAGCTGATTCTGCTGCATCCACAAATGAAAAGTAAAGAGAACAGGGATTTGTGAGGCGAAGATTATTCTTATTTCACCCTCTCTCTGTCACTCAGTGAACACCACATACTCTTAAGCTAGACAGACTTGGGTTCCAGCTCCAACTCTGCTTCCTAGGTGAGTAATCTGGGGCAAAAAGTAACCTTTTAAAGCCTCCATCTCCACGTGCAAAATATAGACAATAATTGCATCTACTTCAGAGGACTGCTTTGGGGAATAACTAATAATTAGGTAAAGCTCTTAACATGTTCCGTGCATTGTGAGTGCTCAGAAATATAAGTTTTCTCACTGAGACCTCACAACAGCCCTGTGAGGCAGGTACTATTACTATTCCCATTATAGAAACTGGTACCCTGAGAGCCTAAGGAGTTGCTCCAGACCATAGGCAGTCAGTCGTCAGAGCCCATGCTCTAGCCATCATGCCCTGCAGCACCCAGAGGTCAGAGGTGAAAGGAAGACCTAGACCAGTGGTCGGCAAACTCATTAGTCAACAGAGCCAAATATCAACAGAACAACGACTGAAATTTCTTTTGAGAGCCAAATTTTTTAAACTTAAACTATATGGGTAGGTACATTGTTATTAACTTATTTAGGGTACTCCTAAGGCTTAGGAAGAGCCACACTCAAGTGGCCAAAGAGCCGCATGTGGCTCATGAGCCACAGTTTGCCGACCACGGACCTAGTCTGTCTTTTCACAGAGGAGACTCTGGACCGGAGAAACGGCTGGATCCAGGAGCAGCGCTGGGACCTGAGGGCTGGAGCGCCCATGCTCCTTCCCAGCTTCATCGCACTGTGTCTTCCCAGGTGCCGGCCTTCTGATAGGGGACTTCAGGGGCACCTGTGACAGTGAGGAGGGGTGGGCAGGACAAAGGGAGAGGCTAAGATGGCTCTGCCCTGAGCCACTTACTCCTGTTCATAGTAGCAATTCCTCTTTTCTCACGTTCACATATGGGCTCCACACATGCTTTTATTTGTTGGGGGGGGGGGGGGCGGGTGGCGGGTGACAGGAAGAGACTCTGCTCATGGAATAGAAGTTTGCAAACCACAGACATGTCCTTCTCTGTGTTGAAGTGCAAACTCCTATTGTCTTGAGAACTTGGGTGCTGGCATTTTCCACAGGAGCCCCTGAAAAGACAGGGTGGTGAGCAGAGCCATGCCTTCAGCAGAGGGAGCCCTGAACTTAGGGGTCTATGGAGCCCCGGGGGACACATGGGCTGGCCTCTGGAATCCGTGATCTGCCCAGGCTGTGTGCAAAATTCTGGGGTATGTGCCACATGGGGAGGAGAGGGCTGGTGACTCTTCTCAAATTTTCAAGAGGTTCCATGTCCCCAAACAAACGAATGACTACTAAGACCATCGTTACCATGGAAACTACCATGGGCTGAGTGCTGACCCTATGCTAGGAAAATGGGGATAATAAGGACACTTACCTCAAAGGGCTGTTGGGAGGATGAACCAAGAGGGTATATGTAAAGCACTTAGAATGGCACCTGCCACAGAACCAACACTCTACAGGCTTTAGTTATATTGTAGCGTTGTAATCATTACTAACCATTATTATCATTTTCATTGCCTCATTAGTCCTCACAAAACCTTTATGAGCTACATATTATTATCAATCCCACATATAGGGCAGGAAATAGAGGCTTCAAAAGGTTAAATAATTAGCTCAAGGCACAGACTAGCAGAGAAGGGACTCCCACTTGGCCTGCCTGGCTCTCAAGCCCAGGCTGGCCCCCAATCTGGATGCACTGAGGGAAGGCGGCAGGAGGACTCCCTGAGAGCCCAGGAGGAAGCAGGTGGGCAGGAGGCCCCAGATGACCCCAGGCCTGAGGTCAGCCAGCCAGAGGGGAAAACAGGCCTGGGGCTTTCCACAGAAAGGGCCAGCAGGCCTTGCTAACGTTGCACCTCTCCCAATCAACAGCAGAAAGCCAAGCCACTCAGAATAATAGTGACTTAAAAAGAAAACCACCCCCTGCAGTGGCCATCCCTGATCCAAAGTGAGCCCATGTCCCGGAGCTCCACGGGTTCCAGGAGCAAGGCAGGCCGCCCCAGCACTGGCTGGCCGAGAGTCAAGCAATGTTTCTCCTTCCAAACGAACACATAACTCTGCTGAACACACCACTGGAAAGCCAAAAGGATGCCCCTAGGTTGCCACGGCAACGCTAAACAGACAAAACAGTTAACCAGCTCTGACGCACACACAAACTTATTAAAGGCCAAAAGGACTGATTTGGAGCAGGGAAGGGGCAGGAGAGGGGAGTGTTGTTTCTGCAGTTCCATCTCCAAGAACTTGGCACCCAAAGAATCTAGGTCAGATTGAAACAGGGCAAAGGACTCAAACATAAGCTGAGACCAAGCTTGCTGGGGAAAGGGAAGTCACTGCACGCCTCTGCCCTTCGGTCAGGGTCACAGTCCTGGCTGGGAGGTGGGCGCTCGAGAGTTACAGATGCCAATGATCCCAGCTCTGCCTCTGCACAGGGTAGCGGAGGGGGCAGCGCTCCGCTACCTGGCATTCCGATCTTCTCACCCCAAAGTGGGGAGTGCCATGCCGGCCACAGCAGAGTTGGGAGGATCCAGTGGGTAAACCTGAATGCACTGTGTGGAGGCACATTCGAGCTGATGTTAAAAATATTAACCACCATTTCCCACCAGGTAGGGGTTTCCTTTTCCAGATCCCCTGGTTCACTCCTACCCACAGGAGTCGATGATGGTTATTTTCCTTTTGGAAACTTTGCTCCCGGGTCCAGTGGGGGTTGCTCTGTGAGCTGTGGCAATTTGGGGAGCAGGGATGAACACAGGCTTGTGCTGGGTCTGAAAAGACCACCATGCCTGTGGGGTCTGTTGTACTCTGGGCTCGTCCATGCCTCAGCCCTCACCTTGGATGCAACATGACAAAGGGTTGATGTTGCTGGGAGGCAGGGAGAATGTCACCAGACACAGCTCACAACACTCGGGGAGGATCGTTAAAAAGATATTGCAAAACCTTCTTCAGCAGGGTCTGTGACACCCTCAGGGAAATTGATTCTCCAGAAATGGGAATGCTTGTCCACCCATCACCCCGCTGTGGCAAACCCTCTTGCCTTTGAGACTCGCCCCTTAGAAGTTATGCTAAAACCTCCCCAGAGCCTGCAGTGGAATGGGCCCCAGTGCCCCGCACAGGAGCCTGTGGGAACAGCTGCACTGTCCCGTTGTTCTCGTTGTCCTCTGGTCTCCTGCCTACTCATCACTGAGTTTCCTGAGGGCAGGAATCACATGTTGTTTCCAAGGGTATTCCCTTGGCCTAGCCCAGTGCCTGGCATTCGTTGGCACTCTGTGAATGTTGGTCAATTGACTGGCTAAAAGCATGCAATGTCATGCCCAGGGTTGTGCACTGAGACCCCTGGAATCTAGTCCACATGCCACAACTTTCTGCTTTTACGTCCCCATGGTCTGGATACAGAGCAGGACTCGAAGCAGAGCCTGGAGTGCAGGAGTCAGACCAGGGAACAGAGCCTGGGCTCTGGTGCGTCAGGAGGAGGAGGGTAAGTGAGAGGGTTGGAGCCAGAGGTGAAGGCTTGTGCCTCCCACCACAAAATCAAAGCCCCCATTCCTCCCCACCGGTAAGCTGATGAAGTGAACTTCCCCTTTTGTAACTGGAATAACACCCATTTTTCCTGCTCTGGGATGAAATTGCTTTTCTTTGGCTCCATTATTAAAGGGCACTGAAGATGCTCTGTTTTCTTAGAGAGTGAGCACATTAATTCCATGCTGGTTATTTTCAAGTGACTGACAGTTACCCTCCCAACAGGTACACTCCCCACCTTCTTAACTCATTGTGCGTCATCTTCCTTTTATCGGCATGATGCTCTCCACATACCTTTTCCTCTGGACTCCTCCAACCAAGCAACATTCAGCAAACAACACGTCTCTATCATTAGCCACCCTAAACAAGGCCTAAGTTAACCTAGGAATCTAGAAACGGTGGCCCATCCTCTATGCTATATTCTCAAATTGTGCTTCCCAAGAATAGAAATGCTCCACTCTATATGCTCTCTCTCTCTCTCTCTCTCTCTCTCTCTCTCTCTCACACACACACACACACACACACACATACACACACGTGTCCTATTAGCCAGAACAACACCAGGCTTGTCTATAAGAACTTCCCGTGTGCCCCAGGCCAGTTCTGCCTTATGAATTTGTCACTGTTTTGTAATATAGGGGAAAGGACAATGGCCCTGTTGTCCTTATCATCATCCTTCTCATTTCCTACAGAGTGGAATGACTGTGGTGGGGGTTCTTACATCTTCCTGGACTCGCATCCTGTAGCTGAACTGTGTTCTCTGCTACATTTGCCATCAGATCACGTCTGCCTCCCTGCCCCTAAGCTGGAACTCATCACCACAGGCAATTATATAATTTTTATATCCTTGCATTCTAAAAAAAGGTCCATAAAACAAAACAGTACTTCCACAGCTGAAAGAGTTATGGAGAAACCACAAAATTGCACTGGTACTAGGATAGTTTAAAAATAAGATATTAACATATACAACTGAATTTTCACAAAAGAACCTGAGGTGAGAATCTTATTTTCTAAGTTTGAAAGTGGACTTTAACAACAGACAACACCTCCAGTAGAAGGTGCGGAAAATACAAATGTTCCCAATAGAATAAAAGGTTCACCACCTTCAAATGTCAGTTCTACCTACGCATTAGCCTGAGCTGGGATGCAGGCATTGACATCTATCCCAGGGGGAAATACTGCATCTCTTCCATGTGAAGATATAACTGCATGCGTAAAATGCCTGCACTAAAATTAAGTCTTCTATCCTCCAAATTTTCTCAATTATTAATACACTAGACAGCTGCAGTAGCTCTAGCAAAAATAGCAGCCACGCTTTTCCAAAAGTCAAAGCAGCCACACTTTCCGATGTAAGGACTGGTTGCTCTCTGGATCAAAAGAAAAGAAACAATCTCCAACGGGACAATAAAACAAAGAAACATGTTTCAGAATGTACACTGAAAAGCGACTTCCCCTCACCACACACACACACACACACACACACACACACACTCACCCTCTCTATTATGAAAAGTTGACTGAACAGGCTATCTGTCCAACTTATTGGGACAACAATTCAGAAAATTAGATAGTGCACCCAAGTCATTTTAGTGCATTCTGGAATGAGACTATCAAACTGTGCCTACTCAACTGGAGTGAGGTGAGGTTAGAAAAAAAATTATCCTTTTTTTTTTTGTTTTTTTTTTTTAGATTTCTAGAAGCAAATTAATGTAGGGGGGGTGGGAGGGTGGGGGGAGGAGTTGTCCTTAAGTTGCTACCTTCATATTAAACAGGCATTAACATTATTAACAGACTCTGATAATATACATCCTTTGCGTAAATATCCATGTCTGAGGGAAAAGCTAAGCACTCAGAGCATCACAATTTAATGCTTTCTCAACTCAACAGTGATCATGGATTTTAATTCAATGGTTACATGCAGAACATGCAACAAGCAAAAAATAGATTTTAAAAGATTCTTTTAATAAAAGCTTTAATATCAGCGCTTAAGCAAGCACATCACAGCAGAGGGAATATCACTTGTCGAGGTTACGTTGAGAATGATCTGCATATAATTCATTTCCCGTCACAGTTCTGATTTCACATTGTTCTAACCTTTAAAGAGAATCAGACCACATGCCTTCATTTCTGAGTAGGGAGCTACCACCACCTCATCCAGGCCTCAGCTTCATACACAAATAGAAATTGCTGTGGGTCTTTAAGGAAGCAGAACAAGTCAGAACAGTCCAAGTTCTAAACAAGCATATGTTTGCACCAGTTCTGCACAATTTGTTCCTAAGAGCAAGCACCATATTTCGTTGCTGCTGTCTCACCATCTACATAAAAATCACAGCCATTTTGCAGTAAATGCCAACAAATGTCAGAAGAGCAGACCGTGGCTACTTGGAAATGGCTGTTAGTTTATTAATATAATCCCCCAGAGTAAAGCTTATGGCGTGAATGTTTTCAAGATGGTCAATATCATTCAGAGGCAGGGCTAACACGACACCAGCACTCTCTACCCCTGTACCACTTACCATTTGCGATCTGTTCTTCGGACAGCCATTGATGTCTTCAATCTTCTCATTTGCTGAAAAAGGAAACACAAGTCAGAAAAATAAATCACCACCACAGACACTTGAAATCGTGATGTTCAGGACCCTTGAGGCCAACCAAGTCCTAAGGCCTACACTGGGTTTGTCCAATCAGCACAGGCATGTGAAATACTGAGAGGCATCTAGCAAGCTTTAGGACTTACTCATCGAGCCGCCGTCCTCCAGGGACAGCTGGGCCAAGGTCATCATCTAAAGCAGAGACAACTGCATTGACGACAGTTTTGGAGCAACGGGGCGTCGTGGAAATTAAGACTGGGACCGTGCTTTAGGCTTTCAGACAGGCAAGAGCAACTTCCCCACAAAAGACGGGCTGGTTCAAAGTGGATCAGTCTAGCTACGACTCAGCTCCAGGGCACAATAGCTATAGATGATATCATGTCACCCCATCTTTAGGCAGAAATACGAACATTGCTTTATACTAACAGGATTACTAATAATCCTATTCCCAACTGGTGGCAAACAGGGAAAATGAGAGAGTGAGACTTAAAAACAGCTCATCCAAGGTGCCATGGTAAGTCCAAACTAGATCTGGGATACTCTTGAAGTCATAGTAGCTTTTACCTAGTAAGAGAAGTGAAAGCAAGTGGGTGCACTGAATTAACTGGAAATCAAATACCAATAACAGGGAAGAATGGGCCAGTCTCCCATGGTGAAGTGTGGAGGACGCCCTGCAGAATGAGCCCAGGATATCTCTGAGGGTGGAGTTTGTGATTGTAGCTGCCCCAAAACAACAGTACATGTGGAGGTCAGGACACTGGCTCTTGGGGAAGATACTCCAGTCTGAATTCCACCTCTACAGATCCTCAGCTGTGTGACCTTGGCCATGTCACTCTACCTCTCTGGGCTAAAGTTTCCACACCTATGAGATAGAGCTCATGCTACCTATGTCACAGGAGGAGCTATGAGAAATAGATTACATAATGCCAGTAAAATGCTTAGCACAGTGCCTAGCACACAGTGTGTTCTATAAAGGTGGGCTTATGACCCACCTGGGGAGATCTTCAAGGACCCAATGAGTTTTCTCAAGAGAACACTGGATTAGGCATTTTAGAAAGTCTCTTCCACCATTGCTTCTCCTACTCCCAAAAGAGGTGTCACAGAGCATTTAAAAGCACATAAGCCCTGGTCAGTGTGGTTCAATTGATTGAAGCATCATCCTGTCCACTAAAAGGTTGTGGGTTCGATCCCTGGTGGGAGCATGTGCATTCTCTCTCTCTCTCTCTCTCTCTCTCTCTCTCTCTCTCTCTCTCTCCCTCATTCCCTCCCTCCCTCTCTTTCTTCCTCTGTCCAAAATCAGTTAAAAATAAAAAGCATGTAAAAGATGCACAATGAACGGGATTTAAATGAATGGATATTGGTTCTTAAGTTCACCAGGAAACACAGCCAGAATATAACATTCCTATGTAAACTCCACAAGAACAAGGACTTCCATCTCCTTTGTTTCCTACTGTAACCCCAGAGCTCTGGGCCGTGAGACACACAGTGACCACTCAGTAAATATTTGTTGAGTGGCACTAAGGAATGAATACTCTGACCATTTCAAACAATCAAAAGTGATACTGCCTGTTTTGTCCTCTCACTTGTAAATATAGATGTGCATATTGAAAATTAAAAAAAAAAATGATCCTTGACGAATGTCACTCCTGCATCCATGAGAAACAATGGCAGCCCTGCACTGTGACTGTAGATTTTGATATACCACACTCGAGAATAAATTGTGGCTTTGGGGCATCAATGACACTCAAGATATCTTCCAACTGGATACTCATGATGGCCAAAGTCACTGGATTCTGCCCAGATCAGCATTAGGTCATTAGTGTCCATTAAAGCGAAGGATGGATAACTGACATCTAAGAAATCATTTTAAAGATTCTTTATGTATCTTCTGGATAAATGAAACCAAAAGCTTGATCTAATTACTTCTCTGATTCCTTTTCATGGTCTGTCCCCTAAACCATAGTCAAGTACTCCTTGAATTCAAATGATCACGTCTTATGAGCCTAATTCTGCCATTTACAACATTAAAATAAAACAGTGGGATGAAGCCTATTCCTGACCACGTTAAAGGGTGCATGGGAAGAGATCAAACGACTAAGCCCAAACTCAAAATAAACACTGAATAAAAATGCAAAGCGAGTCTTGGACATCCTGGCTTCCAATTTCATGTAATTTAAAGACTTCTCCTTTAAATTCTCAAGTGTGTCCAAGGTTGTCATAAATACTTAGAGTGATAATAGCAGTTCTGATTCTGCTAGTAAAAAGGAAGAAGAACTTGGTCTTCAGAGCCAAATTTATTAAATCTTGTAGGGGGTCTTTGGCTATAGCCCCAAAGCAGATAACCAGATGCAAAGGCATTGGTCCCCAAAGTCCTCAACTGTGGTTACAACCAGCATTCAATGGTAATTTATTCATCCCAGCATGCTCAATACATTCTTAGCCCATTAATGTAGTAACTTATCAGCACACAAGGCAACACTTTAGTAACTGGAAAGCATTAGTGCACTTTTTAAATAAGAAAAGTGGCATCAAACTCATTACTTTTCCAAAGATCTCCTCTGAGAAGTTCAGAGCAATTCA
This sequence comes from Myotis nattereri, assembly GCF_964212035.1. Classification (NCBI taxonomy): domain Eukaryota; kingdom Metazoa; phylum Chordata; class Mammalia; order Chiroptera; family Vespertilionidae; genus Myotis; species Myotis nattereri. The sequence continues at coordinate 28,796,817 of NC_138084.1, forward strand.
CCAGCCCATGCATCCATTCATGGTCCTATGTATGTGGGAAAAGAGAGAAACTGGCTGCCCAGGAAGGCAGGTGACTTACCCAAGATCACTCAATGCTAGTAGGTTATCAAGAGAAAGAAGGTGCACTCCTGCGTGTTCCAATTTCCTAGGTGTGCTCAGAGGCAGCCCAGATGGTGATAGAAAATAAGCTATCAGCTCTCTTCACCTCTAACAGGAAAGCTGCTCCTCTAGGTCTTGGCTTCCTCCTTCTCTCCAATCCTCTCGGTTCATCCTGTTTCCCTCCTTCTCTCTCACCTCTTTCTTGTTGTTCTCCTGCCTCCGCCCCTTTCCTGAATCCAGCCCCTTCTGGTATCCTCCCTGAGTGACAGAAATGTAAGCAGGAAAGGGGAGCTGTCTCTCCCTCTTGATTCGTGCTAGTTATCCTGGCCTCGTAAACCTTTCTACTAACTCATGGAGATGGCACCGCGATGGCAACTGCTGGCTTTGGGCAGCTCATGACTCAAGAGGGTAATCACACTAATAAGAGGTTGAACTCAGAGAGACCCAGCCCTCGGTCACTAAAGGAAGGACGCAAAGAGGCAGCAAAGGTCCATTTCTGCCCCACGGGCGGATGGCAATGATGAAAAAATGGAGACCCAAATAACCCCCCTAACTAGGAAGCCCACCTCCAGGTGGAATAGATGAAGACTTAGATAGGAGCAGTGTCCGTGAAAAGCATTTAGCTTTTCCTTCAAGTCATTCCCCAACCTGAAAATCAGCTCTTTCAACCATTGGCTCTTGTACTGAAGCTAAAGCTCAGAACTCACTGCCTGGTACTGGGTAGCCCTGCCTGACTTTGCCTTGTTGACCCTCTGACTCTATGCTCCAGCTGTTTTACACATAGTTTCCTCCGCCAGGAATGCCCTTCCTGACTGCTTCACCTAGTAACTCCACCCTAACTGACTCCATGTTTAGCTTATAGGAAATTCTTTATAGGTAAATTCCCTGGTTCCCCGCCCCCCTCTCCCCACACACACACTCAAAATCATGGGTCAGGCTTCATAGCACCACAAGTCCTTAATCATTATGCACAATACTCCTCCAGGGTCTAGCGAGAGGCTGTCCCTTAAAGGGACAATCTCCCTTCCTGCAAGTATTGATGGGCCTTTATTGAGATACTTTCTTTTTAACTTTTTATTTTGAAATAACTTCAAACTTGCAGAAAAGTGACAGGAATAGTACAGAGAACTCCTTCATCCCTTCTCATTTTCTCTCCCCCACCCCCGCCTCCCAAATCCCTTTTTCTGTATAGGGCACACTCTTTTGCTGAATTATTTTTCTGTAGGCTACATATATCATGTCCTTTGCCCCTTATACTTAGCATGTATTTTCAAAGGACAAGAATATTATCTAACAGCGGAGTTAGAAAATTCAGAAAATTTAGCATTGATATAATTCCAATGTTCCAATTCTGCCAATTGACATTAAAAAAAAAAATGTCCTTTATAGCATTTTATTCCAGGCCAGGACCACAAAGTACATTCAGCTGTCATGTCTCATTAGTCTTGAACGATCTCTCAGCTTCCTTTGTCTTTCACAGCACTGACGTTCTGGAACAATACAGGCCAGCTTTGTTTTTAATAGAATGTTCCACAATTTGGGTTTGCCTGAGATTCCTCAGGATTAGTTTCAGGTTTTCCACCCCTGACTGGATTCAGCATCAGTGCTATGTTCTCTCGGTTATGACACAAGGAGCACATTGACATCCATCTGTCCCTTACCAGTAATGTCATCTTGACCCCCTGGCCATGATGTCTGGATTCTCCCCTGTGTGGTTACTATATTTCCCTGGGAACTAATAAGCAATTAGTGAGAGACACTGAGACCATGCAAATAGTCTGCTCCTCATCAAACTTCCTTCTCTCGATTTCTGTAACCATTGGTATTTCTCACCTTAACTAATCTTTACCGAAAGGTTGTGCTTCCCTCCACATTTATCGGTCAGCATTCTCCTGGACAGTGGGGCCCTCTCTGCTCCATTGATGTATCTATCTGTCTGTCATATAGACTTACAGAGTTCCATTTTGTTCCATAGTTATAATCCATGACCATCCTCAACTATTTTGATGCTCTCATTGTCCCTGATTAGATTGTTTTTTTTGTCGCCCTGGAGGAAAGAACTAGTACTTGTATAGAGATACCACCAAGGGGGTAGATTTCCACCTAATCAAAGAGCTTTTGAAGGATTCCAATTCTCCATGTTAGATCTAGTTTCCTGAGCAGGTAGTAAGCTGCCCATCATATTATTTAACAGAGTCTATTAACTGCATACATGCATCAGGTTGGGGCTTTTAAAGGTCCCTTCCTAAACTTGGAGCTAAGAGTTGCAGCAGAGTCCTAGAAAGGAAGAGGGTATGACATACAGTTTAGAAGAATGTTCAGAAGAATACCGAATGCTGAGAAGGGGAAACCTCCCGGCCACCTGTTGGGAAAAATTCGACCCAGACTTGCAGAAGCAGGGGCCGCAGTGCATAAAATTCTCATCCTTAATCCTTGCTAAATTCTGTGAACCCAGAAAAGAAGATGACGCAGACCCAGGGCCAGGACAGCAGCCGGTGGAATGATAGAGGTCCCTCCAGCCTCTCCTGCAGGGCTGCTGGCCTGAGGGGCAGCCTGGTCACGGGCACTCACTTGAGCCTCTGACGCCTACTCCAGTAGCTCCAGGCCCAGAGGAGTAACAGTCTAGCAACGCTGATGTCGTCTGAGTAGATTCAGGGAAACAACCTCCTGAGTAACAGGAAGAACCATGTTGGCCTACATTTCTATAGCACTATGTTTACTGAATTCACAACATACATACTACCATTCACCACTTCTGGGCCCCCGACAGACATCACTAATCTATCATGACACACTGACACTGCTACCAAAGCCTCATCATCCTTCTCCACAAACCTTTCTAGGCAGCACCTACCAGGTGCTATCCAGGAACACTTCACAGTTTTTAAACATATTTCATATTTGATACCTACCTTGCATTTCATAAAACTGCCACAAAAGCAGACAAAGCAGGCATGGCTGTGCCCATTGTGAAGAAGGGGAAACAGAGATAGCAGAAGTTAAGCGACTCTTCGGAGGTCCCACAGTGGGGAGGGATGAAGCCAGGATGAGGGCAAGGCCTCTGGGCACGGTCCTCTCCCACTTTCTGTCTTTCTGTCTGGGCTGAAAGCAGAGAGGACTCCTGGTAGAAACACTCTGCATGGCCCAAGACTCAGTCAGAGTTGGTCCATTACATGATGTGACCCTGCTGAGATGGGGAACCAAACCCAGTTCAGGTGCAAGTCATCTCTTACAGGCAGGCCTTTCCAAGGAGATACTACTCCTTGCAAGGTTACAAGCCTTGCACACATGCCTCCAGTCCCAGGAAGGAGCAGAATGCTGGCCACAGTCAGTGCTCCATGACTGCCTACTGAACTGAAGGGAAGAGAGGAAGAACCTTGTACTGGGTTCAGTGTCTCTGAATTAACAGGGGGGTATAATGCCGCCAAGCACAGAACAGAGGTTTCTGAAGCAGACTCATCCAGCTTAGATTTCCCTTGCCCACTAGTGATGTGATATTGGGCTACTGGTTCATGGACCTCAGTTTCTGCATTTGTAAAATGGGGAGAATACTGCCTACTTCATAGAGATGTAGAGGAAATTAAATGAGAGAAACATTCAAAAGAGCTTGGTAGGAGTGATGATAAAGAGGAGGAGGAAGAGGATGAAAAGAAGAAAGGAGTGTGGCAGATCCAAGAATCCTCTCACCTAAGTTTAAACCCTTATACAATATTCTCCTGTTGAGTGTGGTGGGACCAAGGGTTTATTTATTTTTTTATTATTTTTTAAATATATTTTATTGATTTTTCAGAGAGGAAGGGAGAGGGATAGAGAGCTAGAAACATCGATGAGAGAGAAACATCAATCAGCCACCTCCTGCGCACCCCCCACTGGGGACATGCCCGCAACCAAGGCACATGCCCCTGACCGGAATCGAACCCAGGACCCTTCAGTTTGCAGGCCGACGCTCTATCCACTGAGCCAAACCGGTTACGGCTCAAGGGTTTATTTTTAACCAACAGGATATGGCAAAGGTGATAGGATGGTACATTATATAAGGTTCTTTCTCCCAACAAAAACCTTTTTTCTCTTGCTGATACTGAAGACGTTGACCAAAGTGGCCATGTTGGAAGACCCATATGGCCAGAAGCTGAGAGGGGCTTCTAGGACCTGAGAGGGGCCTCTAGTGAACAACCAGCAAGAAGTCAGACTCACCTCCTATACCTGCAAGGAGATAAATTCCACCAACTCTCTGAGTGACCTGGACCCCTCCCTGTTCAAGCCTCCAGATGAGAACGCAACCCTGGCCGACACCTGGACTACAACCTTGCACAGGCGCCCCGCTAAGTCATGCCTGCACCCCCAGTACACAGACACTGCGAGATCATAGATATTTATTGTGTCAAGCTGCTAAGTTTGTGGCAATTTGTTTACAGTAACAGAAACTAATCCAGGGAGAAGAGGAGAAAGGAGAGATGGAAAAGGAGGACCAAAGGAAGCTAGTCTGAAGAACCCCATCTCAGGACAGCAGGGAAGCTTCTTTCGCCTTGAGTGGCAGCCACAGTCCAAAAGTTTTAGCTAAGGGCTGACATGCCTGTGTTTTCAGGCACAGCCCCCACAGATGTGAGCAGAGTTACAACTAAACAAGGCTACTTCTCACACTTGAAGGGTAAGTAACTTTCCCAATAATACAACATCCAAGGGGTTGTCCTTTCTCTGTGCCTTCTCTCTTGGCATGAGTTGGCCGTTGCCAGCAACAACACTCAGCCTAATGCCATATATCTGACCCCCTGCCTCCTCAGTCTGCTGAGCTCCCGGGCAGGACCCCTGGGCACATCCCTTAAAGCCCAAGGCAAAGCTGCCCTCCTGGACCAACCCTCTCCTCCCAGCACATGGCCATGGCATTAACAACCCCACCACCCAGTTCCCTTCCCCTAGTGCTAAAACCAGAACCAGCCCTCTCCAGAGTCTGATCCTTTGACTTCTCAAGCCCAATTAGAGTTGGCAGGATGAAACCAACCTCATGTTGCTTTTTAAAATCTTTTTTATTTTTTGGAAATATTTCCAGAGGAATCCACACAAAAGGTACCAACAGAGAAGGGGCAAGAATGAGAGAATGTGAGAGCCAGAAAGACAGTAGGAGGTCCGAAGCGGGGCAAAGAGCCCCTCCCAAACCACCAGCATCTTCTAGCCTTGGCCAGAGTAAGTCTTTCTTTTCAGAGGATCAAGATGAGATTGCTATGTGGGTGATCTTATCAGGAAAAGGGAGCTGGTACCCACACTCCCTGAGCACCAGCCAAATAAATTCTCAACATATGGGACAGAAATATCATATTTCTCTTAGAGATTACAGTGTTCCATTCCCCTTGCTCTACTCGACCCTGCCTGGGTCTCCACGGTGACTCATCCATCCCCGGAGTAAAATCTGCTCTTACCCACAACCTGGATGATCTGAGCCAGGAGGACACCGTCCGTCACATCTTGCTGGAGATCCTTGATGAGACGTTTGTGGCCTGATTTGGCTAGATAGTGATTGGCCCAGTCCGTGTAGATCTGCAAAAGAGCAAAGAAGCAACTTTAGGAAGCCAGTCGGACCCCATCTGGTCTGAGGCAGCTGCTTGGGCCTGTGCAGCAGCCCCCTTCCCGCAGGCAAGCTGTCTAGGGCCAGCCAGCACCATTAACATTCAGGGCATTGTGCCGAGGGGGCATTCAGCAGCCATAGCTGGGCTTTCGCCTATTGAGAGATCTGCCGTCAAGGCTCAGGGAAAAGCTAAAGAAAGCTTCAAAACATGCAGAGGCCTGAATGGGCCAGGGGACACGGAACTAAACAGTCTGCGCCAGATGCTTTGAGAGGTTGAGGCTCTAAATGCAAGAGAGGCCTCCCCCACCCCACCGCCGCCACCCCGCCCCGTCCAATCTTTTTCTCTTTATTGAGAAAACGTATGGGGAGGTTACCACCCAATAGGCATCTTTTAATGGGCCATTTCTGGGTATGAAGGGCTATTGAGTTAACCGAGTTCTCAGGAGCCTGGGTCCCTTGTAAAAAAAAAAAAAAAAAAAAAGCCAAGTACGAAAACACAGAGCCCCTCAATTACTCTTGTGTGAGTGGAGTTATTGATGGCCTCGCAGTAATCTCAAATTTAATCGGTGTAATTGAAAAGCCAGGATCATGTTCACTGTTGGGATTCTGTGAACAAAACCCAGCAAATTCCAACATATCTGAATGCAGCATTGGTGTACACCGCACTCCGAAAGGCAGAGGCTGGGTCGCCCATGAGATCAGGAGCGCAGACCCCTTTGCAGCCATACACAGACCTGCTCCTCTCACACAATCAGCACAAAACGATGTTTTCTCCCAAACAGGCCAACAAGCATGAAAAAGCTCTCATTGAAAACTTTCCTAACTGACATAAGCCAAATGAAAACACAATTTAAAACCTCCTCACCAATTTTGAGTGCTAAGCTCCATGCATGGATTTCTGAGCTAATGGAGGGACATGTAGACCCCATCTGTCAGCACTTTTTCTCCCCCAGAGTGGTACAAGCAAATGACTACTCAAAAAAGATAACTATCCTACCTCAACTGGGCATTTATTAGCACCAACAGTTCACAGACTAACCCATATGGTGTCTGCATCCAAATGATAAAGGTTATCATGGTATCTTCAGCAGTCGGCCTGTAGACCTCCTGTGACTAAAGAGCAGCGGGAGCCCTGCCCTCACCGGGACTCTCGCCCTCCATCCTATTCTTCAGAACATCCTGCCCAGAGTACTCTCACACAATGGGGCCCTCCTTGCCTCTCAGGGCCCTGGGATAGGGTCTGACGGTCAGGGCCTGATCTTGCAAAGCAGAGAGGGGGCACCTCTGACTACTCCACCTGGGACTGTGAGGGTATCATTCCCAAAAGGGAAAGGCAGGACTGCACTTTCTATCTCCTTAAGACCTGAGAACAGATTAGCCCTGCCCACCCCACCCCTACCCGGAAGCCCAGTCTTCCAGCGCAGAGACCCACAAGTGCACTGCGCACTGCAGCGTGCTGCTCTTTCACACCTGGGACCACCCTTAAATCCTCCTCACTTTCCTTCCCTGTGACTTCCAAGTTGTCAGAGATTAAAAATCTAATAGAGCTAAAGATCATTTTCAACTTTGTAAGCACCGAGAAAGCTAAGGAAATGGTGTGCCATCTTGGTCATCACAGTGGCCAATCTGAAAAGTCAAGGATCATTAAATGAAATTGTTAACAGGGTGAGAGGGGGGGAGATAAACATCGAAAGGCAAAGGGCCAGATCTGTGTCCAAGTCATGTAAGTAGCTGGTACACCAGGGAGAACTTTTAATGTTACACAGCAGTCAGAAATGGCTCTGCCAAAGAAATGAATCTCTCTACATCAGGCTGTTTAAAACAAGAGCTCTTCTTCTCTGAGCTTTAATCCACCAACACACCGCTGCCAACTTAATCTCCCAGAGCACAGCTCTCATCTGATCGCCTGCTCAAAAGATCATCAATGATTCCCCACTTCCCATTGAATTAAAGTTCTCAGCGATCACACTGAGATTCAAGGACGTCGTATTATCCCCTGCTCTTCCCCAGACCATGTCTGATCCTTCTGCAGAGGAGGCAGTGCGTGTGGAAGTTAAGCGCATGGGTTTTAGAATCGACCAAGTCAAGTAGGCCCCTGGCTCTGGGCAAATGAATTTCTATTAGCTTTGCTCAGACCTCAGTTTTATCCTCCATACAATGGAGAGTATGCCAAATATATTAGAAACAGGGAGTGGCACATTGGGAGCCGGCCAAACCCATCTGACATGTGTTTATAAACAAAGTTCTACTGGTACGGTCACACCGTTGCTGTGCATGGCTGCTTTCACTCTACAATGCAGAGTTGAGTAGTGGTGACAGAGAGACCTTTCGGCCCACAAAGCCTCAAATATTTACTACCCAACTTTTTACAGAAAAAAATAAAATTGCCACTCACTCTGTGTTACAGCGACTGAAGGAGATATGTCTACACATACCAAGTGCTCAGTGGTAATGATTATGCTGACCCTTAGGAAAATGACAAACCTCACACTTCCCAGTCTCCAAACGCATGCCGGCCCTCCCACCTGAGTGCCTCCACCTAGGGCCACCCTGCGAGGCCCAACCCAATGCCAGTCCCCAGCCTCCCTCCCATGAAGACCCTTGTGAGTCCCTGATTGCATCCCGAGCTGCATATGATGCAGAGTGTAGAGAACTTGAACACTGGAACCACTTTCGCACCCTCACCATCATATTTCGGCAGAGACCGTGTCTTGCCCATCGTTGCTGCCTCACAGGGAGGGGGCACATGGCAGCAGGTCGGTGAGTGATTGCCCCGTTGAGCTGAACAGAAAGAAAAAAGGGCGAATCCTTGGGAAACTGATTACATTTGAGACTTAAATAATGTGTTCTCGCAGTGAATCCTCCTCAAACCATGATCTCAAGTTTCTTTATCGATTGAAAAGAGCAAGGAAGAGAGAAAATAAATCACTCTATAGCTCAGGCTCATCAATCAGGATCCATCCAACAAGAATCATTAATTATCTGGAGTTTCCCCTCCCCTCCCTCGTCTCCAGCTCTCAACTTTTTGCATAAGTGAGTCACAAGAAAACACCCAGGTTTATTTTAAAAACCAGTTTCACAGGCCATGCTAAGAAGCCCTGACATGAGTCAGCCCCATCTACGTCACTTGCTGTCTCAGTAGTTCATGCAGTGAATACCATTCTCCCAAGGGGCACCCTTGCAAAATAAACCCACAATATCCCCAGGCATCAAAACAGACTCCCTCAGGGGATTGCACAACTCAGCAAAACTGGAGCTGGGTACGCGTGAAAGATTTTAGGCAGCGGCTAAGCTAAAGCATGCAGGCTTCCTGTCTAAGCCTCAGACACTCAGAATCCGCTTCTCCAGAGCTGTCTCTTTCCCAGAGTTCTGGAGCCTTGAGGGCTGCTATTACTTTAACCCTGAGTCCACTGATCCATGATCTGTGAACGTTCAGAAGAAATGAACAGCAAAAAGAACCACACAAGAAGAAAGAATAAAACCACCGTCCCCACCCCCAGCTCCAAAGAAACGAGTCTAGAGAAAAGCTCTAGAATCATTTCACCCTAGCATCTGAGGTGACTTTCCCATTGCTTCCCCACTCTGATCCCTCCACCTCCCTGAGCTTAGCTCTCTCTCCACCCCCAGGCTGCTGTCAAAGGCTCAAAGAAATAAAAGGGAGAAGGTGATGGCAGCTGAAGAGTGACTTTGTTTTGATTCACTTATTACCCCTGACAGAATTTCAAGGAGCATGCCAGTCATTTGTTTGCTTATAATGCCACATCCTTCCATATCACGCAGGCTGAAATCAAAGGGGGAACATTTTGACAGATCGACTGAAGTAAAGAACCTGATTATTAGCTGTAACAAGAAAATATAATAATCACACTGTGTTAAACCAATGAGGATAATAAGTTTATACTGCAATTAGCCTTCAAGTGAAGTGTGTGTGTGGGGGGGGGTGGGGGGGAGAAGGGGTGACATTCTAAGTAAGGAACCCAAGAAAAATGCCACAAAACAAATGCACCTATGGACTCAACTATAAATCCAGACCCATATGCCGGACAGCCTGATGGGGCCGGAAGGCAGTGGTAGCATTAGGATAGTGGCTCCGGGAGAAGGGTGAAATGTATCTCTTGGAAGGAAATGCCAGTGTGAAGAGAAAGTGAGCCAGTCATTTAGCATCAGAGGTGCTTTCCGGTCGAGCAGTTGTAAAGGGAACACTACTGTTTGGCCTCCATTCAAGAGGTCTCGCTCTAACTATGGCCACGTCATCAACATACTGTTTCCATGACTGAGCAGTATGTGATTAAATGGTTTAGATCTGCTTGTTCTGAAGTACAAAAATAATACTGCAACAATAGCATAGAGTGTTTACCCAGAACCTGAATACCACTAAGAGTGATTATCTAATTATTCACAGTTTTATGAAAATCAAAATGAGCCATTTGTTATCAAGGGTAAAGCTGGTAACACGTTCACGTCTGCATCCCCAGCATCTAGCAAGGAGTAGGCTACCTACCCCACAGGTGCAGCCACATAACCTTTAAACTGCATGGGGTGGTGGGTGGGGCCTGAAATCAGCTGGTGGCTTTTCCCCTGCTCCCTGGTCTCTCAGAAGAGTCCCATTCTGCCTGATGTCCTTGGTGCCACCACATGCCCACCCGGAGGGCAATGACTCTCCCTCCATCCCACCTTTGCCATCTCCCGATGCATGACTTCAGACATTTGTGCTTTTTCATAAATCCCAGTAAGCATAAGGGCAGTGTGTTTGGAGTCTTGGGAGCTGGTGTGGACAAGGACTGAGACCTGGCTCTGCCTCTTACCAGCTGGGGGAGTCATGTTCTGGCTGGGGGTTGGGGTCGCTCACTTATGTGACAGTGATGAACAGAGTTGTTTTATGGATTAAATGAGAGCATATGTGTCTGGCACACAGGGTTAAATAAATGGTGCTTATTCATGTGCCAATTAATAAACTCTAGGCTATCTAAATTCTGGGGAATAAGTTATTCTAGACTGTGGAGAGTTTACACTTCTGAGAGCCACACATTTTTATTCCATTGGAAATCTTTCCCAAATGGGTTATCATGATCCCTACTTTTTAAACGAACCCAGTTTCACTTTTTCCTTGATGGCCCACAGACATCGCTATGAGTAATAGTGTTTGATGCCCTTAGGGCCTGCTGAGTTGCTGGGCCTTCTGTAAAAGAGCCAGTTCCTTTCAAACTGGGTGTAAAGTAAGAGAAAGTACTGTTCAAGTAAGAGGCTTGATGGGACATTGTGGCACCCCTCTGAGCTGCCTACAGGTTCAGGAGAGAAGGCTTTTGGCTCTCAGCTGGTCTCCAGGCAGGTAAGGCTGCTGGGAAGCTGAGCTCCAGAAGCCCCAAGGTGTGACTGGGTTGTGTGTTCCTACCTGAGCACATGTGGAATGGTACCACCAGCCTTCCCTCTCGGCTTTACGTTTTGTAGTACGGTTAAGGTTTGCAATACGGCCAATGTGAACTTATTTATACCAAGGAGTATACATCTCTGCCTGGGCCCAGAAGACAGTACGTAGCAGCGGGAAGGGAGGAACCCACTGCTGCTTCCTCCCTTGTCATCTGAAGTAATCTACTTATCCACAACCGCCAGAGATACACCCTGACACCTGCCCACTTGTGTGTGTACATAGCAAGTGGCTAGAGAGAAGGGCAGGGCTTATCGCTAACCTGGATTTCCAGCTTGCTCCACATCCTGGCACCATCCTTACTCCTGCTTTACCCATGAATATCAAGCCAAGATCCACTGCTTAGAGCCGCATGCTCACCCGGTGCTTTACGCAAGCACTGCCTGAGCAGCTGCCTGCACTGGGTTCTGCTCTCGCTGCAGTCTTATGTAGTGACTTCAAATGTCTAGTCAGACCACTTAGGTTCCAATCATGCCACAAGCACTTCCTGGCAGAGTTATCCTAGACAAATGACCTAAACTGCCTGAGCCTCAGCGTCCTCATCCATAAAATGGATCAACTGCCTATTCAGGTTATTGTGAGACAGTAATCTAACAGTGCAGGGCTATGTGAGCTATGATGATTCCCAAGAAGAAGAACACATTCAATGCAAGCACTTTGCAAACAATGGATTCCTTTAGTTCTTGCTACTCTATTGGGAAAAAGATATTATTTCTTCCTTTTAACAAATGAGGAAATTGAGGCTCTGATGGGTGACATGACTCTCCCAATGTCACATGACAAGTATGCCGGGTTGGGAAGAAGTAACTAGCTCCTAATGATGCTACACTGCTGCTGAGAAGCCGGCACGGGAACACCAGCCATCGAAGGTCAAGTGCCACAGCAGTGTGGGAAAAGCAGCAGGAGAGGGCAAGGCTTATTGCACAATAGCCAATACAGTGTCACCCTGTCCTGTCCCTGGGAACAGAGCGGCCGCTTGTCACTCAGGGCTAACAGATCCAAGAGGGGAGCTGACACTTTCCCATGTCACCAAAGCACAAAGCAAACATAACTTCACAACAGTGTCACAAAACTAAAAATGCCAATAGGACATGGGTGCAGGACTGTATCCAAACAGGGAAACACTCAGGAGTAAAGTCCCCCAGTTCCAGTCTGAAGTGGGGCAAGGCCAGCCTGAGACCCTAGCATTGAATGCCGGGCTGGGCCTGGCAACGGCCCAGAGCCACACAATGGCGGCATTGTCTGCCAGGGACAGGAACAAGCAGCAGGTGGGCGTGCACAACAACTCCAGAGGTTTTGAAACTGTGCCTTTAGGAAAATAAACCAGGCTGGTGAACGTGTTGGGGAGGGACTGGTGAGATCTTAAGGATGAGCATGTAGGCGCTTGCTTACTACACACGTTGGGTTAACCCACTTTCAGTGCCTATGATCCCCCCTTTTATGCACTCGGTTCTCTTGGGACAGGCATCGTTCTGCACCACATTCATAGTAAACACAACACTTTCCCATTCACTTCCTCACTTGGTCACCATCACCTATGCATGAGGGGTAGGTGCTTCTGTAGAGAGCCTACTGTGTACCAGGAGTTTACACCTGTGACCTCATCTATAATCTCTCCCTGCTGGAGTGACAGCTCCAGGAAGACAGGAATTTTTATCTGTTTTATTCACTGAATTTTTCCAAATATCCAATACAGTGCCTGGCACGTAGTAGGTGCTGACTAAATATCGGTTAAATAAGTGAATGATCATCCCCATTTTATATACTGGAAAACAATGGCTCTGAAAGGTGCACAGGGTCTCAGAGCTAAGAGCAGGGGCTACTCCCTTGGCCCCAGGCAGCCTGCCAGGAGCTCTCACAATGGCAGAGTTGCAGCCAGTTCTCCTGGGGCCTCCCTGGAGAATCAAAAAAGGGCAGGCGAGGATGAAGACGAAATTGCTCCTGCTTGTTTCCGAATAAAATGGGGCCCCTCAGCAGTGCTTCCTCTCACCCCCTCCAACCTGAGAAGTGAGACCGTAACAACTTTCAACCGCAGGTCTAACAGCTCCAAGAAAACCAAGTGTCAGAGCCCACTTGGAATTTTTCAAGTATTTCCTGGCCCTTCCCGTGTTCATTGGTCACTAATCCGGCATGCTCTCCTTCCAAGTGCTTCCTCTACGGCTGTGGTGGGGGTCGGGCCCTTCCTTGCAGGTCTGGGGGCAGCTGCTGAGCACTTTCACAGTAATCATCCCAAAACCCACAGGAGCTTCTCAGCGCTGCCTGGCAGGGCGGCCACACCTGAGGGGATGGTGACAACCTGGGCAATAATACAGGCCTCTTTCCAGTCTGCTTCTTAACTGACCTTTTACGTACTGGCCTCTATTTGGTCTTGCAAATCTCCACAGCTCCTTTCATCTGCACACTGACTCTGGGTAAAGAGATGCCAGCCACCGTGCCTCTCGGTCACTCCCATCCAGCCCAACTGCACCGGCTTAGCTTTCCAGGCACAGGCTCTTCCCCAGCCAGGACCCTGGAGTCCTGGGTGACCTCGGGCAGGTTGCTTAACCTCTCTGAGTCTCAGCTTCCTCTCCAGGGGATTTTGGACAGACAGAGGGAAATACTAGAGCTAAAGAACTTCACACATATTTGGGCACAGAGTATGCCAAGGTTTGTAACCTTGGGAAAACCATCCTTATGAGTCTCAGCTTCTACATCTTTAAAATGGAATGATGATCTATTATTCCATTGTCTATTGAGGGCTATTGTGTCTAATGTTTGCAAAGCTGCTTAACACAGTGCCCAGCACGTGTTTAATGTTAAATGTTAGTTCCCTTTCCTCCATGTCCCCAACCCATGAATCTCTCAGGCCCACCTCTCATACCATGGGCTCCAGGCTGCATTAAGCTTCAGCCCCACTGGTGGGTTTTCTGGCCTGGCATGTCCTCCCTCATCTCGTCCACTTAGCAGGACATTGCCTTCTCCTAGAAACCAACCTGGACTGCCAGGCTTCTTTCCCTTCTCTGAAACCCTACTGTACTTACGATTAAGCAACCCTGTGTGTCTGGCTCCCCAGCCGCTGTGCCTTTGCCCACGCTGTCTTCTCTGCAACCAGTACCCTCTACCCCACCACCTGGGAAACGCCTACTCAGTGTCTTAAAACCTAGTCAAGTGTCAATCCCTGCAAAGCCATTCCCAACCCACCTTCTCATTCCCAACACAGAATTATTTGTTCCTTCTTCTTGGCTCCAAACGCACTTTGCACATGCCTTTATCACGGCTATTATACCTACCTACTCACATCTCTCTCAATGAGGGCTTCTTAAGAGTAGAGAACAAGTTTTATACATCTCTGAAACAGTAAGATGGAGAACATTAGAAGCATTAGAAAGGTGAAGAAAGGTGCACAAGGTCACAGAGCAATGTCTGACTCATGGCAGGGGCTCAATAAACAAACACTTGCAACCCTATGCTCATAGCAGCGGAATTTACAAACAGCTAACATCTGGAAACAGCCCAAGTGCCCTTCAGTAGATCAGGGGATAAAAAAGCTGTGGTACATTTACACCATGGAATACTATGCAGCAGTAAAAAAAGAAAGATGTCTTACCCTTTGAGACAGCATGGAGGGACCTGGAGACTATTATGCTAAGTGAAATAAGCCAGTCAGAGAAAGACAAGTATCACATTACCTTGTGGAATCTAATGAACACAATTAGCTGATGAACAAAATAGATGCAGAGACATAGACACATGGAACAGACTGTCAAATATCAGAGGGAAGGTGGGGGAGGGTGGGTGGGAGAGAAGAGATTAACCAAAGAACTACGCTAAAGCTGAACTTAGCAAATTGAATATTCTAAAAAATAAAATATTTGCTTTCAAATTGTTTAAAATTTTCCCAATTCATTAAAATTTAATTGACACATAATGACCTGCATATATTTAAAATGTATAATTTGATGAATTCTAACCTAGATATGCCCTTGCAGTCATCACTACAATCAAAATAAACATTTCTACCAGCCCCAAGCACTTCCCCCGCAACCTTTATAACCCATCCCTCACATTACTGCTGTTGCAAGGCTAACACTGATTTGCTGTCATTATACCCCCTGGCCAGAAAGCCAGTTGCTAAAGCACTAGGCAAACACAGGTGAAACAGGAAATATTATGTTATTTCTTCCCTCATGGGGACGTGTATGAATATGCAAATTTAGGGGAGCAGGCTGAGCTAAAATGCTTTAAATGAGAAAAAGAGAATCCTGGGAGTGAAAGAGATGAGGTTTAGAGCTGGGAAGCAGGGAGTCTGTGGGGTGAGGTGGGAGGAGGGAGAAGCCCTGGAGACAAAAATCTAGGGGCATTTCATGAAGTGGTCCATGATCTGAACTGGCCCCTTTCAATAAAACCGATATTCTTACGGGTGCTTCCTAGGGCAAATGAAATCCTCAGGCAAACCAAGAGGTGCCAAGTCCTGCTTCCCAGTGGGTGCCTGTGCACCATGGATTTTAACCTTCCGAGTATCTAGCATAAACTTATACTAAGGATTAAGTGAGAAAAAGCAAGCACCTGTGAGCACACACACATAGGTATTTCATGAAGGGAATGATTATTCAGGAAGGCCCAGGTGCTCCAAGTCATTGGGCCTGGGGGACCTTAGAAAGCTTGACATCCTCATAAATGGTCAGAGAGCGCCATCCCATCGGGCAGAGAGGCACAGGGCCTGGTCAAGGCAGCGCTGGGCCACTTGTGGGAAAGTTGTGTGGCAAAGCCTTAAAAATCTCTGGAGGGCAGGCAGTTCCCAGCAGTGGCTGGCACTGCCCTGCCTGTTCCCCAGTTGGGAGCCTCCTTCCTTTCTCAGCAACAACTCGGCCAAGGGACTTGGCCTCGGTGGAGGTGGCCGTTGTGCCCTGGGCCCCTCTCCAGGCCAGATGTCAGAACTCTCAGGCCTCGGCATGTAGGGCTTTTTTGCGTTTTGTATTTTTGGAATAGGCTTTTCCTAGGAAGACTAAACGATACCAAGCTGGCACCCAGGAAAGAAGAAGCGGCTCCCCTACCCTGGGGACAACCTGGCCCAGAGCACAAAAGAACGGTTTGCACAAAGATACTATTTATTTTACAAAGTCCTGGAAGCAAGCCCCGATTGATTCATCTCCAGAGAAGAATAAAGTCCTAACTGCAGCTCAGCCTCCCATCTGCAGTGGCCACAATTTATAAAGCTATGTGATAGACATGATGGAATCTGAGCCTCACCGTGATCTGGGGAAAAAGGGAGGTGGCACATGCTCCCCATTTCATAGATGAGGAGGAGAGAGCTGAGCTGGACAGATCAGCATCAGCATGGCAGCCCCATATTCTAGCTCAGTCTGGCCACCCAGGTGTCGCAGGGCAGTTACAAAAATCAGGCCCAGCCATTAGATGGCCACGATGGGGAGAGATTTCTAGGACGAAACTGAGGGGAGTCTTGTCTTGTGAGAAAACGGGAGTTGGGATTCTGTGTCTACTCAGCCAGGGTCAGCAGGAGGTGGAAATCCCCGTGCAGTAAGAGAATGCTCATCGAAGCTCAGAGCCACATGCTATGGCCTCATTCTACTGAAATATCTATTTTTAACAACCTTCCTCAGAAAGAAATCTCTTCCACAGGGCAGTGAGCCTAGATCCCGGAGCTGAAAAGTAATAATAACCCAAAGACACCCCCGTTCCTCGCGCTTCGCCTGGGGTGGGGTTAGACATCTAAAGCAAAGGACACAGCAGTGCCCAGAACCCCAGCAGCCTTCCCCCTCTAATGAGCCAACACGCCCGGAGGACGGAGGCAAGGAGGAGATGGAAAATACTCAGAGGGCTCCATAGAGCTGCTCACATGGAAAACAGCCTCAAACTGCATCAAAAGGTACCTGTGGGGGGAGTTTTTTCCTACAGCATTTCATACCAGCATCAGTCATGTCCTTGCCGATACAGAATACCTACTCACCCGAGCAAATGTTTTGGGGGCTTAAACGCTTTACAATCCATCATTCCAAGGTCAGTTATGCACAGTCATCACTAAGCAAATAAGAGCAGCACACTCTTCCGGGGAAAATAAGCTCTTCCTAAAGCTTACAAGGTTCCTGTCACCTAGGGAGGGGGACTTGGGGGAGGGGCAGGGAGACATATGGGGAGGAGGAGGATACACTGCATCATTTTTTTTTTGCAAGTTAAACAGACCACATTCAAGTGACCATTCTGATTGTCAAACCAGAACGCTACTCTGCCAGGAGCCTCAGGACCGCCTTCAACCTCAGGGTTGCACTAACAAGCAGGCAGAAGGTTAAGGAGGCATAAAGAAAAGAAACACATCTTGCCTTTTTGCTCGGTGTTGCAAGCTTCCACATGGTCTCCCCACAGGAAGCAGAAAGCCAGGGAGGTAGCTGCTGCGTGGCTGGAAAGATCCCATCCATGTTGTCTGGCCAGGGGTGGGAGAGGTCAGGATGGGAAATCACTTCAAGTTGCCCCCAGACAAACCCCCTCTGCTGGGAGGCCCTCTGAGTACTGCCTTATGGCTGTCAAACCCTCAGCAGAGGTCAATCTTCCTCCCCGGTTGGAGACCTGCCACACCTGTTGGCATCCTCCACCTTCCTGATCATGGCCTTTGGTGTTTGCAATTGTATTTTTTTCAGGCCATTTACAACTTCCAAACACATCCTCTCTACCTGCTCTAAAAATACACCCCTGGGCCCGCACGCAGCTTTGAGGACACAGGAAACAAAAAGCAACAAGGAGGTGGCAGTTAATACCAAGAAGCGTTCTGCAGATGGAAGATTGGCTTGGAGCCCTCGCGTTCCCACCTAGCAGAGAAGACAGACAGCAGCCATCTCTAAACACAGTCCCAATCCAAGCAGACTTCATCCTCTCTCCCCACAGGCACTGCCAGAGTCCCTCGAGGCTGCTTACCACTTTATAATGGTCACAGGAATCCCAGCTTTGGCCCCGGGTGGGAACCCACAAGTTGATGCTTATGGGCATGGCTTGACCCACAGCACGGTCCCGGCAGTCCACGGCCTGCACCCTCTCGGGGTGTCCAGTTCAAAGGACTGTGGAGGCGTGTGAAGCCTCGAAGGTTAATTTTAGCTGAAGTCACGCTCCCGCCGCGGTCAGATTTTCTTACACAGGCCACCTCCTGAATAGCGGCAGCTTATGTTACCCCAGCCCGCTGGGCGGCCCTCTGGCCCTGGGCCCTGACTGCAGACAGCTACAATTCTTCCCTCTCCATATCCCCACCAAACTCCCTTTGCCCTCCAAAATAACCTGACTCCCCGGGCTTACATTAAAGAAAATAAATCACAATTCCTTTGCTGCCCCAGGCAAACAAGCTTGGGGATGGCACCCCACCCCCTTCTCTCCCTCGCCCACACATCGGAGAGGCTGAGAGGCTGGGCAAGGAAGCTCCAGGCCAAGGGGCTGCACAGACTTCACTTGAACTAGGCAGCGGCTGCTGAGGCCACACAAGCGCAGAAGCCCGGTGTGCTTTAATTTTCTGCAGTGAGGTTTTGACCGCCTTTGTCTGTGCTGCTGGTAGTGTGGTGCCCACACGTGTCTCATCTCTTTCCTGTCACTCACTCTGTCAAAAGGAAAGATCGCACTGCCGCCCTTCCATTTCTCTAAAAGGCTGACGAAGGAAAGGAATCTGCGTGTTTCCACCCAAAGATCTCACTCCGGCAAAGGAAGAGAGTGTGGGCCCTCATTCAGCTCAGCAGAGGTTTGAAAAAGCTATCTGGGCCTTTGCGTGGCAGCCGGACCCCAGATCTCAGCACTCACTGGGCGAGTGTAGATGCAGGAGGAAGGTCACCAGGAACAGCCCATTTCAGGCCCCACTTCTCGCCAAAATCAGTGATTGGGACCCAGGAGCTGACGGAACCAGTTTGTGCAGGAGTTGCTGGCCAGATGGAAGTCTGTTATGCTCTTGAGATGGCCTCCTCTCAATGTGGACAGGGCCATGGAAACGCTATGGAAAAATTAAACAAATCCAGAGTGGCCTACTGAACCTCCAAACAAACGCTATAGCCGATAACCTTGCAGCATTTGAATAGGCGTGAAGACCACACCCAAAACTGCTCCCTGTGGGATGCCATGCCTTGCCTTTGCCCCACTGAGGTCTACCTGCTACACTCCCATGCGGCCTAGGCTTCTCCTTCATAAGACTCATCATGCCAGTAATTATTTCCTGCACTCAGGTATTTATGGAGCATGTGCTCCATGGCACATACTCTTCTAGGCTCAGAGGAGTCAACAGTGAATAAGAAAAGTGCTCTCCTGGGGTTTTAATCTATTGAGGATGAGGGGTGGCAGAGAGAGATAAAATGGTGATAAACTAATGAGCAAGCTGGAATCAGAGAATGATAAATGCGATGATAAAAATGTAACAGAGAATGAATGGTGAGGAGTGGAGGGCTAATACTATGGGATGGAAGTCAAGAATGGCCGCTCTAGTCTGGCCTATATAGCTCAGTGGTTGAGCGTCAAACTAGGAACCAGGAGGTCACCAGTTGATTTCCAGTCAGGGCACATGCCCAGGTTGTGGGCTTGATCCCCGATGGAGGCGTGTAGGAGGCAGAACGATGATGTTCCTCTGTCATTGATGTTTTATCCCTCTCCCTTTCTCTCTCTCTAAAAATCAATAAAAACAAATAAAATAAAATAAAAGAATGGCCTCCCCAATGAGGTGATGGTTAGAGACCTAACTAATAAGAAAGAGACAACCAAAGTCTCAGGGGAGTGGTTCTCCCAGACCAGCAGTAACAGCATCACCTGGGAAGGTATTAGAAATGCAGATTCTTAGGGCCGCTCCAGACCTCCTGGATCAGAAACACTGGGGAGAACCCCAGCAACCTGGCTTGAACAAGCTCTCCAGGTGACTCTCAGGCACACTACAGTTTGGGACCCACTGATCTTGGGGAAGAACATTCCAGAGGGAGGAGTCTTTAAATAATAGGAACCCCCCAGCCATCAGCCCTGTGCCTAGCTGACAGCCGTGGGCAAACTATGGCCCGCGGGCCGGATCCGGCCCCTTTGAAACAAATAAAACTATTGAAAAAAAAGACTGTACCCTTTTATGTAATGATGTTTACTTTGAATTTATATTAGTTCACACAAACACTCCATCCATGCTTTTGTTCTGGCCCTCCAGTCCAGTTTAAGAATCCATTGTGGCCCTCGAGTCAAAAAGTTTGCCCACCCCTGGTAGCACATGGTAGGAATCCAATAAATATTTTTTTCACTGCTTGCCCAACTTAAAGTCCCAGTTCCCTGGAACCCAGGTGAAAATGACAGAAAGATATAAATCACAAGTGTTATGTCCTAAAACTCCAGCAAAAGCACCCACAAAGGAAGAGAAGGAGGTCATTTAGAATTTCCAGGTGGCCAGTGTGAAGCTTTATTTAGTGCCTGAAACAGCCAGCCGCTAAGATCGACTCTTCCCAATCTAATAAAACTTGGCATCACCAAGTTGGCAATTAGATTTCCTGTAAAAGGCTAAATGCGGTGGCCGTCTGCTTCCTGGTTCTGAAACTCAGTAAGAAAGGCATTAGTGTGTGGCAGCTGGGATAATCACTTAATTGATCTTCTCCAACCATAGAAGCCTCCTTTCCCCGATACAACCCACTGAATTGTAAATCAGTGTCACCTTCAATGAAGGCAGGAAAAAGCACCCTCCTCCCCAAACCAAATTGGAGTCAATTTCCTAATGAGGCCTCAGTGAGACTATAAATGGGTGCTGCCACTTCCCCCCTCTGACCCCCTCCCCGGCCACCCACACAGCCCCATCCAGGCCAGTGGGAGCTCCAGTGACATGCAAAGCAGGAAACAAGGGGCTTCCCATGGTAGGGGCACCACAACAGAAAGGACATGGTTTCCCATGTCAACCAGACCCGACTGAAAGCCCCAAATTGGATGCTATTTCAAAAGCATCTGGAAAGGCATCTGGCATAAAGGAAGGGTTCAATAAATCATATTTGTTTTTCTCCTCCTCATTAATGCTATATGTAATTTCACTCTTTATGCAACAAGTATTTATTGAGTACCTACTATGAATCCTTAGTAGAGAGAGAAAGATGGAGCTTGCTGTCTTAAGAGAGTGACAACGTTAATCAAACAAGTATGTCCAATAAAAATACTATAAAAAGGTGTCAGAAGGAAAAAGTGGTAAATGCTATAAAGATGAATACGTACTTATTCACCTAAGCCTATACAGAAAAAATTCCAATTTAGAGCTTATTAAAATACAGATTTCCAGGCCTCGGGTAGGCATCTAACTCAGCTCAGGGCATGGACCCTGGCACAGAGGTATGTTTAATAAGCTTTGGGGGCTGGGGTGGGGGTTCCTTCCTTGTAGGAGTGGAATGTCACAGACAAGCTAGGGGGGAAGGTTAGAATAATCCATATGATAGTTGATTAGAGTAAATGATTACAAATTAAGTTCATAAACTAAGTGATACTACAGTTTATCATTATAAATTATATACTGATCTACATAGTAGATCAGTATCTATAAACTAATGTTTAGCTTATTCTAGATACAATATTTGTAGGTATGTGTATATACATGGGTTAGTATACACAATTTTCTTATTCTGTGAACTAAAAATGTCTACAAACAATAACACCCTGGCAACAACATAGTCACTGCCGGTATCTGGGTTTCTAATACGATTTCCCAGTACAAGGAACCAGGGATCCTTGGAGAAATTGCTGATTCTTGGACTGAGATGGAAAATATTCAAGACAGGCCTGGAGCATGTTACAGTGCAGAAGGTAAGGCTGTGTCCCCACACCAAAGCACACTGATGGGGGTATGTCAAAGGGACACAGGAGCTGATGGACAGAGCACCCGGCAGTCAAAGTTGAAACAATTTGAGCAACAAAATTAATAAAGTAGGATTGGATTAAAACCCAATCTGAAACAAATATTCATTATTCCATGCTTCTATAAATAACTGAATAACTAACTAACTAGGGAGAATAGAAAAACCTCCCATGTAGAAAGAATTTTAGGTAATTCACATAGTTACTCTACTCTCAAAGAGGCGGAGATGCACGGCCCCTTCTGAAGCGTGGGCTGCACAGAGAACTGTATGGAAAGGAGGGAAGAGTAACCCTACAGCGAGAACCTGACCAGCACCACCTCAGCCAGGTGACCAAGATTAACTTCAACATCATCAAGTCACGTTGACGGCATGTACCCTTAATAACATGTGGTGAAAATGGCACTTTACCTCTGGGGTCTTTCTCTCCAAAACCACGGCACAGTCCAATCATGACAAAAAGCATCAGACAAGTCTCAACAGGGCCAGAGACATTATGCAAAATACCTGACCAGTACTCCTCAGAATTATCAAGGTCATCAAAAACAAGGCACATTCAAGGAACTGTCACGGCCAAGTGGAGCCTAAGGAGACATGACATCTTAATGTAACAGGGTGGGATCCTGGAACAGGTAAAGGACAGTAGATCAATAAGTAAGGAAATCTGAATAAGGTATAGACTTTAGTTAATGATACTGTTTTCTTTTTTATTGATCGATCGATTGATTTGAGAGAGGGGGGAAGGGGGGCAGGGAGGGAGAGAGGGAAGGAGAGAGAGACACATTGATTTGCTGTTCTACTTATTTATGCATTCATTGGTTGCTTCTTGTAAGTGCCCTGATGTGGAATAGAACCCACAACCTTAGGGTATTAGGAGGATGCTCTAACCCAGTGGTCACCAACCGGTGGTCCGTGGACCACTGGTGGTCCATGAGGTCCGAAAGGGTGGCGACCGCTGGTTTAAGGAAACCTTTAGAGCAGCGGTCGCCAACTGGTGGTCCATGGACCACTGATGGTCCGTGAGGTCCGAAAGGTTGGTGACCGCTGCTCTAACCAATTGAGCTACCCGGCCAGGACATCAGTGATACTGTTTTAATACTAGTTCATTAACTTCATATGAGTTAACAATAGGGAAAACGGAGTGTTTGATACATGGGAACTCACTGTACAATCTTCACCACTTTTCTGTAAATTTAAATCCAGTCTAAAGTAAAAAGTTTATTTTAAAAAAATACAAAGCTCCATAGCCTGTTCAAAAAGCCAATTCTTAAACTTCAGTGGATAGCACATGGATAGCCATTTCAAGGGCAGAATGCTTTGCCTGATGTTAGATTTGGGACAAAATTTCAGAAACATCATTTACTTGGACACACACACACCATACATAGGTATACTATAAAGTTTATAGCCTAGTTACTATATACAATAAACTCTTCCTGCAGGGTTGAATTTCCTAGGATGCTCATTAGTAACCTTAAGGATAAAAGAACTTAACAAAAAAAGAAGGCATTCAAAACTCCAGGTTTTGCTTTGATCCTTTCAAAAGGACCATGAAAGAACTATTTGTGCCCAAAGAATAAGGCTGGGACTCTCCCAGTTAACAACCCTAGGCCCTCACTCAAAAGATCCCAATTGTCCTTAAAGATTCCACAATTGATTCTTCCTTACCTTTCAAAGAAGGAAATAGAAATGCCTGAGGTTCCCCCAAGTGAACCAGATCAAAACGTGTTGTGAGGCATTGTAATTAATAATGTACGTCAGGGAACACCAGGTCCTAAGGACTTCAGTAGAGCAAAAACGTCTCCAAGATGAATTTAATACTCAGTGGCCCATGTTCTGAAAATGTTTAAGAGGAATAAAATAACCACCATATGATTGGTAGCATAAGCCAGCTTTTTACCAGCAATAGGTGGCAGCATTTCTGTTCTCTGGGCCACATTCTAAACAGTTGTACAAGCTATTAATAGACAATTAGAAGACACGGGTTTTTCAAGGTCCTGCCACATCCCTGTTTTCCATTAAAGGATAAACTCTTTCTACAAATCACTTTTGCCAGAGATAACAAAATCACATCTCTCTTATTCACAACAACAAAAGAAAAAAATAATAAAGTGACAAATTAATTTCCCCAAACATAATAAAACTAATTTAATCACTGCATCCTGGCCATCTGCTTCATAGATGTAAATCTAACTGCATTTTCTGCTGCCTGATAACTTGCTTAATTTAGTTAGCTCGTGTGACCCTGCTTCTGTGAGCAGTTCTCAATGAGACCGCCTCTTGTTGGCTTCTGGACACAGAACTGGCTGAGCCAGAATGTTTCTCCGTGGAGCAGTGATGGGGCAGGGCAGCCCCTCTCCAGCTGGCTGCCCATCCACAAATAAAATTTTAAAGAAGACAGCTAAGATGGCTAGAATTTCAGCTGACCTGAGCTGGATAGTGGGTACCACTGGGCACTTCCTAGGTGTCAGGCATTAAGTAAGCCCTTTATATACACTTGTCACATTTAATCCCACAATCTTCGAGTTAGTTTCTATGACTAGTCCTATTTTCTTCACGAGGAATCTGAGGTCTGGAGAGGTTAAAACGCTCGCTTAAGGTCTTAAAACCAAGCCAGTCTGACCTGTCAGCTCAAGCCATTGGCCCCCATGCATGTGAGCCACTTAGGGCTGCTTCTACAAAGCCTGGGCTTAAACAGAGGCCCCGCAGAGGAAGAATGGGGCAAACATGCAAATTGCAGGATTCAAAGGAAAATCAGAGTGCCAGTTTCTAGATTTTTCCTCTCCATTGGATGGGGGATGTAAAAAGAGATGAAAGTGTGGAGAGAGGGGACTCTTTGATAGGAGCGTATCCTTGGAGAACCATGTGCTATGAGCACATCTTCTATCCACCCACTCAAACCTGGGGGTGGGGTGGGTATGAGCTTCAGTGGGGTTGCTGGGGAGTCCGGCACGAATGTTCCGCAGTGAGGGATGCTGTGGTCTGAGATCTAACCCCTGCCCTGAGAATCTGGAGGGAGAGAGCGGGTGCAGAGTCAGGAGACCAGTACAGGCTGGGATTGTATGCTTGGAGAACCATTAGGGCAAAGGGATTGAGTGTCACTTTGGAGAGAGTGCACACCAGCATCCATCTTAGGTCCTAGGAAGGAGCCCTTGAATGCCCCACAAAAGAAAGACACGGGATTTCAACAGAGTAGGACACCAACCTAGGCAGGCACCATCCAAGGAAGCGTCTTTCCTCTGCACAGTCCCCTGGGTATGGAGGAGGGCCGACTGCTTCCCTCTGCAGGGTCCTGACCCGAGTTCAAGTGTGCGGCTTGGATTAGTCTTGTAAGGGGACATTCTAATATCTCATCTGAGACTATCTTTGCAAATTATTGTGACCACAGGACTGTCTATGAGAGAGAGAGAGGAAAGACCATGGCCAGCCAGAGCTGTCATCCATGGTAGGGATAACACTCAATGAGCTTTGTCCACAGTCTACATATTCCACTGGCCCAATATGCTGGTGACGTAAAGTCTCCATTCCAGCTTCATGTTTGAGTTCCCTGGGGAGCTTTTAAAAAACACAGATGCCCAGGCCCACCCTCAAAGGGTATGATTCAGCAGGTTTGCATGACCCACACAGTTGCCTTTCTTTTCAAAGGTCTAGGGCAGTGGTCGGCAAACCGCGGCTTGAGAGCCACATGCGGCTCTTTGGCCCCTTGAGTGTGGCTCTTCAACAAAATACCACGTGCGGGCGTGCACGTACAGTGTGATTGAAACTTCGTGGCCCATGCGCAGAAGTCGGTTTTCGGAAAGGAGATAGACGAAACAAGTATACAAGATGAGTGTGGATGGGAGAGTTGGAAGGGGTCGACCTCAGCGAAAGTACCTGAATAGATTGAGGACGTTTTTAGCAAAGGCCAGCTTAGGAGTACCCTAATTAAGTTAATAACAATGTACCTACCTATATAGTTAAGTTTAAAAAATTTGGCTCTCAAAAGAAATTTCAATCGTTGTACTGTTGATATTTGGCTCTGTTGACTAATGAGTTTGCCGACCACTGGTCTAGGGAATCCCAATGCCCAGTCAGGGTTCAGAACTCTCAGCTCACAATCTACATATAGACACATGGATAATGATCTTTGAAAGGGGAAAGGAGGAGCATTTCATCAGCACCCAAGGTACTTCTTAATATTTAGAAAATCTGTACTATACAGTGGGAAGGGCATCACAGTCATGGAATATGTCCCACGAGGGCAAATATGTCCCACTCCGGCGGGGCTCCAGCATTACCTTTTCTAATCTATCAAAGTATTGGCGTATGGTTGCAGACAAGAAGTACGAGAATGTTAAAATCAATTCTCCACTCACTCCAGAAGGAATCTCAGCTTAAAGATAAGAGAACTGAGGTTCAGACATGTTCTATTTGCCTCATGTCCAGCAGTTAAGAAGGAAGGTTGACATTTGACCTGGACCTTCTGCTTTGAAAAACCAGGTTCTTAAGACTCCTGTCCTTCTTCCTAAGACTCCACATGGACGCAGAGATCAAGACGTACTTTCCCCAGCCCCAGGCCCGCTCGAGTGCCAAAGTTTAAGTTGAAGAAGTGCAGGTAATTGAGATGAAAGGGATCTGATGACAGCAGAGGTGACGAATGCAAGATCATTTCCTACCCAGAACATCAATGTCAAGGCCACTGAAAAATAGTTGTCACATACCAACCACGTGGTATCCCTTTGATGGAGAAACAGAACTCAGGAAAAGAGTATTTTCCAGTAAGAAGTTCACGGAGAATTCAGCCATGTATAAAATACATTAGCTTAGAAAGCCAGAAGGAATTTTGCGTGACATTTTAGGGCCTTGTTTATTTTCATCTAAGAGTGTGGGAAAGAAATTCTATAAAGACGGAACACTGTGGCTACTAAGGCAAACTCAGCATGAATGAACTTTTAAAAAGTGCATGTTCGATCAGCCCCAAGTGAATGAACTATCAGGTGACGAAATAAATAAACAAAACCCTCCGTAGTGACATTCCAGGTTCAGAAATCAGACACGCATGGCTTCATGGAAATTGTCCAGGCTTTGATTCCAGGAAGAAGTTGGTTTGCATTCTGGCTCTGTCACTAACCCACTGCCCTGGGAACTCTGGGCAAGCCATTAAGCCTTTTGGCACCCAGTGTTCTCTTCTGTGAGATGGAGATGTGAACCCCTGGTTTAGAGGGATGCTGGCGAGGGGGCGGTTGAGGGGTGCCAGGGACAATTCCAGCAGCCAGACACAGGAGACCCTTCAGATTTCACAGCTCATCTTTTTGAAGAAGCTAGACCAACACCGTGAGATATTTCAAATAAATAGAAAGAGACAGCCCGATAAAAGGTGGCTTCATGGCACATGAAATTTTAATGTCAGTGACAGTTCAGGTTTGGCCCTGGTCAATAGGAACCATAAATAGCTGTCACCTAATGGCCGTGTCCTCTTGAAAATGGGTTATTCGTCTGAGTCCATCTCCCAGAGGACAGCTGCAAATACCATCAATACTGGCACTAAGCAACAGCCTTATTTATAGCCAAGGGACAGATTCCAAAGATAGAAGAGGTCACGGAGGCTGAGTCCTCCCGTTATCCAAACTCCCAAATTCCTAGAGGGCTGCGAGGTGAGGCAGGAGAGCAGGTCTTACAGGACAGTCTCCAGGCAGTGGGAAAACTGTAGATAAAAGTGAGAAAAACTACAATGTAAGGAGAGATTTGAAAAGAAAGAAGCCGTGAAAGGAGAAAATGTGGGTGATGCCACATATGCCCAGTGCAGCTGAGTTAACCACCAACATCAATGAGACTGCCCCATCTCTCAGCTAATCCCTCACCTTTAACAAGTGGAGAACTCTCGAAATCGACCAGCATGCCTCTACATTCAAGCAAGGGCCAGGAAGTCCTCGCTGGCCACACTTGCTGTGAAAGCATTCTCTAGGACCTGCAGAATCAAGTCCCAAAACCTCAACTTGCCTTTCAAGAACTGCTACCTAAGCTGGTGCCCGATCTCCCACTCCTCCCCTCCACTTCAGCCCAATGCAACTACCGGCAATCCCTCACAGACAACCACCGCTTGCCACCCTCTGGGCATTTACTCCTGAGGTGGGAGTGCCAAGTTTTCACAACTTGGGATCCTGTGTATTTCTCAAAGAGCAGTTGGTGCAAAGACCACCCTTTTTCTCAAAAAATTTCCTTGGGCTGTTCATGCAGGTACTCCAGTGTCTTGGCCCTATTTCACATTTTGTGGTCTCCGAGGGCAGGATCCAGGATCATTTTCTCCCTATTCCCTTGCAAGTTCAGGGCCAACTCAAGTGCCAATAAGTGTGTATAGGATGAATGGTGAATGGATGCATGGAAAGATGGAAGGAAGGAAGAAAGGCAGGACAGAAGGAAGAATAGATGGATGTGATGGATTGTAAAGAAACCAGCAAGAAACACATTATCCACTGTGTCATTTGTCATCCAGTACAGCCAGGAAATGGAATGTTCTGGTTATCACAATATTCTGATTAATAGAGTGCTCCTCCCCAATACCATTCACAGATTTGACCACTGACCACCTCAAGATTGGAATAAAATCCACCTTGCCTTTCACATGAAATAAACAAGACTGTCTTTTGTTGAGAATTCACAACACACTTAGATGTCTTGCAAGAATCAAGCTTAGGAATTGCAGGATCGCCACTGTACTGTGCTGTGTGAGAAGGATGGTTTGCAAAACACCGACTAAAAGAGTCCTAGATAACTAGATGTATGTTTGGTAAAAACCATAATTGAAAATAAGTAATTTTTCTAGATTTCTTCTTCAGTGGAGGCCTACAAAATAAAAAAAAAAGACTACAAAGTCCCATAAACTTCGTATGAACAGTATATACTTTCACCAGACGACCCTACAAATCAGTAGAGACACAAAGAAAACACACGGAACCCCATGAGGTCTGGCTCTTTCCACTCTGACTCAATGAGCAAACCTGAATTTAGAAAGTCAGTAGAAGAAGTCACTAAGTACGGTGGCCACAGATAACATTATAACCTCTCGCTCGTGTCTTGACCTTAATCCCAGCCCTCCCCTGCCTCCAAGCCCTCCTTACCCTCGCCAAATGTTCCTCGACAAGGCCCACACTTGACCACTCCCCAATCCCACCAGCCTCCGATGGGGTGAGGCAGAGGAAACAGGGGTCCAAGGAGCCAGGTGCTATAATTTTTAACCTGACACCTTCCAGGCTCGCAGGTAGCAGAACCGGTTCTGCGTACACAGTTTCCTCATCACAGAGCAGAGAGAGAAGAGTGAGGGCTTCCTGGCCTGTGCATTTTCCTGCACCTCTGGGGAGTCCCAAGTATTTATCTCATAGGTCTCTTTCGCCAGCTCTTCCTGGTGCCAGGCTCTCTGCTCTCTATCAATGAATTATATGCAGTATCTCAGTTCATCCTCACAACATCTTTTGAGGCAGAAATGACTGCCCCATTGTACAGATGAGGAAACGGACACTCCAGATGGGCAAGTGACTCTCCCAAACTGCACAGGATTTGAACCCACATCTGTCCCACAAATGCTCTCTTGTCCTCTGCCCTTGTCCCCCTGTGCCAAACTGAGTAGCTATGGCAGCTTCTGAAGCTAGAGAGGGCCAGCAGAGGGTGGGCTGAAATGTTTCCCCTGCCTGGGTCCCGAGGCAAAGCCGACACCGTGAGCTCAGAGGCCCCATCTGAGTTGAACAGATGCACTGGCGATTCCATTGTATAGTTTTGATCTATGGCACCAGCACCGTGTGCCCACCTGGGAGTGTTTTGGTGCCAAGAATGAACAGAAGGGAACGTATTGCAGAAATATTAACCTTGGCAGTCTCTTGCCACGGGAAACCGCTGGCTGAGCTTTAATGAAATCTTGTACATGAGCAGAAACATCTGTATCTTTGGTAAAAATGAACCCCAGCCTGAACACACAACCATCTTTGCAAAAAAACACGACACACCTAGAGAGGGATGGAAAGGAAGCCTTTCTCTGTGATCAACATGACTGTTTATAACAGTCAGGGAGGGGCTCACCTCTGTCTGTGTTCTCTAGTCAGGCTTCTTAGCTTCTTGAGAACGAAGACATCTTCTAAATCTGTGTAACTTTCCTAGTGGGCAAGCAAAAGTCCTGCAAACTGCTTGTCCCCACTGACTCCTTCTTGTCCCCACGAAACCGTTCCCTGGGATGAATAAATACTGACATACTGCTTTGAGCCTCGCCAGAATAATGAAGCCTAATTGCTTTAAGTGTCCTGAATTAATCATTCATTCAAGCCAAAACTAAGAGCATGGCCATTGTCTTATTTAAAAGTGGCATGGCTTGGTGGTGAGCGTCCTCCTATGAACCAGGAAGTCATGGTTCAATTCTTGGTCAGGGCACCTATCCAGGTTGTGGACTCAATCCCTAGTAGGGGGCGTGCAGGAGGCAGTTGATCAATGATTCTCTCTCTCTCTCTTTCTCTCTCTTTCTCTCTCTCTCTCTCTCTCTCTCTCTCTCTCTCTCTCTCTCTCTCTCTCCTTTCTCTCTGAAATCAATAAAAAAATATATATTTTTAAAAAGGTGTAGCAATAAGCCAGTCCACAGACCACAGGCCTCAGAGGCCACTGTATAACTAGGAAGCATGGCATCTCCTGCTAGGGGGCCTTTCCTGAAAAAACAAGCAGCAGGAGACCTCCTGAACCCCAGAACCAGACAGTCCTCTCCCCATCTCCCTCCTCCCGGTGCACAAATCCCCTGTACCAGCCCCAGCTAAGTGTCTGCAGGGATGAGGACCTCTCTGACCCTAAAGAAGCCATTCGACAATGCCTCAGAAAGCTCTTCCTGCACTAAATTAAATTTTGGTTTTAGTTTGGTGGAGAGATCCCCAGAGATTAATTCTTCCAGCCCTTCAGAGATAGAAGGTGGCATAATGTGTCTCCCATGAGTCTTTATATAGTAAAAGAGTCTCCCATAGACACTCTTCATAGAGCAGGGCTTTGGTTCTCCCACACCCTGGCTGCTATCCAGAGAGTGGGTAGCGATGGATAATGATGACAGTGATGATTATAAAAATATAAGCCATGATCTCAACTCTTATTAATTAAGCACACAGTATGTGGCACACACTATTCTCTGCACTTTAGAGGCACTTTTGGGTCCCCAGGTAACCACCCTGGGGGTTCAGGCCTATTACTCTGTTCATTTTATATTTTGAAGAACAGAAGCTCACAGGTGACATAACCTGTCCAGGGTCACAGAGCTAGTAAGTGAGGGTGTCAGGATTCGAACTCAGGCAGACTCCCTCCAGAGGCAGCCCTCGTTGTCACCATGTCAGAAGAGCCACATTCCAGCTCAGCCTCATCCTCAATGTGGTCGGCCTGGCTCATGGTATTCAGAGCCACTGATGTCCGTGTGCCTGACATCAAACTTCCCCTGGTGGAGACCTGGAGCCCAAAACCGCCTTCCACTGCTGGGAAGTCAAAGATCCCAAACAGGGCGGCACCTTTGCCTGCAGAGAAGTAACCATTAAAGAGGGCACAAGGACAGGAAGGGGGGAGGCGGTGGAGACAACCTGCTTATCGTTAACAATCTGGAGGCATGTGGGGCCTGGGAAGACATGACAAAGGGTGAGGTGCCAGAGGGCGACAGCGTGGGCCTCATCCCACAGCAGCACGGGGCTGCAAGGAAGCTGCTTTCCAGGAGCAGGAGGAGGGGCTGCTGGTCCTAGTCAGAGGTAGGCTGCCTTCTCACAGGCTGACTGTGTGTCCACCACTTTCCACTCCCCACGCCAGGATGGGACTCCGCCTGCCAAACGGGTTGGACTAAGTCACAGACAGTAAAAATGACCTGTCTGGCTGCCATGGCCCTGATCAAAGCTGACTCGTTTCAAAGGCCAACTGTCAGCAGCTTTGGAGATTGCAATCAGACAAGGCAAAATAAACTATAAAGTTACTTCAGGGGTTAAAAAAAAAACAACAAACCCTGAAAAAATAAAGTTTTCTTTTGTGCTTCTGAAATTCTGAGCTCCTAATAACTGCACGAGGGGACTTAGACACTAATTAAGGAATATGTTTGGGTCCCGGGGTAAGACCCTAATGTTCATGTGACCTCATGCTTGTCTAAGATGGGGAATTTTCTGAAGCTGTGAGCTTAAATAAATTACCCAAGGCAAGAGATCAGGCTTGGATCCCAGGTGTTTGGAGACTTCAACTTCGCTTCCACACACACTCACGTTTTAATCACAGTGCAATGGAAGCACAGAGGGGTTCCAATAGACACACACAAATGCACCTGTACATATATGCACACACGTGTGAGCACAAACACAAGTACGTGTGTGCGCACACGTGTATACACACACGTGTGTATACACACAAATGCGCACACACAGACACACACAGACCTCCATAATCCTTCCTTTTCACTCTTTCTTGAAAAAGACAGGAAACCTCCACGCTACTGAGCTAGAATCACACTAAGCTTAGACCCCAGAGTAATATGATTTAAAACAAGATCAGGGCCTGCATCTTTAGAGTACAGTTTGGTCAAAAGAGAAATTCACTGAGCAGGTCTTGGTTGTCTACGTAGAAATTGAATGAATTAACTTACATGGGATATGTTGGGGAAATTGGAAAATTTCCTTGCTTCCCAATCCTGTGAACTACGAATCCTACAGATATGCCTAGGAGGGGGCAGCCTTGCCTGGAGACTAACCGAGGTCCTCTCTTCCCCTGTGTGAGGCTGTGAGCCACCCCCAAGCACTGGAATGTCCAGAGGACCCACAACACCTGGGCTGGTCAGAGGTGGGCCAGTCCACTCTCTGTCTAGAACTGCCAGTGAGGACAGCATGCTTGATTGATTCTGCCCCGGGGGTGAGGGGGGGGGACAGAGGTGCCGCAGGGGCAATGGGTGGGGTGTTGGAGGGAAGCATGGTGAAACCATCCCTAATGTCACACCTGCATAAACAAACAAATGTGTCAATTTGGTAAAAGATGAGGGGCTCCCTTGGCTCCGGGATGCTGCCAAGATATGTTCTTCTATCCAAGTCTGAGGCCCTGGGCTGACGCCCAGGGACAGGCAGTTAAAACCATTTCTCCATTAAATTACTCTCCTGAAAAGGAGTGTGTTCCAGCCTCCTCTAGATTGCTGAAAGTCACACCAGGTGGGTCCACACCAGGTAGAGTCGCTCGGGGCTCTGGTGCCCTGGCCAATACACGCGGAATAAGGCAAGGGGGAGACAAAGGAAGGGGTCGGACAGCACCCACACACCTGTTGTCTTCTTGCTACTGCTGCTGCTTCTGGGACTCTGTACTCCTAAGAGATTGCAGATGCTCTGCAGGCAAAAGAAGCAAATGCTGGACTATCCTGGCAAAGGCAGGTGACAGACTTCCGGAAGCTCAAGGTGACAGCAGATGCCCTGGCCAGCACCCAAGTTGTCCAGTTT
Organism: Myotis nattereri; assembly: GCF_964212035.1. NCBI lineage: Eukaryota > Metazoa > Chordata > Mammalia > Chiroptera > Vespertilionidae > Myotis > Myotis nattereri. Next base: position 28,830,150 of record NC_138084.1, read on the forward strand.
CAGTTTAGGAGATACCAGATTCATTGTACATAGCGGGCAACTGATTCCCAACCGCATACTGCCTGTCTACCCTGAGACTCACTGGGTGGGTCCCTATAATTTGCTGCTGCTTAGCAGTTTAGGTGACAGGGACACAACAATGAGAATTTACAGAATTGACTCAGTGAAGATCTGCAACCTACAACACCCTCTCTTCTGCACTTTTCTAAATCCTATATACGTTTTCTCTCCTGGGAGTCCCCCACCAGGGAGCCTAGGATCTCTGGGGTCTTCACCAGTGTACTGGGGTCTCTGAAGTTCACAGTGGCATAAGAATGCTTCCAATTAACCAACAGGAAAAGGACGGCTGTACATGGCCACAGAGTGGGCCTTCAATAACTGGTGATGCGTGGATTTGGCCACTCCCTGTTGAAACTTTCAATATCACCCCCTATCTTCAGGGTGAAGTCCCAACTCCTTTGACCTTAGAAAAGCCTTTTAGGGCCCAGCCTGGGCTCACCTCTCCTACCTCACCTCCTTACTCCACTCCCTGAGCAGAGTGAAGGAGGTGGGTGCTGGAGGGGTTAGAAGAATGCCAGCTAGGGTAGTCTCAGTGTTTCAGATGTATAGGGGATTTTGCTTTCAAGGACCCAGAGATGAATGAGGCAGTCAGACACACTGGAAAAGCTACAGATTCTGAAGTCAGTTAAACCTAGACTTAACACCTCCAGCCCCCGATCTTCCACTTGGCAACCTCAGGGAAGTTACCTAATATATCTGAACCTCAGATTTTCTGTGTATGAACGAGTATCAATGCGAAGGGACCTACAAGATATTGTATGTAAAGTACTTGGAACAGTGAGAATTCTGAACCCCAAAGCCCTAACTCAGGCTTCCAAAGTCAAATTCCAACTAGAGCAGTGCTTGGTCCACAACAGGAAATAAGCGCCAACCCCCATCCTCAGCCTCCTTTCCAACAACACCCCCTGTACTTTCTAGTCATCCCCACACATGCACGAACCACCCTCTCCCCACATCTTTTAAAAGCCATTTTCCCACAACCAATGAGATTGGCAGTGAAGATTTCAATCCAGATTTATGAAAAACCATAACTGGAAGATTAAAATTCCAAATGTCATCTGGATAAGACGGGCCAGATGCTTGAAGAATTGCAAAAGCCTCGAACTCTTTGCACTGGCAGAGAAGTGGGAGTTGTCAAGAAGCTCACGTCAGAGGGTTTACTCTGTTGAGAAGGGAGCGTACTTCCTCTGTGAGAGAAAATATCACTTGCAGTGGGCTGAGTGGGCATGCTGCATCTCTAGGGGGACTTAACACCAACCACTGGCATTTGACATGGGCTTGTACTCACTGGGAGGCACCAGGACACAGGGTTGGCTCATGGGCCCTTCTCCTGGGTGGGTCTGGAATGTGTCTGTCTATCTGAGGGACCAGGGACTAGAGGGAAGGGAACCGCCAGAAGAGGAAAGCCTCAGAGGCCAAATCATTAGGACCAGATTCACACCAACCGACTTTGGCTGGCAGAACCGCCTCCCATAGATCCCAAAATACTAAAAAGGGAAGGTGACAAACATTTCCAGAACCCCTACCATACATGCATCCCCACCATGAGGAACACTCCACACAAAACTTCATTGCGTCCTGACAACAACCCGTTGAGGGTCATTGGTGCCATCCCTGCTCTGGACAGGAGGAGACTGGTACTCAAGGAGGCCAAGTGATTTCCCCAAGTCCTCTGAGCCCCAAAGACAAAGTAGCAGAGGAGGGATTTGAACCAGGTATTTCTGATTCGAAAATTCATACCCTATCCCAGAACTGGCTCCTTTTAACCAGAAATGCCACAACTCACTATCTGTTTCCGCAGAGATTGGCCCACTCCCACTGACTACCATGATGAGAACAGCTCAGGGAGGAAGATAAATCAACAACGTCATGGTCAAAGCATGAAAAAATAGGACAAAGAAGAGAGAAAATGATTTGTGTTAGAAAGTTGACCTTGACCACAGTCTAAGATCAAAACTACCAGTAGGTTAAGGAAAAAATGCTTTTCGGAAGGAATCTGCTTCACTGACCAAACTGAGAGCCTAGAATCACCTGGGATTCAGGAATGGTTAGGAAGGAGCTCATCCTCTTGGGAAAAACCAATGAAGAAAAATGAGGGGGGGGGGGGGGAGAGGAAAACCTGAAGGAACAAAGTACTATCAACTTCTCTTATCTTTAACTAGTGGCCTGGTGCACAAAATTCATGCACATTAAAGGGGGATTCATTAGAGGAAATATTTTAATATTGCTATTTGCCCTTTCTCTATAATAGAAGTGACAGAGAAGAAAGAAAATTAGTAAAATGTATATGAAAATCTTCCTCCTGTCAGAGTCTGGGGCACACCACAGGACCCAGAGTCAAGTCCCCGCCCACCCATGTGCGCCTCAAAATCACATGAGACCCAGACCCGGCCGCCCCGCCCCCCCATTGGGTTAGATCCAGATCCAGCCAGTCCCACCCTTGTCAAGCCCTGCCAGGCAGGGGGTGCAGCCTCAGGTCCCCTGGCCTGGTTCTGGGGCCAGGGGTGTGACCTAAGGTCCCCCAGTCCAGGCTGGGGCGGGGGGTGCACCTTAAGGTCCCCTGTCAAGCCCTGCTGGGCAGGGCGTGAGCCTTAAGGTCCCCCATCAAGCCCTGCCGGGAGCGGGGTGCAGCCTCAGGTCCTCCTTCAAGCCCCGCTGGGCAGGGGGCGCAGCCTGAGGTCCCCTGGCCCAGGGCAAGAAGAGCATCCTGAGGTCCCCTAGCCCATCACTGGGGCAGGGGGGTGCACCTTGAGGTCCCCCATCAAGCCCTACCAGGCAGGGAGCACAGCCTGAGGTCCCCTGGCCTCGCGCCAGGGCAGGGGGAGCGGCCTGAGGTCCCTCGGCTCAGCACCAGAGCAGGGGATGCACTCTGAGGTCCCCCATCAAGCCCTGCTGGGCGGGGAGCACAGTCTGAGGTCCCCTGGCCTGGTGCCAAGGTGGGGGGCATGGCCTGAAATTCCCCGGCCTAGCATCGGGGCAGGGGGCGTGGCCTGAGGTCCCCTGTCCCCTGGGCGCAGCCTCAGTACCCTGCTGATTGCTCGTTAAGGCTCATTATGGGAACTTGGCCTTCGCTGTGGGTGCAGCCATCTTGTGTTACGGAAACCCCGCCTCTGCTGTGGGCATCGCCATCTTTGTGGCTGACAGTCAATTTGCATATTCTGTCTTTGTATATAGGATGCTCTCTGGCCCTGGACTTTTCACATGTCAATCAAGCCACATTCTCCTACTAGATCTACCTGCATGCCTCCATCTAGTGTCACTCTTCTGCTCTCAAATCTCCAATGACCCCTTTTATCATTTGAGATCAAATCCAGAATCCTTAGCCCAGCATTTATGGCTAATTAAAGCCTGCCAGAGTCTCACCTCCACCCTTCCTTCCCTCCACCAAGAGGCAATGCGGCTTAGTAACTGGCCTAAGTATCAGGCTAACCTGGGTTTAGCATCACAGTTCAGCTGTCCAATAACTGTGTGACCTTGGGTGGGTAACTTGGGCTCTCTATGGCTAAAATGAGGAGAACTAACATTCAGAGGAAGAATGGTGCACTGCATGTAAAACATTTTCAGTATAATGTAATAGAACCTAGTAAGTGATCAAGAAAAGAGATTGGAGATTTGTAAGCCTTCATACTAAAAGATACGTCGGTAACATTGCATTACTCCACCTCTTTCTCTGATCAAAATCCTCCTACACACTCTGACCAAAATTCTGCAAGGATCAGATCAAGCCAATACTGTTTTCTTCTTATTGTGACCTCACTGGTACTCACTGCTTGTTACCATGTAGATGAGATTTGAACACTTACCCTGCACTTACTCTGCCTTATCTCTTCATGGTTATGTTGTCTATTGGCACTCAGTATCCATTTCTATCCCCTCCTATATTCTCCTCCACTTGTATATTGCAATCAGGAAGCATATCCTCGACTCCCTTGCAGCTAGGGTTCTGGGTATGATTTAGGTTCTGCCAATTAGTTGCATCTGCATGAGTTCTGGAAGACAGAAATGAGTAGAGGGGCCTGGCAAGCAAATTCCAACATATGAGAGTGACTGTGGAAACTAGACTCCAGGTTTTAACGCCTGGTCATCAGCTTCCTGGGAGTCATAGGTAGGTGAGTGGAGGCAACAGGATAGTATAAGAATTTCCGCCCAACAGGCCTTCTAGATCTCAGCTATGGTGAGTTGACCTTAAAGCCAAGAGTACAACTGTACCCTCCTAACTCTGTCCTTCCTACAGTTTTGCATGTTACCCATTTCTTGTATTAAATCCCTTCTTGTTTGAGTTCCCTAGAATGATCCCCAGGTTCTAGACTGACATTAACTGGTCAAGTCCCTAATTTGCTCTTCAACTTCTCAAGCTTAGTAACTATGTACCATATTATTTATATGCAGTTTAACAAATAGTCTTGGTCACAGGAGCTGCTCACTATATCAGTCCATCAGGAATCCACATTTATTTCCACCCTTGCAGCCATCTCAACTTAAATAGGCACCTTCCCACAGCACCTCCCAAAGCCATTACAGTCTGTGCAATTGACAGATAAAGAGTGTATATTACCCAATAGTGCCCATGGCCAAGGAGACCTCAAAGTCTGTACAAAATCTTATGCTGGGAAAAGAAGGAACCACCTACATTTGTCACAGAGCAAAACCTGGATGACAAAATCATATCTGTCCTTGGGACAAATGTTCCCTATACTTTTCAATCAATCTGAAGTCGCAAACTCAGAACTAAGAGTTAGACCAAGACTTTCTGACCATTCTGTGACATTCAGTAGCTTCTCCTTTCCAGGGTCTGCCTTCCTGTCTCTCTGGTCAGTAAAAGTTAGACTTCTTTTGTGAATCCGCTTTTCACAGAGTGGAGGAGACCAGCCACTGGTGGCATGTTTGACAAGATTATGGATTGCACACAGCCGAATATCTCATTTTAATACTATGGATTTATTTTTATGATTAATTTCCATTATACTCAACGATGCTGCTTTTGCATTTATAGTAGAAATATAGTTTCCTCTTTAAATAAATTTCTCCAAATTAAGTAGTCCATTTCAAGAAAACTAATAAATAAGCAACACAAGTGGTGGACAAATATGGCAAAAGTTATGAATACGGTATAAGAGTGAGTAAGCTTGGGTAACACTGACAAGTCAAATTTTACAACTGTTTTGTGAGGAATTTCAAATATCTAATCTAGTTGGCTTATCAGGATAGTATCAGATGACTGAGAATGTTCATAATTCATTTTAAATAACTTTCTGACCCACTTCTCTTCTCAGACTCTTGGGAATAATTTGGCCTTACAGGGAGGCTGTTGGATGGAGTCCGGAATTCTAGCCTTTTGCAGACTGGGGCACAGGGCAGGTGACTCAACCTCACTGGCTTCACTCTGTGCCTGGGAAAGGAAGCTAGGGAACCTGCCTGCTACTACACAGGTGCTGAGCAAGGTAGAAAGATGCAGTGACATCTTCTAGATGAAATTATTAATTTCAATGATTGTCTTTAGTTTAATATATTTATCTAAATGCAGTTTTCAATACATATGATCCTAGTGGTGGGGGAGAAGACGTTTGCCAGGAATCATTCAAATAAATGAATGTCAACTGGGAAAAATGTTAGTATCTGAACATATTCTTTAAAAAATACTTGCTTATTTTGGGTCCTTGTGAATATTTATGAAGATAAACGATACTGAAACTGGAATGAGCAATCCATCTCCCCTCCTTCCTGCCAGTGTAGAGTTTTTGGGCAATTCTCAGAGTCATGGGCTCCTCCTCTTCCAACCAGACATGACAGGGCAGAGGGCAGACTCCCCGCTGAAGCTGGAGCAGGGAGCGGCCGCACAGGGCCAAGTGCCTACACTCCAGGTGCCCACTGGGATGCACAGGCACTTGCTCCCTGCTGAGGAACTGGCTAAGGAAGTCAGGAACCAACAGCTGTGGTGGCATACAGTTGGCACCAAATAAAAGTAGCTGACTCCCTCAGCCACAGAGCCAAGCCAACTCCAGGACACAGATTCACAATTACCTGAGGGAGAGGAGGTAGGTGATTTTCTCTCCAGCTATCCTATAAAAATGCTACTGGCACCCAGAGTACCCCCCCACCCCCCAAAAAAAACCCCAGCATAAGAGAAAAGGCTGGGAACAATGCCAAGAAAGTATCTCACTACTAACAGTACAGGAGGAGGCCAAAGTCCCAGTGGACCTACCACAGTCATTTTCAGCTCAGATGTCACAAAGCACATCCTAGAATAGGTCTGATAAGGGAAAATGTCTCCGGGGAAATGAATGTTTTAGTTACAGTAAATAACACATTGGCTCACAGTGTTTTGTGAAGGGTGGGGCCATATCTACTGCATAAGGCAGCTTGAGTTGGGTTCTCAGCTGCTCCAGGGCCTGTCCACAATTCTAGGATTTCAGAGAGGATGCGAGAAACACAATGTAAGACACCGCAGTGCAACATAACAACTGCTAAGGGCAAGAGAAACGCCTGCTGGCTTAGGTGAGTTGCAAGGAAGTCTCCTTACAACTCCAAGTTCATATTCAGAGGACCCTGCTCAAGTATACTGCCTGTTTGTTGGGTCATTCATTCATTTGACAAATATTTATTGCCCCCTACCTTTGAACCAGATGTTGTGCTAGGTACCAGGATTCAGGAAACATCAGACAGACATGTTCCTGAAGTTACGGAACTTACATACAAACCTGGTGAAATGGATGATAAACAAGTTAATACATTTATAAGGAAGACAATTCCGGTGCCTGTGGTGTGATATCAGGGAAGTGCAGAGAGTGACTGAATGGTTGGGGGTCAGGGAGCAGCCTACTCTGATGATAAAATGAGAAGGAAGCTGCATGTGAAGAGCCACGTAAGAATGTTCTGGGCAACACAACAAACAAGACAAAGACCCAGAGGTGGGGAAAAGCTCAAAATTATAAGAACAGAAAAGCAACCCCAGTGCCTGCCACCAAAGGGAAAATGGTGGTGTGAGATGCTGGCAGGAGGCAGGCAGGGCCAGTGATGCAGGACCTCCCACGGCATGGCAGGGGTGTCTGGGTTTTCTCCATGCAGGGGGAAGCGTGGAAGGTTGTAAACAGGGAGCAACATGGTCTATGTTTTCAAAACTTAGTCAGAAGAACGGATGGAGGGGTAAGGTCAGGAGTGGTAACAGGGAGGCAGTTACTTGGCAACTGGAACAGTCCAGGTGCAAGAGGCGTGGGCCAGGTGATCACAGTGGAGACTGAAGGCCATGAGGAAAAGCAGTTGAAAAGGACGGGCCCACTTCGGCGCTGAATCAAAGCTTCCTCAATAAGTAGGTTATAACTTGGCTGGAATTTTACTTGAATTGATTGGCTTTTCTAAACTCAATCATCATAAAAGTGAGACTGATGATATGAACAAAATAAACTGAGGAACAAAATAGAAACACAGGCATGGATACATGGAACAGACACAGCTGTCAGAGGGGAGAGGTGCTGGGAAATGGATGAAAGAAGGTGAAGGGATGAACCAGAAACATGTATACACAGACACACAGACACAGACACAGACACAGATAACAGTGTGGTGACAACCAGAAGGAAAGGGGGTGGGGGTAGGTGCAGGTGGGCAAAGGGTGGTTTGCTGTGCCGATACAGTGTGCTGATGTTGTTTTGTTTGTGAGTTGTACACTTGAAACCTGTATAGTTTTGCAAACCAATGTAACCCCAAAACAGTCAATTAAAACAAAAAGAGATGCAGTAAACACGAAATGTAAAAATAAAAGTGAGATTGATTATATACACAGCCATTAGTTCTAAAGCAGAGATGGGCAACGAATTTAACAGCAGTAATGTTGTGTGAGGTGTGCACTGAGACAGGCTCAGCGCAGTATCTCCATTCTTATTGAAGACAACTGGCTCCCTCAAAACTGGGCTGTCAGGGGCTCCCCATCTTCCTCTGCCTCCCCTACCCCACCCCCAGAGCCCGTTCTTACTTTGTAGTTTCAAAGTTAAGGGCCCGGAACCTCCCCAGAAAGCACTGTAACTTCAAGGAAGAATGTGCTCTGGCATACCTTTCGGTAAACCCAGAAGGCATGCAGAGATAAGAGTATTAAGGGTACCTTTTAATGAAGCGGGAAGTCTCAAATAGAGAAGAGATGTCCCAGAGGGAGACATAAACCAGAGTCGAATCTCAGCAGAGGCTGTTTCGTAATTGCTGGTTTGCAGAGAAGACCTTGGCGCACAATACCCTCCTGCTGCAGACCATGATTGGGCCTGGAACCAAGAGGGGGCCACGCTCTCCACGGCCTAGATCGGAATCCCCCTGGCAGTGAGGATTCTGACTTCCAGAAGAACTCATCGGGGCGCAGCGGGAGGCTAAGGGACCCGTGAGAGGCAGGAATGTCACTGGCATGGAAATTCCTAAAGACCTGGACCTAGGTATGTATTTATTATGGAGACAGGCAGGGGGGAGGGTCATCCTTCAGTTGCTGAATTTAATCACCTCCCACTACCACTTTGGTATGTAAGTTAGCTATGCATGTGAAGAGCAGGCACCCCCACCACCCATGCCCAAGGCAGACCCTTCCGGATGCAGGGGCTGTGCAGGGATGGCAGAAGAAGGTGGACATTTGGAAAGCATCTGCTAGGGGCCGGCACCATGTTAACACCTCTGTTCACAGAGATCCACACTGTAACCCACTAGAAATCCTCTTAGGTGGGAAGGAATGACGAGGCGGGTAAATGAGGCCCAGAGCCTATAACTGGTGCGCAGCAGAGCTGAAATCTGACAGAGCCCATCCCAAGTCCCATGTGCTTTCCACGCCTACTGACCACCTCTCCTCTAGGAGGGCTGCCTGCCCACTCTCTGGATGGGCACAGCCAGTATTCCAACCGCTCTGCTTGCCCAAGCTCTTACCTAGCTTAAGACAAGCGATCAGTCACGGGTGTTCTCGCCTGGGAGCTCTTTCTAAGGGAAGAACGCTGCAGCACCCCAACTCTGCTACAGTGTGCCACAGCAATGGGACTGCGGCTCTCTCCTCTGTCCATTAAGATGCTCCTCTGATCAGCTCTCGGCCCAGCTTCTTCCTGCCCCGCGCCAGGCCTGGAGACCGGCCACGCATGCCAGTGTCTGCTCCCCATGGGCTCTGTACCTGCCCAGGAAGGGAACTTGGCGGGCTTGGCGTGCTCAAAGGCTGGAGCAGATTGGTGTATGCAGCGTGTGGGGCGGGGTGGGAGCACGAGGGGAGGGTTTCCAGGATGCAGTTCTCCTGCCTTGGCCTCCAGTCACCTGACAGCTGTGAGTTGGTAATGGTTAACCCGGGAGGGTGTCCATCCTCCTCTGGTGTCCTCGGTGTGAGCAATGCCAACCCCCATGGGTCTCACCTGCAACCAGCACCTGGCACAGTTCCTAGCAAGTGAGTGCTTAAGAGTATAGATTTTCAAGCCAGATTGATTTGGATTCAACAGTGTGGCTAATCCTCTCACTGGCTCAGGGTAGGTTATTATCTTCTGAAACTTAGTTTCCTTATCAATAAAATGGGGGTGTTAATAGCACTTATGTCATAGGACGATTATGCAGATTAAATGAACTAATGCATGTGAAGGCACAGAACAGAGCTTGTCACGTCAGTAAATGCTAACTAATAAAAAATACAAGCAATATTCTAAGTGAATGTCATTAAAGCTGGCAGCAGATACAGCCCTGACAGTCCTCCTTTTTACAAACAGAAAGAGAAAGGAACGACTTAGCACCAACTTGGCGGCAGAAGCTGTGCCACCTGCCTCACAAACACAACATTCTCACACCTTTGGAGGCAATAAAAGATCCGGCCATTTACTCAGCACCTACTACACAGGCAGGGGCTTCATATGTACAATCTCTAATCTATTCAACAATTCTGCTGGGCCAGAATTATTCCCACAGAGGAGGAACCCAAGGTTCAGAGAAGTCAAGTAACTTACCCAGGGTCACACAGCCAGTGCAAAGCAATAATAATGAGAGCGACATCTGTGTAGTCTGTACACTGTGCGAGGTACTGTGCTGAGAACTATACACATATTAATCCACTTAATTTGCAGCACACCCCAGATGGGGAGGTATTGTGACTATCCCTACTTCACAGATGAGAATAACTGAGGCCCAGACTAGTTAAGCAAGGTCACATGGGGCTGGAATGGGAACCAAGGCAGGCTGGCTCCAGAGCCTTGCTTTAACCATTGCCCTAACTACCTTTCCAAAAATAAAAAGCAAAAAAGCCCCTGCACTGCTCACTGATCTGTCCTGCCTCTAAGAAATGAATCCTGTGGGTGCTGAAGACACATTTCTAATGAGTGACAACTGTGTTGGAAACAAAAAGGCACGGGGCTCAAAGTAGACTTTGGGCTGTGATCTTAAGCAAATCATCTTCCCTCTCTGGATGTCAGTTGGCCCAAGTACAAAAGGGTTGGCTTGGTCTAGAACTTTGCACTGAAATCTAACAGTGTTTGGTTCTCTGAAACTTGCCCCTTCCCGAAGAGACCATGGAGTCCCTGCAAATGTGGGCTGAAGCTGCTGACAGGCCCTTCGCAGAGCAGCCAAAGCACGTCTAATGGAAGGAGACGGCCTGTGGCCGGGCACTTGAGAGCCGCCCGGGAGTGAGCCTCCGAGGGCGGGAGATCCTGGGCAATGGACCAGGCCCTTGGTTTTTCCCTTTTGGCAATGAGAGGGAAATAACTTGCCTTAGTGGGTTGCTTTGAGGTCATAAAAATGGTCATAAAGCATTTTCCCAGATTCAAAGTCCGAGTTTGCAAAATGCTCTTGAACTCAGCCATGAGAAGAGTAATCAGAGAAGAAGTCGGGAGTTTGCAGGATTCCCAGAAAGCAGTCTGAGAATGCAAAGAATCTTCATTACTTCTCCATGCTTCTAACAGCAGAGAGTCTGGTCCAGAGAGAGGGAAAAATCCCCAAGACTAATTCAAAGCAACTCAGAACATATTCAAAAAAAAACAGTACCATGTTGTTCAGTATAATTATATGCTATTCTGTTCCTCAAAGTCTTCATCTCTCCCACTGGAGAATAAATTCTCAGAGGCTATAAATTTGTCTGTCTCTAAATTTGTCTGTCTGTCGACTCACTGATTCATTTCCAAGATGAGACCTGAGCATCCTTCCCTGTATACCAAACTGCCTAATTCTCATCTCTTTTTCTTAAGTGTCTTGATTCATGTCAATGCACATGTATTGGACACTTACTACAGGGCAGGCAGCATGACATCTACATTTTCTGGTTACTTCTAAAAGCTACATATCAAAAATGGCTGAAAATAACATCAGTGTTTTACACTTGAGCTAGGGATAGTGGATCAAATCCTCCCCCTAAAGGTTTCAGAAGGTCAAAGAATGATCTTTGGATTTCAGCTACTTGCTTAAAACCTATTTAATTTAATCAGTATGCATTCATATTCCATCTATTACATGAATTCTTACTACATAAAAATGACCCATTCATCCATTCAGCAATTATTTCATCGTCTGCGAAGCTTCATTAGCAAGTGTGCTAATAGTCCTGAGGGGTTCAAAGAAGAAAACTGGCATATTACTTATTTTATTGGAAGTTTAATTCCAGAGTTCTGCTGTTACCAATTTTAAACTAAAGTAATGGCATCTCTCTTCCTTAAGAAGGATGATAAGCTTATTTCATTTATTTACTTATTCAATATAGTTACTGAGCATCTATCTTGTACCTGGTAGTGAAGATATGTTTAAAAGCAGTCAAATTGTGGAGCTCCAGTTGCGCAATCGGTTAGCGCACGGTACTTATAAAAGCAGTCAAATTGTGGTACATTTACACAATAGAATACTATGCAGCTGTAAAAAAAGAAGGATCCCTTAACCTTTGAGACAGCATGGAGGGACCTGGAGAATATTATGCTAAGTGAAATAAGCCAGTCAGAGAAAGACAAGCATCACATTATCTCACTCATATGTGGAATCTAATCAACAAAATAAACTGACCAAGAAAAAAGATCCAGAGACACTGAAGCATGCAATAGGCTGACGTATTTCAGAGAGAACGGGGGAGGGGGCAGGAAGAGATTAACCAATGAATTTATATGCATAGCCCAATGGACAGACAATAGTGGGGGGAAGACCTTGGGAGGGAGTGGGAGTGGGATGGAGGGGGCAATGGGGGGGGGGGGCGGAGAGTAAAGGGACATCTGTACTACTTTCAACAATAAAGATAAATTTTTAAAAAATAAATTTTTAAAAAGCAGTCAAAGCATGATTCCTGCCTTCACGGAGGCCAGCAATCTGTCTTAAGGAGATAGCCCCTAATGGAGACAGGTGTTATAAAAGAAAAAAACAAGGGACTAAGGTTTTGAAGGAAAGACCTACATGAGATAAATGGAATAGGGAAGGTCTCGATAAAAGCTCCATTTCGGTGAGTCCTAAAGGATGAGAAAGAGCTGGTCATGTAAAAAGTGGGGAGCAGAGCATTCAGGTCAAGGGAAACCATAGGCAAACTCCCCTTGGTGAGCTCAAGACAGATGGTACAACTGTTGCCTAGTGAGCAACCGAAGGAGATGCATATGAAACAGGGGAATTGGCAGAGCAAACGGTGAGGGGTCTTTTAAGCCATGGCAAGGAGTTGGGATTTTATTCCTCATTCAAGAAGCCACTAAAATGTACTTGAAACAGGAGAGTGAAGTGACACCATTTCTATTTTGACACCAACTGGTGCCGTATGGAAGTGGACAAGAGTGAAACGATGGAGACCAGTTAGCGGATGACTGCAGCTCTGAGTGCAAGGTGATGGTGCCTTAACCATGAGTAAATGAGAAGTGGTCAGAGTTCGGATCTATTGGGAGGTTCAGGCAGAAGCTCTTCCGATTGGAATGAAGAAGTGTAGAAGAAGGAGGGATCTAGGATGGTGCCTCAAGCTCTGGGTAGAGCAACTGGTAAATGGCAAAACAGTTTACTTCAGTGAAACTCAACAGCAGTGATTTTGCCCCCTAGGGGACATCTGGAAATTTATGGAGACATTTTTGATTATCACAGCTGCTACTAAACATTCTACATGGGTAGAAGCCAGGGATGCAGCTAAACATCCTGCAAGGCACGGAACAGTCCCCACAACAAATCATGATGGGCCCCCACCAAATGTCAACAGTGCCGAGGTTAAGAGAGCCTGGCTTCCAGAAGTGGGCAGAGTGTGGAAGGGAGACAGTTTGAGGGGTTACTTAGCACCACATCTGGGACATATTACTTTTGAAGCATTCATGTTAAATTGTCCTTGGAACCACACTACTCAGAATGGAGAAACAAAAAGCAGGCCGGCATCCAGGCTCCTGGGAAGAGTCAGTCCTCTCTGAGCTAGAACCCAGTGGTCCTACCCAAAATCTCCCTTGGCAGCTAAATTATGAGAGAAATTTCAGCAAATCAAGAATGTGAGTTTTTACCATCCACCTGATTTGCAACCCTTCCTTTCTCCTGCCCCAAATTCTGCCTATTCGGAAGCCCAGCCCCAAGCCCTAGATTTGTGAGGCTTCCATAAGGAAGCTGTGTCTACATTCAGGAGAGTGTGCCACTGTGGGCGGCAGCCGCTCTAGGTGTGCCACCACCCCGTCACATGCCTATCTCTGTAAGGTTTCTGACATCCCCGGCAGGAAAAGCGTCCACCAGTCTTCCAGATATAGAAACCGAAGCTCAGAGAAGTTAAGTAACTTGCCCAAGGTCACAATGACTTGGACCAAATTCTTTCTGTTTCCAAAATCAATGCGCTGTGCAGGCTGCCCTCCTCGGATCTCCCGCCGCCCTTCACCTACCGTCTGTGCAGGGTTCCTAGGTCCTGCTTCAGACCGCAGCTCCCAGCACACGGTTCTCCTGTGTACACAAGTGACTGCCACAGAGCTCTTGCTCGATAATTTGTAAAAGCGTGTCCCCATGTTCCCTCAGATTAGTCTGGCCTCCCCAGTGGGTCTGTTAAGAGCTGGGTGACAGCGAAGCATGTGAAGGAGGAACAAAAACTGCCCCCCTCCCTTACCCTCTTTCCCAAGATCCCACTTGGATTCCCCGAAGAAGGAAGTACCATGAGTATTTCTGGCTTCCCTCTCGGTACCCACGGGAGATGCTGTGCCTAATCTGACCTGGCAGAGATCAGCACTCTGAGGCCCTCGCTCCCCACCTCCCCCTTTACTGGCGGGTGGTGTGACTGTGTTTAAGGGCAGGAATTGGGCTCCATGAAGTCTCTTTTGCTGCTGGGGTGCAAACACATCTGACTCTTTTTTTAAATTTAGCATCTCCACCTGGGAGTCCAGGGGGTCAGTTATGTTAGGTCGGCTCTGTGGCCAGTTCATGAGAGAGAAGGCAAGCAGCCTTCCTTTGCACTCAGGCCTTACTCATGTTCTTCCCACTTTATCAGAAGTCTGAGATCTGGGGAGCTGATAGGTGTTTACCAGCAAGGTGCTTACACAGGTGAACAAAGGCCACCTGTCTTTGTCCCTAGGAAGGGAGGATGAGTGAGGGCACAGTGCTGATTTATGTTACATTCACAGAACCCTTGCATAGTTTGGGCCACAGTTTAGATAAGTATTCAATAAAACTTGAAAAAAATGATATAAATAACCTTCAACGTGACACTACCAAACCAATCCATCATGTCTTGTTCCCCTCTCTCTCCAGCCTGCTAGTCCTGCTGATGTTCTGATTTTGCTCAGGGGCAGTGCTATAGCCCAGGTTTCCCAGGTCAAAAGCCTCAGGAATCTTTAAACTCCCCTTCTTTGTTGCTGGCCACTGACAGGCGGCTGGTCAGCCCTGTCAACTCCCCTCCAAAGCAGCACAGCTCCCCACAGGATGCCTTTCCCAGGCCGCGACCTTAGTTTCACTTACTCTACCGAGAGAAGCCCGCCAAAGCGTAAGCCCTGGGAGGAAAGCTGACATCTCCATCATCCTTGCATTACCCAGAACCCACCAGAATACCTGAGACACACACCATGTTCGGAACCTGGGGTAACTGCGAAACCACCCTTCCAGCTGACAGTCTTGGGCCAGGGGAAGTCGAAGGGACTGCTAGTAGGGGCTGCAGTGTGCCTTCTCCCACATGTGACACTATATATCTGAACTAAAAGGTCTTCATCAGACCCCCACTGCTCCCAAAGCACAGCCGCACCTCACCTATAGTACAAGGTAAATAAACTCTGCCTTCAAGAAGCTGAGCCCCAGAACCCACCCACCAACTCCCAGCCTGGAACATGCAGCACAACCCTGAGTCAGCTGATTTCATTGAATTCCAACATCAAGGGCCTGGTGATTTGCTCTCAACCTCAGTATAGACCTCCATTCTCCAATAAGGGTAGGAAGAGTTCTTAACTTGTGTGTGTGTGTGTGTGTGTGTGTGCGCGCGCGCAGGAGGGTAGAGCGGGAGGAAGGAGAGATGAGGAAATGACCGTCCCCTTAGGAGGTACAGAGTGGCGCTCCACATGCCTTGCATTCCCCTAGCCCAGGGTGCCTGACTTCACTGCCTTGGCTATCCCAAGCAGCTACAAAATCTCGAAACACTCCAGCAATATTAAACCTGCAGTGGACCTCTACTGCAGCCGGAACCAAGACTGATTTGGAGCTCACAGAGAACCCAGGACCCCCTGCCAGCTACTGCTCAGATTCACTCCAGTGATTTTATTCACTTACAATAAACAACCTACATTCTATGTGATGTAACTGTGCATTAGGTTGAAAAATCAGAATGACTGAACACATAGCATGTTCCAGGTACTGGGTTGGTTCTGGGGAATGCGAAGATGATGGAGCCTCGACTGCTACCCAGGGCTCATGCTGTAGCAGGCACTGCTCCGTCAAAGCAAGCCAAAAGCACGGTGGTGGCATGGGAAAGGGGGCTGTTTATCCACAATGTCCACTGTGGAGACATAATCAAGAGTACTTAGCAGCTGAAACATCTTGGAAATGCACCATATGTAGCCTTGAAACTCCACCTGTCTCCCTGAAGAAGTCTTATTTTATTTCTTGTAATATAGAACACTTTCAGGAACCAGGTGAAAAGAACAATGCGCCAAATTCCACATTAGCGTTATCTGATTGTCATCTTTTTCATCTCATGGCACACCAACTAATTGCTAAAGTTCTGTGGCACAAAACTTTTTTTCTTACCAAAACAAACAAATAAACAACCCACGCATCGGTATAATTTTGATTCATTCACACCTGACGGCTATTGTCATTTTTTATTTGACAACTTCAGGGAAAAGAGGTCAGTGCCCCTGACTAGAGTCAAGTATTGCATGTTTTAAAAATTCTTGCAGCACACCGGTTGAAAACTGTCGGATTATATATATGCTCTTTTTCTTTTGTGAGCAACTTGCTATCCAAGAAGGTCCATGAATAGCACTTTTCTCCTCCCTACCTGGTGTGAGCGAGGTGTGCAACCAGCCTTTACCGAGTGATAAGCATCTTGGGAAGGAGAGAGGCAGAGAGCGTGTACCAGGTGCTCAGGAAATAAAATGTAAGATAAACCTAGTTGTCCTCAAATTGCTCTGGGTCAGAAATCTATTCACTCAAGCAGGGGCCCCCTTAACCCAAAATATAGCTCAATCTGGAACAGTACCTAACAAAAGAGACAGTGAGACAACTCCCGAGGATGGAAAACTACCTTGGCTATAGCAACCTGCTCCCCGTACAGCAGCCCGACATTACTTTTTAGAGAGAACATTTACTACTGCTGTTAGCACTTAAAAAAACACAATGCAATAAACTCACTTCATTTCATTTCAAAACATGAACTCACAGCTATCTCAGGAAATATCACCTTACTCTCTAGATTAAATGTTAGCTGGAGTCTAGGAAGCATTCAACAATGAGAAAGCAATATACTTTAGTTGGCTTCTCTAGGCTCAAGTTTCACCAAAACAAGTTTTGTACAAAGATTAGCCAAGTACCGGGTAATGGGATAGGGCAGGGTTACGTCATCCGAGGCCCATTTCCAAAGAAACATGGCTTTTCCAGGTGGAATGCTAAGTGCTCTCTCCTTGCTCTTTATAATCTTTGTTACACCAACTTGCAGGATGAGTCATGGCAGATGCATTACAGCTGGAGAAAGGCCACAAGGCCTTGGGCAGGTCATTTCATCCCTCTGGGTCTCTGCTTCCTCCACTGTGGATTGTTGGGGCCACTAGTCCAGGGGCCCTTTCCTCAACTAACATTCCAAAATTGTTAGTCCCAATTCTACTGTCCAGCTCTTGCTGTGGCTGCACCAGCATGAAGTCCCCCTTCCAACCTTTGAGTCCAGCATTCAAACACAGGGTGACTCTTACATCCTATGCTTATGGATGGATGCAACTACTTGGCAGAGCCAGACAACTCATTTCCCAAGTTCACTGCTCAGCTAAATGTCCAACCCTAAACGTTTATGAATGCACCTTAAACCCCTCTCTTGACCCCTTCCCAGGGAGAGGCATGAAAAAGAACAATATTGGCCTTTGATCTGATGATGAAGGCAATGCATTTTTATTGACTGCAAATGAGGTGTCAGGTCCTGTGCTGAAAGCTTTACTTGCAGTATCTCATTTAAGTCCCACAAAATCCCTATTAGGTGTGCATGACAGACACTGGAACTGAGGAGCAAAGAGGTTAAATGATTCGCCCAAGATCTCATAGATAGAAGGTGGCAAAACCCAGGATTTGAATTCAGGTCACTATGCTATGTTTTAGCCAATCTCTATCCTTGAAATATTCAAGTGTAAATATAAAGGCATCTGGCCTTGCCCGGGACAGACTGGTTTATACCTCCAGCGGTTCTCAACCTGTGGGTCGCGACCATCGGAAAACACATATAGCATATTAGATATTCACATTATGATTCATAACAGTAGCAAAATTACAGTTATGAAGTAGCAACGAAAATAATTTTATGGTTGGGGGTCACCACAACATGAGGAACTGTATTAAAGGGTCGCGGCATTAGGAAGGTTGAGAACCAATGGAATCCCATGTGATTATTAACAGCACCTTTTTCACTCTCAGAAGTGTCCTGGGTTGAATAATGAATTATACAGTCACTTACCTACAATGCCTCCCTGAGGGGTGATGATGATGATTATTATTATACAACGATGTCACATTTGCAGCGAAGCCTTTCTTAACCTCTCTATATGAAAGCTTCCTCTCCCAGCCTCCCTAGCCTTCTTACCCTGCTGTATTTTCCAACATAGCATTCATCTTCATTAAAAAGGAACATACATCTTGCTTATCCTCTGTCCCCTTCACTAAAATATAAATTGCATGCAGGCAAAATTTTTTTTGTTTACTAGTGACTCCCCTGTAAATAGTAAATGTTTCATAAATATTTGTTGAATGAATGCACCATCATCTTTGTAACAATAGCTGATATTTATTAAGCATTTACTATGTGCTGGATGTTGCTCAGAATACATCTATTTTATCAAAAAAATGATTAAAAAAAGTTTGGAACAGTTACCATCATCATCATTTTACAAACGAAGAAACAGAGCCTCAGAGAGATGGTACACTCCCCAGGACACACAGCTGGAGGCAGAGTCCAGAGGGTTAGAGGGTGACCTCTAACCACGACTCTGGGTCTGGCAAAAGAAACACCGCATACACACCAGCGGTGCAGGATTAGGGGGCAATGGGATTCAAGCTGCTGCCTGTGAAGAGATCCCAGGAGGTGGTGCCGTCAGGTGGGTTCTTAGAGGAAGGGGACTTGAACTGTGCTTTGGGAGATGGGGTGAATATAGACAGAGTGAAGACGCATTCAGTCCCAGGGAGCAGTGGACAGGAGGAATCACAGAGCTGACCATGCTGATTGACACAAGCAGCTTCTTTGTGGCAGCCTGCAGAGGGAGATTTAAAACACTGCTGTCGCCTGGCCAGTATGGCTCTGTGTAGGTCATGGTTTGATTCCCCATCTGGGCACATGCCGGGGTTTTGGGCTCGATCCCCAGTGTGGGGTGTGCAGGAGGCAGCCAATCAATGATTCTTTCGGATCATTAATGTTTCTATCTCTCTCTCTCCCTCTCCCTTCCTCTCTGAAACCAATAAAAATATTTTTAAATAAACTGGAGCTATCTATAAATAAATGAATGGATGGATAGATAGATAAACAGATAAATAAATGATAAATACATACATACATACATACATAAAACACTGCTGTCACCTAGTGAGCAGGATTCCACAAAAGGTTTCTGACTAGGAATGACGCAGTCTGCTTCTTGAAACTTCACACCAGTTACCTGCCAGAGAAGTTGGCCGGAGCGGAGACTGTGGACTGAGGCTCACTTCCCAGGCCTCTGCAGGCCTACATCCTCCTGAGCCCCAGGCACATATTGTGCTTGTAAATCCCTGTTTAAAGTACCTCCCTTCCCACAGATCTGTTTGTGTTTCAGGTCTTATCATATTCCCTGTGAGCACACAGCCCTTCTCTGACCAGGACAAAGATAATGTATAATGCAGGTACGTACCCTTGTCCGACAGCACAGTGTTAAGACCAGAAGTAGTTAATATCTTTGGTAGCTAGGAAAATCCTTTCCTACCTCCCAGCCCTCCCAAATATCTCCATCACACCTTCTTATTACTCTGTTTAAACAATATCTTTCAACGCATTCTAACCTCTCACCCTATTACTCATTCTCAGTGGTAGGGCAGGTTCTTTTCACAGCATCTCCACCTCCGCCTGCTACTCCTACAACATCAGCACCAACACATTTGTGACATCTGAGTCAAACAGCCCTCGGGAACAGCCCCTGTGTCCCCCAGCCAGGAGCCCTATGCCTGAAGCTGGCAGTCTAGCCCACACATATCAGAGAGGCGAGAGACCCTGAAGAAAAGCCTAGCAACATGCCTTCTGGGTGGTTGGCAGAAGCCAGAAACAAAACAAAACAAGAAAAAAAAATTTTTTCTGGCTTCATACAGAAACAATTGCATAAGTAATGTGAGCACTGCTAAGCCACCAGAGGGACCAATTACCAAATCTCTATGTCTATTAACACGAAAATGAAGGAATATAAATGCCTCGAGTCATCCAAAGGAAGTCACTTACTAATTTCTGGGGTTTTCCTTCCTCCCCTCCCAATATTCTAGTCTTTATTTTCCCACTAATTAACCAGAGTCAAAACCTTCCTTACATGCTTTGGGTTCAATTCTGAAAAGCATATCAAGACTATGATGGCTCATTACCCACAAGATAAATGCATATGGTAACATTCCTATATATTTCATCCTGGTTTCTCCAAAAAAAGAATGGAATTCTTGCCCTGAGATTTTTAGATTGGACAGGAAATAAACATGATCATTTCAGTACCTGGGAAATGGTAACATCTATGCCAATTATAATGAGTAGAAAGCAGGAGAGCCCCGGCCTGTGTGGCTCAGTTGGTTGGAGTGTCATCCCGTACACCAAAAGGCTGATTTGATTCCTGGTCTGGGCATAGATCCAGGTTGCGAGTTTGACTGCAAGATCGATTCCCAGTTGGGGTGCTTATGCAAGACAACCGACTAATGTTTCTCTCCCACACTGATCTTTTTCTTTTCTCTTCTCTCTCTCTCTCTCTCTCTCTCTCTCTCTCTCTCTCTCTCTCTCTCTCTCATCTCCCTCTCTATCTCTAAAATCAATAAAAACATATCCTCAGGTGAGGAGTAAAAAAAAAAAAAAGAGAGAGAGAGAAAATTCTAGAAGTCCTTGAGACTGGAAATGACTGATATCTTCCAACAGAAGAGGGGAGTACCTTTAGTGAATGATCAATGAGCTTTATTCAGAAAAAAAAGTAGAAACTTAAGAATCAGTGTATGTACAGAAAGATGAGTAAGAGGTGAAGGACCATTGTATTTTAAACCCAGGACCTGAGTCTTCAGGATCTGTGCAGTGCCCACAGCTTCCTTGCCTTGGGAGGGCATAATATAACTGCAAGAAGGCAGACAGGGCCCTTTAACCCACCAACCTCTTTTAATCTGCTTGTTAGCCTGGCTGAAGACAGGCCCAGGGGGTCTTTGACCAATGCTTCTCTGGGGAAAGGTCAAGGGTCAGAGGCACATTCCCTCATCATCATTATTCTCAATTATTCTTCATTCAGAGCCACTCTCCCCTTCACTTTGAGAAAGGGCCTCATTTGTGTTTTCCAGGACACTGAAGAGTGATGACCCAACCCAGCCCTGATCCCTGTGTTCTCTTTCCTCTCCACCTCACTCCGCATCTCCCTGACCAAAGGGGATGACAGGGGGTAGCAACTCACAGAGGCCCCTCACAGAAGGAACACGAGCAGTGAGCACAAACCTGTGCATCGCACACTCACACATACAAGGCACCCAGGGCTTATAATACAATAGTTCAAAGCACAGTGTTTCCCATCAGATAAAACAGAGGTTCTATGAGTTACTAGCCCTGGAATCTCAGGCACATCACAACTCTCTGAGCCTTAATGTCCACATCTGAATAATTGGGATAATAATAGTTTCTACTTCATAGGGTTATGGCAGTGAGGATGAAGTGGAATAAAGCTCAAAGTACATAGGCTTAATACATGTTAGATATAATACGATTAATATTATATTACTTTAGGAGTAATATTTTTTTATCTTTTCTTGATGATAAATATAATATATGGTCATTGTAGAAAATTTGGAATATAAGGAAAAGTATAGACAAAAAGGAAAAAAAAGTCCCTGCTTCTCTGCCAGAGCTCAGCATGGTTAACAGTGGCAGTGTTTCTGCTGTCTTCTCTCCTAACAGAGACATGCACACACCACTGCTCTGTATTATAATCACAAGAGCTACCATTCGCTGAGCTCAAAGCCTGATGCACAGTTTTGAAAAAAGTTTCACTTATTGATTTTAGAGAGAGAAGGAAGTGGAGATGTGTGTGTGTGTGTGTGTGTGTGTGTGTGTGTGTGTGTGAGAGAGAGAGAGAGATAGAGAGAGAGAGAGAGAGAGAGAGAGAGACATTGATCCACTGCTCCACCTATCTCCTGACTCGGGATCGAACCCAGAACCTTGGTGTATTATGAAGATGCTCTAACCAACTTAGCTACCCGGCCAAGGCCTTATGCACGCTTCTTTTCTAATTCTCTATGTCACCCTGTGAGGTGTGGCGGTACTCATTTACAGGCGAGGAAACCAACGCTGGAAGAGACTGTGCAGCCGGCCCCGTGTCAAGGAACTACCAGTTCCTACAGAGCTGTGACTGCGGGTCTCTGACTGGACGGCCTAACTCTGCATCCAAGGATGGGCTGCAAGGGTGGCTTCTCTGGGTGCCTTTTCTCCCCCTATTGTTTGTCTCTGCCAGTTCTCAGAGGATACGAGCTGCTCCAGAAGTGGCTTCATTGCCCCTCCTTGTCTTCTCTAAGCTGAAAGAATCTAAAAGAAGGAAACTGGGCGTGATAAGGATGTCAGAACCACCCACATCAGGCGCTGGAGCTGTGCCCCAGGCTTACCCCTGCCCAGTGGGCACTTAGGTCTGAGCAGTCACCTCTTCTCACTTTCATCAAAGGCCCCGTGACCCTCTCGGAGGGATTTGGACAGAAATAGGATCTACCAGCTACCGCCTTCCAACCTAGGTGGGCAGGTGCGTTTCTCACATTCCCCTGCAGAGATAAGGCATAAAGTTTTGCTTCTAATTACTTTTGGCCTTATTTTGATCCAATTAGCCTTAAAATAGAACATGAAACAAAGCCTTTCGTTCCACTATTCAATCAGAGCAGGGACTTTTCAAGCCGTGGGTTAAATGACTTCATGTTTCGTGAACTGCATCAGTGATAAAAGTTCAGACACCCACCTCTGGGTCAGTTATTCACACACAATTGACTTCCAAGATGTGCCCAGCAAGCTCTTTCCTACTGAGGGCCACTAATGATTCAAAGGTTAGAAAGGTTGGTTTCCCCCGAGCTCATTAGGAGAAGAAACCATTCACCACCCAACAGCACAGTGGAGAGCGGGACAGAGACGGAGTCTCATTTACCTTTAAAGAAAATACTATCGACAACTGTCGTTCCCATAAATAGACACCCATATTTCAGAATCCGAACTGGATCCTGTTTCTATATTCTCATCTCATCTGTTCACAACCTGGGAAAGAGGACTGTAAAGACCTCTTTTACAGAAAAGGGAACCTGACTCAGAGGTTAGCAACTGGCAAGGCTGGGATTCAAACCAAGAGTCACCTTAGAGCAAAGCCTTTCACAGCCAGCATAGCCTCCCACCAGGACTGGGTCCCTCATGGAGTAAGTACACACAAATAACTGGTAAATCATCCAATGGGTAAATGAAGAAACAAAAAGCAAACTAATGATGCCCCAGCTAATCGGTGGTTTCTAGGAGCCTGTAGAACAGCTAAGGCCCATCCTGGAGCATAGCTGAGGCTATCGGAATGTCAAGACGCAGCCATCACCTCTTTCTGCCTGAGGCCTGGGGCAGAGGGGTGCAGGAGCCCGTAAGTGCTGCTCCCCCGTGCTTCCAGGTTGTTTGAGCTCCTCCAGCCCCTCCCTCACCCGGGAGAGGGGTACTTTGGTGGACCACCACTACCTTGGGTGGTCCTCACAGTTAAGTTGAAAAGTTAGACTCGGGTCTAAAGACCCAGACAGATCCTATAAAGGCTGACCTTTGACCCACATTGGGGAAGCTCCCTTCATAAGCTAAAAGGGCACCAATATTGGAGCAGTGAGGACATCCCAGCCCTTACCATGGCCACTTGACACCAAGCTCCAGAAACTGTCCCCAGGGATGCTCCACCTTTTCTCTCCCTGGGCAATAATTCTTTCTTTCCTTTTGTCCTCCTTTTTCCCCTGATGCTTTCCAGTCCAGACCAGGACCCAACTTCCCGGTGCTGCTTCTCAGAGTGGCGACTCAGGTGTAGCTTGAAGAGAAAAAGTGTGAAACTCTGGGCTCTCCCACACAGTCTGGTTGGCGAAAGATTCCAGGAAAGGATTAGGGAGCTGGAGTCCTGACATAGTGCAGCAAAGGTGCATGCCGGCTGCTCACGTTACAGCACATTAAACGGAGTTGTAAAATAGTAGCTTAAAGTTAGACAGGCCAAACATAACACAAGAAGTATGAAAAGCAAGGTGCCATTTTTCCAACAAATAAGCTCATTATATGAAGAGGCAGCTGAGGTTGATTTAGCATCTTAGACTACGATGCAACTGCTATGACTTTGTTTTCTGCATCTTTAAAGAGTTCACCCCAATAACTATGAACTCCAGTTTATTAGTAAAAGCCATTTTTAAAAAAATGTATTTTTATTGATTTCAGAGAGGAAGGAAGAGGGAGCAAGAGATAGAAACAACAATGATGAGAGAGAGTCATTGATTGGTTGCCTCCTGCATGCTCCACACTGGGGATGGAGCCTGCAACCCGGGCATATGCCCTGACCAGGAATTGAACCATGACCTCCTGGTTCACAGGTTGATGTTCCACTACTGAGCCATGCCAGGCAGGCACTATAACAGCCATTCTTTATTGTATCCTTATGTGCCAAGAAACCTACAAATATTGTTTCTTATCCTCGCACCAGCAACAGGGTGAGACCTTGCCCCATTTTACCAGGAAGGAAACTGACAGCCAAAGGGGTAAAGGACTTGGCCACAGCTCAGGCTGACTTCGATGGGGAGTTAGGGTCCTCTCAGTTGACACCACCAAGTAAAACACAAATAACAAAAGAAAAACCCAGAAAAGAGCTTCCCATCGCATTTTCCTCCTGGGATGGGGAAACAGCCGAGCTTCCTGGGCAGAGGAAAAGGCTCCTCTCCTCAGCCCTCCCAGGAGCGATGGGCGGTTATTTTTGAAAACAGAGAGGGAAAAAGTACCTGCAGCCGAAATGGTTCTCCCAAGCTTGACAGAAAGCTAAGCCGTTGTGGGAGGCGGGAGAAGAGGACCCCCTTGCTCATTCAGCTGAGCTCATGTCCTCCCCGCCCCGCCCCCCTCCCCCCCCCCCCCCACAACCCCAACAAGCCAAACCGCAATAGAGATCAACACCCGCGTGCATCCCCAAAGTATCAAAACACAAAGGGGGCGGGTAGGAAGGTAAGACCACGATGATCAGGGACGCCCCGAGAAGGCAGATCTGCTCGCAGGAGACTAACCCCAGTGTGTGCAGCCCAAGCTCCAGGGATTCCTAGGTGGAAGGGGCCGGGAGATAATGCAGCCTTTTCCCACCCCCCCTGCAGCCGCTCACACACACACACACACACACACACACACACACACACACACACATATATACACACATCGACTTTCCTGGTTTAAAAAACAAAACACCAAACCTGAAATCCACCTTCAAAACAATAAGGGAAATACCGAGTACGGAATGCATTTCAGGGGCTTTCCAGCCTTGGAGACAATCCCTAATGGGGATGGGGGTGGGGGTGGGGGTAAAAGTAGAGCGGTGCCCCAGGGTCTGAGCCACCTTACCAGCTTCATGGTGGTGTTATTCTGTTCCCAGCGCCACAGCATCACGCTCATCTTACTTCAGGGCGAGGAGGGAAGGAGAGGGCAAAGGGGACAAGGGGGCGAAGGGGGGCCGAAGCACCTGCCCGCGCGCCCGGCAGGTCCCGCCTTCTCGTCCGGAGTTGTCCTCTGGGCCCAGCCGCTCCAGGCATCCCGGGCGCCCGCAGCCGGCCGGCTCGCCCCCGCCCCGGGCGCTGTGCGCGCGGGGACCCTACCGGGGCCGGCGCCCGCGCTGCCCGCTCCCAGCCGCCTCCCGCCGCGGCCAAACCAAACAACTCCCTCCGTGTCCGAGCGCCCGCGCCTCGCAGCGCGGAGGCCGCTGGGGCCGGCGGAGGGAAGGTCGGGTGGCCGGCTCCCCGCCCCCTGGTCCCGCAGGCCGCCCCGCGTGGTCCCCAGCGCTTCAATGGGCAGGCGAATCCCTGCGGAGGGCAGGGGATTGGGGAGAAAAGGTTGGAGGGGAGAGGTTCTTAACCCTTTCGGGGGAGGGTGCGGGTAGGCGGCGCAGCTGGGGGCATAAATGGGGGAGGGGGGTGTATTAAGGGCGGGGGCTGGGTCACCGGGGTCCTGAGCCCAGGCACAACTCGCGCCTCTCCGCACGCGTGCTCAGCATCCTCTGCATTTTCTTTCTGCACCAAACTCACCCAAGTTGCCCAGAGCAGCTGGGATTTTGACTTCAGGATCTATGCACCATCACCACCATCTCTACACCGCCCCGCCCCCGCCCCCGCCACCCACACCCCGCTCCCCCAGCAACATTCACTAATATTACTGCTAAGGGAAGGACACGGCTCCAGTGTTGTCAAACACACCCCCACAGAAAACAAAACAAAACAAAACAAAACAAAACAAAACAAAACATGGTGACCCTCCAGGACGGGGAACAGGTGGCCACAGCGGAGGAGGACAGGGGAAGAGGCTGTGTGGCCTTCATGTCCTCTTCTGCCACCCCCACCTGCCGCAGGCTCGTTCTAGGGACCTGCAGCCCCCACCTACGCTTTTCTCTGAGACTTTGGGAGGCTGGGCATCTCCTGCCCAAACCTGGGTCTAGGTCCAGCATCCCCTAATGGAGCAGTGACCCTGCAGGGGTCCCCAGCTACTTTCAGGGCCCTGTAAAGGCTCAGGAACCCTTCAGCTCCCCAGGCAAGATGGCACTGGCCACCCAGACCTGACTGATTTGCGCTGCTGCGATACCTCGGGATGGAAACCCTGGCCCTCCCCTGCTGACAGACACCTGTGGCACCTCATGGAAATGCCTTATTGCACATTAATTTCAGGGGTCCAAACGGTTCAACATGAGAGGTGATCAAGTGGGCCCTAAACCTTTTAAAAGTGATCTTTAAAAATGCCAATTGGATCAAAATGTTATCCCACCTAAACCTTTCAGGGTTTGGCTCTCCTTCACAGTTGAAAAATCCCAGGTCTCTGGCCTACAGCTTCCTCTCCCACCCTCTCCCCCTAATCTGGCAGCGACCTTCCAGAGATCCCCAACAACGGTAGCTTTCTTTCTTTTCTTCAATCACATCTCAGTCCTTCCCACCTCAGGAACTTGGCACCTGACAGTCCCTCTCCCTGGACCACTGTTCCCCCTACTACCTGCCTACAGGCATATTTCTAATGTCACCTATTCAGAGAGACTGGTGATTTTTAATGCAGCGACTTTCTCTTTCCCACATTCTCCTAACCCATTACTGCTGTCTTTCCTTCCTTTTTCAGTGTGTGAACTTAGCTAACTTGCATTCTTCTTTATTTTCTGCCGCGTCCCAATGGGCTAGAAACTCCACAGAAACAGGGACCTTGCCTGTTCTGTTTCCCCACGGTGCCCCCAAGTGCCTGGGACAGTGTGTGGTGCCTGGTGGGAGCTCAGTAAATGTTTCCCAAACCAAAGCCCGTTGACAATGTCCTCCTCTAAGTTCCTGCAGCTCCCTCTGCAGTGAGGACTGAGCCAGATCCAGCAGCACATCCCACATCCTGCCTGGGGTCCTGACCTGCCCCGCATGACTGCAGGAGGCCCTGTTATGTACATCAATACACACATTTCTGGAGAATGAAACACAAGCAGTAATATTTGCTGCCTCACGGAGAGGGGCACATCCTAGGGGAACAGAGAAAGAGAACATCTGAAAACTTATGTCATTTGAAAAAGCATATTCCACCTTAAAATATCTTATGTATTTGAAAAACAGATTCTAAAACTTTTTTTTTTCCTGAAAATAAAGTTTGGCAAAATCTTATTGGCCAAGAGAGTAAAACACAATCTCTCGATTGCAGCTGTTTTAAGCAGGGGTCTTTGAAGCTGGGTGGGAAGACGTAGAGTCCAGAAACCTGTGAAAATGCTGTGAGACTGGGTATTGGTGCATTTTCTGGGGAAGATCTACAGGCTTATTACATTTTCTAGGATATCCAAAACATTAAAAACTACACATCTCCAGGAAGTCACTGAATGAACAATTACTGGTAGTTCCCCATCAAAATCTTTCCTGGTCAGAGATGGAAACCACTATTCCTGGTGCATGGAGGAAGGGTGGGGTTGGGTAGAGAGGGCATGGCAATAGATCCTGTGGCCTTGCCTTTCAGACATCAAACCTTCAGACCATATGTGTGCTAGCTCATTTAACAAACACTCCTGGAGCGTCTGCCATGATGCACTCAGCTGGCTCTGCTGAATCCTGAAAATCAGAAAGAAGCCTCTCTCTCGTGTGTGTGTGTGTGTGTGTGTGTACGTATGTGTGTGTGTGTGGGGGGGTGCCCCTACCATGCACACACACATACAGTCTGTTAAAAGATGGACACATACACCAACAGGTTCAATTTAATGGACAGGTGCTACAAAAGAGGGGCCATAAAGAGAAAAGATATGACTATGACAGGGAAGCATGGAAGAGCTTCACAGAAGTAACACTGAGCTGCATCTGGAAGGATGAAGGCAGGTTCCGCGGGAGGAGGGATGCATCCCAGAAAAGTGGCATAGCAGGTGCAAGGGTGTGCCGGAGTGAGAAAGCATGGCAGGTTCTGTGTGGTCAGAATGTGAAGATCACGTGGCAGGAAATGGGGCTATTTGTTAGGCTAGAGCAGGCCAAATCCCTGAAAAGGGGGGTCCACCCTTAATTCATATAAACCAAGGGAGTGCTTTGATTAGAAGGATCTCTCTAGCAACAGCAAGAGGATAGCTTTGAAAGGTGGAGGTTGGAGGGAGAGAGATGAGTTAGAAGGCTGTTGAAATCCTGAAGAAGACAGAGAATGAGGAGAG
This sequence comes from Myotis nattereri, assembly GCF_964212035.1. Classification (NCBI taxonomy): domain Eukaryota; kingdom Metazoa; phylum Chordata; class Mammalia; order Chiroptera; family Vespertilionidae; genus Myotis; species Myotis nattereri. The sequence goes on from NC_138084.1 coordinate 28,858,877, forward strand.
GTATATGGAAAGGGGGGCTGCTATCACCAGCAATCCACTGATGCAGTGGGTGTCCCCTAAGGGTAATGGCTGGGAGTTCACCCCGGCAGGCGTTTGGACCCTGCAGATTTTCAGAAGTCGCTCTGAAAGCCTCCTACACCTTGGAAAGGTTTTCATCATTCACCAAGCTGCCTCTCCCAGGGCCTTTCTTCTCCTTCCTCCCTTTTCTGTAATCTTCCACCAAGGCTTTTGATGTGAATCAAGGAAAAGAGATCAGCCTGTGTTAACCACATGAGACGAAGCAGTGGAAACAATGCTCGTGAAGGTCTGCCCTGAAGGGTGGTCTGGTTCCTCCCAGCTGTCGGCCTCTTTTTCCCCTCATGGCTTTTGGGCCCATCCCCTGGGCCTGACAATGCAGCACTGACCCCTACAGGCAATGACCCCCCACCCCACCGCCAGCTTAGCCCAGATCCCTGAGTGTGACCTCCCCTATACTCCCACGGTAGCCACAAGGTAGGGCCCTAGATCCTGGTATTGTGCAACCCCTGTTGGCACTGACACCCCAGAGACTGGCTCTGCCCTTTGCTGAAGTATCTTATGTTTCAGACCTTTCCACCCCCAGCATGAAGAGTTCTGTCCCACATCGGTCAGCATTTGCTTATTCCCTTGCCTGTCAGACTTCTCTGAATTTTCGACACTTGCCCAGCTCTGGGAGGCACGTGATCAATATCTCCTGAATGAACATTGGAGTGCCTCTCTTGCTCTGCAAAGCAGAACAAAGCGGGGAGGAGATTCGGGCCAGAAAGCAGGGTTTGAGGCCTGGCATCGCAAAGATCTGCTCATCCAAGGACCCTCTTCCCCTGGCCTGTAAACCCATGCTCTGCAAAGTCCCCTCTCACCCCTCACTTCTGCAAGGCCAGCCCCCGTCTGATAAACTAATTTGAGTCCAGCTGGTATTGCCTTAATGTGTTTCCCAGATAACACACTTCAGTTTAACAGGGGTCCTCCAATCTTTCAGCCAAAGCGGTGACTAATGGGGAGAGCTCAGACGCGGTGGGGAACGCCTGACATAATGGGGCTCTCTAGACTGCCCCAATGTGGGATGATGTCTTTCCACCCACACGAGGCTGATCATGGGGAAAGTCAGCCTTTCCGTGATCCGAGCATGACAAAGGGAAGAGCAGAAGCTGTGTGCCACCCCAGTAGGTACAAATGAGCGAGATAGCTTAACATAGGGAGTCTGTTACTTTTTTCCCCCCCAGGTGACAGGGCTTGACCAGTAAAACCACAGAAGAGTTTAGCATCACTTGTCAAATGAAAACTCCAGCCATATTAGTCGCTACTTATTAAGCATAGTACAGGGCATCTTTCACTCATGCATCACAGCAATGCTAAGAAAATTTTCCCCATTTTGCAGTTACAGACTCAGAGAGGGACAGTGCTTGGCTATATTCAACCAGCTCAGAAACCACCAAACAGAAGTGTCGCTCAGGCCACCTGCCTAACCCCCTCTCTCTGCAGTGGCCGTCTTACTGTTATACTACATGTAGGAAATGAAACCCCAGAAATGCCATCCCTGGGAGCAGTTTTGCAAATGACCTTAAGACTTACTTTAAATCTCCTTCAACTCTGGGAGGGCCCAGAGGTCTTGGAGATGGAGGAAGAAGATGTATAAACATTAAAATAAAAGGCTCGTAGAAGTACACAGCTGACAGGCTTCTCAGAACGTGAGAGTCAAACTTTTAAAAACACTAATCCTTCCTGGAGAAGAAAGGACTCTTGTCGGCACACCAGTGGCCACGAAGGCCTGAGCACAGGACGTGCCATCTCCCCTCCACCAGCCTCGGAGGGGAGTGAGCCCCCCGCCAAAAGGTCAGCCTGCGAACACTGGGGTCTCCAGGGGGACCAAGGCCATTGGAGGGTTTGAAAGTAAGATGTATGGCTTTCGGCAGGGCAGACACAATGTCACACTGACAAGCCCACAAATGAATGAATGCGCCTCTGAAAAGGGTTGGGCTGGGCCAGCAAAGGATTTCTGTCTCCCCCCTGCCCCTTGTCTTTATTTCTGAGATAAACAATTATGTAAAGGCATCTCCTAGTGCACATACTAAAGGCCACTGCTTTTAGCATGTTCCCTGAACAGGGTTTAATTTGTTATTTCTTGGTTCCCACACCATTTACCTTCTTCCTTCCAATGACAGGGGTCAGGTGGTGGTACAGAGTTTCTGGGTAGAGCAGTGCGTCCCGTGGGCCCTCCCAATGTCCCTGTGGGCTGCTCTCTCTCCTGGACTGGGCCACCACAGTCACACTCCACACCTTCGCCTAGGCTGTTCCCTCAGCATGGAGTGCCTTTCCTTCCATTCTCTGCCAGACGATAACCTGTTGATCTTTGGACCCAGAGTAAAATTAACGGTGCTGATGAACTTCTCTTAGATTCTCCCTTCCCCTATCCACCCCGATCCAAACTTTTTATACCCTCCTCTGTGGTCCCCGGTACTTTGTTTCCATCTTCTCAATGGCCCAGTCCACCTCCTCTCCCAGTTGCGGGTAAACACATCTCATTTGCTGTTATGGGTGTTAGTACTGATGATAATATTACTAGCACTGGCTTATAAGTTGCTTAAGAACAGGTGCTCTACATTGCTCCTCTTTGCACACCCAGAATAATGCTTGGCTAACGCTGGCATCATTAAACAGAATTAACACAGTCCAAATTCTGGGACCATAGGGGGTTTCAAGGTCATGCAGTCCCTCGCTCATTTTCCAGACAAATCCCGGTCCCCAGTACAGAGCTCCTTCTTCCACTGCACTGTGCAAAATGCACTGAAAATAAACCCAACTTGCTAGACTAAAGATTCACTTGTCTCCTGGGAATTGGGATACTTGACATTTCCTTTTAAATATGACCAGAAGGAGAGCTTTTGGGAGAGTGAGGATTATGTCTTACGTCTCTTCCCTCCACCCCCCTCCACCAAACACTGCCAAACACAGAAGAGGCTTAAGGTAAAAAATGAGTTTCAGGATGAATGAATGAAGAATGAAAGACTGACTTTAAAACTCCTGGGCAAGAGATTTTAGACTTATGGGAGGCCGTCAAACTGGTCCCAAGCAATCCAGGACACATCTCCAAAGAGCAGGTTTGCTTTTCCCTCAACTGGGAGGGTTGCCAGGTGCCCCTGGTATTTATTTGTTCCCTTCAACATCCCAGGCTTGGGGGCTCCTCCTCCAGACCCTTCTCCTCCCACCACCTCAATGAGGCAGATAAGGGTTGGAATTGTGCAATCATTGGGTGACCTCTGACCCCCTTTGAAGAGCCTCCATGCTTCCAGTCCCCCCTCTGCACTCCTCCCCCCAACCTCTAAGGGCCTGCTCCTCCAGCTCTGACCCCATGAGGTGTCAGGGGGTGGGGACCTGCAGACTTTTTTTGGAAGTGGCTTAAAAGACTTATTTTAGGCTTATCTAGCCCCATTCAGTTGGGCCAGGGGTTCATGTAAGGTGAAATACAACTGTTTAGGGCAAAACCAAAACGTTTTTAAAAATTCTACCACAGGACTGTGGGCACAGAAATATAGACAGCTATTGTTGGAATACTTAGAAAAGTTAAATGGTTCCTAATTTGTGTCCTCTGTTCTGGTTTTGCGTCTGAATGATTCAGAGAAACAGTTTGGAACGGAGTTGCCCTCAGACTCTCACTGGGTTGTGTTGGTTTGTTGAGCTTCGCTTTGTTTTGTTTTCAGTGGTTGTGGTTTGATGGAAGGGAGCATGGTGTAGTTCTGTTTATTTGATTTTCCCTGTGGGACCAGCCCTTTCATTGTGGGCCAGTTCTGGTCACCAGGGATTAAGGTTAGCAATTTAAGAGGCAGCGACTTTCCCAAGGGGCTGTGGGCTATACCGCCTGGGAACCATTCAGAAACTGCACACCTCCCTAACAAGCTTGCTATGAGGAATGCAGTTGCTTTTCTCATTGCAATGTTACGTGATTGAGCAATTAAAAGAACACAAATACCCTCGAAATGGGTAAAAAGATTATTCCCCAATGGGATCTTCAGAGACTTTTCCTTTGGAACAAAAGCAGTTGGTAAACTGATTCCACTTTTGTTAGGCATCCTGGCCCTCACAGGAGATTGCTTTACACACACACACACACACACACACACACATACACACACACACACACAGTAGTGTATGCAATGTACTCTGAGGGCCTCCTTCTCCCAGTCCAGGAGGTGTCCGTGCTCAGTGCTATTGGGATGAGGCTGGGGCTGGCACTCTGGGTTCAGTGAACAGGGAGTGGGATGAGGGGAAACAGGAGGAAACAGATGTCTGAGATGCACCAGCCGAGACAGTGTGTGTACACAATCACCCTCTATTCCAAAGTCAACAGATGACAAGCCGGGGAATCCCAGAATGAGGGTGCCATTGTTTAGTAAAGGAAAACTCCCAACACTGCTAATGACTCCCTTTTGGCTTCTGTGCAGGCCCATGAGATGACACTGGTCGTCCTGACCGCTCCTGCAGATGAAATAGCCTCAGCAGTTCTGGGCATTTCTCAGAGCCTGGAGCCCAAGTCCCGGGGAGGTTCTCCAGCACCAGCCCCACCCACAGCCTCCTCCCACATGATGTCCATGTGTGACTGTCATGCTGCAGTCACACATGGACATCAGGAACTCATAGGGACCTTGCATTATGTTTGTCAAAACACTCTACATCACTTACCCAGGTAGTTATCCTTCAAACTAGTCTGTGAGCTATAAGCTGGATGGCTGGCACGCTCCCATTTTTCTAAGGAGAACCCTGAGGCTCAGAGAAGTTAAGTGAGCTATTCAAAGCACAGCTGCTTCATGAGAGGGCCAAAGCTAGATATTATCCAAATACTCTCTCCTTGGCTTCTCAAGACAAGTGGACTTTATACGTTATTATTAGTAGTAACAAATATAATAGCACAAACAATAATACTTTCATAAATAAATCTACAATGCTCTACAGGCACCATTCTGAGACTTCTGCATGGAATATCTCATTGAATCATCATATTAACCTTATGATATAGGTTTGAGAATTATATGTTATAAAGGGAGGTGGGGGGAAACAGGCATAGAAAAATCAAATAACTTGCTCAAGGTCATTGAGCTAGTAAGTGGTATCACTAGGATTTAAACTCTGCTTAGCTACAGAATCTACATTTTTAAAAAATGTTTTTATTGATTTTTATAGAGAGAGGAAAGAAGAGGGATAGAAACATGGGTGAGAGAGAAACTTCATTCGTCGGCTGCTTCCTGCATGCCCACTACTAAGGATCAAGCAACCTGGATCAAGTCAGCCCCAGCATGTGCCCTGACCAGGAATCAAACCAGTGACCTCTTGGTTCTTGGGTCGATGCTCAACCACTGAGCCTCACTGGTCTGGCCAGAATAAACATTTTTAACCTGTGCTGTTCTCTCTCTCTCTCTCTCATTCTCTCTCTCTCTCTGTGGGTGTGTATGATAACATCATAATCATAATGTGAACCTAAGATCAATAAATTACATAAATGCACTACACTAAAAGGGTTTTGACAAATAATAGGTACCATTCCCACTTAGTGGGTGTTTTTTTTGCTTATTTTTGTTTTTGCTTGTTTTTAATAATTGCTGCTACTACAAATAAAATTCCATCAAATGCACCAAATTCTTTCTCAGATCATGAAATCATAGATAAAGTTTTATTTTGTGTGTTTTTTTTATTGATTTCAGAGAAGAGAGAGGGAGAGAGAAGTAGAAATATCAATGATAAGAGCAAATTATTGATCAGCTGACTCCTGCAAGACCCACACTGGGGATCAAGCCTGCAGCCTGCACATGTGCCCTTGACCAGAATCGAACCTGGGACCCTTAAGTTCACAGGCCGATGCTCTATCCACTGAGCCAAACCAGCTAGGGCCATAGATAATGTTTTACATAGCTCTGTGATCTGGGGCAAATCATAAACCTTTCTGTATCTCAGACTTCTTTTCTGTAAAATGGGTATGATCATATCTCTGAGGATATTTTGAAAATCAAGTGAGATACTATATATGAAGGCAATTGGACAATTATAAATTCCTAGAACTAGTTTCCCAAAATTAATTGATGGGAAACAAATTTTAGTATGTTCAACATTACACATGTGTTTGAACTATAGGACTCCTGGGAAAATCTTGGAGAATTACTTGGAAACAGAGTACTGCTTCCCAAATTTATCTGACTAGAGAACCCTTTGGGTGGAACATTTCGTAAGCTACTACTCTAAGGAGCCCACTTGAGGATATGTCTCCCATAAGGTAGAATCTGGTATGGATTTTCCCAGAGGATTCCCCCTTTTCTTTCTTTTGTTGTTGTTGTTGTTGTTGTTGTTAATCCTCACCTGAGAATATTTTTCCATTGATTTTTAGAGAGAGTGGAAGGGAGGGGGGAGAGACAGAGAGAGAGGAACATTGATGTAAGAGAGACACATTGATTGGTTGCTTTCCACATGCACCCTGACCAGGGCCACGGATGGAGCCTGTAACCGAGGTACGTGCTCTTAACCGGAATCAAACCCAGGACCCTTCAGTCTACAGGCCAACACTCTATCCACTGAGCCAAACCAGCTAGGAACAGAGTGTCCCCCTTTTCAGCAATGTTTAGAGTAGCCCAAGGTCATCTGAAATCACCCCTAGATTTTCTCACTTAACTTTGAGACTCTTCTACAGAAGACCTAAGCCTGTACTTCCATCATTATAACTGTCAGTCGAGGCACCACAGGACATAAAAAGACTGAGGGGCTCTGGGGCTCCAACAGTAATGTGACAAGAGCCTTAATATTACCTCACTCTGTGTGTCCTACACACAAGCTGGCTCCTATGAGAGTCACACCAAAAGCCAGTCACTCAGAATGTGTGGCTGGCCCCAGAGAGAAGACTAAGATTGTAAGGATGGCCCTATTGCTGATGGATCCCCATCCTTCCAGCATGGAGCCGCTGGGTAAGGAGTGACAATGGGATTGCCCCTGCACGTGGAGCACACCTGGAGGAGAATGCGTACCCTTCTCTGCCCGGGCACCACTATCCTATGGAGGGGGACAAGGGGTGTCTGAAATGCCCATCCTTTACTATGATAATGAAAATTGCTAATATTTGAATATTTGCATACTTAACTTGTCCCAGACACTGTCTAAGCTCTTTATATAAATCATCGCATCATCAATTTCAATTCTCACAATACCCTTTTAAAATAGTACCATTACCATTTTACAGAACAGGTAACGAAAGCGCAGAGGTGTTAGGTACACTGCCAGTCATCACACAGCTCACAAGTGGGGCAGCTGGAATTCTAACATGGATTTGTCACACAGCTCACAAGTGGGGCAGCTGGGATTCTAACATGGATAGCCTTGGACTTAGGTCTTCTAGAGCAGTGGTTTTCAAAGCGTGGTCCTTGTACCAACATCATCACTAATACCTGAGAACTTGTTAGATGTGCAAAATCTCAGACACCACCCCAGACCTACTGAGTGAGAAACTTCGGCGGTGGGTCCCACTAGTCTGCGTTTTTACAAGCCCTGCAGCTCATGCTGAGAACCACATGCCAACTAAAGACTGAGAACCACTGCTCTGGGGGCAAAGCTTTGTACACAGATGTTACCTGAGAAAGGTAACACAGTCAGCCCCAGCCTAAGTCATCTGGCCCATTGTCTACTAGTGTCACCCAGCAACCAGCAGGCACAAAGGGCAGTTATTCTGGGAAGTAGGAATAACAGTGAGGCTGATGGTCCCAGGGCATTAGGACCACGACATAACAGGGAGGGCGACCTGAGGTCCAGCGTGGGGGTGGAGAGATGGCAGCTCGGCCCAGGCCTGCATTGAATCCGCCACGCCATTTCCACCCCCTTCCATCCCATTCTCCACCCACCCTCTTCACACAACCACAGACTCTCGGGGCTGGGCAGGCCATACTGAGCCCCAAGTTCTCTTCCTTCCAGAAACAGGTCCCCACCTGAGCAAGGCCCCAGTCAAGAGGGTCACCCGATCTGTTTGATGGCCAGCTTACTGTCCCCAAGGCAGTCTTTCCCCTTCTAAAAGCTCCCGGATCTTACACTGAATTTCTGTGAGTTCTCTGTTTTCTTACACCATCCCCTGCCATTCCTCCCCCCACCTCCTGGAGGCCTCAGTGAGCCAGTCCTTCAGATACTTGCCAGTGCCCAGGCTTCTCTTGTTTAGGGCAAAAGCCACAGTTCTTTCAATAATTCCTCTTCTACCTGTTTTCATATCTTTTTGCCAACAGGGACCATCTGAAAAGGCTCCTGAGATATCCTCAGAGAGGGGCACCCCAGAGCCCTTTCAAACTCACCAAACTCCACGTAAGGGGGTAATATTACGCAGGCCACGCCGAGCAAACAGGCCTGGGCTGCAGGCCCAAGTGCTGCCCTGAAGAAGGGGCGGGCGGTCAGGAGGGAGTGCCCGCTGCTGTTCCTCTTCTTCCGGATGCAAAGAGGGAAAACGACAGCCTGCCCTTCCGAGACTGCCTCCCTGCCTCTGCTTCCTCAAGGAAATGTTTTTCCAAGACCCACTCAGCTGCTGCGAGGGCGGGCCGTCCTGGAGAGAAATGTTCCACCTCACGTGCCTGCTCTCCACAGTGTGCAGGAGCTCTTACTCCAGGCCTCTCTGCTTCCCCAATTGGTGGGGGGGTCATCGTCCCCATGGGAACCGCTGGCTCTTGGACTTGGTGAAGAGCAGGCAGAGTCAAGGCCCCACAGCCTCCCTGCAGTCAGCGGGGACTGAACCTGTCTGCAGGGGAGAGAGAGTGCTGAGTCTGTTTGCCGAGTGTGTGTGACCTGGGTCAAGTTATTTCACTTCTTTGGGCCCTACAACATCGTCTGCTCATGGGGATTATGAGAGTGCCTCTCTCACTAGGTTGCTCCGAGGCCCACGTGAGACCCACATACAAGCACTGGTCATGGCGTCTGGCACACGGGCAGTGCTCATGCATGCTTATCGTTCCTGTCTGTATCACTGTTTTATACGAGTTGATTAGGGATCAAGTTACACATGACTAGAGGCTTTTTAACTCTGCAAAGACTTCCTTTATTCTGTCATTTGGTCCTAAGAACTCAATGAGAGGAAAAAGTCAAGATTTCCCACTAGCACTGTATAAGTAAAAACACTAAAGCAGCAAAGGTCAGGTGACCAGTCCAAAGTCACACAGCTGACCCACTGTCCGATCCCAAATCACCCGAGTGCCTGTCTTGGGCTCCTGGAGCAAGGCTCCAAAGACAGTTTGATTGATACTATCACTGTATTTTTCCCTCATGTTACATAGCTGTCTTATTTTCTAAACTCAAGAGCTAGACTCATGATCTTGGAGATAATATTCCCCAATCTGAAGTGTACAGGCTCCCCTGTTGTGTGCCCACCAGTTTCTATCCTAAGTGGCATTCAATGAAGAGATTCCTTTAGCCTTCCACTCCCTGACCTGGCTCCTGAGTCTGGGCTGATCCAGTCCCTGCTGGTGTATGAGTCAGTCTACAACTAGGCTCACTGCCCAATCCAAGGCTCACTGTCTGACCCGGAGCCAGAACTCTGGGTATATGGTGCTAAGTCCTCCTGGAGTCCTCCACAGGAACCCCCCCCCCCTTTCAGCCCACCCCCAAGTAGCCTCCTACAATGGCCCCAAGAAAGGGCTCAGCCTGTCTCGCAGGACCCAGATCCAAGTCCATTTATCCCGAGGCTTCTGGAGCAAGACAGAGTGGGAGGAGGACATACCTGACTGCTCCGGATGCACCCCTCTAGCTTGCCATTCCCAAGAGGCCTGAAGACTCAGATTCTGGGGGTTTGTCCCTGGGGCTGGGAGTCACAGTGGCTCCAGAAATGCCAGATTTTTCCATCCTATCCCCTCTAGGCCTGATAAGCATTCTCCCTTCAACGTCTGCACTAACTGCTTTGCAGGCTGGCTTGGCTTGCGTTCCGGGGAAGGACACTTTATCTCAGTGCTCTTCCTCTGGCTCTGAGAGATGCTTCTCTGTCCCCAAGAGGCATCAGGCATTGGCTCTGCTGAGCACTTATCATCCAGGGATGCTCTAGTGACATCAGCTTCCTGAGAGCTGGACAGTTCCCTTCACTTCAAAGCCTGGCTTTGGCCCTCCTCCCACCACTCCTCTCCACCCCCATGTTCTCCCCCGGATTCATCCTTCAGACCCGACAGCACATGGAAGTGGATTCTCACAGTCATCACTGTCACCCAGAACACAGCTTGGCGCCTACATCCAATCCCTGTTTCTGAGACAGAGCCAACAGGCTGAGCATTTAAAAAGAGGGCCACCTTGTTGCAAACGAGTGATACTGCAGGGGTTGAAAGCTATCTAGCGACAGGATAGAACAGTTCTTACATTCATTAATTTATGCAACAAATATTTTTTGAATGACCGCTAAGTATCAGATTCTTTTCTGAATGCTGGGGAGAAAGAGAGAGAGAGAGAGAGCTGAACAAACAGACAAAGCCTGCCGCCAAGGAGCTTACATTCTAGGGCAGCAGAACTGACAAACAAAGATATAATCCAAACCACAGAAAGAAGTACAGCCAGGTGAGGGCAGAGTGTGCCTTGGAGGGAGGGGACAAGCTCTCTAGAGGGACTGATGGGAGAGGCTCCTCCAAGGAGGCAGCAGCAAGCAGAGACTCAAAGAAGGAAGAGAGCCAGGAAACAGACCGGAGGGAACAGTGTTAGGACAGAGGGACAGGAGTGCACAGGCCCTGAGCAGAAGGTGGCCAGTGTGCTCAAGGACAGCCAGAAGGCCCCTGAGGCTAGAGCAGAGTGGGCAAGATGGGTGGGGGTGGGGGTGAGAGATGGGCTGGAGAGAGAGGTCAAGGCCAGCTCTTGTAGAGCGAGGATGGGCAAACTCCAGCCCTGCCGGTCTTTGTAAGCCCATGAGCAAGAATAGTTATTACAGTCTTAAAGGGTTAGAAGGAGGAGGAAACGGGGATAGAGATAGAAACAGAGACAGAGATAAAAGCGAAGGAGAAGAAGGTGACGGACCCCTATGTGGCCCACCACGCCTAAAACTGTTACAGAAGAAGCTTGCTTGTCCCCTGGCAGAGAGATCTGAACGAAGGCCAGTAAGCCATTTGGGTTTATTCTCAGTATTACAGGAAGCCGAGGAGGGTGAGGTAAGTTCTGAGCAAGGAAGTGGCCCGACCTGGGGCACACTTGTCCTCTATTACTCTGGCTCCACGGGGAAATGGATGTAGGGTCCAGGGTGGCGCCGGGAGGTGAGCTGGCGCTATTACATTCACACGGGAGTGAGGATGGTGGATGGATCTGGGATGGTGGACATGCTGTGGTGAAAGAGACTGATTGTGAGACACATCAGCTGATTTGTCAAGTGGAATGTGGGATGTGAAGCAAAGAGAGGAAGGAGGGACCTAAGGCTTTCTGCTTAAACAAGTGGGTGAATATGGATGCCACTTATGAAAATGCAGGAGACTAAAGGGGCAGCAGATGGCGAGATGGTTTAAGAAATCAAAAGTTCTGGTTTGGCTATGATCAGTCTGCTTAATTAAACATCAAATCAAAGACATTTCTATACACATACATGCAAAATGCACATATGTGTAATGTAAAGGATGGTGATGTCACCAATGCTATATGAAAAGAAAAAGAAAAGAGAACACATTGAAGACTCACTCTTACAAGTGAAGTATTTGATAGTCATTCCCACAGCAATCTATAAGAAAATATTTCTCCATGGGTCTCTTCCATTTTACTGATGAGAAAGCTGAGGCTTAAAGAGGTGGAGCAGTTTACCCAAAGTTACCTATGAGGCTGGATAGTGGTAGAGCTTGGACACAAAGCCAGCAGTTCAAGTTCTCAACCCTGCATCTACTAAACTGAACAACACACCCGTGTCTGCTCAGGAAAGCACCCCTGCTTTCTTAGTGCTTGTGTTCGGGCATTTTTATTTGGAAAGCATAGTGGACAAATTAAGTTCTCGAGCTGATTCTACAGACCAGAGACAATAAAATATTCTTGTTTTCCACCTCTAAATTTTGTAAAATTGAATAAGCACATTTTAATGATAACATTCTTTCTTATACAGCACTTTTTACATTTGAAAGTACTATTTGCTTATTAATTAAAATTAAAATATGGAAAAACAGAAAGGGGGAAGATTAGTAGTATTTCCAACCCTTAAACACAGCCACGATTGATATTCTGCAACTTTGAAAAGGCTACACTTTACCTGCTGTATCAAGAGCAACAACTAGTTTCTGAGGTTCAGAACTATGGGATCCGAAAGTGAAGAGGACCCCAAAGGAACCAATAAACCTTCGGCAGAGGAGCCAGATGATTATAAAAATGACTGACACTTATTAAAACCACACGCAGTTGTGTGTCAACTAAGTGCTTTAACTTCGTGACTTTATTTAATTCTCACACCCATTCTACAGTTTTCATCACTCCCGGCCAGCAGAACCGAGACTCCACCCAGGGGCCATGAGCCCCAGAGCATCTGCAGTCTCACATCACTCTATGCCTAGAGAACAATTAGGACCCACCAGGGCTGGGGGATACGCAAATAAATATTTCTTGAACAAATAAATCAGAACTAAGTCATCTGATAAATTCAGAACGAAGTAAAGGAGAGGAAGACAGAATGAACTGGGGCAACCTAGGAATGACTCATTCATTCAGTCAACAAGTACTTATTGAGCATGTACTAAGTGCCAACCAGGAGTAGACAGACACTGGGGACCAGTGGTGAACATGACAGTACAACCCTGGCCTGCTAGTGCTCACCTTTTAGTGGATGGATCCCCATGGGACGCTAAACCCCAGGAGATGCTCAGAGTGGCTTCCCCTTAGGCCCCAGAGTTCTGCCTTATTTCACTCTGGTGCACATGATCACCCTGTGCCAACGAACCTGTTCTAAAAAGTGAAGAACTTCAGGAATAAAAAAAAAAAAGAAACTAATTACAAAGCACTTCTATTTTACTAGAGGCCCAGTGCACGAAATTCGTGCCTGGGAAGGATCCTTAGCAGCTGCTGACCAGGACTCCCCTTTCCTGTCTGCCAGCTGCCGGCCAGGGCCTTCCTTCGTTCCGCACTGCCCTCTGGTGGTCAGCGCACATCATAGTGAACATTCAAACTCCTGGTCAGTCAAACTCCCGAGGGGACACTTTGCATATTAGAATTTTATATATATAGATTCTTTAGACTGAACATTATCTAACTTGTGCTTCCTTGTCACCTCTTATAGCTTATTTCTGTTCAGTTTCCAATCAGACCCACTAACTGGAATTTTTAACTGGAGGCTATGCCCCTTCAGGGATCCCCATGGGTGGGAAAATGTTACATGAATATGCATTTTGCAGATGGAGAAGGGGCACAGAGCGGGGAAAGGGTCCATTGCTTTTGTCGGATTTTCAAAAGGGTATGTAACCTCAGAAAAGCAAAAATCCATGGCTGTAATCTTTTTCCACTCCGGGGATATTTCCCATAGTCTGTGAATGTTGACTCTTTTTTCCCCTGTAACAGTCTCTCGTAGAGCTGAGACTGAGTGGCATTTGGGGTTTGCTTTCAGAAACGATGCGAGTACGGCATTGGTATTTTTCCAGGCACGGCATAAAACGGAGCTTAATTCATTCACTTCCACATTGACACAAGGGGAAATGTTCCAGTTCCTCGGCTGCTGAGAAAGGCAATGTCCCCCTCCAGGCTTCACACAACCCTCTTTCACTTGATTATTATTTGAGTCTCACCCCTGACCCCGACTCCACACCGTGGGTCTATACCATTTCCCTGAGTACACACAGTCTTCGACTCCTTAGAGCCAAAGAAAATAACACTGTTCTGATAGTCCGAGGCAAGAACAGACTTCCTAAGCAGGTTGTTCATCTGCCAGAATTCCAGCTCACTCTGCTTACTCTTGAACTCCAGATATCAATCACCGTCTCTATAGGGTAGAGAAATGGAACAGAAAATACAGACGGTCTCCTGTGTTTCCTTTTTGTTGAAAGCAAGTAGCACATTCAAGTGGAACATTTAAGATTCAAGGTCGTTGTGAGCATTCATTGCTTCCACACATACATATCAAGTGTCTACTGTGCTCCAGACACTTTCCGAGGGCTGAGGACACAGTAATAAGCAAGACAGCCGTGGTTCCTGCCTCTGGAGCTCATGGACTAGTGCAGCAAGGACACATCATGGTGACTTCCCCTCAGGCCCCAGAGGTCTGCCTTATTTCACCAACTGTTCTAAAAAGTGGAGAACTCCAGGAATGAAAAAACTCATTACAAAGCACTTCTATTTTATTCTTTAATCCTCACCCCAGGATATTTTTTTCCCACTGATTTTCAGATAGAGTGGAAGGGAGGGAAGAGGGGGGAGAGAAAGAGAAACATCGATATCGGAGAGACACGCCAATTGGTTGCCTCCTGCACAAGCCCTACCCCAGGCTGGGGATCGAACCTGCAACAGAGGTATGTGCCTTTGACTGGGAATCAAACACAAGACCCTTTGGTGCGCAGGCTGACGCTCCAACCACTGAGCCAAACCAGCCAGGGGTCCATTTTATTCTTTAGACCGAACATAGTCTAACGGGTGCTTCCTTGTCATCTCTGATTAGCTTATTTCTGCTCAATTGTTCTGAGAGGTATGAAAAAAAATATGAAGCAGTATTGGGAAATAAAAATCCCTTTATAGTACTATAGAGTTGAAGAATGAGAAAGATATCCCTGGGAAAGTAACAGCTGTGTTGAGACCTGAGTAGAAGTTTCCAAGGCCAAGGTACATGGAAAGAGAACAGATTGGGAGCCACTGAGGATGTGCAAAGGCCCTGGGGCCAGAACTAGTTCAGAACATTGGAGGAACTGGAAAAAAAAAAAATCCTGGGTAGCCAGAGCATAGAAAGTGAAAACACAAATGGCTAGGAACAAGGCGAGAAAAGAAATAGGGGGTCTGTCTAGATACAGCTTTATATGTCATTGTAGGGATTTGGGTCCTTATCCTGAGAGCAATGGGGAATCATGGGAAAGCACTGAGAGTCTGTGTGAGACATGATCAGATTTGAGGTTTTAAAGATTATTCTGAACACAGTGTGAGGAATGGACTAGAGATGAGCAGGTCATGTGGGAGAAATCTGGTTCAGAGCTGGGGAGAGATGCTGGTAGCTTTGACCAGGGTGAAGGTAAGGGACATGAAGAGTAGTAGACTCCCCTAGAGAAAACAGGAAGATAACAGAGCTTGACAAGGAGATACCAAACAGAGTTTGATGTGGAGGTGAGAAGGAGGGTAGCATTAGTCCTCTAATCAGTTATTTCTGCTTGTCTCCAAAGCAGTTCTAGACACGCCTTCCTACCCTATGTCCAGGAGATGACCATCTGAACCAGCTGGGGTTAGAGAACGTCAGGTATGAAGCTGAAAGGAGTCACTAATTCAGAGGCTCCAGTGACAACAGCCATTGCTGTTCATTGAATGAGCCAAGGCTGTCCCCACCCGGAGTCTTCGAGTTGGCAATACCGCTGCCCGGCTCAGGCACCCACCCCTGCTCTTCATGTGGTTGGTGCTGCCTCCTCAGAGCAATCTTCATTAAGCTCCTCATCTAACGCCGCCCCCAGCCATTCTCAAACACATCACCCCCTTTGCTTTCTTCATAGCACCTGCCAGTCTCTGAAATAAATGTATGAATGC
Organism: Myotis nattereri; assembly: GCF_964212035.1. Taxonomy (NCBI): domain Eukaryota; kingdom Metazoa; phylum Chordata; class Mammalia; order Chiroptera; family Vespertilionidae; genus Myotis; species Myotis nattereri. The sequence continues at coordinate 28,874,534 of NC_138084.1, forward strand.
ATTTGTTTGCTGGTGTTTTATCTGCAGTATCTTCCCACAAGAAGGTAAATTCCATGACAACAGACACCTTGCTATTCTTATTTCACAGGGGTTAAAACAGTGCCCGGTGTATAGTAGACACTCAATAAAAAGATAAATGAATAAATGACTCCCCAAAGACCGAATGCCCCCTGGACTTCCCTCCCCTTGGGAAATCTGAATAGAGACACCAGCTTTGGCTCTGGGCTTTGACACAGATGGAGCAGCTCCCCCGGCTCAGTTTCTCCACAAGCCCTTTCAGACTCAGCCTCCATCTGAACACAGGGCTCAGGTGAGCAGCAGGTTTCCAAGAAATAGTTCTCCCAAGGGGGTTTCCTTTCCTTAACTCCCCAAAGCGGAAGAACCACAAGCACTGGCATGTTTCCAAACTCCACACCTTGGGGCACGAAGCAAACATGATAGGGTCCTGAGACGGAATTACTCATGTTCATACATGACTGGAAGAGCTCCCGAGCAGACATTGCTTGTACTGCTGATTTGTTACTATTCTCCCCTTCCCCTAGTTTTCCCTGTAGATCGCAGGGCCAAAGTCAACTGCACTGTAGTTCATAACTGGTTCTTTTTAACCCGGGATATTGGGCAGGATTTGGTTCCTTCTTGGAAAGGTCTCTCAATTCTTCTCCCAGAATCCTCCAATTTTATTTTGAAAAGATGCTGTTTTCATAACATGAACATGAGGACTGCATTCTGAGAGGGCAAAGAAACAGGATGTGGCCAGGCCCTTGCAGAACCCACCAAATAGACGAGTCAAAGCTTAGTCACCAGTGGACGGTCAGTTCTCAGAGCATGTGAGTCAATAACTTCTGTGCATGGGTCTTTGATCTCTTCCAGGATCCTGCATGTCCCCAGGCCAGGAGGGAAGAGACTCATAACAGCACCGTCCAATGATGATTTCAGCTGAAGCCATCAGTGGTGCTGGTGGGATAAGATGAGCTGTCATAGCACAAATCTACTGCATTGCCCTGGGATGGGACAAAGGATGGGCCCTCGCACAGCTGGCTTAGGCTGGGTTCCCTTCTCCAGCCTGTCTCCCCGAGGAGCCGTGCCTGGGCTCACACACTGGTGGATGTGCTGGGGCTGCTTGTGAAATGAAATACAGGCAAAACTCTGTTCTAAAACTCTAATTCGTATACTGGAATTCTCACTTTATAGGGCAGTGATGGCAAACCTATGACACGCGTGTCAGAGGTGACATGCGAATTCATTTTTTTGGTTGATTTTTCTTTGTTCAATGGCATTTAAATATATAAAATAAATATCAAAAATATAAATCTTTGTTCTACTGTGGTTGCAAATATTAAAAAAATTTCTATATGTGACACGGCACCAGAGTTAAGTTAGGGTTTTTCAAAATGCTGACACGCCACGCTCAAAAGGTTCGCCATTGCTGTTATAGGGAATGTTTTCCTCCTAGATATTACCTTTCAGGCCATTGAGACAAGTGAGAAGATCACAGACTTTTTATCCGCTGCCCCCACCCCTTGGGAGGGTAGAAGAGGATGAATAAAAGCAACTCTGGGGAATGTTATGTTTTGGAGGCCTGAGCTCAGGGCAACACTGGTAGACCACCTTGCCACCACTGTGCATTCTGTCACACTCTACATCACTGCTCATCTGTAACCTCTGCATCTGTACCCCCTGAATAGTAGCAGCAGGCACCCTTTATTCAATACTCACTGTGTGGTGAGCACTTTATAGATACGATTTTATTCTGTCTGCTCCCATGAGGTAGGTAACCATTATTATCTACATTTTACAAAGCAGGAAACAGGAATCAGACACGTTTATTGACTTGCCCCAAAACACAGCCAGTCAGTACCCAAGGTGGGAACCAGCCCCTTCCCCGACCCCGGAAGCTCCTCTCTGCTCGGGGGCCAGACTCTGCAATCAGAGTCCATTTACTCTGCTTACCAAGTCAGGAAAAGTGTGGGTTTTTGTTTTTGTTTTCTTTTTCCCCAGGAAGATCTTCACTAACCATTGTTGTAACACTAAGTTAAAATAATACCCAAGTGTAGCCCCCTCTTATCCATGAGAGTGCTGGACAGGCTTGTCTCTAAGGCGTCTTCCAGGTTCAGGGTTCTATGGTTTCATTCTGACCAACTGCACAAGAGCCCCTTCTTCCTCTCAAGAGGGGAAAAGCTTATTAGGTTCATTCACCAGCAATGCTCTGTAGATGGTGGGGTCCTGACAAAACCCCCACGTGGGTAATAAATTAAAGCCAGTCTCCTGGGCGCACGCGAGAGTGGGCAGATGAGGCCGCTCTGCCTCCCTGGGGAGGCCTTGGCTCCCACCGTGGCAGCCTCGGGCCTGGTCACGGGGTGATTACCACGCCAATCCCTGGTGTACCAGACGGTGACGACCAGCCCCTGTGGGTGCGGAGGGCACCCCGAAACCCCCAGGTCGCTGCCTGCTTTCCCTGCAGCAAAATGGGACAGGGCTTCACAGGCTCCAAGCCTGAGCCCACCCATCAAGGAGGCCACCCACCAGCCCACCCTGCCCTGCCCTGTCCTGCCTGAGCCTTTCCTCCACCTTCATTCCTCACTAGACACCAATGTCACAACCAATGACACAGCAGCACAGTCACCCCAGGAATCGGCCTCAGCCAGAATGGTCCCTGTCCCACACTGTCTCTTACAACAGTCACCCCCTTTTCACCACGGCTACTGTCTCCTACCCCCCTACCCCCCGACCCTGTACCACCCTTCCTCGCACTGCCTGAGCTCCCCTCGATCCAGCTCCTCCCGCCCCTCTCTATTCCTCAGAGACCTCTGCTGCTCCCCACCTGAGAAAGCGCCTCCTCAGGCATTTCACACAACTGCCTCCTTTTTACCACTCAAATCGCAGCTCCCAGGGCCCCTCCTCCGAGAGGCCTTCCCTGACCACCTGTCACTCTGTCACTTCACCCGGTTTATTTCCTCCATCGCCCTCACAATGATTTGAAATTATTGTGTTTATGTATTTCAACACCTGTCTCTCTGGCACTAAAATATAAATTATATTAAAGCAGGAAACACCTTTCCCCCATCTTGTTCACTGTTATGTCCCCACAGCCTTGAACAGAATAGTAGATGCTCAATAAATAGTAGATACTCAATAAATAAAATAATAGGTGCTCAAATAATCTAAACTTCATTTTTCATAAAGTTGAGGTGGTAATGTTACGAAAAAAAAGGCTGCTATGAGGATTACAGACAATATATATATTGAGGCTTTGTCAAAGACTGAAGTTTTAAATTATTATTATTGCATTGAGAGGTAGTGTAGACTGGGGAGTAAGTCTGCAAGCTCTAAAGTCTGAATATAGCCTTCACAGCCCATGTGCTGTTAGAGCTTTAGCAAAATATTTAAATTCTTCTTTTTTTAAATATGTTTTTATTTATTGACTTTGAGAGAAAGAGAGGAAGGGAGAGGACTATAGAGATAGAAACATTGATGGGAAACATTGATTGGCTGCCTTCTGCATGCCCATGAGGTAGGTATCCACAACCTGGGCGTGTGCCCTGACCAGGAATCCAACCAGTGACCTCTTGGTTCATGGATTGACACTCAACCACTGAGCCATACCGGCCAGGCAAATTACTTAAAATCTGTAAGCCACAGTTTCCTCATCTATGAAATAGAGATAACAACAATGTCAACTCCTAGGGCTACTGCGCAGGTTAAATAAGACAACCCATGAAAAGTATTCAGAACAATGACTAACACATACCACACCTCCAATAAATGTAAACTATTACTGTGTTTACACATTTTTTTCATGATACCTTCCCATTACACACCACAGCCTACAAAGCACTTTTTCACAAATCCTCTCAGTTCATGCTTAACCCTCTAAGGGCCAGGAATTACCTACTTTATTTTATAGCTGAAAAAAAATGAAGGTTCAGGGTGGTCAAGCAGCTTACCTGAGATCACACAGCCAACAAGCAGAGGAGGTAAACCCTCCGATTCAGGAATTCAAGCTCTCTTCTTGTCACCCAACCTACAGCCCCAGAATCTGAAGACATCACGCCGGGCCCAGTACGGAGACATCCTGCTGGGCTGCTTGACTATCCCTGTTCCAAATAAATAGAAGCCCTGGGCCTCCACGCACTCACTGAAGCCAAGTGTGTCTCTCCAAAAACCGCTCCCTTGGAGGCTAGTCAAGGGTTTGGCAAAACCACAAAGGCCGATGGAGCCTGTGGCTTCCGCCCCCTGAGCAGGCCCAGAGTTCCAGTGCTCTCCCAGCTTCAAAGCAACATCAAAATAGCCCAGTGTTTGCTGGAGGTGGGTGAGAGGGGGGCGCTGAGGTGGTCACCCAGGACTTTTTCACTGCTTCCAGCTGGTGCAGAGTGTTCGCTGGGCATCAGGGTCTTGCCCGTGGAGCAGCCTGGCCCAGAGGCCCCTCCCAGTCTGACCGTCTATCCTCCCTCAGCCCCTGGCCCCTGTCCTCGCCAGGACTTGGCAGCTCTTCCTACACCAGGGACAATTCAGGAAAGGGACTCTGGGCATGAGTCCGAGGCAGGGGCCAAGTGTAAATGACGTGAGGGGAGAGCAAACTGCGCTCACCAAAGAGAAACTGGTGCCCTGTCTGTCTTCTAGAATCCCAGCGGGAGCAGATTTGTTGTGACTAATGCATCAGGCTTTACATGCGGCATACTGATCAGCCCAAGGCGCAATGGAGGCGAGTGCAGTTTCCAAAGTTTCCGAAAGGAAGAAAAGGCTGCTACCCTCAGAAAACACTGATGGAAGCCCATGCTGTTCCATTCCCTAATGGAGAAATGAGGACAGGGAGCTGTGGCCAGAAAGAAAGCACAGGGAAGCAGTCAGAATTGAGGAGGCATTTCGGTTGGATCCTACTATCCTACTCCTAAAAGCCCTACATGTGGTTCCTTGACCAAAATTCAAATTCCTTGGCACTACCTTCATGAGCTGATCCAGTCCTGGGTTGAATGGTGTCTCCTCAAAAATTCATGTCCTCCTGGGGCCTCGGAATGTGACTTTATTTGGAAATGGGGTCTTTGCAGATGTGTTTAGTTAAGATGAGTTTGTAATAGATGAGGGTGCATCCTAAATCCAATGACTGGTGTTCTTGTAATTAGGCCACGTGAAGACTCATAGACACACAGTGAAGAACACTGCATGAAAATGACGACGAAGATTAAAGTAATGGGTCTACAGCCAAGCAATGTCAGGAACTGCCAGCAACCACCAGAAGGGAGGAGAGAGGCAAGAGGCATGAGATAGATTCTCCCTCAAACCCTCCGGAAGGAACCAACCCTGCTGGCATCTGGATTTTGGACCCTTATCCTCCAGAACTATGAGAGAATAAATTCCTATTGTTTTACACCACCCACTTAGAGTGTTTTTGTTTTTCTTTCTAATGGCAGCCCTAGAAAACTAATATACATCCCAATCTACATGTCTAGATCAAAATTACCCTCCTCGCACTCCATGCATGGGAGGCGGCTCTTAACACATTTTTAAAACAGTGACAGAGTTCAGGTCTTATGTCTGCCATCCTAGCTGCTGTGTGACTTGGGCAAACCTCTCTTATTTTCAGTTGTCTAATCTATAAAATGAAGATAATAGAAGAGCTGTTGTGAGGGTCTAAATGAGAAAATATACATGTAACAAGAAAGAGAGGCTGTATCAGCCACTAGAATTGCTCTTGGGGAGGTATTGCATTTGTTTGGAAATATAGCGAAATAAACCACTTGCAGGAGGGTACATCCCAAGGGCTAAGATCAAGAAAATGCTGGGGGCTGGAGAGCTGGTGATTAAGATTATGGATTTGTATTATGTAAGATGAATGGTAAGAGTTGGCTGATTAAGGGTGAGGAACATAAAGTCCACAGGACCCAGCCGGCCTGGCTCGGTGGTTGAGCATCTACCTATGAAAAAAGGAGGTCACAGTTCAATTCCCAGTAGGGGCACATGCCTGAGTTGTAGGCTCCATCCCCAGTATGCGGTGTGTAGGAGGCAGCTGATCAATGATTTTCATTGCTGATGTTTCTAATTCTCTATCCCTCTCCCTTCCTCTTTGAAATCAATAAAAATATTTAAAAAAATAAAGTCCACAGGGATGAATCCAAGAGATAAAAAAAAGGGCCAGCAAGAGAGTGAGGAAAGGAGGAAGCAATACCTCTTCATACCATAGTGTGGCTAATGAAGACTTTGGGGGGAAATGTCTAATGGATATTTTCAGTTGTTTGTGATGAAGTATACAAGATAGGTAAGTTCATTATCCCATCTCCCCTACAAAATATCCAGTGAAGTCTAACTTGGGTACCAACATCTTTATGATTATGGATTCTTTTTCTTTGCTCTTGGAGAGGTATTGAGTTTGAAGACTGGGTTTTCTTAGGGGTAAAAGTAAGAAGAGCCCACATAGACATATGAGCTAGAAAACCAGAGACCTGGGGGACAATTGGTTTACCCTCATTACAAGTGGCCACATATTGCAGGTACTTTATAAATTTTATACATAAATGTTTGCTTCAGCCTCAGTCCTCACCTTCCTGACCATGTCTTATTCTTCTTAAGCTTGTAATGACTTCCTTTCCTCTACCTCTTCTTCAATATCTCAATCCTACCCATCCTTCAAGAATCAGCTGCCTCCCACGTGAAGGCCCTAGCCAAAAAGGGACTATCTTCCTTTTCCCAAGTTTGTGCAGTATGTGTTCCCATGTGACAAGGACTGTATTCTTTCTGGAGTTAGAGTTAGTGAAAAACAAGGCCAAAAAGTCATGCAGAAGCAGATAAGGGAAGATGAACTCAGAACAAAGACAAAGGCCCAGAAGGGAGTGGAGGTGGGGGGAGAAATTAGGAGGTGGGGGCACTGCAAAGCTCAAAGGGCCAACTTCGTTCATGATCACTGTGTCTGGCTGGGTGAGAGGGACAGAGGGAAAAGGTGACCACTCTAGCAGGCCCTTTTGTGGAGCTGAAATTCAAGCATTTCCCCTGACTCTTGAGTGTCACTCTGAAGCACAGTGAAAACAATTCGTATGCTGGTAATGTGGTTTCCTGGAAGCTCTCTACAACCACGTGGGCACAAATTACCCTCCTCCTCCTGCCAAGCTTTCTCCCAGCCCTCCCTCAAAGCAAATAAATACATCTACCAGGGCCTGGAATAGGCATTAACCTCAAAGGTAGGGCAGGTGAAAGGCTCAACCCACTTACAGGGCTCTGTAAAGGAGACCAACATGGGCCTGGAATAAAAAATAACTCCATTTACCTGTTCAATGAGAACAGGCAACAACCAGGGACAGCTCCCCACCTATCACCTGCCCTCGGCACCTGTCCTGGAGCCCAGGCTACTGAGCTGCTGAGAGCTGGAGATGCAGGAAAAAAAGTACATTCTTGCTGTTCTCTAGGAGGTCCTTGTGCAGCAGGAGACAAATAAGCAGGCAGGGTGTGTGACCAGCTGCAAACAACCATCATCCCCTGACCCAGGCTAGCCAGGCACCCCAGTGGGGACCCCCACCCTGATCCAGGACACCCTTCAGGGCAAATCAGCCGGCACCCACCCATGCACCAGGCCTCTACCCTATATAGTAAAAGGGTAATATGCCTTCCAGCACCAGGATCAGCAGAACCGCAAGGCCTCCTGGCAACGGGATCAGTGTGACGGGGCAGCGCCCAAACCCCCTGATCGCCCTGCGGCTCTGTGTGTGACAGGGTGGGGCGCCCCAACCCCCTGATCGTCCCTGCTCTGTGTGTGACAGGGTGCGGCACCCCAACACTCCCCCCCCCACCACACACACACACACACAGGCCCTGCTCTGTGTGTGACGGGGTAGAGCCATAACCTCGCCATGGTCTTAGGCGACCCCTGTGAAAGGGTTGTTCGACCCCCAAAGGGGTCAGGACCCACAGGTTGAGAACCGCTGCTCTAAAGAGAAAGACTAAAAAGCAAATGCATGCGTGCTATGTAGGCCGGAGTGATAAGTACTATGAAAATAAACTGAAGGAAGTATAGAGACTGTGGAGCTGCTATTTAGATAGGTTAGTCAAGGAAGAGCAGACAAGAAAGAAGTGAGGGAGCAAGCTCTGGGCTTATCTGTGGGAAAGCATTTCAGACTATAGGAACAGCAACAACAAAGGCCCTGAGTTGGGGATGTGATTGGAAAATGCAGAAACAGCAAGGAAGCCTACGGGGTTGGGGCAGAGTAAGGTCTGGGAAATGCTCTAGGGACATCCCTCTCTAGCAAACCAGGTGCCCCTCACACCCTGCCACCATCCAATGAATCAGACCCAAGGAAGCTGCTTTCTCCTACCACCATCTCCAGCTAAGAAGGAATGAGTCATTGAAAACTTGACTTTAGTGACTAGCAGTATAGGGTGATGATTAGAAGCTCAGGCTTTATTGACTATATTGCCTATGCTATACTCTATACCTGAAACTAATATAATAATGTATATTAATTATGTCGTATTTTTAATTATATGACAACTGTAATTTTAAAACTTTAAAAATGATTTAAAAGAAAGCTCCGGCTTTGAAGGCATACACTTCTCAGTAAAAGTCCCAGCTCTGTTACATACCCCCTGTGTGCCCTTGGTCAAACTACCTAGGTTCCATGAAGAAGGAATCACTGAACATAGAATTAGGAGGAGACACATATATCTGGCTCTCCAGAGCCAGTACCAGTGAGCTCTAGCAAACCATTGCCTCAGTTTTTTGTTTGCTTTTTCACCTATAAAATGAATTTCACCTCAAAAAGTACTTGGTAAGAATGAGATGAGGCACCTATAAAAAGCACACAGCATAATGCATGATGCATAGTTGATACTCCATGATTGAGCACTGCAATTCTTATTCAGTAAGGATGTTGAATTTTGGCACTTGAATGTAGAAATTAATTTTCAGAGGACAGATGGCAAAGGGCCATCAGGAGGGCTGTGGCCTTATGTGACTGTCTCTGCCTCTTGTGTGATTTGGGGCCAGTTGGTTTCCCTCTCTGGGCTTCAGTTACTCTACCTGAAGTGAGGAATATTTACAAAGTCCCTTCCAGATTGGACAGTCTGAAACTTCCCACTTTGGGGACTGTTCTAGAATACCATTAGAAAGAATGAGCTGTTGTGAGCTACCAAGGCAGCGGTAATGGTGGGATGGAAGTCACTAGATTCTCACCAATATTAAAAGCTACACAGAGGTGACAAATGTGTACAGAGTCTGGGACAGCAAGCCTGAGTGAGTTCTTCCCTGGCAAAGGTCTAAGAATTGTTTGAAAGGTTGAGGGAAGTGAGGAAACACACCTAAAAAAAAAAAAAACGCCACATAAAACACCAAGACATATGGCAGGAGTGAGAGAGAAAGAGCTGTATGAGTGAATAGGTTCACGACTGATAGGTTTTCAGAAAAAGTCTTTAGTAAACATTATAGAAAGGACGGCTATTTAGAATTCAGAAAGGAGTCACTGGTGAAACGTTGGGTGAGATGGGCACACCAGAGGCAGGCAGGGAAATGAAGGCGAGAATAATGAGGCCTCTGACATGATCTTCACTAGGCACAGGCAAGGAAGAGCAGGAGAGAGAGACATTCGTCAGAGACCAAGTAATGCCAAACTTGGTGGAACTGAACACTGAATCTGCCAAGCTGAGTTCCTTGAGCCTCCAATGTCCTCATTAGAATCCCTTTGAAGTACAGCAGACTATAATTTCGGAGAGCCAAGAACAAAGCTCCATCCAGCCTTTGGCTCACATGGCCCATCAGTAGGGACCAAGTATCTGCCACGGCTCCTCTAAGCCACAGGCAAGAGGCAGGCAGCCATCCCTCCCCACCCACCAGCTCCCGCAGACCACAGCCTGCACGGAAAGGTTTTGTGGACTTTGCACTTTCTTCCTAAAAGTCTCTGGACTGGCCTGCGTTTCTCTTTGGGGACAAACCTATCACGTCTGAATGCTGTGATCCCAGAAATTGCTTCCCTGGCTATTCCGGTTTGGAACTCTGATTTCCTCACAAATGAGTAGTCTTCTCAAGCAGCCTGAGAACCCACAGCTCTTCTAAGTCGTGACAAGTAGGTGACTTAGCTGAATTTCCACCTCGATAATCCCTGTTCTAACACTTTGGGGTCAGATATTGTTCCCATAAGGAGCTTAACTTGGAGGCCTTGACATCCGGGGAAATGAAAGGGGAAGCGAGAGAATGTATTGCATTCCAACTGGAGCTCAAATCTGACAGGTGAGCTTAATTACTGGCGTCCTCCAGCTCCCAATCAACCAGCTTATGACCAAGAGAAGGAAGCTGTAATAAAATGTAATGACACTCTAGTCAAGCTTGGGGACTGAGCCACAGCGGTGACTGGAGTGGTGAAGCAGATGCTGAAAGAGGTGAGGACAGACCTGTGACAGAGACGCCCCACCGACTCTCACATCTCGGTCTCATCATGAGTTCAGGCCCGTGGAGTCAAAGCTATTAAATGCCGAATTAAATGTGTCTCCAAATGATTGTCAACTATAGCCTTTAAGCTTCTTTAAAATAAACCAAGAAACGAATCAGTCATTGTCAAATGCTCAGTGTGAAGTTGCCTCCAAAAATAAGGGTCCATCTGAAATTCTAAGAGCATCTTATGGTGATGCTTGCACAATCTGTTCATAAAATGTAAAAGACGACTTACTATAAGACCTCTGAACACCCCAGAAATGATGCTAGCTGAGAGTCACAATCTCTGGGTTTCAATACTGTCTTTGGCCAGTTACCAGTATTGCGGTTTCGTCAAAGTCTCCCCCATCTCCGCCTGTCAGTATCCTTGAGGATGCTCACTCACCTCTTTGTCTTTCAGCATCATGATCCACCTTGGAAGCCTGGCTGAGAGATGCCGTCATTCTCCCTCCAAGCCTGCTACCTCCTGGTCTGGTGGACAATGAGGCAGACATAGCCCTCCTCCCAAGGAGCGCATGGTGTATAATTTTAATTCTATCCGATGCACAGGTGAGGAAACGAGACTCAGAAAAGGCAAAATAGTGGAAGCAGCAGAGGTGGGATTCAAACTCCAGATACATTTATTTTTCCCTCTCCCAGACTCCCAGAAGGAGATGGATCCACGTCTCTGTGTCTTACCATCCTTCTCACAGATGCTGAGTAACTAAGGCTGGCTTCGCTGAACTCTACAATCCTTGGTCACCTGAAGATGTGGGTCAGGAGGTCTGCCTCACTGTCTCCTGGCACTGATGGGAAGGGCACATGCAGGCATCCGTAGGGCCTCTGACCAAGTTGAGGGAACCATATTCAATCGGGAGGCATTTTGCTCCTCAGGAAATAGTCTTGATGGCTCTGCCTTAGGCATCAGAGCCTTCACCACAAAACCTCCAGAGGGCCTAGCATATCCTTCAAATGCTGGGCTAAATGGCCATGTGCTTAGGTCTCCTGGGCTGTGCATAATCCCTCTACCACTTGCGAGTGGGGCCCTGGGGGCAAGGGCCCTGGCACCCTGACCCAGTCTTCTAGGCCCTTCCAGGTCTCTACATGGGCACAGAGTTCATGGTTTCCAGATGGGATCACTGTGAGGAGGGAAGGTGACACTGGCTCTTTCCCAGAAGAGAAATACTAACTGCTAAGGAAAAGTATTAAGTGAGTAATAGTCTACCCCAACTCAGCCTGAGTTTTATTTTTTAAAAACGAAAGCTTGAAAACAGTCAATACCACTGCCTAGACACAGTCAGGGAGCAGCAAAGGGGAGCAGGAATGGGACAATAGTTGATTTGCCTCTCCACAAGAGCACAGTGTAGACACTGGATGGTCTGAGCATGTAGGTTCAGCCCCAGTCCCATGTCCCACATTCCCCGCCCCCCCACACACACACCCCTGGTATCCAGTGAGCCTGCTGTATTCAGCCCTCTTTGATTGTCCTCCTGTGTAAGAATGACACAGTCAGTGTGATGGAAGGTGATAATTTGGATCTTGTCTGTGCCGTGTGACCTCTAACTACCGACTCAACCTCTCTGAGCCTCAAGTCTTACAGCTATAAATTGATATAATTATTCCTACTCCAAAGTATTATCAGGAGGTAAAAATAATATGAGTGGTGACAAAATAAAAGGTAGACAACAATCATGATCGCTTTTTTTCAAGCAGGGGTTTTATTTTATTTATTTACTAGAGGCCCAGTGGACAAAATTTGTGCACTGGGGGGGGGGTGTCCCCTCAGCTTGACCTGCACCCTCTCCCAGTCTGGGAGCCCCCAGGTGATGTTCATCCTTAGTGCTGCCACCGCTGCTGCACTCGCCAGCCATGAGCTCAGTTCAGGGCTTCTGGTTGAGCCATGCTCCCCCTGTGGGAGTGCATTGGCCACCAGGGGGAAGCTCCTGCATTGTGCGTCTGCCCCCTGGTGGTCAGTGCACATCATAGCGACCGGTTGTTCTGCCGTTCTTTCAATTTGCATATTAGCCTTTTATTATATAGGATTTTTAATCCTCACCTGAGGATATTTTTCCATTGATTTTTAGAGAGAGTGGAAAGGAGGGGGAGAGAAACAGAGAGAGAAACACATCAATTGTTGCCTCCTGCACACACCAGGGCCAGGGAGAGGTATGTGTTCTTGACCAGAATTGAACCCAAGACCCGTGAGTCCACAGGCCCATGCTTTATCCACTGAGCCAAACTGGCTAGGGCCATGGATGGCTTTTTAAGAAGGGAGGGACACAATAAGAGCCGAGCTTCATAAACTTAATTTTGTGGACCTTCATCAGGAGTACAGATGGTGGGGCCCATCTAGAACGGGGACATGACTAACTGATACTTTGGATAGGAAAACAGGAAGGAATGGAAGCGGGTTCCTAAAAGAGACATGGGGTGGGGTAAGGGGGGCCGGGATGAGGTGAAGAGGTTAGATGTAACAGAAGAATGTAGAAATCAGATAAAATTTAAGTAAAAAAGAAAGAAATCCGTTTCTAATTTTGCTATCCACAAAGACTTATTAAATCCACCTTCTTTTGATTAATCCTCCTTCCATGCCCTTCCAGCACTCTCCGAGTTAATGACAGTAAACATGCTCCATAAATAAAAAGTATAATAGAGAGGTAATTGATGCTGAGCCATCTAATTCTGAATTTCTAATCATGCTCTGCTGACATTAAAATCAGATTTCAGGCATGTGTGACAATCAATTTTACTCTAGTTTAAAATAACATTCACACACACTGAAGTCAGTGAGGGAGAGCCTCACTACGCACGGCTGCCATCGGCTTCCATATGTCACCCCAATATGTGGAGCTCCACTTATGTGCCTGCCAGGCTGTGGCACTGTCATTGCCTTGTCTTCTGTAAAGTCACACAATCAAAGATGTTCAAAGAACAGAGATGGACCGTAAGGTCTGGGTTGAGCCAGGCCAGCAGCACTGGCCATGCGGGAGGGCATGAAGGGGACCACGGCTATAGTTGAGCCTACATTTCTGTTTCTTACTAGCTGTATGTCTTGGACAAGTCACTTCTCTTTTCTCCTTCAGCCTCTCCATTTCCTAATCTGTAAAATGGGCATAATATTTTCAGATCACTATGTTGGTGAAAACTGTAGTTTCCGATGCTGCTGGTGATGGTCAGCCCTGAGTGGGTCCAAATGTTGCCCAGCGCTTTTGGCGATGGCTGACTAAACCAACATGGCCTGAATTTCACACCCTTCCAGTGTCAAAAGCCAAGGTGAGGGAAGGTGACAACAGGTAGGGAAGCAGGTATGTGGAAAGCTAACCTGGGGACCAAGTCCAGGGCCAACTAACACATTAAGGCAGAGGGCTTAGGGTCCACGATACTTGCAGGGTCCTACGGAAAGGTTTTAAATATATATATATTTTAAATCAGAAGAAAAACTGAATACAATCCAGCCTGGATAATATTTGTTGTATACCAATGGAGTCATAAAATATATTTTTAAATATCCTTTTCTTTTTTAGTGGAAGAAGTGGCTCCCAAAGGCAAAAATGCTGGGAGCCCATGAAAGTCATGATGCAGCCCTGACCAAGACCATGGTCCACTGCTAATGAATGCAAATGAGCCTCCCTCGTTACCTTCCCAAAGCCCAGGTTCGTTCCTCTGGGACAGATATCTCTTCCTAGACAATAGGCTCTTCTAGAGACAATGACCAGGTAAAGGTGAGATTTCCAGTCACCATGGCAGGCTGGAAGGGCAGACTCCTCAGGTAGGTGGGGTGGTAAGCAATTCCATGTTGCCTCTAGAACCATGCCTTCTGATTGGTGGGAATATAATCTGGTGCAAACTTTCTGGAGAGCCATTTGGCAGTATTTAGCAAAATCTAAAAAATATGTACTTTGACCAAACAATTTTGCTTTCAAGAATCTATCTTAGCACGGCCAGTGTGGCTCACTGGTTGAGCATTGACCTATGAACCAGGAGGTCACAGTTCAATTCCCGGTCAGGGCACATGCCCAGGTTGCAAGCTTGATTCCCAGTAGGGGGTGTGCAGGAGGCAGTTGACCCATGATTCTCTCTTATCATTGTTACTTCTATCTCTCCCTCCATCTCCCTTCCTCTCTCTGAAATCAATAAAAACATAATAGTTTTTTTAAAAAAGAATCCCTCATAAAGTCCTTTGTGTGCAACTGTGCAAAGATAAAGGTATAACGAACACGCCATTTATAATGGCAAAAAAACAGAACAGCCAAATGTCCATGAGGAGGGCAATAGCCAGTAACTGTGCAGAGCCACCAGCCATAGCAATAAGGCAGGTAAAGAGAAGCTATTTGGCCTCCATGCCAGGAGATGTGAGGAGTGAAAGAAGACCTCTGCAAGATGGTGAGTATGGGAGGTCCCACCTGGGAGAGGAAAAGATAGATCTATTTGAGTATGTTTGTTTTTGTACAGATACTTCTGGAATGATGCACAAGAAACTTTTCAGAGAGGAGATTGCTATGAGAGTGAGACGGAACTTGGTTGAGAGAAAAATGAATGTTTTCTGCTCATTGTATACCCATGTAGCTAAATCTTTTTTTAAAAAAAAAAAACTATCTGCATATTTTCTTTTTAAATGAAAGGTACTAATTGAAACCATAAAAATGAAAACTGTGACTTCTGAAGAAGCCCGGTGCTCCTCCACCCCCACGGCTCTGTTCTAACTCACTACCTCCAAATGGGCCCCAATGTGAGTGATGTCAGAAGTAAACATTCTGGAAGCATTTGGTACAGAGGGACTAAGTGAGAGCCAACACCTGGGACAGGGAGAGAAGGGCAGGAGAGCATTTTCCTGGGTCTCTGGCAAAGTGTGTCATTGGGTCCTCCCTTCTGCTCAGTGAAGTGTGGGACTCTCCCCGGGATGGGCCTTCATTCCAGGTCTCTTTCTGGAAGGTCTCCACCTTAGACTGCACAAGAACAAGGAGGCAGAAAGCTTCGGCTTAGCATGAACCTTCCATTTCACTGAGTGATAACCTCTGTAAGCCTCGATTTTTCCATCTGTAATATGGGAACAATAGCCCCACCCTCAAAGGGCTGCTTTGAGGAAGAAACAAGACAATCCCTATGAAAACATCCAACCCATGTCTAGGTGCTCAACTGCATGTGAAGCCAGTGGAAGGGAAGGGATGCTTTGAGTCGGATAGCACATCATAACCTGAAGAGACCCTTTAGGGCCTGAAGATGGCCCCAATCTATGAAAGGGGTGGAGTGTGTGTGGAGGGGGGAAGCAGACACTCCAGGCCCTTTGGCTGGACCTGTCCAAAGAGCTGCCCCAGAAGGATGGCGAGTAGCCCGTTGTCCATCAGCGGGAAGGGATGAGCTAATGCTTCCTGTGCAGGTTCAGATACCATCGCATTCCTGGGGCTAGAGAAGCAGGTCCGGGTTGAATCCAGCTCATCTATGTGGCCTCATCTTAGAATACTGTGTCTTTTCCCTCCTTCAGACCCTGAATTTATCCTTGCAGAAAACCCAGACACAAGTGCCCTTCCCATAACTGAGAACTGCAGACACCAGGCATTCTCCACCTGACACTACCTTTGGGTGAGGAGGTCATAGGCAAGACTCAGGAGGGAGAAAGGGCCTGGGATGCACAGCCTGGGTTGTAGACCCCAATGCTTCACGCCCTGAATATATCCTGTGCCAGCGAAGAGGGAGGACCCACGTCCATTCTTGCTCCTGTCTCTGCACTGGGTTTGGATGGCCCAACAAGGCCAGATCAAACCCCTGACTCACAAGACCAGAAGCGTTAACCTCGCTTTGCTGCTGCAACCTTCCAACCACCACCTCTCCCACTGGTAGAATCCTCTGCAGTTTAGTAAGCCCTCATGGGAGCCTCATGATGGCCAAGTTCATGTGGTCAATTTTCATTACATTTTAAATAAGAAACAGGCTCATCGGAGTTCAGCTGTTTGTCCCAAATCCCAGTTAGGGGAGTGCAACTTGAACCCAGACCTCGCTGTTTCTCCTCCCTTGATCTCCGTTTTGCCCTCTGTACCATGTGCAGGTTGAGTCAGACCTTCAATTCTCAGGACGCTGTGAGCTCACTCCCTCTAATGATACTGCACATCTCCATGCATGTGTTGCTGCAAAACGCCACCAGATGGCAATAGCAACCATGGCAGCGGCCAAGGTAGACAGGAAGGTGAGCCTGTCTGGCACCAGGTTCAGACCTCCAGAGCTGCAGCTTCTAATCCATGTAGATATTCATCTGGACAAGGACAGGGACTGCTTCTTGATTCCCTGCCTGTCTGGGGTACCAGGGCCAAAGGATGCCTGCTCCCACTATCTAGAGATAGGCAAGGTTGACAGCAGGCCAGGCCCCAGTGGAAGGCAACCAACTCCAATAACCTACCTGGCAGCAATGCCCCATCTACCCCATACCAGGCATGCAGGAGAGCAAGGTTGCAACCACACCAGGTCTGACCTGGAGCATCTCATGCAGAGGGTGGCAGGTGGTCCATGGGTCTTCACTGCAAACCACACCCACATCTTTGCCCATCCCAGACCTATGTGATGATCACATGGGAAATAAATTCTATACTCAAAGCGGCTGCTTATCAGGCCCTGACTATTAGCCAAACCCATGGTAAGGGTCTTGCACTTCCTTCCTTCAGTTCTCACAACAAGCCTATATGGCAGGTACTATTAGCACTCCTGTTTTACAGATGAGAAAACGGAGGCAAAAAGAGGCTCAGTAACTTGCCAATGTCACCAGAGGTAGAAAGTGGCAAACCAGAATCTGACCCTAAATCCAAATGACTTCCAAGCTCATGCTCTTCCAAAAAGAGTTTGTCTTGGCTGGAATATAAGGGGCTTGAGAGGGGTAAGTGGGAGGAGACACACTGTAAGTGGAGCCTGAGGCCATTCAGGAAAGGGCTTTAATTCCAGTCTTTGAAAATGGTGTCATTAGAGGGTCTAAACTTCTCTCTTGATCTCTTTCCACAGTCTCACATCCCGCCTACCGGGGCTGCTGGCTGCTGCTGAAAACAGCACAAGGCAAAGGTCTGGAGCATGAGCTCTGGGGCCAGACTTGTTGGGTTACTTACTAGCTGGGTGACCTTGAATGCAACCCTGAGCTCTTTGCACCAGTTTCCTAATTTGTAACTGTGATGATAAAAAAATATATATATTTTCTACTTCATGGGCTTTCTGTGATGATCAAAGATGATGGTATTTGTAGTGTGCTTTTAACATGCTCTGGACATAGTAAATGCTCAATAAATGCTTGCTACTGTTACCAACTGGGCTAATACCGAAGCCAGTATTGTCTATAGTTTGGTTCTCTCTTCATGTTCCTTCCCTCTGCATCTTGCAAAACATCAATAAATCTCTTTCCCTGACTATGTCTCCATGTTTTCCAACCTCCACGCCTTTGCCCATGATGTTTCCTCTACATGGAATGTCACTTACCCTACTTCTGTTGAACAAACCCCTCCAAACTTCAAGGCCCACCCAGCACTTCACACAGTCCTATGTGCAGGCAGTCATCCATCCCAGCACTTCACACACCTCTGTTCATAGCAGGTGCCTGCAGAGGTGCACAGGCAAATGACTCCTCACCAGGATTGGAATGGCTGCCCTGCAGGTGTGCTAGGTTGGAGTACAATAACTACAGGAGAACTTTCTTTATCTTCTCCAAGAACAGGATAATGCATTTCAATCTCCACTGTCCTCTTTAAATTCATGAAGCTGAATTTCAAGCACAAAAGCAAAGCCAGGGCTTCAGAAGTCCCTCAGCCCAGCTTGGCCAAGTCTGAAGATGCCAGCTCTTCCTCCCTCATAAGTAGAAAGATGAGGGCATTTCCCCCACCTCAGGCCACTGTCAATACATCTGACTCAGTCGCTGACTCAGGCAAAGGAAATGTTTGGCCAAGAATCGTAAACTCATATTCCTAAAGTGGCCATGCAGCTGGCCAGGTGTAAGACCACTGGGAGTGGTGGGGACTGTGGTCAACAGGGAACACTGTCTAAAGGCATTAAACATTTTTTAAAAACACTGTGCAAACAAATGTATCCACAGATCTAATTCAGCCTGAAGGCCCCCAGTTTGCAACCCATACTCTTACCTTAAAAATTTGCTACTGACCCTCAAAAGAGGGGAATGCAGGGTGTGAATGCAATATGACCTCTGAAGTAATAATTAAGGGGACAGACCTGAGTTTGTATCCCAACTCTATCATTTCCTCTCTGACCTTGGACACCTTACTCTCCCTTTACCCATTTTCTCATCATTATAATGGCACTAAAATGAGAATCTGCCTCCTAGGGTTGCTATGATGAATAAATGAGAAAAGGTACATGAAGAGACTAACAAAGAATCTGATATATGTTAACAACTCAATAAATGATTTTAAGGGGAGGAGTATAAGGGAAGAGGCTATGATTTGGATGTGCCTCTAATAGCACTAACTTTTGCCATTGGCTGTCTTCTCCCGGCTACTGCCTCTTCTCCCAACAGGAACCACTGTGTGGCCCAGGGGACAACACCTAACTTGCCGAGCTCCACGGTGGCCCTGAGCCCCAGCACACAGCTCTGCACTGCTGGCGGCAGTTTGGGAGAGGCAGCCAAACATCCCATCTGCAGTTACTAAAACACCTTCAAAGAGCTGTCACAAAGCCCAGGCACTGACAGCGATATGACTTCCTCTACAGGGGAGAGCCTCAGAGCCCTCCTCACAGGGGCCAGGCACTGCCCTCCCTCCTCTCCCTAACCAACAAGTGTCACCTGCAACCTCACCCACCATGCCAGTGGGCAGGAGCCCAGGCTTAGGTGTCTACGTTGTCTAGAAACATGGCCTTCCCCCCTTGAACACTCACCCATAAATTTCTTTACTAGGAAAAGCCACCATCCACTCACTGGGCTCCCCATTCTTTCTCCGGAACCACACAGATGGAGTTGTCTTTTCATCTCCTGGATGTGCTTCCCCACATCTGTCACCCACATTTAAGATCGGCATCTAGAATACTGGAACTCCAGCCCCGGCAAGGCAGATGGGCTCTGAGTGGATCCTCAGCAGATATCTGTCTTGGGGCCTTGCTCTGCCTGGGCTCGGGCCACACAGAGTGGAGAGCTGAACCCCTACCCAACATGTCAGCCCTTTTATCCCCATGAATTCTCTTACACGGTCTCATCTTCTCAAAAATAAGAATCCAACAAACAGAAAGCCACCTTTTCTTCATGGCCCAGGAAGCATCATAACCAGCATTACTTGCTGTGGGGCTGACGAGAGTGGATTTTTTGGTCCCTCTGTTTGCTGTCAGGCTGTCAGTAGTTTTGAAAATTCATTGAGCTATCAGAGCGCCAACCTACCGCAGCCCCTAATCAGCTGCTTTGAATCTGCTTAGGTCTGAGAAATCAGATACTAACCAGCAATAGCCGCCATTCATTGGATACTGTATGGGCACTGGATTTCCTGTTAAGTGCGTTCTTTCCATATGTGATTTCATGGAATCCTCTCAAGCACCCTGGGAAGTACAAACTCTTATCCCCATATTTCAGATGAGGAAACTGAGCTGGAAGCATACGTGCCTTGCATAGAAGCATAGAGCTAGGAAGAAGCAAGGATGGTTCTTAAATCCAGTCTCTTTGACCCAAAATCTGTGATGCTCATATACTACCTTCCACTATGTTACCCTGGCTTGGGATTATCTATTCAACAGACAAGCCCCTTTCCTCACTCCTCTTTCTGTCCCTCCTCCTTGTAATGACTCCCTCCTGTGGAGTAAAGTAGCACTTAAGACACAGGAGCTTTGTGACAGTTTTCTCAAGGTACCCAAGTCTTTCCAAGTTACTTGCATTTTGTGGTCCCACTCCAGGTGGGTGGGAAAGAGAGGCTGGCAAGGGGATTAGGAGAATGGACACCTGGTCCAAATCCAGCCCTGCCACTAATTACTTTTTAGCAAATCAATTATATAGAGTAATCCTCAGTTATCCCTTCTGTAAAATAGACACAATTATAATTTCCTTATAAACTTATTATGAGCAAGACATGGAAAAATACAAAAAACATCTTAGCCCACAGTAGGCATTCAACAAATGATGGTCATTCAATTTGAAACTGACCTCCAAATCAATCAGTCTATTTGTTTAGCAAAGATGCTAGATGCCTAGCAGAGATCCTAGATGCCCCAGGAGACCTAAGCCTAAAGAACAGACGCTCCCTGAGAAGAACCAGAATTTTCCGCAGGGTTTTTAATGCTGACAAGAGTTCTCACTGAAGTTTAGCAGATCAAGTTCTGTTCCATTAAACATGCCTATGAAGACACTCTTGTCTTTTCCCTTCTGCTTCAGCAAAGCTGCAGAGCCTGGGACAGCCAAGGACACCCTCATAACTGTGCCTGGTGCCCAGCCCACCATCCCTGGACCCCAACCAGAAGTGGCTTAGAAGGCAGGCTGTTAGTGAGTAGCTCCAGTTTGCCTAAAAGGAAGCTATTTTTAATCCTAGCAGCAGTGGAAATTGCATAAATTAACATAATCTCAAACTCACCAACTACTTCCAGTTTTTCATTTTTTAAAAAGACATTTCATGATCAAAAGCCATGCCCGGTCTGTGTCTGGAGCTGGGTGATAGGAGAGGGAGAGATACATGGTCACTGCTGCATCCTATGAATGAGCCATATGTTTGGAACTGCCACCACCCCCCATGGACCTCTCTCTGCAACTTGAGCTGCCTTGAGCCAAAGGCTCTTTGGAAAGCTCTTCTGTTTCTGAAGGCTGATGCTGGTGGCCAGACAGGCCCTGGCAGGCCAGGCTGAGGTTGCCCCCAAATTGGGCAGATGGCAGCAGATGGCACCCAGGTGGGCAGCCGCCAGCACTGCAGCTCCTTCCTCACCACCATGTCAGCCTTCCAACCTCCGTTTGTTCTTCCCATCCCTGCAGGTTATTTTTATCATGAGGGGAAAAAAGTGATGCTATTTCTCTGCATTTTATCCTGAAACAAGTCACACCAGCTCCCTCAAAAAAAGCACCCAACAGATGGCTCTGGTCCCTTGTGCTCAGAAAAACAGCAAAGCTCCGGGCTGTCAGCAGGTTGTTAAAATTTCATGCAATGTGCAGAAGGCATGGCTTCAAACTCCTTTGTTCAGAATGGCATAGAGGTTAGGAGTTCAAGTCCCACCTCTGATTTGGCTGTATCATTTCAAGCACAAGCAAGTGACCTAGCCTTCCTATGCCTGTTTCCTCCTGGGAGTGATAACAGTGTTTACTTGATGGAATGAATGGATGTGAAGATTAAATTAATTAATACAGTACCTGGCAGTTCTATAAGTACTGGTTAAAACTGTTACTGCCTCTGATGTAAATTAAACCTTTGTGGGTCCAGCAAGGAATGCGACAGGGCTCTGTCTAGGATGCCAAGGGAGAGGGCTGTGCCAAGGGTAACACTAACACCCAGTACCACCCATGTATCTGGCTGAGAGAGCCAGGGAGAGCGGACAGGGGCCCAGGTTGAGTTCACTGCCACCCTGAAACCAGTGGCACTGAGCTGCATGGCACTAGGTTTAGTAACAACCCCCACGGAGGAAGTTTGAGGTCTCCTAGGGGAGTTCAGAGTGGGGATGGGGCAACCACTGCAGCTTCTATTTAGTGAGCACTTCCTATGCGCCAAGTCCTGGGCTAAGCTCGTTCGAGGCCTTCTCTGATTGACTCCGCTCACACTGTCAGGATGGTACTATCATTATCCCCATTTTACAAATGATCTAAGGTTGTAGGCAAGTCGGCCAATACCTCCCTCTGGCCTGGCTGACTAGAGAGCGGTGCTTGTCATGACTATGTACCACTGAGGTGGGGGCTGAGGGCTGCTTTCCACCCTCCCAGATTGAGAGGGGCTCCCTGGCCTGACCCAGCCCTCCATGGCAGACCAGCCAAGAGAGTGTGCGGTTCATGACCCTTGTGGGATGCGGGTCCAAGGCCTCTGGGTTTCAGGCACTGCTGGGGCGAAGCACAGGCAGGACCCCAGCCCTCTCACTGTACATTTTTTGGGGGTAGGATGCGTGAACTTCTCCTGTCCCTGCCCAGTCCACAGGGAATACTCACATTCCCCACCTCCATCAGCCAGTTATTGAGTCTGTTAACATGCCAGCGGGGGACCTGGAAGGGGAACACCTCACCCAGCGCTGGCCATGAATGCTGAGTGTGAATTGCTCTGTGTCAGAATGAGTGTGAGTTGGAAGGAAGGGCCAGGGGTTCGAGAGAAAGGGACCCTGGGCACGTTTTTGAGGCAGCGCACCCTCATGCAAGGGACTGGCCGGCAGGAGCCTTCTCAGAACTGAGCCATCCAGGGTCCCCTTCTCTCAAGCCGTCCTCCCTTCACTGAAGCCGATGATCTCACGCACACTGAGGTGTCTGTGTCTGACACGGGCTTATTACGTTCTTCCTTTCAAACAGCACATTTACATTTTCACACAGGCATTTAGGAAATTGCTACCTTGCCTTTGCTGGCCAAGTGGTGGCTTCGCCAATAACTACCGCTGGGACGCGGGCTCCTATAAAGGAGCACTGGCTCACCTGGGAGGATTGCAGAGCCTCCACCCCCTCATTCCTTCCTGACTTGGGCACCTCGCCCCACACTCACTCTTCCTTCAGTGGCTCTTAGCTCGACATGTTTCTCTCCAGCCTCAATGTCCACCCCCATGCCAGGCTCTTATGGCCCCTCTGTGCCACAGTTTCCTCATCTGTAAAACAGGCCTAATAATAGCACCTTCTTTATAAGACTGCCACAATCGTTAAACAAGTCAGTGCATGTAAAATTCTCAGAATAGTACCAGTACATAGTAAGCCCTCAGTAAACATTAGTCATCATCACCATCACCAACAGTAACAGCAGCACCAAGATTTCCGACGATCCCTGGTCATGCCTCAGTCTCTGTCCTTTCCAGCGTCCTGAGATAAATCCCTTACCCATGATTTTCAGCTTGCCCTCCCTTACTCAGAATCCCATCATAGCTCCCACTTTCTGGGATTGAGACCAAAACACCTCTGACTGGTCGGCCTCCAAGGCCCTCATTCTCCAGCCTCAGGCCTGCCTTGCAACATCAGCTTCAGTATGTAGTTGATCCAAGCGGGGCTCCTCACTGTCATCTCTCACTGCTCAATCGCCATGTTCGTTCCTGCCTCTTGGCTTTGCACAGGCTCGGCCTGTCCTTGGAAAACCCTCTTTCATCCCTCCATGTAACCAAAATCCTTTGTCCTCTTTAAGGAAAGAGGCGAGGTCAGACACCGGCTCTGGTCCTGTCTCTCCTAGGAGCCTCAGTCCTCTGGTCTGAAGTCAGGCACTAATGGTGCTCAGTGGCTTAATGCCTACCACTGTGGTAGGCAGAGCATCTTGTGTCTTCAGCTGGACCTTGAAGGCAGGCACATGCCTTCTGCTGTTTGGGTCTCCCCTGAAGCATGCAGACCTAGGTGCTTGGGTGATAGCAAGGCATGGGCTCCAGAGCCAAACACTTTTGAGCTCAAAACCCCAGCCCCAGCCAGGTTGCTCACTTGGCTAGAATATCGTCCCGATACGCCAAGGTTGCAGGTTTGATCTCCGGTCAGGGCACATACAAGAAGCAACCAATAAGTGCATAACTAAGTGGAACAACAAACTGATCTCTCTCTCTCTTCTTCCCTCCCTCCTACCTTTCCCTCCTCCCTCTCTCTTCTTCTTTGCCCTGGTGCTACTATTGACTGCTCACGTGACCTAGGACAAATCAGCCAGCCTCCCCAGCTCATTTTGCTCATCTGTAAAATGGGTTGAAGACCTAACCCCCAGAGAGTGGTCAGGAACTAACCTGATGCTATGCAAGAAGCCCCACACAGTGCTGCACACACAACAAGTGCGCCATAAAGGTTAGCTCGCTGCCCTTTCCCTTCAACAAACAATCATGGTTATTGGTTATTATTCTGCTAGAAACCAGAGTGCTGCCTAAAAGAGCAATTTAATCCACCTGCTTCCACAGGATTGGTCAGCTGAAGTCTGCCTTTTCCTATGAGAGGCCATCCCAGCCTTTCCACAGAAATGCCCCCTCTTTTCAAAGCTGCTTTTGTGTTCAAGACAATGCAACTAGCATCCATGCCAACAGCATAATTGTGCGGGCATGGGTTAACAAAAAGGTTTAAGAGGATCATAAAATCGCCCACATCTCAGACTCCAAGCCCAGCAAAGGAAGAATGGGTTTTGTGAGGCGTATAAATCCTCAGATTCCTAAAGGATGCTCTTTCTCCCCGCCTCCTGCTGGCTGAGGGGGCTGGGATTGGCATAAACAGGCATACCGAGATCTCCGGGAGACACCCAGGTATCTGGACAGACCACAACCGGTCAAGGAGAGCCCAGCACCAACTAATCCCCAAAAATCCAGAGGGATGTTGGCTCAAAGCAGAGCCCTCAGAAGGCTGGTGACCAAAGGCCTCCCGGGAAGCAGAATGTATGTACATTCACCACAGCGCCCCCTCTGGCTATGCCTCTTTGGGCTGGTTACCGACCACTCTGCAGTTCATTCTCCACCTGATACCCACTACTTCACCAGGTAGTTATGAAACTCAAACAAGGCCTCTTAATAGCTGCTCACACTCGCTATGTGCCAGGCTTCATGCTGTATATGACTTGGTCTCGTCTCATTCTCTCAACCATGCCTATGAGGTTCCATTTTACAAAGGAGGAAACTAAGGCACAGAGTAGAGATAGAACTTGAGCCCAGGCCTGTTGAAATCCACAGCCCATGTGCTTATTATGCTTTGCAAACAGTAAAACACTATCCAAACATCTGGTGTCACTGTTACTCACTTGAAAATACTACAAAAAGACCGACAATCATGCCCAGAGATGTAACTAGAGGCAGTGTGCTGAGGGGGGTAGTATGGAGGGGCCTGGATCCCAAACGTTCCTGCCCCCTATACTTCCCCTCTCGTTCAAACCCATACCCCCTACACACTTACCATCTAGAACCATATATTGGTAGTACATGTTCACATTCATTTTACTTAGAATCTTCCGCTGGTGCCTCTAGGCAAGGAATATTGTTCCCATTGTATAGATGAGAAAAAGTGAGGCCCAGAGAGGGTAAATGACTGGCCCAGGGTCACATAGCTAGTCAGCTCAGTGATACCACCCTGACCTCAAGACCCCTTTTCTTTGTGTTTCTCTGTCCCCGTAGCTGTGGGATACCCTCTTGAGATTCAGCAAGCCCCTCTGTGATTCCCCACCCACCCACAGTGCTTATGGTTTGCTGGATCCTGGTTGCTCCTTTGTTGATTGCGTATCTGGCCTATGGGCTCCTCTGAGGGCAGGTATCACATCTGGCTCATTCACCATTAAATCACCAGGGCTCAGCCCAACGTGATCTGCAGTAAGTGCATAGTCACCAACTGGAACTGCACCTCAAAGCTTCCCTTCCCATGTGGGGGTTTGGGGAGAAAGATGCAGGTCCTGAAAGGGGTGGGGTCAATATCAACAATGGGACTATGGCTGCCTATTAGTAAGTGACTATTAATTCAATATCCAGAATCCTATGTATGGGAGGTAGAGGAGGTGGAGAGTGGGCCCAGCAGAGGCCTCCCACTCCCCATGCCCCACCTTGGCGGCATCAAGAAAAACCTAGCATATCCTGTGACGCCACATGTGTGCTCATCATGGCTCCCGTAGCTAGGGTTTTCAGATTGAGCAACTGAAAACAGCGGGTTCCCAGTTAAATTTGAATTTCAGATAAGCAACCAATAACTTTTAAATTTCAGTGTGCCCCATGACACACCCAATGGGCCCATATCTTGGCTCAGTCCTTATCATTTATTAGTGTCTGTTCAATACTTAAATATAATTTTTAAATTATTTGTTATTTATGTAAAATTCAACTTTAACTGGGCACTCTTCTTTTTATCTGGCAAACCCACTGTAGGTGCCCTAAATTGTTGGGGGTGGGGGACTTATTTCTCCAAATGGGTTGAAAAGAATGTCCCTGAGGACCAAGGGGACACTGGAAAGGGCCAACCATAGTGCCGGTGAGCAGAAAGTCCTCCAAGGAGCCAGACGGAGCCTCAGGCTGGAAGAGCCGCCTGTGGCCTGGGGAACAGGTTCATGCTGCTTCCTGGCGTGGGGAGGAATGTGGAGCTGGCCCAGCTGCTCCCATGAAGTAGAGCTGGCATAGCAGAGCACGTCAGAGGCACTGGCTCCCAGCCCTGGAAGTCGGCGTCTGGCCTCCCAGCCAGTACTGCCTGCCCAGCCGTGGGCCTCTCTCCTCGGTGGACCAGACCCAGGACCCCAACAGGCCCATTGTCATCCTGCCCAGGGCCTCAATGGGGCCATTCAGGGGCTTTGGGACAGACCCCTCTGGAGGGCACTTCCTCCTCCCCCTCCAGGGTGCCCTTGGCCACAGCCTTTGCCTGTGTGGGTGGGGGGTCTGGCTGTGGTGAAAGCAGCCAGCAGCCAGGCCAAGATTACTGAAGGCTGGATTGTTGACAGAGGGCACGGAAATGCCCCACACGTCACGGGACTCCAGAGCATTCGGCCCACACTGTGCCCCTCCCCGCCCCACCTGGGACAGCTGGGCTTCCAAGGGGCCTGCACTTGAGGGCGGAGCAGCAAGGCCTCCCCTGCATTCACTGAGGAACTGAGGGTGATTGTCAGAGCCAGAGTGAGTTCAAATGCAGGCTTTGCCAAGTCCTCGCTGTGTGGATTATACAAGTTGCTTTATCTCTCTGGGCCTCTCTTTCTCCATCTGTAAAATGAGACTAATGATGTCTACTTCCTCAGGTGGAGGCTAAATGAGATAAATCAGGTAAGCATGGAGTGTGGAACTTGGGTGCTGAATGAATGTTCCCTTATCCTTTACCCCTTCTTATCTATAGCTCTTTCCAGTGCACTGGGGACCCCAGAAAATGGTCTCTCCAGGACCAATGATCCCAAGGCCACTGCTTGGGAATATCTTGGTTCGGGTTTTATCCTGGGGACACTGGGCCCTTTGCAGACCTGGGACTCTGGCTGAGGCCCCTTTCAGCTCGCACAGCCCATAATAAGTAACATTCAAATACACACCTCCTCATTTTATCTCTGGCCCTCTTTCTGCCACTCCACTCTGGGGTCCTGAGTGCCTCAGATCTACTTCACACTCCCAGATCTCCTACCCCAGGTTGCTCCTAAGCCCTGATTTCTGAATGATGCTGAACTCTAGGGCCACTGTCAGGAAGCTAAAGGCAGCCAGCTCAGACCCTAAACCGAGAACAAAGGGGCACATACTCAGGGTTCATTACCCCTCACCAAGAATCCTGGGTAACCCTTTTTTGTGGCTGATATCCTGGTGTGATGCCCACCAGACATGGCAACCTTCACCCTTGGCAGCAGGGAGAGAGCCAGGGCTTCCTGTCCACCAGACCCCTCTACCATCTGCTCATCATACCGAATCCAAAATACGCTGCCCTATGTTCTCTCATGCATTCAAACCTCAGCCCATCTTACTTTACCTAGGATCTCATTCTTGCCTGCCCAACTCACCTAGCTCCCTCCTCCTCTTAATCCCCCAATTTGATTTTTCACTGTGGGCCAGATTATTCACTTGGTCATACTTGTCAAAAATATGCATTCTTGGCCTCACCCAGATCTGCAAAATCAGAGACTCTGAGGCTGGAGCCCAGGGTTCTGCATATTTACCAAGCCGCCCAGGTAATGCTGATGCACAATGAAGCTTAAACACCACTGCTGTGGAGGAAGAGATGCATGCTTGGAAGCTCTCTCTGGCCCCATAGGACCTTTCTCTGCACACTCCCTTTCCTGTTATTAACTGTCTGAAAGAATGAATTAATTGGTTTCCCTATTGCCAAATTACACTAATATAATTGAGCACTGCCATCTCATTTCTTGCCTTGGCTTTGCTTAGGAGGTTTCTACCCAGATATTAGGGCACAGCAGATAATACACACATGCACACACGCACACGTGTGCACACCTGAGACCTAACATTTGTGAAGGATGCGTCACAATGCCAGGCACTCTGCTTCATGCACAGTACCGTGTTTGGTGCTCGGAGCAGCCCCATGAGGACACTCTCATGCCTCTAGAGCAGGTGAAGATGCATGGGCAAGTTTGGCAACTTGCTTAAGGCCTCACCTCCAGTGGGCAGAGCTAAATCCAAACCCTGGTCTGCGTGGCTGTGACCACTTGTACTACCCTGACTTCTCTGAGGGGGGCTGGTCTCAAGTCCCCCAGGAGATCTCCACCAAGTTTGCATCAGAATCCCCTCAGAGCCCTAAGAAATACAGATGCTGAAGCCTCCCCCCTGGCCTGTATCTGTCAGGGAGACAGCTGGGCATGTGTACTGTTTTGACAATTCCACAGGCTCCTGGCAAAGGACCACTGGACATGTGCCCAGGTCATGCCACTGGTGAAAGCAGTGTCTGGAAAGAGAACTCACATTTCTTGATTCCAGGAACAGTGCTCTTTCAACCTCCCCACACTGCCTCACATGTTGCAGTGCTCCCAGTGGTCAAAATGGGTTTTCTACAGCCTCTCGAGGTGCATCTGGGCACGCGCGCGTGCACACACACACGTGCTCACACAGAGGTCCACATGTATGCATACACACACAAACGACTCCTTGGTATCAGGCTAATCATCTTTCAGTCACAGGGCAGCTTTCCTGTCCCCACTTAGGGCCAAGGCTGAACTTGAGTGTGGCTGAGGAGGTCCCTCCTCCAGGTGGCTTGGATGGGGTTAAATGAGGCAAGTCTAGGGGAGCTGGGGGAGGTGGCAGAAAACCCCTTTCCACTCCCTCTGCCACCTTTCTTCTTCCTCCAACAGACTCCTCAGTGAGGCCACCAAGGCCCCTCCCTCCACCTGTGATGGCCCATACCTGACTGAGACACGGGTGTGCACAGGACAGGAGCTTTCCATGGCACCAGTGATCATGGGAGTAGCTTTTAAATAGCCCTGGTTTACACAGAATAAGGTGAAAAGGCGCTGGCATCAGCCTGAGACAATAATTTCACCAAAAGCCTGATTCAGGGGCTTAGTCTGCCGCAGTTTTATCAAGGGGCTTTCCCCAAATCAACACACGACTGCAGCATGATTGAAAGGAATGCCTCCGCAGACAGACTGATTAGACTTGCACAGCACCTGCCTCCCGAGGGGGCTTCCCTAGGCAGGATGGAGAGCCCAGCACCGCCACTTAATGAGTGCCTCCTCTCGGTGCTCCAGGATGCATCCTGCCTCCTTCACAATGACGAGCTGGAATCAGGCGATGCAATTTCCAATTGCAATTCAAGGAGAAATGGAAGGAGACTTCCCAAAAGCAAAGGATCATGGGAGTTGGGCTCTGTTCAGACTGTGGGAAGCACGGTCCTGCCTCTGCTACAGGGGCCAGAAAGGATTTCACAGCCGTCTGTGAGAAAGGCTAGGGTGAAACTGCCCCTAGCTCCCGAAAGATGCTGTCTCCACCAGCCAAGAGCACACCCAGCAGAGCAGAGAGCTGAGGTCCGATAATCCTAAGCTCCCAGGTTAAAGACTAGATTTCTCTTCCTTTTGCAGTTAGCAAAGTGTGGCCTCCCATCAGGCTGACCAAACATTAGCTACAAAGCCAAGTGAACAGGTGAATGAGACAGAACAGTGTAAGAAATGGAGTGGCCATGTATTCTAGATGTTTCTTTTATGATACCCTCTTCTGCAGGTGCTCTTCCATCCCTCCCATGCAATAAGGTCCATGCCAGGGGTCCTCAAACTTTTTAAACAGGGGGCCAGTTCACTGCCCCTCAGACCGTTGGAGGGCCGGACTATAGTTTAAAAAAAAACTATGAACAAATTCCTGTGCACACTGCACATATCTTATTTTGAAGTAAAAAAACAAAACGGGAACAAATATAATATTTGTATTTGCATGTGGCCCGCGGGCCATAGTTTGAGGATCCCTGCCTCCAGACAGAGGTAGCCACTGAGTACTTTGTAGGAAGGGGGTTTCTCTTAAATACTTCTTTTGAAGGGGTGAGGGCATAAAAGCTCCTTCATTTCTTAAATTTTAATTTGCCTATGAATTGTCTGTGGGGTCTTTTTAAAATGCAAATTTTAATCTTACCTGTAGCCGGGTGGCTCAAAGGGTCACGGGTTCAATTTCTGGTCAGGGCTCATACCAGGTTGTGGGTTCCATCCCCAGTCAGGGAGCATACTGGAAGCAATGGATCAATATTTCTCTCTCACCTCTCTCTCTTTCTCTTTCTCTCTCTCAAATCAATAAAAGCATATCCTCAGGTGAAGATAAAAAAATATGCAAATTCTGATTCAGAAGGTTGGGGCTAGGCCTATGGTTCTGCATTCCTAACAAACTTCCATGTGATGCCATTAATGCTGGGCCACAGACCATACTCTTATTCACAAGGGTTTAAAGCACAAAAAGTGACCAGGAGAAAGATCAAAGAAGAAGGAAAGGGAAAAAGAGAAGGAAGGAAGGAAGGAAGGGAGGGAGGGAGAGAGAGAGAGAGAGAGAGAGAGAGAGAGAGAGAGAGAGAGAGAGAAAGAAAGAAAGAAAGAAAGAAAGAAAGAAAGAAAGAAAGAAAGAAAGAAAGGAAGGAAGGAAGAAAGAAAGAAAAATGGAACCAGTGAATGTCGGCAAATCCAATTCTCAACTCCACATCCTACTGTGAGCATCTCAGAGCCAGCCCTAAACTCAGACAAAATAAGAGTCTGCTCATAGGGTAAGTCCCCACCCCGAGGGGAAAAAAAGAAAAAAGATACGTTACCTTTTCCCAGCCAACCTGACTCATTCACTTTGCACTAAGACACTCACCCACCCTTTGCACTAGAAGCTCCCATGAAAGAAACAAAACTAAGGGTATGACATTTTGACCCATTAGCATCTTAAGGGACATATGGTATATTCCTTAGTAGGGTCTGGAGAAAGAGTATAAGTAGGAGCCCTGACTTGAACTCAGACCTGGATGCTAGTCCCAGCTCTGCCTGGAATATTGCACAAGTCCCTGTCATTTACTCACTTCCTATTTAGTAAACATTGACTATGTGCTGGGCCCCGAGGCTGCCAGTCAAGAGTCTGAGAAGCTTTGGAGGCTGGGAGAAATGACCTGGTTTATGTGACTGGGCCAGGGTGATGAAACAAAAGGCCACCTTTACAGCCCTCTCCTTTTCCCAGTCTAATGCATCTCTCTTTCCAACTCTGTTTCGAGGAGCAAAGTACCAGTTATTTTTAAGAAACAAAAATAATCTGTCCTATTAAGGGAGAGATATTTTAAAACCACTGAATGGATTTTTCCTTCCCTGCTTTTATTGATACATCTCTTCTCCTTCCAGTTCTAAAATAAGCGCCCTGTCTGCCCATATACTAATCCAAAGGCAACACACTGCAGATGGCGGGGGCCTGGGCGAGCCAGGCAGAGGTCGCTTGGAAGGCACCAGACCTGGAGCACACAACAGGCAGCCTGGCCAGCTTGGCCTCGCCCGTGGCTGGCTTCCTCCGAATCCAGGTGACGAGCCGGTCTTCAAAACAGCCGTGGAATGTGGCGAGAGTTGGCTTTTGCAAAAGACACATTTCTGACCAAATTCCAGTTCTTTGGAATGGAAAACCAGCAGCTTCCTGTTACAAAATGTACCAACAGTTCATGCGGAATACACAAGTGTGGGCAATTCATATACTTTGAATCTAAATGTGGCTAAAAATATAATGAAGCTGGCATATTTTTAGCCAGGTAAACATTTTTAGGGACTAGGTCAAATTTATATTGGTCTTTGCTCTGGGACGCAGAGAAGAAATGATTCCAAATGAGTGAGAAGCAGGAACCAAAGGGGAAGGCACACAGTCCACCAGGCAGTTGGGAGTCCCTGATTCCTGGTGACCATCTCCAGCATGGGGGTCCTCTCTCAGTAGAGAGGCAGCACCTCACACAGGACAGAGCCCAGGCTGCGTGGGAGGCAAGTCTCAGCTGGGTTTTAGTACCTCTCAGGCAGAAGAACTTTAAACAAGATTTCCTCTGTGCCTTCAGTTGTCTCTCTCTCTCTCCTCTCCACCCTCAACTAGATCAGGGTTCAATTAGAAGCAGCAGAGGGCAGACCACACAGTGGGCAAGGAGGCAGGCTCTGCAGGCTCTGCCCGAGTGTCAGGCCTGTCTCCTACACTTACAGGTGGGTGACCTTAGACAAACTGTTATGCTCGTCATGCCTTGCTTTACCTGTAAAATGGAGACTGTAACAAACATGCCTACCTCAAAGGTGACTGCTTTTGTGATCACGAGATGGGAAAATCCATACAAAGTGCTTAAAAGAGTACTCAGCGCATAATAAGTGCTCAGTAAGCAATGGTGATTGTATCTATCCCACGCCAGGCACATTTATACACACTAAGTGCTTTAATCCACATGACCCAATGAAATGCTATACTCTCCCTGGGGAAAATGAGGCTTAGCAGGGCTGACTTATCCAAGCTGCAGCCCAACAACTCTTTATTGAGTGCCTACCGTGTTCCAGGCCCTACACTAGCACTGGGGAAGTTAGCAAATGAATGAGGAGGTAGGAGTTTAATCTGAGTCTCTCTGACTTCCTGAGTGCAGGGTGTCTAAGAGGCTGGGCAGAAAAAGCATGAACATGAAATCAAAGAGTTCCAGTACTGACCATGCGGTCTTGGTCACGTTTCTGACCTTCTTGGGGCCTCATGTCTAAAATGGATGGAATGCCACCAGTCCCATCACCTTGTTGTGAGGCTTAAATGAGACACATGTGCCAAGTGTCTGGCCCATGGGAGGTATTCCATGGTGATCTGTTGTCACAATTACACCAGCCACAAAGAGGTTCTGGCTTTCTGACTCATTGAGCCAAATGTAAAAGCTGTCCAATAAGAAGGAATCAAGAATACTTAACTACTTGGTAGAAGGAAGAGAAAAAGAACATAGCTCAAGGCTGCTTCCAATTCTGCAAACCATCAGGGCCGTCAGAGCAGAACATCTGATCCCCATGATTGAGCTGGAAAGAACACTGGGCCAGGAGTCTGGAGGCCTGGGTTCCAGTTTTTGCTCTGCCTTCCAAGCTGAGTGACAGTGGGCAAGTCGTGCCCCTCCCTGGGCCATGTTTTCCCCATCCGTACAAAGAATCTGTGGGAATAGATGGCCTCCAAGGTCTACACTGGCTCAGTTGCCCCAAGTCTTTGAGGCATAGATCATATAGACGTCCCAAGTAAGCCTGGTTATTCTAAATCTAGTTTTGTCACCTAAATGACACTTTTCTCTCCAGGGCTTGCCTTTCTCCGTCAGGAGACAATTAACAAGCAAAGTTAGCACACCGGAAGGTCTGACAGCTCTGGGACACTTGCAGCCCACACATTTTGACATAAACATGCGTCACTCGCAGGTCTGAAAAGAATCAAAGCAAACCAGCGTGAAACGGGGCCTGTCTGCAGAGCTGTAGCCCAGCAGCCTGTGGCAAGACAGGAAAGAGGTCCTGCCAGCTGTTCCGCACATGGATCCCGCCAGGCCCAGCAGCACAGGGGTGACCTGGGGGACAGCAGCCACAGCAGTGAGAGAAGGAGATGGTGCCAGATTGCAGCAGACTGGGGCTCCTCATTCTATCAACGCGCAGCCTCTGAACACAGGCTGGGGCAGGCACAGAAGGCCCCGACTAGAAGGAACAGGGAGAGGGCAAGCCCAGGAAACGGGGAGCAGGCTCCCAGGAGAAGAGCATTGGGAGGCTTCATAGTCTTCAGCAACATCTCTGTATAGGACTTGGGCCTCTTCCAATTACTGGCAGAAGAAGGCGGCGGTTAGGAGCATAGATTTTAGAATCAGGAACACCCAGGTTCAAATCCTGCCACTGTCCATACAAGCTGTGTGACCTGAACAAGTTCCATGACCTCTTTCAGGCTAGCCCTCACTGATTCTTCATTTTCTCCTTACTGGTAAAACAGCGTCAATATCGGCTCAGAAAGTTCATGTAAGGATTACATGAGATTAAGTATGGAAATGGCACAGAAGTGGTTGCTGTGTTCATTATTCCTAGAAGGCTTGCCCCATCTGAGGACTCTCTAATGACCCCGCCCCCCCCCCCCCCCCCCCCCCCCGCCCACACACTTTCTGTAACGAACTAAAATCTTTCAGAACCCTTCTCAGGTGCCCCTTCCAAAGTTCTGGGGGCACCAAAGCCCATGGTGTTCTCTCCCCTTCCCAGTCTGCAGTACCACCATTATCACACCCTGACAGATCTTCTTCCACTGAGCAGCCAGTTTGGACGTTGTAAACATCCTTGTGTAAAGGAGCCTGCCCATTGCCTCCACCCAGCCAGAGCAGGCGGGTTTCCCTAAGACCCACCACTGGGGAGTTTTGATGCTGACCTCAGCCAGTGCTCAGGTTGCCCATTCTGTGTCTCCTATGCTTGGCCACCCACCCTCACTTCTCAGTTCACCCCCAAGTGGGAGTTCTGCAGGTTCCATATGGCTGAGCCACAGCTTTATGAACACAGCTGGTGCTCACTATCCACATACTCCTGTTTCTCAATTCTTCCTTTTATTTTCCCACGCCCATCCTTCTTTCCTCCTGCAAATATTAACTAAGAATCCACTTGGACCAGGAGGGATCAGAACACTTAGTGAAACTTGAGGCCGCAGAGAACTTGGAGTTTCACACATCCCAGATTGGGTTAACTGATATTATTAAGCAGCTAGCATTTTTTTTAATACTGAAAGAATATTTTCAATATTCCCAAATTCTGGGGCACAGAGGAGGAGCCAAGTGGCATATGGATCCAGCCAATGGAAATTTTACAGCAATTTACTTTGATTCAGTATTAATAGTATCTTTTCAAATATTTTCATCAAAGTGCTATCACATTTGCTATTTAAGAACCTTGACTTTGGGGTCAAACAGATATGAATTCAATGCCTGGGTTGGCCACTTTGCTAGCTCTGCTAGATGTAAAAGTAGCCAAAGCTCTCTCAGCCTTGGTTTCCTTAGGGTGTGAGATGCTTAAACCAGTGCCTCGTTCATAATAACTGCCTCTATTAAGCTTCACAATAACTCTTCAAAAGAGGCAGAGTAGGTATTATCCTGTCTCTTTTATAGATGAGGTAACTGAAGCTCAAAAGACAATGTGACTTCTTGAAGGTTACACAGCAAAGTGTCAAAAGAGACTAGAGCCCTAGCCAGTTTCTCTCAGTGGATAGAGCGTCGGCCCAGAGACTGAAGGGTCTTAGGTTCGATTGCAGTCAAGGGCACATACTTTAGTTGCAAAACGAGAGAGAGAGAGAGAGAGAGAGAGAGAGAGAGAGAGAGAGAGAGAGAGAGAGAGAGAAGAGAGACACTAGAATCAAAGTCACTGACTTCCAGAGCTGTCACTTCTATTTCTTTTCAGGAAGTAGCATCTACCTCTTGGGATGTTGTGAGGATTAAATGAAATTATATATTTCTGTTGTTATGCCTTATGCTTATGCTGAGACTGAGGTTATGTTCAGTGTCAGTGACCATTATGATAATTATTTTTATTGTGTCATATTGCCATGAGTAACTGATTTTGTTCAAAGGCCCCCAAAGATCTTTGGTAGGTAGGCTCATAATTATTTTGACCAAACCCCCATTTCTATCTTCTGTCTCACCAAGACGAAGGGGTTGGAACAACCTAAAATTCCCTAAAGGTATTAAGGTTTCACTTGGAAGGGGAGACAGTATATTCGGAGGCTGTGGGGCCATTGTTTGCAAAAACAAGAGAGGGTCTGTTTTCCTTGGGAAAGGAAGCACTAAACCATGAGTCATTCTTTAGGTTCTGAGTGGGAGACATAGGGTTCCTGAGAAAACGTATGTGTCACCACAATTGTCTTATGTGGATTGAAGCACAAAGCCTGACCCAGTTTTGTTCTCAAAATCACATGGCCCATTCTGCCCAAGACATTCTAGAAACACACTGTCCATCTCCTTAAACAATGTGGCCGAGTCACTATTGAAAAAGAAAAGACAGAGTTGCCATTGAAATTGACCCTATGGCTATTGGTAAAACCACTGGGCAGCTGGCCATGTCTTCGGGCACCTTAATAACCAAACTGACCACAAGGTCTAGCTCCCACCACAATCAGGCCAGGCATGAAAAAAGAGGGCTTCCCTTCTGCCCTCAGAATAAGGAACCATTCAACAGTCCAGTCAGTGGGACTGTTCCACTCTTGGTCTTGGGCAGGGTCATTGGTGTGATCACCTCCACTGTGCCAGCTCAGCCTGGGTGTACACAAGGAGCCTTCCCATACATTTGGTTTGCAGCAGATCCCTCAATGTGGTTAGTGCTGTAGAGATGGCTTTTCTGGGACCAAAATATAGAGGCTGCAGTTCACAACTCTGGATATGACTCCATTGGAGGAGATTGCCCTTAATTTACTCTCACTCCCCACTCATCTAACCAAAGCCCTGCTATGCTCTCTGCTTTCACAGTGCAAGCCATCTGTCCTTTTGTGTAATCAACCGTGCACTTGGGAGGCAGAGAAGTAGGGTGGAAAGAACATGAACTTGGAATGAGGAATAGTTTCCAAACTTGGCAGTGACCTTGGGTAACAGAAATAGGCAATACCTATTCCATGCTTAGTACATGGCAGGCATGGTGCTCAGCAGCCTACTTGTATTGTCTCACAGAACCCTCATAGCCAATCGATGAGCATCAATATTTCCGCTTTATAGGTGAAGACACTGACATTTAGGTGTTAAATATCTTGCCCAAAGCTTGGCTTCCTCATCTAAAATCTATAGACTGCTTTCCATTTTACCTAGTTTCTGTGTCTCAAATTGAATTATATAAACGCCACAGATTACCAAGCACACAGCAGATGCTCCACAAAGGCTCCCTTCCCTGCTGCTGAGGCTGATTCTAAGAAATAAGAAATCTCTGACCTTAAGCAAAATCTCACTGGGTGCTTTGGCTTTTTCAAGACTGGCTTCAGGAGTGTCGCCAAGGCCTAATTAAAACACTTCTCTCAAGGCTATGTCTCTTATGTCTTATAAGTAAATGAAATGGGACACCAATATTTGGTGCTTCCATCTTGGTCACTGAGAAAAAGAGTGTGAGAAGTGGGAAGCAAATCTAACTCTTCTGAGAGTTGGAAATCGGGCTATAATTCCTCCAGCCTGGTCTTTGATGTGTGTGTGCTTACATGTGCTTATTACTTTAAGCTGTTCCATGTGTATATATTTGTATATGTGTGTGTGTGTATGTGTGTATACACACATATCCAGAAGTAGATATAAAATGGTACACTAAATATATATAAAATGGTACACTAAATAAGCCACCAGTTCCACCCTTAAAGTGTCTTCAGAAAATTAACCCAGGGAATAAGCAATAATATGTGAACTATAAACATTCTTGCATGTTGGCAGATAACCATGCTACACATTCCCCTCCAAGAACTGAGAAAGAGAAGAAAGGGAATAACACAATAGCAAAAAAATGCACTAATCAAATCCATAATCAACTTTGATGATGGAGCACGGATTCTAATCAAAACACAATGGGGTAAAGTTGCAACAGGTTGTAAGCTTGGAGCTGAGTGCTCTTCCCAGGGGCCTTGCCTGTACTTTCTTTTTAAACATCTAAGACACCCACAGAGGATTTCAATCACTTCTAATTACTTTTTTAAAGAAATGAGATGCAAGTTGAGCACCAGGCTCCTAAAAACAGGAAATATCAAAGTATTATACACATAATATATTTTCCCCCTGCAACTGCTTCTTAAAAATAGGCTAACCTCTCCTCAAATACCTCATGAGCATTCCCTACCTGAAGGTTGGTCGGACAGGGTTTCTGAACCCACACAGAGCCAATCTCTAAAACAATTCTTTGTAAATGATCATAATTTATACACCATGTTAAAGAGCAAATGCTATAAAATGTTCATTCTTGGGGGAAGGCCCAGGTATCCCAGCACCAGGAAGGGAACTTGGGAGGATGTGCTGCTGCAGAGCACAGTTACCCAGCTGCAGGTTGTGGGAGAGATTCAAGGTGAGGGGCTTGCGGAGTTGACAGTGGGGCTGCACCTTGGAGCTATTTTCTGGTTTGCTGGGGGAAATGGGCTGTCACTGGCTGAGGTGAGCTGCTGAATAATAAAAGAAGCCGTGAGAATGGCCTCCTTTCCCCTATAACTACCATGTTGAATATTCTGAACCCCAAGCTAATAATAATAATCACTATCATTTCCCAAGGGTCTGTTATGAACTGGGTATTTTATGGACACCATCACCGCAGTTTCTCATAACCATCTTGCATGCTCAGAATTACTATCCACCAGGAAACCAGCATGCAAATCTAATTCTTCAGCTGTGAGAAGACTTTATTCTTTTCTCATCACCTTTTAAAAAGAAGATACTAGGCCTGGTCAGTGTGGTTCAGTGGTTGAGCGTGGACCTATGAACCAAGCGGTTGGGGTTCGATTCCAGGTCAGGGTACATGCCCGATTATGGGCTCGATCCCCCGTGTGGGTTATGCAGGAGGCAGACAATTAATGATTCTCTCTCATCATTGATGTTTCTATCTCTCTTTCCCTCTCCCTTCATCTCTGAAATCAATAAATATATATATATATATATATATATATATATATATATATATTTTTTTTTTTAAAGAAGATACTAGATACGGAGCAATTGCCTACTGCGTGAAGGTGCAGCTTCCCTGTGGTGACATCAACTCCTGCTCTGCACCACTGGGTGGCTCTGCTCCTCATCCTCCCCTGTCATGCCCTCCTCACCTCACCCCTTCCCCACCCAGCCATCCCATTCCTGCCTGTCACTGAAGCCCAGCCACCTTCTGCCTCCTCCAAGAGGCCCTCTGGACTTCTCTAGCCATCAGGGTCCTTCTCTTCCTCTGAAGCCCAAACATACCTCTCAGCCCTGTCTGTGATTTTTCCTGTTGCCCTTGGTACATCAGTTATGTCTCCCAATTAGACTATAACAGGGGTCCTCAAACTTTTTAAACAGGGGGCCAGTTCACTGTCCCTCAGACCGTTGGAGGGCCGGACTATAGTTTAAAAAAAAACTATGAACAAATTCCTATGCACACTGCACATACCTTATTTTGAAGTAAAAAAAACAAATGTTTTCGGCGGGCCACAT
Source organism: Myotis nattereri (assembly GCF_964212035.1). Taxonomy (NCBI): domain Eukaryota; kingdom Metazoa; phylum Chordata; class Mammalia; order Chiroptera; family Vespertilionidae; genus Myotis; species Myotis nattereri. Next base: position 28,913,983 of record NC_138084.1, read on the forward strand.
GTGGCCCACAAGCCGTAGTTTGAGGAGCCCTGGACTATAAAATCCCCAAGGCCCAGCCATGTTTTATTTACCCTGTTCCTCTGCCGAACAGCTGAAGGAGGCAGCTCTAGAGAGTGGAAAGACCACTGGCCTTGAAGCCAGAACAACCTGAGCTGGAATCCCTGCTGTACCACCTGGGGCAGGATGACCCTAAGCAAGTGACTCCACCTCGCTGAGTCTCACTTACTCTTGTGCCCAATGGTTAGAGCAGTGGTCTTATAAATCAGGCCCTGAAAGAAATCAGGAAGTCTCTGTGGTTATCTCTATGTAGCATCATGGATAAGGGCATGGAGGTCACAGACAAAGTCTCCTGATTCAACTTCTGCTACTCACAGGGTCATTAACCCAGACTTCGCCTCAGTTTTCTCATGAGTGAAATAAAAGCAATAACACTGATCTCGTTGGATTTGTGTAAGAATCAAATGAGATATTTCATGTAATACCTTTAGAACAATTCCTGACACTAGGCAATGCTACATAATGATTTGCCATTATTATATTCCTAGAGGCCCGGTGCACAACAATTTGTGCACTTGGGGGGGGGGGGGGTTCCCTCAGCCTGGCCTGTGCCCTCTCGCAGTCTGGGACCCCTCGAGGGATGACTACCTGCTGGCTTAGGCCTGCTCCCCGGGGCATTGGGCCTAAGCTGGCAGTCAGACATCCCTCTGGCAGCCCGGGAGCTCTCGAAGGATGTCCACTTGCCAGCGGAGAGCAGGCCCAAGCTGCCGTCGGACATCCTTAGCACTGCTGAGGAGAGGGGAGAGGCTCCCACCACCACCGCTGCACTGGCAGCCACCAGCCTTTTATTATTATAGATTATTGTTATAGGAAATTATTGTTATAGAAAAGGCCATATCTGCTGTAAATGTTACTGTAAGGATGAAATGAGATCATATTAAAGAGCCTGGCACATCAGGCCCTCAATAAGTGGTTCTGCCCTTCCTTCATCTTCCTATTGCGTTTGTTGTACTAGGCAGGTGATTGATGCTCTGAAAAATCCTTGTGAACCAATTGATACCTTCTCACGGGCTTAAGAGAATAAGCTATGCCCACATGCCCTATCTCTTAAATAACTAATTTTATTGTGTTCCTTATTTGCCAGACACTGGGCTAAACACTTCACGTATGTTATTTTTCTTAATTCTCACCATTTGTGTGGTTGTTTATGCCCATTGTTACAGATGGGAACACTGAGGGAGGCCCAGAGAGGTTAATCGACTAGGTCACCAGCTCTTATTACATGGTAGAGATAGGAACCATGGATAGCTACCTGTCTTTAAAACCTGTGCTATTGACCACTGCACAAACCAGCCTCTGCCCCAAATCCCCTAAATAAAATGGGACTCAGAGGCCCCAAGATATCATTTAACTTATCATTTTATGAGTATCTTCCAGTGATAACTATTGCACTGGGGACTACCAGATGTCAAGCCAGACGCAGCCCTTTAGCCATAATGGAGAGGCTTTCCCACATGGTGAACAGGCACCGTATCAGGCAGACTGGGCGGTAGCTGGGTCCAAAGAAGGGAAAATCCCTTCTGCCAAGGTCATTGTTGCCAGGGTGGTGCAGTGAGAACCAGGATCTTCCACTTGCCACAGAGAAGAGCCCCCAGGAATCCCAGACATGCAAGGAAAGGGCAGGCTGGTAAAAGCAGGATAGCCTACCGGGAAGTGGCCAATGTCCTCAGCAGTCCATCTAAACCTTCCTCATGGTCAGTGAACAAGATCCCACTGAGGGAAGGCAAGGGGGAATGGGGCATTCTGGAAACTGTGCACCAAAGAGGAGGGAGGGAAGCAAAACCTTGAGGGATGAGACCGTGCCAGCTGCAGAACCTTTTTTCAGGAAAGAGGGTGATGAATCACCTTTCCAGAGCCTTCCCAGTGCAAGTCCTCCAACAGTGTTCAACAAAGGGTCAAATGGGTGAAGCAGAACAGCTGCCTGGGTGTGAACAATCAACCCCAGCATCTACTTTCCCTCTCATTCCTCAGGTCCCATCATCAGGCTGGATGTGTCACATCCCAGAGTTACTGCTCTGGCCTCCCACGTACAGCCCACTACACATCACAAGCCCCACCTCCAAGGATGAAGGGGTGGGGGGGGGGGGGGGGACTCTGACAGAATGTGCCCATGAGTCCATTCCCATTTCAGAGCTCGCTGGACAAATCTCGTGGCCAACAACAGAAAAACAGAGCAGAACACAAAACCTGAGCAGAGACAGGCCGCAGGAGCACTGGGGGAAATCTTGCCTTCCTCCCACACGCCATCACTCAAACCTGTCAGCTTCCAAAAACGTTTAGCAAGTGCAGCAGCAAGGGTCATGCTTATCAGCCTGGTGTGGGAGCTTAATCTGCTTTGAGGGCCTTCTCCAGCCCAGAGCTCCAAAAGTCTGCTTACAATTAGCTTCCAGCTCCAGTTCCTCCATCAGAAAGGCTAGGAATGTGTTGAGTTCTAGCCTCTGATCAGAGAAAGCTCAGGAGAAGGTGGAGACAGTGTCAGCAGAGACTTGAGTGCCAATAAGGTCAGCTGGTCTGTTGCCACTTCCCTGACACCAGCCCCACACTGCCTCCCCCTCTGGCTTCCTGTCTCTCCTGACCAGGACAGTCATATCCGTCAAGTAGGCCTGTCCCCAAAAGTCCCTGATGACTGACTGCCAAGAAAATACAGCGTGCCCCTGCTCCCTCCTACCAGAAGAGGGAAGAAAAAACAGCAGGGAGGGCTGGAGGCCAAGAGAACCGGATTGGCCCCTGCTGATTGCCTTAAAAGAGATTGAATGGCCAGGGCCTGTCACCCAGCCGAATTGGGTGATGTGAGCTCAGTCTGGAAAGGTAGAAGTCATCACTTCTCCTCCAGCCACCCCTCACCCCTACCCCCAGTTACCCGGGCTATCAGCGCCAGGATCAAGTACCCAGGAAGGAGGGGCTTAGCTTTGGGCCGCCATTCTGAGCAGCCACCCCCACCTCCACCGCCACAGCCAGCCAAGATGCTACGAGTCTCCAGCTGGCTGCCTCAGCCCGGGCACCGGCCACTCCTACTGCAGTCCCAGCACCAAACCCGGACTCCTGTCAGTCCAAAAGATGCAGCAGGGCGGGTCATCTTCAAGACCAGGGAACAGGTTCACTGCCACACTCAGACTTTGCAACTAGGGGGCCATGGAGCCCAGCGAGGCCTCTGGTCATTCCTTGTCAGTGATAGAAATCTCTACAAAACTGACAGAGAGACGATGCTGCTTTTGAGGGCCAAGCCCTCAACATGCAGGACCTGACATTTCCAGGGCTGCATAGGTTTTTTAAAGAACACCTGGCCGGGCCTCCCCGCCCCCACCCCACCCCCGGCAAAGGAAACCTCAGGAGGGCCCGCCTGGTCTGATATAGATCCTTAAGGCAAACCCGGGCCACACCCACCAGCCAGCCCACTCTTCTCCCGCATCCCCCAACCTGCCGGCCTTAATGGAATGGTTCCCTTCTCCGCCCACAGAGTAGCCCTTTCCCCCATCCAGCCATGCCAACCCCCCAAAAAAGTATCCACCCACTCCCCCCCCCCACCCACCCACCCCCGAACATTGCCCCGGCACACAGCCTCTCACCTGGGTATCAAACCCGTTCTCCACCGAGCCGCTCTTCCGCAGCGGCAGCCCCTCCCCCGCCAGCTCCTGCAGCCCGTGAGCTTTCAGCGGGATCTGGCTGGGAAAGACGGTCTTGCTCACCTCCACCTTGCTTCCCAACTTGAGGTAGCAGGGCTGGGGGCCGGCCCGGGCCGGGGGCACGTGCAGAATGGGCGCGGCGCTGTGCACGGGTTTGGGCAGTCCCGACTTCATTTTGGAGGCGACCAGAATGGCCGGCATCTTCTCCCGGGGCTTCGGTTTTCCCAGCACGTCCCTGGCAGCGGCAGCGGAGGCAACCGCTAAAGGCAGCGCGGGCAGCAGAGCAGGCGCCGGGCTCGGCCCGCGAGGCGCCCACCACCAGTGGAAATGGGAAGAAAAAAAAAAAAAGCCGAGGTCGGGGAGCTTGGAGCAACCCGGCGAGCGCACCTTCGGGGTGCGGGAATGCTGCAGAGGATGGGTCGAGGCGCTCAACTGGTCCGGCTGGATGGATGCTGGATGGATGCTGCAGTCGGGTCCTAACGCCCCTTCGGGGTGGCCTATTCAAGAGCTCTGGGAGGTCAGGGACTGTTGCCTCTTGCGATTCTTCTCCTGGGAACCGGAGGCTTGGAATCCCATATTAATTTGTCACTGCATCTCCGAAGTGAGGAGGCCCCTTTGGAAGAGAAGCAGCGGGCACGCACGCCTCCGCTCCGGGAGGCTGCGGGTGTGAGCGGCGAGGGAAGGCGCGAATCGCGGAGGAAGGAGAGGGAGGGTGCACGGAGCTCAAGGAGTCTCAAGACCACCGAGAGGAAGCTGCCTCCCTGATGGCGAGCACCGCAGTGTCCCCCGCGACGCAGAGGCGCGGCGAGAGCCCCCGAAAGGTCTCTCTAGGCGTGACAGTCACCACTGCCCGAAGCCCCCCGGACAGATAGCACCTGAACGCCTGCGGGTCTGCACATGCTCCGTGAGCTATAGTGCAGCAAGACTATGGCCGTGGGGCGCGGGCACCGGGACGCGCGGCTGGGCAGGGCTGCGTTTGCGAGCGGCTGCCGCAGTTCCCGGGAACGCTGCGCTGGCTGCGGGGCTCCGCGCGGGGGAAGACAGGCTGCTTCCCCGCGGCTGCGGCGCGGGCTGACAGCCGGGGCCGCCCCGACGCGCCCATTGGTCCGAGGCGCGCCAATCAGCGGCCGCGGCTCTCACTGCAAAGGGGGCGTGGCCTCAACTCCGGGGCCGCGGCCGAAACTCTGGGGCGCGCTTGGCCGCAAGTACAAAGCGGGCCGCGGCCGCTCTGCGGCACTGCGCTGGCGGCGCGCCTCCCGCGGGCCCACACCCCGCGGCCTGAAACCTATTTTTGAAAAATGCCCTTTCGAACGCAAACGTCCGCCTCCGTCCCCTCCGGCGGGCACGGCTCGGGGGAAGTTTTGTTTCCTTTTTCAAATTATTCTGGCCCCCTTAACGGTTTAAGTCTTCCGGAGTCGCGCCCGAGGCCCCGCGGCCCCCCAGCTGGCTGCTCCCCGTCTCCCGCGTTAACGAGGAGCCAACCATTTCTCTTCTTTTCTCCCTGGCGGCCAGGGGGGCCTCCCTATAGCTTCCTCTTCAGTTTTCAAAGGCCGCACATTTCACTTAACTATTTGAAGTATTTATGGGCAAATACAATACCCAGGGAAGCTTCCCGCCCCGAAACAGCTCCTCCTTGCAAGCTGCCGGGACTCTGTAATTAGTGTCCGGAGGAAGCCAGCGAGGCTCCTGGCTCAGGCTGATCCCTGCTGCACTTCGTGCAGGAGCCCCTCCCTGTCCGTGCCTTGGACACACTGGCCCCACAGGTTCCTCGACTTTCATTCCCCCAGGATTTCTTCCCTCCCCTCAGTCGCAGTTTGGGTTCCTCGCTGACTCAAAGGATGGGAGCATTGAAAGGGATGATCCAGGCAGCCAGAACCCTCGCGGCTCATGGCTGAGGAGCACTGCCTGAATTTAAATTGGACACATTCTTCAATCTTACATGCATCCTTAGAAAGCTGCGGTTTTCGCTTGGAGTGAGGGGGAGGTTTGACTGTATTTATATAATGCGCTGCTGTTTGGATTAAATGAGACAGTGCATGACAGTCCTTGAGCATAAGTACCTGGCGATGTCAAGGGCTAATAGAAGTTGAGTATTCTTATTCTTATTGATGATTGCTACACGCCCCTCCCCCAGTCACCTCTGCATATAAGCTGCTTGTCTTTCTTCTCTGTCTCCGAGATACATTTTCTCTGTATGCCCACCCTGTAGGCTGATTTACAATACTGATGGCATTGATTTATCATTTTCCAGACCAGAGGAAACAAGTTTAAACCAAAGAAAAATAAAACTCTTAAAACAGCACCAAGAAATGAGAAGGTGCTTTCTTATCCTGGTCTGTTCCCTCTCCCACCTTATGTTCCACCTATTCTGTATTATAAATAGCAACTTCTGGTCTAGCTAGGCCTGTGGTCGGCAAACTGCGGCTCGCAAGCCACATGCGGCTCTTTGGCCCCTTGACTGTGGCTCTTCCTAAGCCTTAGGAGTACCCTAATTAAGTTAATAACAATGTACCTACCTATGTAGTTTAAGTTTAAAAAATTTGGCTCTCAAAAGAAATTTTAATCGTTGTACTGTTGATATTTGGCTCTGTTGACTAATGAGTTTGCCAACCACTGATAGGCTGAAATGCACACAGTCTCATATATAATGTCAAGTATCCTCCCTCCCTCTGAAATTAAATCACACATGGTCTGTGCCATTTACTGAGCACTCTGCCTTTTGCCATCTGATGCCACCTTGTTATCGATCATTTCATGTGTTTATTTTCTTCTTAAAGAGAGACTGGAAGTTAGAAACTGCATTTAAACTATTATTAGGTTTTCTCGGCATCAAGTATCATGCTGTAGACAGAATAGTCAATGAAATGATCAAATGAATGAATGCTAGCAGCAATTCTCCAGGAGGAGAGCCCTTTAGATTCCTATGCATAATTCTGGTTTTGACGGTGTACCAAGAGTTATGGAAAGATACCACAGTTTTCGACTTTAAAGATCCTGGAGCTATTCCAAAGTATTTCCATGGCCCTAATGCTGTGGTTCTCAAAGTATGGTCCCCAGACCAGCAGCAGCCCCTGGACACTGGTTGGAAAACCCCCACCTCACTAGGCTGTACACCTGAAACTACTATAAAATTATATAGAATGTCCAGTGTAATTGACAAAATAAAAAATAATGGTTTAAAAAAACACACCCCAAACCCACCCCAGACCTACTGAACCAAAAAGCTCAGGAAGTGGACCCAGCAATCTGTTTAACAAGTGTTTAGCCCAGTGATTTTGATGCATTCTAATGCCTGAGGACTTCCTCCAGCCTCAATGAATATGTCGTGCATTCAGTGCTCTTCCTGGGCTTCTTAAGCCTAATATACATAAGAATTACAGGAAATCTTGCTAAAATGCAGATTCTGATTCAGTAGGTCTGGAAGGGGCCTGAGGTTCTGCTTCGGGGTAAGTTTCCCTGTGATGCCCATGCTGGTGGGCTGGAGCTTTTGAGTAACAACAAGGCTAAACCAGAGGTAGCAAAGGGTTTCATCTCAAGAGTCATCTACAGCTAAGCGACTTTCTGCCACACGGTGCTGAAAAGAATTCTGAGGGTGCATCTATGTAGTTTAGTTGTAAACAGCAGTCTGATCAATTAATAATGTGTGTTGTGGGTACAGAAATAGAAATAATGGCATACATGCTACGTGTTTGCCATCTTTTATCTCCCGTTTAACTCCTATTTGCTGCCAAGGTCATTTGTTAATGTGTACCCGCAAATGTGTACTAATAGGAAAAACATTGCATTCTTTTTTCTTTCTTTCTTTTTTTGGTATTAAAAGTACCTGTTACGAATTAATACTGTAGAATTTGATCAACATATGAGCATTCACTTTAACCCTGTGGGATTTAAATAACTGAAGTCTGATCATTTCTCATCTTTCTTGCCAGAAAACATGAATTTTTTTCAAGTGTATTTCCAAATTTCTTTCCCTGCCTCCTCATCCCTTCAATGATTTTATTTGCTCTTTCCTGGAACATTTTTATTTCCCTTTATAGCTTTCCTATAAGTCACCGTTTCTTAAAGCAAAATGTTTTATCAAAATAAGCAGATAAGTGTGTGGCGGGGGGGTGGGGAGGGGAGAAGCTACATTTCCCCTGCAGCAAAAAAGATAATTGCAAGATTCCTCCTTAAATAAGATCATCTCAAATTATTAAATAAACTATAAAGTTACTCCTTTCACACAGATTCTATGTTCACATGAAAAGTCATTTTAAATCAATATCTTTGGTGAGCATTGTTAGCTAAAGAAGTCATTAGTTCAGAGAATGGCAAACTACTTTGAAAACAACACACAATCCAGACTTTTTAAAGGTTACATTTTAAAATATATGCACTATGGACAGCCCACAATTTTAAATCTCAACTTTGACAACCCTTCTCTCCTTTTGTTCTGTCTGACTCTAAGCTTTCAAAATGGCCCACATGTCAGTGCTGGGGAAATTTGAAACTTACTTTCAAAGCTCTCTGGACTACTGAATCATCCTGAGTCCGGACAGTTCCCTGGTTGTACGAAGAGCCAAACTCAGATCAGGATGGGCCAGCTGCATCCCTTTCTGATCCTGACATCAGTCTCTGGTGATTAGTTGAGTGTGAATGGGGCTTCAGAGCTGACCTGCAAGTGACCAGTCCCATCAACCCATCCTTCATTAGGGTTAAAGGCCCCTGGCTGCACCTGACCTCCCAAGAAGACAGTCCTGTGAAGATCCTGAAACATCCAAGTCCCAGCCTATCACAAAAATGCAGGGATGGGGGCGGGGTAGTCAACAGCCTCTTGGAGACTCCTGACTATAACAGATGAAGGGACATGTTGCAAGTCTCTGGAATAAAAAAAAAAGTGAAACATTCAGTTTATTTGGGAGTAAGATCACATTAGCTTATTTTCCAAAGCTCACTTTTCCTTAATTTTCTGTGATATGGTTGACAACTATAACACATAGCTCAGAGATGGCAATTTAGAAAGTCTGCTCACCTTGCCCCCAACGACTCCTAATCTGCCTTCTTCCAGCTGGGTTCTCTGGGTCTGCATGCAGATCAATATGCACAATGGTGATTTCTGGAAGACTGTGGTTCTGCCACCTGAAGATTTTGGAGTGTGAGGAGTCTATGTGAAGGTGTGTGTGTGTGTGTGTGTGTGTGTGTGTGTGTGTGTGTGTGTTTATGAGCATTGAGGCAATGACCCTGACTAAATGCTATATAATAAACTATTGATTAATCAGTTATGGGGTGGCTCAATCATTAACTCAATGAATAAATTGTTGAGTGCCATCTATGTGCCAGGCAGTGGGCAATATGATAGGGAGAAAATACTAAGCTCTTGTTCTCTTCTCTCAAGGTTTCAAGAATCATGCAACTGCTGTTTCCGAGCCTGAGGCTTGCCCTTTTTCACAACTGAAAAATGGAGAACTCACCATGTAGTCAGGGAAGCAAATAGAGAGATGAATGGCAAACAGTATAACTAATACTCTAACAGAAGCAGTGCATAATATACAGTGATAAACAAGGCACAAAAGAGTGTCAGCTATTCATGGGATTAGCAGCTAATTGATTAAATTAATGTTCTGATTAATAAAAAACTGAAAAGGAATGGAGAGAAATCTTTCCTTTCCACCCTTAGTGTTGTAACTCTTTGAGGATAACCTAGCCTCAATAAACCATTGGCTAAATACTAATAAGAATAAATGTAATAGAAAGAAATTTAAAACTTAGACTGTGACTATTTTGCCTTCTGCAGGTGAGGGAAGATGTGTAAATAAATCACATCAGTGGGAATATAAATCACATATCACTTCCTCCCACATTCAGGCACTTGGTAAATAGGCCAGTCAAAATTTCAAAGTCAGCCAGCTCTGGGCTGGTTTAGAGAGAGTCTCTGAGACCTTAGGTTATCTTAGAGATAACATTAAGGAGTATTTGGATATCAGAAGGCCAGCCCAGGGCATAGAGGTCAAGCTATATCGTTGTCCATAATAAGTGAAAAAAATTCAGTTTCCAGGGAGAGGTTTAATGTGAAGGGCCCCCAAAATGGAGTAGCCAGAGTGATGTGAAGGAACTCCTGAGGAGGGACAGAAGCAGAGCAAGGTGGCAAAGTAAAACAGTTTCCTTTCCCCAGAATTGCAATAAAGCCTGCTATGCCACCACATGCTTTGAGAGACTCCATTCTGCTTTTGATGGGGGGAATTTGTTGTTGTTAATCCTCACCCAATGATTTTTTTTCCATTGATTTTTTTGGAGAGAAAAGGAGGGAGGGGGAGAGACAGAGAAACATCCATTGGTTACCTCCTGCATGCACCGCAACCGGAGCTGGGGATCAAGCCTGCAACTGAGATATGTGCCCTTGACCAGAATTTAACCCAAGATCTTTCAGTCCATGGGCTGACATTCTAACCATTGAGCCAAATCGGTGAGTGTGAGTATTATTTTTTAAATGACCTGGGTTTTGAATCTGGACTCATTTTGGAGAAGGAAGAGAACAGAGAATAGAGTGAGATCCTGGGTTTTATGGGAGCAGAAATTCAGAGTCAGGGATGGCCATGAGAAGGAAAATTGCCTCCTCTCCACCACCTTAATTCCTCCAATTCCTCCCAGCCCAACTCAGAGGTTTGCAGAACCCCTGGAGAGAATTAGTTCCCCATTTGAGATAGGAGTGTACGCAAATTTAAATAAGAATGTCTCCTGACAAAAGGGATGGGAGCAGGGGAAATGTATATAGAAGATGAATACCAAGATTGTCTACAGGCAAAGAGGTAAAGTAGAAGAGGAAAGTAACCTTGGATTCTCTAGCCTATGCAGGTGGCTATAGCCGGATCAGTCCTGGTGATGTGGTGAAGCTCCCTCAGTATTTTGTGCTGAGCACCATCTAGGCCTGTACCTGCGGGGAGTAAAGGTGAAGGGGACTGAGCTGACTACATCTAGATTCTTGGCTGAATCTTACCTGCAAGCTTTTTTCTTTCTTTGTTTTTTTGCTTGTTATTTTTAATGCCCTACCCACTTTTTTACTATTGCAGATGAAGAAGAAATTGTATCAATCGAGAAGTCTAGCTAATTGAGTTTCAAACTGATCTTTTTAAAAATTAGATTCCTTGTTTTGTATCATCCATTCTTCTTTGCACACATTGGACCTGACAATCCCAGTAATCATGATGATGCTGGTAAGAACCATAATTTACGAAGCTATTCTTACTGTGTGCCAGGAGCTACAGTGAACATCATACATACCTCATCTTTAATTCTCACAACAATCCCATGACGTGTATGAATACTGTTATTTTCATTTTGCAGAAGAGAAAATGGAGGCCCAGAGAAGTTTTAGTGTTTTACCTAAGCCACACAGCTAAGTAAATAGAAAAGCAGGATTCGAACCCAAGCACTCCAACTCCAGAGCCTGAACCCTGAACACTGGGCACTAGTGTTCACTATATACTATTAAAGGTATAACATCACAATAACAGGAGAAACGATGACGATGGCTTCCTGTTGAGATGTGCCTTTGTACACGTCATTGCCGTGACCCGCAGAGCACTCCTGTGTGGTGGCACAATTGCTCCGTTTTCACAATTGAGGAAATGGGCAGAAAGGCTCCGTAAGCACCCAGGTTGTGAATGATAGTGGTCTTAATAGTGAGGCAAGGAATGGGCGCAGGCCAAGTTATGGGGGCCTGTTTGCCTAATGCTCAGGCTCTGAGACAGAGCTACCTGCTTGCTGGTGTCCACTGGGAGGCAAAGGTGGGCCAGTGGTCCTTATATAAGAAGTTTAAGAATCACAGGGGTGCTTGTTACTGGGGGTGCTTGTTGAAAGAACAGTTTCTTAAAACCCCCTCAACCCCCAAGAGACCTAGAATTCTGAACCTGGGAGTTTGCATTTTAAACTGAAAGGGCGAGGACTACGCCCTCCATCTTGCCCCAGGGTAAGGGCTATGCCCTTCATCTTAACTTGGCCATGTGCTCAGCAAGCTTCTTCCTGGAAGATAGTCAAGGGAAGTGCACGCCATCACTATGCCCAATCAGCAGGGCCCACAGTCCTTTCTCCTCCCCTTACCCCAAACCCCTATAAAACCTCTCTCCACACAGAGTTTTCTCTCTCTCGGCCACTGGAGCTTACCGTTGCATCGGTGAGTGTGGCAGGGGAGCCAAACCTAGGTTTGAAATGAATGACTCTTTGCTTTTGCATCGGACTCGCTGGCTCCCTGTGGGTTCTTGGGAATCATGAAATCTGGGCACAACAAAACCAGCACTTGGTGACTCTGAATCAGTTGGTCCTCATGCTTTGCTTGCAGCCTTGGCTGTCCATCGGAGTCACCCATGGAATTAATAAACTAAGGCTGCCAGGCCCCACCCTGGACCAATCAAATCAGACTCCCTGGGAGTGGGGCCCAGGCATTGGTACATTAGTAGAGCTCTCTGGGTGCAGGCAGATTGAAAAGCACTTCTTTAAGAAATGCTACAAAGGCTTTGCTCTCTCAACCCTTTAGCATGGAGGACTATAATGGCAATAACCTGGGTAATTTTAATCAATTGACAGCCAATCTGGAAAAACTCAGGCCTTCTTTTACTTTCTGAGCGAGATTTTCTCCTTGAGAGATACCCTCAGCTAGTCTAGCTGCCCCTGCAGCCCAAACACAGCCACATAATTGCCCGAATGGTGCCTCTAAGTCAGCACTGCCAACGGCATTAAACAGCCTGACCATGGCTTCGCGTGGGCCTCTAGGCACTAAGCGACATGTCCCCTGCCGCCCTCTGCTGCGCTTCCTCTTTTGGTTGCTGCCCTCATCCTGAGAGCCTCATGCCTATGCTCTGTCTCTGCCCCCAGCGTGGAGCCTGCAAGCATCCACTGGGAGAGGCAAGGAGAGGGGCTGCTGGCCTATGTCTGCCTGCGGGAGGGAAGCCAATGGTGCCCAGAGCTCGGGCTCTCAGAGGAGGGCTTGGAACAGTTAACTCTTAGAGGTCTGTGCTCATAAAAGGGTGTACTGGCACCCCTTTAAGTTATCAACAGCGGATAACTTAAAAAAAGAAATCATTTAGCCCTGACCAGGTAGTTCAGTTGTTTAGAGCAGTGGTCGGCAAACTCATTAGTCAACAGAGCCAAATATCAACAGTACAACGATTGAAATTTCTTTTGAGAGCCAAATTTTTTAAACTTAAGCTATATAGGTAGGTACATTGTTTTTAACTTAATTAGGGTACTCCTAAGCTGGCCTTTGCTAAAAAACGTTCTCAGTCTGATTGAGGTACGTTCGCTGAGGTCAACCCCTTCCAACTCTCCCATCCACACTCGTCTTGTATACTTGTTTTGTCTATCGCTTTTCGTTCATCTTCTCTATATGTCCACCCCCCACTTCTTCTAACGCCACTTCTTCAAAATAGACTCGCCCAGGCGGAAAAGTGACTTCTGCGCATGGGCCATGAAGTTTCAATCGCACCGTACGTGCGCGCCCGCACGTGGTATTTTGTGGAAGAACCACACTCAAGGGGCCAAAGAGCCGCATGTAGCTCATGAGCCGCGGCCACTGGGTTAGGGCGTTGTCCTGATACACCAAGGTTGCGGGTGTGACGTCTGGTTAGGCCCATATAAGAATCAACCAATGAAATCATATATTTATGTTTTTACATATGTATAAATAAATCCCTCAGGGAAGACAAGGAATAGGAAGGAGGGAATCACACCAAACCGTTAACAGCAGTTACTTCTGAGGGGCAAGATAGTAGATGAGTAATTTCTTCTTATTCTATATCATTGTTTTAAAGGGTTGGAAGTATGGGTGGTTTTAAATTACTTTCCCATAGGATTTTCTGTATTTTTCCACCTTTATTAAAAGGGAGCACTTATTAAGCCCTATAGTGAACCAAGCTCTGTGACAAGTATCAGGGACCTGGAAGTTGGCCTGCTTATATCCATCTCTGCCCTCCGCCTTTACAGGCAGGAGAGGTGAGCCCTCTCCCAAACAAACAGATAAACACTGTGTTAGCTAACAAAGATGAAAATCCAGTTTTACCTGCATATATACAACAAAGTCACCGACCACAGGGTTCTCTCCTAAGAGGAGCAGGAACTGTCACTCCCGAGGTCCCGCCTGTCTTCCCTACCTTCCCCGGAAGCAGCTCCTCCCAGAATCATTCTCTGCACAAGTGCCAAGACCACCCCTGAGCAGCGGGAATAGGAAATCAATTCTCTTCTGACTGATCTCTGAAGCTATCTCTATAGCCAGTGATGCTGGCCTGGAGACAGAGTCCCCCTCCTGCAGAAAGAGAGGAGATAGACGAGAGAGGGCCCCAGTATGCCTGAAATGAACCCAGCCGCGTATGTGTGAAAGGCAATTCTAGTTCACACTACCCCTTGGCTGGGCTCAGAGCTGGTCTAAAAACTGTCAACAAAGCAGAGACACCCATGAGGATCTTTTGTGCCCTGAGATCATTCGAAGCCACTAAGCATAAACAGCTGTGTTGCTTTCCGCCCATTCTCCAAACCCAGGGCAAATAAAACCTCAGAGCTTGAAAAGAACAACATATACAGGGATTTTCTTTTCTTTTTTGGCTTAGAAAGATATTGTTTTACAAACAGTGGAGCAAGACACCATTAATTTTTTTTAATTGCCTGGCAAGTTTCTTGAAGCTCCACATTGTACAAGAATGTTAGACATTCGCTGATAAACGTATCAGGGTTTTCTCCACAGGGCAGTCTGAGCATGTGTCAATGTAAATCTGACAAAGCCAGTCTCCCTAAGGCTGCACCAAAGACTGTCAAGCATCGTCATCCTGGCTTCTTCGATTCCTCAAAGACCACCTTCTCGAACTTTGGGATGTGGAATGAACTCCCATTTGGAATCGGTTGCTTGTTAGGGTTTTATCTTTCCCAAGGGGGGACCATGAAGGGTTGGGTTCGGAGATGGAGAACCCAGTCTTCAAAGGCGTCTGGCCTGCAAGGCTGACTTCCTGCTGAGTTATCAAAGACAGCTTTCTAAAATACTCTCATGGCCATTTTAGCTCCTTCCTTGCCTTTGATCCTTTATTCTTAACATTCAATCCTGTCCGGTCTCCACAACCCCATTTTTTTTCTGTTTTTCCCAAAAAGGAACAAGTTGGCAGAGCCCTTTGTCACTATTCCTTGTGCCTAGGTTCCTTTCTGACAAAGTAGAGTGAAGGAGAGAGAAGACTGGGGCTGGAGTCAGGCAGCTCAGGGTGAAACTCCTGAATTCACCTCTGATTGACTGAGGAAGTGAGGGCCACTTCACTTCTCTGACCCTCAGTTTATTCATCAGTAAAATGGAAATGACGATAACTATTTCACAGGGTTGTTGCGAGGATTTCAGATAATGGAAACTGAGGGCCTATACTCACTGGTGTGAGTCTAGAACCTTATAGGTGTTATACTCATTCATTTAAATAATATGTTAGTGCTACCGAGTGCCAGACAACGTGCTAATCACTGGTGATATAATGTTTGCAAAACCAAGTCCTTTTCTCATGGAGCTTACAATGTAATCAGGGGAATGGACAATAATTACATAATCACATCAGCGAACCTATAACTAACTACTAACTGAGGTACCCGTTATGATAGCAGATAAAGAACCTAGATCCCCTTTAGACTGTTGGGCAGCCAAAGCTTCCAGAGAAGTGATGTTTGTGATGATGTTGGGGTAAAATCTGGATGGCAAAGAGGGTAACCAGGCAAGGATGGAACCAGGGTGCTGGGGGTGGAGATTTAGGCAGTAAGCAAGAGCTGAGTCCCCCCACATTCTCCTCCCTCTTACCCACGGGGGGTCAGAGACAATGTCAAGGTTCATTGAAGTGGAAAGAGTCCCACAGACATGCATAGACACAGATCCTTTCCCCGGATGCTGGATGATGCCCTGGAGTGTCAAATGCACGTATCTCCCCACCACCACCACCACCACCACAGCCTTATCCCAAACCTCCTGCAGTGCCTGAGGCTGTCATCTGCAAGGGAGATACCTCTTCCTGAGAGAGGCTTTGTTTTCAGAAACTAAAACAAATTCATACTGGAATCTTCCTGACTTTTCCAAATCCACAATTAAAGTCCACACTTTGTGGCCCAGGTACCAGTTCCCATGCAGGTGCAGAAAGCCCCTGGGATGGTGATAGGGTTGGGGGTGGGAATGAAGCAGTTATGCGCCAGAATCTTCATTTCATTTAATGTCTCCAAATAATGCTAGGAAGTAATATTTTCTCCCTTTCACAGGTGAAGAAACTGAGGCACAGATAGGTAGAGTAGTAATTTCCCCAAAGTCACACAACTAGAAATCAGTAGAACCAGGATTAAATCCTAAATTGTCTGCTCCCAAATTTCACACTTTTTCCATGACACCCTATTTTACATCAGTCACCTGGCCTGAGCCCCGGATCCTGCTGCTTGTGTTCTGAAGGTTTGGCAAATCACTGCCCCTCAGCAACATGGCACTGATTCCCTGTGGGCCACAGTGTGGGGCCCTGGGCCAGCTGCCCGTGCCCACACCTTCCTACAGCAGCTGGCTGACAGCAGGACGCAGAGACCTGGGCAGGAAGACAGCGCTTCTGTCTGCGTCTAGGGCAGGGGGCTAAGCCACAGTGCATTAGAGTTCAGGTATAGAAATAGTCTCTGGGAAATTTGAATCTTCTATGTGCTCCTCTCTTTCCTCTTCCCTTTCCATGACACACACACACACACACACACACACACACACACACACACACACACACACGCCTCATGCAGCTTGCATCTGGCGGGAAGGCATGCCAGCCGAGGTGTTGAAATCCATGGAGAGTCATGATTTGGCACCTGCGGAGTACTTTTCAGCACTTTGGAATGACAGCTTATTCGTCCACACAACCCTTCCAGAAAGGTTGTATGTGTGCCATCGTGGAGAGAGGGAATCAGAGCAGAGACTGGGAGTCGTCAGGCCAAGCTGGAGTTGAACTTCTCACCCCTGCTCCACGCTGGGGGCCACGGGGCTCTCACAGGTGCCTCCTACTCCTGGTTCTGCTGTTCAGTTCCCAGACGACCTTGGGAAAGCCACCAGTCCCCTTGGCCTCTTTCTCATCTGGAGGTTGTTCAGTGGCTGTCAGCCCGGGCTCTCTAGACCCATAGGATCTTAGGACACAGTAACAGCAGATCATGAGGCATAATAACAGCTGCCATTTACCGAGAGCCTGAAGCACACTTCCTAGGTGTCTTATGAATAACATCCCAATTCTTAAGACAAACCTACCAAGTAGGAATGCTCACCCTATTTTATAGATGAGAAAACAGATCTTCCTACAGGTCAAGGGACTCACTCAATACCCTGTAGTAAGTGGTAGAGCTGGGATTGGAACCCAGGCTCATGTGTGTAACTGTTCCAGCCCACTGCTTCGGAGAGGTAGCCTCTCCCCTGGCTTAGCTAATGGATAATGTGTTTCCAGCCCCTCCATGGCCGCCCTGTCACAGCCCAGCCTGCGCCCTGTGATGAGCCAGCACTGGGCAGCAGCCTGGGAAGGTTCTGGTGGCTTGATGAACAGTGGGCACAGGCGCTGGGTAGGCAACGCAGCTTCCAGGGAAGGGAGGCACCGAGCCAGCTGCTCTGGGGCTGACCCCACAAGGCCTGATAAGATGTCGAAGCAAGAGTTCAGTGGGGAAAAGGAGTAGAAGGCCCTTCTCATATTCCTCCCCACTCAGCACGGAGCTGCTGTCAGAGCTGATTGCCATCACAGAACCTCTGCACCTCAGCGCTCTCTCCCAGAGACGCTGACCTACTTTCTGTTGTGTAGGCATGTATCCGGAGCCCCCAGCTAATACCTTCGTACTCTAGTTGGTCTAGGTGAGAGCTATTCCAATCATCTACTGAATAAGATCCAGTCTTCTCGTTCGGGCTCCCAGGGGCCTCCCTGCCCTGCCCTTGCCCACCTCTCCAGCTTCCTCTCCCTAGTTTTGTTTGTTTGTTTGTCTGTCACATTCTCTAGTCATTTCCAGACACACCACCCATCCTACACGTCTACACTCGAAGAGGCAGGACAGTTCAAAGGTCAGCGCAGCTCTCTGCAGGCAGACCGCCTGTGGTGCTATTCTTTTCCTGCAATGCTGGATAACCAAGTGAGTCAACCAACCCGTGCCTCAGTTTCCCCATCTTCAAAATGAGTACATTAGTGGTATCTATTTTATAGGATTATTGTGAGGGTTAAAGAAGAAAATACATGTAAAGAATACTTTTTAAAAAGCTCCTGGCCCAGCTAGTGTTGCTCAGTGGTTGAACATTGATCTATGAACCAGGAGGTCATGGTTAGATTCCAGGTTGGGGCACATGCCTGGGTTTCGGGCTCAATCTCCAGTGGGGCACCTGCAGGAGGCAGCTGATCGATGGTTGTCTCTCATCATTGATGTTTCTATCTCTCTCCCTTTCTTTTTCCTCTCTGAAATAAATAAAAATGTATTTTTTAAAAATGCTCCTCGATTATCCTACTGTGCAGCCAGGGTTAACGGGTCCCTGGTGTCTCTGTGATCCCAAGAGAGTGAGGAGGCACCTTACTGTGCGTGCTTCAAGGCCTCAAGGCTCAGGTGGCACAGTGACTGGCATAAGCCGCCATGCTCGAAATAGATTTTGAATGAATATATGATTCTTTGATTTGGAAGATTAAAAGGTAAACAACCCTTTCCCCAAAGACAGACATTTAATCATTCCCAAACCCAATGTAAGCTCCAAACCAGCAAACCATGATGCTGGTCACTGATAGGTCCTGCAGGTTGAGGACTCCACTGTGAGATGCTGAGCGGACGGGGCCTGTCTGAGTAGATAACGTCCATATTGAAACTGACCCCTGGACAAGCTAGGAAGAACAGAGTAAATGAGTCCACACAACTCACAAAAGGGAAGGAGACTTTCAACATGAGACAGATTTTCCAGTGTTTGGATGTTGACCTGAGGTTTCTTGCTTGTTTGTTTGTTTTTGGTCAGGCTTCCAAGTTTCAGGGCCTGTGCCAGTTTCAGACTTGAAATGGACAAATGCGCTTTCTGAGTCCTCACACCTAATTCCAGATGGAAACACTGGGCCCTGCTTCTGACCAGCTCCACTGCTGGAACAGAAGTTATTCTTAGCACAATGGTGTGGGTGGCAAGCCAGGCTTTTCTCTTCTGTGATTGATGTTCAATTAGGCTGCTGAAAACTAGGACAGCATTTCTATGGATGGGGGATAAGGTTGGAGCAGGGCGTGACCCAGCATCTCTGGGTCATGTAGCATTTTGTTTTTTCTCTGGTGGTGTGCTGCCAGAGAGGGACTCATCTGAGGAACTATTAGCATATGAAGCATAATGGAATTCAATGCAGAGGACCAGGTGCTGCCTTTGTATTAGCCAAAATCCATTGGGGTGGGTGTGTGTGTGGGGGGGGGGGGGGAGAGACCAGCCAGTGTTCTTTGACAGAATTTATGTGGTAACTCAGAAAGGACAAAACCTTTAAAAAAATATGACAATAAAGGACACATTTCTAGCTTGCACCTGTATGGAATCGATGCAGCTTGGCTGAATTAAAATGTACACAGCGACCCAAAGACAGGTAATGTGACAGAAAGTCATGCCAGCAAAGCCTAGAACAAAGGGCTGGGACCAACCATTTCTCAGATGCCTGTTCTGGCTAGGCACTTACAGGTAACATCTCATTTGTTCTCAGGGTAGAGTATTGTCATTTCCTTTTTATAGACTACAGCACCGAGGTACAAAGAAGGTAAATAATCACTTCAGGTAGTGAGTGGCAGAACTGGGTCGTGAATTTCCATCCCAGCCTCCTATGTCTGTGGTGTGTCCTGAGCTCTGACTCAGCCCACTCAGGAAGCCTTGGGCTGCCCACTAAGGGCAAGTGACTGCACCTGCCTGGAGGAGTGAGTGAGGAGGCAGCAGCTGGAGGTGATTCCCTCACCAAGTGCTCTGGTGCCAATGTGTCCCTTGGCCTGGCTTGGCTGGAGTGAGCTCTTATTTTTTTTTTTAATCCACACCCAAGGATATCTTCTTATTGATTTTAGAGAGAGGAAGGGAGAAAGAAAGAGAGGGGGGGGGTGGGGGGGGGGGAGAGAGAGAGAGAGAGAGAGAGAGAGAGAGAGAGAGAAAGAGAGAGAGAGGTGAGATTGCCTCCCGTACGAGCCCTGACTAGGGATTGAACCCACCACCTAGGTATGTACCCTGACCAGGAACTGAACCTGCCAGTTGGGGTGTATGGGACAATGTTCCAACCAACTGAGCCACCAAGCCAGGGCTGGAGTGAGCTCTTGATCAAAGCAGCAATAGCCACCTCAGGGAGTGGCACAGATAGTGCTTTGCTGTTGGCCATGGCCAAGGGGAGCAGCAGGGGACTCTTGAATGGGAGGACAGGCTCCAGAGACCCTGGAGGAACATGTGAGCAGATCACACCAAGCTGGGGGAAGAAAGGGCCCCCTTTTCAACCTAGAGAAGTACAAGGAAGACCTAACATGACAGAGTCCAGCTCTCTGCTACATGGACTTAGACAAGTTATGGCTAATGGTCACTGAGTATGCCCCCAAATCTGTCTGCATGAGCCAAGTAATCTCTACTATCCCATTCAAAGGAAAGGGGGAGCCAGGCACCCCCAGGTTGACACCAGAGACCAAGGATATTGGAAGTGACATCGAGAGGATGGCTTAGTGGCCAATTCAGGAGGACTGAGTTCTGGCCCTACCTCTCTGTGACCAGAGCTGAGTTACTCTTACCCTTCTGAATCTCAGCTGCTTCATGTGGAAAATAGCAATAAAACTACCCTCTACCTCCAGTGGACTTTGGAGATGCTCTGCCTGCCCTCAACTCCCTCATACCATTTCCATGGCCTTCTCCTCCCCCAGCTTCTAATGGCCAGCACCCATGACCTTGCCCAGGGGCCTGCCTTGGGGCTACTGGAGCCTCTTTACCCAAGTACAGAGACTTGCAAGTATCTAAGCCTTTACTGTCCATTCCCACAGAGGGAGCCTGTGGCCAATGATGGGCTGTGGGTATGAAAGCCCAGCTCACTTGTCTTCAGATGGGACAAACTCTGAGGTGTAACTGAACCTTCAGAACTCCCCACAGAATGATTTTGCCTCAAATCACATGTCCTCATTGTCCCTGTCCTCCTGCTTCCCCCTCCCAGACTGGTTTGTCCCATTTCCTGTCTTTAATAAATCACGAATCCTTAAATTCTACTCCTCGAGAACCCAACCTAAGACACCACTCTGTTGGGTTATTATGAAGATTAAATGACATGATTCATTGATTCATGAAGAGTGCTTAGTTCAATGCCTGGCACACAGGCAGTAATCAATATATGGTAGCTGTTTATTTCTAGATGGAACCAGATGATATTGTCAATAATGAATATTTTTTATTAAAAAATGATAATTTCATATGGCTCAACCTAATGTTATTTTATAGTCCAATCTCCCAACATTCCCCTGCCTTGTTCTAATGTAGACCATAGCCTGTCCTGGTGGGTCCTCAACTCAGTGTCTTTTCCCCTGGTCCGTCCTCCTAGAAAAATGCTGGCTTCAAATGAGCCCCGGTTGCCGGCGTTTGGGTTTTGCTGGCTGGGGCTGGGCACAGAGCACTTGTTATTTAACCAGAAAGCCCTGTGAACTAGGGCCCCACCTAAAATGGGAGAAAGGGCAGGGGTGAGGGCGGGGGAGATCAATCACTACTTGTCAGGTGGAAAGAACCAGATCACAAATAGGAAAAATGTTTTCAACTTCACCCAAGAGCAGTGTTTTGTAAATACATTTTTGTTTTACTTTCCTGAAAAGATGACTTTGGTGGCCTCTTCAAGCAGGCTGCTGTGAACCAGCTCTTTGAAGGGCCATGTGTTTTTATGGCACATTTCAGCATCAAACCCTGAGTAAATGAATACTGTGTTTGTGTCGGCATGGCACTTCTGGCTGACAGTCATAAAAACTGCATGGAAAATTGCTGTTTATATTTCCTCCAGCTATCACTGCTCCAACCTCATGACACTGGGGAAAGTTTACGGTACAAACAACCCGTCTGCTATCTCACTGAAAACACAGCATCCCCTCCCCTCCCATCAGGAGGGGACCCTGTGGAGGGTGAGAGTCACGCGCAGTCATCGCTTCAAACACAGAGGAAACCGAGGGGCCAGGCAGAGACAGTGGTGGCAGAAAAGTGAGAGACAGTGAATGTGAAAATATGGGGGCAGGAGGCACCGAATGACCTGCTGCAGTGGCAAGTCCCAGCCATAGGCAGCCAGGGAGCTACTGAGCTTGGAGAGCAGGTTTTGGTCAGGTCGTCATGTAGCAAGGAATCTGGACAAGTAGCAAAATCTGTTCTGGGGTTAGGTGTGGAGGCAGCCTACTGCCTGGGAACCTTGGCTGCTCTGTGACCTCAGCTTGGAGCCCATCAGGTGTGCAACAGCACAAAGAACACTTATTGCCTGGTATAATTATTATCTTATTTGCTTATTTATTGTCTCCCCCCACTGCTCCCCTCATCTCAACACACATGCACATATTTGAATACAAGCGCCATCAAAGCAGGGATTTTTTTTTTTCCTGATGCATTCCTAGAGCCTAGAACAACACCTGGCACATGACAGGTACTCAATAGATATTTGTTGATTGATTGAATGAAATACGATTGCCTATATGGTCAATATGCAAAAATGCGTACAAGGATCAATAATGATATTGAAGCATTAAGTAAAATTTGATTTTGCTCATTCTATTCTACTTACAAAGGCAGGAGAAAATCCAGTAAAACTTAGAAGGATTTGCAACAAGAAGGAGCAAAACAAGAAAGAGTTTTTGCTTTATCAGAAAACACCATTAATCAGAACATCCCTAATGATGATGTTTTGTCTGTAGTGCACAGAGTATTTAGATGTTTCCAGATATTCATATGTTTAGCATTAGGTAGCACCAAGCCATGAGCTTTCTCAGACAAAAGCAAGCTAAAGCAAACATTTGGTTGAGGAGCCAAATGACCCAATTTCTCAGACATTGGTTTCTAGGGGGGTACCTGTGAACAGAAGTGCCTGGTGAGTCACCTGCAAGTCACAGATGGGGGAAGAAGTGGTAGCATTCGTTCCGGTTCAGACAAGACTCAAAATTCTTACAGGGAGACCTTGAACTCCTGTGGGATTTCTCTCAGTGAGTCTGCGAGCACGGCCGGAGCTGTCAGATGATCCCATTGATGTCTCTTTGGCAGGAGAAGAGCCGCACCCAAAGTCACAGAGGGCCCACAGATGTCATGCTGGCGCTCCGCCATGGAATCACAGCCTGTGTCTCTCACTGTCATGGTCGGCCCCACACAGAACCCTTCAAACCACCAGGCCAGACAGTGGCAGGATCTGAGCCGTGTGGAAAGTATTCTCAGCCCCACTTTAATTGAGAGCAGAGTGCACACGCTTTCAAGTATTTCACTGTCTATTCTGACACCAGAGTGCCAGTCAGATAGATGGAAGTCTTTAGAACTAGATAAACCCAGTGTTAGTGAGAAATGGAGGAAGAAGGTGGGTTTTGGCCTTCTCAGCCTTGTCTCTAGCTAGGCTACTGTATTCACAGGGTGCTGGGTTGAGTGGGAGTAAGGGCTGCTGTCCCTCCTCATAGTTAGGACTGGAGCAGACCTCTCCCATGACAAGGGTGCAAGAGTAGGCCTGGCAAGATGGGAAAAGTCAGAGGAAGACTCCAAAAGATGGTCTCATTCAACTGGTGGGCAGGGTGGGGGTGGAGCTGGGATCCATTGAGTGATCGCTTGGGACTGCCTCGTAGCCTCTAGCCACATGAGGCAACTTCATCCTTGATGTGGCAAGTCCGAACTGAGATGTACTCTAAGTGTAAAACACACACTGAATTTTCAAGATTTTTGTATGAAAAAAAGAATGTAACTATCTCATTCATTTTTATAGCAATTATATGTTGAAATGAGAATATTTTGGTTATAATGGATGAAAGGAAATATATTAAAATGAATGTCATCTGTTTCTTTTTAATGTTGCTACTAGAAAAACAGAAGGCAGCAGGAAAACAGGAAGACCAAATATAAGATGGATTGACTCCATAAAAGAAGCCAGAGGCATGAGTCCCCAGGAGCTGAGCACGCTGTGGAGGGCAAGACACTGTGGACATTGCTCATTCACAGGCTCGGAGCTGACTCAGTGGCACATAACACACACACACTAGAAAATCTAACATCACAGATTCGGCTTAGAACATATGATATTCCTACTAGACCAGTGGTTCTCAACCTTCCTAATGCCGCGACCCTTTAATACAGTTCCTCATGTTGTGGTGACCCCCAATTTCATTGTTACAAATTGAACATAATTAAAGCATAGTGATTAATCACAAAAACAATATGTAATTATATATGTGTTTTCCAATGGTCTTAGGCGACCCCTGTGAAAAGGTCGTTAGACCCCCAAAGGGGTCGCGACCCACAGGTTGAGGACCGCTGTGCTAGACAGTGATTGTCAAGAGCCTCGTTCTTCTAAGTGTGATTCCCAGAGCAGTGGTGACCTCACCAGGAGCCTATGAAAATTCAGATTCTCAGGCCCTGCATTTTTAATAAGATCCCCAGGTAATTCATTTGCATATTGAAGTTTGAGAAGCACCAGCATTGGTCCTTCCCTAGGACTCTGCTTCACTGTGGGTGGCCAGGCCAGCTTTGAGGTCTAGGGCAGAACAGACCCCAGGGGAGAGAAACCCCTGTGCATTGTCATGGCACTAGTGTGGAAGTCACAGGATCTCAGTTCTATTCCTGCCTCTGCCTTGAAATTTCTGTGTGACCTTGGTTGAGTCACTGCACCTCTCTGGGGCCAGTTCCTCATTCTGCAGATGAAGAAACTGGACTGAAGACCTTCGAAGGTCCTGCAAGAGCTTTCCCTGTACCAACTGGTATGACTGGAAGCTGCTCCTTTTGCAAAGGTTCCTAGGCAAATCCTAGGGAGGGTTTTGTTTTCAGGTTGCTCTTGTATCAGAATGCTCATGACCTTCAGAATGGTGACATGCAGTGGGGAACTTGCTACATGTGCTGGTATGTCCTCCTTTGGGTCCTGAAAAGTTTACAGGCATACGTGGGAGATACTGTGGGTTTGGTTCTAGCCCACTGTAATAAAGTGAGTATGGCAATAAAGAGAGTCATAATCTTTTTGTTTGGTGGAGGATCTTGCCTTCGGTCTGTAAAAATTGCAACCTCTGTGGAACACAGTAAAGTGATGTGCAATGAAAGGAGGTATGCCTGTACCTTCATTAACTAATACTTGTGTTACAATATGTTGAGCACTTGCTATGTGCTGGGACTGTGTCTAAATGCTTTACACATGTTATCTCTTTTAACACACGCAATGACCCCAAGAGATAAGGTTCACTATAACTTTAAAAAAATATGAAGCAATTAAAGAACAGAGAGGTTAATTAAGTTGCTCAAGATTAGATAACTGGTGAGTGGTCGAGTTTGGATTTTTTTCCCAAGTAAGCCCAACTCTTCATTCTTAACCAAAACAATAAATTCCCTCGGGGCTGTTCCGAAACTCCTTTCACATGTGCCCCCAATCTGCCAGCGATGCCTATTCTCCACTTGCCTATTCTCCACTTGCCTATTCTCCACTTGCCTATTCTCCACTTGCCTATTCTCCACTTGCCTATTCTCCACTTGCCTATTCTCCACTTGCCTATTCTCCACTTGCCTATTCTCCACTTGCCTATTCTCCACTTGCCTATTCTCCACTTGCTTATACTCCACTTGCCTATTCTCCACTTGCTTATACTCCACTTGCCTATTCTCCACTTGCCTATTCTCCACTTGCCTATTCTCCACTTGCCTATTCTCCACTTGCTTATACTCCACTTGCCTATTCTCCACTTGCTTATTCTCCACTTGCCTATTCTCCACTTGCATATACTCCACTTGCCTATTCTCCACTTGCCTATTCTCCACTTGCTTATTCTCCACTTGCCTATTCTCCACTTGCATATTCTCCACTTGCCTATTCTCCACTTGCCTATTCTCCACTTGCCTATTCTCCACTTGCTTATTCTCCACTTGCCTATTCTCCACTTGCTTATTCTCCACTTGCCTATTCTCCACTTGCCTATTCTCCACTTGCATATTCTCCACTTGCCTATTCTCCACTTGCATATTCTCCACTTGCCTATTCTCCACTTGCATATTCTCCACTTGCTTATTCTCCACTTGCCTATTCTCCACTTGCATATTCTCCACTTGCTTATACTCCACTTGCCTATTCTCCACTTGCCGATTCTCCGCTTGCCTATTCTCCACTTGCCTATTCTCCACTTGCTTATACTCCACTTGCCTATTCTCCACTTGCTTATTCTCCACTTGCCTATTCTCCACTTGCTTATACTCCACTTGCCTATTCTCCACTTGCTTATTCTCCACTTGCCTATTCTCCACTTGCTTTTGCTTACTGGGCCCCCAAATATTTCCTTGACTGCTGACATCACAACCCCAGAGGACATCACCCTTACTCATTGTCCCTTCAGCCTCCCAGCTTGTATTTGTGGACACAGCAGCCAGGGGGCCACGTTCTCACTTGGTCCAGGGAGCAAACACGCAATACAGGTATGTCGACTGCTGACCCAGGCCCTCCAGACTGTGGCAAAGTCATGACTACTAGCAAGGAGAGGAGTGGCCTAGAGGAGTAGCCTGAGACTGTGAGATGGCAAAAAATAGGATTAAAAATAGTATCAAAATAAATAAATAAATAAAAATAGTATCAAAATAGATATAAATGGCACAAGACTACAGTCTTTTTTTTTTTTCTGCAACATTTGTTTGAGTCACACAGGTGGTTAATATCATGCATCTGGCAATCATGACAGTCTCTGTCAGCTCAGCACCCACTTGCTGGAAGTCTCACAGGTGGGATACTCAGTCCAGTTGCTACACTGATGTCACTGCCCAGTGCACACATATCTGGCAAGGCTGGTTTCCATGATCGGTGCTGGCTGATAAATTTATCCCCAAGGAAATACTCTGAAAAGCATTAATACTAAAATAAATCTTTTTCTTTTTAAAGATCCCTCTCTTCTCTCATGATTACATTTTTATGTAAAAATAACAACTCCTAAAGTAATGCAATCAGAGCCAGGAAATCAAAAGGCAGTTCAGTTGGCTGACAGTGAACGCAGTCTGGGGAGGGCTTGTCCTGCCTGGCCGATGCCTCCTGCCCAGCCAGGCTGCCCCATTCTTGTGTCAGCCCTCAGTCACGAGTGTCACCACAGCCTCTGCCCCAGCCGTTTCCAGTGACCCCCTGCCCTACCACCTTGCACCCCTCTTCCCAAACCTTTCCTCCCATTCCTGGGTCCAGGCTTTTTGCCTCATCTGCTGCTGATGTCTCTTGTACTTATCTCTTGAAACTGACACATTACTTTCACTTTGGCAGCCAACCTCCCTGAGTGTCATTTGTATTGTTCCCATAGACTATCCCTCTCTGGCTGCTCCAGGGACCGACTGAGGCTGGCTCAGCCTGGCCTCCTCAACTCTGTCCTGGCACTGTCACATGACCTTGGTCCAGAGCAAGTTTGCTTTGACCGAGAGGGCCAAGACTGGGCCACCTAGAGTGGCCACAGCAGGGTTCTCCCTCCTCTTAGATCCCCAAAGCCTCCAAGAGCTCCTCCCGGGCCACACAAGGCTCTCCCTCCGAGTTACTACTAGCAAGGGAATGCGCTCCGAGGCCTCCTTTAATCTTGCTGGGTTTTCAGAGCTAGAGCTAACGTATGATTTTTCATCTAAATTGGGCTCTTCTGGTATTGGAAGGAGATGCTATTAATAATGATGCTTGGGTAGCAAGCACACATTGGGACTGTCCCCGGCTAAATGGAGTATTTGGTACCCTTACTCATAGCCCAACTTCCTTCTCAGCGATAAAGTTTGATAATAGGTAACTATATCCCTATGTTGTGTAATAGACACCGATTACTTGTCTGCTCAGCATCACTCAGACTTGTCCACAGAAGTACCCACCTATATAGCAGAGGGGAACAGGTGTGTCTACCCCTGGGGACAGGTGCAGAGTGTGAAGGGACCACCTAGAACCTCTTGACAGCAGAACTTTTCTTTGAAATCTCAAAAGGGCACATGAATTTTGCCATTCTACTTAATAATATACCCTTGTTTTTTAAAACATACCTGCATATTTTTTTCTGAAAATTGAAAGTAAAATAGATGCCCAGGAAGATACTTGCTGCAGGGTCACCCTGGTTTTGTGTCCTCCTGGTTCTCTAATATCACCTGAGAAATCTGACATTACAACAGCCTCTCACCAATGAGGGGTTGGGGAGGGCGAACAGAAAACCACTCATGCTCACTGTGTCCAAGTTGTTTGTTAAAATGAATAATAATGCCACAGATCCAGGGCTAGCTGGGGGCCTGGGATTGCTTCAGCATTTGGCTTTCCCTCTACCCCATCTTCTGTTCCTCTGTGTGTGGCAAATGGAGGCCCATAAACCCCCATGCAAGTGTCTCAGGGAGCAGAGGCTTCACCGTTATGCAACTCAAGGCCGTCACTAGGATTCTTAGCCCCTTATGTAGAGACTTTTGTGCTTGGCAAGAGGCCACCTCTACAAGAGATCCTCCCCAAATGACAGGCGTCCCTGTGAGCCCCCAGGCCCTCGTTCATCCCACTCCATGGTTTCTGAGGAAGTCAGAAGGCAGTTCCCCAGCAGGCATGCATGGAGTGTTGGAGTCTGCAGCAGTTTCCTCTGGGTGGAGGATGGGAGGCAGGTTGGGCATTAAGACTCTAGGTTGAATCCCCGAGACCCAGCTAAGTGTGAGCTCCTCAGTGAGGCCTGACCTAACCATGCAGTTGGGGCCAAGCACTCATTCCACAGTGTCCCTGTGCCTTCATCCGACTCAGCAATGCCCTACACCACTCAAACACACACACACACACACACACACACACACACACACACACACACACATTCCACAACACCAAGACACACTTCAGCCATTTGCTATATTGAGGGCTTAATACATCTTGCATTGGATTCCTCCCCTCCTCCACCTCCTTCCTGCAGATGTAGAATTTCCCTGGAGATGAAAGGATAATTTGAAAATTAACTTCTTATTTCAGCTTTTCTTCATAGCTCCAGATCAAAATGCACAGGGCCTGGAAAGTAATGATTAGGAGAGGGGCTGCCGGGGACTCGGGGTTGCTGGTAGTACTCTGTGTGTTGACCTGGGTGCTGGTTACCCAGTGTCCTCACTTGGATGAGTCATTTGGCTGCATGTGTACAGTGTGTGATCTTCTCTGAATGCAGGTAACGAACATTTAGATTTGAAACGAGCACAGAAGCTGGTTGTAGCTGAGAGGGAAGGAAGGCTGTAACCCGCTCTCTGGATAAGACATTTCTCAAGCTCTTTTCTGATTCTCACGTGTTCACGCAGCTGAGAGCTACTGTAGGGCTGTGGGGCTGCCAAAGATTCAAGATGACAGGCTGAAGGTCTGTGCCATCTCCCTGTCTCAGGGAGAAGGCTGCATTGAGAACATGCTTGTTTTATGTCTCATGCTGCCCTGCTAGGCTCTGGGCAGGCTCACTGCTAGAAGAACAAGGCAGAAGTGGTTAAGAGCCGAGTGTCTCAGACCAACAAACCTGCATACAAACCCTGACTCTGCCACTTTCCAACGCTTGACCTTGGGAAAGATATACTGGTATAAACTTTCTAATCTTCAGTTTCCCCATCTGTAAAATAGGCTAATAACAGTGCCTGCCCCATGTAAGTGCTGTGGGGAATACCCTGTACTGAAAATAAAGGGGTTATCCCAGTGCCTGGCAAAAATGTAAGTGCCCATTAAAGACTAAATGTTTTAATTGAGTGCAACCCCTCACTTTATATGAGGAAACCAAGACCCAGAGAAAGGAGTATCTCTTTGAAGGTCACGGAGCCCGGATGTGACCATGACAAGGACCAGCAAGCTGCTTTTCCCACAGTGGAGGCCCTGGGCAGGACCATGCTGCCATGCTACACTCAGGCAGGCTGAGTGGATTGCAATGGGTGACTTACAACTTGCAGAGAGGGGACTGTGGTGAGGCCAACTCCCAGGTGGAGGAGAGCTAGAGGGCACACCATGACCAGGAGTGCTTCCCAGTGAGCCACTGCCTGACACAAAGCAGCACGGAAGCCGAGGGGCAAGAAAGACTCTCATCCAATAAACACCAAGTGCCAGCCTCATTGGCCAGGCCAGGTGCTAGGGCCAACATGGGGAGCAAGAAGGGCCCTGCCTTCCTGGAGCTCACAGTCTGGGAGGCGGCGGGTGGAGAGATTTCCAATCATGCTGATGACAAGAGATGGGTTATTCAAAGGTTAAGCAAGGGGCACATATCACAGGGAATCTAAGGGGAATGAAGAGGGCAGAGAATGTGCAGGGAGGTGCTGGGGTGGGGTATGGGCACAGGAAATTGTAGAATGAGGGGGCCGTTGTTGCTGGAATGCAGAGAGCCAAGGGGGCCATGCAAGACCTCCTGAGCCACGCTGGGAATGCTGGACTTTATCCTGAGGGATGTGTGAAGCCTCTGCAGAATTCTAAGTTGGGAAGTGACATGACTGAGATCTGCTGTCACTTTTCACAAAATCCTGAGCCCTTGAGAGTCAGCCCAGATCCAAAGGCACCGACTGGTACAGCGAGTGGGAGGCTCCTGCAGCCTTGCCCAATTCCCAGCGCCACAGTAGGTGCCCTAGGGATGGATGCATCTGCATTTGACAGATATGGAAACTGAGGACCAAAGAGAGAGAGAGTGACATACCCAAGGTCACGGGGCACTTAGAGGCAGAGCCAGATCTGCTCCCCCCGTCTCCAGGCAGTCTCTGTGGCTGCTCTTGCAGCCATCACCTTGCTCTGCAAGGCTGCCTCACTAGTTTGTGTGAAAATCTTTCAACTCCAAAGGGACTGATATGCTCTTTATGGACAGGAACAGGACTTATGTCCAGAGGCACTAAATGCATGTTTGCAGAATGAAAGAATGTAAGTGCACAGCCCAAATGAGGACCCTGGATCTGCTCCCCTCCCCTGTGTTCTTCCTTCGCAGTACCTTGGCGCCTGTAGAACTTACCCTCATCCCGGCCACACCTGCAGGTCTGCTCCAGTGGAGACTAGGATGGAGTGTGGCCACAGGGCCCATCCACAGGGCTGCGGGGAGCCTGTTTCTTCCACCTACTGCGGGGTCTGGAAACTCCCAAGGCCTCTTCCTCAACTGGTTCCCACCAGACGGATGATATCATGGGCCTTTGAAATAAGAGGAAAGCTCCCGCTGGGCTGGAAATTAAGGTGATTTAAAGCCAGATGGCAGAGCTTCTGAGCAGAGAGGGCACAGCAAGTCATCCAAACACACCACGCTGGAGGTCGGCTGGGGCTCTGGCATGAAGGTGCTGGCTGTTGTGGAGTCAGGGCCCAGGGGGCTCCACGGCTGGGGCCTCCACTGAGGGCAGGACAGGGGTTCAGATTTGGGTCTTGCTCCCGTCCTGGCCCAACCCCACATTAACTACAGGTAGAGTCTTTGGCTTTTCCTGAGAGAAGGGTTCCAGGTCTGAGCTCTATCTGAAGGAACCTGTGCTCCTGTGGAGAAGGACTGAGGCTGGACAATGAGACTCACCAACACCTGCGATGAGTCAGGCACTGTGCTGGGGGCAGGGGATTGTAATGACCTAACCAGTGGCAATGTCCCCACCAGTAGCTCTTTAGGCACAGGAACAGGACCAGCCCTGCAACACGGAGGGAGGGATGCTCTGCCCTCAAAGGGAATTGGTGCTCCCCTATCCGATCATCAGGGTGCAGGAAATGAGGTGAGCATTGGGACTAGAGGAAGGAGACATGCCCTCCTGACTATTATGCCCATAGGGCCCGCAGTATGGAGAGGCCATGGACAGTTCAGGATCAGTGAGCTGCCCTTGGCCACTGTTTACCATGGCGGAAGCAGCAGCAGCTAAAGAGCAGCAGGTTTGGGTGTGTCTGAGTGCCTACCCTCTTCTGAGAGGTGAGAGCATTCAGGGCTGACCAAGCCTCTGGGGTCTCAGAGATAGCCACTGGTGGTGACACCTGGGCAAGCCAAGCAGTGACTTCACCTGGGGCATTAAAAACCCTGACTGTGGTGTGGGGACGAGAGGGACCCATGGAACAGAAGCACCCCCGCAACTCTCTCTGCAGCACAGGTGAGCAAAGCCCTGGCAAAAGCCCCTTAGAAATGATGGGCAGACATGGGGACAAGGCTAACGTCCAGTAAGTAGATTAGGCTGTGACAGTTGGCATGAAAAGGAAGTATAAATCTATTTTCAACTGAGTTCAGGGAATACAGACTAGCTATTATCTTAATTTCCACCATAATTACCCTTCAAGGGAAATAGAACTAATTATGATCCCTACTTTACAGATGAAGAAATGCTATGTCAGTGAATTGCAGTTTTTAAAGCTCACAAATGAGCAGATTAAAAAAAAAAATGGGGGAGTATACATGGGTTACTAACTTTTATTGAATTTTCCTAAGTAAGGAAGTTAAACAAATATTTTTTGCTATATCTATATATTCACTATCACTTCTTGATAAAAGAAAGAATACATTAATGTTGAAAATGTAGAAAATAAGCTAGTTGGCATAAAGGCTGGTCTTTTAAACTCAACCAAGTTATATTGTTGAAGGCCTAGTTGGATATCCTTATTTTTTTCACCTCCCTGGGTACCTGTGAGATGTGGCACTGGTTTGTGGAGCTGGGACCCAGGAGCTGAGTGACTCTCCCAGCTTGAAAGGGGCAGAGCCAGCTCACCCCAGACCTGACTCAAAGCCAGGCCTTTCCAGATGCCCCACACAGCTGTGTCCGCTGTGGCCAGGGCAGAGGACACCCGCAGAGCCATCCACATGCTCTCCAGGGAGCGTCGGTACCTGCTCTGACTGCCCTAGCCACAGGCCTCTTGGATGGGTTGAGTCCCTTGGCTGAGAAAATGACCAGTGACACCAGCACAAAGGACTTGGCAGGGCATAGCACTGTATGTTTTTCTCTGCACCAAATTATGGCCCCAAAGAATTCAGCCCTTGTGGGGACACAAGCAGTTAAACCGAAGGGCCACCCAACTCACCCTTTTCTCTTTCAGAAAAACACATCCAGTCCCAAGCTGCTGCCCTGAGGAACCACAAAATGGTTCTCTCTCCCCGGCTGCCCCCATTCATCAGGCTTAGAAGGGTCCCAGAACGAGCCACTGATGGCTTCCCAAACTCCAGGGCACTCTTGCTTCCTCTGAGAATCACAACATATAGAGATACAAGGAGCCTAAAGGGTCATAGAATCCAACTTCCCCATTTTATATATGAGGCAAAGCAGCCACCAACACCTAGGCCTTCTAACTTCTAGCCAGAGCCAGATAAATTCAGGTTGGTCCTCCCTCATCCTAGCTGCCTGACCTTGCCTGATCTTGGCAAACCTTCACTTCTCCGAACCTCAGCGCTTTTCTCTGAAAAACGTGCAAAATATATGCCAGCCTCCCAGGGATCAATTGGGCCATGTACACAGAACACTCCACACAGTGCTGGGCACCTCGTCCATAAAGTGCTCAGGACATATTTCCTTCTGGACCGTTTACTAACTTCTCTTAATGGAAATAGTGGGAATGATAATAGGCTCTCAGAGATAACACATGGATGTAAAAGGCTTAGCCCAGTGCTTGGTTCATAGCAAGCACATGGAATCAACTAGTATTAACATATGATCATTATCAGCCCTTTTTTTCTATATTCCTTTCTTCCCTCCCAAGTCTTCCACTCCTGGATGTAGGTAAGAGAAAAGTGCAAAGTACAAGGTGTCCCAGGGGGAGTGTCTTGTAGGTGGGATTAAGGTGGATTGAGGCTCTGGTGGTGGTCAGCAGCCCTGGAGCCAGCCCTGCGGGTAAAGTCTACTCCATGGCATGCCCCTCCCTGAGGTGCTCCATCAGGGTCATGTGGCCAACTCAAGCTTTCTCAACCATCTGGACACCTTTCCAATTCCCTTCTCGGCATATTCCATCAGGCATGGTGTCCTAAGTCCTATGTGAAACCACCATGCAGCCTCCTGAGGCTGCCAGCCACCTGACACATGCCATCCCCCAGGAATCCCACTTGGATGTGTGGATCCGCGGTAGCTTCCTGACCATCTGGCTGCAGGAAATGCTCCCAAGGCTTTAATGAGAAGCTCCAGACACTAGACAGGTGCTGGGCACATGGACTTCCTGGGCCTCACCCCTCACTGGCCAGGGGCTGGCCAGGTCCTCCCACAGCCACAGACCACTGGCCTGAAGGACCCAGGAACTCTCCCCCAGGGAGGAAGCTGTTGCTACACCTCATTAAACTGGTCTCCTGTTCAGGAGGATGTAGGCGGACCAGAGGGCCACTACTGACAAATAACCGGGTCAATAAGCTTCAAAAAGACAAAGCTGACCTGCTCTCAGCTCAGCCCACCATTGCACAAGGAGTGCCAAAATGACACCAGGCTTTGGGAAGGAGGCCCTGGCTTCCAAGGCTGAGTCAGCCGCTAACTGACTTCGAGCTTCCTCATCACTTGAACCCTCAGTTTCTTCATCTGTGAAACAAGGCAATCCTTTTCGGCGGCTGTAAAGCTTGTGAGATCCAGCTGGGCTGAGGGCGTGAGATCTCATTGTCCTCCCAGTTTCAACCCTTCCCAGAAGGCCCTCAATAAAATAGATTGTTCCTACAAAAGCAAACAAACAACAACAACAACAACAGAAAACGAGGGCAAAGCACCCTATCTGTTATGAATGCTGGGAAATGAAACTGAACGTTGATGATGCTTAGTTCAGCACCTGGCATGTCATTACTTAATGATGGCCCAGTTAGGGCAAAGCCTAAGAGAAAGGATACCCACTGGGTTGCCTGACATCATCTCCTGAAACTAGATCGTTTGTACTCAAGCCCTGGCTCTGCCTCTCTCTAGCAAGTTAATTAACCTTTCTGTGCCTCAGTTTCGCTATCTGTAAGTGGGGATAATGATAAGACCTACCTCAAGTGGGCTCATGATGATTAAATTAATTTTGAAAAATGCTTAGAACAGTACATGGCACATAGTACGTGCTCAGTAAAGGTTGGATGTTAAGAACAGAACTAAATGATTCACCAGCAGCCTGAAATAAACTCCTCAACTATGAGTTTCAGGAAGCCCGTTATCGTTCAGCCTCGCTGAAATGACAGGTGGGCAGAAGGCATGAGACCCACACCTTTCTCCGACAGAGCTCATTCCTAAGCAGAGGAGCCCTGTTTGATGATAACAATGATCATTTCTAGGATGCCTGCCATGTGCCAGATGCTTTATGGATTTTACCTTCAATCCTCACAGTAACCTCTGAAAGTGGCATTATTATGCCTTTTTTACAGATAAGGAAACTGAGGTTCAGAGAGGTGAAGTGACTTGCTCAAGGGAGCACAGCGGGCAGGGATAGAGGCAGGATTCAAACACAAGTCTATCTGGCCTGATAACCACGCTGCCTTGCTTCCCTAAACAGAAGGGAACCCTGTCCCTTTCGTGTGTGGGTGTGTGTCCACCAGTCCCTTAGCACTCATTCAGCTCCACTGGCCCAGCTGAGGTGGTTGATATTCAAAAACTGAAGGGTGTGGGGGGCGGGCAGGGATCTAAAAACAATAAGCAGTGATTCAGGCTGAGTCCTTACTCAGGCAGTTACGGGAAACGGGCGGGAAGCAACAGCCTTAGTCACTGGGGAATGGCTGAGCCCCTGACTCATGGGCAGCAGGTCACGCTGCTCAGGACAGAAGCCAGCACTGCTTTCAGTGCCAAACAGCAGGGAAAGCTCTGGTGAAGGGGAGCAGGAGATGAAAGTAACGATGAACCGAGGCGAGAGCTGCTTCTGTGAGTAGGAGGCCAGGCTTGCCCTGGTCCCAGGAACAGCATCCAAGCTCCGGTGTCTGGCATCCCAGTCTCTATCTGTGGTCGCCCCCAGCCTTTTCCACCCGACTCCTCTCTGTTCTCATTGAAACACCTTGCACTCCAGCCAAATGGGATGAGTCACCACGCCCTGGTTCTCTTAACTGCCTGGAATGTCCCTGTCCCCAGTTCCAGGTGCCCCAGCCACCCCCATCCCCTGGCCCTTGGACCCACATGCGTGGCTCTCCTCAGTGGGACCCGCCCTCTTGCCTTCAGCTCTAAATTCAGTCCTTCATTCCTCAACTATTTATGGAGCACATATGATGTGCTAAGTTCCATGGTAGTTGCTGGAAATTCACAGATGGACCAGACAGGGTCCCCACTCTCAGGAAACTCCTATCTAGTGTTCATGGAGTGAGGGACCCAGGTGTACACAGCTAACTGGATAACAACCTCCACCAGGGAAGGGCTCTCGTGTGGGAAGCACAGGGCAGTTCTGGGGGGCCCTATCCCACTCAATGAACAAGAGGAGGCTTCGTAGAGCAGGTGATGTTTGAGTTGAATCTCAAAGAGTAGAAATTAGTCAGGAGATGGCCGATTGGGAAAGAATATAAAATAATCACTCTTCTAAAAGCTTAAAAACAAAAACTTAGGCAAACATTGTAAGTTTATCATACAAAAAAAGGAAAACATGAAGAAAAAAACAGATAAGCAAAATAACAGCCAAATTTTGGAGTAATTCCTTCCAGCTCTTTCTCTGAATATTCCTATATGTATAGATATATACATTAAACACACACACACACACACACACACACACACACACACACACACACAACACCAAACATGTTTATCTGTTTTGTGCCTGCTTTAAAAAGTATATGTTTTTATTGCTTTTAGAGGGAGAGGGAGAGAAGGAGAAACTTCTATTGGCTGCCTCCTGCATGCACCCCTACTGGGGGTTCAGCCCACAACCTGGGCATGTGCCCTGACCAGGAATCGAACCAGTGACCTTTTGGTACATGGGACGATGCTCACCCAAGTGAGCCACACCATCTGTCACCCTGGGCTGGGCCCATGTTCCACTACACACTGTGATGGAGCCAGGCTGCTCTTGCCCAAATGGCTTGCCTGGACATCACTCCACAGGCAGACTGCCACAATTCACGTTTGGTGACACCAGGCACAACTCCTCAGCAGAGTGTGAGGAGGCAGGGCAGTCTGGGTGTGGTGTCAGCATGGCCTGGATCAGACTGCTGCATGCCAGGGAGGCCAGTAGAGACGTTGAATTCCCCGCTCCACAAAGCTGACCTTCGAGCCTTTTCGTGGCTGGCAGCCTTTACTAGTATTCTGCCCTTCAGAGGCACTGCCTTCCCTCCTGGCACATTTAATATGCACTAACACACGCACCCATGATCACAGGGTGCTCCTGTGGCCTTTGTGTCCTAGAAATGTCTTAAAGATCTGAGGGGAGTCAGGAAGCTCTCCAGACCCAACCAAATGCTTCTTTTATCCCCATAAAAAAAGGCGGCCAGCTGCTGTGGCCTGACCCTCAACGAGCCAGGCCTTAGAAGCCGAATCGAGTCACCATTGGGAAACCACAGCATCCTTGTGGCCTGACCACTGAGGGACAGGACTGGGACAGCCTCAGCACACTGGGAGCTGAGGTGCCACTGACCACGACACCACCATCAGCCTGGGCAGTTCTACCTGACAGATGCCTCCACCCCACAGACCACGTGACTTTCACATCTCCCCTGGGGCATGGGGATAACAAAGGCTGTCCTAGCACTATTGTACAGCTGAGAAGGCCAGAAACCAAGCTACAGGAAACTGGTTGCTATGGTTTCCTTGAGTGCAATGCCATAGAAATCGCTTTCTAAAAAAAAAAAAAATTGAAAGATTTATGTTGTTTTTATCAGAGAGTGGTAAGGAGGGAAACATTTATTTTAATATTTACTATAAGCCAGGCATTGATCTAGGTTCTGAATTCTCCTAGCAAACCACTATGTTTGGTAATTTATCTCCATTTTGCAAATGAAAATATGGAAGCACAGAGAGGCTAAGATACCTGCCCACAGACACACAGCTGGAAGGTGGCAGAGCCAGTTTTGAACTCAAGATTGTCATGCTCCAGTGCCTGCTTCCTTTAAAATATATACGCTGGGATTCAGGAGATTCCGCAACCCAGATTATTCTTAGCATGAGGCCTGGCTCTAGAGCAGGGAGTGGGACAGGGGAGCCAGGGAAGAGGGAAGGAGCTAAATCAGAAATTAGAGAATTATGGAATGAGTATCCTGGTAGCTTCTGATGCACTAGCACCAAGCTCTCAAGGTGGGTGTAAGTATCATGGGATTTGGCATCCAAGGGCCTGAGGATAAGGTCCACTTTCCCCACTCTCAGTCTGAGCCTCAGTTCCCACATCTCTAAAATGGGTGTAGCAATCATACCTGCCTCATAGGGCTGTTCTGAGAATTAAGTGAAATATTGAATGTGAAAAACATGACACAGTAAGCATTCTGGAAATGTTAGCACTCTGGCCCTTGTTACCATTATTAATTATACTATTTGTGAAAATCAACATGTACATTATGAGTTGCTGTGCAAACATCAATTAATGTAAGGAGGATTTGGGCAACTTTGGGGCTAAATCGGTGGAGGGACCCTGGGAATGGCCATGTAGGTGGTGCACTCCACACCCTGAAGGACTGTACCTAGAGGCCCCGATTTACTGAGGGATGAAAAAAATGTCCTATCACCCACCCCCTAGTGAGAACTGTGCAGGCTTTAGTCCCACCAGTACTTACTGAACAACCAGTACGTGCCCTGCCCTGTGCCAAGAGGAATACAGGTATACAGCATGGCCCCTGCTCTGCAGGAGCTCACAGGCTGAACGAGACAGGAAAGGCACGCACACTGACCATTCCCTTACAGAGTGGTGCCTGATACGGGGGCATGTGCAGCGGGTGTCCAGAGAGAGGGAGCTGGTCCCTGCAGGGTGGGTAGATGTGTGTATGTCTGTGCATTGCGTGCAATGGTGGACAGGTAAGACTTATCCAAGCAGGGGACATTTAAATTAAGCCTTAAACGATAAGTAGGAGTTTATCAAGTGAGAAGTGGGAGAGGACAGGCTGGGAGGAAGGAACAACACCTACAAAGATACAGGGGCATTCTGGGACCATGTGGTTAGAGATTCCAGGGTTTCGCATGGTGTGGAGTTGGGGAAGTCAAGAGGTGCAGGCAAGATGGGAGATGAAATAAAAAGAAGGCCAGGGCCTTTAATACTTTGTGTAGGGCCTTTAATACTTTGCTCTAAGGATCCGGAGGCTTCCCACTGTCAAGGCAAGAGAAGGAAGCTGCTGTATGTGGAGGATGTGACCAGGAGGCCCTGGGGGAGAGGCGGGAGGGGCAGAGCCATGAGGCTGGAGGAGGAGCTACCCTTGATCTCAGGCTCTTACTGTCAGGCAGACACTCTTTGCATAGATTTTCTCCTTTAATCCTCACCCACAGTCCACAAGGTGCTCCAACTATTCCCCATTTTGCAGACGAGGAAACTGAAGCCTGGCAAGGTCCTACATCAGATTGTAGCCTGGGTGGGCCTGTTCTCTCCCCTCACAGGGACTGCTCCATCTTCCCGTGGGCAGGGAGGGCATTTCGGGGAGGCCAGAAGAGAGGTGTGATTCAGAA
This sequence comes from Myotis nattereri, assembly GCF_964212035.1. Classification (NCBI taxonomy): domain Eukaryota; kingdom Metazoa; phylum Chordata; class Mammalia; order Chiroptera; family Vespertilionidae; genus Myotis; species Myotis nattereri. Next base: position 28,953,223 of record NC_138084.1, read on the forward strand.
GTGGGCCTGTGGGTGGCCGGGGTTTAAAGCCTGATGTCTCAGGCAGAGACGTGAAGAAATACCCAGGAAGCCCGAAGCTCCGGAAAACCTGCTCTCTGGGTGACCTCACTCACAGCAACTCCCAGCTGTCACCACGTGTCCACTGAGATTCCTTTCTGGGCTGCCCCCACCTTTTCCTGGCCCAGGACAAACTCCCCACTCCAAAGCTTGGAGAAAGGAGAGGGGAATTCATTTGTTTTCCCCAGGGGAATTCGACCTTCAGGGTTGGTGGCTTGTAACTTTCCATTGAGAAAAATTGCTGGCTGGGAGCTGATGCCATTCCTGTCTGTCATGGGCACACTCGGGGCCCCAAGGCTGGCACCCAGAGCGGCTGTCTCCCCAGAAGGAAGATGCATGTATGTGCTTTGTCTGAGAGCTCAGCCTTATGTCCCTCCTGTGCAAAAATCACCCCAGGGTGCAAATAGAAATGACATCTGGGCCTGGTGATCATCAGGCCAGGGTCAGGAGGTTTCTGGTAGCTCAGGGAAGAGGTGGCTTCAAGGGCTCCTGACCAGAGGGAGCAGAGAAGTGAGTGGGGACCAGGAGAGAGGGCCAAGGATGAGCCTGATTCTCAGCCAACAGCTCATTCCACATTCTGGGCTGCAGGCACTTGGCTGTGAGGCCCAGGCCTGACGGGGACCAGAGCTGCTCTCCAAGTGCCCCTGAGTTGCTGCTACTTAATTAGCTCCATGGCCATAAAAGGCTGGCTCAGCTGGGAGGAGGCGCCTGGCCGAAGCAGCAGCAAGCTGAAGTGTCATGAAAGCACAGCCCCTAGAAGGAGAAAGGGAAGGGCAGGGTGGTAAATTCAAATCATCCTGGATCTGTTGTTTCTAGCGATGCTGGGGTTCTGCCTCTGAGCGCTGGCGTGCCCAGGCTCAGCCCGTCACGGAGGGAGGGAACACCTCTGAGGAGGAGAAGGATGCAAACCAAGGGCTTCGGTGCACGTGTTGCTTAATCAAAACCAAAAGCAATGCACAGAAACATTCAACCCTCCCAACCTCATTTCTGGCTATTGTGTCACTCCGTGTCCCCATCTCCTCCAGTTAAGACTCTGTGAGAAATTCATTACAGAATCTAGTGCCAAGCAACCTGTTCTCAAAGAAGTTGGGTTATCAGGGTGGTGAGAAGAGAAGTTTGGATTCAAACTCGTCTGGGTTTGCAGGTTGGTTTGGGCACTTGCTAGCTGTGCGACCTTGAGGAAGGTCTGATCTTGGTTGTTAAATGAGGAAGATGAGATCTTCTGAGAGTTTTTAGAAGAATTAAGATTCTGTGTGTAAGGCATCCAGCACAGTGCCTACCACAGACCAAATACTCAATAAACATGGGCACATACGAATATATTTATAGAATGCAGGGTAGCCTCTCTGCCTGGTCCTGTGAGTGGAGATGCTATTTATCAGCTTGGGCTGCTGTGTGGAAATGATAATGGTGCTCACCACCGGCACAGTGTTAGTCCCTCTCCCTTTCTCTCCCTTGCCGCTGCTTATGCTTATCTAGGCTGCTCGAAGGCTCAGAGCCAGATTTAGTGTTAAACCCAGCTTCTGGGCCGTGGCTGTTACTGATTTTCTCTTTCTATCAACCCTCTTGTATGCATGTAGTTTGTGGCAACCTGTCTCACATTCCTTTTGGAGAAAGGCCAGGAGCAAATAAACAAACATATAAACATTCACAAATCTACATTCTGTGTTCCAGAAACCCTTTCCTCGTCCTCTGTCTGATTCTCTCAGATCTAAACCATCTCGTTCAGAAAGGCCCCTGGCTCCGGACCCTCACTGACCCTCAGAAGAGGCACGTGGCTTGCCCAGGACCCATCCCCAGCCTGAGCTGATCAGTGTAGGACATGCCAGCTCTCAGCTTCTCTTAGGCTCCTTCCCTACAGTCTCCCTCTGCCATTAGGTATGTGCCAATTACCCTCAGGGCATCCCTCCTGCCCTCTGTCCCCTGGGTCCAGCAGGTGGGAACAAATTCTTACTGGCCACCATTTGTCAGGGACATTTGCCAGGGACACCTTGACTCATGAAGACACCTCCAAGAGGCAGGTCCCATCAGTATGCCCACCTACGGGTAGGTTAACACTTGGAGAGGTGAAATCGTGTGCTCCATTGAGGTCAGTTAGTGGCAGAGCCAGGAAGGGAACCCAGGTCAAGGAAAAACGTGCCAAGGGTGCCACCATGGCTAGTCCTGGTATCCAAGAGGACCTGCCTCGCTGCTGGGGGTCAGGGGTAGATTCAGGTTCTGGGCCTTTTTGAGAATAAAAAAATACTGAGAAGAAGTTAAACAACCACACAAACCCCAAATGCTTCTTGACTCAGGACCTGGCATGGGGCTGGGGCCTGTGGTGGGGGCCGCTCAATGCTCTGTACTTTTATTGAACACTCACTATGTGCCAGCTATGAGCTAAGTGCCCTCCACTTGGAGTCCCCAGACATGCAACACTGGTCCACCCCTCCAAACTCTTGCCTTGCTGTTCCCTCTGACTTGTTCCCTCTCCCCTTTCCTCCCTCATTCCTAGATGTTCAGGCTCAGCTCAAAAATTATCCCCAGGAAGTCTACATTCCCACTGTGCTCTTGAGGCGGCCATCACTCTATTGCAATGGCCCGTTTGTAAATGTCTCTCCCTCGAGACAGGGCATTCTGTGGACATGGATTGTGCTTTGCACACCGTTCATTTCCCACATAGAGAAGCATGCTAAGTGCACAGCAGGAGCACTCAGAGGTTTGTTTATCTAAGTCAGGAGTGGGCAAACCATGACCCAAGGGCCAAATTCAGCCTTTGGCCTGTTTTTCTATGGCCCCTGGGCTAAGAATGATTTTTGCATTTTTAAAGGGTTGTGAAGAGACAAAATAAAAATGAAAATATGAGACAGAGATCGTATGTGTCCCTGCAAAGCCTGAAATATTTACTATCTGGCCCTTTACAGAAAAAGTCTGCCAACCCCTGGTCTAAGCTGTTGAAATGAAGTCCTGAGGGGCAGGTGGGGCAGTGGAACTACTGGGGTGAGTGGGGTTTGGTCTGAGCTCAAGGAACTTATTTGGCTGCAGGAGAAGACGGGGCCATCAGGAGCAGAGGAGAGGGTGAATGATGCCTGTGTGCACTTGGCCCAGGGGATGCAAGAGAGAGGAGGGTTCATGGAGGGAGCTGAGTTCACGGGTGAGTAGGATTTCCAGTCTCCATAAATAAATAAGAGACAGTCCCAGATGATGGACAGGACAGAAAAGCTAACTGAAAGAAGAGGCCCTGTATAAAGGAGATGGGGCCTGAGAAATCACACCATCAATGATGCAGGGTACGTGCACAAATGCCTGCATGTGTGCTAGAGATGGTCCATTATTTGTAATTTTTTAAGCACGTACATGTTGTTGGTGAGACAAGAGCAAGAGTCTAAAAGAGACAAATGGCAAGAATAAAATCAGAGATACATAGCAAACAGCACTAATTGATCTCCACCTTCTTTTACAGTAGACTTAGGTATAGCTTCAAAACTCCTCTCAATCAACCTCCATCCCCTTCTGCCACTTGGAGCTGAAGCAGGAGATGTAACATATGTGCCACCTTTAGACTAGATGGAGTCCCAGACTCTTGGGCTTGGAGGACAGGGGCCACGAGGCCTGGCCTAGCCAGGTGGGCTGCCCTGGAGTGTGGGTAGGGGCTGGAAGGACACATAGGGTCCGCCACTGGCAGTCCAAGGGGGCTGGATGAACCAGATTGTGGCTGGAAAGTTCTTAGGCCAGACTGTCAGGGAAGACAGGGTGTCATTATTTATCCACACAAAGTGCTTGGCGATTGTTATTTTATTAATAATTTCCTGTGGGCTCAGAGGTGCCCACAGCCACGGCATCACTGCACTGGCCACTCCCACTGCTCTATAGCCCAGCTGCAGCTTCAAAGGCTGGGCATTCCTTTAGGTGCGGAGGGACCAGGCAATTAGCACCCGCCTCCTCCCTCCTCTGCCCAGTGAGTCAGAGAGATGCTTGGTCAGCAGCCCCTTTCTGCTGGCCTGGCCCCTGAGGACTGCAGACACCCTCAGTGCGAGGCGGCAGGCGGATTGAATGAGACAGAAGAGGCTGTCTCCTTTCCACAGCACTCCCTGTGGAAGGTGCCTCACTCCACAGGCACTTAATGAGCTCCTGTTGTATGGAGACCCAGTGGAGACCCTGGGGACACAGCAATGGAGGGGAGAGGTCTGTGCCTTCCTCCGGGAGCCTTCATGGAGTCCAGCAAGGCCAAGACTGCCCAGCAAGTTTGGGCTGAGGCCTAAGCAGAGAGACAATGGGTCAAGGGGTGTTACTGGAGGTGAGGGCAGAGAACATTCCAGGCAGAGGCCAGACAGAGTGTGTGTGCATATTTGAGAAACAGAGGCTCAGAAAGTGCAAGATGGGCTTGGTGAGGAGGGGCCTGCAGTGCCTGGTCTATGTGGGCAGACGCCAGATCATCAGGGACTTTGTGGCCAGCTGCACATTTAGAACTTCTCCTGAATGCATGGGTGGTCACATGCAACAAGTGGTGTGATTAAATTAGGATTTTAGAGACACTTGAAATCTGGAGGCAAGTAGGATACCAGGTCTGACCCATTGGGCCTCACCCAGGAAAAGGAGGAAGGAGTCCCATCCACTGTGGGCCATCATGTGGGCAAGCTGGGTCCACAGTGGACACCAGCATAAAAAGGGTGTTGGAAGACCTGGAATTTTCTAAGAGAAAAGGAAACAGGATAAGGTAGGGCCCATCAATCAAGCTCAAACCACTCAGTCAAATGCTTTTGGCTCAAAGCACCTGCTCACAAGAACTGAGCTCCATCAGAGCCAGGACATCACCAGTGGAGGAAGAAGAGGAAGGATGTGAGCTGCATGGCACCCAATGCCTGGCACTTAGTAGGTGGCTTATATAGTTAGCACTTACATAGAGCACACTGTGAACCAGGCATTGCGTTTTACATATATGTACTCCATTCTGGTATCCCAAGACTCCATGAGACAGGTGCCACTGTTATCCACATTTCATAGATACTAACTTTGAGGCCCAGAGTGGGAAAGTAACTTGCCCAAGGCTGTACAGCAAGTAAGTGGTGGAGCCATGGAGCCATTGTAAGTGAATGAGTGAAGAAAGGAAGAAAGGAATGAGGAAGGTCACCAGAGGAATAGGAAAGGGAGATGAAATGGAGCTGATGAGACCCAAGGGATGACAGTAATGCAGGGCTCTGACACACCTGGAGCCCATGGGAGATGGGCAGTGGCGCTCACTCTGCACATGTCTAGTGCAATTAAATGACTTTGTGCACAGAAAAGCCCAGTTCAGCTTTTGACACCAACAAATAGCTCCATAAATTGTGGCTGGTGCAGCTTCTGGAGCTCTCCACCTCTCTAGTTGCTGAGTGTGGTGGTCAATTGTCCATCCCTCGGTTTATCCATTTGCTCATACTCCAGTTTACTGGCACCCCAAGACAATGGACAATAGATAAATTCCCCAGGGTTCCTAATTGTGTCCCATAGGCCTGCAGTGTGGAGGGAAATTGCTTGATTAGAATGAAGCGAGACATCCTTCTCAGTTACACAGGTTCTTCCTCCACAGAAACTTATTTAATGCCCCAGGGGAGAGAGAGCCAGAGAGCCGGCAGTCTCACCTCTCATTCTCCAAGCGGATGATGAGTCAATGGGAAAGAGCCAATGACTCAATTCTGGGCAGCTATTGACTGGACACCAGAGCAAGGTGGCTCTAGTCCCCTCCTCAAGCCAGCTTAGAAATAGGGTGAGTCAGGGCCCTGGATGAGGAGGGACAGAGAGAGAGCCATCCCACCGTGGACTGTGATGGTTCATCATCATTGAGCTATAAACACACTTCACATCACTGGACTGTAGAACCCAAGACTACTTCTTAAGGCAATTGATGGACACAGCATTTCATATGGGAAGTGCAGATCTTATTTATATGTGGTAAAAAGTGTTCTCTTTCATACATTCCGGAACATTTCCCTTCCTGCGCTGCCTGCTCGGATTCCCTCCTTTCTTTGTCCTCTCTCCTCCCCAGAGGTGACCTCCTGGACCTCGGAGGGCAGGGAGAGATGTTCAGTGGGTCTGGGGGCCCAGGCTGGGGGATTTAGGACACTTTGGCTAAACCAGGCTCCAAAGAAACGGAGAGGGGTAAGGGCAGTGGATGAGAGTGTGGAGAAAACAAGCAAACAAGTGGAGATGCTGGTCTGGATCTGAGTCCCTTTCCCAGGGTTTGAGAAATACAAATAAAGGACTTCCTTTTGTTGAACTTCCTTTTGGCTTCGGATCTGTGTTCTTTTAAGCATGACACTGCTCCACGCCTGAAGTTGAAGGTCACTGCTTTCCAGACTGTGTGCTTTCAGCCAATCTCATGACAAAAAAATATATATAGAACACAAACATTGATACTTGTCCAGTGAGTTCCCCAGTGCCTCAGAGATTAGGCATTGATTTGCCTCATTCAATCATTTATTCATCAATTCACTCAACAAGCTCGTATGCACCAAGCATGTTCTAGTACGTGTGGTGGGCACAGGGGGTCCAGGATGGTTCTGCCCCTAATTCCTCAGGCCCAGTCCTAGGCCCTATGACCCATCTATTGAATTGCCTCCTTATTGTCACTCTCTTCCCCTGCCTCCGGTGCCCCCAGAGCACAACCATGGGTATTGGCTATCCCCACTGGTGTCCTCCAGCCTGAAGAAGTTGTCAAACTTCCACCCATGCCCCTAGTCAGACACCACATTGCAATTTCTTTCTCATGTTTGACTTCCCTGCCTGACAATGACTAACTCAAGGTCAAGGGCCATGTCTTACTGTATAAGCTCCAGAACCCAGCACTTTCCCAGATACTAATGAAAGGAATCTGGCTTCCCTGGTATGTGCTGCCTCCCTCCCTGCCCCACACCAGACCAACGGAATCGTAATCCTGACAGGTGGAGCCAGTGGCAACACCATGTGACGTACTGGAATTTGGCAGATACAGTGGGCCTGGGGTTAGCTCTCCCCCGCTAGCCGCCCCTCCCCTCGCCCACCCTGGGAAACATAGCACAGGTGACATGCTCCTTGGCTTTCAAGCTTCACAACACCTAAGCCTGGATTCCAGTTCTGTTATTCACTAGCTATGTGACTTCAGCAAGTTACTTAATTTCTCTTGAGTTCTGGGTTTTTCTTCTGTGAGGTGGAGATCATCTATTCCCTCATACAACTAACTGCTCTGAGGCTAAACATGAGAATGGATATAAATATGTCTCGCGCATTGCAAGCACATATAGGTGCTCAATGGATGCTTATCCATTCCCTCTCTTCCCTTGAGCAAGAGGGGCTCAGCACTCTCCTCATGGCAAGCGCTGCCTGGCCTCTTGAAACCCTCGGAATGTAGCTACTGTTTCAACTGAAGCAGGCTGAGGCTCAAGGTTTGGGTGACGTCAGCTCTCAGTGTCTACTGAGATTCCGAGTTCCGTAACCCGCCCCTTTGCAAAGCTTGCCAGAAGCTCCACGGATGGCAGCCTCATTTCTCCTGCTCTGGGAGGAAGACTCATTTCTCTGGTCAACCTTGTAACTGTCACATTGGCTTCAGGGCGGAAGTGCTTCACTAACTGGCTCTCAATGAAGCTTGGACTCATGACCTCTCCATTAATATCCTGCAGATCAGTCATGACTGGGCCGAGACATGCAACGTGACTACTGAAGGCTGGGGGACGGCAACAGGGAAACACAGGCAGTGCCAAGAGACTGGCAAATCTGGTTTGTTTTCAGTTTGGAGTCCCCAATAGCGGTCTCCATGCCCAGCTGTGGGACCCATATCCATGTGACAAAGCATCAACTTTCTCCTCTCACTTGAAAGACCTTCCTTCCTTCCTTCCTTCCTTCCTTCCTTCCTTCCTTCCTTCCTTCCTTTCTTTCTTTCTTTCTTTCTTTCTTTCTTTCTTTCTTCCTTTCTTTCTTTTTTTTAAAATCCTCATCCAAGGGTATTTTTTCATTAATTTTCCAAGAGAGTGGAAGAGAGAGGGAAAGACAGAGAGAAATATCGATGAGAGAGAAATACATCAATTGGTTGCTTCCTGCACGCACCCCAACCAGGGCCTGGGCCAGGGAGGAGCCTGCAACCTAGGGACGTGCCCTTTACTGGAATCAAACTCGGGACCCTTCGGTCTGCAGGCCGATGCTCTATCCACTGAGCCAAACCAGCCAGGGCTCAAAAGAATTTTCAACCAAAAGAGTCCAGGCTGAAAGAATGAGGCCTGCAGAAGGAGCCAAGGGCCAGTCTCGTCTCCTACAGTCATTGAGTTCGGGGTTAACCTTCCTCCTTGAAGGGTGGTCTGGTCCTGTTCCTGCACAGTCATAGCCTTACCCTGTGGGAGGGAAGGAAGGTTTCATTTCATGCAACAGACCAGATCAGTTGGCACCAGATCTGGAGCTCTGTGCTGTGGAAACTGAAGCTGCATCTGGGCTCTGTCATTAATACCATGGGCATGGGTGTGGGGGTGGCAGCCACATGCCACACACCTGTCATACCTGCCCTCCAGTAGAAAGCACGATATTATAAGTTGAGTCCAAACGCCTCACATCAAAGGTGCGTGGATGTTATTATATCTCGAGGCCTTTTGTTCTGCTGAGAACTTGGATGGAATCTGAGATACAAGAGGAGGTTGGGAGCAAAGAGTTGAGGACATTTGAGTTGTTTTGAATAACAGAGGGAGAAAATGCTGGATTTTCCACACTCATCTGGAAGGAGAGATTTAAGAATAAGAAACAACAGTGTGGAGAAAGAGAACATGTTAATAGGATGGTGTGGGGCTGGGGCACGATTTGGTGAATTCAATCAAACATGGAAACCAATCGAGAGTAGGAGGCAGGGGACACTGGCATGGTTTGGGTGACAGGCTCTGCAGTCACGTGCCTGAGTGCAGTTCCTTAGCTCTGCTGCTTCCCATGTGTAACCCTGACATGTTTCTTACCCTCTCAAAGCCTCACTCTTATTTGTAAATTGGGCTTATCAACAGTGTCTAATTCATAGGCTTGTGGGGACAATCAAATCAAATAATATATATAAAATGCTTAGCACAATGCCTCCCATATAATGAGCACCCCATAAACATCAGCTTTTGCTATTTTTATTTATCACAGAATCTAATATTCAATATGAAAATACATGTATTTCTGAAATACATATCCCCTCTTTGTCTTGCCAGCAAGCTTTATTATACTCCACACATATACACATTGTCTTGTGTGAAAGAGATTGGGTTTCCAACGCAGAGAATGTGACACAGGGTCAACATGAGCAGGGTGGAAAGTGAATAATATGTGATTTGCTCTTTGACCCCCCTCACCTGATAGCCAGGAGACGTGGGTTCCGATCTGACTGTTGCCATTAATTCATTGAGTGCCTTAGTCTTCTTATCCATTTATAGGAAACGAATGTCATGAGTCCTACCTCACCACAGATCCTCATTTGAATCAGATGGATGTAATAAAGTAACACAAAATTAACAATAAAATCCATTGTGTACTAAGTTTCAGATTCTGCTCAACATTTTCACACTTGTTCTCATTTTTTAGTATCATAATCACTGTCCATACTGGGCGACATGTCCTCACTTCTCACCTATGGACAATGAGACACAGTACATTTAAGGGACTTATCCCAAATCATACAACTAGTGAGGGAACAAAGCCAAGATTACAATCCAGGCCTATCTGGCCTTCAAACTCCTGTCCTTACCTTCACACCTTAGTTTCAAAAGTCCTCCGACAAGTTAAATACATCTTACAAACAGAAGGTACCCATGCCTCTTATTATTATGCCGATTTTGACTTTGAATCATTTCATCAAACCTAGTACCAATAGCAACACTGCAGCAGAAAGAGTGGAAGCAATCCAAGTGTTCATAAATGGATGGATCAACAAAATCTGCTCTAACCATATATTGGGATATCATTCAGCCTTAAAAAGAAATGCAATTCTGAGACATTCTACCACATGAATAAACCTTAAAGACATTGTGCTAAGTGAAATAAGCCAGACACAAAAGGACAAATACTGTCTGATTGCACTTATATGAGGTGTCTAGTATATTTGAATCAATAGAGACAGAAAATAGAAGGATGGTTGCCAAGGGCTGGGGTGGGGTGGGGTGGGGTAGAAAGTTTATTGTTTAATGGACACAGGGTGTCAGTTTGGGAAGACAAAAAAATTCTGAAGATGGATGGTGCTGAAGGTTGCATAAAAAAGTGAAGATGATACTTAATGCCTCAGAAGTGTACACTTAAAAATGGTTAAAATGGTAAGGTTCATGTTATGCATATTGTACCACAATTTAAAAAAGAGTGACAAAGCACAAAAGCTCCATTTCCCCTCAATTGTTAGAATGTTTATACAGAAAAAGGCTATTATTATTATTACTACTCCTATAATTAGAAGGGCAGTTCTCCATCCTGGACTGGGGCCACACCACCCTCATGCTCATGTCAGAGTCTTAGAGTGGCAGACGTATGTGGTTTAGAAATTAGATTCAGTATTGTAGTTTTAGATTTGGAAATAAAGCAGTTACCTATTACTTTTATAATATACCTTGTCCAGATCCTCCAGGCTGGTGGGACATGGGGTCAGAAGGGCTGAGACACCCTGAGTCCAGCAGTCTAAACTTCGTGGTGGTTGGGCATCTCTGGCTTCTGTTAGGATCTGCTTGCCTTCCCCTCCAACGCGCCCGCCCCCTCCCCCCGCCCCCCTGCCAGTGCCCTGCAGGCCTCCAATTACTCTGGACAAAGCTAGGATTAGTCTCTCACTGCCCACCTGCCTCCTTCCGGACCCCACCTCTTGTTGCCGCCTGGATGTCAAGTTCACAAGCCTGTGAATCATAACATCCAGACCAGGAAGTGATGAGTGATAGTGGTGACTCATCCCAAGCCACACCAGCAAAGGGACCAGACAGCACAGGTGATGGGCTCCCAGATGGAGGCCCCACCCGGGGGGAGGTCCAGCCCTGCCCAGGCAGCCCATGCGACGCAGTGGCCTGGTGAGGTCGGCAGAAAGCAAGCCTGTTTCCTTCTGTCCAGCAGTGGTGTTTGTCTAGCCTGTGCTGTGCTGCCTAACCTCACATTTTCTGGGGCCGTGAACCTGTGTTTACTCTGAACAGCTCCGCTCGCCAAGCTCCTGCTGGGGAAGGGAACACAAACAGAGAAAATGGGACGCCTGCGGTACTTCTCTCCGGAACATTTTCTTTCCAAACAAAAGTTGTTTGCCTTGAAAGGCTCAATTTCTCAATGGCAGGCAGAGAAATAATCCACAGACTAACAACAACAACAACAATAATAATAATAATTAATAATTCTTTTTAATGTAGGGCTCGCCATACTCAGGTATTACACTTTAAGCACGTTATGCAGAATAACTCACTGAAGCCTCACAAGAAAGAACCCTGTGGAGTAAGAACTCCATTTACTGATGGGGAAACTGAGGCCCTCAGGGACCAAGCCTCTGGCTCAGGGCTCCCACTGCTAGGAAGTGGTAGTAGGATCACGATTTGAACTCGGGAAGTCTGGCTTGAGCATCTGTCTTCAACGTCTCAAAAACACTGAGCTCTACACTAGGGAGCCATCCTCGACTCCACCCTCTCTCTTGCCCTTCAGCTCAGATCAACCCATCAGCCTTGTCTTGAGGATTCTACTTGCTAAATACAACTCAAATGTGTCTCCGTAGAGTCCAGGCCACCGTCATCTCTTGCTTGAATTCCTGCAATTTCCACTTCAGAGATCTCCCTGCTTCTGTTCTGACCTCTTTCCTCCCAAGTGCACTTTGCACACACAAGCTGAAGGCATCTTTCATTATCAGAAATTGGAACATGTCACCTCCCCTCTGCCAAGTCCCACTTAAAACCCTTCCCCAGTAGCTTCCCACTGCACCAGCCCCTTCCCACAGCCCACAAGGCCTGACACTGTCTGGCCATATCTGTACTTCCTTGCTCACCGTTCAGTCCACCTGAACTGGCCTCCAACATTTGCCAAGCCCCTCCCAGCACTTGGCCTTCACACACAAGTTCATCCACCTGGGTCTTGCAGGCTCCTTTTCACCCAGAGGTCTCTGGTTTGAATGCCAACTCTTTCCAGTCACCGTCCTTGACTCTTTATACGTTTAGGTTCTCCTGTTACCTTCACAACATCACCACTTGAAATCGTACCCTTACATTTCTTTATTTTTCTTTTTGCTGGCCATCTTCCCCCCTGAACTACAAGCGTCACAAGATCAGGGACATGTCTATTGAAGTCACTGATGCGGCCTAATGTTAGGACAACAGAGCACACTTGAGCAGCTAAGTATGCATTTGTAGGATGTTTTTGCTGATTTCCATCTCCCCCAGGAGTAGGGGAGAAATAAATGCGCCAGGTTTCCTGACTCTACAACCCTCCTCTGGCCCCAGCGAAGCACACTTGGTTCTGAACATCAACTCAAGTCTAACCAGTGGAGTATTTGCACAGCAGCTCTCTGGAAAAAAAAAACAATCCCTGATGTGCAGCACTTGCTGATTTCCATGGTGTGAACACTCCCACTGCAGCTGATTTCAAGCAATTGGTGTGGTGTTAGTGAATGCAGAGTTGGGAAGACTCTGCATGCAGTTAGCTATTGTCAGCTAGCAAGGGCACTGCTGGGCTCATCCAGGTCTAGAGCCCATATAACCCTCAGTAAGGGGATCTAAGGGAAGTCACACTCAAAGGGCTCGGCACGAAGCACCCTCTTTGCCAGCTCCACCTTTGACCAGGTGGCATGGATCTGGTGCTATGGCTGGTGGTTCCAAGTTTGGACTTTGGTGTCTGTAACGCAGCTGTCCCTGCCATCCAGCTATGTGATCTTGACTAAATCATACAGCCTTCTAAGACTCACCTTCCTCATCTGCAAAATAGAGACAATAATGGAGATAATATGGTTGTTAAGATGATTAAATGAGTTTCTATGTGTAAAGTACTCACTATAGAATAATAGCCTAAACTCTGGAGTAAGACAGCCTGGGTTCAAATACTGGTTCTGCCACTTATTAGCTGTGTGACCTCAGGCAAGTTACTTAACCTCTCTGTGCTTCGGTTGCTTACGTTGTACAATGGAATAATAATAGCACCTGTCTCACAGAGTTGTTGTGAAAATTAAGTGACTTCCTAAATGCAGAAAGCCTAGCTCAGAAGAAAAGTTATTATTTTGGGGGAGTAAATGTCAGTAGTACACATAAAAGCCCTTAGTGCAGGGTCTGCTACACAGAGAGGAGTGGATAAATAGTAGCTTTCATTATTAATACCTGACCTTGCACTGTGGTCCCCAGCCAAGTTTCCACCTGTGTCCCAGATCTAACACTGCATCTCTATCACCCGGCCCCTGTCCCTAGTCTGATGGTATGTCCAGAAACTGGCTTCCCTCCATCCCACCAGGCTCCCCTTCCCGGTGAGGTCTTACTGCTTGGGCCTATTACTGGTCTCATTCTCTCGGGACACCTAGATCTTCTTCTAGCCATCCCTCCCCCCGACCTACTTACTGCCTGCACAGGGCTCTGGAGCCCCAGGACGTCAGACGAGCTTTGCTTTGTGGGTGAGGGGCATTGGCACCATCTTTCACTCAAGGCCCTCCCGTCTGACCCTCCCTGCTTTCACTAGCCCATGAGTTCCTGGCCTTCTCAGGATACAGGGCTGGAGTGCTTTCAGAGAGTCTAGGAAGTAGGCAGCACAAGGATGATGAGAAGTGGGCAATAACTCAGATATACGCACATTTCCCTAATATACAGAACCCACGTGACAATGAGCCCCAGGATGTGCCATAAGCAAAAGCACATAGACACTGAAAGTTGTCTTGATTCAAATCATCAGCTGTATATACCTACCCTTTATGAACCACAGACTTTTAAAAAATGTATTAAATACACAAATTAAATCCTACCTGCTCAGTGGTGCTGAGAAGTACAAACAAAACAACTTCCGTGTGTACCTGCCATAAATTAGATGCTCAAAAAAGAGTGGCCATCATGGTGGCCTTCCTAATCTACCCTAGACTCTCCTGCTTTCTCCAACTCTACACATTGGAGAAACTTTGGCCTTATGTTCTCTATTCATACTCGCTAGAAATTCCCATGGATTTTTATACTCAGATTCATATCCCAGCCCAGTCCTCTCCCCTCAACTCTGATCTGTAGAGCTAACGTCCCCTCAACAGCACCACTTCGATGTCTAGAAGGTGTCTCCCCTCCCCGCAACAGGCTTTCCCGCCCTGGTGTTCTCCATCTGAGCAAATGCCATCAACATTCACCTAGCTGCTCAGGCTGAGAGCCCACGGGAGAGCCCTGATTCTTCTGTCTCTCACACCCCACATCCAAACCCGGTCAGCCCTACCCTTACAATATGTCCTGGACCTGATCACTCCTCAGCTCCTCCACCACCGCCGCCTCAGTCAAACGACCGTCACCGCTCTCGATCCTGGATGCAGATTCTGAGTCCGTGGTATGGAACGAAGCTGGAGGATCTGCATCTCTAGGGTGTCCCAGGTGACGTGGGTGTCATTGGGTCCCCAGGCCACATTGAGGAGCCTCTAACAAGTGTCCACACTTGCCCACTCACTCTTCAGCGGCAGGAGGGATATAAACTATAAATCAGATCAAATCACTCCCCTACTCAAAACCCTCCCAGCATCTTCCCTTCAAACATGGAGTGAAGCCAGAGTTTAGCCTGGCCTGCACCTCTCCGTGTGACCTGGCTCTGGGGCCCCTCCTCAGCCTCACGCCTGTGTGCTTCCCTTGCTCATGGTACTTCGCCACAGTGACCTTTCTGTCCCTCAGACGCACCCGGCTGTCTCCAGTCTCAGGGTTTTTGCATGTGCTGGTCCCGCTGCCAGATGAACGCTGAGCTGCAGAGTCCAGTGCAGCCAGAAGCTCCATGAAGACAAGTGGGATGGATTCCCTCTGGGACGGGGATGGGCCTGCACCTCTGAGAAGTGACCCTGGAGCCCTCCTACAGCCATTCTCCCTGGAAATGGAGGTCGCCATGCACTGTCAGCATGCTGTGTTTTGTCATTTCTCTTTGCTATTTAAAGAGAAACTTAGCTTGAAGCTGTGGTGTGAGATCATCTTAGTGCAGCAAAGCCAAGTGAAGCTGCCGTGCCCCTGCACGAACAGGTCCCAAGACGAATGCCCAGCATCTGGCACCCCTGCCCCCAGTAGGATCCCGGCTCCTTGGCAAACAAGGAAGCAGCTGGCAATCTTCCTTCTCCAACCAGGGCCCAGAGGCGTGCCCGGCTGCTGCTTCGTCTTTGCCGTCAACCCTAACGGTCCATCCTGTCAGGTCATCCAGGCGAGAGGTGGCAAACAGAGTGGCTCTGCCAAGCGAGAGGCTCTGAAGTCTGTGCTCGGGTCCACGCCCCAGCTCCTCCAGCGAGGACTGCTACCCCTTAGGCTCTCTAAGCCGTGTGCTCCTCGCCAGTGAGTTGGGCAGAACAGTGGTTTGCTACCTCACAGGATTATAAATATGAATATGCATCATGAGCTGAGCACGGTGCCTGGCACATGGTAAGCACCCAGGAAGTCTTAGCTACTTGTTATGGCCATGCCTCTTTATCTCCTGTCTTCCCAAAACCCAGCAACCAGGGCACAGAGTTGCATGGAAAGAACATGAGTTATGATGCCAGGCACGTCTGGGTTGGAATCCCAGCCCTGCCTGTCTGCATGCCTTTGGGCAAGTGGCTTCACCTCATTTTTCTCATCTGCAAAATAAGGGTATTAATAGCCACACCCCGGGAGCGTGAGGACCACTCAGGAGTGCACGAATGAAAAATGCCTGGCACTGAGCAGTGGGCTAGTAAATGTTGGTCTCTCTCCCTCCTATCCTCCTCTACCTCCCTCTGAAGCTTGCCCTTGCATCCACGGTGCCTCTTTCTCCCTGTACAGTCACACTGAATAAATGAATACATTAAGTTAGTGCGAGCAGATACTTTCAGAATCCTGGCTGGTACTTCACCGCCATCCATCATGAAACATTAACAAGAGCACTTAAAGGAACACAGCGCATCAGAGACAGAGTGCAGCTCGTCCATGGCTCTGTGGTTCCTGTGCCAAGTGTCACATGTTGTTAAAGCCGAGGGCAAGATGAGGGGAAGCCCTAAGGGGAGCAGGGAAGATGGGTAGTGACTGAGAACCTGCCTGTGCAGAGCTAGGGTTCAAGGCTGGGCAGCCTCCTGCCTTCCCCAGAGCTTTGCAAATAAAAACCAACGCCTTGGCCCAGCCGGTGTGGCTGAGGATCAACCTATGAACCAGGAGGTCACAGTTTGATTCCCAGTCAGGGCACATGTCAGGGTTGCAGGCTTGATCCCCAGTGTGGGGCATGCAGGAGGCAGCCAGTCAATGATTCTCTCTCATCATTGATGTTTCTATCTCTCTACCCCTCTCCCTTTCTCTCTGAAATCAATAAAAAAATATATAAAAATAAAATAAAATAAAACCAATGCCTTGTAGTCTCAAAAAAGGTGGAAACAACCTAAATATCCATCAACAGGGACCTAATTATGGAAACCACTAGTGGGATGGTGCACAGATTCATGCACATTGAAAGGAAATTAATTAGAAAAAAATATTTTAATATCACTATTCACCCTTTCTCTATAATAGAAGTGTCAACCAAATTTATGATCAACAATGACAGATGGAAACACATGCGCACGATTGGCGCCAGCGAGAACTTTATATGTATCGTGCATGTGCGAGTCAACTTAGCCTTTTATATATAAAGAATAAACTTGCTTAATTAGACCTGCTTTCTGATTTAGCTAAACTTTTTCCAGCCCAGTGAAGCACCCTAACTTCTCTTTCAGGCAATTGTCAGCAACACAGCAGTAAATATCAACATGAAATAGATTATTATTGTAAATCATGTAGGAAGAACAAAGGGTAAAATATTTAACTGCAGCAGTGTTTGACTATACTCTGCGCAGTGAGAAAACCTGAAGTCATTTTTAAGGTCCACCATTTCTTACTTCTTTTCAGTCGGGTCAAGTTTCTAAGCTTCCTAAATCTCCGTTTTCTGGCTAATGGAAAGAAAATAGGACTCCACTGAGTCTCCTATCTACCTAGTCCAGGACTTCTGTGAGGATCAAATGAGATGAGGCACGGGAAAACACTTCACAGACTATTTGGTTAAAGTGCAAATGTTTCCACCTGGCTATAGAGCAAGTCGTGTTCCTGGGCCGATAAAAACTGCAAGGTTAGTCACTTGGGAGAGGAAGCCAGGAGTTGCTAAGTGAACGTTTCTGGGTTGGGCTGTGGGTTGCATTTTGTACCATGGGGTCTTGGCAGCATCGGCTGTAATTTGGTGGGCTGTTGTTCCAGGGTGGTTGTGGGACCCGTGTACCACTTGGGGGAAGCCGCGTGTTGCTTTGTGGGTGCCAGGTCCGAGGTGCCGTTTTTCTGTAAATGGCCAGTGAGCATCATGGCAGCTCCTGCATCGAGCATTTGCCCCCTGTTGGTGAGAGTGCATCATAGCGACCAGTTGGATGGGCAGAGGGACACTTAGCATATTAGCCTTTTTAATATATAGGTAGGCCCTGTGAAGTATTCCATACTCTGCATGCATTAGAAGGAAAGGAGTGAATTTATATGTGCTGCCTTGGAAAGCTGCCAAGTGGGAAAGCAAGGTGGAGAATGCTATGTATGGGATGCTTCCATTTACACTAAGAAAGCTCTGTAGTCGTATAGGGACATAACATGTAAATGCAGGAGCTGTGGGCCACTGTTACCTCCAGGCAGGGGAGGGGCATTTGGGGCAGGCATGGAGGCTGACCCACACTTTTGCTTCATACCAAATCTATTTCTATGCTATTGATTGTTTTCACACATATTACTTGGGATGTTAAGAGAGAAAAATAAAGGATGGGAAAATCAATATTTTTCCACAAACCCAAGCCCATCCACCCAAAGACGCTCCAGGTCTAGGGGAAGCCTTGCTTTCTCTCTGCATATCACAGTTGATTCTGAGAAACGTCCAGACACACTCTCCCACTGCCAGTCCTTGACCTGCTTTGTCAGCACCTCTGCAGCCATTTCACTGGGTAATATCCTAGATTCATCTTTGTCAGCTCACTCCTTGCTCCAGGATATACTGTGGTCTGCTGTTACAAGACAATGCATAGAATACAACGCAAACTCCTCACCCTGACACTCGAGGTCCTCAAGGATCTGGCTAACTAGAGACTCACCCTTCCAGGTCAGAAAGAAACATATCCTGTTACACTTTCTGATTCAGCTTGCCAGAAATGGTCTTTAGAAACAGATGCCATCTGTCAAGGCTGCCATCTGCCCTGGCTTGGCTATGAAGGCCAAAGGGGATGACCAGCTGCTCCACCCGCCTCCATTTTTCACTTGGATTATCTGCAGGCTCTTCAGTGAAGCAGGATTGGTGGTAATAATTCAATTGATAAAACCAATTCCCATGCATTGAGTGTTTGCCTCGTGCCCCACAGTGCTGAGTGCGTCCCATACAGTGTGTTACTGATTTCTCGCAACGCACTTTCAAAGTGAGCATTGTGTGCTCACTCCCTTTACAGATGAGGAAACTGAGGCCCAGCAAGTGTAGGTGAAAGGGGGTTCCTGACCTCCAGGCAGTACTGCCTCCCCCAGGCACTCTCTGTAGCAGGAGCTCACGGATGTGTGGGCACCTCTGTAGTCACAGTGGCCTGTTGGGGTGTGGGGGGAAGGACATGCCTTGAGTGTGTCCTGTGCATGTGCCACATTATGGGTCCCCTTGTGCATCACAGGTCCCAGAGTGCCCGGTCCCTCCCTCCCACGGGGAGTTGCACCTGGGCTTTCTCTTCTTCCCATGGGGCCTGGCAGGTTGAAAATGCTTGAGTCAAGCTCTTACTTAACCTGTGTGCTCTTATAGGACCCTTGAGAAAAGACGTTCTCCATAGAGATGAGCTGTGAAGAATGCCTCCAGAGGAAGACTCTTTAAGTGTGTCAAGAGCATCTGTACAGCACACCTAACGGCTTTGAACAGCAAACCTGGTGCCTGGCTTTTCTTCTCCCAAGAGCCTCCTTGAACTAAGACTCAAACAACGGGATTCAGGTCTGCCTTGGCCATCAGAACTGGGTGATCCTGAGGAAATACTGCTCCCTCTTTAGGCCAGCTTTATTGAGGAATAATTTCTGTGGGATAAAATGCACCCTTTTTAATTGCTCAGTTCTATAAATTTTATAAACGTGACCCTTCTGTAACCACTTCCAGAGTCAAGATATAGACGTTTCCATCAATTCAAAAGCTCCACATGCTGCTTCTGGTAACTAAAGATTTAATGTGTCCTTTTCAGCATTTTATACAGATGGAATCATTCTGTATGTAGCCATTTGTTTGTCTCTTATCACTCAACATGATGCTTCTTGAGACTCATTCATACATGTATCAGTAGTTCATTCCTCTTCATTACTGGGTAGTATTCTATTGTCTGACAATACCACAATTTGCATATGCATTTACTTGCTGTGGGACATTGGATTGTTTCTAGTTTGGGGGTATCACAAAACTAGCTGCTAGGATCACATAGGAACAAGTCTTTTGTGGAAACTCCATGTTTTCATTTCTCTTGGTTAAATACCTAGGCATGGACATTCTGGTTCATCTGGGTGCTGCACAAAGGGTACCTTAAAACAACAGATATTTGCTGTCACACAGCTTTGTAGGTTGAAGTCTGAAATCAAGGTGTTGGCAGGGCCATGCTCCCCTCAGCAGATCCTTCAGGGATTCTGGAGGCTGGGTGTGGAGAGTCTGTGGCACCTGAAGAGATGTGGGCTGTAGAGTAAGTAAGACCTGAGTTCAAGTCCTGGCTCTGCCACACTCAGGTCTGGGGGGAAGATTTTGTGCAAGTTATTTAACCTCTTTGGGCCTCATCATTTATATCTGTAAATTGGGGAAATCAATAATTTCTACCTCACAGAGTTGTTAAGATGAAGAATTTTCTATTTAAACAATTTCTGGCATCACAGAAAAGTGTTGTATGATTCCCTCTAATATGTGTCCATTAGCAGCTGTCTCTGGCCTGCACCCTCACCCTAAAATACATCATAACCCCACACTCTGGGAAGCTCTCCAGGCTCCGCACCCTAACTCCTCTGAGCGCATCCTCCCTTCTGACCTCTGACCTCCAGCAGTTTGGGGCACGTGGCCCATACCACTGCAGAGCCTCAGCTCAGACGCAGCTGTAAATCCACATCACTGCCTGCCATGCATGGCTGCCCAACGCTTGTCTGCACAAAAGACAAAAAGCAGGGGGAAGCCAGCCTGCCAGGCCTGTCCTGCCCCCTTTCAAACAGCCCTGATGTGCTGATTAGAATATCTGTATTAAAAGAAACAGAGCTCCCACCCTCACCTCTAGTTTTCTTTAGCCAGCTTCACTCTGCAGCCCAGCAATGTCGATAATGCAAGACGATTGGAATGCCAACCACGTTTGCATAAAGTCACACTCAGAGATGTTGGGCATGCATTTTCTGACATTTGCCAGGGAGGCCATTAGCATTTCTGCTGATGGGGCTGAAGCCCCCAGCCCTGGCCTCTCACCCAACCTCACTTGCAAAGCCAGGGGATAATCCGCAGGACGGGCACGGCTCCAGAGAAAAGCTCTGTGTCAGGTGCTGTCATCGATCCAGTGCGGCTCTGCTGCCCTGGCAGCCAACTCGACTCTAAAGGACATTGAGGACGTGTCAGAGGCGTCCCCTGTTCTCTGCCTCAGCCATGGTGTCACTTTGGATTGGACTTGGTTTTGAATTCCTACCTGTCTTTTAGCATCTGGGTGACTTGGGAGGAATCCCATACATAACATATCTGGGCTGCAGTTTTCTTCAACATAAAATACCAGTAACTTTTTCACCCAAAGAGCTGTGGGGATGATGAAGTGAGCTATGTCTTTAGGTCATACAGCAAGTGCCTTGCTCATAATAAAGGCTCAATAAATGTTAGTTTCCTTTCTTCTCATCTGTCCCCAGCCTGTGCATGTCCCTTATCTAACTCTTCCTGTCGTTAGCTGCCAGACTAGGGATGGTGAACATCTGGCGCTTAGCACCCCAAACTCTCACCAGGGCCATGGCGGGCATTGCTAATCTACCCTAATCTGTCCCTACTGTGGTATGGTAGGCAGAATGATGGCCCCCTAAAGTTGTCCACACCCTATACTTCGAAATCGTACATATGTTATGTGCCATGGTAAAAGGACTTTGCAGATGTGATTAACTTAAGATTAACTTAAGGGTCTTGCAATAGGGACATGATGCTGGGTTATCTGGGGGAGGGGTGCCCAGTGTAACTGCAGAGGTCCCTAAGTTGCGAGAGGAAAGCAGGGGAGCCGGTGTTGGAGAGATGCAGGGGGAGGAGGCCTGGCCTGGCCACCGCTGGCTTTGGAGATGGAGGAAGGGGCCACCCACAAGGAATATGATCGGCTTCTAGAATCGGAAAAGGGCAAGGAAATGGGTTCTCCCCAGAGCCTCCAGAAGGATTGCAGCCTCCCTGACATCTCTGTTGTAGCCCAGTGAGACCTGTGTTGGACTTTTGACCCCCAGAGTGGGAAGAGAATAAATTTATGGTGTTTTGAGCCATCAAACTTCTGTAATTTATTAAAGCAGCAATAGGACACTAATACACCCATCATATTTCCCCATCATAATGTACTTGGCCTGAGAATTCTTTTCAATATAGTGCTCTAGGCAGTCACCATGGGGGAATACCAGATGTGACCTTTAGTCAAGGCCCCACCTGGGCCATACAGTGGCTCATCTCGAGGTGCTCTGGGCAGAGCCTGCCCTTGCCCGATGGCCATCTGTCCTGATTTGGGGTATTTCAGGTCCTGCCTCTGCTGCCTACTTTCACCATAGCTTGAAACCCAACAAGCTGAGGTCCACAGCCCAGCCGGCTCTAGGCCTCTTCCTGCATGCTCAGACCCCTTGTTGGCCCTAGAAACCAGACCACCCTTTTCCAGGGCTTCATTCTCAGAGTTCCAGCAAGGGACTGGCTTCTGCAGTTGCCCCAGGACCCACAGCTGGAGGATCCCCTGAGCCAAAGAGCCCACATGAATGGCTGGATCAGAAGGAATGGAAGCCCACAGCCTGCCTCCCAGCTCCCACTTCCCTCAGCTTCAGTACAAAGGCCTTCACCACAAGGGGTGATATGAGATGCATAAATTCATATCCACTGGCCTGTGGCCACTGTGAGAACAAAGGCTTCTTACAGCAACACCCATCACCGAGGAATGCTTCCTATGGAGGAACAAAGAGAAAATAGAGACGTTTTCCTTCTGCTTGGGAATGTGGAGGAGCTACAGACAAGGACAAGGCTCCCAGGGGATGGGCACCAAAGGGGACAAAATAATGACTTATAATTCAAAATGCCATGCGGTCAAACATCTTTACCCCAGCATCCATTTCCGGAGTTCACCCCCGCTTCCACACACATCCTTCTGCTGTGTGCAAACACCACCCCGTCTAGGACAATCCAACCCACAGAGAGACAGCCATGTGTACGTGTGTGTGTGTGTGCACCACCCAATACACCAATTCATGGGTATATGTGCACGCCTGCAACCCCAGGCATCAACATGCTCATCCCATATACGGAGGCATCACAGTGCATACACACATGGTACCAATCTACCAACACTTAGACACGTAAGTGTTTAACTCCATGGAGGTGGCTAAACACCAACTTCATGGAAAGCCTGTGACTAAATATAACCAGTTGCCTAAATATAACATGCATAGTTAGAAGCACTGACACGGGCATCCTGTGGCATACATATAAGTGCATGTAGAGTCAACATCTCAAAACCATGGTGATCCCCACTTCATGCACACACCCAAGGCCCACACCGATTGGGCAGCCAAGCAGAATGCAACCTGGCACACAGTCTCCAAATGTCTTCACGAAAAGAAGCAAAAGCCAAGTAAATAGAAGCAGAGGCCTTTGGTGGTTTTGTTTCTGCTACAGGACTGCCACCTGACTCGAGGGGCTGAGTGCTGTAAGCTGCCCCCTCTCGCAGCAGGCAGCCCTGCGAGTGAACATAGGGTGCGTGCACGCTGACAGCGTTGTAATCATTTCCCAGGGCCTTAGGTGCCCACATTAGCGCGTGTATGCGCGCGCACACACACGCACCCCTGACTGTTTGCAGCTGCCTTTTCTTTTAAAATCTCTCAAATGATACACTTTGCAATCCAGCCCCCCTCCTGTTTGGCTGGGCTAAACTATTTTGGGAATTGGCACAGATGCTGAGAGCAAAGATATTATTCGGAGATGCTCAACAGAGATCAAAGCTGCTTAATCAAAGCTGTGGACTCAGTGCACAGCGCCTTGGCGCAACCGCAGCCCAGGTGGAGAGGAAGAAAGCGAAATAGATGATGTAGGAGACAGGCAGAACCCAGTAGTGCAACCCCACATCCAGCAAGAATGGAGCCATCAGACTCAGGGAGGAACTCCTGAGGTCATCTAAGTCCCAAGCTTCCCTCACGCTCCATGGAAGTCTGTTCAAAACAGCCCAGAAAGAGAATCTCTCTGCTGAAAATGCCCCTCAGGGAGGAAGATTTCCTAACATTGTGTTGAGCAATTCTTACACTTAGGAAAGGATTTTGCCTCCTGGTGCAGGTCTGATGAAACACTCTAGGACTCACATGGACTACGGCTCCCTCCCTGGAGTGTTACTGGGTGGGGCTGGCTGACACATGAAGGGTAGGTGCAGATGGGGAAGTCATTGTGGGCCCAACCCAGTGTGAACGTGGGGACAGGGGGAGCTCAGAGGAATTCCTTGTGGCTAACATTCCTCACCAAAGGTATTCCACTGAAAGAACCCCATTTCCTGACCACCCCGCATAATCAGAAAGCGGCCATTCATTAATTTATGAATTCAACAATGTTTGTTAGTACCTACTATTTGCCAAGCTCTGCTCTAGCTGGGTAAACAGCATGAGCAAGACAACGTCTGTGCCCCTAGGGAGCTTACAATTCTAGATGGAAATGGGAGGGATGAATAGGGGATGCAGGTCAGGTTATAGGTAATTAAAAACTATATTTCAAGTTGTTCTAAGTGCTGGGAAGAAAATAGACAACGTGCTATAAAAGACAGAGAGAGTAAGGAGAGGCTGTGGGGACTGGGGACGGAAGGCTTGTGTTCATCTAGATAGGGTGACCACAGAAGCCTCTTGAGGAGTGACATTTGGGGCGAAACCTGAAGGATGAGAATGAATCAGCCATGTGAAGAGTGTTCCAGACAGAGGGGACAGCAAGTGCAGACAATGGAAGGTGGTGAGAACTCGCTGTGGGTGAGGCAGGCCAGTGTGGCTGCACATCTCAAGCAAAAGGGGATGGAAGGAAGTGAGACCGGCCAGTGGGCTCAGGCCAGCTCAGGATAGACCTTGTAGGTCATATACCCTTCTTCCAAGAGTCTTAACTCATGGACCACTGTTTAAAAAAAAAAAAAAAAGGACAAGATAAGCAGAGAGAGCAAAGAGTACAGCAGGTGCTGGGTTGGAAATAATGGTCACTTGGACTAGGGTAGTGGCAGTGGAGGTGAAGAGAAGTGAGTGGATTTGAGATTCATTTGTAAGTAGAAGGATGGATTTGCTGATGGATTGAATGTGGAGGGTGAGGGGACTGGAAAATGCCATCATCAGCCAACACAAAAGCAAACTGCCTAGAATCAAAAGTCCCAGCCTGAGAGGGACCTTTGAAGTCACTTCTCATCCAGAGTTGAAATTTACCTTTGTCCCTACCAGGAGGTCATCAGCCCCTGTGTCCATGGACAGCTTCAGGACCGGCTTACCCATGGCCTGATAGATACCAATGATCCCTGGAGAGCCTTCCTATTGTGGTGCTGGATTCTGCCTCTCCAAAACACCCATCTCTTGGTCCTTGTGATGGTCCTTTCTTGGGACCATGAGGAAATCATGAGCTTCCTTCCATAGAGGGGACTTTGGATGACTGTGGACAGTGCTAATGGTATCCTGGTCATCTTTTCTCCAGGCCAAATATCCCTGGTGTCTTCCCAATTGCTCAGGGCCACTCCTGGCTTGACATCAGTGCCACAATGTCCCTTCACAATGTGATGCTCAGGTGTGGCTCTTGGACTTCAACATACGAGGTTCAGAGAATCCCCAAAGGACCAGAAGCCAAGATATCATCTTTGCCGAGCCCTACATTTGCATCCCTTAGCTCATGACCCAGCCATTTTGCCCAGAAAACTGGGCTGGCTTACCCCTGTTCCTCTAGCATTACCTTTCTGCTCACAGAACTACCTTTTTGTCCTAAAATGTTCTCTTAGGCCCAGGGGTGGGATAACACAATCCAGAGCTGTGTTTCTCAAAGCAGGCCCTGACATGATAGTCCCATAAGATACTGCATGAGAAAAGGGATCTTCAGGTGCATAAGTCCTGGCAATGCTGTGTATTATAAAATATCTACACTAATAAAAGAGAAAAATGGTAATTGGCATACGGCGATACCGTTTTCATTGGCTAATCAGGGCTATATGCAAATTAACTGCCAACTAAGATTGGCAGTTAACTGCCAACAAGATGGCGGCTAATTTGCATATGTAGGCACAATGCAGGGAGGCGAAAGGGAAAGCAGGAAGAAGCCCCCTGCCACTGACAGTGATCTGAAACCCAGGGGGGAGCTAAGAGCTGGGGGGCAGGGCAAAGGCAGCCCTGGGGCCGCCTTTGCCCTGCCCCCCAGCCATGATCAGAGAATCAGGCACCTTTGCCGCCCTGGCCAGTGATAGCAGGAAGTAGGGGTGGAGCCAGCGATGGGAGCTGGGCACGGTCGAAGCTGGCAGTCCCAGGAGCTAGGGGTCCCTTGCCTGGGCCTAAAGCGAAGCCCACGATCGCGACACCCCCCGCTGCCACTGCAGGTCCCCGCTGCCCGGGCCGGACGCCTAGGCCAGAGGCGTTAGGCCTGGGCAGGGGCGGAGCCTGCAACCGCGGGGAGCTGGGGGTCCCCTGCCCAGGCATGACACCTCTGCCGGAGGCCTCAGGCCTGGTCAAGGGGCCGATCCGGTGATTGGTGATCGGAGGGTGATGAGGGTCAACTCCTCTGGCCAAGGCATCAGGCCTGGGCGGGGGGCGGAGCCGGGGATTGGGGGGATATGATGGTCCTCTTGCCCAGGCCTGAAGCCTGGGTCAGAGGCGTCAGGCTTGGGGGGGGGGTGGAGCAAGCGATCAGAGGGAGATGGGGGTCCCCTGCCCAGGCATGATTCCTGGGCCAGAGGCCTCAGGCCTGGGCGGGGGCCAGAGCCAGTGATCGGGGGGAGATGGAGGTCCCCTGTCCAAGCCTGACACCTCTGGCGGAGGCGTCAGGCCTGGGCAAGGGGCCGATCAGGCGATCGGAGGGTGATGGGGGTCAACGCCTGAGGGCTCCCAGTATGTGAGAGGGGGCAGGCTGGGCTGAGGGACACTCTTCCCCGCCCCCCCCCCCCCCCCCGCCCCACACACACCCAGTGCACGAATTTTGTGCACCGGGCCCCTAGTATATTTATAAAAAAGAATTGTTCATGAAACTTGTGTCTGTTATGAATGTTATGTGTGCACGAGGTTATGATAAGATGGTTGAGTACTAGATTATGATGAAAAATAAATTTATTACTGTGGATTGTGGTGCAAAAGTTTGAAAATAACTAGCCTAGTACTATTATATGCATTTATTTAGATACACATTACAGATAGATATATAATGCATATGTACATGTGTGTATATTCTATACTATACTATGACCTTCTCTTGGAGTTTCACAATGGACATGAGCAAGCTCTGACGGTCCTGCAGGAAAGACACCATTCAGCCTGGCTGACTAATACATTACCTAAACTTATGGACCGAAGCAACCTTTCTTCCTGGAACTCCTACAGTAGCTCTGCTTTGGGAAATGCCATTCCAGTTGACCAAGTTACGAGAAGGGTAACTGAAGCCCCAAGTCCCATTTTGCTTGAACCATTTAGAAGTTTTAAAGCCCAAATGGTGTTTTTGAATTCAATTACCTGCTTAATGGGTTCTTTCTTTCCTTATTGGCACTTACAGCCTGGCTTCATTTACCTGCACACACAGATTATGTCTAGTGAGCCGGAGACCATTCGTTGTCTCTCCTCCTTCCCCGCAAGCAGCCCGGCTGAATTCAAATAAGTCATCCCATGGCTGTCAACCAGGTCTTAGGTGGGACTGAATGTTTGCTTCCTGTTGCCTAGTCATAGGAGGGAATTCCGACAGTTGGGGACTTTTCCCACGATTTCACCACTTCTGGCTCCATCTCCCTGATCACACACAAGGCTGGTCAGTGCGGGGTCACCTGGCACCCCTGGGACAGGTGGAGGAGGGTGGCAGTGGGAGAACACTCTGCCATGGGCCCGTGATACACCCAGGAAGTCGCTGTCCTCTGAGCCTCCATTTCCCTACTGGAGACACTGAGATCCCTGTCCTGTGATGGGTTCACTTTTGCCGCCTTCACGTCAACAGGCCTGAGGTGGTCAGTTTCCCAGAGAATCAACCTAAAAATACAGCAACGGAAAATGTCCTCCCCACACATATCCTTATTCAAAACTGGAAAACTTCTTGAAATAAGTACTTCCTTTGTTGATAAAATATCTAGGAATATTTTGCCATTCTACGTAGGATGCCAGTCCTAATGTGCACTGTGGAAGGGCTGGTTACAAATAGCAATGGTGGTGAAGGAAGGACTTCAGGGGCCTCACGTGGCACTGAGCATGTGGTGCCCTCATGTGGGGCCACTCGCAAAGGCTCTGGCCATTTCATAGAACACTCGGTGACCAAACCCTCCACAAAGCAGTGAATCTACTTTATCTTCTATTTCGTGCAACAATGCTGAACGGGGGCTGCGTCAGGGCATACTGTTTGCACAACATTCTAGGCCAGTGGTCAGCAAACTCATTAGTCAACAGAGCCAAATATCAACGGTACAACGATTGAAATTTCTTTTGAGAGCCAAATTTTTTAAACTTAAACTATATAGGTAGGTACATTGTTTTTAACTTAATTAGGGTACTCCTAAGGCTTAGGAAGAGCCACACTCAAGGGGCCAAAGAGCCGCATGTGGCTCGCGAGCCGCAGTTTGCTGACCACGGTTCTAGGCAGAGTGAGCCATCCTTCTCCGGGAGTAGTGGGCTCTTCCAGAAACCCACCCGATCAGGCCGGCCTTGTAAGCAGGCCTTTCTAAGGGCAGCAGCCTCAGCCAGTTATGTTAATGCTTTTCTGCACAAGGGCTGATGCTCTCTCTACTTTCAGGTGAGCAACTCAGAGCTCAGAGATGCTCTCAACCACCTGTGTACATTTGGGCACATTGTTAATTTTGCTGGGCCCTCGTGAGTGTCCTTGTGGGTAAAAAGTAGGGATGATCATGGAAACTACCCTCAGTTTGTGAGGACAAATATATAATTGTATAGGCCTGCATATAAAGCATCTGGAACAGTGCCTAGTACAGAGTAAGGACTCAGTGAATGTTAGATACTATTTTATAGTATTAATGGTCCAAACCACATGGCTAGTAATTGGCAAAGTGAGGCTTCAAACTCTAGTCTGTCTTATTCTACAATATATGTCTTATTGCTTCCAGAAATTTCTGCTTTCTCAAGCCGAAAGCTTGCTGTTTTGGTTCACGTGGTGGAACACATGGCTGTGAAGGCCCCTGTATTTTACTTACTACTGTTCAGACACTGAGAGAGAAGCTGGTCTCCTCCTTTCAGAACCACCAGTGATAACTTCCCAGGGAAGAGAATGATTGGCCCAAGCTTTGTCAGGTGCTCACCCCTGGATCAATCATGTGGGCCCAAGGTATGAGATCACATAGAATTCTAGTAGCTTCTGCTGAAACCATATGGATTTGTGGAAGAGATTTCTGAAAAAGGGGGTTTGAGGCAAACAATCCTGTACATGTCCATTACTAGTTGTTTAACAATAGGCACCTCACAGGGTTATTCTGGGGATTTAATAAGATAACATATGTAGAATGTTTAGCATATAGTAAGTGTTCAATAAATGATAGCTGAGCTTACATAGTCAGAAATCTGAAATAAAAGCCAATATACTAGTCCAGGGGTGGGCAAACTTTTTGACTCGAGGACCACAATGGGTTCTTAAACTGGGCCGGAACAAAAGCATGGATGGAGTGTTTGTGTGAACTAATAGAAATTCAAAGTAAACATCATTACATGAAAGGGTACGGTCTTTTTTTTTTTTTTAGTTTTATTCATTTCAAACGGGCCGGATCCGGCCCGCGGGCCGTAGTTTGCCCACGGCTGTACTAGTCTATCCTGAGAAGGCACCTGGAAACTCACAAAACTCCCTGTAGCTACAAATGACCCCATTCGACCTTGGGGGGGTCAGCACTGGCAGGATGGGTTGGGAGGGAAAGTTGTCAGGGGTTCCCAAACATGGAGGCAAACTGTGGGTGAAGAGAGCTGTGCAGAGGCTGAAAGTGGAAGCAAGCCCAGTAGCCAGGGGACACAGAGACTAGAGGTTGGGCCAGGTAGAAGTTTCTGGCCCTTCATGTGACTAGGACACCAAACCCCAACTCATGAATGGAGCAGGAAAAAAAGGGAGGGGGGCAGAGGTGCTTTGACTGGCTGCTTCATAGAAGCCTTCACTTAGAACGAATGGGCTACACTGTGGCCCAGCTAAACACACTCAGCTTCCAGCATTGAAGCTCCCTTCATTTAAGAAGAAGCTCATTATCACATTTTATGAGGTGTGGGTCTATACTAAGTGGATCTGAACCGATCGGGTCTTGTATATTAACCTAGAAGGTGTGAGGCAGCCTGACGTCCCAGCACCTTAAGAGTAAGTGAAAGACAACATAAAGAGTGCAGAACTCAGTACCTCAGAGTCCAAGAAAAGAACTGCCTGCAGGGACTTGAATCTCTTCTCTCTTCTAGTGTGAAGCAAGTTGGCAGCTTTCTGGGCTCAAGACCTGTGGCCAGCAGCCCCTTCCTGGGTGATCTGCCCCTGAGTTACAGGTGGGACCTTCTGGAAGGTGGTGAGCATAGAGAGCCACACACCCAGAGCCCCTTTCCAAGGGTAGGGGAACCTCCAGCTTCCCACTGATGCTCAGGGGCAAGTCCTTGCTTCTCTAGGGCAAGAAAATGGTACCAAGAAACAGACGTGGAAAATAAAGTAGGACAAAAAAAAAAAAGACACAGTTGTTCAAAGAACATCACAAACATCTCTGATTTCTCCAAAAGCTAGCAAATGCACTGACCATGCCTGCTGACCAGCTCCCTCACAGATGAGAGTCGGGCTTGTGGAAACAGTGCTTAAATTAGCTGCTCGGGTATTGACTGTCCTTTCAGGGGCATGAGTTTCAATTAGCCATTGAACTAGACATGGACCCAAAGGCTATAATAGGTTTGCTGCAATGCAGACCCCAAATAATGACCCAAACTGCCTCATCAGACCACTTTCAATGCCCCCTCCCTTTCAATCTCCAATGCTCACCTGTCCTTAAAGTAAAATGGTCTGGGTTAGAAGAATACTTTTCTGACTGGTTCCACCGCCTCCCGTCTCTCACCCTCAAATCCATCCTCCACACTGCAGCTGGAGTAATTGGTCTGAAAAGCAAATCTGATTGTCACGTCCCCGCTTCAAATTTTCTGGTGATTCTGCACTACTTTCAGGATGAAATCCAGAAAGTGTGGCTTATTTCAGCTGGATGCTCCGCTCTTGCCTACCAGTACAACCACATGAATCACCCTCCATCGCATCACTTTGGTCCCAACTTTCCCCACCTCATAGAAATTTTTCACACAGGTCGACGGAAATACTGCTATGTACTCACCAAAAGCCACTTCACTTTCCTCCGGGGGACCTGGCAGAAGTGTCAGATTTGGAGGCTCTACAGGATGGCAGTC
The DNA here is from genome assembly GCF_964212035.1 of Myotis nattereri. Taxonomy (NCBI): domain Eukaryota; kingdom Metazoa; phylum Chordata; class Mammalia; order Chiroptera; family Vespertilionidae; genus Myotis; species Myotis nattereri. The sequence continues at coordinate 28,984,137 of NC_138084.1, forward strand.
ATAAATGGGAGGTGCCTGGGGCCCCGAGTCACTGCATGGAAGAGAACCACCCAGGTGGGAACACCAGTGCTGGACCATCGCATGAGCAAGAAACATACTTTTATTGTTCAGAATCACTGATACTTTGGGGACATTTGTTAGAGAAGTTGGCGAATTCTAACCAACACATGGGTGTGTTCTCTTAGCCAACAGGCCTGTGCAATGTGCTCTCTCTCCCTACATCTTTCCCTTTATTTTATGCTTAGAAAATACCTAATTATCCTTCAGTACTCTGACATCACCTCTTCTGAGAAGCCCACCTTGGTTCTCCAGACTGAGTTAGGAAGGAGCCTCATCTCTAGAGTGTCCCAGAATCCTGTACTTTTCTTCTGTCAACGTACCTCTCTCCATTTGCCCACCTCTTCCAGTTACTAGACTGTGTGGACAGGGACTGTCCCATTCATCTCTGCACTCCCAAGGTCAGAATAGGGCTTTCCCATAGTAGAAGTTGAATAAATGTTTTTTGAATGAATAAATGGATGAATATGGATGAATAAATAGAATAAGTTAACACATAGATTTGCAAGTGGGCTATTTCTTGATAATAACCTATACATTGACCTAATGACACCTTCTACACATTGGGTGCTGGGGACAATGTTGGGGAATCTAGGGCCTGCAGCCCAGGCTATTGAGAAACCTATGTAGCAAATTTGTTGGACAGTGGATGGCATAAAAGCCAGAGCTGTGGGTTCTCTGCGTGTTATGGGTGTAGGTGAGAGAGCAAGAAAAAGTTTGGAAACCTTAGCAGGGTGAGAAAGGAACATACTTTTATTAAGCATCTACTATGTGCTAGGTGATTTAAATTTATTATTTCAGTGAGTCTATCTTTATAACAACCCTATAAGTTATCCCTATTATCCCCACTTGGCAAATAAAGAAGCAGGCTCAGAGAAGTTAAGTGACTAGCCCAAGGCCACACAGCTGGTAAGCAGCAGAGCTAGAATCCAAACCAGGCCTGGCTGTCTTCTGAGTGGGGGCTCCTCCCAATGCACCTCAGAGGACAAAGGCCAAACATACCTGGATTCTCCATGACACCCTAGACTTGCACAGCTCTGAGGCCCTCCCATCAGTCCTGGCCCCGGCAGAACGCTCAGAATGCTTCCCTGGGCAGCGGTCCGTGAACTGGGACTGAGGGGGAGGGTGAAGGGACAGGCTGCTTCCCCCTTTTTCCTCTCCCCCCGCCCCCAGCCGGGGTTCTTTCAGGCAGGCCTGATTTGCACAGCTGCCCCAGACACTGAGGAAACAAACACTGGGCTGTTGGGTCAGGTTCCCCTGATTTCTCAGACGAAGGAGCCAGACTGGAGCCAGCACATTTCTCAACGCCCAGGCAACCGCTGACCAGGCCTCCTGGGCTCTGTCTCCACTGGCAGCCATGACTGGTGCAGCCTCTTGGCAGGCTGAGCAGCCAGGCCCTGCTGGCAGGTAAGGGCCCAGGGTCCTGGATGCCAGGGACCACCCCCTCTGTCTGGGCAGACAGGGCCAGGAGCTTGGCCAGGAGCCCCAGGCCCCGGTCTAGCCTTCACTTGCCTCAACATCCTGGCAGTGGAGCAGAGGCCCCTGGATTGCTGGCAGGGAGGTCAGGAAGGGAAAAGTCCTTCTGGGATGTGGCTAGAAGGGGAGGTTAATGGGGGAGAGACTGGGAGGAGTTTGAGACCCAAAATGAGCTATCTTAGTGGCCAGCACCTTTAGAGGGGCCTCTGCTAGTCACTGATAAACAGACATAGCACATGTCCCCAAGGAGCTTGGAGTCTAGAGAGGAAGGTGGACACGGGAAACATAATCTTCTCACAGTGTCAAAGCTTCTTCGGGCTGCACTGCTTACTGCTGTGTGGCTTTGGACAAATGACAAACTCTCTGGGCCTCAGTTTCCTCATCTGTGAAGTGGGACTAATTATACCCATGTAAAGGGTTTGGATGAGAAGCATATGGGATAAAAGTGCTTAGCAAAGCACCTTGCTCATTAAAATGGTGCTTTCTAAAGGCTGTGTGGATGTGTGTCCTCCCAGTTAGAGGGAGTCTGTGCAAGTCAGGAGCTGGGCTTATCTTTCTTTTATAGCACCATGGTTTCTAGCCTGGAGCTCAGCAGTTAGTGTCCTAAGTAAGAAAGAGGTTGAATGCATATCCTGATGGGACAGAAGCAACCGCCCTCTATAATAACTCCCGTATGTCAGTCTCTCCCTATTGGGCTTCTTCTAGGAATCAGCCTCTTTGAACTGACCACGATGAAAACCACAAAAGAGGCAACGGCAGGCAGGACGAGGTTGGCCAGCGTAATAATCTCCTAATAACGAGCCTGGGTAATCTAAACTTGATAAGAGTTCCTTGAATAATCAAGGACAGACGGCAATTGTGAGAATAACTCCTATCTTGGTTTGCAAAGCTCTACCGCACACATTATTTCATCCGGGGAGCCCAATAAATATGTGTTGATGGAATCTTACACCCGCCTCGTGATACAAGGTATTGGGGTCCTAATTTAACTGATAAGGAAGCCGAGCCTCAGAGAGGTACGTGACATTGCTGGGAAAAGATGGGTCCTGTTTGAGGCTACCTGTAGTGTCCTTTGCACCACACATCTTTTCTATAATAGATGGTAAATGGGGGTATTCAGTCACTGACACCCTCCCCGCATAACCACCCCGAGCCAGAAAGGAAATCCAACCAACCCAGCTGCTCTCAGTGTGCTGGTCTGGGAGATGGGTCTTTGAAGAAACAAGTAAAAGCTATCCCTGCACCCAGTGCCCTGCCCACCAACAGGCATGTTCCCTGGTGGGTGTGGAAAGATGAGAAGGGGGCAATTGGCATGCCTGGAATGCAAACAAACAATGAAGCTGGTGAGAGATTGGCTCAGGTCTCTCTTGCTGATGATGGAGGGTGTGTATAATATGGAAATAAAAATTACACAACTGAGCTGTCTCCTGGGAAGGCAATGGCTAATTAGATGTCTCACAGCACACAGGCTCCTAATCACAGAGCAATCCTCACCCTCGGATTGCAAACCTCAGCCATGAGCTAGGCATGACGCCCGGAGAGGCAGCCGTCTCCTGGGACTCGGGCAGTCACCACCGCCAGCACTCAGAGGGCGCCTTCCAGGTGGCAGGCTCTGGGCTGAGGGTTTGCATTCTCAGTCCTTGAATACAAGTCTCCCCTTAAACCCTGAGAGTGGAGTGCTGAGTGTCCTCATTACTAGATGTGGGAGCAGAGGTAAAGGGACCACCCTAGTCTTGATGGGGAGGTGAAAGGTGGTCGGTGACTCTAGAAAAAACAAACAAACAAAAAAGGCAGCCCTAAATCCATAGAGAAATAATTGTTTTTGCTTTCTCCTCACCTGGGAATTTTATGGAGTGAAACAGAAGACCAATCCTTGCTTCTTAGAGCTAAAAAGGCCCTCAGACAAGATCCAGGCCAGCGTTTTGCAAACATTTTCTTTTTTAAGCAACAGGACCCTTTGTTGAAATGGAATCTTGTGTGAAACCATGGTAGATAAAATGGAGCCAGGAGGAGCTGTCCTGGTAGGTGTGGGCACCCCATCCATCAGCCTTCTTCCTTTCTTGCTCTCACCACCACATCCTCCTGGAACCCTAGGGTTCCTTGGAACCCAGTTTGAAAACCACTGTCTGTATTCTACTTGCACATGAAGAAACAGAGAACTAGAGAAGCTCAATGATCTGTCCACCTGTTTGAAAAAGCCAATGAAGGGGAGAGGCAGACCACAAATCAGGCTTCCTATTATTATTATTTTTTATCTGTATTATTTGTTTGTTTGTTAAAAATATATTTTATATTAATTTCAGAGAAGAAGAGAGAGGGAGAGAGAGATAGAAACACCAACCATGAGAGAGAATTGATCAGCTGCCTCCTGCACGCCCCCCACTGGGGATTGAGCCCACAACTTGGGCATGTGCCCTTGACCGGAATCAAACCTGGGACCCTTCAGTCCGCAGGCCAGCACTCTATCCAGTGAGCCAAACTGGCTAGGGCCTATTATTTGTTTATTAAAAAATAATTTGCCCAAGGATTTTTGGCTAGACCAGGCAGCCTTCACTGCTCTAAACTATGTAGATACATATAGATATAGAGGACATAGATACTAATGCTATATAGATACAGAGATAAAGATAAAATATGAAATTTATTGAGCATTCTTTGTGCCATGCTATGTAGATATATCAGGGGCCCAAATTTGGGGGAACTTGGGCCTCATTCCTCAGGCTGGGGAGACTGACAGGGGCCCCCAGGGTTGCCTCACAAACCACCGGATGGAGAATTTCAGTGAAAGTGCCCGTAACAGCGCAGGAGGAGAATAGGGTAGAAGAGTTGCCCTGGACTGGCAGGGGGGAAGGCTTAGGGGAGGGGAGGACTTGAACCACCAGAGTTAGGAGGGTTGGTGGGCCCATAACAGGGGAGGCATTGCGAGCAAAGGCTGAGAGGCAGGCAAGGGCAGGGTCAGACTTGGTGAATACACTGGAGCCTTCAGAAACTGAGGTCAGGTCAGTCTCTCACCCGGCTCCTTTCCTAACTGGATCTGTCCGTCCCACCCTATCCCCCTCCACAGCCCCACAGCCTCCAGGATCTATATGGGGGCCCAGCCTCTTCCTTTTTAGCAACTGTCCTGAAGATAGGAGGGGAGAGTGGGAGAGAGCAGGAAACAGGAAATTAATTTTCCAAGGCTGTGTGTGTGTGTGTGTGTGTGTGTGTGTGTGTGTGTGTGTGAGAGAGAGAGAGAGAGAGAGAGAGAGAGAGAGAGAGAGAGAGAGAAAGAGAGAGGGAGAGTTATGTAAGAAAAAATACCATTGACATCAAACACTGTCTGAACCTAGTTCTCTCTTTTAACGAAGGGGTATAATTCACCTCGGGGGAATTGTTTGACATAACTTTATTATTATTATTATTATTGGAAAATGCTTTATGGGCCTCTTTGGTCCCTGGTCTGGAAGGGGAAGGAGAAATAGAATGAAATTGCTCTGCCTAATTGACATTTGGGCTTTGTTCCCTGGGACCTCCAGAGGCTTGATTGGTGAAAGCTGGGGGTACACTTGGAGAAAGGGCTCCGAAATGGAGGAGGAGGAGGAGGAGGAGGAGGAGGAGGAGGAGGAGGAGGAGGAGGAGGAGGAGGAAGAGGAGGAGGAGGAGGAAGAGGAGGAGAAGGAGGAGGAGGAGGAGGAGGAGGAGGAGGAGGAGGAGGAGGAAGAGGAGGAGAAGGAGGAGGAGGAGGAGGAGGAGGAGGAGGAGGAGGAGGAGGAGGAGGAGGAAGAGGAAGAGGAGCAGGCAGAGGAGCAGGAAGAGCAGGAGGAAGAAGAGGAGGAAGATGCAACCTGAACAGAGCGGGAGGTGCACTCTATGGAGAGAGGGAGTGGCCACCCCATTTCTCGGAACACAGAGTTATTTTCTGCCTACTCATCTTTCAGCAAAAGCCTGGTGGCCTCAGAACCTGTGTCAGTGGCATTTTGGGTGAAGGTGGGCACAGGAGAGAGGACTATGGTCTCAGGTGCTTAGAGCAAGAGCAGGTCAACACTTTGGGGCGTCCACCTGGCGAGGGGGTGTTTCTCAGAGTAGCAGGGAGAGGGCATGAGCTGTCTTATTTGGATAGTATAGTAATGGATGCTGCCAAAAGGCTAAAAGGCGGGGGACTTTGTGTATAATTAAATGTATAATTACATGTGTGCACATGTTTGTGATACCCACAATTATGTGTGCGTTCATCAGTGTCAATGCCTGAGTGACTGCGGGTAAATGTGTGTGTATCTGTGAGTGTGAGTAAGGGTATGGGAAAACCGACTATCCTGGGAGTGCGTGTGCGTGTATGGGTCCCAGAATTCAGAACCTGTGGGCACATGTGCACAAATAAACAGACAAATGGTTCCTTTCCTAACGGGAATGTGTGTGGGGATATGTGAGTGTGTTCCTGAGAACACTTAGGAGTGTGTATGTGTGCCACTGAGTGTGCACAGGGCTGTGTGGATACTTGTGAATGTGTGCTACCCTATAATATGTGTGTGGACAGATGTGCCAGGGGGCGGAGGCAGACCTGGCCACCTCTGTAAGGTGTCCTCCACCCCAAGGGCCCAGCGCGGCAGGCGAGGCTCTGGGCAATGGAGAAGGGGAGTGGATGTTCCAGGTGTGCTTGTCCCAGAGCTCTGCTCCTTGCCCAGGACATTCCCACTTTCCATTCCTGCAAAGGAACATAATGTCCACTGGCTCCTCTCCTGCCTGGTGAGTCCAACTCCCCTGCTGCCTGGGGCTGCGAGGCACTTCCTGACCAGGACAAGGAGCATCCAGGGAGACAAACCCTGGGGGCAGAGTGGGAGGGAGCCAGGTCCCACAGCGACAGTGTCAGCAACAGGAGAGCCGCCCCAGGAGTGGTTCAAGTAGCCAGCATTTATCAGCATTTGCCATGCCCCGGTCCCATGCAGAGCATTTCACATACACTCACTTAAGCCTCCCTACAGCCTCGGTTGCTAGGGCTTACCATGATCTCCTTTTGGCAGACGAGGACACTGGGACTCAGATTAAGGAACTTGTTCAAGATGGCACAGTGAGTGGCAGCCTCCAGCGCCTCCCATGTAGCCCATCACCCTCAGTGCGCAGAAGCCTCCTGGGTCTCTTGGCCCCCAAATGATCGTACACAGCCCAGCCATCTTCACCTTCTTCAAACACCCCTTTGGCACCTGATGGTCTACATTGTGCCAATGTAGACTGTGCTGAACCTTTTCATGTTATATGTGGCACGTATTTTGCTTTCTACTTATTACCACAGTTCATCTCCATAACTGTATTATAAGTTATACGGTTGATGTAACTTCCATTTTACAGTCAAGGAAACTAAGAATCAGAGAGGTTAAGTCACTTTCCCAAAGATACACAGCTCATAAAGGTTGGAACCAGAATTTGAACTTTGGTCTGACTCTAAAGCCTCTGTTTTTTAATGATTGCATCATCATATTTCAGCCCTGAAATACTCCTGTGAGGGAGGAAATATTTAGCCTAGGTTCTGAGACAGGGCACAGAATTGGTAAGTAATAATTACATATGGTGTCAGATGGGTACCAGACTTATTGGGGTGAGCCTAGTTATATAACTGTCTAATCACTATGTTGTACACCTGAAACTAATGTAAAATTGTATGTCACCTTTAATTAAAAAATGAAAAAGTAATTTTCCCAAGAACACATACTAAGTAAGGAGCAGAGGCAGGATATGAACTCAGGTCTATGGGAACTTCAGTGTGCTCCTGCAGACGCACACCTGAGACTGCGTCATAAAGTGTGTGTGTGTGGAGGGGGGCGGGGTTCTATACTTTTTCTATACTTTTTCTGCAACCTCAACCTGTCAGCTCTAGCCAAAATCAGTCTCTCTCCTCCCAGTCCCAGGGAAGCCACCCTCCTCACTTAGCCCAACTCTCCCCTTCTCAGATTTCTCATGGTCCCAGAGGGCACCCAGGTACCTCCCTCAGAGCCTTATTCTCCCCAACCTGACTGGGTTTTTCAGCTCATTCTTCTTTGTGTGGCCCCATCTCCATGCCAAATCTGGGGCTCCCCATTACCACAGCTTTTCACAGGGATAGGCCCTTGTGAAAAGTAGGGACTCAGACTGTCCCCATTTCTCACCCTGATGATGAGGGTGTGTCTTGAGTGATCAGGAGCCTGACCATCTATCCATTCATCCAAAAAAATATGTATTAAACACCTACTATGTTCTAGGTACCATTCTAGGTACAAAGAATAAAACCAGACAAATGTACCTGCCCTTATGGGTCTTATCACCTAGGGGGGAGAGAAAGATAATAAATAATAAACAATATGTAAATGCAGAGTATGTTAGATGATGACTAAAAGGAAAAAACAGCATAGTTCTAAAGCCGATTGAGAGGTGACTTTCAAGCAAGACTTGAAGGAGGGAGTGAGGGAGCCATGTGGATGTCTGTGGGAAGGAAGAGTGCTCTGGGTGGGAAAATCAGCAAGTGCAAAGGCCCTGGGGTAGATGTGTGCCAGTGTGGCTGGAGTGGAGTGAGCTGGGGGAGAGTAACAGGGGAGCAGTCAGATCATGTGGAGACTTGATGGCCATTGTAAGGACTTGGACTCGGACTCGGAAGCAGTGGTTCTCAACCTTCCTAATGCCGCGACCCTTTAATACAGTTCCTCATGTTGTGGTGACCCCCAACCATAAAATTATTTTCGTTGCTACTTCATAACTGTAATTTTGCTGCTTTTATGAATTGTAATGTAAATATCTGATATGCAGGATGTATTTTCATTGTTCGCCACCCACAGGTTGGGAATTGCTGCGGGGTCTTCTTCCTCCCCTCTTCCACCCCAGATCCTTGCTTTGCTGTCTTCTTATTATTCAAATGTGGACCAAAACTGTCTCCTCAGGGAGGCCTTCCCTAGGACCACCTTGTCTAAGTGGTATTTTACACCTCACCATGCACTCTTCATCACGACCGCCACATCTCACCTTCCCATAGCACTCACTGTTCTGGAAATGAGCTAATATGGATTTTTCTGGGTTCCAATGTTTATTTTGTGCCTTCACTCATCAGGGTAGAAGTTCTTTGAGAGCATGGGGGTCTGTGTCTTTCTCATTTGGTGTGGAATCCCCTCTGCCTAGAATAGCATAGAGCATTATACAGCGAGGTGGCAAGCAGCCTGTGATACCCCCAAATGCCAGCCTGTTAACACTGTGATATACTCCAGCTCATAAGCTGTGGTCCTGTTGGGAAGGCAGGTGCCCACTTTCTGCAGAAATCCCATCCTGCCCCTCCGCCAGCTGCCACCATCCTCCTAAAATGCCTTCCTAATACCTATTAAAATTGAATATGAGGTTTAAACTCAAGTTACAAGCTAAAAGAGACCACTTGCAAACCTGAGCCCTCGTCTTCGCCCTCAACGAGATCATCAAAAAATAACTAGCTCTTTTCCTGGAAACTCATGGTATTGCCCTGCCAGTCCAGCCATAAAGCTGTTGCCTAGAGAATTCCATGGAAGAAAAGGAAACAAAAAGTAACCAAGAACCTACCAGGTGCATTACATAGATCTTTTCACCCAGGCTCACAAGCAAGTCTGCAATGTAAGGTTATTACACCTACTTTACAGAAAGGAGGCTGAGGCTCAGAAGTCTGGTAGCTGTCCCTGTCTCAGTATTACATGGTGAGCTATGGCAAAGCCAGGATTCAGACTTAGGTCTGACTGACGCCACATCCCTGTGCTAACCGGCTCCAATTCAGCACAAACATTCTTTTTTTTGGAGGACTTAGAAGAACCAAGAATTGGAAAACAAGAAAAATAAGGAATCTGTTTCAGCGGAGCTGAGGTTGGTGAGAGCAGCTCATCACTTGTGCCAGAGGAGCCTTCCTGAGCCCCACGCTGCCCAAGCAGGAACACCCAGCACCTTGGGTCCTGGCGCGGGGACAGCCCAGTCCTCCCCACCAGCCAGGGCACTTGGAGCAGCCCTGGCGTCCCACTCACCCGCCTGAGTGCCCCACAGGGAGTCTCGGGCTGCCTGCCTGCCTTCCAGACTAAACATTCCCTTCTCCCAGCTCTCCCTGCTCCACGGGGCCAGAGTGTCCTAGGAGAGTCTCAACAAGACAAGTGAAGGATAGTTTACACGTGTCTGTGGACACCCTTGGGAGAGAGGTGGGCATGTGCCCAGGCTTACAAACACACATGCACAGGGGAGTGAGCCTTTGCACACTGCTTGGGGGAGCAGGCCAGCCCAGAGATTCACAAATACCACACACACGCACCACCACCACCACCTCCACCACCACCAAAGGCAGACATTGCTATCTTTGAATCCTGGTGAGGAGAGGTGGGCCACATTATAATACTCACACACAGTACCCAGACACCACGTGCCCTGGGCTTTGGGCACAGACACGGACACCCGAATGTGGACACGTACACAGTGTGCAGGGCTGTATTTTGGAAAAATTGAAAAAATAAAAAAAATACAACCTGCCAATGTTTCCGCTATGTGCCGCTTGTAAAACTCGTGCAGCCTGGAGAGAGGCCTGCGCCCTTAGCTGTGTGTGGGCTGTCAGATAACGCGGGGAACAGTGAAAACAAACTGCTGGAAAACGGGGAGGGAGAGAGGTGCTTTGCTGACAGGGTTGGGTGGGGGCTGCATGGAGGGTGGGGTGTCCCAGCACCTGATACAGAGTCTCCAGCTGATGGGCTACAGACTCAGTTTTCTGGGAGGGAAAGCAAGCCTGCCCTGATGGTCACTTTGCTAGGAGTCCATGAAGTGAAATTTAAGCCGAATGCCTACCACTGGCACTGGCTGTGTGACAGCTGTTAGGACAAGCTCACACCCCCACACTGCCACAGGCAATGGACTCGAGTCAGCGCATTGCGGCCTTCAGTGCGGCCCCTGTTAGAGCCGATTCATTAGAGCGCTGCTTATGTCAACTATATTATTGAATATTATATATATATATATATATATATATATATATATATACATATATATATATATAAAATTATTTATAATAACAGTAACTGCAAAAATAACAACTAACACTTATTGACTATTCACCTGGTGGCAGGCACTGTCCTAAGCACTTCACATATGTTATCATATTTGATTTTTACAACAACCAATCTTACAAACGAGGAAATAGAGACACAGAGATGCTAAGCAAGTTTCCCCATATGGAATTCAAATATGAATATAAATCTACTTAGGTGATGAAAAACTATAGTTATTTTGTATCTCTCTCTCTCTCTCTCTCTCTCTCTATATATATATATATATATATAATATATAAATACATATGTAGCTATACCTATATCATATTTTTTATCTATCTACCTATCTATCTATTATCTATCTATTTTTTGTTGAGGGAAGTCAGCCAAACAGTCCAGTGGGCACCAGTGACCCTAGCTTCTCAGGGGATGAATATAAATAACCCATCCCACCCCTCAGCTTGGGGCCGGCAGCCATCTGGTGGGGCCATTGTGGCTTCTCTTTTGGTCATTATTCTGAATGTGAAGGATTGGTACAGAAGGTGGTGTAAAAGTCACCAAGGAGAGGACCGTGTTAAATGTTAAAAGTGAACATTTTTTGGTGGTCAGAGGAGTCTTTAAGCAAAAGGTCCAGAAAACAGTGAAAGTCACAGCTATGGAGCAGGCCCCTCCACTCAGCTTTTCCTCTGTACCTGGCCAGGGAGCTGGGTGCCTGGCCCCCAGCATCCAGACACGCACCCAGCATACTGAGGAGATGCGTGTTTAAAAGAGGCTAAGGTGTCAAGAGTGACCCCCAATGTAAACTATGGACTTTGGGTGATAATGTTGTGTCAATGTAGGTTTATCAGTTGTAGCAAATATGCTCCTCTGACATTGGACATTGATAGTGGGGAGGCTGTGAGCATGTGGGGACATGAAGTATATGGGAACTTTCTATACTTTCCCCTCATTTTGCTGTGAACATAAAACTGCTCTAAAAATTATTAAAGTTTATTAATGAGAGAGAGAAAAGAGGAAGAAGGAGGAGGAGGAGGAAGAGGCAGAGGAGGCAGAGGAGGAAGAGAAGGAGGAGAAGGAGGAGGAGGAGGAGGAGGAGGAGGAGCGGGGGGGGAGGGTACAAGCCACCTCCAGGTCAAGGGTTTCATCTGTGTTCTGAGCAGCCACGAGATTTCTGGGAGGTGCCTCCAGGGCCATGAGGGGCTGGGGCTGGGGCTGGAGAACAGAGGAGCAGACAGCAGGACTAGCAGGATCAAGCCCCCCGCCGCACCCCCCATCCACCCAGCCAGAGCTGTCCTGATTTTATTTACTTTATCAATCAGAATTCTGCACAAACTCCATCTGAACAAGGTTGTGCTGCCGGCCATGTTGTAAGGACCTCTGTCTCAGAGGCTCACATGTGGCAAAACCACCACCCTCCCTCTTACCTCGACAGCCCTGCGGTTTGCAAAGCCCTTTCACAAAAGGGCCCTAAAGGCAGGCAGCTCGCCTTCAGGCCACCTACACCAGGCTGGGCATGTAGAAAGTGCTCAATAATTATGTATTGCATGAACTATGACTCATTTGGGTTTTACAGCAAATCTAAGAGGTGGGCAAGGCAATTTTGGTTTTACTCATTTTACATTTATTAAGTTGCTTACAATGGGCCAGGCACTGTGCTAATCACCCTACATAAATTAACTTATTTAATCCTCATTACAAACCTTTGAGGTAAGTAATAGTATTATTAATGAAACTGGAGCCCAGGGAAGTTAACTAATTTGCTGAAGGTCATACAGCTGCAGCAGAGATTCCAAATCTGGCAGCTTGGCTCTTACCCATCATGCAAAGTTCTTTTATACCCAGTGACACCTGGGCTGGGAGAGTTGCAGGGACCCCTTCAAGTCCTGGGAAGGGTTAGTGGTGGGGCCAGGCTCAGATCCCAGGAACAGTCAGATCTCCTCCCACCTCATCCACACATGGTTACTACAGCCTGGGCAGGGCACGGGGTGGCTGGCTCCCCACCACCTAGTGAACAACAGGACACTCCCTGCCTGGGAGGCCAAGGGCAGCACTGCCCAGGAGATCCACCCACAGCCAAGGCCTATCTGATGCAGAGGTGAGGGCAGGGAGAGGAAACAGGAAGACATATTCAGAACAATAACAAAAAAGCAAGATAACAGCACCATCTCTTTTCCTAAAGCTTCCCATCTGGTCCATATGTTCAGCTCAGACACTGGATGGACCCCAGCCAGTTGTGGAATTTTGCCAGCTGGGTCCCTGTGATCTGGGAAGGGTCTGGCCTAATTCCAGAGGGAGAATCCATCTATCCCCCCATCTTCTAGAACTACAAGGAAGTGCCCATGTCCAGGAATGGTGACAGACAGACCCAGGCTTTTACCACTATATCCATCCATCCATCCATCCATCCACCCATCCTTCATCCATCCATCCATCCATCCATCCATCCATCCATCCTTCATCCATCCATCAACCCTTTTATCCATCATCTATCTATCCATCCATCCATCCAGCCATCATCCAATAATCCATCCTCCATTCATCCATCCAACCATCATCCATCCACCCATCTACCTATTCTCCTATCTGCCGGAACTACAAAGAATAAGTGCCCCCACTATTCCGTGCTTAAGCTGATGGGCCTCAGGGCTTCCTTCCTAAGGTTAAAGGCTATGTGAGAACTGGAGGTGGGTAGGCTGTGACCAAGCTCTCCAGGCTATGAGGCACTTCACTGTGAGAAGTTGTTCATGTGATGTACGTATTAGAAAGCAATAAGAGATTTCTGAGGCTTCAAAGGGAGTTTGTTTTACAGAAAGCTCAGAGCCAAAGTTGTAGACCACATCAATGTGGCATATCTGAGCCAAGGCAGGCCCCCCCACCCCTCTTTATTTTCCTCTTTACTCTAACTTCCTCGTCTACATATAGGTTATGATCTTATATTAGCTCTTATATTTTAAACCTTCTCAAATCCCTTTTGGAAGCATGTTGAATCATGAAGGGAAACAAATGATTGAGTTGAACTAATGCAGATGGAATAAAGGGATATTCACTTCAGGAACTGAGAGTTCAACTTTCTGTTACCCTTACTCATGTTCCTGGGCATGAGGCTGCTGTCAAATCGAAGGATTGACTCTTGCTGGCCAAGTGCTGGCAGCCCTTCAGGAAGCAACTCTCCAACCCGTTTAGGGGCATCTGAGGTGGGGGCCCCAGCTTCAGTGTTCTCACCTTGAGATGGGGGTTATATTAGTTCCTGGCCTACAATAACGACAGGAAGAGGCCTGGTAAGAGCTCAGTAAGGGTTAGCTGTTTATTGCTGGTGGGCTTCAGTTACCCATGACTTAAGCCAAGGGACCAGCCCACTCAGCGCCTTCTCCCTCCCTCTCAGGCTTTGAGGATAGAGAGGGAGCAGAATCTTTCAGAACACAGAGCCTCACGTGGCCAAGACAATTGTTCAACTGCACCTAGATCCTGAATGGTAACATCCCCCTAGTTAAGGCAGGGTGAGGCCTGCAGGGGTCAGGTCCTCTGCTAAACGCTCAGGGTGCACGGAAATGAAGACAGGCGCCCCGCTCCCAAAGGGCTCAGTGTCTAGCAAGGGAGACTCACCTGCAAGCCCCCAACTACAGCACCAGGAGGGACGGGCTCTCCTTTAGGCCTTTGCCGTGCTGCCCCCTCCATGGTAACACCTTTCCTTCCCTCCAGCCTCCCTTCATATTCCTCTCCTCCCCCACCTCCCCTGCAAGTCTCCCTTCACTTGTATTTCCACACACTTGTATTTCGATATCAAGTATTCTGCATTCTCCGCCTCTCCCTCCCCTCCTTTCCCTTTTCTCAGCTTTCAACTTCAACTCTAGTTCTAATTTTTATATTTGGAATTGGTTACTGTCTTTTGGCAGTAATATAAATGACTTAAAACATGCCTGCATCTTATTTTTAATTAATAAATGTCATGGTATTATCTGCTTTTATTATTATTATCATTACTAATTAGTATTATTTTTAATCCTCACCCAAGATCATACTTAAAGACATGCTTAAACAGAGAGACAGAGATAGAGACAGAGAGAAACATCGTTGTCTTCCATATGTGACCAGGTATGTGCCATGACCAGGAATGGAACTGGCAACCTTCTGGTGCATGGGATGACATGACGCTCACCAACTGAGCCATTCTGGCCTGGCAGTGTTAACTGCCTTTAAATAGGAGAACAATGGGCCTCTAGAGATGTCCACAACCTAATTCCCTGAGCCTGAGAAGATGTTACTTTACATGACAAAAGTAATTCTGCAGATTCGATTAAGTTAAGGATCTGAACATAGGGAGATTGTCCTGGATTATCCAGGTGGACCCAATGCAATCACAGGGCCTTTGGAGCTGGAAGAGAAAAGCGGAAGAGCAGGAGGAGGGAGTGTGCCGATGAAAACCAAGGTCGCAATGATGGGACTGATTGCTGGTGGGAGCGGGGTGCGTTGGGGGGCGGTAAGACGTGGGCTGTGGGAAGCCTCTAGAAACTGAAAGGACAAGCCTACAGCCTCTGGAAGCCCTACGGACACCCTGAGTTTGGACTCTGACCTCCAGAAAATAAATTTGTGTTGTTTCAAGTCACAAAGTTAGTGGTAATTTGTTACAGTAGCAGCAGGAAAAGAGAGAGAGGAAACACTTTGCCACAGGAGAGATGGTAGTTCCTAGAGTGTGCAACCGGGTTTCGTGGGAGGGAGGGTGTGTGTGTGTGTGTGTGTGTGTGTGTGTGTGTGTGATGAGACTTGCCCATATGGCAAATGGATGTCTTTTCTCCCCCAGATCATAGCTGGCACAGGACAGATTTCCTCAAAATAAATGGAGCTCTCATTTCGATGGAGCCTTTGTGTGGAGACAAGCTCGCATGTGAAGGGGGCTTGGCCGGGGCACCCCTTCCTCTGAAACACATCCGGGGCATCACTGTGTGCACGCGCTAGTAAGCCCTGCAGGGCAGTTGGCTTTGCTTTTCCTGTGCTTTCTTTTCACAGTGAATCGGCTCGTCTTCAGCTGGTGTCCTGGGTTTTGTGCAAGAGGGGGCATGAGGCAAATACGATGGGGGAGTGGAGGCCCAAGAAAGCGTCCCTATGGCATTTTACTATTTATAAACACACCTACCTTTTACAGTTCCATGTGAGTCCTACGAGAAGGACCCCATAACAGAGCCCATTTGCACTGCTGGAAGGTGGTGGGTCATAGTGGTGTGGAAAGCTGGACTGGAATCCTGGCTCCTAGCACTGTGGTCCCTAGATCTGTCGCTGTTCTTTTCCTCATCTGTAACATGAGAGGATGGGGTGGCTCTCAGTGCACAATGAGATAATGCTTTTATGTGCATGGCACAGTCCACGAAGAGAAGTAAGCCCTCGATACATGGTAGCCCTTGCATGTAGCCTCCTGATCTGGAATAAAAATAAAGGCCCTAACTGGTTTGGCTCAGGGGATAGAGCATTGGCCTGTGAGCCAAAGGGTCCCAGGTTTGATTCTGGTCAAGAGCATGTACCTTGGTTGCAGGCTCCACCCAGGCCTAGGTCCTGGTTGGGGCTCGTGCAGAAGGCAACCAATCGGTGTGTCTCTCTCACATCGATGTTTCTCTCTCTTTCCATCTCTCTTCCACTCTCTCTAAAAATCAATGGAAAATATATCCTCGGGTGAAAAAAAATAATAAAGAAATAAAGGATAATAAAGAAATAAGACAAGGTTCTGTGTTCGCTTGTCTTGTTAGAGGAATCTCTGCTGAAAGGTTTCCAAAAGGGACGAAATATTTGTTTCCTTGGTTCCCTACATGCGAGAGCTTCTCCTACCTGCTGTGGTTAAGAAGCCTGTGAACTGAGTTTCCATCCTGCTTAATGGACCTGTTTCCTTCCCATCAGTCGAGCCACACTCATTCATTACAGGCTCCGAGGCTGCTAAGGAAAAGGGCTGAGCAGTGAGTGGGGAGGTCAGCCTGCAAGGAGAAGTGCCTGTGCGTGGGCAAGTACAATCCTGTGACGGGGTAGGAAGCCGGCAGTGCTGGCTCAAGCAGCGGCCAAATACATCTAAATGTAGCCCCAGCCGTCTTCCGGCTGCAGCCTCAGATGACAGCTGCCCCAGCTCTGCTTGGAAAGGCAGTGCCTCTTCAGCTGCCCTGCCCAATGCTCATGATGGCAAAGTGAGCAGAGCCCGTCCCCATGTCTGGCCGGTCCCTGCCCTCACCTCTGCATCTGTTCCTGTGGGGACAGGCACACTGAAAGGATTCATCCCATCTGCTCTGGGCCAAGATGGCTCCCAGTTCCAAGGGTAAACACCAGGGAACTGGGAGGGAAGTCAGGACTGGGGTCACACAACCCACCCCCAGGGCCTAGCTGAGCAGAAGCTGAAGGGCTAACTGTGAAGCCAGGTCTCCTATCGAATGCAGGAGGGAGCACCACTCTCCACGGTGCCTCACCAGACCCGGAGGAACACAAGCCGAGAGGGGGCCGCTAGCCAGTGAGGAGGCAGAATGGAGCACAGCCTTGGGCAAACTCCCCGCTCCCTTCCCAGTCCTGGGACCTGGGCTGTGGTGTGAAGGGTGCACACCAGCTAGAGCCGCGCACCTCCAACGTCAGGACACAGGCTCTGAGTCCCTGGGGGATCTTGTTAAAATGCAGATCCTGAGTCAGCCGAGATTCTGGTCAAGGGCATGTACCTTGGTTAAGGGCATGGATTAGGGCCCGAGATTCTACATTTCTGTCAAGATCTCAGGCCAGGCCCACCTTTGGGATAGCAGTTAGCCTGAGAAAACATACAATAAAGGATGATAGAGAAACAAGAAGAGGGACTTGCAGGAGACCTCTCTCTGGACTCCCATGATGCTCGGGTGCTGTATCTCTAGGCAGAGGTCATTTAGTGTGTCCTTGCACCCTCATGGCCTTTGGGGTTCACACTCTGTGCTCTTCTGGAGAATGGACAGGGGCCAGGGCAGGGCTTGGAGATCTGGATTTGACTGACTCTAGGTGCCTGCTTGCAGCAGCCCTGGGAACAAAGAGGTGGAGTTGGGGCTGAGCAGAGCAGGAAGCAGTGGGGAGGGGTGGGGTGGGGAGGGGAGGGGAGGTGGGCAATGAGGAGAAAGGTGGGAGACAGAGGTGGGGTCAGAGAGGAGCTTTGGGGCCCTGACCCTGTCAGCTGTGACATCTGGGGCCAGCTGACCGCTCTGAGCCTCAGCGTCCTAATCTATAAGTAAGTATTATAACATTTTGACTTTAGAATTAGGGTGAGGATTAATAATGCAACACATGTGAAAGCATCCAGCAAATTACCTGGCCCACAATAGTAGCCAACGTCTAATACGTTTTGAAATAAATAGCAAGTAAGCAAGGTCAGCCCATGCCGGATCTTGACAGCCAAACAAAGAACGTGGCTTGTGTGGCAAGAAGCCAATCGCAAATTATTCCCAACTCTGCAATAAAGCAAGGGCCCCCGTGGCCCCCGAGAGAGAGCTGCGTAACTGCCTCTACATAATTCTGAGTGCATAAATGGAACTCAAACGGATAAAATTATAGCATTCAACCCAGTCCCGAAGGCAGACCTCTCACGAATTCCCATTAATCTGTTGCCTCTGAATGGGTGTGATTGCACAGGCCCCCGGATTTTCTGGAATAATGGGCCAGCTCTCACTCACAGACTCAGGATGAGCGGCAGGTTGGGTGGGACTGCACATTAACAGGGCTGCCCTGGGAGACAGCACAGCCCGGCCCCGGGCCTTGAACCCCCAAGGCCCCCTAAGTCTGAAATCTGATGAGGCTAAGCAAAGAAATGACCCGTTTTGCAGGGTCCTTGCTGGAAGGAAGCCTTTTGAAAGAAGCCTTGCCAGGAAGCCTGGGAGGCGGCCCCACCCTCCTCCTCCCGCCTCCCCGTCCTCACACGCTCTCTCGGACAGGCCTTCTCAGCTGAGCAGGACCTGGGCCATTTTTCATTATTTTTTTCCTTTTTAAAAATAATATTTGGAAATGGTTTGTGGCCCGGATATTTAAACATTTCCACCGAGTCACTATTTTCCCCGCCGTGTATTATTTTAAGTAGATAGAAACAAAGCCAGCACTCCACAAACAGAACCAGAGGAATTGGTAAATGCCCTTAAAGTCAGCCTAGAGGACGGATGGTCCTGTGGCCCTTGGGAGAGAGCTCCCCCTAAAAGCCAAAAGCTGCAGATGAGAGTAGGGGCTGCGGGGAGGCACAGCAGCATCTCCTCTGGGTGTTTTGTTCCTCGGGAAACACCCCCTGCCCTGTCCGCTCCCAGACCTCTCAAAATGCTAGTGGCCAGCCCGGCCGGCTGGCAGGGCTCCGTGGTTGAGTGTCGACCTATAACCAGGAGGTCACGGTTCATTTCCTGGTCAGGGAACATGCCCAGCTTGTGGACTCGATCCCCAGTCGGGGGCGTGCAGGAGGCAGCTGATTGGTGATTCTCTCTCATCACTGATGTTTCTATCTCTCTCTCCCTCTCCCTTTCTCTCTCTGAAATAAATAAAAAGATTAAAATTTAAAAAGCCAGTGATCGGCCTGCGTAGTGGTCAGGAACATGTCTGAGCTCACTCCTGGGTCTGCAACTCAGGCGCTAGAACTTGAGTAAGTCCATTCACTTCTTAGTACCTTAGTTTCAAAGGTTGTTATACCTCTGAGGTGTTTAGAACATAGCCCGGCACAAAATGAGGTTCAACAACTTCTTATGTACCAAGCCACCAATAACTAGCATGTCCCCAAACTCCGACCTCACCCGGCCCACCCCTGACCTTCCACGGTTCCTTATCTCCGTAAATGACAGCCCCATTCTTCCAGTGGCTCAGGCCCCAGACCCTGGAGTCGGGTTTTGACTCCCCTTTCTCTCTCATACTCCACAGGTAACTCATTCACAAATGCTGTCCGTTCTATGTCTAAAATATATTCGGAAGCCAGTCACTTCTCACCCCCACCACTACCGCCCAACTCTAACCAGGGCCTTTTTTTCTTGCTGGCTTTTGGAGTAGTCTCCTACTCTCCCCTCCTGGCCCCCCTCATCTCTCCTCGTCCGCCAGAGAAATCCCTTTAAAACATTTAAGTCTGATTATGTTTCTCTGCTTAAAACCTTCCAAAGGCTCTTCAACTTACTCAGAGTAGAAATCGGGTTTTCCCTGGGCCTACAAGGCCCTGCGAGCAGGCCCCACGCCCTCTCTGATGCCGTCTCATCCACTTCTCCCCCCGCGCTCACTGTTCCCCCAGCCACACTCTCCTCTTTGCTGTTCCTTGAACGTGCTGAGAACGCTCCTGCCTCAGAGCCCTTGCACTTATCTTTCCCTCTGCCTAGAACAGTGATGGTGAACCTATGACACGCATGTCAGAGGAGACACACGAACTCATTTTTTTGGTTGATTTTTCTTTGTTAAATGGCATTTAAATATATAAAATAAATATCAAAAATATAAGTCTTTGTTTTACTATGGTTGCAAATATCAAAAAAATTCTATATGTGACACGGCGCCAGAGTTAAGTTAGGGTTTTTCAAAATGCTGACACGCCGAGCTCAAAAGGTTCGCCATCACTGGCCTAGAACATTGTTCTGTAGAAATCTTAGGACTCCCTCCTTCACTTCTTCAGGCTCTGCTCAGATGTCACCTCTCCTCAGAGAGGCCTTCCTTGAACCTCAGATATAAACCTTCTCTCCCTCGTGACACCCCTTTCTCTGCTTTATTTCCATTTTTAGCTCTTACCGCCAGTTATAGTATAAATCTTTGTTTCTTCATGTTTCTTCTCTCTCTTCCTTTTAGATGTGAGCCCTACTCTAGCAGCAGCTCTGTCCCTTTTCTCCACTGCTATACTTCCAGTCTCTAGACGCATGCCTGGCACATAGTAGGAGTCCCAAGGTGTGGGCTGTGATGGGCAGGGTCAGTGGGGCCATCCAGGGGCCTTTGATAACTCGTCCACTTAGCTGACATCCAACCAGGCACTGTGCCCAGTGCCAGCTATACAGCAATGACAGATAGCAGAATTCAAAGACCAGACTAGAGCTCTTAAGAGAACAAGAATGTACTGCTGTTACAAGGACCAGGAAATAGCACATAACCAAAGAATTTGTGGAGCACTTTACAGTTTATAAAGTGCTTTCCCACAGAGCAATGATTACAAAGTCATGTGGTACAGTAGAGACATGGTGATGGCGGCTGCAGAAAGCCCGAGTGAAGGTCCCCCACCTGCCGTGGCTGCACCACCTTCAGCTCGGGACAACCGCCCTGAGCTTCCATCTCCTCGTCTATAGAATGGTGCCATGGCGAGTGCGCACTGAATACCTTATGCATGCCAGCTACTCTTGTGCTTTTATGTGTATTGACTATTTTGATCTTCAAAGCAACCCTATAAAATGAGTATGATCATTACCCCCGTTTTGCAGATGTGAAAAGAGGCGAAGTTGCCTGAGTCACACAACTGCTCAGCAGAAGAGCTGAGATTTGAACCCAGTCACTCCGGCTCCAGAGTCCGTGTTCTCAGCTGCAATGCTGTACTGCAGACAATGACCCCCCCTCAAAGGTTTGGGGAGACCAATGGCGTTAATATACCTGTCCCTGTTAGAGGTAAGTAGTAACCATTCCAGTCCACGCTCCCACACATGGTGTTAGAACAGTTGCTTTAACAGATACTGTGGCTGACCTGGCCTGACTGCTGGCCTAGCTGAGGGGTCACTCACAGACAGTGGCAGCGCCCCTCTGCCTGGGGGGCATTCTCACTCTGAGAGAAACGCTTGATCATCAAACAGGTCAGGCCAGGTGCTGGGTGCTCACTCCCAGGAGCACCCCTCAACCAACGAGGCATGTGAGCTGGTGGACAATAACCCCATCAGCGGGACAATTGTGCGGTGTGTCCCACACAGTCCCTCAGAGGGTCCCCAACGGGATCGAACCCCGCTCCCACAGTTACCCAGCCACGGGTGCACCTTTTATCGGCTTTCTCCTTGCTCTGTCTCATTCCCCACTCTTGCATAAGACTCCCTGGAATCACTCCCCAAAAAATGCTTGCATGAAACCCTCCCCTCGGGGTCTGTTCCGGAGGAGCCAAGCCAACACAGGGATGCAGATCAGTTTGGAGGGAGAGGAAAAGAAGAGATAGCAGCCGTTGAGGCTTGAGATTTTTCTAGACAGATACTAGAGGGAGAAAGCTGGAGAGAGGAGGGGCCTCCTTCCACCCCACACAGAAAGGAGGGCCCCGGTAACTGGGAAAAGGGACCAGGTCTTTCTCCTGCTGGTTCTCAAATAAGATAGCACCTCACACTTCACCTGGCACTTCAAGAACACTGGTCATCATGGGATCTGGCAAGAGCCCCCGTGGCCCTGGAGGAGATTACAGGGCATTCCTGGGACATGCCTATAGAATGAACACAAGTAAGCCCCCCTCGTCTAAATAAACTGAGGCGCAGGTTTATGAAGCAGTTTGTTTGCCCTCCCAGCCCTCCCACACGCCTCTCCTCAAAGGCCAGGCCTGTTTGCTTATTTCCTTAATCCCAAACCCTCTGCACCCTCAGAGAGCCCCTTTGTGTCCGGGATGAAATGGAGCATTTTGCCTTGTAGACACGATTCTCCCAATGAACCTGCAAACGCAGATTCACAATAACACAGCATCGTGGTTGGGGATTCAGTGAACAGGAGGTAAGAAGACCACGGGAAAGGATGAATTGAGGTCAGCAGGTTCCTGGGGCCACTTTGCAATTTCATTGGAAAGAATTCTCAGTGGGAAAGAGACCAAAGACTGCGGTGGGAGAAAGCAAATGCCTGGCTCAGCAATGTGGCTTCTTCCCTGGACAGGTGGGTCATGCGGGAAGAGGGACAGGACACATTAAGGAGGGCTGATTGCTGGCTGGTGATGAGGAAGAGAGCTTTGCCACCTCAAAATGACAGTGGCCTGAGTTGCAGCCCGTGGGCCAGGTCCAGAAGGTTTCCTGTCCATTTCATTAATCACTGAAGCTGCAGAAACACCAAGAGCCGAGGGCACCTGGGGGGAGCTGCCTCGGAGGGTCCACATGGGGAGACCCTTTGGGAAAATACCGTGGAATAGAAACTCAACACAATAATTTGAAAAAGACAATAACAAAATCTGTCCACGAAAGAATATATTAATCAGAGCAGACCTGGTTCCCTCAGAAGCAGGATTACCTTGTGGTCAAAAGCTTGGCCGTGGAGACTGAGTACCTGGGAAGGAAACCCCAGCCCTGCCACTTGGGGGCTGGGTGACCTTGAACAAAGTAGTTAACCTTTCTGTGTGCCTCAGTTTCCTCCTCTGTAAATCAGGGCTGATGATGCTAATTATATTTACTCCAGAGAGTTACCTATGAGGATTAAATGAGTAAATACAGTGGGGCCTTGACTTACGAGTTTAATTTGTTCAGAGACTGAGCTCGTTAAGGAGCTCGTTAACTGAAATTACTCTATCAACTCAATGCAAAAAATCGGCTGAGAGATAGCTGGTATCTCAAAAAACTCGTTAGTCAGGACACTCGTAAGTCAAGGCCCCACTGTACACCTGAAGCACTTAGAAAAATGTCGCCACATAAGTACCTAATACATGCTAGCTGTAATCGCTACACGGCTTCAATAGACAATAGCTCCGCCCGGCCAGCATGGCTCAGTGGTTGAATGTCGACTTATGAACCAGGTCACAGTGTGATTCCCAATCAGGGCACATGCCCGGGTTGCAGGCTTGATCCCCAGTGTGGGGTGTTCAGAAGGCAGCCGATCAATGATTCTCTCTCATCATTGATGTTTCCATCTCTCTCTCCCACTTCCTTCCCCTCTAAAATCAATAAAAATATATTAACCAAATTAGACGGTAGCTCCACGGTGCTACCATATTCTTACAGGTGTGATAGAATAAAAGTTAAAGAGGCACAGCAGCAGGAAAGCAGGTCAGACTGAAGACGAATGCCAAAGCTTGGAGACTCAGCCTGGAATAAAGCCACGGAGGGCCTTACCTGTGCACAGCTCTGCCAGAGCACAGGGGCCACTCCCTGCACCTGCCACAGTGCAGTG
Organism: Myotis nattereri; assembly: GCF_964212035.1. Taxonomy (NCBI): domain Eukaryota; kingdom Metazoa; phylum Chordata; class Mammalia; order Chiroptera; family Vespertilionidae; genus Myotis; species Myotis nattereri. The sequence goes on from NC_138084.1 coordinate 29,007,659, forward strand.
CGACCTCCGAGGTCCCTCTGGTGTCCCCAAGGCCTCTTCAGCGAAGTCGAAAGGCCCCATTAGGCTACACGTCAGAAGTGTGGCTGAGACTGGGGCTCTGCTCCCACAGAAGAAACGGCACACCCCCTCCTCACACCCAAACACAGCTCTGACATCTGGCTGTGCCTGTGGCTGCCATGGTCAGTGACTGAGGCCTGGAACCAGGGTACACGGAGGAGCATGCTCCTGGCACGGCTCACAACTGGAGGCCAGCAGCTCAGAGGTCTGAGTGGTGGGTGGTGTGTTTCAGACCCACTTATCTTGATAGCAGAACCCCATCCTCATCCTTTGCTCAAGACAAAGGGCCCAGGTTTTCTCTGCAGAGATGTTTTCCGGGGAGAAATAGTCATTGCCACCCCTCCGCTCATCTCATGCAGACACACTCGCCCCAGCTGAACCCACAGTTCTGTTTAAACATCCCTCCAGCACCCCAGAACTCCCACTTTTTCAGCGAAAAAATGCCCAACTCAATTCAGACTCCTGCAGCTTGGGAATGAAGCAGGAATTAAAACAAAGGCAAAGGGGCCCAATCAGTAATTATTTCTGAAGCAACAAGCACCTAATTGAGACGTAGTTATTAAAACCAATACTGTAGGCAGTAATTAAACTGCAGCTAACGAGGAATTCAGCACCGGGCTCTGCAGCCGCCACACTCAACTCCGGTATTCCCCTCCTCCCGGGTGGAGGGGAGAAAATAAATGCCTTCTTCATAGTCCTATGAGATATTCGTTATTCTGGAGATTTTTGCCCGGGGAAGTCAGTGTGGCCGGGCAGGGACCAGACAAGGCACAAGTGTGAGGAGCCTGGGACCCCGGAGGGGTGGGGGCGGGGTTCCAGATCGGCTGCTATCCCCCTCAGGTCGGTGACATCATGGGAACTGGCTGGGGGGTAGCCTAGTCAGTGGGAGAAGAGCTGAATTGGCTCTTTTATACATAGATTTATTGAGTGCCTCTAATGTGTTAGGAGCTCTAGAGATGCCTTTGTACACATTATTTCATTAGCAAGATGTGCCATTAGGAACTGCTTTATGGATGGGGCCAACTTGGCTCAGAGAAGAAACGTCACCTGTTGGAAGTCACCTGGCCACTGTACAGAGTGAAGCCAGGGCTGGAACACGGAGGGGGAACTGGAGGCCACTTCCTTGCAGGCAAGCTGGCTATGCGAGGCAGGTATGGAGTCAGCGGGAGCAGTGGGTATGGCTGCCTGATGAGCTTGCCAAGTTACCAAAATATTCCATGCCTCACTTTCTGCATCTGTAGAGTGGGCACAATTATGCCTATCTCGTGGGTTTGCTGTAAGGACTTCTCACCATGTTGCACATAAGCATTAAGCAGTGTTTAGTGCAATAAATATAAACATTCAATAAATGCCAGTTACAGTGATAGATGCCGCTTTGATGCTTTTGGAAGAGGCCGGAATGTTGATGAAACTCATCGTCTGAGCATGGCAGAGTTGTTGCAACAGTGGAAGTGGTGGAAGTCTCAGCAGAGTGTCTGTCCGCCTGTGTCCCTTGGGACAAACAAAGCCAGTGGGCCTGCTCTTCTCTGAGGCCACTGCCCTGGAGTCTGGGGCAGCGGGGGACTGGCCGGGCTCCCAGACAGCCTGTCTCGGGCCTGGAGCACAGAGCCGTTGCCTCACCAGCTTGTAATGAGCTGCGTCTCCATCCTGATTAGAGGCACAATCCTCACTCAGAAAGACTCAGGGGAAAGAAGTGACAGCGTCGTGGGGACAGGGCACAACCTCGCCTTCCAAGGAGGGGCTGGCCTCTGGAGAGCTGGTGACTTGCAGGTCACAGTCCAAGATGGTGTTCCTCCCCAGAGAGGAGGCTGGGCAGACCCCATGGAGCAAGTCTGGGTCAGAGCAGGAGACGGATTGGGACCCGCCCAGGCCTCTGTCTGCAAATCTGGGAGGCAGCTGCTCGGAAGCTCTGGTTTGCCAAGAAGGACAAGCAAAGGAAACCAACATTCGCTGGGCACCTTCTGGGCACCAGGCCTGATGCCAGACCTATGACATCATCACCGTCATCAACATTGTCCTGTTAAATAGAATGTGAGGGCACCATCTTTTCCAAAACTGGATTGCAGCCCATTACTGGGTTTTGAAAACAATTTAGTGGGTGAAAAATAGCATTTTAAAAATTATGCAATTTTAAAACAACCGGAAAATTTCAGAGAGCACTGCACAGAACTCAGATGAGTACCGCTCTGTAGGAGTTTCATTTCTTTAATATGTGTGTGTGAGTATTTGGGAGCTCGGTTGTCATGGGGATAGAAATCGTGCTCATTTCATAGAGTTGTTGCAGGGATAGAATGAGTTAATAGGTTAAGTGCTTAAAGTAGTGCTGCAGAGGCTGCCAGCACTTGCCCAAGTCCCTTGAAGATAGTTCCGTTTGCCTGTACCTGCCAGCAGCTTCCCAGGTCTACCTCCCTCACCCCTCTCACTCCCCCACACACTCTCTGCACGGGAATATGCTTAGCTCAAGCAGCAGCGCAGGTGAAGGGTGGCAGAATTAATGCCCCAGACACTCCTATCAGCCAATCAGAACTGGGAGATGGTGGATAAACACCACAGCCTTGAGGCTGCTCAGTGCAACTATTGGATTCAGAGACATGTCTCTCACAGCCTCTCAGAGGGTGCCCAGGGGGTTTGAGCCCCATGTGTCCATAGAAGCAGGTCCCTTCCCCATTTCTTCCCCTCTCTCACTATTTCCTGGGATCTTCTCCCAGCTACATGTCTTGTACCATATCCTTGTCTTGGTGCCTAATCTTATTTTGGAGGGATTCAACTTAAGACAAGCAGATTCTTGGCCTGGCTGGCATGGCTTAGTGGTTGAGCAACGACCTACGAACCAGGAGGTCATGGTTCAATTCCTGGTCAGGCCATATGCCCAGATTGGAGGCTGGATCCCCAGTGTGGAGCATGCAGGAGGCAGCCGATCAATGATTCTATCTCATCATTGATGTTTGTATCTCTCTCTCCCTCTCCCTTCTTCTCTGAAATCAACTAAAAAAAGAAAAAAGAAAAAAAAAGAAAAAAGAAAAGCAGATTCTGGCATAAAGTGCTCAGTAAATTATTATTTCCTGCACATTGGCTGAGTACCAGGCATAGTGCTAACACTCAGTGCCTCAACTTCCTCATCTAGTATATTGAAATAATTTTAGTTTTCTCTTCATAGGTTGGCATGAAGATTAAATGACTAATTGTGCAAACCACATATCTGACAAATCACTCATTTCTAGCATATATAAACAACTCCACATTAAAAACAATAATACTACAGGTACAGCCACTATGGAAAACAGTATTAAAGTTCCACTCTAAAGAAAATGAAGACCTAACTTGAAAGATAGCTGCACCTCCATGTTGATTCCAGCTTTATTTACGATAACCAAGATATGGAAACAACCTAAATGTCTATCGTTAAAGAAAATGTGGTACACATATACATGGAATACTACTCAGCCATAAAAAAAGAAGGGAATCTTTCCATTTGCAACAACATGAATGGACCTTCACAGGCATTATGCTGAGAAAAGTCAGAGAAAGATATATACGTATAATTTCTGTATAATTTCACTTTATATATGGAATCTAAACAAAAACAAAAATAAAAACAAAACAAAAACCAAGCTCACAGATACAGAGAACAGTTTGATGGTTGCCAGAAGTGGGGGTGGGGGATGGGTGAAATGGATGAAGGTACAAACTTCCAGTTATAAAATAAATAAGCCGCGAAGATGTAATGTATAGCATGGTGACTATCCTATATAATAAAAGGCTAATATGCAAATAGACCAAACGGCGGAATGACTGGTCGCTATGATGCTGACCACCAGGGGGCAAACGCTTGATGCAGGAGCTGTCCCCTGGTGGTCAGTGTGCTCCCAGAGGGGATGCGCTGCTCAGCCAGAAGCCGAGCTCGCGGCAGGTGAGCCCAATGGTGGTGGCGGGAGCCTCTCCCACCTCTGCGGCAGCACTAAGGATGTCCAACTGACAGTTTAGGCCCACTCCCTGTGGACATCCCCCTAGAGCTCCCAGACTGTGAGAGGGTGCAGGCCGGGCTGAAGGACCGCCCCCCCCCCCCAGTGCATGAATTTTGTGCACCAGGCCTCTATTAGTTAATAATATTGTGCTGCATATTTAAAAGTTGTTAAGAGACCATGTTTTAAAAGTTCTTATCACAAGAAAAAAAAAACATTCTGTAATTCTGCATGTTGATGGATGTTAACTAGTCTTATTATGATGATCATTTCACAATATATACAAATATTGAATCATTATGTTGTATACCTGAAACTAATGTTTTATGTTAATTATACCTCAATTAAAAAACCAAACAAAATATCCAATTAGAAAGTGGACAAATGACATGAAGAGACATTTTAACCAAGAGATTATACAGATGGCAAACAAGCATGTGAAAAGATGTTCAACATCACCAGCTATTAGGAACATGCAAAATAAGACCATGATGAGATGTCACTACACACCTATTAAAACAGATAAAATAAACAATAGTGATAACACCAAATGCTGGCGACGATGTGGAGAAACTGAATTATTCACACATTGCCCATGGGAATGTAAAGTGGTATAGCCAATGTGGAAAATAGTTGGCTCTTTCTTTAAAAAAACTAAACATGAACTAACCATCTAAATCAACAATTGCAGCCCTGGGCATTTATCTCAGAGAAATGAAGACATGTTCACATTAAAACTATACATGAATGTTTCTAGCAGCTTTATTTGCAATAGCCTCAAGCTGGAAATAACTTGGATGTCCTTCAATGGATAAACCATGATACATCCGTTCCATGGAATCTTAGTCAGCAACAACAAGTGGACAAACTCTTGACACACACAACAGCTTGAATGGATTATGCTGAGTGAAAAAATTCCAATCTTACAAGGTCACATACTGTGCCATCCCATTTAGATAACACTGTTGAAATAAAATTATGCAGATGGAAAACACATTAATGGTAGCCAGGAATTAAGGGTGGTAGAAGAGAAAGGGGTGCGTGCAACTATAAAGGGATGGCATTAGGGAGATCTTTGGGGAGATAAAATAGATCTGTATCTTGATTGTGGTGGCGGTTACACAAATCTAAACAAGTGATAAAACTATACAGAACTATATTCAGACGTCATCATGCCAGTGTCAATTTCCTGGTTTTGATACTGTACCATAACTACGTAAATGTAACCATTGGAGAAAACTGGATGTAGGCTACAAGAGATCTCTATTACTGTATAACTTCCTGCAAAACTATGATTTAAATGAGCTACTTGTAAAGAGTTTAGATCAGTGCCTAAGTGAGCAATTAATCAATGTTAGCTCTCATTATTATGATTCTATTGTCATTATTACTTCATACAAGTCATCTTCTTTAATGCTCACAATAAGCTTGTGAAAAAAGGGATTTTTTTTTTTACCTCCATTTTATAGACTGGAATACTAAGACTCAGACACATTAGATAACTTATCTAAGTTCACATATCCAGAAAGACCTAATAGTTGAAGCCAAAATCCATGAACTTCTCACATACATGCAGGTAAGAAGGCCAGTAAGATGATAATAATTATATATTATTACCAATTATAATATATAACTTGACCTCATTGAGTTTCTAACATAGTGAGGAAAGTAAGAGATTTAACTCAAATCCAAGCAGAATGTCATACATATATAAGTTCTATGCGAGCAAAGGTGAGAGAAGAGTAAAAATATTCCAACTGAGGAGACCTAGCTAGGTTTCCTGGAGGAGGTGGCATTTGGGATTGTTTTGAAGTAGGAGCTCAGTAGGAGTAAGAAGGGGTACAAGGGGGTGCAAGAAAAGGCATTCCAAGTGCAGAGAACCTGGTCATTCAGGAATGGGAGTACTTGGAGAACAGTGACAAGCCCAAGGTGGGTGAAGCAACTGTATGTGACTAAAGGCAGACACAAATGAAGGAAAAGCCAAGGGCAGTCGATGAAGATGGGCTCCGGATGACAGACTGGGGATTGAGTTCATTCTCCCAGCTTTGGTTCACTGTGTCCCCCAAAGCCAAGGAAGCCGAAAGGCCAATGTCTAAGTTAGTGATCGGCAAACTGCGGCTCACCAGCCACATGCGGCTCTTTGGCCCCTTGAGTGTGGCTCTTCCACAAAATACCGACTTCTGCACATGGTCCACAAAGTTTCAATCGCACTCGCGCCTGCCCATGGTATTTTGCGCAATGAAACTAGACATAACAAGGGGCCAGCCTTCTGTTTATACCAAAAAAGCTGGGCAGCGCTCCACCGTGGGCTCTGAGGTCCCAGGAAGCAAGGAGCTCTTCCATTTCAGGACCCCAAGGTAATGTTTTCCAGGATCCTCTCCAGGCCCAGTGCTAGCAGATCCTGGAGGCAAAACCCCTGCCTCATGTGGGGTTAGGACCTGCAACAGTTATACTGGACTTTGGGATTTTACCTGTCAATAGTAAGTCATGAACCCCATCACACTTGTACTTATCTTTCCTCCCTCTTTGCGGTCAGGATCCAGGTCTGTCTGGGTCATCGCTGAATCAGCCCCATAGAGGTGCCCATATTTAATTCCATCTGATTGATCCCATATCAATTTATTGGGCACCTCTGCTAGGGTTTGGAGGGGAAAGACCAAGATGCAGTCCCTTAGTGGAGGAGAGAGACATCCACTCATAGTGAGATGGCAGTGCAGACCATGTAGAGGCAAAAGGATGCGAAACTACCCTGGACTGTGACTGGTGGAGGCTGTCACATTTGCATAACTTACCATAACGCATGTGGAGGTGAAGCCTTCTTGATGAGACTGGGCACCTTTGATCATGGTGTCCAGAGATGGTTAATGGGGCTAAACTGAGGCACAGCTAAGCTTCCATCACAGAAAATGGATCTCAGGGCGACAGTGAGACCTGTAACATTTTGCTAATGTCTTGAGTGATCACGGAATGCAACACAACCACAACATTAGCAATGTACTAAGGAATAATACATTTCAGATCCTTGGCCAAGAGAGCAAGGCACTTTCTGCTGTCCAGCCTCCGGAGCCCTAAAGTGAATTAGTTGAAGAAACTAGATTGCAAAGATGCTAGTAGGATACTTTATGAAGTATGTCACCAGGATGTCTGTATGTAAGTGGAGATAAAAGCAGCCCCACTGAGAAAATTGTGACAAGGCTGACAGGCAGAACAACTGTGGATTAGACATGGGGTCTTAGGGAAAGGCCTATGTTGAAAATAAGTCTTGACTCAAGTTGTGGAGTAAGGAAGGTGACTTTGATGGGCAGTGGAATGAATCATCACATGTAAATTTCCTTGAACAGGAATTTCCCGACGTCACATGTGGAGGTGGTATTGGTCGACTTCGGGTCTTTGCAGTCAGGGCTGTTGCCGGAATAACTTCCTCAGCTCTCCATGCCGAACTCGGTTCCCCTTGACCAGACTGTCCCTGGGGGCCTAGCTCAGCTGATGCTTTTGGTCCTTTGGGACAACTGCTTTCAAGCTGGGTTATTAGAGCCTAGGGATTCTGTGGAGGTACCTGGGGGTCTGGGAGGGGGGTTCTGAGGGCCTGGGCTCAGGGTCCCCACCTGCTTCAGCCAGAAGAGCTCAATGTGACCTTTCTTACACATCGAAGTTCTAAATATGTTGGAAGAAAGGCTCCGTGGTTTTAGGTTTACAACCCACTAAGCTAGTTCAACACAATCAGTGTCATCATTACAATTTTTTACCCTGTGCTTTGCATGTGCCAGATACTGTTAAATCCTCACAGCAACGCTAAAAGTTAGGTACTATTATCACCCCCACTTCACATAGAAGACTTAGGGCCAGAGGTTGAGGAATTTGACCAAAGCACACAGATCATTGGTGATGAAGCTTGGCTTTAAGCCCATGCTCCTGGCTCCTGAGCCCACACAATTTTCCATTGGGAGGTACTGAGGAAGGTGAGTACCAGGGAGAGGCAGGGACTTGCCACAAGCCCCACCGTGAGCTCAGGGCTTCTCCCTCCTGACAAGCTCCTCCCACCTCTCCTTCTCCGTCCTCATATGCCTTCTAGAACCGATTTGGAGTGGCTTTAAATAGACCATCCCTTGGTTACCAAGCATCTGTGCACCCACGCTGGGAGCCGCACAGAAGGAGCTGCGATGGCTGATCGGCTTCGGGGACACCTGTTCTGAACAGAGCTATGGCTCTCTCTCAGCCTGCAGTCTCAACCCCACCCTCTGATCTAGATGATGTTGAGTGCTTTTGGCATGACATTTCAGGCCCTTCAGAGTCTGCACTCGGTCTGTCTGTCCAGCCTCACCTCACTTGCTCCTTTACTTACACTCTTGCTGTTGCAGATACACATATACCCTATTCCTTTGCCCATGATGTTCGCTCTGCTAGAATACCACTCCTGCCTTGTTAGCCTGGCATAGTCCTCTTCTGATGTCCCCTCTCTAGGGTCCTGACCTCCCTCCCAAGGCAGAATCAATCACACCCTCCCCAGACCCTCCTCCTCATAGCACACACTGCCCGGTGTTCTAACCATCGATTTCACTTCCTTGATTCAAAGACATGCCGGGGCCCCATTTTACTTTCCCCAAATCAGGACAGTTCTTACAGTCCATGCTTCTCAGTATTTCCTGTCTCCTGAAACACTGTTTTTGAATTGATAAAGTATTTGGTAATCAATGTCTTCATAGGATCCAGGAAATACAGGACTTCTCTGTCTCCCTCCAGACTGAGCCCACCGGGGTTGGGGGCCATGACCACGTGTCTGTGGACCTTCAGTGGCCAGCATAGGGATGCACGGTACTCATGGGCTGGATAGCACCCTTTGTGTCCAGGTTACCAGGGGGGCCTACAGGGCTCCAAGTTCAGGGTATCCTAGAAGCCCAGGAGATCCGCCAGCCATTGCCTGCTGCCCATTGAGTTCATGCCCTGGAGAGAAACATGGGCAAGAATAGCAGACTTCATTTCCCCATTGTGTTCGTCTACTAGGGCTGCCATAGCAAGGTACCAGAGCTGGGTGGCTGAAACAACAGAAATTTATTTTCTCACAATTCTGGAGGCTGGAAATCCAAAATCAAGGTGTCAGCTGGGTTAGTTTCTTCTGAGGCCTCTCTGCTTGGCTTGTAGGTGGCCACCTATTCCCTGTGTCCTCACACGGTCTTTCTTTTGTGTGTACATCTGTGTCCTAATCTCCTCTTCGTATAAGGGCACCTGAGTCATAATAGATTAGTGCCCACTCCAATGACCTCATTCATTTTAACTTGGTCACCTCTTTAAAGAACCTATCTCCACATACGGTCACATTCTGAGGCACTGGGAGCTAGGCCTTCAGCATATACATTTTAGGGAGAAACAATTTGGCTCATAACACCCCTTAAATATTGACCAGGCTCAGTGGGAAGCATGTCAACCTCAGATTCCAAACCACTCCACACCCCATGCTTTTCCCTCTCAGAAGAGCCACAGTAGCTGACCAGCCCCTCGCTCTTAACTTTCTTGATCTCCAAGAGAGGTTTCCAGCATTCCTCTTCTGACTGGTCTACCTCTTTCTGTCCTCACTTATTTAGTTTCCAGGTCTGATCACTTCCTTATCCAGACCTTCCAAACCAAATCTCCAATGGCAGTTTCCCACCTCTTCTCCTCTTAGAGCCTCACCCATATATAGGAAATACAGGAATCTTAGACTTGACAAGATCTCTCAAAAACATGCTCAGCACTGCTCTAAGGGCTGGGGATTCAGAGACAAAAGCAGTGATAGCCTGTGTGGTCCTAGATGTAATAGCACCCTAACTATTTAATCCTTAAAGGCTTCAGTTTTGGTACATTTCCCTTTCTGTAGCAAATACTACTAATTATCCATCAAAATTCACGTTCTCCCTTCCATAGTTTGTGGTTTTCCATGTGAATGGGCTTCCCAGCAAACTACTATAGTTCCCACCCCACTTTGCATCTGGGTGTGACCATGTGACCCTACAAAGGGAATGTAAGAAGTGATGAGAGCCATTTCTGAGCTCAAGCTTTTAAGAACGGGGTGAGCCTTTGCCACATTCTTTTTCACCTTCCATTGGCTGGATGGCAGGTTAGTTCAAGGATCTAGAGAGGATGGTGAAGGAGCCTGGGTTCCAAAATCTTTGGGTGGAAGGAAGCCACTCACAACCAGAAATGTCAACCTTGGACTAATTTGTGAATGAGAAATAAATTTCTATTGTGTCTCAGATAGTAGGGGGGTTGAGGGCATGTGCTGCGGGGTGGGAATGTTTGGGGAGAGATCAATGGGGGGGGGAAAGGAGACATTATGTAATACTTTAAACAATAAAGAATTTAAATTAAAATTAAAAAATTAAAAATAAAAGCAAAAAAAAAGAAAGAAAGGAAAATTTCTATTGTGTCTAAGACTTTGTACATTTTGGGGTCTTTTCGTTATAGAAGCCCTATGTTACCCTAATACAATTTTTAAGTAAAGTTCAGACATGTCTTTGTAGCTCTGCTGCTTCCCTTCAAAAGAGCTCTGTGATCAGGCCTCCCTCAAAGCCAGATGACTTTAGTGCAAACCATCAGAGTTTTCTATAAAAGGACTTTAAAATCCTGGTAAAATAAGCTTTCAAAATTTAAGAGAAAACTGTAAAGCTTCCCTGAGAAATTCTCAAGCACCATCTTCCTTCGCCTGGGAAATCAATCTGGGTCCAGGGCAATTTTTTAAGCAGCCAGAAACCCTTTTCTGGGTTCCAGCACCCCTGGCTGTGTCTCATGGAGGGAGCTGGCAGAGCAAGGACCACCTGGCCAAGAGAAATGAACAAGTAATGGAATCCCGGCCCCCCAGTTGGGTCAGCAGCATGAGTCAGAGTGCTGCAGAAATAAAGAAATCCCATTCATAAATTTTCCCTCACCCCAGCTTAAGAGCTTTCAAAGTCATGAAGTCTACATAAAGCCAGAAAACCTACAATTGTCCAATTAGAGGTTTTATCCAGGAAAACACACATTTTCAAAGTCACCGTTTGGTCCCCATGCCAGGACTATAGCTGGGCTGGCTTGGCGTGCTGAGAACTCTGGGTTTTATAGACTTGCCAGTTCAATGAGACAGGACAGAGGCCTTCTCAGAGCCTCTAACCCCATGGTATGGTCCTTGAGGGGCCTGGAGACACCCAAAGCTAACCATTCCTAACGTGAGAATTCAAGAAAAGCTGGAATTGGCTTACACTAGCTCACCTGGGAGGAAGTAACAACTAAGCGCTTACTATTTACTATTCTTGAGTTCCAGGTCCTGTTCTAAATACATAGCACACGTTACTGCCTTTAATCTTTAATCCTACCCTTCAAGGAAGGGCCTATTCATCCCCATCTCCCAGATGAAGAAAGTGAGGCCGGGAGAGGTCAAGCAATATGTTCAAGGTCGTATGGCTCAGCAAGTAGCAAGGTTCAAATTTGAACTCAGGCCCAGTGATTCTAAAATACTTCAACTCTACATTCTGTTGCCACTCATGACCCCAGGGCCTCCCCCTCTCTGTCTAGCCAGGCAGCTGCATTGGGAAGGACATTCAGAAGGAGGCTGCAGTCATACGTCAAGATTAGTGGGGGCTCAGCTGAAAAGTAAGGCCAATGAGAGAAGCCAGGTCTAGCGAGAGCCCGGGATGAGCCAGACACGGTGCTAGTGTTTTACTTGGATTGTCATACTATCGCCTCATCACAGTCCTGCAAAATAAATATTATTATGCCTATTTTATTAACAGGCAACTGAGGCTCAGAGAAGTGAAGACATTGCCCCAGCAGTGGCTCGAAGTGGTGGAGAGTCTGCCTGGACAGGGTCCTTGAGGCCTCCACACTCGTATGACCTTTAGGCCACCTCCTAGCTGGAGAATCATGAGTGTCCCTAAACCTCTCAGAACGGACATGGTTTCTGCAATCCTGGGGTCCACTGCTAGACCAGGAGTTGATAAATTTTTCCTGGAAAGAGCTAGAGAGTAAATATTTTAGGTTTAGGGGTCCATCCAATCTCTGCATGGCAACTGCTCAGCTCTGCAATTGTATTGTGAAAGCACGATATTGCATTCCATTCAATACTACCCTACAAGGAAGGGTCTACTTCCCCCTCATAGAAGACACATAAATGCATGCATGTGGCCAGACTTGGCCCATGGGCCCAAGTATACAGACCCATAAATCTAGGTGGTCAAAATATTCAACAAGTAAGTTCCCCTTGTGTAAGTGCTCTAAGCAAGAGGCATGGCAGGTACTCTGAGAGTTTCTTCCCCTGGAACTGGTGGTCTCAGGGGGATGGTGACTTGGACAAGGTCACGTGTTGGGGCAGGGCTATGACTAGGGTCCAGATCTCCTGAACTTCTCTGGGGGCCACCCTCTGGCACACACTGTCTCCCTGGCCATCAGGTGACCCCCAGAAGCTGAGGCCGGTCCTGCAGCCTTGCTTAGAGGTATGCAATGACACAGACCACACTCAGAGAGCCGCCCAGGGATTCTGCAAAGGCCTGGCTTAACCTCTGACTGGAGCCAAGAGGCATCCACTAGTCAATCATGGGCTCTTTCTCTGCAGCAGGGCCTGCCTCACACAGCACCTCTTAAAGAGCTGGCACAGCAGCTGCTGCAGCACGCGCGCGGCGTTAATTTATGAAAATCCCAACTTGTAAAAGCTGAGCTCGCAGGCAGAGCCAGCGGAGGCTGAGGCACGCTGCACCGGGACGCTGTGTTGCAGCCACAAAAGGAAATGTTGGCGAGGTCTTCAGAGAAGGGGTGGTTGGTGGGGCAGCGACGCTGCTGGGTTTAATAGCAGGAATAGGAGTCATTTGTCTTATTGTAAAAGAGATGTGTGTCTGGACGCAGAAAATGCTCTGGATCCTTTCTTTCCTCTCCTTGCAGGCTTGAAAAGCCCGAAGCAAAACAAAATGCTGCTGATTTCAGGCTATTTCGGGAGCCTGTCACTGATTGTTTCCGCACAGGCTGCCTTTGCAAAGAATGGTTTTAGCAAATTGAAATGGGGAATGAATGAGCATCTTGCTGCTGCTGCTACCCGCTGCCATCAGAACAGAAAGCAACTCCCAAAGACCAGGCACAGCCCGTGGTGCCAATTCTTCCCTCTCCTCAGATACCCATCCACCCCACACCTCCGGCCCACATGGTGCAGGCTGGCGCCTGGGCTAAGCTGCCCACCCTGTGCCAGGAAGCTATTTACCGAAGGAAATAACTCTGATAAAGGGATAAAAATAGCCAGCAATGATGGAAAACATTTTGCTGAGAGATCTGTTGACAAGAGAGGAAATAGAGCTGTGAAAAAGATAGGTGGTGAAGGACAGAGAGAGAAGTGGGCCGGCTGTGACCATCCTGGAGTCCAGAAGTAGCTGGTATAGAGCCCAGAGGCCAAGACAACCACATGGACAGCGAGGCCCAAATGGTCCATCTTCCCTCTCTGACGGCGGCCCCAATCCTGTGCTATGTTACCCAGCCTCAAGGCATTGAAGAGGGTGAGCCAGCAGGTCCCTCCGTGTAGGATGGGTATCTGGATGGGTTTCTGAAATTAATCGCATGAAGGAAGCAGGAGAGTGCCAGGTGGAGGCTAGCCAAGAACGTGGCTTTGGAGTTCTGCCACTTACAAACGCAGCGACCTTGGACAAGCCACTGACCCTCTCTGAGCCTCAGTGTCCTTGTGTGACGAATAAAGACTGTGTTAGACCCATGTCGTGGGGTCATAGTGATAATACCTGCATCTTATTTACCAAAGTGGAATTATTCGGGCCATTTGGCCTTTTATAAGCATAGAGTGAGGGCATTCTGTGGGCTGCGCACTGCCTGGGAACCCAGGATACCTTGAGCCTTGAAGAGCCCTCCTTGGAAATAAAGGACCAGTCCTGCTCACTCTGAAACAGCAGAAGTGAAGGGCCCAGAACACCTTTCCTGGGCCACAGGGACATTTCATCCCACTCCATGTGCCTACTATGCACTGTGTCCTGGAGAGGGAATGATAGAAAGGCTCCATCTGCCCTTTGGAAACACACCAGGCAGACAAACAGATGTATGTCATTCAACACAAACGACAGAGTGAGGTTTAAGAGGGAACCAAGGACGCTGCTGTGGGAGCATCAGGGAAGGCCTCACGGAGGAGGTGACATGAGCCAAGTCTTGGAGGATGTGCAGGAGCTGGTCAGGCAGAGAGGACAGAAAGGCATTCCCACGAGAAGGAATAAACAGCATCGTGCTTGTGAGAAAAACGACCACAGTTGGAAATGGCTGGTGCGTAAGACACAAGGGCTGATGCCATTCAACCCATTTAATAATTGGTAATGGCAAGGGACCAGTCAACAGATGCTGGCCACAGTGCTGGAGAACAGGGTCCTAGAGCCCCTCTCTGTGCCAGGACCTGCCCTATTCGCTGCTGGGCTGCTGGGAGGCCTGGGGAGCTGTGGCTGGATGGTGGGGGGCTGTGGGACAGGGGAACGTAGAGGACTAGGGGAAGCGGTACTCACCCACTGGTTAAGAGGTTCTATCAAAGTGTGCCAGCTAATGTCTGCCCCAAATGGAGGGAAGAGGGAAGGAAAATAATCCTGAGAAGGGGTCAGGGACTCCAGGGCCCACTGGACGGTGATGGGTCATTCCCGTGGGCAGAGATGCCTTTTGCCAAAACCCCTCTGTTTGTAGTCTGTTTATATGTGGATCTCCCAATCAAGATTCCATCAGGAGGAAGCATCTGAATGTGAAAAAGATGATCCCTGCCACACAGGGTCCTGATCCTCCACCCGGGTATTGCACATCTGAATTTTGCCCCCCTGACCTCTGTATTTGCCACCACACAGTGGGCGGATAGATCTTAAAGGGTTCTGAAAGCTATCCTTTCTTCTTCAATCCCATGACAACCGCTCCAGTTCTGGCTCAGCATCTCTCCCCTGGACTAGCACATCATCTCTTCACAATGAGCCATCCTCCTTCCTGTCCTGCCTCTTTCAATACATTTCCCAAGTGATGGGCACAGTGAGTTTTCAAAAATGCACATCTGATCGTGCCACTGCCCTCCTGGGTTTCAGGAGAAACTACAACTTCCTAGTATGACGCGCAAGGTCCTTCAGGACCCGCTATCTCTCTGAAATTTATCACACGTTAGCCTTCCCTGCCCTGTAAGGCAGGATGGTCCATCCAGGCAAGAGTGTGTCCAAGTCAGTGACATTAAGCAGACTCTGTACCCAGAGGCACTGGGCATTGTTATGGGCTAACTCAGATGCCCTCAAAACTCATATGTTGAAGCCTTAACTCTCAGAATGTGATTGCATAGAGATAGGTAAGTAAGTCAAAATGAGGCCCTTAGAGTGATCCCTAAGCCAATATAACTAGTGTCCTTATAAGAAGAGGAAATTAGGACACACAGAAAGACACCAGAGGCACCAGGTGAAGTGGGAGGAAGAGGGTGGCCACCTGCAAGCCAAGGAGGGAGGCCCCCGAGGAAACCTACCCTGCTGGCACCTTCATTGTGGACTTCCAGCCTCCACAATTGTGAGAAAATAAATTTCTGCTATTTAAGCCATTCAGTCTCTGGCATTCTGTTATGGCAGCCCTGGCAAACTAATGCAGGTGACAGTAAAAGCCCAGAGTGAGAGCAGTCAGCTTGTCACTTTGTCAGACTACTTTAGCCTGAGTTGTTCAGAATGTGGATTGTATACCCCCTGTGCTCTGAGTCCACTCTAAGCCAGCCGCCTTCTGCAGCAGGTAGATTTCCCCTGTGCGACAGACATGGAGATGCATGGCTCAAATCCTCCTTCACAGAAGGACCTAGTGCCCAGCTGCAAGAAGTGTGGGGCCTGCAGGCATGCTTTTCTCAGGGCAGCCCCAGCCAGTGACTGCGAAGGCAGCAGATCAGGGCCCAGCCATCTCTGTCCAGTGTGGGACCCTTCAGATGACAATCTCTGCTCGGGCCACCGTTCTCCCCTGGGCTGGCAAAGGCTCTGTCCCGACTGCCTCGCAATCAGGTGGCTCCCCCTGCACAAACTCACTCTCTGTCCTATTCTTTTTAAGGTGTTACTTCCTGGGAGACTGTTTACACCACTCACCCCATCTCAGCCTGGAGAATCCAGCCTGTAACACCCTGTGAAGCAATGCCTTTCTCTCTGGAGTGTAGACTGCTTTCTGGGAGTCAATGGGCTTGAGTTAGCTTCTAAGCCCCGTCAGTTGAGGTCAGGCTTTGGCTGCTGTAATCATGACAAGGGATATATGGAGGAGGCCTTATGGCAGCCAGTCAGGCAGGGGTATCTCCCGGGGACCCCACAACCTCAGACCCTATTTTTTTCTATCCAATGCAGCACCTGCCCCAGCACTTAGCTGATCCTCTGAGGCCCTTTCCAAACTCCTCTGAGGGTTGAGGTCTCACAGCAAAACCAGGGCAGTGTCCTCCGTACAGAGATAGGCCTGCTCCTGGTGAGTCCTCCCTGCAGCTGGCCCAGGGCTGGGCCCATCAGAGGGCTTGACAAAGAAATGATGGTGGTGCCCAGTGGGCGGCCATCAGCCAGCTCATGAGGCCATGGAAACTTTGTGATGTGCAAAAGGAAGATGCCCTTTGAAAGCAGGACAGACCAGGAGTTCAATCTACTGCATCCTAGCTCTGTGCTCTTGGTTGCAGGATTTACTGCTCTTGCCTCATCTCCCCCCTGCCCCCGTAAAAATGCAACTAAGAACCACAACCATCTGATGAGTCATCATCAGGATAAATGAAATGATTATTTCATCATATGAGTTTGGTTCTTGCATTATCAATAGGAAAAGTGTTCATTACAGTCAGGCACATAGGAGGTTCTCAATAAAAGCTAGTTCTTTCCCACTCCTCTCTTTCTTTTTCTGAGATTTCCAGGCATTGGATGTGCAAGTCTTTGCAGCAAGATAAACATATACAAGTTCATCATATTCATGTATTTACATAAATTAATAAGCAGTAATTATCTATTCAAGCAATTATCTATTGCAGCAGTTTCTAAATAATATCCCCAAAGAATCATCTCAACACATCAAAATGTTAACAATGGTTATTTCTGGGTAGCAGAATATGGATGATTTGTATTTTCTCCCCAAGTTTTCTACAATTACTACACATTATTTCTGGGCTAGGAAAATGAAAAGCAACCATGAGCAAGAAGAAAGCTGACCTACAGCACCCTGCGAAGGGAAGTCTGTCCAGTGGCCTCGGGTTCCACTGACACTCTCTTTGGTTCCAAGGGCTTGTTGAATCATCAAATTTTGGTCCCTTGGAAATAAAAGATTTTGGAGCAGACTGTGGCCAGGCTACCCAGGCTCTGTCCCAGGGTCTGATCCTTTTCCTCCTTGCTCTGTGAGGCAGGACCAGAAAGGCTGTGCTAACTTGGGGGCGGGGGGTGTAGATGCAGGGGGACCCACTCCACAAACCTCCTGGATTTGAGAGTGCGAGTGCACTCTGCCATATACTGGATGTGAAATCTGGGGCCAGCTATATAATCCTCTGAGCCTCAGCGTCATTCATCATTCCCCACATCTCAGTTGTCACTGCCTCTGAGAAGCCCTCGGGACCACCCCAGATTC
Source organism: Myotis nattereri (assembly GCF_964212035.1). Lineage (NCBI taxonomy): Eukaryota > Metazoa > Chordata > Mammalia > Chiroptera > Vespertilionidae > Myotis > Myotis nattereri. The sequence goes on from NC_138084.1 coordinate 29,025,226, forward strand.
ACATGGACACCCTTCAGTAGAGGTCACAGCCCTGTCTCTCAGCGCGATGTGTTGCAATGTTCTCCACGTGGCCTGTCCCCTGCACTAGGCTGAGGGCAACTGAAGAACTGGGAAGGACCATGCCTTGCCCACAGCCATACCCTTTGCCTCTCATGGAGCAGGGCACAGAGCGGCCCTCAGTGAGCATTTGCTGAATGAATGGCAGGCATGCTCTGGAGCCTGGTCCTCTGCCCTGGAGGAAGCCATACTGTAGTTGGAACTAGGTCTCCTCAACACAATGTACACTTGGATGCCTTAAAAGGCTGAAGAGAAATTAGGACAATAAGGAAGGAGGGAAGCATTCCCCCAGGGAGTGTCTGAGAAGTCCTCCTAGAGGAGGTAGAATTTGAGCAGATCCTGAAATGAGTAGAAGCTCCCTTTGGGGACAGAAGGAAAGGCAGGCAAGTTAGCCAGGAGCGTGTGCACGAAGGAGAAGAGGCAGGAGCAAACCCGGGCCACACACAGAGCACCTCGAATGGGAGACCAGTTGGTCTGGTTTGCATTCTGGCTGAGCAGGGGGCTAGCCAGGTTCAGGAGGAAGGGTCTGAGTTGCTTCTCACTGGGCTGGCAGGACCAGGCATGTCCCACCTGTGCTAGCCTAGCCTAGCCCAGCATTCTTTCACCTGCCCATCTGGAGGACTCAGAAATAGGGCCCTTTTGCAATTAATCACTGCCAAATCTAGTCTTCAGCAAATAATCCCCCTAATTAATTTTTTAAATATAGTTTTATTGATTTCAGAGAGGAAGGGAGAGGGAGAGAGAGATAGAAACATCAATGATGACAGAGAATCATTGATCGGCTGCCTCCTGCACACTCCCTGCTGGGGATTGAGCCCACAATCTGGGCATGTGCCCTTGACCGGAATCCACCGGGTACCCTTCAGTCCGAAGGCGGATGCTCTATTCACTGAGCCAAACCAGCTATGGCTAATCCCCCTAATTTAAACCAGCATCTGTAGGAAAGGCTGGCTTTGGCAGTGGTCCTGAGGAATATGGACATGAATAACTTACGCCAGTTATAGCAAAGGAGCTGCAGAAAAGATATCCTGGGAGCACCCAGGACCTAAAGTGCAGCCAACACTTAAAAATGAAGCCTGCTTTCCTTGTCTGGGCTGGAGCGGCAGAGCTGTGGCTTCGCTTTGGGGCCCACAGTTCCCACTAAAAACGCCAGGGACCCTAGTCCAGCTCCACTCCACCACAGGGCCTTTGCATGTGCTGCTCTTGCAGCCTGAAGCCCCTTTCCCAGTATTGGACATGGCTGGCCTCTCCTCATCTTTCAGGTCTTGGTTCAAATACTGCTTCTCTGGTGATGCTTTTCTTGGCTCCCCATTTAAAGTAATTGTACTACCCCCTCCATCACCTGCTGTTCTCTGATCCTATTTTCTGCTTTCATAGTGCTTCTTTTTCCTTATATACTTGTTTACTTCCTTTCTCCCCACCGGACTCCAGCTAGATTTAAGCTCCCTGGTAGCAGGGACCTTGTCTTGCTCACAGCTGTATTCACGGTGCCCAGCACAGTGCCTGACACTTAATAGGTACTCAATAAAAATGAATTGAAGAAAGGAAGACAAGAGAGAAGGAGGGAGGGAAGAAGGCAAGGAGAAAAGGAGAGAAGGAGACAGGCAGGGGGCTTCTGACACAATGACCACTCCAGCCACCAGGCCTACTGCCCCGGGAAGATGGCTCACTAACCATGAGCCCATAGGAAACATCCAAGGCTGGAGCATCCCCAGGGACAATGTAGGCCTGGAACTTGGTGCTTAGGGAAGGGTAGGGGGGAGGAAGGGGCCTAAGCTTTATTCAGCCAGTATAATGTGCCAGGCTTCTGCCTACTCTCCTTTTGGAGATAAGGAAACTGTCGTTCATGATGAATAAACATAAAATAGCTAACATGTATTTTATACCTGGGGTTTTACATGTTGCATATATTGTCTCATTAGTCACAGGCACAAGTTTGGGAGGCAGGCATTGATTGCTGCTAAGATTTTGCAAGCAAGAGGATTCAGGAATGTTCGGGAAACTTTCTCGATTTCACAGTGGCAGAGCCAGGATCGGAACCCAGGTCTTTCCAGCTCTTATCTAATATCTTTCTTTGACAGACAATGCCCTCCCCAGGACTGAGATGGCTGCCTTGGCCCTCCCTGCGCCCCCATCTCTCAGGGAAAGGGGTGGAGGGAGCCCTGTTCCTGGCCATGGCTCTGGGCAGACGTTTCAGACAATCCCCATCACATCCCAGGCCGCCTCTGGGGCCGGTAATGAGCCTGCCACCTCCAAGTGCTGAGAGCTGCTTGGGCCGCCCGACGCAGCGTGCATGCCAAAAGCCACCTACGCACATGGGTAGGGGAGGAGGGATGAGCCTTCTGGCCCGCAAAGCAGCCAGCCTAGAAAGAAACCACCCAGGGAGGCCTCCCCCGCAGGCCAGGGCACAGGGGAGGACCGGGGCGTCACTTTCTGTCCAGGGGGCGGGCACATCCTTGGCTCTGTCACCCGTAGGCTGTGTGACAGGTACAAGTTTCTTTGTCTCTCCGAGTCCAACTTTCCCATCCACACAGCCATCATGGAGACGGAATGAAATGACACACGTCAAGCACTGCCCCAGGCTCGTCCTGAGGGGCAGCTTGGGAACCACTGGTGTCCTGTGCTGAGCACACCTGGACCAGGTGGGTTGGAAATTCTGAGCCCAGCAAACCTCCCTCCCTCCCGCCTGTGTATTCATATGCCACAGACCTTCCCAGAGCCCGTGCCTGACCGGGTGTGCTCTGGGCACTGGAGAAAAGGCAGTGAGCAAAATGGCCCACGTCCTGACCTCAACGCCCATCCCTTTCTAGTTGGGGGGCTGGGAGGGGAGGGGCCAATCACCAAATAAAGAAATAAATAATACTGTCTGTCAGGTGAATGTGCTAAGAAGAGAAGCAAAGGTGGGAAGGAGCAGGGTGGCTGGGTTTGGGATAGGTGCCCAGGGACAAGCTCGCTGGGAAGGGACTTCTTGAGAAGAGAGGGGAAGGGAGTGATGAAGGCAGCTCCATGGTGTTGGGGGCGGGGGGGGGGGGGGGGCGGCAGGGAGGGGAGGACATCTCAGGGAGAGGAAAGGGCACTTCCCCCTGGCACCCAGGGGCGTGCCTCGGAGGGCAGAAGCCAAGGCAGAGCCCTCGCTCAATTCAAAGACCAAGCATTTCCCAAACAAGGACTCCGTAAGAAAATTAGATTTTCTAAAAATGCAATTTGTGGCCAGTTTTTCAAAAGGAACAATGTTGTCCCTGTTGGTTTGGTGGTTTGCTGTTTCTGGGAAGTTATCCTTGGCAAGGGATGCCAACATGGGTTTCCCCAGGTGATTGCACTAAATTAATATCAGCAATAAGAATAATATAATATACCGTAATAAGAACATAATACAATCCCTGTGACTTATGACGTCCCCACCATGTGCCTGGCACAGCTCTGGGAGCTTTGATGTACACTGTCACCATTTTACAGATGAGGAAACTGCGGCACAGAGCGATTGAGCCTATTAACCAAATTCACTGAGCTCATAAGTGGAAGGGCCGGGGCGGGGCGGTGGGGGGTGGGGGGGAGTCATGGCTCTGGCATGTATGTGCTGAGCAGCATGCAACTGCCTCAAGCTTTCCTGCTGTTTCCCATGAGCCATGTTGCTTCCCCGAAATGAACACTTCAGAGCTTCCTGTGTAATCTCTTGACCTGGATCAAGGCCTTTTGTTAAAGTTATAAAATCTTAAAAGGCAAATATGTTGCAGATAGACTACTACAGCAAGGGGTGACCCCAAATTCCAGTGGAGACACTAAGCAAGGAGTGTGACACGCTGGTGCCACATCCCCGAGCCTTGGTTTTTCTAGAGCTTAATCTGCAGGACTCCCCCTGTCTGCACCCCAGAAGTCGGCGAGTGTGGCTGGAAGTCCAACCCTCTGACCAGTTGGGACCAGCCCCATCATCCTGAGGCTCCCTAGGGGCCCCACGCATCAGCATAAGCCAGGTGTGCTCCAAAGGGTCGCCTCATGAACACCGACTGACACTCCTGTCACTCAGGAAAATCCATGGGTTTTAGGAGCTTTGTGCCACGAACTAGGACCAAGACCAAATGCAGTTCTTATTGTAACGCAAAAGGGGAGAGCACTCCAGGCTGAGAGCAATGCCCGAGCCACGGCAGGGGCCAGGACAGCTCCTGCATCTTGCAGGTTTATTGCCTATTTATTTATGATTTAAAATGTTTTCCTTGATTATAATACTTCACTCACAAATTTTTAAAGGGGGGGGGGGAGAGAGAGAGAGAGAGAGAGAGAGAGAGAGAGAGAGAGAGAAGAGAAATCACCCATAATTGCACCACGCAGGAATAACCATTCATTTTATGACCACACAGAGGCTGAAACCATTTGTGTTCTCTGAACCACGGGCCCAAGGATGCCTTCTTGGCATCTGAACAGCATGTGAACCAGAGCCTTGCTCCCCCCAGTGTTGCTTGTTCAACAGAAGACACGCGGGGGACCCCAGGCAGTGCATCTGAGGTGAAAGTCAATGACTCTGGCTCAACTCCATTTCTCCATAGTTCCTCTCCTTAGACTGGAATAGGACAGGGGCCTCTCCTTTGCGTTCCCAGAGTGTGTCTGGGTGGGAGGCCATGCTGGGAGGAGGCTGCAAGCCACACACTGACTTGGGCTCTGAGACCTGGCTCTGCCTGATGTGCCCCTGACCTCGGGCAAGTGCTCACCTCTCTGCCCCTCTGTTTCCCATCGGGTGACACAGGAACAGGGACCAGGCCTATCAGGGCGGCATTTCCATAAAAAGAAGTAAATGAGATCAACCATGTAGTGCTTAGCAGGTTCTGACACACAATCAATGTCCAACAAAAGATCCGATTAGGCTATGGGTCAAGTTCTGGGTCAAGTTCGCTATTGCTGCTTTACAGATCCATCCCTGCAATTCAGGCACCAGGACTCACAAACCCAATCCAGAGCTGGGCCCTGGATGCACCCACACTCCTTCCAACCCTGCCTGCTCCAACTGCCCCTCCAGTCCCCGCTCTGCCCTCCTGTCCCCTCCATGGCCCCAGACTGGCCCATGTCTAGAGTTCTCTCCAGGGTCCTGGCACTGGAGCACACTCCTACTGACCCTCTAAAGGGGGGTCTCTGGCTGAGCCCAGAGAACTTTCCGCCCCCAAGGACAGATCTCATGGCCTCCTGACTTCAGAGACTGATGCTGGAAGAAAGAGCATTGCTGTGACGTGTGCTGGCACGTGGAGGAGGGTGGGTCCAGCCAGGGAACCACGGGTGCCTGTTCTCGAGTTCACTCATTCACACTTTCATCCTCTCGAGGAGTTTATTGAGCATCTACTACGAGTCTGGCATTACATCAGTCACTGGGGTTGCTGCTAAGAAAGAGCTATTGCCCTCAGGGCTCTTGGCCGGGGTGGGAAGAGACAGAAAATGGAATAGGTAACACTATAGTGCGATCAGCGTTAGCATGGGGGGTGCAGGGAGCCCTAGCCAGGTGTGAGGTGGGGGCAGGGTGTGTGCACCGGTGTGCACAGGGATCAGCGATGGGTTTTTCAAAAGAGAGAACTTCAAGCTGAGCGTGACTGCAAGTAGGTTTCCTGAGGGTGGGTATATTTATTTTTATTTAGAGAAATAAAGTGAATAAAAGAGTCCCAGGCAGCAGGAACAGCCCATGCAAAGGCCTAAAAACAAGGAGAGTGTGGTACTTTAGAGGGGCTGAGATAATGGCAGGGCGCAGTGCAAAGGGCCACAGTTAGGTGCCTGCAATGAGCCTGGGGACTAAGTACCCCCCCCACGCCCCCCACCCCCCGCCGCTCCTGCTCACAAAGGGCCTTACAATTACAGAGAAGTGGCGAGCCCTCAACTGGGTGGCAAAAAGCTGGAACCTACATGACTTTGGGCAAGTTGTTCAACCTCCCTGAGACGTGCTGGTGGGAAAAGAGAAAAGGCGACAGAGGGGAGAACATTATAAAAATAAGTCTGCAAAGCAACGTCAGGGAACCAGGCCTTTCTTTGTCCAAACTCCATGGGGAAAGCCCCAGCTTTGCTCTCCCCAGATCACCTCGTGGGGCCCAACCTGACTCTGCCCCCCGCAGCCCTAACCTCCAGTCCTCGCCCTGGCGGGTCCCTCGCCAGCCTTACTTCTTTGCTGCAAGAAGTCCACCATCCAAAGTGAAAGGAACCAGTGGTGCTGGTTACCCTGACCCCGGCCATGGCTACAAGAAAGAGAGTAACTACGAGGCTGCCAACAGGGACATTCTGGCCTGTGACGGAGACAGAAATATTTACTCTGCTGGGATAAATATTACAGGAACAACCTTCTGTGGTCCAGTCTCTGGTCTGACGCACTTTCTGTCGCCGGAGCGGTGCTCTCGCTGTCCGCACAAAGGACAGCGGCAGAGAGTGCAGAACCCTTTCACAACACAAATAAAGGCACCTGAGTGACGCCTGGGCAATTCCGAACCACAGACCGGAGTGGACATGCATGGGTTTGAGTTAGCCCTACCTGGCCGTGCTCCCAGACCTGTCTGTGCTACTCGGGAGACCATGGACCAGTTCCCACCCCTCTCCAAGCCTCAGTTTCCCTGCATCCTAGACATAGTCAGAGCTTAGGCACATATCTGCACCATTGACTGTACAGATGAGCCCAGGATAATGCCTGGTGCTCGGTAAACATGGATGCTCTTTTTCCTGCTCTTCTTCCTCTCTACCCATGTGAACTTCCCACATGACCAGCAGCTCTGAAATGCTAGCAGCACCAAGACTGGGCCATTTGTCGCAAGCTGCCTGGTCTCCGTGTCTCCCAGGCACCGGGGGGCTGCCACCATGGCAGGAAGGAGCACGTCACTGCACCGAAAGGTGCTCACAGAACTCCTCAAGTTGATGGGTCAACGTGAGGCTTGGCCATGGTCCGCTTTTGATGAGAGAGCTCTTTACAGACCACAGCCCACTGTCCTGCTTGTAACCACTGGGAACTGAAGCGATCGCCTTAGTCAGCCCTTAGCTGGGGAGGCAGCCAGAGTCCTGAGGGATCTCAGAGCAGCAACCGCAGAGCAGCTACATCAGAATCCCCCAGAGAGGACTGGGCAAGGCCCGCCCCGCGCTCGGCACAAACGGAAGCCATGAGTTCTTTCCCTCCAGCTGCCATTGGACACGGGTCAGGCATTTGGTTAGTAGATGGACAGACATCCAGAAGGACACCGAGAGGCCTTCATAGTGCCGTGTGTGTCACACTATAGCACCTTCGAAAAGCACATCTCATTGGGGGTGCCCAAGGGTGTGTGTGCATGTGTGTGTGTGTGTGTGTGTGTGAGTGTGTGTGTGTACACAGACAGCTTATCTTAATAGTGTGTTGAAAGCAGTGAGTGCACTGAGGTAGTCACTTTAATGGCATTAATTTCTGTGAGAAAAAAAGGAAGACTGTCCGTTTATCACAGGAGTTAATATAAACTCAATTTCCGCCTATGTTGGAAAACTACAAAAGGGGTGGGCCAGGGATGGGCATCTCCAGTGATGAGAGCGGACCCTCTTCACTGTGTTCTGACTTATGGGCTCCTGGGGCAGAGCTTAGCAAGGAATCGGTGCTTTCAAGACAGGAATCCCATGCACAGCGAACATTGGGAATATGATGCATCTCTCACTAAGTGATCTTGGATTATAAGAGAAGAGGAACTTTTTCTTGTGGGACATACGGGAATTTAATAATCTGAATGACTGGGGATCAGGGGAGAGTTAATTGAAGCATTTGGAGGCTGGGTGGAATCAAGGGAAAGCATAGAGTTTGGGGTCAGACACTGGGGTTTACAAGTTTGGTTGTTGTGGGATTGAATATATGGGATATGCCTGCCATCAAGCCTGGCAATGTACTAGGCTCTCAACTGGTGGCACAGGGCATTACTATCTTTGCTCGTGAGCTGTGTGGCTCTGGGCAAGTTACCTGACCTCTCTGAGCCTCATTTCCACCTCTGCAGAATGCTCATGAGGTACAGAATAGAACACAGTAGGTGCTCAAGCAATGCTGGTGCTTTCCTTGAGTCATAGGAAATGACAACAAGGAAACTGACTCCTGAGGCAGGACCAGGGGGCGGGTTCGTGTACCCTTCTGCCCCCTCCCAACTCTCACCCTGCTCTGAGGTGAAGAGAGTTTGCTAAGTATGGTGAGCCGCCCCACACAGCTCTCCCTGGGATAGAAACAGAACACCAGGCTAGATCACAGCCTGCAGCCCTGCCAAGAGTCCCCTCAGAAAGGCACCGCAGCCGGCAGCTGCAGAGGGCCCGCGGGGGGCCAGGCTGGGTGGCGAAAATAAAACCTCCAGCTAATGAGGCGCTTTCTGAGGCCTCGGGGGACAGACGCAGCGTCATGCCAGCTCAGGTTCTCACTTTTCCATCAGCGAGAGGAAAAGCTGCACCCTGTCTTGTGAACATCCCCAGATATTCCCCTCCACAGTGGGAGGAAGATTCCAGAACAAGTGCTGATCTCAGCCTCCACCCATTCCCGAAGAGAGCCCCCTCCCTCCAGGGTGGCAGCTGACTGTGCTCTGAATGTGTGCATGCCTCCCTCTGCAGGCGGCCACTGTCACTGCACCCACCAAGACCGCTGCCACAGTGGGTGGGCCAGACTTTTCACACAAGCACATCCTCCCAGAGAGCAGCCCTGCAGGGCTGGGGACCAGCTCCTGGGGAGCCCAGGGCCCCCACCTGCCCTCTATGTGGACAGCTGCAAACAGGGACTGTCTTCAAAGAATGATGTCACAGTAGCAGCTAATGTTCATTAAGCACTTGCAAAGTGCTGAGCACCTTACCTGCCTTACCTCCCTTATTATCTCCCGATACCCTGTGAGAGAGTTATTATTCCACTAGAGGCCCAGTGCACGAATTCATCTTTCTGTCCCATGTTTCCATGCCTGTGCATTGAGCATCTGCCCCCTGGTGGTCAGTGCATGCCATAGCTACTGGTCAAATGCCAAACGGTCTAATGGTCGCTTAGGCTTTTATATATATAGATGCTACAGCCAAAAAAAAAGCGCCCAGGTGTGCAAAGTTCATACATTTGGTAACTGGCAGAGCTGGGGTTCGAACCCAGGGCAGCTTGACTCCAGAGAGCTGGGTTCCATTGCAGTGATGATTCTCAAATTTCAGGCTGCATGTGAATGACCTGGCATGCATTTCAAAGCGCAGGTACCAGGGCCTCATCCCCACAGATCTGGATTCAGTGGATACTGGGCAAAGCCCAGGCATCTGCATGTTAACAAGCCCATTGGTGAGTTCTGAGTAGTTGATCTATGGATCCTATTTCAAGATATCCTGCTGGACAGGGTCTGCATCCCCCTCCCAGAGCTCAAATACCAACCAAGGTGGTCATTTTAATTTATGGTTGTTACAGGCAGGAAAACGGACTCTGGTCTGTAAAGACCACTCTGTGTTAAGAGAGGACAAGGACTGAATTCCACCTCCAGCCTCGTGTTTCTCTGTCATATATACACAGGCGTGGATGGGGTTCCTTTCCCCTCTCTGTAAATGAGGCACTGGACTTTGTTTACACGGTCCCTTCCTTCCTAGATTCTGAGATTTTTTAGATCAAACAGTTCTGGTCAGACCGAATCCCTAGTAAAACATCTTAGAATTCCACGTTGTTGCTGATTCCACTCTGATTGTTTACCAACATCCAAGAAGGGATCTATCTGAGTTTGGGGTTGGGCATAATTTGGTTGCTGTCATGAAAAGTCTCCCCACAAAGAGGCGCTGTACTTCCTATAACGGGATGTGAGGATACATGAGACAAGAGATAACGTTTGGCACACAGCCAGAGCTTCATACATTTCAGCGGCTATGGCAATTGGCTATTTCATCTCTACAAGGATATCTGAAAAATGGGTATAATATTACCACTGCCAGGAAAAGGGTTGGAATTGTGAATGAAACGAAGCAAGAAGGCACGAGGCCATGCCCTTTGGAGGCTGGAAGCCTGCATCTCTGGGTGAGGGCAGGAGGGAAGGGGTGATTGGACTGGAGGCAAGTCAGAGACCTCAGCTCCTGTCTCCAGGAGCCACCCCCCCCCCCCCCACAGTTCCCCAGGGGTAGCAGCCTAGGGCAGTGGAGATGGCCTCTGATTAGGACATAGGAGCTTGGCCAACATGCTGAAACTCTCCTAGATCCAACAGGGTTTAGAAGGTTCAGGGCAGTGATCCCGCTGAAGGAACCAGGGCCCAAGGGGTGCAGGAAGGGCTTTAGCTACTCACAGGCTATGGAATTCAGGTTCAGGGCAAGTTAACTGAGGTCACAGGGACTCCCTCCGTTTATACCTAAATTAAACAACTTGATGAAGATGACTAAGGCATTGATGGATGCCTGGAAAAAGTAGGTGCTCATAAAATGGTCTCTGATTTTACCTTTTCCCTCCACCGAAGGGGAGACATTCTAAAGCATGAGAGCTGAGGACAGCAAAGGCAGCTTAATGGCCTTTGCTGCCGGCCTTCGTTTTCTGTGTCATGCCAAGATTCAGCCCAACGAATTCTAGGTCCAAAGGACTTCCTGATTTCCTCCAAGCAACAGATGGGCCGGGGCTAATCCCCTCTCCAGCCCCTCCCCCAGGGCCCCCCATTACTGTTTAATATACGTTTAGCTTGGGTGGGAGCTTGTACACCCAGACATGAGTTTCATGGTCAGCTGACCATGCTGAGCTATATACTGTCATATGAGGAGAATTACTTGTAATTTGGGTGAAAATCAACAAATACAGGGAAAAGACACGCTTTCTGTCTTTTACGATCTATCAGAAATTCCTCTTTCCAACCACAGAGACCCAAGGTGAGTCTAAGGCTGGATTTCATCATTAGAAGGCGCTGATTTAGTGCCCAAGGCCTGCCCCAGCTCCAGGCCACCAAAACTGGAAACAAAACAAACCAAAACAAAAACACCTCAGCAAGGACCAAAGAGGCTAAGTGAAGACCCAGCCCATGTCTCAAAGAGGGTGGTTTTGTCCAGTCCTACAGGATACCTGGGGTCCCACAAATGTCCTGTGGGGAGCCCCACAGGGCCCACTCTGACCATCTGCCGTCAATTTGCCAGGTGCATATAGAACAGGAGTTAGGAAAGCAGTCTGTGGTGAGAGAATTTTGGACAGACTACCCGCACATGCTCTCCTTCCCTTAGAAATTTGCCGTGCAGGTGGGCATTTTAAAGGCTCTGAGGAGTCCTGCATAAAGAGACCAGCTCAGTTTTAACCCAGAGTTTCCCAACGTATGTAACTTTGGACCCTTTCCCTCGATGCATTTTTAAAACCATAATACCTATAGATAACATTTCTTCTATTGGGTCTACTCTACCCTTTTCCAGTACATCCCTGGCTCCTCAAGGCATCTCAGTTTGCAACATATTACCTAATCCAGGTATCCAGAAAGACGAAGTAACTTACTCAAGGCCATACAGCTAATTATTCTTAACTAGGAGCCCAGCGCGCGAAATCACACGGCGCTGCCCACCCTCGAGTCGCCTCGGGCTGGTCCCGTCTTCTCTGGGCACCTCCCCACTTCCGCCCCATGTCCGGAGCAACACGGTGGCTCCGCCCCATCATGGCACCAGAGGAGAGTGTGGAAGCCTACCGCCTGCTGCACTGCGCTCCTTCCCCTGGCAGGTGGGCGGCGGGGCGCTCTGAGTGCAAGCAGTGGGTGGGTGGCGAAGGAGTGGTGAGGGAGGGTGCTACAGGCTCTCACCCCCACCCTCCCCAGCATGGGATAGTTCCGCCTTCTCCGGGTGCCTCCCCACTTCCACCCTGTATCCAGAGCAATGCCCAGCGGCACACAGGCAGCCTCCTGCTGATAGGAGCTAATAAAGAGCTAATATGCTAATAGTCCAGTTGTGACACGTTATGGCATCTCAGCTAATTTGCATATTACCTCTTTTTATATATACTAGAGGCCCGATGCACGAAGATTCATGCAAGAATAGGCCTTCCTTCCCCTGGCTTCTGGCACCAGCTTCCCTTGGGCACCTGGGATCTGGGACCCGAAGCCACCTCCCACCTTCACTCCAGGACCAGAGCCACCTCCTGCCTTCACTTCAGCCCAGCCACCACCATCTTTGTCGCATCAATTTGCATATTCCCTCCTTATTGGCTGTGGGCTCCACCATCTTTGTTGCGAAGTGATGGACAATTTGGATATTCTGTCTTTATTAGATAGGATAGATAGCAATAAAAAACAGTATCTGTAAAGCACCTCAGAGACTGCTACCCCTATGCAGTACCCCCTTACACAGCGTCGTCCTCAGAATATAGCAACAGCTGTTGATGGCACTGAGGACGTCACAGGGCTTGTAGGGTGACCACAGTGGAGCCCACAGCAGACCCCTGAAGCACATACTTACTTTTCTCATTGCAAAGATGTAAAGTGAGGCTCAGAGAACCTGCTTAACATGCCCAAGATCACACAGCTGGCAAATAGCAGGGCCGAGGTTTGAATGCAGAAAGTCAGACTCCAAAGCCCACCCACTCAGCTGCCCTGGCCCAAGGAAGGTGGTTTTCCTGCAGGCAACCTGGGGGTCTCAGGGCTTTCCTAAAGCTTGTGGTTAGTTATCAGATGTCTCAGGAAGCATATTCTCTCTCTCTCTCTCTCTCTCTCTCTCTCTCTCTCTCTCCCTCTCTCCCTCTCTCTCTCTCTCCTCTATCTTTTTTAAGTGGGGAAATAACCAGAGGAAGCCAAACGATCAAAAAGGGGGGGCTATTTTACCACTAATTCTGAGTGAAGCAATGAAAAGCAGCTTCAGCAAAGAGCTAATTAGAAAGTCATAACTTGGAAACCCACCAAATGCAATTCTGGTGAGGATCAGATTTAATAAAAGCACAGCTTCTGGCCCCCTCAGCTAGAGCAGAGCAGGCACGTGAGGGGAATGGCTGGCAGAGAGGCTATTCAAGGGCAGACCCAGGTGGAGGGCAGGCCCGAGGCTGTCTATCTGCCCGCCCAAGGGCAGGACTCAGGACACAGCACTGTTTACTGAGAAGGGGGCCCTGGAGACTCTTGGCGGGGGGGGGGGGGGGGGGACAGTATAAAACGCAGACTGGCCCTGGGAAGGGAGAGGGCCAGAGGCTTTGAAAGAAAGCAGATGTCCTGTCCCCAGATTCATCTTTCATATAAAAAGCTTCTTGGGAGTTTCCGTATTAAACAAATAAGAGCAGTTTGTAATTAACATTCACGTCAATGGCTGCTTCCCAAAGACTTGGCAATGGCTGTTGCTTGTGGGTTAAGCACTGTATGCCCCCTCCTGTCATCCATCCTTAGCCACCTAGTGCCCCTGCTCGTGCCAAGGAAGGCAAACTTGAATCCGGATTCCACCAGCAGGAGACAAATCCTGAATGAATGACGTTCAAATTAATATCTCAGAATAACTCAGGCTCACACAAGGCTTCATAGGTCATGGGATGCTTCTCTGGGCATCTCCTTATTCAGCCTGCACGATAATTCTATGAATTAAATATCTTTATCATACCCATCTGATTACCACCTGCGGAAAACAAGGCTCAGAGAGGCTACATGACATGGCTAAGGGCACACAGCTTATCATCATGATGTGATACGTGAATGGGATCCAGAAAGACCTGGGTTTAAATTCCAGCTCTGTCTCACCCTTATGAACTGTGTGATCTTGGGAAAATCTCTATAGTGTCTCAGCCTCATCCTGCTCAGCCGTGATGGTGGCTACCATTTATGAAGGGGTTCCTCTGTGCCAGGCACTGTTTTAAGTAGCGGTGGTGATTTTTCCACCACCAATAATTCCTCCAGTGGCTGTGGTGCTGATCACTGCCCCCATCAAGAAGAGAAGCTTTTCTCTCTTGTCCTTGCATCTGGGCTGGCCTGACTCATAGGCTGTGGTAGAGGTAACACTGTGCCAGCTCCCACACTAGGTCTTAAGAGGCTGGTATCTTCTACACTCATCCTTTCGCATCCTGGGCCACACTCCAACTGCCCTGCTGGAGAGAGAGGCCCAGGCAGCCCCCAGCTGAGGCGCCAGACACCTGAGGAAGGTCTCTTGGGTCATCCAGCCCCATGTGAACTGTTCCAGCCAACATCACCCGGACAAGACAATTGTTCCCATGGATCCCTGCCCTTACTGTTGAATTGTGAGCATGCTTCCATAATCCTGACTCAATGCCGCCCTCCAGTGGGCACGCCTCTTACTGGTCTATGGCACCCCCCCAAGGCTGCATGAAGGCAGTTGGGGAATCTGATATCACTCCAGGAACCCTCTTGAACCCACCCCATGCTTCCCAACTGGAATTGCAGCTTCTCTCTCTACTGTTTGGGCCCCACTTTAGCAAGGGCTAAAGAAAAAGAAGGAAAGAATTGAAGAAAGATTGATACAGGGGGTTTAAAATCAGGGTTCATGAATCCCCTAGGGGGCAACCATCCAGAGGGTACATGAACTTAACTAGGAAAATGATACATTTATTTTATCAGGTTCTAAATAAAATGCAGCATTTCCAGCTATCGTGAACAGGCATCAAATCCCAGCGGTCTTAGCTAAACAAGCAACTTCGTCACTGATGTTTTGCAGGGACTTTGAAATACTATTTGCATTCATCTCTTCTTCATAAGAATAGTGGTCATTCAACCTGCTCCTAGATCTTGTTATGTAAGGTGTTTAAAAGAAGCATACACACTATTATATTGCTATATTTGTTTTAATATTTTGATGCCTGTATTTCAATATCATTGGTTTCATTTGAAATTCTACGTTTTGTATTTTACACATTTAGAAACATGATGAGAAGGGGCCCACAGGCTCACCAAGTAGCCAAACAGGAGTTTTGTTGCACAAAAAGGGTGAAGACAGGCCTGCTGTGCTGCCTTCGGCCACGCCCAGTCTTTAACTGTTTACTTATTTCATATTGTTGCAATCAAGTTGTATAATGTAATTTTGTAGCCTTCCTTGTTAACTAACCATAAACATGCATTCATATTTCTTGCACACATAATTTCTAATTGTGGCGTAATAGCCCATTTCGTTGATGCACCATAATTCACCATTCCCCTATATGGTTTGCCATTTAGAATAATTTGAATCTGTCACTTTTACAAATGACATTGGATGAGCATCTTCTTGCATAAAGAATCTCCCATATTTTAGAGTACCTCCTTAGGCAAGATTCCCAGCAGTGGCCGAGTGAACATTTTCAAAGCTATGACACCCTCCATGGCTCCTGGGGAGGTGAGAACACAGGCAACCAGAAAGGGGGTGGGGGAGAGAAGGCTCTGAAAGGGGAAAAGGGCCTTCTCTACCTGCTCAAGGGCGGCTGACCCAGGTGAGCAGCGTGGGCTGAACTGCAGTCCGGCTCTGTTCCCACACCATGCACTCTGCCTGGAGTTGGGGGCCCGGGGAAGGCTCCTTCGCCCAAAGGTGCCTGGGGGCAGAAGCAGGCTTGCTCCATCTCCTTGGGGCTTCCAGGCTGTAAACCACACCCCCAGAGAATGCTAGAAAGGAGGGACCACATTTTCAACCTGGAGCCCTGGACCTCTAGGATCTTGGAAGACAAAAATGAGGCCACATGAGCAAGTTTTACTTCTAAAACAACTAATAAAAATTAACACGTGCTCTCGGGAAGGCCTCACATGTGTACCTTCTACAGGCTGAAGGTCACAGCTGCCTACGGCTCCTCAGGGGCGCACAGTCATTGCAGTGGATGCAGCCTGTGTTGTGCTGCCCAGACCCCCTCGGGACCGAGGCCCTGGTGCCCCTGCTCTGGGAGTGTGGGCTGTTGCTCATCCCCAAGACCTGCACTGTCTGAAGGGAGCTGCCTCACCTGCGGACGTGGGCTAGCCCAGGCCTGACCCCATCTCTCATGGAGACGGTTCTATGTACAGCTCATCGCCAGCACTGCCCGGGGAATGGCAGGGGCATTTGTGGGAAATGCATTGCAGTCTGCTCACGCCCACACCCCTGTCTCCCTCGCAGAGGGCTTGCCAGAGCACCCCAAAACTTCCTACACACTCGGCACAGCTCAGAATCCATTTCTCAGGGGATCCAGTCTAAGATGGTGACATATCTTTCTTTAATCAAAAATGAGAGGAAGAATGAATTATTACAATGTAAGTTGGCAGATGAAAATTTTCTTCCCCACAACATGGTATTCATGAGGTAGAAAATCATTTATAAAAGCATCCTTGCTGGTTAAAACAACGACCAATCCTAATCCTCACCTACCCCCTCATTATAAGACGAGCACACGGCATCCCAGAGGATAAGTTACCTGAAAGTCACCTGAGCTGGAATTCAAAGCCTGACTGATTATCCAGGACTACTACTATCTCCACCCCACAAGACAGCCCTTACTGGCTTTGGGTTCCAGGTAACCCATTCTCCAGGCCAACGTTTATTCTGTTAGTGGGAGAAGCAGGGCCCTAAAGCCTGGTGTCTCCCCCAGAGGCTTATGTATTTCCATTGACCCCCCCTCTAATATCCGAAAAGAAACCCTAAATTGTAGGGTGATCCCAGTGTGAGCATTGGCATCAGACAGCCCGAGTTCAAGCCTGACCCTGCAGCTTGCTGTTGTGTGGCTTTAGGTCAGTTTATTTACCTCTCTGAGCTACACTTTATTCATCTGTAAAAATAAAATTTTAAAACCTAATTTCTCATAGCCATTTTCTGACTAAAATAAAAAACCTATAGTTTGATTTGTAACACTGTCAGGCCATAGTAAACTAGCCATACTAACCTCTGGCCACCCTGGGCACAGAACACAGTATTTCCAAACAAGGAAAACTCCCACAGCTTTTCAGAATGAAATCAGGTCAGTTCCCTTCTCTCACTGCCAGGGTCCCCAAAGCCAGCCTCTTTCTCCTGGGTGCAAGGTCCTGTGGGCCTGGCAGGGGGTGCCTGAGAATCTGTGCTGTCCAGTGGCTTAGTCCAGTCCTGCCAGCAGAGGGCAGCACTGCTCTGCTAAACGCCCTCGAGGGTTTGCCGCCCATTCAGGGCCACCACCCTCTGATGACTTCCTGGGCTCCCCCAGAGAGCCCTGCCCTGTCTCCTAACCACTCTGCCCCTGGTGCCCAGCAGCTGGGCAAGCCTCCCCAGGAATGAAATGGCCAGACCTTTGGCTCCGCGGCAGCCAGGGCTGGACTCAATTCGCAAAGCCAAAGCATGTTTGAATGTGCTCTTCTGTTAAGTGCATCTGTTTGCTGCAAACAATGCAACCCAGAGGTGGAGATTCAAACCAGACTGAGCCCACCAGCAGCTCCAGCTCACCATTTCCTGGGTGTCTGACCATCTGGTGGCCAAGGTCTTCCCTCACTCATCCTGGGGGTGAGGGGAAGGGGGTGGGGGAGACAGGCCATGTGTGAGTGTGTGAGTGTGTGTGTGAGTGTGTATGTGTGTGTCTGTGTGAGCACACTTTGTCTGCATTTGTGTATTGGCTCTGAAGGCCCTGCACCCTGGGTGGGGGCACGGGGAAGGGGGGAGGAGAGATGGAGTGAAGCAGGGTGGGGCCCACTCTCTCGTCTTCCTTCCGCAAGGAATTTGGACAAACCCTGGAGCAGAGCCCTCGCATTCCCCCTGACATCTGAGAGTCCTGCTCAGATAGTGACATTAACCAGTGAGGAGCCAAAGCTGGGGAATAGAGAATCCTGAATCCCTGCATCTCACAGTCTAGGGATGGAGCAGAGGTGTCCAGGAACCTCCGGGCCTTATAGAAAGTTGGCGGAGGGGCCTCCTGGGTGAGAGCCAGGACCAGGCGTCAAAAGAGTGCTCCCTCCTCAAGAGTCCATCTGACAGGGCTTTCCGAGGGGCAGGGACAGCCTCCGCCCATCAGGTGACGTTTTCCAGAACAAATGTGTCCGTGGGGAGCATGCCGCTCAGCCACACTGAGGACATGAGGGCAGAGGACATGGTTGCAGAGGACAAAAAGAATTTCTGCTTACACACATGTATCACTGCTGAATGGATCTCTCTTCCTCTCTCTCTCCCTCTCTCTCTTCCTCTCTCTCTCTCTCTCTCTCTCTCTCTCTCTCTCTCTCTCTCTCACACACACACACACACACACACACACTGCAATGTTAATGCTAAGGGAGTAAGCGAATTCTTCCACGGACAGAACTGCTGCCCAGGAAACAGCCCCTCAGAGAAGCTACTTCAAGGCAGAAAATCCTCCCGCGCTGGCCAATGCATGCGGGGTTTGCAAATCATCTTTCTTCCCACTCTCTCTCCAGAATGCCTCTAACATCTGTGAGACTGAATCAGTCACAGTTGTGCCTGTCCTTCATGCACAGCGCGGGTCCACTTCATGTTGTTCCGTTGCCTTGGGACGGATCAAGCCTTCCCCCTGTTCTTTGATTCAAATGGGATTCTGCTGGGGAGGTTCTGCCTAGGGCGGGTGGCACAGGAAGGGCGGTGGGGGTGCTGCCGAGAGCTGCTGCCCAGCCCACGGGGCAGGCCCTGGTGGGGAGGCCCCTGGCCGTGCGGGTGCTGCCCTGGGTTTTTGGAATCAATTCAGAGATGCCGAAGAGGGGCAGAGTGAGGAGGCTGAACACTGGCTGTAAACTATGAACCCCCAGACGCCTCATACACACAGCTCCCTCACCGGCTCCATCTGTCCGCGGATTCCCAGTTACCCCAGCTCTGGCTCTTCCCAGCCCCAGGTGGGCACAGAGGCAAAAGACAGGACACAAGCACTTGCCCCTCCTGCCATCTGCACCCCACAGGGCTCCCCAACTGACCCGTCTGCCTCACAGACACTGGGCCACCCCAGGCTCAGCCCTGGGCCTCCACAGAGGGCAGTGCCTCATCAATAATTCACCAGCCTCCCTCTGCTCCATAGACAAAGGGAAAAGGGGGTGCGGGTCTCAGAAGCCAGGGAACCCAGGGGCTGCAGAGTTGGGCATCAGGGGTGACCTCTAGAGAGGACGAGAGGTGGGGAGAGAGGGCAGAGGAGAGAGGACAGGAGAGCCAGGGGCAGACTGGGGCAAGGGGTGGAGAAGAGGAAAGAGGAGGAACAGGCTGACAAAGGAAGGAGACTAAATCTGACCCCAGATAACAATTCTAGAAGTATGTGCGCTTCCCGAGTGTATGACCTCTTCTGACAGAGCTGAAAACATCCTTTGCACTGCTACTTTACCCCCGAAATGAGAGGAAGCAGCACGTGGCTGGGCTTCACAGACTATTTCTTCACAGTTTCTTATTCTGTTTTGACAAGACATCTGCTTAAGCTTCTATTCTGAACCACACCGTGTGGAGCCTCCGCCAGCCTTGCCAGTTCGGATGTTCTGTAACATTCGCACAGGAAGCTGAGAGGCAGCACCTGGCCGGCTGTGAGGCGGGTGGGGGGGAGGCGGGCCAGTGAGAGGAGCCCCGGGAGGGGTTCTGCCCCAGGACCTGCTGGGCAACCTGGGGCGAGTCTCTTGACCTCTCTGAGGCTCAGCACTGCCTCCCACCTCCTCCTCATGGGGTAACCTGAGGTCCCTCCTCCTCATGCAATTTACAGCCTGGAAATTCATCACAAGAATACCTCAGCCTGCTAACCCGGTGCCTTCTTGTGCAAATTGCAGAACGAAATTGAGGGGAGTGGGCTGGTATCAGTCCCCAGAGGAGCCGTGGGGTTCGTGGGAAGAGCTAAGCTTGGCTGTAGGCAGTCATTCATTCAGCAATTACTCACCGAGCACTTTTATGTGCCAAGCCCCGAAGACAGCCCGGCCCTGGTGCAGCTCACAGTCTCCTCAGTTCTAATCTCTGCTTCAGATTCCACGTGCCCCTGCCCTTGAGCAAGTCGCTGGCCCGTGTGGGTCTTAGTTTCCTCATGTATGAAACAGAAATTGTTAATCCCAAATGCATGGGATCGTTGGGAGGGTTTAGCGACGTTTTAGGACCCAGGGTAGTAGCACAAAGCCGCACACAGTAAGTGCTTACTGAATGTGCATCCTCTTTTCTTAGGAGAAGAGGGGGCGTGGAGGGGCTCAGGAAGGAAATTCTAGAGTTTCTCAGCCATTGATGTTCTTCATGTGGCCAGTTTATTAGATGAGCATCAACAATAGCTTTATTCTTCTCCTCCTTCAGATGCTGTCCCGTCAAATTTCCCTTCCTCGTCCCTAGACAAGGTCTCAAGCAGCTCCCAGAGCTTTTCTGGCGCCTCTGGGTAGTAGCATGATCTCGTTTTCAGGTGATAAAAAGTCCAGTGCAAACTCACTCAAAAGTTGTCTCCGTTTTCCAACTCCACGTGTGTCCTGTCATCTCTCCCCGGCTGAGAGGTGAGCTGTGGCACAGACAGGGGAGAGGGGAGGGGGTCTACTGTGTGTTTTCCTTGCTGCATCTACCCCCTCCCTCCACTCAATCTGCTCTTCTGGTCCCTCCAGAGCTGAGGGAGGGGCTGGGACACCGTAGGGAAAGGGCAGGCTCTGGCATGTCTAATGGCACTGTCATCTGGCAAACGGTGCCCTTGGCAGGCAGATGACCTAATGCTCAGGGGGCAGTTTGGGTTCCTGGAGCCTCTATGTTGTGTCCTTAATGACACGGGGAGTCCCTGTGGGTGACCTTCCCTCCTCCTCCTCGGAGCCTGCCCTGCAGGGGACGCTGTCTTTCAGTCCTGAGGGACAGCACGGGGGGGGGGGGGGGGGGAGGGGAGGAAGGAGCTATGTTCGTAGGAGGACCCGCAAACACCCAGCTGGAAATAGGATGCCATCTGCCATCGGAGAGTGGCCTTGGTCCCTGAGTGCCTGCAGAAGGACCCCTCTAACCCACCCAGGCGCCCTGTAGTCACCTGGAGGTAGGAGCCCCACAGCTGGCCTTGGTCACCTCCCAGCCAGTGTGATGAGAACCACCCAGTCTCTGCCTTTGCAAAGTGTGGACCCGCGGCCTCAGCTCGGAGCCTCAGCCACAACTCCCAGACAACCAGAAATGTCCCTCTTAAATCCCGTCACGTTCAGAAAAGGACAATGACTGTGGGTCCCCAAGGCTGAGACATTCTCCTGCTGAGGGGCCCAGGTGACCTCTGAGGCCTCCTCGGGCTGGGAAGCAGCCCTTTGGAAAAGGTGGCATCTTGCCCTGGCTGGTGTTGCTCAATGGATAGAGCATCAGCCTAGGGACTGAAGAGTCCCAGGTTCGATTCTGGTCAGGGCACATGCCTGGGCTGTGGGCTCCATCCCTAGTGTGGGGCATGCAGGAGGCAGCCAATCAATGATTTTTTCTCATCCTTGATGTTTCTCTCTCTCTCTCCCTTCCTCTCTGAAATCAATAAAAAATATTGAAAGGAAGGAAGGAAGGAAGGAAGGAAGGAAGGAAGGAAGGAAGGAAGGAAGGGAGGGAGGGAGGGAGGGAGGGAGGAAGGAAGGAAGGAAGGAAGGAAGGAAGGAAATGTGACATCTTATCTTCCTTGTTCATAATCCTGGCTCAGACGGGGTTCATAGGGAACCAGTCACCTCTAGTGAATGCCAATCACCTTATCTTTGAGGGAGTCACATGTTTAACACTCACCTTCAGAATGTTTTAAAACTTCCTACTACACCTGGTTGGCAGGGTACCGATGAAGGGCAGGCGCTCTGGTTACAAAGGCAATGGTAGACCTAGACAATGCGGGTTCCTAAATCCCCACTCTCACTGTCGGTGTGGCCTTGGCAATGGCTTGGCCTCTCTCCGCCTCAGGTGCTGCATCTGCAAAATGGAGGCAGGAAGAAGGTCCCACCTCCTAGGACATAGCAGGCCCTAGTTCACAGCACGTGCTGCTACAATGGGTGCTTTTGGGAGTGAACAGTAGTAACTGAATTCCCCCTTCATCCAGTTTCCCTTTGATTATGCACATCTTTGCTCTCATGGGATTTCACTTTATTGTTATGCCCTTTCCGTGCTTTCCACTTTGTTCAGCTGTGCATTGCTCTGGGAAGTACTCATTACTGATGTCCACACGACTGTCAATAACCACAGTCAGGACACGGTCCGTAGTGGGCGTTATGACTAAACTCAGCCCATAAACAGATACTTGGGGAAAGACGGTGGCCACAGAGCTGGGCTCCCTGTGTCCGAATTCAACTCTATTGCTTAGGTCCTACGTGATGGCGAACCTATGACACGCGTGTCAGAGGTGACACGTGAACTCATTTTTTGGGTTGATTTTTCTTTGTTAAATGGCATTTAAATATATAAAATAAATAAATCTTTGTTTTACTATGGTTGCAAATATCAAAACATTTCTATATGTGATACGGCACCAGAGTTAAGGTTTTTCAAAATGCTGACACGCCGAGCTCAAAAGGTTCGCCATCACTGGCTTAGGAGCTGGGGGACTACCCCTCTCAGAGGCTGGGCCTCCCCACTTGGAAAGCAGATGATGCTCCGATTTATTCCACCTTAGCCATCCTCCAACCGTTGTGTTGAGGCCCACCATGTTCCAGACACTGAGAATTTACTATCCAGGTTACAATTGCTGTTTTAATTAGCAGAGAATAGGACTCCAGAGACATCTGGAAAAGCCAGCCCATTCCTTGTAGTGAACGTGTACGAATCCCTTTGCTATTATAATTGCTATTAGCATCATTATTATTGAGGCTACTGTGAATGTGAGGACGGGCTGGCCTTGGACCTCAGGAGCACGTGTGGGGCGGGGTCCCCACCTTTTCCTTTGTAAAGGGCCTGGAGCAAAGGGAAGAGGACAGAAACATCTGGGAGGTGGAAAGAAGAGCCAGAGGATGAGACTGCAGCCAGAGCCAGCAGCTCCCCTCGGTGCCTGATGTGGGCAGAGGGAGAACGCCCTTCCGGCACCTACATCCAAGGAGGGCACTGAAAGTCGTGGTGGGAGAAGGAAAAAGGGGAAGCAGCTTCCGTGACTTCCCCAGAGGCTGCAATGAGAAAACCAGAAAGAAGCGACTGAGTGTCAGTGGTTTGGGTTTCGTGGGGAAGTGCTGCTCCTCTTTAGCGTTACATTTGGGGGTGGGTGAGAACAACCCAATGCTTCCAGCATCTTTCAAGCTCTCCATCTGCTGGGCCGGCTTCCGACCTCCGCTGGGCCCTGCAGATGGCTTCACAGCCCCGTTACCTTAATTAACAACTGCTTTCCAACCTGGAGAGTTGGCCTCCAAAGTGACAGGAGGGTCATTAGCCTCTGAGCAGCAGCAGTGCCCGCATGCAGGGCCCCGTTGAAAGTGGGTGTGCAGGGACCCCTCCCCCTATGTCAACGTCAGGCACCGCCATGGCAGCATGTATGACACAGTCCCTGCTTCTACACCTGCCACTTAAAAGGCCGGGCCGGGCCGGGGGGGGGGGGGCAGGGGGAGGAGAAGGGGATAAGAAGGGTACAAGGCTACAGCTGAGCATCTGGAATCCGGGTGGTAACTATGCCCTGAACTTCAAGTGATCTTCTCCCAACTGACCTTCAAAGCGTCAGAGGCGGCGTGGCTGGGCGGATCCTGGAAGCCCCCCACTGTATAGATGGGGAGACGCTTGCACCTGGGGGCCGAAAGGTGATCTGTGTTAGGCATGTAGCTTCCTGTCTCAGGGAATCAAGTGGAGAAAAAGAATCTGCAGTGGTGACATTTACTTTAGAGAGACTTTTAAAAGACAGAGCGCAAGCTCCAACCCTGGGAAATAAAATCTTTTCTACATTCCCCAGGCAATGCAAATGATAGAAAACACCTCCAAAAAGCCTGGAGTGATTAACCCGGGAGTTTAGACAACAGAGGGTGGTTACCATGGTAACAGGCCCCCTCCTTCTGTACACAATCCTCCATTCTCCATGAATTCACCCCACCCTGCAGGTGGCTTTGGGGAGCTAGGGATTCTGAGAAGAGGCAGGCCAGCCGGCTCCACTGCCCAGCTGCCCGGCTGTTTTCCTATCTACCCCCGGCGGCTCAGCCTTTGCCATCCAGGCCCACACCCAGAGCCCCAGCATGGCCCACCACGGGGCCTCCATTAGTCACAGCAGCTGCCCTGCAAGGGCCTGTCAGTGGTGCCTCGGCTACAGAACAGCCGGGAGTGAAACAGGAGGAAGTCTCGGGTCCAGCCTCCCCTGTCATCTGCTCTTGAGAATCAAGAGACGCGCAGTCAAGACCAAATGGAGATGAGATTTCTTGTCAAGAAAACATCTCATTGTCTTCCATGCCTGCTTGGACTGTTGGTGTGGTTTCCTAAAGAATCACTGGCTGTGATTTTTAAGCAGAGCTCCATGGGAGTCTAGGGTTTCTGGGATGGAAACTTCCTCCATGGGAGGGAAGGAGTCCCTCACCCACGTGGAGCACAGACTCACAGTGAGAGCACAGACTCGCAGACCAGCACTGCATCATCCTTTGAAGAGAAGCAACAAAGGAGTTCTGCTTAAGGAAGGCTGAAACTAGTAGATCATTTCCCCCAAATTATTTGCACCAAACTTCTCTGACTGATTCCTTCTGGGCTAAATTGTCTGAAGTGAAACCGACTCCCAGCCCTTCAATGCCAGGTGCTCAAGTGTGTGAGGCCTCCGGGCAGAGCCTCCATGTCCAAGGCATTGCCTCAGCCAGGACCTTCTTCCCCTGACCAGCCAGCATCCCACAGGAAGGGGATCTGCGCCTGGGGGGCCACGTTCAGCACGTGCGTCAGTCTTTAAACCCAAGAAGAGGCTCCAAGGAGAGAGATGGAGACAGAGCGCACGTGTGGTGAATAACTCAGTTGGCTGCCATGACTGAACCAAGCTCCCTGGAGGTGGCGCTGGGACACACATCTTCTCACCTTACAAAACCTCCAAGCAGTTGCCAGGAGGTCTGTCTGAGCACCCAATGATACATGCTCATCCTGGCATGAAGGGCTCTGGCACGCAGTAGGTGCACAAGAAAGGAATGAGCAGATGGTTGAGAGCCAGGAGGCTCGGAGCAGCTTCCTGGAAGGGAGAGGGTCCTTGACTGCCTCTGGTGATGAAAGCGGGTGGAGAGGTGGAGGATCTAACTTTTATTATAGTTGAAGCTGGTGCTGGGTGTTCCACCCACGTGGACCCAAGTCGTCCTTGTAACCATTCCAGGAGGCAGGTGTTGTGATTCACATTCCCATCCCTTTGCTTTAAGTCACTTGCAAGGATTTAGCTGAGGGAGAATTTGGAAGATTTGTTTGGGGCTCTACAGCTAGCAAGGGGCAGAGGCAGGCTCACTCCAGCCCTGCCCAGCTCCAAACCAGGGCTCATTCTGCTGCCCTACAAATTGCCCCCGTACTATCCCATGCCTTTTTGTTGTTGTTGTTCATCCTCAACAGAAGATATTTTCCCACTGAGTTTTAGAGAGAGTGGAAGGGAGGGGGCGAGAGAGAGAGAAACATCGATGTGAGAGGGACACATCAATTGGTTGCCTCCCACACGAGCCCTGGTCAGGGCCAGGGACAAGCCTGCAACAGAGCTACGTGCCCTTGACTGGAATTGAACGTGGGACCCTTCAGTCTAAGGGCTGACACTCTAGCCCAGCCGTGAGCAAACTACGGCCTGCGGGCCGGATCCGGCCCATTTGAAATGAATAAAACTAAAAAAAAAAAAAGACCGTACCCTTTTATGTAATGATGTTTACTTTGAATTTATATTAGTTCACACAAACACTCCATCCATGCTTTTGTTCCGGCCCTCCGGTCCAGTTTAAGAACCCATTGTGGCCCTCGAGTCAAAAAGTTTGCCCACCCCTGCTCTAGCCAGTCAGCCAAGCCGGCTAGGGCAACATCCTATGCTTTCTGTTCACTGTCTCCAGGAGAGTGAGGTGCCCTGGTGGCAGTCAGAGGGTGAGGAACTGGGAAGACGCTGCATAGTAAGTCTAAGGTCTTCCAAAGAGTGGATTCTCTCCCCAGCTCCAAGCCACCAACAGGGACATGAGCCCTTGAGTGAAACGTGGCCACCGAGCCCTTGCCTGGCTCCAGTTTCCTGTGTGTGGAATGTGGACTCCAGGGAGGCAGATCCCAGCTCAGGTTTTGGAAGCCACTCATCACATTAGTTTCTGGCTCTGCCTGACCAGGGCCCTTGGACCAGTGAGCCTTGGGAATGAAATATCTGAGCCTGGTCTTTGTGGCCGCCTCTGTCCACACTGTCACTCCTGAAACCCCTGGCTGGCTTACAGCATGGATCCCATCCTGCTCATATTGGAGAGAGACTCATAGTGGAAAGAATGCAAGGGTTAGAGTCAGAGGGCTTATCTGATGCCTCACGACCCGTAAATCACTGGTTTAGGTGGCAGCCAGCTGTGCTCATGTCACTGCTGCCTTGAAGAAGTACTCATCCATTCAGCCATTCTTGCAGTCATTTATCAATCAAACATTTACTGAGCACTTACTATATGCCAGGCACTACAGTAAGCATTACACACCTACACGATGCTCAGTAGATATTATTTGCAAGAATGAATACAGTGCAAATCATATCTTCAGGCCAATGCTCTCAGTTTGAGCTGGAGGATAACTTATCAACTATTATAATGGACATGAATATATTTTATAGCCATATACAAAGTATTATTCCAATGTAAAATGCTTCTTTTGTTTTAGATCATAGTTGCTAAATTATTCTCCAGCTCAAGCTGAGAGCATTGGCCTGGAAATACAAAGAGGAGAAGACAAAGAGCATGTGATACTGCCAAGAGGTTAGTCTCAGAGTTGACCAAAGTGAGAGAAAAGGGCGAGGAGTAGAAAGAGAAACAACGTTTGAACACCTCTAACAAGTATCTCATGTAACCTGCACCCTATAGTGGGGAGACAGGTATTTTCATTCCCTTTTTATAAACAAGAGAAGCCAGGTTCAACCAGACTAACACGTATTAAGACCACACAACCCAAATGGCAAAACAGTTGGCTCTAAAACCCATGGATTTTAACTCCTACACCAGCCTGAACCTCTCTCAGAGGAGGAGGAGGAGTTGGAGAGACTGTATCAGCGGAGTTAGGGGAGGTTTGTTGTGAGGATCAAGAAAAGCGTTAGATGAGGGAGTGTGCAAGCATGACAGGCACCATGACATTCACTGGCCATAGCCATGATTGCTACTGTGCTGGTTGACAACTAACAGCTCAAGCCACAGTTCCTGGAACTTCAGAGATACATTTAGAAAGTAGTCCCAGGAGGAAGCCCACTCTTCTTAAAGAGGCAGATTGACAACCACACAAGGTAGTCACTTTCATCTCCATCCTGCAGACAAGGACACTGAGCCTCTGGGAGGTCCATGGGTTTGCTTTAAGTCACACAGCCAGGAATGGTAGAGGAGGGATTTGAACCCAGGTCTTTCTGACTTTCACATTTACAATGCTTTCCATGACCCCTTCTGACAGTGACCAAGGAGGAATGAAGGCATCTTCGAACTTCAGCATTTGGAAGAGACCATATCATTTCTCTAGTTGGGTGGTTCTCAAACTTCGGTGATTAGACCCACATGGAAAGCTTATTAAAGCTACTTGGGTTGGGGCATGGATGTGGGTTCACTCCTCACCAGAGGGCCTGCCTTGTCCTCTAGGGCCCAGGTAGCAGGCATGAAACCAGCAGTGGCAGAGTTAGGGTTGAGCAGGTGACAAAGGAAGACTTGAAACTGCGTCAGGTCAAACTCCAGGCTCTGCCATTTCTACCTTGAGACCTTGGCCAAACTCCTGAACTTCCTGCATCTCAATGTCTTCACCGATAAAATGGCAGCACTATAGCTTTGCTGGAGGATGTGCTCTGAGTCAAAAAGACCTGGATTAGAGTCACAGCTCTGCTGGGGACACTCCCTGAACCAACCACACAGCCTCTGGGCACTTCGGTCCTTATCTCTAACATGGGCATCTAAGAACACAGTAAGTCCTCACGTAATGTCACTTAAGGTTCTGTGACTTTAAGCAAAATAATGTATAACAAAACCAATTTTACCATCCATTTACCACTGGCTAATTGATATAAATAAGCATTAAGTTCCTATGGCATCGCATCAACTCCAACACTGAATGAAAGGACATCCTTCGTGGAGCTGTAGTTCTTCACAGCTGGTGACCGTGAATGAAATAGTAACACAAACCTCAGCACAGAGCTGGCTCCCAGGACACACTCCATGAACCCAACTTGAGAGAGCCAAGTGCTTAAAAGCTTATGGCTCCGAGGGGTCATTGTTGAATTTAGCTCCATCACTTTCTGCCTTTGGGACCTGAATAAGTTCCTTAACCCTCTGTGACTTGTTTCACACCTTCTGCAAATGGGGGTTATAAAGGTTAGACGGTTATTATGAAGAATAAATAAGACATGCATATGAAATACCTAGTGCAGGTGAGTGTTCCTTAAAGGGCACCTATTATTAGCTCCATGTGGGGCCAAACTTACTGAGCGTTGGCCATCGGCAGACAGGTCTGCACAGCGCGGAAGGGGGCTCCCTGTCTGTGGGGTGCTCAGCCAGAGGCTGAAAGACCATCTGCTAAGAGTGGGCAAAAGGGATTCCCACACGAGGCCAATGGCGGGCCTTGCTGACCGCTAAGGCCCGCCTGCCATTCCCAGGCTGTGACTCTCACAAAGCAGACCCTGGCCCATCCGTCCAACAATTCCGAAGTGGAGAACTCACTTCCCTGCTTAGTTTTAAACACAGAGCCTCTTTCCAGCCAAAGGCAATTACAGGCTCATCCACAGCATGGCAGAAGCATATTTCAATGGAAAAATGGCATCTTCCTAGCCGTTGCCATATGGAGCCAGGACACCAGGTGGCCCAGGACTGAGACCAATCACAGGGTCCAATTGGAACTAAATAAAACGATCCCCTGGAGGAAATGGCTCCAGTGAGGCCCACAAATCCCCATGACATGTCATTTGGGCATGTCCCATGTCAGGCTGGGCCTCATGCTCTGCCTGATGCCTGAGGCTCTGTCCCTTCCCTCCAGTGGGACAAAGAGAGGAGAGGCCTCAGCTGTGAGTGGGGGGCGGGGGGAGGGCAATGGCACAGTGGAGGAGCCCTGGCCTCAGCCTGCTGCTGTACCGTGCCCCGGGGACAGTCAGGCTCCTGTGGACACTCTGCCACGGACTGCCAGTCCCCAAAGAGGGACAACATGACCCAAAGCTTTCATCATTAGTCACACTCTTGCCCACTGAACTTCAGCTCCACCCCAGGGCAACAGTCAGCACAGCCACTCTCTCTCCTGCCTTAGTCTGGAATTATCTGCCTTTTCCTCCAGCCGCGGGAAAGCAGGTAACATTTTTGGTATAAAAGGTGGGACAGCAGACACTGGAAGATGGGGCTTTGTGCAGAGCCCCATAAGAAAGCTTGGCTAGGATTCCCTCATCAGCCTCCCCAAGATCCACAGCAATAGTCAGCAGCTGGCTCCACAGCTGGCTTCTGGGGCTGAGTACCAGAGCCAGTCACATGAGTAACTCCTGCCCCGCCCCCCCCACCCCCGCTCCCTCCCCTGCAGCCCATCATTCTACTATCGTTTAGCATTTACCAAAGTGCAATCTGCTTCATGCAAAAAAGAATGAATACTTGGGAAATAGTAGTTCAGCAAGTTAACACATTTCCTCCCTGCAGGACTTCTCAGAACTTTTAATAAATGAAAATACGTTGGGAATCTTCAAGAATGGTTTTGAGGCATGAAGGGTGGTGGGTGGTGGCGGGGAGGGGCGGGGGGTGGCGGGGGGGCAGGTACATTGTACAGCATTTCCCAAGCTTTGTCTCGGAGTGTCTTGAGGAAAACACACTTTGGAAAACACTGGCATAAATTGGAGCATGGGATTTAGAGACTCAGACGGCCCTGGGGGTCTGCATCCAGGTCCTGCAGCTTAACAGATGTGTAACTTACTTGAGGCTCTGTTTCGCTTTATTTAATGCAAGTGATCGTACTTATACTGCAGAGTTGCCATGAGGATTTGTAGCTGAAGGTACTGATGTATGCAAAATGCTCAGTGTCCAGGAAATAATAAGTGCTCAATAAATGGTGCATTCTTACTGTGGTTTCCTTGTGAAGGATGAGATAGAGAAGGGGCTCATTTTTAGAAGGAGTAGGGAGCAAGGAGAGACCCTGGGAAGACCCCCTGCCATCATGGCTGGGGACGTTGGGGATTGGTGGGGACTTGGTGGGCATTTGGAGGCCTTTTCATTGCAGCAGTCTTGGTGGGGACGTTGGGGATTGGTTGCAATGAAGGTGGGGATGGCGGTCACTGAAGGAGGAGAAGGCAGACAAGTCCTCCGGCTCTGCAGCCTCACAAAGAAAGAGCTTTGGGGGCACAGCCGGGTCCTTCATGGATGGCGGCTGGGAACGGGCAATCGTGTTTACCCCCTCAGTTGCTGGGAACAATTGTCCTTCTCAGGCAGCCTATTGTCTCCAGTAAAGCAGGAACACAGCTCCCATTGGCGCTGATGGGATTATGTGCTCCTATCGGGAGAGAAACAGAGCTTGAGCTTGGATAGGGGATGGGGAGCCGTGGGTGCCCCATGGTGACCTATCTCAGTGCAGCCATTTGTTTGTTTATCAGCTGAGCACAGTGAGGCCTCTTTCAAGAGAACTATTCAACCCTGAGTATTTGTGCCCTGGCTGCTTCGTGATAACTTTTCGGGGAGTAGACTGATTGCATTGAATGCCTGATGCAATGAAAAGGCCTCCAAAACCCATGACATTAGATCTTGAATCAAAATGGCACCGATAACAGCTTTCCACTGGCCCTGTGTCTCCATAGTCTTCAGCCTTTTTGCTCCCATCCCCCCAAAAGAATGTCGAAAACAGATTGCAGGTTGTTGAACCAATTATCTAAAAATTGTCATCATGTGTGTGTACATACATTTACTGTGTTAACAGGAAATAGAAAATAGTATACATTATATAAGTTGAAATAAAGTGAAAATGAGGTATAATTGGAATAAATATTTCATGATGTGACTGAAAAAATATTGGAACTACCTTAATGGAATAAAGTACATCAAATAGGAAAGAGATCACACATATGTTTTGTCCATCAGTTTTACCAATACAGCTTGAGAAACATCTGCAGCAGAGAACATAAGCATCGCCAACCTATCCTGCTTTGTCTATTCTGGATTCAGAGTAGACACAAGCCCAAGACCACATTCCCAGAGCCACGCTTAGCTAATGCAGGGAAACGCACAATTTAGGGAAAGACGGAAGGCTTACTGCAAACCAACATTTCAATCTATCCCTTCGTTTAACACCTAACAGGGTCCGAAAACCCAGGGCCAAACATCCCAGTAAGATCTGGGATAAAGGAGGGTCTATTTTTGTCAAGTGGGAGAAGGGTCTCAACCCTTCTTGGGTATAACATAACCCCTTCTTGGGGAGATCAGTTTTGGAAAATTGTAGAAAAACAAGTGGTGTAGCTGGAAATTGATCCCCTTCAAATTATTCATCCAGGGGGAAAGTCTCCATGTACCCCCAGATTGAGGATAGGATGAAAAATGACAGAAGGCTCTTACATTACATTTTTAACTCATATATTTAATAAACAATTATTAAGCACCTACTATATGCCAGGCACTGTTCTGGATGTTGGGCATATTTGTTGAACAGGACAAAGTCACTGATTTGGTGGCTCTTAGTTTCTAGTTGAAAGAAATATATACTTTTTTAAAAGACAGACAATGTCAGTATCCTGGTTGTGGTAGTCGCACTATGGTTTTGCAAGATGTTACCATCGGCACACAGGATTTCTCTGCATTGTTTCTTACAGCAGCATGTGAATCCACAATTATTCCAAAATAAAATGTTTAATTTAAAAAAGGTACACAAATAAAATCCAGCCCTAAATAGCACAAAAAAATAAAGAGTTAGAATTTGAAAATAAAACAAAGGAATGTTCTAGGATATGATTGGCGAGCTTCCAAAGATGGATTGATCAGGAAAGGCCTCTCAGAACGGGTCATGGCTGAGCTGGATGATGGATGAGAGCCATCTGGGCCAGACCGCTCTAGAGATGTCAGGGTTTGGCTGGGTTACTGGCCCTCACCACAGCCTCTCCAATGCCAATGAGGTTTAAAGATATGGGAACCAAAAAGCAAACTAGAAGGCTCTATTTGCCTGAGTTGCTTTCTGTGTGGCATTTCTTATCAAACCTACTGCAGAGCACAGGTGTTGCCAAAGGTGGACTGGGGTGAGGGGCCCACGTCTGGGTTCTGGCCCCTCCACTCAGCAGCCTTGTAACCTTGCCAAGTTGCTCTTTCCTCTGGGATTTGGCTGCTTTCCCTGGAAAACACGACCTCCAGGCTAATTCCTTCCCATACATTTCACCTCTCGATCCTCACCACATCCTATGACGGAGGTGCTATCTTATTTCCATCTGAGGGGAATAGAAACTGAAGCTGGGGAAAATTAAATAACTCTCCAAGGTCATACAGAATGTGGCAGAGGCAGGACTTGGATCCGGGCCTGTCGACTTTAAAAAGACACCCAGACCAGATCTGACATTCCTGTGAGCTTGTGTCCAGAACGTGGGCAAGCTGGCCTGGAAATGGACAGCAAAGGTGACCACATGCAGAAGTCACCCAGGAGTGGGAGGAAAGACCCCCTGGTGGCTGCAGACAGATGGTCCCTTCCAAAGCCCCGGCACTGAAATAAAGTGACACTGACTGTCAGCCTCCAAGGGACAGCAGGTAGAATCTACTAGTGGGAAGCAGGAGGGCGAGGTGCTTGAAAGGGGACTGGAGAGATACTGCATTCATTAGGCGGGAAGCCTTGGGCAAGTTCCTCAGCTGAAACACAAGAGTGAAATGAACAGGCCTTCCTCGTGAGGCTGTGGGGATGCTGAGAACAGCAGCCAGCAGGATGGGCAGTTTGCTCATGTTGGCTGCTACTGTTATTGTTGGCTGTTAGCGTTGCCATTATTGTTATTGCTACTACATTATCATATTTACGGTTGCTACGAATTATCTGAAACACTCATATGGCAGTGCCTCCACCAACATTCTCCTGCAGTTCCACTGGCTTTCTTTTTTTTTTAACTTGGCAAAATTTTATTTTATTTTTTTCCATATTTAGTGATATAATTGACATATAACCTTGGGTAAGTTTAAAGTATACAATGTAATAATTTGATATGCCTATATATTGCAAAATGATTACCACAACCAGGTGAGTTAACATATTCCTCACCCCAGTTACAATTCGTGTGTGTGGTGAGAACTTTAAAGATCTACTCTCTTGCCCAGCTGGCAGGGCTCCGTGGTTGAGCATCGACCTATGAACCAAGAGGTCACGGTTCAATCCCTTGTCAGGACACATGCCCAGGTTGCAGGCTAGATCCCCAGTGTGGAGGCAGATAATCTCTCTCATCATTGATGTTTTTTATCTCTCTCTCCCTCTCCCTTTCTCTCTGAGATCAATAAAAATATAATTATTTTTAAAAATCTACTCTCTCAGCAACTTCCAGCTATACAAAACAGTATTGCTAACCTATTCACCGTGCTGCACAGTACATCCCAGGACTTACTCATCTTATCACTAGAAGCCTGTGCCCTTTGACCACCTGTACCCATTTGCCTCACCCCCACCCTTCAACCCTGGCAACTACCAATCTGTTCTCTATCTCTATAAGTTAGGGTTTTTTGTTTGTTTGTTTTTTATTCCACATACAGGTGGGGCAAAAGTTCTGAGTACATGAAACACAGAGTTTATTCTTATATTATTATTTAATACTTATTGTATTATTTCCCATTTGAACAACTGTAAACTTACTTTTGCCTTACCCTGGATAAATGTCATCACATAGTATTTGTCTTTCTCAACCTATTTCACTTTACATTATGCCCTCAAGGTCCATCCATGATGTCGAAAATAGCAGGATTTTCTTCTTTTTCATGACAGAGTAATATTCCAGGTTGCTTCACCTTTCTGAGCCTGGGTTGAAGCCTATGAGCCAGCCCATTGGCTTCTCTGCTCCTGTTATGGTGCTGGGTCCTAATGTCTCCGTGTTTGCTGCCCCAGAATCAGGGCCTGTCTGCCTAATTCTAGGGGCCTCCACAAAGGGCCTGCCCCCAAGGGGCTCCACACTCTTGACCTTGGGAAGCATCTATGTTGTGTGCTCACCTGGGGCTCAGCAGGGCAGCAAGATGGCCCCCCACACTGTTGGGAGTTAATTAAGAACTCGCATTCTCAAACCTCCACACCAAGCCTGTTCGGGCCCACTGCACCCTAAATGTCAACGAGGAATGGAGTTTGGCTCAGGAATGATGAGACTCTACGATCAAAGGCTGGGGGCACGGGGGTGTGAACTGCTCACATATAATTTATTAATAAGGTATAAAGAGAATGCTAATTAGGGCAGCACTTGCAAGAAGGCAAATTCCCAACGTAAAACTTTAAGGAATGCTCAGATGATTACCATTTTAATTAAAAGTATATCACCCGATACAAATGCAAGCCGCCCCTTCCCATCCTGGGGGCTGTCTGAATGCAGAGTTGGCTGCGAGGCGAGGCTGTGAGCTGCTGAGGGAAGAAGTGTAGTCTTTGCCTGGTCCTGGTCTAGATCTCTATTACCCATCGGGCTTGAGGGCCTCCTCTAACCCCACATCCTTACTGTGAGGGGCAAAGTGTGGCCGTGCCTCCTGCCACTGCAGTTCACCATAGATGCTCCAGGTCCCAGGACCCACGCTCCCGCCTCTGACTCCCTTTCCATTCCAGCAGCCTCCTAACTGTTCTCCCTGGTTCCCGTCTCACCTGCTTTCCCAGGGCTACTGCCAAGCTACCCTCTACCCTGCCACCTGAGTGATCCTGCTACCTGCTCATCTATCACATCCCTCGTTTGTTTGGAAAACTTCCAGTGGTTTCCTGTGAACCACGTCACTAGGAATCGCAGTGATTTATTGAGTGCTTACCTTGTGCCAGGCACTGAGCTGAGCACTCCTTTTAGAAGCAAAATAAATGTCACCCCCAATTCCAAAATGAGAAAACGGAGATTCGGAGACAAAGACATAGAAGCATGGAGCAGACTGGTGAATGTCGGGGGGTCGGAAGAGATCAACCAAAGAACCTGTATGCAGATATGCATAACCTATGGTCACAGACAGCAGTGTGGTGTAGGCCTGGGGAGGGGTGATGGGTGCAGGGTGGAGGGGGACCAATGGGGAGAGATGGAGGACATCTGTAATACTTTCCACAATAAAGATAAATTTTAAAAAATAATAAAATGTTTTCTATTTTACTTTATCTGAATAAAAGAGAGAGAGAGAGAGAGAGAGAGAGAGAGAGAGAGAGAGAGAGAGAGAGACATGAAGTTGCTGGGCCAGTCACACAATTCAGAAATGTCACATAAGAATTTGAACCAAGATCTGAAATGAACTTCAAAACCTACGTTCTCAACCACTCCCCTGCACTGCCTCCAGGGCTCCTCTCTGCTGCAGGATAAGGTCAAAGTTTCCTCCTGTGGGACTCCAGGCCTCACAGAGTGGGCCTCATCTAGTCCACCACCCCCACCTCCAGCTACTTCAGATGTTGCACCTGTGCCCCTGCAGTGCCGAGATCTGTGCCATGCTCCTTCCCAGTCCCCTGGGCATCACCCAGTACACCCTGGATCTCCATACCTCTGCAGAGGCTGAGCATCCCCCTTCCTCTGCCCACCTCTTGGAGAGCTTCCCGCCCCTGCCAGGCAGGGACCCCTGCTCTTCCCTGCTCCCATGCTTCCCTGTCCTCACCTCCTCCTGTGCTCTCCTGCAAGGCACTGAGTTCCTAGGAGGCAGGGACCAGGGATCCTGCTGTTCACCTGGGCATTCTCAGCCCTTAGCACAGAGCCTGGCACAGAGTAGGTCTTCAACAAGTGCTCACCAAAGGCATTCAACCAGAGATTACCATGCACTGCAGCCGGCAATGTGACTAGAACAGGTTTCTGAATTTAAGAGCTTCCAATATAGTGGGGGAGACAAACAAGAAACAAATAAGCTGCTAAGTGAACAAGATGATACCAGAGGATGGAAAATGCTCCGAAGGAACTCAGCACAGAGATGCAAGGGGAGTCCCTGGAATGATCATCAAGCAGGGCCCATAAGATGGTGCCATGTGAATAGAGACCCAAAGGATGAGAAGATGCCCAGGGAGGGGGAACAGCAAGTGCAAACGTCCTGAGGTGGGAACAGGTTTAGTGTTTCTGAGGACCAAAGGCGCCCAGCAGAGCTAGACGGTAGTGAGACAGAGCACATGTGGCGGAGAGGGTTTCAGTGTGAGCTCTGCCGCTAGGGCAAGTATTGAAAGGCCGGGAGAACCTGGTTACAACCAGCTCCCACTTTCAGCCTGCCCTGCAGTCAGATGCCACAGGGAGGAGAACTCCCAGAAAGACCCCAGGACCTGCATAGGAGGAGTCAGCTGACAACCTTCACAGGAGCCGGAGCACTGTTTGTATCAATGGTTCTCAACCCTGAGGAAGGGGGAGGTGCAATTTCCCCCTCAGGCAACACTGACAATGCCTGGAAACGGTTTTGGTTGTCTCAGCTTGGGTGGCTGGCGAACAGGGATGCTGCTTAACATCCTACAAAGCATAGGACAGCCGCCCACGACAAAGCTTTACGTGGCCCAAAATGTCCATACTGCCGTGGTTAAGAGGCCCTGGTCTGCACTTACAGTCCTGCTGAAATGCTGACAGCAACTGACTGGGGTCCGCTCCATGACTGGGCCGTAGGCCAAGGGCCAGCTTTGCACCATCACTCAAACCCACTGCAATCCACTCTCCCCCCTCCACTTCCTGCTCAGGAAACTTTCTCCCGAGAACAGAGAGGGCCAAGTAGACTTCGACAGCTCCTCCCTGGCTAAGGGAAGCCATTCAGCACCATTCCCTGTAGACAACGGCCCTTGACGTGCAAAAACGTGGTCCAAGAGAACACTGGACGCCAAGGCCACAAGACTGAGTATGAGTTACCTCTACACCCAACATCGGTTTCCTCCCCATGAGCCTGTCTAGAAGCCACTCCATTTCCATGAGATCACGGGAGCCCCGAGACCAGTTACTTCACGCATTCATGTGGAGCAACACCCTGACGTTCCACTGTCCTATGGGAAGGGGTTGCCTGTGGGCTCTGGCTACGATGCTAAGTTTAGTTCAAGAACTACAGTCAGTCCCAGCAGTCAGGCAGCGGGCTTGCAGGGAGCTTGCTGGAATCCTGAGCTCTTGCTTTAGACGCCCTTCTGCACGACTGTGAGTTGCCTGCCTTCTTCTCAGTCTCAGTTGCTTCATCTGTGAAATGGGAATAAAAATAGTTACCTGAATGGTTGTTATGATGATTAACAATGATATGTCACCTAGGAGATGCTCAAAGTGCTGCGGCTAGTATAGTTATTATAATACCTGAAACAGAAGAGGGCACCGAGATCACCCTGCCCAACTTCTTCATTTTTAAAAAATATTCGTTATTGGTTTCAGAGATGAAGGGAGAGGAAGAGAGAGACAGAAACATCAATGATGAGAGAGAATCATTGATCGGTTGCCTCCTGCACGCCCCACACTGGGGATAGAGCCTGCAACCCATGTATGTGACCCAACGGAATAGAACCATGACCTCCTGGTCCATAGGTCAGTTGCTCAACCACTGAGCTACGCCAGCGGGGCCAACTAGCTAATTTTATAGATGCAGAAAAAGAAGAGGCTGGCTTGTTTTCTCAGTATTGAGGGGGGTAGAGAAGACATAACAAGCATATATTACTGACAACGAAACTGGGGTCAAGTTTGAATCCAGATAAGCCCAAAGATTCAGCCCTCGGGACAACACCCAGGTAGACAAAGCCAGCGGGATGCTGTGTGTTGCAACGCTGGCCGGCTACCTCTGAGCTCGGCATCTTCGGGCTGAGCCCCACAGGGAGGCATCACCGGGCACCTGCCTGCGTAGAAGACCTTTGGCGGCCTGACGTTGCACTTGGCTGGAACTGGACCATGAGTCCCTGCTTGACACTCTGCTGGAGTTCAGTCCTCACACTCCCCACCTACACACTGGACACTCCCAAACTCACTGCATCCCATTGATTCCAAGACACGTATTTTAATATCTCCGAAGTTGGCACGTGTCCTAGCTTCACTGGCAATGCTTTATCTCAGCGGTGCATGAAAGAACAGAGGTCTCACCGTCAACGGCATCCTAGGTTTGATGAAATGTGGTCCATACTTACTGCGAACACCCCTGGGATTCCAGACTCCCACATCATAACGGTTTTTCAATATCTCCCCTTGGACAGGGAGTAAATGTCTCAAACACAAATAATAAAATTAAATTCCTGACCTCCTAGTCTTCCCCTCTCAGCAATTGGCAATCCCATCCCTCTGGTTGTTCAGGACAAAATCTGGGAGTCACCCTTGACTCCTCCCTCTCTGTCTAGGTCTACATCCAATCTATCAACGCATCTTGCTGATCCACTTTAAAATAAATCCTGAATTCGATCACTTCCCACCCACCCACCCATGACCACCAACAGACCTCATCATCCTGTCTCTGACCTGGACTATTATGATCACCTCCTAACTGGTCCCCTTGCTGCTCCACCCACCTACAGTCTCTACTCAGTGCAGCACCGTGAGGGGAGTGGGGGGGGGCGGGGACGGGTCTGTGGTTAAGACAGGTCTTCCTGATCCCTCCCAGCTCCCATGGTCACTGCCTGCCTCATTACTCTGTTTCATGTTTTAAATAACTTACAATTCTTTCCTTCCATGTTTGCTGTCTGTTTTCTCCACCGGAATGCCAGTCCCATGAAGGCAAGAATTTTGTTTGGTGCCTACTCCCTACCCTCCAGCACAGTGCCTGGCATGTGTTAGGTGCTTCAAAAATACCTGTTGAAGCAGTCATTTCCCACAGGATGATGCTTTCGAGGGAGCGTTGAAGTCACTAAACCTGGGTTCAGATTCTCAATCTACCTGTTTGTGGCTGTGTGACTTGGGAGGTTCATTTCAACTCGGAGACTATCTCATCTGCATAATGAGAGTAAAAACACCCACCTTGCTGGGTTGTTGTGAGGATTAAATTCATTCACGTGCATAAAGCCCCTGCCCAGTGGCTAACACTTAGCAGGATCTCCGCTGTCATTTATTACTATTGTTCCAGCCTCTGGATTTGGGCGCATTTCAGTGGGAGGAGAGCTCAGAGCAGACGCGCAGAGGTATGCGGGCAGTGGAGCAGGCAGACTCGGATCAGGGTCCTTGCCATGTCAGACATCAGCAGTGTGACATGGGACCAGCAGCTAACCCTCTGAGCTTCAGCATTCTCATGTGAAGAGGAGATAATGACCACATCTATTTCACAGACTTTTAGGAACATCTCTGGTACACACACAGCACACGGTAAATTCTAAGCAAATATTAACTCGCATTATTGCCATCTGACCTGGCTTCTCCCCTAAAGGCAGAGCTCACTCCCTACCTCCCACTGCTCTGAGCTCCGCCCGCCTGCCGTCCTGCTGGTACACATGTGGGAGGAGCTCGCCACGGCTTTTCTGTCACTACAGTGACCTGAGAAACGACTACACAGCACGCAGCAGCAGTCCCCACACCTACCTCCTTGTGGAATGACTGTACCGCTAATGCAGGGCTCCCATCCTGCCCTCAACCTCCCCGGCCACTGTCCATGTGACCTGGCGAGGGACCGTGACCCTCCTGCTGCCACCAGCGTGCTTTGCTGGGTCCGCTGATTTCCATTAGGGAAGAGCTATGAGGAGCCTCCAGTTTTCCATTCTGAATATTCCACTTGACCTGCCAGCAACCCCCACGCTCTCCGTGAAGGAGGTAAATGCTAGAGAGAAAAATGTTTTTCCTTCTCTAAAGAAGCACTGTTGTTCCACACCAAGTTATCTTCCTGACATGGAACTCCATTAACTCAGAAGTCAGGACACTCACTCGCAGCAGGTGCCTCTGATGTGGACACGGGATCACTGAGTGATTTAGAGAGGTTCTGGGCAGTGTGAGAGGCCCAGGCAATGAGTGTCCACTCCCCGCCCCCACCTCAGGATCGCACCCCACCCCACTGCCCTGGGGAACCCCCTGGTCCTCTGTGTGGGAGCTCTGGTTATGAACAAGGCAGACGAGGTTCCTGACCTGAAAGAGAGAGAGAGAGAGAGAGAGAGAGACTGCTGCATGGAGAAAAAAAAAAGTCTCCCTCCAGCAGTGGGTAAGGAAGCATGAACCTCAGGGACCTGGGATTCCATAGGAACATGGGCCACAGGGGGCAAATTGGAACAAAAAAGAGTTTCTGCTGCCCTGGCCAGTGTGGCTCAGTTGGTTGGGTATGGTCTCATACACTGAAAAGTTGTAGGTTCGATTCCCAGTCAGGGCACATGCCCAGTTATGGGTTTAATCCCTGGCAGGGGATGTGC
The DNA here is from genome assembly GCF_964212035.1 of Myotis nattereri. Classification (NCBI taxonomy): domain Eukaryota; kingdom Metazoa; phylum Chordata; class Mammalia; order Chiroptera; family Vespertilionidae; genus Myotis; species Myotis nattereri. Next base: position 29,065,444 of record NC_138084.1, read on the forward strand.
AGGAGGCAGCTGACATATGTTTCTCTCTCACATCAATGTTTTTCTCTCCCTCTTCCTCTCTCTTCCTCTCTCTCTAAAAATTAATTTTAAAAAAGTTTTTAAAGAAGAGTTTCTGCTGCCTTATTTGCAAGGTTTGTGGATCTAGCAATATAACAATGGCCTTTTGCAGATGTGTGCTCCCTCTAAAATGACAGCTGGCCCAGGGGAGTGATAGGGCCTCAGCAGAAAGAAAGCTTCGGGCTTTCTAAGGGGCTGCCAGGCCGGGGTGCCATCAGGATCAAGTGCAATCAGTCAGGCGGAGGAGCTGCAGGAGAGGCCCAGCGACACTGAGGTCGCTGAGAGCCTGTGAGAGCTGCCGTGGCGTCAGCAGGTAGCCCCATCCCAGGAGTACGGGGCTGGCTGTTAGAAAGAACTTTCTTTTTTACAGTCCCCTTCTCCTTGCCCAGTCTTGCAGCTTGCAGCCAGTAAACAGAGTGAAGGAAGAAGAGAGAAAGACGGAAGAAACCGATCCTACCCACTCCCTGAGACAAGCCTGGCCTCGAAGCCGGCCTTGGAAGGGGAAGTGAGATCTCTCTCAAAACCAAGTGCAGAAACAGGTGCTAACAGCAAGTGGATCTTGTCGCCTTTGGGGGCTGTTGCTGTGCCCCTCAAAGTGAATTGGAAGGTTCTATACTCCTGGAGGGAAAAATACAAAAAACCAAGTGCAGAGTTTGGGTTAATACACAGGACGGGACACTCTACCTACAGAACTGAGAGCTCTGTGACTCTGTGACATAAGGTATTACTAAGCGTAAACAGAAAGTAACGGGGCCTCTTTGAGTTCTTACTTGGGTGCAGGGGAAAATTTCAGTGAGAGACAAGAATGAAGTTCCGTTCACCCAAAGGTTGCGCTTGATTGAAATACCCAGGAACCAGGAGGAGCGTCCCCCTGGCCGGGTAGAGGCAGCGGAAGCCGTGTCCAGTGTCCACAGCAGCAGTGGCAGCGGTGCTGGTGGCTGTGGCGAGGTTGCCCGTGGGAGGCAGCCCTACAAGCTGTGGGGTTGGAGCAGCGGCGGCACGCTCGGCAGATTGGCAGGCACCTGGCCCGGTCCCTGGCTGCCCCCTAGCTTCCCTCCTGCCTGCCCATCCCTGAGCTGTGGCCTCAGCCTTCTCGGCAGTCCCAGCGCCACCTCCAATCCTGTCAATAACTTTGCTTCCTTACACAGCAGGAGTGCTTTCTCTTTCTTGTCATCAGGAACCCTGATCAATATGCCCTTCTCCCCCTGGTCCTTTAAACCAGTCTCGAAGCCAGCCTCAGGTCCTCCCCCCGCATCCCAGGCTGCTCTCCGCTTGCTTCCAGCTGCAGAAGCCAGATTCCCTCGTCAACCAGCGGAACATTTGGCTAGGGGACTCTGGCCGGGATCCCATCTCTGGTCCATCCAGTCTTGGTGACCGTGTTGCACGACAATTTGAGAAAGAGCATCTGAAGTCCTACCTGGGTTCTGCCATGTGCTGGCTACGGGACCTCGGGAGAATGACTTTTCCTCATCTGCAAAATGGGTACAATAATCCCCTCAAGGTATTGGCAGGATTAGAAGGAATTGTTGCATTTGAAGCACAGAGCACATTACCTGGCCATTAAAATACTTAATGAATGTTGTTAGCTGGTAACAATAATACTGGTGGTGGTAGTACTGGGAGCGGTGTGGTAATAGCACAGTTAGTAGTAGTGGTAATACTGGCAGTGATGTGGTAATAGTAGGCAGTGGTGGTGGTAGTATTGGCAGTGGTGTGGTATTAGTAGGCAGTGGTGGTGGTAGTATTGGCAGTGGTATGGTAATAGTAGGCAGTGGTGGTGGTAGTATTGGCAGTGGTGTGGTAATAGTAGGCAGTCGTGGTGATAGTACTGGCAGTGGTGTGGTAATAGTAGGCAGTGGTGGTGGTAGTACTGTGAGCGGTGTGGTAATAGTAGGCAGTGGTGGTGGTAGTACTGGGAGCAGTGTGGTATTAGTAGGCAGTGGTGGTGGTAGTATTGGCAGTGGTATGGTAATAGTAGGCAGTGGTGGTGGTAGTATTGGCAGTGGTGTGGTAATAGTAGGCAGTCGTGGTGATAGTACTGGCAGTGGTGTGGTAATAGTAGGCAGTGGTGGTGGTAGTACTGGGAGTGGTGTGGTAATAGTAGGCAGTCGTGGTGATAGTACTGGCAGTGGTGTGGTAATAGTAGGCAGTGGTGGTGATAGTACTGGCAGTGGTGTGGTAATAGTAGGCAGTGGTGGTGGTAGTACTGGGAGCGGTGTGGTAATAGTAGGCAGTGGTGGTGGTAGTACTGGCAGTGGTGTGGTAATAGTAGGCAGTCGTGGTGATAGTACTGGGAGCGGTGTGGTAATAGTAGGCAGTGGTGGTGGTAGTACTGGGAGCGGTGTGGTAATAGTAGGCAGTGGTGGTGGTAGTACTGGCAGTGGTGTGGTAATAGTAGGCAGTCATGGTGATAGTACTGGCAGTGGTGTGGTAACAGCACAGTAGTAGTTGTAGAGACAGAAACTTATCTCTGGATTCTCACATGAAAGGGGAATACACTTCTGTTTTGTTTAAACCACTGGTCTTCGGGTCTTTTTGTTACACAAAATAACACAGGCTTATTCTGAGCCCTAGTAGAGCATGCCAAACGAACATTCTGAATTTTAAAAATTAAAAAAAGTTACATTTATATTAAGGTTAGAATTATGTGTAAAATATATGCTCATGCAAATACTGGAAGAGGAAATCATTATGCTAAGGGGACGGGATTATAGGATAAGTACTTTTTCTCATTGAAATTTCCTTTTGCTATTTTCATATTTCCATAAACTGTCTTTCAAGAGGACAAGAAAACAATGTCCTTGAGAGTGGACAAATTCTGAACATGTTTATGTATAATAAGAGGAGAATGTATATGCCTGAACTCTCCTTCAGCTGAAGGGCCTGGGGCAATTTAGCAAATAAAAGACAAGACAGAAAGGACAGGTCTGCCCGAGTGACACCGTGAGAATGGGGCCTGAGAACTACCCTTCCTCCAGGGCAATGTGTGACAATGCCCACCTACCCCTTGGCTCCCCTGCCAGGACATGGGCAGCATTTCCAGGGGAGGTAGGACCAGCCCATGAGTCATCAAGACCTGGGTGTTAACTCTAAGACATTCATTCATCTCAGTATCCTCCCTTTTCTCCCTGGTGGCCAGCTCCCCATAAGCCTGAAGACTGTTGTTTTCTGGACCAAGGTTTCCCCTCACAGCAACTTCACCAGGTCACCAGATAAACACCTGGGGTTACAGACCAATGAGGGAGAAAGGTGAGACCTCCTGAAACAAGGTGGTTATCTCCAGGAGGCCTGTCCGCTGGCCAAGGAAATGCAGGTGGGGCAGGCCACTGCAGGGCACCACGTGAATTTCTCCAGCCATCATTTCACTGGGAACAAGGCCCTTCTCCCCGTCCTTCCCACAGCCCCCATCCAAGAGAAGTGCCCACGTCGCAAAGGTCCTACCATGGGGACTTCTCAACCTCTGCTGACATTCTCCTCTGGCGTGGCTCCTTGTCACCACCTCTCAGAACAAGACGTGTGGTTTTCCGTGTGGTTCTCCGCATGACTAACGCAGACCACAGGCCTCCTTCCTCAGCCGCACCCCCTCTGTTCCACTCAGGCTGAGTTTGTTGACAGGCGTGAAGGACGCACATCCCACACCACTTACAGGATTTCTGCTGGAGTGGTTTGGGGTTGGCACATGGCAAAGCCTGAATGTTTCTGATGATCTGAAATATGATGTAGGGAAGAGGTTTCGGCTTGGTCACCTGCTTGCTGTGTGTCCTGAGGCAAATCCGTGCACTTCTCTGGGCCCCAGATTTGCCATCTGTCAATGGTACGATTGGACAAGAGGATCCTTTCTAGCTCTGCTGGGCTCTAGCTCTGTGAAGTCCACTCTGGATTAAGGTGCTTCATTCTGGCTTGAATTTGTGACCTAGATGGCCATTTGAATGCCAATTCGATATTTATTTTATGGAGAAATTAACATATCATTCACAGGATAATAACCCATGAGCCAATTCAAACCAGGGATTACCAGGAAGGGGAAAAAATGCTCTCTACAAACTCACTTAAATAGAATTGTGTTTATACAAACACTGGTCTCACACAATTCTAAATACTAAACGCTAAGTGTCTGCTAGCTAAGGCTGAGGGGCTTGGTCATCCCAATTTTAAATAATAATTGTAGGGAGCCCAGAAACTCCTAAGGAATGAATAGGAAAAGGACAATGTCTCCCAGAGAATTCCCTAGAGCTTATGTGGCTTAAGAAAATGTGGGAGTGGTGTGCTGAGGCTTCCCAATACGAAATTCAGATCTTAAACATAAACAACATCTCAGCATTAGAATGGAAGCAGGACCCCTTTCCTAACCTTTCCAACTGCTGGTTCCAAGGACTGGCTCTTCTGCCCCAACCAGTGTCTGCGCTGACGTCAGCTCACCGTCTCCACAGCCCACAGCCCTGGGAGCTTGGACTTGCTAGATCAATGAAAACATCAACCGCGCCAGACGTGTCTGCCCCACTCTAAGCCCGCCGTGGAGCCAGGGGTCCAGGCACGCAGCCGACCATCTGTCATTTGGCGCTGCTGTTAATTGCTGTGCTAATGAACAAGGTTTGAAGGAAGGCACACATGCACATGCAGATTTAGACACAGTTCCTCAGTACCAGGTGCTGTCCCCTAACAGCCTGCATAGTCTGCAGGACATAAAGGTGGCCGAGTCACATCGTGGGCACAGACAGCACACAACCCTGTGGGCAGATGCTTCAAACAGCAAGTGTTGAGACTTTTCAGCCAACGCTCATTCATCCATCCATCCATCTATCCCCTCAACAACCAATGGCTTTATGGTGGACACTGTGTCAAATGCCAGGGCTCCAGAGATGACAGGGATGTACTCCCTGCCCCCAGGGGACCACAGGCTAGCAGGGGAGAAGGACATACATTGTGATAAGTGCTAAGAGAGAGGTCAGCCTAGGGACTGGGAGAACCCAGGGAAGGGGTTATCTAACAAGTCTGGAAAGATTTCCTGGAGGTGGAGAGAATGTCTGAGCCAAATTTTTAAAAAGGAGCAGAGGTTACCTAGGGAAAGAATGGAGGAGGGCATTGCAGACAGGACGAGGAGGTAAGAGAGACAGCAGACATCAGAGGAAGCACAGGGGGTTGGGTGTGTGATGAGGAGTGAAGGTGAAGACACTAGGGGTACAAGGTGAGTATGCTGGAGCGGGAGACGGGGGACAGATGGTGAGGAGCCCCGAAGAGCTATCACCCTGCAAACCTTGATGAAGCTCTTGCACTGTGCAAGGGATAGGACTAGGTCAATGTGGGCCCTGCCTTCAAGGACTGTGACAAGCAAGGGACACAAGTGATGGCACATATTGGCTTGGAAGGAGAAATGCCAACAGTCTAGATTAGTCAGAGAAGGTCTTGATGCAGAGGAAGCCAGAGCTGGGCCAATTTCAGGCAGAGCTTGGGCAGATGAGCCAGTGTTAGGGGACAGATGCTTTGAGTATGTAGATTCATCAAACCAATGAGGCCATCCCATCCTCCCATTTTCTAGGCAAGGAAACTGAGGCCCAGGGAGCTTAAATAGTTTGGCAGCTGGGAAGAGGTACAGCCAGGAGTCCGACCCCTAATATGCCCGTCTTCAGAGCCTGTGCCTTATGCATTATCCATGCTGCTTCCCAAAGCCTTCCCGGTAGAGGGAAGAGCATGAGCAAGGATGGTGGGGAGACGTGTGGAAGGCACTTAGGAGCCAGTCAGGAGGAGAGAGTGCGTGGAGGAGACTGAGGCCTGGGTATGTGGGTGATGGCCTCAGAGCCCAACAGTCCATGGACAAGTGGCTCACCCTCTCTTGTACTCCCTGGAAACTTCTTGTGGTTGTTATTAGAACTCAGTGGGATAACGCAAGGAGAGGGCTTAGGACAGTGGTTCTCAACCTTGGCTGCACATTAGAATCACCTGGGAATCTTTTTAAAATCGTGATTTCTGGGCCTCATCCTCCGGAAATTCTGTTTCTTTGTTACTAATGTTGTGGCCCCACCCCATAACAAAGAAACAGAATGTTTGGAGGATGAGGCCCAGAAATCAGGATTTTAAAAAGATTCCCAGGTGATTCTATGTTGGAGACCGGGTGTAAGCTGACGTGGTCCTTGCACCTGAAGGGGCTAGCAAGGCTGGGACCCTTACCCACACAGTTTTCCCAGACTTGTTTAGATGGCGGTTATCAGTAGAATGAGAGCAACTTTTGTAGATGAGAACAGCCTTTCATGGCTTATCAAGAAGTCTGTAACTATTTACTGAGATTTGCTGTACCAAGAATTTGTCCTTCTGCTCTGTCCCTCCCTTAGAGATTAAGAGGAACAAAGAATACATTCCTCTTGACAGACCTCCTATTCAGAGTCTTGTGTATAAAAAGCATTGTGTGGTTAATAAACTTCCTGCAGTTCCTCAATTGATCTGCAGTCCTCCCAATCCCGCTCTCCTGTCTTTCTTTTCTCAATTCCCACCTCCCTACTTCAGCCCGGTTCAACCTGTCAGGCTGGCCCTGACAATTCTAATGTGCAGCCAAGGTTGAGAACCACTGGCTTAGGACATGGCCTCACACTTATGAATCCTCAAACTCAGGTGAAGATTATGTTAATCACGGTGATCATTATTCCCAATAATGATAGTAACTCTCAGTAAGAACCCAGAGACAGGTTGGAGCCAGTAGGTGGAGAACTTTGAGCACCAGTATAGGCCCGTGGTCCTGATCTTGTCAACATTGGAGAACCGCAGGGAAAGCTTTGAAGCACAGACATGAAATGGCAGCTTAGAGCATTTTCCCCTCTTGTACAGAATAACACAGCAACTCCCTCTTCAACGTGCCACGGTTCTTCCTTCACAGTAACCCTGCTCCATGATGAAGAAAGGCCCTTTCAAGGCCTGCAAATGCTGGCCACGTGCTGACCGGGGTGTCAGAGTGGCTGTCTGGAGCTGGACACAGAGCACAAAGACCTGAGCAGGGTCTCGTGGGTCCTGCTGGGGCCAGGAGGGCTCTGATCCCACCCGCTGGTGAGGAAGAGAAGAAGGAGGAGTCATGGCTGCTGTCCCCTTACTGTGGGCTCTGGGCTCTGGGAGCCTCCTGAAGGTGTGAGGCAATATCCTCTCAGCTATTTATCACCAAATCAGAAGCCTCTGGAGGCCACACTCCTGTAACCATAGAAACGAGCACTCTTATTCCGAGGCTTGAGGGGGGTTTCCCTCCTCCAGCGATGGGTGATGGGCTGGAGATGACTGAGGGAGGAAGGCCTTTGTGCCCGCCCACTGTGGCTTCCTGTCCAGCCTGCCCCCACCCTCTTGCTGGTCTGCAGAAGGGGACTGGCATCTCCCTGGGACAAGCACACCCTCGAGCTCTTCTCCCTCATGACCTCTCTGTGAAGCAGACCTTATCACCACTTTAAAAACAGGTAAGTGTGGCCCAAAGTGGGGAAATGACTTGTCCAAGCCACACAGCCAGCAGGAGGCTGTGCTGGATCCAAATCCCTATCCGTCTGAATTCCAAACCCTGCCACATTCTGCCTCTCAGAGCAGGGGGCAGGAGAGATAATAGTTGGCTACAGCTCTTTGGAAAAGAGACCTAATAATAGTGTCCACAGATACTGTACCTAAGTGCTTAGCAGTAAAGGACGGCTCCCAAGAATGGGTTGTTAGGGAGGGAGAAGATTCTCACAACCTGCCAGCACACAATTCCATTCTTGGCTTATCTTGCGTGTTAGTGGGGTTATTTGAGGAGCCCCCAATCCTGTCTGCAGGATTATCCAGCTGACCCCTGGCCCAAGCCAGGCAGAGGAACAGTCTTCTGCGTGGCATCTTCCTGCGTGACCTTGCGTGGGTTGCATATCTTCCCTGATTTCTGCATCCTCATCTGGAAAGTGGATCATGGAGGACCTACCTGCACAGTGGTTGTAAAAATTAGAAATACGATATTCAAGCCCTGGTCTTCTACAAGTGCTCACTGAGCCCTGGCCAATATAGCTCACTTGGTTGGCGCATAGTCCCATACACTGAAAGGTCATGAGTTCAATTCCTGGTCAGGACACAAACCCAGGTTGTAGGTTCAGTCCCTGGTCAGGGAGTGTACGAGAGGCAACCCATAGATGTTTCTCTCTCACATCAATGTTTCCCTCTCTCTCTCTCCTTCCTCTCTCTAGATCAGTAAACACATCCTCAAGTGAGAATAAAAAGACCTAAGTGCTCACTGATGGCAGCTCTGATTGATGGTTATTAACACAGACTGCAGACAGGATTGGAGGCTCCTCAAATAACCCCACTAACATGCAAGATAAGCCAGGAATGGAATTGTGTGCTGGCAGGTGGTGAGAATCTTCTCCCGCCCTGACGGCCCGTTCTTGGGAGCTGTCCTTTACTGCTAAGCACTTAGGTACAGTATCTAATTCCATCTCCCCACGGCCCAGAGAGGTAAGCGTTCCTCTCCCACGGCACAGGTGAGGAAACTGAGACTCAGAGACTAAGCGACCTGTCACCTGGTCAGCCAGCTCCTGCTTGTCAGGCTGCAGAGCCCTCCCCCCACTCCTCTGGCTAGCTGCCCCTCCCCACGGCCACCCAGGACCTGGGCCTGGCCTCTGGATCCCTGATCTCCAGAACAAAGCCTCGTCTCTCCCCTCTGCCCTCACACCCTCCTCTCAGAGGGTCAGCCAGCAGCCACAGGAGACTCTGCCACTCTCCTGAGCCCACTGGTAACCACTGAACCCCGAGGTGAAAGCTAAATGCTGAGGATGTGGGAGAAATGGGGTGGGGCCCACCCACCACCCACCACCCACCACCCACAACCCACCACCCTGCCTCATCACCAAATGGTTGCAGGGTCCAAATCAACCAGCCGGGCAGGCACAGGGGCTCCTTGAAGGGATTCCCCGGCTGGCCTTCCTTTCCCCTCCATCACGGCACTGCCACGGCTCACAATGAGGGCCGGGGGAGCCGTAAAATCCCCATTTGCCACAATTAGCAGATGAGTAATGAAATGGCGTGGCAGCTGGCGGCTCTCCCAAGGCCCATGCCCCTGCCTCCTGTGAGGGTCAGATCGGGACAGAAGTCAGCAAAGGCCTGGTACCCAGAGACACCTGGAGACACACCACCGGGGGTCTCCTGCTCTTCCTCCCTAAAATCAAGACGGTCTTTGATGTTATGGGGAGCTCGTGGTCTCTGCAAGAAGCCTGCACTTAGAGTCTCCAAAGACAGGGCGAGGAGGAAGGAGAGAAGAGGAGGGAACAGCACTTGCAAGGACCCTGGGGCAGGAAGGAACTGTCACGGGAAGAGGAAGCAGGCTGTGTGGCGGAGCATGGTGAGGTGCAGACACATGGGACAGACAATGGCGGGGGGGAGGGGGGGCGCGATAGGCCATAGGGAGGATCCTTCCCTTCTGACCAGCAAGTTTCCCTAGATTTCAGGGCATTTTTGGATTCGTCTGTAGATAAACATACTGAACATGGGCTGGTGTTGGCTCTGGGCCATCGTCTGGTGAAATGCCCACGCGTTTGTTGACAGGCACATCACACATAAGAGGTGAGAGGCAGCCATGCCTCTCCAGGGGTCCCGGAGGCCAGAGGCGGCCTGAGCGTGGGGGAGAGTAGCTCCGGGCACCCTGCCAGGAGCCTCTGCCTCCTCTGGTCCAGCCAGGAAAGGGCCTCAGGACCCTGGGCCCAAAGAGAAGAGTTGAAGAAAGTCGTAGCCGGAAAGAAAGAGCTGTTCCATCCAAACGCTTCCATCCCGCCCAGTTCATCAAATCCGTCTCATGTAGCACTGAACAAACACAACCCTAATTAGCAGGTTCGTGCTGCAGCTGAATAATCAAAAGCACATCCCGATTCCAGCCTCAGCATCCCCAGAGAAGGCACGGCGTTTCCCCGAGAAACCCAGCTGGCGTCTGTGGCATCATCAGTCCTCTGGTGTTCTCACAGTTTGCTTCATTTCCTCCAAGGAGCTATTTGCTGAAGGACATTCTCCTCCAGGTCTGAGCTTCGATGAACTCCCACGCCCGGCAGGTCTGAGTAAATGAGGCGGGAGGGATATTATGATGCGCCCGACATGCTGGGCTGGATCACAGGCTAAGGCAGGTGCAGCCAGGGAAAGCCTTCCTGAATGCCAGAACTGCATTTCTTCACTCACTCGTCATATACTGACAGAATGCCCGCTCTCTGTTGGGTGGTGGGAGGCAGCAGGGGGTGGCAGTTATTGGTGGAGTTTCTAGTGGTCAGGATTCAAATCCTGGCCCTGCCTTCCAGTTATAACAAAATTGCTTTGACTCGCCGAAACCGGTTTGGCTCAGTGGATGGAGTGTCGGCCTGCGGACTGAAAGGTCCCAGGTTCGATTCGGGTCAAGGGCATGTACTTGGGTTGTGGGCACATCCCCACTGGGGGGTGTGCAGGAGTCAGCTGATCGATGTTTCTCTCTCGTCGATGTTTCTAACTCTCTATCTCTCTCTCTTTCTCTCTGTAAAAAATCAATATAATATATTTTAAAAAAAATTGCTTTGACTCAGTGATCTGAATTGGTTTTCTCACCCGTGAAGGACACTGGCACTCAAGGAAGAGGGCCACAGAACGCGCCTATGTCAGCTGTCTGGTGTGTCACTGGTTGCTGGTGCAACTTCTGGATAAGCCTGGTCGAGAGCCTCACCCCTCCATTGGCCTGATCTAGAATTCTGGAATGAGTCCTGACCTTTAGTGCTCACCTCCTGCTTGTAGGGCTAAAAGTAACTCAGCCACTTATTGGCAGAGCAGACAGATGTGGGTTTGGAGTGCAAGATACTGAACTAAGTGCCAGGCACGGGTGGGCAATGTGGGGGCACTGTTTTACTTCGTCCTCTCAACAATTCTACAAGGAGATATCATGATCCCCATTTAAAAGATGAAGACACTGAAACTTGAGATTAGGTGATGTGTCCAACGACAGGTGAGTGTCAGGATCAGGGCCAGAAAGTCTCGAATCGGGGAAGAGATTCCACAGAGGAGCCCCCAGACCAGGGCAGGCTCGCCCGCAAAGCCCTGCAGGCTGTGCCAGGGCAGCGAGTGTCTCAGTGACCATATAACAACCAGGGGCATCAGAGAGAGTGGACTGTGGGGGCCAGAGGAAGGGCATTAACAATGATTCCTTCAGTCACTGTCTCACCAATCCAAATTCACTCTCCTCTGCAAATATTCACTTGACATGTCCCCTTTAACACGTTGCTGATACTTTCACCTATCATCGTATCTTTCTTCTTTGGCCACTGACATTCCCAGCATTTATCTCCTAAATACCACAGTTAGCAGGTATACTTGGGGTGCTGTATGTGGTGACCTTGGTCTATTGCCCACCCTCTCTGAGCCTCAGGTCTGCATCTGGGTGAAAGCACCAAGCCAGCAGGGAGCCATTCAGCCTTATTTCCGACCCCATTTCTCCTGCTCTCTCTCTGTTGAGGTTGATGACCAATGATCACTGGGACCAAACCAGAGCCAGCCAAAACTGCAAGTAGATTCACCATCTTCTCCTAACCCTCCATCTCCACCCCATGACATCAGCTAGAGAAAAACACAACAGTGAAAGTAGACGTGTCTTGATTTGCTTTCAACACGGGGCTGAAGGGTGGTGGGGAAGGATGAACCCAGGTATGCAAATTAGCACAAGCCTAAGGCTGAACGAAGTCAGCCTGGAAAGCTTGCCAGGGTGGCCTCTTCCACCCACAGCTGAGGAAGATTTTCTGTCCAACCTGCTGTTAAGAGTGGCAATTCTGGACCTCGGGTGATGTTGGTAGTGAAGGTAGGAATGTTCGTTTGGTATTGTGGGGCGTTGGCTTAGGAGAAAGAAGGGCACATGTCCCTTTTCCCTGCAGCAGAAAGACAGAAGGTCCCCAGTGATGTGGTGGCAGCTAGTCTGAGTTCTGGGGGATCTGGGGTCCCTTATCCATCTCCTGTGATCTCAAGTCTTTAAATCCATGCACGCACTGATAACCTCCTACTTTATATCTCCAGCCAGGGCGCCTTCCCTGAATTCCATACTCATACATACAACTGCCATCTCCACTTGGAGGTCTAAAAGAACTCTTCAAGTTCATGTCTTACAGGCGAACACCTACGAGTCTTCCCCTCCAAGGGCAGCCTTCCGCCTCTCAGTCAATGCCAAGTCAATCCTTCTTGCTGCTCAGGCTGAAACCCTTGGAGCCACTGTTGATTACTTTCTCTTCCTCACATGTCTCATCCAATCAATCAGCTGATCCCGCTCCTCCACCTTCAAAACACAGCCCAATCCCACCACTTCTCACCCCTCCCTGGCTTCCTCCTGGCCCGAGCCTCCCAGCTCACTTACCCGAGTTAGTGCAATGACCTGCTAATAGTATCAAGAGGAAACTGAAAATTAATTTAGTGTCCAACAATATAAAGTTTATAGAATAATTTTCAAGATTTCCACACTCTGGACAGTCAAAGGGCTACTCAAGATGTGACTGAAACACAGGTAGTAATTGCCTGGTAAAAGTGCACATGAAATTGTACAATAAAAACAAAGGATGCATGTATACTGGAAAGTTATATTCAAAAATGTTCTTCAGGTTCCAAAGTTACAGTAATTGTATGTTTCTTTCCTCTATGTTTGTTTATATTTTCTAAAATTTAAAAAAATGAATTTTCATTATTAGTAAAAATTGCTACTTCAAAAAATAAAATGATGGATGGGGGAGGGGGAGGCAGAAAAAGGACAGAAGCAGAGACAATGTGCTGCTGATGAAGAGGAGAGAGAGGCTGCTGGCTCCCTCTCTGACACACAATGCCCAAGCTGCACAGAAGGAACCTTTTGTTCCTTTTATTCCCAATCCCTAGGCTGACTGCTCCCATTTCACAGGTGAAGAAAGAGAGGCCCAGAGATGCGTGGTGAGTTGTCCAGGATAAAACACCTGCTTTCATTTATTCCTGTGAGCCAGACACTGTGCTACATGCTTTATAAACAGATATTTGTCCTGCACACTAGCTGCCTCAGGCCCGGCATCGCCTCTCCCCAACTCTACCCCATTCCACAGCGGAGGCAACTGAACCTTAGGGAAGTTATATAACTTGTCCAGAGTCACATGGCGGGTCACATTCAGAGCTGGTATGGAAAATCCAAAGTCCATGCTCTTTATCATTATTATTTTTTTACTTTACAAAAATGTCAGTTTCGTTGGGAGTGGAGAACTAGGTTTCCAAACTCAGAACTAGATTTCCAAGCTCTCTAGTCAGTTTGCCCCATTTTAAAGTGGAAGGTGAAAGATCAGAGTTAAACAGCTCAGAGGCCCCCCCAACACTTCTCCTCTGGGCCCCGTCATCCCAGCACAGCCTGGGCCTGCCTGGGCCACAGCCACCTCCTTTGGTCCAACGCATAAGTTGGAAGCTTCACCTCATAAAAGGAACAGCTGCCCTGGGCAGGCTTTCAGAGCCTGGAGCGGCTGCTGGGATCACTAACCGGCCTGGAAGGTGGGCGTTTGCCAGGGAGGACTGACTGCCTACCCAGAATCCTCTCCTCCGTGATTCCCTCCTGGCAATAAATGTGTAATTGACTGAGGGAGCATCTCCTAGGGTTGAATGTCAGACACACCTTCAAATCAAACAACAGGGATAAGGCTAATGAGCTGGCCTCTGAGACACGGAGAAAGTGGACTATGGGCCCCTCCACAGCTTCTGGGCTTCCTGAGAAGGAGTCGTACCTGTGGGATCTCTGAGGCCTGAGGGGGAGAACTAGGCTGGGGGGTTGACAAATAGTTTTACCTAAAGTGTCTATAAAAATACAGCCAGAAGAACAGCAACGGTAAAGCTGTAAAGCATTGTTGAGAGGATGTGATGAGAGAATGTCCATTACACCCTGGATGAACTGAGTTGTGTCTAGTTCTCAGGACATCAGCCACACTCCTGAGCTTGGAAATGGACAAGCTACTGTAAGATTTTCCTGCTACCGGCACCCTCCAGACGAATGCGATATGGGCTGGAGCAGAGGGAGCCAGGGGCATCTGGAGGAGACAGAATGGCCCTCAGGCCTGTGGGACAAGTATTAGCATTTTTAAATAACAAATATAGATCAGGCTGAAATGGTGGGGCCAGGTGGAAGAAGGTGCATCAGTATTCTAGGGCTGTGGTAACAAACTGGGTGACTTAAAACAACAGACATTCCTTGTCTTCCAGGTCTGGAGGCTAGAAATCCGAAATCCAGGAGTCAGCAGGCGGTAGAATCCTTCCTTCCCAGCTTCTGAGAGTGGCCATCCCTGGCTTTCCTTGGCTGGCAGCCACATCCCTCCAATCTGCCTCCATCGTCACAGGGCGTGCCCCTCCACGTGTGCCTCTCCCTCAGCTTCTCATAAGGACACAAGTCCTATTGGGTTAAGGGCTCATTCTACTCCAAAATGACCTCGTTTTAATTAATTACATCTGCAATGGCCCTATTTCCAAATAAGATTGCATTCTGAGATACTGGAAGTTAGGACTTCAACATACCTTTGTTGGGGAATGCAATTCAACCCATAATGGTTGGCTACAAGGGAAACAGTACAATTGGGAGCATCAGAGAGGGGATGTATACAATGTGTTCAGCATCACTGTGGCCTGTGACTCATCCATGCCCTCCATGGAGACCTTCCGTTGCTGCTGCTCAGTGACAGGAGCATGGCAGCCACCCAGGGGCCACACTAGGGGATATAACTCGTCAATAGTGGCCTCGCTAGGGGACATTGGCCCCCACTGCACAGTGTTCCGTGCAAACAGCCACTGCAATCATTAGGGTCATTAGACATTCTGCTTGCTCTCCGACACCAGTGGATCTCACCATTTTTTAGGGGTTGAAATTAACACCCCTTCACGTACAAAAACCTGACACACTCCAAGGCATAAAAGATGAGAAATCCGATGAAATAGTGATAATCACATGGTTGCTGCAGCAGCAGAATGCAGTCTCACCCTTTCTGTAAAAGTGCCCGGTAATCGCACCTGTCACACAGGGTCTATAAAAGCACCTGCGGAAATGACACGGCACTGGCCTCCCCCCTCAACCCCCCATCTGGGCCCCACTCCAGCCTGGGTCGCTGTATGAGTTATTTATTGCACTTTCGATGCTGTTTTATGTATTTTTGAAGCAAAGTTCTCACCTCTTTCAGGTCAACTGTAAGCATTCACTTTTTACTTTTTATCCAGAGATCGTGTCCCCTCTTTGCAGCACCACTCACACCAGTGTAAACGGCACCTGTATCATGTTACTGCAGAAATGAGCCATACTGTGGCCCTGGTCACCGTTTGGCCACACGCCTGTGTAGGGACGTGTGGGACGTGGGCACTCAGGCACACTGCTGGGGAACCCCCTCGAGGCCAGAGGGCACCCAGGGCTTTCTGAACTTTTTCTCTGCAAAACTTGAAATAGAAAAATGCTTTCTGCTTAACTCTGAGTCATCTAGAATTCACAATAGCCACTTTGCTCCATTTTAGTGATTGAACTTCCACTCTGATAACCTCCTAAATGCTATGTGAATGCATCCCAGTTACCTTGTGACCTTAGCCCACTGTAAGGGGATGGACTCTTTCTTTTTCCCTCCACACATCTCTCCCTGGTACTCCATACACTGGGGCCACTTGGCAACTGGCACCTCTGTACCACTTCCCAGAGCTTCCTGCCCGTGACTCCTCTCTCATCTCCATCTCTAATAAGTCCCAGACCTAGGGCTCAGAGGCTGCATGAGAAAGTGAAAGTCAGAGGAGTCTTCCAACTGCCACCAGCCCCTCTGGCAGCCCCAGCTCTCAGGGTTGACCAGGCACCCTACCTCCTTCCCACCCCTTGGGAAAGGCACCGAAGGGTCCCAACAGAATCTGCTGAGTACAAAGCTCCCTGGAGAACTGGGTGGTTTCCCGATGGGGAGGAAACAGGGATTATGTATTTTCCTTGGAATCTGTCAAAAACGGGGCTGGGTATGAAAGGCATTTGTCAGGGACCACAGTGTGCAGAATTCTGGCCATCAGACCCCACAATGTGTTGCTCCTGGCTACGCCCATTCCTATTTGGCAAATGCAGGTTTGGGTAGGACTTTCTGTCAGGGCTGGAATTGTAAAGTGCCCTGGATCAGACACGAAAGGCCGGTGTCCATGCCAGATGGCAGGGCCTGAGGCTGGGGAGCGGCTGCACGCTCTCCAGAGCCCCAGCAGTGTCCCAGGCCCCGCAGGATGGTCACCAGGGCACTGAGACCGGGTGAGCAGGGCCGCGGTTCCCTCACTCTGGCCCTCCTCTGCGGTCCCTGCCTAATGCCCTTTGCACCCCAGCCCAATCTTTGCTGTTGATCAGAAGGATGAAGGAGACGGGCAGAGAAGCATTAGTGGTTATTGGTGAGAAGTCAACCGTGTCTGCTTTTAGAAGCTTTACACCCCGGAAAGGCTGTACGAAAAAGCTTGCACTCCCAGCCTGGCACATCTCACGTACTTGTCCTTCCTACTCCATGCCGCCAAATGCCTTCCTCGCCTCATTTTATTTCAATAAGAGCGGCTCTATTGATACATCAATCTCATACAATTCACCTATCAAAAGTATACAGTTCAGTGATTTTTAGTATAGTCACAGAATGGTGCAACCATCGCCGCAATCAATTGTCATTCCCACCCCCGATGAACTGTTTATCCATTCCTGAGAAGAGGCAGTGCATGGACCCCCTTCTGGCTACATCACCATCAGCTTAACCACTGCCTACACGGGTGCTCTGGTAGCTCTGGGCATTTGTGTATTTCAGAAGAGAACATGAACTAAAAGAGAAGAAGCAGTACAGCATCATCAAGAGACCTGGCCTGCTGTACAGGAAAACGACCACGAAGAAGAAAACCTAGTGAGTAGAGAGATTCTTCTCAATGAAGCCCATGACGAGCCAGCTCATGGTCAACCATCAACCGTAGTCACCGCTATCAGTATTGCCACGGTTGCCATTAGTACGCCTGCTATCAGAGGGGACACAGCATGAATGAAGAGCACAGGCCCCCTCCACGGGTTTTTTTTTTTTTTAAAGGGATGATGATACATCTTTAATCATTAAAAAAAAACAGGCTATAAAAAGTTCATTCTCCGGATTGGTTTTAGTAAACGCTTTGTGCTCCTTTGCGAGTGCGTAATAAAGTTCCATGGGTTTGCTCACTTTCCAGTATTTCTCACTGACCAATCCCAAAGAAAAAGAGCCACTTAATACAGTGAACTGCCCATTGGCTGATGCTATGCCCACCCCGGTTTAAGGCCAGGCTCCACCACCCCTCTGTGCCTCAGTTTCCTCATATTCCAAATGGACACAAAAATAGTACCAAACTCATAGTGTAACTGTGAGGGTCCATGAGTTCTTACGCAGAGTGGGCTTGGAGCGAGGCCTGGCACATGGAGCTATGAAAGGGTTTGTTACTAGCACTTTCTAAAAAGCTTTTCCCTGTTCGCTCACATACCCACAGCGGCTCCTGTGTATCTTCCTCTCACTTTCTCCCCTGTACACCCTCTCTTGGTCCCTGCTTTCCATCTAAAAGGTCCTTCTGGTAGGTCTCCAACTTGTAAAGTAGCCTCTGGTTTTCCAATTTCCTCTAACAGTCTGTTTGCACCCACAAAGTCAAAGAACTAAAATCACTAGACAGTTAGTTCCTCCTGAAAAACGCTAATGCCCAGCAGAAGAACACCCCCAGGAATGAGAAAAGGCCCTCAGATCCATTTCAGGGGGTGGGTCCCTGGCTGCAAGGTCCAGCTCATGACATTTCTTTATGGCTGGATGTTTTGGGTAAGATTACAGCAATTCCAGCACGTGCCCAGTCCCCAGAATAAAATTTCATTTCTTCTTTAGAGTTCTAGGGGCAGCAAATCTGTGGCTTAAGGGGGTACACTGATGAACTCAAAAGAGCCAGCAAAGAGAAGGTGGAGCAGCTGATTATCTTCCCCCTTTTCCCCTGCTGTTTGCATTATCATTTATCATGGCTCAGCAGGAAAAAGCTGGGCAAAGCATCTTGTGATCCTGGGTGGCATAAATATCTATCCCAACTGTCAGTGCTGGGAATACAAGCCCGATTCAGCCGACTCTTAAATGCATTTGCATCCAACCCCTTTATAGTCCTTCTTATAGGGTGGCATAAACATTAAAGACCACACTCCCGCCTTCCCAGGATGCACAGGGCACAGACACTCCTGTACAGAATCTGGGGATGCATCACCCGAAGCTGGGGGCTCCTCTGAGAGCTAGGAGCCCGGCACTCGAGCTAATGACAGTGGCCCTGTCCCAGTGACTCTGTGCACTGCACACACATGCACACACAGGGATGAACCACAGGGACTAAACCTCACCCCGAGCGGAAGATCCGAGTTGAAAGGGATCTTAAAGCGTCTCGGCCACCTAACCGTCCTCATTTTACAGAGAGAGCACAGATAGAAAGCAAGAATTAACTTGCCTTAATTAATGCTCTTTCCTTTCTCTTTTTTGTTTCATTTATCAGATGCAAATAATTTCCCCTACATTGCATTTCATTTCTTCATTTTCTGTTTCTTCATTTATCAGATGCAAATCATTTCCCCTGCATTGCAGGGCTTTTGAGGCCTACATGGGAAGCACGGGCAGGAAGTGTGGCCCATGCTTAATGATGTTACCCTCTTCCCTTCCTTCCCACTGCCCTGCTGTGTGATGAGTCTGCTTTGTTTGCTTTCTCCTGAACACTTGGTGGGACCACAGTGAATCTACCAAATACTGAGGAATCGAGGAAAGCCATGAAGTTCTCACCTTGCAAGGCCCAAGCTTTCCCCCAGTGCAGATGGTGGGACTCTGGAAGTTTTATTTATTCATCCATGTAGTCCACAAATTCAGTCAGCCATTGTCATAAGCGTTTTGGGAATATGGTAGTGAATAAAACAGGTGTAGAGAGAGACAGCTCTCAGACAAACCATTATGCCCCTAATTATTTAATTACAGTTCTGATGAGTGGTACAAAAGGCAGACAGGTGGCTGTAGGAATGTATTACAGGGCGATGTAACAGAGCCTGGGGTCAGGGCAGCGTCTGCTCTGAAGACTTCCTTGTAGACCTAAGGAAGGTGTCCCTGAGGAACACTGGCACTCACATATGAAGGATGAGTAGGAATTTGTCAAACAAGTGGGGCTAGAGTGAGGGCTGGGAAAAGCAGCCCCTGGAAGAGAGAGAGCAACATGTGTGCAGGCCCTGGGGAGAGAAGTTACTTGTCATATTTGAGGAACCAGATACAATTAGTGAGAAATACAAGGGGCTGCTTTTGGGCCTGTATGCTTGCTTGTTGTTTAGCTTGGGGGAGGACACAGGTCAGCAGCCCCAGAGCTCTGAGGAGAAAGGACCGTTGGAGGGGGAATCAATGAGCAAGTCCTTTGAGGCTGGCCTTGATCCTGACCCATGCATCAGACCAGGGAAGGAGTTGCTGTAACTCCAGTGGAATCAGTGGTATGGTCCTAGGAAGATACCTTTGACCCCTGGGCTGAACAAGGCTGGTCCACAGAGCAGCCCCCACCAGCAGGTACTTATTAAAATATCCTCTTACCCGCTCTCACCCCACCACTGCCTTTGCTAGAAAAGGAAATACACTCATTTCATCCAGGACCAATGTTTCAGATCCAACTTGAAATCTGGAAGTCTGTATATCTCCCCGAATTCACTCAGGGTTCATGTCATCATTAATCTTCATCCCAGGGTGTTGTATATAATAGTAAACACTTGGGTTCTGGTGTCAGATTACCGGGGTTTGAATCCCGACACTGTCATTTACCAGCTGTGTGACTTTAGGCAAGTCCTTTAACCTCTCTGTGTTATCTATGAGAATAACAATATGTTTACTTGATAAGGTTGTTATATAAAGATTAAATGGGATAATGTATGCAAACATAGGGACACACAGGTGAAAGTCCTGGATAAACAGAAGGTTTACTATTATTGTTGTTGTTATTATTTCAATAATATCATTATCGACATGTAGTACACATCACCACTGTTTCAAAAACTGAGTATTTCATCCACTTTATTTTTAATGCTTCCATAAGTTTGTTATAATGACCCCCATCTTCTAAATGAGGAAACTGAGGCTCAGAGGAATTAAGTGATTCAAACAGAGTCTCCAGAAGCAGTTCACTCTCTACATGTCTACCCCAAATTAGCTACCTCTCATCAAAGTGCTGTAAAATCCTCTTAATTACCACTAATGAGAATGAGGGCCTGTACACTACCTGTTCACTGATTTGCAGATTTTTAGCATCATTCCTTGCTCCAGGAGAACTCTCCAGGGACCATCATTACCATACAATTCTTTGGGGGAAGTGAAACAACAGCTGGCCCTGCCAGTCACCATGGCAACACTCATGTAAGTACATAGCATTGTATCAACAGAGAAAATTTATATAAACATATACATTCTATTTCTGCCCTTAATAGCTATGTTATACCTTGACTTTCTGGTGACACCATCTGGGCTCAGGTAGAGGTATTTTCAATCAGCTTCAAAAGGTCTCTTCCCCTCCCTGGCTGTTTCCCAGACCACATCAAGCCCAGCACAGGCAGGGAGAGAGGTTGCTAGGGAAAGGGAAACATGCCAAGCTCTGCCCACAGCAGCACGTGCTCCACTCTGGCAGCGAGCGTGTTGTGGGCGTGTGACCCATACAGTTGCATGGGACTTGCACTCAGAAGGGCCCCACAGTTGGTTTAATGCTCTGCTGACACCACCTTGTAATTCTTATTAATCTTTGAACAACGGGCCCCACATATCCATTTTGCAGGGAGCCCCACAAATGATGCAGCAGGTCCTGTGGGAGGAGGGAGTGATGGACAGGCACTTCATGCATTTCCCTCCTGGATGGCACGTCCTCTCTCTTTTCACCTCTTCTCAGATCTGCCAATCCATCTGACACTCTAGCTCAAGCACTTTTATCAAAAGCCAGTGGTCTTTCCCCAGGGAATGCAGCCATGACAATGTCATGAGAACTGAGTCACTCAAATAAATACCGGTGGCTCTGTACGTAGTGTCAGGCATCACACTCAACCAGAACTGTTATTATTTCTGATCTGGAAGGCAGGGAGGTACTATCAGCCTCATTTTACAGTTGAGGACACTGAGGCTCAGAGAAGTTCGGTGACTTTCCCTAAGTCACACAGCACTTGGCACACAAATCTTACGGCCCTTCCGCAAGGCCCTTCTCAGAGGCTGCTGCTGTGCCTGAGTTGAGCGAAGGTAGTCCTGCCGTTGGTGGCAGACCTCTCGCTAGTCCTAGGAGTGTGGGCCCTTCTCAGGCACAGGCCCAGAGTTTCGGCTCCTCTGAGCTCTCCCAGGCTTAGATAAGACACTATACAGTTTGCTGTGGGAACTGACATCCTGGGCTGCTGTGGGCAGGACTGGGTGATACAATCTTGAAGTGAAGCAGAGTTAATTCCCCATTGGGTACACTGACCAATGGGAAGGTGGGCACACCCATTCCCTCTCCATGCACGACTTCACGACAGTCTCTCCTTGCTGAGAAGTCCCGTGCAGTAAGGCAAGAGGCCTTATGCAGGAGACCATGAACACCTAAAACTCAGCAGCAGAGAACACTCAGCATTCACTTTCATTTCAGCTAAATAACATCATCTGGTCTTCCATAGCCTGGTGTCAGTAGAGGTCTTCGGCTCTCATCGAAGTGCTGCGTACCCATCTATCTCTTGAATCCTCGCAACAACCCTACGTGGGAGTGCTGTTATAATTGCTAATCTATTATCATAGGAAACTGAGGCACAAAACCATTAAGTCACTTGCCAAAGGTCATCCAGCTAGAGAGGAGCAAATCAGGATTTGAACCCAGATATTTCAGCTCCTGAGACCATGCACTTAACCACTGAACACACTGTCACTCAGAAGGGCCAGGGCACTAACACTAACCCTGGGGAAAAGCCAGGGCATCTTAGGTCAACTCAGGGGCAGACTGGCTTCCTCCACAGTTCTTTAGTCCTGCAAAGGTCTCCGGAAGCTTCCAGGAAACTTGAGACACCCCCCCCCCCCACCCCCCCGCAATTGTTCACTTACAACATGGAGCAAAGCTATAAAGAACATGAATGCTTTATATCCAGTTGGGTAAAGGGAAGCATCTTTGTGTCTGCCTGAAGCCCTGACAGAGGAGCCAGGCCACCCAACAAATGCCACAATTAATTTCCCAGTGTGCAACATCGCCTGTGGGGAGAGGAGGCGCCGGCTCATTTCTTATTCATGAAGTCACACTGCCAAGCCTCATTTGCATGAAGTAATTTCTGCGGCTGCTATCCCTGCCATAAAATAAATCCATTTCTCCTACAGAATCGGGTCTCTTTACACCAAGAGAGATGAGTAAGCAGTACTAGTATATGCTGAGGAACCACACCCTTTGGACAATTTTAGTAATCAGAAACATGTCTGCAGGTAACAATAAGTGATTTTATAGGAATGTAAAATATCTTGGACTCAGAGTACTCAAAGGCAAGGTCTGCCTCAAGGTCTGTTTTGAAAACTGCTTCTAGCATTTCTCTCTGCTTGGCCAAGCAGTGACGTTTTTACAACCTGTGGAGCTGTGGAAATAGGGCTACTGCACCCTCGCCGGGAAAAGAAGAGGGAGAAGGAAGAGGAGGGGGAGGAAGGAGGAAGAAGGAAGAAAAAGAAGAAGGAAGAAGAAGACAAAGATGAGGAGGAGGAAGAGGAGGAGGAGGAGGAGAAAAAGAAGAAGAAATGGGGGGGGGGGGCGGGGAGGTAACTTCCTGCCAAATCCTGATGAGATGAATTACTGGAAATGTAGATGACCCTTCATATGGCAGGCAACATAGTGGTCCTGCAAAGATGTCCACATCATAGTTGCTAGAACCTGTGAATACATTATGTGCAAAAAAGGACTTTTGCAACTGTGATTAAGGTTAAGGACTTTGGCAGAGAGAGAGAATTCTGCGTTATCCAGGTGAGCCCAATCTAGTCCTGTGAATCCTTAAAAATGGAGGAACTTCCCTGACTGTAGTCAGAGAGAGATGTGACCACAAATGATCAGAGAGGTGCAGTGTTGCTGGTTTTGAAGATGGAGAAAGACGCCATGAACCAAGGAACAGGGGCAGCCTCTAGGAGCCAAAAAAGTCAAAGAAATAGATTTACCCTTAGATCCTCCAAAAAATATTGAAGTCCTCCTTTCACCTTGATTTTGAAACCCTGTTAGACTTCTAACTACAGGATGTAAAATAATAAATTGGGTTGTTTAAAGTCACTGAGTTTGTGGTAATTTGTAATGGCGGTCATAAAAAATGAACTCACCTTGTATCAAGAGTTCTCTCTACCACCAGTAGCTGTGTGACCCTGTATTCTGGACGGAATCAGTAATTTAGATAAAACATCTGAAAGTTTTGTAAGTCTCAGAGTGCACTGTGGAGCTAAGAGTTTAATACCATTAATATTATTATTCCATCTGACTACACTCTGTGCAAGACAGACAGCCCAACAGGGACAGCTGTGACTTTCCAATTCATAATGCTTAAAATCATTTCAGCAATTAATGCCAGCTTCCTCCTGACCAAATATTTCCCATAGGATACATTTTTATTTTTGAAATGACAAGAAGTGCTTCATCATTGCCCCTGGCCACATTTTAAGATCCATCCCAGATATTAATCACGGAGGGGTACATCAGCTATTTATTTCCACAATAATTTCCACCAAAGTCTATTGCTGGGAACAATAAGTGTTTATTTTATGAATCTGTGGGGCTATGATTTCGGCTGGGCTTGTCTGGCTAGTGCTGGCTATGGCTCAGTAACTCTCATGACAGGTGGTCAGATGGCTGTTGGGTGACTCAGTTCTTCTTTACATGCCTTTCTCCATCCCCCAGGCTAGTATGGGCATCTTCTCCTGGCAATGAAATAGGAGCAGCAGCCTATTGGTCAAAACATGTCACATGACCAATCTTAGCACCAAATAAGTGGTTCTTTAGTGAAAGGAAATGCAGCTACATGGCAAGGGGCATGGAAACTTGTGAGAGAGAGGGAGAGAGAGAGAGAGAGAGAGAGAGAGCGAGAGAGAGAGAAGTGGAGAGAATATTAGAGTAGAAGAGAGACAAAATAAGTGAGAATGATAGAGAAATTGGAGGCATTGATATAGTTATTCTACCACAGGGAAGAAGAGCAAAGAAAACAGGGACATCCTTATTTGAGATTTATTAAGCACATACTATAAGCCAGAAACTCGTCTAGGAGAAATAGAGATAAACATATCTTACTCAGTGGACTTGTGTCCTAATAGAATGTCTAAAATGAGTGCTTATGAGGCAGAAGAATAACATTTGATGTGCTCCTACAAAGTGCCAGGCCCAGGCCAGTCACTGGGAATACAGCTGTGGACATTATGCTATCTCATTTATTCCACACAACAGCCCTGAAAGATGGGCACTATTTAACAGACAGGAAAACCACAGCTGAGCAAGGTCAAACTGTCCACATGCCCAAGTTCAAGATACCGAGCTACATCTCATTCAGAAACCCAGATTCATTCTACTCTGTTCTATAGTAGATGCAATAGACATGTAAGTGCCGATAATATCAGGCACTGCTCACATCTCCTTAGAAATGAATCTTGCCCTAGCCGGTTTGGTTCAGTGGATAGAGTGTCAGCCTGCAGTCCTGGGTTTGATTCCTGTCAAGGGCATGTACCTTGGTTACAAACTCCTCCCCGGCCCAAGCCCTGGTCGGGGCATGTGCAGGAGGCAACCAATTGATGTGTTTCTCTTACATTGATGTTTCTCTCTGTCTTTCCCTCTCTCTTCCATTCTCTCTAAAAAAAAAAAAAAAAAAAAAAATCAATGGAAAAAATACCCTTGGGGGAGGATTAAAAAAAAGAAAGAAATGACTCTTGACACTTCTCCCTCGCAGCAGCTATTAGGCATCACCAGAATCCCCACTCTCTCCCACCTCTACCCTGGTGTGGGGTTATCATGGTTGAGAGGTGCCAACCAGCTCCTTTAAAAAACACCACAGTAACAACAAAAACCCTCCAGGAGAAACAATCCATCATCATTACTGAAACCTCTGGTTCCCTTCCATCTTTGGCTCCTGGCCTTTTATTTATAGTGCCTTCAAAGAGGTTCCATGTCATTAATTGCTCACCATTTAGGCCAATTAGATGAGATTAGCAGTCCTGGAGAAATTCTCCCCACCCTGGTGGCAAAGGCAGCTGAGCAGGCCTGGGGTGCTGGCTCTGCCCTCTACGAAATACAACCACCCAGAGGTTATATGAGCAGGTTGGCCGGGCTGCGTGCCTCACATAAAACGAATGAGCTACAGATAGATGGTGAATGTGGATTTATTTCAACAAAACAGATTTGAACATAATGAGAGGTTAAACTAATGGTTTAACCATAGTACCTTGCCAGTGAGGAAAAACCCGGGGGAAAGGCTGCTTTAATAACAGAGCTGTCAACCGAGTGAATGAAATGGCTGAGCAAAGCTGTGTACACCTGATTGTGACGTGACACTCAACAGCGTATGTCGAACCCAGATTATGAGCACTTGAGAGAAGGGCCGTGGCTTCCCACCTTTGGAAGACAGCAGACAGTGGTACCTCAATCCGTATTTGAGTGAATGAATGTGTGGACGCGTGAACAGACAGACAGGCAGGCAGGAGGGTGAATGAATGTAATAGGATGAAATGGGGATGAACAGGTAGGAGTAAATGTGGAATAAATAAAGGGACTTGTGATTTTTAAAAATTAAGTTCCCCAATATTTATGGGCTTGAGTGGGAACAGGGACACAACATTTATTGAGCACCTTCTGTGTTTCCACGTGATTTATATACAGGGAGTCCACAAAAATGTATACAATGATTGTAGATTCCATTACTTTTTTGTTGTTGTTAATCCTCACTACGGGTTATTTTTCCATTGATTTTTAGAGAGAGTGGAAGGGGGAGAGAGAGAGAGAGAGACATCAATATAAGAGAGACACATCAATCAGTTGCCTTCCACCTGTGCCCCGACCAGGGCCTGGGATTGAGACTGAAGACCAAGACATGTGCCCCTGACTGGAATCAAACCCATGGCCCTTCAGTCCACAGGCTGATGCTCTAACCATTGAGCCAAATAGGATGATTTTATTACATTTTGAAAATGAAGTATATTTTATAAACACTGCCTTTATAATTATTCAGTGTTTTTCACATTTGGGGGGAACACCCTGTATTTTCTCATTTAGTTCTAAGTGCATATCTATGGAGTTGGCTCAATCATCCTGTTTATAGGAAAGGACACTGAGGCTTAGAGAGGTTACTTAGGAGACCTGGCCAAAGAAGCCAGGGTTCAAACCCAAGTCTGCCTATTTCCTAGAGCCTGTGCCCTCCCCACGGAGAGCTGTGAGGACTGTGGGGGACCTGGTTTTGTAGATGAGGAAGATGAGGCAGGAAGAAGTACAGTGATTTGACCTCAGGCATCAGCAGTGGGCCACATGTAAGAAGAACCAGGGAGCTGCCCAGATCTGCTGTCCTTTTCCCCGGAGGAGCCGCATGGTGAACGGGCATGACCCACAGAGACTGGAGCTATTGGGGCAGCATGTAGAGTGCTTGGAGCCCGGGGCCAGGCTGCCAGTGTTTGAATCCTGGCTCTATCGCTTCCCAAGGCCATGTTTTTATGCAAGTGACTTACCTTCCTCGCCTGTGAAGCTATAACACGGATAAGATGGTTGTGAGCACCAAATGTGCTCTGATAGTAGCTGGCTCAGAGTAAGCAGGCCATGGATAGAGTGACTGTGGTTAGAGTCAGCTGTTCCAAGCCCCTTTTTGTGGCTTGAGGCTCTAAACCCAGCAACTCCCCATTCAGCATGGCCCTTGAGCAGAAGGGCCTTGAGGAGGATTTTTGCCAATTGACGTTCAAGAGCAAGAGCTGGGCTAACGGAGACCATCTGAAAGGGAACTGCATTTTCTCTCAGTGGCTTTCAGGTCACAAGTTCAGGTGGCAGGCTCGCCTTTTGGTTAGTGAAATTCATTCACTCCCGTCTCATGATTAATGACTCCTAAAAGCTCAGAGCCACGTGGACCCTGGGGCTGCGGGCTACAGCTGTTTGTCTAACTGTGAAAAAGTAAGAACAAAACTTAAAAATAGGAAGAGAGCCTGGGTAATCTGAGGTCATGGTGCTCACC
This sequence comes from Myotis nattereri, assembly GCF_964212035.1. NCBI lineage: Eukaryota > Metazoa > Chordata > Mammalia > Chiroptera > Vespertilionidae > Myotis > Myotis nattereri. Next base: position 29,092,634 of record NC_138084.1, read on the forward strand.
CACCAGAAGAATGAACCATTTCTTCCAGTATGTTCTGGTACCTTCCATCTCTGCCATGGGGCAAAAGCCTGGATGAAGGTGGGAGGGGTGGGGGGGAGAACTACCCATTATTGAACACCTGCTGTAAACCCAGACTGTGTTTTACTTCTCAGACACTTATACAACACTTAGAAAGTGCCAGGAACATGCTTAGCTCTCTGCAAAAACTAACTCATTCAACCCTCATAACAACCCCATGAAGCAGAGATTATTATTATTATTGTCACTTTACAGAAGCAAAAAGAGAGACACAGAGAACTGAAGAACTCCCAAAGTCTAATAGCTGCCCAGCCAGCGTGGCCCAATGGTTGACCGCCGACCTGTGAACCAGAAGGTTCCTGATCAAGGCACATGCTCACGTTGTTGGCTCAATCCCCAGTGTGGGGTGTGCAGGAGGCAGCTGATCAATTTTTCTCTCTCATCATTGATGTTTATATCTCTCTCTCTCTCCCTCTCCCTTCCTCTCTGAAATCAATTTTAAAAAAATCTAACAGCCAACATCTGGTAACACCAGGATTCAACCCCTAAACTTCTACACTTTGGAGTGGGTACCCACTGGGATGGATACTGTTTACCTTTAGTCCTAAGAGCAACAAGGAAGGTGGTTACTATGACTCCCCTCTTTACAGTGAGGGACCTCAGGCATCCGTAAAATTCTGCGTTAACCCCAGGTCTATATGAACTCAAAGCCTGGGCCTCCTCCTCTGTCATTGGGAGCTCACCTGGCCTTATGAGATCACTTACCATACATATCCTGGAATAATGCACATTTTGTGTCACTTTAAAAATAGATATTTTAAAATACATTTTTATTGATTTCAGAGAGGAAGGGAAAGGAAGAGAGATAGAAACATCAAGGATGAGAGAGAACCATTGATTGGCTGTCTCTTGCATGCCCCCAACTGAGGATTGAGCCCACAACCTGGGCATGTGCCCTTGATCGGTATCAAACCTGGAACCTTTAGTCCACAGGCTGACGCTCTATCCACTGAACCAAACCAGCTAGGACCATTAAAAAAAATACATTTTTCATTAGTTGTCTGTTTTGGTAGGCAGTCTCTAGGAATGTGCCCAGTGATCCTTGCCTCCTGGTACTCATGCCCATATGTAGGCCCCTCCCACACCTAACAGGACTGACCTGTATAACAAATAAGAGGCTTCAGACCTCACCTTGTACGGTTTTGCAGGCTGGATCATAACATACATTGGGGCTTCTGCCGTGCTCTTTGTTAAGTCACTTGCTTTGGGACGTCAACAGCCGTGTTGTCAGGGCACTCAAGCAGCACCGCGGAGAGGTCCACCTATGGACAGGCCCACCTGACCAGGACCTGAGGCTTCTCCAACCACCAGCCCTAACACGCCAGGCAGGTGAGTGAATCATCCCAGAAGTGGGCCCTCCAGCTCCGGTCAAACCTGCAGACGAACGCAGCCTTGACACCTTGACTGTAGCCTCCTGAGAGACCAGACCCTGAGCCAGAACCACAGCTGAGCAGCTCTCGGATTCCTGGCCCTCAGAAATTGTTTATAGTTTTAAGCCACTAAATTTGGGGGCACTTTATTACACAGCAGCAGATAACTAATCACATAGCTAAACATTATTTTTTTCAAACTTTCGAAGGCTTTCTAGTAAAATCATAAAAATCCTGAGAATGTGTCATCATTTTATTTTAAAAGACAATTGTACCAATTTTCACCCAATACCATAGCCTCCCAGTCTCTCTCTACCCCTCATTTATGGAGAAATTCCTTCTTTTCAGCTTTATATTCCTAAAAGGCCCCTCTATCTTTGGGTTTTAGATGAGGAGTGGGACAATGTAATCTCTAAATCCAACAGTAAACCGACCCCCCACATTCCCTGTTTTCTTCTCTCTCCTCCTTTTGTCTCCCTGCCCCTCCCTCGCCTCTGCTTAAACATCACCTTATCAGAGGAGCCCTGACAGCAACATCTGCCTTCCCTCCCCCAGCACTGACTCTTCTCCCTCCTGGTTCATTTTTTCTGTACAAGTCTTACTACCAACACATCCATGCATTTATCCTCTATGACAGTGATGGCGAACCTAAGACACGCGTGTCACCTCTGAACTCATTTTTTTGGTTGATTTTTCTTTGTTAAATGGCATTTAAATATATAAAATAAATATCAAAAATATAAATCTTTGTTTTACTATGGTTGCAAATACCAAAAAATTTCTATATGTGACACGGCACCAGAGTTAAGTTAGGGTTTTTCAAAATGCTGACACGCTGAGCTCAAAAGGTTCGCCATCACTGCTCTATGAGGACAGAGAGGCAACTCTTCCTAGAACATGGCTCCTTCCTCAGTAAATGCTTGCTGAATGAATAAACGAAAGACAGCTCATTCATGTTTAAGTATTTATGTATGTTCTAGTGTGTAATTCTATATATTTAACAATCTCTAGTCACCAGCCAGCATCAATCCCCCTCCCTCCCTCCACCCCCCCACAGGCAGCTTTCCCTTTGTCAGTCATAATTGTGGGCCCTGACTGTGCTCTCCCAGCGGTCCACTCCCAGCTCTCCCAGGGGGAAACACAGCACACGACAGGGGTCTGTTTACAGCCTGAATTCCCATCCCAGTCTGCACATCTGGACGCAGCTTCACTCTGGCTGCCCGGCTCCTCACGGAGAGCCGGTGCTCGCTTGATGAATTGAATGAAGGAAGCGGCCAAGGTGAGATAAGGAAAGAGCGAACACACAGAGAACAGCCTTCCCAAGGGAACTCTGCTGTCACAGGCGAGCAGACAGCTGAGTTCATGCTGTGGCCTGAGGGGCTGGTAAGTCTTCCCCTCCCAACTGCCTGGCTGCAGAGTTCCCCGGGGATCCTCTGGAGACCTGGGCCCTAGCAGGCCTGCCTGTCCCAAGTAGGCACGGTTCCCTGCTAGGTGGCCCCTGATCTGTTCCCATGCCTCCTCTGAGGGACAGAGATGCAGCCCAGCAGGGGCAGAGGGAAGAATGGGGTGCAGGCCCTGGCCAGTGTGGCTCAGTTGGTTGAGCATCATCCCATGCATCGAGAGGTCACTGGTTTGATCCCAGGTAGGGGTCTTGCAGGAGGCAGCCGGCTGATGTTTCACTCTCGCTCTCCCTTTCCCTTCCTCTCTCTCTAAAAAATCAATGAAAACATATATACTTTTAAAAAGAATGGGGTACAGTAGTCCTAGTCAGGATCCCCAGTACCACAGAGCCCAGGGATTAGCTCGGGTCTGTAGGAAACTAACCAGAGTCGGGGGAGGAGAACTGGAAAAAGGATGGCAGGGCCCCAGAGACCAGCCGCGCCATGTCCCCCACAAACAGCCACCATGGGTTCCCATGCTCTGCCCAGCAGCCCTGCTCCTGGAGGTCAGAGTAGGACAAGCCAGGATTCTGGGGTGTCAAGTGGTTTTCAACCAGGTCGCAACCTCCAAAGCATTTTACAGTGATTCAGGAAGCTGGGGGTGCTGGTAATTGTACAATTAACAAGTTCCAGGAGTGACTCTCGTATGTGACCTGGATTGTGTCCTTCTGCATTTAGAGCCTGAGCTTTGCAACCAGTCACATCTAGGTTCAAACCCTGGCTCAGCTACTAATGAACTGTGTGATATTAATTATCTGAGCCTTAATGTCCTCATCTGAGAAATGGGACAACTTTACAGGGAGGTATAAGAATTAGTGACATATAGACGTTGCTTAGCAAAGAGCACACATTTATTTAGTGTACAGTAAGTACTAGTAAATGGTAGCTCAAAGGAGAAAGGTTAGGGCCTAGGAAGAATATGAATCCATGGGCCAAATTGTTGCCACTTTTTTTTTTTTAAATATATTTTATTGATTTTTTACAGAGAGGAAGGGAGAGAGATAGAGAGTTAGAAACATCGATGAGAGAGAAACATCGACCAGCTGCCTCCTGCATATCCCCCACTGGGGATATGCCCGCAACCCAGGTACATGCCCCCGACCGGAATCGAACCCGGGACCCTTCAGTCCGCAGGCCGACGCTCCATCCACTGAGCCAAACCGGTCTCGGCTGTTGCCACTTTTGAGCCAAGATTTTAGAGAACCCAAGTGGTCCCTACCCCAGTCCCTGGATAATCAAATGAATAACTTACTTGTAACAGGAAGCCCCCAGCTGATGGTGCTCCTGCCTGTGGAAACCTAACTGGGCCCCTCTGCTGCCCTCCTCCCACCTGTCTCAGCTGCCTGTCTTCTGTACCAATGAGGACCGCCCCCTCTCCAGGACTCTCAAAGCCGGGACTTACATAACACAACACCTGGGTCGGCCACTCATCTGCCAGGGGCCTGTGTCCCAGCGGCCACTGCTTTGCAGAGCTCGGCCTGGTCTGCAGGGGCCAGCCAGTGTCTGTCAGCACCGCAGCTGCAGATCCAGCCAGAGGGGAGATAAAACAATGCTCTGCCAAGAGAATTTGCAAAATACACAGCACATGAACCAAGATATGCTGCCGCTGGGCTGGTGTCTTACTTTCTTTCCTAACCCCATTTCTTTGGAAGAAAAATAATTTTTCTTCCTCATAGGAATTAGAGACTTGAACCCCACTATCTCTCTGGCTGACATTCCTTAAGTCCAGGGGCTCTTCCTCCAGGTCAGAGAAGATGCTAGAAGGGAGTGCTCAGGAGGGGTGATGGCAAAGCAGCAGTTCTCCCAGGTAGCTCTAAATGGGGGCCTGTCTCTCCGAACCCTCCTGCCACCTGCCTCACCCTGCAGGCTGCATCTGGCCAGACAGGGCTGAGTCAGCTGGCCTTGGCTTCCTGTCCACAAGCTCCCTCCAGAACCAGCCCTCCCAAGGCTTGGCGGAGTTCCGGGGTGCCTCGCTTTTATACAAGAGGGAAATAAGTCAGGCTTAATTATAAATGATGATAGTATCTCATGTCCATTGCCATAATGTAGACATTACAGAGAGGCTTAAAGAAGCAAGTGAAATCACTAACATCCACGTCTGAGGGCTGAGCACTGCTAGTGTGTTGCCCTCCGGCCTTTTCTCGGGACACACACACACTCGTGGGATCCTGCTGTGCACACGTGTGTGCACTGTGCTTCTCCATTTCCACTAAGATCGTCTTTACTGTGTTAGTAGTAGTGATGGTGGTGAAGGTACCTTTAATTCCAGAATAGTATCCTATTGGAGAAGGGAAATGGAAGGAGGGCAGAAGGGAGAGGGGAGGAGGAAAGGAGGATTGCTAGCTGTCCCTCAGTGATTACGCTGAGCTAGAAACCGAGCTAAGTGTTTTATCTTATTTTTTTATTCTTATAGCAACATTGTAGACTTGCATTATTATTATCTGTCTGCCTTATGCATAAAGAAGCTACAGTTCAGAGAGATGAAGTAGAGGTGGCCCTGGTCACAGAGCTGGTAAGGGAACAAGGTGAGAAGTAGACCCAGGTCTCTAACTCCAGACCACATCCTGAACTCTCAACCACCATCTAGTAAGTACCACATTACCCCAAACCTCTTCTCTGTTTGTGGAAATGTAGGTTGTATCCTTTTTTTTTTTCAATAATAAAAAAAAATGTATATTCAATATCTTTGTCCACATCACTTTAAATTAAGCATTGTCTGGGTATATCTTCTGGGAAAACTCCTGGAAGACAAGGGTTTTAATTTTTTTGGAAAAGAGAGTCTTCCTATCTGCATCCATTAGGATGAGGTTTTGCTAAATATAGGGTGTCCCAAAACATGTGTACGCACACTTTGAATAATTATAAAGGCAGTGTTCATTAAAATACATTTCATTTTCAAAATTGAGCTATCAACTGTGAAAGTGTACATACATCTTTTGGGGACACCCTGTATAACAGAGAGAGTCAAAATAGCAGTGGTTTAAATGAGACAAAGGTTTATCCTATATAATAAAAGGCTAATATGCAAATCGACTGGACAGCAGAACAACTGGTAGCTATGATGTGCACTGACCACCAGGGGGCAGACGCTCAACACAGGAGCTGCCCCTGGTGGCCAGTGCACTTCCGGGTGTGGGGGGCGGGTGTGTGTGGGGGGGAGTGCCACTCAGCCAGAAGCTCTGAGCTGAGCTTATGGTTAAGACACACTGGTGAGTCCTGGGGTTTGGAGGATTTGCAGGTAAGGCTTCAACTGCAAGCTCTGGGGAAGGGAGGGGGGCCTTGGATCTTCAGTCCCAGGGACCCTCCCTCCCCTGAGATAGTCTCACCACCTCTCCCATTGGGGCAGGGATCCTCTGGACACCACCTGCCCTGCCCAGGGAAACGCAGCCCCTGGAGAGCAGAAGAGATGCTGGACTCTGGACCAGGACAGCATCGACTGCATGACAGGCTCCTGAGAGAAGACACTCCCAAATGTCCCCTGAAAGGGTATCCTGTCCAAGTGACCCAAAACATCCCAGAGGAAAACTGTCTGCTCTCCCCCAAAGAGATGGGGACAGTCTGAGCCACCCCTCACCTGGAGTTCCTTAGGGTGGAACCTGAAACACCGCGCCATGAGTTTGGCCCCAGGCCTTGAACAAGGCAAACACTCGATACATGGCAGCTATTTGTACATGAATATGTCAATAATAATGCAAAGATGAATGTGTGTTTATTAGAGTTTTTAGGTGTCATTGTTGAGCACTGGCCAGCTGCTAAGTATGTCCCATACATTATTGGATTTAATTCTTACAGCAACACTGTGGGGTGAGTGCTCTGATCCCCACTTCAGAGGTGAAGAAGGGCACACAGCTGGGAAGGAGCAGCCCTGGGATATGCACCCAAGACCTCTGACTCCAGCATCCCCACCCTAACCTTTGCCTCATCACCTGGGTATTTGCAGGATCCAAAATGGCCTGCCTTAATTGTTCTCAATGAGAACACCCTCTCTCCATAGCCAATTCCAGCCAGCAATGGTTGCAAATTCTCCAATGCATGGAAGTCCTGTTATGACTAATAAAGCTGGTTACAGCACCACTGTATTTAGGGTAGCTTTTGTTCTTTTGTGTCTTTTCAATCAATGGATATAGGAAGCAACATCATCACTAAGATGAAGGGAGGCAGTGGTCCCTAAAACCTTGAAGTTGCGGCTCACCAGTCATGGTGCTAACCCAAACCTATATTTTACACAGGGAGAAACTGAGGCAGGCAGAGGGGCGGTGCCGTGTCTGAGATCACCTAGTGACACCATGTGATGTTTCCCTGCTTCTTTGAAGGTGGAGGAGGCATTCCCTTTAGGCATTTTCCAGATAAAGACGCCCAGAAAGGGAAAGCACTTGCCCAGGCAGTGTGCCTGCACCCCATCTTTTGGTCTTTAAACCCAGAGCCCCCTGAGTAGAGTGGATCCAACCCAATCCTATCACCTTCTCAAGTCCAGGAGATAATTTCTCTCTCTCTCTCTCTCTCTCTCTCTCTCTCTCTCTCTCTCCTACCTGTGTGCTCCTTCAAGGATCTGCTCCATGAGAAGCAAATTTGATCCAATAGGAGTTAATGAGTGAGAATGAGTTTGTTCATTTTACTTCCCAGGTGCCATGTTTAAGTAGTCATGGGTGACTTCTGGGGACCATGTGTCCCCAAAGGAGTGACAGCAAAGTGAGGAGCCTGGACCTCTGAACACCCAGGCCTGTGATTTGCCTCCTGACCTCACTACTCTCCAGAGGGGGTCCATGGGAAGTGCCTGCGATAAGTTCTAGGTGAGGGCCGAGGTGGGGAATCAGCCAACGAGTCCGAATCCTGAGCCTCTAGTGCACAGGGCGAACTGACAGCATCCCAAGAAACAGGGATTTCTCCTGGCCTTGGGGACACACCTGTCCCATCACCCCATATGGAAGTCCGACCCCAGCCCCAGGTGGATGAGTGCTGGCTGGGGCGGGAGCATGGGCAGCAGAGCAGGCAGATGAAAGCCGGCCCCATGCCAGCTGCCAGAGGCTCCGCCTTGGATGTTTCCCTCACACCTGCTGGCCCATCCATCAGCCCTTTCCCTGCCTGACCCCAGCAGCTGGTGGCTATGAGAGTGGAGAGGAGGTGGGCTGGAGAGCCGACAGCTCAGGGGCTGGCAGACTGATGAGGGAGGGGGTGGGTCAGGTGGACAAAGCCTAGTGCCGCCTCCCTCTGGGGAACAAAGCCAGAAGCTGGAACTTCCCAAAAGGGGTCCAGTCCCGGGAACAGGGAGCAATCACCGCCCATGGTGTAGAAGGACAGACTTCAGGGCCCAGGCAAAGGCCCCTCAGGGTCAAGAGCTAAAGTGCCCTTCCCTGAGGCCGAAAGGCACCAGTTGGCTGAGCTGCTCTTCTGGGATTGTTCTGGTTCCCCAGGAGGAGGTGCTTTCTAACAGCCAGGGCTTTGCAATGATGGGACCAGCAGAGACCTCCCTGTCATCAGAGGGGCATAGGAAGTGGCTGAACCAGTATCTGAGGATGCTGCAGAAGAAAATGACCTCCCCTGCCCCCAGAGTACCTCCAGGCTCTCGAAGCAGGAGGCAGCGCAGTGCAAAAGAAAGAGCCAGCCTTTAATTAACATAGTTGTTTTCTGAGTGTGAGTGTATGTGTGTGTGTGTGTGTGTGCGCGCGCACACGTGCATGAATATGCATACACAGTGCACGCGTGTGTACTCGTCACAAATTCAAAGTCATGCAGGGCATGGAGGAGAGGGAGCCCAGCATACCAGACTCAAGAGGCAGTACTCTATTTAGCAACAAGGTGCTTCAGGCCCACCTCACAATGGTCTGTGACACCCAGAGGGATGGGATCCTGTGGATAAGACCTGTTGAGTAAAAAGTTTTGGGTTTAGAATCAAGAGACTGGTTTGAATTCTGGCCCTGCCCCGTCCTGGGGCAGTTACTTTGCCTTCCTGTATCTCCATCATATTTTCTGAAAAGCAAGTAGAATCATAGTATTCCCTTACCTACAACAGGCAACTGAGTGTGAATAAACCAGCAGCAGGCTAGAGGGCTTGCACAATGCCTAGAACAGGAACTTGGGCTCAATAAATGGAAGTTGGCATTTGTGTGAGGACAGGGGTGTGGAGCTAAGTAGTGGTGCACAGGGGCAGTGGGAGGTATGGTGGGAACATTAGTGCTGCTCTTGCCCCCACGCTCTCCAAGAAGGCCCAACACACACAAACGCACATGACTGCAGAGGCTGACAGCTCCTCAGCACACTGGAGGAGGTGTATCCCACCTGCTTTCAAGAGATGCCCATTTACTTCTGCAAACAGAATTCAGGTGACCATGCATTACTAGTATTCTCCTCCATGTCACTACCCACCTGGCTACTCCTGGCTGACTTATTAGCCTCTTGGGACCTTGGTTGGCCCATGTCAACAGCCCTGACTTGCAAAAGCTGCTTGGAGGGCAGTGCTGAGCAGTCAGGGTGGCTCACAGCAACTCCCCTTAAAGCCTGACCTTCCCATCATCAACATCAGCACGCCACCTCCATTTACCGCGCTTTTCCCAGGGCTCAAGCATTGTTTCGGCTATGGGACGACTGTGGAAAATTGCCTTCTTCTGATTCCACCGGCAGCAATAACCCTGGGGTACCTGCTGAATGTTCATTTTGGTCTGGGACAGTTGAGTTTAGGTGGTGAGGGCTCAGGTAACAGGACTAATTCAGCAACACATTCTTATTGCTGGAGGGTCAGCACAGGATATGGAGGCTAAACATGGGAGTAGCAGAGAATGCCTGGAGGAAATGCATCTGGGAGTTGATTCTGGAACAGCTGTCTTTCTCTTTCCAGTGGCTACATAGCTGGTACCTGCCTTCTTAGGTTGCTGTGAAATTTCATTTGATGACAATGAAAGTCAAGTTTTAGGCTTAGCGCTTCCACATAACAGGTTTTCAATAAATGGATAATAAATTTAAAATGATAAATGCCATTTGTAACTTTTTTTTCTTTTTCTCTTTCTCTGTGGAAAGCATTAAGAATGTCTTGCCTGAGACAGACCCTGTCTTCAACATTAACACTACAGAACATGCCATGAGAAATATGAAAGCCACCTGTCATTGGCCATTGACTATTAAAGTCCCTGGTATTCAGTAAGTGTTCAGCACGGGATAGCTTCCTTCTTGCCCCTCCCTACCTTTGTGAGCCATCCCTGAGACACACTGCAGCTACTCAATGGCCTTTAATCACCTTGGTACACATGTCACATCAATACACTCTACCCCAAGGTACAGTGGGGACTTGACTTACGAGTTTAATTCGTTCCATGATGGAGCTCATAACTCAAATTACTCGTATGTCAAATCACTGTGACGTTCGCTGCGCCAACTGGTGGTGGGGTATCTGAAGCTGGCTCGTAACCCAAATTTTTTTGAGCTTGCAACTCAAAGCAAAACATCGTCTGAGAGACGGCTAGTATCTCAAAAAAAACTCGTTAGTCGGGACACTTGTAAGTCAAGGCCCCACTGTATATCTTAAGACACAGCTGACATAGAATGAGAATTTAACAATAAAAAGAGCAGCCTCTATGTGTTCACCATTTGCTACATGCTGGGTACCGCTCCAGAGGTTTCACATGGATTATTTCATCCAATCTTCCAAACAACCTCATGGGCATGGCTATTACTATTACTCCCATTTTACAGATGGTAAAGCAGTGGTTTAGAGGGATTAAGTAATTTGCCCAAGATTGTCCAATTAATAGGAGGAAAAGTCAGAGCTCAAACCTAGGTCTTTCTGCCTCCAGAACCCCATCTATGAACCACTCCTCAGCTATTTAGCATGAAATAGGTATTAGACATAAGTGAAGCTTAAGGACTTTGCAGCGTGGTACAGATGTCCACGCGCTGGGGTCTCACTGAGTGACACAGCCTGTGTGTCAGACATAACTCTCCCAAGACCCCTGGGCTGGTCTTCAAGCCACAGTCCATAGGCCAGACCCAGGGCCAGGTTCCCCTTCTGGCTCTTCTACCAGCCAGAAGCCATCTCTGTCCTTATCCAGATAGTACAGACGCTGGGAGCTAGATATTCTCCAGGGCCCCTGGGGGACTAGGGGAGTATTTGAGAATGTAGGACTCTCAAGGATACTGGTGAATTGATTCAGTAGTAGAGCAAGAAGTGCAAATGACCCTGAGCTCATCCCTACAAACTACCCAGCCATCACCCATCCACACTGCAGGAGCTAGAGATCGCCATGGCTGAAGCCTCCAAATTCCACAAAGGCCGTCTGCCCAGCCCCCCATACCCTCCTATGCAGGCTCCATCTTCAGAAGGCATGAGCGACCAGTGAGCAGCCCCAAAGATGCAATTTAGAGAGGGAAAGCATGAGTGGGTAATGACAGACAGACAGACAAAGCATCCAGCAGCAGCTGGTCGGGGAGGCTGGATCCTCACCTCTAATCTGCTTCTGCAGATTACGCTTCATGCAGTCAATGGGGGAGAAATGCCACAATTTACATGACAAGGGCCAAAGGAGAGAATTATGGGCAAATCAATTCTGCATGAGGAGATAAAGTCCCATATTTAATGTATGCAGTGAAAGGTAGAAATTCAATTCTCACAGTGTCAGATGATGCTGATTACAACTGACATTTGTTATTAGTATGATGATTTTGCCTTCTCTTTTTGGACTTGAAGAACAAACAGGCCCCATAAAGACAGGGTTGTAGAACACCATTGTAAACGGGCAACTGAATACAGACAAGGCTGCTCTGGCCACCAGTGATGACCCCCTCAGGAGAAGGGTCTCCTGGCACTGCACCAATCACTCGTGCTGGAGCTGACAGTCTGAGAGTACAGCACTGCCTTGGAATTGGAATGAAGCCCTGGTGCAGCCATATGCAAGCTGCATGCCTTGGGCCAATCACTTTGCTGTCTGACCCTGCCTTCTCCTTGGCCAAATGAATGGAATTACACTCCAGCTGTGTTCCCCAAACTCACCTCAAGGATGACCCATAAAAGGGGGTCCTTCACAATGTACATTAGCAGATTAAAGGCTCTGAGAAGTTGTGCAGCAAAGAAACCTGTTTAATTTTGTTTCTCCCTGGGTTTCCTTAGTTCAAGGCTGGCAAACATTTTCTGTACGGGGTCAGACAGTAAATATTTTAGGCATGGTAGACCATATAGTCTGTTGCAACTACTCAACTCTAGTGTTACAGTGTGAAAGCAACCATAGACAATATGTAAATGAAAAGATGTGACTGTGTTTCAATAAAACTTTATTTCAAAATACAGTTGATGGGCCACCATTTGCCAGTCTTAGCCCTAGGCCAGGGGTGGGGAACATTTGGCCCAGGGACTGTAAGGCCCACAAAATCATTTGGTCTAGCCCTGCCAAGGCATTAGGGGTGAATTAATTAAATGTTTGACCAAAGATAGCAGGCTAATTTTTAAGTTGATAATTTTGTATGGCCTGTGAATGATGTTATAAACATCCAAATGGCCCTTGGCAGAAAAAAGGTTCCCCATCCCTGTCCTGTCCTAGACCATGAACTACCCCAGTTACAGACTTTTTTTCTATGCAAGACCAACTAACAGGTCAAATAACATAGCATGTAGGAAGTTAGGTCCAAATCCCAGTTCTGCCAGTTAGTGAGTCTGAATCTTTGGGTAAATGGCTTAAACTCTATTACAGCTCCTAGCACATACCTGACAGTCAACATGACAGTTTACTGATAGAGTGTGAATAACGCACTTGTCATGACACATAAGCACTCAAGACTGTTCAGGTTATGGATGACAGTTTAGTCATTATTATTAGTAATATTTCTATTCAGCAGTGGAGTGTTTTTTGAAATCCCCAGAAGAAACAATCTCCAAAAAGGCCCCTTTGATGCTGCATTCTGTTAGGAGCGGAAGACTAGCTACTAGAATGCCACCAAAGTCCTCTCGTGGAGTTTCCAGACTCTCATCATTAATTTCCCATCAGAGTTCACTCTCCCTGACCTCCCTGTCAGAGAAGTTTCTTTAGCTTCCTTTCAGCTCAGTTAATTAGACCCGACATAGTGACCGGGCCACCAAATGAACTGTGGCTCAACTCGCAGCCGCTCTCCAGACTCAACGCCATCCAGCTGGCTGGGGCGACCTGGGGAAGACATCCACCTACCTCTGCAGGCCTGGCTCAGACCACCAGCATCTTGGGAGACCTCCGGAAGCTGGGAGCTATGCAAAAAATGTGCACCTGTCTCGTATTGAAAAGCAGTTCCTTGGATGCCTGGCAAAGCCTTCTTTTTAATTATCTCATTATGGGGAAAGCCTTGTTTCTAAAGTAGACACTGAATTTGCATCAGAATTTCTGACCTGACAAGTAATGGGGACTCAGCTTGGGACAGAGGAGGAGGGCCACCTGGGAGTGTTTATGGAAGCCAGCCGGCACAGGAAATGGGGATGAGAAGCACATACATGTGTGCATGTGCATGTGAGTGCATGTGTGAGTGCATGCATGAGTATGTGTGCATGCACATGTGTGCATGCAAGAGGGTGCATGCACATGCATGTGCATAGACATATGTGAGTGCACGTATGCATGCAAACGCATAGCATAGGGTCTAGGGCTGCAGGTAAGACCATGGCTTTGTCTTGCTTAGACTGGGCCCTATCTTCTTATACATAGTACTTGCAGAAGCAAGCACCAAGCTCTATACACAGTGTGTGCTCAATAAATTTTTGTTAACTGATTGAAATATTTCATGAATGAATTAGTTAGTTAATAAAACCTCTCCTTTTGCATCTGCTTTGGTCTGCTGGGCTCTTGCTGTTTTCCTCCCTAATGACCTCTAAACTGGCCTGGTCAGTCCACTGCTTTGACACTGTCTCCAGCAAGCCTCCACACGCTACCCTCACACTGAAAGCCCTGCATCAGCAGTTCTTGCAGGCCCCTGGCTCTGGACCTGCCTGTCCATTTACCCCTCAAGACCGAATGACCGGACTCCCCTTAGCTTTGCTCATGTGGTGCTTTGCTCCTGCAGTAGTTTCCTCCACCCTTCCCTCCTGCTGTGCCCACATGTGTCCCACCTCCTTCACGCCTTCCAGAGGAAGCGCTGGTGCCCCTGCCCTGCTTCTCTTCCCCAACACCATGCACTTTCTCTAATTGATCCTGGCCATTTTCTACGTGATAAAACTCTTTTTAAAAATGAACAGAGCTTATTATCCTTCGAAGGGCTCTTTGAGGGCTCCAGAGCACCTTTCTAGGAAAGATTCTTGCTCATAACCATCAATGCTGAATGTGCCATAATAGCAACGCATTAGCCTTTGGATTGAATGGTGTTTGCATTCGGCAAAGCACTGTCACATGGGGTCTGGTGCTGTCCTGGAGGCCATCCAGGAAGTAGAATTCAAAACTCAGACTTCAAACCCTGGCTCCCTTCTTGGCTGAGAAACTTTGGGCAAGGCCCTCAACCTCTCTGAATTTGTTTCCCCTTTTATAAACTGCAGGTGGACTCTACCCAGCCTTACCTCGTTCAGGGAGAGGATGGGAGAATAAAATGAGATGAAGTACATGAAAGAAAGCCCTTAGTCAACCTTCAAATATCACAATAACAGTAATTTCCTGTAGCCTGCCATGTGCCAGGCCCCGTGCTGGGAATCCTCAGGAAGGCTGTGAGTTTCCCAGTGTGGTCCCCACTTTACAGATGAGAAATCCGAGGCTCAAGATTAGTAATGTGACCAAGGCTATACAGACAGACCATTTAGTCCCAGTCCCCTCCGACTGCAAAGTCTGCAGCTTTCCACTTTGCCACACGGTGGGCGTTTTGTTATTTATGACTCTAAGGTAGGAACCTGTACCTCAGGGGGCAGCAACCCACTCAATAAATCCTTCTTGATTAACTGTTTGAATGCATAAGATATAAATAATGCAACTAAAATCAATGCAGCTCCCTGCCCTCTAGGAGTGCTGGGTATAATGCAACTGGCAAACATTGCAGGAGACAGAGAACAACAGAGTCTGGCATTAAAGGGCCATAAACATGACAGGTGCTACAGAGCTGGCAGTTTTTTCTTAGCTGTGCCCTCAGCAGTGTTCCTCCACCCATACCAAAAGAGGGCTGTCGGAGATCTGATTCACCTTGAAAGGCATTTTGAATCCTTATCCAAAAGAGCACTTTGCCTGACCCAATCCTGGCCATGTTTACCGATCTGTGACCACGTTTGGGGGCAAAGAATCCCCTGGGAACATAATATTGGGGGCGGGGGGCGGGGGGGGGGGGCGGGGCGGGGACTGATGATTCCTCACCATCAAGCCTTCCCTGATGCCTTAGGGAGGCCTGGATAGGAGAGACAAACTGGGGAAGGAGAGAAGGAAGCTACACAGCAAGGTGGCAGTGACTTGGCCAAATCGTATTTCACTTTTCCAAATCTAAGCCAGAAACACCAGTATCCCAAGATGCTCTGTGAAAGTAGCCTTCCCTAGCAAATCCACAGACACGCGTCAGTGCCTTGGGGCTCTGGAAAGGCCTGCAGGGGAATGACTTAATTTTGTCTAACAATGCTTCCCAGTGTTTTGGATTATGGAACCTTCTTCAAGTCCCACAGAGCTAATGCTACCGGAACACAGCTTGGGAGGTAATGCCCTTTCATTTTACGTATGAGGACACTGGGACCCAGAGTAGGGGTAGTGGGGTTGATTGCATCTGATCAGTTGGAGGACTGAGACCAATATCTAGGGCTAGTGGTTTCAGCCGTAGGCCAGTGATGGGCAGCCCAGGTAGTCACGGGAGTAAAGCAGGTTGGCTATAAGAGAACAGCCCCTGGGTGCTCCAGCTCACATTCGCTCACATTGTAATATGTCATGGGTTTGGAGAAATAGTTGTGACTATAACATAAATAATAACAAAAGATTGATACACTCTTAATGGCAACTGACATTCAGCCTCAGGGTTGGGGAGCAAAAGGAAGTAGTGGGAATTGAGGCTAACATTCTCTGGCTAAAGGGGCAGCCACTTCATGGCTCCTGCAAGTTACTGCATGTCAGTGTGCAGGTCAAATGCTTGCTCTGGTTTCTAAAGAGAAGCAGAATAGACAGATGTGTATGATACAGCTCCCCAAAAGCAATTTCTTTGCAGGCTGAATTTTGTCTATGGGCCCTCAGTTAGTTTGTTCTAGTCCCTTCTCCCTCCATCCCTGCCCATTGCCTTCCACTAGCACTCTCTGCTAATCATGGGCAGAACCAGGCGGGCGGGCAGGAGGCAGCAGTTTCCCTCGCCCAGCCTGATTTGCTCTGGGGGATTCCCCGCCGAGATAAATTGGAACAACAGTGCTCAGCAAACAGCAGTTTCAACCTAAATATTGCCAGGCTTGAGCTGATGTGATATTAGCCCGGCCTGTAATCCAAACAAAATGGGCCATTGTCCTGTGATTATTTTTCCTCTAGACAAAAGGCTCTGAACACTTGGTTTCCCCTTTCTTAACCTCTGTATTTATGGGCCACGTTAATTTAATTCAGCAGATCCGCCTTCCACGCGGTTCAAAAGCAGCTGGTATTTGCATTTCATGATTTCAAAGCCTTTCTGGTCTGCTGGGCTTCCCTGACAGGGAGGCTTTCTCCTCTTCGTTCTGAGAGAGAGGACAGAAAAACCACCGAACCCCTGGACACAATGGAAACATCCCCACAGTTAGGCACGCTGCTGCTCATACCCCAGAAATGAGACCTAGTCCCAGAACACCTGGGATGTTCTGGAACAGTCCACCTGGGCCCCCACAGAAGCAGGCTGCCACCCAGGGAGTGGAGCCCTTCCCTCCCCGTGGCTGCTGACCCAGGCCCCAGCTGGGACAGCTGTTCATCTGACCACCTTGAGTCCCTGGCAATGGCAGAGGAGGCGTCTTCAAGTGCACCCACCACTCCTGCACAGAGCGCCCGGCTGGGCTAACAGCTGCGTAATCTTTACGTAAGTTCAACCTTGCAACGTACGCAATGGGGTGTGTGACAGTCATTTCACAGGTGGGGAAACTGAGGTTTAGAGAGGTAGACTGATTTGTCTGAGGCCTCGAGGCCTCCTGGAAATGAAGATTCTCTTTTGGAAGCAAAGCTGGATGCTTCCATCTGTTCTCAGGAGATGAGTTTGGTCTCGATCTCCATGGGTGAGGCTGGGTTTCCACTTTTCCTCTTTAATATAAATGTCTAACTGAACAGATAATCCATGAATATGTTCCAATATATTCTCTCAACAAAACATTAGATAAAGCTCAGAGCTCCTCACACTACCCTACTCCACCTCCTCACCCCACGCGACACTCACCCATCCCAAATCTCCCCTCCCAGCCCCAAAGGCCACCGCTAGGATCAGCTTCCATATAACGGTCCCCTGGTTTTCTAATTATGCATCTATGATCTATAATTATGGCCAGACATTTATGGGGTGTTTGTCACTTGTAATAAAATGGTAATCATACTGTACATCTGTCCGCAATTTACTTCTTATTCCCAATAAACTCTTGGAGAATATGGAAGGCAGCAAATCTGGAACTTTCTCCGTCTTTTCCGCATGCTCCATAGCCCAGCCTCACCGTGTTCATTGTTCACTGTTGTCATTCTCACCAACCACGCTGCAGGGATGGCCTGCTGCTTCCTGGGGCACATTGGCAGGTATTTTTTCAGAGCCGATGTGAGAGATGGGGTTGCAGCAGGCCCCAGGGATAGCGTGTTCCAGCATCCTTCCAGCTCTTCTCTGGTTCAGAACCCAGATTTCTAGTGTGGGTTCCCTGAAACTGTCTCTGGAGGAGAGAGCTGCAGGTAGGAGCTTGTGGGGAGTGCCCCATGGAAGGCCACCTGTAAGAAGTGGGGAGGACATGACCGGCCCTTGGTGCTCATTCAGCCAGGCCCCATTGGATCCCCCACAAGCACCTCCGGAGCTGAAATGACCCCTCAGAGTTGTTGCAAATTGAGGCCAGAGGGACAGGACTTTTTCTGCCTGCATAAGCCAGTTATTTGCAAAATGGCCTCCTCCCGCAAGGGGGTGCAATCTTGAGTGAGATGGGTCCCAGTGCCTCCGTGCAATGATCACAGAGAGACACACCTGTGTATTATCAGCTGCCAGTATTCCCAGCAGCTGAGGACAGGGACATCAGTCCTGAGGAAGGGGCACAGTGAGGCAGCCCCGCATCCGCTGCACCCACTTTCAGAGTAGCAGCTCCATTTCCCAGGCTCCGGCACAGCTGTGTGCACAGGACAAGGAGAACCAACAGCACCTGGCAGAAATGTGAGCAACTTCCAGGGTCGGCCATAAAGGGACTGCTTCAGGCTTTTGCAGGAAAGAAAAGTTAACTTGAGTGCTATTTAAATCCATTTTATTTGAGGTTTCTCTACAAAACAGCTGGAAGAAGATACTGACTCAGGCGCCAGGTCATTGGGTATGTACTTTTAAACATGCTTAACAGCGAGAGTACTGCCAAGCCTCTCCCGCTCCACTCATGACGGTGCCGATTTAGGCCCCCACCTGCAGAGAGGAGCATGTCTGTTTCATGGAGATGACTGCACCCTCCTACCTGGGCCCAATTCTGACCTATTTGCAAAGATTCTAGCAGCGACTAAGGATTCTGTCAGATGCATAGAACAAAGCAAGCCCAACTTGGCAGGAAATAGACCCAAATAGACCCCACTAAGCCACATTAGCTCCTGGGTTCAGCTGGCTCTGACCTAAAAAAAACCATCGCTGGGAGAATCAGGATCAGAGAAGCAGCGTGGGTCTGAGCCAGAACTCCACACTCCGAACCTGGCTCCAACCGCGGCGTGGCTGCTCTCTAGGGAGCTCTGGGAACCTTCCCATGGGTCCTCTGTCTTATCATTTGGAAAACCGGGCCTGCTGGCCTACAGCGCAAAGGTGGGCTCTTCACCCGACCAGAAGGAAAGGCCTCCAGTGCATCATGATGCTTCCGGGAGCCTCACAGCTGAGCTGCTGGGGGGTCCCACGTGGGCGGGTGAGCAGCACCAGGCGCGGCTGGCTCTGCTGAGTAAATGATGGTTTTACCATCGAAACTTCAGGCAGAGCTTCATCTTCCCAATGGGCACCACCGAGTTTATTAATGGCACTGCCTGAATCAACCAGAAAACAGCATTAAGGGAGGAAGGCAGCAGCACTTTCTGAGGGCTCAGCATGGGCCAGGAGCTTACAAATATCATCCTATTTAATCTTCCTGACAACCTGTGAGACCTAAGTCTGACTACAGATGAGGACATCAAGACCCAAAGCAACCAATGACTTTGTTTGGGCCGACAGAGGGAGGTTTCAAACAAGAACAACAGCGACATCACCTTTCACAGTATTAGTAGCTCCCATTTACATGTCACATCTATGCTGACGTATTGTTCTAAGCCCTTTACATATATCAGCTATTGAATTCTCAGGATAATTATCTAAGGTAAGTACTCGAGATTATCCCCACTGTGCAGATGAGGAAACTGAGGCACAGAGGGGTTAAACCACGAACCAAGGCCACACAGCCAGTAAAAGTGGGAGCTGGGATCTGAACCAGCAGCTTGGCTTTGGAATCCGTGTGCTTGTCCACTATGTCATCTGACCTCGCTGGCCCGTATTCCGCTCTACACTCCGAGCTTACCAGTGAATATCCAAGCTGAAAGAGGTTGCAGGGAACATAGTTTAATCTCCCCATTCTGTGATGGACAATCTGAGACCCAGAGATGAAAAGAGACGTGCCCAATGACACACAGACGAAAGCAAGAATGCTGGGAACAGAATCAAGGAAGTGCAAGAAAATCATAATTAAGTTTCAAAGCAAAGCACTCTTCACCCCTTGACCCCCATCCTTTATTTCAACAATCGGGGAGCTCGAGAATCCGGTGGGTCTAACTGAGGTGTTCAGTGCAGGCTTGGCGGGGGGAGGACCTGAGGACAGCAGCCATGAGAAGGGGAGCCAAGGGAAGGGGCCATGGCAGAGAGGGTTCTGGAGGCTCTGGAATCCAGAAGGGTGCCAGGGCATCTCCAGCCAGACACAGCAGGGCTGCAATCCTACCACATTCACTTCCTGGGTTAGGCAGTGACCTCTTCATGCCTAGTCTTCGTTAGTTGAACATCAGTGACTACGTAGGGAGGAGGGAGGCGGTACTGTGATCACTACTAGGCAGTAACCAAGGGTAGTGGTGATGAGAAGAGAGTCCTGGGTCAGCTCTCTCATTCACTCCCAGTGTGACCAGGGGCAGCTGCTGCATCCCTCTGCCCCCCAGGCCTTGCCCTGGCAAAATCGTGGAGTGCCGCATCCACCAGGGAGACCCAAATCCATAGACGTCCTAAAGTAAATCACACATGCCTGGCACAGAGGAATCACACAAGAAATGGTTATTGCTCCTGCTTATCACTGCATTTAGGCATTGACCACATGCGGGGCACTGGCTAAGGGCATTCTACATTATAAATGGTTTCTCATCTCAACCACCTGCTGTGGTGGGTATTGCCACCTCCAGGCTACCAATGAGCAAATGGAGACTCTGAAAGGCTCCTGGGAGTGAGTGCTTTACAGGGAGCCCCATCCTGCCCTTAGTACCATGTTCAAAAGGACACTGATGGTATAAGGATGTGGCCAGGGTGTTAGGAAAATCTCCCAGAAAAGGGAGATGAGGGAGAGGCGCAGAGGCAAATGCCAATGCAAGTGCGAATGACCTTCACTTAGGCAAGATAATTCGGGGTGGCTGATTTTCCCTAGGTCAGAGGCACTGACTGACCAGAGGAGGGGGAGGGGAGTGGCTGGGTGGTTATTCCCCAGCTCCCTCCCTGCCAAGCTGCCTCATTCTCTCCCCTGGACTCTCTCCCTTTGGCTCTGTTAGCCCAGCACATGCTTTAGTAAATAGTCCCTGGTTAAGCCTCTCCAATCCTCCTTTGCAGTGTGCCACCTGCTTCCTGCTGGAACCCACATCTAGGCGCACAGGCTGCAGGGAGCTGACAGGACAGGAGCGTTAGTACTGTCATTCTGACTCCTGGGGGCTGTCTAGGACACCTCCAGTGAGTCACCAGCTCTCTGAAGTCTCCTGGTTCAGCTGACACTGACTCACTGGCCTGGGTCTTTCACCTCTACCTCAGCCCCAGGGGCAGAAACCATGAGGGCTGCCTTGCTGGCCTAGGCTGACGCCCTGGCCAGGGGCAAGCTCAGTTTCAAGCTATCTCCCGGTCACCTGGCAATCCTCCTTCCTGTTAGTGTTCATAAAGAGGCCAAGGTGCAGACAAGGCATAGGAGCTGCCTATTTTGCATTCTTTCCTCCTTAATCTAAGTGGATCAAAGTGAAGCCTGGGCTTCAGTACAGCTGGCCAGAGTTGCCTAGTTGAAAAAAATCAATACAGCAAGGGAAAAAAAACCCAAAAAAAACCCACCACAACAACTGAAAGGAGTAAGTCAGGACGGCCAGAAACAAATGCAGCCAGGTCAGAAAAATAACTTCGGGAAATGGCTCCAGTCGACCAGATGGCGTCATTAGCAGGCTCCAGTGGAACTGGCTCTAGGAACGGTGGGTCTTTCCTGCCCATTCCAGCAGGAAAGCCATAGCCCAATCTCCTAAACCCCACACTGTGGAGTTGGCAAAGGCTGCAGATCATGGTCGGAAGGAATGGCTTCTCCATCTCTTCTGCCTCAGCTCATTCCTGACCCCCATTCAGGTGTGGGCATTCTCTGGGCCAGGGAGCAGCCACGATTCTTTGGGAGGCAGTGCGTTCCCTGAGAAAGGCGGGGACTTGGATATTGCACTTGCCTGGGGTTTCTCCCTAGCTCTGCCATTTTGGCAAAATGACTACAAGGTTTTTAGTACTTTCCACATGCCCGGTGTTAGTGTAGGTAGTTAGCTAGTTATTAACAAAGGAAGGGAGCAAAGGGAATCAGACATTAAGCCTAATCGACTAGGAAGCTGAATCAGATGTGAAGCCTGCTTCACTGGGAAGTGGCTGCATTCACAAACTCCCCAGGAGACTGCCACATTCTCAGCCTTTGGGTCCTAGTCCCCAAGGCAGGCAGGAAGAATTGCTTACCGGTCATTAGCCTGGATTACCGAGGGGGTGGCATAAAACAGCAAAACTCCTTTGCTGAGCGCAAGTGAAGTAGGAGCCAAGATGGCACAGGGGTGGTCCTTCTACTCCCCGCCCCCCGCCCCACCAGAGATTGAAACTTATTTATTTCACTTGGTAAGGAGAGGACACCATTACTTTAGATTTATCATGTAGATAATAATGAAATATAAAGCAGCTTTTTAAAAATTGCACAAGTTTTAATGTTTTTATTTTTTAAATCTTTATTGTTGAAAGTATTACCTATGTCCCCTTTTTTCTCCATTGACTCTTAGAACTCATCCCCAGGCCCCACCCCAGGACTTCGCTTATTTTGAGGCATGTGCAGCAGGAGCCAAAACAGTGACATAAAGGGGCAGAGCCTAGCCTGGGA
Source organism: Myotis nattereri (assembly GCF_964212035.1). Lineage (NCBI taxonomy): Eukaryota > Metazoa > Chordata > Mammalia > Chiroptera > Vespertilionidae > Myotis > Myotis nattereri. Next base: position 29,114,929 of record NC_138084.1, read on the forward strand.
AAAGGATCGGATTGAATGAGGACACAGAACCCCAGGAGGTCTAGGGAAGGGATTGATTAGGAGAAAATCCCAGGAAGTAAATTGGGTAATTTGAAAGAGAGCTCCCCTAAAACCAAGAAAATATAGGGAGGATTATCAAGACTCTCAGGGCAGTTGCTCTGCAGTTGCTCCTGCAGCCTGCCAGCCCTCTACATCTCTGAGGGTGAGTGTAGATGTTAAAATGTTAATTGAAAAAAATCAAGCTATAAATTGTACATACAATATGATTCCAACTTTGACTGTAGAAATAAAGAAAGGGAGGGAAGAAAGGAGGAAGAGATGGGGTGGGGAAGAGACACAGACATAGAGATAGAGATAGAGATAAAGATAGAGATAGAGATAGAGACAGAGATAGAGACAGAGATAGAGATAGAGAGGTGAGTGAGATTCTCAGATTTACAGGAAATACATAAAAATATCGTTTTCTTTTGAGTAGAAAGACTAGAAGTAAATTTCTTCTTTGTAACTTTCTGTACTTTCTAAGTTCTACAATAATTATTGATACAGTTTTACAACAGAAAGGGAGTCAGGGGATGAGGGCCCTCTCTGGCAATGAAATGTCCCGGGAGATTTCCCTTTCCCCTCTCTGCCCCAACTGACAGACTGCGGCGTCTGCCCAGGCTCATTCAGAGCCTCATGTGTGGTTCATTCCTGAGCCACGTGGAGCTATAGAATAAGCAAGCATCAGTGCATTCAAGAGTCAAAGAGTGGGCATAGTGAATGGACAATTTTCCGGTGCATCTCTCTGCACCACACAAGCAATTCATCGTCTGGGACTATTTCCAAGAAAGGCTCATCTGCTCTGAGCAGCAGCTGGTTCTGGCACCTGCACACCTATTACCTTGTTCCCAGACTTTCAGAAACAAAAGCTCAGAGAAGCTGCGGGCAAGCCCATTCACCCCCAAACTGGAAATGCTGTCCCAACCATGTCGCCGCCAGCCACGTCTCGGGGACAGGCGTGATAGGGGCATTTAGTGGATCAAACAAGGAATTGTGGACAGGTGCAAAAGGATTTTCCACAGCGAAGTCACAGAAGGAGAAATCCCACCAATAGAGATGAAATGAAACGTCTAACCCATTACTTTGGCCCATCACTCAGTGCAGCGACAAGGCTTTCATAAATGCTGTCTATCTTCCCCATCTGCATGTTGCTATAAAAATTAAAAAAAATACTGAACACACACATCACTAATATTATCATCATCATCACTCTCACGGAAACAAGAAATTCAACTAAATGAACTCTCAGCTGTGATCTGCATTTCAATGAAGCTCACATTTCATGTGTGTTTCTGGACCCCTGTGTCTCTCCATAGAGCATCATTCATTATAAGGACCACTTGGTGATCTCCCATCTAGAGCATTCACCGTTTAATTTCCTCTCTACTGATTACCTTTTGGGTGCATCCCTTAGGACAAAGAGCATTTTAATCCTCAGATATTAGGAAGAATAAAGAAGATGGACTGCAGGGTTTGAATTGCAGCTTCACCGCTAGTGACCTGACCCACAATTTCCTCAACTGTCAAAGACTTACAGCACAAGGCGGTTTTGAGGATCAACTGAGATGGGAAGTATGAACTGTGGCTCACCCATGGTTGAGTCTCAAATGAATTTTTCTACTATATTATCTTCCATTCTTAGGGTTCAGCTATAAACTTGGTTTGGTCACTTTCTCAAAAGCCCTAATCAGGGACTTTCTCTTAACGTCCTCTTTCTGCAACTTTCCAACACACAAAGCCCAGTTTCCTCCTCAGTCTTTCTTTCTTTTTTTTTTTTTTTAATATTTTATTGATTTTTCACACAGAGGAAGGGAGAGGGATAGAGAGCCAGAAACATCGATGAGAGAGAAACATTGATCAGCTGCCTCCTGCACACCCCCCACTGGGGAGGTGCCTGCAACCAAGGTACATGCCCTTGACCGGAATCGAACCTGTGACCCTTCAGTCCGCAGGCTGACGCTCTATCCACTGAGCCAAACCAGTTAGGGCCTCCTTAGTCTTTCATTATGAATCTGAAATGTTAGAGGTTTTTTAAAAGCTGGTTAATTAAATTTAATTTATTTAATAGCAATTATAATAATTAAAATATTTTGAAGAGATAATGGCTATTTAATAGGAAGACTTTTTTTATTTTTTAAAAATTAAGATTTTTTATTCTACTCTGCCTGTAGATACAGACAAATTTTGAAATAGAAATGTTGCCTTACTTAGGGCTATTACAGCAGGGCAGTTCTCCCTCCTGCAGGGGGCTCCCTTTCCTTTGGGCAATCAGAAGCACTCACATCTTCCTGCCTATGACCGACACACTTGCAGGAGAAAACACACTACCAGTGACCTCTTACCCTAAAATGCCTAAAAAGTGGAAAATGTTGTTCCACTGATGGTTTCCTGAACTCACCTATGTTAAGGTTAATAAACAGAAACCTTCTGTAAATTGCAGTTGGGAGGGCCTGTAGGGGAAACTCTCATGCTACCACTCATTATGGATTACCCCAAACAAAAGGAGTCCTGCTTTCATCTCCAAAGTCCTACCTTGCCACTCCGGCAGGGTGAAGGATGATCTTCTTCTCACCCTGCAATCACTCGGCAAATGAAGAGCCACTGCACTTGGAACTCCCACTTTCCTCCAATGAACTCTTTGCTTATGAGAGCCCCTCTGAACTCTTCCTTTTCTCTATCAAAGAATGATGCTCTCCTTTGTTTTCTGGGCTTACACATGGTTCACCCTTAGACTGCATTTCCAGAATTGCAATTCTTTGTTGTTCCAGAATAAACCCACTTTGCTAGAGAAAAACCTGGCTGTCTATTTGTTTAAGGTCAACACCAGTAAAATAGTTTCATTCTGAGTCAGCCCAGCAAAATCAACACTATTCCAAATCAATCCACAGGAATAAGACTATTCCATAGGAATGCCATCAAAACAGTTCCATTCCAGGCTAGCTCTAGAAAAAGCCCAACTCCAGGCTGCTCCATGGGACTACTATCAGCTTAGTCCCATAAAGCGAATATAACTTTAGTTCTGTTCAAGACTAAACAGGGTTTTTGTAGATTGGCCAAGAAAGTTACCTCCAAATTAAATATTCCCTGGAAAGTTCATTCTGACCAACACAGGGACCTGAAAGCCAACTATGGAAATTTAGCACATGTCTAAGTGGGGACCTGCCAGCAATGCCTAACCTTTCTTTGCACCAAACGGTGTTTTTCTGATCACAGCAGCAAATTCAGATGAAGCATGTTAGCAGTATGCATCCCTCTGATGGATGAGAACAGGCAGAACCTGGCAACTTTGCTCATTGAACTCCCTACGAACCAAATCTCCCAGGAGATTGCTGTCTAAACAAGGACCATTACAGCTGGAAAAATACTTAGATAGTATGATTCCAACATCTCCATTCTGCAGATGAGAAAACTGAGACCCGGAGAGGGGAAGGGTCTTGCTCAAGGCCACCCAGGTGTGAATATCAGACCCTCCCTCTGAGGGTGCTGCCTCTTTGCATCATTGTGCTCTAACCGGTGGGATATCTCCCTATATCCATTTTTATTTTCCATCTACTCCCTCAACTCTATAGCTTATTAACCGAAAGTTCTGCAGCCAAAATTCAAAGCCAATCACCCCTGAGAGTGGGGCCTTATCTATTTTTTCCAGATGACCCTCCCCCGCCCCACCCCCTCCACCCCCCCCCCCCCCCCCCGCCTTATAATAGCAACAGAGCTCTGGCTCCATGAGAAGGACATTCTTTTAAAGCAGGGATGGCATTTATTTTTTTCTTAACAAACAATCCCATTAGAGTGTAGCCTGCAGTCAGCTCGTGATGGAAACGGGTGCTCTGGGCTGCTTTGGCCCAGCACTAATCAGGTTCGGTGCTTGATCCTGAGGGACCCGGATTACTACCATATGAAACAGAAAAAATGCCTCCATTATCCCTTAAATCTTTTCACTGGATTCAAGGGTTTTCACACCGAGGGGGAACATGGCTTGGCTTCTTTTCTCAAGGTTAATCCACATCAGTTCAGCTTTCTCTCTGGGTGCATAGCAGCAGCAACTCAGCTCCCGCACAGGACACTCCCCTGCTGGGTCGCAGGGGCACACTGGTAGTCCCCTAACTTCAGCATGGCCGGAAGGCCTCTCATTACTGTTGCAGTCTCAACTACATCCCTTCCCCATAGTCTGTCCTCCTTACTGTTCCCCAAATACTCCCTGCTCCCTGGACCATAGGGGTGTGTGTGTGTGTGTGTGTGTGTGTGTGTGTGTGTGTGTGTGTGAGAGAGAGAGAGAGAGAGAGAGAGAGAGAGAGAGAGAGAGAGATCATCTGTTGGCTTGTCTGTCTGTGTTCTAAGTATATATGCATTCATGTTGTTCTCCTGTCTCTTTGATCACCATGATCACCACTCCTCCGTTACACCTAATTAACCCCTATTTGTCCTTCCAGACTCAGTTCCTTCTGGAAGCCTTACACATCATGCTTCCCCAGGGGACTTAGTAACCCTCATACAGCTCCTGAGAACCCCTATTTTCCAATACGTAGCATTTACACATATGACAGTAGTTGTCCATTTCTGAGGACACTAGCCTAGGGAAAGCAACAAAGTTAGCAGTCTTTGCTGACTCCCTCTGCCTGGTAGCACTGCCTAAATTGCCACGTGGAAAAGGATGCTAAAGTTGCATACTGAGCTCAGTGTGAAATGCTACAACGGTCAATTAATTGGGATTAAGAGGGGAAGCCGGTCTGTGTTTAGCAATAGATTGTGAGCTGACTAAAGGCAGGGGTGGGGCCATATTCAGCTTTGTAGCCTTACATAGCTCAGTGCCTGGAACAAAGAAGGTGCTCAATAAATATTTGTGAGTAGATAGATGAAGACTATGCTATCTACTCCTTACTGAGGGCTTGGTAAATACCAAGTGCCATGCTACGTGTTTTATATGTTATTTTACCTTCAAAACTTCCTATGAGGTTATGGTAGTTTTAGTCCTAGATAACAAATGACAAATGAAGACCCGGAGAGAGTTCAGTAGATGCTCAGCATCATACACCCCGGACTGGAGTCAGCTATTTACTCCTATAGCTTTTGCTCTTCCAACTCAGCTGTACTTAGAAAGAGAATAGTATCCTTAGAATACTGTACTTACTGCCCCAGTGTAGGAAGTGGCAAACTTTGGCCTCCATGAGGGCTCTTCTGAAAGCAGAGTTGAAATAGGAAACATTCCTAAACAGTAGGGCTTTCTCCTGGCTTTGGAGTCCTTATGAAACAAACCATACACATGTTAAGATTCCAGCTAACACCCAGGCATGGAGGAGTTGACAGAGGGAGGGAGAGTGGGCTTGCAAAAACTGATGAAGGCCAAGAATGCTGCCTGGCTTCTCATCCAGACTGTGCTATTCAAAAACATCATGCTCTTCAAATCCCTCCCCCATTCCTCATCTAAATGATAGAGGGGTCCGGCTTGCAAGCACCATGTTTCTTGTATTTCAGGCCATTTATATGGGACTTGAAGAGAAAATACAAAAACACACACCAAGCATACAGAGAGTAATTCTTGTCAGATCCTCACATTGAAGACAGATTATTTCCAAAACCAAAGGAAAGCCCAGCATGGTTTACAGTTTTGGGGTCAGACAAACTAGGTCTAAATCCTAGTTCTTAATTGTACCAACTGTGGGCCATGGGTGAGTTACTTTCTCTCTCTGAATCTCAGCTTCCTGACCTATGAGGTTGGAATAATTGGGCCAGTGATTTTCAAATGCGGTTTGGGAACTAGCAGCATCAGCAGCACCTGTAAGTTTGTAAGCAAAATTGTAGGCCCTACCCAGGCCTTCTGAGTCAGAAACTCTGGGGGCAGAGCCTAGCACCCCTCTTTAACAGGCTCTCTGGGTGACTGTTTTGCATCCTAAAGGTTGAGAACCATTGAATTAGGCTAGTTATTTTCAAACTTTTGCACCACAATCCACAGTAATAAATTTATTTTTCATCATAATCTAGTACTCAACCATCTTATCATAACCTCGTGCACACATAACATTCATAACAGACACAAGTTTCATGAACAATTCTTTTTTATAAATATATTTTTATTTATTTCAGAGAGGGAGTGGGAGAGATAGAAACATCAATGATGAGAGAGAATCACTGATCGGCTGCCTCCTGCATACCCAACATTGGGGATCACAATCTGGGCATATGCTCCAACCGAGAATCAAACTGCGACCTCCTGGCTCATAGGTCAACGCACAACCATTGAGCCATGCCAGCCGGGCTTATGAACAATTCTTACCCTTGCTATCTACAAAGCTCTCTGATATTTGCTATTCCTTTCCATATCATTTCATTCTATTTCATTTTTTAAATGCTGGTTCCAATTCTTTAAATTGATTTCATGACCCATTAATAGATCACAGGCAATGGTTTGAAAAGAAACAGTGGTCTGCATTGGGTTAATCGGGAGAGATCTTTGTAAAGCACCTGGCACACTACCTTTTGCACAGTAGGTTTTCAATTAATAGTAGCTTTCATCATCATCATCGTTACTAACAAATTATGCAATGGGTAGAAACTTATTAAGTATTTTTAAGTGAAATAAAGCTCATGTTTCATGTCTAAAAAACATAAAATGCACAAATCCCAAACCCCTTCTTTCACATATGTTTATGCATAAACCCAAGTTCATCTTTTCCTAGGAAATCCCTCTACAAGTTATAATTACTCTGATTCTTGGCAATAAAATAATCATAGTGCTAGAAAATCCCCACAGAGGAGTGTTGGCAATGGACCAACAAGGGGCAGGCAGGGTCGGAGATGATCATTCTATGGGGCTGGGAAGGGAATCTCCATGGTACACTGAGTTCTAATGGGTAAATTTCAACTTCCCCGTGGCATAGTTGCCAACAAAACAGATCTCCACTAAGGGGACCAGATGGCCGCAAAGGAGCCAAATGGGAAAGTGCTGGTTACAAATTATAGTCACAGCACCTGAACTCTGCTGCAGTGCCGATCGGCCTCTCCTGGAAAATCAGACCCGAATTTAATTCTAAGGACTCGACATTATGAATCTCATCTGAAGTATGCAGTCAGTCTCATCCCCCTCGGTTTCATGTGGAAGGAAATGAAATGTGAGAACTCTGCTCATCAAGGGAGGGGGACTGCCTCCTCCAGGGCGGCCCAGTGAGATATCCCCCCATGTGATAAGTTCATCTTTAACCACCACCCCACCCCCACCCAGGAATTTTTTTTAATGATGGTTTATAAAAACGACTATTTGTGGATCACCCACTATGTGCTGATCCTTATTTGTTAGGTAAACTGGGATTGTAAATGAAATTTTTCAGAAGAGAAAGGAGGCCCAGAGAGGTTAACTAACTTGTCAAAGGTCACAAAGCGGATAAAGAGCAAAGTTGAATTTGACCCAGGTCTCTGGCTTCAAAGGCCCCGTTCTTTCTACCTCAGCACCTACTTTCTCAAACTCTTCAGCTGTGGTCCTAGATCATAGGAAAAACGAAAAAGAAAATAAACTAGTCTTGTTGCATCCTGAGGATACACCAGGCAACACACCATGTCAGGTCCTTTATAGAAATTTTCTAAATCACAATAATTCTTTAAGATCAAGAGTTTTATCCCATTTTGCAGATGACAGAACTGAAGTAAAGAAAGGTGTAGTCTCTTGCGCAGGACCACTCGATTTAAAAGTGTAAGAGCCATACTTTAACCCTGCTCTCTCTGGATGTGAACCTCTTGCTTTCCCCACCACACCACGCTGATTAGAGAGCCTTGAAGGGCTTTTCCTCCTCACTCCCCATCCACCCTATAGGTTACTATCATCCTAAACCACAACTCAGGCGATAGTGCTCTTTTGCTCAAAAACATTCTCAGGGTGAAATAAATTAAAGAGAAAGCACTTAGAACAATGCTTGATACATAACAGTGCAACCTGTAGGAGGCTTGGGACCTGGGCGGTGTTTAGGGACATGTGCAGGGCTATCATGTTTTCACACAAATGTGTGGCTTTGACACAGGAAGGCTTTGGTGAATTCTGTGCACCTACGGTGCGGGTCCCCTCACCTAATGCTTCCTCTCCATTCAGACCAGACATTCATAGGAAGGGGCTCTGGGAGCAGCCACAGCTGGCTGGTCACCTTTGCATCCCCCTTGCTCTCCAGCACAAGCTCTGCCTGCTCCTAGCTGCTCCTCCACGAAAATCCATCCTTTCTGTGGCAACCCAAGTGACCTTTTAAAAATGCATATCAGAGGGTGTCATTTCCTGCTTCACTCTCTGGCTAACCTCTTGTCCACATGCTTCAGGAGCAGGGCATGAGCCACTCCTCAGATGGCAGCTATGGGCACCAGACCCAGAGGCCACATTAGGGCCTCCTCAGCCCATGATGCTGCTGCCTCCAGATGCTCTTATCTGGCTGGGCTTGCAGAGCGGGAAGGAGCCAGATACCTAGCACATAGATGCCAGGTCTGCCACTAAAGCATCAGTAGGATGTGCAGCCAGAGAAGAGGCAGAGAGTGGGTGAGTGGCCTGGAAGGGAGGACGTCTCTAATTCCTTCTGTACCCACAGACCATTTCATGCCCTCACAACCCCCTCCTGTGTCTCATTCTCTATAATTATTCCTTGGGTCTAAAAAGTGAGTTTGAAACTGCTCTGTAAGGTCCTTCTGGGAAGGGGCTTCCTCACACACATCTCTGTTCGCCCCTCTGCCCAGAAACGTGTTATAAAATCTGTCTGCTTTCCTCCGCTTTGCCTGCTACACCCCAGGCCAGTATCTCCTGCAGGGATGACTGCTCTTCCTGCAATCCATCCTTCATGTGGAAGCCCAAGTGACCTTTTAAAAATGCAAATCAGAGGGTGTCCTTCCCTCTTAAATCTCTTAAACAGCCTCCCATCCTAATTGAAAGGGAGCCTAAACTCCTAACCACAGCCAACCAGGCCCTCCATGAGCCTGCTCTGCCCATCTCCTCCCTCCTTCTCCCCAGTTCTCTTTCTCCTACTCACCAAGCAGGTCCTGCCTCAGAGCATCCACACTTGCTCTTCCCTCTGCCTGGCATGCCGGTCTCTGGGTCATTACACAAATGGATCATTTTTGCCTTCAAGCCACCTTTCCAAAGATACGTTTCTTAACTATGTGCAAATGCCCACTCCAGTTCTACTGAATCACAGCAGATCTGAACTGGCCTACCCAACCTACCTGATTTCCTACCACATTATTTTATTTAGGTTTCTTCATAGCATTTATCAATACTCCCCTAAAATGATGATGGTGATGTTGTTTTCCTTCTCTTCTGTCTTATTTAAATTTTGCTTATAGTTTTTCTTCTTCCATCAGAATATAAGCTATCAGAGTAGAGATGTTATCTGTTTCTTGTCTCACAAAAAGGGCCTAGTACATAGAAGAAGCTCAATAAATATTTGTGAATAAAGAAAAATACCTAATAAGTTACCTGATCCCTCCCTTGCCTCAGCTGAACTTTCCAGAAGAGCTGAGTCCTGGGGAGGTGAAAGGGCACAGCAGAGATGGGATACAGGGACTCCTAGTCTAAAAGGCCTTGAACTCCCCTCTGATTTACCTCCCATCCATCTCTCTCCCCACATCACAGGAGACATCAGCTGTCAAGTGGAGCCCAGTCCTGGGGAAAGACAAGCAACTGTTCCCAAGGGAGAGCACAGCGCGGGTCAGAGGGCCGGAGCTCTGGAGTCAGACTCACCTGGTTCCAGTCCCACCGCTGATACTTCCATCTGGGAAGTGAGCAAGTTATTAATTTGCTCTCCAAGCCCCAGTTATTTCATCTGTATATCAGCAACTTTACATATTGGTATCTCACAAACATGTCTGAGGATCATCTGGCTTGTCATAGGTACTCTTAGATGGCTGCGTGACTTGCAGATCACATTAGGGAATATCCCAGGAACTGGTTATCACAGGTACCTTTTAAAGGCACGTCTTTCCTTTCCATTTTCTATCTGTAAAAGCAGGGCCTTTTGATCATGTTTGTCAGAGCTGGGTCCTCCTCTGGCTGGGAGGAGCTGATGGCAGCCATCATTCACTTGGATGACACACCAACCTCCAAGGTGCTCAAACCTTGAACAGCGGGAGCAGTGGTGCTCGCTGGCTTGGCCTCTTTCCCCTCCCCCTTAGCAGGCTGGCCCCACCATGAATATGCACACTCAGGCCTCAGCCACAGCCAGGAGAGGCCTCCTTCTTCTATTGGTCAAACACCATGGCAACCAGGCAGGCCCCCAACTATCCCTAGCCGTTTGATGCAGTGAGTTCTGGTGCATTGCTCAAGGCTGCAAACCATTCTCCTCTCCGGGGACTGTTTCACCAGCACAGACATTTCCCTGAAATTCTACTGGTCGGGTTCCTTAAATAACATAAAAGTAACCATATAAAGGAGGGGGGTGGGGTAACATAGTCCAGAAGAGCTTGGGATCTGCTTGTAGCCCCCACACTTCCTGTCTCTGGCATCCTAAGAAAACTTATTTCATGTTTTGTGTCCTGTAAAATGGAACTAATAAGACTGTCCATTCATAGAGATGTTATAATGACATTCAATTATTCATGTGACACATATTCCTTGAAGCACTAAGTGGCAGGCACTGTGTGGAAATCACAGCAGAGTGGGAGACACACACCAGCAATTATGCACAATTGATTTAACTTCATGTAAGCAAATGCTACGGGCACCAGACGAACGAAATTTGAGGATGCCATGAGAACATATAATATTCTCAAATGTGATCATTCTTTCGATAAATATTTACTGAATACCTACTATGCACCTCTTGTGGTTGTTGGTGCTAGGGATATGGCAAGCAGCCTCCCAGCTGGTCGGTCTTCCATCATCCATTGTCCACCCGTATATAGCAGCCAGGAGCATTTTAAAGTTGAAAATCAGGTCATGTAACCCACGTGCTGAAAATCCCTTGGTGCCTTCCAATTGCACTTAAAATCCAAACTTGCTATTGCACCTTCCCTGGCCCTACCTAGCTCTATAGCTCATCTCAGGCAATCTAGTCCCTTGCTCACTGTGCTCAAGCCCAGTTGTTCTCAGACTCTAGGCCAGCCGTGGGCAAACTACGGCCCACGGGCTGGATCCGGCAGTTTGAAATGCATAAAACTAAAAAAAAAAAAAGACCGTACCCTTTTATGTAATGATGTTTACTTTGAATTTATATTAGTTCACACAAACACTCCATCCCTGCTTTTGTTCCGGCCCTCAGGTCCAGCTTAAGAACCCATTGTGGCCCTCCAGTCAAAAAGTTTGCCCACCCCTGCTCTAGGCCCATTAGAATCACCTGGATGAATGCTGAGCCCCCTCTCAGGGCCTGTGATTCAGTAGATAAGGGGTGGGCATTTGCATTTCTAGCTTGCCCTGGGGTGTTTCTGACACCACGGATCCTGAGATCCACTTTGAGAATTTCTGCTTTAGCCACAGAGCCTTCATGTTGGTCCCTGAAGACACTAAGGTTTATCTCATCTCAGGACCTTTGCACATGCTGTTCCCTATCTGGATTGTCCCAACTCTCCCCTGCCTGGCTCCTTCCCATGTCAATTGTCATTTCCTCAGAAATGCTATCCTGGGCTGTCAAACACCTTCATTGCCTTCTGTTACACTGATCTGTTAATTCACATTTATGTCCTGGTCTGTTCCCTTCACTATCCTGCCCATTCTTCTATAGTCTCTGAAAGAGCGAGAGAAAGAGAGATGGCTGGCCCTACCTGATTTGGCTCAGTGGATAGAGCATTGGCCTTTGGACTGTAAGGGTCCCAGGTTCAATTCCTGTCAAGGACACATGTCAAGGTTTCAAGCTCGATCCCCAGTAGGGGGCGTGCAGGAGGCAGCTGATCAATGATTCTCTCTCATCATTGATATTTCTATCTCTGTCTCCCTCTCCCTTCCTCTCTGAAATCAATAAAAACATGTTTAAAATATATATATTACTAAAAAAAAAAGGAAAAGAAGAAAAGAGAGGTGGCTGGCTCTGTTTTGCCTACCAGCTCAGCACAGCGCTGGCAAGTGGTGAGCAGTGCATAAGCACATGTGGGATGCATAAAGAACAGGATCCCTGCTCACAGGGACCTTCCAGTCTAGGATAGTCCATGTAAAGCCCTCAACACAGGGCCTAACACACAGTAAATGACAATGATCACTAACAAGCTCAAGCTTTGGGGTCACAGGCCGGAAGGAGCTGCCCATCCTCCTTAAATAGAAGCTGCAGAGAGGCTATGTCCTCAAAGCTCCCCGAGACCTACTTTCATGACCGGCACTGAGGCAGCTGTTTGCAGCTGGCCTTGGCCCCCTCCCTAGGAGGCCGGGTGGACTGCTTTCCCCCTACAGACACCCACTGGCTCCAGTGTAATCAAGTCAACCCCCAAGTAGTGAAGCTTAACCTTTGGAGACATGGCCCTTCCTCCAGCTCCTCCCATCCCCTCCCAAAGAAGCCCTGCATCTGACCCCAGCCCAAGCCCCCTCAGTGCTGTGGGGGCACTGCCTCCGTTAAGCCACCGAATCACAGTCCAGTACGCCTGATTCGCCGGAGCTAGCATCTGCCCATGAGAAGAATCTGTGTCCCAGGCGGCGGCAGACAGTGGTGTCCAAAATTGCCCATGAAGGCCATTCAGAGGCATGAATGGGTAGGCAATTAATAACAAAAATGATAGTAATGGCCTCTCCCCACATAAAGGGGTTCAATTAAGGCACAATAGTGACAGGAAGGAGGACGGATGGCTCCGAGTGGACTCTCCCTTCTTTTTCTAAAGGGCTGACTCTGGCCTTGAGCAGGAGGCAAAACCTTAAAGGAGTCATTTGAAAGGGATAAAAGATTTATCAGGGAAGGGTTTAGGTTTATAGCTGGAAGGATCTCAGGAAAAGGACAATGCAAAGAGCCCTGGCCTCTTCTGCAAGGCTGGCCAGATGCTCTCTGAGCCCCTGTGGGTTCAGGAGCAGCAGAAACTAGGGGGGCTGGTGGCCCAGTGGGGTCTCAGTCAAAGACAGACAAGCCCTCAGGGAAGTGCCTTCTCCTCTAGCCCCCTGCGCCCCTCCTCCACTGCACCCCGTCACCTGTAACCAGTTTAGTTTTTGCACCCTTGGTTGTTTCATCTTTCTGCCTCCAGACTGTGAGCTCACTGCTGGATGCTTAGAGCCCAGCACAGAGCTCTCTAGTATTAGGTGCTCAATAGGCACCTGTTGGAAGGAAGGAGGGGACCACGTGGGGGAGGGGAAAGAGAGAACATGTACCACTGGGGAGGGGTGTAGATGCACAACCAGAGGGCAGTATGCTTCCCTTTCATTGGTGTCACGGGGTCTGTACTGCTTGGGGGAGAGAAGATCTCTAGAAATATCTGTGAGTCATAAAAGAGGGAGGGACAGGGAAATGAGAGGAGACACACAGTACACAGCAGCCTTGGGACTCAGTTCCAAAGCAAGAGACACAGAGAGGGCTACAGATGTGAATGAGGGCAGACATGCTCAGTCCCTCTGTCCTCTCAGCTTCTTCCAGGTTAGCATTCGTTAGGAACGGCTAAGGCTCTTTATCCCTGTGTACTACGGGAGGCTAATTGGAGAAGTCCCTACCAGGCAGTCGTTTACTAAGGCCACTCCTATCAGAGGCCTCCAGGTTGTTCCATCATCTCTGTCCCTAGTCTATACCTTATTCAGAAATTGCTACAGATACAGACCTCCACTCCACCCACCAGGCCCAAACAAGCGCCCGCCAGTTGGCAACCACAGTGGGAAGCATCAGATCCACCGGGCACAGGCCATCACATGCATGACTCTGTTCTTGAGAGAGGGAATCAATGCCACTTGGTGGACACTGTATGTGACCGTGACCCTGCCCCAAACCAGACCCAGTGAGCCAATCCAGCGCATGAGTTCACTGTGAATGAGGAAGTTGCACAGGTTATGCAGACAACTCTTATTAATTCAAAAACTCAGGAGACCAGACATTAATTCAAAAGCCAAAACTAGACTACAAATGTGCCAGTTTCTAATTTTTTTATTAACGGGGCATGTTTTTCAGCTGGGAAATAGCAAAGGTTCTGAATTATGCACTGCTTTGAATAAGCCATTAACGGATTAGGAACGTTTTTTGCCATTTATGCTACAGGACTTAACACATGACCTCGGGGCTTAGAACCAGTAATTTGCTGGGGCCGGCTCTGGCCAGAAAATGACAGACCACGCCATTTTCTGGCTACCACATGGTTTTCCTCCCGTGCTCCGTGACTCGGAGGAGCTGGCTTCACTGATAAACAGGGAAATGAAAGGGGGAGGCGATGAGGGGACACTGCGGTTCTGAATGCTGCTGATTACAAGTGACCCTCCCCATCAGGGAGTCAAATCATGGTTTGATGTGCAAGGACCATCAGCTGCTGGGCGACTCCCGATGTGCCTGAGAAGGGGATGTTTTAGAAATCCGTACATTCCACGCTGCCACTCACCCTGCAGCTCCACTGTGTATCAGCAAACGGACTCCCAAGTTCCCTGCACAGACCTCACCGTCCTCGAAAAAGGTCTTTTCTCCTCCATTCCAAACGCTCAGGCCAGCGGTTCTCAACCTGTGGGTCGCAACCCCTTGGCGGTCGAACGACCCTTTCTGCATATCAGATATTTACATTACGATTCATAACAGTAGCAACATTACAGTTATGAAGTAGCAACAAAAATAATTTTATGGTTGGGCCACAACATGAGGAACTGTATTTAAAGGGCCAGAAGGTTGAGAACCACTGACTTTAGGCAGTTCTTTTTTTTTTTTTTTTTTTAATGAAGTCTCAGTGTGATCTGAAAATGAGATGATTGTCAGTTCAGCACCCCTTCCTGTCATGTTGGTCCCTAGAAAAGCAAAGAAGGCTCCTCGCTGCCCTCTGCTCTAGGTGACTGCTTGGCTCTCACCACAAATCTTCCGGGGTGAGGTTGACGCCAGGGAAGATTGAAGAAAGAAGGGGAGTCCCTGGAGCCCATGATTGTTTTCTTAGCACAACCACTGACTTGCTCTGGGCCGGACCCTGTGCCAGGCACTGGGAACACAGAAGGCACTGCTATGGCCCAGACCTGCCCTCAGGGATCACACAGCCTGACGGGAAGGCAGACATGGAAACAGACTATAATAATAAAAAAGTACCCACCCCATGTCCCCCACTCCCACCTCCCCCGCACCACCCGCCCCCCCCCCACACCACCCCAATTCTCTCTTTGCTCTCAGTCAAGAGAGAGGAGGATCCGGCTTGTAATCCGGCAGCCTTTGCCTGGGAAGATGGAGACAGATAGGCATCCAAGTGGTTTCCCTAGGGGATTGGGTACCCACACATTCTGCCTGTGGCTGTCACTTCTCATCTCCCACATTCCTCAGAAACCTCTCTTGGGGGCTGTTTCAAGAAGCCCCTACTCCACTTACACCACTGTGGACAGAGCTCTGTGTGTGTCTTTCCTCAGCACGGAGCCCACGGGGCCCAGCTCCCCACACTGGGGGCAAAGTCCGGGATGGCTTATCAGACCCAGGGGCTGGCGCAGGGAAGGAGCATGGGAGGAAGTAAAAATAATCGGTCGATTCCAGGTTTTCTCAAAGGCTAAGTGAATTTAATAATCCATAGATCATGTTATACAAATTGCAGTTCACAGCTGGAAAAAAATAACCACACACTGTGTACAATCTTGAGTGGTTTATTTTACAAATAAATAACCACAGTCTAAACAGCTCTATTTCCTCAGCCATCACTCTTAGGAAGCAGATTGTCTCTCTGGCTTCCTTCTCTCTCCTCCACAGACCTAATCTCATTGCAAAAGAGGTCTTATTTAGACAACTCATCACTGTGTGAACAAAATAGAAAACATGTGGTATCTACTGAGTGCTTACTATATGCTAGGTAATATGCAGCATGTTATACATGCATTATTGCATGTAGCACTCATAATATGAAGTAAGGACTGCTATGTCATTTTGCATGTGAAGAAACGGAGGATCGGGGAGGTTAGGCAACTGACTCAAGTTCACATAACTACGACTCATAGCCCAGAGCACAAAATAGAGTGTCCAACAAAACAAACTGTCCAACTAAATAGCAAATGGCCACCCCTAGCAGCACCATGTACCAGATGAAAGGATCCAGAACTCCCAGGGCATCCTGGCCCTGGGTGCGCTCTCTCTCTCTCTCTCTCTCTCTCTCTCTCTCTCTCCAGAGGAGGGAGATGGCTGCCACCTCTGAGGATATTGCTTGTAGTGTTCTAATCCATACAAATAGACAGCCAGGCTTGCTGGGGGCACTGAAGTAGCACCCGGGTCATATTGATTGCCTTTATTTTCCATCACTTGTGATGGGCAACAGCTCAGGCACCCAGGGTGGAGGAGAGGAGAGAAAAGAAAGGTGGGATGGTGTGGATTCCTGTGTTCCAAACTGTGTCTCAACTTTCATGTCTCACTGCGAGAATCCAGCAGGAGGACCAGTTCATGGACCATCGTGGACAAAGAAGTCAGAAGGAGCATTCTTCCAGGGACGTTTTCACAAATCAACCCAAGTTCCTAGTTGGTCCAGAAATTGACCTTCTGTGACTTACTCTAATAAGTCAAAGGAGATATGGTGTCTGACCATGAAGCCAGCTTAGCTTCTAAGTCAGGGATGCTTAATATTTTATCTGATAATTCACAGATTATTACCTCATAGCTCAGAATATGATAAGGATTATTAACAATGATGATAACAGCAGCTAACTAAATGCCAGACCCTGAGCCTAGGGCTTTAAACCTATCATCTCATTTCATCTTCCCCCAAACCCTTGTGAGGTAGGAATTACTATCTCCACTTTGCAGATCAGGAAGCCGAGGTTAAGCACTTTGTCCTGGTTTCTCAGCCAGAAATTGGTAGACCTGGGATTTGAACTTATTCTATCAAATTCCAGAGCCCAGACTCTGAACATCTGCCCCACACAAGCTACTCAAAGGAGGGTAAGTGGAAGTGCTCTGAAAACCATGAAGCAGGGTACAAATACATGTCAATGGTTATTTGGGCCGACAGAACAGTCTGATGGAGAATCTATCAGGTAAGCTTTGCAAAGAAATCATCGCACTCAATCCTAGGGAAGCCACAAGTGAGGAGACTGCCGGGGTCTTTTTTCCAAGGTTTGTCTACCTAGGAAAGGCTTTTGGGTCAGGATGAGAAGGAACATCACTCTCTCTCACCACAGGCCTCTGGGCAGCAGTGAGTCTCCATATCCCAGAGTGGATGCAAAGCTGCCTAGATTCTGGGGAAGGAGGACACAGAACTCCTTCCGACCCAACTGGCAGCCCCTAACCTCACTGCTCCATGTTGTGTTATTTTTCTCACTGCTGATTCCTTCTCCTTGGACAGAGACTGAATCACTGATGCCCGAAGCACTCTTACGACGGAGGCGCTGGGCTGACACTGGCTCTCTCTCTTCACTGGGCCCAGGATATGTAAACACCTGTTCCACGCAGCTGTCCACACAGATCCAGGTCTGAGAGTCGAGGAGCCTCCAGTCTGTAGATGTGGATGGACATATTCCAGGGGGTACCTGCCCTTACAATGACCTGGTTCTCTCTGGCTCCCTCGAACCTGAAGAGCCCTGAGCAGTTCAGCCGTTTGCATTAATGATGACAGTGGCGGGAGCGGCACTCTGAGATGCCATCCTCACTCTTATTATCAAATCCCCTAAAGCAATCGCTCACCCCCTGCTTTCCCCCGGCAGGCTGCAAGCAGCTCATTAGAAGCAGAAACCTCCCTCCACAAGTCCAAAAACTCCATTCCCTGGGGAGCTGCCCATTGAAGCAGATAAACCCTGAGTTGTGTCAACTTTCATTTAGACCCAAATAATCCCTGGCCCTGCTCTCTGTGATGGGTGAGCCTTGGTTAATGACACTGAACACACAGAAAAGCTGGAAGTCGAGGAAAAAAGGATGAAAAATTAGCATTTTGGGGAAGGGTGCCCTGACTAGGAATCTAACTGGAGGAAACCTTTTGATGCACAGGATGACACTCAACCAATGGAGCCATACCAGCCAGGGTGCAAAATTGGCATTTAAATTGCCCCTCCTTAAAACAAATAGAGAAAGCTAGGAGCTCACAGTTATGATGGGAGTGGGGGCAAGGGTGGGGGAAAGAGTTTCCCAGTCAGAAGAACCAATATCCCTGATCCTAAGCTGCAAATGGGACTACTTGGCTCCATTTCCATTATCTTAGGCCAAGAAAGAGGGTAGGTGGATAGAGCACTAGATATTCAAGTTGCCATTTTCCTTGCATTGTTTCCTGCAGAAATTCTACCGAAATGAGACTGAGTAAATTAAGAGCTGGAAGAAGTCTTAAAGATACCCAGTGTGGTGAATGAAGCACAGTGCCTTGGGACTTTACGCCACAAAAACATTGTTGATGCCCATACTGAGGAAGTTGGCTATGAACAGAGATTTGGGTCCAGTGAATTAATCTTTCTTTGTGCCTCAGATGGCCATAACATCACCTACCTTGTACATTGTTGGAAAGATAATGAGTTAGTTGTTCTATTGAAAGAATCCACTATGGTACCTGGCACATGTGGCTTCCCTTCATACCTTTTCCCCTCTCATTAAAGAAAAAGAAAGGATCAGAGACAATAAGTGACTTGCCAAAAGCCACACTGTCAGTTAATGGCAAGGGTCAAGCAAGTGCCACTCTTCTGACATTCTTTGCCTTTTCCCGGCTACATCTTGAAATTCTGCTGTCTTAGCCTGGTGAATGGATGTGGTTCAAGAGACAACAGAGTCTCTATCCAGTCCGGATTCAAATCTCAGCTCCATAACTTACTGTGTGGTTTGGGGCAAGTTCCATCGAGTCCCATGTGTCAGCTTCTTCTATAAAATGGACATCATAGCAACTTGATGAGGTTTGTGGTGAAGGTTAAATAAGTGATCACCCCTAGTCCCAGGCCCGGTGCATCCCTGGTGCTCAGGGTCCTCTCTCATCCCCTTTCTCTTCTTCGCTGCACCTCCCTGTGCCCATTGCAGTGCTCCACCCACATGAGGTTCTCAGAAGACACATATTGGCCAATAGGCCTGAAAACCGTCTTCCAGAAGACTGTGACCTATTTTGCACCAAATTGTGAGGTTGGCCCTGTCTTCAGAGCCACATCACCTCAGCTTCCCACTGCTCAACTGCTGTTCTCAAACCTAGGCACCCTGTTCTGAATCTTTTTCATGCCCCTCTTCAATGTGAGGCACACCACAGTTCCACCTCCCACCCACTCACTGTCCCATTCTCCATGACACATAATGATGACAGTGATGAAGATGATGGAGACTGTGGAGACTTTTACTGAGCTTATTCGGTGCCAGGCACTCTGCTATTCTTTACATAGGTTTTTTTACCCATATGATCCATCTTATAGCACGGAAGTCACACAGCTAGCAAGGTGACGGAGCTGGAATTCACATCCAGGCATTCTAACTCCAAAGTCCACATGCTTAACCACTTGAAAAGCCTAACAGAGCCTCCCAGGGAAGGTCTTACTCTGAATAACAATAAATTATAGCAACAATAGCAATAACAGTGTAATTATTAAGGTGACACTAGCTGCTATAACAGATAAAATCCAAAATCCATTTCTTGTTCATAAAAGGTCCAATGGTGCGGGGAGGGGAGGGACTGGTGAGCCGGGGCCTCTGCTCTGCAGCCATTCAGGCCCCAGGGTGATGGATGCTCAGCTGTCCCCAGCACATGGTTAAACTGCAGCCAGAACATTTTATGAGCCGGGCCTGGACGAGGCATTTTATCACTTCCACCCACATTCCGCTGGCCCGAACTTAGGTGCAACGCTTTCCCTAGATGCAAGGAACGTCTGAGGAATGAAGGCCCTGGCTGGCCACAGCAATCACTCTTCATTGTGGAAGAGGTGCACTAATATTTGATGGACAGCTAGCCATTTCTGTCACAAACAATAGTGACAGCAATAACAAAGATGATAAATGTTGAGCACTCACTCTGCATGTACATCAGGCTCTGTGCTAAGACCTTTATAGACATTATATCTACTTTTCACACTCTAAAAGGTAGTTATTATTATTCCTACTTTATAGTAAAGAAAGTGGACATGTTAAGAGATCTGAAGAATGTGCACAAGGTTACGCAGCTCATGAGTGGCAGATCCAAGTGCCGAACCGGATGTCTTAGTCTGGGTCATCTAGAGAGCAGAGCTTCCACAGGAATCCACGTGCAGCCTTGCTTTGGAAGGTGCCGTCCCAGGGCAGGGAGAGTGAGGGAAAAGGAAAGTAAGGCGAAGAAAGGGACACAAGGATGCAATGAGATGCCTCGCTGCCTCACAAGCTGCTATGGGACACAGCAGGCCAGGTGGCAGGTGTGTTTGCTCAGCATGTGAGACTTTCTCCAAAAGATTTGCAAGGACAAACCGGTGCGCTGCAGGGAGAAAGAGTGGGGAGGACTTGCCAGTCTCCCCCAAGCTTCTTCCTTCCCATTGGTTCAAGTCTGTGGAGAGTGGACTCCCTTTACTTCTACGTTGTATCATTCAGTCCCGTCCTTCTCCCCTGCCCCCACCCGGTGGGCACGGAGGAGGCCAGGAACTCCATCCTGCAGCGTGGCATTCCATCCAGGTCTCACAATTAGGAGAGACCCAACAAAGATAAGGGCTAGCATGTAGGGCAGGGGTGGGGAACCTTTTTCTGCAGGGGCCATTTGGATATTTATAACCTCATTTGCTTAATATAATTCACTTAATATAAGTGTATGCTGCTATGAAAAAAGACCCTGGATTTGTTGAATTTTGTGTCCTGCCTTCAGTTGCCTTGGCAGGGCCAGACTAAATGATTTCACAGGCCTTATACAGCCCGCAGGCCAGACGGTCCCCACCCCTGATGTAGGGGATGGAGGCTGTGCTGGCCTAGCATTTCCGCTTGGATTGTCCAGCAGGATGCTGCCATGTGGCAACAGGACTTGGAGGTGGCAGTGTCTTCAGAAAGTGTAATCTGGGAACGCCCAACATATGTCTCACCACCAAAGCTCATGCTTTCCCCACGACTTTACCTGGCCTCCCTCTCAAACAAGATGTGAGCGTGGGGATTGCAGGCACTTTGGCAGGGAGATGGGGAGACCTCTTTGGGCAGAAGTGAGTCTCAAATTTCACTCCATAAGGGATCACCTTTCTCCCTACAATGGAAGGAGCAGCAGAAATTAAAACTCTAGCCACACAGGGCAGTCCACCTGTGTGGCTTCTTTGGTCAAGGGAAATGAGCCACACACCTGAAGATGGTGCCTGAGAGGGAGAGGATGATACTGTGGATAGAGCCCATTGCCACACTCTGGGGCCAAGGCAGAAAAAGGGCATCTTGTCTAAGTTCATGCAGCCAGTGGCGTCAGGGTGGGGCCAGAGCCCTGGGCCCTTTCGATGATGCCACCGCCTCCCAACATCTCTGTGGGCCTCTGCAGACCACCTCTCCCCACACCTTCCAATGCCGGGGCACCCCCAGCAACAGAGAAAACAGTCATCTCCCCACCTTTGAGAAACGCACCTCTTTTCTAGCTACCCCACTACTGGCATGGAAGTCATTACTTTGGGGAAAGCCCTGCTCTGCGGTGAACCATTTCACCTTTGGTTTTGAGGAATCCAAACCCACAGACATAATGATCCTTGTTCATCCGCTGGCCTAATCCCAAGAAGTCAGCAGTTTACTCGTCTGCCCTACCCGCAAAGCCAGATAGGAGAAATGCTCAGGCAATCGGAATGGAGGCCCAGCCTTCCTCAACCCATTAGCATTCCTGAGAGGGTCTCTGGGGAGGTGGGGAGGAGGAAGAACACGGATGGGAACGTCTGCGGTCTCCCCTCCCAGTGCCCCCGCTGCCCTCAGAGCTCCACTCCGCTTCAGCCCGGAAGGTTCCTGTTTCTGAAACTGGAGATTTCTCTCAAGGAGAGAGGCAGGCCCAAGCAGGTAGTTCCCAGCCACCCAGCTCCCCTGCCAAGCCATTAGGAGGAGGATTAAGATGATTAAGATGATGGGGCATAGGCGCGACCACAATTAGGCCAGCACATTGCTATCTCTGCAAATGGCATGAGAGTGTGATCTAACAGCTCATTATTGATGGGGAAAATGAGATAAGGACCCCTTCTGTGTCCAAGAGGAGCTCCAGTACCAAACTGAATATGTGCTGATGCGCACTTTCAGCCAGTGGCTGACAGAAGGGTGAATTCCACCCCGGCCCAACCCTAACCTGCCCCCAGCCCTCCAGCCCTCCTGCCCTCCTGCCCTCTGGCCCTCCTGCCCTCCCTCTGAAACCAAGGGAGGAAATGGGCTCTGATAAAAGCACATTATCTGCTGTGACCCACATCCTCTCCCTGAGAATAACAGCCATAAGAGAAGGGTCACGTGTGTTGTTTCACAAAGTGGTTAAAAAATAAATAGCCAGTCACAGTCCTCTTTCTAGCATCAGCTTTAATGCAGGAAGAGGGAACGGGTCATTTCAGAAAGTCTAGGAAAAAATAATATGGGAACTTCAGTCCTCTCTTAATCAGACCTCAGTTTCATGCTCCTACGGCTGTCTGTACACAGGGCACTGCCAGCCCGTGGGAGGCTGTGTATGCCCATGTTCATGTGTGTATCCCACTGTCCCTTCTGGCTCCCCTCCCAACTGTTTGCTTCAGAGCAGACAGTACGATTGATCACGTTTCTCCTGCTTAAAACCTTTCAGTGGCTCCCACTACTCTTAAGCTGAAGGTCAAAATCTCTAACGTGGCTGAGAGACCTCACCCACGTCTGCAGGTGCCCAGTCTTATCTCTGGCCACTCTCCCAGCCAGTCCCCAGGGCCCAGCCACACAGGCCTTTTGCTGTGTCTTGGAACACACTCTGCTCTTCTCTGTCTTGGGGCCTTTTCGTCTGCTGCTCCCTCTGACCTTTTCTCCCTTTGGAATCTGGTGCAAACAGCAATGTCTAAGAAAGCCTTCCTTGGCCCCTTCAGGTCCCCATACATCAACCTCTACATCTTCTTTGTATCTCATGACACCATTTTAATTACGTAATTGTTTGTGTGGTTAGTTATTTAATGCCTGTCTTCTTCATTCCACTCTAAGTTCCATGGCAGCAAGGTCAAATGCATTTTTTTCTATACTGATTTCCAGAACATTATGTGGCCAGAGTTGCGATGAGGCAGAGGTGTTTCTAGATGAGTGTGCAGCACAGACTAAAGAAAATCACTTGAACCGCTCTCGGGGAGGAGGGGGGGTTGTTAAATCATTTCCCCATTCATTCCTTTGTTCAGAAAATTACCAAATACCCATTGAATGCCTACTTGATGCCAGGAGATGTGTTAGCTGGACACTGCGGTCCAATCATAACAAGACAGGCACGGGTAGCGCACAGGCACAGTTCATGTGTCTTGTCCTTTGTGGAGTCATTCCTGACCCTGGTATCTCCTGAGGTGAGTTATTGCTCACTCCTCTGTGATCTGTACCTATCGCTCACATTCCACCATGCTTGACTTCACCCATGTGCCTATCTTCCCCACAGACTGAGCGGACCCTGAGGCCCGGGCCATTACCTGCTTATTGTGCATGCTCAGTGCCTAACACTCTCAGTGTCTCCAGCACCCCTGGTGCCAAAGATATGACGGATGAAAGAATGGATGAATGACTGAAGCTGCAGGAGACTCCTTTGGACAATCATTCATCGGCATGACCTGGCCCCTCCCCCTGGATCCCCACTCTGTTCCAACCATACTGACCCCACCTCCTTGGACAGCACTCAGTGTACTCTTGCACAGGCTGTCTCCTACATAGAAAACCTTTCCCTTTGTCCAACTTCAACTCTTGAATTAAGCATCACTCCCTCCAGAATGCCTTCCCTGTTCTCACCATCAGCACTTTCACCTTCACCAGTCATCAGACCCAGGCTATGTAGGAATTCCTGCCACAGCTTCCCATAGCTCCCAGGACTCCCCCACCAATTGTCTGTCTTCCCCACTATACAATAGCTTCATGCAGAAGCTACCTTGTATAGTAGCCCCCTTGCCTGGCACGTAGTAGGCTCTGAATTTTTTTAAATAAATGATTGACTAAATACTTAAGTGGCAATTACATATAAAGACAGAATGCTTCTAATAGCTTGCCTTCAATTACATTACTTAAAATATATAGGCATTTTGCTGAAGGTCTGCACAAAAAGGTAGATTACTTTTTTTAAAGTTCACATTTGGAATTAATTTTTTAAACCAATTTGCATGTTATTCTCAATATCCTACATCAGTCTTGGCCATACCTGCAGGCCAGAGTAATGAGGACTGATGTTCAGATGAATCAAAGATTAAATCATGCTTGCCGCATGTAAGAAAAATAGATTCTGACATTATGTAAGGGTTTTTAACAAGGGCTGGAACAAGAGAGGATTTCTAATTAACCCTCAGGTACCCAGGAAATTGCACCCATCACAACATTCAGTCAGAAAATATATTTCTTGATTGTGCATTGTGAGTGATAAAGGGCCAGATATGTGAGTGGGCATGTGTGGGAGCAGGAAGTAAACATGGCACCATGTGGGGCCTGTTACAAAAGTTATCCCATCCAAACCTCATAGCCTATTTATGAGGTCAATATTATCACCATCACTTTCATAGTTGGGAAAACAGACTCAGAAAAATCGAGTAATTTTCCAAGGATCACATAGCTGATCAGGGTTGGAGACAGGATTTGAGTTCAGATCTGTGTGAATCCAGTCTTGTGCTTCCCATAGCTGCCTGACTTTCTACAGATTATGGCTGAGATGACTGTGGGGAGAATGCGGGGACAAAGTCAACACTACTAACATGGAACAGAGGTTAGAAGCATGCAAGAAAGTGAAGTTCAAACCCCACCCGGCAACTAATTATGTTTCAGACATAGTACTTAACCTTTGGAAGCCTCAGTTTCCCCATCTGTAAAATGGGATAGTAATTGTACCTACCTTATAGGGTTGTTGTAAAGATCAAAGAGATTATCCGTGTAGGGCATGTGGGGGACATTAAGGCACAATGATGCCACAATGAAGGACTCCCTTAACCTCAAGAATCAAATGGTTATAGGACAAGGAATGGGATGGTGATGCATCAGAAATCAAGCAAAGAAAGAGTCCAAAGTAGGCTCACTTTATCTAATTGCAAGGCTGCTAAAGGGCCTAGCATCAACAGCTGTTCATTCAACAATTCATTTGAGAAACACTAAATTGCCAATGCTTATGTTGGCATTGACAGAATATGATATTATGTGGGAAAGCATACAGATTGATGACTCAAACAGTGATTCAGAAATCTCAGGCTCTAATTAGAGACATTTTAGAAATACCTTATTCAATTTATTTTGCCTGTGTCTTTTTCATGAATGCACAAGAGTGATATGATAGAAAGCTATGTCTAAACAAATATAAGAGAACGCTTTCAACAAGTAGAAAAATTCTAAGTAATGAGAATGTATCGAATCATAGTTATTGGCAGTAATTTTTTTCTGAGAGGTACATAAAATCACAGTGAATTTTACAACCGATGGCATTTGAGATTTGATGAAATACAATAATTCACAAACGGATGTTTGGTATATGACCCATTTGTGAGTTTCAGCTGCCTATAGAAGGAATACACCCTAAAGTATAAAGGACTGCTCTCATTTATGTCCCTAATATTTATGTCTCCAATATTTCCCAGAGTTAATTTTGCCAGAAAATGAGGGTGCAGAAAAGAGACAAGGAAAGAGGATGAAAAAGAGAGATGAGCGGTAGTAGTGTGGGGGTGGTACTAGAAGCCAATTTTGTATAATTATCATTTGGACACAGGGCCAATCCTGATAGGAATTAATAATTAGGAGGATGACCCCATTACATTCATCAAGCAACAATTCTACTGTATTCACCACGTATGATTTGTAAAGAAAGTAGATTTTGAGTAACTGACAAATTTGCAATGATTGGAAATAAAAGATCTTTCTGATGAGCTTCAAATAACCAGACACATAAATCTTGAACATTCCAGCTAAATGAGAGTTGATGGTAGTAGCTTCATCTCATGAATGGTCACTGTCTCCTTTGTGACAGATCACACCATCTAGACCAGTGATGGCGAACCTTTTGAGCTCGGCGTGTCAGCATTTTGAAAAACCCTAACTTAACTCTGGTACCGTGTCACATATAGAAATTTTTTGATATTCACAACCATAGTAAAACAAAGACTTATATTTTTGATATTTATTTTACATATTTAAATGCCATTTAACAAAGAAAAATCAACCAAAAAAATGTGTTCGCGTGTCACCTCTGACATGTGTGTCATAGGTTCGCCATCACTGATCTAGAATGCCATTTGCCCTCTCAAGTATTTCATTCCTGTGCTTCTTCTGACCATAAAAGAGAGAATCAAATGACAAAGGATATCTTCATATATAAGATCAACTAGAGGCCTGGTGCATGAAATTCATGTATGGGGGGGTGTCCCTCAGCCCAGTCTGCACCCTCACCAATCTGGGACCCCTCGAGGGATGTCCTACTGCCCGGTGGGATCTGGCCTAAACGGGCAGTCAGACATCCCTCTCACAATCCAGGATTACGGGCTCCCAACCCCTCACCTGCCTGCTAGCCTGATCACCCCCTAACCACTCCCCTGCCAGCCTGATCAATGCCTAACTGCTCCTCTGCCAGCCCAATTGCCCTCAACTACCCTACCTTGCTGGCCCAGTCACCCCCAATTTCCCTCCCCTACAGGCCTGGTCACCCCTAACTGCCCTCCCCTGCAGGCCTGATCACCCACAACTGCCCTCCCCTGCTGGCCATCTTGTGGTGGCATCTTGTGTCCACATGGGGGCAGCCATCTTGTGTGTTGGAGTGATGGTCAATTTGCATATTGCCTCTTTACTATATAAAATGAGTATAGTTTTGATACTTGATGGCTCATTTATAACAAAGTCAACATGTTGACTCCCACCTCCCTGTCCAGAATAATTTGTTTGTTCAAGATTTTTTTTAAAAAATGTTAAAACAGTACTTGCCTTCTAAAGGAGCTTAAAAAAAAAAAAATGTGTTCCAAACACAGAGGTAACGCGTTGTGGTCCATCTACAATAGATTCTAGGATTCTGGATTCCATGCTTCCCAGGGGACATAGCTCCTTTCTTCTTCCTAAGGCTGTACTGCAAACCTCTTCACTTCCCTTCTTCCTTCTAAGTTCTTATTTGTCTTTTTCTAATAAAACATTGGTCATTCTGACAGTCAATTCTTCTCTAAAAATTGCTTATTTTTTCCATTACTAAATTGCACAGAAATTACCCCCAATGCCACTTCCTACCTTTAGGGACCAAAATGCCTTACTATCTTTGATGTCCATATCATCAACAGCTACTAATCACCTACCATAAATTCTAATATCATTGATAAACTTGAGTATGCATCTGCTGAGACACATGGGAGATCACACCTTCTGTTTCTTATGACAGAGACCAGCAATATCTGTGTCCTCCTCTTTTCTTTGGCATCCTTGTCCCCCTTCCTGCAAGGGAGGCCGTGGGATTGGTATGCACCAATGGAGTGTGGGCAGTGGCCAACACCACTTCCAGGCCTGGCACCTAAACCTCCTGCAAAACTCTTCGTGCTTTCTCTTATTTAGCCTATTGGCCAGATACTAAAGATCTAGTGGGTTACTCTGGGAAGATTGATCAAGAATGTCACCAATAGTTACATGGTGCAGAGGGTAGGAGCAGACCCAGGATGAGGTATATGATGAGAGAGCCTCAAGATGGAAGAAGCCTGGATCCCTGAATGTTTGTGTGGAGGAGAGCCCCTGCTGACCCATTTGAAAACATAGCATGAGTGAGAAATATACCTTTATAGTATTAAGCCATTGGTATTTTAAGGTTTATCTGTTATAGTAGCTAGCACTACTTACTTTATTTCTACTTTTTAAGCACTTTTTTCTAATACAGATTTTATATGTGCATAGATAGTTCAAATGTTTCAGTTGGGTTTCAGATCTTTTGAAAAGCAATGATCTGCCTTTGAATTGGGGGGAAATGCAATTTGCCAACAGTGGTCACAACTGCAAGGAGTTAATATAAAGTCCCCAATTAGATTCAGGGGCCTAATCGGGCAGTCCCCATGGAGCTAACTTCTTTCAACAAGCAAGCGTGTTGCCAGCTCACAAAATGTTTGGTCCATACTGCCTTTCAGTTGAGCAGATGGGGGTTTTGATATAAATTGTGTTGGCATTTGCTGTGCTGAAAATAGATTTGCTTTTTCCTGCTTCCAAACTCAATTTTAAAAAGCAACAAGTTCCATCCCCCCGCCCCATTAGGCAGGTCACAGGGCTAGACCTCTTGTTTTCTATTAAAAAGTACAGAAATAAAGAGTCTAAGCCTCTCAGGCTAGTGGGGCAGTGGGGGTTCTTGGGTTTTGCCTTGTTGCTGTTCTGTCAGATGCAGAAATCCCTTTCAGAGCATTCCAGATGGAGCACCCAGCTTGTGTTTGCTCACCCTCTTTGATGGGGAGCTCACCACTTGACAAAGTAGCACACGCTAGTGTTGGAGCATTGTAATTAGAAAGCTGAAACGGGCTCCATAAAAACTCCATTCTTTAGTCCCATATCTGGCCTTTAGACATACCTCCCCCCAAATGCAATCCTATCTCTACATCTCTCTTTTCTTATCTCTGTCCCAAAGCCCTCTCTCCTCCATACAGCATAATTCCTAGGACCCTTCCTCAGAACATATCAATGTCCTATGGAAACTGAAGTGCCAGGAGCTGGCCAGAAGTCTGACAAATACCGAGAGGAATGGGGTAAACATGCAGCTCAGGGCTTTATGGTTCTGGGTGAAATGGGCCCTTTTGCTGGAGTGTGAATTGTCTGAGGACAGCAAGGCTCTCCTCAGCTCCACTAAGGTGCAGAGATAAATGGAGAGAAGAAAGCAAGAACTTGGGCCTCATGGAAACCCTGGAGTGGGTTAGCACCAAAAAAATGTCTTCAGACTATAGGATGATTCCAGCTCCAATGCAGTTCTAACGGCTGGGACACCTTAGCCGCCCCTCAGAGGCTCCAGTCCTGTCTCCACTCTGCTGCTCCTCGTCCCGCCCACCAGCTGCCTAGCCCTCCACTGCTCAAGTCTTTTCAGCATCTGCTTACTCCTTCCTGGCTTACAGTTCCTGAGGTCCATGAAGCCTTTTAGCTTCTCCTGCCTGTTTCCTCTGGGAGTGTGTGGTTTGTGGTTTCTCCCCAAAATACTTTCTATGACTTAAATTCGAAATTTCCACAGGGACAGAACTTGGTGTTTTCACTTAATCACCATCAATGCATTCACACAGAGAATTAGCAGCAGGTTGTCCCATCAGCCGCTGGCCAGCCTACAGATCAGTTCAAATCCCCTCCTCTGACCCATCAACACAGAGGAGAGGGTGGGCCCGGGATATGAGGGGCGACTTTTACAGAAGGAACGCTGTAAGGGTCTTTAGCGAGACAGGGCTCTCCTGGCTTGCCCTGGCTTGAACCACATTCACGAATCTGGGCTTATCGATGCCTTTGACAGCCACGTCACATGGTAAGCTTCCCAGTTATTGAAAAATCCCAAAGTCGTGTTTTCACAAGCTGCTGCTAGGCCGCCGGTCTCTACCCCGCACCTGTTTGTACAAATCTTTGCCTTGGACAGTTCCTCTTGGTAGATTCTGCTTAAGATCTCAGGTCTGAAAGCTTCTAGCAGAATTTCTCTCTCAGCCTTACCAAAACCATGGCGGGAGAAAAACTGTTTAACACGATTAAATTCCAGGTAAGAGTTTGTCAGAACAATGGTTTCTGAAACAAAAACATAATTTGAAAACTAGGGAGGCCAGGCTTCTCTCAGGCTCCTGTGCTCAGCGGTGGGTCTCATTTTTCAGTGCATCGAGGTGCATGGAGTGAGCACACAATCCTCCGGCCGCCTCCTGTGCAAGCTGAAGCCTCGGGGACACTCCGTGGCCCTGTCGCTGCTCCGGCAGTCATTAAACACAGCAAAGAGCTGGAGAAATGACTGCCAACCTCCTTGCTCCGGAAGCAACAGCCCGCTGTGCTTCCCTTAGGGCTTTAGGCAGCACCAACCCAGCAAGACTTGAAGGGATGAGCTGTTTATCGCTGGCCCAGCAGCCCAGTGGGGGCAGAGGGACCGTGTGCCACTGGCTGCTGGCAGCTCCCAGGCAGGAGCTGAGATGCCCCTCCGCCTCCGTGTCTGTGTTGTCCTTAATGCAGCTAAAATAAGGCAGATATGCATCATAAAGGCTTAGCAGGCTATGGAAGGGCTGTTGTTTTTTCTGCTGTGTCTGAAT
The DNA here is from genome assembly GCF_964212035.1 of Myotis nattereri. Classification (NCBI taxonomy): domain Eukaryota; kingdom Metazoa; phylum Chordata; class Mammalia; order Chiroptera; family Vespertilionidae; genus Myotis; species Myotis nattereri. Next base: position 29,145,245 of record NC_138084.1, read on the forward strand.
CTTGGCTAAAGCCTCAAACTAAACATAGTGGGTGACAAATAGCCCATGTTCTAGAGAATGCTGGACACAGCCGGTGTCACTTCCTGAAAGATGGCAAAGCTGGATGTAAGCCCCCTTCTCTGTTCAGGCTGTAGAAGGGGAGAGAGGAGGGTGCTGACTCGCCCTCCCCCCCTATGCCCCCTCCCCGGCCTCCTGAGGGGCCCAGCATGGTGCATGTGGAGATTCAGGATCAGCACAGGATGGGAGACTGGCTTCTTACCTCCTTAGGCCGATGTGTGCTGAGTTCCAGAAACTTGTAAAAACAACCCCCTTGTGTTAATGAGCAGACAGAAGGGATATTACACCTGTGCAATATGAGTTGCAGTTATCCCCCTAGTTCAGCGGTTCTCAACCTGTGGGTTGCGACCCCTTTGGGGGTCAAACAACCCTTTCACAGGGGTCGCCTAAGACCATTGAGAAACACATATTGTTTTTGTGATTAATCACTATGCTTTAATTATGTTCCATTTGTAACCATGAAAATACATCCTGCATATCAGATATTTACATTACAATTCATAACAGTAGCAAAATTACAGTTATGAAGTAGCAATGAAAATAATTTATGGTTGGGGTCACCACAACATGTGGAACTGTATTAAAGGGTCGCAGCATTAGGAAGATTGAGAACCACTGCCCTAGTTTGATGCTTGTCTTTTCTACTTTGTTCATGGTATTTTTGACTTTTATGTAGTCACATTTACCATTTATTTCCTTTCCGACCTCTGGATGTGCCTCCAGGAGTGTATGTAAAATGAACCCTGACGCCCAGGGCTGAGGCTGCCATGATGGCTGGGCAAGGGACACGGTCGGTGGGGGGTAGCTGCTCCCTCACCTTTCAGCAGGGAAGAGAGCTGGGGAAGTGCACTGTGCTTAAAGACGCTGGGAGAAGGGACTGAAGTGGGCAGGACCATGAGGTCTGCTGGGGGTGGGGCACAGTCCACATTAGGGGTGGTGCTCAGAGGACTCCATGGAAGAGGCGACTTTGGGAAACTGCCCTGACAAAGGCAACTGGAGAGGGAAGCAAGAAGTGCAAAGAGCGTGGGCTGCCTGAAGAAGCCTCAGCTTCTGTGTCCCGTGTCCCCTGCCCAGCCCCGAGGAGCCTGAGCCAGAGGATGAGGGAGGGAGGAGGAGTGGGGAGGAGTGGAGCAGGAGAATGACCTCACAGGGGGTGCTCCCCCTCCCACACCCTCACTCCCCGAGCTCTGCACCAGGCTGGAGCTGATGGGAGGGACCAAGTTTTAAATTGAATATCAAATTAAAGTTTTCGATATAAATTGGATTAGTTGTTCAAATAACTTGAGATGAGACTTCTTCTTAATGCCTGAAAGGAACTGGAAACTATGAGTGTCACCAAGTGGCAGGGATGTGGGACTGAAGGCCCTGGCAGGAGAAAAACAAGGGGCTTTTCTGGTGGAACCCGCTGCGTCCAGGCCCCTGGAGGAGCTGGTTGAGCTCAATCTTCCTTAGCCTTAGACGCCTCCCCGGTTAAATGGAGATAACAACACTCATCTCCTAGAGGCGTTTTGAAGGTTAAAATGAAAGCAGTGATGTGAAGGTATAGTGTCTGGCACTTGGGGGTGCCCAGCCTATGTCAACATCACTGAACAGGGGTCCCTCCCTACCATCTCTGAACCAACAGACTTCAGAACAGCAGAGCCGGGGAGGCCGTGGAGAGCCGTAGTCCACCATCCTCGCATTATACAAGACAAGTCAGGGCCCAGCCCCCTTGGTAGTGCCAGGAGCTGCCAGATAAATGAAGGCCTTAGCACAAGTTTTCACTCACCCAGCAAACCTGCACCAGGATCTGTGAGTGGAGCTGGGAACCACCAGCTCTGTCCTCACTGAGCTCCCAACCCAATGAGGGAGGCAGCGCTCTGGGTGTGCCTGGGGATGCTGGAAGGCTTCACAGAGTGGTTCATCAGGTTGTGCAATGGATGGGCAAGGACGGAGGTCCATTCAGGATTTCCCCTGCCCCCTCTCCCGGGAGACCTCTTTCAGGGTATCCAATGTTTAGTTCCCCAGCTCTCTCAGGCTGGCAGAAGGTCCTCCCTCGCCTGGCTTTTGCCTTCAAGGACCTTCTCACGCTGCACACAAGTCAAGGTTCTTAGGCAAGAGCTTTCTTGACACAAATGAAGAAAGGGTCGCATGGGAAAGCATTTGCCCACCACTAGTTTGCACATCTCTGCTCTTTTCATAATGTAACAGTCCTGCTGATCAACCCTTCTCTTCCCACCGATTCTCTGCTTATACATTTTTACAACAGGAAGGTCCCCGTGAGTGGCAGTGAGAAGAGGGGGCTGCAAGGCACAGGGCTTCCCCGAAGAGAGCAAAGAAAACAGAGCTCAGGGCTTAGCTCCTGGTCAGGGTATTAAACTTCACATTCGAGTAGCATCATTCACACAGTGATCTCAAAGCACCGAGGAGGAAGGACATGAGCTGCATTTTTTAAAAATCAGGTAATTTTAGTCTGAATTCAATGTTCACATAAGTAATACCAGGGATAAGCACTTACCCTTTTGGGTGCAAAACCAATTAAATATAGCCACGGCAGTACAGTGGCTTGAATGTGTCAGGGAGATAAGACCCAGTGACAGCTAATGGGAGCCCCTATCTGCAGTTGGCAAAATTTACAGTGGCTCTCAAAGCCTCGTATTGAAGGACTGGCCACTAGACAACCCCTTCTAAGCCAAAGGCACTGGGAGACAGAGGACAAAGGCTTCAGAATAAACTGGGAATCGATGAGAAAGAAACCACAGAAATGAAGATGTATTTTAGAAACAGCATGCCTACGCTTACCCAATTATTTGATACTTTCAGGTAGGATGATGATCCAATCTTAAACCAGGGATTGCAAATCTGGGGTCCACAGGTCAAATCTAGACCATGTGTGTTTGTTAGCCCATGTGTATGTGATATGAATTAGTTGCCAATGTTAAAAATTGGAACACTTAACAAAAAATATGACTTCTGGATTTTATTAAAAACTTGGAAGCTCTCAAATATTTAAATATGAAAAAAGGAAACAATTATATGAGAAGAAGAAATCATTGAAGAATTATTTTATAATCTCTGCCTGAAGAAGGCTTTTATAATTTGGACCCAGGACCCAGAAGTTTGAAAAAAAATTGATAAATTTGACTACATAAAAATCAAAAAGAACCTTAAGCAAAGTAAAAAAAAGACAAACAATAAACTAGGGTGAAAATTGTAACTCATATTGCATAGACATAATCTCCAATATATAAAGACTTCAAGAAATCAATAAGTAAAAGATCAGCAATCCAATAAGAAATAAGTAAGTGATATAAACTGACAGTTCACAACAAATGAAATACAAGTGGCTTTACATACTGAAAAGATGTGCAGCTCCAGTCATCATTTTTTTTAAATATTGAGATGCCACTTTTCACGTGTTGGATGGCAAAATCCAAAACCTGGATGGTGCCCACTGTTGGCAGGGCTGTGGGAGATTGCTGCGCCTCCTCCAGGAAATTAAATAGCAACCACTTTGTGCCACAGCCCAGAAGCCATGTGACTTTCGATCACATATCCCAATGACTAGTTCCCTGGGGAGTTTCATATCTGGATTCTGAAGATAGAAAACGAGAACTTTGGATCCTATTTGACATTTAACTCAAACAAGCTGCTCTCCTGTAATTAGGCAAGGGTTCTGGTTAGAAATCAAAGAGTTTCCTCAGTAATCCTAGTTGCATGTGCTCTGCTATTTCTTATTCAGAGAAAAGAAGAAGGGAGAAGCAGCCAGAAGGATGGAGAAAGTCAAGCTCAATGCGCTAGAAGCCGAGTAGAGATGCACACGCTTTATCTCATTTCCTCCCCACAACAAGCCCAAGCTCGTTGCCATCCTCTTTTTGTAGAGGAGGAGACAGGCCCAGAGCAGCCATGGGGCTTGACCTTCTTTGACAGATGTGGGCAGGGAGGAGCTGAACAAAGAAGCCACAGCCTGGGTTCATGGGAGGAAAAGCTTAGTTTGATGTGGGTCGCTCTGGCTGAATGAGTGAAAGACACTTGGAAGCTAAGGGTGTCCTACCCAGCTGCTGAGACGTCTCAATCACATTGCAGCAGGGTGCCATGCCAGCGATTTAATTTGTGCTTTTCTTTAATCCTCTTCTTTAGGGAGAGAGGTGCCAAGACCAGTCTTAAATGGCTGCTCTAAGTAAAGGAAATAGCAGTGGTGAACCCTTTAAATGCCACTGCTTCCTCGAATTAGAGAAGAAGCATGACCAACCCTTTGCACTGCATAAATCATTAAGTCCCTGGACAAGGACAATGTGGTGGGGTGCGGGTGGGGTCAGATAGGACCTCAAGAGGGATACAAATTTCCTGCTAACCCAGTAGTTGGGGAGGAGTCAATCAATTCATTAGAGAAAAAAAATGGTAAGACTGTGCTCTGAGCTGTGAAGAGGTTCTCACTGGGTATTTGGTTTCCCTCTCCCCAAACCCAGAGTCATATTCCTCTTTGGAAGTTTGCCATGAGAGACACTGGGATTCCTGCTGACCTGAGCCTCCTCGTCAATGGAGCCATTTGTGGGTAGATGTTGTTATCCTTGGCAAGGGAATAGCTTTGGAAACCAGGGGTTAGAGTGAAAGGCCAATATTTTTTCTGTAAGTAAGGAGCATCCCTGATTTATTTCTCATGGAATCCTTCATGGAGTATCAGGTTGTGATGCCAAAAATTCCCAGAGAAGGGTGATGGGGAAGAAAGCCATTCAATGGCCTGGGAAAGCTGAGCTGCCCTGGAGACTGCCAGCAGCATCTCTTCATCCTGATGCCTCTCTCGTGACCCCTCTGAGCACTTCTTGGGGGAGAAATAACTCTTTATATCTAGAACTGTGATGCAAAATGGTTTTGTGGGATGCTCTGATCACCATCTAAAACCACTGAGAAAAGGAGAGGGTAGGCAGGAAGCTGTCCAATGTTGCAGAAAACCACATTCCCAGAGTCTCTCCAAACCCAGACTTGTGTTTCCTTTCACCATTACTCAAAATCACGGAATTAGAGTTGCCCAAATCGTGCATGTCTTTGAAGCGGTACAACCTCGGCGAACCAAACCTTGCTACATCACAGCCCCCAGCAACTCAAAAGCTATCGAGTTCCCTCTGTCTTTAAAACAAATAGGCAAAAGATAAAGAAACAACTTCACCCCAGGGCTTGAGACAATAACTTTAGTAGGTTCCTTGGGCTTGACACAATAAGGAGCCATAAGAATTGATGTTCAGAGTTACAGGCCTGGAGTCCTTTAAAAACCTCAATCATTAAAAAATATATATATATTGAATCTTACACTCTACAAGAGTATGAAAAGGAACTCGGAACTAACCAGGCTGAACCCAATAGGGTTTTCTGGATGAGCATCCATTACCCAGAGCCACCCCATCCCTAAGTTAGTAGTTTCTAGAAGGGGCACTATAACTCATTGCTGAAGGCACGTTTCCTGGCTACTATTCTGTGACATAAAGGACCAGGACCTCGTAAAATGTACAGGAGACTGAACTACAGAGGTGGAGTTCTAGGTGAGACTGTAACCAACTGGCTACATGTCCTGCTCATCCTTCAGCTCTCAGAGGATTACCTGTAAGACAAGCCAGTTGAACCAGCACAGGCTGACCTTGGATGAGAGGAAAGAGAGACAAGCAGGGCACTAAGGACTATGCAGTTGGAAGGAGGAAACGGCATTTTTGAAGAAGGGCAGAGCATGATTAAAGGCATGTCAGTGGTAAAGTATGTTGTTATTTTCCTTGGATCTGGTGGCCCTATTCCCACTCTTCTTGGTTATGGACTGGCTGTTCCCTTCTCCAAGAATGACATTTCCTTTCTTCTTCATGTGTCTAAATTCTATGCACCCTTAAAGGTCCAGTTCAAAAGTCATCTCTTTAATCTCTCTTCTATGAATAATTTCTTCAGTGAATTATTCCAGCACTAATTTATACCTTATGATGATTCTTATCACTATGCCTTGTATTAAAAATTCTATACTGAATTGTGGTCTCCTAGACACAGGATGAATTCCTCATTTGTGTACCTGATAATGCCTAGCAGAATGTCTTGTGCATAGTAGATGCTCAAATTACTGTAGAATGGATGAATGAATGAATGAATGAATGAAATCTCATAATATCTGGACATGCCAAAATTACTCTGGTTTAACCTAAATACTTTAAATATTTTTATTTTGAAACTCTTGCTTAGATCTTCTTACAAAAACACTGGAATAATCCCATTCTAAATTTGATGGCTTCTTTAGTTATGGGTCCCACACTTGACCACTTCTCTAATCTCTGACAGTCAGGTCTTGGACGAGTGCCACAGACAGTGCTCTTCTCATTGCCCTAAAATAGATGTCCCTAACATTTCAGCCCAAGCCTACTGGGACAACGTAAGTCCTCTCTTTCAGCCCCACCTCCCAAGAACCAGAAAATAATACTTAGAGAACAATAATCTTTGTTCAACACAAATAAACAGCAAAATAATACCAATGGCTTCTTAAAGCTGTATATTAGCCACATTGCAGAAAGCATCTCTTTGATATTATCATGCTTACACAAAAATTAATTTGAAATTGAATAAGGCCAGAGCTCAAAATTCTGCAAGTCTAATGGAGCATAGAACTCCATTTAGGATTTCCCATTTGGGGGAAAATATGGGGCTCTGTGGCTTTAAGGGTAATCCACTGACATCTCATCTTTGGGGAGGGGAGTTGGAGCTAAATGGACTTGATACTATTTTATTATTCTCAGCTCAAGCTTCAATCTCTAGGGAAGTGCCCAGTTATTTCCAGACCACAGTGGCCCATCTCAGGCAAGACGGAGAACCCCATCAGAAGTCTCCACAGCCCCAAATGTCCCTGCAGACTCTCGAGCAACTCAGAGGAAGGAAACCCCTACAAATCAAGTCAACCTGACTGCTACCTCTAGCTCCCTGTCCCTCCTCCCCCCCACCTCTGCTCCCTGAGGGTAGCTGTGTAAAATAGAAAGATACCAAACACCGGAGTTAGACAGACATTAGCAAGTAACTTCCAGCTCTGAGCCACAGTTCCTCCCATTATACCGGCCTTATAGGATTGTGTCCTGAGCTAAATGAGATAACGTGTACGTTGCACCAGGCGCAGAGTAGATGCTCAATGAATGCTTTCCCCAGTTAAGACAGAACCTGACGTTTCAGTCCAGCAGTTTAGCAGCTTCATTTATTTCCCCGTAAATAAAATATTCACAAGCCTCTTGCCTGTCGAATCTACTGCACAGTAAATCCTTGAAGGAAAGAGCCGTGTCTCATTCACCTCTGTGTCCCCAGCACCCTTCACAGAGCCTGGCACACGGTTAGTTGAGAAATGTCTGTAGAACGAATGAGTTAAATAATGGAAAAGAACAGCCAACAGTTGTTGGGCGCTTACAACGAGTGCTTGACACACATTAGCTCATCACACTGTCTCCATTTCACAGTTAAGGATACAAAAAGTCAGAAAGATGTGGTATGGGAATACCTACAAATAACAGGTAAACCCTATGAAATTGCCTATATTCCACCTTTTAAAAGTACCTAAGTATTTACTATGTGTCATGCACCAAGCTAAACAAACATCACACACACACATATTATAATTTAGGTGTGATAACCCTGTGAAACAAGGAAAATTATAGATGGGGAAACTGAGGCCCGGAAGGATTAAGTGACTGGTGCCCAGCTCACAACCACTTTAGACGTGCAACAATGGCCATTTCAAACGGATCAACCGGATATTAAAGGGAAAGCCAGGACTCAAGCTCAGGCCTCTCTGCCTCCAAGCCCCTGACATGCTACTGTGCCTCTTGAATAAATGAATCAGTAATGACAGGAGGAGAGAGGGGAAGAGCAAAAGCAGGCAGAGGAGAGAGAGGAAAAAGGAATGAGGAGGGATGATGATCACAAACACTGACTATCCGGGAATTCCGAGGAGGCCTGGTCTTTCCTAATCTTTTGCATAATTGCTGCGGTGGGGGCCCGGCTTGTCTGCACACCTGCAGCTCGCAGCCAGAGTATAAACCGCCAAAGGCAGGCCTCTCCTTTGTGCTCAGCCCCAGAAGGGCCATGTGGAGGCTTTCCTGTTCAATGGGAACAGGGCTCTCCAGTGCCGGCCCATCCCAGGACCCCGGGCAGATGGCCACGCTCTGCTGAAGTTGGCAGCACAGGGGCACTGCTTCCCATTGCTCTCTGGGACAGGGGCAGCCTCGCCCTCAGTTGGCAGCCCATGAAGCTAGCCAGACCCAGCTCACTGTCCCACAGGTTCACTCACAAAGGCCTTTTTAAATCGCTGGTGCTCTCGCCATAGGAAGTCGGGCCAGCCCAGTGGCAGTCAGGGTAGACCATGCCACTGCTCTTCTCCCGGCTGGCGCGGTGCCACTGGAGCAAGGACTGACTTGCAGAACCAGGATGAAGAGGGATGGTCCTCAGAGGAAAGAGAATGGGACTGCGAGCAAAGTGTCCTGGGTTCCAGGTCTGACTCTGCTTTGTGTGTTCCTTTAAGCGAGTCCCCTTCTCTCTCTAGGGACAGAGACTGACCAACTGTGGGCCTGGGGCTTGGTCATCTCTTTTAAGCCTTATAAACTCCGTCATGCAGGTATAAGGCTTTTCATCACAGATAGAGACCCTGCAGCTCAGAGAGTTAGCTGACTTGTACAGTGCCACACAGCAAACAAATAGGGAGTTGGGATGTGACTCCAGGTCGATCTGACTGTGAACCTATGCTCTCACCACTGCCCTGCCAGGCGCTCTGCTCCCTCATTTGTTGGAAGGGATGATGGCCGTTATCTCAACCTCCCATTATTGGGGCAAATCTGTCCCTTATGACAACCTCTCTCTTAAGGCACTTAACGGGCTCTCAAGTGCAGTATCAATGTTGGGAGTCAAGATCATCATGTTGTTTCTCCCCCATCTCAGGCCTCAGTTTCCCCATTGTGAACCAAGGGAGCCAGATTAGTGTTTCCCAAACTTCCACCTTCATGATTTTATATCACATATACTAATACTTCATGCTTGACTTTAAGTCAACTTTAAATCAAGTAGTTTTTTAAAATGTAACATCACTCTAGGGCCTAGGCCAGTGATGGCGAACCTATGACCCATGTGTCAGAGGTGACACGCGTGTCAGAGGTGACACGCGGACTCATTTTTTTGGTTGATTTTTCTTTGTTAAATGGCATTTAAATATATAAAATAAATATCAAAAATATAAGTCTTTGTTTTACTATGGTTGAAAATATCAAAAAATTTCTATATGTGACACGGCACCAGAGTTAAGTTAGGGTTTTTCAAAATGTTGACACGCCGAGCTCAAAAGGTTTGCCATCACTGGCCTAGGCAATAATCCACATGAAATCAAGGATTGAATGCACCAATTATATTCTTTCCTAATACACAAAACAAATTGATAATTAAGCTACAAACTGTTCATTCGGGTGATACTTAGGAGCATCCCCTTGTCTGGGGAACAATGAACTCCATGACCTCTAAGCTTCATTCATCCCCCTTGCTCTGTGAGTCTCAGCCCCTGCCCCCTGTGTGGATGTGGATGTGTGCCTTGGACCTGTGTCATCTCCCAGCTGTGTGGTCTGGTCCTCCATGATGGATGTCGGGCTGGCATGGAGGCAGCTGTGTGATGGGAACCTGGGCCACAGCAGGAGGGCGAAGGCAGCAGAAGTTGATCTCTGAGAACCCAGAGCATGGTGTCCAGCTGGGACGCAGCCAGAGAGGGGGCCGAGTGCCTGGGGCAGGAGGCTGGTGAGCAAGAAGAGGTGGAGAGCACAAAAGGGGCAGGGTCCCACTGGGTGATGGCCCCTTCCACCAGCATCAAACCCACGTTCTGGCTTCCCATGGTGTGAGGCTAGGGAGACAGATGGCCAATGCCTTCAGGGACACAGCATCCTCAGGGGTCTAATTACAGGGGTTTGGGGGCAGGCCCCACCAAGCACCCTGCCACACACACAGTGGAGATCACCCTAGGTTCTGTTTTGTTTTGCTTTGCTTATTAGCTTATTTTTTCTCTGCAGCACAACATGATAAGAGAAAATGCCCATCACAAGTGCACAGATGGGTGAATTTTCAATAAATGAACACTTATGTAATCAGCACCCCGATAAAGAGATAAAACATCAGCCTCATGGTAGAGGCCCTCTCGGTCTCCCTTCTAGCCACTACCTTGCCCCGAGGGTGAGCACTGTCTTCATTCCTAATACCAGAGACTGGTTTTACCTATTGTATAGCTAGGAATGGAATAGCTCAGTCATAGTATATGTACATCTTCAGGGTTAGTAGATATTGACAGTTTCCAACAAGGTCACACCAATTTTCACTCCCGCCAGCAATGTGTGAGAGTTTTAGTTGCGCCAGATCCTTGCCATTTTTTATCTTTTTAATTTCAGCCTTTCTGAGACTCACCTGCAGTGCTTTTTTTTCTCTAAAGATAGTAGGAAAGCTACATGTTTTCCATATCACCTATATTTTGGTATTAACCAAACTGCACAACAAGCACATAGGTTGACGTCATTTCTAAGAAACAATGTGGGGTAGCAGACAGTGCCTGGACTTGGAAGACCCAGCCTTGTGTTTGCTCACCAGCTACTACCTTGATGCCATTAGGAAAGAATCACCACAGGTCTTTACAAAGCCCCCACTCAAGCCCTCGCTCATTCATCTGACCCTCACAGCAAACTGGTGAAGGCAGGCGAAGAAGGAATTATTTTCAAGAGCTTATATAACTTGCCAAGTGAGTAGCAAAGACAAAATTCAGGCCTATGTTCTGGTTCCAGTCCAAAGTCCTTTCACTGAGCTTATACTGACTCAATTCACTTATTCTTCGTTTTAAGAAGGTGTTAAACTACATGATCTCTGATGTTCCTCCCACTTTACATACGGTGGATTGAGTGGTTTACTCAATGTATAATCAAATGGCAGGTCCTTGCTCTATACTCAGAGGAAACTGAGCCAAGCTCATCTGTTGACTCAGATGCCAAATGAAGCAGATCTTTGTGACTATTCAGCTGCTGGAGATGACAGAGACTCAGCATGAGGAAGCGTGGACAGAGGTTACAGCTCAGTCACTGAAATGGTAAAATGTGCTCTACAAACACATTTTATTTTTCAAGGTTTCCTGCAGCTAAAGAGTATCCAGTCATCCACTCATCCATGTGTCCAATCAAAAACCATCTACCTATCCATCCCATCCAGTCAACCATCCTTCCACCTTTGATTCAACAAGCATTTCTTGGACATCTAGTGTGCCCATCCCTACACTAGTTCTGGGGTAAGAGAAATGAGTCAGAAACAATCTCTGCTCTGAAGAAACTCTCAATCTAGGCAAGTGTCTCTCCTTATACACATCTCTACATACTCTCAGCTACCAGAAGGCAAGGGCCTTATCTCACCTCTGTCAGGCCCGAATCATCTATTACTAAGACTGGTGAAGTATTGCTAAGATATATTTGATGAATGGACTATTAATCGCTGAGAAGTCCCAAGAAGAATTTGGAATGTTCATTTCTATCATTCCCCATTTCTTGTCATGGACTAGGAACCAGGTCTTGGAGCTCCACCAGCCACGGCCCCTTCCTCATACCAACCCAAGTGCAGAAAGGAAGCAGCACAGCCTCCTTTCTCAGCGGTCTGATGGGTGCAAACAGCTGGGGAACGAGTTCATACACATTCTCCCAAGAATGCTATTCATGAGGTCCTTCCATATCAGACAAGTTTCCCAAGTGAGTTCTAATTGGCTCATGATGGATGCCTGCAATGTTTTTGATGAGGCTTGCCTGCAGTGCTTTTTTTTCTCTAAAGATAGTAGGAAAGCTGTATGTTTTCCAAAAAAGCAAGTAATTGTCAGACAGCATTTCAACAACAAAGATGAGCAGAATATAGTTCAGAAAAGGTGGGCAGCTTGTAGGCAGGGGATGTAAAAGAAGGGGGAAGGAATGCCAAACTCCAGCACCATGCCAGGTCCCCCAACATCACTGACCCCCGCCCCAAACCTCCAGGGTTCATCTCCTAGCATTCGAGACCCACGTCTGCCATCGCATCGGTAACACTCTCTGAGATCCTATTATTTGCACCTCATGGCTAGGTGTCAGCCTTACCTCCCCTACCTTCCAAATATCATCAATCATCAAGTTCCACAAACCATCTCTCTGGGAATCCATGCCCTGCTCTCATTCCTACAGCCACCACCTGAGGCCCGCCCACCATCCTCCTCCTACCTGGACTCCCATAGCAGCTGTCTAACTGGTCTTCCTGACTCTACTTTGACTCTCCAGCAACATAACAAATACAAATCTGATCACATCATGCCCCCTTTCGAAAATTCTCCAATGGCTTTGCATGGCACTTAGAAAAATGCTCCAAGTCTGTTTGATGGTCTGCAGGAGCCTCTGTGATCTGGCTACTGCCTCCCTTCCCAGCCCATCTCAGCCTCTTCTCCTTTTGACTCATCTGGCTCCAGATCGATAAGTCTGTCAGTTCCCTAAATATGCTCTACTCTCTCCTACCATCAGACCTTGACAGATGCTGGTCTCTTCCTGGAATGCCTTATCCCTGCCCCTCATCTCCTAAATCGCCCCCATACTCATCCTTGAATAAGAGTTTCAGCTTGGACAATGCTTTTTCAGTGAACCCTTATCCGAGCCTCAGGCGAGAGGGGATCAATCCCTGTCTGTGAGCCTCGCAGCACAGCACATCCCCCTTGGGAAACGCTCTTCCCACTGGTAACTCTCTCTGAGTCTAGCCTCCCTCCTAGATGGTAGCAGGCACCATGTACATCGTCTCCATTGCCAGCCTCCGCCCCTAACATGCAGACTCCCAGATGGGAGGCCCCGGATGAACACTGATGAACTGAGAGGTCAATTAAGGGACAGACTGTTTGATTAGTTGAAAGCACTGAGCTCGGTGTCGGAAAGTCAGAAGAAGGTTTTAGAACAGACACCGGGGTTCCTTCCCAAACTCTGGTCTATAGCCACAGGCTGTATGACCTTGGACAGATGCTTTCACCTGTCTGAGCCTCCATTTCTTCATCTTTATGTTCCTCATAGTAATACCTGGCTTTCCTGCCTCATACATGTTGTACGTAAAAATGAGATACCAACTGTGCAGGTGCTCCACAAAATGAAACTGCCAAGCAGGGGGACACAGCAGCACGGCTGCGAGTCTCTTCTCTGGCCCCTGCTCACCCAGATGTCCTCCCTTGTCCCACTCCCCATCCCTTAGTCACTGCATCCCTAGGGCAGCTTAAGATCGAGCTAAGAGCCTCTTGATAAATAATAAATAGGACACAATGAGAAGGAGAAAAGCCCGAAGAGATTTACAGGAGACAGAAGAGAAACACCCAAGCCAAATTCACACAAAAATAGCTCCCGGTCCTCTGTGTCTCTGGGGACTTGTAATGAAGGAGAAAGACCCTTCACACATGTGGGTAGGCAATGTATTCTTGTTGCTAGCAGGTCTTCTAGATGCCCCGTAACCCAGCGGCTTTCCATCGCTCCAGCAATGCAAATGAGCAGACAGGGTTGTCAGGCTGAAGCCCCTTCTGCTGCTGAGGTGATGGTTTTCAAAGTGCAGATCCCAGAGCAGCGGCGGCCTCACCTGAGAACTTGTTACAGTTCAGGTTCTCAGGTCAGGAACTCGGGGGTGGGGCTGGAACAGCCCCCCAGAGGAGCCTGCTGCACACCCAGGCTGAGACCTGCTGTGCTAATTGACCAGAGAAGAATGAAAGCGAATGGGAGATGATGGGGTGGAGGCTGACCTAGGAGGGGGAATGCTCCCTCTGGCACCACTACCACAGGCATCACTGCCATGGACTCCCCTGTATTTCAGAATAGCTGAAGGAAGATTTGATGTCAGCTTGTTCTGTGCACATGTCCTTGAGTCCCTTCATACACACACACACACACACACACACACACACACACACACACTCACGGCCAGGAACTCGGGCAGAGCCTTGAGAATAGGGCTCTAAAAGCAAACAAATACCCAGCCTGCCTGCCCTTTTCCCCCCCAGTACCGCTGTAAACACTGGCTACAGGAGTGAGCTTCACAGCCCTACTCACTCTCGAGGGCCTCACAATGGAGAGGAGGGAAGATTACGAGTGAAGGGACCAACATGTATTGATTTTAAGTGTCTCAGTGTTTACATTCGCCTCCACCTGTGAAGGGAAATCCTGCATTGCCACTGCAATCACCCCGTCCCATCCATTAAAGAGAAAAGACTCTCACTTGCTGGGGGAGGGACTAAATCCATGGGCACATGAAAGGAATAGAGAACAGAAGGAAGGAAGAAGCACAGAGCCCTTGCACATTACGTGCGGTGAGATTTGAGGTTTGGGGCAGAGAGCAGAGTTGAGAGGAGCGGTGGGATGTAAGGAAATTGGAGGGGAGGGAAAGGGACTTTTGCCAAACACTGGGGGAGATTATGATGAGCATCTTTGGTGTCCCCAGGCCATGTAAGTAATGGATTTTTGTTGTTTTTTAATTTGAATTTAATTACTTTGAAATTTTCATTTTGATTGTTAATCCTTAGATACAGTGATGTTCCAAAATTGGATCATGTGCCACCCTCGTTACATCAGGGTTACATTATGCTCAGATGATCACAGCACCACTGCAAAGCTTCAGGCACAACGTGCTGTGCACAAGGCACTCTGCCCCAGCCAGGCTTCTCCACAGAGGAGACCTCGACACGGGGCACAAAAGGCCAACATCTCTCACTCCGAATATTGTGAGTGATAAGGAGCACAGCCCTGACCGCTTTGGACAGGTAGTATTGGTCTCGATTTCAGGAAGAATTCATGACTAGCCAACAGAACATTTCTGGATTCCTGGAACAACTGTTAAATGGAGTCCTCCTTCTTACCCCTTGGCACACCGCTTAAGAAAACTAACTCTCGTCTAGAAATCTGGTCTCCCACTCTCTCTGTCTGGGTCTTTGGAAAATCACCATGTCCCATCAGCACTCCAACTCTCCTTTACTAAGAGCTGGGCCAGGTTTAAAAGACAACTGAGAGCCAAATAATATGTCATTCCCACTTTACAGATGAGGAAACTGAGGCTCATCTGGTATGTGCTGGAGCCAGATTGAACCCAGACAGAAAGGGTACCAAAGTCTGTTCTCTTATCTATAAGCCCTACTGACCTTCCTCTCCAGCTGTCATCACACACTTCTCTGTCCCCTACAAGGTTATGACATTCCTAAGTGAAGAGGTTTCTTCAAGTCCTCACCCCCAGCACAGTGCCTAGTATATACCAGGTGCTCAGGAAATGTTGGTCTCATGTTTAATGAAAGGAAAGAGCCCTTCTTGTGTCAAGGAAGCCTGGCCCGAAGTGAGGTCTGGTCTTCCCACCTTGGGTGAAGTATAATGTGAGGAATGGTACACAGAGCCTCTCTCCAAACATCAGCCCCACTGCATGGCAGTCCACCCATTAAACCCTCATTATTCATGTCTAAAAGTGGAGTTTTCTTTGGGGAGTTACCAGCACAGTGCAGTGGTCAGGAATACAGATGCTGAAGCCAAGTCCCTTTGGTTCTAATGCCAGCTTAGCCATGTCCTAGCCGTGTGGCCTTGGATAAGTTAGTCAACCTCTCCATGCCTCGGTTTCCTTATTTGTAAAATAGGGGTAATAATATCTGCTTAGTAGAGCTGTTATGGAGATTGAACGCGTTCGAGTTTGTAAAGTGCTTAGAATGGTGCCCGCACACAACACTAAGTGTGCACTGAAGTCATAAATCAGGCAGGGATTCGATGGAAGCCAGCCGAGTCAGAATGAGCTTCCTATGAGTAGATGAAAGGGAGGAAAGGGCCCAGAGGAGGGTTGCAGAAATGATCTAGAACAAAAAGTTTGCCACCTTCAGGATGTAGCCAAGGCTGCCCGGACTGTCTATAGCTCTTGGGAAGGTCCCAGCACAGGAGGGTCCCCTTCTGTCAGCAGCCGCCTGCAGCCAGGCAGGAGAGGGAGGGGGAGGGAGGGAAGCAGCCCCACAGAGGATGCTGGGCACAGAGGTGCTAGGAGCATCCTGGGCCCTCTCTGTGGGTCTGGTCTCCTGTACCCAGCAGCCCTGGAGAGACACCAAAAGAAGCTCCTGGTCCCTAGTCTGACCCCAAAGCTCCCACCCCTCCCTACTGAACCCTGAGGTCTGTTCCACATAGAACACGCTCAGTCATTCCTCTCCAACTCAGGGTCAAATATGATCCCAAACTTTGGAGTCAACTAGACTTGGGTAAAATTCCAGCTCTGCCACTGATTATGTGTGACCTTGAGTCAGTAACTACCCTCTCCGAGTCTCCGTTTCTGCAACTTTAGAAGGGGGGCAGGGTAATAAAGTCCACCTCCAAGGGTTTTTGAGAAAACTAAGTGAAATAGCAACGGTAAATCCTGGGGCATGGAACCTGGAGCATCACAGAAGCTGTGTGAAGATTTGCTGAATGAATGAACGAATGAATGAATGAATGATCACACAGACTAGTCTTGGACTCACAGGGCTCATGGTCCCCACTGTTCCATTTAGAGAGGAGACCCTAGCAGTGGGCCACTTCTTCCCCTTTCAACCTTGCCAAGGCCCCTCCCGGAGCCCAAGGCTATTTACACCTAAATGACGGGAGGATGGAATAGCTTTACCACCCAAGAGCACAGCACCCAAGAGCACAGCACCCAAGAGCACAGCACCCAAGAGTGCTTAACAGCGGTTCTCAACCTGTGGTTTGAGACCCCTTTGGGGGTCGAATGACCCTTTCACAGGGGTCGCCTAAGACCATCGGAAAACACATATAGAATTACATATTGTTTTTGTGCTTAATCACTATGCTTTAATGATGTTCCATTTGTAACAATGAAAATACATCCTGCCTATCAGATATTTACATTACAATTCATAACAGTAGCAAAATTACAGTTATAAAGTAGCAACGGAAATAATTTTATGGTTGGGGGTCACCACCACAGGAGGAGCTGTATTAAAGGGTCACGGCATTAGGAAGGTTGAGAACCACTGGCTTAGGAGGAGGTGATGGGGAATGATTCAAAGTTTCAAAGAAAAGCAAACTCTGTTCATGAAAGATCGGGAAAGACAACGTCTGAATTAGTCTCCACGCTTTGTAAAGTCTGGAAGTCACACAGAGTAAAAACTAGTGACTGAAGAGGAGAGTCTTTCTTCCTTTCTCTTTTCTAAACCCTCAAGCACCATTCAGTTTTTGCACTTGCAGATTAAACCCACCCTTTCCCGCTTCCCGGAGGCCCCAGCTGACTCCGGGTGGACCAGGGATTTGCTCACCAAGGGAAGCTGATGTTCCCAAAGGAGGAAAAAAGGCGTGTGATTTACATGGCTTAATATACTCATTAAAGGTTTAATTGGAGTCACTTTGCCACTGATCCTCCAACAGCCCCCTTCTTCCCCCATTTAATTAACATAGTAACCTTTAGCTTCACAACCAATAAAGAGAGCCAAGTATAAAAGAGGGAGCTCTGTCCACTCCCCTGCCCTGATCCTAGCAGGCAGTTTATAATCCCAGTGGGAGTCACGGGTTCTGGGGGGTGCCTGGCTTCAGTTTGGAGTATTAACATCCTCAGAAAAAAAGAGACTGCGGAGTCTGAGTCAGCCAGGCCCAGGATCAATCCCTAGCTCTGCCATTCACGAGCTGTGACTTGGGACAAGATACTTAATCTCTTCAGCCTTAGTTTTCTCATCTGTAAAATAGGCATAATAATTAAATGGATAATTCATAGGGTGGTTGTGAGGTTCAAAGAGATGTGACATCTGTAGTGAATTTGCCACAGCTTCTGGCATGTGGTAAGCATCCAATAAAGGTCTGCAGTTTGCTCTTACCAGTAATGTCAGAGCTGGGGAGTATAATGAGTTTTGGGGTAGCAGGAACTGGACTGCCATGGGACTTCCCAAACAATGACACATTGGCATTTTGCCTCATGGAGCCACCAAGTTTCTGGGAAACCACATAAATATTTCTAGCAAAAATTATTTGGAGTGACTGCACACAATGACTTACCCATACCTAATCAAGGTTCAGAATACTGTAGCTGCTTGCCATGGTCTCACTTGGGCGGCTGTCCCTCTCCCAACCTCCCCACTTCCTGCCCTTTCCCTGCCTGCCTTGCAACATGAAATATAAATAATTAATGCTATCCAATTACCTAAGCCAAAAATAAAGCTTCAAGGGTGTATTGGATTTCCACACGAATCCACCACTAGGAAGATGATGCATTCCATGTGCACGTGTCTGCATCCCAAAAGCCATTTGCGATGGGGCCGCCCAGTGGGTACCAGAGTTAGTTAAAGCTCGCTTCATTACAGTGGCATCGGGGCAGATGGGAACTGACGACGCTGGGATGTTTTCATAGGGAAATGTGCACCAAGTCCCAGGTCAGCGCAGTGATAAATGGGCTTGCCGACAATTTGCTGGGAGCGTGCATCTTGGGAGACTCCAGAGGTCATGAAATGTCTGCTGTTAAGCTACACAATTTTCTTTACTTATCAGCCCAACCACATCGCAGACACATATTTGAACAATGAAACAAAGGAGGACACGCATTATTAGGCCCCAGCCCGGAGCGGGAGGGGCACTAAGCCAGCCAGTGCTGATTGGACAAAGCCCTGGCCACACGGAAGGCCCAGGGTGGAAGGGAAGGAAGGCTTCATTTTTAAAGTGGCAAGTTGAAAGGTGTGCACACGGGGCCTGTGGGTGGGTGTGGCGTTCTCTAAAGGGAACAGATTCTGAGAGCTGAGGTCATCTACCACCTCTACGGCCTCAGCAGCTAGCTCCATCCTCCACACCACAGCCCCAGGGGTCTCTCCAGAATGCAAATTTGATGTGTACAAACACCCATGGCTCCCCATTGCCCACAAGAAAAAACCCAAACTCCTTAGCATGAGTACAAACCCATGTTGTAGACCTTGCTTATACCACTTAACTTCTCTCCCACAATCCCTTTGTCCTATCCCACGCTCCCCCCACACTTCATTCATTCAGACGCCTGCAGGCCTTTGCACATGTCATCCTCTATTTGGCAGCACTCTTTTCTGCACTCTTTCGTCTGGCTAACTCCTAGCTGTCCTCTATGTCTCAGCGAAAACTGGCCTCCTCCAGGAAGTCTTCCCTGACCATCACTAAATTGGGATTCAGAGCTCCTTGTCAGCCTCTTACAGCACAGCCCTGTTCAGCTGTATGTTTGATGCCTCATTACTTGTCTGTAGACTATAAGGTCCACGGGGGCAGGGTCTTCCTCATTAGTGATATTCAGAGTACCGTGAACCACGCCTGTCACAGGATAGATGCTCAAAACTGCTTATAAAGTGAGGAGTAAATATGCAGAGAAAGAACTGTCACACCAGCTAAGACAGCAGTCCCACGTGAGCTGCACATCCTGCCAAGGTCAGGTCAGGACCCCGTCTCCTCCCCGCAAACCCTTATCCAAATGAGTCTCCACCTGGCACTGAAAGGCGGAGATCAAATGAGTTAACAACATTGAAAACCATATAGGACACCAGAAACAAAATCCCAAAATAGGCGAGCAGAGGTGGACAGAGGCGGTGTGTGAAGCAGAAGTTTGGGGCCAGAGAGATGAGAGGGTTCCAGAGAATCAGGAGCGGAGGGGGAAAGAGGTGACTCCAAGGAATTTCCTAAGACTGTCATGAGCACGTGCTGCTGCTTTTACGGGTGTGTTTTAAAGGCCAGGAACAAATCAGCCCCTCTTGCTATAGGGTGGTCAGGCAGGGAGCACCAGAGAGTCCAAGAGAAAAATAAACTTCGTTAATTGCAAACAAACAAACAAAAAAAAGAAAAAGCTGAGTGAGGGGAAATAGGAGGCAATTTCTGGGAATGGATAGTTCCAAAGGGAAGTATTAGAGCATCTGAGCAGGCCAGCCTGGAGGAGAGAGCCCTGTGGCCCCGTTGTCTGCTCTGTGACTTTAGGCAAGTGGCTTGCTGTCTCTGTGTTCCTTTGTTCTTCTGGAAAACATTCCCCTCCATGGTTTACTTTGCACCTAGTCATTCTTCAGGGTGCTTTCCCCATTTACATTCTTTAACCTTACCACCCCTTACTAGCTAGGCCCCTCATTTAGTAGATGAGGAAACCGAGGATCAGAAAAATAGAGTCGCCTGTCCAAGCTCACCTAGCTAGTGGGTGGCCATGCTCAGACTCAAATCAGCTGAGTCCAACTCCTGCACTCCCCAAGCCCAGCAGCTGCCAGGGGGCCCTGGCTTCCCCCAGCTGTAAACTGACAACACAGAAGCCAAGCCAGCTTGGCAGTCCACCAGACGTTGGCAAAATGTGTTCCACCTCTGCCTACCCACCGGGCTCCCAGTACCTCTTTCCTGCTATTTGTTCTTTGTACCAGCATCAATTGCATATCCCACCACACCCTCCATGTCATGCTTCTCCTACTCTGTCCCAGTGGCCCTGCCTTGTCTACGTAATAGGCAATCTATACCAAGGTAACTATGGGTGGTAACAGCATCATAGGACATTCCTCCTTGATAGCTCTTTGCGTTTTTACAGGACTCTTTTTTGAGACTCAATTCTTCACCCAAAAGCCTCATATAAATATACAAAATGAGAACAGCCACTGTCCCCCCACACACACACCGCCCCTACTCTGTGCTGGGCACGTGCACAGATATTACAATGCCAGTACTGCAATCCCACTTTACAGATGAGGGGACCAAGGCCTGGAAAGACCTACTCACTCACCCAAAGCCACAGCTAGGAAGTGGCAGACTAAAGCTTCCAACCTAGGCCTGGCTTATTCCATTGCGTCACACTATCTCAGCAGGGCGGTGTTTTCCAGCACCTGTGTGTATGCAGAGGGGTTGGGCGGTTTGCTGGTGGTGGGCAGCGGGAGGGGTTTGCAAGATAAACAGACCTTTGATGGCCTTCCCATCACTCCTCCATGTGGGGGGAAAGGCAGCCCTGGCTGCAGAAAGAGCTCCTGCACTTCAGAAAAGGAAGGGTCATTTGTCACAGAGGGAGGGACCGAGACCCAGGTGGGAAAGGAAAAGGGAGCAGTCGGTCCAGTGTCAGAATGTGAGTGAAAAACTATCAATATCCTGACAGGCACCTCCCAAACATCTGCTTCCCTGTCTGTTGGGGGAACCTGGTAGTCTAAAGCCAGCAGCCTTCAGCATACGTGCCAAGGAGTGTTTCTCTTCTGACTCATGAACCTTCAGAGGCATCAGGATTCTGGGTTCTTTTGGGACAGTGAATACCAACTCCTGTCTCCCAGAGACAAGAGATAAAATATCCGCTGCCTTTGTCTCAGTCCTCGGCCCACCTTCCTCCCAGTCCACTGGCTTGTGTAACTGGAACTCCCGGTGGACAGTGCAGAGAGAGGGGAGAAGGCAGGCGCTCAGCAATGAGGTTTTAACATCAGCCAGACAGCACTTCCAAATTAAAACTTTTTCAAAAAGGAGAAAAAAAGGCATTTTACCCTCTGTTCTTCTACTCCCTGCTGAATAGGAGTGTGGGTTTAAAATTTAATCATGAATTCATTGGAAGGAGATAAATCATGGAGTAAATGTTTAAAGTGCAAAATCACTGAGCTCTTGGGTTGTGATCACTCAATTTAGCATAAAAATTAAGAGCTAGTATTTTCCAAGAGCAGAGACAAAGACACATTTAATTTTTTTAAATGACAGATGCCATTAATTTTTTAAAAAAAATAATCTGATTTGCAATGCAGTGTACAGTATAAAAATGTCTCACTGCTCTGAGCCCAGGCTTAGAGCTGCAGACACTGTACCTATGCAAGCATCACAGAGAGCTGGAAGCTGCTTCCTCACCATTGGCCTTACGGGCCTAGAGGCAACTGCATTCTGGTCTTTCCCACCCACAACTCAGGGTGGGAGTTCAGGGAGTCACCTAGGTGAGAGGAGAAAGACCTGAGCTTGGTAGGGAGAGCAGAGCTAATTGCATCCACCCCCATCTGTCTCCGTCACTACCGGCAAGTTCCTTCCCTTCTGTGGGACTCACCAGCGCCTCACTTGGAATAAGCATTGCCTCTTGAATTGAATTGTGGGTGGGAAATATCAGAATTTATATATGGAGAGAGAGGGAGAGAGAAAGAGAGAGAGAGAGAGAGAGAGAGAGAGAGAGAGAGAGAGAGAGAGAGAAATACTCCATAAATGTTTGCTGAATTAGCAAATACATGATAAGAGCTGGCATCTATTGACGATTTACTATTTGCCTGTCTCTGTTGTAAGCACTTTGCAGAGATTAACTCCTCATCCTTTTAACAGCCTTATAAGATAGGTGCTGGTAAAAACCCCATATTTCAGATAGGTAAGCAGAGGCACAGAGAGGTTAGATAAGTTGCCCCAGACTCATACATTATAAGTGGTTGAAGCCAGTTCTGGAGTCAGTAATAAATGAAATGGTGGGGAGGGGGGTGGCATAAATGTTGGACCTTAAGTGACATCCTTTTTTTCTACTTTTCTCTCTTCTCTTTACACTTGCTCTGTTAGTGTTTCCTTCTCCTGTCTCATATAAGCATTCATACACTTCAATAACATATACTTATTGAGAACCTACAATGTGCCAGGTGCAGGGTTGAGGGATGAAGAGAAATCCGTACGTGATGCACTTGCAGAGCTTCTATCTAAGAAGGAGACAGATAGTACTTAATCACATGAGTTTACATGGACCATGAATAAGGCCTAGTCCTTCATCCATTCAGTTATCCAATAAATGTCTATTGCTGCTTACTCTGTGCCAGGAGCCGTTCTAGGTTTTGAAGATGAAGCAGTAAGTATCTTTTGACACTCAAATAGACAAGAAATAGATAAGCAAACAAATAAACAGGGAAGATAATTTCAAAGTTATATACATTGCATTATAGACATGGGGGGTGGGCAATAGACTGAGATGGAAACCTACAAAGAGCTAGGAAAGCATATTGCCAGGGACCTTCTAGGCACACAAAGATAGAAACCAATACTTCTAAGTGCTTACTGTTTCAAGCTTCCAGCTCTGAGTATATCGGCTCATTTATTATTCCCAGTAAGTCTGTGTAGTGGGTGCTATTGTTATCTGCATTTTACACATGAGGAAATTTTAGACACAGAAAGATAAATAACTTGCTCAAGTCAAAACATTAATAAGTAGCAAACCTAGGATATGAACCAAGGCAGTCTTGCTTCTGAGTCTATACTCTTCAATGCCAAGTTAACCCTGTTCCACCCTCTAGAGGGGTGGTGTTGGCATGAGTACCAGGAGCTATGTGACTCGGAGTGGGCCACCGCCTCTTTGGGCTCTGGCATTCTGGAGTGAAAAACCAGATTGTTGGCATAGAGCAGAGCCCAGTCTATGCAGGGGGGAAAGGACCCTGGGAAATCACGTGAAGAATTTGTGTGCATGTGAATCTGACCATGTTTCTTCAGGATGGCACCAGACTTGAGATTTTCAGTGTGGTCTGTGGCCACTAAAAGGTACAATAAGTCATTCCTTACGTCATGCAGTGTTCCGGGAGCGACACTAAGAACATACCCTGCGTACTTTTGGGTAGAGTATGCCACACCCATTCTTGGAACCCAAATGTCTACTGTGCTCTGATTCCATCTTAAATTGGTTTCCCTGCATCTCCTGGATTGCCCTTGCTTCCTTTGATTTGTGATCATTCCTCCTCCAACTGCTTCGTTCCATGCACTGACGATCCAGATACAACCCTCCCCGGCCCTACTGTCATTAAGGCCAAATAAACCTGAGCTGCACAGTTGTGATTTCATAAATGTGTCCAGTAAATCCGACAGTAAAACATTTTATTAGGTGGGGAATGCCATACATAAGTTATTTATTTGCCCATCAAAATGCGAATAAAACAACTTCATTGTACAACAGTGTAGTATGATGCCGTGGCTGTGGACTCCTGGCTGCCAGCATGGTCCGTGGGGTTTGGTTTTGTCTTTATATTTTACATGTATATCACAAAGAAAAATAAATCCAGCCATTCAGTGCTTGGGTCTTAAGTCACTTAACATTATAAGCATCTTTCAATAATGCATTAACATATAAAATATATTCTCAAAGACAAACAGAGAGAATTAATATTTAATGGGCTACAACCCATAAATGTCTTGAGAAGCATTGATTGCTTCCTAAATCCATTAGGTTCTATTTTGATCTCCAATGGCTGGAGACAGTCTGCTCTGCTGTAGGAGTTATTTTGGCAGCACAACCATCTAGAGATAGCCAACATTTCGACGACCTTCAGCCTTTGACACTGAGCGCTAAAGAAGCTCTAATAAGAAGACACAGCTCCTGGCACAGCCCTGCCTGTCGTCATGGTTATAGATCAGCTATTCAGAAGAGATGCTCTTGTATGACGAAATCTGATTAACCAGGCATCAGGCTAATCCAACTAACCCACCAAAAGATCAGGTTGGAGCTATTTTCTATCAAGATGATAATAACGAATATAATAGTAGCAGCTATCATTTATGCAACAGAGAGGGTTCATCCTGCCCAACCCTAGCGGGTACCATTCACATCATAGGCTGGAAGGTGACAGTAAAGTGTCCTGAGGAAGGAATACCTTTTTTCTAATCTATCTCTCACAAAGGCACTAGATAAGCTAGTGACAGCCTCAACCTCCAATGACCTGTGAGTTAGGAACCATTTGTCCCCATTCTATGTTTGGGGAAAGGGACTTAGGCAGGTTACTGACTGACCTACAGCCACACAGTTAGCCGGGGTTAATGCTGAAATTCCAACCAATCCATCTGGCTTCAAATCCTGTGTTGTTTTGCCTGCACTACCCTGGATGACATACAAGCTGGCTGGTAAGAGGGACAATGTGATTCCCAGAGATTGAAGAAAGATACTAGCTGGAACCAATGGGAAAGCCAAAACATTGCTTCCTTACCACCCAGATAGAACCTTTGGAGCTGGTAAAACCCTTCACCAGGCTCCCTCTGGAACAGGACAAGGAGACCTCCAGTTCTTTGACGAAGATAACTCATTCCCCTCTTCCTTGTGATTCCTTACGACCCATGGTCTATTACATGCTCCAACGCTCTTATTGAATGAAACTCTGGCTTTTGAGGTTTGTTTTACTATGAGAGGTCTCTCTTCAGTGCTCCCATAGCCCCTTTGCCTCCATCAGAGAACCCGATGTTCCATATCATGAATGTCTATGACATCTCAACACCCCACAGGACTGGGAGTGCCTGAAGACACTACTTCTGTACTCTGTCCAGCATGGTTGCTGATGATTTTCTATTGAATGAAATTAACTAATTAATTAATTCAAAGTTAACTGGATTTTCATTCAACTCTCTCACCTATGAACAAGTCAGAACAATCATAGAGATGCCACCTTTCTCCAAGTCACCCAGCCACACTTTGTCACTCTGTCCATCCTCTGGGTTCAGCCCAGATCACAGATCATCTAGAAGTCTTCCCTCACACCACAGAACTCTCAAACATGCTCTAATGTAAGCAACCTTGGATGGAAGAAGAGAGAATGGCAAGGAACCTCATTTTTCTAACGTTAATCACTCTTGCTTCTCTTCCTACCTCACTGGATGTTCCTCCTTTATCTTTCGCCAATGCTCCTCATTTTCCTGACATCTTAATGTTGGAGTGAGTGCCCTAGAGATCAGACCTAGGGTCTCTTTTCCCTCTGTACTTATTCCCAGTGTCATGGTTTTAAATACCACTTATACTCTGATCACTTCCAAATGTATGTATCAGGACTGGACTTCCCTGAACCCCACACTCATACTCAACCACCTCCACATGGGGGACTAACAGGCAGCTCAACCCTTAGTGTGTCCAAACCCAGCCTCCACATTTTCTCACACTTGCGTCTTCTCCTGCCTTCCCAGATTCATTAAATAGCAATTTCATGTTTCCACAGGCTCAAGCCAAAAACTTGAGAGTCTTCCTTAACTCCTCACTTTCATAATCTAGAACTCATCTGTCAGCAAATAGTGCTTGTTGAGTATCCAGAATCGAACCTTTTCTTCCACTTCCATGGCTACAGCCACAATTTAAGTTGCCCTTGACACTCATGAGTGTCAAGGTTATAACCTTCTAGCTGCTCTCCTGCCCTCACCCCTTCCAGCCTTTGTCCAACAGCAACATAAATGAACCCTTTAATATGTAAGCTGGATGTGGTCTCTCCTCCGCTCAAAAACCTCTACTGGGTTTTCATTCCCCTCAGTGCAAAAACCAAAGTCCCTACACTTTCTGTTAAAAGATAGCCTAGAAGGCCCCAAGCACCCATTCTTCAACCCTGGCATTCAAGGGGGGTTAGCTGCACAAACTAAAGATGCTTCTCTGTATCCTGGCCACTGGGCCTGGGCTTGTCTGGGTGCCGGGAGGGGCAATACCATATATGGTAAAGGGGAAGCTGACTTTGGAGTCAGGCCTGGCTCCAGGCTCAGCTCTACCACTGGCCTTGGGCATTTTAACCTCTCTAAGCCTCCGTTTCCTCACCATCAATGGAGCTGATCATAGTGCCTACAGCTTAGGATGGATGAGAAAACCTACCCAGAGTGCTCGACCCAGGATCTGTCATCTTATTCCAGCAGCACACTGGCCACATGTGTCCATCCTCCCAGCCCAGAGGCTAGGAGACCCCCAGGGCAGGAACCCTGTCACATTCTTCTGTGACTCCATCCACACACACTGTGCCTGGCACAGAGCGAGCCCGTCAGCAAAGAGTTTTTGAACTGCATGGAGTTGAAAAATACCTGGCCTCACCTTTGGTACTACCCACAGAAATGACCATCCTGGCAATGTCAGGGCTGAAATAAAGTGCCGCTGACCACTCTCCAGGTTGGGATCTGACTTCTGAAGGTAACGGGAAGTGTGCAGCAGAGAGAAGGAGTTTGGATTTTTTTTTTTCTTGCAAAATTCATCACAGACACTCAGCCTCATTCACAAGGGAAAACAAAGCTGTGTTTTGACTTCTAATTTATCTTCTTAATATCCACTTCCCCATGCCCTGGACCAGGGCCAACGAGTCTCAAAGATCACATTTCACCAGTGACCTTGAAAGTGTAATTCAACATCTCTTTTTGCAGTAATAAGATCTTTTAACCGAAAGTGACCATTTTATGAGGCTAATACATTACAAAAGAGCCAATAGGCAAACTGAAGCTCAGGGTTATTAAAGCCCTGGGAGAAATCAATGTGCTCTGACTGTTATCCAGCTGCAACTGGAATAACAGTGGCCCAGGGTGCAGGAAAGGTGCTTGCCAGAGGGTTGAGGATGTGTCCAAAAGCGCTGCTCACCCACCAACTGTGAGCATGTCTGTGGGTGAAGGAGAGGGTCCAAATCCTTCTCCCCTGGAGCGGGCAGGGTATCAGGGGGGCTGGGGCAGGCTGCTGCCCAGGAGGGGATTTGCATGACGCTGAGAGAGGCAGGGTGTCTCTCAATCCCAAACGATGGGTCTCACCAGAATCAAGGGGCTGGGCAGAACTGGGAGTCAAAGGGGAAACTGGGGTTCAGTGTCGGTAAGTAAGGGAAGGATCCCCCAGAAGGTTAGAGAACGGAGGCAGGGGTGTGAAGTTCAGGGACAAAAGAGCAGAGTGGTGAGTGGAGCTCAGAGGGGACTCAGAGGAATGACAAGTCAGAGCGTAAGGCTAGCACCACAGGTTCACCCTGGTGGCAGGAGCACAGTATGTGGAAAAGCCAGTTGCGGTTAAGGAGACAGAGACAGGCTGGTGGAAGGGGAAGCCAGTAATGCCATCTCCCAGGTTTGCTTCTCCAAAAGCCAGCTCTGTAGGCATCATAGAGGTTCTGGGACACCGATGATGCAGCCGCCCCTCCCACACATCTCCAGATGGAGGGTGCTGAGCAGAGTCAGGGATAGAGCAGTATTGACAAAGTGGATACTGCCCAAGGACCCATGTCCCTCTGCGGTCACTAGCCCTACCCCATCACTGCATCCCAGCCTGGGTATCAGAGCTGTACAGGCCCAAGCTAAGCATATATAGTCCAGTCTCCCATTTTACAGATGTGCAAACTCAGGCCAAGAGTGCTAATGTACCTTGCCTCGTGATATGGACAGAGAGTAGCTAGGCTGAGGCTAGTTCCTACGTACTCTGACTTGTCATCCACTGATCTTTCTTCAGTGACATATAATTCAGAGCCAATTTTCATTCAAGGTGAATTTTTCATCTATTTTTATTACAAAATCACGACTTACCATTACAAGAAATCCAAATTAAAAATACATGCAAAAATAATAATAAAATGTGGACAGGATGTGCTTCCCACCCACCCACAGACACAGGAGGCAAATTTGAGGGCAGTCACCCAGCACACACACACACACACACACACACACACACACACACACACACACCTCCCTCAGAGAATCCAGTTCTCCCTACAACTGCCCTGCCAAGCGGCCACTCAGTTTTGACTTGTGTACCTCCAGGACCGAGAGAGATCATTACCTCTGGAAGCATCCTGCCCCCCTTCCCCGAGCTCTGGTGGTCAGAGGGTTCCTCCTTTAACTGAACAGGAACTTGTCTACCCAGAGTCCTCATTTAACCTTCCTAACACCACAAATATGTGTCTTCCTCTTTGTATGGGGGTCCTCAAGTGTCTAAGAACAATGTCTGTAGCCCTCCATGCCTTCTCCTTGCCCTGGTTCACTTGTCCCTCACAAACTTCACCAGCGGCCCAAGCAGGAGAGAAACACACCTTCATTACTCCCCCACCCCTCCACGTTCCCCATAAAACCAGGGAGCAGCTTCTAGTGAAGTCATGTGAGCCTGCTTTAAGAGAATCCAGTGTCGCTCAGTCCAAATATAGCAGTCCATTCATTTTCAAAGGATGATTTGCTTGGATGATTTGAATTCTTTTGGAAAGTGAAGATTCAGCTTAGAGAGGTCCATTAGAGTTTAAATACGTTTGCATCACACAGCATTCACGGCTACACAAGAGCTTGGATCCCACTCCAAACAGGAAATGCAGGCCCGTGGCTACCCCTTCACCTGATATTAGCCACATTCTCCTCATCAATGAGCATCCAAGAAGAGATGTGAAAGAAATAAAAATAAAAAGATGTGTGGCAGAGAGCAGAGGGCAGAAGTCAGCACACAGTGGAGCCTCCCACCAGGTGAGATGCTCGGGAAAGAAGGGGCACACACTTCCTTCTAGAGACCCTGCTGACTTCGTGGACCTCACACGAAGTGGCCATTGGTAAGGCGTGGACACCAGCAGAATGACAGCAATGGGGTGCTCTGAATAACATGGTATCTCCTCACAGAGAAGGCCAGGTATAGACACCCTCATAGGTTGCACATTAACATAGTACATTACACACTACTGGTACTGGTCCTGGTCTCATCCATGCCACGTGCCCCACGGTTACGCCACGTGGTTGGAATACCTCCTCCACGCATCCTTGCTGTGTGATCTTGGGTCATAATGGCAGCTGCTCTGCCCAGGGCCCAGCACACATAGCATGCTCAGGTGTTAGCCAGCGGTAGTAGCAGGTACTTAACAAGCACCAGTTGTTCTACTGATCAGAAGACACCCTCTCTCCCTGTCACCCTCTGAGCTGCTGAGATCGGTTATTCCTGATAACGATTATCCCTAATTAGGGATGTATTAGGGACACGCCAGGCAGGCCTCTGGGCACTTTACATGCATTATCCCAGCTAATCCTCACAAACCTCCAGATGTGGGCATTTTTACCCATTGTGCTGATGGGGACACTCTCGGTTCCTGCCTGAGGCCAACTCAAAACTCTCCCAACTTACAACTTTGTGGGAAACAGTGAGGCCGGGACTTGCCTGCCAGGGCTGGGACAGCTGGGAAATGAGACTCAGTCCTGTCACAGGAGCACTCAGCGGTGAAGGGGCAGGAGAGGAGCAGAAACAGAAATTGGGACCAAAAGGGAGAGAGGCAGGAAGAGGGACAGCATCAAGGACAGAGGCAGAAATGAAAACCAGAGCAGTCAGTGTGCTGGGTTTGCCTCCACACAACCTCCAGAAACCCGCAGTGGGTTCAGTCCTCTCCTTGAGGGCTCCCTCCTGCCCTGAGCTCAGGGTGGTCCAGCAGTGGGACTTCTCTGGGGGCTCAGCCGCCTGCCCAGAGAGTCACAGGCTCCTTCGCACTCCTGCAAATACAGTGCCTCTTGGACTGGATGTGGGCAGATGCACCTGCCTCCGAACAAAGAGAAACTGAGGCAGCAGCCCCTGCAGAGCCAGGGCCTGAACCCTCTCTGGGTGTTCTCTGCAGACCGGACTCCACCTGCACTGGTTGTGTCTGGATCAAGAATCCTCTCTCCTTCCCAGGCACCTGGCACCAGGAGGCCCTCACTGGATGAAGGTGCACTGCAGGAATGAGTCACAGCAGGGCGGGCGCTGTCCAAGGTAGCAGAGGGTGGGCTACCTGGGGGCTCTCTTCCTCTGTGTTCCAAGGACCTGGAGTGCACCCACTTAGGTGCAGACAGGGACTGACATCACACAGACATACGCACGGGCACCCACTGGCAGTGTGTGCGCGGGAACACAGACGCACTCTTCCTTTCTGATTCCAAAGCACAGGCAGCACCAGAAACTTCCAGGTACTGTGTGAACCCAAAGATGTGGCAGCTGCCCGTACCCTGAAGGTCGTTGGAACTGGCTTGTTTTCCCATTTCATAGACTGAAAAAGGCCTGCCTCTCACAAGTGGGGCTTAGCAGCTTCCTGCATTTCTGCATTTCCAGGGTTACTTACTGCTCAACACACTGCAAGTCATATCAAGCCCCGCGCTACTGCTCTCAGATAAAGACAACCTGCAGGCCCAGACAGGGCTTCCCTGCCGCCTCTCCACCTGCTAGCTGCAGAGCTCATTTCCAGCCACACTGAGCCTTTTTTGGGGCCTCACGCCTCCCCTTCCTCTTGGGGACTTTTGCCCATGCTGTTCCCTCTGCCTGCCACACTCTTCCCTCCCCTTTCACTCAGTAACTCCTACTCCACCCGAAGATTTCAGCTCAAGGAAGCCTCCTCTGACCCTCTCCCTTGGATGAATCTCTCATCCTACCCTCCAATGGCATCAGGTTCCTGTCTGGATGTTCTGTTTCTGGGAGCCCCTGTGATTACTGTTGTCACTCCCACAGGCTTTAAACGATGCAAGGACAGGAGCCATGGAAACTTACATTTATCATCATATCCCCAGAGTCTAGCATAGATCCTGGAACAGGGAGGTGCCTCAGAAAATACTCACTAAAGGAATGATTGAATGAGTGTCCAATAACCCTGACAGCCCTGGCAACAGTCATTCCAAACAGTAATTCTTGGGGGAATATGATTTTTATTTTTAAGTCAAAGGTCTTCTTTCCCATTGTAAAAGTAATATCTATACCTTAGAGAAAAATAGAAAGGGGGAAATGCCCTCTTTCCCATGATCCAGTTATCCCCAAGCAGTATATCGTGAGGTGCCACGTAACAAAGCACCCAGAATGCTCAGAGGACTCAACTACTTCCCTGGCTGTGATGTGGTCCAGGGGAGGGGAACCGTGTAGGACAGTTTGGGGTTTAGAGACCTAGGATGTGTCCTTTGACCTTCCACTTCACTTCCCCCAACCCGCCAACCCCTAACCCCCACCTCACAATGCAGGTCTTCAACACTGCTGCCTCTGAGAATGCTCAGGGTTCACAGATCAGATGGAAACACCCTCTTGATATACTAGTAACAGTCAACATCAGTGACCTTCACCCTCTTCATCTCATGGCACACATGGATTAATCACTAAAATTCTGTGGCACAAAAAATATACTTTTTGCCGATCTGCACAAAAAATAGGTATAATTTTGATTCATTTACACTGGATAGCTGTCGCTGTGTTGGCTGCTGTCTTTTTTTTTTCTTTTAATTTGAACTCTAAAGAGGTCAGTGCCCCTGACTAAATAGTCAGGTATTGGATGTCTTAAAAATCTTGAGGCACACTGGTTGAAAATCACTGATCTATATGAGTTTCTCTCACATTTTCATAAGTGAGATTTGACTTAAAAAAATATACAACTTAGGTCGTAAATTATTTTTAAAACAGAAGTAAGACTATGGAACAAAACAGCTCTCAATTCAGTACATTTCAAATTTAAAACAAGCAAATTGCTACTAGGGGGGAAAAATAACAACTAGGCATATAGGGAGAGAAAAAGGAAGAAAATCCCAGTTAAAAGGCCTGGAGGTAGTGGTTCAATTTTATTAACTTCTTTCTCGGGTTTTCATCTGCAAGAGGCACTCTTCATTTTAAGAAAGAGGAATAAATTTTAATTTGAGCGCTGCTATGGTTCCATTGCAAAATTAACACGCATTTTGTCAGGATATTTTTCAAAGAAATTTTATTGACACATATAATTTCAGGGTACAGAGATAGCTTATATTTTATAAGCCCTGTAAACAGACAAAGGGATCCACACCTTCCTCCCTAAATCAATGGAGCGCATTGAGTGGAATGGGATGGAATGTCTTAAAGCTACAGATCAGCCCAATTTAGTTAACCGCAGAAGTAGAGAACAGAAGCTTCCAGAACAAGTCAGCAGAGTTTAGATACCTCCCCAGGTGCAAGACATAAAGGCTGTCTGGAACTTTGATCCAAGGCTTTCTGGATGAGCACCTGAGGGAGGTGAAACTGATGGTTTTACTTTGCAATTCCCACAGCAGGGTGCACAGGGCAGAGCAGAATATTACAGTCTTCACCTAATCAATGGCCAACATTCTGGGGGAGGGGAAGGATGACCTCAGCTACAGATGTTTTTCCCATAACAACTGGCACAGCCTACTTCACCATGGAACCATGTGCAAATGACGCTAAGGGATGTCAGTGCCATTCGCCAGCCCCTGCAGGAGCCGTGTAGAGTCCCGCAAGCAATAGTTCAAATCCCTGCTCTGGCACTCGCTGGGAATGAGAGCAATCCACTAACCTCCCAGAGCCTGTGTTTCTTCGATGCACACCAGAAATGTGACATGCTTAGTAAGTATGGAGTATGCATTCATGCCAGGCACTGCGCCTGGCTTTATTGCCAGATCACATTGAATCCTGAAGGGCTGAAAATTATTTCCTACTCTTCCCATCAAAAGCTGGTGTCTAATTTTCTTATCTTTTATTTAAGTCAGCCTTCCCAACTCACTTCTAATGAATAGGATATTGCAGAAGTGACTCGGAGTAAAATTTGAGGCTAGGTCATGAAAGGCAATACATATTTCACCAGGTCCCCCTTCCCTATCCTCTCCCAAACAGGATGCTTCCCCTTGGATCCAGCCACCTTGTGATGAGGAAGCCCAGGTCACACAGAAAAGCCACCTGTAGTCCAGCTAGACCCTTCCAATTGGCACCAGCATCAACTACCAGGTATGGGAGTAAGTGAGTGAGTGAGTGAGTGAGTGAGTGAGTGAGTGAGTGAAACTTCAGGTGATTCCAGCTTCAAGCCGCCCTAGTTGACAGTGAATGAAGCAAAGAAAATCATCCCACTGACCCTGTTCAAATTATAGATTTGTGAGCAAGATAAATATTGTCATTGCTTTATATCATTGTGTTGGGTGGTTTGTTGTATAGCAATAGATTCCTGGAAAAAAAATCTTATTATATCCATTTTACAGTTGAGAAAATTGAGGTGTGGAGCGATTAAGTCACTTGCCTCAAAGAGCTAGCAATGGGCACAATCAGGACTTGAACCACCTGGCAAAGCTTATGCCCAAAACCACTATCCCTATACCACCTTCACAGCCTGATTCTCCATCATCAACCCTAAGGCTTACATGGAGAGCGTCTGATTCATTGTCAGTTATCAGAAAACACTAATCCAGACTCTCCATTCCCTGGGCATTCTGGTCAAGAGATTCATGCATTCCCTCCTTTGCTATGATTTATTTTTTTAGCTTTATTTAAATATCATTGTCTCAGGGAAAGCAACTTCAAATAAACACATATCCAGGGGATGTGGTTAATCAGTTGTGAGTTGAGTTGCTGAGGATGGGGACATGGGGCAGGAACTAACATTTTATTAGCATCTTCTGTGTGCACAACACTGTGCTAAGTTATTTGTCATTCATTATTCCAGACATTTAGAATAGATAGAGAAGAAAAGCTACTGTTCAGATTGAGCTCCAGTGTTTGTTACAATGCACAGTATAAAATCCACCTCTCTCACCAGTTCCTGCTCCTCCCCAACTGCCCCACACCCTACTTATAGGAGTTAAAATCCCTATTGTTTTCTCACCTCAAGCCCATTCAGCAACACCCAAATTCAAAATGATCCCTTTCCCCCCACCCCACCCCCACTGTTTCTGCTACTTAAAGGCACAGGACTCTCTTCAGGACACACATTAACAGTGAACGCCTTGTTCACTCTCATGTCCTCCTCAAATTCAAGGGGTCATTCTTCATGTCATTAATAAGGTTTAAAATACCTGATCTCCTTTGAAATTTAGAGCATCAAAATTCTTTGAAGCTTTTGTTAGTTTTTTGTTAAAATAACCCAAGGATATTTTTTCCATTGATTGTTGTTTTTAGAGAGAGTGGAAGGGAGGGGGAGAGACAAGGAAACAATGATGTGAGAGAGACACATCAATTGGTTGCCTACTGTGCCTACGGCACATGTCTGGATCAGGGCCAGGGATCCAGCCTGCAACCCAGGTACGTGCCCTTGACCAGAATCTAACCTGCAACCCTTTAGTTCATGGGTCAGCGCTTCAACCACTGAGTCAAACCAGCTAGAACACTGAAGTATTAACTTGAGGATGGTAAGGAAGTCACATGTGAGGACAATTCTTCTGCCAAAGGTGTGTGGACAGAACAGGTAGAACCCAGGCTGAAGGCGTTGGGAACAGGTGAAACTGCGGGCTGGAAAGGGACCAAGTGAAATACTGAGATGGAACTGACTGGGTCCTGAGCACAAGGCAGGGGACCAGGCAGAGGAGGCTTGGAAGGGACTCTGACGGGTAAGGTGTGGACGGGTGCCTCCTTGGAAGCAAGTTGTAGTGAAGGTAAGAGGCGAGGTGTAATCAGAGTGAGAGAGGGCTTGAAAGGAGGCAGTGGGTACAATGAATGCTAGAGAGCAAAGGCCTTGGGGTACAAGGAACCTGGTGAGGTGCCAGACCCACTTACTCGGTCTGAGATGCCTGTGGACATTTCAGCTTCTTCATCCTTAAAAAGGGGAAGAAGACCAGAACAACCCCTACCTCTTGAGTAATCAGAAGGGAAAATGTTATCACTCTGCTCTTAAGAGGGGTGGGGGTAGAGATTAACCAAAGAACTTACATGCATATATGCATAACCCATGGACAGACAGCAATGCGGTGAAGGCCTGGGGAGGGGGAGTGAGGTGGAGGTGGTAAAGGGAGAGGGGTTAGGAGACATCTGTAATACTTTCAACAATAAATAGAAATTTAAAATGAATAAATAAATCCATATTCTAATTCTGAAAAAAGAACTACAATAATAATGTCATTTTTTAAAAGATACTGCACATAAGAACTGCACACGTAGTTAACTGCACATTCCTAAAGTTCACCTCGCGTACTCCCACCGCAGGACCTCATGTACAGTTTGCTTTCTCCTCCCCAGATCTTCCAGCTCCTTCTCCGCACACAGGGTCCACTCCCTAGAGAAGCCTTCCCTCACCACGGCCCAGCCCTCCCTACAGAGCCCTTGCCTTACTTTCCTTTCCTCCTTGCAGAGCAAGCTGAGGTGTTGCTCATTCGCTCTCCGTTATGAGACAGTTCATCAGCCATTCTCTCCACTCCCTGACCATTTGGTTTGATGTCTCATTCCTCACCTAACTGAAACTAGATGATGTCTTTGTTAAACTTGTTTATTGCTTCTGCCCGGGGCTTTATCTGTCTTGTTCACTCTGAATGCCCAGGGCTGGCACACAGTAGGAGCTCAGTGAATGTTTGCAGAAGGATGGAATTCATGTGGATTATTACTCTGCAGGCAGAAAGCAGGATTAGATATTGGGGCAGATCTTGGGAGTCACCTACTGAGGACCGAAAGCGGAGGCAGGGGGATGTGAGCTCTTGCAAGCCCTGAAACAGTAAAGCACCAAAGACTCAGGGGGATGTGAGCTCTTGACTTGAGAGACTGGAAAACGTTGGATTGAGGACCATCTATCTTAAAAGGCCAGAGAGAGGGGTTGGGGAAAGAGCCAAGAGGGCCAAAGCAGGATCGTTACGCTCCAGGCCACCGGCACCTACACAGCCAGGCCCAGAAGAAGGGATGACCACAGGGAGAACTCTGGAATGGGCCCTAAGCCCCAGGAGGCTATCATTTAATTGGGCTCCATATGTAAACTGTCCACAAATTTATGAGCCTGGAATTGTTTCCTGGAAAGTTTGCATAAATGGTGCAGATTATGAAACTCTGGCCAAAGGATAAAAGTATCACATGGGACCAGGGTTACAGAGTAGCCTGGACCGTTAAACAGATGACAGTAGTTCTACTCCTGACCCTAGGCCTCCGTTTTTTTGGTCTGAGCAGCTCACAGTTGAGTGATGTAGGAACATGGTCAGCCCCTCACTGCTCAGAGCTTAGGCCTGTGGGCTGGGCAGGAGGTTTTCGGGAAGCTCAAGAGGCGTAGGTCAGCCTGTCTATGCTACAACACACAGGTGAGATGTTTGGAAAGAGCAAGCTTTGAAAACAGTAAAGCACCAAAGACTCAGTTCTGTCAATATCTTTAAAGCAACTACTGTGTGCCCGGCAGGCATTGCACTGCCCTATTCACATACATTATGGCATCTGACCCTTGCAACAGCTCTAAGAGATGGCTGTCCTTGATCTTCATGGTCCAGATGACGAACCCTGAGACTCAGAAAGGAAGAAGGATCTGCTCAGCATCACAAATCTGGTGGGTGAGAGAACAAGCTTCAAATCCAGGCATTTTTGAGCCCAAATTCTGTGCCCTTTTTGGTATGTTGTTGCTGCAGCCTCTGAAATTCAAGACACTCTGTGAAAGCATGTTGTACTGCCAGCATGCAACGTAACATGTTCAGATGAGTGGTGAATGTGTTTATTTCCCCAGCTCCACAGGACTAAAGGTCCTGTCTTAATAGCTTTTCTCTCTCCAGGCCTAGAGCCCTGCCTTGTGCCTAGTAGGTACTTACCTGATGTTGGTGGAATTGACTAGCCAGTGGGTTGACTGATACCAGACAGCAGGCCGTGCCAATGCTCATCTTCTACTTGACCATGGATGGACATGGTTATGCAATTTGCTTCCATCAATTGAGGAAGAAGGCTGGTGGGTCCTATGGCAGCAAACTAGAATGTCAGGCCAAAAACGCGCCTGGTTCATAGTGGAAAATGGAGGGCGCAGTAGAGAGAGCACAGCTCTAGAATCAAAAGGACTGGGATTCACATTCCAGCTTCACAGCTAGTGCTACGGCCCTAGAAGAGGTATTTAACCTTCTGAACCTCAGCTTCCTCACTTGTAAATGGGGGTACTTCTAGATAGGGTTGTTGTGGGGATTACAGATAAACACATGTAAAGTCTGTGGACATAGTAAGTGTTCAGTAAACTATGGCTAGTGTGCATTTTAGAGGTGATACCAGTGGCAGAATGACAAGATTTCACAGATCCTATTTTGCCCCGTGTGCCATGCTGCTAATGCTTATACCATCACGTCACTAGGAAAGTGACATTCTCCAAATCCACCGGCACCACCCACTCCTCCTCAGACGTCCCCCAGCAGCAACACCCCCACTCATCTATAGCTTAATCTTTCTGTGCAGATCACATTACAGGAAGTTTATAAAAGCTGATTCTCGGGTGGAATATATGTTACATGGGTGTTTTTAATACCTAGCAATTAAAATCTTCAGAATGAGAAAGACAATCAGCAAATTTTCAATATCCCCAATGAGGCTCGACCTCCAGGAAGCCAGACTCAGAACGTGGGAAGTAATGCTGGGTTTCCAGGGATTGGGAACAGCTGGAGAAGGTCTGCCTCTGTGAGGTCTGCAGAGATGAGTGCTGGGCTTGCAGGGAGAGTCACACACGTCCCATTATCCTGATAAACGCCGCGTGCATCTTACAGTCTGCCACTTTATGACGTATTCTAAAACATGCAAAGGTTTATGCTTGGTCTCTAATATCCTGTAGCCCCTTTTCCTTCCCTCCCATAGGGAAGGGGAGTTTCTGCCTTGCAGTTTCCAAGATTTCGCCTCCTGGGCTGGCTACGCCTTCTGTCGTCATTTACTTACTTTTACACATCTACCATGTGCATTCGAGCCACCTGGGGATCTTGTTAAAAGGCAGGTTCCGACTCCGGAGGCCTGGGAAGGGTCTCTGCTGCTGGTCCAAGTGTGAGAGGCATGAGAAAACCAGTGGGTACCCGATGCCTGGGGCTCGCCAAGTGTTAACAGGTTTTTCCTCTCCACTTAGTTTTTCTTCTAAGAACGGAACTCTTAAATTAGGCTCGAATATTAAAGAACTCTATTTAAATCACATTACAGCAAAGAGCCAGATTTAAAGAAAATAAATGACTTCTCTACAGTTGTTACTATGAGCCGTTTTCAGCCATCGGCACTGACATTGGAAAGGCTCCTGTCCTCTGGTCGCAGCCTAGAGACTCTGGTTCAAATCCCCCAGCATCTACCCACCTGGTCCCTGGACGGCCAGCCCGGGTGCTTTCTGCGACCTCGCAGCCTCACTCAGTCCCCACCAGCTCCCCAGTCCCCCCGTCACTCCACCAGGGGGAGAAGATACTTTTCTGTTCCACTTAGTTGGCAAAAGTGGGAAGAGGAAGAAAATGTCCCCCAGGAGGGAAGGCTTGGGAGACTCAGCAGCCGCCCTCCTGCACAGCCCACCTCCCAGTCCACACACCAGCCTCAGCCACAGGCAGCTTCTCACACATTTCACGATGCTGGGTCCCCAGGCCTTTCCACGTGCAGTTCCTTCTCCTTGAAATGCCTTCCGCCCTGACCGCCTCCCTCTCTTGATGCAGCCTGGCGCTCTCGTTCATCCCTGAACCTCTGCTCGGAAAGCACTCAGAGACCCTGGGTCTTAGCCAGCATGTTCCTCGTTGCTCTTCTCCTTCAGCCACCAGGCCCCAGTGCACCTGGCTGGCCTGAATCACAACTGGTTAAAAGACATCGAACAGCCTGGCCGTCATGGCTCAGTGGTTGAGCTTCCACCTGGAAGTCACGGTTCAATTCCTGGTCAGGCACCTCCTGGGTTGTGGGCTTGATCCCCAGTGGGGGCATGTGTCTGATCAATGATTCTCATCATTGATGTTTCTATCTCTCTCTCTCCTTCTCCCTTCCTCTCTGAAGTCAATAAAAATATATTTTAAAATGACAACACATTGATCAGGATAAGGAAGATTTTAAATTAGAAACAGGAAGTGTTTGTGTGTGAGGGGACAGGGGACAGGGGAGGCCTCAGAACACAAGAGACTGAGAAAGTGATTATCATTGAAAAATGTGCAATGGGACAAAATGGACGATGAAGGTTCTCATCCTGGATCAGACAGTAACCACCTGTGTGGCCTTGGCAACCACCCCCACTACCCCTCATACACCTCACCCTACGCTTCACCCAAAAGAAAGGCCCACTGACCTCCCGGGGGGGGCGGGGGGGGGGAGGTGGAGCTCCACTCACCTTCTCTTCTCTATTTGTCTTTATTATAACCCTCAGCTCTTCTCATACCCTATTCTTTTCCAGGAAATTATTTCTGAACACTATGCCCCTGCCTTTGCTTTTTTTACTCTTCACCGGCTGCCCTTCTGAGTCATGGAGATAATTATCTCCAACAAGCCTCAAACTATAAAACTCACTCACTTTAGTTTTTGCCAAATCACATTTTCTCTCTGCCAGGCCAAGGTCAAAGTTATGGACACATTTGATAATGTTATACTATGGCTCACTGGGAACTGAAAAGTCCTTCGATCGAAATTATTACAAAAGCTGTGCCATCTCAACCTTGCACTTGATAATACAGGCTCCCCACTGTCTCGTGTTGTCTCTGAGAATCTGTTCAAGCGCATCTTGTGTCTCCATTGAGATTCAGATTCCACAGGCATTTGTTGGGAACCTATAATATACCAGGATTTTTAAAACATGATTCAGAAAATCAACCATACGAGAGGTATTATTATATCCATGCCACCCAGGAGAATACAGGGGCCCAGAAAATTAACATGATTTGCTGAAGATCATATAGATAAGATATCACAGAGCAATAGTCCAACCCAGTCCCTTGCCTTCAAACCCAGAGCTCTTATTATGAAATGATAAGTTTCTCACATTGGAGCTGTCATCCCACAGTGCCTGACTGAATGTGGGGCACAAAAAATATTTGTTGGGTGGATTTAACCTGTGGCTTGCTTGCATTCATGCCTTTGGGCAAGTAAAAAAGCCACACCAACTTAGGCCTTAAGACTGTAGTCATTTAAAATCATTTTCTTATATTGAGAGATCATAACGCCACTATATCTAAGAAGGAATTGAGAAAAGTTTCAACAAATGGAACGAGATCATTATTAATACCAAGAACTCCCATGCAGTTATTGCCAAAGAACTTAAATGCCGAGGCAAAAGGCAAGAGGGTGGAAATAACTCTTTCCAGCTGAAGCCAGGCCCACGTGTGGGGAAAAAAAAATGACATGCAGACAAAAGCACCTTGAGACTCTTACTTTAGGTGGGGAAAAAAAACACAGTTTTTTATTTGTCGGATTTATTTTGAAATTGGTTGTAAGATAAAACATGTGTCTGAGAATCAAGAAATATGGTAAATAATGCTAGCTAGATGGTGGCTGAATTGACAAAGCTTTATTTTGCAAACTGTCTACATGCTCTTTGAAGGCACGAACTTTGTTTTACACACCATGAACTCTGAATACGTAATTGTTGGGTAAGTGCATGAAGGAATAAACATATTTATCCAGAAACTATTTTATCACATAAATCAAACTATTTTTAACAGAATTTAACATGAACAGAAATTTAAACTGATTCCTAGTTGCTCCACCTCCTTACCAACTAGGGGAATTATCAGACTTCTTTTATTTCAGCCATTCTAATGGGTATGAAGTAGTATTTCATTGTGGCTTCAAATTGCACTTTTTCTGATTTCTAATGATGTGGAACTCCTTTCTATATACTTATTAGCCATTCTTCTATGTTCTTTTATGAAGTGCTTGTTCAAGTCTTTTAGCCATTTTTTGTTGAGTTGTCTTTTTTATTTTCTACTAGGGGCCTAGTGAACAAAATTCAAGCACTGGGGCGGGGGGTGGGCCTCAGCCCAGCCAGTGCCCTCTCACTGTCTGAAAGCCCCGCGATCAATCACCCCAAAGAGGGAGGCCCTGCCCACCCGGCTGGGGCTCTGCAATGGATTTCCCCTGCAGAGGGAGGCCCCGACCACCCACCGCAATGCTGCTGCAGGGTAACCTGGGCCTCCCTCTTTGGGGCAATCATGGAGCCCCCCAATTGATTGATCTCCCCGCTGGCCAGTGGCCTGGACCTCCCTCTTCTTGGCGATCATGGGGTGATGGCCAGGCCCCCAACCAATTACATCATACCTGCCTTGGCTGGCCTGGCACCAGTGGGTGTCATAGCATGGTCATCCGGAAGGTCGTCTGGATGATTGTTCTGCTGTTCGGTCATTTGGTTGATTTGCATATTATGCTTTTATTATTATATATTTGTAGGACATCTTTATATATTCTGGATGGGAGACCCTTGCCAGATGAATGCACTCTGACTATTTCTCCCCAGTCTGTGGTTCACTTATTCTTGCAAAAGCCTGTTGTTAACAAGCTTGAAACAAACTCATGTGCATCCATTACATCCCCAGCTCAGGGGGTAAGAATGCCCAGGTGAGTGTACCAGCCAGAGAAGGCTGCTCCACGTGCTTCCATGCCAGACGAGGAGTCATCACTTCCCATCCTGTGGTCCAGTCTGTCCAGAGGAGCTCCCAGTCACTGAGCACCTGGACAGCATGACGGTACACACAGACACGGGGAGGATGGGATTTGCAGAAACAGGAACACTTTCTGGGGCAAAGGAAGGAGTGCAGAGGTCCTTGCGCACAACAATACTCACAATATTAACCAGCACCACAAATTAAGCCACAAATGACAGCAAGACAACCCCATCTAGATATGTCCACAGATACCCTGTGTCAATTCATTTGTCTTTGTCTTTCATACTGTCCAAGTCAATATCTGCACAAGGTGATAAGGGATGTTCAATGTCATAGCTAATGCAGACAAGGCCAAAAAAGAATTTTTAGAACTTAGGTTTTTCTCTTTGCCAAAGAAATGCCTGTTTACTATAGAAAATCTAGAAAGTACAGATAAGCACAGGAGAGAAAAAAATCAGAAATTCCACTCCCCAGAGATAAACATTTTAATATTTTATGGTGTATCCTTTCAGCCTTTTTCTTGTGTGTGTGTATATAGAGGGTGTCCCCCAAAAATGTATACATACTTTAACAGCTGATAGTTCATTTGGTAAATGAAATGTAGTTTAATAAGCACTGCCTTTGTAATTAGTCACATTTTTGGGCTATATCTGTGTGTGTGTGTGTGTGTGTGCGCGTGTGCGCACATGCTTTTATTTCTATCTTTAAAAATGGGTTCATAGAATACATACTGTTTTGTAATCTGCTTTTCCATTTTTTTACTCTGAATATGTTTCCATGTGATTGCATGGCCTTTTATTGCATAATGTGTAATGGCTGGATGGTTCTCAATTGAATAGATGCACCACAGTTTAACCAATTTCCTACTGCTGAAAATTTAGCTTGTTTCCAATTTTCCACTTAAAATGCAACACTAGGATAAACATTTTAGTAGCTACATCTTTGCTCATCCAAGATTATTTCCTTGGAATAAATTTCTAAAAGTGGAATTGCCGGGTTAACAGCTTCACAAACACTTTAGGTTTGACACATATTGGACAACTGCCCTCTCATTAAAAGGATACACCTTCTCACATTTATTGAGCACAGATGCAGCAGGCACTCTGCTGTTTCCAAACTTCACTCTCTCCGCGTCCACTTACTGTGGTAAAGAAGCAGACTAAGGTGCTTCTCAAGGCTTTTTAAAATGCTCTATATTACTGGGGGTGGAGGGAGCTGACTATTATAACAATACTAATAGCTCATTGACTTAACCTGGTAAAGATGGTCTTTTGCTTGCATCAGAGTCCAGCAGGGGGGCCGTTGAGGGGGTGCCCCATGTAGTCATTTAGGCTTGCAGGCCCCTTTCACCTGTGATCCTCCTTCAGGTCCTCTGAGATCATGGATGGGAGGGCTGGGGATGGACAAGCCTGAAAGAGGCGCACACCTCTTCTGTTCATATTCTGTTGGTTAGAATTCATTGACGTGGCCACACTTCACGGCAAAAGCAACAGGACATGCAGTGAGGCTGAGAGTCCAGGAAGACAGAGCACAGATACTAGTGACCTCAGGAAGGGTCTGTCACAGGGTTGAAGGCAACTGAGTTTTCCAACTAACACTCAGTTAATGAGAAAAACCCACAAACCCCTCTCTCAGCCTAATGTAGAAGTTCGGTGCAGATATTTTAGGGGCAAGCATTGTGTGTTCAATCCCAGGTCTGCCCTCACAAATGGTGTATCTTTGGGGGTAGTAACAGTAGCAACAGGTAAACAGTTACTGAGTGTTTGCTATGAGGTGGTATCCTAATTGATTAAACAATCAAACTTTGGAGTCAGACTACCTAGGTTCAAATTCTGGCTTCTGTCACTTACTAGCTGTGTGGCCTTGGGCAAGCTCCTTAACCTCTCTGTGCTTCAGTTTTTTTACCTGTAAAATAATAAAGCCCCTAATGTAGGTGGTTATAAGGATTAAATGTGTAATACCTATAAAAGCACCTGGAACAGTGCCTGGCACAGAGCAAACCTCATCTAACGTTAGCTACTATTGTTGGGATGGGGTGGCAGGTATCCTGCTAAGTGCCTGGGAGTTATTAGATTGGATTTCTATGACAGGGAGAGAAAGGGACTTGTCCTGAGTAAAGTTGTTAATATTAGGGAAGCACAGGCCAGCCTCTGGCCGGAGTGAGCTGCTCCATGAACGGCAGACGCTGCTAGACTCCCCAGGAGTTCCAATTCCTCAAGGTCGACACAATCGCCTCACCCTGTGCTGCTGTCGAAGTCACTGGCAACAATCCCGGGCTCCCATTCAGTATGGGCCAGAGGAAAGGCATTGTATAACCAAGCCGTCTCCTGCGCTCACCTCCGTCCCATTGTACACGGAAAACATGGTGTCGCGAGCACATTACTCCACTCGCCCTCCCCGCTCAGGCTCTGCTCAGCTTACATTAAAAAGGCACTGCCTTTCCCAGCTGCCTTTCTGAAATATTCATCCTGCAGACAGAGATTCCAGTGCACAAAGCAGCCCCCGCCACCCCTCCCCTCCGTGGAAGCCCAGGGGACTTCTCTTTCCCATAGCACACCCGCCTGGGGGCCAGGTCGGTGACAGGCCCACCTAGCAGCCTGTGGACCAGTCCTGGCCAGCACCCAGCTGGCTGACGTAGGACACCTTGCCCATAGCAGCCTTGATTCTCCCAGGTCTTTCTCAGTGTCTCAGCTCCTCTCTGCCTGCAGAAGCCCAGGCTGGGCCTCTCTAAAAGGAACCCTACAAGTTCTGTGTCCTGGTCACCTTCTCACATCCCCTCTCTCTCCCCCAACCCCATCTGCGTAGGCATCTTAGTTAAGAATGTCTTTTGGAACCAAAGAGCCAAATGACCAATGAGCCTGCATTTGGTTTACTTACCCAGGTTGTCCTGTCCCTCTCCCCACCCCACACCCCAGGACACCAGCTTGCTTCAGAGCCCCAGCCTGCCCCCACCCTCATCCCATATCCCCTCTTCAC
This sequence comes from Myotis nattereri, assembly GCF_964212035.1. Lineage (NCBI taxonomy): Eukaryota > Metazoa > Chordata > Mammalia > Chiroptera > Vespertilionidae > Myotis > Myotis nattereri. The sequence goes on from NC_138084.1 coordinate 29,190,109, forward strand.
TTCCAGCCCCCTGTTCCCTGGGCAGGAAGTTGGGTCGCCATGAGCCACCCCTCCCTGCAGCGATCCAGGGCCTCCCCATCTTTCATGAACTGCTCTGCATGCTGGTCAGTAGGACACAGGCACACAACTTTTGAAAGTTCACCAACACCTGGACCTTATTTTACCATCTACCTTTCATTCATTCACTTAAATATGTAAACAGTTAAATAAATCTTTGAATTAAATACTTCATTTAATGGATGCCTCTGTCCAGTCATTATGCTAGATGTTAGGAAGATAAAATCTAGTAAGTCATATTCAGGACTTTACAAAGCTCCCTGTCCAGTGAGGATATAGGCGATAATGGAATAAAGTAATGACTGTGACAATGGGGGTCAACCCAGAGTAGAGGAACTTGAGGGGGTCAGCAAAGGCTTCCCAGATGAGGTGATGCCTCACTGAGCCTTAAAGGATGGGGAGAATCAGTTAGGCAAAGATAGGAGAGCCACGGCGGGGGTGGGGGGGGGGGTGTCTGCTGCAGCTGAGAGAGCAGGGGTAGAAGCAAAGAGGCAAGAAACAACAGGGAACTATTACAACCCATTCAGAATCACAAGAGCTTATTGTTGAAGATAAGAGACAGGGAAGAAGGAGGAATGTGTGTGTGTGTGGTGGGGGGCGGGGTGGGAAGGCAGCCCTACCTCATGGTTTTAGGGAGCCTACTCAGCTCCTTTTGCCCTGACTTTCTGGCTTTAGCACTGAAAGTTCCATATCCCAGGAACCCCATCAATCCTGAGCAAAGCAGGGTGCTTGGTCACTGTGATCTAGGAGCTCTCTGCTCAGCTAAGGAGCTTGGACAAGAGACACGATCAGATTTGTATTTATAATTTATGCAGAAAACCCACTCCAACTGCTTCCGCCTCTCGTTCAGTGAGCACATCGGCCACGGGGTTCATACGCACAGAGCACATTGACTACCAACGCTTTGCCATGAAATTGAAGGCCCTGCCACTTCCGAGTGGGCTGCTGCACACACACACAGAGGGTGTCTCAGAGGATAACTGCTGCGCACACACACAGTGGGTGTCTCAGAGGATAACTGCTGCACACACACACAGAGGGTGTCTCAGAGGATAGCTGCTGCTGCACACACACACAGAGGGTGTCTCAGAGGATAACTGCTGCACACACACACAGAGGGTGTCTCAGAGGATAACTGCTGCACACACACACAGTGGGTGTCTCAGAGGATAACTGCTGCACACACACTCACAGAGGGTGTCTCAGAGGATACCTGCTGCACACACACACAGTGGGTGTCTCAGAGGATAACTGCTGCACACACACTCACAGAGGGTGTCTCGGAGGATAACTGCTGCACACACACACAGAGGGTGTCTCAGAGGATAACTGCTGCACACACACACAGAGGGTGTCTCGGAGGATAACTGCTGCACACACACACAGAGGGTGTCTCGGAAGATAGCTGCTGCACACACACACAGTGGGTGTCTCAGAGGATAACTGCTGCACACACCCACAGAGGGTGTCTCGGAGGATAGCTGCTGCACACACACACAGAGGGTGTCTCGGAGGATAGCTGCTGCACACACACACAGTGGGTGTCTCGGAGGATAACTGCTGCACACACACGCCTCCTGTGCTTCCGAGCGGCCCAGCAGATCACAGAGCTTGGAAAGTCCACAGGTAGCTCAAACATGCCGTGCTTTTCCCAGGCAGGTGCAATTTCTCGGCGGTGCTTTCCAGACCTTCAAAGCCACGGGTGATATATCTAATGCAAGGGGACAGCAGCAGCCTAAGGAAAGCCAGTCTGGAGAGAACCCTACTGTCACAAGACTGACAGACAGCAACATCGCCACGTTGTGCTCAAATCTCATTAAGGCCAAATGGATTGTCGCCGGAGTGGAGAGATGATGTACTCTATTATTTATCAGTTTTGTTTGTTTGCATAAAAAGACGCCACTTACATGGTTAATTGCAACTAATTCAACCACCAGGGGGTGAGGAGGATTAGACAAAAGGGATGTTTTGTGGAAGAGCCTAGAAGGTAAAAGCCGCCGTGGCACTATTTATCCCTTCTGCCACTGGAATACCCGATATTAATTATATAACTTCTTGTGTGTCTATAATTATAGGCACTACAGCATATCCAAGTTATTACTGAAACTGTTTTTCAAAATGGCCTGTTGGTGGTTCAGAAGAGCTTGTTAAATTCTTGGTGCTGGTGGAAGTTAAGAGGTACTTCCTGGGAAAGGCAGGTGAGCCCAGAACTACTGTACTGGATTCTGTGTGCAGATGCCAAAGCAGTAAGGAGGATGCCAGGGGCTCAGTGGAGTGCCAGCCAAGCAGACCCTCTGAAGTGAGACAGAAAATAATCTCTGGGAAACATATATGGGGCTCCAGTCAGCAGGATGAGCAGGGTGCTGGGGGAGAGGGTCAGGGAGGTGGAGGCGGCCATGCCCAGTAGGCATCCAGGTGGTCTAAGGCAGTGGTCACCCTCTCTGGTCCTCCCATCCCTGCCCTCTCCTCCATAGCAACCACCTGGGAGTTTGCTTCAGGACAAAACAGACAAATGGAGAGAAGATAGACATTTTCTGTGGTTGATTCACATTCAGCATGTGAATCAAGTGCGAGATACGGGCATGAATTTCTTCCAAATTTCACTTGGAATTTCACCAACCGCTGTCATGGCTTCCCAGCATCCCATCCCAACTACATGTCTCTCTTCCTCCCAAATAACAGGTCTTACTCTCTAAGAAGGTCTCTCCCCTTGGCTTTGCCACCCAGTTGTCAGGGCGTCAGTGCCTTGCTCCCTGCTCTGCTCCGTCTACCTGTCTGACCTTGAACCACACTGCAAGTTCCCAGATGCAGACCTCGCTTGCCCACACGCAGTGCTCCAGACAGCCCTGCCGCTTCAAGACTCAATTTGGGCAGCAACATCTCCAAGAAATGTCCCTGCCCCCCTCACCCAGGCCCCCAGCCCTGCACACACTGGGGCAGGGATTCAAGAGAGATTGAGTCATTTGCTCAAGATCACACAGTTAATGAGGGGTGAAGCCAGGGCTGGAACTCAGGCCCATGGGCCTCCACAGACACATGTGCCCGGCACTGGGGCTGGGGAACCAGAAAAACACAACAAAGGCCCTGCCCTCAAGGAGCTCGGAGGCTGGTCTGGCCAACGCCCTGCCTTCTGGATGCTGATGCACAGAAGGCAGAGCCCCCTTGGCAGCTTCTGGGATTGTGTGTTGGTCATCGATTATTTCAGAGCAGAAAACCACAGTCATCGGGGAAAACTTCCTGGAGCAAGTGATGCTAAAGCTGAGTTTAGCATCAGAAGTGGCGTCAAACCTGTCCTGGGCTGGGCACCTGGAGGCTCTGGCAGACAAAGCCGGGCTTCACAAAAGGGAGCCTCTGCTCTGCTGGTGAGTGCCCTGCCCCACCTCCACCCAGCTCTCCATCTGCCTGCCGTTCCCAAAGCCAATCGCAAGGAGATGCTTCATCACAACCAGCCCCCTCATAGCAAACAGGGCGGCAGTGCTCCTCATTAGAGGTGCGCCTGATTCCATGCGTGGCGAGTGGCTCTATCAGCGATTCAGTGCGCGCACAGGGCGCCGCCGTCCTGCGTCTGCCCGGGGACTGATAAGGGGCCTCTCCTCGGTTTTGACAAGCTGCAGCATGAGAGGATGTGTCAGGGGCCCCACTGAGCCAGAGGCACGTTGCCAAGGAATAAACTCAGGGGGAGAGAAACAAAGACGACGGAAACAATGTCCCACAGCCATGAAGAGTGGATGTGAAAATGAAGCAGGCTCCCCCGAAAGCCCAGCCTGTTTTCGGATGGCCTGAAACAGAGTCCATTACAACTTGGAAGACGAAAGATAAACGACGCGGGCTGTGATAGCCCAGGCAGAGGGAGAGAAATGTGCTTGCGGTGTGCATCACTTCACTGCGCATGGAGCTTGTCTCCTACGCACGTTCCACGAGGTCCTCTTCTCTCTCCCCAGAGATGCGCTGTTTGTTCAGGCCCCAGACAGCTCCGCCTCGTCAAATGCCGTCTCTTCTGGTCTTCCACCTGCCTCCTCCCAGCCTCACCATCTTAATCTATTCATACGGCTGTTACCCAAACAAACCTTCACACACTTCATATCACTCTTCTCTTCTCAAGCTGTTACACCCCAACTCCCGTCTTCTTCAACCTACCCCAGCGAAAATGACTCTTCTGTTTTCCCCCAAAGAATGAAATAAAACTGAAATCCTGGCAGTCCTGGTGGATCCAATGCCCTGAGAAGCAGACCTGGCGTGTTCCTCCCAGTTAGCCTTTTAACCTCTCAGAGCCTTGAGTCTTGTCTGGATAATGGACATGCAAGTATTTTATTCTCAATACCTACATCATTTTTGGAAACTTCTTCCAACTCCCAAGACCTATGATCAAACTAAGTCCACAATCCCTATCATTCATTCATTCACATATAGGAACGTGAAGGTCAGAGGTTACAGTCCCTCTCCTCAGGAGCCCAAGGCCAAGTGGAAAGTCAGACATGCAAATATCCAAACACAGTGATTGGGAAAAACGTTAATAATCCAGGGCTCTCTGGGAGCTGAGAAGAGTCCCTACATCTGCCTGGCGAGAGACAGAACAGAGCAGGGGATAAGACAGAGGTTAATGGAAGGACAAGGTTGGCCAGGTTTCCCAGGTAGAGGGAAGAGCTGGTGCAAAGACATGAGGCAAGAAGAAAGTATGGGCAGCACCATCTAAGCCCCCTGACGACATTCCCCTTTGCTCTGTTCCTGGTGCCTGCTTGGGACAGTTCAATCAGCACTTTTAAACTTTTTAAAGATCCAACCCCTTCATATCATGATGAAAAAGCCTAGAAAAAAGAGCTTGCCCAGGGCTCAAACCAGGTCTTCTGCTTTTTGTCGGGGGCATTTTCCCCACCCTAGGTGTTCACAGCCTTGTCTAAGCCACCTTATCACTCAGTCTCCAATTTGGGAATGCTCTTCCTTCTTAAACTAGCTCCACCCCACTACTTTCTTAACAACTGAGCTCAGCTAAGAGTGATATAAGGGGTAGGCAGACAAGTGGTGCGTAGGAAACCCATACCACCTAGGGAAATAAATGCTTGTTAAATATGCATGCACATCCAAAACTCAGCTTTGGCATCACTTCCTCCAGGAAGTCTTCCCTGATGACTGCTCCAGGTCGGGTATCCCTCATTTGTTTTTCCAGAGATCCAATGCTAATGCCTGGGCACTTGTCACACTTCACTACAATTATCCACTCACTTACTGCCTTCCCAGTCAACCTGGGAGTTCCAGATACAACATCTAGTATATAGGAGGTCCTCAATAAATAGTTTTGGATGGATGGATGGATGGATAGGTAGATGGACAAACCTATTTCTTTGAGAGACAGGTGAGATTGTAGAAGAAGCTCAAAACAGGAATGAAAGGATCTGGATTCTAATCCTGCTCTACCACCCACTAGCAGTATGGCAATGGATAAGTCTCCTGACCCCTCGGAGCTTCAAGCTTCTCTTCCATGCTGGGGAATTTAAGTACCCCGGTCAGGGTTTGCATAAAATCTGAACGTGATCATCAATGTGAAGGTGCTTTGTAAACTACTAAATGCTGTGCACATGTTACCTCTATTCACTGATTCAGATGCTTTGGACAGCAAGTAAAAGAAACCCATTGTATGTTAGCTTGAAAAACAAGGGAATGCATTGGCCCACACAACCAGAAATGTACAACTAGGAAAAATGTTGAGCAGAAAATGTGACTTTTCTAAACACAAGATTTTTCTTAAAATAATCTCTATAAACTTGCCATTTCCCCTGAGACCTGTCTGCCTTTAAACCAGCAAGCTTGTAGCTACCTGTGAGAACAACACTACCTGTGAGAAAAAAATGTCCACGCCTATAGCGTAGTCATGCATTTCAGCAACAGGTCAAACCTTGATATAGTTCATCCTTTTGTCTAAACTCTCCAGAAATCCTTTCAACTTCCCCACCAAGATATTTATAGTGATATTTGTGTTTTTAATAAAAATGAATCTTGTGAGGAAAGGCTAATAAAATGATCGTAAACACTGCCCCACCATCATCACCACCAGAGGATAAGAATAAATAGCTATAGGGATGCCAAAAGAGAATGACATGCGATTCCTTTTTTGAGACCTTCCAAGAGCGTTTAGTGGTTTATTAGGTAGTGTGATAGGATCAGAACACCTGCACAGGTGAAAGCATGAAGCTTTCGAGTAATTCTGTAGATAAATTCAGGTCCATCCAAGTTGTAGCATTCGGCGGTTCATGCACAGAGACTATAAAGTGTACCCCCCAAACAGCCCGGCTGATGGATATTTCTAATATCTAATGTAATAGAAAGGAGAGGCTCAGAAGACAGTAAATTTAGACTGCTGCAGAGCAAGAGCTGAGCTTGGGAAGGAGGAGGTAGTTACTGAAATTCAAGCACTAGGAAAAGAACAACCCAGAAGAATTCTGCTGGAACGGAGGGAAGGGAGTGTCTCAAGTTGCCTCCTTTCTCGATGGGTGGCCTCTCACTTCCCAGTCTGTGCCCAGCCCTCCTCTGGGATGAATTTAGACGAATGTGTGGAACCACGACTCATCATGTCCGAGGGAGTCGTGGAGGAACAATTGGCCACCACAAACCAAGAACGTGGGCAAATGAGTCTTCACTGAGTGGCTCCAGGTGGCCAGCCTTGGGCTGAAATTTGGAAGGAACATAGAAATATAAGAAACTGTCATTTTCAATGTGGCTACATAGGAGGATAGCCAGGTCCCGGTCCTGATCCAAAGCCTGGGTGAGACAGGAGCATCCAACCAGGAAGGACAGATATAATCAGTCGGTCTTTGTGTGCCTGAATGACTGCCAGTCAGGAAGAGGGTGAGGTGCTGATAAAGGAACAGGGACAGGCATCAACTGCAGAGAGAAGAAGAAGCCTCGCAGGGCAATTGAGTGATCTGATGGGCACCCAACTGCCAGGGAGGCCAAACAGTTGGGGAACAAGGAGGGGGAAAGGTTATGTCTCCTGAATGTCCGTATTCTGAACTGCTTTGGATGGCTGATATTTCCAGGGACTGGGCTTCTTAAAATCAAGAGATGATTTTAAAAAATAAAAAGGAATTGATCCAGCTCAACAGCTTCTGGTTGGATTCTCTTGGCGTTTCTTGCTATTGTGCGATTAAGACATGGATATGTACAATATACTTGCATAATTGAAACATAAAAGTTCAAAACAACTAGCTTCTGCCAAAGCACACAAATGACTGAGATCTCCCGACTGTGTGTTATCTGAGGACGCGCTGTGGTGCCCCACACCTGTCCAGTTGGCTGCAGCTCACCCATCACCCCGTACCAGGCACTGTGACAACATCGTTCAGTGAGGACAGTGATGAGGGATTTCTTAAATAGATAATTATTGTTAAGAATAATTCTCTTTGGATGCATTGAATATTCAGATTCCTAGATAAAGAGTCATAAAGCGTGGAACTGACAAAGGATTATGGGTGACAAGTTATAGTATACACAGTATGTGTGAAGTCAGAAAAGCATGTGTTTTAGGGGAAAAGCAGGTCAGTCATACATGTGGTAAATTATAGTCATAATACATTATCATACTCACTCTGAAATACACACACTGAGTTTTGCTATCTGGACAGCAAGAAAGATCTATCCTTCTTATAAGTTACAAATAATTATCGAAATAAGTCAATGCATTGTTTTCATGTAGTGATCTTGATTAAAACTATTACACCTTTCCTGAGGGAAAAAGAATAACCTGTGGTATGGGGTATAGTATCTCAGCCTCTGCTTCCCCACCTATAAAATTGTGGAAATGATACCCACCTCTCATATTATTCTTTCCTTCAATCTCTAACAAATATTCATTGGGCCCAGCCACCTGCAGCTACATTCTAGGCCAGTGGTTCTCAACCTTCCTAATGCCGCGACCCTTTAATACAGTTTCTCATGTTGTAGTGATGCCCAACCATAAAATTATTTTCGTTGCTACTTCATAACTGTAATTTTACTACTGTTATGAATCATAATGTAAATATCTGATATGCAGGATGTATTTTCATTGCTACAAATTGAACATAATTAAAGGATAGTGATTAATCACAAAAACAATATGTAATTATATATGTGTTTTCCGATGGTCTTAGGCGACCCCTGTGAAAGGGTCGTTCGACCCCCAAAGGGGTTGCGACCCACAGGTTGAGAACCGCTCTTCTAGGCGCTGGTGCTATAGCTATGAACATGACAATACTTTTGACTTTGTAGATTTGACATCTCAGGGGGATGGCAACAAAGAGACAAGTGTGTAAATAAATAAGATGCAATGTCATTTGAGGCAAGATAAGTGCTATGGCCAAAAAATATTTTAAAGGACGGGTAAGGGCAAAGCAGGAGGGGGGTCCTGCAGAGGGGCTGGCTTAGATGATGTGGTCAGAGTGGATCTTGCAGAGGACGGGCCCTGGATGAAGAGTGAGACAGCCATGTGAATTCTGGGGGAACCACTTTCCAGGCAGAGAGAACAGTAGGTGCAAGAACCTGGAGGTGGGACTACACTGGCAGGTTCGAAGAACAGGTGAGGTCTTAGCCTAAAGGGGAGAATGGGAGGAGAAGAGGTCGGAGAGGCACCCCGAGGCCAAACTTCCGTTAGACTTCAGGTGAGTGTGAGTCTGGAACACAGGTGCACAATTGGATCTACAGACATTAACTGGGGAGTCATCAGCTTAGAGATGGATGGTAAAGCCAGAGGACTGGACCCATAAAGTCCTAGACCAGCAGTTCTCAACCTGTTGGTCGCGACCCCTTTGGCGGTCGAACAACCCTTTTACAGGGGTCGCCTAAGACCATCCTGCATATCAGATATTTACATTACGATTCACAACAGTAACAACATTACAGTTATGAAGTAGCAACAAAAATAATTTTGTGGTTGGGTCACAACATGAGGAACTATATTTAAAGGGCCAGAAGGTTGAGAACCACTCTCCTAGAGAAAAGTAAAAATTACTTAGGACCAAGCCTGGGTAACCAGACATTCAGAGCAGGAGCCAGCAAAGGGACACTAAAGGTGAAACCATTATTATGGGAGAAAAAGCAAGAGAATGTGAACATTGCAAGAAGAGAATGGCCTGTTTTTGTGGGAACTGTATGGGGTAATATGTATAAAAGTTTCAGCATAGGTTCTAGCAAAGAGTCAGCTCTCAAAAATGTGATTTGCCTCCCCTAAGTTTAGAGAGAATTAGGTACTGCTGGATTTAAAATGAGGAAGAAATCAGTGAGAAAGAAACATATTCTCTATCCAAAAGAAGGAAGAGGAGGAAGAGGAGGAGGAGGAGGAGGAGGAGGAGGAGGAGGAGGAGGAGGAGGAGGAGGAGGAGAAGGAGAAGGAGAAGGAGAAGGAGAAGGAGAAGGAGAAGGAGAAGGAGAAGGAGAAGGAGAAGGAGAAGGAGAAGAAGAAGAAGAAGAAGAAGAAGAAGAAGAAGAACAACAACAACAACAACAACAACAACAACAACAACAACAACACAGTAACACTGGTTAAGGTTAAAATGAGTTTTTCCTAGAAACCCCAACAGCCCAAAAGGCCACATGCTGTGAAATGATTAGAAGGCACTGCTGATGGGGCCAGGAGGTCCTGGAGCTGGTTTCTGCAGCCAGTCCTCCAATTATTCCCAAAACCTCCCAGCCTGGTCTTCTCTACTGTCTTATGGAAGAGGGCAGGCTTTGAAGCAGGGTTCAGCCTGCCTCAGCCTGTGTGCTGTCCTTCAAGCACAAAGGAACAGGGACTCGGTTTTGGAGGCCCCGCCCTCCCCTCCCCTGGCATCTAGAAGGAGCACTGACAGCCTGGCTCCCTTGCCGCCCCCCTCCCCCTAAGACAGCTAGAAAAGAGATCTTGCTGACAGCCATTTAGTACTCAGGCCACGCTCCATCTGAATCAAATACAAATCCAGCTGCCGTCTAACTCAGAGCAAATGTGGACCCTCCAGTGGTGATCTGAGGGGACGGAGTGGCAGAGAAAACTTCCAGACCTCAGAGGATGAAGGGGCCTCGTGGAATAATCTTCCGTTCAGCACTTTCCAACTGAAATGTGAAGCACATGCACACTTACTGTCTCACAAGATCCTGTGGCTTAAATAAGGAGGCTACCCCTCCTTTACAGCTAAGGAAACTGAGGCACACAGCGGGAGATGGGGCTTGCCTGAGAGGATGTGATGCACTTAACAGCAGAGCTAGAATTATATCCAAACTTCTCAATTCCTTGCCTGCAGGGTTACTATAAGGATTAAATGAGATTTGGAAACAAGTCTGTACAGGATTTCCGGACACCAGGCCTCACAAAGTAGAATGAGAACAATCGAATTTTGGAGCCTCCACTTAAATCCCGACTTATTAACTATAAATCACTGAACAAGTTACTCTGAACCTCACAGCTCTCATTTATCTTATCTAAGGGTACCAATCTTCTTCTAGGATTGTGGTCAAAATTAAATATGAGATTGTAAAGCACACAGTACAATCTCTGGTAATAAGTAAGTAGTCAAGAAATGTTAGCTTCTTTCAGGAACAATAACAATATTTCCACCAAATAGTTCAGTGGCCTTGGGCAAGTTGCTTCCCTTTTTTGAGATATACGTGTCTTCCCCTGTAAAATGAATGGAGGTTAAACTAGACTGAGTCAGAAGGTGATTCAGAATGTAGATGGGGAGGATTTGAGTTCTACCTCCTCTGAAAGTTACTTAAGCTTCTCAAAACCACATTGCCCCATTGGTCAAGTGGAGATAATGAATAGAACCTACTTGCTGGATTTTTCTGAATATTAAACAAAAAGATGCAAGTGGAATTCTTAGTAAAGAATAATACAGAATAAATGCACAATAAAACTTGGTTAATGGGGTTGTTTCCACTTTTCTGTACTTCTTCTCCAGTGATGACAAGGATTACAGAGGACAACTTGCTATCTGAGGCCCTCAGGTCCCCCATCTGTAAAGTGGGGGTTTGGACTAGATTGTCTTGAGGATCCTTCATCTCTGATTTCTAGGAAACTATGGGCATCTCAAGGAAACGCCTCTCCCCAATGGTGGGTCCTCCCAAAGCGCTTGGAAGCCACGTCTCTGGCACCTGTCCCCTTAACATTAACTGTCAGTAAACCTGGCCTTGGAAGCAACTTGCAAATGATGAACCTGTGCGTGGTGGGGAGCCAGCAAGAGGGGCGCCATGTCTCCTCTGTGGTTACCCAACCCCATCCTCCGACTTAGCACATTCCAGGACCCTTGCAGGACGGAAAATGTTCCAGAAGAAGGAGGGTACTATTCTTTCTTTCTTCATAAATAAATACTTTGCTCCACGTAATTACTCAAAAACATTTAGCAGAAACATGAGGAGTGGGCAAACACCTGCCACAAAGCTGTGTCCCATGAAGCCTTTACTCCTCAGAGTCCGCCGGTATCAGATGACATGCTGCCGGCTGCATCTGGGTAAACAGAATCAGACTCTGCTGTGGAGTTTGAGAAAAACTCACTGAGCAAAAACGTTATAATGCAACTTCCTCGCTTCCCTCACCTCCCAAGACCAGTTCAATGAAAAGACTTGTCCAATAAAGAGACTTAACCATTTCCTCATTAGCCATTCTTTCACCCATTGAGGCCAAATTGGTATTTGATGCAACAGGGGAATGTGTTGAGTACATTATTAATCAGGCTCAGCAAAGGAAAGGTCGCAGGGGTGACGGGCACAATTACAGGAGGTGGGCAAGGGGCCAATGAGAGTGCGTCAGGAGGAGGGGAGATCGATGGTTATGACATTATGGAAGGTTATGACGAGTTGGAGGCAACTGGAAGGCTGACATTCTGCCCAAACCAGACACGTGCAAGGCTTCCATCTCCAACTGTCTTCAACTGTCTGTTATCATAAGGAAAACTTCAGCTCCAAGGCAGCCAGACGTGAACCCAGAAGCCTGCAACCGGGTCTTAGTAACGCGAGTCACTCGATGCAGGATATTCGATTGGAAATGTATCAGATTGCTTAGAGCTCAAGCAAGAAAAGGGATGTCAAGGTGCCCGTGGAAGGAAACTAGGCTTGTTATCTTTCGATCTCCAGATGCGGCTGCTCGATATTCTCAATGGCCTCCGGAGCACGTGGGTTTCCGAAAGACTTTTCCAGATAGAGTGTGCTGGGGTCTGGAAACGGCCCCCAAACTGCCTTAACTGGGCATTGATCCTTTAGAATCAATTGCATTTCATTCTACAATGAAATGGTAGTGAACCATCTAGAAGATATCCCTAGGGCACACCGCTCAAAGGAAATCTCTAAGGAAGTCACAAAAGTTTGCGAAGGATGCTGCAGCAGAAATGAACCACACAGCATTAAACCTTCAGTTGCTGAAACAGGCGTGGCTACGGATTTATTTTTAAAGGGAATCACATTAAGCTATAACTACAGAGAGGACACTCCATCTAGTTTATCAAACGGAAAAGCAGTCCAAGGCCAGAATGAAGCTGGGGTCATTTTATAAAGGTTTTTAGATGATTAATCTGAATCATCAATGAAAGCTTTCATTAAGTTGCACCCTAGGAATTGATTTGCAATGGGTTATTCCCATGTGCTATGCAAACTTGCTGTAGAAAATTAGTCATCCTAGACTCCCTGAAGAATACAGACATGACATCCGGGCATCTGTTAAGTTTGCTCAAAAACATATGCGAGCCTTTTTTTAAAGAACCATAATTACATCCTGCCGAAACCTCCAAGGACCCTGCTAACTGCCTTTGTATTACAACATCCATTTCCCACTTAGGCAGGCTCTGCTATTAGACGTACGTTACAATCTGCTTGCTCCTGCGCACACTTTCTCAGCTGGAGTCTGCCAATGGTCAAGGCCTTCCGTGCTCAAAGATCAGACTTGGGGGGAGCAAGAGTTGTAGGGTGGTGTGTGTATGTGTTCTTTGTTAAAATATGGCCAGGAATGTAGACCTGAAAGGCAGTTTAGCATTAATCCAGGCCAAGTCTCATTTTCATCGGGTACCACTGACGACCAGAGAGGGAAGTGGCTCGTCCAATGTCACACAGCTCAAATCTGAAGCAGTACATAGTACAGTGATTAAATTCTTAGGCGCTGGGGTCAGACAGACAAGTCCACCATGCTCTGCCTCTCACTTATTTGCTGTGTGACTTTAACTAAAACACTTCATTTCCCTGAGCCTCAGGCCCTTTATAAAATGGACACTATAACGGTACATGGGATATGAGAAGTCCCAATGAAGCATTAGCTGTTAATATCCTTTTCGTTTCTACAAACAGGACCTCATGTAATCTTCACAACCACCTTATGAGGGAGAAAGGGCTGGAATTACCAGCCTCAGCATAGAGATGGGAAAATTGAGGCTCAATATAGTGAAATGACTCTTCCAAGGCCACACACACCCCAGGTCCAGTTTCTTATAATCCTACTGAAGTAGATGGGGAGCTCACCCTCCACTCAATGTGCCACCAGTTTTCTTGACTTCACCCAGAGACAAACAGGGAGGCCAGCAGGAGCCTGCTTGTGTTTACACGGAGGCAAAATTAGTGTGGCCACCATTCTCAGGGTGTCAAATCCCATAGGGACTTTGGGTCCAGCTGGCTGTTCCCTGCCCTGAGGAAAGGAGGAGGGCAGCTTTATATCCAAAACTGATAGTGGATGTTGGAGGTATACATGGGGGAAAGAGCATTACTGCAGGATCCTACTTCATATTTTAAAGCTGACATCAACGTACTAGTCAATGCTCCAGCCTGCCCTCCTGACCCCCAAATACGGCCTTTGGGAAAAGTCTAATTGCCTGCTCTGAGTGACACCAGAGTCATGTGAGTGATAAAGTTATATACTGTCACTTTGTAATTATGTGCCCTAATGGAAGGAGGACTACAGTGAATGAATGCACGAGCGAATGAATGAATGCACACCAGGGTTATTTATACTAAGCTCTGGAGTGCAATATAGTGATGTCTCCATTAATACATCTTCCGGGAACTCAGTCCCTGAAGGATGTCACTCAAGGACAGAGTCACAAAAAGCTGCAGGGAGTGGGTCAGGAAATGACAAGCAACTACCGGTTCCACCGCTCTAGGTGCGGCAATTTGGGCCTCAGCGTCCTTGCCTGCACAATGATGACTCTGAAGTTAAAGCCCTAAATATCAAAGAAGGAAAGCACCCAGACCTACGAAGCCTGCTCTAGATGGGGCAAAACTCCAGAGGAATGTTCTAGCAGCTACTAAACTGCAGCTATCAGGCTCTACCTAGGCGCCTGCCTAACATTTGGGAGTGATGGGATGAGGGAGGGGAGGCCGCGTGGAGCTGCCATGAACTGAGCTCTTACTGTGCACCACGGGGTCCCGGTGCTCTCTTCTCAAAAAAAACTAAAATCCCTGAAAAGTGTTATTTTCTTCATTTTCAGATAAGGAAATGGGTTCAGAGAGAAACTGAACCCATTTGCATATGGTCCAATCCTAAGGGCTTCATTCAGGGGCTGTTTGATTCCAGATCCAGCTCTTCCCAGGATACCCCCTGTCCCTATCCACCACTGGCAGCCTGGGAGGCCCATCCAGGGACCTGAGCCTTTCCTCACCTCGATCACCTAGGGGGCTCCTTTGCAAATGGGCTCACAGGGCAAGCTGCTGAAAGGCGACCCTGCTAGGGGAATTGAGCAGGAAGAGTAGTAGCCTGGCTCCCCTCCAGGTGAGGGAAGGCCATCTGCTGCCCTTTTTCCGTCCACCCAGAGCCTCAGACCTACAGGGGCTGTGCAGAGGGTGCAGGGTGGGTCACCAGGCGCGGCTGCTGCAGCTGCTGCCTCTCCCAGTAGATCTGGGAGCCTCCCTGACGTCATGCCCACTGGTAACCCGACCCCTAATGACTGCTCCCTCCTCTCCTCTGCTGGGCCCATCTTGCAGGCACAGGGGAGAGGTCACCCCTCAGGGGAAGGGGCCAAGTGGAGCTCCTTTCAGTGGCTACTGAAATGAGAGATAATTTTGGTTATTGACATCTCCCTCGGGACTTCCCTATTCTCAGAGCTGTTCGTACTTCTCCCTCTCTGGCTGCTTCTAGAATGAGACCTACTTCACTTTACACTAAAAGAGCAAGGTGGCGAGGGCAGGGGGGGTGGGGTGGGGGGCCAGGGAGGGCTCTCCCTTGAGGCTTATGCTCCATATTAGCTGGCGAGGAGCAGGACTCAGGTTTGGTTGGGGTGTTTTACTCTAGGAAGATAAACACTTGTGAATAAACACTGACAGGCACTCTATAAAATGGATCTAAGCAGCAAAAACACTAAATTTATATTTTAATATGTTTTTTAATTGATTTCAGAGAGAGGGAGGGAGAAAGAGAGAGAGATAGAAACATTAATGATGAGAGAATCATTGATCCATTGCCTCCTGCATGCCCCCTACTGGGGATCAAGCCATGCATGTGCCCTGATCAGAATTGAACTGTGAACTCCTGGTTCATGGGTCAACATTCAACCATTGAGCCACCATCCAGGCCAAACACTAAACTTATTTAAATGCTATTCTAATAAAGCAGACAGAAGGAAAAGCATGAAATTTAAAACCTCTTCAAATCCACTCTGGAGAATAAAACACAAGCATGAGACTCAATCTCGGCTCTCTAGCATCTTATACTCTAGTTGGGAACATTCCCACTAGCTCTGCTCCTGGCTTGCATTTACTAAATAGTTACTGTCTAGTGGGTACCTGCTAAGTACTTGCATTTCTCATTTGATCTTCATAATAAGCCCAGGATATAACAGCTATTGATTTTCCCATTGAACAAAGAAGGAATCTGAGGCACAGAGAGGGGAAGTCATTATGTGAAGGTCACGGAGCTGAGATTTTCATTGTTTGATTCCATAGTTCATGCTCTTAACATATGAGTGATTCAACGAAATACAGGCATACCTCGGAGGTATTGCAGGTTCGGGTCCAGACCACTGTAATAAAGTGAGTATCACAATAAAGCAAGTCATAATCTTTTTGCTTAATGGAGGGTCTTGCCTTCAATTTGTAAAAAAAAACCAATAAAGTGAAATGAAATAAAACAAGGTATGCCTTTAATGTATCAGGTAGGGAAAAGGTATAGAAAGAATTGAAGAGTCAAAGAAGAAAGAACAAGAGAAGAGATAAGAAATGCAAGATGAATCTTGAAGAGAGGCTAGACATAGCTGGTTGGAGTAAAGAGGGGAGAGTAAGGTGAAGGTGGACAGTTACCAAGAGGAAAGCCAGTCCTGTGTGTGATGGCCCACACACAAGCCACTGTCTCTACATCCTCTGTCATCCACGTCCATGGAACTTGGGCTCTAAACACACCTGAAAAAATACCGCAGACAGGTTCATTTGTTGTTCATTCTCTCCAAAAGAGGAAGAGATGTGAATTTCTTGCCCTCAAAAGGAAGCTCAGGTACCCTTCACCATAAAATTTTGCCCAGAAATCTTCCTCAGAAGGTAGAAAAAAACAAAAGTTAAAATGTTGTTATGTGGGTAAACCCACTGTGGACAAATTCATGAAAAAAAACAGGAGATCACACGTTTCTAAGTTCTCTGAGTAAAGGAACTCCACGATGACATCTGTAAAGCAAACCAACATTTTCTACAATAGAAACGTGTCCTTAACTCATGTGCCTTGCAAAGCAGGATGTTTGTATATGAATGCTGCTGTTATTACTGCTATGGCGGCACCTGTCTATTCCAGGTCACTGTGCCCACGGTGTCGTCCTGCATGCTAACACATGTTGACCGCCCACTGTGGTCTGGGTGGATACTTCGGGGGGACACAAAAATGCCAGGACAGGCGAACAGAAAACCCACTCACACAGAACGAAGATCAAAGTTGGAAGACAGGGAAAGACTGGGTGTCATGGGCTGCTTATGGCAAAACCAAGCAAGGAGGTTCATTTGGCCTAAGATGATGATGTCTAGCCATCTGCCTGAGACATAAGTGGGTGGGCATCCCTCTGCCAGGAGGTGGGCCTTCCCATGTGGGGAGGCAGTAATGGCAGAGTAGATCAGAGAACCAGCTATGACTTCTCTGATATTGTGATATAATAACACATATATTTGGTCTTCATCCTCAGTTCCTGGCACAGAACAGTGTATTTCCTCAACTGAGGTCTGTGTACCCCTGGTGGTATATAACATTTTAGGTGCTATAGCAAATGAAATTTTAAAAAATTTCATACCCACAAGTTTACTTTAATAGGTATTTGAATGAAAAATAAGTAGCCCATGAAATCCAGGGTTTCATTGGTACTGCTGTAACAAGGCTAAATTTTTTAAGTGAGTCCATATACAGACAGACATGGGATAATAATAAAAGGCAGAAATCGGGTCAGTGGTATATTAATGTCTGATAGTGGTGATAATGGTATCTGATGAAAAAGGGGCACAGTCTTTAGGGTCACGTGGAACTGGCTTCAGTAGCCAGCTCTACTATTTCCAGCAGTTGGGACCGAGGGAAAGTTACTAGCTTCTCCAAGCCTTTATTTCCCTATCAGTAAGGTGGGAACAATAGCACTACCTCTAGCATGTTGTTGACATGAGAATTAAAGGTGATTGATAATGTACCAAAACCATCTCCATCACAGGGTCCCAGCAGTTGCCTGTCCATCTCTGCACCTCTAGCCCACCCCCACTCTCCCATCTGCAATACCCTCACGCATGTCCTTCCCCATCACCTCTACCTCATCCTCCTTAATCCAGATGAGACCCATGATCTCTCTGGGCACCATTTTGGGACTCAGGGATTCTCCTCGCAACTGGACTCCAGCAGGTGAATCCTTTCTGCCTTCTCAGTCATGTCGATAATAAGAGTTGGAGACTGCATAGGAATCCAAATGTGAAGACCCTCCAGGGACATGAGCAGAAATTAGGGATTTTTTCAATTACCATAGGCAAAGGGCTTCATGTTGTTCTAGTAACGCAAACTGCTTATTTGCCATTTCCCTCTTTGCAGTCCTACCCAGGCCCTGCCAGTGATTGATGGCCATAGGGGAGACAGTGCACACATCCAGCACTCGCAGTTTCAAGGGCCCTTGATCTCAGTCAGCAGTGAGCTGGCTCCTGGGCTTGGCATATGAGTCATGGAAGGTGGTCAGGGAGAAAGACACTTTACAGCTGGGACTTTTCCCTGTCTGCTAAGCAGAAGGATCCCAGATTAGTGACCCACATACCAAATACCAGCAAAAGGCTAGACCAAGGAGTCAAAGAATCTCACACCAGTCCAGCAGGAACTGAGGCCCAAGGAAAGACAGGACTAGCCCAGTCATCGCTGTCACTCCAAGTGACACACTGGGATTGGAACCCAAGTGCTCTGGAGTGTGTGACTTTTCCTCAGACTTTTACAGACATGGGACAGAGATAGACCCACTAAGACCGAAATAGCTAAGTACAGTTTCTCATGGCTTAGCATGAGCTCAGGGACAGATTTAAAAAAAGAATTCACTTGTGATCACACCAATGCAATATACCAGTGCTAAGTACTTTACATACATTATCTCATCTATATATATAAAAGGCTAATATGCAAAGTATCCCCTCGAGAGTGCAACTAGGAGACCAGGAGTTCCATTGCTCACTATCAACATGCGCTGACCACCAGGGGGCAGTGCGAAATGAAGGAAGGCCCCTGCCAGCAGCTGGAAGGCCCTGATTGGTCCTGATCTCCGGCCGGGCCTAGGGACCCTACCCATGCATGAATGTCGTGCACCAGGCCTCTAGTTTAATATAATCCTACTATTAGGTAGAAACTATTAGTATCCACATTTTATAGACAAAGCATGAGTCTCAAAATTGTTAAGAAACTTCCCTAAGATCAAAAAGCTAGTGAGTTCTGAGTCTGGGATTGAAACCCAGGTTGTTCTAATCACCACAGTTCTTTCCACCTTACCATCCAGCTTCTTGTTTTCCACTGTTGAAAGCTCCCTCTTCCCTAGACTATCCCAGTTGTCAATTTGTGGAACCTAAGTAGATATTTGTTTCATTATTCATTTAATGCCTGGTTGTTCCACTGGGCTGTGAGCTTTGTGGAGGCAGGGACAATAGAGTGAGAAAGACAAACATTCAACAGATGATTCCATCTCTCCCCTAACCATCACTCCAGAGTGACTCCTCCTCTCTGGTCTCCTCTTTGCATCAAGTTCTACCCAACAGAGTAGATGTCAGTCGGTGCCTGCCCACCCCTGCCTCCTCCTGATGCAACCTACCCTCAAAGGCCAGGCTCTGTACCATGTGACCTGCCCCCACGCTAGCCATATTTGATTGGACCAGGAACAGACACCTAACTCTAGAGTGGCCAATCCAGAGTGGTCTTTCTCTCATGACTTGCTTTTAAAGTGGACAAAATGAGCTGGGCCAGTCAGATTATCTCATGAATCTGAACTAAGAAACACAGAGGGAAGTTCTCAGTGGACAGTGACATTGAAAGAGGCAGTTTGTGATGGTAGGGGAGGCGATGAGGGTCCGCCTTGAGGTTGAAAGGGAAGATAAAGAAACTGTGCATGGCAGCAGAGGGAGGTGGTAGGCAGAAGAGAAGAGAATAGATGCTCCCAGAGAGGCAAGAGAGGATGTGACAACCAAGGCGAATGCACAGCAAGGACATGGAGTTGCCCTACTTCCTGACCTTCCTGAAGGTCATAGCCTGGTGCTTGAAATTCTGCACATGTGTCCTTTCTATTAACAAACAAAAATAAACCATTTTTTCTAAGAGAATTTAAGTGAAGCACTTTGCAACTTTAAAACAAAACAAACAAAAACAAAACATGACTTTTTGCCAGGCTGGTGTGGCTCAGTGTTTGAGCGTCAACCTATGAACCAAGAGGTTATAGTTCGATTCTCAGTCAGGGCACGTGCCCAAGTTGCAGGCTGGATCCCCAGTGTGGGGCATGCAAGAGGCAGCCAATCAACGATTTTCTGTCATCATTGATGTTTCTGTCTCTCTATCCCTCTACCTTCCTCTCTGAAATCAATAAAAAATATTTTTATTTTTTAAAACAAGCTTTCCTCCAATCCATCCTACAGACCCCTGATTTTGGTGTTAATGGAGGTGGTCACGGGTTTTAATTCATTGTGAAAGTAATTCTCAACTTCAGTGCCATTAGAATCACTGGAATGCATATTTAGAATGCAGCTCCCCAGAGATTCTAATGAGGTGGGTCTAGATCAGGTTGTTGCTGCAGGTAATTCTGAGGAAAATGCTCCAGGACAGAACTTTGGAAAAACCCTGCACTTCATTACTTTTTATTAATTATATTGTGAGGTTAATTAAC
This sequence comes from Myotis nattereri, assembly GCF_964212035.1. Classification (NCBI taxonomy): domain Eukaryota; kingdom Metazoa; phylum Chordata; class Mammalia; order Chiroptera; family Vespertilionidae; genus Myotis; species Myotis nattereri. Next base: position 29,210,424 of record NC_138084.1, read on the forward strand.
CATCAAACATGTTTTGCCCAGTTAAGGTCTGCATGGCTCCAGGGTGTACTAGTCAGTGTTTGCTGCATAACAATCAACCAAAAACCATCTTAAGGGCTTACAAAAATAAGCGTTTATTTCTCAGCCACAGGTCTGCATGTTTGCCAGGGCATCTCTGCTTCAGGTCTGTTTCATGTGTTTCTGAGGCCCAGGATGGAAAGGCAGAGCTGGCTGGCACATGTTCTTCTCACAGTTAAAATCAAAAGTTCCCACAAGAGCAAGTGGAAATAAGTTATGTTTCTTAAGGCCTTGGCTTGGCACACTGAACTTCCTTCCACCCACAACTTCACTGGTCACGCAGGTTACAGGCCATGTCCATGTCCAGGGGGCAGGAAAGCACCCTCCTTTCACAGGGGTGTGGGCAAGGAGGACACAACTACTTAGAATAATCTAAACCACACAAGGCACGAGCAGGCTAATGGGGGCCACTTTGATCAAGGGAGGGCACTGAGTTGGGCTGTACCAGATCAAACCACCCTGGCTGACACTCAAAGGACCAACCTTAAACAGCACCTCTTTGCAGAAATCTGTTTCTCTTGAATTCATCCCATTTTTCAGCAACAATCACCTGGAAAAGCAATACCATAAACCGAACCATATATATCTTCTTTTCTAGGTTAGGAGGGCCCAGGTGAGCCCAGGCATTTCTAATCAATGGCTACATCATTTGTCTCCATTTCAGAACATGCTAGGGGCTTCAATAGGACATGTCTCTCTCCCTGCCTCCTCATTACTTGCTCTCATAGTTCCTCTCATTGTGCTGCAACATGTAAGGGCATATTTTGCACTGATTTATTCAGTACATTCCCATTTTAGTACATCTGAGCCACTGTTCTCGTCTCTAATCTCACCTCTAAATGATCAGCATGCGCAGACATCAATGAAGTGACCTAACAGGTCACCCGTCACCATGGACCCATGAAACTCAAAGGAGAAAGGAATACCTCTGCCAGGGGCTGGGAGATAATAGATTCACAATAACAAAACCAGGTTCTCAAAGCTAAGAAAAATGCACACACATAAAGACACACACATGCAGAACAAATTCACCATGAAGCAGTCCTCCCAGATACCCTTCCTCCCCTTACAAAATCAAAGACAATTAAAGCCTCCTTTCTAAGATTCTGCTTCTCTACATCACCAAGAGTCTAGCTCAGAGTCAGAAGCCAGACCTAACTCGCCCTCTCACCCCCTCCCCATTCAGATCGTTCATCCTCATTCATTTAACAAAGATATACTGATCCATCTACTGTGTGCCAAACAATGTACTATGTGTTAGGAAAATAGATATAAACATGAAGCTGAATGGCTAGGGAAGAAGAGAGACTTTAGACAATTGGTTAAATGCAGGTTTATATAAGTGAGATGCCCAAGATGTAAGAATTGCAATTCTTTGTTCTAGTTTGTAGCTTTCGTGAAGATTTTCCCATGTCATTAAGGATTGTTGCTTATTGCATTTTTTAATCAGTGAAGAAGAGAGAAAAATTTGAACTAACTTAGAAGCACACATTCCAAGGGAGCCTCTCCTCTATAATCCACGTTTTCGGTGTGTGTTTGGGGGGTTAGGTTGGGGGGCCTAAAGGAACCTCACTCACTCACCTAAGAAGCTAACAAGAGCCCAAATTCTGAACATCAAGGCACCGTGTGCCCAATGCTCAGACTGATACCTCTGTGACAACTTTACAAGAGATGATGATTTACAGGTTGTAATCAAGATGTCGACTCCTGTCCATGAAATCCCACTGTGCCCCAGAGGTTCAAGGGAACGTGGATGTGGGAAACCGACAATGGAGTAACCTTGTCTGTACTAACTCAGAAATCCCAGTACACCCAAACATTCCTCAACCTCTCTCCCTAACACATAGTTATACAGCTCTGTTTCATTCCCCAAATGACCCCCAGTTCCCACATCAGGACCCACCATGATTTGGCTCCATCAACCCCCACCACATCCCCATCCCAATCCCAATCCTTGCCTCTGCTTCCTCCCGCCAAGTGAACTGGGAAAGCAGATACCAGGCTCCAGCTGCTCCCTCTCCTCAGAAGAGACTGCACTGTACCAATATCCACTCCTGCTCTGCCATCCACATCTCTTCCTAAGTCTCTTCCCAACCCCCACAGCCTCTCTTTATAATTATCCCAAAGCAAGGAAGATTAAAAATTAATGCCCTGAGGATGGGAGTCAGAGATGTCATTATTTTGATTCAAACCACAGGCATGGAAGAATCTGATCTAAGCTTGAGGACCAAAGTAACCTCCGGTGAGATTTGGAAACCAGATTAATTGGAATTTACCTGATATTTACTTTTCCTGGTGCTGGAGTTTTAGGGGATGCCACAAAGTATGATAAATGACATTCATAAAACATATTTAAGCAAAAATGCAACTCACTGGGCAGTGGTGTTTTGAAATCACACGAAAAGTTTAGCCTAATTCCTACATGCAATGGTCCCGCAAACTGTAATTTAATGTGGGAAATGATGAGGTCCAGGTAGTTCCTACAGAATGGCTACACAACAGAAGATTTGGTTATTTCCGTGAACTGTATCACTAAAGCAGAAAAGCTGACTTTCTTTTAGGAAGACGCAGTAACAAAAGTTTAAACTACAAAGAATTTTACATGACCCTCAGTTAATCAGAAACAAATTCAAACTAGCAGTAGTCACCCATCCCTCCTGCCCCCCACTTTATTCCCCAGAGATGCCACCTAGAGGATTTTGCCAAATGAGGAAAGGAAAACATATGATAAACATTATAATAGATATCACTTAATACTTAATTCTGTGCTAAGTACTGTGTTAAATACTTCAAGTGCATTTTATCTCATAATCCTCACCGAAGGCTTCATTATTATCATCATTTTCAAGATGAAGAAGCAGAAGCCAGGAAGGAAAAATAAATGAAAATCCCAAAGTTGTGCTATTAACAAACACCAACAACCTAGGTGACACTGCCACTCTCTTCCCTCCAGTTAAAGACCATTCTTTAGATAGTTTAAGAAAGGACAAGATGGTACTGTTTCACCATCAGGAAAAAAAAATGAAGTCTAAATGGATCAGGTAAGTAAAGGGACTTTAACAGATATGCCAACCCCAATACCTACAAAGGATGCCATCTGGGAAGTTGGCACTGCCTCCCACTTTTTGTTATATCTCAGCCCTCCCTCTGCTGAGGACTCTGTAATTTGTTTCCTAAAAGCCAATTGAGGATCGAGCAGGAAGGCCAAAATAAATTCATTTTACTTATGTTCAGAGCTACCCTCATGCAATTTATATGAATCTTTCACCTATAAAGTGTCTGGATTATTGTTTACCTTCTAGCAACATTAAGACCAAAAATAACCTAACTTTTCCAGCATCATTAAAATCTGATCCAAAAATGCCTTCTTCTTGCCCATTGAAAATTAAGCTAAAATAACAAAATATCAGCATTCATTTCTGTTGACTGAGGAATACAGGCTTATTCCCTGAAGGGTGACCTTATTCTGAAGGAGAAAAAGATGAGATCTTCACCCATGCTGTGTGACCTTGGGCAGGTCACATGCCTGTCCTTGACTAGCTTACCTCATTCACCAAGTGGAGAGAATGCCAACTACTCTGTTATGACAGGTACAGGAGATCACAGTGCATCCAGGCTGCATCAGACAGTCATGATCTAAAGTGCCACTGGGCTATTAGATACCATTCTACCAGACATGGGGGCGGGGGAGAGGCTCTGAACCTTGGAGACACCTGGGATTCAAGCCACACAGGACATGAGTCAACCATTGCTGGCCAAATTCTGCTCCTCCAATTCTATTCCCTTGTATCTGTGCTCATTTTCCCTTCTCTTTGTCTTAGCCCCAGAGTAGAAGCTTATCACCAAAAGCCATGTCACTTCTGTGGCCTCCTAACTAGGATCTCTGGTTGCAGGCCCTCTCACCTACACTACTACCCTCACCCCTCCCTATCTACCTTAGTTTATTCTAAAATCTAATAGCACCACTTTCAGGTCATTCCCTAACTCTTAAGACTAATGTTTTCACAATGCCTGCAGGATAAAATCCCAACTGTTCACATGTCTCTCCATTCTCTTTCCTCATCCTTTTCACTCTTACATTTGCTCCCTCAACAAATATTACAAATCATCTACCAGGTGCCAGGCAGTATTCTGGAAGCTGGAGAACAGACCTTGTGTCTGCCCTCTAGGGGCTTACAGTCTGGGTCACTGCAAGCAACATACCTTAAGCCAACTCACTGTCACTGAACACCGGTATATTAGTCTGCTAGGGTTGCCACAACAAAATACCTCGGACTGAGGGGCTTAAACAATAGGAATTTGTTTTTGCACAGTTCTGGAGGCTTAAAGTCCAAGATCAAGCTGTCAGCAGGTTCAGTTTCTCCTAAGGTCTTTCTCCTTGGCTTGCAGATGGTCACTGTGTCCTCACATGACCCTTCCTCTGTGCACAGAGCCCCACTCCCTACCCCACCCCCCTGTCTCTTCCTCTTCTTACAAGGACACCAGTCATATGAAATGAGGACCCCATCCTTATGACCTCACTTAACCTTAATTACCTCCTTAAAGGCCCTATCTCCAAACACAGTCGCATTGGGGGTTAGGGCTTCAACATATGAATTTGGGGTCGGGGAACACAATTCAGTCCATGCTGTGAGCTGATTATTTTGTCTCCCCATCACCATCCCCAGTGTGCTTCTCACTCAGACTCTTACAGGCAGAGCTCAAGTTCCTCCTCCTTCAGGGAAGCACTGCCCCCTCCCCGCCCCCTACCTCTCCAAGTCAGATAGACACTTACCCAATGTCATTGACACTGCTGGCTGAATTGACTGACTTCTCCAAGACCCTGGAAGTCTCAAGAGATTGGGGACAGTATCTCAACTCACTATTACAGCCGTCGTGCCTCATACTGTGGCTGGCTGGCATAAAGTAGGTACTCAATACATAAATGTGGGATGAATGAATGAATAAATGAATGATAAATGAATGAATGATGGGCTGACCTGGTACTGTATCACACTCTCTGCATTTAAATGAAGGCAGGGCATTGGTCTTGTCCCTTTGTTATCCTCTCTCCCCTGATACCTGAGTGGGGCCTCCAGACCTAATGAATTGAGTTGCTTCTGGCTACAGTGTCTTTCCATCCTTCTTCAGTGACATGTGAAATGTGCTGTGGTAGATCCTCAGTGTCCATCCCCTGAGCGTTTAGTTAACACCCCCTCCATTCATACAGGGAAGACAGGCGGGCCATCCAGGCAGGGAGCTGTCAGGAGAAAGATCAACATGTAACTGCTGCCATCTCTGGCTCCAAAGGGGCAGCGGCAGCAGAAGGCCAGGCTGAAGAGTAAGAGGTTCAGCTCATCCGAAAAGACATCAGGGAGCTGGAGCCAGAGCTGAAGCTACATCCTCACCTATGTGAGTATCCACCCACCCAAAGCCCCTCATGGTCAGCACCTCAGAGCTCGGACTGCTAGGGCAGAGGACAATTACTCTAAAGCAACTCAGCCTCACCACAGCCTGTGACCAACCTTAGGAAGGGTGGTAGCTTGTAGCTCTGATGTGATGAATGACATAGACATAGTTTCTGGATGAACAAACACCTGATGTCACCTAGGCCAGTCCCACTATGGAGTGTGAGCGTGTGTGTGTGTGTGTGTGTGTGTGTGTGTGTGTGTGTACATGCATGTGCACTCCTGCAAAGAAGTTGCAGAAACTATTTTTAAAGTAAAATCCAGTTTTAAAAATGTAGAGATATAATCCTAATGGCGAGGTGAAATTACAGTGCTGGAGTCTTGCAGATAAAATAAGTTGTGGAACCTTGGAGAAGTCCCTTCACGACAGCTTTTGCATCTGTAAAATGGGTTACTATCTGCATCAAGGTTCTTGGGGGAGATCAAAATGAGCTCAAATGAAAGGAGAGCCTATTACACCCCCTGGCACATAGCAGTTGTTCAATATACCAGTCACTCCCCTTACCCTTAGCCTATTTCTTAGTCCTTTCTGAGGAATTCACTAAATCTAGTCATGTGCGCTTGGGAAAATTACCTTAAAATACGTGTCTTGTTTTCCTTCTTTGTCTGAAGAGAAATGACCACTGCTCTGCCTCCACTAGTGCAAACCAGCTGAGAGCACCTCTGCTGTGAGAAGCACTCTAAGCTGTCATTACTTCGAGGTGCTATGTGCAAAGGGCTGCAGGTCCCCATGCGCTGCAGCATGGCAACATCTTAGATGCATCCCTCTCCATCAGTCTAGGGACTATCTAGTCACTGACATAAATTCTCCTGCTTCTTCCTTCAAAACATTGCTTCAGTGAACTCTTTTCCTATTCCACTCACCAGACCCCAGTTAGCCTCCCCTAACCACATGTACGAATCACTGCAGAGAGCTCTTAACCATCTCCTTGAATCTTATTTCTCCCTCTTCTTTCTATAAGAATGGACAGCATATTAAACCGGTCCTTTTGGAGAGTCAGACTCACTACAGGGAGGGTCAGCCCACTACAGGACTACAGGGAAATAGGAATCTCAAAGCAACAAGTAACATTTACTCATTCAACCAGTATTTATTGGTGCCTAACTGTGTGCCAGGGGATGAAGAGATGGACAAGACCAGTTCCTTCTTCAGTGAGCCAACGACCTGGTTCAGGGCTGTAACATGTGGGAAAACATCTGGCCACAAGGAGAATGTGGTGAACTGCTACCCTGGCTGCACTTGAACAAGGTATCTATTGAACATGAGGAGGATCCATTCTTCATAGAAGATGGATGAGCGATCTGGGCAGGAGGGCCTCCCGGGTGGACACAATGCATAAGCTAAGACTCAGATGTGGGGTGGGAATGTGAGGGTTGTTAAGGAACAGCGATCAGAGTTTGGCAGGAAAAGATTTGGGTAAGACAGAATGGGAGACTGTAGCAGTCAGAGCAATTCCCATTTATTGATGACTTACTGTGTGCCAGCAGGCACAGCACTAAGCACCTCACAACGTCTGACTCAGTGCCACCGGGGAAAGAGCTTAGGGTGATTGCAGGACTCTTTTGGGTTTGATGCTGAGGTCGACAAGACCCCAATGAAATCTGAGATCTCACCCAGTATATCCTAGAAGTTGGGCAGAGTATAAAGCGCCAGGGGCTGGGGAGGGTGTCTTCTGAGGAGGCTGTGGGAAATCACTGAAAAGAATGCTAACAGCTGGACTCTGGGAAGAGTAACTGGCCAGGAGTGGAGGATGGACTGAAGGAATAAGGTTATGCTGCCAGCCAGGCAAGAATTCCTGGACCTGAAACTAAGGTGGCAACAGTGAGACTAGAAAGAAGAGACAGCTGCTGGATACTCTGTGACATAGGAGCGATATGCGGGTGACCAGACAGAAAGGTTGTGAGCCTGAGTGGGGAGGGAGGATGGTCAAATGATTCAGAGCTGTAAGCACTGTGACAGGGAAGCTGGGAATATCCTTAATAAAGTGAAGCAGAGAGGCTGATGGGGCAAGAATAATACACTCCCCTTTGACGGGCAGGATTTGGCCATCCAGAGCAGTTCAGCCACCACTGGAAACTTTAACTACCCAAGCCCAAGTTCACCCTCTCCAAAGTCATTTAAAAAAAAAAAAAACTGTCTCTGAGAGGCTTTCATGCTGAGAAGTTGACAGCCAGGAGAATATTCAAACTAAACCGTTTTTGTCACCACTCAGTTGTCAAGTATCTAAAAACCCCTGAACAATTCCTATTTCTCAGAGTTCATCCTCTGTGGGAAAGCTCTGTCTGTGAAGGACAAACTTCTAAGGAGGAGGAGAAAAAAATCAATCAAAAGTCAGTCCGCTGACTGATCAATAGGTGTCTGCCAGGGAAATTCTGCTTCTCCCATCTGCGCTAGTGAAGTGGTTCTCACAGCCCGGAACAATACTCACCTCGCTGAATTTCTCTCCGGGGCAATTGGCAGCCCCGTGCCTCTCTGGGTTGTTCCTGACTTCAGCACAGAATTTGAATTTGACAAGTGCTAGGGATGCATCGGAAGTTACTGTGCATAAGTGGTACCAAGATAAGTCACCACAGGGGAAGTTTTGAATGGCACCCGGACCTCCTGGGGGTTGAGGGTGACACATTTGCATCTTAAGTCAGCCATCTGAGGTGCCATGGCCAACTGCTTCTCATCACTGAGGTCTCCCCTCACAAGACTCTTCCTCAGGGAGGCATCGCCCCCCCCCCCCAACCCCCACCCACGCAGCTAAAATGAACCCTCTTGGGGGCAAGAAATGATCTATATCTTAATCTGTGTGGTGGCTGCACAGGTGTCTAGGAGGTATAAAAATCCATTAAGCTGTAAATTTCAGACACATGTACTTTACTGGATGTACTCAATTAAAAAGGAAATTTAAAATAATCACACATATGAAATGCACCCCTCCCTGGCCCCGTACACCACTATGCCTTATTTCTTTAGAGCATAGACCACTGTCGGGAAACAGATGCTCTAGTCACTTGCCTGTCCTTTACTGTTCAGAGAAGCACTCTCCAACACATAGCCACACGTCACATGTGTCAGCGTAAGTTTAAATTAATTACAACAAAATAAGACACACGGGCCACCTTTCAGGTGCTCTGTGGCTAGAGGTGTCCAGCAGCTGCTGATGTGCACAGTATACAAACAGGACATCACCATCATTGAAGAAGGCTGTATGCACAGCACTGGTCCAAGTCATAAGCCTTGGGGGAGAAGAAACCTTGTCTGGCCGGTTGATAGGTAGCTCCAAGAATGGCGCTTGGCATGCCAAGGCTCTTCCTAAATACTTGTTGAATAGATGAATAAAGGAATGCTTAATACCAAAAGAAATTACAGAGCAAAAACACCCTGGAAATACCCTCCTAAGTATATCTCTACAGGGATCAGTGAAATACTTTTGGCACATTCTACAGTGGAACTCTAACCAGTCATTAAAAGCCGTGAGGTAGATGTCTATGTAATGACTTACACAGATAGCCACACTACATTAAGTGAAAAACAAGATTCTTAAAAATGTATACAATGTGATTCCATTGTATTAAGAAACAGAAACCCGAAATAGTCAGGAATGCTATGTACCAAACTGTTAATAGCCGTCACTCACTGCTGGATAGAATTAGAAGAATTTACACTCTGTATTCCTCTGTAATGCCTGAATGCACAATGAGTATGTATTACCTGAGTATTTTTAAAAAACTTAAAATCACATGCAGCCCTCTAAAGAACAAAAGGAAAGAAAGAAATCCACATTGCACACTGTCCCAAGACTATATAAGACACTTCTTGAATAATTACCAATTGCCAAATAATTACCAACTGCCAAATGCCTTACCAACTTCATTTCATTTCATTGTAACAGTATTCTTGTAATTAAGTACTACTGTCCTCTGATGAACATGCAGAATCTAAAGATCAGAGAGGTGAAGTAGCTTCCCCCGGGTTGCACAGCTAGCACTCAGCACAACTGCCATTGGAACCAGCTCTCTGGTTCTATAGCCCATGGCACACTGCACGGCAGAAAGCACAGCAAATACCCACAAAGGGTCAGATCCCGAGGAGCCCTGAGCTAGCCTCTCCCTCTACATAAAATCCCAAAGAAGGGCCGAGCCACAACAAGAGGCAGGACACCTACCAAACCCTAGAGACAGTGGCACTTCCTGCTCAGGACACTAGGAAATACGGCAAAACTGAAGCTGGCCACTCTCTCTCTGCTTTGTCTCCCCAGCTTATCCCAGAATTGTCCTTCATTTGACCAATCATTGTCCAAATTTGTTACTCAATTTTCCTTGAGTAACAAATGAAACACACACACACACACACACACACACACAGCAGTGCCACAAAGACCTGGTGCCCGCGAAGGCTCGGTAACTTAAGCATGCTGGTGGAGGCTTCCAGCTCCCCGGCAGATGCCTCAATTGTGCCTTTGTTGGCTTTTCAGCCAATCCCTGCTGAAGAGGAGTTTTCAACCCCGCCCCCCCTCCCGCGCGCCACCCCCCCCCCCCCCCCCCCCCAGGTATCTGAGCCAAAACACTGTAGAGTCCCTTTCAGCTCCCTGGACAAGACATTCCAGGCTGCATGCCGGGAGGCTTGTTTCGCTTCACACTTGACGCAAATGGGGGGGATGTTTACCCACAACACACACACATGCATACACCAACAGAAGCTGCTGACGCCAACAGAAGCTGCTACAGTGGTGGTATTTCTAGAATCCCAGACACTGTGCTCGAGCCATATGTAACTTGATTACAATGCCTATCAGGGAAAACAATCTAATTCCTCCTAAGCAAAGTTTCAACTGCTGCCCGGAAAATTCAGTAGGAGATGAAATGTAATACTCTATTAAACCTTATTTTGCCAGCACAAGTGAGAGCTCACTCAAGCATGGAGAGTCATTAAAATGGATCTTACATATATCATTATAAATTTAATAATCACCATGACGGCTAGAGTTCAAGTTAAAATGAATGTCAGCTGAGCATGACCAATTGATGTTACCCCAGCTGCCGCAGAGCCTCACTTGGGGTTATATTCTACTTCCAGAGGCTCCATGGTACATGTGGACCCAACACAGCCAGAGCCAAGAACAGATGGGTAATGCAGACATCGACACCTAGCCAAGGAGAGGCCGTCATAATTGCATATTATCTTGATATACCAGCCCAATTAAAATTTTCTACAGTGTCAGAGGTCCCAAATGTCCCTCCACTAAGTGTCTGCATACCAAATTTGGCTAACATTGAGTAAAATGCAGTCCATCCCAGGTTCTGTTCACAACAATTACCGATTTTCCTCCTCTCTCTCAGAAAGCTGCTGTAGGAACAGGAGCAAACAGGTCTAGCAGGTTATGCACTGAATAAATCAAACACCACAGAACAAATTTCACTTATGTAGGTGCCGACGATAACGGAAATTCCTCCTGCAATGTGGTGAAAGGGGTTTCAGGAGTGGAAAATTTGTTTTAGGAATGGAGTCAGTATCCGTGCTTTTAAAATCTAGTTTGTTTCCATTATTTTAACCTTTGAAAGTCAGCTCAAAACCTCATGCAAATCCTTCTCTCTCTCTCTCTCTCTCTCTCTCTCTCTCTCTCTCTCTCTCTCATACACACACACACACACACACACACACACACACACACACACAGAGCTATCTAAAATTGTTAGGAGTTTTAAGGCTAGTTTTCACTTCCGTATGCATTTCACACCAGCAAGAAATGATCTTTGAGGCTTGTGAGGAAAGCAGATACTCCACCCCACCTTGAAAGAACATCACAAGTTTTTCAATCATCCACAACATTTCAAAGGAAGTATCAAAATGTATGTTTACATGAACACAGACTCTGGCCCTGCTGGAGCAGTGTTTAACCCTTGTCACACACACACACACACACACACACACACACACACACTGTACCCCCTCCTAGCAATTCCCCTGGAGTGAGGAGACACAGCTTCACCTTTCTTCCCAGACAACCAGCCACTCTGTGCTACTCCCAAATGTGTCTGGCTTTTCAAGACAAGTTGAACTTTAGCTGGTAGACACAGGCCCTGGGTGACTATGGCTTTCAAACCAATGACAGCAAATGACCTACACTCAACAGACCTTTTTAAGAGGCTGTGACATCCTCACAGATGGGGCCAAAAAGTAGGATATGCTTTCGATCTGCGAACACAAGAGCCAGCAGGCCACATGGAGAATAACTCAAACAAAACCACCACAGTCAGGAGCACCATGTCCAAAAGGTGCTAAGAGTGTGTGAATCCCAAAGGGGTTTCAGTACAAACGAGCTCATATCTGACTTAGAGAACACCAACTCTCTTCGTTAACTCTCTGAACCATAGCTTATAAATTATGGCCTTTCTGGCTCCCGAGATCAAATGTTTTTCTTCTTTCTTTCTCTCTCCCCTTGCCCACCAACGAGTCAAGGCGTCAAGCCCAGCACTAGGACCTGGCAAGTCATGAGCCACCACTCTGCCTGCCTCACCAGAGAAAGACACACAAGCACAATCAACCACAGCAGCATTGTGACAACCACCTGGGCTCTCTGACTCATGCTGAGCAATTCCAGCGCCACAAGCCAATCGACAAAAAAAAAAAAAAAAAAAGTTCTGCCACTTACCCTCTTTTGATCTTCCAGGCCATGTGTCACCGGCTTTCTCTTCTGCTGTTGGCTGGACTCAGAAACCGATTCCATTTCCCAGTAACGAAACGCCCTCTCTCCTTTTCAGCGATGCTTCCAAATCCACAAAGGAAGAAAATGACCCAGGCAAAGGCGAGGCATGCACGCCTCCAGACACGGCTCCCGCCACCCGAGGAGATCCACGCCACCTCTTCAAAGGTCTTCCCCACTTCTTATGATCCACGCGGGAGCCTCACTCGCCATCGCTGCCTTAGCACTGAGGGCGGCTGCTGCGGGCATCCTGAGAGCCGGGACTTGGGGTTTTACTTCAGTTCCACGATGGGCTTCCTGAGAGCCCAGAGGACAGATTTGGGCAAAGACGAGTCCATATCCCTGGGCACAAGCCACATCCCTGCCCCAGAAAGTCTCTCCCTCACTGTCTCCTTGGCACCGATAATTTATATGTCAATAACAATGTAAATGGGCATTTAATCCACCGAGCTGATAGCATCCACATCCCTCTCCGGCAGCCTCTGACTCCCATAAATCACCGCAAACCCTGCTCGCAAAGCCGCCCCTCGCAGCTCCTGCCAGCGTTCATCACAGAGGCTGCTCCCCTCCTGGGCTGTCAAGTTCCTCCATGGAGTGAGACCGGTACCTGAGGAAAAAATGTGCAACAGTCAGATGTGTCTCTTGCAGAAAAGTACAGGTTGGAGCGGCTTTGGACACCATCTGGATCCCAAACCAGGCAGCAGCCAGCGATTTTCCTCCGAGCCTTTCAGTACGCCGAGTGCATCCATGGGCAAGCAGCCGGGGGCGCCTCATGGGCTCCCCACTTCTCCTGGCCAGAGACACACCGAGGACCTGGTTCTTGAATAAGCGCACTGGCACCGGAATTGCGTTAACTTTTCACCCTATGTGGAGTGTGTAATCATCATCATCATCATCCCAGGAATAAGGCGCCCAGATATGAGACAGGGAAGCAATGGTCTGGGAAGCAAAAAGGCATCGACATTCCCTCCCGCCACGCCCCCGATTAGAGCTGCGGAGGCAGAGGGTGGCAGGTGAGGCACCAGCGTCCACTGGGAAGGTGAAAAAAGGAGCAGCCTGGCTCGTCCAAGGGCGGAAGGCCACTGTGCGACGGAGGAGCTGCACCTCCTGACTGACGTCACAGAGCTTGCGGGGGTGGGGGGGGGGTGGGGACGCGGAGGGAGGAGATAGGAGGGAACTCTGCACCAAGGAAAACATTTTGCAAAGGGTGCACCTTCCACGAACAGTCTGAGAGGTGAGGACATATTGCAGAATCCCCATGAAGAGGCACCAATAAATAATTATCAATGCCTCTTCCCATAGAACCAGGAAAGAAAGGGGAGTGGGGCATGGGGGGGGGGGAGCTCTTTTCTAAAAGACACTAGTCTCTTGCCAGCATTTCTAATCAACACACTAGCTGTTCTGTGATTCAGGCCACGCCAGCCGCCAGGAGAGCTGTGTCCAGATCCGGCCGCAGCGGGCACTAGACAGAAGCCCTCAGACCCTCCCTTGCAGCTGTCCTGACCAGTGGCCGCTTTGGAAGGAGGCCGAAGCCATCCGCTATCACAAAAGGCTTCTGCGCGGCTGATGCCAAAGCAGGTTAAAAGGCGGGTGAGAGACTCGGCCACAAAGGGCTTATGAGGAGGGGAGGAGAACAGTTTCTCTTGGGAGAGAAGCTGCAGCAAGCTCGGGGCTTGTCCTGCACTGCATGAAACACTCGGCCAGGGCAGATTTTTACAAGGGAATTCCCAAGTCATAAATGTTCTGAATTTGGCCAGAATCGATGAGAACAGAATGTGCAGAAGAAGGAAACCTCATACACCCAATGGGGCTGACACTAGAGGCAGCATGAGAGAAGCCCTAGAAATAGATAAGCATCCCGAGATATAGGCGCCCTCTAGTTACCCACCACCACAGCCCCTTCAGGGGACCCCTGGCAAAGGTGAGGCTTCAGATCCATTCTTTATAGTTCCAGATCATGATGCCCATAAACTGGCAAACCGGTTCCAAGTATCACCCTTTCCTGTGCCTAAACTGAGACCTCAAACTGGAGGACCCAGGTCTAGATTTTAAGTTCAACTCTGCAACTTAACTCATCGTGTGACCTTGAGCCAGAAGTTAACCTCTCTGAGCCTCCATGTTCTCGTCTATGAAGTGGGGTTAATGACAGCACATAACAGTGGAAAGATCAAGATCACCAACTGACACAGAGTAAGTGAGCGAAAGGTAACTACAAGCTTGTATTGAATGCTTGCTGTATTCATTCATTCAACAAATCTCTACGAAGGGTCTGCTGGGTGCCAGCTATGTTGTTTCAATTAGGGATTCTTAGGCCTGTGTTAGAGGTGAGTCAACTGGACATAAGGAAGGTCCAGTAACTTGTCTAAAGTCACCCAGGTAGGAAGTTGTAGGGCTGGAATTGGAACCCAAGTCTGACTTCACAGCCCTTGCTCATATCCATGCCTCTCTGGCAAGGTCACAGTTATTTGGCTTTTCACAAGCAGCCTGAGTCCGGAGTCCATACTTTTTACAGCTCCTGGCTCTCCTCACAAATAATAATAAAAGAGGAGGGAGATGAGTTCCAAAAGGGTCTCCTCCTTAGAAGGGCCTTCCCCAGAGGAGCTGCTTTATTCGTAGCTCTGGGCTCCCTCCATGTCTGTGAACTGCTCTGCACTCTGCACCAGGCCCCTAGCTCTCTCCCGGGTGAGACCCTGTCACATCCCATCACGCCAGCCGGTGCACACGCCCCAAGTGCACATGGGGACAGACGTCCTCGCCACAGAAATGCCTCCCCATCAGCAGGGAGTGGGAGGATGTTCAACACCTCCTGCGAGCCTTTTGGTGTTTTTTACTCCACCAGTTCTGGGGCTGTCGCTGTCCCGGTGCTGGAGCCAGGGTGAGGAGGGGTTACCTGAGAGTGGGGAGAAGCAGGGATGCGGCTGTCTGCTGCTGCCATAGCCAATCTGTTTCCTGGCTGGGGAGGGCAGACTTAATGCAAGAAGTCCTGATGCAAAAGCTCAGATTTCTCGCTGCCCAGAGAAATCTCAGGAAATGTAAACACTTGAATAAAAAAGAGCAAAAAGGCAGGGCTAAAAGAACATTTACCCCGATTGTTGAGAAGCCCATGTGTGTGCTGAACTTATCCCTAAATGTAGCCACATACCAGCAGCTGCTCTCTGTACCAGGGGTCAGCAAGGAACAGTGCAAGGGAAAGGGGAGAAAGGAGAAGACTGGGCCAGGTTGCTCCCTAAGATGGGTTGGGGAGTATGTGGGGCAAGACCTGCTTCTCCTTGAAGTCCACAAAACAAGTCCAGCCGTACTGAAGACCTTCTGAACACACTGCCAGGGCTTCCTCCTTCCTGGTCCAAACACACCCTACAGAAGGCTTCCACTTCCCACTCCACCTCTGCCAAATCTTTCCTGCCTTTGGGCAATGACCGGTGGGAGGGGGGTTACAAGAATGGTTTGGAGGTACAGCCCAGGATGTGGGGGTCCAGGAAAGGGTCTAGTCTCAGATGTAGAGGCGCCTTCTGAGAGTGCCACTGAGTCCCGCCCTGCCATAAAACTCCGCTCCCTGGCAAATGCCAAGTTGGGATCCTAGGTACCAGACAAGCTATAGGCCAGACCTTCCCAGGTACAATGTACTCCTTCCTTCTGCCCAGGTGCTAGATTCGTGAGCCCATTTTATATGTTTTACAAAATAACCTTTTTAAATTCTTCAAAGTTTTCCAAATTGGGCAAAGCCCCTCTGGCCTTCTCACTTCTCTACCTTCTCTCTAGCTTCTCCTGCACCCCTCACGCAGCCTTCCTCCCCCAGGACACTCTGAGATTGGGGAAATGGTTTTAAACCTGGAAGAAAGGCTGGGGGTGGGGTGAGAAAGGGAAGCCTGAACTGTTTCATCTTATAACAGGAGTTAAGCTTCTGAAATCAGGATGCTTCCGTCTTTCCAATGGTCTCATTAACATTCATCACTAATGTAGCATTTTTAATTAGTCTTCATTGCCCATAGGGGAAAGGGAGGAGCTTCTTGGAAACCTAGCCTTTCATTAATCAATCAATAAGTTACATAATACCTAAGAAAGACAGCCAAGAAGGCATGGTCGTTTCTGGGCTGGGTTTTTAGTTTGGGGTTTTTGCTCCAGAAGGGAGCCCGCCGGCCACTTCTGTGAGGGCTCCACGCGCGCCAAGAGCTGACCCACCCGTCAACCCTGGCGCCTTTATTTGCTCACAGCGACGGGTGAGCGAGCTGAGTGTGCACCCGCCTCTTCCCTGAAGAAAAGAAAGGATCGCACACAAAAATAAGTCGCTAGGGCCCCAGCTGGGTGGCGCGGGCTGCAGCCGCAGGGTCCCTTTGCCGGCAAGAAAGGAGTGGGCTCAGCGGAGGGCACACCCCGGAGGCGCTGTGACTCCTGGCGCTCTGGCGCCCCCTCCCCGCCCACAGCCCTCGCCCCTCAGCTGGAGGCTACCCGGAGCCTGGGAGAAGGAAAGCCTGGGAAACAGGGGGTCCGGGTTAGTTACCCCGACTCAGGTCCACACACACACACACACACACACACAGTGAAGAGACTAAACACAGACTGACACAGGCATAGTAGACACTTAGAGATCTGACATATACACACTCAGACTTATATGCAAGCGCGTGCTCACCCGGACACGCACGCACACACACACCTACAGAAGCTCAGATCACACACGAGGAGGCACATCCACCCCGAGAGGGACACGTACAGACAGGTACCAGACCGGCATTCAGAGACAGAGCGGAGTAGAAAACAGAAGCACCGACAAAACACACACACATACTCACAGATGCACAGACAAGCACACAGGAAGGAGACACACACACACACATCAAAAATACATAGAGATGCAAACAGAAGGATCCACAAACAGCAATACTCAGACACAAGTACCCGGAGAGGGCGTTCACAGACACCCACGCCAACAGCAAACACAGAGGGACCCAGACGTGAGGATACACCCAGAGAAGGAATCACGCAGCGGGGGGACGCACACACACAAACAGAAGACACCCAGAAACACAACAACACGCACCAGGAGATACCCCCAGCCTTAGGCACGCACCACCAGAGGGACACACACCACTCTAGATGGGGGCGTGTGCAGTGTCGCCAGAGGACAGGAAAGTGCGCCCCTGAGCGCGCAGAACGCGCAGGGAGCACCTTGCTGCCTGCCCCAGCCTGCATCGGCTGGGGCGCACTTTCTCAGAGCATCTCTGAACAAGGGCCCGCCAGCCCTGGGTGTGCGTGGGTCGCTGTGCCTCTGTCTGCGGGGGTCTCTGCTTCCACCCGCAGCGAAGGAGGCCACAGCTCTCCACCGGGATCCCAAAGTGGAGGTCTGGCCTCTGCGCCCCTTGTGCTGTGCGGGGCGCCAGCCCTCTTCCCGCCAGCAACCCCCGCCCTTCCCAGCCCCAGGAGCCCGGCACAGAGCATCTCCAAGTCCTCCCTGCTCGTCCTGTTAGGAAGCAAACTTTCCCCTCGCCGGTCCCAGCACCGGGCAGCATGGCCCGACCCGGCCCCCGGAAGACGGGTGCTGGGGGCTCCTACCTGCGCCCACGCGCTTTGCAGAGCCACCGTCTCCAGCCAGTCTCTACAATCGGCCCGCGCTCCTCAGCCCGGCCACCGAGGCAGCCGCTCCTTGCCCTCCCGTTACCCGGGAAACCGCCTCCTCCTCCCTCCCGCCAACCAACCAGCACCGTTCACATGGCACGTCTCAGCCAATGGGCGACCTCACCATTCCGGTCCCCTTCCAGGGTCCCGAGCCCTCTCCAGGGCTCGGGGATCTGAGAGGGGAGCAGGGGTCTCTACAGAGCTGCTGCTACTCAAAAGTGCCCCCTGGGGACAGGGAGGGGGGCAAAGAAAGTCATCGGGTCCCTCCTGTTGGCGTTCTTCTGAGTGACAGACATACCTGACACTTTAAGGAAAACCCACATCACTGGAGAACACGTCAAGGGGGCACAATTCAGGACACCACTAAATCCAAAAGCCCTGTGGCCATGTTCCCACCCGGGAGCTGTCCAGCCCGTGAACACCTCTGGATGGGGCCCTGCCATCTCCCGGGGCAGGGCTTAGTGTCTTCCTCTTGCAGAGCTCCGACTGGAGCGAGTTTTTTCCAACACGGAACTGAACCTGCCTCCGGGCCAAGACCCATTTCTGCCCTCTCAGACTCCCACAGCAAGGCTCCCAGGGCCACCTAACAGTCAGACCTTCAGAAACTAGAATGCAGCCCATCCTGTTGCTCAGGTGAGCTTTCTGCAGCAAGTTCTTCATTCGTCTTCTGTCTTCCCCAGAGCCATTTTGAAATCAGAGAAGCTTGTACTTACCATGTCCCTCTACCCGTCTTTCACGCAGCAGTCCAGTATCTAGGTGCCCAGGAGGGAGGAATTTTAGGACCCCAGCACTGTTTTCAAATAAGACCTAAACTGGTGAAAACAAAAATTCTCTCATCTCCTAAGTTGAGGTCAGGTCCCAAAACATGGAGTAAAGATGAGACTGACATGTCCAGAGAGGCGCCAGCATGGACACTTCTGTCTCTGGAAACCTCTTATTTCCCTCCTACTTCACCCTCCAATCAAAACTTGCTCTATCAGGTAGGGCATCCAAGGTGGGAAGTCCTATTGATCCTGGCAGGAGGGTGGCCTGGCCTACAGATGCCTCCAGGCGGCAGGGTGTGTCCACAGCCACAGACAGGTCTTACCTGGTAGGATAACTCCTGGGGACTGTGGACCCAGCCAGTTCATTAGAACAGGAGCTCAGGGCACAGGCCAAAGCAGGAGGCCAATCCTGCTGCTGGGCCCCTGGTTGCGGGGCAGGAGATCTAGGCTTAGGAAGTGGGTACACTCACCTGCCATTAGAGCGGGAGGGATTCATGAGATCCAAACACAGTACCCAGCCAGATCTGTGCCACTTCCAATCACCACCACCCGGTCTGGTGGTAGGAAGGCGGCAGAGCCTCCTGTTATTAAGAACAGAGGGCCCAGCTGCAAGATGGCTGCAGAAAGGGAATAGAAGCTGGGGGCAGAAGGGCACCCAAACACTTACATGTATCTCACACCCCTGAGTGCTGCCCCAGAGGGTCCACTGAGACTGGTCACAAGACAGAACCAGGTCACTTTCTTAGCCAATTCCTGCAAGTGTCTCTAAGGTCATGCAAAGATGAAGAACAGAAGGGGAATGGTGGAGGAGTAACATCATGAACCAAGTTACAGGGAGTGTGATATGATTAGAGGAGCACAGACCTGAGTCAGACCTGGGCTAGAATCCCCTCTTGGCCATTTACCAGTTTTTCAATCTTATCTCTGAACCTACATTTCCTCATCCATAAAACAGGGTAGCCAATATTCCTCCTGACAGGGATATTCTGAGGATCAGATGTGATCATGGATGAGCACATGCTCTGTAAACAATAATGCACCTTGCAGAGGAGAGGGGCTTTTACAATAGACCCAGTTTGCCTCTGGGATGGTTAATTTTATTTAATCTTTATTATTGAAAGTATTACACATGTCCCCTTTATTTCCCCCACTGACCCCCTCCAGCCTGCCTCCACCGCCTGCCCCAGGCCTTCACCACCCTATTGTTTGTGTCCATGAGTTATGCATATATGCATACAAGATCTTTGGTTGATTCCCCCCATTCTGCCTCCCCCGCCTTCCCTCTGAGATTCCAAACTCTGTTCCATGCTTCCACATCTCTGGATCCACTCCATTCATCAGTTTATTTTGTTAATTAGATTCCACTTATGAGTGAGATCAATTTTTTTCAAATTGTTTAGACTATGGTACCCAGTTTTTGGTTAAATAGCTGTCAAGATATTGCTGTGAACGTTTTTTTAAGATGTACTTAACATTTAAATTTAAATCAGTAGACTTTGAGTATTCCCTGGATCTTCAGCCTGCCCCGGCAAATTTTGGACTTTCCAACCCCACAATCACATAAGCCAATTTCTTTAAATAATTCAATATGGAGAGAGAGAGAGAGAGAGAGAGAGAGAGAGAGAGAGAGAGAGAGAGAGAAATAGGCACATATCCTATTGGTTTTGTTTTTCTGGAGGAAAGTACAGCCCCTTCCCAGAATGACGAGGATTTGCCAGGCAAATCAAAAGAGGATACAACCAAGTGGCCGGATTTGTAGCCTGATCATGAGCCTACAAGTTGTTGGTATATTCCCCCAAGTTTGGTCCAAGTGGGTGTCTTATTTTCACAGGTGATTTCAATCCACTGCTCTAAACAAGCACCTTTCACCTACAAGAGGTGGGCATCCTGGGGGATGTTTTTCTAAAATAGCTCCCTCCTCTCCTGCCACCATGCCTCCTGCCTAGTCCCCACCCACCCACAGCATCCAAGAGGACAAAGTCTGTTCTATGGAAATTATTCTCTCTCTCTCTCTCTCTCTCTCTCTCTCTCTCTCTCTCTCTCTCACACACACACACACACACACACACACACACACACACACACATTCCAAGTGTGAGCTGCAGTGGCAGAGGCTTTAACATCTACTGCCATCAGCAAGATCATTTTTGTCTCAGCACAAATTGTTAAAAAATAATATCCCATCTTCCATCTAGGCTATAACCCAAAATCTGTCCCTATAACCTGAAGAAATGGTTATTTCCATTTCACCAACATAGGAAAATAGGAACCAGGTCTCCCAGGAACCGGAACGGCAAGTCTAGGACCTGTAGCCACACCCTCCATGCCTTCTGGAAGGGAGCGCACCTTCTCTCACCTCCTTTTCCGCTTACTTACCTTCCTAATGTGGCGGCCAGTTCAAGAGTCTACCTCAGGATCTCTCAGCACTAATATGTACCCAATACTGTTTGCCAGTAGCCTCTGGAACTTTCAGGAAAGAATCTGGTCATTGGCCTTTGGGTCAGGTCAGGGGTCAATCAGCAATGGCACGAAGGAGAGGGGCCTTCACAAGGTTAAGCAAAGTCAGACATTTGTAGCACAGAGTGAAAGGGAAACATGCAAAAGCCCTTACTTAGTTCAGCTTCTGACTCTTAATACTGATCCCTGCACCTTCGTTTCCTTGTCTTCAAAACAAGAGTGTCCATGTCGCCCTCTTTCAGAGAATCCCTGAAGGATGCCTACTGTGAAGCACTCTAGGTAATTAAATCATGTTCTTTTTTTTCTATAAATAAAGGAAGATCTTTCACCCAACCTCCAGAAGATTTGAGGAAAAAGTCTCTGGTCTTAGTCCCCTCGTAAGTAGGCCAGTTATGGTAGCTTCAGCTCAGACACTGTCTTACGTGTGCTAGACACCACAGAGGTGGCATCTTAGGCACAAAAATGTTCTCTCACGTCTTGAGCTGTTTCTGAATTCAACACAGAGTCTGTTGGCCAGCACAGCGGGAAAGAAGATGGAAAATGTCCCTTTCTGCCTTATCTTTTTTGGATTGATGAACTTTCATTATCTTTGGGGACCCAACTCCAAGAATTTCCCCTAAAAGTCCTTGAATTGGTTGTTCCCTTCTCTGGTATCCCATTGAATTTTGTACTCCTCTCTCTCTTTAACAGCATGTGCCACACCACACCATAATCATTGCTTTTTGTGTTCATCTCCCTGACTGGTCATTCATTCATTGATCATTCACTCAATCCTGCAACAAATTTTATTGCCAATAAACATTCTGAGATACAGCAGTGATCAAGTAGGTAAAGTCCCTACTCTCATGGTGACTTAGAGGAAGATGGAAAATAAGCAAATATTTAGTCGAGATAATTTAAGAGAATATTAGGGCTCTGCATAGAATATAAAAATAAGATCATTTGGTAGAACGGCTGGGTGACTGCCTTCAACTGGGTAGTTGTAGAGAAGAAATTTTTACCTGAGATCTAAATGATACAAGGGATGTATCCATGCAAGGACCAAGAGGAAGAATATTCCAGTTGCTAGTGCAAAAGCTGTGAGGCAGACAGCACACCACCAAGCTTGGTGTGTTCCTGGAGCAAAATGAAAGTCAGTGTAAATAGAGCATAGTGTTCCCATCTGTCCGGGGAAGACAAGCCCATGGAGATAGCAGGAAGAAGGGAGTGTTCACTTCTTCTCTTTTCTGTATCCCTGCATGATACCAGCTCTCTCCCCACTCACCACATTTCCTTTCTATTAAGACTTAGCTCAATTTGTCTCCTCCAACATGCCAGACTAACGTCACTCCATACTCCCTCACATCACCCTTCCCTTCCACACAGACTCCTTTGTTTTATATTATGTCTATGTGACTATGTTTTTTGCTCCTTTATTCGCTTAGTTATAAATTTCACTGAGTGCCCACATAGACCAAGAACTTTCATGTCTGTGCCCCATGATCCCGTGGATGAGAACACGTGAAGAATCAGACATCTCTGAGAAGTCAAGAGAGATGACACAAAGGTTTCTAATAAAGGATATGGGCTCTCAAGTCCTCACTCAGACCCTGTATCTCTTGGTTTACTCCCACTTTCATGGGGCTGGTTATTTCATTTCCAAACCCATGGCAAATCAGAGAAAAGCATTGATGCCTACACCTGGCAAACTGACATCTGTGGGAAGATAGGACAATCTGTCAACAAGAGAAGAGACCCACAAACCTATGAAAAACAACCCAAAAGGTTTGGGCAACCTGGGACCATTTAGTGAGTGGGCGATCAGTCTTACACATCACATCTGTTTATTCCACTACATGGATCCCTCATAATGCTGACTCTGAATTCAACAAAGGTCTTATAAGGCAAGGAAGATTTTAGTATGCTAGGAGGCTTTTCATACAAATTGGCTCAATGGAATTTAATGGACAAACCCAAGGCTACTAAGGAAGTTTGATGGTCAAAAATGACTTGAATTCTGGACAGCCAATGTTTTATATGATAGATTAATTATAATTTATTCAACAACTTTAAGATGTGCCAGGTGCTTTAAACACTTGGCTTCATTCAAGCCCCAATATAACTTCATGAAGTAAGTACCGTTATTATCTTTTTTTTCTGAAGGAGAAAAGAAGAGGAAACAGACTCAGAGAGGTTGAGTAACTTGCCTTAGGTCACAAAGCTGGTTAGTTGACAGATCATTTACAACCAAATCAAAAAAGGGAAGGTAAAATAAGCCGTACCTACTTCTTTTTTATGCCTCTTAACATTTAGCATAGATCTGGACATATAGTAAGTTCTCAAAGTAGGGGGTCAAGGTTCATTTATCCAAGAAATTTGTCCTGGGAATTGTGCCATTGTCTGGAGAAATATGGAGAGTAAGCCAGACACAGACCCTGTCCTCAGGGTGGTACAGCATGAAGAATGGATAAGTCTACTCCACAGGTTTTGGGGGGAAAAATCAATTTGCTGTAATCCTATTAAATGGCTCTCATTCTGGATCTTTGGGAAGCAGCTGAAGTTTTCCTCTTGAAAAAATAAGTTCCAGATAAGAATAAAAGTAAAGGTTTGTGTATGAAGAAAAGGTATCTTCCCTACTCAAGCTGTTCCCCTTTCCTGGGCAGCCTGCGGCCCTCACTGTGAACAGCCACCCTCCTGCAGCTTCACTAAAGAACTTAATGGAAGTCACTGCAGCATCTTCATCAGCAGAATGGTTGTGGTGGGGGTGACGGGGAGGAGAGAGATGGACTGACTGTGACATCCTCAAACTTTCCCCCCATCATCCCTCACTCAGCACTACCATGGTTGAGTAGCTAGAGTAGATGTAAGGAGCCTGCTTACCCGAGTGCTAGTGGGTTGAGACAATGCCACATTGTATGAAATAGACAGTGGTGGGAAGGAAGTTTATTGTCAGCTGGCAAGGGGTGGAGGCAGCGGGGGCTGGGGGTTTGGACTGGCTCTGGTTTCCCAGCCCCAAATGGCTGGCACTTCTGCAAGCTTGGGCGGATACTATAAAAACAGGCCTGCTGAGAAACACCCACGGGGGACATGAGCACATCAGTGGGGCTGTGGGGGAGTCAACTGTAGAGAGAGGGGCCCAGAGTGGAACATTCTAGGGAGGTTGAACTGAATAACAAGCTATCTTAAGAAAGAGGGGCATACATGTACTGGAAATGGAGTTGAAACTACAATTTTAAAACAAATCCAACAAATATTTATTGAGTGCCTACTATATTCTATGTATGCATGGTCATCACCCTGGAAATACCACAATAAAGATGACGGGTAAGTTTCCTTCCCTCAAGGAATTTATATTCTAGCAGTGGCATCAGTCACTAAGCAGAGAAGCAAGTAATTTGGATAATTTCAAAAAGGTTGACTGCCACAAAGGAAGTAAAACAGGTGATGTGATAAACAGTGACTGAGGCTGGGGAGAGCAACATTTCATAGGGTGACCAGGGAGGACCTCTCTGAGGAGGTGACAATTCAAATTAGACCTGATAAGCAGCCAAGTGAAGGTCTTGGGGAAGACCCTCGCAGACAGAGTAAACAGCGAGTGCAAAGGCCCTGAGACCACAGTGAGCTTAATGTATTCAAGTAAACAGTGTGGCTAGAGAATGGTGAGTGACCAAAAGAGTGTTATGAGATTAGGCCTCAGAATTTGTTCTAAATGCAGTGTGCCCACTCTAAGTGCAATGAGAAGACCCAAGAAGGTTTTAAGAGGAAAGGTTTTCAGGAGGTTGTTTTGGCTGTGTTGTTGAGACTATATTGAAAGAGAAAGCAGAGAGGCCAGTTAGAAGACCACTGAAGTCACCAGGCAAGACACAGTGGTGGCTTACAGTGGAGATGGAGATAAGAGAATAGGTTTAGAATATATTTTGGAAAGGAGGCATGAAGGCAGGGGGTGGGGCAGGAAAGACAGCAGGAACCTTGGCAGCTTTGGAAATCACCCACTCTCTCTGAATCTGTCTCCTGATTTAAGCTTCTCTTTGAACATCTGCTCCACCCTCCTCTCTCCCCAGTGAGATTCCCCTACTTACACAATGAGTTTCCTTGGACCTCAGCTTGCCTGCTTCTGCCCTACTCCAGCCTCAGTAACACTGCTCACTGGGGTCAGTCCAGTTCAGGTCCCAGAAGGAGGATCTGATTGGCCCAGCTCATTGCCTCATGCAGGACCACTGATGGGTTATCTACTTTCTCTTGGTCAGGTGCTAACCTCTGGGGCAGGTTGGTGAGAGTGGGCACGTTTAATCAAGGCAGCGGCCATGGTGGGTCAATCTCCTGTACTGCTGGCAACAATTAGCAGATCCAGTGGTAAACCTAGCTAACACTTCTACCACTTACTGCTCCAGGCTATAAGTTTTATATAATAACTCATTTAATCCTCATGACCATCCCATAAAATACATACAATCATTGTCCCCATTTTGCAGAAAAAGAAATAGGCAGAGATGTTAAGTGTTTTTTCCAAGGTCCCACAGCTGGTAAGGCATGAAGATTCAAGCTCAAGTAATTTGATCTTGGAGGCACTGTTGAAACCCTTTCTAAGCTCTAGATCAGATATTGTCAAGAAGGATCATGAACAAAGATGTTGAAAAAAATAGGAATAGATGCTACTGCTGTTGCTGCTGCTGCTGCTGCTGCTGCTGCTGATTTTATCTAGTGAAGCCAGAAGGGGGCTTCTTTCACTGCCTGGTGAGCCCCAAATCTTCCATCTACTATTTCTGTGATCTGCACAAAGAGCTTTAACTTCTTTGAGCCTCAAGTTTCTCATCTAAAAAAGAGTTAAAAACATCTACCCTAGCTATTTCATAGGTGTTGTCGGTCAGACAATCATTAAGATGCCATGGGAAAGATGTGCTGATAAATTTCTTCTTTGGGAAGAAAGAGTAAGAACAACTTAGAGGGAGAAGAGGTCTAGTATAGAAAACGCTGTGTCTGAAGAGCTGAGGATGTGAACTGAGGGACCAGCCAGTGATGTGCAAGTGGGCAGCCTCAAGTGCCAAGCTTCCTCCTAAAGACCTGGGAGCCACTGAAGGGTTTTAAGCAGGAGAAGGGGGATGATGCGTTCAAATGAACTACTTAGGAAGGTATTTCTGATGACCAGTGAGAAGAATGGACTAGAGAAGGAGAGAGTGCAGACAGGGAAACAGGAGGTAGCTGCAGAAATGCAAGCTAGAGAGTGTGAGGATATGGATTCAAGCAATGGCAGAAATATTTAGGCATGTCACCAAAAGAATGGGGGGAGTCCAGGATCCCACTACATCCAAATCTAGAGCAGTGGTTGCCAACCTTTAGACCACTGGTTGGTGACTGCTGCTCCAAAGGTTTCCTTAAACCAGGGGTCACCAACCTTTCGGATCTCATGGACCACCAGTGGTCTGCGGACCACCCATTGGCATCTCTACCATCTGAAAGAGAATAGGTGTGCCCGACTGATATGGTTCCGTGGTTGAGCATCGACATATGAACCAGGAGGTCACGGTTCAATTCCAGGGCAGGGCACATGACTGGGTTGTGGACTCACTCCCCAGTAGGAGATGTATAGGAGGCAGCAGATCAAGATTCTCTCTCATGATTGATGTTTCTATCTCTCTCTCCCTCTCCCTTCCTCTACTCTGAAATCAATAAAAACATAGTTCAAAAAATAAAAGAGAATAGGTATGTCCTCCCATATTTTGAGTGAAAGTTTCACAGTTACTTTATATCTGAATAGTGTTTGTTCCTTGGGTGTGTGACTTTCCATTGGCATTTTGTTCCTTCAAAATCTTCAAAGGGAAAGCTCTTTGCTTTGATGACAAGGCCCATTCACCCTAGTTCCTGTGTGTGGATCATGACCTTTCCTGGGAAGGCAGGTGTGAGGCCCCTGGCCTGACTACTTTGCATAGTACATTGGGGGTATTTGCATTTCCAGAGTCTTGTTTCTCCATTGAAATGGGGCCCCATTCGATTTTATTTTTGTCCTGTGGCATCAGATGAAAGTAGAGTGGACATCAATGCAAATTCCTTTCATCTCACAATGTGCCCAGTGGTCTCAATGCTCCAAGCCCAGCAGGCTGAGCAAGAACACACAGAAGAAAAGCCCCATTTGATTCTTTCAGACAGGTTCCTGGATGTTTCCTGACTGGTGCTCACATATACGCATATGCATGCACACACATGGACACAACACATGCACACACTTGCACATATGGACACGCATAGCACTGTAGCCACTGAGCCCCCAGGACCCACCCCTCACACTAGTCCTTCTTCCAGGCATCTTTGAAATCTGGTGAGGCCACCACTCTATGCTTTTGTCTTCTCCCCAGGGGTTGCCTGATGGAGCCTACATACTTCAAATGCCCAAAGAAATTAAAAACAAACAAACAAACAAAAAACCACTCCCTTCATTCTGGATCAGTAGGTTAGCTTTGTGGGGGGAAAAACACAAAAATGTATCCTTCATGGAGAAATATATCACTGTAAGTGCTGCTGCCAGGAACTGCCTTCCTTTACCTGCAGGACTCTCGCCTGGGGACGGGGTGTTTGGCTCTGTGTGGCTCATAAGCCAGTTTAGGAAATAGCACCCTGAGCTTCAGAGAATCTCTGAATCCAGAGATTCCAGCTCTATTAGACCTTGTTTCTGACTAGCTTTAGTCCTGAGAATAATTGTTAAATACTTAGGTCCAGCTCCAGCAGGGTTACTAAGCATATGGGGATAGAAGGTAGGATGAGTTCATGATTTTTAAATGTGAGAACAGTCATATTTGTCACCAGACTGAAGAAAAAAAAAAAAACACAAACCTTTTTAAAGTAATAGTAAACACTATGGTGAGAGCATAGGGAAACAATCATACAAATATGTATTAAGAAATTACTCTGGGCTGTACATTGCCCCAGGCTAGAATCCCTGTGGGATAGAGAAATGGACATATCATTGCTTCATAACATGTACATTCTACATTTACTGTCCTAGAAATGTGCATACCTAGGAGGGAGAATGCATCAAGTCTTCAAATGGGCCTATGTGCCCTGGGGCTGGAAAATGACGCATCCATAGATGTACAAGACTGTACAGTTGTTTGAAAGAGTAAAAATTAAGAAAAAAAACCCTAAATATATAAAACTAATGAACTATTTAAATTAATAATAGTCCACCTTTACAACTGAATACTATACTACTATTAAAATAGTGTAGAACATTCATGGATTTGGAAAAATGGTAATGACATATTGCTACACAAAAAGTAGATTACAAAACAAGAGGTAGTGTATTATCCCAGTTGTTTCAAATGGATGAAAACAATAAAGTTTTTCATTTAATTTAGCAATACTAACTGAGCACTTACTATGTGCCGCTTCCTTGGGGTTGCAGGCATGAACAAAATCAGGCAAGCCCTTTCCCTTATGAAATCTGAAGTAGTTGTCTTTTGAGTGGTAGAATTTGGGGTAACTTTTCTTTTTTTCCATTTGTTTTTCTGAGATTTCTATGTCTTCTAAACTGATCAAATATTCTTTTTTCAAATGACTTTAACGTTAAACATAATTTTAAAAAATAAACTGTGGAGATATCATTTGTAACTTGGGTTGGAACATGGGCCTTGGGCATGCAAGCCCACCTCGCATGTCCTTCCTCCCTCTGAGGTGGTAACCCCGGGATGGCCGAGAGTGGTACAGCCAGAGGGCAGAACCTAAGACACAGTGCGAGACAAGGGCTAGAGCTGAAAAGAAGATGCCACAGCTCTAGCCAGGATTTAGGGTGAAGCAGACACAAAGCCAAGACAGGGAGGCAGGAGGAGGAAGCCCAAAGTGGGAGCCAAGGAGCAGAAGTCTCACCTTTTTGCCATGAACAGGGCTCAGGTGTCTCAAGCCGTTTGTGCTACCTAAAAAGTGCCTAAGGGGCAGCAGGGGGTATAGACACAGGGTCAGGTGGGCATCTCCCTCTACCTTCTTAAACTCACCAGCATCTGATTGGAAGTAAAACACTGAAAACCATCCAAATGCTCCATAAGGTAACGGTTAAGTAAGTTAAGCTCCTCTCAATACGGGTCCATATCAAGAAGGCCATGTAAAATGTTGAAATGTTAGCTAAAGTGTTTTTTTTTTCTTTTCAATTCCCTAGAGAGTTGGAAATGAAGTGAGAGTATTAGGTATGGGTGGGCACTCTGAGAGGGAAGTCCTGTGCCCCACAGAGTCCCTCCCCTCCTCCAGCCCCAAGGCCAAGCTCTGGAAGAAACAGAAATAATTTTTTTAAAACAGGGATGGGGGAATAAGTGATTTTTTTAAAGTTTATGTTATCCATTTTTAAAAGATACTTTTTCCAAAGAAAACTCTTAAGGGTCTCCTGGGAGCCTTCACCAAGCAGGCGTCTCCCCCGTCCCACGTCCACGTCCACGTCCGTGGGAAATGGTTCCTATGCTTCCTCTGGAACAGCACTCCGTGAACAGTGGCGTGTTCACAATATGGGAAGCTGACAGGGCCCGGGGTGTAAAGATAAAAATACAGGCAAGCAGCGAGGAAGAGAAGAGGTGCTAAGACTCAAGCACTGGAAGCAACTGCTAGAACCTTCCTGAAGCCACATCACAGTTAAACTGGGTCAGATGGAAGGCTCTGGTTACACCGCCCGAGTGGAGGTGCAGAGCCAGGGCAGCCGGAGTCAATGAGGGCATTCTGTCCAACGGGGAGGCCATCTCCCTGACGAGGTTGGAGGCATAGCCCTAAGGTATAATCCTGTACTCCATGCCCTCAGACCCAGAGGGGCGGAAGAGTGATCTTGCAGAATATTTTGAAAAGCAGACACTTAAGAAGTAACATGGCCCAAAAGGAGACCGTTGGGCATAGGGATCTTAGAGCCTGGCAGACCCAGATTTGGTCCCAGCTAACCACATACTAGGTACTTGACTGCAAAACAGCCTTTAACCTCTCTGAGCCTCCGCCTCTCCATCTGTATATGGGACCTACCCTAGGGGATTTGGGGGAGTATACGAGAAAATGCTTAGTACCTAAGTGCTTGAGCAATGTTGGCTGCTCTAGTTATTTTTTGAATCAGAATTCCTAAGTATAATTTTTTATAATAAACTAAAAATGTCTAATGAACCACACACCCGTGGAGAAGTTTGAAATGAATATGCTCCTGTTAAACACTTCTTGCATTCACTGCTGACTGGAGGGCCAAGGCGAGAGTGCAAAGGGGGATAAAAAAAAAACATAAAACCCAATCAGGAAAATGGAAGGCCTGCCCAGCCGGTGTGACTCAGTGGTTGAGCTTCAACCTAAGAACTAAGAGGTCACTGCTCTATTCAGGGTTGTGGGCTCAATCTCCAGAAGGGGCGTGCAGGAGGCAGCTGATCAATGATTCTCTCTCATCATTGATGTTTCTATCTCTCTCTCTCTCTCTCACTCTTCCTCTCTAAAATCAATAAAAATATATTTTTAAAAAAGAAAAGAAAAATGGAAGACCCAAGAGGGTGACATGGGAAACACCAGCTCCAGGCTATAGAAGGTTTTGAATAATAGGTATCCACCCGAGTGTATGTTTACTCAGAGGTCCTCGTCCATTTTATGAGCAACTTTTTCTTCAGTTATCGAGACAAAAAGAGTTTTCAGGTCACTCAGAGCAGAATCTAAATCCTTGCCCACATCACTGAGTGTGGGACAACCTCAGGTGAACATCTCTTGCAATTCAATGTGTGGCTCTCTCACAGGGCTCCATCCTGGACCAAGGGCCTCAGGGGGAAGAAGGGGCCACTGGGTAAATGGTTTCTTCAGGCCGCACAGCCACGCTCAAGAAATTAAATTCCAGATCTAAGCCTAAAGCTTCCCATTCTCATGATTCTTAACATTGTGGAGTGTGTCACTTCTTCTGAAAATCTGATGAAAACTGAATCTTTGCCAGAAAAATGCACATGTGCAGATGCATCCACTCTCCTACCCACCATTTCAGAATATTGATGAAGCTGCCTGAACATTCTAAGGTCTAGAGATAAAATGGATCATGGCAAGACTTTTTAATCCTTGGACAAAAGCATTTAAATGAGATCTACTTAGGCTAAACGATAATGTAAACACACACACACACACACACACACACACACATGCGCGCGCGTTTTCTGTAGCAAAGGCCAGCTGCTCCCCTTACCAGAGTTTTTGCCTGACCCTTACAGATTTCAGGGGCTCATGTGGTAAAGCCCGATTTTCACTCACATTCCAAAATCCAATCACTCCCTCCTGTAATGGCCTTCCTTCCAAATGTTTACCGTTCCGTGACATCCCCAGCACAGCCCAGTGGTCCCTCCTAACCAGCTGGGCAGTCAAAGCAAGCTCCCTCGCAAAGCTGTCAGGCCGAGGCAAGAGGTTACATAATTCTAATTAGCAGAAGCCCCACCGACTCTAAACAGCTTTTGCCACTTCATCATCTCTCCCCTCCAAGGAAATAATCACAATTGCCACCAACATCTTGGAAACAAAAGCCGACAAAATAAACATGGTGCTGGCCCGGCAGACCCCAGGATTAAAATGTAATCTCAAAATAAAGTCTAATAACTTTCCCCATTTTGAACACCCTTGGAATAAAATTAGCATATAAATCAAAACTTAATTAGGACATTGTAACAATGAACAGCACAGGCTGGTATTAAGGGTTCCAGGCCCAATACAATGCATCAAATAAACACCGTAATTAAAGAACAAAATCAGGGCAGTCTCCTGGTAATCAATCACCCAGCCAGGTTCAGGGTCACCTCTTTTTCTGTCTTGTAAATCTTGCCTCCCAGCCGGTTTCTCCCAAAAGACTTCATGCATCTTCCAGGCTGGCCTCTGGCACATCTCCAGCTCTTGGTTCTCAAGGGGAGTCCTAGCACTGAGCAGGGACGTAAGACACGTGCACGTTGCTCAGAACAGCAGCCTGTTTGTTTCTAGACCAAAGCATTTATCCTAGGCCCTTTAGCTGTTGATTTGATCCAATCCAGAAAATACCTATCTAAGTCAGAAAGTCAAGAATCCTTAAGAAATGTCTCTTCTACACTCCAAATTCCTGCCCCAGGGCCTTTGCACAAGTGGTTTCCTCTCCCTGAATGCCCTTCTCCACATGGCTTTCTCACTTCATTCAGATCTTTCTACCAAAATCTCACTTCATCTGGAGGTCTCCTTCATCCCTCTTAAATAAAATAGCCCCTCCTGGCACTCTAACTCTCTTTGCTTGGAAGTTTCAAGGTCCACTAATAGCCCCCTTCTGGCCCACTTTAGCTCTGATCCAGTAGTGAAATAAGAAAAAGGCAAGGCAGATGGGAGAACAACATGTCTGTAAGCTTTATTCCCAATAGAGCGGGCATTACACAATGGGGCTTATAGCTGTGGGCAAGTGGGCTTCTGGGTATCAACGTGCAGACCAGGCCGATGGACCCACCCGGCACTGGGATAAATAGGAGCTGATGAGGCTCATCAATAAGGCCCATCAATGAGGCAAGGGTGGGGTACAGTGAGGCCTCTCCATGCAGAGGAGCAGCACTTGCCAAAGCCTTGAGTAGAAGGCCTAGGGGAAGCCCCAGTGACCACAGCACTGGAGTGAGGAGGGAGCAGCGAGAGGCCACAGATGAGGTTGGA
Organism: Myotis nattereri; assembly: GCF_964212035.1. Lineage (NCBI taxonomy): Eukaryota > Metazoa > Chordata > Mammalia > Chiroptera > Vespertilionidae > Myotis > Myotis nattereri. The sequence goes on from NC_138084.1 coordinate 29,243,055, forward strand.
CACGTGGGCAGCGCCAGATCAGTCAGGTGCCATGTCAACAGACCTTATCCTTGCTCTAGCCCAGAGGCTTCCATTTGTCCAACAAAATGTCGTTAAGCCAAGGGTTCCTCATGGATGGAGAATGCATTGTGTGAAAATGTGGTTAAAGTCCAGAAAATGTCATCATTCAACCACTCAGTCATTCAAAGACATTGACTGGGTGCTTCCCATGGGCCCAGCATTGTTGCAGGTGTTGGGGGTAGAGCCCCATCCCCCTGGAGCACATCCGAATCATGCCTGGGGAGAGGAAACTCGCCTATGACTGACATTTTTTTCCCTTCATTAGCACAGAGCATGGGCTGTGGGCCAGGAACTGTGTTAGGTTCTACATGGAAAGGTCTGGTTTGCATTTTAATTGAAAAATCAAAGGCTTCAAAAATCACAACTAAACCTCCTAGTCACCAAAATAGATGTCTCTTAACAATCTCAACAGCCACGTACAGGATTTGAAACATTTCTTAAGAAACTAGCATAGGATAAATCATTTTTGGCGGCTCCATAAAGTGAACTTTGCTAATAGAATCTAGGGTGGTGAAATGAATGCCTAGGGACCTGTAATTCATTCTGCATAACATTGACACACTCCTCTCTGCTGAAATCTTGTTCAATGACTTTAGTCAGCAAAGCTCAGCCTGCAGAGGTGTGGGACAGATTGGTCCAAAAAGGCCTTCAGAGGGTATTTTCAGAATCTGTCTTCATTGCCTCTTGTTTTTTTTTTCTATAAAATCTAACAAGTATCATTGTGCAGATACCACTGACACTGTGACATCTTGGTTTCTCATCGTGCACAGGTTAAAAGCTAAACTCTGAATGGCCCTACCCTACATCACTTGGACACCGCTCATCTGAAATACTACTACTTCCTCCTCGCTCACTTCTCCAAAACACCCTCAGAGCCTTTCTCTCGCTGTTCCTCTGCCTGAAATGCTCTCCTCTCAGGTTGTCACGTGGTCTTCACTGATGTCACACCTCAATGCCACCTCCTCTCAGAGGCCTTCACTGAGCACCTTAAGGTTCCCTACCTTTAACACTTACCATTCTTTAAAATCATCCTGCTTTTTTAAAATTCATTTATTTGTTTTTACTTTAGTCTATCTCCCCCTACAAAATAAAGGCACCATTTAGAGCAAGGACCGTGTCTTATCACCAGTGGAGCACAATGACCTTGGAAGTTTTGTATAAAACTTTCTGGGTCCCTGAATCACTGCTGGGAGGAGAGCTGCCAGATAATCATGAATAATCATGTGGGATTTCACATGCAATTTGGGGATTTTCCTATTAGATCAGCAAGCACTTCATTAACTAATCCAATACAGGGAGGCCATTTTCTATCAGGTCGTTAGCACTGTTCTCATTGATTGGTTGAAATCTTTTATATCCCGGATAGAAATCCTGTCCCTCTGTTATGCAAGTTGTGAATATTTTTCTCGTGGTCTGCCACTCACCTTTGACCTTTGTTTATGGCATCTTTTGTTGTACAGACATTCAAAATTTTTATCTAGTCAAATCTCTCTGTCTTTTGTATCATACTAGAGACTTCGTTATTTGCTAGAAAAAGTTTCTTATGTGCCAAAATTATATATAAAAAAAACCACTCTCCAATATTTCCTTTTGGTTCTTTTTTATGTTCTTTAAGTGAGTAGTTCATTGTCACATTATATCTAGATTAACTATTGTTGCCATCAAGGATTTAAAACGATACTTTTACTGTTTGTCAAATCCCTTGAATTTTCCATTCTGTTCCACTGATACAGCTCCGCCTGCCCCAGAGCTTCAGTTTGTGTTAGTATTTGGTAACATGTGTCTCCACAGTGTGCGTTTTCCCCTCAGCATTTATCAGCTGTTCTTTTATATTTAATTAGAGGCCTGGTGCACAAAAATTTGTGCACTCAGGGGGTGGGGGGGTCCCTCAGCCCAGCCTGTGCCCTCTCACAGTCTGGGACCCCTCGGGGGATGACCACCTGCTGGCTTAGGCCTGCTCCCTGGGGGGATTGGGCCTAAGATGGCAATCAGACATCCCTCTGGCAGCCTGGGAGCCCTCGGGGGATATCCACTTGCCAGCGGGGAGCAGACCTAAGCTGCAATCAGACATCCTTAGCGCTGCTGAGGAGGCAGGAGAGGCTCCCACGACCACCGCTGTACTGGCAGCCATCAGCCTGGCTTGTGGCTGAGCAGACCTCCCCCATGTGGGAGCGCACTGACCACCAGAGGGCAGCTCCTGCATTGAGCGTCTGCCCCCTGGTGGTTAGTGTGTGTCATAGTGACCAGTCATTCCCAGTCTTTCTGCTGTTAGGGTCAGTTTGCATATTACCCTTTTACTATATAGGATAGAGGCCTGGTGCACGGGAGGGGGCCGGCTGGTTTGCCCTGAAGGGTGTCTCAGATCAGGGTGGGGGTCCCGCTTGGGTGCCTGGCCAGCCTGGGTGAGGGGCTGATGGCTGTTTGCAGCTGGTCACACCCCCTTCAGGGTGGGGGTCCCCACTGGGGTGCCTGGCCAGCCTGGATGAGGGGCTGAGGGCCGTTTTCAGGCTGGCCGGCAACTGTAGCTCCCAGCCTCTCCTTTTTTTCTTTTTTTTTATTCTGGGATTTATTTACCTTCTATAATTGAAACTTTGTTGCCGTCACTGGTGCTCCCAGCTCTGAGGCCACGGCTGGCTAAAAGCAGGTATCTGGGGTTTGTTTGGCTTCTATAATTGAAACTTTGTTGCTTTTGGAGCTGTTGCTTCCAGAGCTCAGAGCCGGGCCGTGGCAGGCGGGGAACCTTGGCTTCCTCCATCACTGGAGCAAGCAAACCTCCTGCTCACTTCAGCTGCTTGGCTGCTGGCCGCCATCTTTGTTGGCAGTTAATTTGCATATCTTGCTGATTAGCCAATGGGAAGCGTAGCGGAGGCCCTTGTCTCGCACTGTGTTTTAGGTTCTGCCCTTTTGTCTTTTATTAGATAGGATGCTCCAGATTAATTCCAGAATAAAATGATCTGATTTCACCAAAAAGATCCCTTCGGGTTTTTTATACTAGATTAAACATATGCACTAATTTAAGGAAAAAAATTGTTATCTTTGTTGAGCTTCCTCATGCAGAAATAGCATATGTTTTTGCCATTTATTCAGTTTTTCTCTGGCATATATAAGGTTCATGATTTTCTTATATAATTCTTATGTATTTTATAGATATTGTTATAAATAAGGAATTTAATATAAGGATATAGAGATGAATTCAATGTCTAACATTTTTATTTAAATATATAATATCCTTAAATAAGGACCTTTCCCATTGTGTTGCCTAATTAGATATTACTAATATATACAAAGGCTACTATAATTTTGTGTATTTCTCTTGCATCCAGTATCTCAACTAAAAATTCTCAATAGTTAATCTTCTTAGATAGTTCAGCCACAAAATCTTGTCAACTTCAAATAAGTATGTCTCTTTTCCTCCAATATTCACACCTCTCATTTCTTTCTCTTATTCCATTGGTTCAGCTAGGACTCCGGTACCATCTTAACTGACCCCAAGGAGAGTTGGATCTCTGTATTGCCTTTGTCTTTACCAGAGAGGCCTCTATTATTGTAGCATTAATCGTGATGTTTGCTGCTCACTTCTCATCCGCTTTCTGCTTTAAAAACCTTCCTCCGCTTCAGAACCTACCAAAGGTTTCAATGAGGAACAGATGTTGCATTTTTCAAAATGTATTTCAGTCCTCAGGAAAAAAATCAGATGGTTTTTCTCCTTTAATCTATTAGTGGAATGAATTCATGAACAGATTCCCTATTGTTGAGCCATATTGCCTTTCCTCTGTCATGGTATGTTGCACTTTTACTACTTTCTGGATTTAATGTGCTAACATTTTACATAGAATTATTTGCATCTACATTAATTATATGTAGCCATTTGGGGCCAGTTCTCTGGAATATTAGAAAAACATGATATGGAAAAATTGTGCATCCTTGTGAATTTGGTGGTTTATTAAAAGGATACATGGCAAAAAGCAACAGAATTAGTAGGCATATCTGAGACTGGTAGTTAAGCTCTCTACCCCCCACTTTAGAGGAGTTACCCCATCCTAGTGAACCTCTGGGATTGGAAAGGAAACCTGGAACATGTAAGAGGTTAAAGTTTGGTGAATTTCACTTTGGAGGTGCTGAAGCAGCATTCAATCATTTCAGTAAAAGATAATAGAGGCTAAAGTGACAGCAGAAGAAACAGATGGTATCCAAGTACCTGAGGATGGGCAGGAAGAGAAATCTCAGGTGAGGAAATTGTGGACATGTTTTCCTTTGGGGTTTTACATGCAAAAGGAACTTCATCTTGAAATTTAACTCCTCAGTGGGATCTTAATGGGAGACAGTTCATGTTCAAGTTTAGAATGTTCATATTATATTAATTTGTATATTTTTTGCACTAGAGCAATCTCACTGGGCATGATTTGAAATAAAAATGGAATATAAATGGAAAATTTTGGATAATGTACCTGAAGTTTTCCTAAGAAAGAGTGGCCTGGAGTTAAGAAATGCTCAAAGCATAACCACGCTGCCCACCTGGTCCCTGGAGATCAGAAAGGAGCAGGAATCTCAGGTGAGCCGCCTCACAAAGGTGGGACGGGCCCTCCTGACGGGGACAGCCTTGGCTGCCGCTGCACCTGGCTACTCAGGCCAGTGGGTTAGACAGAGTGAAAGGAGGGGAACGCAACAAGGGGACTCTTGGCCCTCCGTGCCCAGGAACCCAAGCTCTGCCCACTCCCGCATCAGCCCCACCACTGCTGAGAGGACTGTGAATTGGTGACTTGATGGGGCAGAGACCAAAATATTCCATGGGAAATTTCTTCATAAAGGTACTTTTCTTTAAAGGTTAATAGCTATTTACAGAGTGCTCTCTCCTGGTTGTCGCCTCCAGAGTTTTCCTGGAGCTGCGGCTGGGGCTGCGCAAGCCTCGCTGGCTCCTCTCTGCTCTCTGCTGCCCCCTGTTGGTTCGTAGCCTGAAGAGCCAGTTGCCCACTTTGTCCTCAGGGTTACACTTTCTATGGAGATGATGATAATAGAAAGGCAAATCCAAGTAGTTAAGAAACAAAATGAAATTATAGAAAACAACTCTGGGGGGTTGTAGACACATGTCCCAGAGCCAGCCCTGCCCTGCCATGCTTGGCTGCTTTGAGGTGCTAACGGCTCAGATGCCCCTGTGATCTGAGGCTTTGACATAACAGGGAAACCAGGTTTTGCTTTACCTGGTTCCTTACTACATTTTCCAGGGAGAATGAGTTTGAACAAGTTCTGGAAGAACCTGTCAAGAATGTTGCCATTTCCTCCATTCTCACCCCTGTGTCAGACATTATCAACCAATCACTTCATTTCTTTCCCGCTGAGCACAGACCCTGCCTCCGGATCCTTCTTAACACAGCTGCACTCCTCCTCATTGATCAGAGCTGGTGCACAAGATGGAACCTGTTTGACTCCTGAGGGTTCGGAGCTCAAGAGCTGGGCCCTGCAGCCGGGGAAAGGATGTGCATCAAAACCTCCTCTTCTGTCTCTGTCCCTTCATCACCTTTTTCCAGGTGGTCTGGCTACTTCATAGTTGCTCAGGGCAGCACTGGGCTTCTGTTCTTGAATAAATAAAATAGCTATTTTATTTAGGAAATTTACTAAAGATAAAGTACTGGTAAGTTGAGACTTAAAAGCATTACTGAGCGTGGAAATGGCAAATAAGTGAGCCTATGGCTACTAACCCCTGATGTATTTTCCCTAGTATTTCTGGTTACTCCTGTGGAGCAGCTAAAATGGGTCAAAAGGCGCCTGCTGCCTCCTGGTGGGGTGATGACAGCAGAACAGAGAAGAACCGTAGAGTCAGATCCTTGGCATCCAAGGTTTCAAGAGCCTCAAAGCTCTTGAGTTACAAGACCTGGGTTTTTGAGTGTCAGATGCCGGAGTCCTACAAGAATCAGGGTGTAAAGCTTATGCTATAAACGACAGATCTGGAAGAAAATGTGACCAGTCTGAGCCACTCCTGACCACTCCCCAGGTTAAATATTTCTACACACTGTTGTAAGAGGAGGAGGGAGAGGGAAAAGAGAAAGCTCAGATGAGGGGAGGAAGGTTGCCAGGCCTCAGGGTAGGATAGGTCGGCATCTGAGCAGAGATCCTGGGCTCACTTCTGGATGAATCCTGGGCAGGTAACAAGTCTGTCTGAGTTTTCCCCTCCCAGAACCCAGCCGAGAAGGGAAGGTTGATGAAATGGTGGCAAGAAATATAACCTTCTCTGTCTGGTTTTTTTTTTTTTTTTTTTTTTTTTTTTTACAGAGTGGCAGAAATCTAATCGTAGTCAATACATGAAACTTATTCGGTCTGGGGTTTTGTAGCTCTACTCCTTTGTGAGTGAAGATGAAGGCCGGGAGGGGAGTTGGGGGAGCTGTGCAGAGAGAGCCTCCTGGAGCCAGTGTGTCCAGCTGCCCTTACCTTCTCCAGGAAACAAGGCCTGTGAGATGGCGTCCAGTCAGCGCGTGTGCTGGTGACTGACTCGTTGCGGCAAAGCACAGATGAAACACCAGACGCGCCGGCGGTGGGTTTGAGCAAGCATCTCTCCCCGACAGGGGAAGACATCCTTGGAGTCAGACGAGTGTCCCTCATCCCCTCCTTCTTTCTCCAGCTGCAGATCAGTATGAGACCTCCCACCCCTATAGATCCCCAAGTGCCCTCGCCCAGTGAGCCAGTGGCAATTAACAAGAATCCTCTTCAGGTGCTCGGAGGACCCCTTTCCGTGGCAACCAGGAAAGAACATTCCTTCTTGCTTGTCTCAAAAAAAAAAAAGAAAGAAAGAAAGAAAACGAAGGAAAGAGAAAGCAGGGCAAAGAGTAAACACTTTTGCATTGGTCAAACCTTCAAAAATAGCCACACAAAGGAAAGGAAGAAATTGAAATTAACTTTGGCTCCCTGGTTTGTGTCCATTTCCCCTGCAACTTGCTAAAAAGAATCTCCAGTTGCACTGGGCTCCTCAATTGGGAGTTTAATTGTTGGTAATAGTATTTCCCTGTTATTCAGGCACCACGCAGATAGCATAACTATGATTTAACCACCCTTGCCAGAAATCACAAATTTGCATCGTGCATGCTGAATGCTGAGGCTGATTAGCACAAAATTTAATTTTCTCTAATATCAACCCAAGACAAGTAGAGCATGAAATTAACCTGATGTGTTAATATTGTGCTTCACAGTTCCAGCTGTACCCCGTGGAGGTTCTCACTGGAGACAGGTGCCGCTCTGCACGGGGAGGAACTCCAGCAATCAGCGCTCTCTGGGGGCAGAATGAGCTGGCCCGGGGGGTGGGGTTCCCCGCAGCTGCAAGAGCTCAAGATGGCATTGGATAACAATTGCATATTACGGTGGGGATTAAGGCTAGTACAGTGGTTCTCAACCTTCTGGCCCTTTAAATACAGTTCCTCATGTTATGATCCAACCACAAAATTATTTTTGTTGCTACTTCATAACCGTCATGTTGCTACTGTTATGAATCGTAATGTAAATATCTGATATGCAGGATGGTCTTAGGCGACCCCTGTGAAAGGGTCGTTCGACCGCCAAAGGGGTCGCGACCCACAGGTTGAGAACCGCTGGGCTAGTAGCCTCTGTGATCCTTTCCAATGCTGGGGTTCTGAGACTTTAAATCGTAAGATGCTATTATCTAAGACGTATCCTCACCAAATTGTCAGTCTTTTTGGTTTTAGTCATTCTGTTAGGAGCTAATTCACCTTTTTTTCAGCTCTATTGAGGTATAAATGACATACAAAATTGTGAGATATTTAAAGTGCACATCATGGTGATTTAGTAGACTTATACATTGTGAAGGGATTCCCACCAGCCAGCTAATTAACACATCCATCACCTCACATGTTCATCTTTTTTCCCCTTTGGTAAAAACATTTAAGTTCTACTCTTAGCAAATTTCAATGTTACAATAATACAGTGTTATCAACTATAGCATGTTTTATATTAGCTCCTCAGACTTACTCATCTTATAACTGAAAGTTTATGTCCTTTTACCAATATTCCTGTAGTTCCCCATCCCCAAGTCCCTGGCAACTATTGTTCTAGTCTCTGTTTCTAGAAGTTTGACTTTTTACTTTTTTTTATTCCACACGTAAGTGATACCATGCAGTATTTGTCTTTCTCTGTCTGCCTCACTTCACTTTAATTCATCTTTATGTCCCTGATGTACTGGGTCAAAGTTTGTGCCATGTGATCCCAGCTTTCTTCCTGGCCAATAGTTTCCAGACACAAGCATTTGGCTAGAAGCCAGGTAAACCATAGGCCAGCTACCAATGGATACCACCTTAAAAAAAAAGTGAGCTGGACCAATTAGTTCCCTCTCTCAGAAATTAAAGAAGCAAAACAAATAAAACAATAGTCTTCAAATAGGAGCAAACAATGAAAAGCTGGAATGGCTATGATTAATCAATACAAGCCAAAGCTATGAAAAATTACGGAAGCAAAAGCCATAACAGAGAGACAATCCAGGGAAGAGGGGGAGAAAACCAGCTGAGGCCAGAAAATAAAGAAGCAGGTACCATGAAAGTAGCAGTGAATCAGAGCATAGAGTCCAAGGCCATGTTCTGAGGTCACTGGAGTGACCTTGGGTCCAAAACCACCCTCCAGTGCCCAGCTCCTTAAGCCCTGGAGTAGGGCCTCAGATCTCCATGTTCTTGGATCTCCATTATGTTCTAGCTCCCTTTTTTTCAATAAATACCCTTAGAATAAGCCCTTATTTTAGTTGAACTAACCTGAATGAGCCTCTGCTTTTCTCAACCAAAAACATTCAATTGTCATGCCTGGCGTGCAGTATCAGTGATGTGCTGGTAAATGCTTAACAATCAACTCTCTGGGAATGAAAAGCCCTGATTTGAAGTGCTTTCCAATAGCTGTAGCGTAAATACTCCTATCATGGTCAATTCCAAGCTACCAATGTGACATCATTGAACACGGATGGGAAGAGATGGGAAACACATCATTATATAGTATTTTCACCAGCAGATACAATAAATGGAAGTAACCTGAAAGGTACAGATAGTAGTAAAATAATTAGTTGAGTATTTATACCCAATGTGAATATAATTGAGTATTTATTATCTATGCTTTAATATAATTTATTTGTGAGTCTGTATCATTTAAGTTTTTATAATGTGTTTAATAACTCGCCTACAAAATTTCTGAAAATCTAACACTGCTGAAGTAGATGCTCACTAAATGTCTGAATCCTTCCCTGCCTTCTGTGCAAACCACACTACAGCAGACTCCTCACGGAGCAGGGTTCAGCTGCCTGGCTCCCAAGCCAGTGGCATATCCAAACATAAGCACAACGAATCATGTGATGAAAGTATTGTATTTGATTTTCCACCGTAGATTTCCACTGGTGATATTCTAAACCATGGAAATAAACATGTCATGGCTATTTCTACCAAGACAAAAGCTCGCAGCTTTTTGATTTGGGAGTTGTTTGGTTTTGTCTAACAGCAAAGCACAAGCATGTAGTATATTAAGTGGTCTCAGGAACTTTGACTCACCACAGTGGTCCCTGGGCAAAAATCCAGCAAATATCTGAGCTCCTTCCACTTGCCTACCTCTGTGCTAGGCACCGTGGTCACATAAGTGCAGTGCAGGCTGTAGGTTTTGCCTTTAAGGACTTTCAACAATAAAAATGCTGATGTTGAGAGCTGACATTTATTAAGTGCTTATTGTATACGAGATTCTTTTCCAAGTCCTTTATGTGCATAACGCAATGAATCCTCACAACAATACTTTCTGGTAGGTACTGTATTGTCTTCCCAATCTTACAGATAAAAGAAAGCTGAGACATAGAAAGGTTAAGGAGGAGCCTAAGGTAAAATATAGCAACCTAAGCATCCAAACTCAGAGGCCATGCTGCTAACCACTGAGCAAGCTCACCTTAGGACAGTACGATACAGATGTTGCTGTACTAGCAAATAAAGAAGACATGGAGAGGCTGTGGATTCATACATTCAGATCAGAGAAGGAAGTGGCAAGTGTGGGCTGAGCATTCTCAAAAGATAACTTTAACTGGCCATTGGACACGTTCAAGGATAGACTTAAAAGATTGGCCAGATTTGGACAGACCAAAAGGAAGAAGTGGGTAGCTTTGAGGGGAGAAAAGTCAAGAGAAATGAGCACCATGTACCAGGGCAACTGAGGTACCTTCAGTTGTGCCCGGAGCAGTGGGAGAGGAGTCTGGGGCAGGAGGTTGAGGCCAGATGACAGAGGGAGGGATCACAAGGGAGCCTGAGGACATTTTTAGGGTGATGGCTATGTACCCTATCTTGATTGTGATGATGATATCACAAATGTACAATCTTTTAAGACTTATTCAAGTGTACACGTTAAGTATGTACAGTATATTGTATGTCAAGTGGTACTGTTTTTAAACTGAAAAAATAAAGACTACATGTGGCATGATTCAATCTATATGACCATCTGGAAAAGGCAAAACATAGGCAACAAAATGCCAGTAGTTGTAAAGGCTGGGAATGGGGGAAAGGGCTGACGACAAAGGAGCATGAGGGAATTTGGGGGAAGCGAGTAAGGCCAACCCTCTATATCTCGTGTTCTATATCTTGGTGATTACATGATTATATTCTGTTGTCAAAACTCATAGACCTGTTATGCCTAAAACGGGTGAATTTTACTGTATGTAAATATATATACCAATAATTCTTACTTTTAAAAAGAAAAGCTATTACACACACACACACACACACACACATTTGTTTGTTTGCTAACAGAGGTCAATAGATAAGTCTCCCTCCTCTTACCTGAAATGCTGGAAAAGTCAGTGCAGGCTGCCTCCCAACCTGTGTCTGCACTTTCCTGGGCTTTTTCGTATCCAATATGTCATTTGCTCTAGTTGCCAACCCTAAGAGGAAGGGAGAGGGAGGGGTCATGTACTGCTTGGTGAATGAGGAACTGAGGACAGAGAGGTTTACAGACTCTCACTCACCATTACACAATTCAGAAGCGACTTCTAGTCTGGAGCTCTTCCCACTTGTGCCCTCAGCTTTGTGGGGTCCTTCCTGATCAGCAGTCCACGGTCTTCTGTGTCCAGAGGGAAGGAATCCAAATCAAGGTGCTCATCTGCAGGAGGCCTGCCCACTGCCTTCAAAATCATGGTGGGACCAGTGTGATGCCATGCTGACAGCATGGGGTACAACACACAGGAGGATGTGATGAGCTGCCAGAGGTGGGGGTGGGGTGGGCAAAAAGGGTGAAGGCGGTCAAAGGCACAAAGTTCCAGTTGTAAAAGCAGTAAGTCATGGGGATTTAATGTACAGCATGGTGACTCTAGTTAATACTGTGTTAAGAGAGATCTGAAAAGTTCTCATCACAAGAAAAATTAATTTCATAACTATGTATGGTTTCAGATGTTCACTAGATTTATTGTGTGATTATTTAATAATATTTACAAATATCAAATCATCATGTGGTACACCTGAAATAAATATAATGTTATATGTTCATTATCTCTCAACATTTTTTAAAAGCTTTTTTAAGGATGTGATGAGAAGAATGCTTCACCTCAGTGGTCTTTCTCCCGAAAAAACACATCACCCCAGTCTTAGCATGAGAAAGACATCAGACAGACCCAAATTGAGAAACATTCTGTTAAATACCTGGCCAGTACTCCTCGAGACCATCAAAGTCATCAAAAACAGGGAAAGACTGACCAGCCGTAGTGGTTCAGTGGTTGAGTGGGAAGTCAGGGTTTGATTCACAGTCAGGGCACCTGCCTGTGGTATGGGCTCGGTCCCCGGTGGGGCGCCTGCAGGAGGCAGCCAATCAATGATTCTCTCATCATCCATGTTTCTATCTCTTGCTCCCTTTCTGAAATTAACAAAAATATATTTTAAAAAAAAATAAACAGGAATAGACTGAGAAATTGTCATGGACCAGAGGAGGCTAAAGAATCACAATGACTAAATGTCATGAGGTGTCCTGGGTGGGATTCTGGAACAGAAAAATGACATTAGTGGGAAAACTAACAAAATCTGAATACAGATTGGAGTTCAGTTGACAGTAGTAACGTGCCAGTGTTGGTGTGTTCGTTTTGATGAATGTACCATAGTGATGTAAGATATTAACAACCGGGAAAACTAGGAAAGTATATGAAAATTTTTTGTCCTCTCTTTGCAACTCTCCTGGAAAACTGAAATTATTCCAATATTAAAAGTGTATTTTGTAAAAAAATCATTGGAGGCACTAGATGCTTTGTTCTTCCTATGGAATCTTTTCCCAAGATGGAAAAAGTATTTTTATTTTTTTAGCCAAGAATTAATTTCCAAGACAAAGATAGGAGCTTCTCAGCTTTGACTCATAAAACCCCCAGGGCAGCCTGGTAGCGGGAATCATCCAACTCTCCCCCACCAGAGCCCGTCTGCCGTTCCCATCAGCAGCACCACCTGGCTCCTCGAACTCAATAAAGGCATCCTGGGCAGCAGAGGGCCAAGGTCAGAGGGCAATGGCAGCTTCATCGGATGCTCTCTTGAAGCCCCACTGGTCAGATCTGCTCTGAGCAGGACCAACGTTGGGGGAGGGGTGTCTATCTGAAGCCAGCAGACTTCCAGTGTTCCCTGTGAATATAGGTGTGTGTGTGTGTGTGTGTGTGTGAGAGAGAGAGAGAGAGAGAGAGAGAGAGAGAGAGAGAGAGAGAGACAGGGAGTCAGGGACTGAACACCAAGCAAGGAGGCTATGCTGAGTGACCTGAAACAGGCCCCTGGAAGTAATCTCTCAGCAGGAGCAGTGAGTCCGTTTAGAAACCGGTGAAGCAGAAAAGTGATGTTGACCAACCTATTGTGCAGGCCTTTTTCATTGTGTGTAAATAAATGAGAGGCCGACACTGTCCCCTGCCTCTCCCCACCCCCACCCTCTGTCAGCCCTAGGGGACCAGTTTTCCACTCACCATTAATACCTCCTTCACGGAAATTCTGTTTGTTTGTTAATCCCCACCCAAGGATATTTTTTCCATTTTTTTTTTTTGCCCCAACTAGAATTAAACTTGCAACAGAGGCATGTGCCCTTGACTGGATTTGAACCTGGGACCCTTCAGTACATAGGCGGACACTCTGACCACTGAGCAAGATCCGCTAGAGACAGAAACTTTTGACTTGAGAAGTCACCACAGCTCTCCTGCTTTCTCTTTTCCTCTTCCTTCTCTCCACCTGTCTGAAAGGATTATTCTGCTTTTCAGGATGTGGCCACTCACACTGAAGCCGTAGCCCTGCCTGCCTCCCCCCGCACCTCGTGGCAGCCCCAGCCCACCACACACAGTCCTGCCCGCCGTGGCCCAGAGCACCCGGGGCCAGGTGGCCCGCTGGCCCAGGTCCCCTGCAGAGAGTCTGCAAGGGCATCAGGATAAAGACCAGTCGTCCTTTGTTCAGAGCAATGTCGACCCTTCACTTACAAAATGTGTCCTTTCAACTGACTTTTTTAGGGAAAGAGAATTTTGCATGTGGGGTCAGACAGGGTCCGGTCAGAAAACAGAAACCACATCAATTATTTTAACAGAGATAATTTAGTATAAAGAATTGTTCACAACTCCCTGTGGAAACCACTGATATACATTCCAGATACGGATACATATGCACATACATATACAATACATACATGCGTACCTTACATGCCAATAACTGTTGACATATAATGGGGTGGGGGGTGGCTTGTTCACCAGGGATTAGAGAAAGGAAAGGCAAATGGGGAATACTGAGGTTTCCCGAGACGACTGCAGGAAGCAGCTCTGGCCCCCTGGGCTGGAGGGACAAAGGGGAGAGTGTGGGGCTGCTCACAGGGATGGAAGCCAGACCTCCGAGAGGGCACACCAACTGCCCCGGGCTGGGGTCTCCAGGAGGGACAATGAGGCTGGTTGTGAGTGTGAGAAACATGAAAACCAGAGTTACTTGCTCTATTGAAATCAACTGCCACTGTGAAGGTAAGTTAGGGTGGCGCTGTCAGGAGGAAGCACATCTCTTCCCTCCTGCTTTTCCCATCTAGCACCCACTACTGGCAGAGCCTAATTTTGACCCAGCTGGCAAAGGAGAGAGGGGTTTGCAGAGTCCCAGTGCCAGCATCACAGAGCAGAGTATAAAAAGTAGGTAAGAATTTGAGACACAGTAGTGTAATAACCGTCAGAAGCTAATAGAAACATAATGAAAAAGAGGTATAAAATTCACAATTTATCAAATGACTGTCCCATGGACAACCTGTGTGTGAATGTATGTGTGTGTGTGTGTGTGTGAGATACGTGTCTCTGAATAGTAATGCATCATGTTTTATGGTAGCTCCCTATTTCTCATAGTACCTAATATTTCTAAGAAGTTGCCAAGTATGGAGCAAGCACCAAACTCTTCACATCAGTAATCTAATTCAGCACTCACAAGGACCCAAGGAGGTAAATACTAAGATCATTGTAATTTTATAGATGTGGAAATCAAGAGAGAGGTTAAGTAGCTTGATCCTGATGCTCAGAAAGCAGTAGATCCAAGACCCAGCTCCATGAAGCTCATGCACAGTCCCTGCATCACCCCTATGTACTGGGTACCATAGCTATGAAGACAACGCATTCTCCCCCCACCCCTTCCCACTAACATCCAGGCCCTCTTCCAGCCAGAGGGCTAACAGATTCCTCAGCACTCTGCTCTGATGTGCTGTACAGCTCCAACTCTTTGGTATATAACAGTGATGGCGAACCTATGACACGCGTGTCAGAGGTGACACGCAAACTCCATTTTTTTGGTTGATTTTTTCTTTGTTAAATGGCAATTAAATATCCTATCTAATAATAGACAAACATGTTAATTGACCATACCTTCGCTACGCCTCCCATTGGCTAATCAGCGTGATATGAAATTAACCGCCAACAAAGATGGCAGCTAATTTGCATACTGCAGGCAGGGTAGGACAGCGCCATCCCGCCTGCCCTGCCGCCATCTGAGCCTGCTATCTATGACCCGGGGCAGCGGGCATCCCATGTGTGACCCAACCCGGGGCGGCCAGGCGGGGCAGCAGCAATCAGCCGACCTGCCTGGGCGTCCCGTGTGCGACCCCACCTGGGGTGGTGCCCCAACCCCCAGATCAGCCCTGCCGTGTGCACAACCCGGGGAGGCGGGGCAGGCACCGAGGAATCGGGCCTGCCATCTGCCACCCAGGGAGCGGGCCTAAGCCAGCAGGTGGTTATCTCCCTAGGAGTCCCAGACTGTGAGAGGGCACAAGTGGGGCTGAGGGACACCCCCCCACAGTCCCTTCCCCTGCCAGTGCACAGATTTTTGTGCACCAGGCCTCTAGTATAAAATAAATATCAAAAATATAAGTCTTTGTTTTATTATGGTTGCAAATATCAAAAAATTTCTATATGTGACATGGCACCAGAGTTAAGTTAGGGTTTTTAAAAATGCTGACACGCCAAGCTCAAAAGGTTTGCCATCACTGGTATATAAGATCACAGCATTAAAGCTTACACAGCATTGAAGCACATATACATAACCACAACACCAAAGGAAAATTAGAAGAGTGCTCACATACTAGTACAATAGTGTAATCTGCTGGCAATAAAATTATGATGTAGAAGTACATGTACGGACATGGAAAGAAAATAGCTAACATTTAATGAGAGGTTCCCATGTGCTGGGCACTGTATTATGGGCTTCTTGGTATTAACATATTTACTCTTCATAACTCAATGTAGTCAATCCCATCATTATTATTCCCATTTTACAGATGAGGAAATTGAAGACCCAGAGGGGTTATATAATTTTCCCAAGATCATAGAGCAGTGATTGATGGCATCAGTATTTGAAACAAGACCATCAAGTTTTAGGGCACAGGATGCTGACACCACACTATGCTGACTCCAGGAGAGTGTAAATACTTTTGTGACATACTATTCAGTTAAAAAGAAATCAAGTTAGAGAGTAACCAAAGAACATGTATGCACATATGAATAACCCATGGGCACAGACCATAGTGTGGGGAAGGCCTGGGATGGGGTGGGGACTGGGTGGAGGGGGCAAAGTAAGGGAATAGGGGACATCTCTAATACTGTCAACAATAAATATTTAAAAAATAAAATAAATGAAAAAATCAGGTTACAGAATAGCACGTGTAGTATTTTTCCATGTTTGATATATATATATATATATATATATATATATATATATATATATATATATATATATAATTTTTTAGCCCATAAGGGATTTATAATAAAATGTTAATAATGGTTATCTAAAAGTGGTGGTTTGAGTTTTTACTTTCTTATTTTTAAATAGCTGTATGTTCTGGCTTTTCTACAATAAAATGTTTTTCTTATAATAAACATTTTTAAGATTTATTTCTAAAGAAATGAGTGTCATCCAGGGAAAATGATGTGGCACTTGGGACAGTTCCTAATATTGGGGGTGGATAAGAAAAGGAAACTTGTGTTCCCAACACACACGTACAACAGAAAAGAGATTCAGAAGCATCTACATCCTGGCAAGGTAACAGCATGCTCCCTGGCAATCGTCCCCACATCTGAATAAGCCCGGGGCCAAATCCCAGCATTGTTTTAAGCATATTCCCTTCTCCACTGCACTACAGGGAGGTTTGCAAATTTATTGAACATGAGCATGAGGATTCCGCTTTGAAACTCATGCCACCTCAATTCTAATCAAGATGACTTGGTCCCTCTGAACATCCGACATCTGCGTGCTGGATAGATTGTTGTGGTGGCTGTGATGTTATCCCTTTGCATCCAGACTCTTCTCTCCAATTCCCCAAGCCATGCGTTGCCTTGGAAACATCATGATTCTTATAGAGATCTAAGCAAAGGGAAATAATAAAAATAATAAAATCTTACAGTTGAAGTCTATCTTTCATGCAACCAAGGCGGGTTGCTAAGCCCTTCTTCTAGATTAAAAGACAGGCAGGCAGAGTGGCTCATACCATGTGTCATCCTGATAATTAACGATTAGAGGAAACACACTGATCTCTGCTCTCTGGATAATTTAGGTCAAAGTAGTCTTCCACCAGAATTAAGAGGGTTGCCAAGGCCAACAATTTCATGAACAGGAACATATACTAACATCACTGGCATGAAAGAGACCTCTGATCTAGGAAGCAGCAAAGCCTCTTGTCATTATAACATCAACTCACATGAAAAAAGGTCTGATGTAATGCAGTGAGTCTTCCCTTTAGTGTGGCAGTCGGCAAACTTGTTCCTAAAGGGCCAGATAGTAAAAATGTTCAGCTCTGCAGACCATATAGTCTCTATCTCAACTACTCAGTTCTGCTGTTGTAAGGTGAAAGCAGCCATATGTAATATGGACAGGAATGAGCATGGCCTCGTTCCAATAAAACTTTATTTATAAAAACAGGTGGAGGGGTAGATTAGACCCATGGGCCATAGTTTTCAAACCCTTGCTCTAGGACAGCGGTTCTCAACCTGTGGGTCACGACCCCTTTGGAGGTAGAACGACCCTTTCACAGGGGTCGCCTAAGACCATCCTGCATATCAGATATTTACATTACGATTCATAACAGTAGCAACATTACAGTTATGAAGTAGCAATGAAAATAATTTTATGGTTGGGGTCACAACATGAGGAACTGTATTTAAAGGGCCAGAAGGTTGAGAACCACTGCTTTAGTGAACCAAGCTCTGGCTGGAGCATTGTGAATCAGAAGGAGGAAAGTACATCAAGTCCCCAGAGTTTACATTTGACAGAGGAGGAGACAGAGGAGGACAAACTAAGCAAGTAAACAAACAAACAAGAAACGTTCTGATAATGATACATGATAGAAAGATGACAAATAAAAGAAATGGGTTACTTGGCGGGAGAAGGGAAAGCCCAGTTTGGATGAGATGGTCAGGGAAGACCTCCTGGGGGAGATGATTTTGAGCTCAAATCAGAGTGAAGAGAAAGAGCTGAAATTCACAGACCTGGGCAAAGAACGTATCAGGTAGAAAGAACACAAACACGGAGAGCCTGGTGGCAGAATCAGACTTAGTGGGTTTGAGGAAGAAAATAAATAAGGAGAATGTGGTTTGAGATGAGGTTAAAGAGGTGGTCACGTGTCATGACAGGCAGGGTCTTCAGAGCCATAGGGCCATGCCTTGACCTCACTTTGCCATGATCCAGCAGTTCTGATTCTCACTGTAACCTCCATGGACACTCCCAGGCTCTCCACCTTCCTCAGTTCCCCTGCTTCCATCAACTGTGGCTAGACCTGGAGGTGTCCTAAAAACACTGAGATGAAATAGGTCCCCCAACCAAGGAAAACAACCTCTTCCCATTGGAGCCACTGGACATACTAAAGTAAAATAAACTAATGCCGTAGTAAGATTTTAAGCACCTGATCAAATGTTTTCTTTCCATCTCCTTTTTAAAAATTCTTTATTGTTTAAAGTATTACATATAGCATTATATGCCTCCTTTTTTCCCCATTGACTTCTCCCAAGCCACCCCCATCCCTCAGCACATGCCCTCACCCCCATAGTGTCTGTGTCCATTGGTTATGCTTATATACATGCACACGAGTTCTTTGGTTGATCTCTTACCCCCCCGCCCCCCCACTCCCAACCCTCCCCTGCCTTCCCTCTGAAGCTTGACAGTCTGTTGAATGCTTCTCTGTCTCTGGATCTATTTTTGTTCATCAGTTTATGTTCTTCATTATATTCCACAAATGAGTGAGATTATGTGATATGTATCTTTCTCTGACTGGCTTTTTTCGCTTAGCACAATGCTCTCCATGTCCATCCATGCTGTTGCAAATGGTAAGAGTTCTTTCTTTTTTACAGCAGCATAGTATTCCATTGTGTATATATACCAGCATTTTTTAATACACTCATCTGCTGATGGACACTTGGGCTGTTTCCAAATCTTAGCTATTGTAAATTGTGCTGCTGTGAACACAGGGGTGCATATGTCCTTTCTGATTTCTTGGAATATATTCCTAGAAGTGGGATTACTGGGTCAAATGAGTTCCATTTTTAATTTTTTGAGGAAACGCAATACTGTTTTCCACAGTGGCTGCACCAGTCTACATTCCCATTAGCAGTGCACAAGGATTCCTTTATTTCCATATACTCGCCAGCACTTGTCATTTGTCAATTTGTTGATGATAGCCAGTCTGACAGGTGTAAGATGGTACCTCATTGTTGTTTTGATTTGCATCTCTCAGATGATTAGTGACTTTGAGCATGTTTTCATATGTCTCTTGGCCTTCCGTATGTCCTCTTTTGAAAAGTGTCTAACTCCTTTGCCCATTTTTTTTATTGGATTGTTTATCTTCCTTTTGTTAAGATGTATGAGTTCCCTATAAATTTTGGAGATTAGGTCCTTATCGGATAAAACATTGGCAAATATGTTCTCCCATACAGTGATCTTTCTTGTTGTTTTGTTGATGGCTTCTTTTGCTATGCAAAGCTTTTTATTTTGATGTAGTCCCATTTGTTTATTTTCTCTTTAGTTTCCATTGCCCTAGGAGCTGTATCAGCAAAGATATTGCTACAACATATGTCTGATATTTTGCTGCCTATGGATTCTTCTAATATTTTTATGGTTTCCCATCTTGTGTTTAAGTCCTTTATCATCCCTTTTTTAAAGTCAATGTTTAGACCAAGAAGAATAAGGAAGCGACTAGCTGAATGCTTCAGGGCCATGTTCACCAATTTTTTTTAAAGGAAGGAAGGAAAGAAGGAAGGAAGGAAGGAAGGAAGGAAGGAAGGAAGGAAGGAAGGAAGGAAGGAAAGGAGGGAGGGAGGGAGGGAGGGAGGGAGGGAGGGAGGGAGGGAGGAAGGAAGGAAGGAAGGAAGGAAGGAAGGAAGGAAGGAAGGAAACTAAACTCCTTTAGTTCTGTCAAGGACAATAATCTCCAAACTAGAAAGCACAGAATATGCATGATTATGAAGACATGGAAGCACAAGGTAGAGAACTAGTGAGACAGTCAAGCTATTTTAAATGAGAGATATGGATGTGCCTGTCCAATTTCCCCAACACCATTTATTGAAGAGACTATGTTTACTCCATTGTGTAGTCTTGCCTCCTTTGTCAAATATTAATTGAGTGCAATGGTTTGGATCGATTTCTGGGGTCTCTGTTCTGTTCCAATGATCTACATACCTGTTCTTGTGCCAGTACCAGGCTGTTCTGATTTCAGTGGTTTTGTACTATAACTTGGTATCTGGTATTGTGAGCCCTCCAACTTTGTTCTCTTTTCTCAAGATTGCTGCCACTGTTTGTTTGTTTTTTTAATTTCAAATAAATTTTTGGACTATTTGTTCTAGATATGCGAAATATGCTGTTGGTATTTTAATAGGGATTGCATTGGATCTATAGATGGCTTTTGGTATCATGGACATTTGAATGATGTTAATTCTACCAATCCATGAGCATGGCGTATTCGTCCATTTGTTTCTATCTTCCTCTATCTCTTTTTTCAACATCCTGTAGTTTTGGAAAACTATAGGTATTTTTTTTAATTGCTTTCGGAGAGGAAGGAAGAGGGGTAGAGAGAGATAGAAACATCATGATGAGAGAAAATCATTGATCAGCTGCCTCCTGCACTGGGGATTGAGCCCGCAACCCAGGCATATGCCCTTGACCGGAAAGGAACCTGCGACCCTTCAGTCTACAGGCCAACGTTCTATCCACTGAGCCAAGCTGGCTAGGGCTCAAGTACAGATCTTTTACCTCCTTGGTTACATTTATTCCTAAGTATCTTAATGTTTTTGTTGTTGCAATAGTAAATGGGATTTTTTTAGTTTTTCTTTCTGAGAGTTCATTATTTGTGTATGAAAATGCCATCAATTTCTGGGTGTTAATTTTGTATCCTGCTATATTGCCAAATTCATTTATTAAATCTAGTGGCTTTTTGGTGGAGTCTTTAGGGTTTTCTATGTGTAATATCATGTCATCCAAGAGTAATGACAGTTTTTCTTTCTCCTTTCCAATTCAGATGGCTTTTATGTTTTCTTCTTGTCTGAACACTGTGGCTAAGACTTCCAGTACTATGCTGAATAAGAGTGGTGAAAGCGGACATCCCTGTCTTGTTCCTGTTCTTAGGGGAAATGGTTTTAGTTTTTGCCCATTGAATATTATGTTGCAAAAAAATGAAACTAGATCACCAACTTACACCATATACAGGAATAAATTCAAGATGGATAAAAGGCTTAAATTTAAGTTGTGAAATCATAAAAATCCTAGAAGAAAGCATAGGCAGCAAAATCTCACACATCTTTTATAAGAGTATGCTTGCCGATACATTGCCTAGAGCAAGGGAAACAAAAGAAAATAAACAAATGGGACTACTTCAAAATAAAAAGCTTCTGCACAGCAAAAGAAACCATCAACAAAATGAAAAGGGAGCCCACTGTATGGGGGAGCATATTTGCCAAATGATACATCTGATAAAGAGTTAATATCCAAAATATATAAGGAACTCATACAACGTAACAAAAGGAAGACAAACAATCCAATCAATAGTGGGCAAAGGACCTAAATAGACACTTCTCTAAAGCGGACATACAGATGGCCAAGAAACATATGAAAAAAATGCTCAAAGTCACTAATCATCAGAGAGATGCAAATTAAAACAATGAGATATCACCTTATACCTCTCAGAATGGCTACCAGCAACAAATGACATGTGCTGGTGAAGATGTGGAGAAAAGGGAACCCTAGTATAGTGCTGGTGGGAATGCAGACTGGTGCAGCCACTATGAAAACAGTATGGAGTTTCCTCAAAAAATTAAATATGGAACTACCATTTGACCCAGTAATCCCACTTCTAGGAATATATCCTAAGAAACCCGAAACACCAGTCAGAAAGAATACATGCGCCCCTATGTTCATAGCACAATTTACAATAGCTAAGATCTGGAAACAGCCCAAGTGCCCATCAGTAGATGAATGGATTAGAAAACTGTGGTACATCTACACGATGGAATACTATGCTGCTGTAAAAAAGGAGGAATTCTTACCATTTGCAACAGCATGAATGGAGCTGGAAAGCATTATGCTAAGTGAAATAAGCCAGTCAATGAAAGAAAAATACCATATGATCTCACTCATTTATGGATAATAAAGACCATTATAAACGTATGAACAAAAAATAGATACAGAGGCAGAGCAGCCTCGAATAGACTGTCAAACTACAGCCGGAAGGCTGGGGAGGGTTGGGGGTGGGAGGGGGGGTAAGAGATCAACCGAAGGACTTGTATGCATGCATATAAGCATAACCAATGGACATAAGACACTGGGGGGTAGGGGAGGCCAGGGGATTGTCAAGGGCGGGGAAAAAAGAAGACATATGTAATACTCTTTGTAATACTTTAAGCAATAAAACAATTTTTTAAAAAAGTTGTGGTACATTTACACCATGGAATACTATACAGCAGTAAAAAAGAAGGCTCTCTTGCCCTGGGAGACTGCATGGAGGGACCTGGAAAGTGAAATTACGCTAAGGGAAATAAACCAGTCAGAGAAAGACAAGTATCACATGATCTCACTTATATGTGGAATCTAATAAACAAAATAAACTGACGAACAAAGTAGATCCAAAGACATGGAAACATGGAACAGACTGACAAGTCCCAGACTGAAGGGGAGTGGGTGGGTGGGTGGGTGGGTGCGAAGAGTTTAACCAAAGAATGAATATATATATATATATATATATATATATATATATATATATATATACTCATGGATGCAGACAATAGTGTGATGAAGGCTTGGAGCAGAGGGAGGGGGCAGGCTAGAAGAGGTCAATGGGGACAAAAGGGGGACATCTGTAAAGGGGACTTTCAACAAATAAAATAAATTTTTAAAAATAAAATAAAATCAATGAGATGTATGGGCCACCCAAAAAACTCGAGGTAGGAAGCACCTCCAGTACCAGCACTGTAATGAACTAGGATCTGTGAGACCAGGAGAGGAGCTAGGAAAGGCAACCAGGCATCTTTCAGAAGACACAACCCATGAATTGAATATCAGTCCCTGGAAAAGTTCTATAAGGGGTAATTAAATCATAATATTTCATGAGCAAGAGGGAAGTGGTAAGCAGCATGACCAGCATGGGCTGCTGGGAACAAATGTCACGGGATCATCCTCATGTCTTTCTGTGATATGAAGGTTACATTCAGCAAATGTTTACCGTAAAACAACCAAGTTCTCCTGCCAGGGATAGATTCCACATGCAAACAAGACAGACACAGTGTCTGTTTACATCAGTGGAGGTCTTTAAAAATATGCCACTGATCTATCTGCTTGATCCTATCTTGTTTCAACATTCTTTTCAATAAGTTGTATGAAGACATGACTACTAACCTATGCAACACAACCTAGAGTCCAAAGTGGATTGAAACTAATGAAAAGAAATTGAATATGAGCAAATACTCAATCTTGCACAGTTACCTCTAAAAGTACAGGATGTAGTCTTCTAGTTTAAATTGTTTATTGATCACAGACAAAGGGAATAGGAAAGGGGGCATGAGTGGATGAGAGATTTCAATAAATTCTGGAAGAGGAAAAATTAATGGAAGAGTAATGGATGATTTAGGAGACAAAAGAGGCACAAATATTTACAGAGGAAAGTAAGGCAAAAAAGAGTGCCAGTGTGCCCTCTGGAACCTTGGAGAAGCTCAAGACTTGATCAAAACTGCCATGAAGGGCAGGGGCAGTGCGGAGCTGCAGACCGTCTGTATCTGAACTTGGAGCCCCTGGCCTTGTTTCACCAGAGATGCAGACCCCCAGAAGCCGGATATGTCCATCACCCTAGCCCACCCCCACCCTTCCCCAAGGAGGAGATCAGAAAATTCTTCTCTGGAGAATCTGAACAGTCTCAAAGAAAAGACTGTTACATACTGATATTTGGGTTTCTCCCAGTGCTAGCCTCCCACCCGGTCACCCAAGAGTGGTCTTCCAATTGACAAGCCCCATATCCATACTCCTACACAGAGCCATCGACCAGCCCTTTCATTTTGCCTTATTATTAGATAGGAATGGACAACCAAGATCTTTGACAAGAGTCATCAATGTAAAGAGAAGCTAAACTCAATCCATAGGGGAAAAAAAAAAAAAAAAGAAACATTGAAAGAGAGGTTCCTTATGGCCTTGATTAAATTTAGCTTTAAATCCTAGCTCTAGAAATCATCTCTCTCTCCCCCCTTTTCCTCCCCCTTCAGAGACCTAGTCTTTGCCTTGATAATCAGCAACACCTGAGGCAGCAAAAGACAGGCGCCTGCATCTGACTAATGATCACAAGGCCTGGACCTCTGCAGGCTGAAGATTACATCTTGACCTAAATTATGTTTCAGCTCCTGAGCCCTAAGGTGGAACGACCCCCTGGTTACTTTCCCATGAAACCAGACAGAGGGACGCCAGGACAGACCTCAGAACTGTCCTCAAGACCTAAAGAAATGATTTATTGCCCTTACCTCACCTCCGGCGTATCAGCTCCCAGCACACACACACAAAAACATAACCCGTGGCGTTTGTGACTTTGACCTAAATATTCTGTAACCTACATGCCATCGGGGAGTTCAGGCTTTTGAGCATCAGCTTCCCGTTCTCCTGGGTGGTGCCATTTATAATAAAGTAGCCAATGTTTCTCCTCTGCAATTCTTGGTGGTTAGTGTTTGGCTCTGCTAGCAACAGTGAACAAACTCTGATAACAATATACTGCAGGAAGCAGGCTTATCTGTTTCCTAAACAAACAAACAAAAAACTGACACTTGCCTATCAAAAAAAAAGAAAGAGAATGTTATATGAGAGGTAATCAAATAATAAGAGCTTTTAAAATTAAAAATATAATGGTATATAAAAATGATAAGTGATAACCTGCTTAAGCAGATGAAATAGTTGGAAGATGAAGTTAAAGAATCTTATAAAAAGTAAAGCAAAAAGAGACTGAAAATATGGGGACAAAATTAAAGTTTCAACATTTGAAGCAGGAGGCTCTATATCCAACTAACAAGAATTCCAGAAAAAATAGAAGAGAAAAAAAATAGAAGGAAGAAACTTATATGAATGAATGGAGTCTCCAGGTTGAAGGACCCATTGTGGGCCCAGCACAATGAGGCCCTCACTAAGCCTTCTCACAGTGAAATTCTGAACCCTAGGGATACAGAGAAAACCCAATATTCTTCAGAGAGAAACAAAGCTCTTTTTTAAAAAAAAAATATATTTTATTGATTTTCCACAGAGAGGAAGGGAGAGAGATAGAGAGTTAGAAACATCGATGAGAGAGAAACATCGACCAGCTGCCTCCTGCACATCCCCCACTGGGGACGTGCCCGCAACCCAGGTACATGCCCTTGACCGGAATCGAACCTGGGACCTTTCAGTCCGCAGGCCGATGCTCTATCCACTGAGCCAAACCGGTTTCGGCAGAAACAAAGCTCTGACAAAATACCAAGACCACTGGCAAAGGACTGTTCTAGAACACTATTCTAGAACAGTACTTCTCAAAGTATGTAGTGAAGGACTTTACTTTGTTTCCAGTCTATCACTGACTGTTCCTTTTATAAAACAGAGTACAAAAGAATCACTAGGAAAAATAAAATTTAAAAAGATGCATACAGGCCCAAATTTTATTATCAGCTTCAACAGACATAAAAATGACACAATCAAATTAGTATAAAAGTTTAGAAATGCTTACTTTCAATTTCTGTACTTATCTCCTCTCACAGATGGATGACAAACAGTTTGCAGATTGACAGTGGTCCCTGGACCACACTTTGAGTAGCAATGTGGTAGCAGAAATGCCTTCAAGATTCTAGCTCTCAGACTGGAATTCTATAACCAATCTTGACAGGAGCAGAATGGAATATTGAGACTTGCAAAAATGGAAACAGTGTATTCCCATGAATCCTTTCCTAGGAAGCTACTAGGAAGTGTTCAAGCAAAATGAAGGAATAAATCTAGAAAGTGTAAGACAAGTCCAATCAAACAGAAGTAAAGATGGACTCCTCCAGTCTCTCCGTTCCAACCTGGATCACTGGTGTGAGACTGTCCTCTTCCCCTGGCCGTCTCCTTCCCCCCCCCCCCCCCCTGCCGCCCCTGCCATTCTCCATCCCTGCAGAGCCACCCTATTCCCTGCCTTTTAACAAGCAACCCCTGCAGCCCTCTGACTTCAAACCCACAGGCATGAGCCTGCAATGGGGCTGTATATGTGCATGCACCAGAGAGAAACTACAACCACCAGGCAAGGAAAGTGCCAGAAAAAGGAGGGCCTCAATTTCACCTGGGCCTTTGCTGGGCCTTTGTTACCTACCTGAGTCTACCCAGTGATTCCAATGGGCTCCTGTCCTCCCACTAAAACCCCGGCGCAAATCTTGAGATTGATTCTCTTTGAGATGGTCAGAGAGGCAAGCACAGATAGTGACTGTGAGGTCCCCAGTCTGGTGTCTGCTCTCTCTTAATGTTCACTCTCTTCTTTCCATGCTAGTGGTCCTGGAGAACAACACAAAGTCTACAGTATTTGCACTCCGTTTGAGCTAACACCACATTTTCTATAGTTATCCCCGCTGCTGAAATCATTTTCTTGTATGCTTTTTGAGCAAGAAGAGAGGATGGGGGGGGGGGGCACCAAATTAATTGCTTGGCAACAAAAACCTAATTAATCAAAAACTGTTCTTAGTCATTCAGAACCTCTTCAGCCCATAAAAATAGCAGCCAAAGGGAAAAGGAACAGTTAGCTTGTAAATAAACAAACAAATAAATAAATAAAATAAATAAATAAATAAATAAATAAGGTGCTTCATTAGACAGCAACTTCCATGAATGTGCAAGTGGGAGGCAAGATAGCATAAGAATCTGAGCAGGGGCTTTGGAGTCAGTCTGAGCTGGATTTGAATCCCAGCTCTGCCATTCCTGCTGCATAACCTTGAGCAACTTACTCTGTCCCTTTCATCTTCAGTTTTCCCATCTGCAAAATGGGGATAATAATACTCTTGTAAGATCAGAGGAGAGATTGAGATGATGTCTATAAAATGTTTGCAGTCTGTCACCTGGAAAACACGAAGCATTGATGATGAATTAACATCACCAAGCACTGCTGCTATTGCATAAAGTATATACTTTTTTCTCAGACTCTTCAAAGCTTTTAAAAAGCTTTAACAAGTGTGTTATATCTTCAGGAATACATACTAAAGAAATAATAGGAGATGTCTGAAGACAATTAGCTGGGGATGTCCTCATGATGCTATTGATTCTAATAGGGAAAAAACGTGATCTAAATGTCCTAAAATAGGAATTGGTAAAATAAACCATGGTACACCCCATAAAATGAATAATTACCATTTAAAGTGGCAGTTTATTGATGGGAGTATGGGGACAAGGAGTGGGAAGCCAGTTACCAGTCTGTAAAGTATGAACCATATTTATTTTGTTCAAATTCTTTTTTCTGGAAGTATAACCAAGGTGGTCTTTCTTTCTTTCTTTCTTTCTTTCTTTCTTTCTTTCTTTCTTCCTTTCTTTCTTCCTTTCTTTCTTCCTTTTTTTTTGAGTATTTATTTTCTTCTCTTGACCATCTGTATTTCAAAATTTCTTTATAATGAACGTAGTCTTTGTGATTTAAAACTGTTGAAATTTTACTTCACTTTTTATAAAGAAAAACACAGATTTCCTAACTCCATTCAATCTCACGGCTCTCTGAGGTGACCCTGGGATGATTAAAAGCCAGCCAGGCTCCGTAAACACAGAAGATGCAGTTATCTGGGCTCCAGTCAGCAGTCTGGTTCCCTGATGATTTCTACAAAAGCCGCCCGTGCTGTGCCTCCCACTTAACAGGCAATAGCTCCTGTGAAAGAAATAATTCCACCCCAGTGTTAACTGGGGTCAGCACCATTGAGGTGGGGTGTGTTTATTGAGCCCTATCTGTCTGCTTGTGTCTTCTTAGGGGAGGAGGAACCCTGTTTGCCTGCCCTTTACCCTCCCTTTATCCCTTTCTCCTCTGGAGAGGTTGTCAACTCCCTCTCCCCCTCTCCCCTCAGCCACCTTCCCACACAAACCCAGCACTTCAGTCCTCCTCAGGCAGTGCCCTGTGCTCCACTCAGGAACCTGGATCCCTTTCCTGGCCCCCCACCCCATCTAAGTTCGCCCCACTCCCTCCTGGGAGGAAAGACAGATCTGATGTCAATCACTTACAGCCACTGGTACATGAATTATCTCCACCCTCCAGTGTGCAGACAGAAGCACTGACTCAAAGGAGTGATTTCAGAGTTTGACCCGGCCCTTCACAGTTTCAAAACCCTCTCCTCTCCAGGGTTTCCTGCAACCTTCGCTACAGCCCCTGGTGGGGAAGAAGGTGGTGCTATCACCCTATTTTACGGATGAGGAGAGTGAAGTGAGGCTGAGGGGTGAAGTGCAGGTCTTAATCCAGCTGTCCTGATGCTCCATGCCAGCCCTTACCATTGAGCTAGGCAACCAGGTCAGAGGTCCTCCTGCAGCGACTCTCATTAGCAGCTCACTGCATCATATGACAAAACAGACTTGTGATTTTTCACAGAATTTGAGATCAGTTTGTGGAGTACTGAGCTATAAATAAAACCAGAATTGCAAAGAAAGGAGGGAGGGAGGGAGGGGGGGAGGGAGGAAGGGAGGGAGGGAGGGAGGGAAGGAGGGAGGGAAAAGAAAGAAGGAAGGAAAAGAGGGAGGAAAGGAGGGAGAGGGGAGAAAGAGGGAGAGAGTGGGAGAGAGACAGAGAAGCCAAAAGCAGACATATGAGCAAAAGCTCACCACCCAGTCTTAGCACACTATGCCTATATGATTCAAGCCCTACTCCCATGACCAGTCTCAAGACTATGGTTTCAGGGTCCCCTGTCACCTCTATGCAGTCCATGGAAATCCCCAGGGGATAGGTCCCCAGGCTCTGAGCATAACTGAGAAAACCACAGGAGGATATTGTCTAAGAGCTGAAGGAAGTTTGAAGACATACCTTTGGGGCTTTCAAGAATTTCTCAACAGAGACTCTTGCAAGGTATGAAGCAGATGCCATGATAACATGTCATCCTGTTGAATCTCTAATGGAAGAAATAAACCTTGAAGCAAAGCAACCATGAAATGGAACATTTCAGCTGCAAAAGTAAAGGAGAAACCAGTAAATAGGAAAGTGGAAGAAGAAGAAGAAGAAGAAGAAGAAGAAGAAGAAGAAGAAGAAGAAGAAGAAGAAGAAGAAGGAGAAGAAGAAGTCCCCCAAAACAGCTTGACTTAGATATTTGATATTTATTCATTTAATTCAACAAACCCTGTGTGTGTCCATGGCTGGGTCTCCTGGACTCACCATCTCAGGGGTGTTTTTCTCCAGGTTCCATCGTGTGACAGGTTGTATTTTCCAAAAGCAGCCAGCCACAGAAATATTCTTGGTCACACATGTCCTTTCTAAACCTTGCTACTCCTCCATCAAAAAGTGGAATCTGCTTCCCCTGCCTTAGGGACCAGATGGGCCTCTGGGACACAGCAGAACTGACACTGCCCATGTTCCGATCTAAGTCATCAAAGCCTACGTGACCTCTGCCTGATTCGCTCTCTTTTCTGGACTCACTTCATGGGCTGGGGGAGGCAATGCCACCATGTTATGAGGAAGCCCAAACTAGTCCATGCAGAGCAAGTTCGAGGTGAGACCCATGTGGGGAGGCCCGGAGGCCCCAGCCTCAGTCAGCAGAGTGGGCATGAGCAGCCTCCAGCCTTCAAGCCTTCCAGCTGAGGCTCCAGACACTGTGGAGGAGAAGCAAGCCCGCCTTGCTGTGCCCTCTCTGTTATATGTGAGTCTTCAAACTGGTTTTGGGGAAATGTGTGGGTTTGTAGAGCCAGGCGGAGCTGTTTATAACCCCAGCTCTGTCATTTCCCAGTTGAGGGATGCTGGCAGTTAATCTGTCTGAGCCTCACTTTTCTCTGTAAGATAGGAATAACCTCTGGCTCACAGAGATGGTTTGAGAAATACATGCCAAAGTGTGTATAAAGCAGTTAGCCCAGTACATTGGGAACAAAGAGAAACTGCTGGGAGCAGAGGGGTCATCCACCGAGCTACAGTCATCAGACAAGCATCCTGAAAGAGGTGAGATAAGCAGAGCTTTGAAGAGCCTGGACAGATGGAGAGGAGGTGCAGGGCTGCCAGGTGGGCCAGAGGGCGATCTCTTTGGAGCCGCACCTCCTCCCTGCACCCTCTATGGGCTGGTCTAGATGGGCCTGCCTAGCTGCCTGCCTCCAGGGCCCTGCCATGGTCATCTGGAGCTTCTACTCTGCTCTGGAAACAATTCTGCTCAAACCAGGGGAAGAGCAAGTTAGATGCCCCAATTTAGATTGTCCCATTTCTGCCCACTCTGTCCAACCTCCCCAACAGACAGCTAATCAAAGCAGCTGCTGAGAACCCAAAATATTCCGGGGACCTGTGTAGGGGCTCCCCACATTCCTGACCTCCACTCATTTTGGACCTGAGCTCTGTCTCCCTTCCATCCCTGCACCCGCACTTGCCTGTGTAGAAGGATCTCGGTTTCCCCAGCTGGAACTTAAACACCTCTGAGCACTCTGCTCCTTCCTATCTTCTGGTTCTTTCTGCCTGACCCCAACCTCAACACCAGTCTAACCATAATAATAAAAAAATAGCTACCATTTATTGACCTTCCATGACCAGGCACGTCCTCACTTTCACTCATGTACATGCCCAATAATCCTCTGAGGTTGGTACCACTGGTATCAGCCATTTAAGATGAGGAAATACATGCCACTCAGAGAAGTTAAATCACTAGCCCAAGGACACCAACAAGCTAGTGGTAAGGCTCTGGGATCCTAAAATCTGTATATTCTAAAGAAACCTTGATACCGTGTTATCTCATTTGGCCTATGTGGCATGCACACCCCCCACAGGCTGCAATAGCACCAGGTCCTTCTCTACTGCCCCCACCCTCCTTCTGGCCTGAAGTCCTGCCCTACAGGTAGCTTTCTAGACACAGATGTCTCCAATGCCGCCTGCTTATCTCAACTTTCCTCAGCAGCCAGGGCACCCTCATCCCCAGTGGCCAGGCTGCCTGGGATGATGCGGGTACTTGAAGTGCATCAGCCATAGGTGATGGGAAGATGGGCTGGGATAAGGGAACTCCCAGCATCAGCATCCGAAGAATGCAGGGCAGCCCCTGGGGCAGCTTCCCCAGTCCTGGCCTTTCCTAAGATACCATGGAGGGCTTCCATAGTCAGTCAGATGCCCAGATAAGGTTTCATCCCAGAAACTCTCAGAACCATGTTTCTTGAGGTAGAGAATGCAAGTGTGTCTGACTTTCTAAACAATCATCTCATTTACTGCTTCTGGTGATCAAAGCCATTGTCAAGCTGCTTATTGGAAACTGGCCCCCTCAGTACAACTGAGTCAACTAGACAAGGTCAACATGGTGGGTGCTCAATAAACACTTGAATACGTGGATGGACACACTAAGCTGTAAGTTCCATGGGGACAGACGCCAGTTCTGCTTTGCCTATCAATGAGCGCCCAACGCCCAGCACTGCCCACCCATGTCAGGGACAGGGACTATGTTACTCCAGGGCTGTGTTGATGAGGACCTGGGCCTCTGGGGTGGCAGAAGGGGCAGATGAAAGAGGCCCTGTGCTGGGTACCTGAAATACCCAGGGGGCCCACTCTGTAAAGTACATGATTGACTAACCACTATGCCGTATGTCTGAAACTAATACAGAATAGTATTGAATGCAAACTGTAACTGAAAAATAAAATAAATAAAAATAAATTCTGCCAGAAAAAGAGAAAAACCGCTTGTTTATGATTTTCTATTCACACACACACACATACACACACACACACACAGGCCCAGGAATGAAAATTTGGCAGACTAGATGTTAGATTTGGTATGAAAAGTGGACTTAAGCGAAAGAGTCCAGGATGTCCCTGTGCCCATAGCCTGGGATACCAGAAGGCAAAGCAGGCTTTGGCCCATCAGATAGGGAGGGGAGAGGCGGGGGACGCTGGCTGGAAGGGGCACAGACCCAGTGTGAGTGCTCAGTGGGTGGCTGTAGGCCAGGCAGAAAGGCATGCTAAGCTCAAGAGACTGAAAGAATAGTCAGAGGCAAATGTCCAGCAGGTAGCTGGCTAGACAGGAGCCACCCTCCAGGAAGCCATCTGCAGAGGTGCTAATTGAGGCTGGGGGCTGGGGGGAGGAAAGAGAGAGGGAGGCACTGGGGTGCAGGTGGAGTGCCAAGGAGCCGCTTTCAGCCAAGAGAAAGACTTGCCATGTTAGTAAGAGGGCGGGCATGACATACTTGGAGTCAGTCAACCAACTCCACGGTTACAGAAATTCTAACTAAAGCTACAGGGACACCAAGATCACAGGAAGGACAAGTAGAGGCTGTGGAGAGAGAGACCTAAGAGGTAGAAGAAGGGGAGTTGGGAAGAAAGTCAAATCATAAAGGCCAAAGGCAGTATCAAAACAGGTTAAGACAAGGGTCAGCAAGGAAAGAAAAGCCAGACCAGGGAATCAGAGGGCAAACAGGGAAGGTCTGGACAATGAGCCCTAGATCAGGGCTCAAAAGGCCAGAGCAGGCATGTGGCCTTCCTTCTTCTCACAAGGAAGAGCCAGGAGCAGGGAGATAAACCAAAGGGATGCAGAGTTCAGCCCAGCAGCAAAGACTTTTCACACCCAAAGATGTGAATTTCCCATCACTGGAGGAATCTGGCCCAAGGATGGGTGGCCCTTGGGAGGGACATGCCGAGTGGACTGAAGCTCCATGCAGGCCACTGGACCAAAGGGCCGTTAGGGTCCGTCCCACACTGAGATGCCATTTCTCACCAAGCACCTTCACCTGCCACTTCACATGCCGCCCTTCATCCCTGCTCTGCACTGCCTTGTTCACTAGCTGCTTTCCTTCATGTACTGGGTTCCAACCCCCTCCCCATACTGTTATCCTTAACAAATTGTCCCAAAACGTAGCAGCTTAAAAACAACATTTACTATCTCATGATTCCTGTGGGTCAGGAACCCGGGGGAGCTAGCCGTGTCCCCACCACTCTGAGTCTCAAAGGCTGCGATCTGGGCTGCAGTGTCCTCAAGGCTCAACTGGGAGGACGTGCTTCTCAGCTCATTCATGTGGTTGTTGGCAGGATGGTTTGAGGACACAGTCTCAGGACTCTGAGTCAGAGGTCACCCTCAGTTCTTGCCATGTAGGTCTCTCCACCGAGCCTCTCGCTACGTGACAGCTGCCTCATCCGAGGGAGCAAGAGGGCAAGAGAGGGCAAGTGAGCAAGATGGAATGCTTTTGCAAACTAACCAGAAGTGACATCCCATCACGTTGACTGCACCTATTTCTTAGTGGTGAGTCACTATGTCCAGCCCACACTCAAGAGTTGGGAATTACACAAAGCTGGGACTACCAGGGGCCATGCACCTTCACCCCGATCCTGAAGGCAAGCTCCGTGACACAGGAACCTTCTCTGCCTAGTTCACCCGCCGCCCCGGTGCCTAACATATAGTAGATGTGCAATATATATTTTCAAATGAATGAATAAGGTAAGCTGTAAGCTCCATGAGCTCTCAGTACTATACTATAGAGCACATGCTTGTCGAATGAATGAATGATCCAAGAGTCTCTTGGTGAACATGACATAGTCCCTTAATCACTAGCTAAAATAATTTAGGAGACTGAGTGGCTTAGTGAGTACCATGAAAAATAAGAGTTTTTAGGCATAATTACTGATAAATCCTGTTTCCCAAACATGTGTCCATGAGGCCATTCTGGAGACGCTTAATAACCGGGGGATTCCTCTGGAAGACCTGTGGCAAGAGGGCCCACTGCCCAGCAGAGAACATTATGGAAGGCAGACCTTGATTCTCTCACCAGGTTGTGGCAGGGGCTCTGGAGAGTTTTGTTTTGCTTTGTTTTAATATATTTTTATTGATTTCAGAGAGGAAAAGAGAGGGAAAGATAGAAACATCAATGATGAGAGAGAATCATTGCTTGGCTGCCTCCTGCACACCCCAGACTGGGGATGGAGCCTGCAACCCAGGCATGTGCTCTGACTGGGAATCTGGACAATGACCTCCTGGTTCATAGGTCGATGCTCAATTCAGTATTCGTGGTGACTTTATAAAAACATTGGCTGGGTGACTCTGAAGAGTTTAGATTTGCATGGTTGTTTCCCCTTGATTGGCTCCCCACCCTGCTAAGGCTGGTGTCCTGGAGATGTCTTTCCAAGTGAAGTTTATTGTCAACACCAGGCCTGCTGATTGGCAGGCACGTTAAATCACAAAGAGAGCCCCAAATGAGCAACTTTGGCACTCCGGAACGGGGAGGCTGGTAAGAACATGTTCTCCCCATTCCCACTCCCACTCCTACCACGGCTGTTAATTGCAAAGGGATGCCTCGCTAAATCATATGGAAAACTGATAAACAACTCGAGCTGTGTTTATTAAAAAAAAAAAAATAGCAAATGGCATGATGCCAGCACGGATGAGCTTCGCAGTAATCAGTGCATTTATTTCACCCAAAAAAAAGCCTGTCTGGGCTTCTTATGCCTGAGAAACTCATTATCTAAGTTCCAGCCTTCATAGAACTGAGGCTTTTCTATATGTTAATCTATTTTAGTAAATAATTAGCATTTGGCTGAGGGAATGCATGTCTGTATAATTTAATAATTGGGAGGGTTATTGCATGTGATTAATAGGAATCATAACCGAATACTGAGACTATAATAAAGAGGGTCGCTGGGGAGGTGGGAAAGATCTTCATCCCCAGATCAGGACATACTGATTTGGGCAGAGGTTTCTGGGGATGAGGCTGCCTCTTGCCAAACAGGCTTCCTCTCTCCTAGGGTCCCAGTGAACCAAAAAAAGTACCAATCCTGATGCCCTGCAGGCGCCAGCAAGCAAGGCCAGGATCACTGCTTCTGTGAATGTGGCACACCTAGAAGCCACAGAGAGGTAACAGCTTCAAGAAGCATTAATTAATTCAAAAAATATATTCAATTTGCACCTCATCTACACCAGTCATTGTGCAAGGCACTGAGCAGACAGCAATGAACAAACAGGGAAAACTCCCCGTAGACAGAAATACATATGATATAGTACCAAGGAGTGTCATGAAGAAGAATAAAGCAGGACAAAGGGGGTAAGGTGGCGGAGAGGGCCTCTCTGAGATGATGGCCTTTGACGTGAACTGCACAACGCTCGGGGGAAAGGTGTTCCAGGTAACAGCAATGCAAAGGCCCCAAGGTCCAAGCCTGCTGGAATGTTATAAAAATGGAAGAAAAAAAAAGTGCTGGAGGGGATACAGTCATGAGAGAGAAGATAATGGGCAACCAGTTCATGTGGTGCCTAGAAGACAACTGGTCACATGTGGATTCTTGTTATTCTCATAGTTATGTTTTTATAAAGTCACCATGAATACTGAATTAGCGAATACGGAACCAGGGGAAATACAGGGTTAGATTACTGTGAGCCTCTGGTCACAACATTTTTGTCCATCAGTCAATACATACCTTGTTTTACGTGTGTTTCTGTTTAAAGACACCTTCCTTTACCTGATGTATATTATTGATTCATTAACATTGAACTCATGGTCAACAAAACTATAACTCAGGCCTGAATGAAGCTTGTCAAACACACATATTTTCTCTGTAAGGCACCTCACTGCCTTCTTGTGCTTAGAAACACTAGACAGCATTTTCAGTACATTTGGGGACACTTTTAACCAGCGGTCGCCAACCTTTCGGATCTCACGGACCACCAGTGGTCTGCGGACCACGGGTTGGCGGCCGCTGCTTTAAACAGCAAAATCACACACACACAAGCATGAAAACGCCAAAAAAAAAAAAAGGGGGGGGGATGGCCCTAAGAAGACCTCAAAAGGACACTTACTTAGAGTCCAACTGAGACAAGGCAGAGCATCGCCTCACTGCACCACAGCTGGGAACAGGCCTGACGGGAGCTCTGCACACGGCAGTGAAGGACCACGAGAGCCAGTGAGGATTGAGTTGGAGGTTACAAATACATTTTAGCAACTAGGTGAATCTACTAATACAGAATCCATACAAAAAATGAGGAATAACTATCTATTAAGAACCTAAAATGGTCACAGACATTGAAAGGGAGACAGGTGACACAAATCTAGACTTGATTTCACAAGCACCTTTGGAAAAGTGCAGATCATCCATCTGAGCCCCAGAGTGGGGGCTTGACAAGTGAGAACCACTGTGTGTTTCAGGCTGAGAACAGCAGCAAGGAGAGTTCAAGGCCCCTCCCCTTGGATTTGGGGACCGGGAGCATCACAGAGCCAGGCACAGGCTTTGGTCCCCTCACAGATGCAAGGGTCTGTCCTCAGGGAGGAAGGTTCCACCAAGGACTAAGCCCTTCTCAAGTGTGTGCTGAACCCATGGTTCTGGGGAAGGCCAGATCAAAGTCCCTTCTCCCACTCTGACTTGTCTCCTGCCCTTCCCTCTCTCTTGCTTCTGTTCCATGGTTATTTGAAATTCAAGTTTAATTGGATGTTCTGTTTTTTTTTTCCTTCTCAATCTGGTACCACTACACATTTTACAGACAAGGAAACTGAGACTTGCCCCAAGGGCACTCCAGTGGGAGAGTCAGAACTAGCCTCACCCAATGTCCAACAAGTAGCTGACTCCCGTCCTCTCTCAAAGACCCCAAGCTTCTGTGCCCAAACCAATGCCTGCATGGCTGTCTAAGGATTAACTAGCAGTTGAAATGTCTTCTTGGCCTCCAGCATGAGAAGCAGTTTCTATGTCTATATTAAATCATTTTTAGTATTTTTTTCAACTATAAAAATATATAACTGCAATATATTCAGAATGGAATACTATACACTATTGAAGAACAGGCTTTTGCTACACAACAACAACAAAACAGATTGGTCAGTTTTTATATATTCCATACATATGAAGTTCAAAACTAAGCAAAAGTAATCTATGTGTTAGAATAGTGGTTCCTAGGGGGTCAGTGGAGGAAGGTGGGATGGTTACTGGGAAGGGACACGAGGGAAATTTGGGGGGTTTTGGTAACATATCTTAATCTGTGCTACACATGTGTATAAATATATAAATCCAAGTTGTTTGCTTAAGATTTGCATATTTTTCCACTTGTAGATTATACTTCAATAAAAAACTAAAAACAAACAATAAAATTAATACATGCTCATTGTAAAAAATGAATAAAATACAGACAAGCATGAAAATAAACCATCTGTATTCCCACCACTGGGAGATATCCTGACATTTTAAAGCAGGGGTCCTCAAACTTTTTAAACAGGGGGCCAGTTCACTGTCCCTCAGACCGTTGGAGGGCCAGACTATAGTTTAAAAAAAAAAACTATGAACAAATCCCTATGCACACTGCACATATCTTATTTTGAAGTAAAAACAAAACAAAACGGGAACAAATACAATATTTGTATTTGCATGTGGCCCGTGGGCCGTAGTTTGAGGACCCCTGTTTTAAAGTGTAACCTTCCAAATCTTTTCCCAATAGCATTCACTTTTCATGAGCATTTCCTAAGAAAGGAATCCAGGACCTAATACCAGTCACTGGAGATGCTAATTTACTTGGGAGTCTGAATTTCCTGGACATGCCTTTCACTTAACCAGAAAGCCCTGACACAACTAGATTTAATTTAACCACTTTTAGAAGAACATGGTGCAATTAAAGGCAAATAAATGGAATTAAAATCAAATTGAATACAGCCTTTCAATGATATGACTTAGAATTTGATTTTAAGTACAGTAATGAATATAAAATTAAAACTTGGCATGAAATGCGGAAAAGGGCTCTTGAGCTCCTGGGGTCCAGAGCACCACCTACTGGTCATGGTATGCAATGACACCCCACTACCCTATTTAAGAGCGTGGCTTTCCTACATGAGGCACAAATATGATATCTCCTTTTATTATAAGTTTATATTCTCTCTCTCAAGAGCTTCCCAGTCATTTCTGCTTCCCTAGTGCATTACACAGATCCTATCATATTGGTAGATTAACAGTCGTTGAATGAATAAATGAAGAGATGAATGTATAAATGGACAAAAGGATGGAAAGGCATCCTTGTGTGTCATTATGAAATGAGGAAATAATCTCTGCCCTTCCCATCTCTTATTTTCTTGTTCTTAATAAAAGTGATGATTTGGTATACATTCACACAGTGAAAATCTTACTGGCCAAGCTAAGTAACATAGCATCTCCTCACATAGTTACCTTCCTGTGACGAGAGCACCTGAATTCTACTCTCTTAGCATATTTCCAGTATTCAGTACAGTGTTATTAAGAGTATCCATCATTCTCTAGACTTATTCACTTTACATAATTACAACTTTGTACCCTTTGACCAACATCTTTCCATTTCCACTTGGTAACCACTGTTTGACACTCTGCTTCTATGTATTAGACCTTTTTAGATTCCACGTACAAATGAGATCATGCAGTTTTTTCCTTTCTTCACAGGCTTTTTTTTTAAGTGAATAAGATAACCATTGGGGGAGACCAGGTGCATGTGAGGGATTATTATGACAACCCAACACTAGGGAGTAGAGGAGCCAAATGGTGACCAAGTTGAGCAGTGAGGCTGTAGACAGGTACTGTGTTAAGAACAGGAAAGTCAAATAAATGTGGAATGTCTTGAGCCAGACATTTAATAGACACCTGACAGATGTTAGCTATTTTCCCTTCCTCTTCCTCCTTTACACCCCAGCTCATAAATCCTTTCCAAGGGAGCTGAGCGTGGAGATTTGTCCTTTCCTGGGCTCCCTCAGAGGGGAGGTGATGTTTGATGTTTTCTGTTGTCAGTGTTGACACAAGGGAAATTTGGGGAGGGGGGGGCGAAGGGGGGGTTGGTAACGTATATCTTAATCTGTGTCAGATCTGGGTCATTGTGCGTACGGGTGTGAGCTGGCCTGTCAAAGCCCTCCTGAGTTAGGAAAAGTCGTTTCTGAGGCATCACTGTCGGGCTGCCTGATGGCGAGGTGCCCATCTGAGCGTGTCCACTGTTGACAGCACTTGACAAGAGTCGTGCTGGCCTTGCTTTTAGAGGCTGCACAGCGGGGGCTCTGATCCACATAAAGGGACATGATGCAGCAGAAAGAGTACAGACAAGGGTCAGAAGGCTGGGCTCTGCCACTCGCCAGCGAGGTGACCTTAAGCAAGTTGGCTTGCCCTTGCCAGTATATAAACCATCTTAATTAGGGCAGTGTAACAAGATAATGCCTGGGAAAACACTTTGTAAACTAAAGCACTGGGCCCAACCAAGTTAAGGTGTGGCTATTAATAGAACCCCAAATGAACATCACGCCCTGGCTGTGACCTGAGCAAGCCCAAACACTACAGGGAATGTCACCTGCACTGATCTGGACCCGGCTTCAACTTATGGAATCCAACCCCGTTTTAGCAGCTGCATCACAATCTTAGCTTCACATTGAACTTATAGCCCACTGAAACCTACCCCGTCCTGGCTTTTTTAAAAAACATGGACTGCACCCCGTCAAGTATTACACACTCTTTGGACAATCGATTTTTTTTAAACTGAATGTCAACTTTGTGTTACATTTGCACTAGGTCAATCTAACCTTATTGCTCTGGTCCATCTATATAGGCAATTAAAATATTTTAGCATTATTTGGCCATTCCATTTGTTCTCTCTCTACCGACTAGATGGCAGCCATACATTTCAACATTGTACAATCCATCCATTCATTCATTCAATACACGTTTGCTGAGAAAACCAGTCCCTAGATAAGTGTCAGGAGCTAGAAGATACAGAGGGCATATCTGAAGGAGGGTGTCCAGTGCCCGTAGAGGTCTGCCCTGGCTGCTGAAGGCTCAGAGCAGGGCAACCCTAACCCTGTCGGCAGCAGCAGGAAGGTGTCCCAGCTCCAGAGATGTGGCAGAGGTTAACAGCCGTTCTCCCCTTTGAGCATACCACTGGACTGTATCATCCAGCCCCGTGATTCCTAGTGCTTCCACATTGATGAGCAGATCTTTGTTCCCGGGCAGATGAAGAGATAAAGTACATTATGACAGGTCTCATGATTTCCTTTGCCTTCCAAGCAAAGAAACTGCAGGTAGCAACAGTTGGCCGGCTCTTATCTGTCTAACCTCATCACCCCACCCTCATCCCCTTGCCAGCATACACATTCATCCTGCAAATATCAGTGGAGTTCCTACTCTGGGCCAGTACTGTGATGGGCTTCATTGCCTTCTCTTAAATCCTCTCTAAGTTCAAAATCTCCACAATGGGGAGCAGGTATCTTCTTCATGTGGATGGGTCCCCTTCCCTCACCCTTTTATCCCAGCCAAGATCAAGGTCTGAGCTCTGCATCCCTCAACTCCTGGCTTAGTACTCTATGTAAAGGTGCCAAGGGCGGGAGGGAGTGCGAGGAGTAAAAACACACGGTGTCCTCTTGGTCTCTTCATTAGCAGAGCACTGTAGTGAGAAAAACCTGGACTGTGAGGAAGGACTCAGACTCAAGTCCCAGACCCGTGACCTTAGATATGGCCCTCTGCATTTCATTATAAAACAAGCTGAGTAGAGCAGATCTTTGAGTTCCATTTAGCTCTTAATATTCTGATCTGATTCTTTCTATGCTAATCCCTAATTGCTTCAACTCTCTTCTAACCTAGCTCTGTAGAGGAATAAAGAATTTTACAAAAGAGGCAGAAGGAAGGGAAGAGTTTCGCCAGCCTTCCTTATCATGAAACATCTGCTGGCAATAAGCAGCCTGAAGCTGGTAAACAACTGCTAAGAGTTAAAACTTCAGAACATCTCAAGATTCTTCCTTGCCTATAACCTGATTTTTTTTAGGCCCAGCCTAATCTTGAGCCCAGACTCAGGCTCCAGACTAATTGTCAAGACCGCCTTGAATTATTCATGGAATTTCTACACTGGAATGGCTTGGGAGATATTCTTGGCAGATGTACTCAATCTTTCAGGAACTCACTGAGCCATTTGGATAGGTGAGAGGTGAGTCCCTTTACTTCCATGGGCCTTCATTTCTTGACCTATACATACGAAAGCAATCCCTCCAGCCCTAGAATATCTTTGGGTCTGTGATTGTAGGTGCCTCGGCCTGATATTCCACATGCAGCTCACAACCAGCAGCAAACCAGGTAGACAAG
Organism: Myotis nattereri; assembly: GCF_964212035.1. Taxonomy (NCBI): domain Eukaryota; kingdom Metazoa; phylum Chordata; class Mammalia; order Chiroptera; family Vespertilionidae; genus Myotis; species Myotis nattereri. Next base: position 29,284,221 of record NC_138084.1, read on the forward strand.
AAGGAGGAGGAGAAGGCCATTTGATGATTAAATGCAGAAAAATTATGCAATTAGCAAAGGATGCTGATCACACAATATGTGAATCTAATTGCTGCACATGCAAATGTTTGCTAAAGTAGATAAATGTGGGTTTGCAGTCACTCTGGTACACAGACTGAGTTGTCAAGTTAAGAAAAACATAACAGTTAATTATGAGATGAGTTTGTGCACAAGACCAAGCAGGATTATTAATGAGTAATCATCTCACGCCTAAAGTGGGATATTATAGGCATCCCAGGCCCATAGTCTGACTACTGTGAACAAAGTTACTATGTTTCACAGGACATGGAAAACATGCTCTATTTTTACATAGCATCCATCGCCTGGGGAACGCCAGCACTCAGGGCTGGCTACATTGGCTCGCCAATTTGCCCAGTGCACATTACCAAAATGGGCAAAGCTCTGTGTTCTGGCTTAGAGAAGAACTACTGGGTCCTAACCATTCTCAGGCTCCCCTGAACCTGCCACAAATGATACATCTATAAGCCCATGAACTAGCTCTTGTGAGAGGCCACCTATTAGCCTTCCATGGAAAGGTAAAAAGAGTCCTGGAGAGTTAGCCACAGTGAATAGCTAGGCTCTGGAGGCAGGCTGCTTGGATTTGAATCCTGGGTCCACTAACTTTGACAAGTCAGTTCAGCTCACAGTGCCTGGTTTCCTCGTCTGTCTTGGAGGCAAACTATCACCTATATCTTGGAATAGTCGCCTACAAAAGCACAAAGAATACTGTCTGGCACATAGTAAACACTCAATAAATCTTATTTATTACTATCTGGTTTTCCCATTTATTAGTTCATTCATGAACCAAGTAAAGGTCTACTATGTACACAGTACTAGGCTAATGGGAATGACCATAGTGGAACACACACACACACACACACACACACACACACACACTCACACACAGATTCCATCCTCATATTAGGATTAAGGAGGAAATACTGACACAAATAACTACAGTGAAGCAACATGTGAGATGTACTGTTTAATTACAAAACGTTCAAGGGGCATCATTCCTGCTAAGCAACTAAAGAAAGCTTCTTTGAAGACAGGCCATCTCAGCTAGACCAGGGTAAAGTTTTAACAGAGGGGCAGCTGGGTGAAAAGATGTGCAACATTCTAGGCAGAGGATACTTCATGGGCAATGATGCTGAAGTTAGAAAATCCAAGGCAACATGAAGTGATTGCATGAAGTGATGGGTAAGGCTGGAAAGCAAGTCTGAGGCCAATCATGGCTAGTGTGGGGAAGGGCCGGGGAGGGGGTGGTCTTGATGTCAAGCCCTGAATATTGACTTTATCCTGTGAGCCAGAGAGATTCCATCTTAAATTAAACATTTTAGGACAAAGCAGTGTTAAAGGACGATGAATCTGGCAGGAGAAGCAGAAAAGGGTGAAAAAGGAAAAGACTGGTGACAATGTGAGCAGAAGGCTACTGCAATGGTCCAAGTGTGCAATAACAAGGGTAAGAATGCCAAGAATGTAAGGGACGTTGGAAAGGAAAAACTGATGGGACTCAATGACCAAGAGGATGTGCACAGGCTTGCTAGTCACCAAAGATCTGATTTCTAGTTCCCCAGCACATTATCCAAACAAAGCTATGCCCGTAGGCAGCACAGAGCAGAAGTTCTGAATATGAGCTTGAGTGTCAGAGAGTGAGGGGTCCCTGCTATGCTGTTTACTAGCTGGGTTACCCTCAGCCAGTTTTAACCTCCCAGAGCTTTCCTCATTTACAAAACAGATAAAAACATACTTCTCAGGAATGTGGTGAAGATTAAACGAGAGTACGTTGATAATAATGTAGAGCGCTGGCAAAATGCCTGCACCGTAGGGAGGTCACAGTAAATGCTAAAAACAAAAACATCAATGCCCCCAAAGAGAGAATACTAAATAAATAAATAAATAACCTGCACTCACATTCTCCTGAACATTGTTTATTCATGTTTTGATGATTCAGAAACTCTTTCCAGATCTTGCAGAACGACCAGCATCACCAGCACACGGTCGCTGTGTTAAGCCCCACAGAAACACTGCTTGGCACATATTTGGGTCCAATTAAAGACAAACCAATTCACTGTATTGATTTGAGCCAGAAGGGGATAGATCCATGAGGAACAATTCCAGATCCTACTGATGGAATTGGACCATGAATTTGGGTACATTTCTCCTCTATTTCATCAAGAACCCCATCATTTTCCTTCCCATCTCTCAGGCAATGCCAGCTTTCCACACGTCTTTCCTGATTTCCTGTGACAAAGGTGGTAGAGATGATCCCAGGGGCTGCTGACCAGTAAGCTGGTGTGTGTGAACTTCAAAGGCCTGTTGACACAGCTGCACAGCCCTGGGCCAGGGGTGGGACAGGCCTGTCTGAAATGCTTGAGAGCAGCAGATGCAGTGGCAGGGAGACCAATAAACCACCCCAGCTTTGGGGGCACTGTTATTTAGGCAACAAAAATGCAACCTGCAAAAGCGGTAGAGGGAGCAGTCAAATGCAACCATAATATATCTGGTATCATGCGGTATATTAGGTAGAACCAGATCCTGGAAACCATGACTTTAAGGGAATTTACAAGTGCCAAGGAGTTGAAGGACCTGTTTGAGGAAGAAGTGGCTTGTTAGAGGGCTTCGTGAAGGTCTGTAACCCTGTGGGGAGATGCCCCACCCCCACCGGAGCCTGACTTGGCTAATCAGGAGCCTGTTCTGTCTTCCTGGGTCCCTACTCCAACTGAGAGCTGGCTGAGGTTTAGCTAACCCTCTTAGGCTGACTTCAGTGATGATTCCAAGAGAAACCAGGCTTCCCCCAGTGACTCTGAAGCAGCAGTTTGAAAGACGCAGAAAAGTAGACAACTTGTCCAAATGAAGTCCATGTCTCTGGAACAGAGAGAAAGAGAGAGGTGGTAAGTGATCCAAGGAATGCCCCCATGTCCTATAGCTGATGCCCACCACATACCCTGGGCTCAGAGCAAGTGACCCATACACCTGGGCTAAAGGAAAAAAATTTTCTAGGAAAGAAAAATACATAAAATTTTAAAAAAAAGATTTTTGCTAAATTGAGTGGTAAAGAATTCTCACATTTACAGGGAAAAAATAAGATAACAGTAATAATAATAGCAAGCAACACTTTGTACCAGACACTGCTTGACTGTAAATTCCAAAAGGGCAAGGACTTTGTCTCTTCTGCTCACCTGTATATACTAAGCATCTAATTCAAATTAGTGCTTGGGGACATAGGAGGCATTCAGGGTACTATGTATAGTGAATGAACAGATAAAACAGTCATGACTAAAAGGGAGTTGGAAATAGTACTTAGCTAAGGTAAAAAACAAACAAACAAACAAAAAAACATTTTATAGGGTTGTTAATTATGAGATCATTTTTTCTGACACTAGAGAGTACCAAGTATGGGCCAGACATTGAACTTGATCCTGAAGATAGAGGTTAAAAGACAAGGTATATGCATCACCCATGGACACAGACAATGGCGTGCTGAAGGCCTGGGCAGGGATGAGGGGGGATGGGGGCGGGCTGAAGGGGGTCAATGAGGGGAAAAAGGGGACTAATGTAATACTTTCAACAATAAAGATTTATTTTAAAATAATTAATTAAATAAAAAAGACAAGGTATCTTCTGGGCTTGGTGATATGGCACTCAAGACTAGAACCTTATTCCATCAAGTAACATTTATCAAGCCCCTGGTCTGGGCCAGACACCCAGTTAAACACTGGGGTGGAGTGGGGAGTAGAGAAATAAAGAAGTTCCTCTCCCTGCCCTCCAGGAGCGCACAGTGGTGCAGGAGAGGGGTCTGTAACAGAGATGCACATACAGGGTCACAGGACAGGACCTGGGGATCTGCCTGAAGGGGGTCAGCACAGTTATGCTTCAAAGGATTGCAACCAAAGGATAGCAATCACTGATCAGGGAGGTTATGAGATTCCAGCACTGACTGGGTCTTTTTCATGTAATAAGTCCCGCCCCCACTCCCTGTGTGTATAGTTTTTTATTATTCTGGAACCCGGAAAAATTGGTTCTTCCAATCTACTGATAAGTGCCTACATGATCCTCAGCTTATGACAATTTTAAAATCAGATGCTGCAGTAAGACAATGAGGACAGAATTCAGACTCCAATTCTATAAAAGGGTCCTCAGTATTTTGTGTTCTATTATCTCCAAAGAATCTTCAACATTTAGATACAGTAATTACTCAATAAATGGCAGCAACTGTTACTGCTGTCACTGAATCCAGGGCTGCAGATAACCATCCAGGGCTCATCAGTTGAGTGGAGTTCCTCATGGGAAGTCACAGGAGAGTTGGAGGGGACTTGACAGACAGTCCAGCTGTAGCCATCAGCAGGCTCTGACCAAGTCAGCTCCGCAGTCAGCAGGAGCCAGCTCTCAGACCCTCCCATCTCCTGCATCAACCCTCCCGTCATATCAACCCTCTTCAAACTCTGCCCAGATTAGACCCAACACAATTTTGAGCAGAGTAACCAACTAGGCAAAAGGACGGGGGAGGGCTGAGGTACAGTCGTGAGCACCTGAGATCTAACCCGCATGCAGGGATTCGTGAAATTTAAAGCTCCAGACAGCTGCTTTGCGGTGACTGTACCTACAGGTACTACAGAAACAGCACAACCCCGCATTGCCCTGCTGGGTCAGGAAATGGAGCTGGTGATGGAGTCACTGGGGGTGGGGGAGGGGGAGGTGGCGGTGGCAAGAGGGCAAGAAGGAAAGGCTAGGAGCCCACTAGCCAGAGCAACTCCTTCCTTAGCCCCTCAGCCACCCTGTCAGTGGGAGAGGGGCCTGATCCTTTCCCACACGGTGTGTGAGGCTCTGGTGATGATGAAAACGGGCATGATTTCGAAATCCTGAAAGGTGCCTTTGAATCTAGACACCTCAAATGATGCCCATCCCCCCCTTTACCTCTGATATCTTTTTTCATTGTTTAGTGCTGAACGTGTTTCATAATATCTCAGCCCTCCAAGTTCTACAAGCTGCAAGTACGGCGGTACAGTTGAAAAACTGGTCTAACTTCAGTGACACACATGACACAGCATAATGAACAAAAGACCAGTAACAAATGCATGAATATCCCCATGGATTATGTAACTAATAACTGGAAAACACATTTGATGGGGAAGTAAGAAAACAGATTTCAACCTGTCCTCTCTGAATAGATCGGCTGCTTCTCTCTTGGCTGGGCAGTAAACCTAAAAGTTTTCAATAGATTTATACCTTTCTCTTACACTCATGCTGAACCTCAAATCAACACACTGTATAGTGTTGAGTGGAATTGTTTCAGCTGGCTTGCTTTTTTCGTTACCTTTATCTGAAAGGGTTAAGATTTCAAAACTAAATCATTGCACTCTTAATAGAGCCACTTTTCATCATAGTCAGTGAGTTGGGTTATAATTTCACATGCTTCAATAAGACATGACAATTGTCATTGAAATAAAATGTACATATCTGTTCTTCTATATTTTGTTATGTTGGAGGAAGGGTCATCAGTGGTTCTCAATCTTCCTAATGCCGCGACCCTTTAATACAGTTCCTCATGTTGTGGTGACCCCCAATTTCATTGTTACAAATTGAACATAATTAACGCATAGTGATTAATCACAAAAACAATAAGTAATTATATATGTGTTTTCTGGTGGTCTTACGCGACCCCTGTCAAAGGGTCATTCAACCCCCAAAGGGGTCGCGGCCCACAGGTTGAGAACCGCTGGGTTAGATGGTTGAGGGCTGGTCTAAGATGTCACCAAGACTGCTTTAATTGGAACTTTCGGAGGTTGTGAAATGGGATATACGAACTGGGAGCAGGTGACCTGTATTATAATGGTCTGACTCTATAGCTGACTTGGCCGTCACTGAAATCTTTTTGTGCCCGTTTTCCTCTCTATAAAATGGGTACAACCATCCTGCAAAGGAAGTGAAGATCAACACAGTGAAGAACACGACTCTCAGTAAAAAGCGCTCGGGAACAAACACTTGGCTTCAAATCCGTGCTGTCACTTACCCCTGAGTCCTTGGGTTTGTTACTTAAGAATGCGCTGCTTCTCTTTCTGGATCCTAACCCATGGTTAACGCCTGTGCTGAGAATTAAATGAGATGCCCTCCGTGCAGCGTCACCAGAGGTGGCTGCTCCTTGCACCATCTGCCCTACAAGTATTTGGGACTCAGACACCTGGGGTACGAAAGGCCCTGTAGACCACAGATGTGAGAGCATTAGTCACCGCCTCTGAACAGATCGGCTGCTTCTGAAAAGAGTCACTTTAAAGAGGACTCCGGGCCGTAAAAACTTCAGGGAGCGGGGCAAAGCTGAACGGGAGCACTCCTATGGGTACCAGGAGGGAGGAGGGGCAGCACAATTTGTGAAACATATAGTGGCTAGAGCAGAAGCACCAACTGCCCACTTTGGCTGATGCGTTTATACCTGCACCTTGCTCCAGAAAAGGTGTACGGGGCTCAGGAAGAACAACGCGCGGTCCTGTGACTCTCGCTTTATTTTAATTCCGAGAGCTCTAGGCAACCCAAGAGCCCGCTTTCAAGTCCAACGCTTTCTTGAGCAACAACACTTGCCAGGAGCCAGGCTGGTGCCAAGCTGGCAGCGAAGGGAGGACAGAGGCACCTAACGGGCGATCACCCTGCGCACTGAGGTCGAGTTCTGCTGGGGGAAGAGCCACTGCTTGTCACCCGACCACTGGGCCTGCGGCCGGTCGCTGTAGCACGGTGACCGCAGCCTCAGTATCACAGTATCCAGGCCCTTATATCGCATCCGGGAATGTAAAAATGTCCCGCGCCGCAAGTCAGCACCGGGTGATTCACAGACACAAAGTAGGAGACGGGACCCGGGAATCGTAGCCCAGGACTTGCTGTAGTTGACACACGAGATTACAAGAAAGGAGGAAGCCCTCGCACCGAACAGCCGAGAGACGGGCGCCCTGATCTAGGTGTGGTTGGGCAATGCCAGCGGTCCCGGAACTCCAACGCAGATCCCCACAAAAGGGGAAACGTTTTAGGGCAAATAACAGGAGCAGGACAACGAGGGCGCAGGCAAGGCGCGCTGCCGCCGGGCTCCGGTTTCCCCGTCTGCAAAACGAAGCGTGTGGGACTACAGCGTCTCCCAGTCCTACTATCAATCTAGAACTATATAATATTTCATGTTGAAGTTTCCCGAGGCTGGGAAACAGGGAAAAGAGGGAAGACGACAGGGAGGGGAAAGGGAGGAGCGGGTGGGAGACCAGGAGCGGGAACGGCAGACGCCCAGCAAGCCTGGCGGGTGTTCAACCCTAACCCTCCTCTTCACACACCTGAGTTCTCACGGCTCGGCCAACACCCCGCGCCCATCGAGTTCGGCCCCCGTTGGCCAAGCCTCCCCCTCCACACACCAATTTCTTTTCGGGGCATGGGGCAGATGGCGAACGGCACAATAATGCATGCCAGGGATGGCAGAGGGAATGGTCCCGCCTGGGGTCCGAAGGCAGGGGAATGGATCTGGGGCTGGGCAGGGGATCGCAGAGCGCGCGCGTCCCCGTCCGATGGCCCCTGCAGGGCCAAACTTCATTCCCCAACTCTGAGTCAGGGGAGGGGGTGCTTGCAAATTAAAAGGAAAAAAAAAGTTGCTGAACTTTTCCCCCAACACCGTCGTAGAGGCGGGACCGGAGGGCGGCGCCTGGACGGTGATTCGCGGCCGGTTCGGATCTGGAGGCTCGGATTGGCGCGCGATGTCCGGGGCCGGGAAGAGTGGGCGTGGGGGAGGGGAGCGGCCCGCCCTGCCCGCGGGATGGGCTCGCGCGGGGAGCGGGTTAATTTCAAATCGGGGGCTTGACTGCTCCTGGACGGTCACGCTACCTCTGCTCTCCCGCCGGCCTGCCAGTCCCGGTTCCGGCGTTGCCTTCTGGCACCCACCTCGGCGCGGCACAAGGACCGACTGACGGCCCGACTCGCTGGGCTCTGGAGCCTGAGTGGGGAAGAGGTGCGGAGGAGTCCCCGCTGAGATTCCGCCCGCTCCAACCGTGAGGTGAACTGACAGGTCAGCGGGACGCCGAGGGGAGCAGCGCCCGGCCGGCCGGGCACGGGGAGAGCGCTGGGAAGGGCTGCGGCAGCGGCGGCCGTTTCCCGCCTCTCGCTCCGCCGGGGGCCGCGGAGGGAGGAGCTGAGCTCCCGCGCAGAGGGGAGGGGGCGAGCGAGGGGGAGGGGCGGGGTGCCGAGGTTCCGGGCGCGGGTTTGCCCGCGCTCTAGCCCCGCGCTGCTAAGGGGCGGCGCCGGCCACAGTCCGGCTTTCCGCGCCAAATTTTTAAATCGAGGGCGGAAGGTCCGGGCCCGCCCCTGGCACCTCCAACCAATCACAGGCCCGCGGGTGGCTCTCTGAGTGGTCGGCAACCGTTGCCCTGGAAACCGCGAGGATGCTGTCCGGAAACTGCCCCGCGGGCGGCGCGCGAACCGGGCCTGGGGGGGAGGGGGCAATTGACCTGGTGGAGGGGAAAGAGCGCTGCGTGCGAAGCGTGTGGCGCCAGCGGGACTGTACCTGGTTACCTTACTGAGCAAGGGCAGTCCTCCAGGGTTGGGTTCAACATCGTGGCGCGAACTGGCCCTCCGAATAGCTAGTACATAGCGCTTTGCATCTTCAGGAAAATCTTTATAAAAACCTGAATCATAAGGCGTTCTTTAAATGCCCAGAGTGTGTTTGGAGCTTAAGAACTGAATTTGGAAGTTGCCTATCAAGCTATTTTACAAGACTTTACTGCTGAGCCTATGCGTGTGTGTGTGTGTGTGCGTGCGTGCGCGTGTGTGTGTGTGCGTGTGTGTGTGTGGAGGGAGAAATACTAGCATCGAAATTCAGACTTTTAACCGGATTCTTGGGGTCGTGTCAGTTCAGCGGAACCTGGGCTCGCGAGCTGAGTCTCAGCCCTGACCTGTGGCTAGGTGGGAGCCTGAGCTTGCTCCAATCCCTTCGGAGGGCTTCCGAGAGCGGCCTGACTTCTCTAAAGGTGAGAGAGGGCTGTCACTGGGAATTCTGTGGGTTGTTTGAAGTCCCATTACAGCGGATCCGTTTGCTGGAAGACTTGACTGGCGTTTGATGGAGCTCCCTGCCCAAGGGGGCTACCTCTGGTCTGGAGTAAAATGGAAATGCAGACTGTCAGTTTTCGTTAGTCTTTGTGTCGGTAGCCTATGGTGTCCGTGAAGGAATTTTCAGTGGAATTCCCGCTTTTATTTTTCTTTAATTTTGCTATTTCCTTTTTTCTTTAAGGATATTAAACTTTTTAATCAAATTGTTTGGACCACTTGAACCATCAGGATATTTGGAGGAACTTCAGATTTTTGATTTTTTAAGAGACTAAAAGTATGAGAAATTTACAGGATGGAGAACGAAAAGGTACCTTTTTAACTTCAGTATTTATCCTTTGTTTTAAAGAAATTATCCTGTTTTAACTCATAATGTTTCAATATCCAATATCTTAATAATTCTACATCCTCTTTTAGTTGGCTTCTGTAAAAATCCATAAGGAAGGGAAATTTAATTTTTGAAGAGGGAGACAGTTGCCCAGAGTTAAAATAATCTTAAGTCTCAAAGAGATAAGCAGAGAGAAAAGTTATTTTTAAGAATAGTAAAATTTGTTGAGTTTATTATGATATTTCTGAGAATTTTTGAACGAAAGGAATTCAGAAAGGTCATTTGACATGATTTAAGTTTGGACCTCTTTTAAGATATTTTATTTATTATATTATTTAAGTAAGATATGTTATATATTATTTTAAGATAATTTTTTACTAAATCACCAGCTTCTTTAACTATAGGGTCTGCAAACACTCTGAGGGAAAAAAACATTTTTGTAAAATTGCAAAAGAATTGTCAGCGGGAGTGTCTTGACTGGCGTTAAGTTAACAAAAAAAGAAATGTGCAAATTTCCAAAAAGTTTTATATATTAGTCGAGAAAATGGCGGTTTTGGCGGTTACTTTGATAGCCTGAGGCTAAGGACAGTGGCCTTTAGAAAAATCCCTTCCTGGGTGAGCACCTCTCCCTACACATGCTCAGGAGGGTTTCCCATTGGATCCCTTACGTGGCCTTATGTAAGACTGCCATAGTTGGATTGTGGGCTCATGTCGGGTGTGGCTTCTCTAAGCTGGCTGTCCTCTTCTGCAGAATGGGACTTTAGGATTTGGTGAAAATACAAATGGAAAAGCACTTGATAAATCCTAAGGAGTCACAGGCATACAAAATAGTCCCATTAATCTTTGTTTCTAAAGTCACTGAGGAATTAGTGTGTCTCTCTATTCTTTCGCTTATTGCCATTCCAAGCATTTTCTTTAAAAATAGATTGGAAGGATGTGTGAGGTCCCCAGTGTCCAAAAGTAGAAGAAACATTGTCTCAGTTAGTCTTATTTCTGAATTGCTGTCAATTTACCCTCTTATGTCTCAGTAGCAGTTCCCCCACTGCCAGAGAGTAGCTTTGTGACTTTGAGTAACTAATTTTATTCTCCATCAGTAAAGTGAAGGGGTAGATATTCAAAGGGCAGGCTTTTCTGGACAGAAATCCTACTTTTTGGCACTCTGGATTTTGCTCCCTACTGGATTTTTACCAGCAAGTCTGACCACGTGCTAGCCCTCGCCCTCGTCTTCTTGGCTCTCTGACTTCTACATCAGTGCTGTTTTATTGAGCACCTACTGCATGAAGCCATTGTGCTGGATACACAGATGAATGGGACATTGTTTCTGCAACAGAAACCTTTATTTATTACAATTTCACTTGTGTTAAGGGAAGCTGAGTGAAAGGTATAGAAACTCTCTATGCTATCTTTGCAACTTAACTCTAAAGCTAAAACTATTTCAACATAAAAAGTTAAAAATATGTAAGTTCTGAATTTTTTTAATCCTTAGAACAAGATATGAAAAAAATTAAATCCATGCTTTGTTGCAAAATAAAAAAAAAAGGGGGGGAGCTTTATTTTTTAGAATGGACAGGCATCAATATCGTTACTAATTTAATCAACTCTGCAACCTCCTTTGGCACTCTTTCCCGTAGCAATATTCTATTTATTGTATAATTTCTAAAGTCAAAAGCTATCTGATAAATCCTGTTTTACAGTGAATTTAATTATTGTTTTAAACCAGGAAAATCTCTTTTTTGAGCCACATAAAAGGGGACAGATGAAAACACCTCTGAAAGAATCCACTGCAGCAAATATAGTGTTGGCAGAGATCCAGCCCGACTTTGGCCCTTTAACCACACCCACCAAGCCCAAGGAAACCTCCCAGGGAGAACCCTGGACACCAACAGCCAACCTGAAAATGCTCATCAGTGCCGTGAGCCCCGAGATCCGCAACAGAGATCAGAAAAGGGGGCTGGTCAGCAACAGAAATGGATTACCTAAGTCCAAAGATTGTTTACACGTAGGTTTGCAGAGGACTGAAGGGATTTGGGGGGAGAAGAGTAGCCATTGAAGAAATGCCAGCAATATAATGCATCACCATCCCCAGACTATTAGCTCCTTCAAAGCACCAGAAAGATTTGGACCCCATCCATTATAGCACTGGGAATTCTAAATCTTTGACTTACTTGCAGCTAAAGCTTCCCTTTTAGATCTGCCACACAGCTTATACTGGCTCCACTCCTTATACTTCCCCTCCCCTTGAGCCCCCAATTTTGCAGCTATTGAAACAAAGCACTCGTACCAGTGTTAGTCATAGAATGCAGATGCCCCTAATATATCTGTCAAACTTGATTTCAGAATGAGACATATTTACCTCTTCCTTTGTAGGAACACTTATCAGGAGACGAATGTGAAAAATCCCAACCAAGTCGAAAAGAGAAAAGCTTAGGATTATTGTGTCATAAGTTCTTAGCACGATATCCTAACTATCCCAACCCTGCTGTGAATAACGACATCTGTCTTGACGAAGTAGCTGAGGAACTTAGTAAGTATGCAAACAGCTCGCTGAAATGGTGAATAGTTAAAGTGACTTCGTGGACATACTCCTCAGACCCATGCTCATCTAGACAGTGTTTGTAGTGACACAAAGAAGGCCACAGAGAATTATGAATCTCTAAAGCCCTATTAATTCAGGAATAAAGGCATATAGTTTCCAATGTCAGTGAGTCTTAAAACAAGCAAAAAATCACAGTGGAGATTGCTTGGGACTGCATTTCAAAAGCTCTGCAGCTTTAAAGGAAGGCAACATTGTTTTATGACTTATTTCAAAGCAGCTACAACTTGAAACTTCTCTCTTGGCTCTGTGATTGAAAAGCCAGGCTGCGGAATGGTGTCTGCACAGTTTATGATGAGCAGCAGCTTGGGTGGGGAGGAGCAGGGCTTTAGCGCTCCCTGCTGCTCAACGCTATTCTGCGCTATTCTGAGGACCAATGCGTTTTCCGAGCGTTTGGCAAAATTACTGTGTCCCCCTGCCCCCTTTTACTCCTTTCTTTAAAGACTAAATCTAGTTATAGCTAAGAAGAGGTCTACGGCAAATTTGGAGCACCTTTTCAATCCTGAAAGGATCTTAAACTTTGAAGAGATATGTAGGATATTTTAATATATAGCTATTATGCTATAAAGTTTTGATCTTCTAATACATGTTTATAAAGGTTAATTTACTTCACATTTTAAGAATATGCCATTGATAGTCATCTATTTACCTACATCATTGTAGCTATGTCGAATGTCCTCTGTAATTCAGCAGGCATCTACTGGTCACCTACTATGTGCTGGGCAGTGTTGTAGCCGCTTGTGATAACATCAGTGAACAGAAAGGAAAACTGCCTGCTCCCATGGAATCAACATTCTAGTGGGAGCAATAGACACTATTCAAAGGACATAATGAGAAATTATAACGTATGTTAGTTAGAAGGTCATACACGCTATGGAAATAAGAAAACGTGGACCACGATAAAAGGATTGAGCAGGAGTGCTAGGGGTGTGCTTTGCAATTTTAAAGTAAGCGGTCAGGTCAGGCCTCAGTTTGACAAGGTAACATCTGAGCAAGGACTTGAAAGAACTGAGGTGGGGAACCGTGAGGACATCTGGGAGAGGCATTCCAGGCAGAGGAATAGCCCAGCACCAAGGCCTTCAGGCACAGGCATATCTGGCAGGTTCCAGGAACAGTAAGAAATCTCAGCTCCTTATACCTATCATGACAACCGTGTGTCTGTATGTGTGTGTGTGTGTGTTTGGGGGGGGGGGGGTAACAGAAAAAAACAGGTTGTAAAGTGTGGGATTTGGAGTATAAAAGATTTGATTTTGCCACTTACTGGCTTTGTGCCCTGGGGTGAGCCACTTAGCCAGCCTGAGCCTCTATTTCCTCCTCATTCAGTTAGACTAGAAATTTCTTAAAGCTGTATGGCACATAGTAGACCCTCAATAAATGGCACTGCTAATTCATGTCAATTAATTTGTACCCTTTGAGAGTAGGGACATGTCTTTCTCATCTTCACCCTTGTTGAGTGTAAATAAGTTGTAACATCCAGAACCTACTGACAAATAACCACGGAAGAAAAAAAGTTATTCAATTCTGTACACATTCCAAAATCTGACCCTAGTAACATACAGCTGCTCATTCTTTGTAGATGTTGAGCGCCGACGCATTTACGATATCGTGAATGTCCTAGAGAGTTTACACATGGTGAGCCGCCTGGCCAAAAACAGGTACACTTGGCACGGGCGGCATAATCTCAACAAAACCCTGGGGACTTTGAAAAGCGTTGGGGAGGAAAACAAATACGCCGAGCAGATCATGATGATCAAGAAGAAGGAATATGAACAAGAGTTTGACTTCAGTAAGAGTTGCGGTACAGAGGATCATGTCACCAAGGCAAACACGGACCAAAACGGACACGCAGACATGTGTTTTGTCGAACTCCCTGGAGTGGAATTTCGGGCAGGTGAGAGCTGATATTCAAAAAGCCTTAAGAGAAGGTTCCTTAGGAAACTGCTCTAAAGCTACTGCTGCCTTTCACGTTAAAGTGCTGCAGTTGTCAACTGTCTGGTCTGGTGGTGGTATTTTTAGAAGTCATTTGTCCCTTTATGCCTTTTAATTCTCTAATCCTCATCCTTCTTCAAAGCCTCTGTAAACAGCCGCAAAGACAAGTCTTTAAGAGTGATGAGCCAGAAGTTTGTGATGCTGTTTCTGGTGTCTACGCCTCAGATAGTGAGCCTAGAAACTGCTGCCAAGATCTTAATTGGGGAGGACCACGTGGAAGATTTGGATAAAAGCAAGTTTAAAAGTAAGTGTCATGACTCCATGGACTTTTGGACCTATTCTTAAACAATAAAACCTCGGTTACAAACTGATTTCCAAATATATTTGCTATATAAACAGGTCTTCTCTAATTATGCTTTTGTATCTTCACTTCTCCCCAGAAGCCATGGCCATCCTGCTTTAACTAATGTGTACGATTCAAAAGATACGCAAATAACTACTCTTATTTGTCTGACACTTTGACTTATAGTTTCTTAAAAGTTACCTCATTTGCTACTGTAGCACTGTCGCATTTTACTAGTATACAATCTGTGGTTGCCTGAAGTTTAAATGAGCAGTAAATTGTAAAGTGGGACTGGAACTCAGGTCTCTGCTATTTCCACTGTCTCTCATATGTCAGAGTACAAATAACTCTTCTAAAATTGTCCCCAGAAGTGACCTGCTGCACAGTCAGTTTGCCAGTTTAAAAGAGTGGTTTTGGCCGGAATATTTGCTCAAAGTTGGAATAGGATTATAGATTGGATTCCTGGCACAGAGTTCTACCCTCACATCTATAAGACTTTGTAGGAACCTCCAGGAAGGCAGAAAGGGTGTGGATAAAAGTGCTTAGCAGACAGGGAGGGGTGTGCTGCACGCCCATCTCGCCTGGAGGCATTAGCAAACCACCAAGTAGGGAATGAGGCTAGCCTGAGCATGAGACACTTTGGGGATCCAGCCTTGTGGTGAGGAAGAGCCACCTCAAGCAACAGCAGAGGCTATGGGAACACATGGGGGCTGTCACACAGACCCCTTCCCATCCCTGAAGAGCTGTACTCGTCTCGTGAAAGTATATTCAGACATCCGTGGGTTGATAGTGCCTCTATCAAGATAAAACTAAGTAGAGAGAAAGGCAATAATGCTGACAATTGGCTTGGGAGATCTGCAATTTCAGAAAACACGTCCTGATACTACAAATGAGCTGCCTGCTTTTCTAAGTCGCCAGTTTTCAGCGCTCCGTTTCCCTGGTTAGTCACAGTCTTAGAAACCATTCCAGGAACTGCAGGTGTGTAATTTGCTGAATTCCCCAGGGAACTCAGAATCTCTGGCGTGGCTAGGAAGAAGGGGCTCAATTATAATTTTGTACTACCAAGCTGGAGGTAAAAGCAGACTACCTCTCACAAAACTCATTCAGATATATAAGATCTGTAGAATTAATAAATCTAGTCTTTGCATATTACATAAGGACAGTCTTACCATTTACAAATTTTCATGAGCTATGGAACTTTCCACACTTATGATATTAAATCAGTCTATTGTTATAAACTCTCACAAGCAGGGAAGCAATGCATTTATCATTAATGCTTTATTTCTTTTGTTCATAAAATTCTTCTGAATCCTCATTAGAAGATGGTCCAGTAATGGTGACTTTTGATCAAAAAAGCTGTGACATGTTCCTGACAGGGTGATCTCATTCAGTCAGTTTTCCTTTTTCAACACACGCTTCTGTCACTTCACAATTCAGTACAAATAACTCTAGATTACCAGACTAGATTTTTGTACCAGCAGTCACTTAGTCTTTTCAATATTTAAAACTACTTTTTTGTTTTAACTAAAGCAGTATCACTAGGCTAACTTTAAAAGAATCATATTTTCTCTGCCTAACATTGCCGGTTAGGATCGAATGGCTCTTTGAATATATGAAATCCTTAAGAAGCAAAGCCCTTGGATCTTTCATTATTCTATTAAGTGGTGTATATGAATTTTTTTCTCCCCAGCAAAAATTAGGAGGCTGTATGATATAGCTAATGTTCTGAGTAGCCTGGATCTCATCAAGAAAGTTCATGTCACTGAAGAAAGAGGCCGAAAACCAGCTTTTAAATGGACAGGCCCAGAAATCAGTCCTAACCCCAGTGGTATGTATCTGCTTTCTTAAATTCCTTGCTTCATTGTTTTGAATTAACACATATTTAGAGATTGTTCTCCCTCCCCCTGCCTACCCATACTCCACATGGGAAGAACATATACAGGATAAATGAGAAGATGAGTGCAATAAGGAAGGTCTGGCTCAGGGGTCCTCAAACTTTTTAAACAGGGGGCCAGTTCACTGTCCCTCAGACCATTGGAGGGCCGGACTATAGTTTAAAAAAAAAACTATGAACAAATTCTTATGCACACTGCACATATCTTATTTTGAAGTAAAAAAACAAAACGGGAACAAATACAATATTTGTATTTGCATGTGGCCCGCGGGCCGTAGTTTGAAGACCCCTGGTCTGGCTACTAGCTCCATCATCAACCTAAGGTTTATAACCACCTCCCACGCGGGCCCAGGAGGTAGAATCTGTATGGGAAAGGATTTGGAAAAGTTGAAAGCACCACAAAACATAAGATACTATGGCTATTGTTCTTATGCTTCTCAGTGACCATGACAGAGCCTGTCCACATGGAGAATATGAAATGAATTCGTTCCGGGGTCAGTATCCTAGTCTCCATTTCAGCTCTGGGATTCTGACAATGCATTCCATCAAAGCTCCCGCACAGAAGTGTCAGAAAGTGGCAAGAACATGGGCTGTGGAGGCAGAGGGAGACTTAGTGTCCGGTATCTGCTCTGCCACTTACTAGCTGTGTGGCCTTAGGCACCTTACTCCTCCAAGGCTGCGTTTCCTCACCTCAAAATGGGGAGAACCGTGGCGCCGTTGTGAGGTTACTGTGAGGTGGGACGTAATCTCAGAGAGAGGTCCTTTGGCCCAGGGATGTGGAGTGCAGGCTCTGGGGCCACCCTGGTGGAGTCCCACATTCCACCAGCTGAGAGACCATGCCTCAATTGGTTAAGGTCTGAAATGGGGGTGCATTTCCTGAGAAGTACCTCCCTCGTGGAGTTGTTGAGTGTCTTACTCAGTGTGTTCAGGCTGCTATAACAATACCATGGACTGAGTGGCTTATAAACAACAGAAATTTGTTTCTCACAGTTTTGGAAGTCCAAAATCAAAGTTTTCATTGTAAGCTCACATGAGGGAAGAGGAGCTCCGTGAGTTCTAATCCTGTTCAAGAAGGCTCTGCCCTCATAGCCTTAGCACCTCCCACAGGCCCCGCTTCCTAATATTATATTGAGCATTATGTTTTGACATATGAATTGGGTGGGTGGGGGGGCGCACACATATTCAGTCCATAGCAGTGAGGGTCACCGTATTTCATCAGATTAAGACTCCACTGATGCTCTGGCCAATGTTGCTCAGTGGCTTGGGCCATCCTCTCATACACCGAAGGGTCGTGGGTTCCATTCCCAGTCAGGGCACATACCCAGGTTGTGGGTTCAATCCCCAGCTGGGGCACATGTGGGAGGCAACCCATCAATGTTTCTCTCTCCCTCTCCCTTCCTCTCTAGAATCAATGAAAAACATCCTGGGGTGAGGATTAAAAAAATAAAAGACCACTGATTATAAGATGCACAATTCTTTATATATCAATAAGAAAAAAAAAAACCCCGATAATTATGCCATAGCACACCACTGCTTATATGTTACAATGGGTTTTCGAAATGCTAAGTATGAAATCTTATCTCAGAATTTATTTATTAGGATAAACAAAGTTTTGTTTAGATAAAAGCCCATAACAGTGTCTGGCATGTGATTGGTGATCTACAACTGCTGCCATTTAATTCCTAAAATCATGTTAGACCTGCTTTGACCTTACATCCCAAGAGGAAGAGTCGCCCACATTTTAACACCCCGCCCTTTTCTCTTTCAGGTGTGAACCCCGTCATTTCTTTCTCCACCTCAGACGTGGAAGTGAGGCAGCCTTCAAAAGAGAACTGTGCCAAAAACCTCTTTTCCACACACAGGAAGCCAAACTTTACGCGGCACCCATCTCTTATCAAACTGGTAAAGAGCATAGAAAGTGACCGGAGAAAGATCAATTCTGCTCCAAGTAGCCCTATCAAGACCAGCAAAGGTGTGTTTTCAGTCATGTCAGGGCTCTGCTCAGTAGAATTCCTTATTATCTGATTTTTTGTAGATCCCTATGGGACTTGTAGGAGAATTGTTTCCATATCCATATGCTTAACCCCCTTTGAAGCCTAACTTATGCATGAATTAGACTCTAATTATTAGAGGATAAGTAGTTTGTGGGGGTTTTCATTTAACTGCTGTGTGCTTTGGGGCGAGATGCATTTTTTGTGTTCCTTGGGCTTCAGTGACCTGTCATCTGCTTGAGCATTTATTCTTTCGCTTCGACCAATACCCACCCCCCTTCTTTCTATTTTACCAGCTGAGAGTTCTCAGAATTCTGCTCCCTTTCCAAGTAAAATGGCTCAGCTTGCAGCAATCTGCAAAATGCAGTTAGAAGAGCAATCAAGGTAGGTTGACAATCAAGGTAGGTGAGATGAATGACTTAGTTGCACCATTGGCTTACTTACTTTATGTAAGAAAAGGCACTAGCCTTGGAAACTGGGGAGACAGTCTTTTCTGAAACTCATAGCAAAATATTACAGAAACTATCTGCTGGTTTCATAAAAGCAAGGCTTTCAACCTGGGGCAATCTAAAGTGGTAGAACATTTTAGAGAAAATGTGTTTATGTCATGTTTTAAATCTTGTCTTTTAGTGAACCCAGAAAGAAAGCAAAACCACAGCTGGTGAGATCTGTGCCCTGCAAACCAGTGGCCCCTCTGGACTCCTCCGTGAATGCTGAGCTGGAGCTCCCAGCACCGCCCCTCATCCAGCCCCTGGGGGTGGTCCCTCTGTTCCCCAGCCCATTGTCATCTGCGGTGCCCGTGATCCTACCTCAAGCCCCTTCGGGCCCGTCCTATGCCATCTACTTGCAGCCTGCCCAAACCCACACCATGACACTGCCCCAAGGCCTGAGCCCGACAGTCTGCCCTAACCCCTCTTCTGAAGCTACAAGATCAAAAGACTGCACTGATGCCACCACTGAGAAAGCAGCCAACGATGCCACCAAGCCCAATGTCTCCATCAGGCCCGGAAGCCTGTTGCCCATGCCGGAGAGACATGGTGCACAGAACCAAGACACAGAACCTGCTGGAGAGAGAGGCTCAAAGAGGGCAAGCATGCTCGAAGACAGTGGTTCCAAAAAGAAATTTAAAGAGAACCTGAAAGGATTTGAAAATGTCTCCGCAGTAAGTACACCCTTGCAATGTACAAAGTATTAGGGACTTCCCAATTGATTAGAGGAGAATTTGGTGGCTTGTGAAATCTGCCAGATAAAAGAGCAGTCTCTCAGAAGACAAGGAACTGTTCCTTAGCATCTGTAATGCAAACAAAGCCCCAGACAGCTAATCCCCTGGCTGGGACGATGGCGGGGACATTTTTAGCCTTTGGAGGAAGGGATTATTTGCTGTCTTTTTAAAGCACCACGGGTGGTTGTCCTTAAGTCCATTTCTCCACCACACACTGGAATGCAAACACCTGTCATGAAAGTCTTAAATAATTTATAAGCAGATGTAACCTCCAATGAATGGATGGATAACGTGGGGTTCCGGTGACTCCTACTTTCTGAGTCAGTGCCTAATGTTTGTTCGATGTCATGTAACTGGCACCTGTTGCCTAGAAGATAAATTGCTCCCCCTGTTTTTACTTTCTAAAATGTAAACCAAAATTTCTATTTTGTGTAAGTAGAAAAATCTTAACTTGTAAGTATATTTGACACACTGGTTTCTAGGGATTGTGATGTTCCAGATCATTTTTTCCCTAGGTGGAGTTTAGTTCAAGAAGGAATTAACATTTATTGGATGTCAGAAAGATTAGGCACTTTTACATACATTATCTCATTTTCCTCCCTTAGGACAATTATATGTGAAAGACATGATCACAGAATGAGCACCACTCAATGTGGAAGCAGAAGTTAATCTCTCATTCTGTCCCTGCTACTAACTCGCGTTATTTTATTTCTCTACATCTGGTTTTCCCACATCTATAACGAATTTGTTCCACCAGTTTTTCCCGATCATCTGGGTATAAAACACTGTGCTGTGGTCCAAACCAAACCAAACCCAGCACCTTCTTTTGGTGATGGTTACTTTTGGGTACTTGCCCAGGGCCCTATTACAGTTTTTGTGAGGCTAGGTGAATTTATTACGTGATGATATATGTAAAGGGATGTGATTCTTATAAGATGAAGGGTATTATCTGTAACTTATTATTAAGGAGGCTTTAGAGTTTGTCAAGTCTTCCCTTAGGATGGCCTCATGGTAACCGTTCAAAATCTCTTAGTATAGTATCATCTTGTATTTAATATCCATGCTAGGGAGAAAATACAAGGCTTGTGCCTGAATGGATTTTTTTGGGATGTCCATAATCTCTTCAGGCCAATGGGGTAATTTAATAATGGTCTCCTGTTGCTCACTTAGTTATTCAGGATTAGGGTTTTCAGTGGATAGATTTTCCATGTCCCCCTGCTTCTTTTTTCATCTCTGTGACTTCATTTTGACCATTTCTTTGTAGCATGAACTGAGCAGAACAAAGAAAATGTATTAATTTGTGTGTTAATTCATTCAGCAAACATTTACTAAGATTCTACACTTCTGAGGGTGGGGAGAAGACAGTATACAAATAACACAAACATATCAGTAAATAATAAGAACTACAGTGAAAATAAAATAGAATGTGTAATAGGAAGAGGGGGTAAGAGGGCTAATGTAAGCTAGATGAGATCATAACATGCAAGTTGAAATATGTCAAATTCATTCATCCTGTTCACTTAATAATTCTTTTTTTTTTTTTTTTTCTAAAAGGGAATTGGCATGGTAGGCTAAAAGATGTTATGATGAATGTGGTTTGCAGAAAACTAAAAAATAACTATTAATGGAGTACTACAGGTTTTGCTAAAGACTTGAAAGAATTAAACCAGCAACTTGTACCACGAAAGCATGATTAACAATAGCAAAATAGCAAAGAGGATTTGTAAAATCCCAATTTTCATGGGTTAAAAATTTCTATCCCTTTCAAGGAACCTACCAGTAAAGAGAATGAACAGTGCCAAGCAGCTAAGAAACTGAATTTTAAAGTTTGTGGTCCACTTTTAGCATTGTGGATTCTGAACTGACTGGTTCCCAAGGAAAAGACAGGACCTATTAACAGCTAGATCAAAGTGTAGACTGTTGTTTTAACAATGTCCAGAGGAAGATCTGGAGGAAGATAAAAGGACACACACATACACACACACACACACCTGTTTACAAGAGCTGCTTTTAGCTATTGCCAGTCCTGCTCAGGGTAAGACTGAAGCAGGCTTCTTGGGCTTTCTCTGTTTGCTCATGTACAGTGATCTAGCAGGCATGGGGAGGATGCACACAGCCTAACACTTTGGCCATTTCCATTGGTCTGTAATGTTATTGCCTAAAGCTTTTGCTGCATGGCAGTGAGTCTCAGGTGAATTAATCCGTTCTCTTTTTTTACCTTAGTTTTTGAATTCTAGTGCCATGCTCTTTAGTTTGTAATAGTATAAGCATGTTTTCTTGATAATCACTAGAACCTAAAGTATTAGAAACAAATCTGTAGATGTATAATTCCTTTGTTCTAAGTCAGGGGTCAGTAAACATCATTCTGTAAAGGACAAGATAGTAAATATTTTTGACTTTGTAGACCATATGTCTCCGTTGTACCTATTCCACTCTGCCATGGTAAAAAGAAAATAGGAAAGCAGCTACAGACAATGCGTAAATGAATGGGCATGGCTGTGTTCCGATGCAATTTTACTTACAAAAACAGACAGGAGGCTGGCTTTTGGCCCATGATTTGGCAACCCCCTTCTCTAAGTCAACATTTCTTAAAATGTGTTTTCTCTGAATTCCACTACTACCAAAAATTTAGTTGCCAGATAGCCTGGGAAATGCTACAGGCTGGAGGCCCCCGCCTTGGAGATTTACAATGCATGCACTATTAAAGAAATTCTCTAATTAAAACACCATTTTCCTTTGTTGAATTCAGCAGTTCCCAAACATACGTGAGCATGATTCAAGCAGCGCCTGCTTGCATCCCCTGAAACTAGGGTACCTCAGAATACTCTTTGGAAAATACCATTCTATGTAATTCAAGAACAATCCATAATAACATAACAGTGCCACTATGGTGTCTAACTGCATTAACTTGGTTCCCACAGTTCGCACCACATCATACCAAGGAATCGGAGCAGGAATTAGAATGTCAGTGTGAAGGGGATCTGCTGGGTGAATCCTACTCTAAGCAGACTCAATGGTAGCGTTATGACACTTAAGGCCACAGAGGGCATTTAAGAAACACATGATTTGTGCCCTGGCTGGTAGGCTCAATGGTGAGATCACCAGCCTGCACACTGAAGGGTCACGGGTTCGATTCCTGGTCAAGGACCTATACCTGGGTTGCAGGTTTGATCCCCAGCTCTTGTTAAGGCTCATGCAGGAGGCAACCTATCAATATGTCTCTCTCACAACAATGTTTCTCTCTCTCTCTCTCCTTCCCCTGCCTCCCTTCCAGTATTTAAAATCAATGGAAAAAATATCCATGGTTTGTATGACTCAGGCCAAGTGTTAGAATGGAAGGGAGGGATATTGTCTTCAGGGAGCTGTATAGCTGTCCTGCCTGTAGCCCCACTGTTTGAAAGCATCAGTCTAATGAGACAACCACCAAGGTATATTAGTCCTGGAAGAGGCACAGGGCCATTTTTCTTCTAGTATTTGTGTTTAAAATAAACCCTTCCTCTTTGTTTTCTAGACACTGTTCCCATCAGGATATCTAATCCCTCTCACCCAGTGCTCATCCCTGGGGGCAGAGTCCCTTTTGTCTAGTAAAGAAAACTCAGGTACACTTTCCCCAAACCACAGGATCTACAGCTCCCCGATCGCAGGTGAGTGTACATCAAGCATTTATTCAAACACGAGGGGCCCAGTGCACGAATTCATGCACTTTGAAAGGAACTATGGGCCACAAGGCTGTAGTGGACACAGGGACGGGCCTTGGCCCATTTCCTGCACCCCCGCCCGGCCCCTCCCGTTGCAGCCCCCAGTCCCTTGTCTGCCGGCAGCCCCACTCCCGCCTCTGCTGCTCTCACGTGTTGATGGCGCCGCACCCTCTGGCAGCACAGAGCAATTGGGGCTGGTGCCAGCAGTGGGTGTGAGCAGGGCTGGCACCACCAGTGGGTGCTAGGGGTGGCTGCTGCCCCAATCACCCCTCAGGAGCAGGGGGTGGTGGAGAAGCCCTTAGGGGCCATCAGGGCCGGCAGCGGGTGCAAGCACCGGGTGAGACGCGGCACGCAGGAGCAAAGAATTTTCAGTAACCACCAGAGGCTCACCCCGATGACAGCGACCAATGTCCCACCTTGGTCTGGCACCCCCGCTCACCTGCTCCACCATCCTGCTGCAGCTGATGCCCACCATGTTCTGCGTGTACCCCCCTTGGTGGTCAGCACATGTCATAGCAACCGGTTCAGTTGTTCCACCCTTAAGTCTATTTGCATATTAGGGTTTTATAGATGGATCAGTCTGAAGTTCATTTAAACCTTGTAAACTTCTTGGAAAAATGCCTGTGCTTTTAAGATATTTCCCCTCCTTTTCTTCCCAGGTGTTATTCCAGTGACATCATCTGAACTCACTGCTGTTAATTTTCCCTCTTTTCATGTAACACCTTTGAAGCTAATGGTCTCACCAACTTCCGTGGCAGCCATACCTGTAGGGAACAGCCCGGCTCTCAGTTCGAGCCACCCCATTCCTGTCCAGAACCCAAGCTCAGCCATTGTAAACTTCACCCTGCAGCACTTGGGGCTCATCTCCCCCAGTGTGCAGGTGTCTGCCAGCTCCGGGCCCGCAACTCTTCCCATGTCCCCAAGAATAGAGGCTGTTAGTGTCGTACCAGAACATGTAGGCACTCAGCAAGGAAGGGCCACCCGGTATAACTCGCCAGTCCTGGGCCAGAACCAACCGAATGGACAGTCCCTTGCTATGATGGGGGCACAGCAGGTGAGAGTATTTCCATTTAATTTATTTTTTCCCTGGGGTTATTAAGTCCCAAATGTCAGTCTTGCTTTTGCTTTTCTTCTTTGGAGAGGGAAAGGATGGGGGTGTGAGGAGGCTGAAGGCCTGCCTGCTCTCCAAGCCTGGAAAAAGTGTGCAAATAATGCATATTATTGCATTACTGTGAGCTTTTTTTCTTGCCTTAACAAAAATAGCTGAGAATGGAAAACTCATCCAGGCTTACCTAGCCGATTTCAAAGTATGCTGGGCTCCCACGTGTGACATGGCCTTCTAGTCCAGTCTCATAAGGCTGCTAGAGTTAGAGCATACCTGTCTGTGGTGTGGGTTTGACTTCTTTATTCCATTCCTCTCTTTCCAATCAGCCTGTTCCAGTAACACCCAAAGGGTCACAATTAGTGGCTGAAAGTTTCTTCCGTACCCCAGGTGGACCAATGAAATCGACGGGCTCACCCTGCATGGATATTGATGGTGCTAATAAAACCTCCATAGGAACTCTCTTTGTCCCACAGCGAAAACTGGAAGTGTCAACGGAGGATGTCCATTAATTGACAAATTTGGCTTCATTTAATTTTCTAAAGAGTTGTTTAATAGAGAAAATGTACTCAGACTGGTTTGGAGAACACATTCCCTGAAAATACTGTAAATACGTTGGGGGTTTACTTAATTTCAAAAAAAAACACTTATTTTCATTCATATATATATATATATATATATATATATATATATTTGTATTAAGCTAAATTTGTCATTAATCCTAAAAAGTAAAAGTAAAATGTTGAACTAAGGTATATTAACTTCTAGGGGAAAAGAATGAATTATTTCACCTGTGCCTATACCATTATGCAAAGTAACTGTATTAAAGTTTACTTTCCTTTGAGTGAATATGTGACATGCCTAACACAGCATTCTCTTAAACTTTGCACAAAGAAAAAGCTGTGATGTATAATGTATTTTTAAATAGAACTATAGCTATATTTTTTGTAACTTTAATCTGTTTTTGTTGCAGTCTGTCTTTTTGTAAAGTTTGCAACAATCCTCAATCAAGTCTATGGAAAAATTATTTATAAATGTATTTTTAATCATAAATTGTTGAAATTAAAACTTTTCTAAAATGTATTTAACATTTTCATTTGACCAATTAGGGCACTATGGGAAGAAAATGAGAATTTATCTAACTGACCTCAAGGGCAAATTCTTGGTGTGGAGCATCATTCCTCCTGGGTTCCTTTAGAAACACAAAGTTTACCACATGTTCCTTGATTTTGCCTCTCATTTGATCTTCCATTGGCTCCATTTTTACAGAAGTGAAAATGGCTTCGGAGATGCTGTTGCTTGGTCAAGGTCACCAAGCTAAGTCTCATGTGCTTTCCTTCCTACCCAGGGAGGTTAGAAATGAAAGGGGGATCTGGGGTGCTTGCTACTCTGCCCTGGCACCACCAGCATCTACTCCAGGCCTGCTGTCTACAGAGGAGGTGCTGCAATACAGTCCTCTTACCACACTTTCCAAATGACCCAGCTCCAGGAAGTGGAAAGCAGCAGTTTCGGATTTCCTCCATACTCAAAGCTCTACACTAAATCCCTTGAGCTCCAAGAGAAAACATGAGTTACAATGTGCTGAGTGTGCATCTCCTTGCCCTTCCTTTGTTATGGGACAGATTGCACCTTGAGAATTGACATGTGCCCTCCCAGGTCAGGTCTTAAGGATCATCATATCTATTTCCCACATGTTTACTGTATGCCGGACACTGTGCTACTTATTTTTTAAAGCTACTCCCTCTATGAGCTAGGACTGAGGTCACTGAGGCTCTAAGAAATTAAAGCAATAAGTCCAGAGTCACACTCAACCATGTCTATGGCCCTCTTTATCCATTACCCACCTGCCTCCATATGCAAGCCTAGCAACTCTGGTAGAAACCAAATGCATTGTATCAGGATAATCTGAGCATTTGTAAGGTCACCCCTTTCAAATTATATATATATATATATATATATATATATATATATATATATATATATGTGTGTGTGTTTTGGTTTTTTTTACATAACCAAATACAGCTAAAAGGGGAGAGATTTTCACATTATCCCCTCTTCCTTCATACAACTAGATAACCAATATGAGCTATTCCAAAGCCTCTGCCTTTTACACTACTTGAAGGACATGTGAATGGTTCCTGATAGAAGAAATGGCTCCTGCCTTTAGGTGTTTATTTATAAAATGCAAGGGGTAGGCAAAAGTAGGTTTACAGTTGTCATAACAATAATATAAGAATAAACTTTCAGGGGCTGTGAGAGGTGCAGGAAGAGATTGGACAAAAATCTTACACCTATGGATGAGGACAGTGGCGGGGGGTAAGGGCGTGGGGTGGGAACTGGGTGGAGGGGAGCTATGGGGGGAAAAAAGAGTAAAATTTGTAATCTGGACAATAAAGATTTATTGAAAAAATAAAAATAAACTTTCTTGTACTCACAACTGTAAACCTATTTTTGCCCACCCCTGTATAGTTGAGGGAGACAATATATACGTGTGAATAAATGAAAGAATTTTCATGCAATAAAAACAAAAAAAATTACCAAATGGTAAATACAGACAAAAGATATATTTCAGTGGAGGCTATGAGATTCAACTGTGCCAGACAACTTTGAGGGAAGCACCAGCTAGAAGCTGTTTACATCCCGCCCCTCCCCTATAGCTGAGCTGGAGTGATTGGAGGCCTGGGTGTGGTTTGCCCCCCTCATCAGTTTTCCACAAGAAATACCTCCCCAGGATTGACATTTAGGGAAACCAGATGCACAGAAAGAGGTATGTTAGGCTCCACAGCAGCTCTGGGGATTATCCCACTCAGTTCTGCCACTCTGACAGATTCATGGGTTTGCTCCAACACCCACCTCCTGGTATTCATGTCGCTGTGCAACCCTCTCCCCTACAGTATATGTGGGACCTATGTGGGACCTATGAATCCCTTCTAACCAATAGACACGGTAAAAGTGATGGGATAGCATGATTACATACACACAATTATGTGCTTCCATAAGATTGTAGTGCCTGTATTGCTGGAGCCTCTCCCTTGCTTTGAGGAATCCAAGTAGCCATGTTATGGAACCCAACATAGCAAGGAACTGTATGCAGCCTCTGAGCTGAGGGCAGCCTGCAGCCAACAACCAGAAAAAAACTGAAATCCTCAGTCCTACCTAGAGCTACAAGGAAATGAATTTTGCCAGCAGCCTGAGTGAGCTCGCCAGTGGTTCTTCAGTCGGGCCTCAGATGAGACCACAACCCTAACTTACACCTTCATTGCAGCCTGATGAGATCCTAAGCAGTGAACCCAGGTAAGCAGTCCCTGGACTCTTGATGCATGGGAACTGTGATTTAATAAATGTGTGCTGCTTTAAGATGCTAAGTTTGTGGTAATGCTGTTAAGCAGCAATAGAGAACTAACACAACACACTGGTGCTCATAACTATCTTCACCAGTTTGTCTTATTATTGTTCATTGCTTTCATAGGCATTCATAGATGTAGACATCAGGGGGACGTGGTAACTCCAAAGGCTTTCATGGGAGAAGCACTGCCCATTTTTAAAGCTGGAAGCAACTTTAAAGATGCCACATAACACAGTACTGGACAAAGTTAATTGCCTGGTATGCAATTTCTGTCTTCAAACTGCCTTCTGATTTCCAGTTAAGGAATTACAGTGGGCTGTAACTGGAGGTCCCTCATCTCTATAGCAACGGTGGGCTTGCCATCCAGGCTAGGTCAACTTCCCTGAAATCTGATGTTTCATTTCATCCTAGCAATGATCTCACCTTTTTCAGTTCCCCTGAAAGTTTGTTGCTTGGGTTCCTGGTTCCCAGCCTCTGGAAAGGCTTTGGCACTTTCCCACGTTCAAACCTGATTTTCAGCCCTCTACCCATTCTGTGGGCCTTTGTATCCTTCCAATAAATTTCCTTTGATTGAAGTTGCCAATCATTTGTGAGCCTAGTAACCAAAGGACTCTTACAAATCACAGAGGGAAACCCAAAGCCAAAGCTTCCCAGTTCCCATACCAGTTAGTTCTCTGTTCCCTGGTCCTGGAGAAATACAGCCAACAAGTGAATAGAAAAAGCCTTCAGATATGCTTATCTCACCAGAAAATGCAAGCAACTCACCTATGTTCAAATGAATGCAAAGTGCCATTTAAAATACCTGGAAGGGAAATAGTTGAAATAAAAGGCACAAGGAATCTAGGAAACTAGAGCAATAGAATTTGATGAAAATACACACACACACACACACACACACACACACACGTATATATATTTTAAATCCAGCTTTAAAACATGTTTCCTCAGCCTTGTCCTTTTCAAGTGATTAGTGTTCCTACAGATAAAGGATAAGGAGATTTCCAAAACTTAAGCAGATAAGCAATCATATTAATAATATAGAAGACTATGGGCGGACTGTAGATTCTTTACAGTATTTATCATCACTTGGTAGTTTTCTAATCTTGAGGGCCTAAAATAGGAGATAAGCTGGAAGGAAACATGTCACTATTACATGTTTTAAAAAAGTATAACCTTTTATTTAACTTTTAAAGAAGTGGTTTTACATCTCAATTTCCTATGCATTCAGGTCAATTACTTACTCAGTCGGATAAGTAACTAAATGTGAACTTGTCATGATTGTCAACAATTCACAGAAAAATATAGGTAGTGAATATGTTATCAGTGTCCTCCAATAGTGAAGTAATTAACTGCATTTTGAAAGGCTGCAAGAGAATCTTCCAGAGTTCATGAGTTAGGCTCAGAGTCTGGTTTGTCCTGTAAATACTGAATTCTATTTTTTTAAAATATATATTTTATTGATTTTTTACAGAGAGGAAGGGAGAGAGAGATAGAGAGTTAGAAACATTGATGAGAGAGAAATATCGATCAGCTGCCTCCTGCACATCTCCCACTGGGGATGTGCCCGCAACCCAGGTACATGCCCTTGACCGGAATCGAACCTGGGACCTTTCAGTCCACAGGCCGACGCTCTATCCACTGAGCCAAACCGGTTTCGGCCTGAATTCTATTTTTAAAATATTTATTCAATTATTACCCTATGCTCTGCACTGTTTTATGCAAAAATCATGCCTGTTACCCTACTTTAGACAATAAAAGATTCTCTGTATGAATCTTCTAGAAGTTTATCTAAAATGAAAACATTTTTATTTTAGAGACTATTGATTAAAATCTTTCTAAAATGATAAAATAAGTTCCCCAGATTTCTAAATAGAGTTTCTTGAATATAATTTAACTTTTTCTTCATGTTTAAGAAAAAGATGAGCACTACTGTTTTGTTAAATTCAACAAACAATTTAAGCCACCTATGACAGAGTCATGCCTTGGGGGCTATTAAATGTGTAGATGTATATCCTCCTGAAATGAATGGCTCTAGAATATTGTATTTTTCAAGTTCTGATTCTATGGTTCTTTGTCTCCAACTTTTTGTGTGTTTGTTATCCTTACCCGAGGATATTTTTCCATTGATTTTTTTAGAGAGAATGGGAGAGAGGAGAGAGAGAAACGTATACATCAATTGGTTGCCTCCCACCTGTTCCCTGACCAGGGCCAGGGATCAAGCCTGCAACTGAGGTACATGCACTTGACCAGAATCAAACCCGGGAACCTTCAGTCCATGGGCTGATGCTCTATCCACTGAGCCAAACTGGCTAGGGCTATCTCCAACTTCTTTTTTTATCAGCTTCAACTTTCCTCTTCCCTCTACTCCCATGATTAATCTCTTGTGTCCTGACCTAGGAAAACTGCAGGATTCCAGGGGAACTACAGGCACTACCCTTGCTTCTATACACCATTCCAAGTTAACCGTTGTAACTACTTAAGAAACGCTCTGTTTCTCCCCTGTGTGGAGAAAGCAATAAGCTTCTTCCCAGGTGTTTTCCTTGCCCATCAGTGGTCTTTCTCATTGTCCACAGGAATCCAAACTTGTTGACCATTGGAATCTGGGACCTGATGAGATGCCAGGAATGCTGAATATAAATTATACACCTGTATTCATTATCAAAATCCAACACTCAGACAATAAGAGCATTTCTACATGGAGATATCCTGAGAAACAGGACAAATCCTAGATCTATTAGGGGAAAGGGTGAGACTTGAGGTATGAAAAGAATAATTTTTATTGAGCACCTCATTATATCTACTTCAAAACAATACTATGAGGTGGTTACTAGTGGCCCCGTTTTACAAGGGGCATAAGGAGCATGTCGCAGTCACACAGTATGTGTGCAAAGCCAGCATGTACTTGTCGGTATGTCTAGTGACAAAGCCCGTGCTGGTTCCAGAACACCGCACGCCAGAGCTTCATCACATGACAGCAGTCACGTGTTTTCAGAATGGGGTGAAACAGGCTGACTCCAGACTGTTCATGACTAATGAGAACAGAGCTTTGGGAGCATTACTCCCAAGGCAGGACAGCTATTTCTATTTCAGGCTGGCTGCCTACAGTGAATTACACTCAACTCGTTTAAGCCAGAACGACCTTTCACACAAAAAACCCTTCGTGTGTGGCTGTGCTTTTGACTTAGCCTTTTGGATTGACTGGTTGGCGACAGCTCTGATTCTCCAACTCGGCCTTCCAAACTTTCACTTCCACGGCTTCTCCTACAATCAATCGCACAAGGTCTCATTTCTATAAGAAGTCCCTTATTGCTCTAGCGGGTTTGGTTCAGTGAATATAGAGCATCAGCCCAAGGACTGAAGGGTCCCAGGTTTGATTCCGGTCAAGGGCATATGCCTCAGTTGCAGGCTCGATGCCTGGTCCTAGTTGGGGCATGTGTGGGAGGCAACCAATCAATGTGTCTCTCTCACTGTCTGATGTTTCTCTGTCTCTGTCTCTACGTCTCCCTTCCACTCTCCCTGGAAACCAATGGAAAAATATCCTTGGGTGAGGATTAACAAAACAAACAAACAAACAAATCCCCTATGCATAACTCATCATGGTCTGCTTCCCTGATTAAACCCTGACTATACAATACCATGTGGCACTTTTGAAAAGAAATGGGGTGGGGGGAGTTCGGTGGTGGCCAGGGGCTATCTACTACCCAGTGCCCAGGGAATAGGATGAGTCAGCTAGTTCGAACTTTATAAACTAGGGGCCATTTTGGTTGCCGATATTTTTATAGTTGCAAATCCAGGGGCTAAAACCTTTTTAAGTCAAAGTGCCCTTTACAAAGTTCCATTGCATGGAACTCAGCCACATTCCACTACAGCTATCTGACCCAGCTCAGTGACCAGGCCAGGAGACCCTGCATCCCAGATCCCACCTGGCTCAGCTCAGCTAGAAAATGCATGGCCCGGAAGTCAAAGTCTGGCTGCTCATCCTAGTTCTGACCCCTAAATAAGGCACTTACCTCCCAGGGCTGGTTTCTTCTTCAATCATTATAGAATGAGCTCAAATAATTTCTGAGGTCCCTTAGAAATAAACTTTTATGACAGGTAAATTTAAACTCACTAGTAATTCGTAGCACATAAGCAGAGCCTGTACTCAACCAAAAGAATTTTGTCAAATATATGGAAAGGGCTAATCCTACAGAGGAAAGGAGGCTCTTAATGAAACCACTAATCCTCAGACTTGAGCCTCCATGGCATTCCTCCTGGCTAACACCACATAAAGCAGATTTAGAACCTGCTGCTGTTATTATTGCAAGAAGTTGTAATTTCCACAAAACTAATCTTACAGGTTGTGAGTCCATTTATTCTCCTGTTGGTTTTAATATCTTGGCTTTTTCTACCAGTTCTCAATTTTCTTTTTGCTGCTCTGTTACAATATTTGAGATGACCTAAGTGATCGAGAGCTTCAGGTAGACATTTGAAGGAAGTGAGCAAACTGGCACCTCACTAACAAGCAGCTTTATGAATGGGATATCCTATATAATAAAAGCTGAATATGCAAATTGACCGAATGGTGGAATGACCGGTCGCTATTACACACACTAACCACTAGGGGGCAGATGCTCAATGCAAGAGCTGCCCCCTGGTGGTCAATGTGCTCCCACAGGGGGAGCACCATTCAGCTAGAAGTCGGGCTCACGGCTGGCAAGCGCAGCAGTGATGATGGGAGCCTCTCCCACATCCACAGTAGCACTAAGGATGTCCGACTGATGGCTCAGGCCCGCTCCAGTGAGGAGTGGGCCTAAGCCGTCAGTTGAACATTCCCTGAGGGCTCCTGGACTGCAAGAGGGTGCAGGCCTGGTGAGGTCGGGACGGCCCCGGTGAGGTCAAGACGGCCCTGGTGAGGACGAAACGGCCCCGGTGAGGCTGGGACAGCTCCCGTGAGGTTGGGACAGATAATGGGGACCAGTATAGACTGATGAACAGGGGTAGATGCAGAGGCAGAGCAGCATTGAACAGACTGTCAAACTACAGTGGGAAGCCTGGGGAGGGTTTTGGGGGGTTGGTTAAGAGATCAACTGAAGGACTTATATGCATGCATATAAGAATAACCAATGGACACAAGACACTAGGGGGTAGGGGCTGGGGGAATGTCAAGGGGGGTGGGGGGGTGGGAAGGAGACATATGTAATACTCTTTGTAATACTTCAAGCAATAAAAATTATTAAAAAAAAAGAAAAGAGGGTGCAGGCCATCCTGAGGGATCCCCCCTCCCCAAGTGCACAAATTTCATGCACTGGGCCTCTAGTTCTAAATAACATAGAGCCTGAGGTTCTGCGGCTTGGAAAGCACCTTGGAGATTATCTCAACAAAAGGTTCCCAAACTTCCATCCTGGACTGTAACTTGGGCCTTCAAGCCAGTGCCAGGTTAGCTAAAGGGTTTCGTGTTCAATTCCGGTCCAGGGCACATACCTCAATTGCAGGCTTGGTCCCTGGCCCTGGGCATGTGAGGGAGGCAACCAATCAAATCTCTCTCTCACATGGATGTTTCTCTCTCCTTCCCTTCCACTGTCTCTAAAAAACAATGGCTCAGGTGAGGATTAACAAAAAGAAGAAGAGGAAGAAGAAGAAGAAGAAGAAGAAAGAAGAAGAAGAAGAAGAAGAAGAAGAAGAAGAAGAAGAAGAGGAGGAGGAGGAGGAGGAGGAGGAGGAGGAGGAGGAGGAGGAGGAGGAGGAGGAGGAGAAGGAGAAGAAGAAGAAGAATCTCTTACCCTTAGAAACAGCATGGAGGGACCTGGAGAGTATTACAGTAAGCAAAGTAAGCCAATCAGAGAAAGACAATTGTCACATGATCTCACTGTTATGTGGAGTCTAATGATCAAAATAAACTGATGAACAAACTAGATCCAGAGCATGCAACACACTAATTTTGAAAGGGGGTGGGGGGTAATTAACCAAAGAATTCTAACATCTCTTCTTGATTCTTTTTTAGAATTTCTATTTCTCTGTTTACATTACCTGTTATTGCATATTGTCTACTTTTTCCATTAACGCTCTTAGCATATTAATGATAGTTGTTTTAAATTCCTAGACTGGTAATTCTAACATCCTTAAAGAACATGATGTACTGGGTAAAGAAACCTGGTACTGGTTCCCATGGAGGTTTATACTTATGAGTTTCTGCTCCTAAATCGTGATTCTCTGATTCCACCTATTTAACTCTCCAATTTGGGGAGCAGCAGTTTATCCTGTGATCTCAATTTTCTGATGGCTCTAAGAAAAGTTGTTGATATTCAATTTGTTCAGCCTTTACTTGTTAGAATGGAATAATGACCTCCAAGGTCCTTACATGCCAGAATGGAAACTAGAAGTCCCTCAAGTAGTCTTCAAGTGGAGAAGGATGAGCCCTATGGTAGATGTATACAATGGAAGATAACTCACCACATGGATGAATCTCAAATACACTATGCTAAGTGACAGAAACTTGGTTCAAAGGGCTGAACACTGTGTGATTCCATTTACATAACATTCTGGAAAAGGCAAAACTATAGGGTTAGAGTACAGATCAGTGGTTAACAGCGGTTAGGGATTGGAGTGGATTTAACTACAAAGGGTTAATACAAAGTAATTTGGAGAAGATGGAATTGTTCTGTATCTTGATTGTGGTGGTGGTTTGCCGGGAGCCGGTCCATCCTTGCTGTTTCAAAGGACCTGGCATATATGGCATACTGTTCTTAATATGTTTGCTCACCTTGGCACTATGTGTTTTAACCAAGGTCTCCTCTCTGAGAAAGGTTGTTTCCCCAGGTAGGGATTTTCCCCTGAAGTTAGGGAGGGAATAAAACCCCTCAACTAAGTGCCAGGCGGGTAATTAATCACTTTAACTATGAACAATCATGCTTAAGCTACATAATCTTTACTCCCTGGAATGAAGATAAGAAACGCCCTAACCTTTGTAATAGAGATTGATAGGATTGAATCAACTGGTATAAATACAGATGTAACAAGACAGCAAGACACAGAACTTAGGACACAGAACTTAGAAGACAGAACCTACACAGAACCTACAGACAGAAGAACTTCGCTGGAGAGAACATGGCAAAAGATCCTGGACTGAACCTGACTACAGAAATTGGCAAGAGAACCTGACTAGAACCTGGTGACTGAACCTGGCTGGAGAACCTGGACAGAACCTGGCTGGAGAACCTAGCGAGGGAACATGGCTACAGAACCTGGCTGGAGAACCTGGAGAACCTAGCAAGAGAACATGGACACAGAACCTGGCTGGAGATCCGAACCAGAACTTCGCTGGAGATCCAGACCAGAACTTGGCTGGAGATCCTGGCTAGAGATCCTGGCTAGGCTGCTAATCAACTGAATGCTGCTTCCGTGTCCTTCCTTCTTCGCCGACTCCGTCCACACCTTTGGGGACCCCTGGACCTGCTGGGGTCGGACCCCAGCAGTGGTTATGTGAGTTCATGCATTTTTCAGAATTCATAAAACTGCACATAAAAAGCACATAAATTTTAAAAAATTGCCATTATAACATCTCATCTGAGTTGTTTGCAAACTCTGCTTGAAGATTTTCTGTGATGAGGAATTAATCTTTTCAGAGGCCACTGGTCCTATGAATACAAAGCTTCCCCATGCTGTGAATGGGTTACAGGTTACCATGATATTAAACATCTCAGCCCTCAGGCAGTCGGGAGTCATTAGACCAATCTTTTCCATAGTGAGCTCTATAAATTCTGTAATTTTTCTCTTATTGCCACAAAGTGAAAAGGGATTCACTATGTTATTAGATAGCTCAAAGATTTTCTTCTACATTGAAACAATATCAGCCCATCTGCAGTGACAACCCTCATTGGTCCGAGGTTTTCCCTTTCTTGGAACCAATTTTCTCGCTCCTTATATATATAACAGTTCATCAGATATTTGGAGATTTGCTACACATTTTCATATTCCCACCATCACCAATTTTTCTCTGAGTAAATGTGCCTGGTTCCATGGGCTATTCCTCATATGGCATGTTTTTATGATTCATTTCCCAGAACAGGATCTTCATTGTCAATATTCCTTCCCAATTTCCCAAATAAAACATGATGTTTAAGTTTCAATTAGCATAGGACCTATAAGGAAAAATTTTTGTTTATTTAAATCAGTCCCATGATATCTGCCTTCACACACACAGCAAAGAAGGCATAATGCAATCTTCTTTTGCAGACTGAAAAAATTACAGGGTCTCATGACCATCAAGTTTTGTAATCTAACTGTACTGGCTCTATAGCCTCTGAGAGTCTTGCAACACTTTCAAATTCTAGTATTTTGGGAGAACTCACTAGAAGGAATTCATATACTTAAAACATCACCGAACAAGTCAACAATAACTGTAACACAACCACCAATACCATCTTCAGCATCTATAAAAGGATCCACATCTATAAAAATATCCACAGCTGTCATACCATATACTTGGCCACCCTCCACCACTATGGCATTCTGTTACTAGAGCTCCTTACTACACTGACCACTTAAACACTCATGAGGCAAGATCCTCCCATCTTCCAGTAAACAGGAGACCTTTCTTAGGTTCCAGCTAATCCTCTCAGGAAATTGTTTTTCAATCACAAAGCATCTTGCCATCTACTTAGTTCACATTCCAGTGGACAGGCATTGCCATCATAGTATGTACACTCAGCAAGAAAAAATTTTTTATCTCCTTCAGGTTTATGGAACATTAGTTGGAATCCCTTGGTCTATGGCTTCAGATGTAGCAAAAGTAGTTTTAACAAACTAGGTAACAAAAAAGGAAAAGAAATTGGGTTGAAGTCTGCCAACCCAAGACATCCCCTCAATGGATATTTGAAACACACATTGCAAGTTATAACTCAGATTTGACCACAGATGATTTTTCTAACTTCTATTTCTATTAATTCCTAGGTCAAGGAAATACAAATGGAACAAAGCCTATTTCTACAGGCTAGAAAGAAATGT
Source organism: Myotis nattereri (assembly GCF_964212035.1). Lineage (NCBI taxonomy): Eukaryota > Metazoa > Chordata > Mammalia > Chiroptera > Vespertilionidae > Myotis > Myotis nattereri. The sequence continues at coordinate 29,320,754 of NC_138084.1, forward strand.
CTGGATAAGTGGAATTTCTGCTAAAGCAATTCAAAAGTAGAATTTTGCTTGAATGGGTCTATAAAAAATGAGAACAGCTCTGCAAAAAGACACTGTCAAAAGAATGAGAAGGCAAACCACAGCTTGGGAGAAATTATTTGTAAAAGGCATTTGATAAAGGACTGTTATCTAAAATATACAAAGAACTCTTAAACTCAACAATAAGAAAATAAACAACTCAATTAAAAAATGGGCAAGCCCTGGCTGGTGTGGCTAAGTTGGTTGGGCATCATCCTGTGCACCAAAAGGTCACTGGTTTGATTCCCAGGCAGGGTTGCAGGCTTGATCCCCAGTAGGGAGCATGTAGGAGTCAGCGATCCATCCATCTCTCTCTCTCTCTCTCGCTCGCTCTCTCTCTCTCTCTCTCTCTCTCTCCTCCCTTTCTCCCTCTCTTTCTCTTTCTTTAAAATTAGTAAAGACATTTTTTAATAGGAAAAAGTCCTGAAAAGACACCTCATCAAAGAAGATATACAGAGAGCAAATATCACATTAAAAGATGTTCAATATATATGTCATTAGGGAACTGAAAGTAAAACAATGAGATACCACTACACACCTTTTGCTATCAGGAATGTGGAGCAATAGGAATTCTCATTCATTGCTGGTGGGAATACAAAATGGTACAGCCACTTTGAAAATCAGTTTGGTAGGCTAAAAAGGTCCCAGTGAGGCTGAGACGGTCCCTGTGAGGCTGAAACGGTCCAAGTGAGGCTGAAACGGCCCCTGTGAGACTGAGACGTTCCCTGTAAGGCTGAGACAGTCCCAGTGGGGCTGAGACGGTCCCTGTGAGGCTGAGACGGTCCCAGTGAGGCTGAGACAGTCCCAGTGGGGCTGAGATGGTCCCTGTGAGGCTGAGACGGTCCCAGTGAGGCTGAGATAGCCCCTGTGAGGCTGAGATGGTCCCTGCAAGGCTGAGACGGCCCCTGCGAGGCTGAGACGTTCCCTGTGAGGCTGAGACGGTCCCAGTGAGGCTGAGACGGTCCCTGTGAGGCTGAGACGGTCCCAGTGAGGCTGAGATGGCCCCTGCGAGGCTGAGACAGTCCCTGCGAGGCTGCAACGGCCCCTGGGAAGCCAGCGGAACCACACAAGCCGCCCAGATGGCTTCGTCGATGGCCTGCAAACCAGCACGCAGACCCAAGCACAACTATCACCCGAAGGGCGAGAGGGGTGAGAGCAGCTGTAGTGTTGCTTTCTCCTCACTTTTGGTAATGAAATCCTCATTTTAAACATAAGAGGACACATTATTTTAAAAAGCTGTTACGTGTCTCCATACCCTTTCTGAGTAGAGCGTGAACAAGTTGTGAGAGACCTTTCCGAACACAGGGACACATTGCGAATGGAAATAGCTACATTTTCCATATGTATGACCTTTGACCCGGCAACAAAAAGCATACACCTATGGATGAGGACAGTGGCGGGGTAAGGGCAGAGGGTGGGGTGGGAACTGGGTGGAGGGGAACTATGGGGGGGAAAAAAGGGAACAACTGTAATAATCTGAACAATAAAGATTTATTTAAAAAAAAAAAAAGAAAATCAGTTTGGTGGTTTTTTACAAAACTAAACATGCTGCTACCAAACAATACAGTAATTCCACTCTTAGTATCCACCCAAAAGAGTTAAAAACGTATGTTCACACAAAAACCTATACACAGATGTTTATTGAAGTTTTATTCATAACTGCCAAAGCTTGGAAGCAACCAAGATGTCCTACATGGTTCACTTAGTTTTAGATAACTAACTAAGTTGCAGTACATCCAGACAATGGAATATTATTCATCAGTAAAAAGAAATCACCGATCAAGCTATGAAAAGAAATGAAAGAACCTCAAATGCATAGTACTAAGTGAAAGAAGCCAATCAGAAAAGGCTTCATACTATATGATTCTAACCATATGACATTCTGGAAAAGGCAAAACTATGGACACAATAAAAAGATCCATTTTTCAGAGGTCAGGAGGGAAGGAAGGGTGAATAGATAGAGCACAGAGGATTTTTAGGGCATTGAAACTATTCTGTATGATACTATCATTGTCGATATATATCATTATACATTTGTCAAGATTCATAGAATGTATGCATAGCCCATGGACACAGACAACAGTGTGATGGAGGCTGGGCCCAGGGGGTGGAAGGAGGGGCTGGGTAGAGATGAGCAAGGGGTAGGGGGGGATGTGGGACATCTGTAATACTGTCAACAATAAAAAAAGCCATCAAGAGTGAGCGAGCCCTGATGTAAACTATGGAATTTAGATGATAATGAGGTATCCGTGGAGGCTCACTGATTGAATGTGCCACTCTGGTAGAGGAAACTGATACTGGGGGAGGCTGTTGCATGTGGGGGCAGAGGGTGTAGAGGGTGTATGGAAACTCTATGCACCTTCCACTCAATGTTGCTGTGAACCTGAAATTGCTCTAAAAAATAAAGCTTTTTTCAATGGATAAAACAGCATTTCAGAATATTGGAGGGGGGAGGTGCTTTCTTGTTATGCAAAAGGAAACTGCCACAGCACCCAGCAAGAGCCAGCAACACAGGGACACAGGTCCACTCACCGTCTTGAGGATTCCGTTCCCAATTTTCTCTGTACCTGTGACATATTGTAAGAATGCCTTCCCTAAAATCCTGAGCTTAAAACTCAACATCCAAGCACCTCTCCTTCCTCTCCAAACTGTTTTCATGTATGACCTTTCCACTTTATTCTCTTCTTTATCTTTATGAACCCAACAGGGCAACTATTATTTCTGAGGTTATCGCCTTGCCTAATGTATAGCCTTTCAATTTTAAAGGGACAGAGCCCTGATGTTTTGATAGTAAGGAGCTTTTTGTCAGCTCTTTTGTTTGTTTGTTTGTTTCCCTCTCTAATGAACTCTCACTTCATAAAATATTTTGTACTTTTTCTAATACTCAGATTTTATGTAGTGGGGCCATGGTAGGACATAGGTGTTTTTATGACAAGATAGAATGTCTGCTCTTATTACTAAGGGGTCTTCACACTCAAAGAAAAATAAAGACTTAGCTTTTCTAACTAGAAAAGAAGAATCATCAAATTTTAGAATTAGAAGACAACTTAAAAGCCATTTTACCCAGCATGAACGTTTGTAAATAATGAATCAGAAAGGGGAGCCAACTTGTCAAAGGCACACAGCTAAGCTAATAACAGAGCTAAGACTAGAAACCCATATCTGTCCATTCCAACCCATTCCAACTCTTTCCGCTTTAGCCACAGCACAGACTTTTTGGGAGAGCCAATAAAAGTCTTCCAACTGTTCTAAAAATGTATCCAATTCTTTAACAGTTTAGGTAGAGTGACTATATGCTTAAATAATTTCTTCTTGCTAAGTCTGTGCTTTCTGTTTTACTGATTAACTCAGATCTCATAGGAATTTAATATATCATACCTCTCAGTAATATGAATAAATTTAACCCAAAATTTTCAGCTTGCCTAACCAGGTGCCAACTCCAAGAATAAAGATAATCCAGGTGCTCTCTGTTCCCTAAGCGTTTACCATCTCATGAGCCAAAATAACATGTGAACCAGACACAGTTCCTTGTAATGAGAAGTGTGAAGGGAGTGTTTGGGGGCCTGGCACAGAGAGTGGCACATTCTACCTGGTGGGGGTGGGGGTGGAGGTCTGCACTGAAGAGGCAGCATCTGAGCTGCTCATGGGAGGATGAAGAAGATTCCACCAGAGGGGGCTGGTTCAGGAGGCAAAGGACATTCCAGGCAGAGGATGGATCATGAGCAAAGCAGAGAGGCATGAAACTACTCGCTATTTTTAGAGAACAGTGATTAGACTGGAGAGGCTGAAAGATAGGATAAGGGAAAGTGGGATGGTGGGAGAAAGCATTGGAAAGTTAATTTGGGGCAAGATGAAGAAAATTGAACACCAAGTGAAAGGTTTTTTGTTTTTAATCCTCATCCAAAGATACGTTTTTATTGATTTGAGAGAGAGAGAGAGAGAGAGAGAGAGAGAGAGAGAGAGAGAGAGAAACATAGATATGAAGAGAAAAACATTGATCAGTTGGTTGCTCCTTCAACCTTTTGGTATATAGGATGATGATCCAAGCAACTGAACCACGACAGCCTGGCCTGTATCAAAGATTTTTAATCTGATCTTATAGTAATGGGGTGTCAACAGTGCTCTTCAAGCTGAAGGGTGCCATCATCAGACCTGTGTTTGGAAAGAGGGTTCTGGTAGCAGCGTGAGACATGGAGAGAGGTGGGGAAAACTGCATGGGAGGCTTCAGAAAACGTCTAGGCAGATATTTGAACCAGAGCAATAAGAGGAGCAGGGCTAAAGAGGGCTGGATTCAAAGAACTGTTGAAGTATCTGTTGCTGACACAGGTGGACTGTCATGGAATCTACTCAACCCATGGAAATATCTTCTAAGAAAACAATTTCATTGATCCACTCTAAATCTCTGTGAGTTCATTGCATTTGCCAATTTGCTGGCCTTGCACGGGTCAGGGGGCTTGAACTGCTTTGGGCTTCTCCTAGACTAGAGGCTTTGTACTGGCTGAATAACAAATGTAGGAACAGCTTCTACTGAACCCATAGGACCACTGATGTAAAGCTCTGCTGATCTCTCAGTGCAAGCTGAACTTTGGCTATGGAGGTGCTCAGACCGACAGTGGTTCTGGGATCTACACTGTCCTCTCTCCTGACGCCAACCAGATGTGTTGGAATTGCCCTCAGAGCACTGCCTCTGGAGCAGAGAACCTGGTTCAACCCCTGACTTTACCATTAATTAGCTGTGTAACCTGCACTCTCAAGTCAGGTTCTCTGTCTATAAAAAGGGAATAATAACCCCTACATCCTCCCCTGCTTGAGAGAAACACAGAAACAGACATAGAGGGACAGAGAGAGGAAAGAGATCACACCTGAGAGAGGAAACACGTGGTCATGCTTTTAAGCTGAAAGCATTATGTAAAGAACACATTATCACTATAATCAGCAAGTGATGAATGGCCATAAAAAACAAGAAAAATTTTAAAAATCTGGATGATGCATGTAAATTCAGCTATTTGTTTCATCAAGTCTCACTTCATTTTAGTGAAGATGGCAATATTTATTTTTATCTCTTGGGGGGAAAGCATCTTAATACATTTAAGTGTGACTTTACCCATTTCTCTGCCTTTCCTGGATGGACATGTGGCCAGGAGCAACCTTTGAATGATAGTCTTAAATTAATTCTATCTTTGCAATAAGAACCAGAGACACATGTCATGCTCATGGTGCACAGAAATACTGAGGAGCCCTAGTAACGCTAAGAACGTGGCTGATATTGAACACATTAAGGTCCAATCATGTTTCCTTTCAGAGTGGCTGGGCGAGCAGATAGAAGCTGAGATTCCCAGGCCTCTGTGATTGACAGCCTGTTCCTTCTTTGTATGGCATGGTGTACAGCAGTGGTTTCCAAAGTTTAAGGGGACCAGCACCTGAGGGAGCATGTGAAACAATACTGGAGTATGAGAAAATAAATTGAAACTTTTATTATAATTATTTCTATATTTTTAGTATATCCCTTTGAGTACATTTCATTATGTATATATTACAGTAATTTTTATAATTTATAAATATATGTACACATATGTACATATGCATGTATGTGTGTGTATTGTTCAAACATGTTTACTGAGGGGACCATGATCAAACAATTTGGGGAACCACCACTGTGGTTCATTCGTCAAAGGGGTTTGATCTGAGTTTAAATTTCTCTGTCTCCTTAGTGATCTGTGTTTCCAAATGACTTACCAGTTTTTAGTGATTTTAGGGGAATGAAGAGAAAGTAGTGGATTCGAGGCCTGACATTGCCACTGGCTTACTGTTGACTCACTGTGTGGCCTCAGAGAAGTAACTTAGCCTTCCAGAGCTGCACTTATTTCATTTCTCCTTCAGACAATGGGTATAATACCTTCCTTACAAAGTTTCATGAGGACTAAGTAGAATAATGTTTATTCTGACTTGGGGTATAAAAGTCATGTTTTAAGGCATGTATGTGTTTAAGATTGTACTCATTGTTCCACCTCACTCTCTTGCCCAATCTTCTTCATGTCCTACATTTCTCAATGGCTTACTCATTTATGGTTGTTCTGGGGGAACAATGAGACAGAGAAGAGTGGATTCTAGTCTTAATCTTACAATTCACCTACTGCTGAGTCAACATTCAGCTAATATTAATTGAGCACGCTGCTATGTATCTATCACATGCTTACTATTATCTGCTCTTCATAGAGTCCAAAGGGATTTGCTTCATTTGTCAGATGAAGACGCTCAGCAGTACTGTTCAAGGGAATGTCTGCAGTAATGTAAACATGCTCTGTCTAGGCCGTTCAATTTGTAGACACTAGCCATGTGTGGGCATTTGGAATATGGCAACTGTGACTGGGAACTGAATTTTTAATTTTTTTAAATTTTACATAATTTCAATGTAAATAGCCACTTGTGACTACTGGCTGTTGTACTGAACAGAACAACTCTAGAGACTGTTGAACTAGCATCCACGTGTAAGGCAAAATTAAGGCTGTTATGGGCTGAATTGTGTTTCCCCCACATTCACATATTGAAGTCCTACCCCCAGTACCTCAGAATGTGATTGTATTTGAAGACATTTCCTTTAAAAATAAAATGAAGTCATATGAGTGGGTCACAATCCAATGTAACTGGTGTCCTTATAAGAAGAGGTAATTAGGACATAGACACACATGAGGGAAGAACTTATGAAAACATGTGGAGAACATGATCGTCTACAAGCCAAGGAGACAAGCCTCAGAAGAAACCAACCCTGTTGATACCTTGATCTTGGACTTCCAGCCTCCAGAATTGTAAGAAAATTAATTTTTTATGTTTAAGCCACCTAGTGTAGGGTGTTTGTTATAGCAGTTCTAGTAAACTAATAGAAAGACCCTTTTCAATTATGTGAGAATTTAGTTCATTTACAGAGACTCTATCAATGGATTTATCAAGAATGCATACCAATGTTGCCCCAATAAATTTAATAATAAAAGAATGGATTCTCTCTCACCCTCTCAGAATTTAAAATGTAAGATAAAGAAAGCAGTAAAATGTATAATTAGGTTCAAATAACCACTGATGCATAATGAACAAAATGAATTACAACCTGGAACTAAAATCTCAGATGATCTGCACATGGAAGGTGGTGGGCAGGTGTGTATTTCCAAGGGCAACATGAAGGAAGAGGGCAACGTGATGATGGTAAGAGTGTGTTAAGGTTCTTAAAAGTTTCTCATCTCACAGAAGAAACAGAATATAACTACCAATTAAATCTAGATGCCAATAAAAATATTTATTATAACATTAGTTTTTAAATTAGAGGAAGAGAATAATTTCTAATTCATTAGAGAAAAATATGGCACAATTACAACCATTATTAAAAGGCCAAAAAATAAAAAGGAAACATTATAAAAATAGAACAAAATAAGATGAAAGGAATCATTCCTTATGTATCCAAAATCGCTATAAATGTGAATGAGTTAAGATCCCCTTTTAAAAGATGACTCAAGTTAGTAAAACCCAAAATATTATTGGTTATTAACTCTAGGAAGGCAAGTAGGATTATGGGTGGAAATTTTCACATTTTACCCTAAACACATCCTTATTGTTTAGTCTTTCATAATAAAAATGTTCTCCTGTGCTATATAATTAGAAATGCTTTTTAAAAAAAGAGCCAGAGACACTATAGTCAAACCCAAATTTCCTGGCTCCAGAAATAATCCTACATAATAAAAGGCTAATATGCAAATTGTCCCCTCGGGAGTTCTATGGACTGGGAGTTCGACTGCTCACTATGATGTGTGCTGACCACCAGGGGGCGGCACGGAATGAAGGAAGGCCCCGGCCGACAGCCAGCAGCCAAGGAAGGAAGGCCCTGGCCAGCAGCCGGCAGCTGGAGGGAGGAAGGTCAACCAGGGGCAGGAAGGTCCTGGCCGGCAGCCGGAAGGTCCGCATCGACCCTGATCGCTGGCCAGGCCTAGGGACCCTACCCATGCACAATTTTGTGCACCGGGCCTCTAGTTTATTATTAAAATTATGTATAATAAACTAGAGGCCCGGTGCACAAAAATGTGTGCACTCAGGGGCGGGGGGTCCCTCAGCCCAGCCTGTGACCTCTCACAGTCTGGCACCCCTCGGAGGATGTCCACCTGCTGGCTTAGGCCCACTCCCCAGGAGATCAGGCCTAAGCTGGAAGTTAGACATCCCTCTGGCAGCCCGGGAGCCCTTGGGGGAATGTCCACTTGCCAGCGAGGAGCAGGCCTAAGCTGCAGTCGGACATCCTTAGCACTGCTGAGGAGGCGGGAGAGGCTCCCACCACCACCGCTGTACTGGCAGCCATCAGCCCGGCTTGTGGCTGAACAGAGCTCCCCATGTGGGAGCGCACTCACCACCAGGGGGCAGCTCCTGCATTGAGTGTCTGCCCCCTGGTGGTCAGTGTGTGTCATAGTGACCAGTCATTTCCAGTCGTTCTGCTGTTAGGGTCAATTTGCATATTACCCTTTTGTTATATAGGATAGACCACCTATTTTTGGCAGGTAAGTTCCTCTTTTATCAGCTTTATATATTGAAGTTCCATTTAACATGGGGGAAAAAAGTATTATCATTCTAAAAAACCACTTGAAATTTGAAAGCTGCTATTCTAGGAGACTTCTAAAGTCCCTTATAACTTTAACATTCTAGACTACTCACCATTTCCCCATTTCTAAGATGAAGACTTTTGCATGAAAACATAGACCAAGGATATTTCATAGGTTGTACTATGTTCATATTTGTGAAATTAACACAACCTTTTTACAGTGAAATAGTCCATAACTCAACCAATTTTTTTTTTGTGGGCCTATAACTAAAGGGCTAATATGGCTGATAGAAACTAATACAAATTTTATGTATATACCTTTTGATTAGGAACTACCTACATCTAATCTCAACATCCCGGTCAACACTAGTGGAAAGTGCCTTCACCTGAGAGACAAATGACCTGAACTGCAATCTGGAACCTGCCAACGGCTTATTGTCTGGCCTTGAGGAAGTAGGTTACCTCAGCCATAACATGAAGAATTAGTTTATTAAATCTCTGAATTTCTTGTCAACTATCAAATTCTACAATTCATGTGAGTCCTTGATGCTTGATCCAAAATATGTCATACCAGGCAAAAAGAAATTAAACCTCCAATGAACATGTGGATTTACAGAGACTTATAAAAACTGGTCATAAATATGATGCCTGTGGGGTTAAATTCTTAAGTAGAAAAGATGGTGTGCAAAGTAACTCAAAACTTTTGAGAGAGAACTTTTTTTCCTAGAATAGTGGGCCATGGAGCAACAGGACCCTGATGATTACTGAGCTTTCCCCCCAAGCTTCTTTGAAGAGTGTGTCTAAGGATTGTTTCAGACACCCATCACTCTTATTTTTAGCTCTGAGTTCTCTTCACGAGTGTACTGACCTGTGCCTTGGAGTTCAAGAGGGCTCCCAGATATGGCTCATGATTCATTTGCAGGTACCTCGCATTGATTTCCAGAAAGGTCAGAGGAGTAGGAGCCTGGAAAAATGATTTTGGACATAAATTCCTTCTTTGCGTTTGTTCCTGGTCCAACCAATTGATCAGAAATTTACACTCCACAAATTGATCTCTTAGGTGCCATAGGCGATTGGCAATGAAAACAGAAGCAATATTGTTCTCCAAGGGCCCCACAGCTGGTGTGGGGGGAACAAAATGCAGGGCTTTGGTCACAGGCTATTTTCAGCCTCTGATAGCAGTTGTGTTACTCATGTCTCCCCTCAGCCTCCCTCCCGCCCTTCCCTCTGCAGGCCAAGGCTGGCGAAGGCCTCCATATATTTAAAAGGACATTAGCCCCTCCTTACTCAGTTGAGCTGACAGAGACCGAACAGACAGGTAAGTTGAGAAAAACAAGTGTTTGGGCTGGAGGTGGGCTCCCGGCTTGGTGGCTGGTTGAGACTATGGAAGGTCCCATAGAGTAAGGACGTGTTTCACATCCCAAGTATGAGCAACCACTCTGGTGGTCCTGTGTGAGGATATTCAGTTATGCTCAACTCTGGTGTGGACCTAACTGTTGTTTAGAAAATTCCTAAAAAGGGCAATTAACATTTGGGGGCTTAAGAGAACCTCACAGACAGATAAATGAGTAAGGTGTTATTTTTTATCTAAAACTATTTTCATGGTGGAATAATGTTTCCTATTATCTTAGCCTAAAGACCTGAATTCTAGTCCTAGAACCACATAATGAATGGATGTGTGACTCTGAGAAGCTCCTGTCCTCAGGGTCTTGGTCTCCTCTGCAAGGATCAGTATGGATGTAGTGGCTTTTTTCTAGAATGTAAAATACTGCACAGTTATAAACTGGTGTGATAGGTACAGTAGAGCAGAAGCCAGCTTTCCAGTGCTCCAAATACAAGGAATTGTGCTATTCCAAAGGTGTAAGTGAGTGAGTGAGATTTTTATTCTTCACCATGCTGTCTTGCATATAGGAAATACTCGGTGACATTTGTTGGTTTAAAATAGATTTTCCTATCCCAAGGATGTTTAGCAAAAGACTTGCTTTTAACAATTTTAAATTAACCAAAACAGTATCTGAAAAAGGTATTGCTATGTTGAAAATCCACTGAGGGCTCTATTTAGTAGGAGGATAATTCCTAACCAGGAGTGAGGGGGTGATTCCCAGTGTTTCCTCTAGGCTCCTGTCAAGAACTTTTTCTTTTCTTCTCCTCGCCTCCCGCCTCCTCCCACCCTTTTTTTTTTTACATCCCAGTGAATGACAGGCATGAGTGTGACTAAGAATGAGGAGTGGTTTTAAGCAATGGTCTGAGCGGAGACGCTACCCAAAGAACAAAGCCGCCACCTCTAATTTCTGTTCCCATCCCTGAGATGGGACTGTGACTCCTCTAACAAGGAGAAATTGGTGAACTAGTAGAAGAAATTTTGTCTCTCTGCAGTGCAATTCAATGAAAATTTAATGAACCTGTATTAACCACATCCTGTTCCAGGTCTGGGGAGGCAGAGGCAGCACTAATGCAGGGAAGGGTGGGCTGGAACAGCAGGAAGGGTGGGGAAGTAGGAAGAGCCTGTGTCCTCAGTTTACTTTTGGGGCTGAATCTCAAGATTGGGTACATCCAATTCATCACAGTGTATGTAAAACTGCTTTATGACCCAGAAAATGTATGGGATTCTTCTGGCTTGGCTTTGGTTCCATTTTTTAAAAAATATATTTTTATTGATTTCAGAGAGGAAGTAAGAGGGAGAGAAAAGTAGAAATACCAACAATGAAAGAGAATCATTGATCGGCTGCCTCCTGCACACCCCCTACTGGGGATCAAGCCCGCCGCAACCCGGGCATGAGCCCTGACTGGGAATCAAACCCTGACCTCCTGGTTCATAGGTCGACACTCAACCACTGAGCCACCCCGGCTGGGCCTTTGGTTCCATTTTTATGAACTCAGTCATTAAAATGAGCCCTGGCTGCTGGCAGGGAGCACAGCTGGCCCTCAGGACTTGGTGTTCTCTCCAGTCCAGGCAGACAGCTGCTCTGGGGCCCACATGCACAAGCCATTCATTAGAGAACAGGGAGGCAGCCTGAACATCACTTCTCTGAGTTTCCATTTTCTGAGCAGGAAAATTAAGGTAAGGCCAAAGGGATTTGCTAGATTCCAATGCGATGAAGTATAGGAAAGTACTTTGCAAAGCGTAATAAAGCTGCACAATACTCGAGACCTTTGAGAAAAGGCGCAGGCCAAACCCCATGGGCTGCAGGAGGATTTCCTGCTAAGTGCAAGTGTGATGACAAAAGTCCAGAGGTCAGAGTGAATAAGCTGAGCGGGAGTTAGAAGATGATTGATTCGTTTTACAAGAGGAAGGACCCAGGATAGAAATATAATACACAGGAAATATAACTCCCGAGCAGGCAGACTTCCAGTTACAAGCGTAGGGCTCAGATATCTGGGAATACTGTGTCCACGGTGGGACTTCATGGCCAAAGAGAAATGTGATGCCTTCAAATGTAAAAAACTAGTTCTTGATCGCAGTGAAGAAAAGGAGGAAGACCATGATTGTCTTAAGGGCCACGGAGGACGGGAGACTCTTCTGAGCCTCAATAAGGTCCTCATCACGGGAAAGGGTTGATCATGATTTGCTGGTTGTTTACTGCCCTTTTTTACTGTGGCAGGGGAACAATAGTAGCTTATTGAACTGGCACAATGAGTCCTGCAAGAAGTCATTCTTCAGGGGAAGAAACAAGTTTAAGGCAGTGAAGTAATTACTCAGGGTCACACGGCTAGAAAGTGACAGAGCCAGTGCTACAGGGTCTTTATAAACAAATTACAGCGCGGCTGGTGTGGCTCAGTGGTTGAGTGTCATCCCATGAACCAGAAGGTCACTGGTTTGATTCCCAGTCAGAGCACATGCCCAGATTACAGGCTTGATCCCCGCTGGGGGATGTGCAGGAGACAGCTGATCAATGTTGATTCACTCCCATCAATGTTTCTATCTCTTTCTCCCTTCCTCTCTTTCTAAAATCAATAAAAGCATATTTTTTTAAAAAATTACAAAGGTCAAAGTAGAACAAAGTGAGTTTCTGAGAGTGAAAGTTGGCCCTCCTTCAGAGATAATATCAGGAAAGATGTAATATGACCCCCATGTTACACCCTAAGAGTAACAGGCAGGCATGTCTACTGTGTCTACATTTTAAAGGGCCTTTTCACAGGGAAGAAGCTTAGGAGGAAGCTATTGACCTTGAGTGTCCTACATGTGGGAGCTGAAGGGCACTGTCTCCCTGAGCCACAGGGAGGGACTCTGCTTGGCTCTGCTGCTTCCCTTCAAAGCACAGGTCACCAGAGAGGTCAGCTGGAGTTAGGCAACAGAGCTGCCAAAGCAAGGAAGTGCTGCCCTCGGTCACCAGGCACTCTGATCCCCCAAGGGGGCTGCCTCTCTCCCTGGCCTGGCTGTGTCTCTTCCTGGGTGCAGCACACTCTGAAGGCTGAGAAACAGAATTGCTTCACAGTCTGAACCAGAAGGGCCACAGAGTAGAAGTAAAGAGAAATTGCTTGTTTTAAGAAAATGGATTTAGACCCTGGGTGGGTAGCTCAGTTAGTTAGAGCATCATTCCAATACACCAAGGTTGTGGGTTCAATCCCCAGTCAGGGCATGTACAAGAAACAACCAGTGAATGCATAAATAAGTGAAACAATAAGTCGATGTTTATCTCTCTCTTGCTCTCTCTAAAAATCAATAAATAAAAATTTAAAAAAAATAGAGGTAAAAATAATAATAGCAACACAAACTATTAAACACCTGCTATGTATTAAGGATCTATATATGACATCTTTGCTATTATTATTATTATTATTTTATTTAACCTGAAAAGAACCTTCTAATTCAAGCCTCCCCATCCTGTCTTTGTATGAGGACACTGGGCTCAGAGATGTTATGCAATTAGCCGACAATACCACTGATTGTGTCGTTAGAAATCTGGCCAGTCTTTCCGAAGCCTGAGTTCCACTATGCCACATCATCTCCCTTACCTGGATTAAGTGACAAGAGAGGAGGCAGTGTTTGAGAGGGGATGCAACTGGGGCAACATTTCTGTAAGGTGAGGCTCCAGTTGCCATTCAGATCCCTCAATCTGTCTCTGGGCTCGAAGGACCCTTGAAGGAGACTCACAACACTGCAGCACTTGGACATCCATCCCCAGTCGAAGTAATATAAATAGTGAGAGAGAACTCTTCAGCCCCAAAGGAGTCCTTTCCATGTTTGAATAGCATGGCTCTTAGAAAGTCCTTTATGTTACTGAACCGAATTCAGTCTCCCTGTTACTCCCACCCACGAGTACTCTGTCCCATGGAGAGACGATGGGTTAACAAATTCCAATGCCCATTGTCTGGGACGTTTGGTTAATGGAGGTGCTGAGTCTTGACCCCTCTCCAGTGGGTTGTGAGCAGGGACATGGGACATAGAACCAGCTTAGCTGAGGTTTCAATTGACGCTCTGCCATTTACCAGCCGTGTGACCTCAGACAAGTCACTTATGCTCTAAGTCTGTTTTATTTATCTGCAAAATGGGAATAACAAACTTAGCTCTGTAGGATAGTTACACTAAAAATAGTTTATATAAAGGCAACTGATGCATGGTTAACAATAAGTAATAGTTAACATTAATATAAGAACATAGCTTTGGGGTCAGAGAGACCCCAGTTTCAAGTAACCATGCGACCTTGGGCAATGTAATTTCCCTCAGACTCCATTTCCCCATCTCTAAATTTTGTAATATTACCTAGCTTGAAGGGCTGCTGTGAAGATTAAATGAGATATGACACAGGCCCAAGGGTAGGTCCTCAGACACACATTAGCTTCAATAATAATCCTATATAATAAAAGTGTAGTATGCAAACTGTCCCCTCCACTAGGAGTTGTCCGGGAGTTCGACCAGGAGGCAGGGCCGGCTAGGGGAAGGGAGGGAGTATTTAGCCAGCAGCTAGCAGCTGCTAGGGAACCTACCAGTGCATGAATTTCATGCACCAGGCCTCTACTGTTATTATATTAGCAAAAATTATTATCTCTTAGGTTCCAGATAAAAGTTTCCAAGATCCAAAATCTTTGTCTCAGCCAGTGCAGACAACTAAATCACTGTGGGATGATCAGGCATCTAATAGGATGACTAAATGAACCAACACTGAGCTAAAAGTGGCATTTTCGATTGAGGTCCCTGCTCGGTCAGGGCCTAAGATTCCTTCCCAGGTACTTTAATGGACAAAGAGGAAACTGAATCATCACTGGGTGCCCATTTTATCCACCCCACCCACTTTTGCCCTAAGGTATCACCCTTCCACTCCATAGTTGGTATTTAAAAAACAAAGAAACAAAGTGTTGAATTAGGAAGAATGTGCCTAAGATACACAGTTGGTTTTTCTTTTAAAAATTCACATGGATGCATGGCCACTTTGAGTTAGTACTGAACTAACGGGCTCTTACATTTTATAATACTCTACAGTTGACAAAGTTATTTGAGGTACTTGAAATGCTACAGACCTACCAGCAAGAGCAAAACAGACAGGACTATGATGCCCGTTTTAGAGAGGATACTGAGGTTCAGAGCGTTGAAGGGTTTTCCCGATCATATAGCTCCGAAGAGGCAAGACAGATCTGGGACTCTGATCTGCATCTCACCAGGGCTTTCCCAGCCCCCACTACGGCACCGTCCCAGCGTGATCGCTGCCACAGCGTTATTCATTCAGAAGTCTGCACAAGTTGTCTCTCACTGGGACCCGGGACCCAAAAGTCTGGAGTCCCCCTCGCACCAGCTGACGTAGCAGGGCCCTGCCTTCTGTCTCATCCCCATCAGTCTCAGACTGCACCCCGTTTCAATCATGAGCAACTTCCTCAGTGACAACGCAGCCATCTTCCCTCCCCCACCCTCCCAGGCCCAGGACATGGATGGAGACTGTGACCCAGGGGACAAATGGGGCTGAGTGACAGGCAAGCCTATATTTGGTGTCCCACCCCTTAATGGCCCTCGCCTGTGCCGGGCAACACTGATAAGCCCACGGCCCATCCCTTGGTGTCTTGCCAGCGTGAACTCACATTGTGGGCCTGGCGAGGGGAGTGTTGAGACACAGGAATTCCAAAGTAATGCAGGAGGCTAAGGAGGTTATGCACGGCAGCCAAGGGCCTAGATGTGCTTTCAGACCACAGTGACTTACTGCGCAGCTGGTGCTGATGCAGGCCCTGCTATAAAGGGCGCGACGACGCCCTGCCTGTGAATAGCTTCTCCATAAAGTCCCCCTTACCCCAGGCTCTGATTTTCCGTGGTTCCGGTCACCGGCAGTCAGCCTTGGCCCAAACATAGTAAATGGAAAATTCCAAGAAGTCAACAATTCGTACGTTTTCCATTGCAAGCCGTTCTATGCTGCGTGATGAAACCGCCCATTCTAAGTGGGGATGAAATCTCGCGATGCGTCACCCAGGACGTGAATCTCGCATTCACGCTGCGCACGCGCCCCGCCCCTGCCGGTCACTCAGTCACCGGGTCGGTTTTCGGAACAAGTGTTGTGAGACCCCAGGGCTGTGGGTCAAGTCGCCCGCATTTTTCTGAATAATGGCCCCAAACTGGGAGAGTGGCAGCGCTGGCAACTCAGACATGGCCCAGAGGAGCCGTGCAGCGTCTCCTGCAAGTGAAACGGTACGGATAGGGCGCACTCTTCTGCCTGGTGTCAGGCATCCTCGGGGGTCCCGGGGGGTCCCGGGACATGTCCCTGCAGGGATTCTGCTGCAATGCTTTAAACCCCGCCTTTCCTCGACCTTCACAGTGGTCCTGTGCGGAACGTGCAGGCGGTGGTATTATCGCCATTTTTCACCCAAATTCAAGGTCGCCAGGTCAAGCATAGAATCCATGTCCTCCAATTCAGGGTGCTTTACCACACCCTTATCTCTGGGCCTTGAAGCATTGAAAGAAAAAAATCGGGGGTGTCTTCTGTGTTTGGCCTCCACTGCTACAATCCCATCTTTAGAGATCAAACTGGGCACCTGTTTAATCGAACCTTTACGGATTTCTATTGTGGGTTTCAAATCCCGACATGTGTATGTCAGATGTTTATGATCACTTTTTTTAAAAACCTGTACTAGGATAGGTTACTTTGTGAATAAGTTATTATCTATAATCTTATCCTCACTTTTAAAAGTATCACGTGTAGGCGATTGCAGAACACACCCCTCATACATCCAAGAGGCATATCTCTCTCCCATTAACTTGCAGAACCTGCCAATGAAATCTCCAGAGGAGATCTGAAGGGAGAAATTTGACCTCGGGTTTTTTTCCTTGAACATTTCCACATCATTAATTTCACAAGTGTCACTGTCACATTCCTGGAGGTCTATGACATTTCTCCTTTATTTTATATCCTATTGAAACTCTGGATCAGAATGAACATGGGCAAAATTATGTGATTCTATTCTTTTCCAGAGAATATATCATCTTTAATAAGGGAACGATGACTCTAAGGAAAGGAGGTTAGCTAAGAAAATACTACCAAATGTTTACTTAGGCCTCACCTTGTTTGTAAATGAGGGCGTTGGTCAATCATGAAAATCTATTCCAATCATAAAAGTCCTAAAATTTTAATGAAGTAAAATAAATAAGCAGTTTGGGCTTGGGGGGGGGGAGGGGGGGGCGGGATATTAAGGCCTCTATGCCTTTCTGTGTGCTCTTTTCTCTGCCTGAAGTGTTCTTCCTCTTTCTCTGACGAACTCTTAGTCACCCTTCAAAACCCCATTTGGATGTGACATCCTCTGTGATCCTTCAACACCACTGCTCTCATTTCTAAGCTAAACGTGGGTAGCCATTTCCTCCGAGTCTGCATGGCACGTCTCACAAGACTCTTCTCTGGTGCCTACCTTCCTCAATAGAATGTGGACTTCTCAGTTCTGGGGGACACAATTCTCTTATTATTTTTATGTTTTCCTCCCTTGGATCCCTCACTAGTACCTGATGCAGTGCTTGACACATGATAGTTAGGTAGAAAATGCATAGTGAATGAATGAATGAATGAATGAATGAATACCGACTTGATTTCCAAGCCTTTCAACTCAAAATTCATTATTCTTTCCACTAACCAAACAACTTGAACTATAGAAATAGAAGCATTAATTGTTTCCTTTAAAAAAAAAAAAGTTCTCTACAATTATACTGAAATAAAGAGCCTGCTTCTATGAGAGGAAGGATAGGATGTTCCCGGCTAACCTCACTCTGTTTTTGTAAATGGGAAAAGCTCCTTGCAGGGACATTCAGGTAGGGATGTTCCCTTTGGTCTGAGTATCAGGTTCAGTGGTCTGTTTGCTATTTACCTTCTGTTTCTTAGCAAAACCTGTCCTTGCTATGAGTCTGGGAGACACATTCCTGACCAGTGACCAGGAGGGCTTAGTGGCAATGGCCAACTATTATAAGAAGGTGACTAGCTCCCCAGGAGGGAAAGAGAAGGTCAGAAGCAGCCACTTGGAATGAGCTGATAGTGTTTGGTGTCGTGACAAGATGACACACCAGGCTTCGAGAAACCAAAGGGTCCCAGTGAAAATTCAAGCCCCCCTGGGGCTGGCAGGATTTCAGAAATTTCACTGAGTATGGATGATTTATTTTAGTTTTGCTCTGGAGAAACTGAAAACTGGATTCATACTTATCCACAGACACAGAAAGAAAACCATTTTTCTGATGCTCCTCCTTACCTAGTCTCTCTCTCTCTCTCTCTTTCGCTCTCGCTCTCGCTCTCTCTCTTTTATCCTCACCTGAGGATATTTTTTCATTGATTTTTAGAGAGAGTAAGAGAGAGGGAAAGACAGAGAGAAATATCAATGTGAGAGAAACACATTGATTGGTTGCCTCCTGCATGAGCCCTGACCAGGCCTCCAGCCGGGAGCAGCCTACAACTGAGGTACATGCACTTGACAGGAATCAAACCTGGGCACCCTTCAGTCAGCAGGCCGATGCTCTATCCATTGAGCCAAACCGTCTAGAGCTGCCTAGTATCTCTTAACTCTGTAGTGAGGAGACAGTGATGGCCCAGGGCTGTGGGTATCCGCAGCTCCTTGCAGCGGAATGTGCTCAAAGGGTGTGGGGAGATACACAGCATCCTCACCTGGCTCTTGTGATCACACCTGGCCCTAGGAGCTCTGTCATGTACCTTCCTGCACATCATGTCACTTGGTCCTCTAAACAACACTATGAAGCAGCAAGGAAAAGAGTGACTCTCTTGATAGCATAGCTGGGAAGACAGATGTAAGAAAAGCTACGCAGTTGTTCTCAATGCGCACAGCGAGGTGTGGGTAGCCCCGAGAGCAGAAGGTCGGTTTCCAGACCACTGATCTAGGATAGTGCCAATATAGCTTATTGCCTGGGCTGGGATATTTCCTTAAAAAGGAATTAATAGGAGGAATAAATCTGAACAGGATATTTTATAGATGATAGATTATAGATTATATGTATTTTTATCAGCAAGATTAGCTAAGGCTTTGCTACCCAAAGGGTGGTCCACTACTAGGAGCATTAGCACTGCCTGGAGTCGGTTAGAAATGCAGAATTTCCTGCTTCTTCCACCAGAATCTGCATATTATTAGCAAGATCCGAGGTAAATGGAGAAGCACTGGACTAGGTCAGAAAATAATGCCACTTTAATAGGTTATTGCCACATCTTCTTCTTTTGAATTGCCACTTCTGATGGAATATTTCTTAAAACCCTAGATGGAAAAAATTATGACAATATTTGTATATAATTTTATAGACACAAAATTAGCTCATCCATTCCCTCCAAGAACACTGAGAAGTCCATAGGAGCAGGTGCTTTTGAAATTTAACAGAAGAGGAAACTGAGTCCCAATGTAGCGAAGTGACTTGCTCAGAGCCTTCCTTATTCAATGACTTGCACACAGTAACTACTGAATGAATGAATGAATGAATGAATGAATGAACGAACGAATGAACCACAAACAAAATGGGGCGGTATCCTGATCTTCAGACCACTGCATTGTCAATGATTGGTTCACTCCCGAGGCTGCCTAAATTTGGGGTATTTGCTTTATATCTTGTTAGACTTGACCTTGGTCAGAAAGTCTTCAAGATGCCGAATTTGGGTGGCGGTGCAAAATGTGGAGCCTGTGAAAAGACAGTCTACCACGCGGAAGAAATCCAGTGCAACGGAAGGAGTTTCCACAAGACCTGTTTCCACTGCAGTGAGTTGGGTGAACACCACGAGGGCCCCTCGGCATGCAGGGGGCGTTTCAAAGCTCACATTTAGCCACCGATACTTATATGTCCATGGTTCTCAAAGTGGTCCCGGGACTAGCAACATCAGTGTCACCTGGAACTTTGTGGCTCCCACCTTAGGAAGGGACGGTGCTCGCCTGAGCACCCTCTCTCCAGCCACTTGCCCAGCTCAGAGGCCATTTCCCTGCAGCTCAAAGTCAGAGCAAGCTGGCCTCAGTGGTGAAAACTTTAACCCAGTGGTGACATTTGCAAGGTGTGACTTGGCAGAGAAAGACGGCCATTGGTTATCTGGACAGGATGGATTTGGCTCTAGGTGTCTTTCCCACTGGCCAGCTGTCACTGAAGTCAGCTGCAACTGGCTTTTCCTAAGAAAGAACTTGTGTCAGACAGGGGAACACATGCCAGTTGTTTAAGAGTCAGAAAAGGAAGCGGTTCTGGGCCTGAGCACCAGTCACTTGCAAAGGGAATTTTTAGCATCACCTGCCAGACGCAGATTCACAAATGTTGAAGCTGGGGCAATTTTAAGATCTCGTGGTCCACCTGGGAGTCTGGCTCTGCTGGACTCCAGTGACTTCGGATAAGTCATTTCTCACCTGTGAGTCTGGGCTGTAAGCATCCATAGCAGAGCCAGGAATAGCACCTGAATCTTTGACTCCCTCTAGTCCAGCGGTTTTCAACCTGTGGGTCGCGACCCCTTTGGGGGGGGGGTCGAATGACCCTTTCACAGGGGTTGCCTGAGACCATCGGAAAACACATATATAATTACATATTGTTTTTGTGATTAATCACTATGCTTTAATTACGTTCAATTTGTAACAATGAAAATACATCCTGCATATCAGATATTTACATTATGATTCATAACAGTAGCAAAATTACAGTTATGAAGTAGCAACGAAAATAATTTTATGGTTGGGGGTCACCACAACATGAGGAACTGTATTAAAGGGTCGCGGCATTAGAAGGTTGAGAACCACTGCCTAGTCAAATCACACTTTGACATTAGTGCATTCTGGAATTTTTAGTAGCTAGCCCTATTTTGGGAGAACAGTCTATTTTGGCCACTTACCTTCTTTGCTTCCCTCCAGTAGATCTGGCTTAAGGGTCAGCTTTACTGGATATTTGGCAGATTCCCTCCTCCCATAGTCTCCCACCCCCACCTCCCTGCCACAGCCCAGTGACCACAAGGTATCACACTGTTTCAAACAGAACTTCAAGGGGTGGGCTCCATCTGTTGCGACAGGAGACACTGTCCTTAAGCTGCCAGAAACAGTAGCGTTTTATCTGCTGCAGGCGTTTCCATTCTCTCTAACCTCCCGCAGCAAACATAAATATCATCGAAGAACAGGGGAGAATACTGTTCCGAGTGATTGGGTTGGCAGATTTACTGATGCTTTGAGTTTTTAACAATGGGTAATTCTTTTAAGTCACCAGACACGTCCATCAGATTCATTATTATTACAGTTATCCAAAAGTCACTGCTCAAGAGAGTTTATCCCATAACCCTATGGCTTTTGTCCAAAAACAGCTCGTGTTCTTAACAAAGAGTGGGAGTGAGGAATATTGGAAAGAACACCGGCATTGGAGTAAAAATGACTAGGGTTTGAGTCTGGGTTCTGCCATATACTGTGAGACCTTGGGCAAGTCATTTCTCCATCAGGCCTCAATCTCCCCATCTATAAACGCAGGTGGCCATACCTACCATACGGGTTGTTATAAGAAGAAAGCTGGAGGTCTTGATGTGGAAATTCAGCTTTCTAGGCCTTTGTTCTCCTTTGGTCAACTTTGATACCTGAGTAGGAACAGAAAATGGTAGTGAAGGTCCCCGCGGTAGGGGGTCTGTGTTTCCCGGTCCGCAGGAGGACGTCCCTGTTCAATAGAGCCGTGGCGGAAAGGATGTGAGCATGTGGTGGTGCATTCCTTTCCACCCTTTGATGTTTTCCTTAGAACGCGTAGGTGGGATGGATGGGGATCTGAACAGTATACATTCCTAAAGTGGTAGACAGAAAGATCCGAGAGAGAAGCACACTTTTTAGTATTACCATCGAAAAGTAAGTTCACAGGCGACCCTATAATTCCCAGAAATGGGGTTCAGAGAGGCACAGTCTACCTAAGCCTGTCCCCACCAGTGTTTGCCCAACTTCTAGACAAATCTTAATACTTCCTACCAGCACTGTCCAAAGTAAATATAAGCCACATATGTAAATTTAAATTTTCTAGTAACCATATTTGTAAAAGGTACAAAGAAACAGGTGAAATCAATTGTAAAACGCTTCACTTAATATATATAAAACTAGAGGCCCAGTGCATGAAATTCGTGCACTGGGGGGGGGGGGCGGGGAGTGTTCCTCAGCCTGGCCTGCAGTCCAGGAGCCCTCAGGGGATATCTGACTGATGGCTTAGGCCTACTCCCCTGGGGGAGCGCACTGACCACCAGGGGGAAGCTCCTGTGTTGAGCATCCTGTGTCCCATCATAGCAACTGGTCATTCCCCCTTTTGGTTGATTTGCATATTAGCCTTTTATTATATAGGATAATAATTTATGTGTAATCAATATACAAATTATTAACAAATTATTTTATATTCTTATTTTGTCTGTATTGAGTGTTTGAAATCCACTGCACACTTTGCAATTATAGTACTTCACGTGGCAGGCGAGTGTCTGGGGTACTGGATAGCACAGCTCACTGTGTCTGTGCTTGAGAGTGGGTCAAGCACAGGAGCGGTATCAAATGGGCCAGGGTGTGCCAGGGCATCAGCAGTCCTGCAGTGACAGGAATGAGCACTGGAGGAGGAGTCAAAGCTCTGAGGCCAGGCATGGCTCAGTTGTATAATCGTGGGCAAGTCACTCATCTTCATTTACACATGCATGCATGCATTCATCCACCTATTCATCCATCCATCTATCCATCCATCTACCCATTCAACAAATGTTTATAGAGGACTACTAATTCTGGGCCAGACTCCATGCTATGTTCTGGGGATATTAACATGAAAGTCTTGCCCTTAAGGAACTCAGAATCTAGAACATCTATAAATATTTAAGAAATTGTTCTAATTGGTAACTGAGAGCAACAAGGGCAGAGACAGATATACACCTTATGTGCCCAGATATAAAGCATTTTCCTCCCCAAATTATCCCTCATAAGGGTTTTTCTTGTTTTCAAAGCTTTATAAAGTCTCCCATGCTATAAAACACTCTCAATTATTTTATTATTTTTTTATTTTAACAGAATTTTTAATACCCATACCATTGACATAATTGTTTCATGAACTTCCATATGTCTCTTTCCCCAATCACAC
The DNA here is from genome assembly GCF_964212035.1 of Myotis nattereri. NCBI lineage: Eukaryota > Metazoa > Chordata > Mammalia > Chiroptera > Vespertilionidae > Myotis > Myotis nattereri. The sequence continues at coordinate 29,343,865 of NC_138084.1, forward strand.
AGCCACCAGCCTCTGGCCAGTTCTACCTCATCTATATCTTTATCTTCTACACACACTCTCTTATTCAATTCATTTTTTAAAATAAAATACCATTTGAGGAAGGCATATGAACCTGAAACAACCTCATCCAATGCTGAATTGCTTATAGAGGTCATTTGATGGAACTGGTTTAAAAATTAAAAAGGAGGCAAGTAAATTGAATGTATGTGAGTTCTTATTCCTGGGACTGTGACTTCCCTCTCATGATCACTGAGCATCACCATGAACAACCATGAAGGATCATTGTTACAAAGCAATCGAGCCTGTTGTTACTTTGTGGAAATCCTACATATTTCTAAAAGCTGCCCTCATGTCATGTTAACAGGTACTTCTGATTGAGACACAATTTCCAGGTGACAGCCTCCCACCAGGTGCAAACGGGGCTGCGGAGAGTGGAGATGAGCTGTCCGGGAGGCTGGGCCAGGTGTCTCAGAGACACTGCTGATGCTGAAGATGCAGAGAAACAATCTGGATACCATTGTTTCCCAAATTTGTGTGCAATTAGGAAAAAAAAAATAACATCTCCAAATCAACATGTGATTGAATTATGTTGTTAAATACTGTAAGTAGGGATTTGACACTTTCATTTATATCCTTAAAAGTTTTTCTTTTAAATTGGCAAAATAAATCTTTCTATAAATCCTCTCTCTGGGAAAATGGGGGTTTGCTTCGTACACTTTTCCTTATGGGGGACACTTTACATTAGATAACATTACGGTGACCAGGGGGCTTGAGCCAAGATAAGCCCTAAGGGTCTCTGAGGCAGGACTGCCCCCCTCGCCTCCTCTCGGCTTCCAGAACTGGATCAGAAAAAGCCTCCATGTCAACTGTCTCCTTGAATGTCGCAGTGCCCTTCTAAGGCCATGATAAGTAGAGAAACTTCTCAATCCTAATTCTTATGTGATTAAGAAAAAGTAAGTTCCTCTCCTGCCTCAGCCCCTTACCTTCTACTCACACACATACTTCCCTGATTTCATTTAGGAAGTCACTCCGGAATTCAGGTTCTTCCGATTCAGGGACAATAATCTTAGCTGACCCAAGCCCACACGCCTGGTTCCACTTCCACCTCTTTCTCGCTGGGCACCACTGAACACACTGCTTCCCTCTCTGTGCCCCAGGACAGGTGCACCGGTCAGGAATCAAAGTCTTCTTGGCCGAGGGCCCCTCTGCTCGGTCTCTTGGCCTCGAGCATGGCTTTGGAGGTGCAGGGAAGTGGGGAGGAGCCTAACCCCAACCTCCGGACCTTCCTCTCTTCGGCAGTGGCCTGTAGGAAGGCTCTGGACAGCACCACGGTCGCAGCTCACGATTCGGAGATCTACTGCAAGGCCTGCTATGGGCGCAAGTACGGCCCCAAGGGGATCGGGTTTGGACAAGGCGCTGGCTGCCTCAGCACCGACACAGGCGAACACCTGGGCCTCCAGTTCCAAGAGTGAGTGGCTGCCGCGCTTCTCCCAGCCTGCACAGCCCCAGTTATCAGGACAGTTCATCCCGTTCCCATAGCAACGTTTCCTGAAAGTGGGAGAATGAACTATTGTTGACTTGCCCACCATAGGAATCCTCAGTCTGACCAAGTTTTAATAATGGGCCATCTCCCCCAAAGACTCTTTAAATTATCTGCCTTTCTAAAGGGCAGTTACTTGTACACCATGGCCCTTGGTTTTCATGTCAAGAGAAAACCAAGAAAGTGCAGATGCTTCTTTGTTTGACCTTTATAAAACTGCGTGGAGTCTCATTTCTTCCCTTTGAGCTCTTCTGTGTAAATCACACAAATATGGCAGGGAAGCAATGGCCGTTTGCTGTGTGTATGTTACTAAAAGATTTCTTCCCTTGGGTTGTACGATGACTAATGTCCACAGGAGGAGTGGTTCTGGGGGGGGGCGGGGGGGCCTGGGCCTCAGGAGCAGGGGTCCTCAAACTACAGCCCGCGGGCCACATGCGGCCCGCCGAAAACATTTATCCCGCCCGCTGGGTGTTTTTGCCGCTGCTGTGTGCATAGGAATTTGTTCATAGTTTTTTTTTTTAAACTATAGTCCAGCCCTCCAGCGGTCTGAGGGACAGTGAACTGGCCCCGTTTAAAAAGTTTGAGGACCCCTCCTGCTCAGGAGTAAACAATTACAACTACCCTGTGGGTCCCCCCTGCTGCCTGTTGCCAACACAGTGCTGAGGTTTCCCCCACCATTATCCTAGGGGAGCTGGGACCTCACACTGTGCCTCCTCCATCTGCCAGTCTGTCCTGATGACCACGCTGACCCCCAGCCCAGAACTCAGTCTAGACTGGCAGCCACTCACCTGCAGCTGCTGTCTGGCCAGCTGGTGGCCGGGCTCTGCTGTCTGGCCAGCTGGTGGCCGGGCTCAGCTCTGCGGTGGGACTGGGCAGAAAGGCCGTGTCCCAGGGAGGGCCTGCCCCACAGAGCAGTCAGACCATCTGAAGAGCCACCTGGTCCCTTCCAAAGAGAAGAGCCCACGGTAGAGCCTGAGCAAGTGCAAGGATGTGTGATTAGTCATTTTAATTTCTCTCATTACTCATTCCCAACCAGATACTCTGTTTAAAGAAGACAATACCAAGTGAATTCTCTGCCATGCTCTACCCAAGGCTCACTCTTCTACGTTAGGGTTTTCTTATGATGCTGCACAAAGAGGGACAAGAGTCTGGAGACCCTGTCCCAGTGCTTATGAGTGGCCCCTCCACCCTCACTTTCCTCCAACTAGCCCTGCCCACTTTAGAGGTCATGGTGAGAGTCAAGGGATAAGTGGACAAGAAAACACCAAAAGATATGGAAACACGGGGGTTGTTATTGTGCCTCTATTTTGTACGTTGCTCTCATGGGGACAAGGAATGGACTACGGTTTGTTTAGTATTAACTGTCAAGATCCCATCTTGCCCTATAATATTTTCACCACTCATTTTGGAAAGTAGACCAATGGGCTTCCAGATGGAACAGAAAAATCTCTACAGTCACAGCAATAATAACAACACAGCAACAAAATGACAATAATAAAAGCTAACATACATGGAACACTTCCTAAGTGCTTTACCATAGAAAAGAAAGGTTTAAACTAATCATAGCTAACATTTAGGAACCCTTATACATACCAGGCAGGCACTGTTCTAAAAGCTTTGCTCATGTCACCTCATTTAACCCTCTCAACAACTCTGTGAGGAAGGCACTATGACTGTCCCCATTTTCTAGATGAGGAGTCTGATGCACAGAGAAGTTAAGTAACTTGCTCAAGGGAGGGCAATATGTTTCATTCATCTATTTCCATCAGGTCCCCAAAGCAAGCACGGTCAGCCACCACCAGCAACCCTTCCAAGTTCACTGCGAAGTTCGGAGAATCAGAGAAGTGCCCTCGATGCGGAAAGTCAGTCTATGCTGCGGAGAAGGTGATGGGAGGGGGCAAGGTAAGGACTTCTATATGAGCCAAATGGGAACTCCTTATCTTCACTGGATTGGCTGGGAGGAATGAGAGAAGCAAGTAGAACTGTGGGTGGGAGCCAGACCCTTCATTCCCTTCAGCTCTGAGGGACCACTTTAGGAGCCATCCATCCTCACCCGCTTTCCCGGGCTGAGGCTGTCCCCTGCAATGCCCTTGGAAACCAGAACTGGTGACTTCAGTGCAACAGGCACTAGCCCACTAGCTATGAGCCACTCGGTAGAAGCTCCAGAGATAAACATGCTCAAGCCTCCCTGCCCTTCTGGGTCCCAATGCTTCCAGAAGGTGCCACCACTACATAACTCAGTCTGCTGCTGGCCTCACCACTGACAGAGCAAACATCTCACAGCAGCAAGACACAACCTCCCTCAAATGTCCTGGCAATCGGGAGAGTGATCAAATGTCTGACACAGCAAAGCACACTCGCTCTACAAGCTCCTCTTTCAGGCCTGACCCCAGGCTCTGCACCAAAGGATCTGGGCCTGACGAAAGGAAAACATCCTGCTTACACTGAGGGGTGGAAGGGCCATGGAGAGCAGTGACTGACTGACTTCAAATATCAGGGCAGTGTCCACCCCAGAGTGAAGACACATGAGAACCCCTGGACCATGCCTGGTAGACATGCAGATGTGCAGAAGGCAGGTGATCTGAATGACCCAAGCCATGCACTCTTCCGACCGGAAATAGAGAGTTAAATGAGGTTGAGTTACCTGGATAATTGCTTTATTCACTTTTCTTCTTTAACTTTATATTCCATATAAATGTTACCCACTGTCCCAAATCCAAGCTCCCCTCTCCAGTTTCTTGGTCTTCTAGCCTGTTCTGAAGGGATACATATGGAAATCACAACGATAAGTTTATTTTTTAGGGGTTCTGAGAATTGCTGGCCAAGTCCATAGCATCTCATTTTCTTCAAATCCCTGGAAAAATTATTCTGGAGGCTGATTAGGTACAGGAATGGTCAAGGCAGTGGCACTCCTTTAGATGCGCTGGTCAGGGTAGTGAACATGGAAGCAGATGTGCTGCCCCCGCATTAAGTATGTAACTCTCCTGTGCTCCTCAGCCTTGGCACAAGACCTGTTTTCGCTGCGCCATCTGTGGGAAGAGCCTAGAGTCCACGAACGTCACTGACAAAGATGGAGAACTTTATTGCAAAGGTGAGTGGTTCCGGAGACTCTCTTGAGATGTTTTCCTGAGGAGGGTCCTGAGGAGAAGGCTCCTGTCTGCAGGACGCACGGCTGCTCAGCCTGAGCAGGGGTTGGGATCTCAGGATGGGAAGACCACCTAAAAAAGAAATCTGCCTGACCCAGCTCTGGTCCTCTCCATTGGGGCATGTGGGGGATGATGCTTACAAATGCTCAGGGGTGGTGCCCAGGGGAGAGAAGATGAGGAGGAAGAGACCACAGGCCTGGACAAATAGCATCACATTTTCTGAAAACCCAAAAGCCCTCTGTCCACCTGAGTGGCAGGTAGGACTGATTGGGGAGGATGAACTCAGTTTGCCCTCTCCTCAGTTCATCAAAACATATCCTTCTTCCCTCCCTCCCTCCACTGCTCTTTCCCTCTTTCCTTCCTGACATTACTGCTGCTGACATTGCATATCACTTTACTAACAGAGATAGAACCGACAAGTAGGTTTTCCTTTTGGTCCTCGCAGCTCTGCCCCTAGCTGCCTCCATGATCCCTTTGCCTTGCGCAGAGGTAATAGAGGCATAGCTCTTCCCTGATGCTACAAAAGGGAAGGGATGCGTTAGGGCCAAGGTAATGTGTCCTCAACCTCAGAGCCTCTTCCAGACCCCAGGAGCTGTGCTGGAGTTGGGTGAGGGGAACACTGATAGGGGAGCAGAGGGAGGACATTACTAATCAAGACTGTAGGTTGCCAAGGCTTTTCCCATGAAGAGACTGAATGGTTGGCTTCTCCTGGCAGGAGAGGACACAGTGTCCTCAGCATTCATAAGCCATAAAACCCTAAAAGGCTGCTGTGAGCAGCAGGGAGATCAACATGTAGACAAATAATTGCATGTCAACTGAAAAAAGCTCTCACAGCAGAGACCTACACAAGGCTGTGACATACAGAGAGGCCAGTGATCAGGGTGGGATGTGAGGGATGCTTCTTAGAGGACAAGCTTCCTCTGGTCTTGAAGGATGAGTGTGGCTTTGGGAGGGGGCATTCCAGGCACAGGAAGCAGTGAGCACAAAGGTCCCAAACTTGGGGCATCGTTGTCTGAGCCTGGAGAGGCAGGAAGCAGCAGGGGACAGGGCTGGGCAGGCAGCCAGGGGCCAGACTGTGTCAACTCCAATGAGAAAACATCTGTGAGCATAGTGAAGCACAAAGAAGTATAAGCAATTTTTATCAGAAGATCTAAAGTAAAGTATTCATTTTACTTATAAATTATCTTACAAAAAAACATTTATTAAAAGGACTAGAGGCTCGGTGCACGAAATTCGTGCATGGGTAGGGTCCCTAAGCCTGGCCGGCAATTAGGGCCAATCTGTGGGGCAACCAGCAGGGTGATCTGGGGGTGGAGGGGCCCACTGGCACCCACCTTTGCTGGCCTGGTGCCACCCACTCGCCGGCCCTGCCCCCCATTGCCAGTCAACTCTCTCTGTGGGGCAACCAGTGGGGCGATTGGGGGGCCCACACTGGCACCTGCCTTGGCTGGCCTGGGGCCTGTGGGCTGAGGGAAGCTCCTGCATTGAGCATCTGCCCCCTGGTGGTCAGTGTGTGTAATAGCAACCAGTCGTTCTGCTGTTTGGTCAATTTGCTTATTAGGCTTTTATTATATAGGATGCTTCTTACAGGTGAAAACTGTAGGCAGACAAGGAACTGAAATAATGGTGCTAACCAACCCTTCTCTCTCCCCCACCCTTTTTTTGTTCCCAGTTTGCTATGCCAAAAATTTTGGCCCAACAGGTATTGGGTTTGGAGGTCTCACACAACAAGTGGAAAAGAAGGAGTGAAAAGTGTACCCGTTCTCTGATCTTTCATCGGCCTGAAACATTTCCCAGTGATTTTGCCCAGATGGACACCCTCCCAAACATCCTCTCGTCGGTAGTTGGACAGGACTTCTCTTCAGACGTGATCATAGTCTTCACCCAAAGTTAGAAGAGACCTTTAGAAGCAAATTATTAAAAGTTTAATCTGATTCCTGGGATAGGAGAGGCAATAAATACTTTACCAGTAACTTGTATGTCTCTGGATCTTTTCTTTCAAATTGAGGAGAGTTTTTAAAAAGAGAGGTAGCTCGACAAACTAGCTGCAAAGAACTAATACATGTTGGTGTCAATGTGGACGGAGCGAGGAGGAGGACACACAGGCCAGAGAAGAGCAGTCTTCCTGAATCTTCAGCTGAGCTTCCTGTAGTCTCAGCTAACAGAGAAGAAAACAGGGTCCCTGCAGAAACAGACAACTCGACAGCAGATTTGAAAAGGGAATCAAAACTAACAAAACTGCTGAAGAGGAGGTCCTTTTGTCCCATCACAGGCTTGGCAATGTTACACATTTTGTGAAAACTAAGAAAAGGAATGAAATGTGGCATTGGCATCTGTGTCATAAATGATATGAGGATGATTTTCTTTTATTCTGGCACAATTCCTGAGGGTTTAGCAATTTCTTAAAACTTCCCTTACATCAAATTGCCAGCACTGCGAATGAAATGCAGCCAATTAAAAATGTCGGTCTGCCGCCTCAGCAAGTTCTCTGTGGCTCAAGTATCTGTCTTCGGCCTCTGCTTTTCACCACCAAAGCTTTTCTCCCACCACATGCACTTCTGAATTATTTGGAGTAAATGGAAATAAAAATCTGTTGCTAGCCCTGGCTACTGTGGCTTGGTTGGTTGAATGTCGTCCCATGCACCAAATGGTCACTAGTTCTATTCCTGGTCAAGGCACATGCCCAGGTTGAGGGCTTGATCCCCAGTAGAGCGTGTGCAGGAGGCAGGCTATAGATATTTCTCTCTCTCCCTCTCCCTCTAAAATCAATAAGAATATATTTTTAAAAATTGATAAAAATCATGAAGCACTCAACTGAACCATAGGCTTTTCTATGCTCAAGTCCCAAGAATGCTTTCTTTAAAATGAGCAGTTATTCAGGGCTGCTTACATGCTATCATGGTCAAGGCCCTGCACGACATTTATTATTTACTTTTTGATGCTTAAAATGCAATTACACCTGATCCCTTTCTGCATTTGATTGGCATTAATAGAATGGTTCAGAAAGAAAAAATAGCTAGCAGAGGTTGTTTCCCATTCCACTTTCAAAGAGAAAATGCAACTCAAGCCAGTGCGGCTCATTTGGTTGGAGTGTTGGCTCATAAACCAAAACTTCATGGGTTCAATGCCCAATCAGGGCGCATGCCTTGGTTGTGGGTTTGATCCCTGGTCCGGGAGTGTTCAGGAAACAAACTATCGATAACTCTCTCACATCGATGTATGCTTCACTTGTCCAGGAACTCTCACTGGGGTCATTCAGTTCCATCAAAACAGCCTGATGATGTAGTTTACATTCTCTTCAGAAGCAAGCACAGGACCATGTAGTTTTAACTTAACTTTTTTGCCAGAGCTTTATAAGAGACTAGAGGCCCGATGCATGAAATTCGTGCAAGGGGCTCAGCCCTCGCAGCCTCCGCTTCATCCAGAAGGATGTCTGGAAGGACATCCAGAAGGTGGTTCAGCTGTTTTGCCTAATTAGCATATTGCCCTTTTATTATTATAGATTCCCATCATTGTCAATAATTAATAATACCAGTGATTAATTGAACTAACTAAACCCAGTCCTCTTTAACCTGCCTGACTTTGAAAGCAGTACACTACCCTGGCCCTTCAGGAGGAAGTCCCCACACTAGAGACTTGCAGGCTGAAGCTAAAAACTTCCGTCACCCTTAGCATTGCCCTCGCCCTCACCCTTCCTTGCCTCACTCTCTAAGCCTCCCTGATTCTGACTCCAAAACATCTCTAGAACATACCCCTCCATTCCTATTCTTTGGTATGTGTTTCAGTCTGCTAGGCTTCCATAACAAAGTACCATGGGTTGGGTGACTTACACAACAGAAATGACTTTTTCACAGTTTCAGCAGCTAGAAGTCTGAGACCAAGGTGTCGGCAGAGCTGATTTCTTCTGAGGCCTCTCTCCTTGGCTTGTAGATGACCACCTTCTCCCTGTAGTCTTGTGTGCGTGTGTGTGCATGTGTGTGTCCTGATAGTTTTTTCTTCTGAGAACACCAGTCATGTAGGATTAGGGAGCACTTGAATGACCTCATTTTAATCTAATTACCTCCGTAAAGACCCTATATCCAAACACAATCACATTCTGAGGAGTGGTGTCAGCGTGGAAGGAGCAAGGAGGAGTTAGAACTTCAACATATAAATTTGGGGGCATGGGTATAATTTGGCCCATAACAGCATGTCATATAAGGATTTTCATGAATTGGCCTTGGACTTACCTCTTCAACTTACTTTAGTTTAGACAATCTCTTCCATATAAGTAAGCTCCACCTGTACTTGAAGACTTAAAGCTTTCCAAAGATGCCAAGTAGCCTCACGCCATCATGCTTTTGCCAATGCTGTTCCTGTTGCCTGGAATGTCTGGAAGATGGAATCCCCTCCATCTTTACCCTCTCATCCAACTCCTTAGCCTGGTGAACTCAAAGTCACAGGTCCAATGCCATCTCCTCTGCAAAACCTCTGCTAAACTACCTGAGAATTAATCTAGCTCTGTTTCCACAGCCAGTATATAATATGGCATGTGAAACCTTGAATTCTCACCTGTCTTTGTTAGAATGTGGCAGGCTTGTCTTCACAGTGCCCGACAAATAGCAGGCACTTAACAAACATTTGTTGAGTGAGTGAAATGGAAGAGTGCAGGCAGAACTAA